>NC_139810.1:19105003-21865003 GCF_963457635.1 Microchirus variegatus
TTACATAA
The DNA here is from genome assembly GCF_963457635.1 of Microchirus variegatus. Lineage (NCBI taxonomy): Eukaryota > Metazoa > Chordata > Actinopteri > Pleuronectiformes > Soleidae > Microchirus > Microchirus variegatus. The sequence goes on from NC_139810.1 coordinate 19,105,012, forward strand.
ATAATTAATTATCAGCTGATTCTAAGTAATTGATTTTTGGTGAACAAATCATGTTCAATTGGATCCGTGCTGGTTTGGTTCTGGCCAGTGGGACACGCCTGTTGTCTCGCTGTCAGCACTCAATTTCAGAGGCTCTTTATTTCTCACTTCTATCACAAAGTCGAGGTTATCTCGACACCCGTTCACACTTGTCATCTCCCTCATCTTGTTGGCATAAGCAGTGGGCAGTGGAGGGGATTACGTCAAATGGCTGCTCGTACAGTCAGCACACAGGACTAACTACTAGAGATGTGGCTGGAGCCAATTGTGGTGACATCACAAAATCTCATCAGCAGCTTGTGAATTGGTTGCCATGCTTGGGGAACCATGTGAGGTGTCTGTCTGAAATGTAATCTTGATCAAAAATTGAATATTTACGCACCGCTCCCTGAAATACAAAAATTCTGAGTGCAGCCTCTGTATGTTAATAAGCAACATTCTATTACTACTTTGCCCATTGCAGCAGGGTTTAAATGATGACTTATTTGATTGAGAGAGAGAGAGAGAGAGAGAGAGAGAGAGAGAGAGAGAGAGAGAGAGAGAGAGAGAGAGAGAGAGAGCGATGGCGTCATAATGGTTAATTAGACTTTTGTTAGTGTGCCAGCATTTCTTACAAATGCTGAACACATTTGTGTGGTGGCCTGGTATGACCAGAGATAGTGAAATCATTGTGAGAATGCACGCACACATATTGCACACACACACACACATGCACACGCACACACACACACAAGAGCAGGGACCTATTACATCTGTTTCTATGGTAACAGTTGCTTCGTTGCTTTGTCGCCATAGGAGCCAGGTTACCCTTGGAGATGGAACTGGCATGGGTGTGCCTGTGTGTCTGTGGATGTGCGTGGAAACAGCATTTTTGCCAAGGCTTGCGTGGCAGCCCACAGAGGCATTGTGCTCTGCCCTGAAGGGCCGGAGAGAAAATAGGTGTGGTCTGCCCGAAACAGCGGCGAGACATAGTGCAATTCTTCCCCTTATATAGTCACACAGAGCATAGCTCCTCCTTCACAGCAGGGGAGAGGATGACTGGAGGGCTTTGCTCAGACAGCAGTGAGGCTAGGTTTTTTTTTTTTGTGTTGGTGATATTTTGGCCTCCTTTGTGTTGAAAAATATGAATAAAACCAATATATTTTATGATAATCTGCTGTTATTTTACTAGACAACCAAACACAGAATAATAATAAGATGTGTCAGTCGGAATGATAAAATATTACACTTGTGTTCCTGCCAGCTAAAAACATAGATGGAGTTGGTGACTGTCTAATGTGTAAAAGGAAGGATGTGACATGCAGCAGAGGTTCCTGGCTGGAAGCTTAGATGTATGATGTATCAGTAGCAACTGGATTTGTCCATTTGTGCATAAAGTCCCTTTGGTGCCGTTTCAATGACTTTTTTGCTGGTAATAATGAGCTGGATGAATGAGAATCTTCACAGACATAAGACAGCACGGGGGGATCAGATGCTTTATTGCGAATACATTTGTCCTCCTGTTTTATTTTGAACAGTACATATTTGAACTTGCACTGTGTTCACCTGCTCATATACTGTGTCTGTGTGTGTGTGTGTCTGTGTGTCTGTGTGTGAGACAGAAATTTGCCAGGGGCCAGACCCTGCTGGACATGGTGTGTGGCCATCTGAACCTGCTGGAGAGAGACTACTTCGGTCTGACTTTCCAGGACACAGACAATTCCAAGGTTGGCCACACACACACTCACACCTGTTTACTTTTTTTTTTTTAAATATCTGTCGTTGTCTAGTCTGTAGCAGTTGAAATGCAGCCGTTCGAATCCATCAAAACCTCATCATGTGTTATTTTAATAACATTTAAGTTTTTACTTCAGAAAAAAGATAAAAGGAAGTATCATGTTATTGTCTTTATTTTGGTCGGAACATGGCATTGATTTCGGGACAAACAGCAGCCAGCAAACAACATCATTCCAGGTTTTGTAAAGCAGTAAGTCACTGGTTGTCCTTTAAACTGAGTTTAACTGCTTCCAGGTTTAAAGTGCCATTCATGGCCTTTAACCTTCAAAAATGCGATTAGACAGGTTGGCCTTTTAGAGATGGTGCATGTGGTCTACACCGCACAATGAAAAGCTGTAGTGACATTAAGTGGAAGGAGTTGGCGTCAGCTGGCATTTACAGCCCCAATATTGATGTTTTCAGAGTTTATAGACGCTGTTGTCAATTTTCTTCGTCACGTAAATATATTTGGCTCTCAGTTTGCGAGGTACAGCTTTTGAAATGTGGAAGAAGGATGCTTTTGTTGAGGTCATTGTTCCAAAGGATTCTCTCGTTCTTTCGTCTTCTTCAGAACTGGTTGGATCCTTCCAAAGAAATTAAGAAGCAAATCCGAGGTAAGTGCAGCACACACACACACACACACACACATGAACACACACACACACACACATGAACACACACAAAGAGGTAAATAAAGGAACACACAGTCTCTTTCTCAATTAACCTATTCTGTTTGTCCACAGTTGGTTCCTGGATTTTGGGATTTTCTGTCAAGTTTTACCCTCCAGATCCATCTGTGCTCATTGAAGACATCACCAGGTAGGTGGTGATAGCTGGTTTGTTTTGATAAATATAAATCTAGTCTACCGAGTCAGGCAGAGGACATTTTGATAGGGCTGGATTTTTCAAAAATGGCACAATAGTTACAGTAGAGTCAGCCCTAGATTAGGAGTTGACTTTAGTTTTCCAGCGAAGCAATGGTGTGTTTCTTCCCTGTATTCATTTTAAAGAAAGTTTGATGATTCTGCTGCTGCTGATGATGATGATGGGGAAAAAATAACTTTGAATCGGAGAGCAGAATCTGTGATATGTGATCACAAAGCATCGCAGTGTCTACAGTGGCTGCAATTACAGTAACCAGCTTTGGTCAAGATCAAATCAGAAGATCAGTTTTATGATCGAGAATCAGATTTCAATTTCCAATCAATGTGTCTTTTATGGTATCTTAAGAAGGCACATGGCCTGCTGCAATTTTCAAAATCGCAGAAGGAGTAATATTTTTTAAAGCAAAATACCTTTTTGGATCTTATATATCCCTCTCAAAATAATGACAACAACATATTTATTAACATTCCAATAACCTGGTATATAAGGACAATAATTTGCATGACACATGTTGTGGAAATTTTGCTGCTGGTGAAGAATGAAATAGAGACTTCTGCCGGCCGACAAGGTTTTATTTTCTTTGCAAAGAAAAAGTCAACCCACACACGAGTGGTTCAAGCTGAAGAAAGACCCAGAGCATGGCGAGACCTAAGCATTTATACCTGAGGAACACCCCTTTAACATCTCTTTGTCTGTTGAAGGGGTCTGCCCCTCCAGGCCGTGCTTTTACACCCCCAGGTATCGGCGTCGACCCCCCACAGAGGTATACTGCTGATGTTGTAGTTAGGTGTAAGTTGAGTATCGACATCCTAATTTGAGTGCACAAGAGGACCTGGTATCTTATGTTAGGAAAGAGGTGTTGGGCAGCTGTAGCTCTGAGACAAAGACATTAAATTTGCCATTACACACACTGTCATAAAAACAACCTTTACTGATTAACTTAATCCAAACAAGATCATAATAACGTGTGTGTTTATATCCTGACCTTCATGTAACTAAACTAAAACTTTGAATTGATTATTTAAAATGTGGCTGCCATTTGTCTGTGTGCGATATACTGTACGTTTCGACCTAAGTGCAGCCACAACATTAAAACAGATAACCGTATTAATTGCAGATATGGATTACATCACAATGGTATGCTGACATCCCACTGGATTATTTGCAGCAGTTGCACCTTTGCTTGTGTTTCCTCAGGTACTACCTGTGTCTGCAGCTGAGGGACGACATCCTATCCGGACGTCTTCCCTGCTCCTTTGTCACCCATGCCCTCCTGGGATCCTACACTGTTCAGGCTGAACTGGGAGACTATGAGCCAGAGGAACATGGACCCGACTACGTTAACGACTACCGATTTGCCCCCAACCAGACACGTGAGCTGGAGGAGAGAGTAATGGAGCTTCACCATAACTACAGGTCAGCGAACATATTATGTCTTCATGATTTTTTTTAAATTTGTAGGCTGAATATGAATGACATGATGAATCATATGTGATATTTGCATCATAGGGGGATGAGTCCAGCAGATGCGGAGGTTAACTTTCTAGAAAATGCCAAGAAGCTCTCGATGTATGGAGTGGACTTGCATCATGCTAAGGTACAGAGAGACACTTCTTGACTTTTTTCAACTGCCAAGCACTTCTCTATGTTATTTTGAAACGTCATGCCTGTGCTCACAAGGATTCAGAAGGAATTGACATAATGCTCGGAGTGAGCGCCAACGGACTGCTCATCTACCGAGACCGCCTCAGGATCAACCGTTTTGCCTGGCCCAAAATCCTCAAGATCTCTTATAAAAGAAGCAATTTCTACATAAAGATCCGCCCCGGAGAGGTAAATAAAAACTGCAATACTCTCGACTTATGATTTCATGCACTACCCCACGAGAAGAGCTCATGACAGTTTCCAGGACGAGGCTGACGGAAGAGGAATTGGAGCTAATTTAGTAAAGAGCCAACTCACAATTCTATTTCATGGTTTCACGGTTGTTAAAATTACATCATTGTCTCCCTCGACTTTTCCCACGAGAAGCGTAAATAGTAATTTCATGGTTTGAGAAAAGTTATTTCGGAGATTTATCAGCTGCAATCTATGTGGCAACTGACAAATAATATATTTTCAGACATTTTTTTCTACAGCTCTTATATGCTGTTATTAAATATTAGGCTGATAGGTCATGCTTTTGTTCTTCCCCACCTCCACGCTAACTCTCTGTGGTGACTTTAAAACCATATTAGGATTTGCACTTGGGCTTTATAGGGCCACATTACCCTCACTCTGGTTTTCATCTTCCTAAAATAATCAGGATATACTGTTTTCTTTCTTCACTCTTGGCCCTAGGGGTTTACAGAGTGTGTTTTATATCTGGTATTTAACTTGACGTCCTTATAGTAAATATTAAGGCTGTTCAGTGCACAGACTTTGTTTTGCCATTCTTTCCTCTTAAGCCTGCTGTCATTTTACATTTGCCTGGAGGCATGTTATTGTATTTAAAAGCCCCCTTTATTCTAAACTGTCCACACAGAATAGTTTGCACATGGATCAGAGGTTGTTTTCCTCCTTGTGATCGGCCCACTCGTGAGATCTAAAAGGACTGCAATATTGCTAATATCCTATTGATTTGAACGTGTCCTCTTCTATTCACACCACTGAGCATCTGACAGAGTGAGTGCAACAGCGGCTCATTTCTGGGTTGGTTAGAGATGGACATTTGTACATGACAAGGCAGATGCAATAATATATTTTTACAAGTTAACAGAAAAAACAATATGGATTTTTCGATTGCTGCGGAGAAAATACAATTCACCCTGCCACCACCTCTCCATCTCCCCCCCCCTCCCCGCCGCCCGACACTCACTCCCTTCACTCCCCCTTTTTGCTCCTTCACCTTCACCCATTCCCTTCACCGCCCAGTATGAACAGTTTGAGAGCACCATAGGCTTCAAGCTGCCAAATCACCGGGCCTCAAAGCGACTGTGGAAGGTCTGCATTGAGCACCACACCTTCTTCAGGTAGGAGCTGATTCCCCACAGACAGACACTCCTTTTTCTGCACTTTAACCCTGCATGAACAATTGTCACATTCGGGACGTGAGGGACTACTTCTTTGGCCAATGCTTCATATTTTCATACAGACATGAGTCAGAGTATTCTTCTTTCCGCGTGTAAGAAGTAAAATGTAAGTAGAGCTGGTTGAGTCTTGATTCAACTGACTCTTTAACCCGTGTAATAGATAAAAATGATGTCGGTCGAATTGTTAAATAGCCTAATAATAATAATAATAATAATAATAATAATAATAGGCGAATAATAACAATAATAATAATAATATTAATCATAATATTATTATTAATAATACTAATAATAGGCTAAAAATAATAACAATAATAATAATCATAACAATAATAATAATAATAATGATAATAATAATAATAGACAAATAATAATAATAGGCTAATGCTAGACAAACTTATCTATTGTTAACAAAACAACAACAAAGGATGAATTATTAGAATATACCCTCTCTGTCCCCAAAGAGTCATTCAATCTAATAGGTTTCTTTAGGCTTACTTGACAACAGAAAACTCTGCTGTCATAATAAAGCCAGTAACATCGCAGATTCAAAAATACCAGATCTAAAATAGTGAGTCCACACTTTCTACTATGTTAGTGGTTAGAGACAATGGGGCTAGGACTGAGTTTTCTTGGCGATTTAGCAATACTGACTCAAGTGACTCAAGTGACTCGCATAACCCGGATCATTTCAGTGAGTGACTCAGAATAACCCGAATCCTTAAAAGAGTTAAAAGAGTTTGCCAGGCCTAAATGTTAGACTGAAAATATTGTGTAAGTGTAGTGCATAACTTTAATGTCTGTCACATTCTGCCTGGTGACATTCCTGCACTGCACTGCACACAGGAAGTGTTTTCCTTTTTGTCATGACAGACCAGCAGGAATACGACTGAAAAGACAGAAGCGCCCACAGAAACTTTCATAGTTCAACACATCTAATTAAACGTATATGTAAAGAATACATATATTTTTTTTTTTAATTCATAACACCTTCCTGAACCTTCCTGCAGGTTGGTTTCTCCAGAGCCGCCTCCCAAGGGCTTCCTGGTGATTGGCTCCAAGTTCCGCTACAGCGGAAGAACGCAAGCCCAGACCAGACAGGCCAGCGCTCTCATCGACAGGCCTGCCCCGCTGTTCGACCGCTCTGTTAGTAAGAGGTACTTGCTGCCTCGCAGCATTGATGGTGGTGAGTGCCCGCACTATGTCCCCTATAATGTGCACCCATGTATCTCGTGAGGCAATAACCAAGCTGCAGCCCCCCCTCTGCTTTAGAAAAATGGTCAGAGGTTGTGCATGGAAACGCATCACTCTGTGTAAATATTTTAGCAAGTCCTTATTGATTTTGTGTGAAGAGAGTGCCCGCCAAACCTCAACACCAACTTAATCATTATTGGAATAAATGGTCCTTGTTAAATGTTTTCCAGTAGATCATGTCATGGAAGAGCTCATGTGGTTGATTTTTTTTAACCGTCATTACTTTTCCAAGCCTCAGCACTCGGTGATAGCATGGACCAGTTGTCCCAGCGAAGCTCCAGTGAACGCACGCAGTTCATGTCCAGGGAAGACCTAGACCAAGAGGGCAGCCTGGATCTGGACCATGAGCACTACCACTATCAGGACCAAGACCAGGACCAGTACGAGGACCAAGAGCTGGAGCAACATGAAGGTCAAGATCAGACGCAGGACGTCAACATCTCAACAAGGACTCGAGAGCTCAAGGTAGAGGATGAAGATAAACAATGGTTTGCACATATTTGCTTTCACTGCAGCACACACACGGTGAAATTAAATATCACTATTATTTGAAGAGGTAAGCTTTTACTGAGCCACAGACTTGTCAGGCAACAGTGTTCGCAAAAAAACATAAATCACAATTTTGAGAACAGTCCAGAGGAACATGCAAAAAGCAATTTGTTTTGCCGATGTCTGGAAAGAAACATCCCTCATGAACTTTTGACTAACACTTCCCATCCTTTTCTCTCTCTCACATTCCTGTTCATGAAAATTGACAACATCCCCCCCCCCCCCCCCCACCACCGCCGCCTTGAGTTTAATATGAGTCCCCTATACTCACTGTTTCTTAAACTTCCTACCAAAATCGAATGCTGCAGATAACAATGCTCTAACACCTCGCCCAGCTGTAATGTTAACTCTTTTTTTCTAACCCCCGCTCTTTCATTCTCTCACCTCTCTTATATCCACCTCATCTTTCCCCACAGAGTGAAGACACACTCGTTGACTCAAAGCCAGAGGTATTTTGGCCTTGAACCTTCGTGTCTGACTATGTGGTTTTCGGTGGTTGTAGGTCATGCACTCCCACTGTGTCAGTTTAAGCACGGGTTGTCGTTGTTTTTGATTGATCGTCTCCATAGGGAATGTTTTTTTGTTGTTTTTTTCCTACTCACAATTTCCATGATTCCTTTGAGTAGAATCCATGGAAGCTGCATGAACTGATCTTAAGATAAACCGACACGAAATATTTAATGTGCATTTGTTTAGGCTTGTCTTTTTTATCCCGGTGCCTGCTGGGAAATCATTGCAGAACGTAGACATTTAGCTCTTATCCAGAGTGTCTTTGAACAGCTCAACTCCAGCATTTATTTTTAGTAGTGATAGTGATTGAATATGTGATGTTATTTTATTAAACTAATTTCCTTTTGCATTTATATATGCTCACACCATTCATATAGAATGTAGTCCACATGTCCTCGAATGGCGTGGTAGTGTTAAAATGTACTGCAGGACACACTGACATCTTATTAGTCTGTTAACCTCCTGAGACCTCAAATGCGGACATTACATTTTTGCTGTTCCGCACCATGATATTTCATTTGTAAGAACGTTGACCCATTGACCTCATGTGGGGACACTGCCCGCACCATCTAGTAGCTCCCGACTGAAATATGGACAAGAGAAGAATCCTAATTGAATTTTATGAATGAAACTTGTATGTTTATGCACAATAACGTCTGTAGCTAGCTTCATATGGCATGCATAATTTGAGCAATATTAGCAAGCTACAACGTCTCATTACTCGTTTGAGGACATCGGGTCTATCGTAGCTCATATAGAAGCAGGTATATGTTTTATATAGGCGCCCTTTTATATTGTTTCCCAGGTACTATATTATTATTTTGCTTTTTAGGATTTACAGCAGCCATCTGGACAGAAAGCAGCCTAATTGTACATACTGTGAAACAAATTGAGGTGTAAATATTAACAGTCATCAATCTGTGTCCATCTGTTGTTCAGTTTTCTGTCCAGACCCATTGTCCTCATAGACTGACGTTGGTTTTGACTTAATATATCTAGAGTATGTAGAAAACTAACGTTTAATTTCAACTGAAATTAGGTCCTGCTAATCCCAAATAGTAAGGAGACATACAAAAACGCACGTCAAACACATGTCTGGGTCTCAGGAGGTTAAGAAATTTGTGATCATTTGTGGGATTGTGGACGAAGTACGGTGTCGCGACCCTCCTCATAAGTCAGGACAAAAAACACAGTTTCACACAGTTTTAATGAAACATTTTACAGATTTTAATAAACCAGCTAAAGAGTAAACGTGGAGCTGGAGGTCCGATGATCACAGAGAGCGTGAAGGGTGTCACCGCCAGGTCTAAGCGCAACGTGGGAGAATTATCTCCGCCCACATACCCTGCAAGACAAACAGAGATAGACAAGAATCAGGGAAAAGTAACAAAAACAAAACTACACCAGGCTCTGCTAAAGCAGGAGGTGCTGTCACGTACGGGATGATTATCCGCCTCTCCAAGCGCTCGAGTTCAGTCAATACATGACTGCAATAATTATCAGTTGGCCTGACACTGAAATGGATTGTCCCTGTCTTCTTGGCAGAATATTAAATGGCTTAGCAATCTTAGTCCAAAGCACAGATGGTGTCAACTGTTTGTCAACTGTCTGTCTGTCTGTTCGTCTGGCCGCCTGCCTTTTAACTCACCTGTAGCACTTTGTCTTTGCACGCATCTTCCCCCCCCCATCCCTACCCTGCCTCAAATCCTCTATAACCTCCCTGCTTTGCCCCCGAAAACCCCTTCACTTCATCTCACTTGCCCCCACTTTGGGCTCACCTCATGTATCGGACAAGGATTTGGCCATGCTTCGACCCAAACAGGAGGTACTGCTTGCCCTGTTTTTAAATGGCATGTGCTGTGTGTGATGCTCACCACGGGTGTGTTGTGTTTCATTTTCACATCTGTACTCGTCAGATACTTTAAAAGCACAGTAATCGGTGACAGGATTTTAGTTCAGGTTAAAAAAAAAAAAAAAAAAACTTTTTTTTTTTGCTGCAGCATGTTTATGCATGTTGGTTCCGTAAAAAATATTTTAGGAAAAATAAATATTGTCGAATTGGTTGTCCTTACAATTGGCAAATTTGAAATATTAACTTCAACGTTTAACAAACAAAAAACTGATTGAACTACAATGTGGTCTATACGATACATTATTCGCATTATTCTCCAATCATGTGGTATTTTACAGCACAATCACAACCAGAAAACAAGACAATCACAGACCATACCCCCACTGATTTAGAACTTAAATAGTAAAATAAAAGCCTGTGTTTCATTTTATTATTTAAATGACTATATCTACTGTTGCGTTTGTGCCCTTCGTTGTATGAGCAGCAGTTCCTGGATAAGCCAGAAGACGTTCTACAAAAGCACCAGGCCAGCATCAATGAACTGAAGAGAGCTTTGAAGCAGCCCAACAGCAAGATGGCCCAGAGGGAGAAACGCATCTCCTCAGCTACTCCTCCTGGTGGAACTCCAGAGCGGAAATCGGTAAGAGAAAAAAATACTATCCCGTGTCATTATCCTGACTGAACCACTATTAATTGAATACATTATAATTTAAAGTATGCTCAGACTTTAACACTTTTGTGTTGCCAACAGTTTGCTCCCACCGAGTATGAACACAAAACAATTTGAGGAAAAACAGTGTCAATGTGGTGTATTTTTTTTAAAATAATTTCTCAAATGGAGGAGTAGTGTATCTATAGCCAGGCTAATGCAACTGTTTACTCTATGTCAACATAGGCGACTGGTGATGGCAAATTGATTGTCAAGCAGGATGCCTTTGAAGGAGAGCTGAATGCTTACTCTAAAGAGAAGAGTAATACTGTTAGAAACACATGTGCGTCCTGGGCTGAAGCAAATACGAGCACATGCCAAACACTTATGGACTCTTTGAGAACTAGACCCGCAACCAAAACAGACTTTACAGAAACAGGACTAAGAGATATGAACCTCACGGATGATACATTAGCAACTAGCAGGCATCACAATTCAGTTTTAGCAAGAAACGGCTTTCAACAAAATGGATATGGATCTCCGCTGAGCAACGCGAGGAACGCAACGAACCACATAGATGCGAGGCATTGTCAGTGCGAGCACAACGCTCATCAGGAGAGACCAAAGAACTTTGAAAACTCGATGGCAGTGGAAATGCTGCCAAAGGGCAACAGGGCCAGAACTGAGAAAGACGCAATCCACTGTGAGAGTCAGAAAATGAAAGACTCAAGCCCCATGGGAGCAAAAGATTGCAACAAAACTGTGAACTCGCACTCTGAAGTCACCAAAATAGTTCCTCTGAAGCCACAGCGATCAAAGAAGTCTTTGAATAAGGAGAACAAAGGTGTAAACCCTCAGACCCAAAGCCTGTGTGATAGAGGCATCTTCGGAGCAGCCGGGGAAGAACACATGACAAAATCAAAAGACGGCTCCTGTGAGGCTGAAAGGAAACTAGACGATAATACTCTGCAGTCAGCCACAGATGTTGTCAAGGAAAACACAGCGGCCGCTGCGTACCACAGTGAATTTACAATGTCACATCAGCCGCAGACTCATCTACATCTGCTGATAAAGAACGGTTTGTATGGACAACAGGAGGGCAGAGACAGCAGAGATGCAGCAGGGAACTATCAGTGGACAAGAGGAGCAGGAGTCCTACGTGAAGATCATTTTCAGAACAACTCGGAGGTGAAAGAGAATCTCTTGTCGAGCTCCAAATTTCCAACTGCTCCTCCTCGAACGCTTCCTCTGAGGACGCAGTGGTCCAGAGAGGGACAGAGCAAAATGGACAACAGCCACATCCACTACAGGATGCCCAGCCAAGAAACAGCCAAGAGGAAGCAAGCGGTAAAACCACCCCCCCCCCCAACCTGTTTGTCAATCATGGGAAAGTAAAACATTGCATGAGCTTCAGGCGATGTCATGCAAATCTTGTTTTTACCATCTATAAAACATACAAGCAAAAATCCACATCCTTACCGAACTCATGTGACTGTATGAGAAAGCAAAAGTCCACGTTCCTCCGCATCGCTTCATTGACTGACTCAATTCACGTCCATGGCCCATGGAGCTCTTTGCTTTCCCCTTTGCGTTCCCCCACCTCTGCAAAGCTTGACATCTGCTTGGCCATCTCAGAACCCTGCGGGCCTTTAAGCAAAAGTTCCCATTGCTTAAGCTTCAGGTGTTTGTTTTTTTTTCTCACCCTAAACTTGTCACGTAAAAAACACGTGGTCTCTCCTTCCAGCATCCTCACAGACTTAAAAGGTGGCTGCTGTTGCAAGGAGTGCAAGACTTTTCCACCATTTTTTTTGTTGTTGTTCTATTTTGATTTGAATCCCTTCTTTAGAAAATGGCTGAGAGCGGCATTTGAACCACATGTTCTGCCTTGGCACCTCTGCAGCAAAAAAGCAGAAAATGAAAGAAGACAATTCGATGTAATCGCAGGCTGCAGAGCTGCCAAACCCCTTCTGAGCTCGGGCATTCCTGAGCCACATTTATACAAATATGAATACCTTTTTTTTACCTGAAAGGGATTTTGAAAACTCTTAACCTTTCAGTGCATGGCATTACCATTGCACTTGCAGTCATTTAAACAATGTCGGCCTGTGAAATATACCCAATGTGCATGCCTCTGACAGCAGTCTTCAACTACTCACAGTATCCGGGGATACTCATGTATGTTTACTGTGCAAGTTTAACCTCCACATTTGACGGACACGATGCAGTGGTTGCATTTTTATAAATAATGGAGTGAAGGCCACGAGGTCAAAAACTGTGAGTTGAAAACATGTCGGACGTTTAATAACGCTTCAGTCGAAACCTCTTAACTTTCTGCTTCTGCTCTTTCATGATTCAATTTGAATGGATTAGTTTAAGTGCACGCAGTGGTTATACATTAGGAAAAAAAAGATATGCTGATTTGTAGCTTTGCATATGAACAGATGCGTTACTGGTCGTCTAATAAGCTGTCCTTGTTGTCCATTTCTCTTCTATAGGAGACGCCTCCCACACCTGCTATTCACGAGGAGCCATTCAGTGACGCTTCTGTGAGTCACCGCTCAGGCTTTACTTGTCTCTTCTGCATTTAGCTTTATTTTTAGTCACACTTTGGAAAAGTAAACAAATCTCGTTGTTTAACACACTCTTCTTCATTATGTTTTTAATTAGCATATTTGATGGCTCTTGTCTGGTCTCCTTAAAAGTGTAGTCACTCACTTCTTTTTCCTGCCTGCAGGGACTACAGATGTAAACAAGCTGTGTACTCTCTCTGTTAACTAATGTCAATAAATTAATGCAATTGGAAAACAGGCCTTCAATTTTAACTCTCATTAGTAGAGGAACACTTTTTTCCCCCCCTGGAGCTTATTCTTTCCTTGTAGTATGAGATTCTGTTTTGCTGTTAATATTCAATATTATCTGCCTCTGTCAGAGGGAACCCTGGGAGATGCGGCTGGGCTCAGTATCAGAGGACGACCAGGACCAAGACATCCTGTACCTGAAGGAAACTCACCTGGGGATTGAGCGCAAATGTTCCAGCATCACGGTCAGCTCTACGTCCAGCCTGGAGGCAGAAGTGGATTTCACCGTCCTCACAGACCTGCACACGGGCATGGAGGAGTTCTCTAGGGGGATGTCGGAGCTGGGAGAGAGGGATTTTTCACCAGACAGGGGTTTGTACCTGGGCATTGACACACTTCCGCAGCCTGTGCTTCCCTCTGAGCCTCCTCCTCCGTTAGTATCGGCGCCTCAGTCCAGAGGAGCCAGCGGCAGCAGCCCTCCGGCTAAGCAGTTCCAGGTTGAAGAAGTCAGACCAGAGGTCAAACGAGCCGACGTTCAGGTACAGCAAACTTTTTTTCTGTATGTCATGTGTCTGAAACCTTTCAGACGTTTCTGCTCCTGTACTAGTTGATATAAATCAGGGGTCACCAACGTGGTGCCCGCGGGCACCTGGTAGCCCGCAGGCAGCCAATACGGTGCCCGCGGGCACACTTCTCTTCAACTCACTTGCATGTATCCGTATGATCGCTCAGTAAAATATCTTTGATATTGTTTATAAAACTTGGTAATCGTTAGGAGTAAGCACTGGAATTAATGTGTATGCAGTTGAATGCATAATATTAATCATTTAAATGGTAAACAAACAAAAAAATATTATATGGTAGCCCTCCATATTATTTTTTACGCTTAAGGTAGCTCTCTGTCTCAAAAAGGTTGGTGACCCCTGATATAAATGAATAAATCTGGATCTGTTTACGAGCAAAGGCGAGTATGAACACAACGTACCACAACATGAGAGATAGCTGTTGTGTTGTGTATCTACGACACGTTAAGTGTGATGATGCAACTAAAACCAAGTCTGAAATTGTGAATTTGAAGGATCAGGTTGCTGTTTAATGTAAGCATGTAAATCTGAACAGTGCTATTTAACACAAACACATAATGTGTGTGTGTGTGAATGGGTGAATATGACTTATTAAGTAAAGCACTTAGAAAGGTTGTTTAAAAGGTTCTAATGCAAACTGTTGATATATCATGGCACATTATAGGGCATATCTTCAACAGTCACTGAATCATAGCAAATGGACTTATTATTTATAGTATTTCAGTACGCAATATTTATATTACTGACGACATTTCACCGTTTTCTCCCAAGAGTCTTTTCCTCAGTTCTGAAAGCTGATACCCAGGGAATTGAACCCGAGTTGAGTGTGGGCTGTGCTCACTGTAACTCTAGTGTGTCCTTACAACGCTTGTTGTACTGCTCCAATTTTTCATAGCATGAAATCCAATGCAGGGTGATTTACGATTTAAGAAAAAGGGAGTTAAAAAGAGAGCAACAGATGTTTAAAAAAAAAAAAAAACAGGTGGAGACAATAAAATTAACAGAAATAGAGCTGTTACAGTATTTCCATTGTGGTTAGAAAAACAAGGTAATTGTGGTGTGATCACACTGCAAGTATTTGTCACTGAGATGTGATTTTTCTGTGTGTGTTGTTGGTCTGGCTTTGTTTCATGATTTGAATAGTAATTAAATGTTGTGTAAAGTGAAGAGAAAGAGCTAAAAAAAAAAGGTTGTGTTTTATATATTGATGCATTTGATGGAGTGACAGTGAGTGGCTGTATTGAAACATGCAGGTTCCTCTTTCCAGCTCATGGTTACAGTCTTTTCTATGTTGAATCACAGCCGCTTGTGTTTCTTCAGTTTTATTATTTTTGCATCAATAGCTTAAATGAATACTAAGTGCTTCCAGGTGCTTCCTTGTTGAATCCTGGCTTTTCCAAGGTATGTCTTTCTAACTATATCTAACTCCTAGCTTGTTTTAGTTAAACACTTGTTCCTTTGTTCTTCTCTCAAGCCTGTAGTTCCCAAAAAACCAAAGAGATCAGTACCTGTGTCATCGTCCGTTGACCGAGAGCATTCATACAGAGAAGCCAGTCGCACCCCTGCAGTGACGCCCCTGAGCCGGGAGGCCAGTGATGTCATGCCCACAGTGAGGAAGACGGATGTCAGGACAGAGACTCAACCCAATGGGTCAGAGGTCACCACGACTATCGTGGAGTTCACAGATCAGGTTAGCATCATATTTAAGAAGAATAAGAAGAATCTGAACACTGGAACTGTTGTGTTTCACTTCCCTTGCTCTCCTGTTAAAAAAAAAGCAGGATGTCAGTTCTGTATTAATCAAGTCACAAATCTAGGTTTGTCTGTTTCAGGACCACGGCATCGCTGGCCTAAGTGAAGTCTGTTTCTCGACGAGACAGAGTGTTTCTCCTGTGAGTACAAAGAGAGGGGGGGAAAAACCTCTCCAATTTTAACTCAACCTGCAGCAGGAACATTCCTGATCTCCAGGGTTCAAACCTACTTAGACACAGCAGACATACATTTACAACCATATCTGACTGGATATCCTGAAATATGAGCTTCGCCGCTTGTTTGTTGACAGTATTATTTGTCTAATATTGCGGGCTTTTGCTTTCCCAGGTTCACATGGGGAGTCTTGGGAGGGAGGCAGCAGGTTCACCCATTCTCGTTACCGAGAATGTTACCTCGGCAACCACTCAAGTCACCAAGGTAGAGACGTCAAGTGAATCTAAAAAAGCACAGCATTTCATGACTATTACTATAATAAACTGGATTTTACTGCATAATGAGGTGAGCAGCTCATCACTGCTGCCTAAACATATACATACATTCAAAGCATGAACTTAATGCAACACTTTGTCCTTGTTTTGTTATGGACTCAGTCTTTACATAACTTGACTAATGACACATATGAAGTTGTAAGTCTCTGGATTCTATTTGTAGCTCATGCCACTGCAAGAGCTGTTGACACAGAATTGGCTCAGACTTGTGGCCATAACTCATGAGTGTTTTCCTCACACATTTTTGCCAGTACAATATCTTAGTGCTCAATACACAGGGGACACGGATAAGCCGTAATACCCAAGTGATGGTCTTATTAAAACTCACTTACTTATTCTGACTTTTTGGTTTAACAACATTTTAAAAAAGCGAAAGACCTGGAAATAGGTTAAACGCAAAAAGCTACTGTGTGTTGCAGACGGTGAAAGGAGGATATTCAGAGACCAGGATCGAGAAGAGGATCATAATCACAGGAGATGATGATGTGGACCAGGAACAGGTGAGAATGAAAAAGTGTGGATGAAGCAGTGAAATCACTCCATTTTGCAATTGATGTGATCTCTGCTGTTTAATTAGGAATATTTCAACACCAGAAGTATTTTAAAAAAAGGTGCATATTGTGGTTTTTGTTGATGTACTTGAATTTAGATAAGAAGTCGGTTTAAGCCAGGTATTCTTATATCCAGTATTTATTGTATATGTTGTATATTTACCCTAATCCTTGCATTTGTACTGTCATTTATCCTGGGACTGTCAAAGAAACGGTACTCAAGATTTAAACTCACACACACACACTCACACCTCTCTGCCTGCAGGCTCTGGCTATTGCAATACAGGAAGCCAAGCAGCAGCATCCAGACATGCAGGTGACCAAGGCAGTCGTCGTCAGGGAAACAGAGTCGTCCACTGAGGATCGACACAACGCATCAGAGGTACAGCTGCCATTTTGACTCCAAAAGATAAATGGCCTCTTCTGACGTTTCTGAGGGATTTGAGGTTGACCGTCTTTCTTTTGTCCATCTGCAGTCCTGATTTGCTGAGACAAGAGTGCCCCCCTGTGGACAAGATGTGTCTGTGCCCAACCTGAAAATCCCCAACCTACTGTCAGTGACGCTCAAACGGGCGCCTCCTGTACATGTTCACACACACACACAGAGCTGAACCTGGACTTCTTTCAAATCCTCCTCTCTGTTTTTCATTCAAGCAACACATTGTTGCAACCGTTTTGCTATTAGTTCGGAAAACAATTACGTTCTTTGATTGGTCGACAGTATGCAGGTACGTATACTAGAGTACCAAACCGAGATGTAATCCAACTAAATTCCCACCAAAGCTCTCAGGACCTCGATACTTAAACCACCTGCTTCAGTACTCCAGGTCAAAGAGACAGAAAGTGTAGAAGGAAATTATTTAGATGATCTGTTTAACTCAAGTCACAATTATGTCAGGATACATTCACACACGTCATGTGCAGAACAAATCGTCTGGAATATTAGGAATGTGTGGGAAAACATTGCCAGAGAAGTGTCCGTCGCCTTGGACTAAAAAAAAAAAAAATCACCAAACTCCTGCTGTGTGTGCTGATAATAAAAACTACTGTGTTGTTCTTCCACTTTGTCACAGCATCCGTTACATGTAGCTGCAGCACAAAAGCATCCAGCAAACCAGGGTTTAGTGAGAGCAGAGGACTTAAAAATTCAGTGTTTAGTTTACGCTCCTTCATAATCAGTTAGGTCAACAAAATTGAGCTTCGTCACACCGACTGATGAGAGTGCATCCATTATCATACTGGCCGGGCCAGATCCTCTGATGATGGTGGTGGTCCTCAAATGTTGGTTTGGAGACCAAAGCTGGAGTCAGATCCACACACTTCCATCGATCTGATTCTCACTTGATATGTGGCTGGCATGTATGCAAAGACAAAGACAGAAACTGCTTCAACATGATGGACGTTGGATTTGGATTTTCCTGCATTTCGGCCCTGGACAGTAGAACCTGTTAATACACACTGTGTACATGTTTTTAATTCAAATGGTGGCGAAGTAGTTTCTGAGCATGCTGATGTTTCAGAGTTAGCCCAGTTTCCCCCCCCCTCCTCCTCCTTTCCCAGCCTTTAGACGTGCTTTCAGAATCCACTTGGATATTCTGGAATGTCACTTTGGCCATTTTGTGTAGTAAGTACGTAGAGTAGGTTCGCACCCTCGTTCAAGTTGCAGAAAAAGGACTGCTGCATTAGTAAAAATAAAAAAACTTGAGATAATATTTGCATGATTTCTTGCATTATTGGATTTTAATTGAGGAATATGGATATGAACTAATATTAGGGATGGATCACGAGATTCCAGGATCAAGACGGAAAGACCGTGAGAAATCACAAAGACGTCAATGCTGAATTAGTCTTAGTCGGAGGTCAAATCTGAGCTCAGACATATAAGAAAGGAAATTAAGCTTCCTGGCAGGAAATGAAAAGTATTCATCATCAGAGCAAATGTGGGAAGGTTCATTTCAGTACGCAATATATTTCTGTTGTTTGTTAATCCCCACATCCAGTGATCGATCGCACATTCCTTTTTTTCCCTCTTTGATTTACAATCATTTAAACAGTTCAATCTAATTTCCTGTCTCTGGTGCTGTATAATATATCTTTACATATCAGTGTGTACCTTTAAATATATATGTTTCCCAATACTGGAACATGAAGTAGACTTGTGATGCCAACAATCAGTTGTGATGTTTTTCATAGCTGTTGTTAACTTCTTCACCATTCAAGAGTCTCTGCTGAAATAGTATGAAATAGTATTGTGTGCATCAGCGCCCGACCTTTAAGTGCAGTGTTATGAATAAATAAAATATAGAGCAGGGGTAGCATCTTTGAACTTTTAGTTGTGTGTGATTTGATACATGATTGTTAGAGGGATGCCATAGACATGAATGTGTGCCAATGAAGGTAGCAGTCTAATTGTACAAACTCTGATTTTGTAAGAATTTAACTTGAAATACTAGCTACTTTTAAATTACACAAGTGCCAGAAAGTCAAAAAAAAACAAAAAAACGCATGAACTTGACATGGCCAAGTTTCTCTTTTGGCTAAAAGGTGTCATCGAAACAGACGAAAAGAGTCTAATGCAAAAATGTACATATTATGTATTTGAATTGAAAACATGCGGCAGCAAATCATTCATCTGTGAAAACATAATGTTAAGAACTGCCATGTCAGGTTTATAAAAGTACGGCTAACTTTGGCTTTCAGACACTTCGATTTCCAGTTAATGTTTCACATGTGCGGTGCAGTGACTCCTGTTGTGTTTTATATTTTGGTTCCAAATCCTTTAAGGTGGCGTATTCTTATGGATATGGGTGTCAAAACTTGGAAGGTGCAAGAAAAAGGCTGTGCAAACCTTGTACATGTTTATATGGTGGTGTTTGGTGGATTGTGAAGATGTAAAGTAGTTAATGGCCATGAAGTTTATTTACACTAGGGTGCACCAGTTCACTAGAACGATGGGATATGTTGCTCATCGACAAGCAAATGAAATCCTTCTCATGATCATCAACTTGAGGCAAAATTAGACGGGGAAATTGTCCAAATCACGCTCGAGTCATCTTCACCTCCCTCTGTCCACAAAGGATCTCAAGAAAATCCGACATGCAATAAACCGCGATGATTGGCAGACGCTAAACTGCAGCTCGGTCCTGAAGTCTGATTGGATGAACTCTGGCTGACCCTTTAAACCTTTCCCACTCTTATCTGTAAAGCCCTTTTCCTCCTCCTCGTCATCCTCATCCTCCACAGCAGCTTCATCTCCTCTGCCCTGCTGCTCCTCCATTGCTTGGTGCTGTGTCTTTGCTGTACATTGTACTTGCACACCTTCAAAATGAATAAACAGGAGAGGAAAGAAATGACAAAACCAAAAGGGGAATCTCTTGTTTGATCTCACATATTTATCTGCAATTTCCTTTTCGCCCTTTAATACCACTAATGAAACGCAGCGACTCCAGCTCGAACATTTCTCATGAAACAATGCAACGTAAGTTAAGGCTTTTGGCGAATGACATGAGTGAGTGTGTGTGTGTGTTAACTTGTGTCCCAGAAAAACAAAACCCTGTAGGGGAGGGGTTGTAAAATAACAAAACACTGCCCTAAATTGTCCTTGTTTTTTTAAAAGTATAGGAACAAATAAAACTTCCCCCAAAACCATAGATGAAACAGGAGCCACTGAACAGCAGAATTACAACATTAATGACTAAACTGAGACGCACATTTCAAACCCAACTGAGCAGTGACTCTCCTGAACCTGCCTTTAAAGTGTCTCAGGCAGACTGCTGATTGCTCTCAGCTGTGGGAGAACACAGGTGCCTCCAATAGCTTCTGATTAACTAAATCTGTGACCTCTAGTTTGAGTCTCTGTCTCTTACAGTGTGGATATATATTACATTTCTACCTTTGTGAGGACCAGTTTGACAAGACGTTACAGAATACATCTAGGAAAAGACATTATGACTAAACCTGACAAACCTTAAAATGGCTTTAATGTTGTGTTTCTCAGTCCTGGTCCCTGGAAGCCTGATAACGACCCATTTATTTGAGTCAGGTGTCAGGTTGAAACAGTTGGCAGAGTGTCTCCAGGACCAGGGTTGAGAAACACTGCCTTAATGTTTGAAAGTTAGAAGTAGGTGGGGAATCAACCTGTAGTTACTGTGTTTATGGCATTACTAGTGCAGTGCCTGTAGGAAGTCTGTATTCCTATAGTGGGAGCTGAAGAAGATTTTTTCATGCATGATAAGATAACATAAAGGCTAACATAATACAAACACTGTGCAATGTCTTTAGGCACAACGCAAATCAAATACGCCTTGTAAAGAGATTCCAGCGTGGCTGACAGTCACAAAACAGCTAGCTACGCTAATGTTAATTGTAGCCTCGCTAGCTTACCTTTGGAAACAGGTTCGCCAAGTTAGCCGCTGCCTACCCGTTGTTGACACAGACAATCAACGAAAGTGCAGCGTGATGAATCAGCAAAAATTAAAATTACGCCAAAAATCAAGGATGCATCGGGCCATACTTAACCCATATCCAAAATCTTAGGTCGATCTGATGAACGGTCAGCGAGATATGCCCGACACAGACACAATTGCTTTATAGATAGATAGATATTACTATAGATAGATAGATAGATAGAGTGTCCTCACAAAAATAGTGTGAGTATGAGTTTTTAAAATGAAAGGATTACTTTATCGATTTGCATTTAGCTTTGTATTACTAGAATAGGGCTTGACTTTTTGAAAAAGTGTTCTTCCCATCTTCTTTCCCCTAAATTGAGAAATATCTTCATTCTTTTTTTTGTTACGTGCCCACCAGTGACACTTTGGTCCTGTTAGCGTAAAGCCTTGTTTATACTCACACGTCGCGACATGGCGCAGGGCTCTGCAGACTGCGCCCGACCATACAATATAAACGGCCAGCCTTCCATTGAAAATGAAGAGTTGGCGCACGCCATAGTCGACAAAGTTAGACAAATTCAGAGCTTCGCGCCCTAGCTCACGCGCGACACAGAATATGACGTCTTTTTTGGCACGCGCCCGACACACTCCAGCGACTACAAACTACACCACGACAACTATAAACCCAGCTTAACTATTAGCAAAGATGGCGGACACGGTTTACAATGTGGGAATGAGGTCCCGTCCCCCTACGGGTGGGTCTTAAAAAATGCGGAAGAGCGTTGCAGTTTCAAGCCTTGCACCAAGTGACCAAGTGTCATTGGTGGGCACGTAACAAAAAAAAAAAAAAGAATTAAGATATCAGGGGTAACTGAGGTTGGGAAGCACATATTTTTTCAAAAATTCTACACCTATTCTAGTAAAACAAGGCTAAATGCAAATTCGGTGAAGTATTCCTTTAAGTGCATGTAGATTCGGGATTTATTGAGTTCATGATGACTGACTGCAAAATGAAAAGGCTTTTGGAGTGAACAAATTGCAGTACTTCTGTGTGGTTTAGGAAGGAGGAAGATAAATCCTACAACTCAGATTAATGGTTAGAATCAGACATACTACACTCTTAGAAATAAAAGTGCTAAGTAGAACCATATAAGGTTCTTTGGCTTGTCCTCATAGGAGAACCCTTTTTGGCTCCAGGTAGAACCTTTTTTTTTAAAAAAGGTTCCACCTGTAGCCTTTTGGAGGGTTCCACGAAGGACCCCTTTAAAACCCTTTATTCAGGAAAGGGGTTTTAAAGGGTTCTCTAGATTTACATGGTTCTTACTGGAACCATGAGTGTTACCAAGAACCCTTGAAAAGCCCTTTCTTAGGGAAAGGGTTTTTCAGAAGCAAATGGTTCCCGGTAGAACCTCAGCCCTTGTAGAAGGACCCTTTTGGAACCCTTGTTTCTAAGAGTGTACATCTTTAGAGCAGATACACATTAAACCCAACAAAACATTGTTCAATAGTTTCCCTGAAATTCAACCTCCTTCTATCAACACAACAATAATGTAAAATGAAATTCAGATTTAGGTCAATTATGTCCTGCCTCATCTGGTTTCTACTCCTCATGGTTTTCTAAATGTTAATGTCTTTGGTCACAGTGTATTACTTTACAAGGAACATTCTGAAACTATTCTCCCAATGTGGGAAGCGACTAACCTCACATATCAATATGTGTGAGGACAGTGGGTGTAAGGATCACTACAACCAAAGCAAACAACTAAAAATATAACAAACACCATAGATCTGCACACACTTACTGCATATGTATCTGTTTTCAGAATATTGATCTGGAGGATCCAAGATTTGAGAATAAAGATTTGAAATGGGAGCACAGAGGCATAAAGGAATTTTAATTTACCTCTTTTCTTTCAGTGTGACCTTGTGAACTTTTTCCCATCTGCAAAGGAGGACAATATAAGCTCTCACTTAAATGTTACGGCCTGAAGAGGAGGCATCAAAGAAGGGAATGAGAAAAATGGCATATTTATTAAAAGCAGGTCGATCCATTCAGACATCCCAAGCAACGAAAATACGAACACTGACCAATCTCATGCCAAACAGCAGCTGACACTTAAAATGCCTTCCCTACTATGTAATAAGCGATGTTAGAAAAAGACAGCAGCCACTGCCACGTGTACCGAATTACAGGGCTCATCATGAAAGACTAAGGGAGAAAAGGCATGTTCTTTTCTGAGCCCCTGACAAAAGTGGATGAACAGAAGTAGGGAAAAATAAATACGTCTCTTAAATAATAACAGCCTGGGTAACAAACGTAAGACTTAAGGCTCCTTTGGGTCCTGAGGATTTCATACATACTTACAACATACAGCGATGAGGTTCACACTGCCCGGTGCGCCTTTGTTACACACTTATCACAGATGAGCGAGGAAGGTAAGACATGGATTAATCAACACAACTCTGCTCTTAATGATGGAAGCCATATGGAGATGTGCACTCTGCTTTTGCTCACAATAACACAACAGGTGGAGCTGAACTGAACCCCGTCTGCTCTAAAACCGTCTGGTTCCAGACAGTGACATGGCAACTCGGGAGGTTTCAAAGTCGCGTGGGATAAAGTAAAGGAATGAATCGAGTCCAGCCAAAATGACAAAGATCCCAAATTCTGTTTTTTTTTTTTCCCTTTCTTTCCTTTTTCTTAGATAAAATAGTAACACTTAGTTTCCTTCAGAGACAGTTCAGGGAGTTCATCAAAGATTGTCCAGAGAGAGAGAGGAGAAGAAAATGTAAATTTTTTGTCTTAAGTCAAGCTTAAATATAACTTCACTCATATTTGGATGAAGAGCTTCAGGTCTTCATCCCCAGTTCATATATCATCATCAAAGAAAAGTTCAGTGCTACATAATATATTGATTGAACGAAACCTGCACAGTCCCACAAAGAAAACAAGTACACATCCTATATTGTGCATCACACAACGACGGTCCTCCGAGGTGAAAACCATGTGGGAATATCAATCGCTTTGAAAAGCAGCGGAGAAACAAATACAGCGGTTTCCTTTCACTTCCATAAATACAACCTGTGAAAGAACTAGTTCCTTTCAGTTACTCCTTCAGAAAGGTAGAGGAAAACAAAATAATCTTCCTCACAAAGAGAGAGCTAGGCAGACAGAAGACACGGTACTGTTGGGTAGAGAGCAGTCGGAAACACTGCTGTCAGCCTCTTGTTGTCTTTGACCAGCTGTTTCTCCTCTCAGTGAGCAGCTTTGGTGCCCGTGGTTCCTGCAGATGTTCGTCATAGAACAGTCGTGGCTGTGAGGATTAGCACTGCAAGGTTAACCAAGGAAAACGCAGAGGCCTCTGTGGCTGCTCCGGTGGCTATGGAGCCTGAAATGATTAAAAAAACAAAACAAATTAAATTAAACTAACATATTCTAAAATACCTGTAGTGAAGTATGACACAGCTCTTTCACATACAGTATTATTACAAGAGCTCTGTGGTGTGAGTCCGTCGCTCAAACGATAGATGGCACTAGTGCGTTACGCTCAACTATGGCACGACCTGGATTTCACACAGCCACAGTCACAGTTTAATTTAAAGGAAAATTCTACGATTAAACAGCCTTCTACTGGAAATATTCCCTCCACGTCTGAGCCTATTTTGTTGTTTTATGATCGATGTAAAGACAGATTCTCAGTCTGTGGATAAGACACTGTATTTTACTGCAAAAGATAAAAAGAGAGAAACGGCGTATTTAAAGACTCGTTTGTTTTGCCCTGACATTAAAAGGAAAAAAAATAGCTCATAAATATTAGAGATACCAGTTTATCTAGAGACAGCTGCCATAATACAACTAAGCTGCAGAACACGTTGAGTCGCGGGGATGTGATGAATACCAACAATGTCACCGACTCTCTGTGGGGTTTCTAGGAAATTGTCCTTGATAAGAGAAATCCAATTGGTGAGAAACACTTTCTTATAAATTATTATTAACACTGGTATCTGCAGGTAGATAACACTCAACACTAGCACAACTGATTCCAGAAACTGTTTTGCAGTGATTGTCTCACAAATGAAGACAGATATCGTGTTCATGTTTCAGGTGTCAGGACTGTCCCACCTGCTATCTTGGGGATGGTTATCTGGCGGCTGCTGCTACCTTCCCCTCCCTCACTGAAGGGCTTGATCTGGATGACGTAGTCCTCATTGACCGGCAGAGACAACTCCAAGGAGGTGGTGTTGGTTTCCACCACGCTGGGACGACTGTGTTTGTCCTGGCTGTACATCACCTACCGAAAACAGAGAGGGAAAAGATAATGACAACGTGAGGCACACTCCAAACACATCATGCATCATACGAGTGGTTGTTGTTGTTTTTTTTGACCATTCACTGACAAGAAAATGTGAGTTCTAGCCGGAGTTTATTTCAGGCAGCTCCATGCGATGTAATGTGCTGCCTCCGAAACTAACAAAGATGAATCCGAGTAGGTTTGTGCACACGTTAGATCCCCAGAGGAGCGGGGGGGGGGGAACAGAGATTAGGTTTTGAGCAGCGATGCATCAATCCTGATGTTTCAGCAGCAACGTGACTGTGGCCTGTGGATGCAGTGAAGCCCACTTTGAGATGACCTCCTAACTGAGAATAATATGGAGAGACTCCAGGTGAGTAAGACCCTGACACACAGTGGAGGAGGCTGCGAATGAATTTATTCCTGTCGACTAAACGTCATAAAAAAGGACCACAAAAGATCCATCATAATTATAACTAATAGTATGTTTTGCGAACACATATTCACCATTAACTTGGTGTTTACTAACGTATAAGTAGCATAATAGCCCTCCATTAGTTATCATTAAGCAACTTATTCTACATAACCGTATTCTACCTCTATTACGACATGAATTACGACTTTTCCGACATAAAGTGTTAATACATGCTTAATATTTATATTTAATATATGTTCTTTAATCTAAACTGTTACCCAAATTTTTTTCACATAATATTTAAAAAACTGTTTATTAAATTGCAGTGTTTTTGTATGACCATTTATCCTCAACTTCTTCTTTCGGCTTCTCCCTTTAGGAGTCGTCACTGCGGATCATCCGCCTCCATCTTGTGTCCTCTTCCGTTACACCAACTAGCTCAACCTCACCTCTCTTACTTTATTTTTAAAGGTCTCATATTATACCCTATCTCTCCAAGTTAAACTAGTCCCCTGGTGTCCTAATGAACATGCTTTGGTCAAAATACCATAAGGATGAAGCACCACATCAGTTCAATCACCCTGCCAAAACAGCCCTGTTCAGAACGCTTGGTTTAGTAGTATCTCTTTAGGTCCACCTTAAAAAAAAGTAACACAAAATTTAAGGGACAGGAAAGGACATCAGCCACAGAGGCTACTGGGAGCTAACAGCAGTTAGCATTTTGGAAAAGTGGTAATTTGCAGGCTCTAGCAGGCACATTGCCATGTATCCAGTGGACAGATAAATCCTCTGAGGCTGGAAGTTTGTGTAGGACTCTGTGCTGCACTTTGGAGCCAAGAATAGAATAATTCCCGGACTTCCCGTTTGCGGATGCCGTTGCACTCGCCAGCACTCTAATGTCTTTTACGGACAAAGTGTAGCTCCGCGAAACAACAATTCCAGTCTTGTGACGTCCCAAGAAGTGCGGAAGTCAACATTGCGTGTTTTATCTCCTGTGCTTATACTGAGGAGGACCACAAAAACATGAGTGAGTCATCTTTTTTCACATTTTGGTGACTGGTATGGCGTTCAGAGTCCCAAATATGTCACTCCAGCTACAGCTTTTAGACAGGAGGTCTTGTCTCTAAGCCATGGGTGTCAAACTCTGGCCCGCGGGCCAAATTTGGCCCGCCGTGTAATTTCATTTGGCCCTTGAGGCAATATCAAATTAACATTAGAGCTGGCCCGCCGGTATTCAATTTTTTATTTAAATTTTATTTAATATGCCATTGATGTTTTTTCGTTTGTTTTTTGAAAGTTGATTTTGCACTATTAAGTTATATAAGCGTTGCTTGTTCCATATTCAGTGTTAAAGCAAGTCAGTGTAGCAAACTGAGCAATAATTAACGTTTTATTCAGGCACTTTCTCTTGCTACTTCAAGGCTTGAATGTTTGATTCATTCATTATTGTTATTTTATTTTCAAATTTATTATTAGCCTGTGGAAAAAGTTTATTTTGATATTTACCTCAGAAGGCTGCAAATAGAAAAGAGGCATTCAATTTTTATCTATCCATTATCTACCGCTTATCCTGTATTTAGGGGTGCATTCAATTTTTATTAAAGTTTTATTTGATATGCCATTGATATTTTTTAATTATTATTATTATTATTTGAAACTCGATTTTGCATGTCACTATAAAGTTATATAAGCCTTGCTTGTTCAATATTCAATGCAAAACTTGTTTGGGTCCCTATTAAAAGGTTAATTTGTTCAACCTTGGCCCGCGGCTTTGTTCAGTTTTAAATTTTGTCCCACTCTGTATTTGAGTTTGACACCCCTGCTCTAAGCCATACATCAAAGCAGGTCTCGCTACCATCTTGTAGACCTTATTTCTCACTTTTGCTCCTCTCCTTCTGTCACACAACCCTGACACTTTGTTATTACTACAGTCCTGCACATCACCCTTGTTCTTGAAAATCGCCACCGCCACACTTCACATCCTCTCCATTCCTCAGGTATTTTCTCGCTCTCCAAGATTGTGTTAGACTGCCTTTTCACCCCTTCATCCTCTCCATAGCTGCCCTCACTTCCTCCTTACTAATTCTTTGCACTTCATGAGGTACTATCTCCCCTCCATCTGACCTTCACTCTCTCTCTCAATTTCCTCATTAATCAAATCCTTATTCTTGCTTAATTCTGAGTCTCCAATCAACCCAACCCCACTCTGTATTTGGACTGGGTAAAAAAAAAAGAACCCATGCAAAAACATATAACCTTAACACTGAAAGGCCCAATCAATCCAAACTTTGAGGCAGTGGGAAAATGAAGTGTACTCCTATGGAATAAATGTCACATTACAATCCATTAATGCATTTTGTGTGAAAAAAAAGTGTTTTTTTTACCTTATATCCTGTGACCTCTGACTCGTTCTCCAGAGCATGCACTTGGTCCCACTTCAGGATGACCTTGGAGTTGGAGGTGTTCCACATTATTTTGACCGGGGCTTGACTCGGTGCTTCAGAAAGACAGCAGGAGATGATGAAGAAAACAAGGATCATGGATTAAATATCCCTTTTAGTAGGTACGATAATAAAAGAAGACCAACAGGTGAAACAAAAAGCAGGAGAGAGTTGGCAGATGTGTTTTTCAGGGCAAAACATACATTATCTCAAGGCACTGTACATAGACAACGTCATCGAGAGCAGAGAAACCCAGCAGTTCACTCGATGATAAAGCACTATGCATCAGTGAAGAGAAAAAACTCCTCTTTAACAGGAAGAAATCTCTGACAGAACCAGGCGTAAATCCACACTCTGTATCAAGCTTCTCATCATTTGGCAACTTGACCTTTACCTTTATGTCAAACCACACTCATTCCCCTTTTTCCACAATGATGCAATGCCAACAAACACAAACAATGTGCCCCCAGAGAAGAAAATGAAATAATCACTTATATAGATATTTTAAAAATACAGTTTAGAACTTGATACCTTATACCTTTACCTTATTATTCCAGAGTCAACATTTCCTTCGTACCTCTCTAACTGGTAAAACATCATACAGTTTAGGAAAAGGACCTTGAAATGACCAACAAAGTTTGAAAAAGGAGACATAAACAGTCAGTCCTTACGTGGTTTCTTGGTTGTGACATTAACTATGGAGCTTTGTGGACCCACTCCTGCGCTGTTGTAGGCCTGCAGGGACATGTAATAGGTGCTCGTGCCCTCCAGGTCCTTAATGAGCACTGAGGTTTTATTTCCCACTGTCCTGATCACATGAGCTGTGTCCTGCTTTTCCTTCACACCCCAGTACCGCAACTAAAATCATAAAAAAGAAAGAAAGAAGAACAGTTTATTATTTTCTCTGTGACTGATTTATAACCCAATACTTTCATCTACAACTGTACATTTGTGGGCATATATGCTTTAGGGCATCATAGTAGTCATATAAAAATGCTGTTGTCCCTATCCTCTCTGTTAATCCTGTTGTGTGGGCATGTGCTGGCTTTACCTCATAGCCCAGGATGCGTCTGCGGTTGTTGCTCCAGGCCAGCGGCTTCCAGGTAACTTCTACTTCAGATGCTGAAACACTCCGTGCCCTCAGCTTCCCTGGAGCTCTGCTGGGCTCTTAAAGGATAGTAAAAAGACATGGATTCAGAACACCGACCTCCACAATATGACTGACTGAACTGAGGCTCTATCTTAAGTATCCACTCTAGTGTATCAACCCTTAGAACACAGAGCATAGTGGCTGCTTTTTTCCGTAACCCAAAATACAGTATATACAGGTGGTATAAGAATGTGCAGCATAGAGTTTATTATATCCTTTTTTTCAGCACAACCAAGACAATCTGATGAAAAAAAATAAAAAATTTCACCAACTTTATAAACACACCTGAGCAAAAAGTACGCACAATATTTAAAATCGGACTGAATTTGTGAAATTTTGAAATACTTTGAACTGTGACGAAAAACGGTTAAGTTTGTGACTTCTGCACAATTATTGCTACTTCATATCACTACTAAAAATGCGATATAAAATGAATCATAAATTTGACTCAATAACACATAAGAAGAAGAAGGAAAAAAACATTTTTTAACGCCTGAATATTCGACCTATAAACACACACCATCAGGATGTCCATATAAGGAGTTGTGTATTATTCCCACTGCAAATGACCATGGGTGCACCTGCGGCACAGATCCATGCCGCATGAGCACTAAGGGTTAAGTAAGTGCTTGTAACAACTTCAAGTGTTGGAAAATTTTGTTTTGAAGAAATATGTATCATTCAAAATTGATATAACTTTAAATTATGTTGTTTTTTTTCCCAGTAACAGGTTTAGCACAAACATATATAGTATTTAGATAAACTCTTTGAAGGATATCAACTTATTTTTAAGTTGGTCCAACACACTTAGAATTATAGCTACTTCATATCACTACTAAAAATGCCATATAAAATGAATCATAAATTTGACTCAATAACACATAAGAAAATATATATACACATACACATATATATATATATATATAATCTCTCCTGTGAAATAACCAAAATAATTCAGTCTTTTGGCAGAACATTTAGTTTATATGTTGCTGAGGGAGGAAATATTTTTAATTGGCATTTATATATATAAAAAATATATAATTAAACATATAAAGAGTTCATATACACTAGAGTTTATAGTACCCACCTTCCTCTGCTGAGTAGATGGTGGTCACTGGACTGAAGGGGCCTTCTCCCTTGTTGTTGTAAACCCTGACTTTGACTTGGTAAGGGGAGAAAGGAGGGATGCTCTCATTCTTGAAGACATATCTGGAAGCGTCTGGAGATGTGACAGCAGCCTGCATCCACCCTTGTGCCCCGAGTGGGCGGAAAGCCACCACGTAGCCAAAGCCTGGGCCACTTTGCAGCTCCTCAGTCACAGGCTGGGGAGGTAAGAGATGACTCAGAGGAATGGCTCAAGCTGACTGATTGATAACTGAAGGAAATGTGCTGTCGCTCTGCATAGATTAGTGCACTTTGAAAAATAGTGCTGATGCTACACTTAAAAATGTTTCTCTCCGCTTGAGTGGTTTTAAACTGAAGTCTAACAGAACTATCTTCACACAACCTTGGAGCTATTCTCTCTACAGTTTATTCCAGTTTCAAATTAAAATAGGTCTACAGAGGTTGAAATCAATCAGTAGAGCACATACTGCACCTCTGCCAGGGCCAAACAGTCCTGAATATGTGGAATGTTTTCATATCAAGGTTGGAACACAGTTTCCTGAGAAACTGCACCTTCTCACTGTGTTTTGGACAACGATTATAAAAATTACACGATTCTTAAATTATGTTTGCCCTGCACAATTCACCATCCCATGAATTAATTCATTAATTCATTAATTAAACCAAACGATAGGGGGTCTCCTAATGCATATCCAAAAATACAGCATATTTAGTGAGGACACTATTAGACATAATGCACTCCCGAGCACCTTAACCTAATCTTAACCATCACCAGATAAACATGTCCTCATAAAGATAGGTTTGAGGTAGAATTTAGCCACACACACACACACACACACACACACACACACACACACACACACACACACACACACACACACACACACACACACACACACACACACACACACACACACACACACACACACACACACACACACACAAAGAAGATAACTGAGTGTAAATGCATGTTTACCTCCCAAGTGATAACCAGCTCTGAACGCCCACCGCCACCACCGCTCACTCTGGCTGGAGTCACCTTAGGAACTGAAGAAAAAACCATGAGCTGTTTATGTAACAGTTCAGAAAACTCAAAAATATTCCTCATTAAAAATGAAACAATAACTGTATTTACAGTCACTGTAACTATTAACAGCTACAACTGTATTAATTACACACAACGACAGCGTCATGAAATCCATACATAAATGTGCCTCATACACAAACTGTGACAAATTCATGTGTATTTGATGCTGGTTCTAACATAAACGTATGTGTTTATGATGTTACTTTTCTCCACAGCACACACTCGGTGGTGGTCAGTATAGTGATGAATATTTAAGCAGTGCAATAACCATAGCCATATTTAGAGTTAATGCAGTTTATCTACACACACACTGTACTGTACATAAGTTGTATTTGACAACAGAGGTGATGTGACACATACATGTTTCTTTGGTGCGGGCCTTTTTCGACGGTTTGCTGGGCTCTCCTGTGCCTATGCTGTTGCTTGCCAGAACTCTGAACTCAAACTCCACCCATGGACTCAAGTCAGTGACAGCGGCTGACAGCTGCTTCCCCCCGAGCAACTCAGGAACTGAAAGACATCACAGGAATAACCTTCCATCAAAGCCCCCACAAGACCTGCCATTGGAAGTAAGCCGAGCTGGTGATGTGTTATTTACTGTCATTTCATACTGTATGTGCTGTTTGGAAAAGTAACCAATCATGGCCCTCTTACTCTTTTCAAATCTACACTGTTTCACATTTAGATCATCTACACTAGATTACACCAGCATACCAGTGGTAACAGCTTGCCACCCAAGAGAGAACGGCGATCTGGCCTGGATGGTGTAGCTGAGGATGGGACTGTGGTTATCGATGCCGCGTCCCCAGGACAGCGAGGCAGAGGTTTCTGTCATCTCAGTCACCTGACAGTCCACAGGAGGCCCAGGGGGACCTGTAAAGAGAATTTGTCACAGTTCACAAAGGATGATATATGCTGTAGAGATTAATGAAGACAAGAGACAGCGGAACAGAGTGGGCGGGTAACAGCTGCTGAATTACAACCAGACCGCACTTGTTACACTGCTGCTAATGTGGTGCAACATCTGCAGCTTAATCTGTTTTAACACATTTCGTCTTTCTTTTCTAATATTCGTTTGCAACATTTGCATTAGGACTGAAAAGGTCAAGTAAACCACAGCATTCCTGAGAATCATAGCGACAATAATTTTCTGTTTCACAAGAATTTTCTCTTTCATCTTTGTTTTTTTTCCTGTGAGTTACCAGATAATAAATCGTGCTTTACAGGGTGATATAGAGCTGTATAGAGAAGGTTTGTCTCTGCGGTTCTGTATCAACATGTTTTCGCAGCAGCAAAAGCATGATCGGAGTATATTATGGGTTTAAAAACGTCATTTACAACTGAGTTTCGACAGGATATTACACACTGTGGATAAATGATGCACAGCTGAAGTGCATGGCTTCAGTGATATAGCGACATGTGTGCGTGCACTCTGTTGTTTATGCCCTAACCTTTAGCTATTGTACAAAATTCAAAACAAACACAATCTTCATTTGTATTTGCCGTTAAACTCTGGGTGTCAGTACAGGAAGTTCTGAGGTATAATTTGTCTTCTTTATTTATGGCAATAGATTTGCTCCTCTTAGGACTGGGCACTAATAATTATTATTATTTTATACATTATTAGGGCTGAACGATTTTGAATAAATAATTAAATTGCGATTATTTTGACAGGAAATGCAATTGCGATATTATTTGCGATATCAGAAGGAATGGTCATTTTTACATCATTATTCTCATCCTCTTCAATATGTTTTGTGAATGAAATTTTTTCATTCACAAAACAAATTGAAGAGGATTAATGTGTGATATTAGTGCAGCTCTGTGAGAAACAAAGATGTTCTCTTCAGTCTGTAGAATAATATGTGTATAGATCAAAACAATAATTCATCTAAAATTATATTTTGACACACATTTTGGCTTGAAAAAAAAATCATTTATTCGTTCAGCCCTATACATTACATATTACACTATGATATTCTTCAATGGCAATATAGGAAAGTGTAGTGCATAGCACACTTAATATAACACTTAATAACATCATTATTATCATAGATGTTTCTCCAGAAGTGTTGTTTTTTGCTCATGAAGATGTTTAAAACTACAGTCAAAATCTAATCTTTACTTATCAAATGTATCATGATAATATTTTGGGCCATATATTCAAGCCCCAGCTCCTATACAACAATTACCATGAACCAACCAATAAAACACAACACAGTAATCAAGTACTAATCAAAAACATAGGCTGTATCTTACAAAGGTGAGCAAGTTTTAAATGTAGGAGGATGGGAAAGACCAGGTTAATTTAGAATTATTTGAGATGAGGTTAGAAAATAAAAAAATAATAAAAAAGACTGAATAACTGACAATAAAATCTTGTCATATTTTCCCCCCCGGTAGAAAAAGGACGTGAACACGTGCATGTTGAGTGTGCAAAGAGAGGCCTGATTAAAATAACGAGAAAATAATAAGACCATGACAATATGACTGTCACATGTGGGGAAACCAACATATCAAAAATGTATGGTTAAATGTTGCATCCTCACCTCTGACCACCACATCAGTGGCGATGGACACGCTGTCGACCTTGGTCTGAACGGCACACGTGTATTTCCCAGCATGCCTTAGTTGAATGTTCCGAATCATGATGTCACCAGCTGAGCGCTGTCAGTGCCGTGGTCAGGAGGGAGAAACAACAACAAAGAAATTGAAAGAGATGGAAAAATCTCTCTTGTTTTTGTACATGTATTCATTTATTCAACATTCATTAATATTATTATGGGAGAAAAGGGGACAATACAAAACTATGGACACACCGAATGAGACCATTTTTGAGGTCAGTTCTTTGTGGGGACTTAAAAAGCTTCTCTCAGCTCTATCCTTTTATTCATCCTGATTCCATTTACTCTGCCGATGTCCATTTAATACCAGTTGCATAATTAGCTTTGAACTTAAAAAGTGAGCACTCGGAAAGTAAGGGACTGTGACACAGGGTGAGACTCAGTAATTACTTTGATGTACAATCAGGGGACATTTATAAAAAAAGAAAAGGAGAAAAAAATCAGCCTCAAGTCATTCGTCTCTCACTCTCGCTAAAATTATATGCGGCTGTAAAACAGGTCCGAGCTGCAGCTGACCTATAGAAAACCAACTGAGACTACAAGGAGTCAAACAATAGACTGTAAATTATATCATTAGACAATATAATCTGTTCATCACACCTGAATTTATGAGAGAATGCAACTTTGCATTGACTTGAAATACATTCCAGCTGTTGTCAAGGAATAATCTGGTCTGTATTTTCATTTCAACTTGAATAACAGCTTAAATAATAGTCACTATTATTCAGCACTTACTCCAGAGCTGATGAAAAAGTTGGATTTTATTTCAGTCCATTGTTGTGTTCACGATGCCGTCCACATTATTTTAACAGTTTCTTTTCTCCAAATAGAGACGACATCACTTACAGCAGAATGACTGCACTGAGGTATTGCGTCCAACAGTGAGTGTGGTGTAAATTCCGTTTTGTGGACATTTTGCGTCGTGCTCGGTGGCACAGAATGTAAGACAAGGCTTAAAATGCCACAGCTCTCTGTTTATAAATGACAGACAGTGTCATTCCCATTTCGTGTACTGTAATGGGTTCTCAATGAGCTTGATGCTTCACGGTTACTCGAGGTGTAATATTATATTACAAAAAACACTTGCATTAATATTAATACTCCACAGACACCCTCTATTTCTATCTGTAACACAATATTTCTGGAATCAGTATTCATACACAAGAAAGAGTATCTGCACTGCTGATGCCTTCACTGTTCATATGAGCCAACTCAGTTGTTGTTTGTTTGCGAAGCTACCTCGTTTTGAGTTTCATGAGCATTACCACATAATCAGCTTTCCTATAAATTCTCTCCTAACCTTTACCCCCTCTTTCCTTCACACACTCTCCGTTTCCATTACACGCAGTTAGACGCTTCTCGCTGATGTCGTGGTTCCGGCTCGTGAAAAACAAGCTCCAACTCTCCTGGTTTTCACAACAAGACAACATGTATTTCATTCTGCTCGTACACAAGAAAAGTCTGAACTCGTGTTTTGCTCACAAAGTACCATTTCCATATAAATAGGCACGCTTTTGGAAAGTGACAAGCCACCATTAACGTGTCAACGGCTTTCCCTCCACAACATGGTAAAGAGCGCGGTGTCGTGGAGTTAAGTGTTAAAAAGGAATTACGGGGCTTTGAAAGAAATGAGACGTAAATGTGTTCATGATCAATTTAATAGTTTTATAAATCACTTTGCTATGTGTAACTGGATACTATAAAAGAATGAAACTTTGCCTGTTTTTTTCCCTTTAAGCCTGTTAGATGATTCTGGGATTTTGTAAGAAGTAAAGTCATTGGTAAAATGCAAGACTATTCAACTTAAGGTTCGGGGGCCAGGTCACGCCCTTCAAGCAATTTGGACCGGCCCGCGGCCCATTAACCCATAAATAATGAATGTATTATTAAAAAGCCACTAAAACCATAGCTTTGCCTATTTCTGGCATTTCGCGACACTTTGTGATACTTTGCGTCCCTTTTTGTCAAATACTAGTACAGCTGTAATTGTAGGCGTAATTGTAATTGTTTATTTTTTAACAGCCAACTGTAGCAGTTGTACCTGAATATTACCGATACTGTTACTTATATTTCTGCAAAAATAGCCTTTTGTGGCCATTGAACCTTAATGTTGTTTATATTGTTACCTCTAATTTTGTAAGAGTCAATTGTGACTGTTATACCCAAATGTTGGTGGTACTGTAACTGTAGTCTTTTTGCACTACATGCAAATTGTATTGTACCTTAATGTTGGTGGTTTTGTTACTTACCTTTTTAGCACAAAACTAGCAGCAATTTCAATAAATAAGTGCTAAATAATTGAAAAGATTTTGTATCTATTTGAATCCGTTTACTGTACATGCAACACAAAATAGCAGTACAGGGGTTTACCTGCCCACTGTCTGGACAGCCTTCAGAAAATCTGGCCCTCCGGAAATTTTAGTTGAATAGCTCTGGTGTAATGTTATCATGTTCAAGTGAAAAGTTAACGATGGTTAACGACGGTTAACGGTGTCAACGCTAACGCATGACACGCTTCCAGGAAGACTGACCGGAACTAAAGTAACGCTAAACTTTAAACAGAGGCACACATATGCAGAACACAGGTTATTTGTAACCGTTTCGTTTAATAAACAGCTCCAGTTCGACTGTAGGCATGCTAAAAGAGCTAAAGGAGCTAAAGCAGCTAACGGTGCCTGGACCACGACATGTAAACATGATGTCATGCGCGTCCGTTTCCGGTCAGTCGTCATGGAACGTGCGTTAACGTTGATGTCGCCAACCCCCATTAACGCGTTAACATGCCCAGCATTACAAGTGATACAACCTACAGGGTTTAAGAGGACAAAGAAGATTTACTTTTTCTTTTTCTACCAGGAAGAGCAAGTGCTTTAAATACATGCTGTCCTTCTGCGTCTCAGAAACTCATGTGTCTTTGACTTTGACTGAAATACATGTTCATGTGCAACATGGACCATCAACATACCAGACGAGCACTTACTTACCCCACCGACTTTTTCAAAATATGCCCCATGGCTTCCAAAGTGGATGAGCTGCTCATTGAAGAACCAGGTAAACTTGAGGTCCAGTGTGGGGTCATGAGACACCTGGCAGGGAAGCACAATGCTCTCGCCTACGGTCACGTCCAGATGTCCAGCTGGAGTGGTGATTACAGTCGGCTCTGAACACAAGAAGTTTCAAGTGAGAAGGGCAAGAGCTTTCCCCCGGTCAGACACACTCCCTGTAGATCGTAGTCTTATCCACAGATTGTTTGAATCCACTTGCTTATATTTTACATGACAAGAAATATTTGCAAAAATAAGTCACACTAAAAAAAAGAAATCCTGTCCTTCACCAAAAAAAAGACTAGTCTGTATCGCATGTCTTTCTTTGTGTTTCATAAATCAAGGCATGGTCTGACGTACCACAAAACAACAACAACAGAAATAGAGTACAATCAGCAAACGAAAAGAAAAACTCAGCCATTACAGCAGGTCAGATTTGAGTCTATAATTTGACTCTGTTTGTGCCGAGACAAAAAGCCATCCTATTTCATCCACAGCATGGTGTGCCTCATCATATCCTTTGGTCCATCTCAGCCGTGTGTCTGATTCAGCAGCAGTGCAGCACAGAGACGTTTGCACAGGATGAGAGGTCCATACACTAGTCCACTGTAAATTATGCATGCATGTCATTATGCATCTAATGGACAGACAAGCCGATGCAGCATGTCAGGGGCAGTAAAGGTCTATAGTCAGCTCTGTCAAAACAAGCCAGCTTGTTTATCTCGCACACTCCAAAAAGCACAACCGACTGGTCACAGCATTCCAGGTGAGTCTCCAGGAAAGTTTGGCGCTCGATGCAAGATGAGAGGAGCAAAACTTTTTACCTCCAACTGCAGAGCTGTCATGCTTGGTGCTGGTTTGCAATTACGGATTGGAGGGGAAATCACAAATTGGGTGCCACAGTTTGCAGGCTGCATGTTAGTTCTCATTCTATGATATCAAGCAACCATGATAGCAAGTTTTAATTGCATGGATCAGGGACAGGATATGTGTTGTTTTTCTAGCCATTGTACATGGCAGAGTTCATATCTTATGTCTGAAAGACAGTAAATCTAAGGAACGACTTACACCATCTGTAATTTCATTAACTGCAATTAACCAGGGAGGGAGGATGTACAGCAAACTGTGTTCTCCTGGAGCAGCAACAGCCCACTGCTTGTTTCAGATTTTTTTTTTGAAATAATACTGGCCACTTGGGGGCAGCTTACTGCTACATCTAAAAACCACACCATGACAAACACAA
This sequence comes from Microchirus variegatus, assembly GCF_963457635.1. NCBI lineage: Eukaryota > Metazoa > Chordata > Actinopteri > Pleuronectiformes > Soleidae > Microchirus > Microchirus variegatus. The sequence goes on from NC_139810.1 coordinate 19,143,582, forward strand.
CAGTATAGTGAGCAGAAACTCTGCTGCATGATTTCCCCTTTCACCCCGTCAGTGTTATTTAATGACTTCTCTTATACAAATGTTTTTAACATTGTCGATGAACTCTCCTCACTTTTCTGTCAAGCGCCTGTGACTTCCCACTTATTTTTCTGTCTTGTGTGGTAATAAACAGAATATTTTGTGTTTGGAGACTCGTGTCAAAGAAAATAAACATAAAAAACACACCACTATTTCACTAAGCAAACAAGTAATCAGGGGAATAATTAGTTGATGCAATCATAAACAAAAACAACATGTGAAATGTTACTCTGTATCCCTACATGTGGCTTATTCTGTTAAATTTGCACTTGGCTTAACACAGTGAGTCCTTTTCCCCTCTGATCAAATACATGCAAATACTACATGTACAGTACATCTTCAAAAACAGCTACATCCCTACATGTAAAGTAGCTGTGGCTTCAAAAACAGCAAATTGGTCGTCCATTGGAGCTCATTTGCAATTCAAAAAAATGACGCAGAGGAATCACCAAAAGGCATTAAACACAGTACAGTTGTTGACTCTGTTTTTCTTTTTTTTTTTAAAAAGACCTAATACATAATCAGGGCACTGCAGAAGTGTGTGATTTAAACGGATTGAAATCGTAAAAAAAACGAGCGTGGCTATGAGTCACTGTGCAAAAAAGAAAGAAAGAGAAGAACTATGAATTAAACATCAAGGTGCAGGAATACGATGGGCCTTGTGTCTCTTGTCCTCCAGTCAATTCCACTCAATCAACTGAACTACTGTACATGCATCAGGTAAGAATGAGCTTAATAGCTGGCTGTGCGTTCATCAAGTGTGCGGTGGTTAAGGGTCAGTGAGTCAATATACATTTACATTTTTGTGTGGATAACAAACTGTCTAGCGATTTCAAAACACTTACAGCAACTAATAGGTTTTGCACCAACCCATGACATTACATGGCAAAAATATTGTTTTTATTTATTATTTTTTGTTTGGTGTTGATACAATTGCATTTACTTATGGTGTGTTTCCACTAGCGTGACTCTACTCGCAATAGTACCTGGTACTTTTTTTTAGCACCAGCTCAGGCGAACTGAGTCGATACTCTGCGTGACGTGCACAATGCCGAACTATAGATAAGTTAAAAAGACTGAACAAGACTGAAAACCTGGGTTAATCTCCAACATTTAGCAATGAAATTCAGTGACTGTCAGAGGCAGTCTGTGCTCCGGTCATACTGAACAAATCTTTTTAATTCACCGATTGTAATGATTCAGTACAATGAAAACAAGGCAATCAGAGAAGGCGGACTTCACCCCATTCACACAACAAGCCTTTGGAGGCCTCTGTTGGTCATATTGGCAAGTGCAAGTGTGGAAGCACAAACAAACAAAGAAATAAACAGACAGACACAGAGCCACTGAAACAATACTTCACTGACAACTACTTTACAGGTCACTAGTCTGCGTGTTGCGTATCAAACAAAGTCACCGCAGTTTCATGCAGCCGTGCTGTGATGACTCCGCCCACGTTGAGCAGGTACTATATTGTAATGGAAGCAACCATGTCGCGGAAACACAACACTACTCAACTTAATACTGCGATATTATCTGAATAAATTGAAACTAATATTGTTCTGTAATTGTACTGTGTGTTTATGGTCTGCATGGTTGGAATGGTAAGGAAAATGTCTTACCTTTCACCACAAGGCTGCCAGCACTACTCGCTACTCCAAACTGGTTTCTGGCTACACACGTGTAGAGTCCAGCATCCATTTTAGTAACATTGGAAATCCGAAGGCTGCCATTATCCAGCACACTGACTCTGTGGGTGGTAAAAAGAGTACACATACATACATATATATAATATGTGTATACATGTTGTACGTGTAAAACTACATTAAGCTGGGTGACAATGCAACAGCACAGCAACACTTAGAAGCCAGCATGGTGGTCATAATGTTCAAAGTGCATACTTAATCATACATTCTAAATGAAGAAGCCCAGAGTCCTGCAGCATTTTAACTTTAGTCAGGAGTTTATCTCAGTGAATTTTTAATTGGCTTTCCTTCTTGGTGTGAGATAAAGGAAAAGCTCAGTGTGAGGAGGTGCAGTTTTGATTTCCTCACACTGATTTGCTAAGAACAGTGCAAAATCACCAATCTGGAGGAAGGTATCATTTATTTTTAGATCACAAAGACATGGGGGACTGAATGTTATGGATACTGAATTTAGTTAATTTTCAAGAGTGTGAATTCAGGATGTCTTCATACAGTGGGGATACCTCATCCTATTTATGCCAAAATATTATGGCATACTAGGTTTTTCAGTGAGTTCACCAGTAGAGAAACAGCTCCCTGACTGTGGTTACAGAAGAAATAATCATCTCATTGTATCTAAATACGAACAAAAGTCAATAACAAGGAACTGGTTAAATAAATTCAAACATTTCCAGTCTCTCTGTTCATGTGTTCATGTAGTTGAATTATATTTAATTTTTTACCTTTTATTTGACAATAAAGCAACAATTAAATCCATCCAAAAGCCACCCAGTTTATCTAATTTTACTCAGGGACTCTTATTTAACCCAACCTTTCACAATATTATATCATTTTTGCTTTTCAATTTAAATAAACATAAATGCACCACTTCATTCATTCATCTATGTTCACTCTAAATGTAATCCAGACAGGTTTCCTTCAAAAACTGACTTGTTTGTGTATCAACTTAAGTTCTGACATAAAAAAACACAAGGGCTCAGATTTCAAGGATGATAAACTAAAGCCTTTTCAGTATTGAACATGTTTTGCAGGAGACGAGTCCTCAAACGACTGCTGGTGTCAACAAGGCCTTGGAAAAAATGTTTACAGAAAACACACACACACAAAGCACTTGTAAAGAAACCTACATAATGGCACCATTTTGTCTCATTTTGAGCCGAGGCAAGGATAACTAATAAAAGCTGAAAAACATCAAAATGGGAACCGTGTCAGGTAATACTCGCACACCTGGGACAACCAAATACTTTAAAAAATTCAAATGAATAACAAGGCCACGTGTGACTGAGGCACACAATAAAAACATTCATGGTTTGATTAATTCTATTTAACATGATGCCAAAAAAACATTCCTAATGAAAATCTGGCCACATGTACAAAAACTATTATGAGATATCACAAAATCTTACTTGGTATAACAAAATCAGTTCTTAATTCTTTCTGAATGCCGACTATTCATGTTTGATGAATTTGCCTGTCCTTTTAAAAAGAAATGACAGCTGAGTCAGACAAAAATGCTTTTCATGTTCAATCCTTTCATCGCTGTAGTTAGTCATAGAAGGTTATCCAGCACATCCTTTAAAAAAATGTGTGACTGAAGTTTTTTTTTGCCTCATTTTCCTTATATTTTCAGTCTCATTTATAGAATGAAAATGTTGTAATTGTAATAATTTATATAACTCATATAAGTTGTGGAGAGTTTTGAGTTTTGTTGGGGCAGCTACAAAGAAAACATTTAACCATTTATTGACTTGAGAGATTGAAACAACATATTGAGTTTTCTTATTGGACCCCACAACACTCAGGTATCTTATATTTCCCCCCCCACTTTCTACTCATAAATTAACTGACTGATTTTCTTCTTCAACCTACTTTCCGTCATCATGCTGAAGTCAAGCATATGAATTGCTGAAGTCTCTACCAGCTCTGAGCTCCCCAGAGAAGGCGCACTAGAGTAAAAACATCCCAATAGGGATCAATAAAATATCGCACTGATGAAAAATGTGAATCCCTCTAGCATACAGGACAGTCACGGCTTGTTAAGCTAATAATCATTTTGTCCTGGTGTTATTAAATCTGTTATAAACTATTAAGATTCATGAGCGTTGATTAAAGTTTCATGATATGAAACCCTTGTTACACTTTAATTGCAATGCTGTGTCTTACGTGCAGGGATTTCTGACTTGACATATTTGATGAGCACAGAACAGAACTCCTCAGTTGAGCGACAGTGGGATATCTAGCTACAGCTAATTTCTTCAGTCAAAAAGGTCATTGCCAATTTGATCAAATTATATTCCATACATTTCTGAAACCTTTGTCTTTCCACAAAGGCTTTATGGAGCAATATCCTGGCCACGTTCAAAATGAATTTGCTCACTCATAAATGCTGCACCGTGCAAATCCTCACTGGAAGCTCCCGTCTTATCTCCGTTACTGCACATGATGGCGTAACGTAAAGGAATGGGTTCACGTTTCAAAGAAGAACTTGAGCACTCCTATCTAAAAGATCCCTTGGAGGCAGCCCCGACCTCCCAGCGTGATCAAATGCGGCCTGTATCGCCTTTAAACCTGGAAAAATGAAAATACATTAGTGATTTTCACAGAGTCCATTCCCTGTGGAACCACGTTCTCCTAACTGAACTGAGGGCTTCCTTTGAAATGGACTATAACAAAGAGTTATGGATATGAGCTGTCACAGAGTTGCCATTAAACTGTGCAGTAGCCTATGTCAGGCTTTCTCCTTACCAAAGTGTCAAAGGAGTAGTTCAGGATAAAGATGTAACGAGCATTATCTGTCCGAGATGCATTCACTTTGTTGTCTTTTCTTTCAAGTGTTGCCTAGGAGCAATTAAGCTATTGGGGAAATTTGTGGGATACATAAAATCTTGAGCAGAGCGATATCGTAAAACCGGCACTTCACCTCAACCTTATTGAATGAGCTATATCCTCTGTTATCTAAAGGCCTGCTGTGTCTCCCTATGGTGTGAGAAAAAACCAAGAGTCTGTAAATGAAAAACATAATTTAACCACTTAAGAAGGATTGTATAATTAACTCAGTATATTATTGGGGAACATGCAGTCTTCTCATGCACTGTGTGATTAATTCTCTTGCAATGCACATTGTGTTTTCTAGGAAGAGCTCTTTGTAGCATTATACATGGATTTGCATAACTTGATAAAGCAAATATCTTTTAAGAATATTAAACACAGTGGTTCAATCTAAAGGTAATACTGGTGAGAGCTGTTTCCTACATCTGTGTTTACATTTGCTGGCAGTGGTCAGCAGTGAAATCAAATTAGGGTAAGCCCTTTATCGTTAACCTCATAGCTCTCTTTCTAAATGCAACTCTCTTATGCGGCTATCTTGTTATACATGCCAGGGATATGAGCTGATGCAGGTATCACCAATGATTTCATTAACTAATCAGATCCCGCCTTGTTCTTAGTTGATTTGCTCTCCCCTTGCTCCAGATCCTTGAAAACATTATCCCTGGAAGATTAGAAGGAATTATGGGTATTTTAGTTGAGCTAGTGGGATGGATTAGTGTTGTGTCACTGCTGTAATAGCATTGGTAGCAGCCAGCCCCGTTTCAATATGTAGTCAAGCGAAATGCTAACAAGCCAGGGCCAGGGAAATGGGTTTGCGAGTGATGTTGCAATACCGTCGAAGCCTAACATCCTGTATGCAGCTCACCCACTTCAGGGCAAAGCTGTTACCTTAAATCTCAAATGTGATATCATGGCTTTATGGGCAGGACTGATATTGCACATTGCAGTACGGATGTATTTTCCTTTCAATACTTAAGAGGATGATAAATCTGCTAGCTGGGTCCAACATTTAGCAAACCTTTGCAACACATAATCTTGGTGCGGATTCTTTTGCGGCTTCCCTCAAATAAAACATCCATCTCCTGCATCCAGGTCGTCTCAGCCTGGGTATTATGATCTGCATTGAGAAATCTGATTGCATTTTATTTAATCCAGCATACTGTCTGACAGAGGCACTGTGGGAGTACAACACATGTCACTGCATGTGCCGGCAGGTGCGCTCGTCCCGAAGAAAATAAACATCCATTAAAATCAAAAAGTGGAAATGCCTCAGAGAGTAATTTGTGTCGATCACACTCCTGAATGTGTTGTAAAAACCCGCATTTAAGTCACACATTTTCACATCTTGTTCGACAAGGTTGTGAGGCAGTAATAATGCAAATATCACAAAATGGTGAGATTTCATTACAATGTATGTTTTTCTTGAGGAGGCTCATTTCTATATTCAGCCCAGATAAAATGAGAATGACAATAAACAAGAACTATACATACATATGGTGTAATAACTTTAGGTGCATTAGAAGTGTTTTTCCTTGTCTCATGACCGTTTGATTTTGTTTTCCTTCTCCTCTCCAGTACACAGAGGTATTGCATTTAAGTATTGCATATACCTAACCTGATTTCTAATAAAACAAGGTGTTCAGCAAGTCCAGCGAGAATAAATGCCGTTCAGCAGCAGTCCTTTTGTGGGATTTCATCTGCTTCTTCTGCGTCTCAGTGGTAGTCTGCATCACCCTCTGCCTTGCGCTCTAATGACCCTCCAGGCCTTCCATGCTGCTAATGAGCTGATGGATCAGTGCATCGATCCAAGTGCTACAGTCTAGGAACAACCAATTACCTTAAGTAAACAGAGACGAGCTCTGAGCACAGTCAGAGGAGCAAAGTACAACGTTGTTTAGTGAAGACTTGAAGACAGAAAGGGAAGAGTGGTGGAATGCAGAAGTTGTTCTGCAGTTTCACACTGTGGTTCTTCCCTTTGCAATTTGTCACCATGAATATCAAGTAGGGAAATTTAAAATAACAAGTCAATGAAATGCTGTCCTGCAGGTGCAGTAGACACAACTAACACACGCTGTACTTAATGTTCAACATGGTGTTACCTGTGGCTCTCTCTTAGAGCTTCCTTCCCTTTCCTCCAAGAAATCACACCCCGAGGAGACATCCTGGGCTTGCATTCGATTAGGATATCACCACCTTGTCGGGCCAGAGTTTGGGCCTTCAAAGAGTTCTGGGAGAAGTCTGGAGCAATAGCTGAGAGGAAGAGTGGAAAGAGAGGAGTGTAAGTACTGTGCATGAGACAAGTAAAAAAAAAAAATAATGAAAGGCTTGCTTTACTGTAAAAATGAACGGGAGAGCAAGGGGGTTAATGCAGAGTGACATTGGATGAGCATTCTAAAAACTTGCAGGTCACTCTAACCATTAGATGGGTCAGCTCTAACATCCAGGTTTCCTCACACATGTATGTGTTAACACACAGAGATGGGCTCAAATGGACACACAGAAAAAGAAGAACAGACATGGCACATCCTTTTTGAGATGATATTTTACTTGAGAAAAAGTGTGTTTTCTAGTTCCATGAATTTTCCTTAGAAGGACATTATGCATTAACAAATAAGCCCTTGGGCTCTGAAGCAAAAACGAGGGAATGTAAAACGAGAGGGAGGCTTTGTTGCTGCTCCTTTAGGCCTTAATTACTAAGGCGCCGTCGTCTGGAGCTGTTTTGTATGCGCACCGACTCAGCGGAAAGCTCTTCAAAGTGAACACACAGCCTGGCGCCAGTGACATGGCTGAGCACCTGCCAACACGTGCTGGTGCGCGTGCATATGTACCAATACACACCATAATACACAGGTATTTATACACACATAGTACCTCCCAATTATTCCTTGACATTAAGTGTGAAATGCCAGCAATTCACTGAACAGCAGGGCAGATATGAAGGTGGTATTTGCAATAAAAAAAGGTTTCATGCCAGAAGCACAGGGTGCTGGTCACTGGCCAAGACCTTCAGCCATCACTGCATTTACAAGACTAAGAAGCACTACTTGTCCAGAGCAGACTGTACGCCATATTGACTCACAATTAGAAAAGGATGAGATAGGCTGGCAGGACTGGAACGGACTGGTTAGCATGCAAACTTTAGCAGAAGCAAACAGGGAGAAATAAAAGCAAAACCAAAGTAAACATTGGTGCTGATTTGAACACCAAGTGACAGTAAGTGATCAAGTTTATTGCCGAATACATTAGTTTTAGCAAAAACACATCTTGAAAATAGCTCTCTGGAGTGGCAAAGGGCTTTTTTTTGGTTTAACAGTATTCAAAGATAGGGTAGAAGATTATTTTTGGGAGCATTTTTCACTGTATTGCTTAAAATCCTGTTCATACCACGATTCTAACCAATTAATTAATGTATTGTCACAAAAATGAAAAATGTCAGGGAAGAACACCACCCAATCATATTGAACCACCCGAAATAATTAATTGGATCGAGATGCATTAATCAAACTGCCATCTTCCCCTCCCTGCCCTCTATGCGCGTACAACTCTTTGTGCACTGATCGCACATGCGCAGAAGACGGCGCCACAGCTTATGCTAGCTTGTTAAATCTAACGAGACAGATGCAGCAACATTATGAAAAGAACGAGAAAAGGTGCCAACAACGTGTATTGGTTGCAAATGAAAGACAGTTTTTTTGGGAAAGCTACTGCCAAGAAAAAGGCTGATGCAGAGCAATCCAAGACCAAAGTGAACATCACTGCTGCGTTTGAACGGTGGCGACAACTGAAAGCCCAGAAAGGGCTGCAAAGTGATGCCATGGTGGCTCTGTTTCTACTGGACAGGTAGGTTAACTTTATGTCTAGAGTATTTGTTGTTTTTTCATCATCATCAATTGAACAAGTATCCAAAAAAAGTTAGCGTCACAGAAAAGTACCGAAGGTTACCGATGCTGCACAGCGCTCGTGTTCGTTGAATGTTCCTGTGATCTGGAGGCATAGCTTTGGAGGAAAGTCTGAAGAAAGGGGCTTGGACTTTTGAATTCAATATGTAGCCTGCTTGGACTGTTTTTCCAGGATCTCCAACCCTACCTTTAACCTATTATCGTTATCAAGTTTAATTTGATTGAGCAATTGAAAAATTCCCTTCAGATTCCCTTCAAATCAGGCTTGACATTTCACAAAAAAATATTTTCATATATATTCTCTCTTCCCAGTACAAAGGAAATGCTTCCTCCAGTCCAGGTAGGATGCATTTGAATTTTTTCCCTAAAGCTTTGAACATGAACAATTGAAGCACCTGTAGAAACTTGGCCAGAAAAAAAGAGAAGGAGAAAATAGACCCCCGACAGAGAGCGACAGAACATGAAATAAGAATGAACCTCAGACAGGCTTTCACTCAAACAGTCAGAGCCATTCATTCGAAAAAATTAATGTGGCAACAAAAATGGAAGCAAATCAACACCAATGTTATTCATTAATTGATGAATAGCGTATGTGACAATGAAAAAGTGAAACTTAACGATAGTTTCAAGGCAGTGAATAAATGGACACTTTCATCACTGTTGAGCCAGCTGGCATTGAACTACACTGACTATGCAGTGATGCCGCTGGGTAGAGCCTCCCTTTGCTTTTCAAACAGCCTCAGTTCATTATGGCACGGATTTCACATGACTTTCCTTTGAGACTTTGAGATGATTTTCACGCATGAATGTTCCCAATCACCTGTTCATAACAAAGATGTTTAGATATGATAATGATAATTGGGGAGCACACTAAAGTAGCTGAAATTATGACTAAGCTGTGGTCATGAAGTGATAATGTCAGCAAGCAGAGCCACTTGAGCAAAGAATAAGGTACAAAAGGGCGAATCACCAAACTTCAATAATTTAATGGCACCATTTAAAGTACTTGGATACAATCAAATGTCAAAATATATTGGGAAAAAAATGGTTTGAACCTATAATTACCTGAGCAAATAAGCTTGCAGTATGCTGTGCCAAAATATGGTAGCTGATTGACAGTCTAACTGACACAAACATGTCAGAAAGGCCAGCCCATCATTGAGTGCCTTGTATAATGTGAGGTCTGACTACAGTTTGTGTCACAGTGTGGGTGTAAAACTGTCTAAGGGATCAAAAGTGTAGGTTCTTTTTATCAAGCTGGATGCCAATAGCAATATATGCAAACGGGACATTGCTGACAAGACTGGGAACAAAATGAATTGGATGAAAATCTTACTTGTGCACAAACAAAAGTTGAGGAGCATAAAGTTGACCTGGGCCAAATTCGTTCTCATCCAATATTAACGACAATGCCACTAAGACTGGGGTTTTATCAGGTAGTGTCCAGCAAACAGGGCAGATTGGTGACTGCCAACAAAATCTGTTAGAGGAACTCTTACAAGCATGAGCTACAAAACACTTCCCTTCAAAAAAGATTTGAATATGTAATAACTAATGACATTTTTGATTGGTATTACATTTTAAACCAGAGCGTGTTGCATGGTCAGTCTTACCTATGACCCGTAGCTCGACGTTGGTGAAAATCCGGCCGTGCTTGTTCTCTGCCACACACTGGTACATGCCGATGTCTGCCAGGTTCAAGCTGCTGATTGTCAGCACTCCATTATTCACCTGAACTCTGTCCTGCAAAAGACACACGTACACACACACATGTACCACATGACTTGAAGTGGAAGCTGCTCTGCGCTAACCTGACAACAAACAGAGAAAGTTGTTCTCTCTGCAAAATAGTTAGTGGTTACTTTTGTATGTTCATTCGGTGCTGAACACTTGCTCCTCATATGTAACAAAAGCCACATTATTTTCAAGTTACACATATTTCTACATTGAATATTCAGCATCTTTTTATCGTTTTGTCTCTGTCCTCATAAAACATAAATCAGTAGCTATCTCTCTGCTTTTGTTGAGGAAAGTTAACTTGTGCATCAGGATGAACTGATACTGTAGTCCATATCAGTAGTATCGATGTGACACCAGCCAAAATCACTGGATCAGATCTCAGAAAAAGGAAACTAGTCATATCCGATTAGATCCTTAAACCCTAAATGTAATGTAAAGGCTCCAGCACACACTGGCAACAAGGATGTGAGTTAAAGCTGCAAATGTCTGCCACATATTTGGAGCATTATATTTTTTTGTGATAAATGCATCATACAATGCAATGTCACAATAACAGCTACATTGTTTAAAAGAAGCCAGGAACACTATCGGTAGATACTCAAGGTTGTGAACAGTTTATTGAGTTTATTTGTTATGACTACATTTTCTGTAGTGATCACACATATAACCTATAAGCTGTGTGTTGTAATGAACATATACAGTGTATACAATAATGTTTACAGTGGTGATGTGCACAATGAACAGTACTGGCTCTGTGTAAACCATCTGTCATAAGAACAAGGGGAAAATAGCATATTATTAAATAGGTGAAATTGTTCATTGTTTATTAAGTTGCTATTTGAAGTATGATTTGGAGAATGATTTAACCATAACATGTACCATTGAACATAATAACATACTTGTTGTTGACTCTATGGTCAACACTCTCACCCAAGGATGATGTGTTATATTTTTGTTTTGAGACTGACCTTTTACTAAATCTACATCGAGCAGGGTAATTAGGGCTATATATTGACATTTTAAGTATTACATTGCCAAGTGTGTTCATTCTGAAGAATGGCCTGATCTAATTCATGCTTTAGCCACACTTTTTTTCTCTCCTTAGGGGGGGCTGATAATTGAAACACTGCTAATTTTCCGTGGTTTTAATAGGCCCACGGTGAGTAGATGTAACCCCTCGCTGCTTAACATAGCACAGAGACATCATCAAACGGTGGCTGAGACCAAACCACTGAGGAAATATTTAAGAATATCCTACAACTCGCGGGGTATTTTTGTGCTCGACAAAGTATCATAGAGTGTTGGATGTCAGACAAATATGCTCAGTAAGTGATGGTATTTTGTTTAAAAATAAATGACATTTAAAATACCTACAAAGATGACAACCAGTGCTAACAACATCAGGTATAGTTCTTATTTTTTTTCCCCGCTTCCCAATGCTCCTTCTAACCTTTACCAGTCCTGGCCCTGCTTTCTGCCCCCTTTTTATAGTTGTGTCAATTTAAGTGTGACAGCGCTCAATTGCCTTGATCTTTCCGACTGAGTGAAGCTGGACCTTTTAATGTCACTGACAAAGTAGTCCAGAGGGTCCTGCCGCCAGACTGTCTGTCGTCTGGAATCATTACAGCACTGCCACTTGAAAAGACAAGGACTGTCCCTGAACACCGGCTAGTGATACTGCTGCAGCTCTTCAAATAGGGCTCTCTCTGAAGCATAGACTCATAACGGACACGAGGCTGACCCGGTGCTCAAGCAGCGCCAGAGAGGTAAGGAAGGATGCAGTAGAAGACTAGCTCGCGATTTTTCAAGGGGAAAAGAAGGAGAAAGTGATACAGAGGCAGAGAAAGAAGAACAGAAAGAGAGGTAGGAGAAGTCAGAAAGAGCGATAGATATAGAGGGTGAGCCATGGCAACTCTGAATAGATAATAGATGGTCCTTTTAGGTTACATAGTGCAAGGGCCCAGGGGGATGAGAGATGAAAGAGATCTGTGTAAGTGCAGGGGTTGGTGCCACACTACTCTGTACCCAGTGCCCTGTTAAAAAAAATCCTCAGAGACTCAGCAGCGGCTCTATCACAATCTCTTTAGCACCAGAGACAAATGGCTGCATTCGTCTGCTTTATGGCCATCATTAATTATGCTTGACTCTTCTCTGATACCGGCACAGTTGAGGTTTGAAAAGGCAAATCATGGACAAAATAACTCCTCAGAAGTCAGACCCCTAGTTTTAGAGGACAAAGGTAGAAAGAGCCCCCAAAAACACACTTACATATTTTATTAAAGGGAGAGCTGGTGGTGGATTGGATAAATACAAGCAAGACTAGGTCCTTGTTTCACTGGGGTGACATTTTGAAGTGACAGCCCTCCTCTGTGCCATTTAATTCCCTTGGAGGTGGCCCAATATGTGGTAGAAAGAGAGAGAGAGAAAGAGGGAGGGAGACCAGCCTTAAAAGAGAGCATAAGAAAGAGAAAGAGTGCACCACAGATGCTGAGATAAAGAGAGAGAGAGTGGGAGATGGGGACTGATCCATTCTAATGAGGAATAACAAATGGGCCTTATCGTCTCCCTCTCATTCTGCCTCTCTCTCTCTACACTGCTGACCTTTGGGTTTGGAAATTGATTTACTGTTGCCGCAGTTGACGGTGGCATTTTGAAAATGGTAACACCCCCACCTCATTAATATAGCCACATGTACAGAGAATAAGTTACCTTGGACACCTGGCAGAGGATTTTTTTCCCCCAACGTTATTTACACATTGGTGGCCGACTTGTGATGAACTCACACTGGTCTGACAACATTTTGACAACACACAAGTATTCATGAATGCATTACGACAAGAGCACTCAGTCGCCCATATTCAAACCTGGCTTTTTAATTTTCATCTCAACTCAACACCTCTAACAGAATGTAATGATACGTCAAATTCTGAACAAACAATTACCAAGACAGACAAGACTGTCTGATGTGTCTCAATAGTGGTATAACCTTTGTCAAACTTTTTTTTTTTGCAGACTGGCCTGTGATGAGCTCTGCCTTGACTGATACTGGTGTAATGTGATAAAAGGTTGGAAATACCTTGTGAGGCAAAGGTAAACAACTGAAGACATGTGTCTGGCATCTGCAGGACAAATCTAACACCCGGTGATGATTCTTGACATTACGCTGCCGTGGCAACTTACTGTTTCGTCAAGTGCTCATCCAACATCATCATTGGATATTTACCATCTTGTCGTATGTTTCAAATACCAATTGAATTTCTGTTTGCTTCACAAACAGAATTTTCAGACAACTTCTTCTATCTGTGTCATAGCAGCTACTGCTTTTCTTTGTTTCCCTAATGGCAGCAATGTTTTCAGCAAAAGCGAGCCTGTGTGTTCTAAGACTGTTCCTGGCACAGGGGGCACACACATCACAGTGAGCACTTAGTAGTAGCACTTAAAAAAACTTAACTACCACTTTAAATAAGAGAGCCGAGTCACAGAAAACTAAACCAACCCGTCCCCTACAAACAACAACAGACCACTCATGGGCTCGTTACCCAGTCTAAACAACTGACACTGTCACTATATGTGTTTCCCAGGCAGAAAGTGCCCTCACCCCATACGCACAATAACACAACATAAGGCAACGTGCCTAAATGAGCAATGTAGTTTGTATGAAAAGGCTTTTTTTTCCAACCTCCCCAAGAGAAAAGAGACTTAATGACAAAATTGAGAGTAGCAGTTACGAGAGATTGACTTCTAAATTGTTGAGTCCCAAGTTGATGACAGACAGAAAATGGACTCACTTTGGCTTTCTTGCAAAAACACTTATACAAACACTCACTAGCCGACACACACATATTTACACACAAACACACACACATGCACACACTCACTTTTGATGCCAAATTTAGTCCCAAGCAAATGCAGCCTTTTTGGAGTGACATGCTCTTGCCAAGTACAAGCCTGTGGGTTAAAACCATTTGAATCCAGTCCTTGCTGCATGTCATGTCCTGTTTTCTTGTCTGTATGTCTGTCTGTCTACCCATCATTGTAAGAATAGGTGTTGAATAAAAGCTGGACGCTACTTTTCTCTTTGATTTAATTAGAATAATCCTTTTACCTCCATGGGGTCCAGAGGCTCTCCATTCTTCAGCCAGCGGTACGACGGTTTGGGCTTGGCACTGGCTTTGCATTCCCATACCAGAGTGTCATCAATGGTCTTCTGAACATCCTGAGGCTTGTCAGTAAAGTGAGGCGCAGCTGTGAGGTCACAAACAACGTATTGGAAATTTAATGCAGCGCAAATGCTTGAGTAATACCAGTATGCAGCACTTTAACAATAAATCAATGAAGCGACTAGACAGGCAATTAGTTCATTTAAAAAGCATACGAGGGCAAAAATCAGAAATCCACTTCCAATTAACCCAAAGTTAAACTCTCGATGTAACTGCCTGGACGAGCCTGAAACGAGAAGGGATCAAAAACTAAGCTGTTTCCTAAAAGGTTAAAGGTTAAAGGAATAGTTATTAGATTTGCTACAGCATTGATTAAGTACATATATTGCAGGTATTTTACAAGGATCAGATTCAGTCACCATTATGCTGCTGACACAATCTTACAAAGAATGGGTTGTAATTCTTTTCAGCAGTGCAGTTAATAACAGAGGTTACATTTGCTTTTTGTCTTTTGAAACACCAGCAATCCATGGAAAATTCCTCTGTATTTATGATAGTGGTCCTGTTGTCATATAAATGACTAGCACCTTATCTCTGGCGACATAATACGATTTATGGCCCTAGTGAGGCACCCACATAAATACAGGACGCCCTGCCAGGGTCAGGGGGAACAAGGTAGTTAGTCTATCTGCTGGCCAAGGTGTGTTACTTTGATATGGTAATAGTTTTAACAATACGGCCACATTTTCTTCTTGATTGAAAGAGCCTTTTATCTTATTTGTCTCCATGCAGATAATAATACAGTCACAGCTGGAAACATGTCTACGGTAAAATCTGTGTCATGGACTTTTTAGGGAGGCAAACAGGGATTCAAACCAAATGTTTTTTCCATACAAATTACAGTCTCTCCTCTCACTGGGTCATAGTGTGGCTGCAAGTATTATGAGTGAACCTGTTTAAATCAGTCACAGAGTGCTCTGTGGCCCGCAGAATTGCTGCTTTGAGGGTAGGTTGGCTCATTGTATCCAGATCAGTTGGTGTTTCAAAACTGTGTGCCAAACACCTTAAAAGAAAAAAATCTGTACAGATGATGTATTTGGATGCCAATGTAAGTACACTACTTAACAAAATATACTGCCTAACATTAGTCTTGCCGTTTATAGATATTTTACAGTAGGAATATTATTATATTACATATTCGATCTTTAAATACTATCTAAAAAAAATGGGAATTAATATATTTCCTGATTTAAAAATGCAACTAATAAAAAAGGGTCCGTTGTGAATTCTAGTAAAATAAGTGTCAACAACAGCTAACAACAGTTAACATCAAATACATTTGCTTAAAAAAAAATGACACACTGTTACCAATGATAACCTAATGGAAACAAAGTCGTGATGAAGTCAAAGCTATTGTGTGTGAGCCCATTCAGTAACAGTCAGCTGCTTAGCCATGATCTGATTTGATAATCCCCCAGAACTACAGAAGGACAATTAAGTGAGAAATCGAAAGAGAAGTCAACCCTTATTGTTCCTGCGCCCGCATCGGCTGGGTGTCGCAAACACCACATCCCTATATTGATTCTGCTATTCTGCTACAGAGTTGATGGATGTCCCACAAACGCCTGTCTATGGGAGTTTAAAACGAGATTACAGATTTTTATCACCTGGCGACAGGCCAGTCTGTGGGGCTTTGTGATAAGACAAGACTTAAATCTTACGAGGGGAGACATGACTTCCACACAGCTACAGTAGAGAAAAGGTATATAAGCCATGCGGCATGGTATGATACAAGTTGTTGAAACAGCTTGACCTTAATCACAAAAATGACCCTAACGTGATCATACCATTTCCCAAATATTAGACCTATAGCTCATCAAGATCCAGTCTCTTTTCTTGCACTGTGACAAGGTGCTTCTCTTGAAAGTGAGACATCTTTAATCTCCAACCTACCTACGGGTACTGTGAGCATTTCATCTGTACCCACAGGTGCTGAAAAACTCTATTATCATATCAAAGACATCCTCCTTCACAGGAAAGAAAAATCTGGATTTGATGATTTCAGTCAAGCACGTCCCTACTGGGCCTTGTGGGCAGATATCATCAGTGCCTAAACTGCAAAATAATGGAGAGTGAAAGGATAAAAATCCTTCATCAAGGGCCATTAAAGCTTTCTCACAATATGGGCCATAAGTCCAGTGTTGGTGACGGAAAAATCACCTCTTTCTGGAAGGTGGTATAAATCTGTGGGACCCTGTCGGCCGCTGGCACAATACAAAAAGCTTGTCAGAAATGAACTACTGGTAATAGCGTAATTTACTACCAAGCTGCGCACATTTGTCCACATGATGCAGTTATATATGAGTTCGAATAAAAGCTACAGATTGCATGACAACAAATAAAATCTTTTTTTTTGTTAGAGTCACACCGAAGCTAGCCTTCGATTTTCAGTCAGGCTAAGTAGAAGTGAAACTTTACAGGTTATGAATCTGAAAGGACAGAGAATTTGGAGTCAACTTATAAACGTACATGCAGAAAAATCAGGGGAAGAATTTTCCAACTCACCATAGAAAGATAGCTTTCCTTTAACTGAGTTTCTTCCTCTGCTGTTTTCGGCCACACATTCATATAACCCTGCATCCTCCTGCTGGAAGTAAGGGATTTCTAAAACTCCACTGGCTTTATTGATGTCCACTTTCCTGCCAAAAGAGGCTCCATCCACTCTTCTCCAGCTGATGGTTGGCACTGGGCTATGGATATAACAATAAAACACAGTCACAGGGAAGAACACTCCTGATGATTGTCCAGGGATTTAGCTTAATTGAAGACACGTGTGATAACACTATGACTAACCACGGCATTGTTTAATTAATGTGAAACAGGAAAGTGTTTTCTCCTTTGTATATTCTGTGTATACAGAACAAGAAGGAATCATTAAAACATGAAATCCGCTGCTCTCCAAATCACTTCACAAGTGTCTCTCTACATATTGCCAGGCAACTCGGAATGGCAATGCAAATGTGCGAAGAGTGTAATAGCACACAGTGGGACATACTTTCCAAGTGCAAAACATTCCAGTTTGACAGTTGAGCTTTTAGCGACAGGGACAACTTCAGGGAACTGAACTTCGATCTTTGGCTCATATTCACCCATCACACCTGAAAGAAAAAAAGTAAGGAATGAATAAAAACGTAGCTTATTTGTGTATATTTTTTATGAAAAATATCTATAAAGTACACAGACATTTACTGAGCTTTATTAAACACCTACTTTGTTGTAACATGACAAAAAAGATGACCAGTCAGTCAGAATAAAGCCAAAAACAGAAAAAAGCAAGTTGCGTCTGTGGGTCTATCTGTGTGTCTGTGACAGGCATATCTCGCTGACCGTTAGTCAGATCGCCCTAAGACTTTGGATATGGGTTGAGCATGGCCTGAAGGTGTGCATCCATGATTTTCAAATTTTTTGGAGTAATTTTCGCTGATTTTTCACACTGCACTTTCGCTGATTTATCATGCTACACCAGACAAGCAGCGGCTCATCAACAGAAGCTGCGCTGTCCGGAGCAGGGAGGTGGGAGTGAAGAGGCTGTCCTCACAGTGGGTGAGACATTTCCACCTGGTTCACCACAGAACATGGTGTTATACTGAAACAACCAAGTCGGTGTCCATTCACCAATATGCAAGCACATATTTATTTCGCATTAGCATGCTACTACTTTGCCGTTAACTTGGGGAACCTGTTTCCAATGGTAAGCTAACAAGGCTACGATTAGCATTAGCATAGGGCTAACATAATACAAACACAGTGCAACCTCATTAGGCACACCGTACATGTTGTAGCTAGCTGGCATGGCTGACAGTCACAACATCTAGCTACACTAATGCTAATCGAAAATGAATGACATTTGCGTTGTGCCTAATAAGGTTGCACAGTGTTTGTATGATGTTAGCCTTTACATTCCTTATCATCGATTACCATAACTGAAAAATCTTCTTCAGCTCCCACTATAGGAATACATACTTCCTACGGGCACTGCACTAGTACTTTATAATAATCTGATCTCCCTGTTTAACCAAACTTGTTGGACAAAGTGAGCAGTAAAAGCACAGTACATTCATACGACCTGTTTAAGCCCAAGCACAACAGTCGAGACAGAAAAGGTAGAAAAAAAAAGTTCATAAATAAGGAAAATATAATTCAATTTTCTGGCAACAGATGAACACGCTGGCAAAATGTTCATCTTGGCAGGTTACACCTAATTAAAGTCGCAGCACTTGCATTTTGAAAGTAGGTCAGTCTCACAAATAAATCACATTTCACTCTCTGTTAAATTCAGCAACGATGATGACTTTCATACCATCAACTCGTAGCACGAGAGGAGTCGGTGGTCCCTGCACGCTGCTCTTGGTGACCGTGTTGGTGACAACACACGTGTAGTTGCCCACATCAGAGGGTTCCACTTTGGCGATGTAGAGGTTGCCAGTCTTCTGGGACACAAATCGCCGTGTGTCCTGAATGATAAACGACGGGTACTCGTTGAAAATCCATGTGAAGGTAAGCTCTGTGAACGATATGAGACATCATGTATGTGAGACACATGGAGACTTTTTTGTGTCCAATTCCACAGACTCGAGTATCTACTCGATTGATCGATTCGTTTGAAGCTTTTTTCATGATTAAAACAAGATTTCTGAATGCTTCAGCTTCTTAAATGTGAATATCTTCTGGTTTCTTCGCTCCAGATAACAAAGAAATCATTAAAAGTCAATCATTTCGAGAAAATAATTGTTACTTACAGCTCTACCGATACTGATATTAGTCCTATACAGTCATTTTAGACCATTTATGAACTATGAAGCTGTTAACCACCCATTTGTGTCCACCTGTGTAAAAAATACTGTTCTCCCAAAGAGAAGAAATTTAACAACCCAAAACATGACTCAGCTTGTTTACATTTTTACCGTCTGCGCATAGTGAAGCATGCGATATTAAAAATTAAAAAATTAGAAACACAATTCATCACTGAGGAATTATAAATGCACTATGTTGACACACTATGTGCCATGATCTCATAAGAATGACTCGCTTTGCAGCGGAACATTTACATTCCACTGGAGTGGGACGCTTGTCTTAAAAGGTTAGATGCAAAAATGAGGAGTGGGGTGACAGGCACTCAGGCCAATTACGGC
The DNA here is from genome assembly GCF_963457635.1 of Microchirus variegatus. Classification (NCBI taxonomy): domain Eukaryota; kingdom Metazoa; phylum Chordata; class Actinopteri; order Pleuronectiformes; family Soleidae; genus Microchirus; species Microchirus variegatus. The sequence continues at coordinate 19,163,186 of NC_139810.1, forward strand.
CCAGGGCTAAGACAGCGAAGAAGCTCATGTTGCCTCAGACACTGCTGAGACAGGAAATACAATATAAGGTCTGAATCACAGATCACACCAATCACAGCACAATGGTTTATGACACGGGATCTTAAATGAGGGGGACTCTGACAATGATCATTAAAACCTTTTGGCTACAGTACAGACCATGATCATTTTTTAAATTATTTTTCCTGCCAGAGTCACCTCTGTTACAATAAAATAACCCTGTAATTGTATTACCACTGTATCTTTAAATTATGCCCCGTCTTATTTTTTATTCCCCTGCTTAAGGATTTACGACTCAATACGAACTTATTTAAAAAACACAGACAGCGGTTGTTCATAAAAGAACAACAACAATAACAAGCATCTCCCTTTGTGGCTGACACGCAGCAGCAGTGAGCCTCACATCAACACTCAAGCTGCGGCTTTTGCATTAAGAAACTGTATAATGCATAATAAAACCAATGTTTTCGAGAACCTGTTATTCAGTATTGTACCACATATAGTTTACTATTCATCATCCGTGATAACAAGTTGCTGTCTAAGACTCCCAGTGTGATCAAGCAAATGGAGTGGAGTCGGAGAAGCTATGAACTACCAATCAGCAACATTATAAAACAAGAATGATGATGTTTTGACATATTGACACAAGGATAGATTGCTCTGGACCATATTGCATCCCTGTCCCAAAAGCAATCTTGGCCATTGGAAAAAACTTATCTTGTAAAAGATGACTCGACACTCCACTACAGAGAATGATTGAGAAGTGAGTTGGACACTCAACGACTGACTCAGTATTCTTCACATCTGACACAAGGATGTGTGGGGCTTTAACTATATTAATGCAAACCTTGTGACTGACCTTGTGGTCATCCCAAAAACACACCGCAAGCCTGAATGTGTTTTGTACATGATGTAAACAAACATTTGTTTTGTTGTTTGCTCAATAACTATGATAATAACTTGTAGTTATGGATCGATTTGCTTTGACATAAAAGGAATCTTGCAATATTTAGTAAAAAGAAAAAAGCAATTTGGACAACTCTTTGCAAAGCTAAAACAAATCTAATCCACATAAAAAAATCAAAAATAATTTTACTGGGGCTTATAAGATGGACAATTAAACCCATGGGATTGGTCACATTTGTGAGTCTTTTAATCAGCTTCCAAAATCTCTATCTTTGAAACAAAAACAAAAAAATTCACATTCTTTAATGACATTTTAGAGATCCAGTAAAATGGAGTTAAACTGTTGTCAAGTATTAATCTTCTCAAAATGTTGAACTAATTCCTCAGTGAATTTCATACACTCATTTGACACACATAATAAAAACACGGTCCATTTCAGCGTCAACATGATCCATTTGAGCCGCACAGGAACAGCTGTGATAGCCTCCTCTCCTCTAAATAATACATGGTGGCTCTCATCCTGACAACGTTATTTATATTTAATGTCTGTTTTTCAAACAATACCGTGCAAAGGTGAAGGGCACTGGAACAACAGCGAATAAGAGGTAACCAATTTGTTGCTAAAAGATTCATGGTGAGAAACAGGAAGCAGGAAACAGGAAGCGGAAAAGCCTCATTGGCTATGCTTAATGATTTGACTTGAGAGCCTTCTGTGGATGGGCAGTAATGGAATAATGCAATCATGAGTGACAGTGAGTGGCAGATTTTCATTGTGGTTCCATTTAGCCCTTGTATAATGAACAGGCAGCATCAATTCCTCCTTAATGACCTGAGAGGAGCAAAGAGAAATGGAACATGACAGGCCAAGGACATGCTGGATCCACACTGTGTATCATATAAAATAAAAGTGTATGCACTTGTGGCAAACTTTGGGCTCCTAAGTCTGTTCTCCAGACACCAACCAGGGCCACCTTTCTGTATTCATAACACACAACAAGTTCACTCGATGCAAGGGCTCGGGTCACGCACATTGGACAAAATCCCTGCAAGCTATATGTGTTGTTACCAGCCAGCAAGCAGACTCTGCTTTGGGGTAGATGCAGTGGATACAGAGAACAAGCGATTTCAGCCTTGAGTAAATCTAAAAGGCCCATTTCCATTAGTAAAAGGAGGTCAGGATGCATTAGGTCTTGGGAAAACCAAAGTCATTCAGACGCTCTCAAAGCAAAAAGGGGGGGAAAAAAAAACTACATCTACATCTGCAAATTCAGGACAGCACATTCAGAGAATGCCGCTGGAACTCCTCTTGGATAATTGACATTATCTTGGCCATTCTCTAACAACCTGAACCTGCTTTTCAGTTTTAGAGCATCCGCCGCCACACGAAACTAGTTCCCGCAGCTGTCTTGTGGGTTCTGAGGCATCGTTAAAATGAAATAATGGCTTCCTGAATCATGCATGGGATATTGAAATCCTTTAAAGGGGAGATGAGGCTGATCCATGTCTACGGCTGCATTGTGCCGAGCATGAATTGTGTCCTGTCACCATTTATAGGAGCATATTTCTCACTTTTCCCCAACACTTTGAGAGTGTATTTAAATGCCAGGCAGATTTTCTTTGTTTCAAATGTGCAACAATACAGCCACAGTGCCACAAATATATCACACAGCACACCCTCATTCTACCTGGGGTATTTGTGTTTGACATGCCCATAAATGTCTTACATTTGCAGATATGCTGGCAACACTTGATGATATACAACCCTTATTTGCAAAACCTGTTCGTAAATGGTTAGATTAGATTTTCTTCACTCTAAAAAACAAACTGTGTCCAAAAGCAGGAAAAACACATGCGAGTGTAGTGTGTATGTTTGTCTATGTACAAAAGTCTTGATGGATAAAACATCACCACAACAAATACGGTCAGTCTGGCCTTTCAGCAAAGATGCTGAAAATTGGCCATGATTTATGCTAAAGTGCAGCTCAACACCCTCAACATCTCCATAATAGACATAATCTACAATGGCAGCGGCTGAAAATGTTGTCAGGAAAATGGATCATTCCAAACACTGTGCTATAGGTCTCCAGAGCACAGACATGATCCGTCAAAACAAGAAGGGAGAAAAAGAGGCCATCGGTGTAAATAAAAGCAGCGAGTACATTACTGGTAAGACGGGACAAAAGCAGGCTCTGGCTTTTTGTGTGTTTGATAAAAAAGAAAGCAGGGAAGTAAAACTGACATTTTCATTTGAATGAATATGAGCAAGATTAGCAATTATCCATCATTCCCCTTAACACAATTGCCTACAAACACACACAAAAAAAGCTTTGTGTGTGCTTTTTATGAGCTTTTGAGAAGCTCATAAAAATCGCTCATGTAACTAATATATTTTGACTATGTGACGTAATATTGATAATTGAATCATGCAAAGAATCTTGATGTAATTCCATGTCCACCACTGTGATGAAGATATCTGTGAGAACAATTTAATGTACATGACAAAGTGGAAGAGACTGTAGTTTATTATATTTACTTTATGGGCATATGTCCATCCATGCTTGCTGTATTAGCAAAAGCTCCATCTTTAATCTGTTAACACCCCGTATAGACAAAGTGAATATTGTTATATTTTATCAGAGGTATTGTACTTGTTAACTTATTACATGATTTCTGATATTGTACTGATAATAGATTCCCAATAAAGGGAAGCAGTAACACTTTATGCATACTGCTGTGGGCCAATTATTGTTTTTTTTTTATATTTGTTTATTGATCCATTGATAGGGAAATGCCCTCCGTTTTGTGCATGTAATGATTGTTCATTTGTGTTGTCTTCATTTAAATGTGTTATTTGGTGGTTGCTATAGAACACGAGTGCCTTTCAAGTGCCCTATAAGATGCCCTTGCAACTTTGTTTCCTAAGTTTACCTTACAATCAAAAAGGGTTAGTCCCCAGGGCCGGCGCCTGCCAAAGAAGTGCACAGTAGGTGTCCTTTTAAATTTTCACCCCTGCCCTTCCAAATGTCAGTGCACCCTACTGGTCTGCACAGATTTAAACTGGAGTTGTGTGCTGATTTGTCCACGCAGAGTCAACGTGGACGAACAGGGAAATGGCCTGGAATGGAAAAAACTTGCACTGATATCCTACAGTAAGGGCACTTCCACTACACAGCTCCAGCTTGGCTCGCCTCAGCTCGGCTCGGACGGCGTGCTCATGACCCTTACAGTGACGACGCTCTCTCTGCCAATCAGTGCACAGCAGTCTGTCCACATCACCTATAGTATCAGCTCGGCTCACTTCGAACCTCACCAGGGCAGGCACTAAAACAAGTACCAGGTACAATCGCTAAAGGAAAAACAAAAAAAAATATGCGCCCAGTCGAGCCGTGTTGAACTGAATAGTGGAAAAGTGCCATAAGTGTTCTAAAATCCCGTTATTGCATGAAACTAAAGGAAGCAAAGAGAGTAGAGGCCCTGCTCAGTGAATCATCTAGTAGTTAAAACAAAATATTACAAAAAACGCTTTCCATTCATGTTGAGGAATGAAATAACAAAGACGATTCATGTGAACGGGAGGTGAGGTCCACAGGTTTTCAAATAACAAAAGTTTTTTAGATATTATTGAGAATCAAACATGATTTATTATCCACCTTGTTCCTGTGCTTTAAAAGTCCAGATGTTTTTTTTTTTCGCATCATAAGCTTCATAATCTCTGGGAAGAACCACTCAATACATTCATTTCCAGAGTCACGCAGAAGGGCTCCTGAATAATCTGTGAGGTTTGAAAATGCAAGTGTAACTAAGGGGTCAGTCAAACAAAGCATATGAAATACGTTTGAACATTCAGTGAATGTAACATCTCATTGAGCTTGCGCCATATAGTATATATGTAATTACACTACAAACATAGCACACATCACTGATGTCAAGAGAAGATTGGTCAACATATAATGTAAATGCTCTGGCCTCAAATTGCAAAAAATACAAGGGTTGTTCTTACACAATAAATCACATTTGCTCCCAGTAGGAACAGTTACCATATAGTGAATATCATGTTTTGTAAACCTGTGCCTCCACTATAAGCAACTGACTGAAATGACGATGCAACAATATCACACCATATTGCTTGCAATACATGCCTATGTTTCTCGTCCAAACTTCCAAGCGCTTTCACAGCAGACAATTCTTTATGTTGCCATAAAGAAAGACAGAATGTTGCGAACGTCCTGGCTAAACGGGTGACGTTTCCTGTGAATAATGAATAAACCATTGAATTTAAATTGCAGTCCAAAATATTTTTGGCCATTGTCAAGACACTGTTACTTCAGTACAGCAGTCCTGACAATGCTGCTATTCAGTTTTCAGGTGGTTAGTTTGTGTGTTGGCATTTGGACACCTTGCAGTGGGGAATGTGTCTTAAAAAAAATATGACACTACAAGGCTGCCAAATGTAAGCATATGGCTCATTGTTGCAGCTTTTCTTGTTAACATAAGGCGAGATTTCTCATTATAACATAGAAAATAAAGCACTACAAATGTAAGCACAGCGTTAGCCGGGTATACTTGTGACTATACGACACAAAAAACATCTCTCTGCAGCTGCTGAAGAGCATTTTTCCGCATTGGGATAATGATGACAGTTAAACAAAAAAGACAAACGGTTTTAAGCTCAGTGTTTTAACACAGTTTAACAACAAGGGGCCAAAGCAACTAAGTCTGTTACATAAATCTCACAACAATAAACTTGCTTCCTTTGTTTTTTCACAGACAATATAACTGAATTCCTTTCATATATTATATTGGAATGGCATAGGGAAAAACTGGAAAACTGAGTTTGGTTTGGTTTTACATAATTCTGTAACCTATTAATAAGGCCAGCAGAATTATAAGCATAAGATGATCAAATGGTAATATTCCCACTGATTAAATTGCATCTTACTTTATACATATTTGTATACAAAATGATTACACACTTCATCATTTCAGTTACATTCTGCACTATTATTCACTGACATGCTACATGGTATTAGTGTTGCATTAGTGCTACCAGTTCATCACAGATGTTGACACATCAAATACCATATATTATGGCATGACTGTACATTTAACCCAAACTAATACTATAATAAAACCACCATACTCTTCAACATCAAGCCTTAAAAAAAATCCACACGAGAAAAGTAGCCTGACTGTCTGGTGGAGCAACAAGCCATTTTCAGACCCCTGAGTAGAAGTTAATAACACTGGTCACTAACTCTCACTGATAGTGCCATGGTGGCAAAGGGCTGATCTGAAGCAAACAAAGCACCTCCAGAGAGAAGGTCCATTACTCAGCCTGGCAGGGACCCAGCCACAGACAGACTCTCCACTCTGGATGCCAAAGTTTGTCCTTGTGCCCAATGAAAATGAGGCCCACAGGCCCAAAGTGACTATCCCAAAGTAAAAAAAAAAATGGGTCCACTACACTGATCTCAACAAAAACAAAAAGCCAAGAGATCTAACGGGAACAGCGCAAACATGACTTCCATTTTATCCAGTTAAACAGGAACATGATGAGGAATTAAGACAAGGAAAATCACTTTCTGGCCACATTCACTGATGCTGATCAGACGGACTAATGAGTACTGAGGTATAATATAGTATATCATACTGTAGGAGATAAAACTTACCTCCAGAGTAAGGCGGTGGGCCACACAGCAAGACCACTCCTTGACCTTCACGGACCCTCACTGGACTTCTTCTCTGCGTCTTGAAGTTTCCCAGGTCTGTTTACCACAACACAAAAGCACAATCATTTCACTCTAAATCAATAAGCAGCACACAGGAAGCAAACAGAGATAGCCTCGCTGAGATGAAAACACAAAACATGTCTGTGGTTGCTCAATCATTTCCAATCTGATACTGACCAATGAAGAACTCATGCATATGCAAATGCTCATGAACCGCTCGTGCCATGTTTGCATAAACGCACATGTGGTGCAATAAAGTCCTGAACACTTCTGACTGTAGCAGAAAGCAATTCCTCAAGTATAAGTCACACATGAGTGAATTTAATTGGAAGTGCACATTGTTATCACTTTCTGTGTTTCATCCACTGCACACAAGACCAGCAACAATTAAATGACTAAGACTGAAACATCATTTGTATGGAGACCGATTACATGTTGACAACCAAATGAGAGAAAGAAAATAGAGACAGCAATCCTTGAAGTCTTTGCCTTTTGTTGCCCACTGAGGCTCTTGGAAATATCGCAGGCAGCACAGCCAAATATGACACTGCCATATGAAGACATAATCACGAGTGAATTTGGAAAACAGAGAGGAAGAATGCAAAATGACAGACCCTGCACAACAGAATGACCTGAGCTACATAATGAATCAACTGCATTATCTTTACAGGCTTTGTCAGTAATGGGAAAACAGCATTCAGCGGCTCAGTATTACATCAGCCTAACTAAAAGAGCTGAAAGAGCAAAGCTCATATGATTTCACAAATGAATTAGTAGCTTTCATATTTGGTGCAGACAGATTGAGCTGACGCGTCAGTGGCCAATTCTTAATCTATGGATGATTCATGTGTATTGCCAACTAACATACAGCCTCTCTGTGCATGAACAGATTCGGCACAGTTTTGGTCCCTCCAAAACAGCAAGACATCAATAAATCTCTCTAGATCCGACGAAGCCCCTGAGGAAATGTGAGAACTCTGTTAATTCACCATTATCTTGTTTAATGCTGTGTTTGCCAGATATATTTGTGGGAGCAATTATGACCGAACGTCAAGTCACATCAAATTGTCATGCGGGTTATTCACAGTACATTCTACAAACTCAATAAAAAAAAATAAAAAAAACACTTGCTAAAATTAAAACTTTAATTCAAACTGAAGCTTAAGCACTGTTTCCAGTATCTAATATTGTTGAAAGCCATACACTAGCTCATCGATATAAATAAACCAGCATTGGCAACGCAGAGAGGCAGAAATAAAATTATCTTTCCCCTGGCTCATCCAAACATACAAGTTTCATCTTATCTTATCTGATGTCTTTTAATATTTCAATATGAAGTGATAAACAAAAACAGCAGAAGCCAGCATGCAGTTATTTAGCAGAAACAATACCAGGACCTTTAAACTGAGCCAACTGGGTTTAGCCATTATTTGTGTCAGGCATATACAGTACATTCTGCACCTCCTATATGTCACAAAAACATCAACCGACTACCACAGTGTGGTAATGTTCAGATAATGTCCTTACGCTACTTCATCTGTGGACCATAAATATCTGTGCCAATATGTCAGTCCAAACCAAAGTGCTTGGCTGACAGACGGAGTGACAGCGCCAAAAGTAAAAATAGGTGCTTCGTTCGTTTCACCTACATCAGCATACAGTCGTGCCCTCGCTCTCTGATAACATATTAAACTACAGCCGCTCTGCCACGGCTCAACCTGCTGAGTCAGACAGTATATCCCAGTAGTAAGGATTTTTAATGGTTCGATCCAAGGGTTTCAGTAAATATTCTGCACACTGTTGATATTCCAGAGCAGTTGTGGAATAAAAAAAAACAGTGTAAAACGTAAAACCAACCTGGGTAAGAGAAAACATTAGGTTCACTGTAATAACAATGTATTTCATATAACAGTACAAGCTATTGAAAGGTCCTTTTTTAAATAGTGACTATTTTAATCATACTGATTTCCATAATTATTTTATTTTTTATATTAGTATGTATGTTAGTATATGAAAAAAATGCTCATGTGAAACATTTTATTTTATTTTTACTGCACAAAAGGTAATTTGCTTTCAACTGTGACACAATATCCTCGCAACCGTTTTGACTCAACATGTGAAGTGCAGTTCTAGTTCAAATCACTAAAGAACAGTGTTGGTTAAAAGATAATATGTTATATTCTGTATAACTCGGGTTATTGTGACTTACAGCTATGGATTTACGTGATGCTGTCTGCTGTGAACAAAAGGTGGTTCCCTGTTTTTTGTACGAAACCAAATGCTGCTTGTCCATGAACAAGTAGCTGCAACTTCTACTACCTGCCAGTTTTGGCACTCAAATATGCACACACACACACACACACACACACACACACACACACAAAAAACACACACATACACTTTCTACTGGTTGACGAGTGCACGCACACGCACGCACCCGCACGCACACGCACGCACGCACGCACACGCACGCACGCACACACACTCCTTTTTTGCCAGTGTGTTTGTCATCCTCAGTCCCTTTTCCTATAAAATATAAGTCTAAATAATGGATGGCTTTATAAAACTGTGAAGATTTGTTTAAAAAATCAACTTCAATATACTTCAAAATTGATGTTGGCAGTTCAAAGGTACATACTTTGGGCTTAGTATCCTAAAAGATCTCTGCACAACACGTCTCGGTTACGATGACACAGCTCTTTTTTTGAATGGGTCACTAAGGGGGTACTGATGGGACAACTGTAAGACTGTATGTAAAGGTACATAGAGTATACCCAAATGAAGAAACAAAAGATAAACACTATTCCATATTATCTTCTATTTCTAGTATCCGAAACACCAGAAAACCAGTCTTTTTAGCAATTGGAATGCCATTTTCCACAGTATTTTGCTAAAAATGGGGGTACGGACGGGACAGGGGTATGGACAGGACATTTAGGGTTTATTGTGCTACATCAGGCAAGGTCTTTATCACAGAAATGGTTTATGTGGTGGTTTGGTATTTGGCAATAGTGTGTACGGTACATGAAACACCTAAACAAGCATCTGTGTGTCATTACCGTCAGGTAAACAAAGCTGTGCCTGAAAACATAATAGATCAGAGAGGCCAGACACAATTGGGTAATTTTGTTCTGATATTCTTTCCATTAGCGGACACCATAAACAACCAGGCCCACGGAATAGAAAACACCGGGGCTGCTCAACTCCCACTAAGAGTGAAACTCTCCTGATTAATATTCCTTTGGAGTATGGTGGGGCATAAATGAGCTAGACACACTAAAAGCCAACAATGCCTGACAACCCAAGCTGTTCTGTACCCTGTGGATCATCTTATCAAGCCTATCATGGGTCTGCACCTCCATGTGCCTCTCCATGGCTGGGTTCAGGCTATTTTGAGTGTTTTCAGATCCATGAAATTGGATGTGAATTTGAATTTATTTGGGCCTGCTAGTCCAATGTGACCCATTGTCATGAATGAGAGGCGATTGCAGAAGGAGAAAAAAAAAAATGAAGCCATTCTGTTAGAGTTTGAGCAGGAGGACAGTTTGTGATATTGGGACATTTGCCTGTTATTTGAAGTTCAGTGTCAATCCTACATAATGTAATCATAGTAGAGGCTCAGCCCAGCTCATGATGTGATCATATTAATGTAATTTTTGATGAACTTAAAGGTAGCAGAAGCAGTTTAATGTGGTGGCATTTACTGTGTTTTTTTTTTCTTTTTCTTTTAATCTTCACCATGAAATGCCATCATTCCAAAGATCATTTTCAACTACCACTCACTTTTTCCTCAGTCCCTTAAAAAGTTCTGAAAATGCTATATCATGCATACATGAAGATGAAGAAGATGTTATTTAGATTACTTTAATGCATTAACTTGTATTTGATATCGAAATCCCTCATCCTCCAGTCTCTAGCTGTCTCTCAAGGCCTGGATCCTCCCAAGTGTGGATTCATTGTCCAGATGTTATCAAAATGCATCACAGCACCGCTTCGAATGCAGCAAATTATGTCTATAGTCGAAAGATGTTAGAGCCTTTACAGTGTCTTCAATGAAACAGTCCACAGAATGTCCAGATAACTGGCTTTTACTTATCAACTTATTCTCCAGTGAGTTCTTCTCAGTTAAGTAATTCTCCACAGGGCTCTGCAGCAACCGAGTAACAAAAACATTATTAGATTTTGGTGGTGATTGGTATTCATGTTCAAGTACTGTTGAGTGCTTTCTCTAAATTATGCAAGTATTTTCTATTATTACCTAGTAATCGTAAAAATTTAAAGTATCTAAAAGGAGACAAAAGTAAGTAAAAAAAGCTGCAATAAATCTGTTTTATAAAGGCAAATAAATATAAATAAATACCTGCAATAAAATGACTTATCTAAGAGTTCTCAGGGAACCATCATGCAGTGAAGCACGAGCATTGAGTGACGTTTGACATTTCAGGAGTGATAAGCATCAATGAGGCCCAATTCTCACAAAGCCCTACCGCTGGTTTCTCCTGACATCTACAGCACTGCAGTGAAGTGAGGCATTCAGACAAATGCCCACTGCTCCCCTCCTTGAAAGATGATCTAAAACCCAAATTGAGCACTTAGCATCACAGCACTGATAAGAATGTTATCGCCCCTTCCTCAGATGCTTTTCAGCTGAAAACAGACTTAACTTCTACCTGAGGCACCAACAATGAGTAGAGCGTACAAAGCTAATAGAAACGACGGACGAAATACAGAGAGATAGAAATTGTGCAAAGTAATTATATGGATAAGGCGGTTGCGTTTGATCAGCCCTATATGAGGTGCAATTACAGGACTGAATTTGAAAGGAGGAATCACGAGCACAAAGACACAAGTGAGTCGCATCCTGCATTTCCTTCATAAATACAGCAATTTCACCCTTCATTAAACACGGTGTTACCCTTGTGGCTGAATAAGCAGCACTGCATAGGCTGTACCATCTTCCCTCAATGTGTCAGACATCTAGTTCACTTACATTATAGGCCCTGGAATCTGTTGTATAAAGTTGTATCTTCCAGCAGGGATAATCCTTTCACTTACAGCGAAAACATCCCTGGGAGATTAGGAAACTCAATCTGGCATGATAACCAACTAGATTATTCCTCCCAGCAGTGCAGCAGGGGAGCTGAACCTTTTAAACATTTAAGTCTGCGTTGTCAACAGGATCAAGAACCTTTATACTTTTAGACGTTTAAGCCCTGGCCAGATGGTAACAGAACCTGTTATGTCATCCATCTTTCAGAGGATTTAAATGTAGGCTATCTGAACTAAATACATGTAGATTCATGCAATACAAATTTAATGCTGTGGGGTATCAGCAGTTGGCACAAATCTAAGACACTGATCTTCATCAGCATTAACTACCCTGAATAATTTACTAAATATAGATTACATTGCTAAAGAGGACACTGTACTGCTTTTAATAATGACACTGCGTTAGTCAATGTGTCTACAATTGTTTTCTGCACTCCAGCTGAAAGCACTGGGATCAGACTTCCAGGCTTGATAGGATTATGAGCTGGACTTTTAAATAGATCCTTGTATTCTCTTCATCGGTGGCATTTACCTTGATTTTTGTCTCATGGAGTTATTGCAAGACAGACTGAGTGAGGGACAAGCTTGTTGGTGTCTTTTGGAGTCTGTAACACATGACTTCATACTGACTCATAACTGACTGCACCTCCAACGACACAGCACACTTAATTAAGTCGAACCGGGAGCAATAAATACGGTGCGTGACACATCCGTGCTGATGTTTGCTCTCAGTTGATGACAAAAGCTGCAGGTTCCAGGTCAGGCTCAGGTGACGGATGAAACCAATCACGGTGACATACAGTTCTGCTCAGGACTCAAAAACTAATCGGAAATGTGAATATTATGATCAACAGGCTGCTCATAACCCAGGACACCGGTGTGTCCTATATGCTAAAGATTTAATGGTACTTTGTGACAAAGAAACACCAAACAGTGGTGAGATGGATACCTCTGGTGCTCTCTGCCAAGGATCATCTCTGCCTCTGCTATGGCAGAGAAACAGACATCAGAATTCAATCTAGCTGCACCATCTGTCCACAGATATAAGAGCTGTCATTTGATATGGGCTGCCCGTCAAGAGTGGAGGCCTCAAGTTCACCTTGCCATCAGAGATGCCTGAGACTTTGGTCTTATAAAATGTGATGGATGAAGGCTGTAAAGCAACGACTACACTGGAGTTTGTCAAGGCCCACCGCACAATCAAGTCTTTATCACAAGGGTGCGAGAAGTTTAGAACCACCAGGCAGAGTAAACACAAATGGCAGTGTTTTATTCAGGGTTAAAAGAAAAAAGGATAGATACTATGATATAACTCAGTATAATTATAATGACTGGCTTACTTGTTTTCACATAATGTTTGCTGGATCGGGTGAATGTGAGGGTCTGTATCACTAAGAACACTTCTGGTAAATCCTGTCAAATTCACTTGGAATTTAACTTATGAGAATACGATGGTCAAATATTGAAGGTCAAGGCTTCTGTGGCCCAACTAATATATACTTTTTGCCAAGTGAATGCAATATCTCAAACATATCTCAAGGGATCCTGTCAAATTTTGTTACACATGTTCACTTTAGATAAACCCATAGAGAAACAGAACAAATGTTTGTGTCATGGTCGCATGGTCTCACAAAACGTGTGTTTGGCCATGTTTAAGATGAAATCTTTAAAGTTTATAAAGTCTAAATGTGCATGATATGTGAGCAAAATGATAGAACTGCATTGGTCAACAAAGGCAAACAACTGCTGGTGTGTAATCCTAGTTAAACTTGCAGTGCCTGCTAATACTGACTTAATGTCAACATTAAAGGTCATTTTTTCCAAAAGGTTTTACAAACATTTTGTCATGTGTCCAACAGAGTTGGGCGACAAGTACAAAACAGATGGATTTCTACTTACATGCAACATGTAGACTGGCCTCTCTGCTGACAATAGTTCCAAAAGAGTTTGAGGCCAAGCACTGATAGATGCCAACATCTTCCTCCTTATTCAGGCGGCTGATGTGTAAGTTTCCTCCCATGAGAGAGTAATGCGACCCTGGCCTGGGCATGATAAAAGAGTCGTTCAACTTCCACCTGTGAATGAAACAACACACAAGACATGACCCAGTGTCAATACAGAAGGTTTATGTGCCGTGTATTTGTCATAACCATGAGCCCTGTGTCAGATAATGACCCCTGATTAGTTATATCAGTCAGAGAGATTGTGAATCAAAAATGGACAACATGGTGAAATAGAGAGTGCATAATTGCATAGAGCGGGCAAGAACAGAGACGACACAGTCTGATGTTGCTGCAGCAAAAACAAAAATTGACTATAACTCAAATTAAGGGGACAATCAGCAACAGGTCATTTCAAAAACACTGTTCATTACTATTCAGGCTGTTATTCACTTCACCCACAAGTCCTACTCACTAATCAAATTCGGTACATTTTGACTGACATGTTCTTTGTCTTTTGAGTCTTTGTTCATCATCAGTCAGCCAAAGTGGACGGCCCTCATGCCCCGAAATCAACATCCTCGCGTTCAATCACAGTGATTATCACAGGGGAGGAATCAAGAAGCAGGACTGCTCAAACAAGTTGGCTAAAAGCAAACCACAGGACAATGCTGGGTTCTGATTAAACATCTTCTTTAACGTAATACAACAATCCAGCAATTCTGTGTCTGTGTGGCTGTGAGAGACTCGGAGAGAGAAGAGCAAAATGCAATTGTGAGCAATCAACTTTTAACTAAGCACGATGTCTGTGTTTTGATTTGAGAGACTTCTTCTTCTTGTTCACTTTGCATAATTGCAGCTCGCATTCCAAGGGAACCTGCTGTGTTGATGCATGTGACCATGTCATCATAAAAAAATTACACAGACTGCAAGGTTCTGTTAACTGTGAATAGCGATTAGAGAGTACAAGCCTCTTACGACATGTGAAAAGCAATGGCTTTCTAATTGTATTTAGCACAAAACGCTCATAATATATTCTGGCAAATTTAATAAAGTCACTTGGTTCTTGAGAGTCTATACAGCGCACCCTGGCAAAGTTAATGTGCAAGTAATATCTGTGAAGGAAATGAGGGGAAAAAGAACACAATCTATCAATAAAAGTGAGACTTGCAATGGCAGACTTTTTAGAAATAGCTCTTTCTGAAAGAAATGAGGCACAATTAGGCTAACCGTTGGCTCTTCCATCTCAATTAGATTTGTACAACTCTGAGAGAAAAAGCTATCTTTATGTTTCTATTTTATCTTCCTCCCCTCTTTTGTCCATGGACATTTAACAAAGCCAGTGGGGGGAAGGGCTGAAGAGAGAAGGGAATGGAGGGAGACATATGCAGCAGAGTGGTGCTCAACAGCAGATTGGCTGATTGGATTGATTTAGTGATTTGATGTTGTAGTTGGAACTGTTCCAAAGGTTCCAGATGAGAAAAATCAAGGATCCATGGTGACAACTTAGAGTGAGAGTCCTATGCGGCAGCGGTCTTTGGGTAGTATAACACAAATTAATTTGTCCTTTTGCCCCTGAAATAGACCTACCTATATTTACCTCAGTGAGAATTCACTAAGCATATGACGCCCTACTGCTGAACCACGCAAGGACCCAAAAGTCATTTCCAAAGCTGTCAACAGTGACCTTTATTTCAAAAAGGGACTTCTCATGTCGATGACAGCACCATGTGATGTGTGCAGAGCAAACTATCACAGCAGTGGCCATCCGAACATCAGTTCCATAATAAAAAAGGATGAAAGAAAAAGATATCCTAACAGCTTGTGCTAAATCTAAAAATCATATCCTAATTTGGTATATAAACGCCTACAGTTGGTGACAATTCCAGTAATTGAAGAGCCAATTAAAGCAAAATGAATGAGGTGGGGTGCAGGGCACGCTCAATCAGAAAAGGAAAAGAAACATTGATGAATTGTTTTTATTTTTAAAAAAGAAGGACTATCCAGACACTGAAATAGCGTCTTTGCAGCTGATCCAAATGATAGGATCTTGTACATTCATTTCAATTTGTGTCCATTAGGCATAGCACCAAGGATCTACAGCCACATTAACGGCTGCATATGCTGATGTTATGAGAGATCATTGCAACCTATTACACATTAAATGCTTAGCTTTGCAATCTGCATTTAATTACGCTGACAGGAGTGCAACATCTATGTGAACCCATTTGATAGATTGTGAATTAATAGCACATGCACTTGATGTGCTTCATTGCAAATCATCGTTTTCCATTTGTTTCCATTTGTCCTCATTTCCACAGCAGAGGAACTGGACATCAATTTGTTTCTACCACAGTCCCTGGAGGAAAAACATAAGGCGAGTGCGCTGAACATGCACAATGAACGACTACTGTTAGTGTGCACCTTTATCTATTGTGTGATTTGTATAATGACAACCTCCATATCATAATGCCCTGTGGCAGTGTCTGAACAGCCCCTGGCAGTGATTCTCTACATAAAACATTCACGGGTGTAGTTGTAGAAAGACTCTTCAGACCATCTCGGTCATTATAGCAACTGAGTTTTGGTGCATAATCCTCTTGGGTCACTTGATGTTCCCAATGGTCACTGATACTGACAACAGGAAATGCTCAAAGTGGATTCTGCAGCAGATCAATGTCTATCTGGCAATGTAAAAAAATATGACAGGGCAGCAACTAAGGCTAATTAATTCATCATTCTCAAATTAACCATGACCGACAGCAAGGCTTAGCACTGCAGGCAGTGAGCAATGGTGAGCCATAAGAGCCACCAATCCCCCGGTTTTCCAGGGCAATAAATACAATCTCATTTCGGTTTTTAGTAGTGTTGGGTTGCATGACTTAAAATCACAGGATCACAACGTTTTCCCTGTATACAAAAGGTATTTTTTATGAATGATCATTCCTGTAATTACTACCAGTTATTACTTCTTCATCAATATTATTTAACAACACTTTTTAAGAAGCAAGCAACATTTCCAAACGTGTTCTTTGTGCTTCCTGATTTTTTGTTTGCGATTCTGTCCATGGGTGGGCCTTAGGAAGCTGCCTGCTGATTGGCTGTCTTGAACTCACCCCCCCCCCCCCCCGAGATCTGACAATTTACTAATTGTACTAATTGTAATGATTAAAATAATGCTCCAAAACTCAGTAGCCAATCAGCAGGCAGCTTCCTCAGGCCTGCCCATGAACAGAATCGTAAAACAAAAAATACAAAAACACAAAACATTCCGATCATTGCAAACAAAAAGTGTATTTTCAAACAAATTAAATATAATAATTTCAAACGATTAAAAATTAATTATTTTGTTTGCAATTTTGATTTGTGTTTGCTTAATTCATAAAGTGTTGCTTGCTTTGTTGTTTGATAATATTGACACAAATCTAATTCCATACACCCATAGAATGTGTGGTGCAGCAGTAAAAATGGTCCTCTGTCAAACAGCATTCTACTGCGTCACCTTCCATCAGTCTTGCAGCATCTTGTGGAAATTCACGACATAAAAAAATAAATACCGGTTTTCGGAATGAACCGGTATACTTAAGGTTTTGTCAATCTAATTCAAAAAACGAAGCAGAAACTGTATGCAAAAGGTCGTGCGTATGTTACCTGTAGAAGGGCAGAGGGTGGCCCTCGGCCTCACAGCTAAACACCACCTCTCTGCGATTTTCTCCAGCTTGAAAGGGAAACACCACACTGCCGGGCTGTTTGGTGAACATGGGCCTCAGCTGGACTCCACTTCCTGTGTGGGAAACCAAAAAAATAAAAAGAATACATCAACTGTGATGTGCTGGTGATGCAATAAAAACACCTTTTTCAGAATCAATATTTATATGAAGCCAACGGGAAACAGAGCTCCACAAGATAAGGTTGAATCGTTGCATTTCTCTGACACTGATCTTCATTTTTCATATTAGTCACTAAAACGTACTAGATCCCTGAGGTGGTGCATAATCAGCTGTTAACCTGCATAAAAGTTTAATGAAAACATCTAAATATACAGACTTGTCAGAGGCACACAGTGCTGTCACAATGCGTCAGCACAATTTTATGTAATCCCTTCAAACTTATTGCCACCTTCCCAAGGGATGTTTCCCACACACAAACACAAGAAAGACGAGAATAATATGGTCTCATTTTAAATTCTCTTTTCATTCAAAACATCAAACCAGTGTCCTCCGAGAATCAGACAAACAAAAAGCCTCATCATTTTCAAATCATTTAAAAAATATGTATGAGAGAAAGAGCTTTTGTTTTGTTGCGTCTTGTGCTCTTTCAACGTTTTCTCTTGTGGAACCGGGACACAAAATTTATTTTAGACTACCCATTATTCGTAAAAAATGAAATGTTGCCGTGATACAACAAATCCACTCAGTATATATTCAGTGTGGTTTTATTACACAGCACACAAAATTTTGAGTGATACTAAGGCACTGTTGATTTGTTCTGTTTGTGAGAACAAAGTCAGGCAGCAGCACGTTACACCCATGGGGTAGTCAACACTTCACTGAACTAAACACTTCTTTCTGTAATGGAAGGGGATTCAAGAGTATTTGTCATACATTTGCATCTCCGTGATGGAGCAGAAGAAGGGAGATACTGCACGTACAATATCTGCCATGACCGTATGAAACACAGGTAGCCTTCCAAGTCCCTGAAGGTTTATCCTCCTGACTCAAGATACTGTAACTCTCTGAGAGGGTGTGGGATTGGAAGGGGACCTTGCAGACTATTTTTCTTCCTGACTGCAAGGATGAACTCCAGAGAATAAAAAGGCCGCCTAATTATAATACTTGTTAGATGAAGCGTGTCCTCTGAAGCAGTGCTGACAAGTGATTGATTGCGAGGAAGATGCTTTAAGTATATTCAAACCCAAATCCTCGCACTTATTGTACCCACACTTGCCGGAATGATAAAATCTGTAGTAAACATGCAATTAATCACCCTGCCCTTCCAAACTGATGAATTTTTTCAGTTATCACATCACAAACATTTGGAATCAGCATTGTTTTATTTGAAAAATAATTAAATTAAAGATTTTGTTTAAGTATGAATTGAAAAACGTATTTAGCACACCTAGGTTACTGTCAATAATCTGATTTCTTAGAGACATGCAGACACCTTGAACGGTTTATTCCAGTTACCTGGTTGTTACCATTTTTTTTAGTGTGCATGTAAACGCACTCACTGACCCAGAATCTATACAGACCTTCTTCTTCCATTGGATCAAATTGTTAACATTTCAGGTGCTGATATGTAAAACTGTTGTTGCTGTCCGTACTATTAACATGAGATGTTTTATTTTTATTGTGTTTTTTTTGTAACATCTTTACTGGCGTTACTGTACAACACTTGTTGTTTTTACCAGTGCTTCATAAACAGAACTGAAATGGATTGGACTGAATTGCCTTGCTGTTGAAATCCGCTATACAAAATACATGTACCTTGCCTTGACTTGGTAATCGTGCATGCACTGCAAAAACACTGCAACTCAGTGTTTACGTAGCAGAATGTATACAGTTTACTAATGATGGATGCCAAAGAATGTTGGTGCTAGAAAAAAAAGGAAATGAATTCCATTCACATGTAGGGTGTTAAAGTGTACTGTATATAGTGCAGTTTCACTGAGTGAGTCACAGTGAGTTATTCACAGTGCTTATTATGCAGTGAACCTCTCACATGCTGTGCTGTTGCTACATTTTTACACAGGCACCTGCAACGGAACAACTTGCATTATGTTGACTGCAACCAGCAAACACACCGTCATTTAACCGTCAGTGCTTTGTTGCATAATGTGTGTGTCGCCCCAAGTGAACGGCATCAAAAAAATGTAAGTCAACATTCAATTATTGGGAAATTAATCAACATAGATATTTGATCGCAGCCAATACTCTTGGTTATGTGACAATGGTTATGATAATTAGGGATGGGACTTTTTTGTCGACAAATCGATCGACAATCGACACGTGCACACCTCGACAAAAAAATTACGAGTAAAAAAAGTCAAAGTGTCACAAACACGTAAAGTTCACAACCACGGAGGTTAAAGAAGCTGTGCACAAAAGGGTGATCCTGCTGTCCAGGCTCCCTGCGCTCTCAGATGATGGTGCGCGCATCACCGGCTCGTTCTCTCGAGTGGCTGTGCGCGTCCAAGCGTGTGTGTGTGTGTGTGTACGTGCAGTGCGAACGAGGTTGCGCTTAAGTTTAGGATGGGGGTGGGGGACATGACACAAGCGCTACACAAATGAAGACGGCATCTCACCCAGTCAGGATCACTGTAATTCACTCTGGTGGACACCTAACGAACGCAGGTTCAAAAACCTGAGCCCTCTGGCGAGTGGTGACACACGCGTTCCAGGGGAGAGTCCGCTTTTTTTTCTTCTTTTTTGCCCCTCATTTTTATTATCGCTGTTCTGATGGTCAATAATGGACATTACAGCCATGTTTTCCCGGGGCTTAGCCTAGGGGTTCAATTCACACTGACACTAACTCTCTGTAACTCTTTCGTATCCCTAACAGCAGTGAAAGTAAGATGTAGGAAAGTAAGATGTAGGAAAAGCTGAATTATTATGTGTATTTTTTCTAAAAAAAACATTGCAATCCTACACTACAGCAGTGCTGCTCACAAAACAATCCTGGGAAAATCCAATTTAAGTGGCATACCTAGCTTGTCTTAAAGGTGTCATATTATACCCTATTTCTCCAAGTAAAACTAGTTCCCTGGTGTCCTAATGAACATGTCTGTGACATGTTTTGGTCAAAATACCATAAGGATGAAGCACCACAGCAGTTCAATCACACTGCCAAAACAGCCCTTTTCACAACGCTCGGTTTAGTAGTATCTCTTTAGGTCCACCTTAAAAGAAAGTAAAACGAAACTTAAGGGACAGGAAATGACATCAGCCACAGAGGCTACTAGGAGCTAACAGCAGTTAGTATTTGGAATGCGATCATTTGCAGGCTCTAGCAGGCACATTGCCATCATATATAACGTGGACTGATAAATCCTCTGAGGCTGGAAGTTTGTGTAGGACTCTGTGCTGCACTGTGGAGCCAAGAATAGAACTTTTCGCTGACTTCCGGTTTTTGGATACCATTGCCCTCGCCAGCACTCTCGCATGTTTTACGGACAAAGCGGAGCTCCGCGAGACAACAATTCCAGGAATTTAGCACATTGTGACGTCCCAATGAGTGCGGAAGTCAACATCGTGTGTTTTATCTCCTGTACTTAGACTGAGGAGGACCACAAAAACATGAGTGAGTCATCTTTTTTCACACTTTGCCGACTGATAGGGCTTCCAGAGTCCCAAATATATGGATTTAAATGATTAAAAAGTTGATCTTGCATAATATGTCCCCTTTAAATAAACCATAGATGCATATTGGAAATACAGTACAGTACATCTGTCCAAGAAGTTAAATAGTAAAAATCCAGCACTGACTGTAACGGTAGACAAGTTGTTACCCTATTCAAGATATAGAGAAGAGGTCAAGAAACCATGTTGAAAACAGAAATCAGATTGCAGGTCCAGCCCTGCATAGCCCAGAGCACAGAGAGTAAAACGATGAAAAAGCGCTCAATCAGAGAGGTGCACTGATCCAGAATCCTAAGAGGAAGTCGACTGCACAAAGCTGTGGGACAGAGATGGAGGTCATTATAAAGGGATCTTTAATAAAAAATCTGCCGCCTCCACTCATATTTGTCACCTGCTGCCAGATGGTGATATGTGCAGCCATTTTCGAAGGCTCCACAGACAACACAAGACTCAGCAGCGGAGCACAAGTGGAAGGCAGAGGTAGCTGTTTTGGAAGTTGAAATAAAAACTAATCTCAAATTCAATACTAGCTGACAGCAAATGAATTCCTCCAGCTTACCTCAGCATGAATAAACAGGCGCATGGGATGTTGGCTGTGGGGGAGGTATTGGTCGTTTGTGAGGTCCCAAATCCATTCGTTTCAGCTCAAGGTTTTATGCATCAAATAAAAAAAAGCCAATCTTGCTTTTTAAAGCATCTTTCCCCTCTGTTCAGGCAGATAAGGTACACCTTTAAAGTCTCTCATTCAGGGGCAGCAAATATTGCTCTGGAGCAGAAGGCAGGTTTGGGTTGTTTCGATTCCAATGTGATTTGATCTCATCTTGTCTAAATATATGTAAATATTTGTAACACTCAAAACACACACAAAAAACACTTCACCAGTAAAACTGTAGAGAATGTGAACACATTGTTTTAGTATTACAGATGTAGAAAGCAGACATAGTGAAATACTATTAAGGGAAATTAAGCTTATAACGCTGGGACTGTATTGTAGCTTGTACTGCACTGTAAAAGGTGTCGATGACATTAATTACAATGCCACCGACACATTTTGCAAGGGGAGGAATGTTGCAAACAGGTTCCCAACCAATACCTAACAATGTCACACCATTCTCTAGCTAATCAGAGCTACAGTGCAACTGAAATTAACACCCCTTGTATTGATGGTATCCAATAGCATGCTCACTGGGGAAACGCAGAAATCGATTCAGTCCAACTCCATATGTGGGAAAAGCCAATTAAAGCTATTTTTTGTTGTTGTTGCTCTCTAGTTCCAATGTCTACATAAGCCCCACAACATACTGCTTCTAAGAACACCATTTGTTACCTAATTGTAGTAATATCCCTACCTTTCCCGTTGGTTATTTGTCACTTACCAGCTGTTATGGTACACACTAATGGAAACATTCATCATAAAAAAAACTGTACCATTATGTTTCCATCTACAGGAACTTACAGGATGCCTAATATGACCATTACAGGATTTGTAAAAAAACATTTGTAAAATTCCAGATAACAATTTTACACAACTACTGATAAATATTAATCTGATGGTAACTATTAAGAGCCTGACGGCCGTGTGCATGTATCATAATGCGACTAAAAATGTACAGAGGATGTGTGGAGTAATGTTAATACAGTGAGCAGCGAGTACTGCTGCACACTACAGGATATATCCCATCACAAAATATATCAACATCTTCAGTGCTTTTTTAATTGAAGTGTTGTTGTTTAAAAAAAATTATTCACAAAACAGCTTAACCCTCTAACCCTCTTTTGCGTATTTTAACTATAAAAGGGCCAGAAAATGTCCTTAGTTTTTTTTTCAGAATAACCTTCAATATCTGTCAGTTATTTACAATTTTCTGCATGCTAAAATGGTGTATTAACAATTTAAAGTGAAGAAAAGCTAAATATTTAGAGAAAAGACTAGTTGTTCACGAACACCAGATTTTGTGTGTTAAATTTGAAATTGGAACAGTAAACAATATTTGTTTGCATCTCAATGGCCAAAAATTGTAAACCTATGTACAGGCATTTTTTTTTTTTTTACTCTCTCCTCTCTGGTGACAAAGAAGCTGATTCACTGGTTTCCTGCAACAGCGCGAGTGAAATTACCATAATAACCACACTTGGCTTTCACATGCAACTTCTTAGTTGTGCTTGCGCAAACGTGTCGTCTGCGATACGCTTGGTGTTAAGGGTTAATATATTAAAGTAACACAAAGTAGGATTGGCTCTAGGGGTCCCCCTACAGTTGATATACCGTATTGTTTGTCATAAAATATATGTGCATTTGTGCATTTCTGAAACAGGACTTACAACCATCCCTTCAGACCAGGTATATAGTAGCCTATGTTATAACATTCAACATGCAAAAGATACAAATATGATTACATAACTTTTATTTTTCAAGTAACATATGCCGTAAAGTAGAATTTTGTAGTTATTTTCGAGGCATTGACCTGAAACCAGTGCCACTAGAGGCGATGTATTCATCAGGCTTTGACAGATCACCCTCTTGTAAGTTGACAGACCATCAAAACAATCCTGTGAGACATTATTTGAAGGTTGAAATCCTACATTGTGTTGCTTTAAGGGTATATTAATCCTACACTGTAAACAAAGGGGATGATATTCCATTCCCAGAGGAAGTTAAAAATACACCCAGCAACAAAGGAAGGATCACGGGGGAATCTTCCTCAGCTTCACAAAAATGCAATAAAACCCCTTGCTTAAGTATTCCTAAAAGGCTTTACTGTGTTCTGATGAATCAGTAAGATAAGTCAATATATGAAAATCCTCTGTACACATGGGGATATTACAGAGCAGAGTAAAAGTAGTTATAGGAGATTATAATGTTGGCGCGAAGCAGCACACTTCATTTTCACTCACTATCACCTGAAGCTGCTTCAAATCAATGGAAGGGCAGACATTTGGAAGTCCTGTCGTGTAAATATTTATTTGGGCTGACTGCATGCTGTGCCATGGATAGATTGAACATTTTTTATATCGGTCTTAAAACAGTACTTATATAGAGGGACGTTTCATGTGCTTCTGAGCTGACTGCAGATAGCAATTGCCATTTCAGCAAAAAGTGATGTGCGAGGCGGAAAAATGCACAGCACTTGTAGCACGCTGTGTAACAAGCATCTTTCAAAGTCAGTCTCACTCAGTACACATTGATTTGACCAACTTAGCCTGCCAAAGCTTCTCAATCGCACTAGGAATCCAATTTCACATATAATGAGCATTGTATGTGAATCACCACAGGGACATTTGTCTTCAAATGAAGGTACGATATATAGCTACCAATTCTGCTTGTAATCTGTACATTGCCACGTTTTTCATTAAGGTAGATTACATCAATCTGAATTGAACAACTACAACATCCGCTGTTATTTAAACCCACTGTCAAAACGAACATTATCTATTTCTGTGGTTGTACAACTGCCGCGCCGAGCCAGTTAAGTGACAAAACGAGAACCTGTGTTAGCTTCGACGAATGCTTAATTCTGATTTAACACTATGACGTGGGTGATTTGTGAACACTAGACACTCAATCATGTCTCTTAACTACCTTGAGGACTTTGCTGAACTTTATCACCTTGCGCCAGTATCAATGATGTAACCGAGAGACACCCACACACCGAACCATTTTCTCACATGTATTTTTGAATTATTCTCCGAGAGTTTGACGGTAAGAGCCTTAACAGCAGCTGTATTTCTGTGTCGAGGGCTGCTGAGCTGGAACCTCTTCAAAGACGTATCTATGATTACACTGTTGTAAAATATGTCACATAATGTCAACATTTTACTATTAAATATTTGTTAAAGTTGTTGTCCAGGAATGGTGCTTATTTTGTCCTAATGACCAGATCACATTTGATGTTTTAAAAAATAAAAATAAAAATAATCCTCTTGTCCCCATTTCCTACTGATTAAAGAAAATTCAAAAGTGGAAAGTGGTATTTGCAAACTTTGGCTCTGCCAGTGAAACCCTGATGAAATATCTTGTTTGTGCTTCCTCGCTCTCGCTTCCTCATCCACACAAGCACACATACTAAACAGCACAAGCCCATGCCTCAGGCTATTCAGACCCTCTGGGAGAAACTGAGGGGGGCTGGTTAACTCAAGATGAACTCACTATGGGACTGACTTCCCTTGGCCTTATTGCTCTCCCACACAGCAGTTACCTACTGTTTTAAGAAAAACACTCCTGAGTCTGGGTAAATAACCTGCATGGCATCCAACGCCCTCACACTGTGCTTTTTCTACACAGAATTGCAGATCTGCATCCTTTCTTTCTTTCTTACATTCTTTGGAGGTCTATCACTGTATTGCGCCATGCTTGTCTTGCAAGCAGAGCATATGTAATGTAAGCCCATACTGAATATTAATGCTAAGTTACTCTATGTTACCAAGAGTGAGGCAAGGACTCTGCAATACAATGCTTTCCAGAAACAATTTTCTCCCTGCTCCTTTGTTCAGAACTAATTTGCTCAATCTGAATTGATCACAGTTGCAAAAGAAAATAATTTGGGGATCTTGTGAGCGTCACGCGCTACTAATTAAATTGTCTTCTTGAAGCGTGTTAATCTTGCAGCGAAACTCAGGTATATGGCAGGATTTCAACCAGTACTTATATGTGCAATGTGAATCATATTCCCACAGTGAGTCTCAGTTCCCAGAGGAAAGCCTCATTACACGTCCACTGATGTGCATTGGAATTAGTAATAAGTGGTGCTAATTGCCATGTAGGCAAATTTAGGTTCAGATGTGCTGTTGTACTTTTGAACAGAGACGTGTGCGCACAAGCAAATACACACAGCGACAATCACAAACACAAACACATGCACGTAAACTAATTATCTTAGGTCCCAGCTGTGAGGATGGGGGGGCTGGTTTGGAGAAAGGCAACAGAGAGAGATTACGCTTTCCTTGAGATACTATGTTCATGCAACAAAGCCCCTTATTCATCTTGTCCTCAGCTCCAGACTGCAACACTCTTAAGGGAACTAGCATTTGACCCTGAACATTGTAGAAGACAGGACAATTAGGTCTCTCATTAAAGACAAGATCAATGACAAGATTTCTGCACTACTACCAGTACAATCTCAATTAGGGTAACAATTGAGGCGCTCTTTAAAATGAATGACTGCACATTCCATTAGTAGATGAGGTCAGTCTCTCAGAGAAAAGGAAACCTGGCTTGTTCTTTTCAAACAAGATTGATTGGAAGAAAGAGATACAGTACTACTACTACTCTGTAAATGAAAGCATGTAGATTTGCTGTCAGTGTTAAGTTGTTGTCAAGTAACACAGTCTAGGATTTGTTCTTGGCGTCCCACTATAGTTGGGAAATCATATCATATCATATTTTTTTACAAGTGTTGGAAAATATATATCATAATAACATGTGCATTTGTTGAGAAGCCAATGATACCAACCCTAAAACCCTAAGTTCCATAGTGGCAATGAAGGCAATGCAGACCTGCTCTGGCTTTGACAGGGGTGCAGTTCACCCTGAGTTAATTTGATGTATGATCAAAATGATCTTGGAGACAATATTTGAAGGGTTTTGTGTTGCTTTAAATCTGTTCAGTATGCCAAGGCATTATCACGAACAATTCATAACCTCTATGCCAACAACATAAAAATGTTAGGGCAGCTTACCTGTCAGACACTCCACCAATGACAGCAGCAGAATAAGTTTCCATAGCAACTCCATTTTAATGGTCTCAGGTCAATACAATCTCACATCCAACCACAGGTGTGTAGAATCCTGGCTTTTTCCTTGGCAGCACTTTCACCGTTCATCTGCCAAATGAAACAAAATAAGGAAGAAATCTATTAAACACCCAGATAGTCATATATGATGCAGTGTGGAATATAGAATTTGGTGAAATCACATGTTGGAAGCAAAAAAAAAGGTAATAGTAAGTAATCTGTCACAAAAAAAACTGCCAACTGTTAAAACTGATAATCACAGATACTGGGGTCGAATGTGCTCCAATGCATCTGTGGGAATAATGCAGGAAATGCTCCATCTTGTACAGAAAATGATTTGTCCAAGCAAAGCACAAGGAAAACACTTGTGCACAGCTTGCTTCAGTGTTCTTAACATTGTATAATGAGGACCCTGTCTGCAAGAGAAACATGAAGAAATTGCTTGCCTGTATTCAAACCTGCTGAGACAAAACAAAAAGCAAGCCGCTTGTCAGACACATCCCTCGCATGCAATAAAACACTGTCCTGGCTCCTTGAGTTCATCTGAGCTGGGGGGGTGGATTATGCATTTCTGACATTACGAGCCGAATGTATGCCGCAGAAAGCCATTTTCAGTCCCATGGGAGACTCACACAATTGATTTTCTCAAGGGATAAACTGTAATTTATCCCAGCTTAGACTCAAATGAAGTCTCAGAAAAAGATGTGACATCATAATGAGACACGCTCCCGCCACCACCGATAAATGATGCCGTACGTGTTTTGTCAAAAACACACACACGTGTTGACAGCTGCGAGTTCAAGCAGCAGATAAATGTTTGCGTATGATCGGCTGGTTATGGGAGTGGAAAAAAGACAGAGAGAGGAAATTAGCCATTGTCCCCGCTCAAACTTGGTACATTTAACTGACGGATGGCACCGTTTCCCCCTGACTGCATATCACCAGCATACAGAAATAAATCAGAGGGGAATTAATAAGAACATATAGTATAGTCTATCAAAAGAGAAGTTCCAAAAGAAAAGCAGAGACAACAGCATGATTGCAGTTTCGTAGTTTCTCAGTCGTCCACATGCCTCTTAATTTTGCCCCGCTGAAAAGGCATGATAGAGCGTCCTGAAGCTTATGTGAATACATCAGCTGCACGGCTGACACACTTCGCCTACACTCCGCTCCCTCCTGCATGTACTAAACCATAATAGGCAACATTTTCCCCCTATAAATCTCATTATGGAGATTGGGTTGAGAGTGTCATCTTAGTTCAAACTTAACTTGCAATTATTAGGATGCAAATGTTATGAGTAAATGTTGGCTTTTAATAAAATCCCGTCTTGTGCTCCTGGATATTTTTGGAGCGCTCCTCCTTTGAGGGAATAATTGTGCAACAAGCAATGAATTAATTAATCCAAAGAGAAGCCTAGAAATAGAGCTGAAACTTTATATTCCAACCTGACACCTATGCCATGTTAACCGTTTCATTAGGGCTGTAGCCATTATTCAATCGACTGATAACTAATAACTATACTAAATGAATTGTCAACTATTTTGGTAGTTAATGATTCGGTGTTAGAGATGTTTTCTAATTTTCAGTTTCTTTATGGACAAAACAGAGACCCCATCAAGATAAATTATGAAAATAAGTATATGCTGCCAAATTATTAGGTTTCATTGTCGATAACATAGTAAATACACTTCATGTTGGAGACTGAAGCGTCAATGCAATTGCTCCATGCTCTTTTGACTTGGCATTAAAAAAAAATAGTACGTCACTGCGTCTTAAAGATCGGCACTATCTATATACGCTGTCGATTTGTCTATGTTTTTTTTCAAGCATTGGTGCACTGTCAAAACACCACATGCAGTATTGATTTTCCTGTTATGTACTTATAGCGGATGCAACAGGATGCATTAGCATTTCCCCTATAAAAGTTCTGTGATAAAAAGGGTTTCAGATTCCCTCTGCGAGTGGTTTGAGTGATTGGATCCCTATGGCCCTGTTTAAACCTGGTATCAACATTTGTCACGGGTCATTTAATCACAAGTGGACCTTCCCTGAGAACAGATGTGATAACACCCAAGATACACCGGGTGTGCATTTGAGATCTGATCATTCAGACCACCTTCTTTCAGCAAGGACTGCCTATTCTACTGAACTGCCACAGTTATAGTGGGCCGAAAGTATTTAACACTTCTAAAAGTTTCCCATCCACTCTTCAATACCAACCCGATATCACAGTCTGATACACACCCGTTCTTACGACACCGAGTACGGCATCATGGCATTGAAATGCATCCTGGATTCATCTCCTGAGACGACATATGATTAGACCTCTGTGTCCTCTTGTCTTTATTTAAATACACACTGATGTCAAGACAAAATTATGTTTTTAAAAAGTCAGAGTGTACAGATGTGTCCCCTACCAGCCTGTGTGTGTGTGTGTGTGATTGACAGCGAGGGACCAAAAAAAAACGAGACGAGAGGAGCTGAGTGAATCAAAGCTATCCTTGCACTGGACAATGTTTTAACCATTAGAAAAAAATAAATCATATGGGGATCAGAGAAAAATTATTGGCAATGACTTCAAATCCATGTATGAGAGTGGGGGGAAAATTGTCTGTCTTGGGGTCAAATTGCATTTTTGTATGTTCAGGAATGCAAATGTCTCAAGTAATACCAAGCCTGTTTGGGGCCTTAGGGTTCTTGGACCATATCTTCAAGAACCCTACTTTACATTTTTATTTTTCTGACAAATCCAATCCAGTGAGTTTGACCAGCATCAGACCGATACTGAATATTGCAATGGCTCGTATTTCTCTCTCAGATACGCATAAAACAACAAATTGAAAATAATTGAAACTGTGCCGTCATGTTGGCTAAGAGATCTTACCCCGAGTGGTTACTGAGGAGATCTGACAAGAGGTGCATGTGGTGAGCCATTCTATGGGTGTGAGTATGGACATGCACTTGTGATCAGATCACCCTAGTCGGATGTTAATCAGGTCACAACGGAGCCAATGAGTTGTGGTGCTAGTGTACGTAATATACTTGCATTTCGTATTTAGTTTTGCCAGATGTATATAAATGTCGGAAACTCTGGCCATCAACGCATGATTTACGCGGTCTCTTCAGCACAAAAAGTCAAAATGTCAAGACAGTGTGGATTTCTGAGACACCCCACTAATAAAAGCAGGTATCTGTTGGCCTCTATCAGCAGTCTCTTGATCTCTATTACTCACATGCCCTGAGACATGAGAAATCAGACAGAAGGGTTAGTGGGGGGATAAAACACAGCCGTTTGATCCAAAGGAGCTCAGCACTAACATGATGGCTTGGGGAGTGAGGAGTGTCCATGGCAGTGTTTGACTTCCTCTTCTGTATAAATTAATTACTCCTGTGACCTTAAGTGGTAGTGACAGGGCCAATGGCTTACTTTCATCCCAAATTGATTCTCTCATTTGTTTGCTGTATCTGATGAAAGTTAATGATGGGAAAATCTTCAAACTTTTTTTTGTTCTTTCAAGTTCACCGCTTTCATGTCTCTGCAAAAAAAAAAAAAGAAAAAAGCCAGCGGTTGAAAAATGGAAGGAAAAAAAAAAAATGAACCAAGGCTGGAGTGAGAGTGACAGTCCTGGACTAAACATTTCCTGACTCAATTTGAATAAAGTCCAGTGCATTTAAATGAAACACTACATGGATGAATTCAGCCTCTCATGTCATAAATACAGAGGACATAATTCATTCAAGGATTCAGTGCAGTGAATGAAACAGATTCACATAATGCCATTCTGTCTAGTGAATGATTTAACCTCTGCTGACCTTGTGAGGATCATTCTGCATACAACATTATCCTTGTCAAGTGCCTCATATAATGTATTGGAACTAACACATCAAAAGAGGAAGTAAACGATTCTGCCCTATTCGAAATGCTTTGACAAGTTTAATAAGTAAAGCTAGTAAAGAGCGAGTGATTGACGTTCAGAGTTCAAAACATTTTCATTAAAACCAAGGCACGGTGATGAAAGGAGATCCAGCAAAGTGCTGTTGAGATTAATCTCTTACTCTGTGATCTGTTGGTAAAGTCTTCAATTAATATTTCCATTTTAAAGGAATTAGGTGTAAAATACCCCAAATGTCAAATTAACATGATAATCAACCTCTCCTGACAGTGAGGTCTACGTGAAGGCATCAAGACGATAGCATCCACTAAACTTAATAAATAAATTAAACTGATCTACTCAGCAGCCACAATGGCAAGCGTTTGCTTATTCAGGCATCGCTCCTTTTCTGTGTTGTATGTCATTATTAATTAAATAGCGGTAAAGCAAGGTCACTCACACTTTTTGAAATTGCGATGTGCATTTTTTATGAATTTATCACTTTGTAAGTGTGTCACTCGAGGCCTCCGACTTGATGTTATTTATTATTTACTAGACTTTTTTTTTTTTATTAATCCCTTGACAAAAAGTTCAGTAAACTGTAAAAGAGTAACTGACAATTTGATATTTCAGTATTTAAAAGTGACAAGGGAAGACAAGGGAAAGCAGAAAATCCACACTGTTGAGAAGCTAAAATTATGAAATAATTGACCTTTTTGCTTGATGATGACTTTTACTTTTTTTTGTTAATGAACTAATCCATTATTCGTTTCAGCTCTCATGCATTTCCCAGTGCTTGAAATTGAAAGAATCACATGGCACCGACACCATGATGCACAGAAAATATCCTTCTGCCGCATTTATCTGCTCTGAGTGTCTCGATGCTGCGGTCACTTAAAGACGCTATGCGCATCAAGGCAGTACGAAGCAGTCACTGACAAGCGAAATATACTCTATTATATTTAATTATTTGTAATTTATTATTGGTCAAAAAAGAGTGTGAGCAAACAGTGAATATCCATTGAGCCTACCCTGGATATTTATCCTCACCCCCAACCTCAGTCCTTTTCTTGACCCGAACCCCAACCTCATTCTCTGACTTTTATTTTAACCGCTAACCCAGTTGGTTTGCATTGGAGTCAATTGAAAGCCTGGCATGTCTGCGTCTGACACGCGATGCCGAGGGATGTAACAGAGGGGCGGTATGTGATGCTCTCGGGATAAGAACAGGTTTTGCAAAACCAAGCGCTTGATGTTATTTGATTTTTGAGGAAATGCAGCTGCTTTGAGGGCGGCATCAGAATTGAGGAGACAAAGCGCTCCTTCAAATTTCAGTGTTGTCAAAGTGACACCTCTGTTTCTCTTCCTCTCTGACAGTGCCAGCTGGAGTGGATAAACCACAGATTTTAGTTCAGTCAGCCTCAGAAGCTGACAGCAGTGGCAGCCGATTCGACCCTCTCCGCTACACCCGATCTCTCTGCTGCCATCAATTTTTCAGGACTCAAAAAATGTATTAATAGAAGGGTTCTGCAGGTCCCTTTGTTGAAGAGTCCAGATGAAGATAAAATTCACACTAAAATGCACGAGCAGCCCTCACATACTCACACACACCCACTTCGCTCCGAGCTCTGAATCATGAATGAGACCAGACTCCCACACTTGCGCAGGGACGAGACAAGACAAGGAAAAATAGCATACAATGCTGCATCTTTAATCACCTGAGCCTTGACTTAACTTGATCCGCTGACACCAGCTCGATCACTGTTTTCCTGCATGTGAGGCTTATCTCACTGCTCTGAAGGCCTCCAGTCATCTAAAATTAATTTCCTGGTAGTGCTCCAGTTAAGACAACTAGTAGTAGAGAACGGCAAATTTCTCTCTAATCCTAATCCTGCAAGCAGCTGTTGAAGAGAGGCAGAGATAAAAATCAGGTATCAAATAAATGACGTTGTTTGACTCAATATTTCAATCATTTAACCAAACTGTACACACAGCTGTCAGAAAGCATTATGTTTTCTTTTTTTGGGAGAGGGGCGAAATAATGGTTTGATTAAACACATGTTAAATTGGTGGAAAAACATGTTTGTACCCTTCAGTAAAAAAATCAACATAAGACTGACTATCATTTCAAAGTTGTTTTGCAAGCTCAAAATGTACTTTTCAACTTCCACAGAGAAGCTATACAGCTATAACCAACAGGCTCAAAAGTTTGAAGTTGACAATTTTATACTGTATGTGCCAACCCATCCACCCCCCCCCCCTCCTCCTCACAAATGGCACACACACACTATAGAAGTCACAGAAGTGCCAGCGTATTCCCCAGACCCAGACTCCACCTCGGATAGTGGCACAAGACAAAGAGACTAATGGTGTTTTGATCTAAGCACACAAGCCGCAGGCATGACATAACACATGCCAGCTTCCTCATTTCTCCACACTGCACCAGGGGCACTCGGAGGAAAAGGCTCCTCCTCCTCCTTCTCTCCTCCCTTGTGATCGGAACGAGTGAGGACGTTGAAAGGTTCTGCCTGCTCGCACACATGCTCCACGTTTTAACATAAACTCCATAGGGTAACAATAAGATGAACGTGTCATAACGTGTTACTTTCTGAACGTACTTTTCTTACTTTCAAATTTCATTGACCTCAGGTATTGTACTCATTATATTGTTATTACAAATAACCTTTAACTGGAAGGTCCTATATATGTATATATATATATGTATACATGTCAATTGTGGCAGTATTTGAGTATTTGTCTTGTGTCTGATGCATGGGTTTATGACTTTATTGTTCAAGAGCCGTCCAGTTAAAAACTGGTAGATTTGCAGTGCAGGTCTTTAATGCAACACTCACTGAACTCAACAAATCGTGGGATGCAATACCAGGTCCTTGGTGGAGAAAAGGTCAAACTTTTAGTGAGCAACTGATTGTACAACCTTTCAGAGCCCTAATTACAAAACTGTTGACATGTATAAAGCGTATAATAAAGTAAACATGTTTTTCCTGCATTTACTATCTCACTTTCATTTCTAAATTGAGGGTTCTTACCTGCACGCTTGGATACATAAGCATATACCATTAATCGTTTCCCAGCGTCACCACAGCACATACTAGCACAAAATGAGTCTATGAATATACAAATTGCACGGCAGTAAATTACAGTATATGCATTCCAGACATTCTAGGATGAGACGGAATCATTGGACATGATGATTCCCTGCCCGCAGAAAATTGTGTTTATGGATGGACACGTCTCTGAGGAGGAAGAGGAGCTTCCCCACATTAACTTTTTAGTTTCCCACTGAGTGAGCAGTGCCTGCCTGGTGGTGTGCATGACAAAATGCAAAGTACACACAAAATAGTTGAGTGCTTGGGTGTCAGGGAAATAATCCGCATTCAGCTGACAGTATACAAATCAGGGTAGTTGATTTTAAGGCCCAATACTGGTTCATATTTGCATCTCTACTGTTCAGCTACAACATGCATGTCTGTGAGGAGTCAAATTTTAGTCTTTCTGAAATCTGAAACGTTTTTTTTTTTTTTGTAAGCTGAAACACAATACTTAACGCACATCATTGTGCACTCAATTTGGCCTGCACCAGTACATCTTCACTACATTTATTGTTTTGTTTTCCCCCCCCGTTTAGTGGGGCACTGTCAACTTCCATTTTCCACCCTCCTCTTTTTTGTGCCAGTGACATCATCAGAAACGTGTCCAACCATAAACACACTTCCCCAGGGGCATGTGTAGTAGCTCTACTATCCCAGCCACTTGAACACAAAAAGGTAAGAGGAGTAACTTCACTCCAGAGTAGTCTTTAGTGGTGGGAATTAAAGCGTAGCATTGGGTAGTTATGTCCAAAGAACATCCAGCTGGCACACTGTCAGCATGAAACTGAAGACGGTGCTCACAACACTGATGCGATGTGCCTGCAAAGACGGAACGCAGATGAGGCTGAATGCAAACATTTGGCCACGGGGGGAAGTGGGGAAGTGCTTATACTAGTCAGAGGAACCACATCTAATTTACTTAATAGCAGAATCATAATGTGCAAGGCAGCTCCCCCCCTCACACATATGGACACTAGCTTTTCACGAGAGTAACTATTCACAGCAGAGTCACACAGACTTAAGACAATCTGAATGGTAATTAGGCAAATTGCAATCAAGGACAGTGAGAGATGATGATGTGACTGGACTGAGTCCAACCCCCCCTCCAGTTGATCACTGATGACAGATGAGTTCTGCCTGAGGTTTTAAATGAGCTGGGGTTGTTCGGTGGATGTGGCTTCACTTAAAGGAGAAAAGGTGTGTGGAGTAAATGATGCCCATTAGCAATTAGTATGTTAGTATCTCATAACTCCAGTGGGGACTTAATCACTGGGATTTCAAACATGAGAGTTTTTAATAACTGATGCATGGCCATAAGGGCATTTATTTATTTATTTACTAATTATTTTGTTTAGGAGTCATTTAATAAAATCTGGTTTTATTTTTATTTTTTTACCTGGTCAAAATAGTACACAATTGTCTTGACAAACACATTTAAATGGTGCATTGCCTATATTTCAGTGTGTGGATGTATACACAGAAAGATGCTGCTATTTTTAACGACTTTATAATACATTTAACTGTAATTATCTCCTGCCATAATTGGAACTTTATGACCGTATGAACAGTGTGAAAATAATGAAGACAAATCATAATTTAGTATTGGCTTGAGACGGCAAGTATGGACAACAATATTTGTATTTATGTATTTACCTGAGGTTGTCGCCTGCGGTGTTGGCTGGTGTTTATCCCTTCTCGCAGACCCATGTTACTCCGCGCATCTCCTCACTCCTTCAGCCCCAACAGTCCCCCAGCATGTAGACGGCGACCGTGAAGTTCGGTTCTCTCAGGTGCGGACGTCGACTCCGCGGAAATACAAACTATATCGCACCGTAGTCTCGATGTCTTCAGTGTGTGGGGGTGAGTGGTTGTCGGCAGCCCCGCTCCTCCGCTCCTCCGCTCCTCCGCACTCTCTCCAGTCTCCGGCGGCGCATTCACTCAGGCTGTTCGCCGCTCTGCTCGCACCGCTGCCGGGCTCACACACGAACAAAGACTGCTACGGTTGCCCTAATTCGCCCACACAACTGTACAGTTTGAAGTTTGTTCTCGCCCGCCCCCCTCTCTACACCTCACGGTGTTACTAAACGTAAACGCTCGGAACAGAAAGTGTTCTTGTGGTCTGACGTCGCTGTTTCTGAATGAATGAGCCTCCCTGCTCGTTCACGGGATGTCAGGACTAGTTGCCTGCGCGGGGCGGCGGCAGTGACATGTGGGGCATGAGTGTGGGAGACAGGCTACAATAGTATTTACTTATTTATTTACTTCGATAACTAGCCTAAATGTACGGAGCAGTATTAGGGCCACATTAAAAAAAAAAGTAAAGAAAGCAAAATAAATAAAACAGCATGAATTCTAAGAAAAAAGTCAGAATTCTGAGAATTTATCTGTAGAAATTAAAGCAACACTATGTAACTAGTTGTTGTGTTGTGTTTGCCTGAAAGCTGCAGTGCCTAACTTGATTTTTATTGTTGTTGACTTTATTATTCTGCCTCTTAGAATTGAAGTGACATCATCCATTTGCTGTGTTCTTCATCTGAAAACGGGCTCTGTCAAGCAATACTATCAGCACTGACAAACAAGCTCTGATCCGCACAAGTCCGCCTATTTGCACTGTTTTTGTCTCGAGACTAGGTTTTCTGGCGGTATCACTCGCGCGTAAATACACTGTAAACGGAGCAGTATTTCTACCGACTGAAGAAACAAGAGCAACCTGTGTACTTTGACACATTGACTAGAATGATACCAGCTCCGACACCAGATCAGAGAAACAACGCAACCTGCAGTTGGTATAGCTCAGTGGTATAGTCCACAGACCTCCTGGTCAGTGAAGGTCAGCTAATACCCAGTGTGTGCAGAGGCGATTCTAGAGTCTGTAGGGGCCCTAGGCAAACATTCCCAGGGGGCCCTTCCAACCAGTGTTCATCACCATTATGTTACAAACAATCTGACACCAACGAACAATGTATTACTTCAAAATATTTTTTTTTCAAAATGTATGAAATAACATGGAAAAACAAAAATTGTAATTAAAAAGTATGTGACAATATAAATATATAGAACAATAAAATACTGTAAATAACAGAAAAAAAAACCATATAAACTGACTAAAAAAGATATGCATTACACTGCAAATATTCCTCTACATTTTCCAACTTGCAGAACCATAACTTCACAGTGGTTAAAGTGAGGTGGGGCCCCTTTAGGGAGGTTTCCTACTGAGATGTCATTGCAAATCGTCCATTGTTGTTTAAGGGGGACAGGAAAGTGGCTGGTCATTGCACATTACAGTAAAAACAGCCCTCAGGCTTCGAGTGTCGGGGGCCCCCTATCGACTCGGGGCCCCAAGCAGTTGCCTGCCTTGCCTGTTCACAAACTGCGCCGCTGAGTGTGGGTCCTTAGGCAAGGCCCTTAATGCTACTTGCCTTTCTCAGATGTGTAAATTGATCAATGTAAGTCGATTTGGATAAAAGCGACAGCTAAATGACATGTAATGCAACCAGTGTGGGGGTTAGAGCGTGGTTACTTTAGTTTATGGACTTGTTTTATTTTGAAATCAGAATTCATTCTTTGTATGTTTTTGGTCATCTGGATTTATTGGACTGCTTCACCCTGTGTTTTTTGACTGCTGCTTGCTTCCACTCCAGTAAAGTGAGTCTGAACTTTTGCCAACTGTATGTGCTGTGTTGTCTTCTCTGCGTCTGAGTCGCATCTGTGTCTCTGGCCTTGTCGTGTGCGGAGTAGTGGTTAGCACTGTTGTCTCACAGCAAGAAGGTCACCAGTTTTTCCTAGTTCAGCTGAGCTCCTTTCTGTGTGGAGTTTGCATGTACTCTCCGCGTGTGCATGGGTTTTCTCTGGCAAAACCGATTTCCTCCCA
This sequence comes from Microchirus variegatus, assembly GCF_963457635.1. NCBI lineage: Eukaryota > Metazoa > Chordata > Actinopteri > Pleuronectiformes > Soleidae > Microchirus > Microchirus variegatus. Next base: position 19,200,776 of record NC_139810.1, read on the forward strand.
CAGTCCAGAAGCATGCAGCGGGGTGAATTGAACACTCTAAATTGATCATAGGTGTGATAATGATGATGAGAATGATTGTCCATCTCTATCTGCTGGCCCTGTAATGGACTGGTGACCTATACAGGGTGTCTCCCTCATTTTGCCCTACGTCAGGGGGGATAAAGCAAGGAGAGAATTAATGAATTTATGAATGAATTAACTTTCCTGAGTACACTATTCTGGAGATATATCCCTTGCATTGTCAAGCAGGCACTCATAATAATAATAATTATAATAATGACTAATAATTCTGTTTTTTCATTATTATTTCTACCTAAAAAGGCGGATGAAGTAGCTCATTAAGTTTTAAAAGTCAGAACCTTTTATATGCACTATGCGTCTGGCTCATAATCAACTCATGATGTTGAGTGGGATTTACGAGAATCTACTTCTGTTTGAGCAAATGGGAGAGTGATGATTGCAGAAGAAATTAATAAATGCCCTGCTGAGTCTTGGAAAGGAGAAGGGAGAGCGAGAGTATTCGGATTAACCTACTGAATGAACATTAAATATTACTTAGCCACATATGCACATAGCTACTAATGGCAGATGAAAGCTCTGAGGAGCACATCACAGCATAGCAACTCTAAACAACACGGATATTAGGACTGGATGTTGAATTTTTATATTCTCTGGACATGAGAGGTCTTTTTTTCCAACAATATTTATCTTCCAAATAAAATGAACTGGAGATCACATTGCGCATTTTTACTTTTCTCTGTGCTCAGGCCCGTGAGACAATGAGTTTTCATTGTTGTTTGAAACATGCCATTTCTATAAATGATAAATGCTTGTCCTTAGACAGTAAGTGAGATGCTGAATCGCACTACTCAAAGCTGCCAGGAGTCAGAAAAGGTATTTTCAAGGCCATCTCAGTGAGAGTAAGAGAAGGCGGATAAGTCTCTGCAGTTAGCACACTTACTGCCAAATGCTCTTTTAGATGCATGTGAAATAATGTCTTAAATAAACTAGTCTGACGCTCACTTAAGTGTTATTTTTCTTTCAAAACAGGAGCTGATTAAGCACTTAAGTTATATATCCCTGTTTTCCTCCTTCTCACTTTTTTGTTTTATTTGTCTTCATTTGGCCTGTGGTGTGTGTGCGTGCGTGTTCTGATCTTGTTTACACACCAATCAGACATTACACTAAATGTAAAATGTTGTATTGTATTAGATTCTTCTTCTTTCAGCTTCCCCGTTTAGGGGTCACCACAGTGGATCATCTGCGTCCATCTTGCCCTCTCTCTCTCTCTCTCTCTCTCTCTCTCTCTCTCTCTCTCTCTCTCTCTCTCTCTCTCTCTCTCTCTCCCTCTCTCTCTCTCTCTCTCTCTCTCTTCTGTTACACCAACTGTCCTCATTTCCTCCTTCACAACATCCACAAACTTTCTCTGTGGTCTTTCTCTTTTCCTCTTGCCTGGCAGCTCCAGCCTCGATATCCTTTGTCCAGTATAATCACTATTCCTCCTCATGCATGTGACCAAACCATCTCAACCTTAACTCTCTTACTTTATCTCCAAACCGCTCAACCTGAGCTGTCCGTCGGATATGCTAATTTGTAATCCTGTCCATCCTGGTCACCTCCGACCATAATCTCAGCATCTGCAGCTCTGCCACTTCCAGCTCTGTCTCCAGTCTTTTAGACAGTGCCACTGTCTCTAAGCCATACATCATAGCAGGCCATCACCCCTGACCCTCTCCCCCTATACTCCACCCTGCCTGCACTCTCTTCTTCACCTCTCTTGTGCACTGTGAATCGCGTTGTATGGCTGACCCCAGGTATTTAAACTCATCCACTTTCTCTACTTCTACTCCTTGCGTCTTTACTGTACCACGTATCACTCACACAGTGTTAAATGTTGTGCTCGATAAGTGGAATTTTTTAGGCAATGAAGCCGTTATGGAAAAGACTGAATGATGATTTAAAGGTGCATTATGTAATAAATCTAAAGCAACTGGCCATAAAATCCTCCTAATATGTCACAGAGACTCAGGAATAAAGTTCATATAACAAACTGAACTCACCAACAACAACAGTAAAGAACAAATATTTGCATTAAAAAAAATATTTTGCAGACTGCAAATCATGTTTATGTATTGAAATCATGTTTTGGCATGAGGCGCCACCTACTGCTGTCTACCAATCATTGCAGTCAGTAGAGTCTCAGCTGCCGAGCAACCACGGGTTGCCAGTTACGTTAATAAACGAAACATAAAAAACCACGGTATTTTGAATTTGACTGTAGTTTTTGGCCACATTCTTACATATGGCACCTTTAAATATGCCAATTGCATTATTGACTGGTCATAATAGATGTGCTCCTCATTACTCAAAGGAAACGCAAAATTCAAAACAGTGTAACATTGGTTTAAAGTGGTTTGTTACCTCTGTATGATTCAGCTATTACTATGTGTATGTGTATTAGAATGAAGCATGACACAGAGCTTCAAACACCCTCCTGTCTACACTGTTGACATACACTGCGCAGTGAACACAAGGCCACAAAGGTTTTACTCTTTGTTTCTCCACCTTAATCCCATTTGTGGACTTTCAACTCTAATATCCTGAATCCGCTACAAAGCAAAGTGTTGCAGCGATACAATGGTTCCTCAGTGAATGGTCAGACTGACAAATCAAAGGCAGTTATAATCCTCAAGCTGCAAACACAGGTGCACAGGGGGGTTGTGGGCTTTTCCTCTTCTTTTCTTCCATTTTCTGACATGTCCAGTTTTTTTTTCTTCCATTTATATTGTCTGGAGGGTCATGTGGAAATGTAAAAGTCACTTTGGACATTTTACCGGACCCTTTTCATGTCAGGCCCCTTGTCAAATTCCTGGAACACTGCAAGAAAATCTCTAGAAAGCTCACAGTAAATAGGCGAGAGGGGGAGTGTGCTTCCCCCCTGCATGCTTGACCCTGATGCCACCTCTGACCTGAACGTTGAGGAAATGCTCCTGCTGGTGAGAACACTGTGGTGTAAAAAGATCGTTTTATTACATGCCTAGACCCAGTTTTCACAAGTTTATGTCTGAACCTTGTTTCTAAATCATTCTCTTTTATCTTCTTTGTTTATGCTTTCTATTATGTCCTGATACCATCAGTAAGCGAGGTTGCCTGGAAAAAGAAAAAAAAAAGTTCCTTGCAATACTATAATAACCTAGAGCAATCATTTTGTTTGGACCAAATGGACCGATGCACCAGCGCACCTGTCATTCACCGATCAGCCTATACCTGCATGGTTCATTATGAGATGTTGAGTCTTTTCTTCCAGGTGATTCAGCTCATCCCCATGCTCGATCCTCCACTCAGCCTCTAGCAGATATCAGACAGTCCGTGTTTTTGTGCTTTGATGATTTAATGACAGAGCACTCAGCAGGAGGTGGGATACTTTCAATAAAGTCATGCCTTTTCCTCTAGAATCAGTTGCAGACGTCTCAAATACAACTGTTTATTTTGATAGAGAAGGTTCAGTGGAACATAATACTGTGCAAACATTCCAAAATATTCCCACAAGAAGATTTGATTGTTTTTTGGGGGGGTAATTATTCAGGTTAAAATGTTTAAGGGAATTTGATATTGATTTATGACTCCTGGCTTCATGGGGCATATTGTGTGAGTTGGAGTTATCTCAGGGAAAATCATGACGGCTTTCTTTCTAAACACCAGCATTCACTTGCCGCACAATAATGACTGTCTTGCCGAAGCATTTAACCTTCAGTCTTCTCACTTCGGAAAGCTGAGCAATTGAACAATGAAATGGAGGTAGTTGTTTGTGTGACAGGGAGTTACAAGCCCAGACTACCTTGAGATTAATCAGTTATTGGCATTTCAAATGTCCAGCAAATGTTGAGAGGAATCTTAATCAAAGTCTTGTCATTGCCTTCTGGTAGCTTTTACAAATGTGACAGTGGCAAACTGATAATTTAAATTTTTGTTGAGCACACAGGGAAAAAAACAACAAAAACTGTGGTTTCGGGTGTGCTTTACTTTGATTATTTCCTGCATATTAATCTCTTGACGTGCACAAAGACAAGTCACTTTTAGATACTTCCTGTGTGGGAGTCAAATCGTTAATGTGTTAATTAATTTCACCTACACATAATAAGTTCAGGTAAAAGGTTAACATTAATATGAACAACTTAGTCATTGTTATATTGCATTCACTTACAGCAGATGTACTTACTGCTTCTGATTTTATGCGTCATCATTTCTGAGCTTTCGAAGGTCTCATATTATACCCTATTTCTCCAAGTTAACCTAGTTCCCTGGTGTCCTAATGAACAATGCTTTGGTCAAAATACCATAAGGATGAATCACCACAGCAGTTCAATCAGCCTGCCAAAACAGCCCTGTTCAGAACGCTCTGTTTAGTAGTATCTCTAAACAAAAAGTAAAACAAAACTTAAGGGACAGGAAATGACATCAGCCACAGAGGCTACTGGGAGCTAACAGCAGTTAGCATTTGGAAAAGTGATCATTTGCAGGCTCTAGCAGGCACATTGCTGTCATATATAACATGTATCCACTGGACAGATAAATCCTCTGAGACCGGAAGTTTGTGTAGAACTCTGTGCTGCACTGTGGAGCCAAGAATAGAACTTTTCACAGACTTCCGGTTTTCGGATACCGTTGCCCTCGCCAGCACTCTCGTGTGTTTTACGGACAAAGCGGAGTTCCGTGAGACAACAGTTCCAGGAATTTATCGCATTGTGACGTCCCAATGAGTGCGGAAGTCAGCATTGTGTGTTTTATCTCCTGTAATTGGACTGAGGAGGACCACAAAAACATGAGTGAGTCATCTTTTGTCACACTTTGCCGACTGATAGGGTTTCCAAAGTCCCAAATATGAGGATTTAAATTATTAAAACGTTTTTGCATAATATGTGTCCTTTACAATGAATCAGGCAAACAATCAGATTGACTGTTCAATGTCATCTTCCTAATGAGTAACAAATGGTTTGTTTTTGTTTTTATTAAAACCATGTGTAGAATAACTGTAATCACACAGTACACACTGGATTTATCGTTACCACACAAGCTGTAGGCTGACAGAAAAAAAAAAAGTTGGCTTTCCATTTCAATTAGGTTTGGGGAAAAAAAAAAACCTTGTCAGAAGGTGGATCGTACCTGCCCACACACGGAGGGAGTGAGAAACACCTAAGCACCAAGTACTTCGGTATGTCTGCTCTGAGATTTAGAGAGTGATATGATTTAGCTTTCATATTCTTTGTCTCAAGCTCACTTCTGCAGTGGCAGCAAATGTGACTATATGTCTCTCCTGTCTAATGAATAATGCACACTAAGAAACCCTGAGTTATCCAAAACCAAGTCCCTCTCATCCCTGTTTGAGTGCATTGATTTCCTTGCTCTCACCAGCATCTGCAGAGGCTCAAAGGCTGCTCCTGTGTGTGGGATAAAAGGATAAAAGAATAACAACATGGCAAGCATCACGCTTCTAGTGCACTTGTGGAGTTCACTACCTGGTGCTCAGATGAAAATTGAGGCCACTTCATAACCGTACTGATGATTTCTGTATTTAGAAAACCAGTTAAACGGATCTGTGGCATGCTAACGTTATCATGATTATCCTCAAAAATGACATTTAGCCCCGATGAGGCCTACTGTTGTTTAAAGCGAGCGCCTGCAGCAAATTGAGAAGGCTTTTCATTAGCGATTTTCACAAAAGATGCTTAAAACAGCCTCTTTTCTAGCAGAAACGATTTCTCTTGTGTTCCACAATAAGCAACAGTTCTCACGCAAGAGAAATGATTATATGCAACATCAATTTCAATCATAGCAGGATATCAGAAAATACTTAAGTTTGTACTTAAATTAGTAGCAAAGTGACTTAATTTTTCTGCGAATGTTCAATATAATATCAGAAGTAACGAGGCCACAGAGATACAAATATTGTTATTTCTTACTATAATGTTTCTTTGCTCCATGTCAAACAGCAATAGTCAACAAAATGACTTGTGGCCATAGAGAAAAGACCAAAGACCCCCAGAGAACACAATGTATTATAGGTTATAGACAATAGTTTCAGAATTCAAGGTCCTTCCACTGTCACCATCTGTCCCATATTTAACAATTTCAGATTAAATCAGAATTAATCTTCTGCCGAGCAAACGGGACTTTCCTCCCATTCAAATAAACCAATCCAATTTGATAAGGAGCCAGACTATTTGGATAAGTGTGACGAACAAATCAGCACGTGATATTCTCTTGGAGATTGTCTATTTTCTCTTTATCCTTAATTGCTTTAACGATTTATTGTGGTAAAATGTAAATTTTGTGGATTTTGATCGCTGCTAGGGACGAGTCATTTCAGAAAGGTTTTGCTGAACACTCAAATTAATCCAATATCAAAAGGCCACAAGAGCTGCAGAGTAGAAGAACATCCCCTCTCGAGTCAAATTATAGGAATCAAAAAAATGATGAGTGGCCCCCAGTTACGCCCCATATAAATTCAACTCAATGGAACATTTTTCACCGTGTTGCAAAACATATAGAAATCAATATTTAATCTGCACCAAATATTGGACAATGCACAAAAGAGCCTGAGATACTAAATGTTTGACAGATACAGTGGTTTGGTGTCACTAGACTCAGCCTTTAGAAAATATTAGAAATACACGTTGTGTCATCAGTGCTGCATTAAGAGGATTTAAAAAAAAAAAAAAAAAAAAAAAAAGCCACACCTTGTGCCATAGCAAGGTCCCAAAAACATCTGCAGGACGCAGAGCCGTGTGTTTTGTGTGAGGTGACAAAATTTGCTGCTTTTAATTGATGAATGAGAATTTGCATGGGATAAGAAACATATTTTGTGGCTCAAACTAATCAGTAGGTCTGGTATCTTGTTGAAGGTGACCTCGGCATTAGAGAGAACAACACATTTGCATGACATTGGAGCAACTGTGCTTTTGATCAAGATGGCTCTCTGAGAGTGTGTGTGTGTGTGTGTGTGTGTGTGCGTGCATGTGTGTGTGTGTGTGTTTTCACAGTTCACAGTCTGAGGGACATGTCTTGTGCTTGTTCTAATAGGCTTTGCTCCAGTGAGTGCAGGGCTTACAGGTGTACCCATTCCTACACACGCACACGCACGCACGCACACACACACACACAGAGCACAGTCACATTAGCTTTCAGAAGTCACCTCACCTTTCTACGTACTTTGCATGCCAGTTAGTTTGTCCCTGCCTCTAAAGAGAAGCCTTTTCTTATCACGAATCAGGGCGGTTTATTGGACAGAAATATTCGCCTTGAGAGAGAGAAGCTGAAAGGCAAAACAAAAGAGAGGAGAAAATCCCGTTATTGTTTGCAGTTTCACCGAAGTCATGTCATTGATTATATAATTTGGAGTATTGATGATTTTAGTGGAAAATCAGCAAAGCAACGCTAATGAAAGCAGTGAACTCGCACATTGTGCTGAGTGGTTTGAAAATATAGACTTTATCTAAAATGATAATGTATAGCTCATGTATTTTGATCCACGTGGATCTGCACGAGTTGCCACTTTCCCTTTTTGGACATTTCAGAGAGACAATATATATCACGATCACTCTATAACTGTGTGGGACATCTCAGCCTGAGCACATGAAAGCCTGCACACCAACTAGGACACCTAGCTAGCCACCTGCCAGAAATGTACCACACACTTATTGGACTTGGTGACAGTGTGGACACATGATCCCAGAGCAGAGGGCGAGCCACACTCTATATAAGGGGCCGTTAAGTTCTGATTATAGCCACACATCTCTATCTGTATCTGTGTACTTTCAAGATGAAGTGATATAGAAATACAGGGACAGATGGAATATTTCCATCCACAATTCATAGTTTGCTGTGATTATCAAAACGGAGCCCAGCTGGAATCTTACTGGCCCCTGAAGTGGCCCTGTCCTGGCCCTGTATGTCACTCATTACTTTTATGCCAATCAGTGACGACAGATGAATGCACCCAAATCACTGTCTATCTACGAACAGCATCTGTCTATCTAACCTTAATCTTAGTTTTAAATTCATTTGCTTTATTATTGTTAGAAATTGTCACATCAAAGCCAATAATGGCAGCAGAGATTCTAGACGTGTAAGTCTTCAAACATCCAGAACCATTATCATCATTATCATATTTACAGATAAGTGCTACACCAACACACCTGTGCACGAGACAGCAGGTGAGCACACCTTCCCCTCTGATCTTGACAACTACTGCTGATGTGAGTTTCTGATCTTATTTAATCTTAATCTTTGATTTGTCATTGAAAAAAGTGATCTGTCATGGAGACGATAGCAGATTGTTTTCGGAAACAAGAGTTGTAGGGAATGAGCTACCAGAGATTCTTAATTTCCATTTTTTTCATAAAAAATGGTTCACTTTGAATGGATTTGAGACACTGAACTGTTTTAAATGTATGTGTATGTATGTTAATGAATATTGTGTGAATCACATCATGACATGCTATGGCTGCGAGCCTGTGGGTTGGCACACGGCTCGCTAGGTGTAGAAACAACTTGGCACTTATGTCAAGACGCTGTAGAATAACAAAGACAACAGGTGCAAGTCTACAGAAAAAGAAATTAAATTCCAATTTAATTCCAGCCATAATGGCTCACTTGCTAAACTAAAAAAAAACAAAAACATTTTCACTTTATTCATTATATTTGTTTGTCAGTGGCTGCAGGGCAAGGACAAGCAAAGGAAACTGGTCATTGGAAATATAAACCCATGGCTTCTTACAGATGACTCATAACTCACAGTTATCTATTCTTTCCTCTGGCTTTTTTTTGTCAAGAGCAGCAGAAAGGCCATATCATTTTGCAAACGAGGAGACATTAGAGGCAGAGTTTACAATAAATAAAGAAAAAAAGATTAAAAACTTAAGAATAGATAGATAATACGGAGTCAGTCCAGGGAGTAAAATAAGAAAGTGAATTCAAATATAAGTGCTGGATTAACTGGCTTTAAAGTGGAAACGGTGCAGGAGATAAAAATAAATCCATTAATGAACTACAGAACTACAGTTTCCCACAGTGTCATATATTACCCTTCCTCGCAAGTTCACGCTTTCCGTAATCCTGAATTTAGTTGTCGGGATGCAACGATACTGAACCTCACAAGCGCTGCTAAATCCTCCGATATTTAAACTACAAAGTGTTTCAACAAAGTGTGAATGGTGAAATGTAAATGCTCTTTACTGGACACAGTGTTGTGTGCCCCCCCCCCCCAACCCTGTAAAATGTAGCCCCTTTATGTCTCCGGTCTTCAAAAAAAAATTATATTGTTATTTTAAATATACATTATCAGAACAAATGAATGGCAACAATCTCAGGCCTTTTTCTTAGGGAAAAAGCCACGGTGAGGAACCGACAGCAGGCCTCACAGTGGGTCACTGCATCTTTTTGCCAAGGTCAGGAAAGGTCACAGTCACCACATGCTTCCTAACCAGAGCTGTGTTGCTGATGTACATCCAAAATATACATTATGCATAAGAAAGCAGAGCTTTATGTCTTTCTTCTTGTCTTAATAATATTAATATTAATAATGCAGTAAAGAATGGGCATAAGTGAATTGTGTATGCTATAAATCATCAATGAAATAACCGTTTATAATTAAAAAAAAAAAAAAAACTGCCCAGGGACACATCTGACTCTTTTGGAGAGTGCACAAATACAAATTCACAGAGGAGCCAAAGCGTTAATACTTGAAACCATTTTCAGCAGTCTGTCTCCAAGCACAGCTCTGTCATAATGAACACTAAAGCCCCCGACAGACTCTGCAGCACTGTGTCTCTAATAGTCCACAGATTAATATTTCATGCATATTAAGGTCAGACTTTTTTTGTGATTGGGTTACAATAGTCCCAAAAAGGCTCTCCAGATCAAAGCCCCGCTATGGTTCTTTCCACTGCATGAAACTACTTTCCACATTTTTTTCATTTTACTTGAACATTGGAAAGGCAGTTGTTCATCTGCTTGTTAATAACCTCTCAAAAATGCCTGCGACCAGGATGGATTGCAGCACCTCTACTGTTGTAAATCATCAACACTTAAAACTTTGAATCCACATTCTGTATCCTTTACTAAATCAGGTCTTATTTAGTTCGTTAGCTCATGCATAATATCCTGGAAGGGAATAGGACAGAGACGTGACTCGGGTGTGTGATTCACTGGAGTGGACAGTCAAATTGCGAACATGCAAACACGGGTCAGCACATAGATCCTTTTCTAGGAAAGAGCCCCCCGCGGGCTACAACGTGCAGCTAAAGGTGGAGCGCACAGTGAGGGACATTATGATGATGTTTGTCACTGCCAATGATTTTGCTTGAGTAGAGAACAAGAGGGACACATGAGGCTTTGTGCCCGATGGAGCAGAAGACGTGCTAAGAGTGATGGTGGCGGTGGTGGTGGTGGTGGTGGTGGGGTTGATTTCAGTGAGCCAGCCATTACTGGCTGAGGAGTGAGTGTGCAGAGCAGAAAAAGGTCTGTACTCTCTCAATTACCTTATTATATGAGCATCAGTTGATTTAATCGCCAGTAATTTAACAGTGACTTGTGGTGCATTCATTAGCCTTCAAACAATGCTGTGGCGAAGCGGCGGCATACTTGTACATAGAATTATCCCTGTCTGACCCTGTCAAATACATCATTCTATGTGTCTTGTCCATGCTGCAGCCTAAAGTAGCCAAAGGCCATGTTACAGCACAGAAAAAAGGCCAGAGTTTGCTTATATTCACCCCAGTAACATCACTCTTTGACCCCATTCAGTCCTATCAATTGTTAGCTAACTCAAACCTGGTGATTAATAGCCTCAAGGCACAGTTGTGGAGAAAGCAACTTTACCGCAGAACATCACAGTATTACTTTTTTCTAAACCACTTTAGATCTGACCAAACATTAACTTGCGATAACTGATTGTTTGGCCATGTACAGGAGGCAGTAATCGTCACATTATTCTGCCTCCTTCTAGTCTGCGTGGACAAAATCAATGACCTGTATTCTGCATCCTTCATCTGGAAATGGCCTCTGTCAAACATCACACCCAACTCAGGGAGTTTAGTGTGTAGGAGCAGATGGGGGCTATAAACATTATCCTGTCAAACTTCTGAATGACCCTTTACTCGTGCAACGTTTCTGTTGCTTCCATCTTTCTAGGCTTAAAATGGATCACGATGGTGTGGCTGAATGTCACCAGGAGACACAAAATCAACACTGAGAAACGAGAGAGAGTCATGTGGAGAGTTATTTAAAATGATTGCACTACAGTTTTAAATTGATAAGATCTTACACAGTTTCCTATTGAGAGTTAAGTGAACGTTTTAGTTCTATTAGTGGCATTGGAAACCCATTGTGTTATTGATGATATTTTGATATTTTGAAGCCTCCACTTGTGTTGTTTTTTGGTTTCTTCTTCCGTATTTGGATGAGTGGGTGTGTGGCTGAAGTCTATAAAAGCTGTGACAACAGTTATGAGAATGAGTTGCAGGAAGAGCTTAAAAGGGACATATTATGCAAAATCACCTTTTTCATTATTTAATCGTTATATTTGGGACTCTGGCGGCCCTATCAGTCCGCAAAGTTTGAAAATAATGACTCACTCATGTTTTTGTGGTCCTCCTCAATCTAAGTACAGTGCATAAGTACAATTCCTGGAATTGTTGTCTCGCGGAGCTCTGCTTTGTCCGTAAAACACGCAAAAGTGCTGGCGAGGGCCACAGTATCAAAAAAACGGAAGTCTGCGAAAAGTTCTATTCTTGGCTCCACAGTGCAGCACAGAGTCCTACACAAACTTCCAGCCTCAGAGGATTTTAACTGTGGATATGTGTTATATATGACGGCAATGTGCCTGCTGGAGCCTGCAAATTATCACTTTTCCAAATGCTAACTGCTGTTAGCTCCCAGTAGCCTCTGTGGCTGATGTCATTTCCTGTCCCTTAAGTTTCGTTTTACTTTTTATCTAAGGTGGACCTAAAGAGATACTACTAAACCGAACGTTATGAACAGGGCTGATTTGGCAGGGTGATTGAACTGCTGTGGTGCTTCATCCTTTTTGGTATGTTGACCAAAGCATGTCACAGACATGTTCATTAGGACACCAGGGAACTAGGTTAACTTGGAGAAATAGGTACAGGATACAGGTGATACTACACAGTGAATATAGCTGCTACTTTGTGCCCGAAAGGCAATAAATGCCTTTCGGGAAAGGCCACAATACTTGTGTGGAGGTGGATTTGGCAGTGAGGGAGCGCAGGTGTGAAGACGGCTCGTTAAAGCAGTCATAGGTGAGCTAATTAACACAGCTGGTGCTGCTTAGTAATCATGTCCTTTCCCTTTTATATAGCAGCTTCCTGGACCTGGGGGAGGAAGTGTGACTGCTGCACACAGAACATACAACACTGGAAGTGTTGTACGTAAAACATGCCACAGCTTCGTTTTAATTGTTTTTATATCGCATGTGCAGCAATAAAGTTGTATTTAGCTGTTGTTTTGAGCTCAAGTCAAATTGCATTCATTGAAATGTGTTCAGTGAATGAAATTCATGTGTTGAAATGTTGAAAACAACCAAGTTGACCAAAGTTCGACATCGATCAAGATGTCAAAGAACAGCAAAACATAAAACAACACAGTGTATAAGAGCAGCAAACAATAGGGATACTATCTTATATTGTGCCACTTGCTATAAACAACACAAGGCACACAGAAAAAACATGGGAGTCCAGCTCCACCTGAATTAAATGCCAAAGAGAAAAAGTAGGCTTTTAAAGAAGATCTTGAGAGTCTGGACACATCTGATGTGCCAGGGCAGGCTATTCCAAAACCGAGGTTCTGGTCATCAGTTTAGTTCAAGCTCAACAGAGCAGATGGCACCAAACAGCAGGTCCGACACTGAATCAGTAGGAAGTAAAACACTTCCACCCACCTTTCAAAATAAAACACAATACGCACGTCATATACCCTAACACAACTTCACATCAACATTATGTCATAACAGGTGCTACCAGGTCAACAGTCAGTTGATCAGAGGATCTTGGAGAGTCACGATGGACGACGAGAGACTGATTTAGGTTTTTATTTTCTTATAAGGATGTGACTTTGATGTCGACTTTTCGTTATTTTATTTTTTCAATCCCATCTTCCTCTTCCTCAAAACTACGTCCCTTTATAACATTCCCCAAATGCACTGGTAGCCAGTGGAGAGAAGCCAGTATTGGGGTGATATGATCATGCATACACTTATTGGTGAGAATACAAGCTGCACCATCCTGCACGAGCTGCAGATGATACATCAGAGATTGGTCAATATCACGATATAAAGAGCTCAGCCTTGAGGTTATAAAAACATGAATGACTCTTTCCAGATTTTTTTTTTGAGGGAGGTGGCCATAGATCTTTGCGAGAAGCCAGTTGGGTGAAGCTCGTCTTTATGACGGAGTTGATTTGTTTATCAAATTTTAAAAGCAGAATCAAACGTCTCGCTGATATTTTTCACAGATGAACAGATGTTAGGGCAGAAGGGGCCAAAAAGACCAATGGGACAGTTAGAGGGTACAAAGGGTACAACATATGAAAGAAACAAGACAAGCAGGTTCCTTTCAATGTGTGCACATTTCAAAGAAGAACTAACTGGATATCTGATTTGAGGTTTTTGGTGTTAAAAAGCAGAATCATTTGTTTCATATTATGAATGATTGGCTGTTGTGTTTTTTTACAAGTAAAAAAGTCACACTGAATAATAAAAACATCAAAGGTTGCGGTGATGCCCCCTTGAGATGATAGACGGTGACACGTGTGCGTAAGAGCATCTGTGAAAGTGCCAATTAGTCAATATTTGTATGTTTACCATGGGAATCTTTGTTTTTACATGTGCAGCGGCGCACAAGTTAATCATCATCACACCTCGCCAGCTGTTTTACTGTCATTAGGGTTTACTTGTTTCAAACATCTCAACCCAGCAGCTGCATTAGTTTAAAAATAAAAAAGCTGTTGGACACATGTTGTTTTCGCTGTTCAGCAGAGATTGACCAGCATTTCTCTGCAAAACTGCTTTTGAAGCAATTCAATGTAGCCGCTATACTTTCATAATCCGTCTGTTCATTTCAACCCGGTACAATCAGACACACATGGCTACGACGGAATTCGATCATAATTTACATTTTGTTCCCCCGCCACCAATAATTTGGGTTATTAACATAACATTGACAAAGTGGGGTGATGCTCACTGAAATGTAGTGTAACCTTTCCTTCACTATCAGCTGAAACAAAAATGACTTAGTGGAACAATCCTCTCTGGTAACAGTGATGAATATAGTGAATGTATTTGACTGTATTCAATTGTAGATAACGGAAATGACTTCTTTTCAACAACAGAATGGGAAGTGGTTAAAAAGAATTAGCCTTACTTGACTCACTGAGTGCTGTCTTGGGCTTTTATGTGGTGTTTTCTTTGTTACATTTAAGAATATTTTGTTCCATTACTAAAACAAGTTTATAACCATAATTATATCAAAAAGCACAAATGTATCTTGGAATTTCGAAAAAAAGACTTTACATGAAACACATCACAATCTGCAGCACTACCAGCCTCGTATACCAAACTCTAAAGAGTACAAGGTCATATTTAGTCTCTTCTTTGAAAAGCTATTATCGGGGGAACAAATTGCAATAGCTTAACCTTGGTACAAACTCTGCAGTGGGATAGCCTGGTGCAGTTTAACAGTGATTCAGCAGTTAAGCCCTCCATGGTTAATAACAGTGTGACAGCCTAGTAGTAGTAGCTCCAAACTTTTAAACTCTGTGGCAAGTCACAAGGAGGAATAGTTCAACTTCTTTGCTGTCTGGGAATGACAAGTGTTGTATTCATCAACATTTTGTCACCCTTGACTCTGTCTCCATCAGCATTTATGAAAGTCGGGAGGAGGCAAAAGTTTCTGAAAGATGGTGCAACATCAGCTTAATGTTCAAAAGATAATGTTCGTATTACTCTCGAAGGGAAAATAAGTGGTTGACGAGCGTTTGCTGTCTGTATATTAAAAAGGGTGCTTAGACTGCTGTCGGCTGGAAAACATTAACTTTTCCATTCATAAAACCTCCATGTTTTGTGGGTAATGTTAGTAAAATTAACAATGATTATTAAGTTAACGACAAGGTAGCAGTCACAGATTTTTCTTATTATAATGTTTTATGATTTGACAGTATTGCAAATGCATCTATCATGTAGAGAGGTGCATTCATACTGTACAAATGAGTCACTTTTCTTTTATCTTACAAAACAAAACAAAAAACAAAGACAGGATCAATTCCTGGGGGAAATAATCTGTATACTTGGTGCTCATGTCATTTTAAATTGTAACAGGGCATCTTGTGGTCTGCCATATGTAAATAACTCCACATGTTCCTTAGAAAATGATTTGGCCACAAAATAGGAAACAGACCCACGGTTCCACACAGTCAGTGCTGATACCACTGTTCACCACATGTTCCCAAAATAATCCTAACCTGTCAAGAACTTGTCAAACTGGATATTTACTACCTCAGTGACACTACACATCTTGGACAATACATTACATTAGTTTCTATCCAAATAGTGCAAATTGTAAGTGATTTCCACAAAATAAATAAACACGTATTACTATGCTAATATGCAAATTTTTTTTGAAGATAGCTATAGCCTAAATAATATGCTGCATTAAAGAAAACTCTCATTTCTTTTAGCACTATAGTTATTTCTCAGTGTGAAATCTCTTGACTCCAGTCACTTTATTCTGACAGTCTGGGGAAAAGAATAAAGCAAAGAAGAGTTTTAATAAGAAATGTAATGCAAACAAAATGTGGATTCAGATCTAAATGTCCCTGATGAAAGTCCCAGTATCAGTAACATGATAACATTTTTGAGATTGGTTCTGAGCTCCCTTAGGTAATCTTCAGCTCCCTTAGGTCATTTGTTGCAACATTTGACAATGTTGTGTTTCAGTAGAGAGTCTGTTGTGTATAGAAAGCGATGGGAATCCCATCCGCCGGCCATTATTTTTAGATAGATGGATGGATGGATAGATAATTGTGCAATCAGGTTTGCCTTGATTTAGGTGAAGTTAAGAGGGAAATTATTTTAAGTCTCTGAAGTATTTGCTATTTTCAAAAGCATGTTGTTACTTGATTTTATTTTAATTTTCTTTCCCTTTTACTCAAGAACATTTTCCTATCAAGAACCCAAGTTAAAATTCACTTTACTGGCAGACTGAGAATGCGAAACATGGGGTGTCCCATTGTTTGGGATAGGGAATTGTAGAACCCATACAATAAAAACATGCAGCGGCCCTAACACAGAGCCTTGTGGTAAACAAACGAGGACTCTATGGGTTTGGTCATCAGATTTAGATCAGAAAAAATTGTCATTAAGAGTCTTCTCAGTGTTTTTAAATGACAAAATAAAATACAAATAAAACATTAGAAACACATCAATATGCACATTGAATGATACGAGTCAGCCCCCTGTTGTTATCCAGATGTGTCTACCAGCGAGTGAAGCTCACAGCACTGGCAGCATCAAATTCTAATATTGTGAGGAATGTTCAAAATGCCTAATCAAGGTTTTTGAATCTTCAAGATTCAGTATGTTGTCATCCAGTCCCAGAGCATAAAGGTTTTAGTTCAGCCTGTGATAGATAGATAGATAGATAGATAGATAGATAGATAGATAGATAGATAGATAGATAGATAGATAGATAGATAGATAGATAGATAGATAGATAGATAGATAGAGAGACTTTATACCTATTATACCGGTCTCAAGTTAACCGAGCCCCAATCTCCATGTCTTTGAACTGTGGGATGAAGCCAAAGTACCAAGACAAAACCCCTGTAGACATAGGGAGAACATGCAAACTCCACACAGAAAGGGCCTGATCCAACTGGGGTTCAAAACGGGGATCTCATTGCTGTGAGGTGCAGCCATGTTTGGGTATGAAAGCTTTTTTGTACTACAAACTGAAGTAAAAAAAAACAAAAAACACTTGGTTGGATTCTCAATTATTATGCGCACATGTTCTATTATGTCACTATGGTTCTTATTCATCTGATGATTCACAGGAGTCTGAGTATAGAAATACCAGTGCTACAGAATGCCTTGTGATGTGGAGTCTGTCACGTTGCTTTAAAGGTGATAAACCCTCATGGGTGACACGAGAAAAGGAGGAAGGACTCCTTTCACTAAACCAGAATAAACAAAGCGCCAAAATCATTGTAAATGTCAGAAGTGACATAATGAGGTCAATAGGAGCACCTTTTTTTTTTATTATTATTATTATTTATACAGCTGGACCACTGAATGCTGTCTTTGGCCATGAGTCATAGTTGGTCAAATCAAATTGTCCACATTCTTTCAAGCATGTTCAATGTCCTTACTGTGACCCGTGCCACTTTGTGACCTCACGTCTATCTTCAATATTTTATTCATCCAAGTGGAATTTGACAATTGAGCATGAACTGAGGTGCAGCGTATACCTGCAGCACCGACTGCATGATCAGTAGAAATGTCCTCTAGCTGCTATTGTGACATGTGAATTCTTTATTTGCAAATGTCGTCCATTTTCCCGGGGAGCAGCTCCACTTTGCAATCAGTGCTGTTTGTTCAGAGTGATGCATAGAAATATCCATCTATTTTTTTTTTTCACCTGTAAAAGACGCAGTGACTAGAAACGAACACACCTGGCAGCTGCTCTTCTTTAAGTATAGTTCCAGCAAGTCTCTATTTATATCCAATCAAATGTAAGTGGGATTTAATTAAATGCACTTCCAATGTGTTATTACTATATTTGACACACTATACTTTATGTTTTTAGATGTGCTGTAGGAGTCAGTGATTAACTAAGCAACTAAGCCCTTATTAAAGCTGAAATAGACTAAACATTTAAAAAGAAATCCTCTTTTATGATGTAAACATTATTGTACAGTGTATTGGTGATATATTAAACAATCCATGCTTATTATGAGTCCATACAAGCTTTGTTTTCCCTATGTTTCACTATTATTATCACTGGAATGGGGGTTTTGTGTGACCTATGATTTACAGCATAGAGCAGGGGTTCTCAAAGTTTTGATACCTGAGGGCCAATTTAGGAACCCAACATTGGACTGAGGGCTGCCAAAGGAAGAAAAAAAGGACAGAAAGAAATCCTGTTAATAATAACTTATTTATTTATTTTTAATAAATAGTAATAATTGTAATGACCAGATTAAACTTATTGGTCTGTATCCAGTAATGTCCAATAAACATTTAACAAGCTTAGTAGCTCCTGGATTACAACTATCAACTGTAATTCATTGTGGGCCGCCAGAAATGTTTCTGTGGGCCGCCATTGGCTTGCGGGCCGCACTTTGAGCACCAATGGCATAGAGGAACTGTGCGTTTATATATCTAAAACCTGGTATTTATTGTGTTTTTGATGCAGAAGTGCTTATTAAAATACATTTTGTTATTTCTTTTAACGTCTCGGTTAAGGCAAATGTAATTAAGACTCTGGTTTCCTCCCTCAGTCCAGAGACATACAGACTGGTGTAGATGTGAGTCTGAGTGTGGACGTCTCTCTGTGTTAAAGATTCAAGATTCATGATAGAATCTGACATTGTGCACGCTGCCCACCACCCATTATCGGACGGTATTGGCTAGACTTAAGAGTGGCAATAAGTGGTAGATAACACACACAATTAATGTACCCAAAACATTCATGATATAAAGTGTTATTCATCAGAGAAAAAGTGATGGAAAATCCTCCTCAGATTCCACACTGTTATCAAAATGTGCAAAATAGAAATATGTATGAATTATCTTTCCGTATTTTAAGAATGCATAGAATTTTTTTACATCCAATACTGCCTCCCATCAAGAGGGAGCACGAAGAAATACTTCAAAACTTCTTTTCATGCCACTGGTGAGCAGAGGAATGTATTTTGAAAAAACGTCAGGGCCACTATTGTGTGCTTAAATAGAAAAATAAAACACTCATTCAACCATAACTATCCAAACTCAAAGCCTTGCACCTCAGAATTGAACGTTCATGAGTTTCTGAATTGAGGGGATTTTTACAAAGCAGAGTGGCAGATGAAAACGTGCCATGTTTTGGTGTGTGAGCTCGATAAGGCAGCATTCAATGTGGGGGTACAGGAGGGAGGAGGGAGCAATAGTGGGAGTGGGGAAGTTATGTTGTCAGGGGAGGAGAACAATTGGAAGGGACAAGGGAGGCACTAAAGATAAGAAGCACAACAAAAAGCATCATCTGTTTGTCAGGATGCTTTGCTGTAATGCTAAATGTATTGGTTTGTTCCACCATGTTTCATTCCTGTGTGCATGCTGCAGTAAGGCAGAAGCAAGTGAGGGAGAGCAAGAGAACTGTTTCTTCCCCCTTCCGCAAAGAAAATTTAACAAACAGTAACACGCTTTCCAGAAAAGAATTGCTTCTGCTTAAAGGTCGGGTGGGAGATAATTTTCTGGAGCATTTTTTACTGTATTGCTTGAAAGATATCAGTCAGCTATTGTACGGACACGCCTGTAAAAACATCATCGGGCCCGAGCTAATTAATTGGATCGTGATGCATCAGTCAAACTGCCACCGTGGCGACAAGGGCTGCAAAGTGATGGCATGGTGGCGATGTTTCAATTGGACAGGTGGACACTTTATGTCCGTGTGAACTTTAGAAAGTATTTTGAGTATCCAAAAAAGTTCCGGAAATTACTGAAAAGTACAGGAAGTTACAGATGCTGTGCAGTGCTCTTGAATCTGTGAGAAACCAACGTTCTTCGTGAACAAGCATTGCGCGTTCCTGTGCTCTGGAGGGAAGTCCAAAGAAAGGGGCTTGGACTTTTGACAAAATACAGCCTGCTCTAACAGTTTTTCCAGGTTTTCCAAACCTACTTTTAAGCGTCAAGGTATTTAATGTCACCTATTTGTACACCTGAACAATAGCATGACTCTGACTCTCTTAAACGTGGAGTGGAACCCTCATTTATGTTATTATAAGAGCATTACATCCACACGTTGAGCTAAACTGACCAGCGTTCAATCACACCATTCCAATCCTTTGCCAATTCTCACAGAATCTGACAAACATTAAAACAACAAAGCTGGTGCTGCTAAAAACCTTTTTTTTTGCACAGTGCTGTAACCAAATCCACAAGAGACCACTTGATTGGATTGCAGTGGTGATGTCAGTTTTGATTTCAGGGGAGGACGTCTTGACTTTGCATAGGGCAAATTGATGTCAGGAACGGTGGAAGGGGATGGTGGTGGTGGGGTCTCCTTGTGCATGCTAAAGTGCCAGTGAGTGGACTGGCATCTATTATTTATAGATGCCAGTCCCCTCCCCACCATTAAGCCTGTAATGAGCTGGTTTAATTCACTGGGCAAACAGGCTTACAGCAGTCATGTATCAATAAATGTTAATTATCCTGGCTCCCGCTCGCGTCACAGACAGCCCAGGTGCTGCAGTCCTGGCCTGTTTGTGCTCCAGCATAGAATCCAATACGTTAGATGTCGATGTAGCATCAAAAGAGAAATGTGGTGCACTCTTTTCGACAATAAGGGCTTCCCCCTCTAGTCTTGGGTTTAGCATAATTGAGCACATTGCTCTATTGCAACGCTGGTTCATCTGGATTCTCTATCAACAGAGCTATTGATCAAACGATGTATCAGTGTCAAATCTTTGCTTCTGTTATGTTGTGGATCAGGTATTTGAGGCAGTTCAAATAACCGCTGAAAAACATATCTAAGGTTGGAAAATAAGTTATTGACATTGAAACTAAAAGTTGCAGTCGGCAAAATTGATAGACAAATAGTTGATTGATGAAAATACTAAAGCTTTGGAATCGGGGGCTTTCACTGCTGAGCTCCTCTCATCAGACGAGCACAGACAGATGCACTTGTTGCAGATTATCTGTGGTTCTGTCTCCATCTCTGAAACACTTGATATTGACAAGTCTTTTACTCTGTTTATTGTCTGATTATCTCTTAAACTCTATCCGATGAAAAGTAGATGATGTGAAACTCAAAAGGAGCACAGGCCTGTTCTCTCTCTCTCTCTCTCTCTCTCTCTCTCTCTCTCTCTGGTGGCACAGAACCGACAAAGTTGTAAACAGAGCCCAGGGAAGTTCTCAGTTGACTTGGTTTACATTACACTTAAGGATTGCTATGGAATTACCGATCTATAAAACCAAAAAATCATGCCTGTTGCAAGACTAGAGTGGATTACAATAGTTTTAATCAACAACTAAAGTGACTTTATGAAATAATGACCAAATAAATAGATTTTAGCAGTGAGGCTTGAGACCACCTGTCATCTCAGCTTACGAAAAAACTGCAAAAAACAGCAAAAGCAACCATGAGGTGATTCATGGGCAGTTGGTGAGAATTTAAATTAATGTCCAGTTCTATGAGGCTGCAGCCCCACAGCCTCTTTATGATGCAATGCTGAATCTACAGCAATTGCAACCACATTGCATCTGTTTATGTTAAAGGTACAATATGTAGTATTTATGGGTTTATATAACACAAAATCCACTTTTTTATACATATTATGTGCTCCTGCATTGTCTAGTCGCTGTATAATAGTTTTTGTTTAATTTTCGTAGTGTTTCAAAAAGTCATGTTAAATAACATGACCGCGGGCCGCGGTTGCATTGCCACCGTTAGTAGCGAGACGCCATGTTTCTACCGGAGCCTGTAAGGACAAACGCGAGAGAACAAAACAAGCGTCTCTTTACTTCTAGTCCCGCCTCCTCTCTCTCCGCTTCGTCTGCTACGGCCGCGGTAGCTCGCCCTCTCCCTCGCCTCACGAACCTCATCTGCTGACACGGAGAAAGACGACGAGGACGACATTTGACCAGCTGCGGATACCGTAGCGCTCAGGGAAGGGAGGGGGTGAGGAGAGCAGCAGGTCTTTGTTGTAAATTTCAGACTCTCCTCTAGATGGCACTATAAACTACTTATTTCCCCTTTAAAGCCATTGGATGCCATTGATGATATATTGAAGGAGTGTTCTGAAGGGGCAGATATCGTGGCTCCGACAAGATGTTAACTTGAGAGACTGTAAACCAGGATTTACAATGTCCATGTAGAAAATCCCTCATTATCTGTCTATTCATAAAACAAAAAACAGGCACATGATGTGTGGAGCCCAGTGATCTTACCTTTAGCAAACCCAGAGAGCAGGCTCAGTCCTATAGGGTGGCTTAAGATTCACAGCTTTGCTTAAAGACACCCACAGATCACACGCAGTGGCGATTCATTCATCCACATGCAATTCAGTTTAAAAACAACAGTGTCTTCTTCTGTTTTTTTCTCACTTTTTTTTGGGAGACTAGCAAACCGTCAGTGAAACAGAATGTGATATATCTGTGCCCACCTCGCCTCTGTCAAATTGAATCAGCGAAAGGGCGGCTGTGAAGAACAAGAAAAAGGAAGAAATGTTTGGTATTATATATAAGAATACAGCTCAGAAGGAATGGCATTACTCACCGATAAGCATCATTTTGGACAGTGAGCAGCAGAACAGCAGAGAGCAGCATTTTTACTCTAATCTCTCCCACTCTCTCTATCTCTTGCACACACACACACACAAAGAGGGTTTTTCCGGTGACACGATTTGGTTCATCGTCTAATGCTGCATTGATGCATTTTTTCCAGTTCATGTGCAGTTCAGCTTAGTTCCTCTCAATCCCTGGGGTTCATCAGTGAACGACACATAACATGATTGAATGCATGGGGGCTGTTGGATCGTATATATGGGGAAAATATAAACACGGCATAAATGAAGAGGGACAAAGTATCATATATATTTTAGTTAAATGCACTTTCCATTCACTCAGGGGTTTTCCATTTATTCAGAGGAGATCATCACTGGTCTTTCAACACTTTATCCTCCTGCTTGAGGGTCACAGGGTGGTGCTGGTGTCAATTCCGGCTGACATAGGGTGAAAGGTGGGGTACACAGGGCCACATAGAGACAAACAATCATTCACTCTCACACTCTTTCACTCTAGGGCCAATTTAGAGTGTCCAATGTTCCTAATCCCAAAATCTGCATGGTCATGGACTATGGAAGGAAATTGAAGAACCCAGAAAAAATCCCCACACACACACACACACACACACACACACACACACGGGGAGAAACAATGTGTGTGAATTAAGTGTTTAAAATCCCTGCTCCAGCCAGAAGGGGCACTGCTGAGTATGGGTTTTAACACTCACACACTTGCAAGTCCCCACTTTGCTTAAAGGGGAAGTAAGTAGTTTATAGTGACATCTAGAGGAGAGGCTGAAATTTACAACAAAGACCTGCTGCTCTGCTCACCCCCTCCCTTCCCTGAGCGCTACGGTATCCGCAGCTGGTCAAATGTCGTCTTCGTCGTCTTTCTCCGTGTCAGCAGATGAGGTTCGTGAGGCGAGGGAGAGGGCGAGCTACCGCGGCCGTAGCAGACGAAGCGGAGAGAGTGGAGGCGGGACTTCCGCTACAAGTAAAGAGACGCTTGTTTTGTTCTCTCGCGTTTGTCCTTACAGGCTCTGGCAGAAACATGGCGTCTCGCTGCTAACAGTGGCTATGCGACCGCGGCCCGCGACCATGTTATTTTAAATGACTTTTTGAAACACTACGAAAATGAAACAAAGAATATTATACAGCGACTAGACAATGCAGGAGCACATAATATGTATAAAAAAGTGGATTTTGGGTAATATAAACCCATAAATACTACATATTGTCCCTTTAATATTAAAAAAAAGAAGAAGAGTGTCTTAGACATGATTTAAGCTTGATTTAAAGTATGACAAACTGGGGATTTGAAAAATGTCCCCTGTTCATTGTGGAGTCCCCACTTTGTGGGTGAGTAACGACGCCAACGCTGTTCTACTGGATCACAGTGCACACACACACGGGGAGGCCATGCAAACCAATGCCAGTTTATTCCTACTGTAAAATCTGCACATGACCACTGTGAAGTGGTCATGGCCCCATTCTTAAGTTTCACGTGGCGACCAGTCAACATAGCTCCTGCTTTGAAACCTTGAGATGCACAGCCTTAATCTGCGACAAGGCCCCTAATCGAACGATACCAGGTGTCAGTCACAGTCACACTGGTGTACGCTCATATGTGTCGTACTTTATCGCCTATTTTCCTCTAAATGGGAATGTTATTTATTGTTATTATTTATTGTATACTATTTTAAAATCATCAAACTAGGAATTGAGACTATATTTACTGCGTTTGGTGTCCTAAGCGAACCAGGATGTCACCCTTGCTTGGAAAATCATTCAGCTCTCGCATGGTTACTCAACACTAAAGTAAGTAAAGTTGACAGATTTGTCCAATGACACATCTAACACACAGTCATTTCAGGAAAGAAAAAACGATGACGTCTCGTTTCCTGATCAGTACGTGACATTCTCTAATGATATCAAATAGTCCAAAAATCCTTGATGTAATATAGATAAAATGAAAACGAGCCTAGGCACTCAGCCACAAGCAGTGAGCAGGAGTTATGTGTAATTCTAGTGCCTGTAGCCGCATACTATTCACACTGATTTGTTGCTGGTGTATGTGTGTTACACACGACAGAGAGCAAGAGACAGCGGGAGACAAAATGTGCCCCTCTAGCCTTTGTAATTATCTGCCAATTTTCTCTCCGTCAGTTGCTTTTATCATCCCTTTTCGATCTCACCTAGAGGTCGGAGACTGTCACTCTGTGGCACCGCCATCTCTCAGTGTGCACTACATGAAATGTAGAAGTCCTCCCATTGACCTCTGCCTGCCAGCGTCTGCTTCCCTCTTCGCTTATTTGTTTCCTTGTAACGGGAGACATTTGGAGATAAGGATAATTATCAATCAGCGATCTCAGCGGCTATTTATGCAGCAGCTGAAAAGGAAACAGAGGATGGGTGTTACTTTCTGACACCGATTCAAGGTGGCATGATAGATGGTTTTTCTTTTTGGTTCTTACCAAAAGTCTCCTCCTCAAAGAAAATGTTCTTGAAAAATCAAGGAATTTGTCATATCTTACTGTTTTTCCATCCTTTGCAGTATTTCTCCTTTTCATTTTCGGTGTCACTGACTTTCTGTGTTGTTTCAGAGATTATTGTGATCCTCGCTGTTGCGATTGTCTACCTCTGTCTCTCCTTCTCTCCTCCTCTACTGTGTGTTTTAGCCTCTGTGCTGACTTCACTTGGTGTCATGTCAGTTTGGTTTAACTAAATCATACTTTTTCCAGTTTTCCTGGTTTATTTACTAACTCGATCATATCTCTGATTCATCTGTTGTTTGCCTGTGTGTGTAACGTTGTTAGTATTACAGACTTTTGTTTTTGACAGAAATGTGATGCCCATATGATGTGACATTCGGACAAGCAATGGAAAAAGAAAGTAGGCACCAGAGAAAAGAAGATTTTATTTTGTTCAAGGCAGTTTCCATCTCTTCAAATCCCACCATGGACCTTTATTGTCCTATATGACCTATACCATATATACTATGTATAGTCCTCCAACCTAATTTCTCACAAAAAAGCCAAAGGGGGCCGGGCATGATTATAAAATATGTTCACACTCAGGAAAACATGATCGATGCCACTGAAGTTTTTCAGCATCCAAGGATTTTAGTTATCTTGTTGCATTTATGATAAAAGTTTTTCATAATTTAAATAATCAATAAATAATTCACAGATATAACCTTTTTTTTAACATGCCTTTCACCCAATGTTGGCTGGGTTTGGCTTTCAGCAGTGGAGGATGAATGAATAATGAATTGACCTACTACTGTGTACATTTGGAGAAAGTTAATGCATTATGCTAATATGTCTGAAATAACTACATATCAAATGCATATTTAAGATATTCAGTATGTTCAAATATGATATGGAGTAAATGTTGACAATTAATCTGGTACGACCACCAAAATCTGACAGTTTTTTTGTCATTTTGTTCACTTTCTTATCAAAATAGATTATTATTTAGGTCCTGTTGCCTTTAGAGGTAGAAATATCTGTCACTGAGACAAACCATTAGATGCATTCAATGCAGAGTGGTGTTATTAATGATGCAAGTTAGACACAACTGTCTTAAAAAAAAAAAAAAAGTTTTGGTAACTTTTATTCAACTTTACATATCTGTTAATCAAGAATCTAAAGTGAAGTTGTCATTAAATCAATAATGAGTAATCACTTTCGCTGTAATTGTTATACTTTTTATAACGATCTGTTTTTGTTGCAGAATACTCAAAGGCACTTTAAGGCTTATCATTATTATTATTTAAAGTAAACATATTTCACTTTCTATGCACCCTTACATGGAGCTACTTCTACTGTTACTTAGTGACAGACGTTTTTTAAAGTGTTGTTCCATGAACCTGAAAATCTGGTCATTCAAACACTGACACTGTAGCCTGGATCTCTGTTGTCTCCACGTTGTGTCACCGCCATCTGGTTTTACATCTGGAACCTGAGCTCCCTGTAGAAAAGCTGTTGAACATTATCTCATCTATATTTAGTGGGTCTAATATCAACTGGTGATGACATTCCCTTCTCTCATTACACTGTTATCGCAACCTTGCAACCTTTGAAGTAATTAGCTGCTGCAAGTCAATTAGCGTCCACCATCAACACATCCTGTTGGTCGAAAAAACACTCCTCAAATCTCTGAACTTGAAAAGAATCACCCGGGTATTGATGCTGAAAACTCAAATTTTCTTTCAAGTTGTTCACCGAGGAGCACACGAGCCATAAAAAATGCTGAAACTAAATGAAATGTGTGAACTAGTCGATGCTGTGGGCAAAAAAAAAAGAGAGCACAAGCACAACCTCACAGCTGTGGTGGTCTGCATGGGGATGCATTAGGTATAGCCTCCTGTTTTCATATGCGTGGGTTGGTTTGAAGGAAGCTCCTGCTGTGAACTGCATCTCATTGTGCGGCTTCTCCTGCAGTGAACTTTCAGTCAGGAGACTCCATCTCTGGTGCCCAGCTGTGTCCTCAGGTGCTTGCATTAAAGAAGGTGCACAGCGATTGCTCAATTTCTCCTTCGCTAATAAAAAATTTACGTGAGCCCTCATTTGTGGGTGGTTTTTCTTTCTTTCTTCTTTTTTTTTTTTTTTAAGCAGACCAGATTTTATACAGCATGCATTTCACTTCAGAAACACTTGTTGCAAAGGTTTCCGCTGAGAGGTGGCATCATTTATAAATATAACTGTGTCAAGGACGTGTTTCCTTTGCGGTTGATCCTTGTTTTTGCACCGTTTTTTTTTTTTTTCCAGAAATGGCAGTGTTTGCATGCACCATCTAGGTCATTTTGTGAATGTCAGAGTCATTTGGTGACTTCTGTGCAGTGCATTTGAACTCACTGGACTCAGAGAGCTCGTAATAAGTAATCATTTAAAAAAATCTCTCTCTCTCTAGTTTTGAAATACAAACAGCCAAGGTGCCTGCACCTATAAAAAAAAAATTATATATAGCTGCAAAAAATGTGAAAATAATCCCACATGGAGAGATGAAACTAGTAATAAAGACCAAACATGAGGGAAGTAAGATTTTTCAGGAGCACCAAATGCCTGCTTTGGATTTCAGGTCATGCTTGCAATGGATTTGTGTGGCTGTTATAGTCACTGAGAACATGCTTCAACTGCCAAGAGGTGGAAGAGAAATGGAGCTGTTAGACCCACAACAGCATAAAACCACTATTTATATCAACGCTGGTTTTCACGACTGAATTTACGATTCTTTTAACCTGTCTCTCCAAAAGCCAGGGCTGTCTGAAGCACAGGTGTTGTAAAAACACAGTACACTCGTCATATTGTCAGACAGGGACGCATCAACGAACATCTTTAAACCGTCGTTATTGACCTGCCATCATGCTGTGCATTTGCTGAATTATAGTTGAATATGCTAATTTTCTATATTCATTAAAAATATAGTCGCCAATTTATTTTAATTAATAATAATTCCTCAGTTGTATACGACAACTATAACCTCTAATTCAATGGAATATATCTATGTAAGTTCAATACAAAGTAGAGGTACTTAAACTTTACTCGAGTAATTTGTTTTCATGATGAATTCTGATTAATAAATAATTTTCATCCACTACAATTGTTTGGAAAAACGAAATATGGTCAACAACAATAAAGGTTGTTTTTGACAGCTTATTGCATGAGAAATATGAGTCAAATTTCCCCCTACTCTATACATTTATTGCGTTTTGTCACTCATTGGTGGGGTTTACTTATAAAGCACAGTTAAAACAACAAGTTTACTATAATTGCAATAATAATATTAATAACGCTATAACTTTATTACATATAGACCAGTGGTTCTCAAACCTTTTATGCCAAGTCCCACCTGAGAAAAGTAACACCATTCTGACCAATGTTAAAATACAGTGGTGTAAATAGTCCAAGAAAAGTCAGCTACAGACTTGTCACAGGAGGCGGATTTGTTGTTGTCAAAATTCTTCAACAAGCACCGCCAGTGGGCGCTTGCGTACCTCTGGTGGTGCACATACCACAGTTTGAGAACCATGGATAAAGGCTACTGTAGCAATTTATTCTGCATTTTGTTTGATACGTTGCACTTTTACCTTGTGGCAAATTGCTAAGTCCATAACGTGATACGACATTTCAAATCAAGCCCAATATTTCTAGTCCTAAATGAAATAGCAGAAATACAGCCCAGCATAGTTTAATTTATTTAGTTTTTTTGTGCCAAAGTGCGTTTGATTATTTAATTCCTCTAATGCTTTTTTATTCACTGACATGGGATGAATAGGGTTGTAAATAAATATGGTTATTTCTCAGTCTATTTTGGATGTCAGTATATTTGAAACCATTTAGTTGTTATAGGGAGGAACTAAATGGTCGTGTGTTCATCTGTTTTTTTAGTTTTTTTTTTACTTTTATTTCATATTTGAAATAAATATTTAGACAAGCCACTGAATATTAACTGCACTGCAACTCTACGATCCCCGCGTATCTTGTTTTATTATCCGATAACATTTTTGTGTACAAGTGTATTTCATTTTATTATCATTTTTCTTATGTTTATTTTTTTTATTAAATGTTTATTTCACCTCATAAAAAACACAGTGTCTCCTCCGTGTGCTCTACAAAATAGGTTTGCTTTGCCATTTACAGAGAGTTCATTGTCAGAGTAAGCGGGGAAAACATAGTGTGGCAAACAGTAGTGGGAGTGAAGGACAGTTAGAGGTATTGATACTCCTCCAAGTGCACACTATAATAAATCTTGACCTGAGGTTCACTTACCTGTCAAAACAACTCTGCTGGTGTTTTTCAGCTGCTGGTGTTTTCCGTCAAGAATCACAGCTTTTAAAGACATAAAATTTGGTTTAAACAAAACCTGTAGGCAAATTCAATATCTGTCTGTCAGGCTTTCAGGCTGCCATGTGTAGGTGCAGGTTTGTGCGCAACCGTTTCTTGAGCTCACACCTTATGCTGCTTTTAATCGAAAAACATTGTCATATAAGATTCATATCCATCCCACCACTGGGCGCCCTCTAAATGGCTCCTTCATAAACTGCAAATTCTTATTCTTGAGTATAGATCAAACTAGGGAGAAAGCAAAAGCACGCTGATGAAAAAATGGTATGAGAAAAGAGATGGATTTAGTCGTGAATTTGAATAAGTGTGGAGGAGAATGGCACAGGTTAATAACAGGGATAAATCATATCTTTCTCACAGCTTGAGGCTGCGGCTTGTCGATCCCTCTGTGTCGTTAGTCATCCACCCTCAAAGACCTGACAAAAATACAAACGCATAAATAGAGGAAAACAGAAATCTGTGCGGCAGCAATTCTGACCTTGCTGCTCCCAAATTCAACCAAACCAAATGTCTTGGATTGAAAAGAAGACGGAGCAAAGACGTTTTTTGCTCACAACCTCGTGCCAGTTTTGAATTTTGCAGGACGTGGAACATTTTTTTTGTGTAGTTGATTGACACCTGCAGAGGAAACTGGGGCTATTCCTAATGAATATAACACATTCTACGATAGAAAAAAAAAAAAAAAACTCACTGCTATTTTGTGCAAGGAAAAATGACAAATGAGCTACTGCTCTCCTACAAACTCAAAACAAAACGGTGCAGCCTGAAAACATGGGAAAATTCCTTTTAAGACAAGGTGTAACCATTTTTTTCTTACGCTAAATACATCTTTGTATGACTTCTTCACGTCCCAAAGTCGGACGCTACCTGGGTCAATATTTGACTCCCCTATTAATGTTTAATGACCAAGGGTTCACAGGTAGCAAATTTCACAGCTCATCGTCGCAAATATTGTGTTTCAGGAGTTCAGGAGTTAGATGGAAACACGATAGCTGTGAGGAGACGTGATCTTCTCTGGGGTAAACCGAGGTTAATAACGATAATACGCGATGGCTTTCTCGGGTCTTGGGGTCAGACTTTGTGTTCTAATATCGGTGAGGATCCGCTAAACAGATTCATGCCACGGTTGAAAATTGGGCAATTTATATGGGCATGAAGCCATTGATCCTTCTGTGACTGGGGTATTCAATGCTGACTCAGAAAAGTAGCCCACAACGTCCCAGCACATGGGGCAATATGTAAGACCTCTGAGTCTCTATGTGTGTGTGCGTATATTATATTTTTCTCTTTCTTCTTAACTCCATAGCACGTGGTGCTACTGGCTTGATTCACAGAGCTCACACAGGCAACCTTCCCTTCCTTCCAATCCCAGAACCTTATGTGTCACCGAGATTAAATGAGGCTCGGAAAAAACATGCTGCTAACACTAAAGCTAATTAACTTTGGGTCACTCAGCTTCATCTCAAGACGAGATGTTTTTTTTTCTCCTTGAAATATCAACATTAAGTGCAATGCCATTAGGAAGCGTGCACAGCAACCTGACCTTGAGCACTGGAGGCAGTTACAGTGGGCATCTGATTTGTAGCTACGAATATAGTACACTATATCTATGTAGCAAACCGTTTATGGATTAAGGTATTTAGCAGGAAATTCAGTTAATGTAAAAGTAAACTTTATGAATGTTTCATTTGTCAATAAATAAACACTGAATCTTTTCCAAAAGGGGACAAGGCCGCAAAATATACCAGCAACCTGAATTTGAAATGCTAATCAATACCCAGTTTTACCCCCCATTGTTTAAAAAGAGTCTATAGCAGTTGCACCCAGGCTGAATAAATGTCAAGTACATTAAACTGATGTGAGAAGAAGAAGAATGAAGCTCAGGCACACACACACAAAAAAAAAATAGTAGCACAAACTTTTAACAAGCAAGGAGTACGATAAGATTTAGCTCCAGAGAGTGATGCTGGAGCCATCATGACTGCAAGACAGACTTTCAGTCACGCAGAGAGATATCCACAGTTTCCATAGCAACACATCTTTGATTTTTTTTGTGGTGAAAATATTACTTATTTTTTGGGTGAGATGAAATGAAACATCATTAATTCTCCAGTCGATAGGAAGAAATAGGGGGTTCTGGGTGTGACAAAGTGACTAACTTGTAATTACTGTCCTTGATGTGCGATGCATTGTGTCTGTGTTCCGTTTTTTGTTTTGTTTCGAACCCATGCTGCACGCCGAGACGTGGCTTCCATCGCTTCCACGTGCTGAAAGAACTAGATCTCTACGCAGCCGACAAAATGTTGGTGCGTTTCTGATTTCCTTAAGTTTGCATGTGCACGATGGGAGACTGTGACTCGCAGGTGTAACTTTAAAGGGGACATATTATGCAAAAATCAACTTTTTAATCATTTAAATCCTTATATTTGGGACTCTAGAGGCCAGCAATCAGTCAGCAAAGTGTGAAAAAATATGACTCACTCATGTTTTTGTGGTCCTCAGTCTAAGTACAGGAGATAAAACACACGATGTTGACTTCCACACTCATTAGGACATCACAATGTGCTAAATTCCTGGAATTGTTGTCTAGCGGAGCTCTGCTTTGTCCATAATTACGCAAGGGTGCTGACGAGGGCAACGGTTTCTGAAATCCGGAAGTTTGCGAAAAGTTCTATTCTTGGCTCCACAGTGCAGCACAGAGTCCTACACAAACTTCCAGCCTCAGAGGATTTATCTGTCCACTGGATACATGTTATATATGACGGCAATGTGCCTGCTAGAGCCTGCAAATGATCACTTTTCCAAATGCTAACAGCTGTTAGCTCCCAGTAGCCTCTATGGCTGATGTCATTTTCCTGTCCCTTTCGTTTTTACTTTTTTTAAGGTTGACCTAAAGAGATACTACTAAACAGAGCGTTCTGAACAGGGCTGTTTTGGCAGGGTGATTGAACTGATGTGGTGCTTCATCCTTATGGTATTTTGACCAAAGCATGTCACAGACATGTTCATTAGGACACCAGGGAACTAGGTTAACTTGGAGAAATAGGGTATAATATGTCACCTTTAAAACTCAAAAGTGTAACTTATTTCCTTTGGCTCACTGCTGTAGCCTCATAGAACCAACCAACCAACAAACAAACAAAAACGCACACAGCACAGCTGCTCTTCACGCGCAGTGTGTGGATACCGTTAATGTGCTGCCAACATCAGCTTTTGACAGGAAACCTTTTACCTATTTTCTTGACAATTAACACTTCACTGTCACTGAGTGATGTCAGGTAATGAGGTGATATGCCACTGTTTGTGTTAAACCGTGGACTTGTCAACACTGTTATAAATGTGCGTAACTCTGAGGCACGGAGGGAACACTCTCTGTCTGTATTTTCACCTCACCCACAGCTCATAACTAATTAAATTTCAATCAGGAGAGACTAGTGAATGAAAAATGAATGTATTACAGATTAAACAGAATAGAGTGCTGACGGTCTTTAAAGAGTCTGGCACTTGAACACGATGGGGGAGATATTGAATGAAACGGAGGGCTTCTGCTTCTGAGCAGGAACTTGGAAAGGGCCCTGAAATCCAGACACTGGTGGTGATGGTGACCCGCTGAGGCTGATGAAGAACCAAGCAAGACGGATTAGATTAGACTTTGAAGACTTGGTGGCACTGAGGAGGCGGAGGGCAGAAAGAGACTACATTATCTGGAGGAAAAAAAAAAGACAAAAAATGAAATGATTGGCTAATTAGGCAGGCATGGTGCAACGCTAATGGGACACATAAAACCAGCTGATAACACCAGTGACACGCCTTGAAATGACATCTGAGAATTGAGAGTGTGAGGATAAACAGGAGGGATGAGAATGAAACTATGATCGTTTGAGAATACACCAGGATAGCATGTATATTTCTGCAAACCATACAGAATTCTGTATCCCTATCCATGTAGTTTTCCAATAGACATTTTAAACTTAACAAAAAGTAGTTTTATATTCTAGAATAGAATAGAATGCCTTTATTGTCATTATACAAGTTGTACAACGAGATTTACTTGACTTCACCTTGAAAGTGCATACAGCTAACAACGAAGAACAATAACAACAACAACAACAACAACCAGAGTATGGGTCAAGGACATTAAAAAGAAAAAGTGACCCTAGTTAACGTGAGGTGGGTTTTCAGTTTTATAGTAGTTTTATATTCCATTTTAAGCAACTTATTGATCTTCTATCTATAAGGCAAGTTGCGTCTGTGTGTCTGTCTGTCTGTGACAGACATATCTTGCTGACCGTTAGTCAGATTGCCCTATGACTCTGGATATGGGAAGAGCATGGTCCGATGGTGTGCATCCTTGATTTTCAAATTTTTTGGAGGAATTTTGATTATTTTTCACTGATTTATGATGCTGCACTTTTGCTGATTTATCATGCTACACAAGGGAGGCAGCGGCTCATCAGCAGCAGCTGCGCTGTGTGGAGCAGGGAGGTGGGAGGGAGACATTTTCACACGGTTCACAGCAGAACATGTTGTTATACTGAAACGACGAGGAGGCCGTTGACCAATGCGCAAACACATATTTATTTTGCATTAGGATGCTAGTACTTTGCGGCTAACTTGGCGAACCTGTTTCCAAAGGTAAGCTAGCAAGGCTACGATTAGCATTAGCGTAGGGCTAACATAATACAAACACTGTGCAACCTCATTAGGCACAACGGAAATGTTCTCATTTTCGATTGGCATTAGCGTAGCTAGGTGTTGTGACTGTCAGCCATGCCACAAAACAGCTAGCTACGCGTATGCTAATCGAAAATGAAAACATTTGCGTTGTGCCTAATGAGGTTGCACAGTGTTTATATTATGTTAGCCTATACGTTCCTTATTATGCATTACCATAACTGAAAAATCTTCTTCAGCTCCCACTATAGGAATACATACTTACAAAATAACCATAGTTAGCTGTCACATATAGTAACGAAAGCATCGAAATGCTCAAGAGTTCCCTTTGCTCTTTTCAACCACAGCCATCTTTGTCCGGCTATATTTCATATTATATACATTATCAAACTGCGTTTTTTCTGCTGTTGGTCCATATTCTTAGCATTTTAAACTATTTGCAAACTACATCTGAGCATATTGTATTTGAAAGAGTGATCAGGGTTGTGTTATTTGTGGCCTCAGGCTAGTCAAAAATGTAAGAAACAGTTGAAGATTAAGACAAGTATAAAGAATGATGTATAAAGAAGTATAAAGTATAAAGAAAATTGATATATATATATATATATATATATATATATATATATAAACATGTTACCTGATGTAATGTATAGGTGTAGATACAGTAGATATAATATATCTACTGTATCTACACCTAGATAACAATATAAATGTATATTATACATTTAAATTGTTATTGTTATTATTATTATTGATGAAGGACAAAGTGCATCCTCATGCCTTGTGCTCAGTGTTTAACAAGACAATAATTAGAAAATTATCTCACTAATTACTATATAGTTTAATTTGGTGAATCATCAATGCGCAAATGTAATAAAATGCACCGGTGCTTAAAATTACTTTATTAAAAGTACTGGGAGTGTGCATGCAAGGTGGTTAATAACTCAAAGTGTGTTGCCCTTATGTATTTTAACAGTCTCATACTGGTGTTAAGACCTTGCAGTGGAGATGTTTTTGCAGCCATTCGTGATAAAACAGAATTCTGATTTGGAAACTTTGGAGCTTCCCAAAAATGACAAATGTCTTTGTCCAAGTTATCGGTATTTATGTATATATATATATATATATATAAAAAGGTGCTGTTTGAGTTGGATAAGCTCCTATGAGTATAGGAACAAGGAGAGGGACAACGTGTGATCAATTCAATGCTGTGATGTTTGATTAAACAAATGAGATGAATAAGACGGCAAACAGGGCGCCTGTTTTTTTCCAAGCTGCCTTTTCACCTCATGAATGTCAATGAGGAGGTGGTTCGGGGTTTATTTATGATCAAAGATTGAATGTAGGGTCTATCCCTCTCTGCCTGATAATGCCGCCCTGTTTGTCTTCATGTAGAGATGTGGAGATGTTTATGCTTAAAGCTACGCAGCTGTAGGATCACACCCAGCATCCCCACACACACACACACACACACAGGCAGAGAGGATAAAGAGAACAAAAGCAAGACTCCGAAATATAGAGGACAGAGAGTGTGAGTGGCATGGATTTACAATGGCCGGTGCGTTCACTCACAGTCACCACAGTCCACGTTAATACAGACAACAGTGCGTGGCCTTTGTACGATGCCCACTCAGTGGACTCACAGCATAGATGATTACCATAATGAACATAAAAGCCCAGACACAGACACCACCGCATTTATTCCTGTCATGTTAGCCACATATTACGCGTAATTCATGGTCAGCCATAACAACAACGTTGAAAAAGCTCTCGCATTTAATATATATTTGTGTCTGCTGAAATTTACAAAACCTGTATCTCGTCTCAGATGGTGAAATATTGCCCCCCGGGCTCCGTAAGGACATGCTTTGCAATTGCCCTGCCGATGCTTTTCAAAGTGTAAATAATCTTGAAGCTTCACAGATCTTACGGGCGCTGATGAATAATGCATGCTTGAAATTACAGTTGCTGTGATAGTCACCTCCGTTGTGTCAGGGCATCCTATCTCTTTCTCTCTCCCTCTCTCTCTCTCTCTCTCTCTCTCCGATTGATTACAGCCTATAATTCTGTATGTCTGAAAAGTGGGATGTCATAGAGAAGACTCTGATAAGAGATTCTGCTTTGTCACCCGTTGAGAAAGGTCCCTCTATCTGTGGTGGTAGTGCAAGCAGAAATTGCACACTCTGCCAATCCGAGAGTCTGAGGTTTGGAAATAATGCCTTTTGGGAAAAAAAAGAAGTCTGAATACATACACATGGTGCTTGCGGCCCCATTTACTCTTAACTTAACTGACCTTTTTTCCTTCTTGGATCTTCAAGAGACTTTTTATTTACGGGTAATTTCTACTAATTCTTTCTGCAGGATATTCTGTGGCCAATAAACAAACCCATACAATGCAATTATACAGTAGGCACCACAGCAGTTCAATCACCCTGCCAAAACAGCCCTGTTCCACCTTAAAAAAAAGTAAAAACAAAACTTAAGGGACAGGAAATGACATCAGCCACAGAGGCTACTGGGAGCTAACAGCAGTTAGCATTTAGAAAAGTGATCATTTGCAGGCTCTAGCAGGCACATTGCCGTCATATATTACATGTATCCAGTGGACAGATAAATCCTCTGAGGCTGGAAGTTTGTGTAGAACTCTGTGCTTCACTGTGGAGCCAAGAATAGAACTTTTCGCGGACTTAGCAAACTTCCGGATTTCAGATACCGTTGCCCTCGCCAGCACTCTTGCATTTTTTACTGACAAGTGGAGCTCCGCGAGACACCAATTCCAGGAATTAGCGCATTGTGACGTCCCAAGGAGCGCGGAACTCAACATTGCATGTTTCATCTCCTGTACTTAGACTGAGGAGGAGCACAAAGACATGAGTGAGTCATTTTTTTCACACTTTGCCGACTGATAGGGCCTCCAGAGTCCCAAATATAAGGATTAAAATGATTAAAATGTTGATTTTGCATAATATGTCCCATTTGAAAGAAGCACTGATTATTAAGACAACAAATGTATGTTTTCATTTTTCACACCTCAGAAAAAAAACAGTGTATGTACACCATTTTGTAACTAGTATTGAACTTTTAAACATCGGAACTATCATATATGGCATTACACTGAGCTATAATATGCAGTGATGCAAACAAGTCCCGCTGCTGCTGCTGCTGCTAAATAGTGAAGGGCGCCTATTGTGAGTTTCACTGTCATTGAGGTTATTGCTACAAGAACTCATTAATCAAAAATGCATCTATAAAACAAGACAATGGTCTCACATACTCAGCGAGTTGACAGCCGATCCTTTTTCAACATTTCAGGAGGTAATGGAACAAGAAGGAGCAGCCAGTGAGCTGTTAGATGAAGAGCAACAGGCCACAGGCGGCACACTTCCAACTCCTTAGCAAGGTAACACGTGTCACTGTGTCCTGCTGTGGTGCAAAAAAACAACACACACCATGAGCCATTGACTGACTACTTCGCTATTACGACTGTTTGTTTGAATTAAATAAAGAAATAAATAACTCTTCTAGAACAATGCATCGCAAATAATATTCTCATTCATGTGATGATGCTCTGCTGCGTAATATATGATTCTTGTGTGACCGAAATAGCGATGGCATTTTGCAATTGTCTTGAAGGCACTGAAATGTTACCCATCTCCTCTGCAGATGGGTAACACTCCGCTCTCCTCTCCTCTGAGGAGCAGCTACACGGTGCAGACAAACAAATCTCCGTGTGAGCAACGTGGTTTTATTTTACCGACTGTCACTGTGTTGTTTGCTAATTATACTCTGCTCGGCGGCATGGACGCTCTCCAAGCACAGTATACCATGACTGTCTGGGAAGAAGGAAACACAAGGTTCATCAATAAAACATGATATATATATATATATATATATATATATATATATATATAAATATATAAATATATATATAAAGACAATAAGATCTTCTTTATTCATTCATCTCATCCGCTACATCTTCATTGTACTGGGAATGAGCCGATGCACAGGACTCACTGTCTAACCAGGTGCATTTGAATACTGGTTATGAAAGACAGCTGGTAATTCATTACATTTAATGGGATACTGTGCTGCTCATTAGGGTTCTGTAACAAATGAACCTGTTGGAATATGTATCTAATGGATCCATTCAAGAAGCCTTTATTGTCATCTTCCATAACATACTTTTACATGGAAGAAACCAACATTTGTTTGAATCAATAGCCACCCAACATGAATAGGCCTATAGCAAGTCACGCTTTAAAGCTCACATAGAGTGGTCCTGTTGCACATATATGAGTTATGGAGGTCTACTTAGATACATTAACTTGTTTTTATGGTCAAAAACCTCCTAGTTGCTATGAATGAGCCGATAGAAATCTCTCCTTACTGACGCTGTGTTTCAGACTGAAATCTCACACCCAAAAGACAGAGTGTGTTGTGATTGGCCAGCCAGCGTAGAGCCTTCCCAACTGTCTTGTGATTGGCCAATACCCAGAAGTGATATAATTAGCACACCAGCTCTCAGAAGCGCAGCTCCCCCCTCTGGAACAGTGGATGCACTGCTACTCATTATCAAAACATTGTTTTGAACAGTGTTTAAAAATGGTTTCGTCACGACTCCCCGCCGCAGTCCCTTTTATAACTTTGACCCAGAGTCAGAAGACACTGTCACTCATGAAACACCTCCACAACGGACGTTCTTCTTCTTCTGCGGTTCAATGTACGCAACCGGATGTGCCCGGACTAGTGCCCGGACCTGAAGGATCTGCTGTTCAGGAGAACTGCTGTTTAAGTGAGCAGAAGGGAGATCTCGCTTGGAACTTCCGGTCTAGGTCCGCTTTAAAACATTTTGTCTTTGAAGTGCAAGTGCAAGAATGCCCATATCTATAAAGTGCATATTCAGAAAATTCCAATCCGAGATAATTTAACCCAAGTGCAAAATCATGATTTGAAAGAAGGGCGGAGCACTCTTGCCTTTGCAGCAAGGATACCCAGGTTCACGACCTAGTCGGAACAAGGGCCTTTCTGCATGGAGTTTGCATGTTCTCTGGGTTTTCTTCGGGTTCTCCCGGTTTCCTCCTACAGTCCAAAAACATGCAATATTAGGTAAATTGGACACTCTAAATTGACCGTGAGTGGTTGTTTGTCTCCGTTATGTGGCCCTGTGATGGACTGGCGAACTGTCCAGGGTGCAGCCCTCAACCCTCCTGTGGAGGCTAAAGTGGTTGAAAATGGATGGATGGATTTATAAAAAAGAGGTCATATTTATAATTTAGTAATTGTCCATAAAGTGCATAAGTGATCTTTGTAAGTAGAGGCCCCAGCAAACATCAGTCATGTCATCACAATCCTGATCCAAGAAAACAAGTGAAGGTGCAGTACTTCCATGTAACTTTCAAACTGAACTTATTTTATCTCCGCGTGTGGTGCAGCAGAGCAATGCCACCATCTTATAGTCCTTCTACTTTTCTACAGCACTCAGCAGCAGCAGCAGCAGCAGCAGCAGAGCAAATTGGTCTACCAGGACAAAGGAGGCTTGAAAGTACTGTAACTTTTAAACAGAACAACACAGTACAGTGAAAAATGACCTCACAGAGGTGCTATAGCAGCATCTGCCACATGAAGTGGGGGCCTTTTCCTGGAGCTATGAATGCTGTCTGAACATGTTGCGCATCCATTCAGGAATCGTCGCAAATTAATTACACGTTGTGAAGTGGAGCTGTTTACAGCTGCTGCAAGAAGAGCTCCCTTATGACTGTTCCTTCATATTAATGCTGCAGTGTCATAGTACCAAGGTCTACTGGCCCAGTGTGTGTGTGTGTGTTG
Source organism: Microchirus variegatus (assembly GCF_963457635.1). NCBI lineage: Eukaryota > Metazoa > Chordata > Actinopteri > Pleuronectiformes > Soleidae > Microchirus > Microchirus variegatus. The sequence goes on from NC_139810.1 coordinate 19,240,672, forward strand.
TAACCAATGCAGAGCCGGCAGAACATCATGTTCCTCAAATGTTTATACACCGTCTACCTCAGGCTCTCTCTCTCTGCATCAATGAATAAAAGAAAAAAACTGGGACAAATGAATGAATGAATGAATGAAAATGGCCACCGTGGGCAAACGATATAGAAAAGGCTGAATTTCATAGTCTGCCTTCTATAGAGCAGAATTAGGCTCCATCGCAGCTGAATGAGTTTGATGGGAAAGGACAGTAAGGGGCTTTCTAGTAATCGTGCATGTCAGGGGAGATTTCTCTCAGGCAGAAAGTGCGGAGTTAAGAAAAAAGGATGAAGCGAGAATAAATGAGGTATAGGCAGGATTTGATGGATTCCAGAGGAGGATGACTGACCACTAATTGAGGAAGTGGCATCCCTGTTGTGTCTCGCCGCATGTCGCTCGGTTTTCCCGAAGTCATCGAGGAGGTGCAGTGTAAGGTGTGATGGAGTGTAATAGGCTAATGAAATGAGGTGATTTAGACTGAACGACGCAGAGGACACAGCTCCTTAGGGGGAGCTTGCAGCCACCGGAGCATGAGAAGTTATAAGAACGTGGCATTATGAGCTCGGGCGAGTCAAACTTTGCGTCCCTAACTTCTTATCATGGACAGCAGCGATGTATTCAATCCAACGTGAGTGATGACACAGAAGCTTCTACATGTGAGGGAGCGCTGAACATGTCATTGTTCAGTCACTCGAGTCATGTTTATTTATTTTATGTTGTGTCTCACTGCAGGGCTTGCAGGTGCAACAGGGAAATAGATCCTGACCTAAATTCAAAGGCAGAAACTTCCTCTGCTACTGGAATAAGGAGAGAAATAAGACATTTTTATCGATAGACTTATATAGAGATGATTGTAACCATTAGGAAATAATGCCAAGACAACAATAACTCAGAACTGGAATAATTGTTCCACACAGTTCAGTTTTAAGTCCAATGAAAGACGAGTTGCGACTGCTCATTTTTATGTGTCTGTGAACCACTTTGTGACTTTTCATGCACTGCTGTTCTGTGAATATTAGGAATTGGGCTCATTGAGATAAACAGTTGGTCGCACTTATTCTCCAGTTGGAAAGACCGTGAAACAATACGATATCATTAAAAAAGCAGCCGTCAACCATCAAAGAAATAAAAAATGTGGCTTTTTTTTTTTATCTTTCATTAACACAATTATCTGTCTCCTCTTCACAGATGTAATGTTTTTGTCTGCTACGTTTCTTTTATTTATCTCCCTAATGGAGCCAGATCTTTAATGGATGACAGTCCTTTTTTCATTTTCCTTTTAGCACATTTTGTTTTAATCAAAACAATAACTTGTACACCTCAGCCCGAGATTAAAATGCTTTTTTCAATTAATTTTTCATGGAAAAAAAAAAATGAATTGAAAATGCAAACGACAAAAGCATCTATAATTGCATTATAAAATAGTCGCAAATGAGAGGGATTTCTTTAACTGGATCCAGGAACTAACATGGTAACCTGTTTTTGCAAGTTAAATTCACACTTTTTACGATTTTGGGATAACTAGAACAAAAACCTTTTTGAAGCCACATCCCAAAATGACATGCTGAACAATAAATCCTCTCGGAATCACTGGAGACATCAGATGGTGTGTGTGTTCTGACTCCCAGTCAACTGTTGCCAGTTGCTGCCATTTGGTTTGAGAATTTAGTTAATCGTCCCCAAACAAAATTATTATCCACAAGTAGCAGCAGTGCAGCAATTTGCAGAGGCATCAAAGAAAAACAAACGAAAAAAGGCAGTCGAAAGAAATGTTTTCACCACATCAAAACACTGTTTGCTGCTGCTTTTACCAGATTGAAGTGTTTGAGCTGGGCCTTGAGGGGGAAACACATGATTATAATAAAGATTGTAATAAAGAAAGACAGACTAAACACATACCCATCTGTGCTCATTGTCCCTGTGTGTGTGCGTGCGTTCGTGTGTGTGTGTGTGTGAGAACACTCTCAGTAGTAATGGCACACAGCATGGAAAAGGATCAAGCGTTTTCCTGGCGCAGCACAGGACAAATCCATTACAGTAATCAGTCTATGTTGAGAGAAATCAAACCAAAACAAATAAATACAGTTTGCAGGTTATTATGTTATGTCATGTGCTCCACAAGGATTTAACAGTCAATGGTGTAATAATCTCTGGCCAACCGATGCCTTTTTGCATGAGTCCAACTTGCCTTATTCATTCCATATATCTGATAACATTTCTGAGGTTATGAGAAGCCAGAGGTGGACAATGATTAACAAGCAAATATGTTGTGTTGTGGACATGGAATTTGATAATTCAGTTCTTGCTCTGACAACTGTATTTTTGCTTTATTTGTATAGCCCACAGTTTACAGTTTCCTGTAGCTATACTACGTCGAGTTCCAATATCATTATACTATAACTGGCCATTTTATAAGGCACATCTAATAAAGTGGCACCTGAGTGAGTGAATCAAGGTTTGACTTGTTGTCCATTCAAACTTGTTTTCCTAGTTACTGTTGCTATCATTTTTGAAACAGTCGGGTCATTTTCATCTGATCTCTGGCATTAACAAGGTATTTTCTCTTGTTTTCTCTTGACCAAAGAAACATATAAACCATAGGGAGTGCGGACATTTTGGGAAAGTGAGGACATTTTTGTCTGGTCCTCACAACTTTAAAGAGCTTCTTGGAGGTTAAGGCCTGGTTTTAGGGTGAGGGTTAGATTTGGGTTTAGGTTAAAGATGCATTATTTAATAGATCTAAAGCAACTGGCCATAAAATCCTCCTAATATGTCACAGAGACCCAGGAATAATGTTCATATAACAAACTGAACTCACCAACAACAACAGTGCAGCCAAAATATTTTGCGGACCGCAAAATCATGTTTTGGCATGTGGCGCCACCTACCGCCGTCTACCAATCATTGCAGTCATCAGAGTCTCAGCTGCCGAGAAACCACGGGTTGCCAGTAACGTCTGAGCGGTGGAGAAAACGAAACCTAAAAGACCTCAGTATTTTTGAATTTGAGTGTAGTAACCGTTTTTGGCCACATTCTTATATTTGGCGCCTTTAAGGTTTAGGCTTAGGCGTTTAGTTGTGATGTTAAGGTTGGATTAAGGGGCTAGGGAATGCATTGTGTCTATGAGTTGTCCTCAGCAAGAATGCTGTGTGTGTGAAATATTCACAATTCAAATGGCAAGGATTATTTTTGTAATATATTTATCATTATGAAAGGTCTAAATGCTGATCAAATTTAAGTTTAACTCATCAGACACTCAATAGGTGAAAGACTGGCGGCAGACAGTTTCACTGTAATGTTGTTATTTGGAGGTCCTCTCTTTGACAGGTAGAGGTCGTCCAAGGCCTTAGGTCCCCTCTTGGAAAAAAAGGTTTAAAAAACATGTTTGAAGTAAAACTTTGATTAAATACCTTAAAAGAAAATGTTCTATTCTATTGCATTAATTAAAAAATAACCAGAAACAGAAGTCCACTGTAGGCTGGTGGAGAAAGACATTCCCCTGTTAGCCTGGTAAACGTGTATGTGTGTGTGTGTGTGTGTGTGTGTGTGTGTGTGTGTGTGTGTGTGTGTGTGTGTGTGTGTGTGTGTGTGTGTGTGTGTGTGTGTGTGTGTGTGTGTGTGTGTGTGTGTGTGTGTGTGTGTGTGGCGAGCAGGTGGCATCCTCCCAATTAAAGCGAGGAGTATTAATGAAGTTCAGCTGTAACTGCTTTGGACACGAGGCTGGTGCTACACCTGTCTCTCCACTGCAGCGTTTGTGTCATTCAATCCGTGTTCATTAGTCTGATTGCTGAAACCGGGAGGGAACAAGCAAGAAAGTGTTTAAAATGTGACGGATGTTCAGTGTCGAGGAGAGATATTAAAGTGCCACCTCTGTCTCTGTGACACTAAACACTAGAAAACAACTGCATTGGAAACGATGCCACAATTACAGTGTTTTTTTTTTTTAAATTCTATAAGAGGTGAGGAAACTCGGTAACAAAAACACTCACACAGACTGTTACTGCATATTGGAAAGGAATGGCTGTGTTTCTCACTGTTAATGATAGAGGTTATGCGCCTGGTGGTATCACACTCATTTTGTCTTGAACAAAAGTTGTGTTGTCCTTGGGTCTTGGTGTTGACGCCCCACATCTCAGCACACAGTCTCATTAAAGTTGGGCCCACGTGGACGCCCTTGCTGACTATTACCCCGCACTGTCACTGCACACGCTGTTTCACCTTGATTGTAACTGCACTTTCATGGAATTAAAGCCACCTTTAAAAAAAGTGGCCATCCCCTACCGGGATAATGAGTCGCAGGAAATGATCCCGCGAAACTTCGTCAAACATTGAGGTGAGAACGGTGATGGAAATATCACACAATTTCAATTCAACGAAGACACCTATTGCCGCCTGTGGATTTCAATAAAACACTTCACTCACAAGAAGTTTTAATTGTGCAGTCATATAGATGTCAGTTATACACAAAGTCCTTACACAAATAAAACCAGGGCCAAGGTGGAATTTTAAAAGTAAGGCAATAACCTAATTACCATGAATGCCACACGTGTGACTCAAGTGCATAGTCAACAACTTTTAGTATTCCTGTTGTTCAGAAATGTAAGTCATTGGGTTCTTTGTCTCTTCTTCTACCCTTGACATATTAGCCACTATTAACTATAATTAAATCCCAAGACGGGGATTTAAAGAGATGCGGTACGCTTCCTTCCTCATCATCTCAGTCTAGACGGCCAGTCATTAAAATAATGTATTGCCTCGTATCAATTAAATCAGTTCGCTGATACTTCGAGCCCATACAGATGGATACTGGGGGGTAAATGCATCATGTAGAATTCTTAGAGCAAAAAAAAATCAGAAACAAAGTGTGTCGACCGTGCGATGGCATAAATTATCAGTTGGCAAATGTTATTCTGTTATATATGGGGTGTCAAGTGTTTCCTGTTTTATTTGGATACTTCCACCGTGTCTTATATTGAGTATCTTCACTCCCTGCTCTCCTGTGTTTCCCTCCTCTTTGATTACCTGCACCTGCCCTGATATGTCGCACCTGAAACTCGTTTTCTCCTCCTCCTCCTCCCCAGTCTATTTAGTCTCTGTCCTTTCCTTTGTCTGAGCCAGTTCATTTGGTACTCTTCTGCAAGTGTTGCAGGTTTTTCCCCTCTACTATTTGAAAGTATTACCTTTGCTGTGTGGACTGATTCTCATGATCCAAACCTTAAGTTTCAGAGCCTGCATTTGAGTCCGAGTCACTTTGACATTAAGCCCAACCAAATCCTTATAAGTGGAAACACGATTTCTATTTCAAGGTGGTGTGACACAGACAATGTCGGGGCAAACGGGTCCCAATATTTACAAAAGTCCATCTTCTTTGGTTCAAAACCAAAGAGATTGGTCCCTGCCATATAGATAGAGCCATCAAGAAAGTAGAAATGTATGGTAACCTTCACTGCTTTCCACATGGAAAATAGAGGGAATCACTATAAGAGGACATGATGACTGATGCCCAGAGGGGAAAAAGAAGTGCACAATAAAGACAAGTCAATGACCTCATGTGCCTCACTATTGGGACATTAATATAACTCCTCCACAAAGTACTACTGTGTGTCAGATTTCCAGGGAAAAAAAGTGGCCATCTGTCTTCATGCGGAAGTTTTTGCTGTAGCTCGTCTGCACATTTACAGGAATTGAGCAAGAAAGATCACTCTCTGGAAAGTGGAGGGAAAAAAGTGTTAAAATATTTAAAAAATCCTGAAAAAGGAAGATAGTTGATGACATGGGTTTTTTATTTGACTTCATTTGGAAAGAAGATTTTTTAACCTTTGCTCACGTAATAAGGTTTTGACTACTGCAACAAAACCTGTGTACGATAATCATAGCGCTTTATAAAAAGCTCATGTTCATCACGCTGTTTCCAACTAACTGTAAATCAAATCGTTCACTTGGTTGACAAACAAATTCATGACTCTCACCTCTGTTTATTGGCGCTGGAAAATCTACCTTGATCTTGGTCCAAGGACAAGAACGACTCTGCATTTATGCATTTATACTTGTGCAAACACGCTACCTGGCTGTGTATGAAAGGTTGCTGTGAAACCAAACATGGTCAAATAATTAATAATAAGGGTAATAATAATAATAATAATAATAATAATATAACAATAAGTATAATGTAAATATGAGAGAAAACAAATGCACCTGCCATAGATCTGTATGGCTTTGCAGTTTACATTGTAAATTGAACACATTTCCAAGATCATAGCATTGTTTTTTACAGATTAAAATTACAACATAACATTTGTTTAGTGCCTATATTTTTCCTAAATCTAAATTAAGTTGAGTGTCATAATAGGGTTAATATGTTATAGTATTGAGATTAATGCTGTAATGTCATTAAGTTTCACGCTGTGGGACGTTATTGGCCGTCAGGTGTCGTATTTTGAAAATTGCGGAAGTGGAAAAACACATCAAGCAAACAACTGTCGACGCTAGCATCAAAATAATTCTTACAATAAATCACAATGCTGGATTTTCTTCAGAGACAAGCACTAAACTTCCCCAAGAACCGCAACTCCTTTATCATACTTTATTTACTTCTACAAGTGGGTTATTGCTCCAAAGGGGTCCAATCTGACCCACTTTACAGTGCGCCTCTGCATGACAATTTCTCATTTGAAATTTTTAAGGTTTATCAAACTGTTTATTTTGAGACATTTTAAAACATGTTGCTGGGCTCTCTGGCAGTCCGACTTTGTTTAAATGAGTTGACACGTACACCACCATCAAAAGCTCTAATGCATCTTATGCGGCCTCTGTGTGTTATGCAAATGGAGGTGTTTTAATGAAGACGTCATGAATAATTCAGGAGCGGTGTTCCACAAGAAACGCACCACAGACACAAAATCACAGAAAACACAGAATTGCTTTGGAGAAAAAGAAAAATGACACTGAAGTATCTCTCTCGCTCTGCTCATCACTTGCGTATTAACAAGCAAACATAATGAAATGACCCATTTAATTAGTTTGTAAAGTGCGGGGACATGCATTCGCTCTGTGTTCACTCAACTTTTGACTCGTTGCTGTCGGAGCCTTTAATAATCCAAATATGTAATATCAGTGCATGGTTTCTGTCTTTGAGAGTTCTTCTTGTACAATATCAGAGTGTGATTAATGCCTTCAGCGAAAAAGGTAGAAAAATAACACACTGCTGCACTGTGTTATAACAATTGAATCCCTATTAAGTGCACTAAAGATAACATTTAAAACTCTGTTCAAACATGAACAAATAAAATAATTTTTCGACTTACCTGTGCACGTTACGATGCCATTTTCCACATGCGCTCTGTCGCACAGGTTTTGAGGCAGACTTACATTTTTTGTGTATAAATTATGCCAAGTTGTTGCTTTCACAACCCCAGGCTAAGAAAGGAAAGTGAGAATTATTCACCTCCCACACAGCACTTACATGTCTATTATCTAATCCTCCAGCAGGAGTCGAGATTAAATCCTTTTTCTGGATCAAACTCGGTGACGTGTTTAAACTAAAAGGAGCCTGGACTGCAGTCTTCAAAGATGCACACACACCGGGACATTCATCAAGTTCCTTTTAGTTGGTCGTCATTATCTAAATGACAGTGAGTCTGGGCCTCATTTTCACCTCCTGCACTCCCCCTGCTACTCACTTTCAGGCTAATGTAATGCAGACAAGGTGCAACTGAACATCAGAGCGTCCACTTTGTCCTGAGCAGATGTTGCCACCAAAAGCCCACTCCACCCCTCGTTCTGTGACATAGCCAGGCTGACTTTGTAATCATATTACCAATGCATGTCTCATTAGTTTCTGCCATGGCTGAGTGTCCCTGTCTCCCCCCTTCTCTACTCATATCCTCTCCCACATATACACACAAACACACACACACACACACACAATATCCACTCAATTCCTGGCTGGCATTTGCGAGTGTCTGGGCTTGCATCTAAAGCAGTTTGCTACGGAAATAATAGCCCCCTAAAAGGATTCTCTGTATGCAGAATCATCCCATTCCATTTGCATTCTAGTGAGACAAATTAAATTTTAGCAGAAGGTGAGTACTGCACCATGTAGAGATGGCAAAAAAGAATGACATCTGGAACCTAAATTAGGTATTGTGGGTGTTACTGTGACAGCTTTTATTTAAGACATTGATGCATTTAGGTTTGGTTTATGTCAAACACGAGAATCAGTTTGAAGCTTTGGGGGTGAGGACGTCTTAATGACACACAGCCTTTTGAATGTGTGTCTAGACACTGACGTCTCAATTGGCAGATGTCAGTTTGATCTTATTAGTCTGCTGTGGGTTTCAATAAATGATTATAAGCATTGTTCGTGCATCCACTTCTTGCCTTCAAAAGAGATGCCAACCTCGGAGTGAAGTTCACTGAGAGAACATGGAGAATACAGACTGATAAATCCTCTGAGGCTGGAAGTTTGTGTAGAACTCTGTGCTGCACTGTGGAGCCAAGAATAGCATGTTTCGCGGACATCCGGTTTTCGGATACTGTTGCCCTCGCCAGCACTGTTAAAACGTGTGTTTTTTACGGACAAAGCGGAGCTCCTCGAGACAACAATTACAGGAATTGGACCACAAAAACATGTCTGAGTCATCTTTTTTTCACACTTTGCCGACTGATAGGGACAAATGTGAGGATTTAAATGATTAAAAAGTTGATTTTGCATAATATGTCACCTTTAAGATGTTTGGGACAGTGCCCACTGATTGTCCTTGAGAGTATTAGTGCATATTGCTCCCAATAGGCCCAACTCACGATCTGATTAAGAAGTTGTGATGTTTGAAATCTTGATACTGACGCTTCTGCAAGTGCGTTCCTTCAACAGCCACCAAAGGGAAGACGGTCTTCCTTAAGAGCATCTATGGAAACACCTGTCACAGCTCCCCTTTCAGTGAACCTGACAGTGTTCATTATTAATGAGATCTTCGTGACCACCATGCTACCGTCTTAGCTGCAGCGCAAACTCAACATCTCGCACATCTGCAACTCTTCCCCCATATGCTACCTTTTTTTTTTGTTTTTCCTGTCCTTGCCATGCCTTTGGTTAGTTAAAGTTGATACAATGCTGAGCAGTTACAGCCTGCAGTTACTGGGCTGAAATCACAGCGCGCTATTGATCTCCTCCCACCGTGTAATTTCCAGGGCACTTAGTCTAAATATCAGCTCCGATCAACTTGCCTGAAAGGGAGTGCTCTGCTTTGAACTCGGGACCTTTGAGCTTGCGCGCGAGTGTGTAGCATCTGCCCGTGAAAACACGAGCTAAACACGGGCCAAACCAAACAAGGCACGTATTTGACTGATGTTAAAAGTCACCCTGACCCGCGTACCTCGCAAAAACAAAACCGAGGGACTCTCACGCACGGACACTCAGGGAGGCTTTGACCAGAGTAATCTTACGTTGTGGTTTTTTTTTTGAAGGGGGGTTTATTATTTACGGAGAAAGCAATTTTATAACGGATGAAGGTGTAATCCCTGACAACACAGGGATTATCTCTTTAAATGACCTTTACTTTTCCATGAGACATGGGCTGCTTTGCAACCGTGTCATCCCAAGTTTGGTTTGATTATGGCTAGAATACCTTAGAATCATCAGGCCACAGACAGACGAGCAGCAAGTAGACGTCGTGCATCAGCAGTGGGAGGATTCAAACAAAGGGAACATTACAAAGCAAAATCAACGTTTTTGTTGCAGCTTGTCCTTTGATGAATGCAGACCGTGACTATGGATATTCTGTAATGATGCATATCTTCACGTCCTTGAATGCACAACAATCACAGCACACAAACATGGTTAAGTAAGACACAAGGAAGACGTAAAGCGGTTCCCACCGAACAAAGAACGAATCAATCATGTCCCATCTTTGTTAGTTGGATCTTCCACCTCATCAAAAATGCTATCCTTTCCCCTCAGAAACTGGAGAGAGGGGAGAGCGAGCACTCCTTTGGCTCAGATAATTGGAGCCATGGGACCTGGTACAGTAATAGGAAAGAGATTGGCCACAGTGTAGAATGTATTTCACAGCTCAACATTTTATGACCACTTTTGTTCTTAATGTTCTGATGTGAGAACGGACACTTTTGTTACTTTTCTCCGAAACATCTTCAAACAAACACTTAGCTGAAGCCGTTTCTTTGGTTTGCATTTCTATGGACCACATTTTCTTTCTTTCTTCAAAATTAGAAAAAAAACAAAAAAAAAAGAATTCTCTCTGAGTTTAAAAGTGGAATTTACATCTTAAAACACCGTGGTAAACATACACGTGACGCTAATGAAACATTTAGTGCTGGTTGCTGTTTACTGCCTCTATATCCTGTTTTATTACCACTGTTTCAATGAGACTGTTGAATAGGTCAATTCTTGACTTTATTTGAGTTCTATCCTTGATGAATATTTCAGCAACATGTATTATTCATGCGAGGATTCACTCCGTTCATTGCTGAGATAACGGGCAAAATAATTTCCAAAATTGAAAATGTCTTTGACCTTTGAGAAAATTGAGCTTAAATGTGCCATGTTTTATGCTATGATGTTTAAGGGTTTTTTTTTTTGTATTCTTTCAGTAGCGCCATTTGTGAACAAAATGACCTATATTACACACTAATGAAAGCTATCAGGGTTTTTGTTTTCAATTCCATGCTGTTCAACTGAAAGTGAGCTTACCATACAGTAAGTGGGTGTTTTAGATTTACAACAAGCAAACAGAAACTCATGAGTGCACAAAGCAAAAATGTGGGGGAAAAGAATTTCAAGATAATCATGAATAATAGCCCAGTTTCCTGATGATTAAAAAACACAAGTAGACTGATTTCATTCTGAGATTTCTGGCCGAATAAAAGCACATGATTACAAAAGTTTTTAAACCAATTTGCTTCAGCTTAAAAACTTCCACCTCAGAACTGGTGAGTCAGTGTAAATGCTTTACACTAATTTACATATTATACTATTACAGTTTTTCTTCTTTAATAATTGAATTATTAAGAATATATACTTTTCTTTATAAAAAATAATTTATAATATTTTAATTTTGTATATGTAATATAAACCCCCACAAAAACCACATCCTCTCTCTGATTAACTGTCCAGGGGGCTGGTTAAATAAACGTTTGTATCGATAAAAAGACATAAAAGAACATTATACATTTTATATATAAACATGATCAGTTTTCATTGGAAAAAAAAGGAAACATACAGCAACAGACAGCAATGGTGTTATGCATGATAATTAGGTACAAATACATTTTATTATCACAATAAAAACATTCAAATGATACAGTTCTCTTACAGTATTTACAGTCAAGTCAAGACTCACATGGGTTTTTACACTGATGTGTATGGTGGTTGTTCTCTTTACTTTCCAGTCTTCAAAAAAAAACTTGTCAGCACATTCGAGCCATTTTAATTCCTCCGTGTTTGGCTATTCAAGCCATTTTATTGCCAAGGAAGATGAATTTCAAAAAGTATCTTGAGAGGATTTGAAGTAAGTCTCTTTGAACGGGAGCCTGGCTTTAAGCAGTGACCGGGTTGAGTCCACTGGGCTCGCTGACGGAACCTCCGTGCTTGCGCCCCGAATATTCTCCGATAAATGAACCATCCTCGTCGAATTCCCGTCCGCCATCTGCGTAGTCAACCAAGCTGTCTCTGCTGACACCGTCCCCGACTGTGTCGTTGCCATTGAGGGAACACAAGCTACTGCCCTTCAGTGGTTTCTCGTCACTGTCACTGCCATCAACAACAACAACAACAACAACAGAGAAGGTTGACTGTGGTCAGCGGTGCAGTGCGTAAACAAACATGTTGTAAAGCACATAAAGCAGCAGATGTTTCAAAGCTACACGTGTGGCCTTTCGATCGCTATAGAATCACACAGAATCAAAAGCAACACAAACTCACAGAAACACTATAGTGCATGTGCAATGGGTATAGACTATTAAATGCTTGGCTGCATGAACAGACACACAGGCTCCCACTCAAAAAGCAAGTTCTTATGGGAGGACTTGCAGGAAAAGGAGCACAGGGGAGGTGGGGAGACCTTGCTACAATCACTTCACTAATTGCTAATTGCCAAGGCTTCAGGACCAAAGGCAATTTCAAATCTCTTTAGAGCCAAGGATGGAAATTGCTAGTGTGCAGTATAGGAAAGAAGATGGGTGGGAGATGCGTGCGTGCGTGTGTGTGTGTAAAGAAGGGGTGGGGGTTGAAGGCTGAGATTGAGACAAGGAGGGGGAATAAGGGGGAGAGGTGGGGCATATGCAATCCCAGACAAACAGCCTGTCATTCCTGGTATTCCCGAAGGGCTCACACGCAGGCTGAGGAGATTAGATGCCAATTTACGGCCGGGCAGCTGGCCAAGTCGCAGGTGTGTCACGACGAGACGTGGGGTCACCTCAAAACACTGAGGATATTTTTCCCTCCATGTCCTCTTTTCTAATTCCCTGAACCGTCCACGTTCGCTAACGCCTCTTCTTTGGTTTAGTATTCACGTCACAGAGCGTCTGTGCTCAGACACAGTCCTCAGGTGGCTGGTGTATGTAATATGAGACGCTGTCTTTGACACCTGTGTTGACTACAAGCATGACATTTTGAGCAGCATTTTTGGGGCAAAAAAAATGTGGTTCAAGCTAAGATTGCAAATCGGGGTCTCCTTCACGTGGATTTTTAATAACTAATCTTATCTACCGTTTTTCATGAGTCCGTTTACCATGCAAGCCACGTAAGGTCCGCATTTCAACTCTTATCAAACCGTCTTTCTCTGACGACTCCAGAGTGCTGAAGATAAGTGGCTGTTATCTAACAGCAGCGGAATGCCACAGCCGCGCCGGCCCCCCCGCAGTGACTTTGAATACGGTGATAAAACGGGGACTCTGTGCCTCTGAGCCGCAGCTCATTCAAGACCTTGGTCGGGATCCAGCTCAGTCTCAGCTGTTGCCGTGAAAAGGCTTCGCTTCAGTCTGACAAACAGGTGAGAAATGGAGGTGCATCACAGAAGGAGCAGAAGGTAATTAAATTTGTCTTGCCACTGACCCATGCTGACTTGGTTTTGGGGGCAGCATGAGACACTTCAGGTGCACGATAGATTTTTCAGGCCCATTGCAACTGTCGTAGTGTTTATTTCAACTTTAAAGGTGAGTTGGGAAACAAAGTTCCCCCACATCTGTTGCTACCTCCTGAATCGCACATTAAAAATGTGAGAAGATGAAGGGTTTTAAAAAAAAAAGAAAAAAAACGGGAAAAACAACAAACTATTTGAGGAAAAAACTGCATCACACAGTTGGTTAATAGGCAAATTCCGCTATATGACACCTGCTGTTTCTAGAGACAAAGCAGCAGAGGCCTGTCTCAAAAGAGAAATCTACCGAATCATAATTACCACTTCTCAGCTCCCCAGACACATAGAACACCAGTGGGTGATCCATTGCCCTCGGTGATTCAAAGGGCACCATGAGAGCTTTAAATCTAACACTAAAAGCCACACAAAAAACATCATAGTAACGCTAAAGGCACTCTGGGGGGACAGTAGTCAGAGGAACATCATGAGCACGACCATGGGAGGCATTTTTAACAAACAGCACAGCTGGAACCTACTCATACGTACAGTATATATTCATATGAGCTTCAAGGTAATCTTGTGATCACAGAAAACAATACCAACACTGTACCAGCCAAGTGTAGAGTACACAATAAGCTGCTATCCATCCACATAACAGTCATTAAGAACTTCAGGGGATTAAAACACTTCCTTATGACGTTTTTACTTTGACACATGGCAATATATTTTCTCTATTAATATAATTAGTGTTAGTAAGAATCAAAGGATCGCAATTGTGAGTGATCATGTTGCTGTAGCTAGTTTAGGTACGTGCACAAACAAAACACACCACTGTCACAAAGTGTCAAAAATGGATTCAACTGTCAAAATGGCAGCTTAACAATGAAAACCATAGACACTTAACAGCTTTTATTAATAAATATTACACAACCACTGTCTTCCCAGTCCACTGCTTTTGCACCTCTCCGCATGCGTCAGTGAATATAGGATATATTCCAATCTACAATGCTGTACATATAAAATCAATATGTCTGCAGTGGAAGCTTTATCTATTGCGATTAAAGCAATTCTCGGTCAAATCTGAGAGCTACAATTGTCCGGCCACCATTCAATAAATATGAACACTGTACAGTGCGTCTGCAGAGCATTCGCCATTCATTAAATTAGTTATGAATATGAACCTGTGTGTGTGGTTGTCAGTTACCCTCAGTTGCAAATGCACTGACCTGAATATAAGAGGAAAAACATGGTAATTATATGTATGATTATTACATTACCTTGACTCTGATATAATTGGGTGTATGAATGAATGAATGTCATTTTGTTTTTGAGCGTTACTTACAACCTTCATAACAATTTATTGCAATTAATGGACAAATGTTTTTGACTTGATGGCTCCATTCTTTAAATCAGAGATTTCAAAATTGCCGTCTGTGGGCCACAGGCGGGTCCCCAATATTTTTTGAATATTGTGAACAACTTATCGTTCAATGTCAAAACAAACTGTTTTATTTTAAAATTATATGAAATATAACATTTTTGACCCCTACTGACCAAACCCCCGGGCTATTTGAATATGAAAGTTATACTTTGATCCAGAAAGGTGGAGGTAAATCTTCACCTGCATCGGTGCGAGGCAGCATTGGTGTGTCAAGAAATGAGGGGGTGTTATTTAAATGGATTGCCTTGGTGTGAAAGTGGCTGGGATTGTGACTCACACATTGTGATCGACTGAATACAGCTGATTTATATACGACAACAATGTCCTTCGTGAACCGACACAACGCGTCATTTGTGTTAGACAGAGAGACAGCAAGTGTACAGCGACCGTTTTAGTTCAACTCAAGAAACACTTCTCCATTAAACAAACATACGACAAGAAACGAGCAGCCTACAAGTATGCACAAACACACGGAGCAACACAAAATAACTAGCTGATCCCGACTCTCTCACGCTCTGTAGAGTGCACGCATGCACACAGCCAAAATCAAACAATTAACAAACACACAGATTACCATTTCATCTACAGGGGAACAAAGCTTAAATCGAGTGTCACCAACTACTCTTAACTGATCCGTGTGATTACCTAGCCCATTAAATGGCGAGAACATGGGCTTCTCGCTTGGTCCTGCTCATGAATGCAAGGTTTGCTTTTGGGATGGGAGAGAAAAACGTTACTGTGACAAATGACAAATGAGTTTCTCAAACAGAAATATTCCACATATGCTTGTTAGATTAATATTGCTGCAACACAATGCATTTCAAAGAGATAAAAAAAAAAAAAGTAATTTCCCCAGCACAGATTTGCACTGCAGCTTTGCTCTGTATAGGAGTATAGGAGTCGAGCTCACCTGTATTCACAGAAGGTGTCATCATTCATTCCATGTGACTCAAAGTCAGGGTGGCGGTCCTCCTTCTCTTTCACTGCAGGGGGGGGGGAAGACAGACATTTTAGCACATTTGTAAAAGAGCATTCATAGAGTTAAAAAACAGCCAGAAATATTATGACAAAGTTGACCATTGTGCTTTATATAACATGTTATCACCTCATTAGAGGCATCTCTGAGTGTTTTGTGTGGTCACCATCACTGTGCTCTTTTGCCCTTTATCCCCCACATTCTTATTAATTAAAGTGAAAGTGAATTCCTCCACATTATATATTCCTCCATATATATTCCAACATATGTTCGTTATTTCCGGTTAAAATGAGCTGCGAAGGAGGGTCTTAGCCAACATGATGACACACAGCTAAACATGGAAGAAAGCTGACGCCGCAACCTTTGCCCTATATCTGTGGTGTTGAAGGGACAGGAACCCAAGAGTGATGTTTCCTGACCAAAGAGAAATTTCTATTTCTAAACCAAGACTGGAGACGAGCAGACTCATCCCCTCAATGGAGTTGATGCGTGGTGAATGGTACGCTGGCATCACCAGACTTGTACAGGTACAGCAACAACTGAATGTAACTCGGTATACTCGTCCCCCGAGTACAAAATGAGTCATGGAAAAATCTCAAAGCAGATTTGACGGCATAGAAACCGCTACAATCCAATGGGAATAGCAGAGAAATGACACTTTCGATATTATTGGGTTTTAAACAGGCGTGAAATGTACTTTTGTAGCAAACATATAATGATGAATTGATTTTGACTTTAATGTCAGATATAATCACCCTCCCTGCAGCCTCACTGATATATCCTGTCAACAAAAACACAAGGTCAAAGCGACCTTGACTTTTGACCTGCACAATTGAATCCCTTCATCCTTGAGACCAAATAGATGTCTGTGCCAAATGTGACACATTTCTCTGACTAGATTTTCTGAGACAACGAGAGAGAATGGCACAGACAGATGGACAACGCGAAAAAAACACACACACAATGCCTCCAGCCATGACTGTCACAGGTGTGGAGGCATAAAACAGACACACAAAAAAACTTGATGTCGTCATATCAAGTTGGTGCACCGAATGAATGGTTGGTGCAAAACTTCTTTTTGTGTCCACACACAAAGACTATACACATCAGCTTTTTTTGTGTAAATACGCTTTTCAAAAATACCATGCATTTGAGAAAGACAAAGAAGGGCTTTCATGAACAGAGCTGGATGGGCAGAGGGGAGATCCAAAGGGGCAGATGAAATATTCAGTGATTCGTGTCAAAATCTACTGCAGGCAAAGGAGTGGAATTGTAGGGGTGAGGACGGTAGAGTAGTCGGGGAGGAGAGAAACTGATCGAGCTGACTCTTTGCCGGCACCAATGAATTTGGGAGTGATACAAGGCAACACAAAGGCAAAGCCAGGAGAGTGTGTACAGGGTGACAGGCGGGGAGGAGTAAAACACATCTCGCATGACCAGGTTTATAAATACAGGTACAAAGCGAAAGTAACAAAGACACACACACACGCACACACATAGTTGCTGCAAGCATATCAATAACAGCTCATTTAGGGTAATGAATGGGCTTGGCATGGTTGGCATGCATCGGTGTCTCACACGCATGCATAATTAATTTCCACACAGGGTCGGGGGTCAAGGTTGAGGCTCACTCCACTTTGCTTCAGAAAGTCAACAAAAATAACATCAAGAGTCAGATAGAGGCATCGTCCTAAAGATGTTTAAAAATCTGATATCGTTCTAATGTATATGCAATCAGTGTCCTGATATTTTTGTTTGTTTTACCTCCCAAAGCAAAGTGATAAGGCAGCCCAACCCATGGGCTGAAAGACTCAAAGACTAACTGACCTTTTTCCATGGAGAACATGTCTTGTCGATGGCGCGGCGGTGGCGTACCTGCATACTTGCCACCTCTGTTTCGCCGCACAAAGCAGACCATGAGAGTGACGAGGGTGAGCAGAGCCACGGCGCACATGGTCCCGATAATCCATCCCTGGGTTGAGGAGTTCCTCTGCTGCGCTCCCACACCTGAGAAGAGAAACATCACATGAGCAGAGTTCAACCATCAACTCAACACACCTGTGTATATTGAAAAAATAAAAAAAATCCCCTCAAGCACCCCTCAAACAACTTCATCTCTCAGTAAAAACAGAAGAACACGATGAATTCAAATTTGAGAGGATGTTCATAAATCGTATTTCACTTACATTCCCTTCAGCTATAACACTCTATCTCTTCTGAAAAATATGAGATCGGTAGGGGGAGAAAAAAAGCAGGAATGCATGGGGAATGCAAAAAACGAATTCACCCGAGTAAATATCAGTTCTTCGCTGTTTTGTTTGAACCACTACGGCAGGACGCTAATCGCTCTCGACTACGACACCTTTTTCTCTCATCTCACCTTTGACTTGAGTGTGGAAAACGTCCTCGAAAATGCTAGCATTATCGAGCAGACTCTTGGCCACGAGGCGCACAGTGTACATCGTCCCCGGCGTGAGCCCGTCGATAACGTGGAAACTTTGAGAAGCGTTTACAGCCTCTGAAATCCTCCAGTTACCATCACCTACACAGCCAAGCACAACAGGTGCAACAAGCAGCAAGTTTTATATTACTCGGGCCACTACACAAGAAGATAGGATTAGCTGTTGCATGGTCATAAATGTTTGTTAGTACTATAGTTCATGTATCTTAATATGTGTAAGGTTATTAAGACCTGGTATTAACATACATCCTGGATGCGTCTCCTGCTGTAACCACATGTTGGCATTGTTCAACATGGAAATACACACAGTTCACGAAAATCAAAATATTTCACGGGCATAAAAACTGCACTGATTCTTTGAAATGTTGTATAAATATTGTTGACAGTGGTTTTGTGTTTTGTATTTGATTTGAATCGTATCCCCAGATTTTTGCCAATACACAACACTACTGTTGGTGTCTGTTGTCAATGTGTGCGTGTGTGTGTGTGTGTGTGAGTCTGTACATCAACATGAGAAACAGAAAAAGAGAGAGAGAGAAAGAGAGAGAATGGAGGAGCTGAATTCAAGCACTACTCCTTCAACTGTAACAAGAAATAACAAAATAAAAATCATGTGGCAATCTGAATATATATTGCTGCAATATTGCAGCAGTGGCTACAAATAAATCAGCATACTGTATGGACACTGAGGAGTGTAAAAATAAAGTGAAACTGCAGCAGGTCAGAGGATGTCAGCTAAGTAGGTGGGATCTAATGCCTCCTGAGGACAGACTGCGTTCATGCATGCTCAGAAATGGAGCCGCGCTCATCACCAAACCTCTGAATTTGATTTAGGATTTAGCATTGTTCATTCGTGATCGGCAACCCTCCGGATATCGCGGATATTAATACCAGGTCTAAAGGCTTTTAACGTTTATTTCTATATATTCTAGAGAACATTCCCAGTTGCAATTAAACACGGTGCCATCTAAAGTTTCCTGTGAGCAAGGTGGGGATGGGGAAATGTAGCTTACGGTTATTCATATGAGCCACGTAAAGCTGTGTGTCCTGCTGCTCTTCTCTGGCAGTCCAGCTGATTTTGGCAAAAGTGTCACTCACATGAGAGCTTATGTTCAACAGGACGGGAACTGATAAAAAGAGAGAGAGAGAAGACACAATAGCAGGAAAACCAAGAAGAAAAGGAAAACACAGAAAGCCACAGAGGTTAGGAGAAAGAAGTCAAGAAAAGAGGATTAGCAGAGGCAAATAGGATCCCCCCCCCTCCCTCCACAGTGAGAACTGCGCGGCGTGCAAAGACGTTTCAAGACGACAGTTCAAAAAAGCAATACTGGGGCAGCAGACTTAATTGAGAGGAGCTGGATTTTTGGGTTGATACAGAGATCGTGGGCGGGAATGACATCTAGTCTTGACTTCCTCCTTTAAGCAAAGCTGGCATTTCCTCATGCCTCTCCACAAAAACTCCAACCCCCCCCCCCCCCCCCTCCCGTAAGCAAACATCAGACGGGTCTCAAATCCCGTTGTTAGTTGAAAGTTCAGATACTTAAAGATGAGATCACAGGGATATTATTGGCATGTGCGAGTGAGAGCTATATACCTAAAGAAAGATGAGGAGAATTTCCTGGCAAAGAGATTGGAGAGGAGAGAGAGCAGTTGTGGCCTGAAATCAAAGAGAAGTCTCAGATGTTAGATTCTTGCTACAACGCTGTCAGGTCTAATGCTCCATATTGTGAAACAAGTGAGCTCTGTTAGACTACATGAGGGAAGGATTGTTAGAGCAACAGCAGGAGTCTTTTCTATATAAAAGGAAACAAAGGTATGTGTTGTTTTTCTTGATCTGCTTTTTTAACCCAAACTATATTTGTACAACTGTAAAGGACACAGACATTTTTTGCGGGAAGGCAATTGCCGTTGCTACGTTTTCTACACCGACACACACCTGCAGCCTTCTCTATCTCTACCACCACTACTACTGGGTTGCAGCAGCTAAAGGCGGGTGATACATACTGCTCTGAACAGGGGCCACAGCTGGAGTCAGGGACAAATCTTCAGAGGGATAAAAAATAAATAAATAAATAAGTAAATAAAAAAAATGGAACAACAGCAGAGGATTAGAAATATATGGAAAAGCTGGCACTGAGGTTTATAGAACAGGAGTGCACACACTCACAGAGCTGTGGATATGAGTATGTATTGTATGAGCATTCTTGAGCAATGCAGTGTCAAAAAAGAATGTCTAAAAACTAGTGTAACTGATATCCAGTGGTTCAGACATTGAATAATTCTTACATTATTTAATCGAATGCTCGCAGGCCAATGTTTACACATCACAGTGTTTTTTGACACTCGTAAATAATCACATTCAAGGTGGCTGAGTTCCATTTCGCTCCCTCTCTTTTCAGGGTGCATGTTAGTTCACAGTCACACTCTCCCGAACTTACACGAACTGAACTGAACCATCTTTAATGTGATCAGTGCTTTATCACGCTGCTAATTGCAATTCCTTGAGGAAACTCAATATGAGATGTGATCATTTTTTTCTGTGTTTTTCAATGATTTAACAATTGTAAGGCTTTGTGTATGGAGATAATACTGTAATACATTATGATTTGATATACTGTTGTTGGTGTGGTTGTCCAAATCAAAAACATGTTACGTATCATCCTGTCCCGGGTGTTCCCCCACTTCTCAACCTCCTATGTGAGCTGGGATCGGCACCAGAGCCCTCGGTGACCCTCATGTGGAGGATAAAGCGGTTGAAGATGAATGGATGGATGTAATGCTGCCAACTGACCTTGTCTGAAGTCTCAATTGAAGAGGTTTAAATCTCACATTGATTTCCAAGTAGAATAAAGATAAAGAGCATAGTGTGTGCACATAATGTTCAGTCATCTGCTGTGGATACGTGCATGAATCCACAGTATACTGGAAAAGAAAATGAATACGGCTGTAAACCTGAAGGCCTGTTCTGCTCTGGTTGCTGAATTCTGGAGTGAACATAAAGCCGGTCCTAGATTATCATGTTTCCTGCTAAGCTTTTTCAGATATGAAGTTCAAGCCATTAGCAAATTTGTTGGTGATAATATTCAAAAACTGTGCCAGAGAGCAAATCATTGAAGGAGCTGGGTCTTTTGTTGTTGTTGTTGTGTGTTAGAGAGGTATATGCTTTTTAAACCTATTCTCGTTTGTAACCCAATTGATCTTTTCTGCTTTATCTCATTCGATTAGAAGAAAAAAAACATGATTTATTTTTTGTAATTTTTTTTGTTGCCACAATCGTGAGCTGTAGGTGTTAGCTCTCCTCGCGATTTCTCACAGATGGTCCACCACATCCTTCTGCTGCCAATATCTTTAACTCCACCTGCACTATTTACATTGCAAGCCTTTATAACACACATACACCCTCTCTCTCTCTCTCTCACACACACACACACACATGACAGTCTGTAATTTTTCCCAACTTTTTTTTTCTTCGAACCAGAAAATGATTCACGGTAACTACACGGTGACAAACATTAAAGGCTCATTCAGTCAAAGGTTAACTCGAAAAGGAACACTGAAGAGCACACTTACTGCGGCTTAATAACTCCCATGTGTTCATATTTTTTTGTTCACTGTCACTCCAGCCCTCCACATTAATGTCTGTAAATTCATGATGCCTCAGCTCTGTGCTACTGGCATCCATAAATCCACTCTGCTGCATTGTGTCCAACATGCCTCCAGGACAGTGCTTCAAAACTACTATTTTATCTCCCCTCTGAGTCCTGGCTCAACCATATTTACAAACAGTGCGTCTAATGGGTCTCTGGCTGGACATCCACCTACAAGGTGTGGAGGCTCTCCGAGGAAGCATAAACATCAGAGAGGAATTAATAACTTTTATTAAAACATTCGAAGATTGTTTAGCAACATTTTGTCATGCAATCATTTTTAGTGATAGTGAGGCTTTTTTGTGAAAGCGTGTTGCAAAATTCCAGAACACATTTCCAGGGTGACTGATGTATTTTCAAGGCTGAAATTACACACAGCTACGCCTGCGCCATGGCAAGGCAGGGAGCTGAACAGACCACATCAGCAAAACAATGATGGACCTCATCATGCTCTTTTGTTGATTGTTTACAGGGGACATATTATACCCTATTTGTCCAAGTTAACCTAGTTCCCTGATGTCCTAATGAACATGTCTGCGACATGCTTTGGTCAAAATATCATAAGCATGAAGCACCACAGCAGTTCAATCAGCCCAGAACGCTCTCTGTTTAGTAGTATCTCTTTAGGTCCACCTAAAAGGTCCATGTTAAAAAAAAAAGTACGTAGTAACAACCACAAAGGCTACTAGGAGCTAACAGCAGTTGGCATTTGGAAGTGATCATTTGCAGGCTCTAGCAGGTACATTGCCGTCGTCATATATGACATGTATCGACTGGACAGATAAATCCTCTGAGGCTGGAAGTTTGTGTAGCACTCTGTGCTGCACTGTGGAGCCAACTTTTCGCGGACTTTGCGAACATCCGGTTTTCAGATACCTTTGCCCTGGCCAGCACTCTCGCCTGTTCCAATTTCACCAATTTAGCACATTGTGACGTCCCAATGAGTGCGGAAGTCAACATCTTGTGTTGTATCTCCTGTACTTAGACTGAGGAGGACCACAAAAACATGAGTGAGTCATTTTTTTTTTCACACTTTGACGACCGATAGGACCTCCAGAGTCCCAAATATAAGCATTTAAATGATTTAAGACTAGATTTTGCATAATATGAGACCTTTAAAATTTTCAACCTGAACCTCAGCAAAAACATACATGCTGAGCCAGATGCTGTTTATCGTAACTCATGTTGTTTCATTTCAAACATCAGAGAAATAATATTTGAGATGTTGCTTTAATTGATTGATGAGCTATCTGTTGTTTGTTGTTAAGCATGTGCTTTAATCCCATGCGCCATTATGTCACTTTACAGACACATTATTATACATTTCTGTAGAGCCAACTGACCAAAATACCCCTGAAACACTCATGTTCACACAGCTCTGCAGCTCACACACACACACACACAAAATAAAAATCTAGGGTTTTAAAGCCAAAGAGTCTCAAAATCCCAAAATTTTGGATTTCTGTTTTCCCACATAAAATCAGGTGTTACACTATAACTCTGTATCGTTCAAATCCAAGCTAAGCTTTAAACTGCACATGGGCAGAATGACCAAAAAATAGTCTTCTTTTATCCAGTGAAGTTTGTGTGTAGGCCAACATCTCAGATGGTGTTAGAAATAGACCGTCCGAAGCTCGCAACCTGCCAGAAAGCTAATTCACGCTTTAATCTCACACCAAAATACTGGACATTCTCACTGTCTGCTTTTAAAGTGAATCTGGATGATGAAATAAGTCATAATGTTGCTGCTGCTACACTTAAAATCAAACATAAGAAATAGAAAGCCAGACAATCCAGTTTTAAATGACCTATACTGGCTTTCTATATCCTTTAGACAAGTTATTTTCTTCCTTTTATATAAAGTATTCAATTTCCCAGCAATTCAAAGCAGCAGTTTAAGACATTATTCAGTATTTATTAGTCTCTTCCCTTTTTTCCCCTAATTTCTCTTCCTGTTCATTGTTTTTCCCCCGCTCCTCCCTCGGTCACTTTATGTTTTATTTGGGTGGAAGACACAAATGAAATAAAGTTGACTGAGTGGGTTTTATTCATAAAAAAAAAAAAAAAAAAACCCAGGGAGGCAGGAATATGCAACAGAGAGCTGATGATAAGACATCCTGACTTCTACTCAGTGTGAGTCTCCAAAAACAGAATTGAAAGCCTTTGTATTAGATCATCCAAGCCTTGAAACACCCACTGTTTTAAAACTCAAATGGATTAAGTTTGCAGCAACGACGAGCTTTACATAGAAAAAGTTGTCTCCAGGCCAAAATAGCCCTAATGGCATCATCATGGGTTGTAACAAAATGTTTTCAAATATTTATAGGGTCTCCCTATAATCATAAAAAGTGGTTTCATTTTGACCACAGTACAATAAATCATTAGCATAAATATCTCCACTTTGTATGAATTATTAAACTGCCACTACCGTGTCTGTGGTACATTATGCTTCTGACACTAGAGGGGCTTTCAAATTAATACCAATGCAAATTTTATCAGCCACGCTGTCCAGCTCAGGTATACGCTGATTTCATCTACTTACGTCCTGATATGATTGTGTTGCTCTCCTGGGCCAGTGGAGGTCCACAACCTGCTCGAGTGCAGGCGCTGAGGTGGAAGTGATAGAGGCTGCCCTCCTCCAAGCCCCGAAGCTGCCACTGTGTGGTGTCAGGCCCAGTGATGTTCATCTCCTGGGAGGCAACCACCTCAAGTGTGGTCTCATTAACTATAGATAAAGGAGACAGATGTCAGGGTCAGTTCACGTGACATAAGTGAGCCTACGCAGAAAAAAAAAAGAAAAAAGAAAATGTTGCCACTGTTTTGGTGTGTTGTATGTTTACGGAACAACAACTACAATGAGGATCAATGGCCGAGGGGAGGAGAAAGACAAGCGAATGTCATGCCGGCTCATGCGGAAAGTGAATGTAGTAGATTCATGTCCTGACAGGTGAGCTGAGGAGGAATACGTTATGAAGAAAAGCGAGAGGAGATGAAAGGAGCAGATAGGGAGCTCAGGGGAGGAGGAGGGAGGGGGTGTAAACAAGTAGCAATGGAGGAAAAAGAGGAGGCAGATGAGAGAGAGAGGGAACATGAAAAGAGGGAGGAGAGTTAAAAGATAATGACTGTATTTTCAGACCTCAGTCTTATTTTTTACGGGTGTGAGGAGGGGGGGGTAATGAATAACAAGAACAATAATATTTAGAATGGGTAATATTGAGCAAGAAGACTATAACAGGAAACCACAAATGGGTTGTAATCTAATAAAACGATTGCAGTAAAATAAATGCCCACATTTTATTACATAATACTGTCAATTACCTTTGTTTTTTAATCATAGAAAAGGCACTTTAGTGGTTGTTTTTGTCAGATTTGTAATGATTAGTGGCGTGGACCCGAAAGCAGACGGAGACGGAGGTGGCTATTTCAAAACAATATAAATTTATTACGAAAATGTATAACAAAAAACGACTTCCCAAAAGTGGGAAGCGATAGGGGATAGGTGGAGAGAAAGGAGGAAAATTGTCCTTGCAGCTACTGCGGGGGTGACTCGGCAGGTCGGCGGAAATCCAGAGTGGAGACAACTCACGAACGTGGCACAGGAGATCCCAGGAGAATAGGGAGACCGGAACAGCCAGGGAGTTGAAGACCAGCAGGAGACGTGACGACCTGGAGCGGAGACGAACGGGTAAGTATTCTTGTGAGGTAAGTACAGCGAGAGAGCTGGCAGCATGACTTTACCCATGTACGTTCGAAAACGATCTGACACCGGTGAGGAGAAATGGCTCCGCCTTTAAGCCCCGCTGATTACACATCTGGTGCAGGTGAGGAGGAGCCGCGCAGGTGCAAACGATCACCGGTGTCTGGGAACTGGGTCAGCCACGCCCCCTGCAGAGTCAGAGGAGAGGGGAAAGAGCAGCAGCCACAAAAACAACACTAATAATAAAATTGAGGAGAAGGTGCAGGTGGAATCGTAACAGTACCTCCCCCTCAAAGAGCGCCTCCTGGCGCTAGGCCAGGCTTATCCGGGTGGGTCCGATGGAAGTCCCTCAGCAAGTCTTTGTCCAGGATGAAATGGCGTGGAACCCAAGATCTCTCCTCCGGGCCGTACCCCTTCCAGTCGACGAGGTACTGGTGACCCCGGCCCCTGCGTCGGCTGTCCAGGATACGCCTGGCTGTGTAGGCCTCCCCCCGTCGATAAACCTGGGTGGAGGAGGAGGGTTGGAGGGTGGGACCAGGTCCGACTCCTCCACTGGTTTTAGGAGTGAGACGTGGAAGGTCGGGTGGATTCGTAAAGCTCTAGGAAGCTTCAGGCGGGCGGCGGACCTGTTGACCATCCGCTCGATGATGAACGGCCCAATGAAACGGGGTGCCAACTTCCGGGACTCGACCTGCAGGGGAAGGTCTTTAGATGACAGCCATACCTTTTGTCCCGGACGATAGTCTGGAGCCGGGATGCGGTGGCGATTGGCCTGCCTCTGGCTCTGGATGGAAGATCGTTGAAGGGATGACCGGACCTGTCTCCACACCGCGTGGCACCGGCGAAGGTAGGTCTGGACAGAAGGGACGGCGACCTCCTCCTCCTGGAAGTCGAAGAGGGGTGGTTGGTAGCCCAGGGTCGCCATGAATGGGGAGATGCCGGTAGATGCGGAGACCAGGGAATTGTGCGCGTATTCCACCCATGGAAGCATGGAACTCCAGGAGGCGGGGTGGCGGGCGGCGACACAACGGAGGGCACTCTCCATACTTTGGTTGGCCCGCTCTGTTTGGCCGTTAGACTGGGGGTGATACCCGGACGTGAGGCTGGTGGACGCCCCCAACGCCGAGCAGAACGCCTTCCAGACCTGGGAAGCGAACTGAGGCCCTCTGTCTGATACGATGTCCTGCGGGAACCCGTGGAGTCTGAAGACGTGTTCGACTAGGAGGTCCCCCGTCTCGATGGCAGTTGGGAGCTTGGTGAGCGGTATATAGTGGACGGACTTCGAAAACCGGTCCACCACCGTCAGGACCGTGGTGTTTAGGCGAGACGGTGGTAGACCGGTAACGAAGTCCACCGCAATGTGGGACCAGGGACGACGTGGGATGGAGAGCGGCTGCAGGAGACCAGCTGGAGGGCGGTTCGAGGTCTTCCCTCGGGCACAGACGGGACAGGCTCGGATGAACTCGGCAGTGTCCTGAGGCATGGAGGACCACCAAAATCGCTGGCGGAGGAACCGGAGAGTGCGATTGTGGCCGGGATGACATGTGAGCTTAGAGCCATGTGCCCATTGTAATACCTCAGATCGTGCCGCGCCCGGGACGAAGAGCCGGTTGGGAGGACCGTTTCCTGGGTCTGGTTCCTCTCGTTGGGCCAGACGGACCCTCTCCTCCACCGGCCAGGAAGCAGCCCCCACGATGCAGGCTGGGGGAATGATTGGCTCGGGAGACAGAGAAGGTGGATCAGGTGAGAATAGTCGAGATAATGCGTCTGGTTTAACGTTCCTTGACCCAGGTCGGAAGGTGAGGGTAAACACAAATCTCCCCAGGAACAGGGCCCAACGTGCCTGTCTGGAGTTGAGACGTTTAGCGTCTCGTAAATATGATAGATTTTTATGGTCTGTCCAAACGATAAACGGAAAAGACGCACCTTCCAACCAATGTCGCCATTCTTGAAGCGCCAGCACGACCGCCAACAGCTCCCTGTTCCCCACGTCGTAGTTCGCCTCGGCAGGGGAAAGGCGTCGGCTGAAGAAAGCGCATGGGTGCAGTTTTTGGTCGGCAGGCGAGCGTTGCGACAGAACGGCTCCAACTCCAGTGTCGGAGGCGTCGACCTCGACGACAAACTGTAGGGAAGAGTCAGGGTGGGAGAGGATTGGTGCAGACGTGAACAGTACCTTGAGTCTCTGGAAGGAATTCTCGGCGTCATCGGACCAGCAGAATGGTTGCAGCGGAGAGGTGAGTCGAGTGAGGGGTCCAGCCACCTTGCTGTAGTCCCGGATGAATCGCCGGTAGAAGTTCGCGAAACCTAGGAACCGCTGCAGCTGCTTCCGGTTGGAGGGGGTCGGCCAGTCCCTCACCGCGCTGATCTTGGCCGGGTCTGGAGACAGCTTACCCTGGTCGATAATAAAACCAAGGAAAGGAACTGATGATGCGTGGAAGACGCACTTCTCTGCCTTGGCATATAGTTTGTTCTCCAGCAGTCTTTGCAGCACCATGCGGACATGCTGGACGTGTTCCTGCTCGGACTCCGAGAAGATGAGGATGTCATCCAAATACACGAACAGGAATTTGTCCAGCATGTCACGCAGAATGTCGTTGACTAGGTGCTGAAAGACTGCTGGAGCGTTCGTTAATCCAAACGGCATGACCAGGTATTCAAAATGTCCCATTGGCGTGTTGAAGGCGGTCTTCCACTCGTCTCCCTCCCTGATACGAACCAGATGGTACGCGTTGCGAAGGTCGAGTTTGGAGAAAACCTTAGCCTTGCACAGAGGGCTGAAGGCAGCGTCCATAAGCGGCAGAGCATATTTGTTGTGGACCGTGATCTCATTGAGACCACGATAGTCGATACAAGGGCGCAGGGTACCATCCTTCTTCTGGACAAAGAAGAAACCGGCTCCGACAGGGGATGAAGAGGGACGAATGAGACCAGCGGCCAGAGACTGGTTGACGTATTCTTCCATGCATGAGCGTTCGGTCTGGCATAGATTATACAGCCGTCGGGAAGGTAATGTGGACCCCGGAAGCAGGTCAATGCCGCAGTCGTATGGTCGATGGGGAGGAAGGGAGAGAGCCAAGTCCTTTGAGAACACCTCCCCGAGGTCGTGGTACGCCGCCGGAATCGTGGAAAGATCTGGAGGCTTGGGAACCGGAACCGGAGTGGTCGAAGGAGCGGGCAGTGCTGAGCGGAGGCAGCGGGAGTGGCAGGGAACGCTCCAGCTGGAGAGTTGCCCAGACGACCAGTCGAACCGGGGATTGTGGAGCGCCAGCCAGGGCAGGCCCAGCACGATCGGGGAGGAAGACGACGGAATCAGGAATAATTGAAGCAGCTCGTGGTGGTTGCCGGACAGGACCAGGGCGATGGGTCTGGTGCGATGAGTGACTGTGGCCAAGATCTTGCCGTCGAGGTCGTGGATCTCCTTCGGTGTCTCGAGCGGGATCGTGGGGATCCCGGCCTGGAGGGCAGTGTCCAAGTCCAGGAAACAGTCGTCTGCGCCAGAATCGACCAGACAGGGGAGCGTGACCGACTTCTGGTCCCACCGGAGTTGACCTGGGAGGATCACACGTTTCTTTGTGGCACAGGAAGCGGCACCGCCTGCCAACACTCCGGCGTGTGTTGGAGAGCTTAGTCCTTTTGGGCGTACTGGACAGTTCGCCCGTTGATGGTCCAGTTCGCCGCAGTAGAGACAGGCCCCGCCTCTCACCCTCACCGTCCGCTCCGCGGAGGTGAGTCGAGTACGCCCCAGCTGCATCGGTTCAGGTGAACCAGGAAAGGTAGGAAAAGGAGGCAGAGAAATGGGAGCCGGATTGTGAGGACGTGAGTAGCTAGAGACGCGCCGGCTACTCGCCGTTCTTTCTCGATCTCTCTCCTGGATGCGATTATCAAGCATGATACATAAGGCAATGAGTGAATCTAAATCGTGGGCGTCGTTCCGTGTCGCTAGTTCATCGCGTATTTCTCTTTTCAGATTCCTAATGAACATAGCGCGCAGCGCCGCGTCGTTCCATGTACTCTCCGCAGCGTGAATGCGGAACTGAATTGAAAAATCGGCCACCGACGAATTACCCTGTTCGGTGTTGATTAATCTGGAGGAAATGTCGGACTCCTGAGGAGAGTGATCGAAAGCTTTGCACAACTGGATGGTGAACGACGAGTAGCTAACTGAAGCGGGGGCTGCGTGGGATAGCGTGGCCGTTGCCCACTGAGCGGCTCGCCCCGACAACAAGTTTACAACGAAAGCAATTTTGGCATTGTCATCGGGGTAGGTGCGTGGTTGAAGGCTAAAGACAAGCGAGCATTGAAAAAGGAAGCTTGTGCATTTACCAATCTCCCCGGAGAATCGTTCGGGGATGGGGACAAAAGGTTCCCGCGGCGAACTAGCGGAAGTGGCTAAGTTAGCGCTATTAGCCGCAACTACCCGCTCCGCGCTAGCGGAAACGGAAGTGGCGGGGGCTACGGGAGGGTTAGCCGACCTAGCAGCATTAGCCATGAGTTCGCGGAGTGAAAGAGAGATCTTAGAAAGTATCTGACTATGGCGCCCGATGAGTACGCCCTGGGCGGAAATAGCCTGCTTACACGCGTCAAAGTCCGCCGGGTCCATGTTGGTCAGATCGTTATGTAATGATTAGTGGCGTGGACCCGAAAGCAGACGGAGACGGAGGTGGCTATTTCAAAACAATATAAATTTATTACGAAAATGTATAACAAAAAACGACTTCCCAAAAGTGGGAAGCGATAGGGGATAGGTGGAGAGAAAGGAGGAAAATTGTCCTTGCAGCTACTGCGGGGGTGACTCGGCAGGTCGGCGGAAATCCAGAGTGGAGACAACTCACGAACGTGGCACAGGAGATCCCAGGAGAATAGGGAGACCGGAACAGCCAGGGAGTTGAAGACCAGCAGGAGACGTGACGACCTGGAGCGGAGACGAACGGGTAAGTATTCTTGTGAGGTAAGTACAGCGAGAGAGCTGGCAGCATGACTTTACCCATGTACGTTCGAAAACGATCTGACACCGGTGAGGAGAAATGGCTCCGCCTTTAAGCCCCGCTGATTACACATCTGGTGCAGGTGAGGAGGAGCCGCGCAGGTGCAAACGATCACCGGTGTCTGGGAACTGGGTCAGCCACGCCCCCTGCAGAGTCAGAGGAGAGGGGAAAGAGCAGCAGCCACAAAAACAACACTAATAATAAAATTGAGGAGAAGGTGCAGGTGGAATCGTAACAAGATTGTTATTACCTGTGTTTGACGCAGTATGGATTACTACAGAGATATTAACACAACACAAGTCTCACTCATGTTACATATTGCAGACACGTTGTTTTAATCGTAAACACCTAAAGAGGGAATAAAAAGAGGGGCGCCCAGAATGGTTGTATACTGAAAAAGGACTTTAAAAAAAAAAAGAAACCTATAGCATTTAAGAGGGAATTTATGAGAAGAGGTAAATGGCAAAGGCAAACAGAAAATATAAGAAGGAGGCAGGAAAAGGAAATGAGGTGAGTAGCAATCACAAGCAGCATAACGTATCACCGAACATGTATAATAGATCAAAGTACAGTATGTGTGCAGACACACTTCTCCTGAAATCCCCTTCATCGGTGTCAGGGCCCATGTTGAAAAGCAGGTGAGAGCTGAAAGTGTGCCGACTCTGTTGTACCGCTTCAGAAATCTAATGGATGTTCTTTTCCCAGCACATTTCATGTGTTTTTTTTTTGAACACTGTCAGATATTTTTTTTTTTTTCATTGACTACTCACACACCACAGTTTTAATGACTGGGACAGATGCACGCTCATTACAGTTAACAGAGGACAAAACTATTGAAATATGTTTATGTGCCACATAATGAATCATCGTTTAAAAAAAACAAAAAAACAAAAACAAATCTATCTGAGAAGATGTGAGAGGGATAGAGAGTGTATTAATGAGCTGACCAGACACAGTGGGTGTTGATGGAGACACCAAAGGGCCGTCTCTCACAAAAGATTTCAGAAATGTCAGCGATTCAGCGAGTGCAGGCTTTGAAAACAGAGAAACTGTAATGAAAAGCTCGCACTCACTTATTCACTCTAACTGTCATGTGAGGGGTTCTTCCCTTCCCAGGTTGTTTTTTTTTTCCTCGAGGATATCCTCACGAATAATAAATGGTAAAGGATTTTGCAGAAGAGGCACTAACTTAAATAATCATTTTTGTGTTAGAGAACCTGTAGTCCCATGAGGACATGTGATAAGAAACACTCTCTAGAAAGTGTCAAAGGAATCTGCACAACTCACAACAGGCTCATTGTGGAGCGTTCAGTGTTAAACACTGCCACCTAGTGTCGGGTGTGAAAAGAGCTGCATGTTTTCAGGGTCTCACTTGGGAATTAAAAACGTCTATATAATTAAAGGTAAACTGTGAAATCTCCAGCACAAAACAAATACATCTATGACTCAATCTTCACTGAATAATTAGTCAAACAACATTGCGTGTACATACTGAGAAAGTACTGCAGGAGATAACCACTGAGGATGCCGTTTGCCTGGGGAGGCGGTCCCCACACCAGCAGGATTGAGTCTTTCTGGGCATTGGAGGCCGTGAGAACAGGCACTTGTTCAGGAACTATGAAAAAAAAAGAGACAGTTCTTTTAATTAATCTGCACTGCAGACAAGATTATCTTACAGGTTGTTGTTGCTGTTTTATTGGAGGGAAATAATTGTTACATCAGCGTTATACAAACAAAAAATTTCTCAAATGTCATTTCCTGTTTTTTTTTCCCGTGTGCAGAATAACGCCACTAATTGACAGATTTAGTCATGCTTTTCTTTGATTTGTCACTGTGCAGAACTAAGTAAACGTTAACTCGTATATCAATGAAAGAAAAAACAAACTTTGATGAATAAATCTGTGAATGAAACAGTACAGAAGCTATAATTGAATGTCAACCTAATCATTAAAGCATTATTGCTGTGAAGTCAGTGTTGTTCTCGACACCTCACCTCCCTCTGAAGTGTTGAAGGAGACCGGGTCACTCCTGGGCCCGTTGCCCTTCTTGTTGAAGACGTTGACAGTGAGTCTGTACTCAGAGAAAGGAGTCAGTCCCGGCACGAAGGCATGACTCCTTTCCCCTGGGAAGGACAGGGACTGGCTGTTTTCTACAATCTTGCTGGGGTCCAGCAGACTTCGCCTCCTTGACCACTGAACCTGTTTGAGGGAATGGACAACAGAAATCTTCCCTTATTAACTATGAATATTATATCTGTAATGTAGCTTTTTATTTTACCTCTGCTAATGAATATGCAAGTTACAGGTAAAATGCTTTTTCATGACATATACTTTACGTTGGGGGGGGGTTGGGGATAATATACCCTATGTCTCAAAGTTAAACTAGTTCCCTGGTGTCCTAATGAACATGTCTGTGACATGGTCAGAATACCATAAGTGATGAAGCACCACAGCAGTTCAATCACCCTGCCAAAACAGCTCTGTTCAGAATGCTCTGTTTACTAGTATCTCTTTAGGTCCAACTTAAAGGTCCACCTTAAAAAAAAAAGTAAAACAATACTTAATGGACAGGAAATGACATTAGCCACAGAGGCTACTGGAAGTTAACAGCAGTTAGCATTTGGAAAAATTATCATTGGCAGACTCTAGCAGGCACATTGCCGTCATATATAACATGTATCCATTGGACTGATAAATCCTCTGAGGCTGGAAGTTTGTGTAGAACTCACTGCTGCACTGTGGAGCCAAGAATAGAACTTTTCACGGACTTCTGCCCCCGTCAGCACTCTCGCGTGTTTTACAGACAAAGCGGAGCTCCGCGAGACAACAATTCCAGGCATTTAGCGCATTGTGACGTCCCAATTAGTGCGGAAGTCAACATCGCGTGTTTTGTCTCCTGTACTTAGACTGAGGAGGACCACAAAAACATGAGTGAGTCATCTTTTTTCACACTTTGCTGACTGATAGGGCCTCCAGAGTCCCAAATATGAGGATTTAAATGATTAAAAAGTAGATTTTGCCTAAAATGTTCCCTTTAAGTGATTATATTCAATGTAGATTGAATTATACATCAAAGGAAAGGTTAGGAGAGGAAAATGAACACTGATCTGAAAACCGAGCTGCGTCTGTGGGTGGACGTGCAGAAATTACATAATCAGATTCAAGAAGTTTCTTAGTTAACTATTGACAAACTCATCCCAACATGGAACACAAAACAAATCTGTATTTGTGTGGCACTTACAGTAAAAAACGTGCAAGTTTGTTCAAGTGTTAAATGACTATACTATAAACTGTAGTTTTCCCTTTTTATTCTCAGAAAACACGAGCTTCGTGCTTTACAGCGTGCCACTCAACATGCCGCTCACAATGTCCTGTTCAACCGACACAGCCTATCAGCATTATACTGCATGGCCACATTACAATGCAAGCAGTGCTGTAACAATATTTCTCCCACAGTATATAGCATCAGAAAAAAAAATAAGATTTACATCTTTGTCTCCCTGTCTAGGCTCTATTCTGCTTCATTAAAATCTTCATTTGCACTTGCAGTACTGGTTGAAAAAGGGAACCTATGGAAAACAACAGCAGTGCAAATGAGTGGTGTCTCTTTCCTCGGGAATCTGCGGCATGTTGACAGAATCTCTACATTATGGAAGCTGGGAGAATATGCTATTATAATAATAGCACTATGTAAATCAGGCAAAGGATTGTGAACAAACTTTCCAAATCAAAGTAAGCAGCTGTCTGCAGCCTGATTAGTTGTATCGCATGACTAATGGCAGCTACTGTATGTGGACGATATTACACATAATGATCTTATGAAAACACCAAGCAGTTGCTGACTGTAAAATAGGAAGTGCATGATATGGTCAGTGGTTATTTCAAAAGATAGAATAGAATAGAATTGTATTTAAATAGGGACAATACAGGCCCTGCGATGGACTAGCGAGCTATCCAGGGGTGTACCCCGCCTATCGCCCTATGTCAGCTGAGATAGGCACAGCACCCCCCGCGACCCTCCAGTGGAGGATAAAGCGGTGGATAATGGATGGATGGATAGGGACAATACAGTTGTTGCAAAACAATAATGCAACCGATGTACTTTATGTAGAGTTTAAACTATTGCTAGTTTGCAACGAGCATACATGATCGAACACGTTAAAACTCCACTAAAACACAGAACTACATGCTGAAATGACATAGCTCATTAAAATGCAAATGCATATGCATAACAACTACCCTTGATGAAACATAACACTGTTTTATCATAATCTTGACCTTGCTCCAAAGATTTTTTTTTTGGATACTGCATTCATTAGTGCAGTATCCTCTGATTAGTTTTGCAATTAACTGGTTTGCATGTTCTCCCTGTGTGTGTGTGTGTGTGTGGGTTTTTTTCCGGGTTCTATGGCTTCCTCCCACAGTCCAAAAACATGCAGATTTGGGGATTGGGTAAATTGGTCACTCTTAATTGACTGTAGGTGTGAGAGTGTGAGTGAATGGTTGTTTGTCTCTATATGTGGCCCTGCGATGGACTGGCGAACTATCCAGGTTGTACCCCGCCTATCGCCCTATGTCACCTGAGATAGGCACAGCACCCCCCACGACCCTCCGGTGGAGGATAAATCGGTAGTTAATGGATGGATGGATGCAATTAACTGTGCTGCTCCATCAAAAAGAAGAAAAATCACTGCTATTTCCACCCAAAAGCATGCTTCATGATGATGGGAGACTTACGCTGTAGCCCCCTAGATGACCTCTCACTGTGGCGGGTGGAACTGCGGTCCAGCTAACTCTTAGAACAGTGCTGTTGATCACCTCCACTGCTACATCCTGAGGTGCTGCAGTCGGGACTGAAGCAAACATGAAGAAAAAAAAAAGGTCAAGAACTCAGACAGCCTGCCAACAACTAGACGACGTCTTAGCGGAGATACTTTTAACGCTGGCATAAATAAAGTGTTTGTCAATGCTCACAGAAAAAAAAAAATGTGGACTGTAGATCAAAGATGACCTGAGCAGTTTTTCTTTTGTTTTAGGATTTGCTGCTGCTTGAATTTGGTTCAGAAACGCTCTTGGAAAAACATGACTGAAAGTTGGTCTTACATATTAGCAGGTCAATGAGTTTAGCTCACACGCTGTGTGTAATGTAATGCTCAAGTGTGCCTTGAATAAACCTTGAATACATTTCTCTCAACATGAATTAGTAGAACAAACACAGGTTTTACTAATGACATTAATTATCGTTCCACTCCAGGATTGTGTTATTGTTCAAGTGTGAAAGCAGGTCACGCTAAATACTTAACACTTTACCAGTAGAAGCTGGGTTTTTTTTTCCCACCTGAACAATGGATTATTTTAAAACTGCATGTTTACTGCACTTTGTGGACGAGTGAAATAATTATTCTGTATGGACATTATAACATTGCTTAAACAAGACATGTAATGGTAGCCTAAGACTTTTACTTTTGCATGTCCACAATATTTATTTGTTATGTGGTGATATTATATTGCTTTTTTTTGCATGAACATTAAACTTTTTGTGGATTAGCATGAAAATATGGTATCGTAGTGTCTTTTTCTTCTCTACATGTGATTGGGCTTGTAACACGAAAGGATAGAAGCACAGCGGACACTCGAGAGGGAAGCACCCATTGCGCCTCAGGAGGCTAAAGGTGCAAAGTGTGTCATGATCTGTCAAATGTGTGAATGTGTGGCCCCTGAGACAAGAAGTGAAAATTTGACATACCTTTGCTCTACAAAGGTCAACTACCATCTGTTCGATTTGAAAAGAGGTGTTTTTTTTGTTTTTTTTTTTAACAAAGGGAAGAACGTTACTACAGCACAATCTGCACATGGTGAAATCTAACTAACATGAAGACAGGGAGAAAAGAAAAGAAAAAAACCTAACCTGACACACTTTCCTGAAG
Source organism: Microchirus variegatus (assembly GCF_963457635.1). Lineage (NCBI taxonomy): Eukaryota > Metazoa > Chordata > Actinopteri > Pleuronectiformes > Soleidae > Microchirus > Microchirus variegatus. The sequence continues at coordinate 19,276,926 of NC_139810.1, forward strand.
ACAATGCCAAAAAAAAACTGAGGGCAAGAGGAAGGAAATACAGTAACGAAGGAAGTTCACAGGAAGATCGAAAGAAAAGCAGATTTGAGACAAACAGAACTGAAATTATGATGACGACACAGAAGAATCATTATATTTTTTAACTCACCATCTTCTCCTGAGTAACCCGTAACAAGTTTCGGTTTAGGTCCCCAGCCATGGCTGTTCCTGCTCTGAACTTTGACCTCGTAGGGCACAAATGTGGTTGTGTTTCTCACAACAAAGGAGTGTCTCTTAACCAGGTGATCCTTCCACAGATCCCCCACGCCCACTCTCCTGTAGCTCACCTTGTACTCAAGGCCTGGGCCGTTGTGTTCGATAGGCAACAGCGGCTGTAACGGGGGACAATGTACTAATGAATTATCAATGATTAAGAATTTTGTCATCATAAAATTGTTCCTTACCTCCCAGCTGATGTCCATTTGATGAGGAAGATGGCCTTGAATCTTGACGTTGTCTGGGTTTCTAGAAGGAGCTTTGGGATTCGTTAAGCATTTGTTTAATTTTACAATTAAATAAAGTGTCGTTTCGTTTCGTTAAATGAATTCACACGGCACATTTCTAATCACACGCAAAGACTATGTACATGACATTCAAAGCGGCAGCTTGTCCTGGAGTTAATACTCGGGGATGTTCTGGGCTTCTTCTCACTGGGGCTGCACAGCATTTATTAAAAAAGAATCTATTGTCACTGTGATAATAACATGCAAAAATACATACAGCTAAAGATACATACATTGCAAAGACAGCTTGAAACTGCACACATTTTGTCTTCACACTGGTTTTGTTTAGCCAAGAACTTGTCATAAATTAATGTGGTTTTTTTTGCTACAAATTTTCCTATAATGCATCCTTTGCACACTTTACTCACATTTCCCCTTGTACTATAACACCCTTGGATCCCAAACGACACAGACAGTGACATTAAAAGAGAATCAGTAAGAAAGTCGGGCACTGAGAGACATCGGATTCAATTATTATTTATACAGTTACTTCAAATTTCAAATGTTTTCATCTTGTATTTACCTATCTGTTTCATTAATTAATTAATCAACAATAAATCCAGGTAATAAACAATGTTTTGTTTTGTTTTATAAGTAGCAGGACATGTTTTCGCAAGGCAGTAATGAACTTGATTTTAACCCTTAAACGCGCCTTCAAAAAAATCACGTTAACACACCCAGCACACCAAATGGTGCGCATGAAAGTACACAGCTATAAAAATAGTATACATCTGTATTTTTGCCTTTTTTTTTTTTTAGGTTTTAGACCAACATCTCATCTTTCCATCCATATCAAATATTAATATATATTTTTTATTTTTAACCCTTAAATTTCCAGGTTTATTCATGATGCACCTTGATTTTATGATCTAAAAAACACAAAAAATGAATTATTTTCAATATACTTCTTGGAAACTGGAATTTTTTTGTTTGGATTATTGCAGCCTGGTATATGTGAAAGATTAGCAGAATCATTTTTTTTTTTGCATTATTATTTTTTTTGTAATGTCAGATGGCCTAAAACACTCACGTTAACACACCCAGCACACCAAATGGTGCTCATAAAGTACACAGCTATAAAAATAGTATACATCTGTATTTTTGCCTTTTTTTTTTTTTTTAGGTTTTAGACCAACATCTCATCTTTCCATCCATATCAAATATTAATATATATTTTTTATTTTTAACCCTCAAATTGCTAGGTTTAGTCATGATGCACCTTATTTTAAGATCTAAAAAACACAAAAAATTAATTATTTTCAATATACTTCATGGAAACTGGAATTTTTTTGTTTGGATTATTGCAGCCTGGTATATGTGAAAGATTAGCAGAAACATTTTTTTTTTGCATTATTATTTTTTTTGGATTGTCAGATGGCCTAAAACACTCACGTTAACACACCCAGCACACCAAATGGTGCTCATAAAGTACACATCTATAAAAATAGTATACATCTGTATTTTTGCCTTTTTTTTTTTTTTTAGATTTTAGACCAACATCTCTTCTTTCCATACATATCAAATATTAATATATTTTTTATATTTTTAACCCTTAAATTGCCAGGTTTAGTCATGATGCACCTCATTTTATGATCTAAAAAAGACAAAAAATGAAATATTTTCAATATAATTCATGCAAACTGGATTTTTTTTGTTTGGATTATTGCAGCCTGGGATATGTGAAAGATTAGCAGAAACAATTTTTTTTTTGCATTATTATTTTCTTTGTAATGTCAGATTGTCTCATAAAATCATGTTAACACACCCAGAGCACCAAATGGGGCTCATAAAGTACACAGCTATATCAAATGCATACATTTGTATTTTTTTTTATTTTTTCTTTTAGATTTTAGACCAACATCTGTTCTTTCTATACATATCAAATATTAATATATATTTTATATTTTTTACCCTTAAATTGCCATGTTTAGTCATGATGCACCTAATTTTATGAAAAAAAAAAGACAAAAAATTCAATATTTTCAATATAATTCATGCAAACTGGATTTTTTTTCTTTGGGATTATTGCAGCCTAGTATATGTGAAAGATTAGCAGAAAAAAAATTGCATTATTATTATTTTATAATGTTAGATTTCATAAAATATTCAGTTAACACACCTATAGCACCAACGTGTGCTCATACAAATACAAGCTATACAAATTGTGTACATATGTATTTTTGTTTTTTTATTTTCTTATTTCTTAGACCAACATTAGACCTCATTATAGATACCAAATAAAATTAAAAAAAAAATGTTTTGTGCTGTAATGAAGAACTTCCACTATTGGTATCCTCTCCTTTGCAGAGGTTATAATCAGAATGATCTGGGGCTTCTGGGCCTCTTTTTTTTTCCCGTTGCTGATCTCCGGCTCCCGGTGTTTGTTGCTGAGCAGGAGGACATTTTTGTCCTGCTTCGGAGTGTAGGACAGCAGGGTGTGAGTAAATGAAGAGATGGAGGAGCCTCGGGAGCTGAGGGGGAAGCTCTGGTCAGTTTTTACGCATTGTGCCAAAAATGGTGATCTTTCGTCGCAGCAGCTCCTCTGCCAGCCCAAATGAGGAAAATAAATGATCAATAGTCACAGTCACCCTCCCAGCCCCTCCGTCATGTCCAACACGACCCTCTCTGTCCTTGGTTTTGTTTCTGCAGCGCAACAGCTGCCCAATAGACGCCAACAGAAGGAGTCCAAACTAAGCCCGCACGGTGGTGGTTATCGAGGTCCTTCCACTCGGGCACTGTCCTTCTCCCATGCAGTTTGGTTCATTCCATGATAAGTTTTGTGATCTCCGTGGTGAAAAATAAATAAAAAGTGTCAATAAGCTCACTAACAATGGCCACGGCATAGCGGGGAGGTTCTGGAGTTAGTCCTGAGTCTGGAGGCTTGAACTGGAGCATCAGGGTGTTTGTGGGTGCCCAGATCGCTCCGTTTTTGGATTTCCATAAAAGGTCCGCTAGTGTCACATCTTCCCCAAAGTCAGAAGAGTCAGTGGAGTGGGTGGGACACTGGAAAGCCCCCGGGAAGTACTCTTCATCGGCTGTGTCGGTGTCCAAAGCTGATGGAACGCATTGCGCTCCGTGCGCTCGTCTTCAATGACCATGTTTAGCGCCTCCGTGGTGCCGCTGTGATGCTTCATTGTGTGTGGTTTGACATGCAAAGTCCAGCTATGCTCCTTAGCTCTGCACAGACACCTCATCACCTGTATACCTGTGATCATTGCAGCGCAGTGCACAGGTGCACAGATCGGGGTTTGTTTTGGCTCTAATTTTTGCTGTACATTTCATGTGCTGGGAAATCGCCTGCATTATGGATATTTCAAAAGCTGTGGGGACCCCACAATTTAGATGTCGGGGTGCTTTGGAGACTGTACTTTGAAGTTTTGGTGCTTTGAAAGTTTTAAAAAAAATGTTTACATGAAAGGAGGGCATGGAAAAGGTGCCACTTGAAAGCCACCTGCGCTTTTACGCATTGTGTCACACTGTAAATGCACTGTGCACGTTAAAGGCACGTGCACGCGCGCACGTGCATGTGCACACGCGCACACTCACATGCACACATGCCCACACACATGTACTCACACACCCATACAAAATTTCTGCCTCAGACCTTATGTGGAGAGAGGGGGGCGGGGTTTAGTGGGAGTGCCCTCGATCAGAAAAAGCAGTTTTTTTCTCCATGTGCCAAAAAAAGAAAAATGACGTAATCTTGATGGAAATGTGTCAGAGCACACATTTAAAGCCTTTTGCTTCAAATGATGTGAAAAAATTAGATGATTCATGTTTTTTACTTTACATTTGAGCAGGATGAAAAATAGTGATTTGAATGGGTTTCAATGAGCACACTTTGGTGCAAAGGTGTGTTAACGTGAGTAAATTTGTCACAGTTGTTTAGAATAGACTAAAAAAAAAATTCACATGAAAATTTTTTAAAGCACCCAAAAATACACAACCTAGCAAATTTTGAACAATATGCATGAAAAAATGAAAAAGATATGCTAAAAAGAAAAAGTCAAAAACACAAAAAGGTGTCTAGGTGTGTTAAAGGGTTAATTAAACCACGCTGTTGGAATAAAAGTAATGCTTTTGTTGTTGTGTCTGCATAGTCTACTTACTGTGAATATGTACATTTCTGCACTTCAAATTCGTTTGATACTTCAACTTTTATTGTATATGGTCATATATGACATGATATATGATCAAATTTTATGCTCCATTTTTGTCAAACTTTTTGTTTCCTTTCTTTCTTTTTATTACGCTGTACATTTATTTGTTATAATTGGGTTTTCATTTGTTGTTGTTGTTTTTGTAAAGTAGTTAATCTTGTCTATGAAATGTTCTATACAAATAAAGTTGCCTTGTCTATGCTGACAGCAAAGCAGGAAGACATTTACACCCCACACACACCTAAGCATTTGCTTATTTATCTCAAGCCACGTCTTCATTGCAACAGTCAGAATCTTTAATTAAATGTTAATTGAAGGTGTGGGTCTTACCAGCAGGGGGTGTTTTGTATTTCTCAGTGGGCTCACTAGGAGGTCCAGGTCCAACAGAATTAACAGCATACACTCTGAACTGGTATTCGAGGTGTCCGTGCAGAGCCAACTCGGCTGTTGCCTGGTTACCAGAGACTTTCTGTAGCTCTTTCCACCTGCCGGGCTCCCATTGGCTCTCCTCGTACTCCACTATGAATTCTGAGCTCATAAAAGAGACAGAACAGCACATGAGCAGTGATTTACATGATGCATTTGCCTCCTCGACATGAACGGAAGAGAAAATAAACACGGTCAATGAATAAGATCAATAAACATCAACGTCATCTCTCACATCTGTGGGTAACATATGAGGCGATCATCTTAGAGCATTGGTTCTCAAAGTGCGGCCCGGGGGCCAATGGCGGCCCACAGAAACATTTCTGGCAGCCCGCAATGAATTACAGTTGATAGTTTTAATCCACAAGCTATTAAGTTTGTTAAATGTTTATTGGACATTAAAGGGTACAGACCAATAAGTGTAAACAAAAATTCTGGGTATACACCTGGTTTCTATATGGTGAATTTTAGTGTATTATTGGGTAATAAGCTGGTAATAAGCAGGTACCTACAGCCCCCAATTACTAGCTATTTACCCAGTAAATATATGGTAACAGAAATGTGTTACTTGATATTAGCCTGTAATTAGAAGGTAAGAACAATGGCCAAAAATCATGGGTAATTACCCAGTAAATTATAAAGTGTTATTATATTAACAGCTATAAGTGTGTTAAAAAATTAGGATGAGGATTCATAAATGTCCACGTCTCATAGGGAAAAATAAGTGAGCAAAACAAAGGAGTGATGTGCTTGTAGCTTTTACATAATTTCTGCAGCAAATTCATTAAAGGTCCCATATTATACCCTATTTCTCCAAGTTAACCTAGTTCCCTGGTGTCCTAATAAACATGTCTGTGACATGCTTTGGTCAAAATACCATAAGGATGAAGCACCACATCAGTTCAATCACCCTGCCAAAACAGCCCTGTTCAGAACGCTCGGTTTAGTTGTATCTCTTTAGGTCCACCTTAAAAAAAAAGTAAAACGAAACTTAAGGGACAGGAAATGACATCAGCCACAGAGGCTACTGAGAGCTAACAGCAGTTAGCATTTGGAAAAGTGATCATTTGCAGGCTCTAGCAGGCACATTGCTGTCATATATAACATGTATCCACTGGACAGATAAATCCTCTGAGGCTGGAAGTTTGTGTAGAACTCTGTGCTGCACTGAGGAGCCAAGAATAGAACTTTTTCGCTGACTTTTGATTTTCGGATACTGTTGCCCTCACCAGTACTCTCACGTGTATGGACAAAGCGGAGCATTGTGACGTCCTAAGGAGCGTGGAAGTGAACATGAGTGAGTCATCTTTTTTCACACTTTGGCGGCTGATAAGAGAGTGCCAAATATAAGCATTAAAATGATTAAAACATTAATTTTGTATGATATGGGACCTTTAAATTAAAGCAGCATTTACGCACACATCCGCCATCTATTTGTTAATGAGAGGTTTTTTGCTCTTTTCCAGTTCCACATTTTTACTTCAGGACTCCACTAAATCTGCTTTACATGACTCACACAGTTTAAAAATAAGTCCCTATTTATTTTAAGCTGCCAGTCATGCAGACTCTTATTTGAGCCTGTGACTGAAACAGACATTAGCTCTGATGCTCGCTAAAAAAACAGAAAAACTCCTCTGAAAAGTCCTCAAAAAGCCCGATGATGGACAGCTCGTCCAAGGAAAACTAACGCTGTCACTCACTCTGACAGAGGCAAACTGTAAGTAACAGATTTTTGAATTTGGAAACGGCAACTTCAACTCCAGTCACACATAATTCTCTCATTCTCATTTAGAATATAAGTGTAGACAGAACACAGATGAATAAACAGGACACTGCTTGTCTGCTTGTATTTTGTGATATAATGATAAATCAGTACATTAAGCTGCAGCTAATTGTTACTCAGTCCCACATTTAAATATGTCCACTTTTTGCAGCAGTAACAGGAGACAATCTTCAGAGAGGAGACAGAGTTGATATAGTGGTCAGAGCAGCACAGTTTGGTAACAACTCCATTTCACCCCAACAACAGTGGAAATGTGCCATATAGTCACTCTGTACTATTGCTAAATTAACAATGTCAAAGCTCGTTTTGAATCACTTTTTTTTTTAAACTGACAACAGGTGAAAAAAGAGCGGTAACGATTCAATGCAGGAAAATCCGATTTTTGATATCAAGGAGTTAATATCCAAAAATTACCACGCTGACCTAAAAACAGTCAATATTTGTTCTTCAATTTAGAGCTATTCTTATTTTTTTATTTGTCTACTTTTGTTTGTTTGTTTTTTTTAAAGCATTTTTCCCCCACTATTTGGTGGCACAATAAGACAAATTCAAACCGTGGTCCCTTCATGCTCCTGGAACCAGCTCAAACTGGGAAGTGAGCACCATATTCTCGTGTTTTTAAATGTTTCTTTTTAAATTCCTCACAGTGAAAAATGTCATGTTTATGTATTTGTGCATGAACTATTATTATTATAATCTATTGTCTCTTGCTGTGAGACTATAGACAATCATACTATTCTATCCTCTCAGCGGTGAAGTGTTTCTTAAGGATGGTTATTGTTGGCACACTTTTCATAGACCAATTACACTGAGTTACACTTTAATTAGTTTGTAATTAGAATGTCTCGATAATGATATCATTATGTGGCTGTAAACTGTGTCACAATTGATTCCCGAAGCAGCTGTCGATGATTAAAAAATTCAGATTTGATGCTTCCTCTACATTGACGACGTCTACCTGTCACTGAGCTGTTGTGATCGCTCCCAGGTTCCCAAGTCAGACAAACGTTCCGCGGACTCTCGATTTTGGATATATTTAAGTTCTCTGGAGCATCAGGAACATCTGTGATATAAAAGTCAAACAACAAACATTCAGTAACAAGTGAGAATAGTAATAGATGAATTCTAAACATGTGTAATCAATATGAATTATGATCTCACCCAGCACTGTGACTCGTGCACTGGCACTGTCTTCATCCAAACTGGTTCTTGCAGTGCACATGTACGTTCCTTGATCTCCAAGGTTGACGTTCACGATCTGCAGCATGCTGTCGTCCACAAAGTATCTGAAAACATGATATATGCAGAAGAGTTTTTACTCCCCGCTGAGTGAATCACAGTTTGAAATGAAACGGCCTAATAATCTTTGTAGATTTTTTTTTTTTTTTTTTTTCAGCTTTTGCTTCTCACTTGCACAACGTATTAGTGATAATCATTAGTGGCACGTCGATATTAATGATGATGCAAAATTTTATCAGCTGTGATACAGCATGAATGTATGAATGCTGAATGAAAATATTGATATAGTCCACTGTTTATCATAAATACAGACAATTTAAATACAGATCATTTATTATTTTTCACAAGAGAAGATGCTTAGATTACAATATGGTATTGGGGCCAAAAAATTTAAGAACTATATATATATTTTTTTTTTTAAATCCTTTCAGAATTAAGTCATAATATCACGAGAATAAAGTCGTAATTATCATTCAAGCAAAATCTCAGCCGATAAGCTGCGACCTGCGTCAAGTTGAGAAAAAAATAATAATATTACAACTTTTTTAAGACTACGACTTTGTTCTCATAATATTAGTTTAATCTCGAAAGATTACATTTTTATATTCTTCAGTGTGGCATTGATACTCGTATTAAATAAAAATAAACACATCATGATCTACTGTCAGTTCAGTGTCCAGTACAAGTCATTGAAGCTATTTCATTTTTATTGCAAGGCTAATTATCCACCTAATAACCAGACAAACATTATTTGGAACACTCTAAGAATTAAGGGTTCCCAAATTGTTCTTCCACAAGGGCTGAGGTTCTACCTGGAACCATTTGCTTCTGAAAAACCCTTTCCTGAATAAAGGGTTTTAAAAGGGTTCTCTGGATCCAGGTGGAAGCTTTATAAAAGGTTCCGCATGAAAAAAAAAAGGACAAGCCGAAGAACTTTATATGGTTCTACTTAGCACTTTTATTTCTAAGAGTGTAAAGGTTACCAAAAGCGAAATCCATACACTAACTTCTTTGCACTTGACCTTTTGGGTCTATGTCTACTCATCGGAATAAGGAAGTCATCTTAAGTCGTTTAATTATCTCTATTTCTGGCTCGGAATTCATTCGCAAGAATCAACACACCTGGAATTTTCCTCGAGGGAGAGCAGGATCTCCTCGCCGTTCTTTCTCCATATCACCTCAAAGTCGCTCCGCAGACTTTTATCATACTCGGCCTGGCACACCAACTGTGCAGTGGTCCCACTGATGAACTCCATGTCCTCAGGTGGAATGATTATTTTCGTAGGGTCTATAGGAAAGGTAGATTTATTATGAGTGGGTAAGATAGTGACAGTGACTTAAATATTCAAATATGAATTTGCTTCCTCTTTCAATGTGGCTGAATACATTCTAACATAAGATGGATTCAATGCAATGACTTGCGCTGCTCTTGCTCAAAGAAAGCGCCATTATTTTGTATCATTTTTGACCGACATACCTTTCACCTCCAGCACAGCAGTGATGGTTGACTCCCCCTCTGTATTGAACGCGGCACACACGTATTCCCCGCTGTCGTCTTTATCTGCACCGATGATTTGCAAAGATCCATTCTGGAGAGGGAAAAATCGTTCTTCCTTTATAGATTTTGCAATATCATCTTTGGCCCTAAGGGGGAAAAAAAGTGCATGTATATCTTACTGAACAGTACAAATCATACAGGGTCGTGTGTGTTTTAAGTATTAAGTGTTCCCAAACCAAACTGACCATGTCCATTCAATTATAGTTCTTATTGTCTTCCACGCAGTAAAACATGATTACATTAAATTCTCCTGTGTTTAATTCACTTTTTTTTCACTTTTTTAAAAAGATCTTGAACTAGTAGAGTAAAGCTTAACCTATAAAGAGGACGAGGGCTTGTTGATCAGATTGAAATGGAGCATTGCCTAACAGAAGCACACGTACTATACCAATATTTTAGGTTTTTTAACTTGTTTTCTTTTCATGGCTCTTCAGAAATGTGATTAACTCTCCGTGTAACTGTAGCAGAGACAACCCGGTAGTTGGAATTAGATTAATTTCAGGGAGCGGAGGAGGATTATATCATTACACACACACACACGAGTGCCATCATCAGAGTATTTAAGGCTAACACCTGAAACGGTGTGGAAGAGTACGCATGATTCTCAGCTGTGATATTTGACCAATGAAATCAATCTGAAAGCAACAACAACATAAATGGAAATCAACAAACAAATTCTGACAATGCCAACAAGACTATAGTTCACTTACCAAGAGATAGTCGGTGGTGGGGAGCTAAAAACACTGCAGTTCAGGATGATGTCATCACCCAGTATCACAGCGTACGTTTGGAAGTCCCTTGTCAGTATCACAGGAGCTGTATCTAAAGGAGAGAGGCAGTCAGAGGGGAGATGTTGAAGAACTAAAGGCAGAAAATCAAATAAAAACAGACACAATTCACTTCCAGGCACAAGAATCACTACAAAATCAATGAAAACATATTTTGATTTAGCAGATATTGGAGGGAGTGTACAACAGTACAGGCACAGTACAGTATGACAGGATGTTTGTTCACCCTTAATCAGTCTAATGAGCGTTAGACTGGAAATATGTGATTTAAGCAACCTTGAAAATTAATTTAAATGATGATTCTTTGTTCATTGCTTTGCCTGGTGGCATGGCATGGCATGGTATGGTAGGGTATGGCATGGCATGGCATGGCATGGCATCGCATGGTATGGTATGGTATGGTATGGTATGGTATGGTATGGTATGGCATGGCATGGCATGGCATGGCATGGTATGGTATGGTTTGGTATGATATGGCATGGCATGGCATGGCATGGCATGATATGGTATTGTATGGCATGTTTGCATGGCATGGCACAATTAGAAAGAGAAAGTAAATGGTTCACCTATATTTATAAATGCAGCCTATATACATTCTATTACTGTAAGACTGTAGCTGACCAGACTCGATGTGTTGTGGTTACAATCAACCATGAGGTGAATGCTTCCAGGAGAATAATGGGGCTTATACGGAGCCCCCGAAGTGACATTGAAAAAAAAAAAAATATTTGACATCTCGAGTTTGAAAGTCGAGATCTCGAGTTTCAAAGTCGAGATCTTGAGTTTCCCAAAAAAATCTGATTTTTTTTTTTTTTTTTTTCATTTTTTTGGGAAACTCGAGACTTTGAAACTCGAAATCAAACATCTCGAGTTTCCAAAAAAAAAAATTGAATTTTTCGTGAAAAAAAAAAAATAAATAAATACAATATCTGATTTTTTGGGGAAACTCGAGATCTCGACTTTGAAACTCGAGATTTCAATATTTTTTTTTTTTCTCATGTCACTTCGGGGGCTCCGTAGGTTTAAGGTCAGATTTAACAATAATTAATGAGCGGATGAACCATCGAGCCATAATGTACACAACTGTATCCTCGCTGGCTGTGCAGGCCTTTAAGTCTGTGCTGGAAAACTCACTCATGATCATGATGTTGACGTTGGCGAGAACACCGCCATGAGTGTTGGAGGCTTCACACTGGTAGACGCCACTGTCCTCTGGTCTGGCGTCGTGAATCACCACAGTGTCATCGAGCACTCGTGTGTTGCTCACTGGGTCATCTAACAGTAAAAAAAATAAAATAATAATTAGGATATGAGAAGAATGCTTTGAAGAGATAAGAAGACATTTGGAAATATTGACTTCAGCTTAAAATAATTGTGAATTTGTTGAATTGAAATAGAAGCTTTATGTTTTATTTTTTTGGGGTGCTTTGGTCCGTTGTGCCACCCACCATATTCCACCCAACAACACCACCACCTGTATTAGTCTGATACACAGAGGGATGCAAGGGGAGCGAGCAGAGAGCAGCGAGAGTAGATGCAATGCATTGGAAATTCTGAGCAATACTGGACATATAAAGCCTCACAACACATCCCAAAAAAATATCTCAACCAAAGGAGAAGCAAAATGAAAGTATACAACGCTGAAAGAGGAGAGGAAGCTGACGACAGACTGCTGCAGATAAGCCAGATAAACCAGAGTGGATCTACTTTTCTGCCAGATAGGGATGCAACACTGGGAAATTTAGTAAAGTTTGGCATGGAATAATTTGAATTGTGGTTACAGTAACCATGTTAAATGCTAAAGGTTGCTATTGTACTATATTGCTATTGCATATATGTTTCCTCAATCCTCAAGTGATGAATATGAGAAGTGTTATAATTGTAACATAGTGAGTAAAGACTTTTTAATTGTGTTGGAACACAAATCAGTCCGCGCAGTCCTTCCTTGTCAAGCTTGTCTCTTGGGTTTTTCAGAACAATTAAGAAAAACAGCTTCTTGTCAACTTGAGGATGATTGCACTGTCCTCCTGCCCAGAGGCTAAAATATGTTTAAAACCGCAGCTAGAATTACTCCTCGTCACCTTGGAAAATGTCTCCATTCCGTCTCCACGTTATGTCTGGCGGTGGTTTTCCACTGACTGAGCACTTGATGTGAACATCAGTCCCAATCACAGTCAGCTGGCTCTGAGGAGGCTCTGTCAGCCACTTCGGAGGCTCTGGGAGACATTAAAGAGAGCTGTGTTGATCTGAGTCAAAACAACTGCCATCCTCGTGTCAGCAGCTTTCCCTTTGAAGCACAAACATTTGTACTCACAAACGCATTCAGTGTGTAATTAGGCCCTGGTGTGGATTTACCTTCCACTATTACATCAAAGTAGTGTACAGCCTCTCCGGCTGGGTTTTTGACCGTACACATATATTTCCCCTCATCACTTTCCTCCACAGCGGGGATGGTCAACTGCTTTCCAAATGTGTTCAATATCTTCCGTGGAGGCAGCTTGGCTCCTAATTTCATCCAATTTACCGTTGGGTTGGGACTAAAACATGAAGCGAGATATTATGAGCCACAATGATAGATAAATGTTAAAAAAAAAATGATGATAGTTTGTAATTATATGTACATACAAGCCCTCTGGTATACATTCAAGGTGCAGGTCCTCTCCCTTCAACAGCACCTTCTCTGTCTGAACACCAGAGGGCAGCAGCAGGCCAGGTTTTCTCACTGGGGGGGCTTCAACTGCACCACAGAGAGAGCAGTCTTCGTCACTCACATGCATCATTTTCATCACAACTCATTTGCAGCTATTTGCATCAAGCAAAACAACAGCGTTGTATGAAAGTGTTGTCGTTCAAATGCCGCTTTGATGTGGGATTATCACTCACCGACATCGCTGCTGTCAGCAGATTCATTGTTGGGTTTCACTAGAAAAAAAACCGACACAAAACAAAAATGTCGTGAGAGTGATAACGGCAGGGCAGGTCCTCATTGACAGTTCTCAAGCCATAGATTCCTGGAATAAACATGACAGGGCAAGCCCTGCTTCTTGGTATGCAGTACATGAATATCTTAAATATATCTATACAATTACCTGGAGTTTTTTTTTTTTATGTCATGCTGATAACTAGTGAGGTGTAATTGAGCAGTTAGTCTATAATTTTAAACAACTTACAGCTCTTGACCACAACAGCCATAGGGGTTTTCTGGACAATGGTGCGTATTCTGGAGAAGGCAACAAAGCAACAGTAATCCTGACGACTGTCGTTCCTTAAGGCATATGAGAAGTACAGGTTGCCGTCAATGTCCATGGAAACCCTGTCGTCTTTCTCAATGTGCTGGAGACCTGCAGATATAACATTTTCACATCAATAATAATGCTCTCAGTCTGGTAATAATCTGGTAAGAATAACGCACAAGTCTGACACGCGAATCCTTTTATTGGCTGCTCTAGAGAAACAAAATAACTGACCTCACACTAAAGGTCATGTGATCATAAACTACTACAGCCTAGCTGCACACTGTACAGACAAGACAATAATGGAAATGCCCTAAAGAGTTTCCTTGTGTCCTTGTATCGAGCCAGCGTATTCATGTGCGGCACGGTGGAGTGCACTTCACTGTGTGACAGCAGCATATTATGGTTTACACGGAGCTTTTATTTGAAGTTATGGGTCAGTGACGCTCTCTTTCACTCCTCTGTCTGACAGTATTTAGCAGTGAAATTTAAGACGTTGCCTAAAGACAAGACACATAGTAATTACGTCAATGTTCAAAGCAAACTCATAAACTAGATTTTCCACTTTAAGGTTGTAGGCCTCCATCAACCACATCACAGTGCAGCTCACGTTTAACTTGAAGGGTGTGATGTCAATATGAGCATAAAGTAAAGTTGACCACCAAACTCTCACCACTTCATCTATAAAGATTTTTTAGGTGTTCTGTAGGTCACAAGTTACTCAGGCAAAACAAAAACAAAAAAAAAATGTTCCGTGAGCGCACACCTTTTAGGCCAAGGTAATATTTTGATCTAACACAGCTGTCACTATGCCACATGGTACTGGTGGGATTAAATGGGTTAAGGGAAAGATTAACCATTAACGCAAAGATAATATTTTGTCAAGTCACGCACATGGACTGGCTACAAAGAGCACAAGTGTTCTGCTGAGAATGAGGATGAACTGAATTCCATCATATTTTTTTGTCTTAACCCAGGTTTGTTTGAAGCAGAGCTCAACAGAAAACTGAAGCCTCTCTTCAGACAGAGGGAAGGTCACTGACCCTAAATCTCTGGTTTTGGCAGTGGTGGGGGGGGGGGAAAGCCTCCTTGAGTTAATCTTACGAGTTTGTACCACTCTGTTCAGACCTAGTATTAAGTGTATTCATCTGAATACATCGCAGGGACACGAGATCTAATCACAATATGTGGTCACAGGAGATGCATCCAGGAGGTTTTTAAATGCAAGGTGTGAACAGTCCTACAAAAATGCTCTCTGCGTGTGATTGGATCACGGAGGACGGATGTTGATACCAGGTCTGACGCAGCTTTAGGGATTTTTCCGAAACTGCCAATCAAACCCACTTTGTGCTGTGATGTTTGCAGAGAAGGAAGGAAGCTGTGATTTCAAACTGTTATCTAATGGTCCGTATAAAACCCTGTGTGTATGTGTTTGAACAGAGACTGAACCAACCAGTCATATCAATCCTATACAAACAGTTGCTTCTTGTCTTACCTATAGACATCCAGTAGATCTGCCGTGGTGCCACACCCTTTGGAGGGTTACACTTGAGGACAATTGGATCTCCCTCTTTAACAACAAGAGGCTCGATTTCCTCCTTTGGAAATTTAGGGAGACCTAATGAAAATACAGGCATCAGAGTAAATTTAAAGATCTGAATAATTAGTCAGAAAAACATCACATAAGTGATCATTTTTTGCATGTATTAAATGTTACTTACTGGGAACCATTAATTCAATTTCTTCCGTTATAGCAGTGCCCAGCTTATTAGAGGCGTAGCATCTGTATTTACCCTGAAACAGGTTCAGGTTCTTATTTTGAAGCACCAAATTTCCACCTGTGTTGTCTGACTTGCTGGTTGTGATGTGTAGTGGGGTAAAGTCTTTGCCATCTTTTGTCCATCTGTATCTGTTGAAGCAAAACGTGTCATCAGTTTCTATTCAGTTAAGTGATCAAATGTTGGGCACCTGCTTAACGATGATTTTGTTGTCACTTTTCACTTCCCCTTCTTCTCCTTTAAATGCTGGGGTTGTTATGCCACTTACTCTGGTGGTGGGTTGCCCTTAGCTTCACATCTGATGGTGACCAAGTTGTCAAAAGGAAGGACAATGATGGGACCTGATGTGTAAGTTATTATTGTCGGAGGCTGCTCCACTGTAATATGAAAAAACAAACACACAAAATTACAATTTCTTACAAAATCATGTTGAACAAACACTTGGAAAATTTTACTTTTTTCCTTTGATTCTTGCCGCCATGTACACTTATAAATAAAAGTGCTAAGTAGAATGATATAAGGCTCTTTGGCTTGTCCGCATAGGAGAACCCTTTTTGGTTCCAGGTAGAACCTTTTATAAAGGTTCCACCCTTATTGTTACCAAGAACCCTTTTAAAACCCTTTATTCAGGAAAGGGCTTTTAAAGGGTTCTCTGGATCAAAACGGTTCTTACTGGAACCATTTGTGTTACCAAGAACCCTTGAAAAACAAATGGTTCCAGGTAGAACCTCAGCCCTTGTAGAAGAACACTTTTGGAACCCTTATTTCTAAGCGTGTATGAAGACACAAAGTCAGCAAAAAGGTGCCTTAGATCAACAGTGAAGTTAAAAAGTAGACCTGTACTGAAAGGCAAAGCATTCTTATTAAACAAAAAAACCTCTGACTTAAACTATTTCCATTATTTTAAAACCGTTTAACGATAGGATGGACACTTAAGAATATCAAAAAAGGTCATTTTATGAAGCACAAAGTAAAAAGAAAATATATACTATATATATGACCAAGCAATTCCTTTTGAAAAAACCTCTTTCATTCATTTGTGCAAGTTTAGGTCCTTGAAAGTGCGATGAGTACAGGTTCTCACACTGTGTGTCCTTGTACTCTAGCAACATCAAACTATAACTTCCATGTAAATCATACATTGGATTTTTCGTAGTTATTAAGCCTTAATACATAACAAGAACTCCCGACCTTCTAGGGGGATACTGAGGCCTGCCGCTCTGGAGGTCAAGGCCATAAGCAGAGCAAGCTGCAGTCTCCCGACCAAACTCATTCCCCTCCACTGGTTACTGGAGACAGACGAGATCAGCAAAACGAGATGATCAGCTGGCGTCACTTTGAACTGCTACGGCACAGAGGACCTGGAGGAGTCAGACAGAGTTTGAAATGGGTTATTTATAGTTTCAATAAATTCACTTACAATCCAGTTGTTTGATGTAGGACCTCATAGAATTCTCAGGATGGCAGTTGCTTGACTCTAAATGGGCTGCAGTTTGTCACATTAAGTGTTGTAAATGTTTCAAACACTTGCGAGGGAAAACTTAGGACAACCAGGAGGCAAAGATCTGACAGCACAAAACCCCCTCTTAAAATGTATAGCAGTGTTTTTCTCTACTAAACCAAATATAGACAAATCTTCACATGTCTTTCTGTTCCACTCAAATATGCTGTGTCCCAGGGTAAAAATAATGTCATCCATAAAGCTCTGCAAGAACATGTATAGGTTAGTTACCTACAGGGCATTTTCAACTCAAAGGCACAACGAACACACAAAACAAGAGTGGAGAATGTGAGTAGAAGAATGAATGCCTTCAACATACATTTAAAATAAATTAAAAGTGTTATATTGGGTGTGGCTGGAAAATAATTAAATAACAACATTGGCATAAAATCTCCAATATCACTGAAAGTTTGTGGTTTAAGGTTTTTCAGGTTCATGCACAGTGCAAACACACAATTAACTGTTTGAATTTGACTTTCTGTGGCTACTGGGAGCTGATAGCAGTTAGCATTTGGAAAAGTGATCATTTGCAGGCTCTAGCAGGCACATTTCCGTCATATATAACATGTATTCACTGGACAGATAAATCCTCTGAGGCTGGAAGTTTGTGTAGAACTCTGTGCTGCACTGTGGAGCCAAGAATAGAACTTTTTGGGGACTTCCGGTTTTACGGATACCGTTGCCCTCGCCAGCACTCTCGCATGTTTTACGGACATAGTGGAGCTCTGCGCGACAACAATTCCAGGAATTTAGCATCTTGTGATGTCCCAATGAGTGCGGAAGTCAACATCGCATGTTTTATCTCCTGTACTTAGACTGAGGAGGACCACAAAAACATGAGTGAATCATCTTTTTTCACACTTTGGCGACTGGTAGGGCCTCCAGAGTCCCGAATATAAGGATTTAAATTATTAAAAAGTTGATATTGCATAATATGGGACCTTTAAAACTTTTCAAGGTGACAATCTTTGTGCCATATCACCCAGCCCTTTCATTGCGTAATCTCAGCCATTTTCACCTTCAAATTAAAAGTTCTTTAGAAATATTTGAAAAACTCTGTAAAAAAAAAAAAAAGGCCCTCATTAAAGAATCTGTGCTAAACAAAATTTCCCACTGAGGACACAAACCATTCAGAGTAAGCTGTTGTCTGTCATCGTGGTGTCAGCACAGCACTTGACAGGAGATTACACCTTAAACGGTGAAGCTTGAGTGGTGGCACTAGATGGCATGCTTAGCGCTGGCATCTGAGCCGCTGTCTGCTATACTGACGTTAGTTCCAAGATGGCAAACTATAAATTGTCCTAAGCCCATATGTATTTCCCAGCTTAGTTAGTTTGCAAACGGGTGAATAGACGGAATAAATGCTAGCAATGCCGAATTGGTTCATCCTGCAGAATGGAAAGCTGTGCTGCTTAAACATGAGTGCTAGGTTTCTGAGAAAGGTAGTTGTTACAAAACTCGATTCAGGATTAATCTGCTTGACTATAAAATCGATGAAACAAATTGATTGACAGTGGCAAAGTAGTATGTGCAGTTAGAACTTTGGGGGAATGGGACTGAAAGTGCACAGAGCTGTTCGGACGTTTGTTCCAGTGGAGGAAACATGGACTTTCATGTCATGTTGCAATGACGCTGTGACTGTCTTTCATTCTTGACATGATATTGGCAATGACAGCAATCATTCAACCCTACTATTAAAGCTTAATTAATAATTAACTTAGTGATAGTGTTTTGAGTAAAGTCACAGACGGAAAACTTCAGGAGTACTTGTACCGCTGACAGGCCCACACTCCTGAGACCTTTCATCCAGATTTAGTGTACGTCAATCCTGACAACACAGAAATAACAAACGCGGGCGACTTTCTTGCTTGGTGTGTTGCTATTGTGTGGTGTTTTTTCCCACACAAAGAGGAACACAAGGACAGATATTTGCAATGAGAACAATCATCAACCCTACTACAAAAGGGTTATTAATAATTAACTGAGTGATTAATCTCAACAAACTTCAGGAGTACCTGTCGGGGTGACAGGCCTTCACTGACATGAGGAGGCGAGACCTTTAATCCAGATTTACTGTATGCTGATCTTGACAACACAGGCGACTTTCAGTCTTGTGCAGAAAACCCACTGCCTGGTGCTCACTCAGAGAACCTTGAGAGTCAGGCAAATGACTAAGCTGTTGTGCACACGTGGAGACCTGCAGACCTGCTGCTATAATGACACGACAAACAAAGCCTACACAGCCTTGTTTTAAAGGCAAAAACATCAGAGCGTAAAAAAATGGGGTGGAGTTCCTATGTAAACACATAACAAAGCGTTTGTTTTGGGAACCAGGGGATCTATTACCTGAACACATGGCAGATCACAGCCGCAGATCTGCTGGGATTATGTTTTCTAAGCCAAGAGTTAGCCACAGCATGAAGAGTGTGACTACTACACAACTAATCCAAGCCAAAAAACCCACTGTGTACAATGATTTCTTTCACTTCAAACTTCTTACAGTCTCCTTCAGACCCACCTTCACAGAGCATTCTATTTAAATACACACACACACACACAGTAAGTATGTGAGGAATCATCCCCCAGGGACAACTAAAAACAAACTTTTAATTAAGTTACAAGTACTCACTCTTTTCTGAGTCATTCTACATCTTAGGTCCACCACAGCTGCACTACAAACCCAGAGGAAAAAAGCACATAGGACAGGGACATCAAAGAATCATTCCAACATCTCTGTCTCTCTCTCTCTCTCTGAACCTTCACTGTCATGTCCTTCCCTCCTCCACCACCACCTCTCATTGCTGCTCTCCTGGTGCACAGACACGCCTCTCTGCCCGCCCTTCCACTCAAGCAGCTAAAGAAGCGATAGGAGACTCACTGAAGTGACATATGTCACCAAAGCCTCTCTCTGGGCAAAGGCGCTCTGTAAGTCTGTGACAATGAGAGGGACAAAAGCCGGCACTGCAGGGCTTCTCTGTGAGCATTAAAGAATGGGTGGAGAGGAAGTACATGCTTGCCTCCCTCCTCTCTTTCTCTCTCTTTCTCCCCCTTTCTCCCCCCCCCCTTTTTCCCCTTGATTCCTCCATCCTGCCTTCAACAAGCCATGCACACCCATTTACACCCAGCTCTGTCTGCAGCGATTTTAATGCTTCGCTGAAAAGGGAAAGGGAGTCATCTTGTCTCAGAGAAGTGGGGCCTTTGTGGAAGTGCAGTGCTCCAGGGTATTGGTATACAGTAGATGGAGGGATGTGGGGAACATGCCTGAAATAGACATGATGTTGATGATGGAAGGGTTCATTCGGATTTTCTTTTTCCTTTTACATTTTCTTATCAGAGTATATTTAAAGAATGATTCCATTCGATCCGTATTCCGTCTGAGGCATCAACTTTTGCACTATGGGTAGCATGGCAGAGCCAGGAATCAGTGGCCTTCACACACTAAGAAATCACAGTACTAGACTGTACCTTTTGCTGTCGCTCCTGTACTGTACCTTTCTCAGTATGTACAGGTACATTTTTGTCACTCGGGGTGCAGAAATGTTTTTTTTAGAGGTACAAACATGCAGGTACAAATGTTGAAGGTAAAGTGTTTGTACCCTGATAGGGGACAACTGGAGCGACAAAGCATTTGTACCTTTTTAGGTACAGTCTCGTACCTTGATTTCTTAGTGTGCAGTTTGTTTCCATATCTGTACTGTATTGGGAATAATAGGGATTGTACATAATGTGTTTCAACTAATTGTATATATATATATATATATATATATATGAATAGATCAGTGGAGACAGCAATATCACTGTGGCCAGAAGTGTCATCCTTTGCATCTATTATTAGACATTCACACTATATTGTGTAAAAGCCTGGTTTTAATCAGTGCAAATATATTCTATGACATTTTAAAAATGACACTAAATTGGCCTTTATACCATTTTTATTTAGACATATTATGAGTTCCAAAACAATGTGATCATGCTTCATTGGTCAGGGACAGGGAGATTGAGAGATACAAAAAACGTAATAAAAAATATATATATATATTTTTTTTTTTAAGTATATAAAACTGATACTAACTGGGTGGCTTGAGTTAACTACTTGTTTTTTATTTTTGAAGCTATGACTGTAACTCAAATTCAAATTCAATTCAGCCTGAAGTCAGAGTGAGTGCAGAGTGGCTGTGTGCCATTACGCAGTCTGATGTTGGCAACACTTCACATGGATCGTGTCCACGTTTAAGAGAGGAGGTCTCGTTTCAACACAAAGAAAAGCAGCCTTCTAGGAACAGCGTAACGGATGTGCTGCATGTTCACTCACGGAGCTTAACATGCAAATGTAGACACGGGGTCGTGTGCACTGACGATTGATGTAAATCAAAAAACCTGTTCAAACGTGTGTCCAAAAAGTCAAATGACTTTTGGATTACTATGACCTGGATGCTTAACGTGCACATTTAATCTCATGGATTTATTTTGAGAGAAGCTGTGTTCAATCCAAAACGAAAGGCCATACAGTTACTACTAATAAATGACAATGTATGTTACATGTCTACATTTGTTGTCAACATTAAGAGAGGAGAGGAGCGACATACTGGCATAAAAAGCTGGACATCACAAGTTGATTGCGCTAACCCATAAAATGTGTATTCAATTTTAGATAAAATGATATATTTCCTTTTCTGATTCAGGAATTATTTATTTTTGAATATGCATCTTCCCACACTGTTAAATGTTTTTGGGTTTTTTTAAATGTAGCAGAGCTGAGTGTGTTCAGGGCTTTTAAAATTAATGCTCATTTTTAAAGAAATGACTGTGAAAAAGCTGTGAATTTCAAACCTCTCCACATCTCACTCTCCTGTGATGATTAAGTAAGAAGGCTGCCCTGCCCACGTATGTCTTTGTCATTTCACATTTCCTCCTTTGCCTCTGGTGCCTTCTGATAATTATAAGACGTTTACTACTGTCTGTCAGTCTGTCTGTACACAAAGCTCTGGAATACACCGTAATTACAACAGAGCTTACAAGAAATGTTGCTGCAACATGATCACCGCGGGTTAAGATTGTACACGTGCATGTGCATGGGAATTTTGTTGCCGAAATGAAATATGAATGTCCATGAGCCTTGCCAATACAATGAAGACAGCAACGATTAAAGAACAACCATCTCAATCACACTTCAACATCACTGAAGCCAAAAGTGTCAATGTGAGAAACGTTATTGAGTTATGTGCTGCACATTTCTTTACCTGCACTTCAACTGCACCTGAACAGGGTACATTTACATGTAATCCCACCACAGGCATTAAAAGGCAATGTAGTTATTGTCAGGAAAATAAACAAATGAAGAGAAGTCATTAGATGCACCAATAAATCAAAGTATGATAAATAATGCTTCTTTACTTTTAAGGCCACTGAAACATGCATTAGTATCTCACGACGTGTTGCTTTCAGATATGACAAACTGTAATTACGTAGAGTAAATACCTCTACATCTAGTACTTTGGTTACATAACTTACAACAATAGCTACACATATTGTTTTTGCAAATGTATTTGAGGGAATGCCGAGGGTACAACCTTTATCAAAGCATTCTGTAAACCTAAAGTAGACCAAAAACAAAAAAAAACAATAAATCGATTAAAATATGTCAATGACTTTTTTTTTTATTCTCAGGATCAAGTCCACAATTAAATCTTGAACAGCAGACAAATTAACACTTGCGTACAATCAGACCTATAATCAAAGACGTAATGGAAGGAAACAGTGACACACCTAGGCTACACGTTAAGTGTTACAACAGCAGCTGATGTTGTGATCTATTATGTCCTCGCAAGCTGCGAGCAAATTACAATAGAGACAAATTCAGTCCGTGTGAACACGTGTACGTACAACGTACACCTGCAAATAGGACAAACTCTGCTGTCAACGTAGACAATGACAGAAATGATTGAGAGGTTTTCTGGCATTCGCAAAGGTCTGAACTGAGAGGAAGAACAAGACTCTGTTCATGGACAAACACTCGTATGTTTACTACTTCGTCTCAGCTAGGTACACAAACTCATTTATGATGTCTTATTTCGGGTCACGTTCTCAAAAGTTGGGTTGTCACGTCTTCAGCGGTGTCAATCGCAAAACGGACGGTAAAGGATTATGTGGTGGTGAAGCTGAAAAAACGTGTAGAAAAACCCAGACGTCATGAATTTCACAATGTTTTTTGGTTTAATCTAAAAAGATGACGGCGCGCGACCACAACCACGAAACCCTCGAAACCACATGTAACAGAGCTGAGGCCGTGTTAACATTCCTTCATTACACTGGCTACATGTGAGAAAGTGTAACACGGATTATTAAGTTTCTTCTGATCTTGAGTACTACTATTGCACATTACTCTCCTCTTTATCAACTAAGTGATTGTCCTGTTTATCAGAGGTTTGTTTCATCAGTTACTGTTACCCAGAAAAACATACAGAATAAACAAATATTTAAAGTATGTGTCACCAACTGAGTTTGTCTCTGTGTCAGTGGGCGGGGAAACATCACCTGTATGCAGTCAGATTTCCATTGTAAAATTCTTAGAATTCTCCTCACAGTTTCAAGTTTGAAAAATCCTTCCTCACGTACCATATGAGCTTTGCAGCGTATAGCCATGTTTGGCTCCAATTACCATTTTAAGGTCATTAAGGCCAAAATACAACAACCTCCCTTACCTTTTAAGGTCAGTGCGTCTTTTTTTTTGTGTGCCGTATATCGTCTCGTCTCTGTTTCAGTCTCACATCAACAAACTAGTAATCATGTGAGGCTGGAACTCACACGAAAGAGCTCCGTGACTCACGTGATACACTTCCACATCAAACCTGTGCTTCCAGTATTATGTAAAGAGGCAGAAGCTCGGACTCGCTTTTACAAACAGGTTTAAAGTAAATTGTGTAGTAGCTTGTATTTCAAACATTCCAAAAAACAAACGGGGACGCTTAGGCCAAAATGTGTGGGAAAACAAAGACATGTCGGTGCTTCTCTGGCTTCTGTGTTTGTGTTTTACACACCACTGTCATGTGTGTTCATTTCACCAAAATCTGAGGGTTATTTTGAACTTGGAAGTGGACACAACATGGCGACACATATAGTGTTTTAATACAGAGGCCAACGTGTGATCATTTGCCATTTAAACGTGTCATGTCTTGCCAAGCGATCGTATACTTTCAGATTATTTGACGTAACAACTAAGATGCATTGCCTTACGCGATTGAACTGTTGCCAGTTGCCTTGACATCGCACTGAATCAACATACAAACATAAACATTTATTTGAACAAGAACAATGTACAAACACTGTTTCTCATTGGGATTCATTGCCAGTAGAGCGACTGGTTTCAAGTGTGTTGAAGGAGTGGGGGTGTTATTGATGAAGTTGGCACCACCACCCATTCCATTCCCCATTTTGTTTACTTCAAGACTTAGATACATTTATGCTGACCACTTGGCCAATGTTTATAATAATTTATTGTTGGATAATTGCCATGATAAACAGTGTTCACTATGAACAATTGTTTCATATAACTTAAAGGGGGGATCATATTTTACATTGCTAATGCCTGTAATCAATCCCAACAGCAGACTCTTTGCTGATTTACTCACTTACTCATTGATTGGTGTGAGTACACTCTTAGAAATAAAAGTTCTAAGTAGAACCATATAAGGTTCTTCGGCTTGTCCTCATAGAAGAACCCTTTTTGGCTCCAGGTAGATCCTTTATATAAAGGTTCCACCAGGAACCCTTTTAAAACCCTTTATTAAGGAAAGGGGTTTTAAAGGGTTCTCTGGATCAAAATGGTTCTTACTGGAACCAATTTGTGTTACCAAGAACCCTTGAAAAAAAAAAACCTTTCTTCCCAAAGAAAGGGTTTTTCAGGTTCCAGGTAGAACATCAGCCCTTGTAGAAGGACCCTTCTGGAACCCTTATGTCTAAGAGTGTAGTTTCATTCCTCCAATTGTAACTTTTGTCCTTTTGTTGTGGTGTTGCTCATTAAAGGTTCTCCCAGTTCACTCAGGTGGGGTTTAAGTGGTTCCTGTGCTTAAGGGTCACCTCTCTAAAGAACAGCTATAGCCTGGCGTGCAAACTGCAAACACACTATTAAACACAGATCTTTAGGTGTATGAATATTTTCCCTAAACAAGCAAAGTCCATCCATAAAACATTGTTAGGTACAAAAACTGACTTTCTCTCTGATTGACACAGGCTATGAAAAACAACACGCATCACCACAGAAGCATTTCTCTAGAAGAAGTCAGTGACAGAGTAGCATTCAGGAGCTTAATCAGTTTGCCACAGCTGGCAGCATTACAGGGAGACAGTGTGGAGACATGCAGTCACACTCAACTTCCTCCCTGACAAAGCAGAGGTCACACGAAGACCTCTCCACACCTTCGTTAACCCTAGCACGTTGTTCCTTGCACTTGCAGAGAAGCAGAGAAGCGTGCACAACTGCCCTCTGTGCTCCGAGATGAGCTGGTAATGAGTTTACAGGATAATCTTGACGGCCTAAAGGGGTTTAGTTTGGGTGGTGGAGTCTCACCAAATGGACGACATTTTGATTTCACCCTGTCGTACACTCCTGGAGTGAGTGTTGATGTGTGTGTTTCACTTGACTGGAACCCATCCAGAAATATGACAAACATGTATGCAGTTTTTAAAAAAACGAAAGAGTATTTAATGTGACCTACAGTAAACTTACACTAGCATGAGCCTTTCTTAGAACTGGAATGGATCTGTGATTATCGTTATTGGTGAAAGCCTGACTGTGTTCTATGGAGGACGAAACCTGACATATCAATAAATAAATAAATACAGGAATAAATAAATAAATACATAAATAAATGTAGGTGAACATAAATGTATAAATAAATATAAAGCATTCATTTATTTATGCATTTCTATATTTATTTGTGTATTTATGTATTTATGTATTTATTTGTGCATTTATTTGTGTATTTATTTATGCATTTATTTATTAATTCCTGTATATATTTATTTATGCATTTATTTATGTATTTATTTATTTATTTAATGATATGTCAGGTTTTGCCCTCCATAGTGTTTGTCCTACTATTTTATGCCAATAAAATATCTGATGTGAACAAGGTCTGTTGTACATAGTTTGTTGATGGGCCGTGTTTAATATTTAGGCTGTACAAAATGTATTTGAAAGTGAAAGGAACACACGAAATACAGATGTGTATCATTTTGTTATTATCAAATCCTTTAATTTTATCAAAGGGAGCAAAAAGACAAAACATGAAACAACATTTGTCCAAAAAATGGGTACCATTGGCTGCCCGGATTTCTAAAAAGTCACGTGTGTGTGTGGAGGTGGGCGTGGCTGACACTCAGCTGCACGAGGGAGTGCAGGTGTGAAGAAACAGTTAATTGACACAGCTGAGGCTGCTTTTGGAATCATCATGTTCTCCCTATATATTCAGTAGCTTGCTGGACTCAACAGGACTGACTGCTTAAGGAGAACTTAAGAGCCAAAGTGCTGACAGAAGTGTTGATATGAGTTATATTGTTTTGTTTGAAGCCACAAATGTGTATGCTAAGCTGCAAACAAACCAAGTTTTGTCAACATCTGTGTTGAGAAAAACTCATAGTGGTAATGAGGCCTACCACACCCTGGTTCACACAGGATGCATGTGTGTGTGTGTGTTTGTTTGTGTGTGTTGCGTCTTGCTCATGCCTGCGAGCATATACGCTGCGCTTCACTCGCCCTGCGTCACCAACACGACAATGGCAAAATTGTCAGGTTTTTCTGTTTTTGACGTTTTTTCCGATTCAGGACGCAACGCACACACGTGATGAGTGGGTCATAGAAGAAGCCCTAATGTATGCGTGTATAATCATTGTTAGTTCATTAGAAACATTAACGTTTGTTATTTGCCCACCATCTTCATCAGTGTTGGCCAGTTCCCTTTCTGTCTTTTGACATTTTTGTTTAAGAGAGAGCCGTTTTGTTGACGTTTGGAACAACCGAGTCATCTTCAGTTTATCTTATTTAACAATGATATCCACCTGTTTATGTGCTAAGTACAGATGGCCCATAAATACACACAGACGCTGACGTAGTCCGTGTGTCTCTTTAAATACGACATACGACATACAGTAGTGCATGCGCCTATTTGTGTGCAGCATTAGCAACAGAAATGTGAGACACTAAATGAGATGCAGCTTTGGGTCTGCTTTGAATATGAGACGCTGCCTCTCGGGGTTGTGGGTATTTAAATTCATTCTTACGATGTAACAGAGCCATTCGCCTTTTTGACCAAATAAACAAACTACAACTTAGTATCTGGAGCCAACAGCAACTAAAAGCCAATTTGTATGTCCATACATAATGGCTATTTCTAGCTGATACAATGTGCAAAGCTTAAATCATCAATCGATACACGTTAACACATTTAACTCCTCTCGTCTCATTGTTCCTCTCATTGGTCGGAGTACAAAGAAGTGTCAACAACAGCCACCCTTTGAGCTACAGAAACCTCCATGTACTGAATGACAAGATGTGATAAATGCCATTTTATAATGTTTGGAAATAGCAGCTGTTGTTCAATCCGGGGGATTAACATTCATCTCCAGAGCTTAGACACAGAAAGTAATGAGGCCTCACATCAGTGCGAAACTTGTCTGATCTTGAAGCATGTCCACACACACACACACACACACACACACACACACACACACACACACACACACACACACACACACACACACACACACACACACACCACTGTGAGCTCTCTGTCTGTCCCATGCCATCTCCCACCTTACTGTTCAAACACTAAAAACATAGTCTGTGGATGTAATTCCTTGAGCTTTACCCTAAAAGCACAGAGAACACAACAGAGTGATTTTCTTGTCACGTTGGAAAAAAACCCAACATATTTTGGGTCTTTCTTGAGCACCTGCAGCGTAGTTTTTTTTCTCTCAAACAAAGCAGAGAAGGACGAATTGTAATCTTTCCACTTTAACATCTACTGCTCACGGATGAAGGGAGTCTTTAGCTAAATCCGAGCGCACTCTTTGTAGATTAAAAATATGATATCTAATAAGTGGAGACTTTGAATGCATAAGCGCTTGCAAATCTTTGACAAGTCCACGTGGAAGGAAAGGGAGTCAAGCTGTTACTTTATGACAATCGGCCACGGCAAGTTCTTTGTGAGAAAGTCATCAGAAAACCATTTACTTATTCACCTTCTCATGCTGCGCTGACAATCTGTGAGTTTCTGCTGCAACATGTCAAGATAATAGAAGTCGTGAGTCACCTGATAATGTACAGTCAGAGCTGTTACTCATCAACAACAGGCTCTCACGGAGAAGGACACAACTAAGTCAGAGAAGTAGTACAAACCCTTTTCTTGGAACTGTAAAGTGAAGTGGACAAAACCCTTCAAATGATTCAATTCAAAGGAGTTATTTATTGAGTCATAGTATCAAAACAAAGGGATCAAACGCATTAAAGAGTAATAGCGGATAAACTTTGACATGATTGAGGCAGCTATGTAATTTAATGTAGCTTCCTATTTCCTGCTTGTCTGAACCTCAATACAACAAAGGTGTTTGGTAGGTCTAAATTATAGTTATGATGGCTACTGTAGGAGCCTTGCCTCGCATTAGTTTGTGCGAGTGATAGTCTCACTACTGTTCAACACAGGCCCATGACAGGGGTATGCTTGTGAAAGTGTCAGGACCTTGCTTCATTTGCATTTCTGGAGCGCGATGAATGAAAGAGTTTGTTCTGGTCTGTGTGTCCAATTGAAAGGGTCCCATTAAGGAGTGTTTTAGGATTTCCTCTGTGTTGGATCGGATGTTTGGGACCTGGTCTATGGAGAAAAGTGCCAGAAACGAAGAAAAGCAAAATGTTTCTGAATGACATGATGTCCTGACTCAAACTGTATGCAGATGATGCATACAGATCCTCGACATCTTTCAGTGTGCAAAAAAAAAAAGGTGGGCCACATGACAAGTGGGCACGCCAATCGGTTTGGGAAATGTTTCAACCGACACTGAACATGTTGTCAGTCTGGAGTCGCGGTGGTTGGTCTCACATTCTGAGCCAAGTATCACACAAAGGTTATTGACAGAAAGTCAGAGGTTGCAATATCCCACCCTGTCTATTAACATGTATACAATGCTGCCAGGAGTGAGGCGTAGATGATTATTAAGACACTGGTGAAAGTTAACAGTGAAAGCTTCAACAACAACATAACAAAACAAATGTCTCACTGTGAATAAGCAAGGTCGGATACAACAGTACCTCGAGTGAGCATGTTTTCAAGATGAGATTAGTACTAATACCACACTGTCATCGGATTCACTTTTCACACTATGTTGACGTTAACATGTAGCAAAAACCTCGTCAAGATTAAGTCAAAGATATACTTTTGAATTTCACACATAAACCATGTTTAGACCTGTATTGGTCTATTGGTGGTACAAAATAGAAGTAGTCTTAAATTTGCAGTCAGTTCTCCTACGTTTTTACAGCTTTGAGACTACAAGGTAAAATGTATTTGCAGTTAAATGAACAAATATTATTGTACAATATCAGAAAAAGATAGTGGTTATAGGGTTCTCAGATTTACTCCCAGGGCCAATTCCAATTCCTATCTTAACCCTCAATCTTAACTGGCCCTCAAAACCAAATGTTGAGGGTTATTTTGTCACTTAATTGCAGATATGTCTTCAGACTGCGGGGGGCAGAATAACACGAAAGCTGCGTCCAGTCTGTCAACTCCAAAAAAAGAAGAAGAACACATTTACGTCACGATTATTTATTACGATCCGTTTGTCAGTCAAGTTATTGGGTTGTCAGTTAGTTATAAGATGATACTCATACAAATGACAGTTACCACACACCACGGCTTATTGAAAAGTAAACGATAGCAAACGATCGCTTGTCCGCACCGGCCGGCTATTGACAAAAGATCGTAAAATACAAATAAATGTTACGCAACAATGACGTCAGTAATCCATAATATGGGCCTGAACTTAGATAATTCAATGGTTTTCATAATTTTTATATCTCTTTTAACAAAGAAAATACTTAATTTGTAGCGTACTTGTTTCGCTGCTTTCGGCGCCATCTTTGTTATGTCAAAACACGCAATGCATTCTGGGTAGCCTTTGCTCCCAAGGATGGTCTCGGAAAATCTCAATATTGAGGGCGATACAGCCCTTAAACTTGCCCCTCAACTTAATTTTTCTGAGAATCGGGACAGCACTTGCACTAGCGGGAGGGTTAAGCAAGGAATTGGAATTCACCCCCATTGTCCAAAAAACATGCAAAATGGGGATTAGGTAAATTAGATGCTCTAAATCGACTAAATTGATTTGTGTAAATGTGAGAGTGAATGGTTGTTTGTCTCTATATGTGGCCCTGTGATGGACTGATGACCTGTCCAGTGTATACCACGGCATTCGCACTATGTTAGCTGAGATTGGCGTCGGCGCCTGCCTGCAACGCTCACATAGAGGATAAAGCAGGAGAATATGAGTGAGTGAGAATATCAGAAAATAGAAGAAAGAAAGGGCCAACAAAGCGTATCCACCCTTCATCTACTGCTTGTCCATCTCTGAGGGTCACATGAGGAACTAGAACCAACCCCATCTTTTTTCTGTACAAGGGTTTTTTTGTTGAGTTTTTCTCTCACTCGATTTGAAGTATACCAGTTCCTTTAAGGATAGAGGGTGTCACTTGCTGTACAAACTGTGAATCCCTTCAAGGCAAATTGTGTTTGTGATGTTGGGCTATATAAATAAAATCCACTTGACTTGACTTGACTTGAACAAAAAAGACAAGTCTAAACAGTTAAGATGTCACAATCCAACAAACAACATGACTTCTTCAACCAAAGCGGACTTAAAGTTTGTTATGATCTGTCTAAATGTGTTGAGGATGAACATATCAGAAATAGTGATAGACAATAATTTGGTTCATCTTTTCCTCCTGGAATAATATCAATTGGTTGAAGATGTGCAATTTTTAGGCTGATCAGGTTTATAACTTCAGCTCTGTACATATTCACACCTGCCATAAAGCGGTACATCATGTGTCTTGTTTACTGTGAGAGAGACTGTGAACCCCGAAAGAACTGAAAGTGAGGGGGCAGCATGCGAGAGACAAATACATACAGGAGATGAGAAGAGGGAGATCGAGGGACTTTTGGGGGGTTATGCCTGTGGCACAGGAGAGAGAAATCCATGGGAATTGACAACTCATTAGCATATGAATCACATTCCAGCAGCAAGAAAAGACATTCAGTTCAGAGCCTATTGTAAGGCCAACAGTAGCAGGTAAAGCAAAATCATTGCACCAAGTACAACGGTCAAAGTTAATCCTCTCATAGTGTGCCACAAGTAGCACTAAAGACTTCACAAACCCAAGGAAAATTCCCTGTGATAAAGATAAAACAACACACATTACCATGACAAACACACATTGATTCAAACAAGCTTGTACAACACCTGCACAATGTGCTCGGTGCAGTGCGGAAGATAAAGTGGAATGCTGTTCCAAATACAGGATGCTTTTTGTCAATCAAATCTCATAGTTTGTTCAGCTGAATGACTCAACTAGAACTGCAGCAAACAGCTCATGAATTATCAGTTGTGTATCATTTCTGGAAACTACAATCATTTTTTTAGTTGTTTTAAGTAAAAACTCCACATATTTGCTGGTTTTAGCTACTTCTCCAAATCAGCCATGACAGTAAACACATGGAGTGTGGGTTTTCTCATTCACAATTCTACACACCAAAGATGAACTGCTGACTCACCTGTTAGCCTGAGTGAAGAGGCATCACAACACAATGACTCACTAACACTAATGGTAATAATCAATAATCTTTTTTGATTTATTAATTTTTGGAAAAGGGTGACAGCCCTCGTCTTTGCTCATGTCATCAACGTAATAACAAACATTTTTCACTACTTTCTTACATTTTACAGCCAAAATGAGCAGCCGTAGGTTAACAGAGAGAAACAAAATGCTTTTATTATACAGTCATTAATCTTACAATTATAAGGTACCTAAACTTATGCCATAGTTGTTTTTTTCATATTTCAAAGATAAAACATATTCTGCAAGTATCAGAGTTATTTTGTAGATTTTACATAGACACATAATAAAATGAAATAATAGTCAATAAACTTAATTTTAAAAAAAATGTCATAGTCACTTAATGTACAACACTGTTGCAAATGTACATGTTTGATACTGTATTTCGCTATTTTTTTGTTTCAATGAAGCTGAATAGGTGCAACTGCTTCTAACTGTATTATTGTACTTTCATTGTGATGTTGCTATTTTTATCCTAGGCTCTTGATACTTCCACCATAGCTGTCCACTTACTGTATATGGTTTGGAAAATCCCCCTGGAAATGCTACACATCAGCCGCAGCGCTGAAAGTGACATGTTTGAGTTTCTCGTAAGTTGTTGTTGCTCATGCAGTTACGCCTCGAAGCAGGGCAACGTGTGTGAACACGGAAACTATGCGTCACAGCAACATTCTTTACCACTGTCAAACACGCACGACTCTTTATTATTATTGGCCTGTGTTTCCATACACACACTTGTGTCTACTGTACACTCAGGCTTAGCGCTTAGATGCCCTGATTTTAATCTCACCTTGGCTACTTGGTCTGAAGTTACAGAACCCAAGCAAAACAGAGCATAGTGAGTCCTCTGAGAAATCAGCAGGAGGTGACCTCACACAGAGAGAATGTTTCAGACCATCGTTTGGCGAGCGGGACATGCTATCACTGACAACAAGGCAATGTGCTTGTATTTGTCACAATTTGGTTCTGTGTGTCTGTCTCAAAGTGAACGGCCAAAAAGGAAGAGTGCAGATGAATGCCGTAAAGAGTATTTCAAGTGCCAGCAGACCGTGTTGTTCACTCACTAAGTGGAATGCAGCCTATTGTCAGTTTGAACTTGTGCAAAAGCTCCCGAGAGTGCAGCATCAGGTGTGGAGGGAGGCTGAGGACAGCAGATATATGTTGTCCCTCAAAAGCCAGATCTTCTTGCTGTTCTTGTGCTCACTGGAGAAACTTCAGTGACAGCAGTTCAGTCGGGGTGCAAAGTTATTTGTTCCCCCCCGTGTGAGGTGTTGATTTCACCAAGCAGTTGTTGGCTGGAGTGGTCGTGGCCTTTGCTCTCGGTTGTTAGGAACAGCCAGAGCCAATCGGCAGAAAGCCAGGCACCATGGTAACCAGGCTGCTGGTCTCTACACTGGAAAGATTTAGGGAAGATCTTCTTCAAGACATTTCCTGTTTAATCCCTGAATGTCTGATGCAAACAAATCTGTCAAACAAATGTTCAAGAAGATAGATGGGACAGACATGGTGAAGAGACAATCAGTGCCTGACAGTGACCCCTCTATTTAAAGCCGCAGTGTTGACTGCGGGGAAGTTCCTGTGTCAGTGGCTCCTGTAAATATTTCACGAGCATTCCAAAGACTGGTCGTCCTCAGTGCACGGCAGTAAATCTCCCCGCCAAATACACAAATCAGCGCTCAACTCGTTTAATGTCTTTTCCAGGGTCATTTACCAGTCTATGTCAACCGACCATCATTAAATTACTAAGATGGAGTTGTGTGTGTGTGTGTGTGTGTGTCTCCGTGTGTGTGTCTTTTTATGGCACAGACGCAGGGAACGAGTACACACACTCGCAGAGGGAAAGATCACGGGAACGTGACGGTGGAGCCACCTGCCAGTCCTTATCAAACATTAAAATTCTCCTTTTGTATTTTCGTTTGTCCATTTATTTTGCATGACAGACAGTGCTGTTGTAATGGAGAGCAGATTAAATAAAACAGACGCAGCAAAAGGCTGTTTTCAATTTGCCCATCAATTAATTTACACGTGTAAAGTCGAAATAAGGCGACATGTTTCCCAGGCAGCTGCTATCTTCCATTCTCAAGAGCAGTCTCAGTCGTACACAGAATGATTAATGTATTCACGCAGATTACATTCGGATTATTGTGCATCTCTGGAAAAGCAAACACAATCACGTTCATTCTACATTCAATATTTTCTGTAGTGGCGACGGGTATTCTTTTGTCGTTTGTTAGAGAAATTAAGATTGTAGTGTGCAATTCAGGTGAAAATTGCTCGAATTGACAGCAATGACAGTTAAATAATTCAACATCCCATGTATGTTTGAACAATTTAACGCATTGTGGTTGTGCAGGTTACAGCCACTCTGATATTGTGCATTGATCTTTATGCCATGAAATGTTATGATTTGGCACATCTCCCGTCTGCTGTCTTATTAGTCAAATACCCAACCATGTCTGCCACATCAGTGCATTTTTAACATTTACCCTTAGAGGATTTTGAGGGTGAAAACCAATCAACAAATTTAAGCATTTAAAATCCTGTATGAGACGAAGAGAAGGTCTCTGTGCTAACCAGTTTATATAACCCCATGTAGTGGCTGCATGATAACAGCATAATGATGTTTATTTTAAGTGAGTGGCAAGGAGATAAAACTCTTAGCCACACATCACTGATTAAGCGTCTGAAAAGCTCACCCCTGTAAAGCTCACACTGCACTGACTGTCCATAATGGATAACAACGAGCTGCACATTTTTGCTGACAGCAGCTAAACTTACACTCCACTCTGTCACGACACATATGGCAGCAGCACAGATCCATCCGAGGCATTTGACAAGCACAGTGTATTACGTGAAAATACGCTATATATAATATTACACGTCCGATGAATCATAGTAATATTTAATTTCAGTTATGGAGGTTTGTTTTTCATCAGTAGCAGTGGCGTTAAGTCAGGCTTCGAACTAGAGCTCCATCACTGACAGAATACTTTAAAACTCTCCTGACAGCCTCCAATTATACAATCACCTAGGTTTGCTGAGAGGTAATTATGTCTTCTCTTTCTCAGGAAGCCAAAACCATGTAGGTGGAGACCAGGCATGCCTGGCATGTGGCAACACATGCTGGATGTAACTGTCACAGGGTGAAATGGGTGTAGAATCTCTGAAAAAAGTAGCAGCGGTGAGGGATTCACTGGGGCACTTTTTTTTATATTGATGTTTTTCTCATTGTTAACCAATGGAGAGCGATTAGCCAAAGAAAGTTTTTTATTCCCATTTTACAGCATTGTGACATTTCCGGCGTGAATCCACTGCAATTTCCCAGTTAGACATAAGAGGTGCTTTCAGGCAAACCACTCACCATCTCTGACATTTAGAATGTATCACCCATTTTTTTTTTTTTTTTTTGCATCCATTAAACAATAACACATTTCAAAACAATCTGTACAATAGAGAAAACACAAGTATGAGGTGAGCAACAAAGGCTCTTAAAAACCTGTTTAAATCATTGTCATCTATTTTTTTAGTATATAACCAGATGAAGGATTTTAATCTCCAGATAATCAGAAAAAAACAAGTGAAATAAAATCTTAGCAAATAGCAGCCCGTCTGAGACAGTGAGCACAGATTTTCAACATTAAAGTGCTGAAGAGGAGTTGGACATGGTTTGGCTGTCAAATGCAGCAGGAAGTGGACGTGCGGAGATGGCTCATGAAAGCGGTATCAGGTGAGTTGACACAGCTGTGCTCATTGGTGATTATGTTCTCCCATGATATGCAGAAGCACCGCTGTATCTCAGACGCCTGACTGCTGCACACTGATAGGACGTGCGTACAAGACGCATACATCCAAGAGGCCAGGACACAACATTTATGTTGATTATATGTGTTCAGCAGTTACAATAAAGTCATATGTGTCTGTGGCGATGGGAAATCATGGTGGGAGCAAGGCCTGCTACAACTGCTTTGTTTAGTTTTAACACTGAATGAACATGGAAGGAATCATAATCTGACTGCAGGCGTTTCACAATGTGTCAAAGTTTTTGTTGAGTTTCATGAACTCATATTTTTTGCATAAACTGATTGGAACAATTCCCCCCTTCAGTCAACTATTAAATGGCTCGTCGTCAGTGCTTGAAAAATATCAACTATTGAAGCTGCGCAATGAATACGTAATGTCAAGCATTCATTAAAGTGACGCTAAGGCTGAGAGAACTTCTCACAGAGACGAAAATTGTCTCGTTAATGTCACTACATGACATGAAATAATGCATCATCCGGTGGGGATAATGTCTTCAAGGTAATTACCCTTAGCAATCTTTGAAAAACCGGCATTATTTTTTTCCAAACCCTGTCCTTCAGACGTCTCTTAAAAAGCCACACCTATAAACAAATGAAGAGCGGAGCATGATATTGCTAACCATATAATCATAGCTCATTTGTGGGTAAGAAAACACCAAAGATCATCATGATGAATGTGAACAACTAATACGTAGAATTTTGGTGACATTTTAGTGTTGAGGAACAGAGACAGATCGCGTACCCTATCTTTAATTAGACCCTATAACCCTAAGGATTCTGGTACCCTAATGGTACTGATTCTTTTACCTCGCATTTACTTTCATTAACAGCACGTTGTTGAGACTGAAGTTCATGTGAAGGGGAGAGCCGGCGAGCACAGCACGCCTGACTGAACACAAAACTGGAAGTGTGTCAGATTTTAAATTAAAAAGCTGACCTGTTTCCCATGTACCAACTTAAATTAATTTAACGAAGCCTCAACCCAGCCTCACGCCGCAGGGAGCGCAGACCCCAGGATTTTTCCAGTTTACCACATTTCATTCGAGTTGGGTCACACAAAGAAAGAGATTCGACCCACTTCACTGTGACAAAGCTGCTGTGGAGGCTTGAATAGGCAGTAATAGGAGGCATGAGCGTGGCCGATGCTGTGGGCAACACAACTGCCACTGCTCCCCTACAGCGGTCAGACGCAGGAAGAGACATGAAAAGATGTGGTCTCTCGTGATGAACAGATAAATGAAAAGATTCCTGACTTTTGTGGTACGAAACAAGCGAGTTTACTTTGATTATAGAGCTAAATCGCCTCTGATCATCATAAAACCAAGCATAAAATTCAAATAGCTGCAACTAAAATTCAACAGAAACTCTAAATAATTGTAAATGTATTGATCAATGATGGTTACATTAGATGGTTGTTATTAAAGAACATCATTTTGAATTTAATGCAGTGCTATAATAGTGTCTGTATGTTGATAGAGATTTGTTTCTCAGTTTTAAGGACAAAAAGAAACCTCACTTAAAGTACTGCCTGTGCAGAAAGCTCAGTGTTTATTCTTTCTGCTGTATAACATAAAGCTGCCTGAAGGTAAACTCACTTTTAAAACTCACCCATGAGACGATCAAGAAGAGTGATGAAGACAATCGAGGTTCCCCAGAAGAGACACTTTCACAGAGATGAAGACTTTTAGTCCTGACAGAAGCGGCACAAACATCACATCTCCTTCAAGAAAACAAGCCAAGTGCGTCACCTTCTTCTTCTTTTTTTTTCTTTCTTCTTTCTCTTACCTCAGTGTTGCCGCCCAGCGTGTGAAACTCTTTGACTGACGGCCAAAAGTTGCGCAGTCAACAACTGCAACTCTGACTCAAGTCTCCACAAGGTTGTCCCTCTATTTTGAAAGCGACGCGGGGTCAAAGGGCACGCAGTAACTCTGCTGAGGACTGGGTGTGTGGAATGACTGCTGTCATGGACTATAACCGGCACGCAGCCAGCTCACACAAAACGTGGGGGGAAATGTTTCCCTCCGCGTGCACGTGTGCGTCTCAACTGTCATTCAAGGTGAAGTCATCACTTGTTGCCCCCATTCATAATCCTAACAGAGTATGCATATAAACATAGTCAGTTACATTTGTTATTGTTTCAATCGCAGTTCTTCCAGTTGCCTTTTTTTCGATGATGGCTCTTTGTTCTGCTTCTGATGTAAATGTGTCTGTTATTATAATAGTGTTTCGTATTATTTTATTCCTTGCAATTGTTTTCTGCTCATGTGAAAACGGTGATTCTGTAAACAGCTATAATGTCACAGCTAAAAGGCCTTTTTACGTTGCATTCACGATATGCACATAGAAACATTGAGAGGAGGTGGGGAAAAAAAAAAGGACAACATGAAAACATGCCTCTGCTCTGTTTGTACAGTATTAGTTTACACCCTGTTATATCAGCTCTTGGAGATGACAAACACAATTAGCACTTAACCAGAATAAAACAACATTCTACCGGTTGTTGTTTTTTTTTTTCTACTGTAGCGCTGTTGAAACATCCTGTCACCTGGAGTGTCTGACGGAATGTGAAGTCCAGCTATGAGGAGGGAGAGCATTCTTGGAGAAAAAATCAATCACAAACAATCTTACGCATACAGCACTGAGTAATGCCAGGCTGTGCTCACTTGATCTTATAAAACATCTTCAGCTTTAAAGGGGTCATATTATACCCTATTTCTCCAAGTTAAACTAGTTCCCTGGTGTCCTAATGAACATGTCTGTGACATGCCAAAACAGCCCTGTTCAGAACACTCTGTTTAGTAGTATCTCTTTAGGTCCACCTTAAAAAAAAAAAAGTAAAACTAAACTTAAGGGACAGGATATGACACAATCAGCCACAGAGGCTACTGGGAGCTAACAGCAGTTAGCATTTGGAAAAGTGATCATTTGCAGGCTCTAGCAGGCACATTGCCGTCATATATAACATGTATCCCCTGGAGAGATAAATCCTCTGAGGCTGGAAGTTTGTGTAGGACTCTGTGCTGCACTGTGGAGCCAAGAATAGAACTTTTCAAGGACTTCGCGGACTTACGGTTTTTCGGATACCGTTGCCCTCGCCAGCACTCTCGTCTGTTTTACGGACAAAGCGGAGCTCGGGGAGACAACAATTCCAGGAATTTAGCGCATTGTGATGTCCCAGTGAGCGCTGGTCAACATTGCATGTTTTATCTCCTGTAGGACCACAAAACATGAGTGAGTCATCTTTTTTCACACTTTGCCGACTGATAAGGCCTCCAGAGTCCCAAATATAAGGATTTAAATGATTAAAAAGTTGATTTTGCATAACATGTCCCCTTTAAGCATGTGTAAGCTGAGGATTCAGTTGTGGCTGAAATGATTCTTTTCATTTTATTACCAATTAATAATGGAAATTGATTTTTTTTTTTTTTTCTTTTTTAAGACAAATAAATAATTGGTTCCAGCCTCAAATATATGGTGTTTTACTGGATGTCTTTGTCTTCTATGACTATGAAACCTAGGGTTTTACTGTCTGTTGGGAAATTTCCACCTACAAAGATTCATTAAGGTTTATCAATGATTGATAGGTTAATAAAGAACATATATGTCATTATACTGGCTGGACTTGTACAGTGTATTCATACATCTGGTGAACATCTGGTGAACATCTGTTGCCCCATGTCCGTGTTTATAACTGTTGCTTACTTTGTCGTGCACGTATTGAAAACACGGTAAACGAAGCAAATGCAGTACGTCTATCCTTGCTGTAATCAGAGAACCAAATTTCAAAATAAACAATCTTCACACACACACACACGCACCTGTAAACACCTTCACCTAAACACGGTTGTTAGAGTGTAAATTAGGGATTTTAACTCTTGAGCACACCATGGCACTTGGCAAGGCCCCTTAAATATATGCTTACGAAACAAGAATGCAACAAAACGAGTACACAAACACACACTTATGTTTTTGCGTAGCACGTCTTCTGACACAACACTGACTTCCATTCATTTGGATCTACCTTAGCCCTAACCACAATTGCCTGCCTCGTTAGAACCAGGTTTTGGTCTCCGTAGCCGTTTTTCCAATAACATTTATTACCAGGAACTTGTTTACCTGGAGGGGGAAAAAAAGAATTACCACTAATGGGTGGTTTGTTTTTCATGTTGCCGACTCAAAAGAGACAGCAAATACGCTCAAAAGAGCCCGGATCTCTTTGTCCACTTTGTCCTTTTCTTTTGCTCCATATTTTTGAAATGACTCATAGCGACATTAATGAGTTCTTCTTTCTCCTTCTTGTTTAAAGGTGGTTTGCATTTCAGCCACATTGGCTTTAACAGCTGCAAAATGTGTTCCACCAATCAGCGTTCCTGATACCTGGTTACCAGAGTTCCTGGTAACCTGAAAAGTTCCTAGTCGCGACTAGGTACTTGGGGGAGTTGAGGGAAAGTTTTTCCCTGGACAATTTTTAGGTCCCAAAGAAGTAAAAAATAAACACACACACACACAAACACACCATGATCAACTGTGGCTCAAATGTAAGACCTTGGTAACCTACAAGAAAATCTTCCAGATTTAGGGTGGACATGTTTTTTAAATACACCAAAAAGCCCTGATTAAACTTTTGAGTTAGTAAATAAAGAATGAGCGAGACCGTAGAAAATTGCTCACGAGGTCTCGACATTATTGTAAGGCTGTAATAAAAAAAAAACCCTCACGTTCCAATTACCACTTGAACCAGCAGTGAACTTATGATGTGCCTCTACCAGTGCACACACAGAGTTCACACATTTACACCCATTATAAATCCATTGTGCTGTGCTGACCTGTAATCTTTACTCTGAGTTGTGTTTCTCTCTGGGCTCAAAGCACTTCATTGCTGTTTAAGTGAAATCTGTGGATTCCTTGATGGTTCACACCCTTGGCAGCAGATTATTTTTAGGCAAAAAAAATAAATAAATCCCCCAATGGTAGTTCACATTGACCCCCTGTCATATTTCCTTTTTTTAGAAACAGACAAAACATGCGAAAAGATATACCACAGAGGAACGAGAAAATGTAGTTGCCATGGTGATGGATGTATATTTCACTGGCACCAGGTCTTTCCTCATGCAGTCTAACAATGCCCCCTAGTGACATCTTAGATGGCCTCGCAAACAAGGATAGCTGTGAAATGATCCACAGTATTTCCACAGCTTTACTCCAACACGCTCAGGAAGCTGGAAATTATTTACAGTAACTCTTTTTTTTTTTACTTTACTTTCACTTTCAATACAACATCATTTGACATTATCTGTTTTCAGGGACGCCGGGGAAATGTGAGTTGACTGATAAATCTGAATGTATGTCCATTTTTTTATTTTTTTTTTTTAAACAAACAAAGTTTGCATATCACAAGGATATATACAGAGGATAGACTCTGTGTTGGTGCATTAGAGCGTGAAACAGGATTTCTACCATCGGCAGTGATTTGTTTGTTGTAAGGGAGCTTCCAATTCAGAGGGTTTTTTTGTCTTTTTTATGGGCAGCCCATGGCTAAGAGGAAAGGAACTGTTTTTCATAACGGAAGGTTCAATCCTGGGATGGACACAGTTGCTGGGGGTGTCCATTAGCAAGGCATACAGTCCCCCACTGCTCCTGTGACGGCATGTGTGTATTCTCTACACTGGTGTGTAATAAGGATGGTTTGAACGCAGGGGTGTCAAACTCATTTCAGTTCAGGGGTCACAGACAACGCAATTTGATCTCAAGTGGGCCGGACGAGAACAATAACACCACAATAATCTATAATCTATATATATTATATATAATCTATATATAATCTATTTTACAAAAAACTGAAATGTATTGAGAAAAATGAATTTCAGCAATATGTACATGTGCATCACAACTTACAGATCACAGTGGATCTGCAAAGGCTCAAAACATGGAGTCACAGGTATCTGAAACTGACAAATATAGTTGTGTCACATTATGAGCAGACCGCCAGATTGGACCCCTTGGGTGAGCCAATTCTGGCCCACGGGCCGTATGTTTGACACTTCTGCTCTATAGGGCACCTCGGAGCACAGCATGCGTCCCGTGGTGTCCGTGCTGTTGTGTGTCATCTCAATCGACTGACAAATGCAATTCAAATAATAAATAATATATCAGTTTACTGAATCTACTGATCTAGCAGATTACACTGAGTCCTCACCACTATCTTGTAAGCTGCCAGTGGCTGCCACATTATCATATTTTTTAAGGACCATGGCTCCCTGGTGACTTGTTAAGAAAGCAGCATATTATCAAACCTGTGACACTTTGGCAAGCTACAGTTAATTTTGAGTGTAATGTTTCAACCTGCCCCAGAAAACACATCACGCTGCATAATTTGACATCTTTGGCAGCGTGTTACCTAACTCCCCTAAATTGTGTTCGCCTGTGTATTAATTTGGCACTGACCTTCAGATGATTGCAGCGAAAAAAAGGTGAACAAGGCAGAGAAAAGGCATGAAAGAGAAGACGGGCAAAAAGCGGACAAAACATATCAACACTGGTTGCGGCACAAATGTTAAGTTAAGTGAATGTAAGGTTTCATTGATGTGGAACATAACTGGCAGAGAAAGAAACCTCACATATTCAAATTAAACTTGAATTATAGCCCATACAATTCATACGATGGTTTCTGCACAGGCTATTTTTTGCCATTTCTTTTGGAATTTAAGTGACACTTCAACGATTAGCCATAGTAGAAGGCTGAACTGCTGCTCACTGTATGAAATCATCCAATTATACATTTCTTTGTATTGAAGCCTAGCATGTGGGCACACTGACCGGAAGATGTTAGGGATCTGTCTCTACACCCAGTCCTTTCAGCACAATATCCAATATGTATCCGCCATGCGCAGCCCAGGTGTCCTTTGCACTGTCTCAATCCACCAACCTTCCTTTTAAGTGTCAGATTCATAAAAGAGCCCCAGAATGGAAGAAAGGAGTGCGCAAAAAAAAGAAAAGGAGCTAATGCTGTGTGGAGCAATTCTCTTTCTGAAGGAGAATGCTTCACAGAATACTGAACATGTGTCTGGTATCGCAGAAGAGAGCTGTGTGTGTGTGTGTGTGTGTGTGTGTGTGTGTGTGTGTGTGTGTGTGTGTGTGTGTGTGTGTGTGTGTGTGTGTGTGTGTGTGTGTGTGTGTGTGTGTGTGTGTGTGTGTGTGTGTGTGTGTGTGTGTGTGTTTTGGGGGGGGGGGGGTTTCTGTTGTTTTTTATTATGGTCAAAGACATTGTGAGGACTCGACTTGTCACATCTTCCAACTTGCGCCAGGAATGAATTCTCTCAATTCTCTCACATTCTGCCACATGGACAACGGTATAGAACTGAAATGGGCACAAAATAGAGATTGCGCTTGGAATAAAATGTAAGAGCAATCAAAACTGACTAACCTCGTTTATTGCCTCAACACCCAGAGGTGTGAATGTGTGGTTGCGTGTGTGAGAGAGAGTGTATCAGTGTTGCAGTGGAATAAAAGAGGTTACATCACAAGCACTAAGCACCGTTACAGGTAGCTTACTACTAATCTATTGGCACCCACGGGAAGAGTGAATTGTTAAGAATGCTCTAATTTGTGTGCATTTTGGGGAATCTGTCACTCTTCCTCTCCCTGTCCACGTGTGCACATGGACAACAAGACAGTCCTAGTGTTCAGTCACCAATGATTACATGCTGTCATCGTTGCTTTAATTCTGCTTTGTTCAAATCCCCCGAAACTTTGTGCACCATATCTTCCAATTAACACCTCACCTCACCTTTGAATAACAGCGGTTGTCAAAGTTTCTTCCGTCTTTATTTTGTTATCTGAACATTGTGCAGCGGTTTGCACTAAAGTTTCAAAATCTACTGTAAAATGCAGATTAATGAGTGCAAACTCACTTAATGAATCTTATCGGATAGATTTTCTGCTTTGCGTGTCACTACGTTGACCATTAAAGGATCCTTCATGTTGATTAAGGCATTTGAATAATTCATGCGTTTGACATCCCGAATGCGACGATACGCGACTGCGTCGGGTAACAGATGTGTTCACCCGTAATCATCAAATGATCGTCTGTAAAAATTCACGATGCAAGCAGATGTTCATTCGTGTGGAAAACAAGAAAAAAAAAATTAGAATAATTTTTTACACTATTTCTACATCATTTTACATCAACAATGTTCAAGTCAACACAACAACAACGAGTGTGACTGCTCTTCAGCAGCTACTTGAGTTTGATGTTTTTTTAAATTTTCTTGAGAATACTGTGTACACAAACCTCTTTCAAACCAGAGAAGAGACATTGTTTGTCTTTAAACGCAAGCCTATATAATATATAAGCCGGTGGTTGTTAATGTATGTTAAATTCTGGGGAATCACTGCGAGGCATTGACCAGTAAGGAGAGTAAACAGTCATTAAAATGAGGCTATTGAAAATCCATACAGCAGTCAGCACCTTGGACCTATACCCCAATCACCTGGATAGATCTTTTTTTATTGAACGCTTGAGAATAGTGTGCCAAAACAAATGCCAGCAGC
The DNA here is from genome assembly GCF_963457635.1 of Microchirus variegatus. NCBI lineage: Eukaryota > Metazoa > Chordata > Actinopteri > Pleuronectiformes > Soleidae > Microchirus > Microchirus variegatus. Next base: position 19,321,168 of record NC_139810.1, read on the forward strand.
TTTGTATACATCCATGATGTGTGTTTAAATCCACGAGATAAATCCCACCCACCCCTCAGTGTTTGTTTCATTATAGTGTCACGTTCACTTACACGTCAGACTCTAATTCTCTCATTGTGAAGGACTCCGCTTGACTCCGATGGCCTTGTTTTCTCATGAAGGAATGTTTTATCAACCTTTAGTGCTGGGAATAATACACAACTATTGTGTTTATAGGTCACATATTTAGGGCTTTACTAAATGCGTTTTTTTTTATCTTACGTGTTCTTGAGTCAAAGTCGTGATTCAATTTATATCACATTTTCAGCTGTGATATAAAGTAGCAATAATTGTGCAGAGGTCACAAAATTAGGCCGTTTTTCTTTTCTTTTTGTTCATAAAAATGAGTCAAGTGAACTTTGAACTGTGACATATTTACAGATTTCACAAATTCAATCAAGTTTGAGTACTTTTCAGTATTTATATAGATAGTGAAAATTAAATTTTCATCAGATTTCCTATAGGTTGTGCTGAAAAAAAGGATATAAGATGCCCTATGTTGCGCATTCTTATAGACTGTAGGTTTAAGCATACACACACATAGAAATAAGGGTTCCAAAATTGTTCTTCTACGAGGGCTGTTTTTCAAAGGTTCTTGGTTACACTGGTGGTTCCAGTAAGAAACATTTTGATCCAGAAAACCTTTTGGAACCCCTTTCGTGAACAAGGGATTTTAAGAGGGTTCTTAGTAACACTAAGGGTTCCAGATGGAACCTTTAAAAAAGGTTCTATCAGGAACCAAAAAGGGTTCTCCTATGAGGACAAGCCGAAGAAGCTTATATGGTTCTACTTGGCACTTTTATTTCTAAGAGTGTAGTGATGGAAAAGGGTTAAAGTAGACGCCAGGTAGCATGTTTCTAATAAAGCTAAAGCATTGTGTGCTAGTTATTCTTGCCATTATTATCATTATTATTATTATTATTGAGATACACAACATAATTAATCTCATTCCTTGTCGAGTATTGTGTTAGTGTAATTAAAGACAGCTTGGGATGGTTTGTTTTTTATATTTGCTCGCTGTATAACGTCTGCCTAAACGTAAACCAATTATTATTCAGAAAACAGAAAGAGTGATGGGTCATTTTGTATAATTTATGTAAGCTTGATGAGGAAAGGGTGATTTTTTGTTATCCTCCACTTAGCATGCAGTCCGTCACAGGGCCACATAAAGAGACAAATAACCATTCACTCTCACACCTACGGTCAATTTACTGTCCAATTTGCCTATAGTCCCTATATTGCATGTTTTTGGACTGTGGGAGGAAACCGGAGAACCTGGAGAAAACCCACGCACATGGGGAGAACATGCAAACTCCATGCAGAAAGGCCTTTGTTCTGAGCAGGTCGTGAACCCGGGGTCTTCTTGCTGCAAAAGCAAGAGTGTTAACCACTACAACATGTAGTCCCTGCAGGTAATTTAATGATTTAAAAAATTGGTTCAGCTCCTCTTTTTTAAAATATGTTAGATTAAAGTTGTAAGTAAATATTGTCTCCGTCCTGGCCAAATCCTGTTCTCCAAAAAATGTTTAATAGAATAAAATATGCTGTTACAGCCCATTCCCGCAGCTTCGAGCAGCGAGAAATTGCTAGGCCCACGTAAGGTATAGGCTGACCTTGTAGGTCCAGTGGTTTTATCGATTACAGATGTCAGACAAAATAATGTTGGCCAGCGAAACCAAACCCCCTGAAACAACATACTGACTTGTATGCCTGCATGCACGCAACACACACACACAGGTTTGTGCAGATACTGTTTTTGAGCACACTGCATTGTTTTCCATTCCTGTGGGCAGCCTGAAAAAAAAGTGTTATCCCTATAACCTCAACCATAACCATACCTAAACCTAACTTTAACTTAACCACACTCCTAATTGTGACCCTAAACTTAACCAGTTCCTCAGAAATTAGGTTCTGCCTTGTTTTGACATGTTTCAGTCTCCGTGAGGACGACTGGTTACATGGTCAGTGATAATGGCTGATAAAGTTGTAAAGCATACACTACACACACACACACACACACACACAATGGGGAGCTGGTGAAATAAGAGGTAAAATATTTATAAGTAATGAATATTCAGCTGAGAGTACTTTTGCATCATCCCCCACAACAGTTTTACAGTTTAAATATTTATAGCTGCCTAAACAAATAGAACAGCCGCAAATCCTGAACATAGGAGTGTCTAGGTGAGCATAAACAAGAGGTACATGAGGCTTGTCGGTCTCTATGGATATGAAGGAGTTTGAAAGAGCTAAAAGCATTCATTTAAATCTGTACGTCTCTATCCCGCAGACAGGTAAAGTATCTCTGGATATGACAAGAGGACAGACTTGTCGTATGAAAATTCACATCGTGTCACAGGTTTCCTGCTGTTTCACAATCTCCTCTTCCCAACCATTTCTCCACTGTCTCCTCTCCGCACCAACAAAGCAATTCTGATTCAGTTATCACTTAATGTGTCTATCCAAATGAGCCGCACAGGGAAATGCCTATCCAGACTGACATGAGGATGTGGGCAGTAACATCAGCTGCCACCTGCTCCTCTCCTAGTGTTTTCTGCTCTGTTCGGCTCAGTGCAGGGCTACTGTCAGTGAGTCTAAATCTGCCAACATTGCGACTTCAGGATTTAAGGACCTTTTTAACCAGGGCATAAAGGCAATGGGAAATGACGATGCCAGTGCAATTTAATTTTGTCAAAACTTCAAGGTTGGCCTAGAGGTAGAGATACCATCAACAAACTCCGGTGAGAAACTCTACTGTTGATTTCTGGCATGGGTGAGGAAGGCGAGCTATTAAATTCACAACCAGCAACTCTAAGGTGGCTGTTGTTTCAGAGCACAAACACAGCTTAAGAGCCCTTGAGACAAACACTAAACCCCAAATTACTGTGAGGGTGATGTACTGCTGCCGAGAATAAGACACTCTGTGGCCTCTGTGTTTTTCCTTAAAGTTGTTTTGTATTAATCTGAAAACTCTAAGTAAACTTAAAAGCCGGGGATTGTCTTATCTCTGTTACAGTAAAGCTGGGCATAAAATTCAGCTTAGAAAATGCCTCGCTTGTGCGACGCTCTGATTTAACAGTTGTCAGTGGCGAAATTGCTGCTTTGCCACACGTGAAATCGTATAATAATGAAGCGTATTGCACACTTTGGTGGTGAGCTACTTCAGCGAAAGAGCAGCGGTCACAAGTAGCCCATCATCGACACAACCTGAAACACTTAACGGGACATTTACTGAATAACCCTCCAAACTGCAGCCTCTTCACGACCGGTGAGTTAAATCAACACCTCTGACAGTCTGTGGTGCAACTATAGCCATGAGCTCAACTCCCTTTACTTTGTATGAGTCACTGTATATCATGTAAATAGAAAGCTGAATTCAGTTTAGATACGTTATGTAATGTGTCTTAATCAGAGGTGGAAAGTAAAGAAACACATCTACTCAAGTTACTGTATTGAATACTTTTTTTGTGTATTTTGTATTTTTTTAAGTACAATTTAAAATCAGGATTTTGTATTTTACCTTTGTACGTATTGACTCAAGTATTGTGCTTACTTTGTGTTGATTGTGTTACTTTATAAATCCTATCCATTACTGAGTAATAACGCAATATCCTGTGCCGCGCCGGGTGTGTGAGCTCCAAAATAGTTTTGGATTTCTGACCCCTTGTCATATTTCTACTACCCTCACACCCCACGCAAAGTAACTAAGTAACTTTTACTTAAAGTACATTTCAAATTAACTACTTTTTACTTCTACCTGACTACATTTTCAGATGACTACTTTTACTTCTACTTGAGTAATATTTCATCAAAGTATTGGTACTTTTACTTGAGTACAATATTTTAATACTTTTTCCACCTCTGGTCTTAATAGTCTGAATTGCATCCACAGCATTCATACTGTAATTAATACGAATTTACATTAATACACTATAAAGAAAGTGTGTTTGAGATCATCAGTGACACAATCATTTACTCAGTGTAACACGTGCTGCTATAAATTCCACATCTTTGCGCCCACTCACTTTGTATTAGTTTGTGTAATAGAGCAAGATGACAAAATAATAATGGATACCTCAATCTGTTGTTGCAGGGAAAGCTTTCTGCTTTATGGCTCATGCGCTGTTCATCCCTCATTACAGCAAGCGTCCACATCACACATGTCGAGTAATACAGTATGCCTGGTTTACTATGGGCCTGTCTAGTGTCACAGAATGATAAAAAAAGGCATTCAGAGATTTCAGTTTATCGAGGCTTAAACATTTGTCTCTTAGTATAATGAGACAAAGTCTCAAAGCACTTCAAACATCTGATCATTGATTAATGTTTAAAAACGGCATTGCTTTTGCCTTGGCCATGTTCAACTCAGAGACGTCAAATCTATACATTTAACTTACTCAGATGAATGAATGTATTGCTGCCATATGCATTTACATAAACAGACAGACTGAGCCAAGGTCAAACCTCTCTGCTGGTTGTTAATTGCAGATCCCATTTGCAGACAGCAAGAAAAAAATAAAAAATAAAAAGAAAGAAAGAAATATTGACCTAGGGAAAGATTTATCTCAAAGTAGATATTTTCCTTCATTAGTCTTTGCAAGGCCGCCCTATAGAACAGAGTAAATTCTCGATTCTCTCAAGTAATGGACCTGTACAGCCATAGAAATGCAGTGTGCAATAAAAGGGATGCTAGCCCATTAGTCTTCTATGTAAGGTTGTTGAAAACAGTCTGGCTAATGAACTAGGGCTACCAGAAATGTTGAGAGGAAAAAAGAAAAAACCAATGAGGGAAATGGGCTGAGGTTATAAGAGAGCGAGAGCAAAAGAGAGAACACTGCGAGCAGCTGTGTACCCGCGTTTAAATTAACTGCAGAAAACACCCAAATCATTTTAGATTGACAGTCACGTAGGTGAGAAATGTTTTCATGGTCAGATTTATAATACAATATAGGAAATGGTTATGAGAAAAGGGAAGAAGATTTATGGTTTTGTTGGGGGAAAAAAAAGGATTACAACACAAGTGAAAGTGATGCAAGTTTACATATTTGTAGCTGGGGCTGTTAAATCTTTCATGAAATAATAAAGTAAACAATATAGTGCTTCCTCCAGTCCTGACAAATTGACAAATTGTCAAATTACTTTCCATTTACAAGAGACAAATTGCCCTCTGTTTCTTCCCATGCACGTCTGTGTGTGAATGTGTGTGTGTGTGTGTGTGTGTGTATTTCTGTCTGTCGTACAGGAGTCTCCACTTTCTGGTCCTCAAATGCTTGCATACACACAGCCTCAATGATTTCTGTCAGGTGTGCAGTCTGGAGTTGAGCAATGCTCCGTGATCAAGAAACATTATAATTAACATCTTAAAACCCATTTGACACGTGAGCATTTTTAAATTCTCTCCGCCCGCTTTTTTGGGAAAATTGCTGTGTTTTGCTGCCTGTTAACCGACCTGCAGAGTGAGCAAATTAAGCGGGTGATATTTTCCTCTCTCTCCAAAAGTGGGTTAAGCATGGGGCCTCTCTGCATTGTGCGATAAGCACAGATCTTGCCACCACTTGCAGTTTGCTTTGTGCTCTCCCAAAATTAGATGAGCCTAGTAATACAGGAGAATGTACATCAAGCCCCTCTTAATAGCTGGGAAATAAGACCTAATGACTTTTGCAGCTTAACACATGCATTCGTGGCACAATGCTCATTGCCATCAAACACACACACACATACACTGAAAGAACTAATACATTCGGGTGTTTGCTATTAAGATGGGTAATCCGTGGACCTCAAGAGGAGTGGCATAAAATATTTTGTGGAGAATGGTTTTCACAACAAGACTGAAGAGCATGAATAAATTACAGGTGAAATTAAAGGAAATGTCAATGACTGCTGCATGGAGCATAATTAATGACACCCCGGCCATGTTAAAGGAACCCGCGCCCTACTATGAGGATAAGCAATTTAGCTGTAATGGGGTTTCTGTTGTGATTGTGAGAGAGGGTGCAAAAGTGTAACTGTCGTAGTAAAAAAGAGTTATTCAGTGTTTTCGGAGACACGGACAGACCGACAAGAGTAATGAAGGGCAGTTGTTTGTTGGAGAATGGGAGAATGAGAGTGGAAGGGAAAAGATTCGGAAGCGAGGGAAGTTCGCTTCCAAACTGAAAATAGATCTTTTCAGCACAAACCAAAGCTGTCAGCGGATGCTTATCAAAAACAGTGAAATGTCAGCCTTCTGCAACTCGAGCGCACAGCAACCAAATCTCTTTCAGCTGGCAATTGCACTTTTGAATAAGTACTTGAAGTAAATGTTCCTCATACAGCCCAAAAATGTGTCTCAGAGGGCTTTACAACCTCAACAATTTACAACATCCTTCTACCCTTGACTAGGACAAGTCAGGAGTAAACACTCACATTAGCAGAAACCTCAGTCAGAGCTATAAAGGAAGAACAGTTATCCCCCGTGATGGACAGACATGCTGATGTAGAGTGGCAAACAAAACCTTTATGTTAAATAAATAATGTAAACATCAATAGTCACCCTGGATGGCATTACCACGGCCTCTTGTTCAACTGTAAGGAACCTTGGAGTTGTAATTGACCCAGATTTGTCATTCGACTCACAACAAGTCTGTGCGTCAGCCTTCTTCCACCTGCGCAACATAACAAAAAAAAAAATCAGAAGCATCCTGTCATCAAAGGATGCTGAAAAGCTTGTTCTTGCCTTTATTACCTCCCCGACCAGACTACTGTAACTCATCATTATCAGGATGCTCCGAAAAAGAAACTTCAGTTGGTTCAGAATGCAGCAGCAGGGGGACTGACGGGAACTATAGGAAAAGAGATCACACCAGTGCTGAGCTCATTACACTGGCTCCTTATTTATACTTTTAGAATACAACTTTAAAATCCTCCTCCTCACATATAAATCAGTAAGTGATCAGTCCCCCCGTCATATCTCAAAGGCCTGGATCAGAGGCCTGCTTGTGGTTCCCAGAGAACCATAGGAGTAGAACGGGAGTGTGGTGTGGAACCAGCTCCCACTTTGTGTTCCCTGGAGGCAGACACTCTCCCTACATTTAAAGTTCAACTTAAAACTTTCCTCTTTAAACTGCATTTAAAGTTCAACTTAAAACTTTCCTCTTCAGTGAAGCTTATAGTTAGGGCTGGTCCAAGTGAACTCTGATCCATCATTTAAGTTGTGCTGCCATAGGCCAAAGCTGCTGGGGGAACAGGCTTTATGCAGCACTGTCTGCCTCCCTCCTCCCCTTCTCAGCACTCACAATTTATCATGACAATAACTTTGTTTTCTCTTCCTCCCTGTAGTTTGTGCCCTTCCTCTCTCTTCCCTCCCTATATCTCTTTGTTCTCATCCTTAATTCCAAAGCTTCAACATCACAGCTCAAATACTACAGCTATAAATATCATTATATATTATATTATTGCTACCAATTACTGCTAATGTTCATATTATTCTCATCCACTCTCACTGTATGGCTTTTCTGAGGGTCACATGAGGATCTGCCCTGATAATGTCGGGTGTAAGCGGTGTGTCACACCCTGGACGAGGTTAATGAAGATGATAGCAATGATGATAATTGTTATTAAAGATAGTGAGTTTGCATTATTCAGCCTATGCTGCTTCACTGTTCCACACGCTTCTTCAATATTATGCTCAGTGTCAAAAAAACAACAAGCTCACCCACACAAGCTAAATAGCCACACAAATAATAGCACTCCCCACTCCCAACCTCTCAGAGCAAAACCTCAGAGCCATCACACGCATCACAAACACAATATCACAAGACAGCACCCACCCACTACACTGCTCTACTTCACAATCCTTCCCTCCGGACGCATGCAGGAACTAAGGCGGGTTTCAAAAACAGCCTGATCCAAGCTAAAACAAATAGTATATTGAAACCATATACAGACGTAACAGTTTTTCACCAATGTTTTAATAAATGTTGGAATGTGTTCTAAATGTGGCAGACCTGTACAGACCTGTACAGAAATAATTTGATCAAATCATGCTGGTCTCTATCTCTCCAATATATTCTTCTCTCCTTTCCATCCTATTTTTCACTCACCCCCCCCCCCCCCCCCTTCCTTCTCCTTTCTCTCCTCTCTTCAACCCCAACCTGTCTAGGCAGATATTTGTACAGTCACCTGAGTCTGGTCCTGTCAGAGATGGTTTTTTTTCCTCTCCACTGTTGCCAAGTGCATGCTAATTGTGTGCCTACTGGGTTTCTCTGTCATAATTACAAGGTTGAGTCTACCATGTAAAGTTTCTTGAGATAATGTATGTTGGCAGCACTATACAAATACAATTAAATTGAAGTACAGTCAAATATACTACACAGTGAAGTTATTGTTAATTATTAATTCGAGGTACAGGCAAAATGTAAAAGAGTCTTGAACACAGTTCGACAGTTACCATGTGTAAAATTAAAGCTGAAATACATGGACACTTGACGTCGTTTCAGCGATATCCACTCAACAACCTGAACTGTATTTTATTTTTTTGAACAATATTGTTACCATGATAATGAAAGCCTTCTGTATTCAATTTGATTTTGTTGTAAAAAAAAATTTTTTTTAAAAATACCAGATTAATCGTAACCATAAGGATGAAGGTCTGGTACCACTGCCATGGGAATGCACCTATTGTTACCATGACAACAAAGGTCCACTGCATGCAGCTGGTACAGTCCAAGGTGGGTCAGTTATGATCACCGAAGCTGGAAAACTTTATTACTGTAAATCTGAGGTAATATGTTTTATTATTATTGTTATTGTTATTATTTCCACATTCATTTTCCCTCCTCTTTGTAAAAAGGAAATAAGGCAGGGGACGATGTCACTAATATCAATATCATCAATAGATCAGTTTGCACCTGTTCTGGCCAATGGTACCTGCTCCTTTGCATAACAACTGGGTGCATTATTGATGCACTGAGTGTTGCAGTGGAAAAATGGCTCAGTTGTACCCGCAACACTTCAGTCTCCTCCAATCAGAAATAAACTTGAGTGACTTTTGTCCAGCCCCCCCCCCCACCCCCCATTTCAAGCCCCAGCACTTGCACACAAAGAACAAGCCTCTCTCGCACATTTTTTAGGGCAATTTCAACACTCCACTCCGCAGCTCTATGTTTTCAGCCACTTGCAACTCATTATATTCCTTTCCTGCTACATGTATGCTTGAGTCCCAATGGCTCTCACTGACCCCACATATTAATACTGGCAGCCAATCCCAGCTCATAAACTCTCACAAGCTGATTCCATGCTGCTTCTTGAGTGCAAAATGAAGGTACGCTCAAGTCAACAAGGGACTGGTGAAGAAAGTCAAAACCAAAGCAGACTGTTTTTCTCACAAAATATACTTTTGGAGACTTTTTGATTATCTCTCATTTCCCTCACCCACTCATCTTCCATGGCTTTGTCCTCTACATAAGGGTCATGGTGCCAATCTCAGCTGACATTATGGGCAAAAGGTGGGGTTCACCCTGGACAGGTCGACACTCCATCCATAGAGACAAACAACCATTCACTCTCACACATGGGCAATTTAGAGTGTTACATTATCTCAGCCCCAAATCTGCATATTTTTGGACTGTGGGAGGAAACCGGACCATCTCAAAAACAATTGAGACATGGACAGTTTAGACAACAGATGAAAAGAAGTTTGAATCAGGGGTTTTAATCCTTTGTGTTCACGCGACACGGATCACGGATGGTAAATTGCCGTGGGAATAATACACAACTTCTTATATGGACACTGTGTTTTCTATGTCTTCTTATGTGTATGATCATTTTACATCACATTTTTAGTTGTGATAGTGGTTGCAAAGTGAACTTTCCACTGTGACGTGTAGTCCCATATTTCACAAATTCAATCTGATTTTAAACATTTTGAGTAATTATGCTCAGGTGTTTTTATATAGTTGGTAAAAAAAAAAAAAAAAAAGATTCATCAGATTGCCTAGATTGTGCTGAGAAAAAAAAGGATATAAGACTCTATATAGTACATTCCTATATAACACAGTAATGGAAAAAAGCAGCTGAAATGCTGTGTTAGGGTTAAACAGGCCTGTTTGTAGAGAAACACAGTTTAATCCAATGGGATTCACACATGTACGATTCCATTATTTGAAGCTGGAGCGAGCAGCCTCTTAGCTGTATGCTTTGCTTTAACACGGAACGCAGGAGGGTGAGCTCTTCTTTACTTTAAAAGGTCAAGTGTGTATGTGGTTAACTAAGTCATTGCAACTGGTAGAAAAACAGCGCCGCTGTTGCTCTGAATCATCTGATTCATATGAAGCTCTTTTGCTTCCACTAAGGTCATAGTGGAGTGCTTTTGAGCTCTGTGACTAACATTTTTTCTTTTTATGAGATGCATTTGACTTAGCTGACCTCTTCATTTACATTTCATCTGTTGCTCTCACGACGGCCTTAGTTCTTCGTTTCATTTTACACAAGATGTCGGAAACATTTGAATTTCTGCACAGTGATAACGATGATTTCCGTGAACACTCGTGTAACACGTCCCCCTTTCTTTTCACATCCCAAAGGTGTTGAATTCTGAATCATCTGTCATCGCCATGACATTTATGTACATTATCATTCTGGAAGTTGCCATAAGAAGAAAGAGGGGGGATGCACATTGTCAGCACAGCAGTACATTAAACCATCCACGTATGCCAAGGAAACATTCTCCAAACCATTATACCGACAACAAAAGCCTGGACTGTTGACTCGTGGCAGCTTGGTTCTCTGGATCTATACTGTTGACACACAAATTCGAACTTTTATTTCTTTGTGGCTCAGCAGGAATTCTGATTAGTCAGTCCAAAGTATGTCCTTTTGTCTGCAGTTTGCAACAAACTGATTAGTCTCCGCTCTGCCCTCCCTTTCCCAAGCCAGTTAGGGAACAAGTCAACTTTATTTCCACAGGACAGTTAAAAAAAACCAAGGTTGACCAAAGGGCTTTACAGAGTTAAAGGGACACTACGTAGTATTTATGGGTTTATATAACCCAAAATCCACTTTTTCATACATACTTATGTGCTCCTGCATTGTCTAGTCGCTGTATAATAGTTTTTGTTTCATTTTCGTAGTGTTTCAAAAAGTAATGTAAAATAACATGGTCACGGCCGCTATTGCATTGCCGCTGTTAGCAGCGAGACGCCATGTTTCTACCGGAGCCTGTAAGGACAAACCCGAGAGAACAAATCAAGCGTCGCTTTACTTGTAGCGGAAGTCCTGCCTCCACTGACGGAGCAGGAAGTCTGAGGTATAAACAGAGTGGAAAAGTACTGGTCAGCTGGAGAGAGAAAGACGACGAGGACGACATTTGACCGGCTGAGGATACCGTATAGCGCTCAGGGAAGAGAGGGGGTGAGCAGAGGAGCAGTTCGTTGTTGTAAATTTCAGCCTCTCCTCTAGATGTCACTATAAACTACTTACTTCACCTTTAAAGGCACAGCAACGACGTATAAAACATAAAGGTATAAAACATAAAAGTAAAACAGTAAAGTGTCCGGGTTGACACCGGGTCTTTAAAAGTGATTTAAAATGTTCGATGGTAGGGGAAGATGTAATTTCCATCGGTTAGTCGTTTAGGGGCCGCTACAGCGAAGGGTCGTTTTTGGCGCATCTAAAAGCAACCTGTTGTTAGACCTCAGAGCTGGGGATGGGGTGTGAAGAAGGTGCTCATGGTGCCAAACCATTAAGAGCTTTAACAACCAACAATAACATTTTAAACTCAATCCTATAACGAATAGGAAGCCAGTGGAGACAGGTGTGACGTCATCTCTCTTCTTTTTTCAGTCAAAAGGTGAGCAGCGGCGTTCTGGGCTATAGCTGGATGTGTTGGATGGATTTTTGATCTAAACCCACACACAGGGAATTAAAGTACAGGGATGGTATAAAAGCATGGATCGGTGTCTCTAAAACTTCTAGAGGGACATAGACCTTCACACTGTCAATGAGGCTTAGCTGAAAAAAGTGCATGATGTTCTGCGGATTGTTAGGGTTCGATACATGATTTATTCTTGTTTATTTATTATATATATATATATATATATCTTTAAAGGCAAGATATATCATACATATGTGTTGCATTTGGACATAAGCTCTCTTCTGTGTTTTAATTTATGTTTTTTGAAATCTGAGCTATGTCCACTGTTATGCTTCCATCACAGTAGATGACTATATGTGTGTGGTGATAATCGGATGCTCACAGTTATTCTGCAATATTGGGGTTTTGGCGCAGGGGGCGCAGTTTTCCTCCAGATGCGCCTTCCTTCCTTCCTTCCTTCCTTCCATCCATCCTGCACCTCCTCTTCCCCATCACTGCTGCTGCTGCTGCTGCTCTGCTCCTCCTCATCATCATCATCATCTTCTTCTTCTTCTTCTTCTTCACAGGAGGAGCTGACTTGATGCGCACAATAAATCATTTCTGCGAGATTCACTCCAAAACCCAGAGCTGCGTTTGTTGGATTCCAGAGAGATTTGAAACACAGAATTGAGAGTCGAGTCTGAACTGGGGATGTTTCAAATGTGATTCAGCACAGCAAACAACGTGGGTGTTGTGCGGGAGTGTGTGCGTGCGTGTGTGCATGTGTGTGTGTGTGCATGTGTGTGTGTGTGTGTGTGTTTTGGTGGGGAGCGATATGAAGCGCGTGTGTTTATACGTCCTGCGTTATGGCGTGTGGTTAAACGCTGACTGACCAGCGGCTCACAGACATTGCTTCTTCTTCTTCTTTCTTTTTTCATTCTTTTTTTTTTTTTTTTTTAAACGACGTTTCCATGGAGGATCGATGTGTCGCTTTATGCGCGAGGACTGAATTCGGTTCCTGTGGCTCTCAAGATATTTCAAGATAAGAGGTAAGAAAAAAAAAAAATAGCCCATGCGCGCGCTTTGCAGTTGCGAACGTGCATCAATAACAGAAAGCATTTTTTTTTTTTTTTTTTTTTTTTACACTGTGATATTTACATTTCTTTCATTTGAATCAACTCTAAATACATCGTCATATGTCATTCATGCTGCGCAGACCTGGCCGATCAATATCTAAAATGATGCACTTTATAATAAACGTTTGTTTAAGGCTGGAACAGAGACGTGCTCACCCAACTGCTGCCAATACCTGCACACACACACTAGTCAGGATTTTGGAGGGGCATGCAGCCTTTTACTCAACACAGTGTGTGTGTGTATGTTGAACGTTGTTCTCATGAAATGGCATGATATTTTACCCTCTTTGTTTTTCCCGAGCTGGTGTGATACACATCTTTACCCCCAGCCTCTGAATTGTGCAACCGCAGGCAAACACACACTCACACACACACACACACACACATACACACACACAGCACACACATTTTTAGTGCTAAATCGGCCTTGGGTTGACTTGGTGCTTGTCTGCACCGGCTTCGAGAGATAAAGGTGTAAAGAAAATTGTGCTCAACTCTTTTCCAAGGACTTGGATGTTGTTGAGATGTAAATTAAAAACAACTTCAGCAAACCTTGGGAGGTGTTGTGGCAATAACTGGCTGTATATCTCATAACACACACACACAGAGGTGTGCACAATTTTTTTTATTTTTTTTATTTGGACTCTGCATTGACTTTCATTCACTTGGACAGCCTCAGCATAATCTTAGCCCTTGGCTTAAAGTGTGGTTTGTACGCCACTTTGTGTTTCCTTCAACCAGCCCGGAGCCTGGACACTCGCTGTCATTGATAACGTGACTGTTGGCAGGCACGGAAGGAAAAACTGTTTTTTGATAAGCGCTTAAGGCCTGGGTCTGACTTTTTCCACATCTGTGTATGCGCAGAGGTCGGCGGCGTGATGTAAATCTTTATCATCTGCCCATTTCGCTGTTGACCCACATGGAGTGCCACGGAAAAGAATTGCGCGACTGCTTCTTGTGGTAGAAAACTTTCTATCCCTGTTGGTGGCACGTTTTTGGTCAAAAGACGCTGTGAAGAAGACGATATCCATGGAAACCTGCTAGACGTTATGTTAGGACGTCCGCCAGTGCCCACACATGTACAGCTCAGCACTGAAGGAATACAAAAATTGCCACTTCTGTAATGGAACCCTATAATATACGTATGTGTAGCGCCCACGGAGAAAACGAGGGAATTTACATCACAAACCACAGGAGATGTTGATTCTCTGCTGCCTCCTTTAAGTTCAGACTTGTTATCGTTATCGACTGTGGTGTTTGAAATCCTTAGCTCGGATTGACCCAACTAATCAGAAACGATTGTGTCCCCACGAGCTAAAATTTGCGGGATTTCTGTACGGAGCTTGGTGTGGGATAGTGAACGGTTCAAGAACTTGAATCCACAGAGTCACAGTTGATAATGTGCCGATAACTCATACAACCGCACCTTCAATACTAAATCAACCTCCTCCTCTGACGCAAACTCCACCCACCTCATTTCGGAAAAATGCCAAGAAGTGGACTGAGAGCTGAGCGAGTGACACAAGCCTCTCATTCACTCACCCCCATGCTCCAAGTAGTGGGGGGAGAAAGGCGAGGAAGCGACACCTACGACGTTTATAAAAGGGGGAGGAGTCTGGGTCCACAAGCCTCAAAACGATCACACAGGAGGTTGACGAAAAATGTGTACCAGTGAAGCAAGAGTGTAGCGGTTAGCACTCTTGCATTTGCAGCAAGAAGACTCGGGTTCGCGATACAGTCGGAACAAGGGTCTTCCTGCATGGAGTTTGCATTCTTAGGTTTTGTATGTAGGTTTTCCAGTTTCCCCCCCACGGTCCAAAAACATGCAGATTTGAGGATTAGGCAAATTGGACACTAAATTGACGCTGAGTGTGAGGTTGAATGGTTGTTTTGCGGCAATGTGTACCCCACCTTTCGCCCTATGTCAGCTGATACTGGAGTTGACATAGGGCTCGGTAGAAGTTGAAGTGAGTGAGAGCGTCTAAGGCAATGGTAGAATATGACCGCAGTAACTTGTGTTCATTAGCACCAGACTTTAGTTCCCATGACTACTACTACTGTTCCTGAAAAGTCAGCGTTTATACCAGAAAAGATCTATCTACCTGAAGAGGCAACGAAAATGTGTACATATACACACACACATGCACATGCACACACACACCAGGTAATGGCACATTGGTATCTGGTGTGTCACGATGTCAGCTGGAATGTATGTGATGAATGCAACTCAGACCTTAAAAGTAAGTACACTCCCACTCTCCGAGCAGGGCTGTTTGTTCAAGCAGCGTGTTACTTGGATGCAGGCAGAGTGCGATGGCAGGTGGTAGATATTGTGATCATACTTTTTTTGTGTGTGTGTGTGTGTTGCATCAATTAACCCAGTGGTGTGTTGGTGGAGGAGTGGGTACCCTCGATGATTCTGAGTGATTCACCCTATTTAGCTTTTCTCACCACCTTCTGTCACCGTCATCGTTAGCACCATTATCTGAGTGCAAGCTGAGAATGAGTGTGTGAACGTTTGCGTGTGTGAATGTGGGTGGAGTGGAGCCTGCGCGGTTTGTTTGTTTTTTTCTGCCTGTATAGCTGTGCGTTTGTGCGAGTGCATCTGTGTCTCATACAACATGTACCTGTGAATCACTGATTAGTCCGCTCTGTGTAATGTCACTGACAACATTTGATATTTTCCAATTGCAAATTATTTATTAGATCTGCAAAAAAAAAAAAAAAAAACCTGAACCCTTGGCATTAGCTGTTTCACAGTGCCATCATTTATGATTGCTCATTATAAATGCAAACCATAACATGCGGAGTCGACAGTTGTACCTTCTCTACTCTCTGTACCTTCCACACACACACACACGCACACACATTCCCAGTCCTGAGGTGCCAGCACTTTGCACAGTGTGGGCCTATCAATGAGATATGGCATGCAGGGGCTCTTTCTGAGAGGAAGCGTACCAATCCAATTTTGCAGACTTTGGGCGGAGAGAAAGGAGTGAGCAAACATGAAAGGTGGGGGGAAGAAAAATCCTGGCTGAGACCCCACATGTCTGATCTGACATCGCGGCAGCTGACAAACAATTAGACCCTCCATAAGTAGTGCATTGATGCGGGCTTGCCCCGGGATTAGTCCACAAATGAGCCACACATTGTTGGCTCATGTCCTCCAACTGAAAAATTCAGCGTGCGTGTGTGGAGACAAGTGGGTTATGTATGTCGTACACGGTGAGAAACGTGACTCGTGTGGGCCTGTGTGGGCTGTGTGACATTTGGCATATTGGTGTGAAGATCTGTCTCTGCCCCTTCGATATGTCTTGAACGCGTCTTTAAAGACATTTATGTTTCTGCATGTGCAGAGCAGCAGTGCTTGTTTTCATGCAGGTGACATTTATCTACACATAGATGCATAAACTCTGTTTGGGAGACTGCTCACTTAAACGCAGCATTATTACCGCCGCTCCGCTCATTGTGTGCACGTATGACATTTCATTTCGATTGCGTCGCTGCCCGCGCTCGTGGCTCTTCCTTCGAGAAGCGGGTGTATCACAATTTGCAACATGTGCTCCAAGCAGACAGGCACTTGCCCTTGATTATGGACTTGGGTGGAATGGCTTCCTCTTCGGGCCGCCTTGATTCTCCGCAGCATGTGGGGAGACACATGCTGCTGTGGATGAATCTAATTGATTGGATGGCACCCAATTCCCAGGTCCAAGTCTCCTCAGGCAGCCAGAGAGTGAATCCATCCAAGTGAAGGATGAGCTGAGGCGTTGATCGCTCCCCTAATAGATTGGCATGGGCTTCTTTCCATATGCCTCTGGTATCACCCTCAGACATCTCTGGGTACATGTTGGCCACACCCAGAGCATAGAGTGCCTCTGGATCTTCACCGAGTAGAAGCGTGAGCCTGCACAGGTCGACACATTCCGCACACCAAACTCCATGTTCAGTTTTATTGTCATTATATAGTATTTCTGCCTCTAAAATGTATGCTTCCTCTGTTTGAGAGGTAATTAAATGGCAGGATATTGAAAGTGGAATAAAAGTGTTGGAAATTGATGATTTTCTTTTCTTTTTTTCATGGGGCACAATCCTTGTTCCAACAGGTCAAGCTCCCCTCCCTCAGTGAACAAGAGTGCCATTTCAAAGCTTATTGGATGAGAGTTTCATTTGCCCTTGGCTGCCAAAGATGACGTTGCTATGGAAACAGTTTCTGCTGTTATCAATCATTGACCGTCTGGCAGGTAAACCTCCTTTTTATATGAGTAATGATTCTTTCATATTTGGACATTTACAGTTGTGGGATGGTAGGTGAGGAGCAGAAAATCATGTCAGTGTCAGAGTTGATAGGATGGCCATAGTTAAAGGAACAATCCACAGTATTGACTTCCACTCACAGCGCACACACACACAATGTCTCAATCTATTTCTTCACTCGCCTGACATCGCCTCCTCGCCTTTATACTTTACTCAGCAAATATTGGAAACTCTTAGTCACACAGACTATTACAGTATCACCTCTGTTCACCAAGATTAGAGACACGGACAATTACTACTCTGAAATCATAACAAATTAACGAATACTTAAGATATAATGTGCGATAGTTTTTAATTTCACTGAAAAATTCAACAACTCTCCCGTGGTGGAATCCTTATCCAGGTGTTAATTTTATTAAATGTATTCATGATCATATTTACATATTTATTCACCCATCAAATAAAGTGCCTCCTCCAGAATAAGAGGCAGTCATGGAGGAAACAACGTCCCGTTTTCTCTGTTTCTACGCTGAGACGCTTACTGTTTGTCTGACAGACTGTCTAGACAGTGGATCATATTATGGACCAAGATGGAGGATGGAGCCAGGTGACTTGTTCATTCCTGTTGACTCCATAGAGGAAGAAGCCACCCTGACCTGTGACGCTAAAGGAACGCCGTCTCCTCAGTACAGGTGAGAGCATCGTCAAATTGTTTGGGAGCAGTAAAAAAACAAGATTTTTATTTCAAGTTTAAATAAAAAAAAAATAACAAGAATCCCAAATACCATACACAACCATTTTATTGCTCTTTTTTTTAACGAGCATAGAAGGACTCAGCCCCATAATCAGCAGCTCACTGGCACCTTCTCCCGATTTCTCTCCCGACTTTCATCTTTGAAAACATTTTAGGTGCAGTTTAATACTAGTACTGTAAGATTACCATGCACAGGAAAAGCTAATGTGTGGCTGCACTGGGAAATAAAATCGGCATTAAAACATGTATTTAAAGGGATCTCTTTTTTTAATGTGTAGATTCTTTTATATTTCAAATGATAGTTCACATTATAAATAAATAAATCCTGGCAGCCATTTCTGAAAACACTATTTTAACGATTCCTCTTGTATTTATTTTCTTCAAATTCGACCGAAATGTGAATCTGGATTGTGTCTCACCATATATTATCTAAGTGACACATGTACAGCATCTTAATGATTGCCTACCTCTTATGAAGATGCCATGAGACCCGTGTCGGTTGCTAAAGACGCCATTTGGCACCAACATGCATTGATTACAAGTGTCTTTGGTGTTCAACATTGAAATAACTGAAGCACGGACGAGCATGGAGGAGCTGAATGATGGTGGTGGGGAGTACATACACTCATTATTTCAGGCTTTTCACATCCCCTGCCTAAGACCAGGTATTTCCACGTACTGATTAAAGGTGAAATGAGCATGTTAAACGTGACGTCTTGTCAAACCGGCTGCGCTAGGCTCTGCATGCCCTCAGCACCTCTCTGGTTCTTCTCTTGAAGTGTAAATGGGTTCACACTGCTCCCACCCCCTTCTTCTTTCCTCTCTTTTTCCCCTTTCCTCTGCTGTCACTTTCAAAGATGTGAGATGTTCAAAGTTCACACACACACACACACACACACTCACACACATCATGCACACTTTGAGTGAGGCTGCGTAATAAGTCATGGGAGAAAACCACATCTCATATAATGGAAAAGCATCCTCTTCACAGTGCGCCACGGGATGCTGGGTTTTTGGAAAATCTGAGCAGAAGGCACCGCGTTTAACCGTAACTTGACCTGGGATTGTGATATCAACTGGAAAAGTCTAGGTGTTCAGATAACATGTGTTTAAAACACTAGTGCAGTGCCCGTAGGAAGTATGTATTCCTATAGTGGGAACAGCAAGCTACGCTAATGCTAATTGAAAATGAAAACATTTGCGTTGTGCCTAATGAGGTTGCACAGTGTTCGTATTATGTTAGCCCTACCCTAAAGCTAATCGTAGCCTCGCTAGCTTACCTTTGGAACCAGGTTCGCCAAGATAGCCGCAAAGTAGTAGCATGCTTGTATTACGTTAGCCCTATGCTAATGCTAATCGTAGCCTTGCTAGCTTACCTTTGGAAACAGGTTTGCCAAGTTAGCAGAAAAGTAGTAGCACGCTTGTATTATGTTAGCCCTACGCTAATGCTAATCGTAGCCTCGGTAGCTTACCTTTGGAAACAGGTACACCAAGTTAGCTGCAAAGTAGTAGCATGCTTGTATTATGTTAGCTCTATGCTAACGCTAATCGTAGCCTTGCTAGCTTACCTTTGGAACCAGGTTCACCAAGATAGCCGCAAAGTAGTAGCATTCTTGTATTATGTTAGCCCTACGCTAATGCTAATCGTAGCCTCGCTAGCTTACCTTTGGAAACAGGTTCACCAAGTTAGCTGCAAAGTAATACCATGCTAACGCAAAATAAATATGTGCTTGCATATTGGTGAAATGGACACCTCATCGTACCATGTTCTGCGGTGAACTTCACTACCACCTCCCCACTCCCCACTCACTGCTGATGAGCCACTGTCTGCCTGGTGCAGCGTGATAAATCAGAATCACTCTTAAACACTTAAAATTCCTCCAAAAAATTAAAAAATCAAGGATGCACACCATGCTCAACCCATATCCAAAGTCTTAGTGCGATCTGACTAACGGTCAGCGAGATATGCCTGTCATAGACAGACAGATGCAACTTGTATTTCAAGTGTAACTCACTAATTCAGTTTTAGCTGCTTTTCAACTGCCACCTCAAAACCAGTCAAAGATGTGAAACTGGTGGTGAATAAGCAAAATGCATATAAGTGGACACAGACAACCCTTTAGATCCTGTCAACTTAATGTCTTAAGAAGTTATATTATTTATCTTGATACATACCGGGACACAGCTATAGCAAATGTACAAAATATAACTGAAGCAGCAGGAAAAGTTATTTTGAAGGTTAGTCTCTGACCACTTTTGAAGGTTTGCAATTATAGGCTTCAGCTCTATGTTTGCAATTCCCACTTAATGAAAGCAGACTAGAAGAATGTGATTGTGGGGGGAACATTTTTTATTTTTGCTTGCTTTGAGAAAAGTGCTCTGTTCTTGAACCCGTCAATGCACCATTTCTGAATAGCATTTCAAAAAAAGACAGTGCCTTTGCAGAAAAGTAAAGCCTTCTCTTCCTAAATAATGGGGTTTGTGTTAATCACTGAATTAACATCATGTTTTGAAACGTTTTTTTTATTATTATTTGTTAACACAATCTGAGTTGCGGCATGTGTTTTTTTCCTCCCTGTGCTGCATTAAGTGTGGATGTAATGGAAGGTGGAAAGCAGCGTTAAAGGCATCCTTTGTTACATCTGCTCATTGTTACCTCTGCTAGAGTGCTAATCTTTTGCTCTAATGAAAAGTCAAAGGTGGAGTAATGTCACATTATGTAAATATAATGTGACAGAGAAAGAGGTGATTACGGTTAGACTGATGGTAATGTCCAGGATCGCTCCTAACACCTTGATCTTCTGTTTACCTTAAACAGCAGAGGACAGCTTTGTGTTTGATACTCAAAGATTAAACTTTAATGATCCCTGTGGGGAAAATGGGAAGGCTACTGCAGTGATACACACAAGTGATGCAAACAAAGAGAAGCGTAATAATAATTAAAAACAAAAAAAACAGCATGAAAAAAAGATATTCATACTTAAGCATTATATAAAGACAAAGCTCACTAGAATGTGTAAGTTAAACAGATGACTCAAAGATATGGCACTTGCAGGATAATGGATTATAGATGAAAAGTATGCAGCAATTATGACACTTGTATACATATGATTGTAAGAAGGGAAATATAACTAGCCATTCAAGATGCATATTAGTGTGTTTTTTTTTTTCCATGAACCCCAGAAGGACTTAAGTCAATTCTTGCTTGGAATGGCATGACAGGACAATAAATAATTACCAGCAAAAAGCACAGCTGTACAGGTTAAGCTTCTTCAACCTGCCAGCCTGTAAATTCCAGTGAAAATATACCGTCTATTTGTCTACTAGAATAAGTTGTGATCTCTTTTCACCTCCTGTCAGACAACCTTGGTGGGTAGACAGAATTTGAAAGTGTGTTTTGCCACAGACTGATGCTGTCTTTGCACTCACAGATGGTCACTGAATGGGACCCTCATCAATCTGGGCCAGGATCGCCGCCGGCGGCTGTCTGGGGGCAACCTCATTATAAGCAGTTTGGACCGCCACCAGGATGTAGGCATGTACCAGTGTATGGCCTACAACACTGTAGGAGCCATCCTCAGCAGGAGAGCAAGTCTACATTTCGCATGTAAGTAGTAAATAATGCAGACTCGCAATCACATTAAACCTGACAGGGTGATATTTGCAGTATTTGTCAGAAAGCTCCTGTTATACGTCACATTATATGTTAAAGGGGACATATTATGCAAAATCGACTTTTTAATCATTTAAATCCTTATATTTGGGACTCTGACGATCCTATCATTCGGCAAAGTGTGAAAAAAGATGACTCACTCATGTTTTTGTGGTCCTCCTCAGTCCAAGTACAGGAGAAAAAATACGCAATGTTGACTTCCGCGCTCATTGGGACGTCACAATGCGCTAAATTCCTGGAATTGTTGTCTCGCCAAGCTCCGCTTTGTCATTAAAACACACGAGAGTGCTGGTGAGGGCAACAGTATCCGAAAACCGGAAGTCCACGACGTCCGCAAAAACGTTCTATTCTTGGCTCCACAGTGCAGCACAGAGTTCTACACAAACTTCCAGCCTCAGAGGATTTATCTGTCCAGTGGATACATGTTATATATGACGGCAATGTGCCTGCTAGAGCCTGGAAATGATCACTTTTCCAAATGCTAACTGCTGTTAGCTCCCAGTAGCCTTTGTGGCTGATGCCATTTCCTGTCCCTTAAGTTTTGTTTTACTTATTTTTAAGGTGGACCTTTAAGGTGGACTAAAGAGATACTACTAAGAGTGTTCTGAACAGGGCTGTTTTGGCAGGGTGATTGAACTGCTGTGGTGCTTCATCCTTATGGTATTTTGACCAAAGCATTTCACAGACATGTTCATTAAGACATCAGGGAACTAGTTTAACTCGGAGAATTAGGGTATAATATGTCTCCTTTAAAGTAACTAACTATGGAGTGTGTGTTGTTTACCTATGATAACACATGAAAAGTGTAAGAATGACTCTGTTGTGGCACTCTGGGATGAAATGTGTGATTTTGTGTTTGAAGAATAACTTTACAAGGACTAAAGCCCAAACAAACATTTAGTTTGATGGGAACATTATATGCCAATGCTGGAATAAAAACAGAAAATGAAAAAGACTAATGCAAATGAATAAAAACTGCATTGCATTGCCTTATATTACGACTGTAATTTTGCCTTTATCGTGGTGAGAACAGCACTCACCTCAAATGAATAAAGAGGTAAATACTTGCTATTCATACACAGTATTTTCAGGGTTCTTTTCGTGCTGAAAACAACAAAGCTTTCTTTTCACACCTTCACTGGATGGTGCGGATCTGACTCTGTGAATATTTTTGGTTTTGATTGACAAGCTTTTAAGAGATGCACCGCTGAGATTGGTGCTCAAAAATCCTGACTAATGATATTTAAAAAAAAAAAAAAACACAGACACAGCGAGTCTATTCACAAGTAATAAGTAATATTCACACCTCGCTGGTGAGAGTTTTAGCTATTTGCATCCTCAGAAGAAAACAGTCCTCACTGGAAAATTATTGCAGCAAAATCTGTCAAGTATACAGATTTAGTAGGAGATGAAAAAAAATTTTTTTATACACATTTTGCTTAACTGATATTTGAATGTGTGAAGAATCAATAGATTCATCTTTAAATGTTATTCTAAAGGAATGAAATTAGGCTCAGGTTGCAGATTAAGCCATCATGCCATGTTCGTATGGTTAATCGGCTTTCAAAGAGACATACTTTATATTGTATATTATTAGTATATTTCATTCATTCATTCATTCATTCATTCATTCATTTCAATAGAGGTAATTTCATATCCATTTAACAGCATGTATCATTTCCCCTACCCTTTCACAACCATGTCTCTTGCTCACGTATCTGCAGCTTTTGTCCTCTTCATCGTTCATGGTCCGCTGCCGTGTATTGTGTCTCGGACAAAAATCTCACAACGTCTGAGTTTGAGGTTTGCTTTTGATTCTTGCAAAGCTGGTAAAATAGGCTGGTGGAGTTTAACAAAGAACCACTTTCTGGTTCATTTGAAAGTTTTTAGTGTGAGGGCTGTGCAACCGAAGTTGACCCTCTTTAAGGCACAAGTGCCTTCTTTCACCTTGGATGGTGAAAGTCTTTCTCCTGCCAATAATAACATAAATTAGTTTGGTTTGTTAGTGCTGGCTTCTGGTGTTGAAATGACAGCAGAAATACAGAAAGAAATACTGCTGTTAAAAAGATTGTGGTAGAAACAAATATATAACCGAGGATGATTGAGGGTTTTCTATCTATGAGACTAAATATATTGTCATATCTCACAGCCCTAGTCATCTGATGTCTTATTTATGACCTGAGTGTCTGCACTTTATTTTGGTCACTTTACGCGAGCTCTTAAAACAAGCTCCCGTTTGTCCTAACTTGTCTCTCCCCTTTCTCTCTCTCAGACATGGACGATGTGCAATTCCCGTGACAGCTTCCTTATAGGCTTGTGCCAGTGTTGAGCTGAAAGCTTTCACTCAGCTCTGCTGCACTCTCATATGCTCTAACTTTACTTTCTTGTGTTTCACCCTCAGATTTAGATCATTTTAAAGTCCACACGAGAAGCGCGGTGTCAGTCCGAGAAGGACAAGGAGTGGTGTTACTTTGTGGAACGCCTACTTCCTCAGGAGGTAAACTATGTGGCCTTCATGTTCATCTTTAAATTTAAACTCTGCAAGTTTTTTAAAGGTTTGGTGAGATGTCTGGACAGCATTGAGAGGTCTGAGGTTGCAAAAGCAAAAAGTTATTCCTCTCCCCCGCTCACAGACACACAAACATGACATTATTTATTATTACTTTCACGATCAGTCACGTGAAGCTGAACACTTTTGTGATGCCTACTCCAGATTCCAAAATTCTTGTACATTGTACCGTTTTTCACATGATTTGGTGTTGCTCCCCAGGCTTTGTATCGTGAGGGAACTGTACTGTATTGTAGCCATTTATTTGTAGCTCCATTTATTGGAGCCGTGACTTGAGTCCCCGCAGAGCTCTAGGGAGCAAGTGCCATGCACGGACGGGCAGGGTTGCCGGAGGAACGGGGAGAGCCGGAGAGGGGAAAATATTGAGAGGGAATGCAACGCAAAAAGTATTGCAAGGGAACACCCTACCCGGGCTCCATATTTTTGTCCTCTTTTTTTTTACTACTTCAGATGGTCTGATGCACATCTAAGCTGTATTTTGTATGAAATGGCAGCCCTAACAGGTCAATGCATTCACTTCTGCGTGTCCTTGTTTGTTCTCCAGACCTTACTTATGCATGGATCTTCAATGAGTACCCATATTTTGTTCAGCAAGACAATCGGCGTTTCGTCTCGCAGCAGACGGGAAACCTTTACGTCGCCAAGGTGGAGCCCTCCGACGTGGGTAACTACACGTGTGTGGTGATGAACAGCATCACAAAGGGCAAAGTTCAGAGCTCCCCTACGTCTCTGATCCTCAGGACAGACGGTAAGACACGGCCTCTGACTTTGATGTGACAAGTGAGGTTTTTTTTTTCGGGGCCTTGCATTTAGGATCTGTCGTTTTTTAAGGCAGCTTTACTCGTCACACACTTGCATGAGTGCTCTTTGTCCTGTCTTGCTTCACTGTAGGTGAGTCGCCGAGTGCTAATGCCGAGTAAGTTAATAGTTGCTCCTCAATATAGGCCACCAAACAAAGCACAGAAATCTCCTCTTTGCTGACTTAGCGTTCTTCTAATTCACATCCACTTTAAAAGCATTTGCTGTGCTTTCACATGAATTCTCAGAGCGCCTCTCAGTGGCCCGTTGTTCTATTCTCTGTTATGCTTTCACAGAACGATTGAATAAAGACCGGCTTTAGAATGAATTAAACATAAGCCATACATCACTGGACCATTACATTGAGTGTTCTGATGGCTCAACCAGTTAGTTCCCACTCAGTGTACTGTACATGTAGCTGCATAAATTTAAATCCCAATCGCATCACTTTCTGATGTGGGACTTCTCTTGTCTCCCCTGAATACTGATATAAACAATAAAACACCAGAGGTTTGGAACTGCCCACTCAAGCTTTGAAATAATAGATAAAAAGCCAGACTAGCTGAGCAAAACAAGATTTCACATTTACTCCGTCTACTCCACCAGGAAGAGATTTAAATTATCCCTGGCTGATATTTCACTACATTCTGGTGACTGCACACTTAAGTGAGGTACCACTTTGAGTTCACCCATGAGAGAATGTTTGCTCTTATGTCTTTTATTTCTCCTCTGTTAGTTTTTTACCGTTTGGTCCACAATGCAAGTGCCATATAGCTTGTAAGTCATACATAATGGACGACTGAACGAGTTCTTGTGCTTATTCTACATAGGAGTGATGGGTGAATACGAGCCAAAAATAGAAGTTAATTTCCCAGACAATGTACCCGCCGCTAAAGGATCAACAGTAACACTGGAGTGTTTCGCCCTTGGGAAGTAAGCTGGATTCCTTGAAGCATGATTTCACTATTCTGCCGATTTTACATTTCAGACAAGGCTCCTCTGTATTTCGATGTAGCAGACGTACAGTGGCTATTTTATTACTTAGAGTGTGGCATCAAGCAATGATTAGTCTGAAAGCAATGTAATACTGCGCAGCATGCTGTTGTATTTACGGTTCTAGGATTCTAAACCATTCGTCTGCCAAAATACAGTCAATCGGCTCCATCAAGCGATTTATTGCGGGATTATCGTTTTCCTCTGTCTTTCACAGTCCCGTCCCGGAGATCACGTGGAAGAGGGCAAACGGCATTCCCTTCCCGAGCAAAGTCAAAATGAAGTACTCCAACGCCGTGCTGGAGATACCCAGCTTCCAGCAGGACGACGCAGGAGGATACGAGTGTTTGGCCGAGAACAAGATGGGGAAGAACACGGCCACCGGTCGTTTGGCTTTCTATGGTAAGTGTGACTTCTGTTTGGATCTCTAAATGGTGCATTCACACTTTTTTTTTTTTTTTTCTGATGCAAGAGCTAACCAACGGCAAACGACAGAGAGCGAGAGAAAAAAAAAAACACTTGAATCTTGTGATGACAGGATTTTCTTTGGACTGGCTTGAGCAACTCGATGTGATCTCAGTGCATGAAAAATGTGTCAGCGTGAACTACAAACGTTCCTGTACTAGATATAATGTTGCTGCTCCTGTCTGTGTCTGGACACCAATAATTGGTTTCATTGGTATAAGGAGAAGATAACAAAAATAACCTTATTCTTATATGTTACAGTATAATAATATAATAGGCCGTGTTGGTTTTAACTGTGCTCCTGTTATTACATTTTC
Organism: Microchirus variegatus; assembly: GCF_963457635.1. Classification (NCBI taxonomy): domain Eukaryota; kingdom Metazoa; phylum Chordata; class Actinopteri; order Pleuronectiformes; family Soleidae; genus Microchirus; species Microchirus variegatus. Next base: position 19,347,993 of record NC_139810.1, read on the forward strand.
AAGCTCTTGACTTGTTGTTTTCCCCCCTGAATTTGTGAGAGAGGGAGAATGACACTTGTGAAAATGGGAGCTGATGGTATGTACAGTTCCTGAGAAGTGAGCTGTGCTTATTATGAGCACATCTCTCTTCCCATGAAAAAATCCCTGAAAAGCTGTCAATATGTGAGAGGCAAGCTGCAGGCAGACGGATTCCGGACGGGGAAATCGACGCGGGTTGTGTTTATTATCGGTAAAAATTAAGGTGACGGGTTGAGGTGAGCGGTGATGGTAGCGCGTGCGCGCGTCTCTCGACCGTGACAGCTTCCTGCTTTTGTGGGGCAGTGTTTCGTTCTAATCCCGAGTTTGCCACAGGGCGCCGGCACATTTTAGTGACGAAACTGAGTGACACACCTTGCATTCACTCCTGTATCTCTGTCGTTTTTTTCTAATGTATTATGATTTTCAGGGATTTGTGCTGTTGAAATTGAACGAAGTAATTCTTCTCGGTGTCCCCAGCCAAGCCTCAGTGGATCCAGACCATGAAGGACACAGCCCTGGCCATAGAGGAGAGACTATACTGGGAGTGTCGCGCCAACGGCAAACCCAAACCCTCCTATACGTGGCTGAAGAACGGCCAACAGCTTCTCCCGGAGGTAAAGTACCACACCTGTCTTCTGCCACTGACCGATGTTTCATTTTAAAAGCTTAATCTTCAGCTTTACCCCCGTCCTTTCATTTTCGAGAGCCTGACATCAAACACACTGATGTTTTTCTAAGTGCAGTTCTGAGAGGAGAGGGTAAACATCTTTGCCGAGGTGTCTGCGATGAGACATGAATGTAACTGTCTCTTATTCTGCCCTACGTTGACAGATTACACAGTTTTAGAGAGTGGATCAGTGTTATCCCCCAGGAGATTTCTCCATTCCATTTGGAGTCAAGGGTTGTTTTTTTGTTATTCGTGGTGTATATTTAGGCTCCTCAAAAATGTAGAAACAATGGACTTAATCCTTTGTGAAACGCACCGGATACAGCAGTATATATATCCACACCACCAGAGCCTTTTGTATTTCAATACCCACGGCTTTAAATTATGTAGACTATAACATGAGTTTTATTATTATTCTCTCAGTTTAATAACGCTTAGAATGAGACACAATGCTTTTGATATAGAGAGTAAATATAACCTGTCGGATTTTATTGTTTGAAACATTTAAGACATTTTCACTCCTGCAAGATACGGAATGTGAATAGTGTAAGCAATATTGTTGTTTTTATGATTTCAGTCTCAGATGTATATTTTCGACAAGAATACTGGTGTTTAAACAAATATGCGTTTTCAAAAGCGCAATTTGAAAGAACACAATTAGCAACTATCAGTTGTTTTGTTTGCGATGGTTCTAAGCCAAGTAAAAAATGCAGCACATAAATATTACAAGCAATTCATGTGTTCAAGTTCTCAACCTTGCAGTTAATGTATTGATGGTGTCTCCTGCGGCAATGCTTAATCCATAACTCAGTAAATATTGTTTGACCTAAAAAACTTAAATTGCAAATCAAATTGCAGTTGTAATATAATGTCATAAAAATTGCAATTTGATATATACTTTTAAACTGCGCCTCAAGTCGGTTGCAGTTACCATGGAGACTTATTCTGTGCAGATAGTCTGGTCCAGATTAGGCTAAACAACAAGGATTTGTTAAAGATCACATAGAGTGGTCCTATCGCACATAATATGTGAGTTATGGAGGTCTACTTACATACATTAACTTAACATGTAACTTAAACCAGCCGATCAGAGACCTCTCCTCACTGAAGCTCTCGTTAGCCGCGCTGCTTCAGACTGAAATCTCACCCCCAGAAGACAGAACTGTCTTGTGATTGGCCAGGTACCTGGAAGTGACGTAATCAGCACGTCAGCTCTCAGAGGTGCAGCTCCCCCCTCTGGAATGGTGGATGCACTGCTACTCATTATCAAAACATTGTTTTGAAGCGGACCTAGACCGCAAGTTCCAATCAACGCTGTTTTTTTTTAAGTGTGTATCTGTGTCATTACCTTGTTTACGAAGCCCTGAAGTTTCGAAACAAACCGTTCAACCACTGCTGAGAACGCTGTGTTTTATTGTAATCTCGAGCTCAGCGAGATCTCTGAAAAAACTTGGTCCGGTTACGTAAACAGTGTAAACACGACTCCCCGCCGCAGTCCCTTTTTTTACGCCTTTGACCCGGAGTCGGAGCAAGTGAAACACCTCCACGACGGACATTCTTCTTCTTCTGCGGTTCAATGTACGCAACCGACTGTGCCCGGACTAGTGCCCGGAGCAGGGGGTTCTGCTGTTCAGGAGAAGTGATCCTCACCTAACGATACCAGGCTTTTTCAGACTGCTTGCAGAGCCAGAGAATACAATAAAACCCAGCGTTCTCAGCAGTGGCTAAACTGTTTTTTTCTGAAACTTTAGGGATTCGTAAACGAGGTAATGGCGCAGATACACACCAAAAGTGTTAATTGGAGCTTCCGTTCTATGGGCGCTTTAATCCTCCTGCTCAGTCCTATCAGGCAGCCGTCACTCACATATAAAAAATAAACGTGATTTACAGTTATTCATGAGCTTCTGAATGTACTTGACCTCAGTTTTATGAGCCCACGTTAAAGTATTACAGACACATTGTGATTCGGTCAATGTTATTTTAATTGTGATCGTCAATATTACTCTTAAATTGGTCATACATTATTGCTGTCAGACGTTTGATCAAAATATCATTGCAGTTGTGGCGGTGATTAGAAACGGCTGAGGTTGCAAAGATAATTTCAAGTAAGTCAAGGGCAAGATATAAAGTCCAGTTTGTGTTATTGGAGGATGTTTTAGATGATTAAGCTCTGATACTTTGAAGGGTTTGTCCGACAAGAGAGAGTTTAGGACGGGTCGAATTCATTGGCGTTTCCTGACAAGTACCTACAGTATATGAGAGGTATCCATTTTCCGGTAATGGTGTCTGTTACCTGTGCAGACTGTTTCACAGCATCACACAGTACGGAGCTGTACAGGAACTGTACCACAGGTAATCTGTGTGGAAACTACGGTTTTTAACATTTTCTTATATTCAATATATATTTCTTATATTCGATGCAGAAAATAGGACTAAAGGCATGATTTGCCGCACTATCTGAACTCTATACTTGGCAATAGAATCAGTGGCAAACACCTCTGTCACCTTCCCTGGCCAGGGAAGATTGTGCTACAATACAAAGGAATTCTAGCCGATTGTGGGGAATGTGAATTCCAGCAAACACGGTCCCCTTTCAGTCATTTCATCATTTCGTTTATCCCCATTACACCGGTTGGCGCATAGGGCAGCAGCAAAATCTCTCCACTTCAATCTGTCTTTGGCCAACTTGCTGGAGCTCCTTCTCTATGGCCTGACGCCATGTCATTTTAGGCCTCCCTCTCTTTCTTTTGCCTTCTGGGGTCCGGTGTAATGTGACTCCTGGGATAGTGTTGATGTTCATTCTGAGGCCAATCCAGGGCCACCTGTGTCTATTGATCGTGTAGTGCATGTCTTCCTGTCGATGAGCTTATTGTTTGAGATGGGTTTTGGGCCAGAATATATCGCTTTCTGTGGTTTTGCACCATTCTGCACCATATAGCAGTGTTGATATTACGCAGCTTTGGTAGATCCAGACTATTGTTCGGATGCTGTATCCCTTACAGTTGCAGTAGGATAGTTCTTTATTCTTCTAAGGATACCTGTGTTTTGTTGTATAAAAATCTACTGTATTCAAAGGCACCCAACCACAGTTTGATTGATATTGCCAACAGTATACGTTTTTTTTTCTTTTGTTGGGCTCAATTGAGCTCTCTTAAGTATTTATATTGAGCTACTTACACATTCTGTCAGTCCACTATTTTTCTCTAATCTTAGCATCTGTATTGCCTTTTTTATGTATCAAGTGTTTTACCTGTTGCTCGCTTGGCCAAAAGAAATATGCAGCATGCACCTTCTCCATTTCACTGCAACAGTGAATCTGTGATCTATCTCAGGGTCTACTTAAAAAAATGTGCACTTATCAGGATTAGTTACACCTGGCTTGACCAAGCCATGCCTTCTCGTCCTGCTTTGCCACTCCTGCAACAGACTAAGCCAAGATGAACTCAGTAGCACGGGTTAAGCCCCGCTTTTATCAGATATCCTCGATTTCTTAATTGTACTTTTGTGCCACTGCCCCCAGGATTCAAACCTAGACATGCCTCGCCTTGCCCAAATATAAAATGGAACAGGAATCTTAATTTTGCCACACAGACAAAAAACATTAGGTCACTCTGATTGTTTTTAACCACAGCACATAGAGTCCAGAATACTGAAAAGTGTTGAGACATGAGTGTGAGAAAAAAGCATGAGATATTTGGGAAAAGCAAAAATGTGTTTTGCCCTCTGACTGCTTAATTCTCTGCGACATAATCCTGACTTGATCTACACTTATTGACAGGGCCACTAAGCCAATCGAATGCTCATTGAGCTTCGCCAAAGGAGGCTGAGTAAAGCAAAAGCTACCTTTAAGTCTTCAGCAATAATTGCTTTCTTTGATCCTTTTCTTCACAGGACAGGGTCCGTGTGGAGGACGGGGTCCTGTCGGCGTCAGTGCTGACACTATCGGACGCCGGCATGTACCAGTGTGTGGCAGAGAATAAACATGGCGTCATATATTTTGCTGCTGAACTGATGGTTTTAGGTAGGGATGGCATTTATCTCTCCCTTAAGTCCTCAAGCCATTGTTGCCAAAGACTCTTAAAGGTCACCCTACTGTCATCCGTAAAGGTTGTCTGGATTAACAGATAATGGGGTCAGCGAGAATCATTTCGTGGGGGTCAAACACATTTAAAAAATAAATACATTTTTGTCTTTTGGGATATTGTGATTTACTTGGATTGGGTGAAGGAACACACATAGAAAAAAAATAATAGAATAATGATTATGTTACAGTTTTTTAATTCACATCATTTTTACCAAAACAGAATGCCAATCACAGATGTGTATAAAAAAAAGGTCTGTTTTAATGATCACGTTGTTATCGAGCTCGTCCTGTGAACTGCACTAAAAATCAGTTTACTGTTTCCCCATCAGCCTCTCCTCCAGACTTCACAGGGAACCTTCTGAGAGCTTTGCTCAAAGCCAAGGCGGGAACAATAGTGGCTTTAGAGTGCAAACCGCAGGCCTTTCCCATCGCCAGCATTTTATGGAAGAAAGGAAACCTGCCTATCCACACCAATGACAGGTAACACGTCAGCCGTCACTGTTCTCAAACAGCTGTTTGACAAAGGTGATCTGTCATGTTTGTACACAAACAAATCAGGCTTTAGATGTTATCAAGTGCTTATTTTGTTTAATTGCTTAATATCCTCTGCACATACACACACACACACTAGGGCTGCGTGCTATAAGTAAAACGTGCAATATACAAGAATACTGCAATGACAACACAGATTGGGGACACAGATTGGGGTAAACACTGTATATAATTGCCATTTTCCAATTATGGTTTGATTTGCAGTGTCACTTTTGCGAGTCAGGGTACAATTATTCACTGTGTAATAGACTTAAAATGGGATGGAGCGCTATCACACATCACCACCCAGTCACTAACTGCTCTGAACAGAAGTTATGAACTGTTTCAAAAAACGACTCATTGCTCGAGCCTAGCTGATATTACTTGTTGGGCTGCAATGATTATTTGATTATTAATCAATTACTGAACGATCAACTATTTAGATTAATTGATTGTTTGGTTTGAGTGTTTTTGTCAAGCTTTCAGATTTTTCAGCTTTGCATGTCTTGTTTTGTTACAGTTGTTTTAATCATGTGTGGCATGAGAGGATGATTTTCTCTTAGGAGAGGACGAGGGCAATTATTCACAAATGGCAGCGCTTTGGATGACAATCAATTATTAAACAAATGCGTCAACTATCGTCTGTTTTGATATTCAGTTAATTGGTGTGTGTGTGTTAAAACAATAATTAAAACAATCTGTCTGATTTTTCTGCCTCTTAAGTGTGAATATTTTCTCGTTTATTTGCACCATATGACAAATAAATCATTAAAACAGAATCATTTTGGTTTGTGAACAAAACAAGACATTTGAAAGCAACATAATTTCCCTTTTTTTAGTTTTAGTTAACACTGGATTCACATTTTTCCAAATGTTCTGGCATTTTACGAACCAAACAAGTACTTGCAGTAGATAAATTGAGAAAATAATAGACATATTAGCTGCAGCCCTTATTAATTGCAATTGTGATTGAACAAGCACTTACGTAAACGGTGTCTTTCTGCTTTGGGTTTGCCACAAGCATAGACACTAAGTAGCCTGTGCAGACACTGAAAACAGTATACTGTGTATTATTTTCATTTTAAACACATGGCCTTATGCATAAAATGATGAATGACAATACATTTTCAATAAATTCTGTAGCCCTCACACTCTGCTTAACTAGGGCCATTCGCATGCAAGATATTGAGCTGCAGACACCCAGCTTTAGAGCTAATGATAAAATGCTTTCATGTGTTTCGCAGATAGAATATAAACCGTTTTTTTTGTTTTTTTTAATCTTTGTTTGTGCTCTCCTGCAGGATCACACTCTCCCCAGATGGAACACTGAGGCTTGCCAACGTTAGCAAGTCTGATGCAGGCAGCTATACATGCTTCGCTAGGAATAGATTTGGCATGTCAAGTACGACGGGAAGGCTTCTTGTTACCGGTAAGCTTCGCTATTAAGTATCAGAATTTTTAAAAATGAGTAAATTTAACGTATGACTCAGTGTGGACTCGAGTCGATAACTGGTGGATAGAAAAGTCGTGAAGCCTCTGTCTTTGTTGTCTTCAGATTTTGTAAGCGTTGGTCACCTAAGCTCAACTCAAGACTCTTATCTTTCAGTTTAATTCATACTGAGGGGTTTGTTGTGGCTGCAACAATGCACTTTGAAGGTGTTGGAGGAAAAATAGTCAATGGTTGTGTTCCTCAAAGCAGTCGAAACAACGCAAATAAAAGTGTTCTGAGTGGAAGCAATGAAAGCATTAGTGTAGAGCTTTTACACACACTGTTATTGTATTGTGTGTGTGTGCATTTCTACTGGAGCAGTTAAGTGTTTTTATTGCTTTTATTAATGTGAAAAGTCAAAATTGTTGTTTTCTGCTAGATCTGTTTTTTTATTTTTTCAGAGGTGCAAAGCCACGACCCAGACTTTGATTATTACTAGATAATGAACTGAAGGGACACTTCTTACATGTAGCATCGCATATTCCTTGAAAGTCAATATAAAGTAGAATGAGAGAGTGCAAAACGCTCTCCTTTTGGTTTGTACCATCTTTATTCCAGCACAACGTAGTCAAATGATGGTCGACTTTGAAGTTGTGCCTCTCATTTTTGTTCTGGGAGCACGAAGGAGCCCATTACATGAGGTTTTATCAGATCTGCAGTGTATTATAATTGCTATCAGGATTTCAGGAGATTATTCTAGCCTTGTCAGCCTCGAGTATTAGGCCTTTTTAGTGGTGGCAGGCTGCGTGTTATCACATTATCCCACATTCATGAGGCCTTCCTTTATCTAGGAGATAATACTGGATGCCTTCCACTGCATGTATTACAGAACAGGCTCTTGTGATCCAGCAAGTGTCTTTTCACTTGTGTGCTTCAGCATCAAAAAATCAGCAAAGAATTGCTCATCTCCGTGCAGTGAAATGTCTCATTTTCTGTGTGAGACTGGCAGGCGGCCCCTGTCAGAAATGACTCCCACTCATGATGTGTTGTTTTTTTTTTTTTTGTTGTTTTTTTTTTTCTCCCAAACCAGATCCGACTAGAATCCTCCAGGGTCCGGTGGACATGGAGATCATTGTGGGCGAGAGCATAGTGTTACCATGTCAGGTTGCCAGCGACCCTGTCCTTGACGTTTCTTTCTCCTGGGCCTTCAACGGACAGCTCATCGCCAAGGGAGATGGTCACTTTGAGTTAGTGGGCGGGGTGAGTGACCCGCCGTCCTACTTCTTCAAAATGTGAATGGGCGTTTGGCTCCTCTTTACCTCCGTTATTTGTTTAATCCCAGTCACTACACTCTTAGAAATGAAAGTGCTAAGTAGAACCATATAAGGTTCTTCGGCTTGTCCTCATAGGAGAACCCTTTTTGGCTCCCGGGAAGAAACTTTTTATAAAGGTTCCACCTGGAACCCTCTTGGAAGGTTCCACCAAGAACCATTTTTTAAAACCCTTTATTCAGGAAAGGGGTTTTAAAGGGTTCTCTGGATCAAAATGGTTCTTACTGAAACCATTAGTGTTACCAAGAACCCTGGGAGAACCCTTTCTTTGGGAAAGGGTTTTTCAGAAGGAAATGGTTCCAGGTAGAACCTCAGCCCTTGTAGAAAGACTCTTTTGGAACCCTTATTTCTAAGAGTGTAGTTAAAAGAGGCAGCTGTGAGAGAGATTGGGTGGATTTATTGTCACAGTTTGCATTATTATTTTTTCCTTTCCTGTTATTCTTTGGAGGCATTTTAGGCTGTTTGAACCTGTGAAAGAAAGTGCTGTTAGACTGTTCAGGTCCTATAAAGCCGTGTTTCCATTATGGCACAGTATGGTAGGGTTTGGAACTGTAAAGCCCTCAGACTGAGAACAGTACCTGGTAGTACTTGGTAGTCGGGATGTGCGCTGTGCCCGGTGGCTGTGTCAGCAACATAGGTAGCATGATGGGGAATTGATAGAAAGACGGCATAACTCTCCAATCGTATGTTGGTTTTTAGGGATGAGCTGAGTCCCATGCATGTTTCACTAAGCACAGTCTGTAAATATATAAATAAGAATCAGCAGCAGCATTTTAGCTGAGTCATGTTGTGGGCTGTTTAATTCTCCTTTATTGGAGAAGGATGTTTATTACACAGTTGGAGAATTATGGCACAAATGTGATGTTTACAGCTTCATGGTTTGAAAAGCCTGAAGAGACTGCAATCGGACTGATATCGGTATCAGAAAGAATACTAGGTATCCCTAGTTGGTGTCAAAATACGCTTCCAGCTTAAAAATTACGATGTGGACAATATGTTATGGGTAACAGCCATTGTGACAGGTTTGAAGTAATCTATTTTTTTAATACTTGGTCTGCCCACTTCAACATACAGTGGTCTGCTGCACAGCGCGGCATAACAAAAAAGGGAATGAACACTATTCAAGGTGTCATCGTTTAAAGGAATGAAAGCGTGGCAGAAATGCCAAAACACTTTGAGAACACACTCAAACCCCTTTTAAAATGACTGATTCATTCAGTGTGTGACAATGTTCTTATCTGAAGAGACTCCTTGCCTAGAAATGCTACAATGTGCCCAATCTAAAGGCATTATGAACTTTACTTGAGGAATTTCATTCCCGTCATTAAACCATGCCGGCTCAACTGCCACATTTCTCAGCCAATGCCAAGAGAAGAATTTCACCACTAATGTTCCATTTGCCACTTACAGGTGTCCTTTCAGATGAGATTCTCGAAGGTCCATTTTTCTTTTCCCCCCTTTCACGTCAAGCAAAAACCACGCAGCTGAACTATGCGTGTAGTTCCTCGCTACAGGTCTCCAAGGTCATGGCGATGACCTCTCAAAAATGCGAGCGAAATAGCAGAGGCCTTGTCGCTCACAAAAGACTCTCTTTGCTGCTCGCACTTTTTGTGATCCTTTCCATCTGAGCTTGAACATCTGTAGGTTCTCTCACATTCTGAAATGTTTCACTGCATTTGCTTTTACGGCTCTGGGTCCATAAGAAGAGTCAAGATATACAGTATATAGTGTGGGAAAAAATCTTCGATTTAAAATGTCTTTTAACCTATTAAGGCCTGAAGCGCCTGGAAAAAAATGTCTCTAAAACCTGAGCTTCAATGCCTACTAAATGACTGACTTCTCAGCCTCTGTAGCAGATATAGGAACACAATTCAAAGAGTATTTGAGAGCTCACACCTGTGGCTTTCCTGTGAAATTTAGTTTATTTAGATACAAAAATGTAAAAGTAAACTATTTTCAATTAAAAAACAGTAAGAAAATAAAGTAATATCAACTTGTGTCAGTGCCTTGATTTAGTCCTGATGGAGTGTGAAGAATGTAATACAGTAACAGTGACAGTGATGATGCTTACAGCGCTGTGGCATCTGCAGGTAAATCCACTGTCACCCCTGCTGCGCGGTTGTAAACACTCCGTCGATTACGGTGGTATTTATCGTCGTTATCGCCGACCTCGTCGTCTTCAAACATAATTATGTCTTAACCATAAATCCGGGTCGATTCGTTCGCCGCTTTCGAAGTTATCAGTGATGACGTCATCGAAGACGAAACTCGCTTTTTGACGAATTTCAAAACAATGTCGCGAGGAACCCTTATACCCCCCGAAAATTGAAGTATCCGATTTACCGGTAGAGTAAAATGCGCAGTCGCTCTCCCGGCGTCAATGGTAGAAATGCGGCGACGCTTTCCCGTCGTCGATGGGTTAAAAACAGACCAGGTTTTCCCCACGTGTCGGAAACTGCTGTGGCGCCGTAAGCGTGCTCCACTAAATGTTTTAATAAGCTGTCACTAGGTCTGCTGTCTTTTCATGTTACATAAGGCTTTCTTTCCTCCTTGGTAGAGAACAGCAGGAGATCTGATGATCAGAAACATTCAGCTTTACCATGCCGGCAAATATATCTGTGTGGTGGACACAGACGTGGAGAGCCTGTCAGCTGTGGCTGTATTGATTGTGAAAGGTAAGAACGCCTCCTTTTATACTCTGCAGTCACCAATTATAACATGGCTTTGTACGGGCAGTATTGTTGAAATGGAGGAAATAATCCAGATTTGACTGTAAACCAGACAAATTATTCAACAAGGCTGTGGTAGGGAAACATTTGGGGGGGGGGGGCTTTACTGACAACAAGAAAAAATTATTATACGTTATGTTCTCGTCGTCGTTTAAAATCAAATGGGTTTTGTTTGAGCCTGTGAATGCAGACTCATAACCCGATGAAAATCATTCTCGATATCACCAGAAGTCTCTTTTTTATGTCTTTCTTATTTCTAGTAGTCGCGTGATTATATCGAACAGAAGAGGTTTGCCTTTCTTTTATATTGCACTCAGGGACAATAGCGCAAGTAAAGAACTTGAGCAGACTGTGTGAAATCATAAAAAAAATATGAGATTTCTTCTTCCCCACCCCCTCCCCCCCTTTCCAATTTAAATGTACAATTTTCAGTGTTGCTGCAATGAACTTGACAGATGAATGTTTAGATGCCTGTCTGCGCTCACTCGTGCAGTATGTATGGCTCCTGAGAGACACGGTTATTGGGAGCTACGTTCGGGGCAGAAACAAAAACAGAACAACTTTGGCGATCGTGTTTCAGGGAGTGTCAGGTTTTGGATTGTGTGCAGATTGAGAGGTCGGATGTTTCTGGCTTTGATCGATACGCCAAATAGCCCAGCAAATTGACACAACATATGTTAAATGTCAGATGAGGTGAGGGATGATTTTGATGTCAGGATTTGAAAAGGTTGGATCCATATCTGTTGTCTTTTAAAGATACTCTGCGGTGATTCACTTTGGCATGTTGAAGATCTCTAAAGGCAAATGGCATTAATAAGCCCTCCTTTCCAACTGGCTGACGACTAAGAGGAAATCGTCTTTCGACTTGAAGCAATATCAAGGCCCTGGGAATGGATTGCCCTGCTCATTGACTGGAGAGAAACTTGTTGATGACTCAGGCTGTGCATTATTTACACGCCCTGCTCACGGCAGCTGTCGTGAGTGTCTCGTTGCTCGTTGGATCAAAGGGCTTTAAATGTTGAGGGAGGCAAAGCAAAAACAAGTCGCGGCAGGTAAAGATTCAGTCTAACCCGACGGACTGTGGCCACATGTCAATTAGTTGCTGAGCAGTCGTTATTTCCATCCCATTCCGCTTCTGTTAGACTCATGACCCATGAAGAGCACGGGTGAACGACAATGATCTGCACCATGCTAAGCGTGTACAGCCAACATACATGTTCCCTTCCCCCAGTCTTTTCACTAGAACTAAAGCATTATAAAGTAAGATTGGGGGAGGACAAATTCTCCTTTGACAGTAAACTGGTTTGAAGATGTTCTTATTTTGTGCTTTGGTGAAACACAGATTAACATTTTACACCATTTTCTGCTTTCGAACTACCGGGAATTACTAGAACTACCAAGGGCAGTCATTTTGACTACTCATACTTATACTCATGCACATCATTTCGATAATCAAAGTACAAACTGAACGTAAATAGATATGTAATGTGAATAAAGGTGAGTAAATATGAGGAAACAGAAAAAAGACGTCAGACGATCCAACGGACCACTCTATCCCTGAAGCTGCATCTCTCCGTCATACTCGGCCTCATTCATGATCTGAGCTAATAGAGCTAATGCCTCTTGGACATTAATTTTCCTTCTTGAAGTCATCATTAGTTGTTTTGTTTATGCTAGTTTACAACCAAGCTACCAGTAGTTACGGTGACATCTTCAAGGGGCGGGGTCAGTATCCAAAAATAGACATGTGACATGATTTATAACACGTACCGTCAAATTGACGGCTATGGTAGTTAAAGGTAGACATGACCAGAACATTTTTTGCGTTTTTGTTGTTTTGATAATTTAACCTTGTTAAAACAATACATACACATATTTAGGAAAAGTCAGGGACCCGTGGTCTCATATGTTTAAATTCAACAAAGTTATCACCCTACAAAAATCAACTGCCCTTGGTAGTTCTAGTGTTAATGAATAAACTGAAATGTATCTTCAGTTGCAGCCCTAATTATCAGCCAAAAGCACTTAAATGATCAAACGTAAAAGTGACCGTGATCTGTTATTACAGATCAGTATGGATGCATCACTTTATATTTTTTTATCTGGTAGAATTTCAACTACTTTTACCCTCTTTTTTTTAACTGATATATAATTGCAGTCTAGTAATTTGTACCGCATTACCCATATCTTCTGTAATTTAATTTAATTTGAACAAGATAATATGTTAGTAAGGAGGTGCAAATGAATACAATTTGTGGAAAAAAAAAAAAACAGAAATTAACCCACACAAATAAAAAAGTGCTGTGAGTGCCTCTGTCCTTGGAACGGGCACATTTTCATCTTTCCAGACGAAAAAGAAAACTGTTCCATGTTGCGCGGATTATCTCAAAGTGCTGACGACACTGGATTCAGATGTTTGTTTGTTATTTCAAAGCCACTACAACATTTTACATTCACCGACCATTTCTTTTGAGATGGAGAAATCTCTCCGAGCTGAAAACTGTCCTCCGAGGTGAGAGAAAAAAAAAAAACATTTAGTCCTAGCGTCTTTCTGTGGCTGCTCTTAACATCTGCTTCAGAATGCAGTTTTAATGTTAGGACAACAGTGTGAATAATGCACGACTCATTACGATTACGGTCGTATCAGAGCGAGCGGCAGGAACAGTGTCAACACGGTCTGTATATGTTTCGTACACTGTGTTGACATTTAAGATTAGGATCACAATCATGGCAGCTATTGATATTATAGGCCATAAACACATCATTGTAATTGTGTGATATTAGCTGGTGACAGTGGCTCAGTAATTCTGCTGGATGTGATTGCCACGCTTTTACTCTGCTCCTCTCACAGCATTGAAGGTCAATACCGACAATTGCTCCTGACACTGAGACTTTTGAGTGATCAATCTGGTTTGTTGTTTGTTTTGTTGTGGGTTTTTTTTTTTTACCACTGCGGTTTTTGGATTCCACTCCATGATGTTTCCCAAACACTTAAGTGGTTACAGAGAAGGTCACGTCATACAGACAGCATCGTTGTCGTTAGTGTGGAAAACCACTTGGTGAGCACTTGGTGCTCGTTTGACAGCTGCATCATCATCGTTGATCATCCTGGTTCGACACTATGTGGTTTAAAATACACCTCAGTGCAACACTGCTAATACAACACTGTACAACCGTACGTCATTTTTCATTCCCTTCTGCTCCGACAGGCTAATATTCACTCCACATCAGAACAATACGAGTGTGTCTAAAAGGGTTCTTAATGATAATACAGCCATATATTCATTTACGCCGTGCCATGTTCTCAATAAAAGCCCAAACAGTCTGTCCATATTAATCACAGATTATTCCAACACCCCCAAGACACTGACAGCACTATTTTGCCTCAGCCAATGAAATATAATTAAGAGGAAAAGGGAATTGATCCTTGATTCTTTGCTCCAAGACTGCTTTATGTTTAATGATGTCTGTGTTTTAAAGTTTCTTTTTTTTTATTTTTTTATTAAGAGCTGCTAATGAGTTTTACAAAGATCAATATCTGTAAAGTCGGTGCTTGAAGGCCAAATGTTTGAGTGCAGCTCATTTGAGACTGATGTAAAAAAATAAAAAATAAATAATGCTGAACACACGCCGAAGTATTTACATTTGCATTTATACTAACAATAACAAACTGCACTTAAATCATAAATACAAAATCAGTTCTGTGTGATTTAAGCGCATTGGTCGTTTATTAAAATAATCATTTCACGCTTTAATAATTTATATCGTTGTATTCCCGAATTAGAAACCACTTCAGAGCCAGCGAGGAGAGTGAGCAGAGCTGAGGGCGTTATTATTCTGCGGCCTTTCTCACAGCTCTCCAGTGGTCTATTATTTCTGATGAGCTGACACCTTCATTAGAACAGCAAACAGTGGATGAGGCCAAAGTAAACCATCACACCACTTAATTGGCCGAATAATGAAAATAAATGATAGAACTCTGGTCTTTTTTCATCTTTTACCTTTTAATTTGACTCCCGGCATCTGCTTACATCTACCATTTCATCGATCACTTACCGGGAGGACCACGGAAAGGGAAGGATTACAAGTCGGGTGAATGTTGGTAGATAAATCTTAAATTAACGTTTTGCTTTTGCCATTGATTTCAAAATAGAGGCTTTGGTGTTCTGAGCTGCAGACTGAGGATGAATCTGACTTCATCTAGATTCATTTATTCATTTATTTTGAGTAGGCTGGTTGCACATTAATGAACATCAACGTGTGAAATGCCAGATTATGTGCTTATTTACATATGTAGCCGCTTGGCAGGCTGATGGAATAAGCCAAATTGTACGTACGTAAGAAGGGAAAAACAAAAAAACAACAAATAAGAAAGAGGCAGCGTAGGCTGTGATTCCAGTTAACTGGGACAGACTACTAACTATTTAAAATATGTGACACAGTCAGGGAAATAAGGAAGTTTGCACTGTGATTTTCAGGATGGTTAAGGGACCAAAATGTAAAGTGACTGGTGCTGAAGAATTGTATTGCACATAGATTTTTAAAGATGCTCGAAATGAATTACCCATTGCCCTCGTTTCTTATTGCACTTAAATTTAGGAGGAAATGGAGGAAATTGCACATGCACATACATATATATATATATATGTATGCATATATATGTATGTATGTATAAATATATATATATATATATATATATATATATATATATATATATATATATATATATATATATATATATATATATATATATATATATATATATATATATATATATATATATATATATATGCTTTTCAGGTTTGTGTGAGTGTACACATAAACTCCGTAATCCCATCTGCGAGAACCTCACTGTGTCCATTCCTTTGATTGAGCCAGGCCCCCCCAGCCCACCCGACTCAGTGACTGTGGAGGAGGTGACAGACAGCACAGCCCAGCTGACCTGGAGCCCCGGCAGAGACAACGGAAGCCCCATCACCGACTACCTCATACAGACCAGGACTCCCTTCACTGTGGGCTGGCAGAGGGTTAACACTGGTAGGCAGCACTTAAAGAATGAATTTTTTTCATGCGCCGTTACGATGATAATTCATGAAGCCCTGCAGGGAAATACTCCCTATTTCTCACCCGCCCCCCCGCTACAGCAAGGAGGTTGAGGAGTAGGAAAGCAGACGCTGCACGTTTCTTTGGACAAATGCATTTCCCAAATGGGTTTTAAAGCAGAAATGTGTGGTTTTGGTTCTACTAATTTGACAGATACTGTAGATCAGTCATTCTCAGAGACTGGGTCAGGACCCACAGATTAGATGCGGGAGAATTTTTTTGGGGGGCGCCAGATAAATTAGCTGAATAATTTCCAGTCTTACATATACATATATACACAGTAATCCTCAAACATGGCCTTGTTATGAATTTTAATATGAATTGGGTCATGATGCTTTTTCATGTAAAAAAAAAAAAAAAAAACTGGGTCCCCATGTAAAAGATTTGGGTAATTGGACTTCTTTTATTATTTTTATTTGTTGCCTATTGTCAAAAAAGGCAATAGAAATAGAATAAAGTGACATATTTTACAAATCATATATATACACAGTGTCGTGCCTATCTGTGGAATAAATAATAATAATATGACGCGCAGTAGTAACAGTCCGCAAAGAAATGGAAAATTAAAAGAAAAAAAAGAACCCAGGCTTATTAAAGCTGCTATTATTAATATTAGATGAAATTAAAAAATTATAATAAATGAGAAACACGTTGGCTGTAAGGATTAACCCAAATGTCAATTCGATTGTGGACCAGTCTGTGTTGCTTAAGATTGATTGCGTGTCTTTTTTCATTTATAATGCCATAAATATGCCTAATGCTGCTTTATTATAATTTCACATAATCTGTTTTTTTCCTCTGTTGTTAAGTATTTGTTTTTTTGTTTTTTTTCACCCAAGTCCCTGAGGTAATTGATGGGAACACACTGACGGCCACTGTGGTGGATCTCAACGCCTGGGTGGAGTATGAGTTTCGGGTTTTGGCCAAGAACAGTGTTGGTGTCGGGGAGCCCAGTCCGGTGTCTGTCAAGACCCGCACAGAGGATGCAGGTGGAGTGAATTTCCTCTGGTTCAATTAGATGTACATAAATCAAACTATCATCATCACCTATTATACCTCTGTTACTTCCTGTACAATTTGGAGAAGCCTCCCTATATCCTCTCCAAAGGTGTGATTAAGCTCTGTGTTGTGTAGTTCCCGATGCAGCGCCGGGTGATGTCGGTGGAGGAGGAGGGAGCAGGTCTGAACTGGTCATCACATGGGAGGTAAGTCAACAGTCTTATGTTACAGTCTCTACCTCAGAGTGGCTGCAATTAGTTTTTTTTTCATATTCTTGAATGAAATGCTAAATATTTCTTGTTAAATAAAAGGTCCTGCTCCTGTTTGTTCCTGCAGCTGTCATAAATGCTCTGGGTCAAGTGATGCCTGGAGCTGCAGTTGTTGTAATAGTGCTCTTCTTGTACAAATAATACTCTTAGTTAAATGGGAAATTCAAGACCTTTGTTTATAATGGCGTGTTTCCACCGGCTCGCCTTGCCTTGGCACAGCACGGTTAAGTTGCGTTTCCACTAGCATATTATCTGGTACCAGGTACTTTTTTTTTAGGATGTTCCAAGCGAGCTGAGTAGGTACTATCCGTCAGAGGTGGAAAAAGTACTAAAATATTGTACTCAAGTAAAAGTACCAGTACTTTGATGAAATATTACTCAAGTAGAAGTAAAAAGTAGTTCATTTGAAATGTACTTTAAGTAAAAGTTACTTAGTTACTTTGCGTGGGTGAGGGTTTGTGAGGGTAGTAGAAATATGACAAGGGGTGAGAAATCCAAAACTATTTTGGAGCTCACGCGCCCGGCGCGACACAGGATATTACGTCACTTTTGGCACGTGTTCACATTCGTATAATCACATCATCATTCGTCTGGTTCTGGTGTATATTTTCCCCCTGTAGGTCTTCATTGTGCTGAATTTTTATTTTTAATCAGTAACGGATAGGATTTATGAAGTACAATACTTGAGTCAATACGTACTCAAGTAAAATACCAAATCCTGATTTTAAAACGACTTAAAAAATACAAAATACACAAAAAAAGTATTCAATACAGTAACTTGAGTAAATGTATTTCGTTACTTTCCACCTCTGCTATCCGTAACGTCGTCAGACTGCCGTGCACTGATTGGTCAGAGTGCCGTCACAGAAAGAGACATCCGACACAATAATCAAACCAAACAAAGCCAAAAAAAACCATAGACATATTATACCCTATTTCTACAAGTTAGCGTAGTTCCCTGGTGTCCTAATGAACATGTCTGTGACATGCTTTGGTCAAAATACCACAAGGATGAAGCATCACAGCAGTTCAATCACCCTGCCAAAACAGCCCTGTTCAGAACGCTCGGTTTTGAGTGCCTGTCAGCGTCACTGAGGCTCCAGCAGCTAACAGCATTTGGAAAAGCGATCGTTTGTTTGTCATATATAAAATGTATCCACTGGACACGTAAATCCTCTGAGGCTGAAAGTTTGTGTAGAACTCTGTGCTGCAGTCAAGAATAGGACACTTTGTGGACTTCCGCTCTTCTGGATTGCTCTCGCCTGCACTAACTCTAACCCCGCGTTTTTTTAGGGACAAATTGGAGATCCGCCCCACACAACAATTTCAGGAATGTATCAGTCTGATGTCAGATACCCTACGGAAGTCAACATTGCGTGTTTCATCTTCTGTACTTAGACTGAGGCGGACCACAAAAACATGACTGAGTCATCTTTTTTATACACTTTGCCTACTCATAGGGCCATATTTCCACATATAAGTATTAAAATCATTCAAAAGTTCAAAAATGTCCCTTTTAACGAAATGTGGGTTAGTATCCAACAATTACCAGTGAAATGTCTAAATGTTCCTTCCTAATCGGCGGCGCACCAGTTTGCGGCGGCCCAGAGCTCTCTTGCGAAGAGAACGACTCGTTGAATGGTACCTGTACTGTATAATGACAAATTTCCCCCCAGGGGGGGAAAATAAAGTATTCTGATTCATAAAGTCTCAATAACGTGATTCTAAGCCGTCCTGTGATGACCCCGACCCTCGTTGAGGAGGTACTGTTGTAATGGAAACCGTGTAGAGGCGAGCCGTTGCGAGGCAGGGCAAGGCGAGCTGGAACCATGTCGTGGAAACGCGGAATCGGTCAAAGTGATAGATTCAGCCGACAGCTGTGACATGGTGGCAGTGGATATAATCTAATCCTAAGGGGTCAGCCGTGACATTCTACGGTATGTCTACTTATTTTCACCAGTTAATGGCAACATCGCTGGAGCACCGTCACATACTAACACAGCCGTATTTATAAACTTAGAGCCCAGACTGAAAAAATTTCCCTTTAAAGAGTCTGCATGAAAGCCACCAACAATATATAAACAAGGAACAACAGTCAAGCTGTCAGGCTTGGATCTGTGGTGAATTACTGCTGTTGTTGAAATAAACCGCAGAGCTGAAAAAAAACACACAGATATTGCAGAAGTCATTAGGCGGCTAAAGCTATCTCCTTATTTGAATTATTCTCATTTCATTAAATACAGAAATAAGTTCAGATTTTTAAAAGCTGCACGGACGCTCTGTCTGTAATGAGTTTAGTTTTTTTTTCCTTTTTTCTTCCTTTTAATGGCATTTTACTGCTCATTTCATTTCGTCAGGTGGGTCACAAAAGCAATTTGTGGGTCATGTGCTTCTTTGGGCGTCATGAGAGCGGGTGGTGATTGTGTCAGCCCAGCGGCGGGGTGAACGTGAGTGGTTTTTGTATATGTTTTAATATCACTATAGTTTTGTGTTTCACTCTCAGCCTGTCCCCGAAGAACTACAGAATGGTGAGAGCTTTGGTTACATCATTGCTTTCCGTGCCTTCGGAGAAGTCAGCTGGACCCACGTGGCCACCTCTGCCCCCGGAGCGGCGCGCTACGTGTACCGCAACGACAGCATCACGCCCTTCTCTCCGTTTCATGTCAAGGTTGGCACTTACAACAGCAAAGGACAGGGTCCCTTCAGCCCGGTGGTCACCATCTACTCTGCAGAGATAGGTACGGGGGATGAATGCGAGTGGGATGTTTTCAAAGTTACAAAGATTTTTTCCTTTTCTTCAAAAGGACAAAGATCATGGAAATGGTTTTATTGCATCGACATGAAAGTGCTCGAAACCTGTTTTGAAATAAAACTGTTTACAAAACGGAGCACATTCATGTGAGGACACGCCGAGTGCCTCTAAATATCGCCGCTCTTCTGAATGGTCGCGCCATTGTGAAAAATCAGTTGGCATTTAGATCTGTGGTCCTTCTCAACATGCTGAGAGCAGGTCAGCGTGTAGTGGGGTGTCTGTTGTTCTCCAACAGCACCAGTGTGCTATGGTTCACCCAAGCAGAGAACAAGAGTGCTCTGCCGTTTGTAAATGTAACAATGGAAGAGATTTGTTCTGTGTGTGTGTGTGTGTGTGTGCCCGAGCAGCAGTGCTCAGTCTCCTCTTGTCTGTTTTCAGAGCCAAGTGGGATGCCAGCAGGCGTTTGGGCCAGAAGTGTCTCAGCCTCTGAGATTGAGGTGAATTGGCAGGCGCTCTCCTTCACCCCTGAAAGGGTTCTGGGCTATGAGGTACATCTTACTATTTGAAATGGAAATAGAAATCGCACACAACACAAATTCAAACGCCTATCATCGACCCCGCTGTGACCTCACTTTCCCGAACTTTGTGTCGTCGCACAAATATCTGTTTTTTAGCCAAGATTATACAGTTCTTACTGCCAACGTGGGAGAAAACATGTCCATGTTGCTTTAATGTTTGCAAAATGGTTGTGGGATATCGGCGACGAGCCTCGTTATAAACTGTGCTGTTATACTATTCCAGATATCACGTCAGAGTAGCAAGAGGAAGTGCATAATATCACACGAGGAGCTGTTTCTGAAAACTGCCTACGATTGATAACAGAGCTGCACCACGGGAATGGATCTTAAGTCTCGTCATTGTTCTCCAAATAAATTAGGACTATTAAAGTATTAATTTGCAGAGAGATTGCGTTCTCTCTTACCTTCAAAAACTGGGACACCCAAATTGCTTTGTCTGTTTGCTTCAGACTGAATAATCGGGCTTTAATGTAGCGTGTTGTTGTTCCTTTTGCTCAAAGATGTCTCAATATTTTCATGTGCCAAAGTAAAGTTTTTTTTTGTCCCAGTTTTCCATCTGAGCTGCCTCAGTAATGTCAGCATCAGCAAACACTGAATAATGACAACAAAATCACAGAAAACAAGATGTGAACAAAATCGCAGATATCACTCTAAATGCATATTTTTAGTTAGATGTTACATTCCACTTTGATCCAAGTCTAAAACCACTTGGATGGGGATTTATCAGCGCGCTGTAGTGCTGGAAAAGAACATTTGTTGTTAATATTGATGATTTTAACTGTCAATACGTTGAGGATTTTGATTGTTGATTGGCCATAACATCAACTCGGTCTCTGGGAAATTGTAATTAACATTTTCTTTATTTTATTTCTGTCATATTATTGATCCGATTGTTAATTGATTTATCGGAAAATCTATAGATGTCGCAGCCGGGGAAAACTAAAGGTTAATTTCTGCCCTTTTGTGCCGTCTTTCTGATTTTTGAACAACAGCAAAACAACAAAAACAACAGTGAAACGTAACCACAACAAGAATTGTAAAACTACATGACTCAACACCACCACATGTTTTCCAGGTCCTCAAAAACAACTACAAATGATGCAAGTGATAGAAAGTACACTTTGCACATATTTTTGCTCTACACTCTTAGAAATAACGGTTCCAAAAGGGTCCTTCTACAAGGGCTGATGTTCTACATGGAACCATTTGCTTCTGAAAAACCCTTTGCCAAGAAAGGTTCCAGTAAGATCCTTTAAAACCCCTTTCCTGAATAAATGGTTTTAAAAGGGTTCCAGGTGGAACCTTTATAAAAAAGGTTGGCACCAAAAAGGGTTCTCTTATGAGGACAAGCCGAAGAACCTTATATGGTTCTACTTAGCACTTTTATTTCTAAGAGTGTAGTCCCAAGCCACATAACAGAGTTACATCCCAGATAACATGCTCTCTGCAACCCACACAGGTGGTTTACTGGGAAGATGACACTAAACCAGAGACCATGGGGAAAGTAAGGGTTCCTTGGAACCAAACGTCGGTCACTGTGAGTGGCTTGGCAGGAAACACGCAGTATTTCCTAACAGTCAGCGCCTTCAACACAGCAGGCACCGGCCCCTTCCTCCCTGCAATCAATGTCACCACAAAAAAGCCACGTAAGTTGCAAGAAGATGCTGCTCCAGAGGTTTGATTTTGTGTCCACACTGATAATAATCTAGGGAATAGTTTGAATCAAGTCTTTTTTTCCGTATGATAGAACTTTAAAATAGGCATGTTTGCATTTTTTTAACAGAGAAAAATGACAAATTTAGTATGAAGATGTGACAGTATTGTGTTTCCATGCTGATTAACAGACAATCTTTTGATTATGCAGCCCCAGCCCAACCTCCGCAAAACGTTGAATGGACCCTAATTGGCTCTCAGCTATCTCTTTACTGGGAGTCCGTGGTGGCAATGGAATCTGAGTGTGAAGTCACAGGCTACCAAGTGAGGTTTTCTTTTTTTCCCTCTCCATGTATTTACTTATTCATATTAACAATGCCTTGACCACCTTGTTTCGCTCCCCCATTCAGCTGTCATACAGGAGACAGAGACACAAAGAGGTAAACACGCTCACAACAGCCAATTCCACAGCAGAGCTGACCCTTCCGGAAGAAGATGATGACTACATCATCTACATTCAGACAGTGAGCGAAGGAGGGCTCGGCCCGGCATCGGATCCCATACGAATCCACCAATTAAGTAAGCCAGCAGTTCAAGGTCGACCAAATTGCTGTGGTTATGTGGGCAAAAACAAAATACTGAGTTCAAGTAATCATTTCTGTTTCAAGTTGTAGTTTCAGACTGAATCTTGATGTTTTTTTTCAATTCTCTTTCTTGGGTGGAATACAAAAACACTTGCTTCAAGGTGTTCTGTCTTCAGCTGTAGCAGGGAAATATGCTGATTCCACTATGTTTCCGCAGAGAAACTGAGACGAACTGCAGATTCCTGAATATGAATTCAGGAGGGCCTCAATCTTTCAAACCACAGTTTTTGTTGTTATTTATCCACTTTTACAATCAGAGTCACTTAACACTTTTTAAACCTAACAAGGACATTTTTGTCCTCCGTTGACTCATCATCACTCCCCTGTTGAGCTCCTCTATCCCATAGTTTGCTGAAATATGCAGCACAATCCATCTCTGTCGCAGAGGTTGACTTCCTCTTTTACTAGATGCTATTACTGTCCTGTGGGACACCAGGGGGGCTCTTCCCCTGCTCTAAATGCTAATTTGCATTGTTAATATTCTGTGTTGAATCCCAGGAAAACAGCAGTTGAGAGAGATAGAATTCCACGTTGACTTTTCGAGTAAATTTCATTTGAAATATTGCCGACTTTTTCCCCCCAGAGATTCTTTGGTACAGCAAAGAAAAATATGTGGAAGAAAACACATTAGCAGGCAACAGAGAGCACTGTTTATAGAAACTACTTGCCCAGGCACATCAGATGAGGTTTCGTTTTTTTTTTTTTTTTTTCGTGCATCAGTGACATATCTTTTTTATTCTGGAAAGGCGTTTTTATATATATTTTTACATTATGGATGTTATATTATCCCAGAGAAACTCGCTTAAATACTTAATACATGATGATAAGCGCAAAATGCACCAGGCTTCGTTCTGGCGCCTCAACACTAAACTCCCTATATACATTTTAGTGTATAATTATTGTATAATTTTAGTGTAATGGGTGAAGATATGTGTTAATATAGTCTTATTTGCAATAGTGATATTGATAGACAGGTGAGGTCAGGCAGGAGTCTCCATGGACTATGCAGTTTTGCAGATTATATTGTAAATTATAGTGAGAGTAAAGGACAGTTGGAAGAGAGCCTGGAGAGGTGGAGGTTTGCACTGGAGAGAAGAGGAATGATGGTTGGTCGGAGTAAGACAGAATACCTGTGTGTGAATGACAGTGAGACAGGTGGTGTGGTGAAGATGCAAGGAGTAAAGAGGAAGAGAAATTGGATGAGTTTAAATACCTGGGGTCAGCCATCGAAAGCAATGGACAGTGCACAAGAGAGGTAGAGGAAGAGAGTGCAGACAGGGTGGAGTGGGTTGAGACGAGTGTCCGGGGTGATGTGTGACAGAAGGACAGCAGCAAAATTGAAAGGGAAGGTCGACAAGACGGTATGCGAGACCTGCTAAAAGTCAGGAGGTGGAGCTGGAGGTGTCAGAGCTGAAGATGCTGAGATGTTTGTTAGAAGTGGCCAGGATAGATAATATTAGAAATATTCGAGGGACAGCTCAGGTTGAATGGTTTGTAGATATAGTAAGAAAGTCAAGGTTGAGATGGTTTGGTCACGTGCAGAGTAGTTATGGTGATTATATTGTTGAAGATGGAGCAGGAGGAGAAGAGGAAGACCACAGAGAAGTTGTGAAGGAGGACATGAAGGACAGTTGGTAACAGAAGAGGACATGAAGGGACAGGGCAAGATGGAGGTTATAAAGTTGGTCATGTTGCTTAATTGACCTCCGCCAAGGAGGTATATGTTTTCGCATGAGTTTGTTTTTGACCTCTGCCAAGGAGTTTTCGCCGGAGTTTGTTTGTTTGTTTGTTTGTTTGTTTGTCTGTCTGTTAGCAACATAACTCGAAAAGTCACAGATGGATTTGGATGAAATTTTCAGGAAATGTTCGCTATGGGACCAGGAACAAGTGATTACATTTTGGGCGTGATCCGTAGACGCTATTGCTATTTTTATCGCTATTTTGTAGGCACTGTGCTGCCTTGGCAGAGGTTTGCACTCTCCGAGTGTGAGTTATTGATATGTATTAGAAAAATGGGTAGAAACTAATAATTGAAAACTTCTTCCTCCTCGATATACGACGCAACACACAATTTGTATTACGTGTACACTTTTTGTTTTGCTTTTAATGTTAATTTTGTCTCATTTTTGTCTTTCAATTGTAAACATATAAAGTGGTAGAAAATTGATGGATGGATGGATGTATATAGCCAATTATTGCACATGTTAAATAAAGAAAATATTCATTCAGTTGTATCTCCGAGACAACGCTGAGACTAGATCATTGCTATTGAGTGCCATTGAGTATTTCAGGCGTGTGTGTGTGACTCATTGTGCAGGTTTTCACATCCCTGTGGTATTTTGTGTTGCAGGTATGAGTGCCCGTGGCTCGAGAGCTTGGAGCGTGGACATCTCCTCCCTGCCCCTGCTCCTCACCCTTGCAATATCAACATTCAGGTCAACGTCATGACACAGTGACAGACTTTGTTCTCCTTTGTTTAATTCAGTTTCTGTTCATCTCTTCTCTGGCGCTGCTGCCGGAATTTGCAGATATGAGGAAGCACAAACGTGGAGTGTGCTGTCAGATACTTAATTAACAGTAAATGCTTGTGGTTTTTTTTTTCTCTCTTTTTATGTTTTGATATTTTTGCTGGTTGGGAACAATGCTCCATTTTAGCCATTTTCTTTTGGACTCCTAGAATGATAACAGATGCCTTACTTCCATTCATGTGCCAAAGTAGTTTTCAGCCTTCTCATTGTTATTCGCTAAAATAGCCACATTCTTTCCTCAGTACTTTACTCTGCACGGTTTCTTATTATCGAAAGGTCTCGGCGTACTTTACAGAGGGCCATGATGGGATGTTGTACATTGGATTTTTGGATATTTTAGGATTTCTTCTCCTAATCTGATTTGGCGAGTTGGAACATGCTCATTCACCCGTGCCTGTGCCTTTGGAGATCCTTGTAACGGCGTCGCTTATAAACACGAGTCAGTGACGGGGTTTTCCGATCATCATGCAGCCATGTTCATCTTTACACGCGTTCAATTCCAGTTCAATCCCACGTGAAACTCATAGAATAGCCCTCAGTGCCATTTAATTTTTATCATTTGATCCTGGAAAGCTGAATGTACCATAGGGGGCTCCACTGATTGGTGGATTTGACTTTGCCTATATACAGCAGTACGGGGGAGAGCGATATGTCCTACAGCTCTAGTGCTGAAACAACCAGTCAATCAAGAAATATGTATCAATGGCAGTAACATAAGTCATTTGTCAAAACGAATTCCACACATCCGCTGGTTCTAGCTTCACAAATACGAGCATTTGCTGTTTTTAATGAAAGGTTTAATATCAACCAAGGTGTTTGTTCTATTACAATCCACAGTCTACTTTAGACCGTGGTCATTTGCCAAAAAAAACTTGGCAATAAAACCGTCAAAATGACATCTCACCTTTACACCGAGTAAAAGATACAGTAATATCAGGAAATACGCAGTAATACCAGTATCTTAAGATATAGATGAGCACCAAACAGTTGATTGTAGGAGTATTTCAGTCTGTCCATCTATTGTGAAACGTATACATTCATATAATACCGCATAAATCCAGGTTATAATAGAGTTAAAATCCTTAATAATTCGAAATACACAGAGTGTGAAGACCAGTATCACTCTTACTAAATATGGACATAAACAATGGGCTCAAGAAGTTCCCCTGTCTTTGTCCAGTGTCCAAAAAAAACAACTATCAGCACCTATGAATTACCATGTTTTATCTTATTTGTTTCATCGATTTGGGACCTGCATCATTCATCAGAACTGCTATAATTCTCCATAATTAACACAAAGACATGAGGGTGCTGTGGATTTTTTCATCTAACTCTGAACAAGAAAGAGAATAAGCACATCTTTCAAACATTTTGAACTATTTTTTTTTTTAAAGCATAATTACACCGAAGGCATTAAAATCATGAAATAACAACAACAAAATATGATATCAGAGCATAACAGCTGAGTACCCTTGGAAACTCTTGGAGAAGTAATTTGACGGACAAATTGAAAAAAACATATCTGCGAATGAGGAGTTTGTTCAGTTATCACGTCTCATCACAAGGCTGGACTTCTGTGTCAGCCGATCATCATCAGTTTTACTGATTAAGACTGAGATTTGGTCCAAAGCAAAATTGACATGTGGTAAAAGATTATTTCATATAAACACTTCAAAGTCTGGTGCACTAGTTCATAATCACCGATTTAACGAGACACATTTTGTGCTATTTTAACTGTTAATAGGGAATACGACTTTCTGATTCGTCGATAATGAAAACAATCATTATTTGCGGCCTTATCCTGGATACATGCGTGCACCGTCTGCCCTGACAGTGGAGACGAGAGGTTTAAAGTGCTGCCTATTGTGCCAGTCTGATGAATTAAAATCTAGCCACCAGCTTAGATGTTACTTGGCAAAATGTATGGTCAGCTGTGTTTCAATGTGTGACTCTGTTCTTTGTCGTCAGTTGTATTGGCTTTTTTTAATGCGATATGTCGTGTTGTCATTGTTCGTTTGTGTACTTCAGCGTAAGCGCCCCCACTGCTCAGGTATACGGGCCTCTGCTTCGTTGTATCTTTGATCCCCCTCACAAATGGCAGGAGCAAGACCGATCACAAAGTCTGTCAGCACAAGACACGAGGGTCTGTTGAACAGTCTGACTTGATGAATGGAAAGCCTGGTATGTGCCACGATTGAGCCGACATGAAAGCAGTTTAATAAATGAGTGCAGGCCTGAGGGGGGGGCCAGTGAGGTAAAGGGCATAGGGGGTAATGATACTAATGACACCCACACAAGACTAATATATCAGGATTCAGGGAGGACTAAATCAGTGTGTGTGTGTGTGTGTGTGTGTGTGTGTGTGTGTGTGTGTGTGTGTTTGTGTGTGTGTGTGTGTGTGTGTAAATGTGCGTGCATGTTTGTGTTACCTTGCCCCCACAGTGTCACGGACAAGTGTTTTAAGAGGACCATTCAGCTCAGAAAAACCTTAGAAAATTGTATCAAACTCATTTCTTTTTCTCCTCCTCGGTTCATGGCTCTAAACAGCGGAAGAGTCGCGGACATTAAAACGGAGTGAAAAAAGGTCACAAAGGGAGGTGTCGAGAAAAAGCTGATGAAGTGTCTGTTCTTCTGTCAAAGTGCGATGGATTGCTAGTGCAAAAGGGAAAAAAAAAAGTGGTCAAGGGGCACCTCGCGTGATTAAAATTTTATAAAATGTGAAAAATGAGTGTATTACCTTTCTGAAAGCAGTCTTTGAATCCTGTTATTTTTGTTTTTGTGGCTTAGCGTGTGATTAATCTGTATCCATCTTATCTTTCATCGCACACTGTCATTGTTACAGGTGTTTACACAGGAAATGCATCTTTCTGGCTAATTCATGAATGACATGGACTGAAAAAAAGACAACGGTACACACTTTAGGAACTTGTGTCTTGAAAACATACTAGCGTCGCCAACCTCTTTGTTTTGTATTGTATCAGTACTGTGAGATGTTTAGGTTTTACCTTTGATTTTCTTTTTTCTTTTTAAAAAAAAAAAAAAAATGTTTGCTATGTTTCCTGATTGTTTATTTCGTATTTTCCTCCAAAAAATTCTGCACAAAGGTCAAGTGTTGCTTACAAATGCCAACCAAGAAACAGCGTTTCATAATTAATTATTTAATTTAATAGCGAGGGCAATGTGAGATCTCTCTCTCTCTCGCTCTCATACAGTTTACTTTACATACTGTTTGTTTGTTGTGCTCTGAAGCAAACTCCCTAAGCGGGAGACCAAAATATTCTGTCCTACTTCCAATTTTAATTCCCATTAAAATGAATATATATATATATATATATATAAACATTTCCAAGGAGCTGCTATCAAACAGCCCTTTGGTGCAGTGCCACACAGACTACCTGTTACAAGGTGGTA
Organism: Microchirus variegatus; assembly: GCF_963457635.1. NCBI lineage: Eukaryota > Metazoa > Chordata > Actinopteri > Pleuronectiformes > Soleidae > Microchirus > Microchirus variegatus. The sequence goes on from NC_139810.1 coordinate 19,376,719, forward strand.
AATCAGTGCAGTTTGTCTTTTTATACAAATAACCTTTACCGTTTTCTTGCTCTTTTCAGAATTAATCAGAAAATCAAATCAAAAGGACTTGTAATTCCATAAAGACTGATGAAAAACCCACAATTACCGCTCTGGGTGACAACGCTTGGCCTTTCTGTTGTGACTCCACAGTATTTTGATGTCCTTCGTGATCTCCGTGAGATCGTGGCTTAAACTTTTTCACAATGAAAAGATGTCGGCTGATCTTGATATGCTGAAGCTGTGCATGTGTGATATTGTTTGGTGCATTTTGTGTTTTCTAAATGAGGGAGTTAATAAAAACAATTCTCTGAGGATTTTGTCTTGGATTTTTTTTCTTCTTCTTTTTTTTTTAAGTACATGTGGAACAGCGTCATTTTCGGCATCAGCGGGTTTTACTGTCCTCTTCTGCAGGAGGAATTTTGAGTGGTACCTTGGGGCATCATCAAAGCTGTAGAATGCATAATATTATGGGGGGGGGAATGAATGAGAGTATGTGACAGCTGTAATGTCCTACTATAAAGAACACAGTCACAAAGGTTCTTGCTCCATAGTGTTGATGTTCATCATTGCAAAGATAGATTGAATAGTAATGTCACTTCCAATATCAAAAAGAATGCGCCGTCTAAAAGCAGCTTTTGCAGCAAACTCTGATTTGTTTCTTCGGGTTATCAGAGCATGTATCTGCTGAATTTATGATACTTTCCACTAAAACAACGGAACGACATGGAAAGCTACTGTGAAATATTGATCGAGTCAGTGTTGCAGAGATGCTTTTAAGATAATAAGTGGGAGAGGACCATGTGAAGAGATCAATAAGCCAGGGGAAGTGAAGAAAAGAGAGGTTTCTCCCCCACACACCACAAATCATCCGTAATGAGTTGGTTTGTCAATACTTAGGCAATGCCTCTTCACATGGTATTGACCACTGGATCACAACAGCAGCTCACTGTAACTTCTTTTTACACAAGACTCGCCAAAGGAACAACAATGTTCATAATTTATACCCACAGCATCAACTCTGCAGAAAAATGAAAAATGGCTTTCGGGGTTCAGATATGAATTTGATAGCTTGTAATGCAACTACAGCTGAGACATTATTGGTGCACACTGCAGTAGCTTTGTTGCTTGAGGTTGCGCCGCAAGTGTCATTACTGCCCCCTCATGGCACTAGTGCCATGGTGCAGTTGGATGGTTGAAGCATTGAGCACATTTGGCCCTCATTTGTGCCAGAAAAGTAGGTGTACGTCAATTATGGCATGTATCAATATGGATTTGTATCCTATGGTGTAAAAATAATGTATCTTTCATTTTGAGTCAGTCTACATGTGACATAACAACAAGCAGCAGTGGCGTGCACAGGGGAGGGGATCAGGGGTGGCAATCACTCCCCTGGTGCCAAATGGACAAAAACAAAGCGTGCTAGAGTGCCCTCTTGAGTCACAAGACGCACACTAAAGTACCATCTAGAGTGGTAAAAACATGAGGAAGTGTCCTACTGGCTGACATATGAGGCCTATAAAGCAAAATGTGAATAAAACAAAAGATTGTTTCTAAAGGAGTGTCTTTGAAGTGGAGAGCAGTGACGCGGTGCCCTATAAGATGCTCTTGTAACTTCGTTCCCTCAACTTTTTTGAGTGCCCTTGCAATCAAAAAGGCTGCTGTTCCATATGTGACCGTGTCCCAAAGAGTGTCCTGAGAGGAAATCATTTTCAGTGCCGTATAGAAAATGCCCATCTCAGTGATAGAAATGAATGAATAGAGGAAACATCACACACACACAAAATAGGTTTCAACACGTTACTGTGCTTTAAAGTTGTCATGTACTCAAAATGTGCATTCCCATAAATATTAACATGGCAGACTTTATCAATGTTTAATGTTTTATCTTCAAACTGGTTATTGTGTTTTAATGTTACTTTTTTATGGAGCTTCTTGGAACGTCAGGCGATGGACTACTGATGAAATTGTGCCTTTTACTTATTATTAGCAGTGTCCGTCTCAAATAAACCAATACATAAATCAAATAGAAAACAAAAACGCGGCGTGTCCACCCCAGGCCACTGGGTGTCACTGTGTCTGCTGCGGCGTCTGTCTCTCAGCAGCTCGGGAGAAAACACTGACTGTGGCTGCTTCCTGTTGCTCACATGTACACAGCAGCACCATAGTACATGATGGAGTCTTCTAAGAAGAAAGACGCCACAAACAGCGGCCCTCAGGACCGAATTGCAGACACGAATGACGAGGACAAACCTGAGCTATGTCCCGGTTTCCCAGACGTGGACGCCTTCGTGAAAGTGAGTGAAGTGTGGAAATAGCACGCAGGGGTGTTGAGCTCAGGCTAGCTATCAGTCAGGCAACGTGGGTGAGCTTGGTGATTACAAGCAGCGGTGGCTGTATAAGTTAGTTTGACGTCGCAAGAAAACATGCACACATGAGTGTTGTCGCAATAGACTTGTGTCATTGTGTTTTTTAAGCGATTATTTCATTAAAAAAAATGCCCGTCTCGGGCTAAAGGGTTATTTCCCGTAGAGCTGCTAGCACCTAAGTACTTGGCAACAACTGTCCTAAACCTCAAGTCAGCTGAAGTGAATGGATTTAAGAAAGTAAATAACCAAACGCAAGAACATGTCGCCCCCAATGTTGATATTCACGTGACAGTCTTATTTTGAAAAATGTGGCTATCGTTAATAAATAGACTAATGCACTGATTTGCAAAAGAGTAAAACCCCACACTTATTTAGTTAAACGTATTAAGCTGGGGTTTCTCTAAGTCCATTATATGTATATGAAATGTATACGTTATGTTACCTTTAACTCAATATTTAAACCTTTTAGTCTTTAAACAGTTTCAAATTAAATTTGAAACTGAAACTTTGACACTTTATGTTTTGTTCGAGTGTGTGGACTAATTAATAGATTAACTTTTCTGTCTGTCTCCTCTGCAGTATGGATTGGGTGGTGTATTATCGGCCACTAAAGCATCAGCCGGTTTGCCTCAAGCAGGGGATGAGTACGATTTCTATCGCAGCTTTCCAGGATTCCAAGAGTTCTGTGAAAGTCAAGGAGATAAGCTCTTGCACTGGTGAGTACAGAGCATGTTGCTGCTTACTTTGAGCTGTGGCTCAATCAGACTTCCATTTGTTTGAGAGTGTGTGTTCCACCTGTTGCACACTGCAACCCCAGTCCCATAATACATTCACTGTAGTTAAGTTGTGCATTGCTCCGCTGCAATATGACCAAAAACCCTATGATGAAAAGTGTTCATGTCACTTCATAACAATCATCTGGTCAGATCAAATGCAGAATAATTAAATATAAAATGCATGCTCTAAGGGAAAGTTGAATAAACCAGTCAGCCGAGGGAAAACCTTCATAACAATTATATATTTTATATATCTCAAAATGTGTGTGTGCAATGAGTAAATGTTAATTTTATAAAAAAAATTTTGCTAAAATGGTAATAATTCCTGCCTCCTCCATTTAACAGCATTAACTACGCATAACAATATTTTAAACACAAATCAACATTGTGTGTTCTGTATAGATTGCAGCTGTAACATATTAGTAATGTTTTCATTTGGTACGTATTGCACTGTTTCATGATGGGTATTTTATTTGGTATTACTTACTTTTCATTTATTATATACACTACCAGACAAAAGTTTGACTTTTGTCTGGTAGCATATATAATAATTTCAATTTTTTGTAATATTTGGTACTGGCCACACAATTTCCTCCTGGTATAAATGAAGTATTCCGATTGACTATAACTGGTCTGATTGAGCCTCATTAATCGGGTGTTTTTTTTAATGAGTAACCACTTGTTTTTCATGCTCGTCCCCAAAAAAAATGTATTAATTAATTTCCTTGTGTTAACATTGTGTTAGCATGAGTCAAATAATGCAGCACCATGGCTGTAGATCTCACGTGAGGAACCAGAGCAAGCTGACTGGGCTGGAGGAGAGATTTGACTTGATTGTGGACTCAAATGATGCCATCCTTGAAAGAGCGGTATGGCCTACTAGCTTGGGGTTTTACAAGTTTCTGCATCCTTAAGGTCTAAGCAAACTAACTAAGCTCTTGTATCTGATATCCAGGGCATTCTCCTTGATGAAGCTGATGGGGTGAACAGAAGCCAAGAGCCTGTCATGCCTGCAGGCTTTCAGCCTCCCAAGATTGTCGTTTCCAGCTGGAATCGCAAGGTGGGTGAACTAAAATTTGAGCTCTCACACTGCACATACCAGTCTCTATTTTGGACTGTGTTCAAGCGGAAGCATTATTGGCCAGTTATAGTTGTTTTTTATTATCTTTTTGGAGCCCTTGATGAATTTTCACACTTGTTCTCCAGACCTTTTGGTAAACAGTTATTTTATTGTTCAGGGTTCTGGTTCTGGCAGTCGTTCAGAGACATTCAGACTGCTCCATGCCAAGAACATTGCAAGGCCACAGCTGAAATTCAAGGAAAAAGTTGACAACAGCAACACGCCTTTTATTCCGAAGATCTTCATCAAGCCTAATGCAGTAAAGCCGCTTCCTTCTTGTAAGACCTATGTCTCACTCTCATGTTCTTCAAATGTGTTTGTTTTTCTTTTGATTATTTAAGTCATATTATCTTTACTGTGATATATTGCGCTCCACTGGTAGATTTTACCAACAAACAAATCCGTCAAGAGAGACCTGAGGATCTTGATGTCCCAGCTGCGCTTGCTGACTTTATTCATCAGCAAAGAACTCAGCAACATGTTGAAGAAATGTAAGTTGTTGTTTTTTTTTGTTTTTTTTCAAATGTATTCATATTCCTTGTTTCTTGTCTAAATGAATGTTGTTGTTTTTTATCTATACAGGTTTGCTCACCCATACCAGTATGAATTGGATCATCTTACCATACCAGAAAGCCTTCTGTCTAAGCCAGAGCCACAGGCATGTTACAGCAGAACTTTGATGCATATGATTCTCTCATTGTTGATGAGGCCTTGATCTGATGTGGATTCTTTTTAGATGTACAAAGTAATGGCTGAGACCAGGCTCTCCTTCATTGATACCCTGGAGGATCTGGTGGCTCTGAATGAAAAACTGTGCACCATGTCTGAATTTGCAGTTGACCTCGAGGTACAAAGCATTCCATGATCCTATAGCATTTTGTTTAGGTTATTTTTAAGCCTTTCCCATTGTTGTTTGAACACTGATGAGTGCAGACACATCCTGATAAAACTGTTTCCTGTTGCAGCATCATTCCTACAGGAGTTTTCTCGGCCTCACCTGTCTGATGCAGATTTCCACCAGGGAGGAGGATTTTATCATAGACACCTTGGAACTCCGCAGCGAGATGTACATCCTTAATGAAGTGTTCAGTGACCCGTCTATTGTCAAGGTAAAGGCAGTGTCCCAAACATTGTGTTCCTATCAGCTGAAAATATAAGAAACTATTGAATGCAGCCAGTCAACACGAGATTGTAGATTCAGCAACTACTTTGTCTATGTGGAATGTTTATGTTCAACATAAATAACAGAATGCAAAGATTAACCACACTTGTATTTACAAATCAAGTTGATCCTTTGTAACTCTACCTCCAATATGTTTTGTTTTGTTGCGAACTGCACTGTGGAGTTCGCAGTGCATTTGACAGTTATGAGAGGGATTACTGGTACTTAGCCCTTGGATTGCACTTTAAATTAGCAGTTTAAATCAATAACTTGAGGATTGTTTTGCCTGATTACCAGTTAACCTTGCACAATTGTATATTTCCTGCAGCTGTTTTTTTTATCTGCAACAGAAACAGAAAACGGCCTCCAGCTAATATGTCTTTGGACAGGTGTAATTATAGAAGTTCAGACGACCTTATGAACTATTTGCATCTGAGGTGTATAATCATTTACTGAAATAAAAAAGGAACCAAGGGTAGAAGATCTCCACTAATTACACAGTGAATTGCACAGTGTTCAGCATGTCAGAATGGAGTCTGAATTTCCTTGAGGCGTCTTGGAGCCACAGTTGGCTCGTTAAATAAAGCTGGCGTGTGTCTTTTGTTGTGTGGGAGCCTGCATGACTCACATACTGTAGGATGTTGGTGAAAACGTGCAGTATGTGGGCTTGCACCTCAGATAGTGCCTGCAAAAATCAGCCATATGGAAAAATGACACATTGTGTCCCTAATTTTCTGTATGTCGCAGTATTTTTTCCTCATCAGGTATAGAATATGCTTTCATTTATGTTCTCAGGTGTTTCATGGAGCTGACTCTGACATGGACTGGCTTCAGAGAGACTTTGGCTTGTATGTAGTCAACCTGTTTGACACGCATCAGGCCAGTCGAGCTTTGAACCTGGCTAGACATTCTCTCGACCACCTGCTCAAACACTTCTGCAATGTGGATTCAGACAAACGCTTTCAGCTGGCCGACTGGAGAATTCGGTATGGAGATGAATACAAAATGGGATGCTGAATTTGATCTATAGTTCCTCTTAACCAGAAAATATATGATAAATCAGATTTTTTTTCTTCATGTTTCTTGTCCCATAACTTGTCCTTTTAGCCCTTTGCCAGAGGAAATGGTCCAGTATGCCCGGACAGACACTCATTATCTCCTCTACATCTACGACTCTGTGAGGGCTCAGCTCCTCAATGTAAACCATGGACAGCCTGCCCTGCTGCAGAGTGTCTGGAACAAGAGCAAAGACATTTCACTAAAGGTGTCCACAAACCTAACCTCATACACCACAAAGATAAAGTTGAATTTATACCATCTTCTGTCCAATCGTTGCATTGTTTATTTTACTGCTCTCACTTTTTTAACTTTCCACACCAAAATCTCCAACTTCTTCTGACACTGGCCGTGCTTCATGTGCCTCCCTTTCATGCAGAGATATGTGAAGCCTATATTTACAGAGGAGTCGTATTTGGAGCTGCAGAGGAAGCAGAAAAGGTCTTTCAACACCCAGCAGCTTACTGCCTTCAGACTGCTCTTTTCCTGGAGGGACAAGTTGGCCAGGCAGGAAGATGAAAGCACCGGGTAGGCTGTTTAGGAATGGATGGATAAGCTGTTCTGGAAATCTGCAATGGGCTGTTTTCCTATTTATAGATGATGTCCAGGAAGTCAAAATGTTGTGACAATATTCATGCATTGAATGATCCCTTACCATGTTTTTAATTATGTTACTTGTCTAGATATGTTCTACCCACTCATATGATGATCAAAATATCGGAAGAACTTCCCAAGTAAGTTGACTTGTCCCACTTAACCTTACGTGCTTTGTGTGAAATCTCACCTCTGTGGGTTACTTTAAAGGTTTTATTCACAATCTGAACCACAGTGTGTTATGTTTTCTCTTTATCTACTCAGAGAGCCTCAAGGCATCATTGCCTGCTGTAGCCCTGTACCCCCAGTGGTGAGGCAACAGATCAATGAGCTCCATTTGTTAGTGCAACAAGCAAGAGAAATGCCTCTCCTTAAGGTAAGAAAGATGCATGTGCGCAGTGGGAATGTTATGGTTTTTTTTTTTGTGCGTCTGTGATGAAATTTCAGTGTTTATGTTGTCAACTTACTTGTCAGTGGAGGTTATCCATTTACCTTGAAATATTTCCTTAACCTCACACAGGCTGAGATTGCAGCTCAAAAGACAAAGGGACTCACACCCATAAAAAAGGTTGGATAAAAACATATTGAAGTGTTTTTTTAAATGTTGTTTTTGAAATGGTTGTTAAAATATGTGTGATCTGGTGCACATTTCCAGCCAGAGGTCACATTGTTTGGTCCTCATGATACCTCCAGGGTCTCTGAAAGTGATCTCCCCCACTTTCCTCCTGATGGTAAGCATGATTTTTGTACATGTTTTTCGTTATGTGTGCCGATTCATTGGTTTTTCATTGTTATGCTTCAAACTGAATTTCTTTTCAGAACTGCCTGTGAAACAGGGAATGCTTTTCTCAGAAGATGAAGACAAAATGGATGTTGATGTTCAGAAAACTAATGGTCTCGTGGCATATGCTAAAATCACACTGTTTGAGGTAGGGATTAATTTTTAGTTGAAGTAGTTCAGCCCCGATGGTTTGTGCATAATAGAAACTAATGTGAGGACTGTACTTTTGAAGGAGATGGAAACAAAGAACGACCAAGAGTCCCTTCCTGTTGCTCAAATGAAAGCCAGACGTATCATTGAGTCATTTGAAAACCCCTTCAGAATGGTAAGACGTGCCCCGTGAGCGTCACTATTATTTGCCTGTTAGTTAACCAAACGCACAGAGTTCAGTTGTCGTCTTTTGTGTTTCAGTATTTACCCATCACTGATGTGCACGTCAACAAGAATGCCAAGTTTGACCCATCTTCAAAAATATTTGAGGTAATTAAAAAGCTTCATGAGTTAATTTCATCATCTTTCGGGTTTTCCTTGAACAAGTTAATAAATTATATTTGGTTTATCTTGAACAATAAGTTATACTGTTTTCTCAGGTGTTTTTCTCTGTTTCAGCGACATTGGATTAAGTATTGATCTTAAAGCAGTAAACTTACTAGAAAACATCACAACTAGCAAAATGTGATCACATACATCTAAGAAGGAAATGGTTTATATTTCACAATGAAACAATGTAAAATAGTTGTTTAATCAATTGTGCGGATGGCTGTTGCTGCACTGTTCTCTGCCCGAGTTGCGGTGGAACATCCCGGCCAAGGTGCAACTCGGAGGCTGCTTCAACAAGCTTTATTTCCAGTCATTTTGACTTCTTCACCTGCTGCTTATGTCAGCACTTTGGTTGTTCTGCAACCTCTGGTGGTTTAAGTCACAAGGGGTTCTCTGGGCTCCAGAGAAATGATGCACAGACGGAAAGAAAACCGTTGTTATTTATTTAATCAATTAATTCTTATTCTATAATTTCTTTACGTTAGTTTATTGACTCACCGTTAATCATACCGAGTTCATTCCAGACTCATCTCACCTACATGTTTGATAACCTGTCACATTTACAGATTAGTAAACGATGGAAGCTGCAGAATATTGCACAACAGCAGGAGGAACTGGAAGCCAAGAGGAAAGCCAAGGCAGAGGCAAAGGAGCAGGCAAGGAAAGTGGCAGGTAAAGAAAGAGCTCAGACATTGACTAAATGTACAGTTTATTAAGTAAATATCCTCACTGTATTTTAACGTCGATTTCTGCAGCGGAAAGAAACAAAGTGAAAAAGAGCTACCAGGAGTCTCTCAAAAATGTCGCCACTGTTCGCCAGCAAGCAGCGGTGAGTCATTTAGCTCTCTCATCCTTGCATTTCCATCTCACATTGGCTTTGCTGTCAACTTTAATGCTGATGTCCCTCTAAGGAAAGTTTGACTCTAACAACAACATAACACTGCTCTAATGATATGATATGGTGTTTTTTTTTTCCTTCACATTAATATTTTGACTCGCATCCACACAAACAAGTTATTGTATATCTGTTCTGTGATGTGTCTGGGGGACGAGACAGCATGAGACTGGAGCCTTGCAGACATGAATAACTATAGCTGCTTTTTGCCTGAAAGCCCACTTCTTGTTAGTTGCATCTCACTCTCTGTGGTATTGTGCTGCCCCCTCCTGCTTGGTTACTCATATGTGCTTATGCCATATGGTGTTTTCCCTTTGCGTTCAATGTCAGTGCTGCATATTCTGCCCATGGTGAAGGAGAATATGAAAAGCACCACTCTCTGCCATTTGATTCTTGTGTCCCTTCTAGTGGCACCCCTTCCCCACAGCCTTACTCTGCCTTCAGCCTCGCTGCACACAGTAATCCATTGTGTGATGATGGCTAAAGTAACAAGTTAGTTTTAGAGAGCTCAAAAGAGCGTCTTCAGTTAATCGCGCTGGCACGCGCCATCATCAGGAAATGTTGGCTGTATCACTTGAAAGTAACACTCATCAACCAGCCAACTGCAGGCAAATATTAGCTGTGCAGGCTAAACTGTGAGTGTCAGCCACCACTTTGGCAGTGAAGTTTTCTATTTTAGTTGATGGTTTTCCAAAACTGTTGTGCTGATATTATCATTGACATTAAGAGAGGTGTGTTTTGTGATCAGACTCCAACATCCCTGGCTTCCTATTTGCCACTACTAGGGCTGAACAATTCATCGAAATTTTAGCTGCAATTTTCAAATCGCAGGAGGCACAATATTTGTTCAATCCAAAATGTGTGTCTAAATATAATTTGAGATGAGTCATTGTCTTGATCTATACACATCTTATTCTACAGACAGATTTGTTTCTCACAGAGCTGCACAACTGTCACACATTTATCGTTTTTAATTATGTTTTTTGAATGAAAAATGAGAGTAATGATATAAAAATTAACCATTCCCTCTGATATAGCGAATCATCGCAATCGCATTTCCTTTTCAAAATTATCGCAATTAGATTTTTATTCAAAATCCTTCAGCCCTAGCCAGTAGTATTTTTTAATTGGTGTAATAAAAACATATCATACAGTATATAAGGTAATTATGTAACCAATGCGGGTTTGAAGAGAAGATGTTTTGGCAGGTTTTTAATCACTCAGCAGTCATGACAACGTAAACCTAACCTCTGGGGCGTCAGTGATGTTGTCATTCGCACCATATGTTGTGATTGTGGTAATGCAACGTGAAGCAGATTTGATGTACTCAGCGTTGCGTAAAACCTTTCATCATGGATTAAATAATAGGTCACACTGGCTTATGCAAATTCGGGGAAGAATGATCACTACAAGATATGATCACAGGAGGAGACCCTGTAAACGGGTATTTGTTCAACCATGCAACTGTTGAGTAAAGATTGAATGTAAATGGATGGATTGTAGATGTTGTTATGAAGTGTCAATGAGTAACCTGTTAGTCAGATAACTACAGCGATATTAAGCTGCAGAAGAGTAAAACACCTTAGTTTCTTATATACGGTTACATTATTATATCATTTCTTTTTTTATCAAGACAAGTGGATTTTTATTGCACAAAACCAACCAGTCATCTTATTGACAGCACTACTTGCGGCTATATTGTGACGTGTACTCGATATAACCCGTTGATACTTATACCAACATGCAGATGGCAGAATTATAACATGTATTAAGTGTCGCATTATTATGATGAAGAGCCAGGGAGGTTGTTCCAGGGCACGGTGTTACAGAAAGGCACACACTCTGAAAACACAGAGGAGAATATTCTGTAGGGATGTGAATCTTTGGGTTGCTCACGATTCGATTCCGATTCTTAGGGTCACGATTCGATTCAAAATCGATTCTCGATTCAACCGATTTGATTCATACGATTCTCGATTAAAAAAAATGATACAATGCATACTGTGTTAAGGCAAATTATGGCATCAAAACAATACAGTTTGCATAAGATAATATATTTTTTATATAGAATATTTTTTTTAATGCAAATATTTTGTCTGTACTGTTGTTGTTGGTGAGTTCAGTTTGTTATATGAACATTATTCCTGAGTCTCTGTGACATATTAGGAGGATTTTGGGGCCAGTTGCTTTAGATTTATTACATAATGCACCTTTAACATTTATTCATTAGAAACAAATAAAAGCCTTCTTCCTGTCAAAAAAAGGCTAGCTGCCTTTTTCTCCCAGAAGTTACAAAAATAAACTGTACACAAATAACACTTTAAAAAAATAAAAAAAATAAACCTTTTTTTTCTCCCAAAAATCTATTTTTGAATTTTATGAATCGATTGAGAATCGTGGATGATTAGAATCGCGCTTCCCCTAATATTCTGATGTGTTTTGTTGTGTAATTTATGGTGCATCATGCACAGGATGCTTGACCCCTTTGAAACTTTGAAACCCCATTGTTTTTAAATTATAATGAACAATCCTGAATCTAGGAGGTGTTTGATTACTTGGTTAATTTCATCAGGAATCAGTAAAAGGTGGCGGACAGAAAAGAGAGAGGGTTCCCAGTGAGGTTGGAGAGTCGACTCCCAAACCGAGTAAGAAGTTGATGAAATCCGCTGCAAAGCCCAAGAACACCGAACCACCTCCCCAAGATGTGTTCACCCCCTTCGACTACAGTCAGTCAGACCTCAAAGTTTTTGCTGGTATGTATTTTTTATTTTATTTTCATAGCATTGGACAAAGAACTGCTTAGTATACTTTCTCTTACAGGTACTGTCCTTTTAAATTGAATCCTTTGGTTTACAGATAATAAATCCAAGGATAACACACAGTTTGACCCATATCGACAAGGCCATGATATAAGGAAAAAGGTACTGTCAAAAAAAGTGTTGTATTCTTTGTTGATTGATCAGTATAAATTATATTTGTGATTGAGTTTAAATCTTTAATCTAACAGAAGAATCCCAAAGGACAGAAATCTAACGTCAGTGCTGGAAACCGAAGTATGTCGTACCTCCCTGGAAAGTCTGACAGGTAAACATTCACCATTCCGTTGGCTTTTAGTCCTCTGCTAATTAAAACATCTCATCTTAACAATTTTGTCTTTATTTTCTACAGAGGATTCCGGCATAACTGGCCCAAAAGATAGACCATCTTTGATGGGATTTGGTGTGTTTTATAACATTTTTCGTTCTAAAACATTTATCAACTTTTTTGCTTTCTTTCAAATTCAATTCAGTATTTCTGTAATTTAATTAGTTTTTTTTTTTCATCTTTGTAACAGTGTATCCTGTAAATATGTGGAAACACAAACCTGCATTAAAGATGATTTTAGAGGGATGTGTTTGTCTACGCTTTCATTTTGTGGGTATTGTAGAAACTAATATATTTATTTCCACTTAAATGTTAAGATAGTGGATGTGTGCTTTTTAAGTTATTAACATTTATATGAAGAGCGTCACACATTGACATCACATCCCTACTGCTGCTGCTTCAACAACCTCCGCTCTTCTGGAAGGCTTTTCCCTGTCATGTCATTCAGCCAGTGTAACAGTTTGTGTGTGATGGGCCCCAACCATAAAAAAAAATCTCCATTGTGGTCCTCATTTTATGCACAGGAGCATTAATGAGAAATAGATAGGCCAAACGACTGCCACAAAGTTAAAATCTTATTTGCTACCTTGGCAAATGCTTTTGAAAGCCTGTTTGTGAGCAGAGAAACTCAAATGGAAAATGTTCTGGGGATGTAATGGCCTCAAGGAAGAAGTTATTAGATTTTAGTTTTGATTCAGATACAGATCATCACCACTTTCATTTGGCCCTTGGCTTCCTTCTTAAAATGTATTGATGATGGTTCCCAGCGTGATCGAACAGACTGCCGGTTAAAAAAAAAAAAAAAAAATAGAGGTTGATGAGGAAGGATGCAACCTCCTTTTTCCAAAGGAACCTGGGATTAGTGTATTTGCATAATTTACCAACAGATTATAAACATTGCTAACATTAATTATGCTCTCAAGTATTACAGAGGGTAGTAAGCCGTTTTAGCATTTAATCGGTCATTCTAACTAGTCAAAATAACAGTTCAATATCCATAATTCAGTTTTTACTTAGAATGATGTTACTTTTTCCATTCATGTATATGGGGTTTATCATCATAGATATCTACAATTCAGTTGCGGGTTAGGGAATTATACATATCTTTAATTCAAGTTTCAGATATATACAGCTCATTATGACATAGATATCCAAAATTCATTTGTGGATAGTTGTAGATGTCTCTAATTCCAGTTTCAGATATCTACAACCTAATTATAGACTAGTCATAATTCAAGTTGAATATATCTTTAATTATTCTCAATTGAAGATATCTGCGTTGTCCTTTTTAGATATCTTGAATTAAGTTTATAGTAGATTATAATGAGTTGTAGATATCTGAAACTGGAATTAGAAAATATCTACAACTCACTAACCTGCAACTGAATTGTAGGTAAATATATTTCTATAAACCCCATATGCATGAATGGCAAAAGTCATTCTGACCAGTAAAATATCAGATATCTGAAACCAGGTTTGACTCGTCAACATGACGTCACAGATATATGTTATGGTAATTCCAGACAGCCAAATGTAAAAGCTTTCATGGCACACTCTCTGCTCACTACACGATGGGCGGCGCCGTCCTTAATCATACCGTCTTCCTATTGGCTGTCTTCATACTACGTCACCCACATTGGTGGCCGCCCTCGGCAGCAAACGTAGCCGTCAAGCGTCATTTCTGTCGTAGCGTACTCACGTTGCCGCATTGACAAACCCGCTGGTTGTACTTGTGGCTGTTGGCATCTGTTATGGACCTCATAAAAGACGGCTGGTTTACAGAATTGTGCACGTTATGGCCGGGGCAAGCGATGAGCCTCCAAGTGGAGGAGGTCCTCTACCACAATAAATCAACGTTTCAAGATGTTATGGTTTTTAAGAGGTGAGTACTTTTAGGTGTACAACTTAGCTAACGCCGCTAGCCGTTAGCATCAAGTAGCAGTGAACTGTGTCCTGGAGCTCTCGTGGAGTCGTGATAAGTTTCGTGAGTTGTAGGTTCAGTTATTAACTCACACTTACTGATGTTATTAATTTACTATTACACTCTTTACACTATTACACTCGAACGTGTGTTTTCATTGTGGAAAAGTGAAAGTTGGCATCTTAGCCACGAGTTATTTTATAGAAGTCTACACCTTTGCTGGTGCTGGGCAACAATTCAGTAATGATAACGGTTTTGAAATGCATCAAAAATGTACTTCAATTGGCTCTTTTATTGTTTGGGCAGATCAGTGTAACTGTGAATATTCTCTGTTATAGGCATAGTTATCCTCAGATTCAAGTGGACTTGTTAGTGGATGCTTGAAGACGTTCGACTCATAGGGAAAAACTGTCATCTTGACAAATACATCAACTATTAATAGACAGACTTTGCAGCAATCATTTACTCGACATCTGCTGCTGCCTCCTGTTGAAGTTGTGCGTATATTCAATCCTTTCATACGTGCCTCATTCTCTGCTTTAAAATCCCTTTTCAGTAAAACCTATGGTAATGTCTTGGTGCTGGATGGAGTGATCCAGTGTACAGAGCGAGATGAGTTTGCTTATCAAGAAATGATCGCCTACCTTCCACTGTGCAGCCACCCTTGCCCCAAGAAGGTATGACCCATATTCCTGTCTTCACGTACAGTGTCTATTTGTTGAGACGGTTTGAAACGATATTTCCTGTTTTTCAGGTTCTGATTATTGGCGGTGGAGATGGCGGTGTGCTCAGGGAAGTGGTGAAAAATCCACTGGTGGAGTCGGTGGTTCTGTGTGAGATAGATGAGGTGGGAACAACGCCACGGATAATAATTCTAGCCACCTTCTCTGATTTTCCCCTGTGTCATGCCTGCTCATGTCGATATTGGTGCTCTCTCATGTGTAGGATGTGATAAATGTATCAAAGAAGTACCTCCCTGGGATGGCCAAAGGATTCTTCAGTCCTAAGCTCACCCTCCATGTTGGAGATGGCTTTGAATTCATGAAGCAGAACCAGGATGCCTTTGACGTCATTATAACCGATTCCTCGGATCCAGTCGGTCAGTGCCTCATAATTTATGTCGTTAAAAATATCTAACTTTGTGAGCTGGAGATCCAGGGTGCCCGGTCTTAAAGGGGTCTTAAAAAAGAAGTTGATAAACCAATTTTGGGAAAATTAAGGTCTTTAAAAACTATTAAAAAGTCTTAATTGCAATTTCATCTGGTATTAAATTTTCTTCATAGAGTTTGACTGCAAAAAGTCTGCATGAATGTATTTACTTTTCTCCCCGGCGTTTGTTAAAAGTACAAACGTACACACCATTAGCATTAGCTTAAGCATTAATAAATATAGAATTCATACTCCTTAGTATGTAGTTGATAAACACTGTTATAAATGTTTTGCTCATCCCATCAGCTGAGGAACAGTGTCCAAATAGCTGCTGTACTCAAGCAGCCAATCAGCATCCACCTCTAACAAACAAGCTCTTTGATTGGCTTACAAGGGACTGCGCTCTCACCTCTCTCTGTGTGTCCAGCAGTCGCTCAGTACATGCTAACACTTCAGCACATAAGTAAAACATTTAAACCTGTGTTTATAAACTACATACTAGTATTCATGTATTATAAATGATGAATTCAATATGTATTAATGCTTAACTAATACTAATAGTGTGTACTTAAAGTGTTACCCAAGCGGGGTTTCTTTCCAGCGTATGAGTTACTTTGTATTATTGTGCTCTATATATTTCATTGCAAATACGTGTTGAAGTGGCGATAAGGTCTTAAAATATTTTCGGAAGGTCTTGAAAAAGTCTTATAAAGGAATCGAAATGAACTTCACGATTCCTGCATATACCCTGAATTCTGTTTTTGTTGCAGGACCTGCTGAGAGTTTGTTTAAGGAGTCTTACTATCAGCTGATGAAGGCAGCGTTGCGAAACGGTGGAATTCTTTGTTCCCAGGGTAACGTACATTTTCCCCACAGTTTTGTGTCAAAAGTTAAAGATGGCTCAATTAATAATTTAGAAGACTAATGGTGGTCATGCTAATAAGTGAGGATCAACATATATTTGTTGTAAGTACTCCTGTATACACGGTGTAGTTTATCTGTCAAGGTGAACGGGCTTCCTTATTCCGCTCTTGTCATTTTCTCAGGAGAGTGTCAGTGGCTCCATTTGGAGCTGATAAAGGAGATGCAGACCTTCTGCAAGACCCTGTTCCCTGTGGTCGACTATGCCTACAGCACCATCCCAACATATCCCAGTGGCCAAATTGGATTCATGCTCTGCAGTAAAAACACTGTAAGTGTGCTCGTCACGCTTTCATTTACAAATTCAACACACCTGATGCCTGAATTTGTCTCTGGAAATTACGCAAAACCAAAATCACTCTGTAACTTCTCCTGTTTGTATGTCATTGGTATTGATCCATCATAAGACTTTAAACACTTTTTTTTTTTTTTAGGAAACAGATTTCAAGAATCCAGGGAAAGCTTTGACGAAAGAAGATATTGAAAGTATGAACCTTAAGTATTACAACCCTGAAATTCACAAAGCATCATTCGTCCTCCCAGAGTTTGCAAGAAAGGTATGTTAAAATACATGAAAAAAATTTCTTTTATAGTTATAGTATATAATTTTTTCTTTTGATGTACGCACTAAGAACACTTCACTCAGTGCCTTCTGACCTTCACAGGTACTTCGCGAAGCATGACCAGCAACGACGGGACCACCATGTTCATCCCTTGCCTGGCCCTCAGAGCGCAGATAGGCAAACTTAAACTACAGCTTTTACACTTCAAATCCTCAGCACATTTCAACTCTGTCGCAATCAAGCTCTGTAGTTAGGAGACGGAAGTCCCCATTCAGGCCTGGTAGTAACATCTGTCCTGAGTGATCAGGTCACAGAAACCAAATTCGAATATATTCGAATATAATTCGAAATAATTCAGTCGGTCCACTTACGATCAGATCAGTGAGGACGGATGTTAACACCAGGCCTAAGAATCAGTGGTCGGGACACTTGCTTATTTTTTTTTTTTAAAAGAGATTGGTCATTTGGTTTCCTCTCAGCATGCCTTAGATGTTAATTTATTTTTTTCAGTCGTGTTTACGTTGTCACTTTTACTCTCGTCTTACCAACATTTCTGCAAAGAGCAATGTACTGGGCTGGGCTGAATGGGAACAACATTGCTGTCATACCTGACCTCACTCTGAAACATGGAGCTGTTTGTTGTATTCACTGTACTAAACACATGTTGCAGTATGTTACATACTATAGAGAGTGTGTATCAGTAATGCATTTTTATTTGTAGATGATATCAGCTTGTTATTTGTAGAAAAATACAGTTTCCATTGATTATTATTGTATATCCGGAGTACCAGTTAATCCTTGCATTGAATTGGGAATGAATGAAGAATGGTGGGTATTTTATAAATTTATGAATGTAACAAAAATCACAGCCTTTTAGTTTGATTTCTTTTTTCCTCCCCTTTTTTTTTTTTGCTGAGACAGGAAGTTAAACTTTGAATCGAACACTCTCCTCAATACTTTATTTTAACATTTACTTTTGTTGGTGTTCATTTACCTCGAAATAGCTGCTACTTTTATGCGTTTGCTATAGAGCAGTGGTCACCAACCTGGCACCCGCAGGCTCACTTCTCCTCACTTGCATGTATCCATATGATCACGGAGTAAAATATAATTTATATCGTTTATAAAAACTGTGATAATCACTGGAATTAATGTGTATGCAATTGAATGCATAATATGCATAACTGCATAAAATGTTAATATGTTAGCCCTCGATATTATTCTCTACCCTTGAGTTAGCGCTCCGTCTCAAAAAGGTTGGTGACCCCTGCTATAGAGAGAGCGTCGAGTCATTGATTTCCGTTGGTTAGCTGGATGGTGCAGGAATACTATTTTAGTTGGCCAATATCTGATAATACATTTTAAAGCCAGTGTCGGCGAATATCGATATTGTGTGTCCCTTCTTGATAATATAAGGGTTTTTTTCCTGTATCTCAGTGGACCAGACAAGTGTTTCCCAATAAAAATGTGGTGTATTCGTAATGTTAGCTGAAGGACAGGACACTTATTATTATTATATTATATTTATTTTTTTGACCATCAGTTTTTTATGGAATCCTCGGCGTTAATTTTTGACCAGCTGTCGTGAGTCTTACTGCAGGATTATATTTGTTTTCGGTACACACTATTAGCATTAGCTAAGCCTTAATTAATATTGAATTCATCGTTTATAAAGCATGAATACTCATTAGTATGTAGCTTATAAACGGTTATAAATGTTTTGCTCATCTCATCAGCTCAGGAACAGTGTTCAAATAGCTGCTGTACTCAAGCAGCCAATCAGCATCCACCTCCAACAAACCAGCTCTTTGATTGGCTCACAAGGGACTGTTCTCTCACCTCTCTGTGTCGAGCAGTCGCTCCCTACATGCTAACACTTCAGCACAGGAGTAAAACATGTATAACCTTGTTTATAAACTACATACTAATGATTATTCATGCGTTATAAATGAGGAATTCAGTATTTATTCATGTTTAACTAAGTGTGTACTTATTATAAAGTGTTACCTAGTTTTTCACTTTCAGTGGAAAGCTAACGTCCGAGTGTGTTTGTTGAATATTGAATTACCTGTGAATCTGCATCGAATGAGAACCGGTGTCACACCTGATCAATGAATTAGTTTTTTAATAATAATGAGCTGTGATACATTGATAGAGTGTAAATGCTCTGGTATATTCACTGGTATCGCCTGTTTGCACAGACTCACAATTAGTCTGACAACTTTGTTTTATGCGAGTTTTGTGGCTTCAAAACATGCAATTTAAAAAAAAAAAAAAAAAAAGATGCGGTGCTTTTGTGAAAAACAATTTGTCCATGGCGTGTGTGTGTGTTCTAAATCTGAAGTGTTTACAGTTCTGACAACTTTAACAACATCATTTTGTAACCACACAATTTACTATGTTTTATTGCCGTCAACTGTTTTTTATAGGAAACAACCCAGCATGCACTGGTACGAGCGCTCTCTCTCAAGTGCAGTTTCCATGTATAGGCACAAGATGTCACCCTTCAATCTGTGAATGTGTTTACTGGGTTGGCATCATCATCATCGCTGGATGAATGAGTGTTAAACAAAAAAAATTTTTTTGTTATTAATATTCAGAGAAAACAGCTTTATATTTTTTTGTGAATCCTTTGAATTTGAATGAAAAGGCCTTGAGCTTCATTCCATTCTTCTGATCAGTATTGCCTTCAGTTGCGTCAACTGTAGTCGTAAAGTAAAAGACTTTTCCCCCACTCTTTTGTCCATTGAAGACAAAATTGTCTTTATATGCAAGTCATATTAAGTGAAATTCAACACACTCGCCATGAAAAAGCTCTCTTTCTGAGACGGTGCTGGGGGCCCCACTTGAAGTCATAATTGTTGTGAAAACTAACGGCTCCACACACATTAATAACACGCGGGAGCTCCTACACCAGACGTCACTGTGACGTCCTTCACTTTTTGAAGTCTGCGGCAGACGGTCTTGCAGATATCTTTTAAGAGGGCCGGTTCTTCAATTACACATGTACAACCATTTCAGCTCATCCTTGGATTGCTCTGGGCCTTTTTTTTCCAGCTCAGCAGAGTGTGAGGAAAATACCTGAAAAACATTTTTTTTTTTTTCCAAAGGCACAACAAATCCATTATATACCCAATATACTGGAATAGAAGTAGTGCGTGTTCCTTGTCAGTAGCACTGACACAGTAAACCTACAGAAAACAACCCTTTTACTCAATGTCGATGATGGACACTTTGCAAGTATGTTCAGTTTCATAATGAGATCATGATCAGCTTCACATAACTGTTTTGTTGTGAGGAGTTGACTGGATGTAGAATTATAATATTTTAAAGATTCTGAGACGTTCACACTAATCTTTTCTTTTTTTGTAAAAATAAACAACATTTAGTGTTGAGAACTGTGACACTTTCTAAATAAAACAAATGGGTCTTAGGTAAACTGCAACATCTGATTTTAACAGCATTGTATATTTTAATCTCAGAATTCTGACTTTAATTTCAGAATTCTGACTTTTTCTTTAATCCTAGAATTCTGAGATTAAAGTCTGAATTCTGATTTTCTTTTTTCTCTGAATTGCTACCTTAACCTCAGAATTCTGACTTTTTCTTTAATCTCAGAATTCTGACTTTTTCTTTTTTTCAGAATTCTGACTTTTTCATCCAAATTCTGACTTTAATCTCAGAATTCTTTCATCATCATCAATTTTGAATTTTTTTCTCTGAATTGTGACTTTAATATAGAACCTTTTCTTTAATATCAGAATTCTGACTTTTGAAAATTCTGAAAAACGTCAGAATTCAGACTTAAACAAAATTCTGAGATTAAAGTTTTCCCCTGAATTGTGACTTTAACCTCAGAATTCTGACTTTTTCTTTAATCACAGAATTCTGACTTTAATCGCAGAATTCATGCTATGTTTTTTTTCTTTCTTTCTTTCAATTTCTCTTCTTTTTACATGTGGCCCAATACTCAATACAATATTTACACACACATAGAACTTGTTCATTTTAAAACCCTTTGGCTGCTCACTGCACAGCATTTGTCAGTTGTTGAATCCAATGAATTTAATGCATTTGAATTGAATTTAAAAGTAGCTCCTGTTTACCATGAACTATATTGCACTCTCAAAGATAATGTTTGGATTTAATTTAAAATGCAAATAGAAACCTGTAAAATGTAATTACCAAATTGCCCGTGTCGCGCTTAATTAATGAACAGCTCCAGATCCTGCATTTATGCTTCTTTTTTTAAAAGTTTATTTCTTTAAAACAAAAGTCAGTGATGTGCATTAGATGAAAGACGGCTCCCCGAGCCATGCCGTGTGTCAGATCAGTCGATTGTAATCTGCAGGTGTCGGTAGAAGCTCGTATAACTGTGACAGGAATCACTGGGTTGTGTATTTGTCGGTGGTTACTGATAAGTCGGCTTGTGATGAGGTTGGGTTTTTCTTGTAGAGTTTTTGGTCGCGGCTCAAATGTGACCACTCTGCGTCATGGAGAGTTTGAAATGGTTTGTCCCTCTGCCCGAGGTCTTGTTTGAGGATTGTCTATCATAACTGCCAATGCATTAGGTTGCACGGCAATGTCAGAACCTGATTTCAGCCCGGTGACGTTGTCCGCTGCAGATGTTCTCCCCGTCAATCACACAAACACCCGCCACCTCCATTTGTTCTCCCCTGACCCCTTCGTCTTCTTATCCCCTCCTCTTCCACACTCACGTTCACCCACCCACCCGAAATGCACATACTCGAACACACTCCACCCTTCCGTCATACACCCACCACCTTCTACGTCAGTGGGAGACGGGGGTGGGGGGGGGGGAGGAGAGGCATATAAAAGAGTGAGGGACTTTGGAGGAAGGGGAGAAGAAACATCAGTGGTTTCCAAATCTTCCAAATCTGCTGCACTGTACTTTCTAAACCCACTCTCCTGTGGATCTCTGGCCAGTGTGAGCTGCTCAGACCTCACACTCACTCACTCACTCCTACAGTATCTCTGTGAGCCTCCTGCTCCTGTGGCTGTAGCTCCATAGTCGGTTTCCCCTGCACTCCTGTCACAGCATGCAGCTCCTGGTGATGTTGGCAGCTCTCATGGGGGTTCTGTTCAGTGTAAGAGCAGCCGCTGTGCTTCCTGTGGAGGACAGAAGCTCCATCCATGTGAACAGGGTAAGTTCATTGTTATTGCTCAGGGGGGAAATTTCAGATTTTTGTCAAAAAAGATGCTTTGAATAGTTAGAATTTACCTTTAAAATTCTTTAAAATTAAAAATTCTACTTTGCATTTGAAAGATTTGCCAGAAGAGAGCAATTGTATTTCTTTAAATTGAATTATTTTAAATGGGAATAGTGAAAAATAGCAATTCTAGAGCTCCCTTTTTTTATCCCCCCCCCCTTTTTTTAAATGACTTAGTAATCATATTGGTAATATTATTTTCTTGTTATGCTGTTTGATCAGGAGCTGAGCAAAGAGCGCAAAGACCTGATCCTGAAGTTGGTGTCTGGCTTGTTGGATGGAGCTCTGGACACCAACATGCTGCCGGGGGATGTGGCGTCTGAGGATCTGGAGGAACCGCTCGAGTCTCGCCTGGAGGAGAGGGCTGTCTATAACAGGTTATCTCTGCCTCAGCGCGACCGCAAAGCCCCCTGTAAAAACTTCTTCTGGAAAACTTTCACCTCCTGCTAACGCCGTCCAAACCCTGCCCGCCTATAATGTGCTCCGTCCCCTTCCGGCTCCACATGAACTGTAGTTGACCTCGACTGTACATATTATCTGCAACCAGTCAGACATGCAGCATTGATGGACTTCACTGAGACAGTGTTTGTGCGTTTGAACATTATTTATTTGTTTATCTTCTTCTTGTATGAAATGTATGTATCTATGTATGTAACACTTTATTTCAGGGTGAACAATAAAGCATGGATATAATACTCGGGATGGTAATAACAGTTAATTTGCGAGAGAAAGGTCGTATTTTGTGTTTCTGTTCAACACAAACACTGATGTCATGCAGCAGTTATGGCTATTATTATTATTATTATTATGATTACCACATTCACTGCACTCAAGTAGTTAAAATATTTTATAGTTTATCATTATTGCACAGATTTATTTGGCTGTTAATGGCATGTGTTTATTTTCCCTTCAGTGTCTTAGGCAGGTTCGTAATCTGTGTGTCACATTTATGCTGCTTTGTACTAAAAAAAAAAAAAAACTGAAGGACAAAAAAACATAGTGGAAAACATAAATAAATAAATAATTATATAAATATAAAATAACTATAATACAATTTAATGGTGGTGTGAAAGAATAGCATAGTTTCCACGCAGCGGTCCTTTTTTAATTCCTCATTCAATTCCTGGTCACAAGTCGAGGGAGTTGCTTCAGTAGTGACTTATCACAGGTTGTTAAACCCGTCAGTCACATTTAGGAGAGAAGATAAATTAGAAGATAAACTGCTCGTCTTCGCTGGACGCCGATGTCTGCATGTACGACGTGTAGTCCCCCCCCCCCCGGGATAAAGAAAATCATTGTGCCGTCGAAACACTATAGCAATAGCACGCTTTAAGACTAGGAGTGTTGTCTCCAGTGTCACCTAATCAACCCTGGCTTCCGATTCTTGCAGCAGCAAAGCTGCTCGTGTGTTGGTTACCGGGGCGAATCAGTCACACTGCAATTATCGCGCACACTGTCGTAGCCTTCCTGGCAACAATGTGATGTATGGGATTGCTGAAACACTTACTGAGGCAAAGTCGGACGAGGTGATGGCACGCTCTCAAATATTGACTTTTTGCTCACAGTTTCTAGTGAATTAATTTCACGTTGTAAATCGGACACGGTGAAATGTAACCCGCCAAAAACAACAACAACTAAGAACAGCGAGAATAACCTTGAACAATACTATACGCTTTATATTCTGTCGATCATATAACAAATAACTCCAGCTTTTCTTTATTCGACTTTACTGGAGCACTGAATCAAACGGTGACGTCAAGCATTGCACGTGAGGAAAACCGAGAGAATGGATAATCAAATAAGTGTGCATGTTAATTCTTGAATAACCGATACAGAAACAATGTGCCACCAGATTCTTTAGAAATCCCGCGCAGCCAAAAGCAAAAAGGCTTCATTACGCTTCTTTTCAGCTCGTGTGTTGCCGCTCATCATCCTCCTAAACTGGATGAATAGCAGGTAATGATGAATGCGCTTGTTTCACATGTGCTGCAAAGACGTCGTCGCCCCTGGGTTCACGGTGCTGATCCAATTACAAGTGGAATATCAAAGGCCACATTAATTACATTTTTCCCTTTATTGTTGTGCACGTGTTGGCGGCAGTTGGAGAGGAAAGCTCTTCAATAATCCCTGTATGTTTTTTTTTTTTTTTTTTATTGAGAAAGACAATGCAGAAATCACCTGCTGATGCGGAGTCACAGTTTCCACAAATTTCAAAACTCTCTAATTACACGGCTCTGTGTCATGTTGCTTCCTTTTTAACGACGCTGGATAATAAAAGGCTCCTCTGGTCTCGTTTGATTATGGCTCCTCAGGCGGCGGCGATCATGAAATAAAAAGAACCATATTGAAGCCATACATTTGCAGGTTTACAACATGGAATAACATAGACTAACTATACCCTATGCCAGAGAAAAAAAGCAGCAATCTGTTTTTTTTTTTATGTTTACAAAATTAGGGAAGGAAAATGAAAAATATTACTTCTCCTACACAGGACCTTGCACCAATCAGTATCTCATGCAGTTGCGATAACACAAAACAATTTGATGTCAGTAGGTGCTGGCCACTCTTGACTTTATGCCCCTGAGCTTAAATGAGCAAGCAGAGGAGCAACATCAAAGCTGATGTCTGGAAGCAAAGCGTTTTTATTAGCTTTCCTTTTGATCTGAAGGAAGAGGGAAGGGAGTGCACAGGCCTAACTGTGTAATTCAAATTTAAATGTGTCTTCATATGTGCCGGTGTTTAAAATAACAAAGACTTTTAAGGTTTTTTTTTTAGTGTGCGTCATAAAAAAAGAAAAAGAAAAAAAACCTACTCTTACATGAACCATAATGGTTACTACATAAATGTAGAGAAAGTTGTACAATTCTGTATGTTATGGGTCCTGTTATGGTATCACTCATTAGTCTGGTTTCCAGGTTACTGCTAATATTTTTGGTCTGGTGATTCTGATTATTTATTTTAGTTGAGAATACTGATTTAAACAACACATACTACAACTTTACATGACTTTTGTCCGAGACATTTTTGAGCAACTTTTTCAATTCCCTCCCACCGTCAGTCCCACGGGAAATGAATTGAGACGGCAGATCAAAGGCGGGCAAACACACATCAGAGGCAACAGTATGAGCGCTCGTTGTATTTTTTTTTTTCTCTGAGGTTACTTCTCTTTCAGCTCCAACATCTTTCTCCACAATTTCACAATTTGTCGGTCGTTTTGTAGCAAAATGAGTCTTTGTTCACTCCTTGTGCTTTTTGTAGCTGTCAGGCATATTTCAGGGTTTCTGACAGTGCCACCTCAAGCGCACTGATGTCCGCCTTTCTTCCTGATTGACTCTGAGGTTTTAGAGAAATCTAAGTGGAAAGACATTTTTAGTCGTTTTTCATAGTGAGTACACAGAACTACATGTCTGCAACCCCCATACGCCTGGTAGTGCTCATGGTAACAAAATGTCATCAGTCATACAAATTGGTTTTCGTTTAAATGCAAATTATTTGAGGGGTACATTCCTGAGTTTTCTCTTTGGCAGTGAAATGTCTTTATCTGTGGTCACTGTTCTCCGTGGTCACTGCACAGGTCAAAGGCAACAGCGTGAGTGAGATTCCTAACTGTATTTTCTGTGGAAAAGCCTGCATGTTATATTTGCTGTTTAATCTGTTTGACCATTTATCTCCCTGTAGCCTTGAGGCCCTAGCATACTTCCGCGCACATGCTGCACACCAAAGTGCACGGACTGTGGTGTCTTACTTCCCCATTGGGTGGCGGTACAAGTCTGGACGCAGGGAATAGTACGCATTCCTACCAGAGAAGAAGAGAACACTGCTACATCACGTCTGGTTCGAGCAGCTCACGGCTGAAAGGTCTGTCAGACAGGGGAGTCGGGGTTTCAGGCGATTCGTGGGTCGCCAAGTCGAGGCTCGGATGACTATCCTTGGTGACTTCTTCTGTTGAAATATTTTTTTTCTGCTAGGTGAGTAGAGCTTAATACCCCACCTACTGGTGGGGCAGAGATTCAGTTCGCACATGCGCCGTCCACGCGCATCCGACACAGTTCCAAAATCTGCCATTCACGGAAGTATACCAGGGCCTTTAGTATTAGGGATGGGAATCGGTATTGGTCAGTATCGGAGTCGTGTTCAGGCTTCTTCTTTTTGAGAGAACAATATTTGATACACAGTTAGAGAATTATGTCTTTAAAATGACGTGGCACAAATGTGTTGTTAAAAGCTTCATAGTTTATAAATGGTCTAAAACAATTGTATATTGGTAACAGACACAAAAAAGTGGCTACTTCAGCCTTTTTTTTTAGGCAAGGATCAAACCCCTCCATCTGGCATAGGCGTCCAAATGCACGTTTTATGCTTTGAAGCAGACTATGTAAATGAAGCATGAAGAAAGACATCCATCCTTCCATTATCTACCGCTTTATCCTCATATTTTACAGTAAAGGACATCATACTTCCCTGAATCCTTCCATCTTCTACCGCTTTATCCACCACATAAGGGGTGCTGGTGCCAATCCCAGCTTACAAAGAGCAAAATACAGGGTAAAGCCTGGACAGGTCTCCAGTCCATCACAGGGCCACACAGAAACAACCATTCACATTCACACCGATGGTCAATTTGGAAAGGGTTTTTCAAGGGTTGTTGGTAACATTAATAGTTCCTGTAAGAACCATTTTGATCCAGAGAACCCTTTGAAAACCCTTTCCTGAATGGAGGGTTCCACCAAGAACCCTTATAAAAAGGTTCTACCTGGAGCCAAAAAGGATTCTCCTATGAGGACAAGCCAAATAACCTTATATGGTTCTACTTAGCACTGTTGTTCCAATCTGCACTCTCACAATTGGACATCACTGTCTTTCACACTTTAGGCCTTTAATCAAATCATGCATGTGAAAGATGTGGGTTAAATCCACAGAGCGTGATCATGTAACTACAAAGCTTTTTGGCCAATTTTAGCTTGTCTTGGTTTTATGGTCCGCAAAATGATTCTCACTGTTTCGTTCAGTGTGTTTCCAGTGACAGCAGGCGGCCATTTTCAACAAACAGGCTCTGGATGCTTTGAACGTTGCCTGCCAAACGGCACACAGCACACATGACCACGAACAACAAATGAATGAAAAAAGTGCAGTTAGCAGGGAAATTTGTTTGGGTTTTTTTTTCCTCTCAAATGTTAAATGAGACCAAAACAGAACAAACAAAATAATGGATATTGGATTAACATTTTTAGTGGTCAGAAAACCCCCCAAATGAAGACTAATGTTGATAGTGGATTCCAATTTGTGAGTGCGTCCATAAACATTACAACAAGGTTTGATCAACAATCAGCAGCGCAACTAAATGTGTGATAAAGCAACAGAAGGATGTGGTATCTGAAGAAAAAATATACTGTCTAGTTCAGGGGTGTCAAACACACGGCCTGCGGGCCAGAACCGCCCCCACGGGAGGTTCCGATCTGGCCCCGCAGGATTAATTTTTTAATCATATCGCGATATACACTATATTTGTCAGTTCCCGATACCTGTGACTAAATGTTTTGTGCCTTACTGTGATCAGTAAGTCGTAATGCATATGTATAAATGGTAATAATATCCATCATAAATTGTAGCAATGTGTCTGTCTGTGTGTTATTCGCATATCTCTCTAACTTGACAGGTGTCTTGCTATGGGCAAGAGTATGTTGTAAGAAATCATGTCTTGCCGAACAGGTTGGTTGTACCAATACTGTTAAACTTTGGGTTGCCTATGAGCTGCCCTTTGCCTTCTGCTGTAAGAGTCAAGGCCACATTATACTTCTCCGACTGCGTAATGCGTTATCCGTCTGCGTCACCACGTAGACCACTCGAGCCTTTATACTTCTGCGTCGTGGTGACGGATAGGCGCTGCAATTTCCCGCCCGATCAGTAGGGGTCGCTGCGCAAGGTTGTTGTGCTTTTGGCTACAGTGAGCAATGGCGTCCGAGGGAGAAAGACTGTTGTTGTTGAAACAGTGGCCGTTTGTCACTTTTCTGTGTCCCGGAACGCAGTTTTAAGATAATTATATTATAACATAATTGAGGCGAGAAATTGGCCATTTAGAGTCTAAACATGTGCTGTGTGTGTTAAGATATGACGTATTTATAGTTCGGCAGCGACGAAGTCAACGGTGTTCAGCTCCGCCCTCTGAGGACGCTCGGTGCTCACTGTGAGCCGGCACAGAGCAGCTTAGCTCGGCCTGTCCTGAGGACCAATCGCACCTCTTGCCGTCTCCGTTGTCCCTTGACGGAGTGATGGACACTTAAAAAATACAGCCGGAGACGACGCAGGGACTCTACAACAGGTTCTGCGTCGACGCAGAGGACTTTACGCAGGAGTATAAATTGGGCTTAAGCGTTTCAATTCTGCCTTTTGGCAGAATTTTATCCACGGTTAAAAGGTAACACGAGTGCAAGTTGTGTGGGTGATTATTATGCATGACCTCAACGATAAAGACTCCCTGAACGCGCTGTATCTGCTAAACGCGGTTCGCTTGCATTACAACGAGTCAGCGGATTTCGCAACAACACGCCAACAAACACAGGTATGCAGAGGCTATTCAAATCTATGCAAAACATGGTGTGCAATAAACTGACACGTTGAATAGGCCAGCCTACTTTGGACAGTCTTTAGACTTTGAATAAACAAACGACAATTCCGACTGCAAGGTCCCAAATTTAAGATTACTAAAAACACACACAAGGAATTTCCAGTTGCATGTTTTGAAAAAAAAAAAAGATGACAAAGGGAAACATTTGGAGATCTTGTTGTTTAATTATGATATTATTTTATTTGTCCAGTCCACTTCAAATTGCGTTGTATGTGACCCCTGAACTTAAGTCTAGTCTAGTTTGTTCCTCACTGTTGTGATGGTGGATTCAACAGTCCTCTACATTTGTAGAAGCCATCGTGACCGACCTGATGTAAATCAGTGTTGGTGAGAGACTCCATGGATCCACTTTTGAGTTTGCTTCTATTTGCTCATATGGAAAGAGCAACAGGTTGATGATACCATGAAAAGTTACTCATCTTACCCACAAATACCTACATGATAATGTAGCGTTCATTGTACAAGCCGTGTCAGCGTCACTGTCACATGAGTCATTTTGTTTGTCTTTGCGTTTCACAGACGTCAGAATTAATTTTCGTCCTGCTGTAGTGAAAAATTTAGAAATGGTTAACATCAAACGGTTCGCTAGCTTGGCCTCGATCAGTCGCGACAGGCCAAATTAACACCCAGCACCCGGCTGATGCTTCTCTAGAAAGGTGTTAACAGGCAGGTTTGTATGGGCGATTCCCCGCTGAAAGAAGAAAGGGCTGTCCTTTGTGAACAACAAACACTATGAACAGAAGCTAATTATGAAGAAGAAGAAAAAAAAATGTCATGAAAGGGTGTAGAATGATTTATTATAAATGTAATGTTTTAGAGATTCAGGCTGTTGCAATTTGATGTGCATTTAAACGTACCATTCTCCCCAAAGCAAGTATCAGTTCAGCACGTACCAGAATAAATTTGAATGAAAATACAAATTGGAACTTGTTTGCCATAGACTTCCTGAATTTTTATCTAATATGTCGTATAGTGGGGGTGTGCATTTTTTGTTACAAAAACAGAGCTGGAGGTTCTGTGCTTGTGTACTGTATTAACCCGGTGACTCTGAAGCGCCCGCGGCACCGTATTCATCTCTGTCAGCTGGGCTCGCTTTGTTTAGCATTTGTGACATTTCAGATTGAAGTTTTATCGAGAGCACTGAACAAATGCAGCACGGTTGACTAGCTGAGACGTTTCCACGTAAAAAAAAAAAAAAAAGAAACTGTTTTTAAAACTGTTCCAGAGAAAGGACCTGCCAGGTCATAATAATAGACCTCACTGTGAATGCGACAGATTTACAAAGCTGTCGAGAGATCATTAGTCTCTTTTCAGAGAGGATTCAGTCGAGTTTCGTATGCGCTCGCTGTTGATGAGACGCTGCTTTCAATTCGGCATAAGTAAAAATTTGCATCCGGTTGATAGATAAACTGACACCCAGATGCTTCAGATTAAATAAATTACAGTTTTCAAAGACCAAAAAAAAAAAAAAAAAGCGTCATCATAATGTGGAGTCTTTCACCGCTGAGTGATGTATTGACAGAGCTGAGCATTTTATCACACACGTCACACAGGCTAAAGTGTCTCTGATGCATGTCACCCAACGAGTTGCCCTATTTGGCAGCGCCGTCTGGAATGGAGAGTTTTTTTTTTTTTTCCTCGCGGGGCCTAATGATGCCTGATGGCTTATTCAGCCTACCAGCAGCAGCACTAAAAGCTGATCATTATAGGGCCCTCTGCTCTTTCAGTGGCTCCGAAAATGAGCTGTCACCAGAAAGAGGAAGAGACCCAACGAGCTGGTCAGAATAGAAAAACCCTGGCAGATCTATGCAGTGGTAAGTAAGACAAAGGTTTTAGTTAAGGGGAACTTTTAAGTTCTGTACACTTTTTTTTCAAACAACATGAAGCAAAAATAGGATGCAACCAGTATAAATAAATGAGCATATGAGACAAAGCCAAAACTAAATGACAACGTTATTGCCAATGATGAACTTGTGATACTGTAAGCTAAATGCTAATGTCAGCATGCTAAAGGTTTATTTAAAGCGGACCTAGACCGGAAGTTCCTATTAACGCTGTTTTTTTGGTGTGTATCTGCGTCATTACCTTGTTTATGAAGACCTGAAGTTTCGAGACAAACAGTTCAGCCACTGCTGAGAACGCTGTGTTTATTGTAATCTCGGGGCTCAGCGAGATCTCTGAAAATCCCGTAATAGTTACGTAAACAGCGGTTCTCCTGAACAGCCGATCGTCCTGCTCCGGGCACTAGTCCGGGTACATCCGGTTACGTACATTTAACCGCAGAAGAAGAATAACGTCCGTTGTGGAGGTGTTTCACGAGCGACAGTGTCTTCTGACTCTGGGTCTGACTCCGGGTCAAAGTCATAAAAGGGACTGCGGCGGGGAGTCGTGACAAAGCTATTTTTAAACACTGTTAAAACAATGTTTTGATAATGAGGAGCAGTGCATCCACCGTTCCAGAGGGGGGCGCTGCGCTTCTGAGAGCGGATGTGCTGAATAGTACTGGCCAATCACAAGACTCTGTCTTCTGGGGGGTCAGAGTTCACTCTGAAACATCGCGGCTGACGAACAGCGTCAGAAAAGAAGATTTCAATCGGCTCATTTACAGCAACTAGGAGGTTTCTGACCATAAAAACAAGTTAATATATGTAAGTAGACCTCCATAACTAACATATATGTGCAACAGGACCACTCTATGTGACCTTTAAAAAAAAAAAAAAAAATTGTTAAGGGGTCTATGTGTCATAATCTGCACCATTCTCTCCAGTTTAATCCGTTCACTCCTTATTCAAACAGTTCCACTCTCCCTCTCAGCCACACCCACCTCACCTGTTGATTGTGCTCACCTGGTTCACTCAGCTGATCTCCATCTCCAATCACCTCAGTATAAAGACTCCTGCTTCACACTCACTCACTGGCAGATTGTCCTTTGCCATCCCCAATGCAATACTGTGTAACACTCCTACTGGACAGTCCTGAATCTTACCTCAGCTTTCTGCCCCTGATTACAATCATTTCCTTAAAGCCCTACTGTTTTTTGTCTGCTCTGGCAGTGCATGATTATTGCTGCCATCCTGCTTTCTCTGTCTGTATATTTGTAAGTGCAATTATTAGGACACTTCAAGATACCTCTGTTGTACCGTGTGCTTTATCTGGTTCCAACTCTATGCTGATGACATTGTTCTATCCATTTCAATAATCCATACATTCTCTGGAATGACTCTCTGCACACCTTTTCAATTTGACCATTTTAGTTCCTCCATTGATCCAGTTTCTACCGCTTTATCCTCCACATGATGGGTGGCGGGGGGTGCTGTGCCAATCTCAGCTGACATAGGGCAATAGGCGCGGTGCACCCTGGACAGTTTGCCAGTCCATCACAGTCCACATATAGAGACAAAGATTGCTTGATGTGTTTGATCTTGTAAAATCAACTTTTTGGGACTGTGGAGACCCTATGAGTAGGCAAAAGTGTGAAAAAAAAAATTCACACGTTTTTGTGGTCCGCCTCAGTCTAAGTACAGGAGGTAAAACATGCGATGTTGACTTCTGCACTCATTGCTACGTCACAATGAGACATTTCTGGAATTGTTGTCTCGCGGCGCTCCACTTTGTCCCTAAAAAAACGCAAGAGTGCAGGCGGGGGAAATCTTATCTGGAAGAGCGGAAGTTTGCGAAGTGTTCTATTCTTGGCTGTACAGTGCAGCACAGAGTTCTACACAAACCAGCCTCAGAGGATGCGCGTGACACTGAGGCGAGGGGCCCCGCAGACGACGTGCGACCTACAAGCACGCACGGAGACGTTTATGCTCAACGCGTTGTTCTTTGCAGTATTCGCCTCAACTGCAGGGGGCATACAACCAAAATATTTAGTGAATAAGCAGGAAGTCAACCAGTGCTGCTGGATGGAAAGAGTGTTTTTCCTCATGTTTTTCCACGTCCTACAGCAAAAACCATTGTCTTTTTGTAAAGTGGTAGCAATCTCTTTCCGTGAATTTAAGGCCATTTGACTCTCGGTGCTCTCGGACAGAAGAGTTAAACAAATGCTCGTACAAGCGGACCTGCTCGGCCAGACTTACATCGAAAATGAAGCGTTTCTAGCGCACCTCAGCCAACAAAGCCTGGTCCGACATAGGATATAACGTCATTTTTGTCACGCGGCCCGGCACGCTTAACTCTCCTGCCCTGATTTTTGACAAAATGCTGGTTGTAGAATCCAACAGCAGTGTGTGACCAAGTTGGTGACCAGCATGAGGAGGAGGTGCCAGGCTGTTCTGGCTGTGTATGGTTCTTGTGTTTGGTGTATGGTTTCTTCAGACTTCAATCATCCATTCCAATAACCGACACCAAACATGAGTCAATAGCAGAATTAGCTGTTTGGCATTGGCAGAGAAGATTTGACAAGTTTTTCATGGGCTCCCCCATTTTTTCCTTTCACCCCAACAGGCCGAGGCAGGTGGCTGCACCTCTTTGAGTCTTTCTCTGCCAGAGATTTCTCTACACTGATGCCAATTGCTTGCTCATTGTGTGAAATGTTGAGGTTTCTCATACAAACACAAATTGATTTTAAAAGTAGTGGACTTTTGTTTCTATTTAAAAGTTACAGACTTCTTAGTCATAACTTAGACTTTGTCCACAAGGACACTCATTGTGAACGGCGGATGATTTTTTGTCAGTGTCTTGCTGTTTTTACCCAGCAGAAGATGCATATTAGGCTTTATATCTTAAAAATCCAATGCCGTTTATGACATTCTTCACTTTTAAAGCTGTCTAGCCTAATTTCTGCCCAGAGGGCTCTAACCATTTTGATAGCAAAGTGATCTAAAATTGCTCAGCAGGTGATATTCACATTTAGAAAGGGACAATTTTACACTCACCAGACTCATAAAAACAGTGGAGCTGGTGTTTATCCTTGGCTGGACTGAATTACAAAGCAACAGCCGCAGGCGATACAATTTAGTGAGGTTCAGCAGCAAAGCAGAGGATTAATGTAAGAGTAGATGCAGAGGAATTGATGTACAGATATGCGGCTGTACATCAATGCAAGCATGTAGAGATTAATCGTTTTTTTTTTGCATCGTTGACCAAATGAACAACTCCCTACACTGACAACTAATCTCATCAATTCGTCTGTTTCAACTTGCTCTGTGACAACATCTTGTCCAAGTAAATTATTGGCGCCCGCGTTCTGTTCTGTGAGCCTCAAGACCAATTTCCACTGGCGTCACAGTGAAAACCTATCAACACTACACAATTATTTGGATCATAAAAATAATGCACACAGCTGTGATCTCATGAAGAGGGAAAGCTGGTTTGATATGAAACTGACTTCTTGAAAAGAGATGTGAAAAAACAAGCTGAAAATTAAAGTTGTATGCACTCTATGTACAATTTTCAACGAGCGTTGCTGTATTATAGACGCTAAACTTCCACGAGAGTAAACGCAATCCATCATGTTAAAGCCGAGTTACCGTCACAGCTCATTAGTTTCGCTTTTACACTGGATGTCTGCCTCATGTCGAGGAGCCACTCATGTTGATAGTGTCATTAGAAGAACGGGACGGCGGGGATGCAGGAAGGCATCAAAACAAGATTATATCGACCGTTTAGTTTAAGCACTGCAGTGTCCTGTATGAGGTGCACAATATAGGTCTCTAATCATCCTGCGATTAGCGCCGAGAGCTGTCATTATTCGGCTCAGCCTTTCACCTGTAATAGACTTGTTGCCACAGCACCAGATGAGGATCTTAAGTAATGGTATTTTCTCGCCGGTGTGTAGTGCTACTTTTGGCTATTTTCAGGACAATTGGGCTCTTGTGAGATGGCAGTACACCTGATTGCAGTTCCTCTAACAACACAACTGGTTGCAGCACAAACACACACACACACACACACACTACTGAGCTACTGATATCCTGAATGTCAACACACCATTATGGGTTGACGGTGATGGTTTCTGTTTATTAATAGCATGTGAAGTCCTTGCTGCTGTAGACCAGAGTCGTGCCATTACTCATATTGGAAATCCATGTTTAATGTCCAGGCTGACCATCATTTTTCCCAGGCCTAACAGACCCGAAAATGTTTAATCAATTATACAAGAAATACTCCCTCATTAATACCACTACTGGAGTTATTGAGTCACGGCCCGTCGGCATTGTTATATATCAGTGACACAAGCGTGTTCATGATGTAGGATCGCTGTGTTTCTGAAATGGCAAGGCCTGTGGGTTTTTGGTGGTCAATGTTGGTCAGAAGCTATGTGATCTGAGGAGGAACAAAACACAAACAGGCAACAGGGTGACACGGAGGATGAGCTGCAACAGGTTTGCTCTGTGGCAGCTCCACCTTACAGGACTTTAAAGCTGAAGTTTGCATTAGTTTGGTGATTTTCTTTTTTTTTGAAAACGAGCTCTTAAATAATTACTATCAGACCAGATCAGGAAGTACTTGTGTGTTTACAGCGGAAGCACATAGGCGGACAAGCACGAGAAGCATTTGTCCTGTCGAACTGCTGAGCTAGTTGCAAGTTGCTATAGCACAGAGAGCTCAATCAGCATTGTGTAAACTCATTTAACAATGGTTTGAATGAAAAAATATGTTAGTTTATATTTATATAAGTTGCACTCTGCAGTTTTAAATGATCTGCTGCTCTTAGGCCACATACAACAGAGGTCTGTGTCCCTGCGATCACAGGTTTTCTCTGGCACATTAACCAACAACCCATTAGGCCGGTGTTTCCCAATCCTGGTCCTCAGAGAGCCCTGCCCTGCACATTTTAGATGTGATTTAGATTTTAGACGATGTTAGGCATTGGTGATCATGAAGCTTTGGCTTACCACTATGTCATTTGAATATATAATCCTGCCCTTAAGACCTAACCCTAACCCTGTTGCATAAGTGTGAATTTCGCACCACTGATCCACAAACTGCCTTGAGGAAAATCATTTTCTGATTTTGTGAAAAGTCATCTTAGTTGAGTGAATATTCTTCAAGTTAAAATTTCCCTTTTGACCTTTAATTGAAATTCAACATTGTGCAGTACAGTCTCAAGTAAGCTATCTGAAGCATTATTAAGGAAAAGCGCATGGCGATGTTGAGCACCACAATGAAGGAAAAGGATTCAGGGACGAGAGCAGCACCTGTGTGCCGTTTCTCATCATCACAACCTTCCGCCATCGCCGACTGCTTTATTGCCTTATGGCATGTCCACTGAATTGCTAAACCTGGGATCGCGTTTGAATTAGCAAGGAAATGACTGTATTTGTTAACTGTAAAAAAGAAGCCATATCGGACTAAATTGACAGAGTAATGGGCCTGACGTCGGGAATGAAATTCCACACAAAGACGCTCAACATCAATTCATCAGGAGCCATTCTTGATCATTAGCGCTGGGGAATGTTGCAAGCCAGGCCGAACAAAGACTTATACATTGAACATCCGGCTTAAGCATTTGAGACACCTTGTAGTAATTGTGCCAAGTCTCTGCTATGGTGATGCTTTGGTCATTCGCTCGTTCATTTTCTACCGCTCTATCCTGCACATGAGGGTCACCGGGTCCGTTGGAGACAATCACAGGTGACATGGGGGGGGGCACCCTGGACAGGTCACTAGTCCATCGCAGGGCAAACATACAGAGACAAACAACAATTCACTGTCTATTACTGTCATGGTCATTGAAGTCTACAGGAAAAAAAAACCTTCTTGTGGTATAGATTAAGATTAATACACTGTGGAGACAGAGCCTTTGCTGTGGAGGTTCCTAAATTGTTGAACAAGTTGCCCCTTGACATTAAACTTGCTCCTACAGTGTCAGTTTATAAATCTCGACTAAAAACCCATTTCTTCCCCTTGGCGTTCCCTGGCCATGTATAAGAGTTGGCAGTTTTAGTGTTTTATATTTTTATTGATCTTTTACTGTGTGTTTTATTGGTTTTATATTCAGTTTTTATTGTTTTTATTGCCTTTTTAAAATTTACATTGTTTCATATCCTGTCCATTTTATGTATTTCTGCGATGTACAGCACTTTGGTCAACTCTGTAGTTTTTAAATGTGCTATAGAAATAAGTTTCGATTGGATTAGATTGGATTGGAACAATTCACTCTCACATTCACACCTGCAGTCAATGTAGAGTGACATCTGCATGTTCTTGGACTGTGGGAAGAA
This sequence comes from Microchirus variegatus, assembly GCF_963457635.1. Classification (NCBI taxonomy): domain Eukaryota; kingdom Metazoa; phylum Chordata; class Actinopteri; order Pleuronectiformes; family Soleidae; genus Microchirus; species Microchirus variegatus. Next base: position 19,413,752 of record NC_139810.1, read on the forward strand.
ATCAGTGGGAGTTCCCCAGAGAAAAGAAACCACAGTCACACATCGTACTGAAAAAACAGTTAAGTTCATTTGCATATACTATTAATCTGTTGTTCTAAAGTTCTAAGCAGTCTGCAGTACATTTCCACTTACATGAGGTTAACATACTTCTTAAGAACAATATATTTAACTTGCTTAATTTTTTTGGGGCATGACATTCAGAGCCAATTGTAATGGTAAATTCAATTTCTTTGTCTCAGAGCTAGAGCACCCCCAACACCCCTTTCCTAACACAAGATACCAGGTCCTTTTGTGTATTCAAATTAGGATGTCTAGACTCAATTTGCACCTAAATACAACATCCTGCAGGATACCTCTGGGGGCATCGGCCCCCGATACTTACAATAGACAAAGTGGGGTGTGAAAGCACGGCCTGGAGGGGCAGACCCCTTCAACAGAGAAAGGGATGTGAAAGGGGGTGTTCCTTAGATATAAAAGTTTAGCTCTCACCATGCTCTGGGTGTTTCTTCATCTTCGAACACTCTGACTCTCACTGTGTAGATTGACCTTATCTTTGCAAAAGCAGAAGTCGGCAGAAGTCTCTATTTCTTTCTTTACCAGCAGCAGCAGCAGAGAATTTCCACAACACAATGTATTGATTTGTATGGTGAAAATAATGTCCCATCTCTAAGCATTACTATTTTACTACTTACTACATTAATATTCTAAGAAAAGAAAATGGTAAAAAAAAAAAAAAATCCCTGTGTATATTTGTATCGAATTTTCTGCACTCACACAATGAGCAAAACACGATGTCGTTTTAATGGAAACATTTAGCCATTAAGCCAAACCTTCTTACTTCAGTACAATAAAAAATGTTAATATTAATTTCATTCTGTTCGGCTCACAAACAGCTCAAACTGAAGCAGGAGTCAGGACAATTGTTTTGAGTTCTAAAGGAGAGTGAGTTCCAACAGGCAGCAGCGTTTTACATCTCTGTTTATTTTACTGACCTGACGGCAGATGCAGACAGAAAATGACAAACATCTGAAAGAGACATAACGCGGCTCTGTTATTTGCTGCAGGTACTGTGCTGTGGAAGCCTCAACGCTATAGTCCTTGCATAACTACGGTGGAGGAGCAAATTACAGTGGATTAACTCCACATTGTTTCACTGCGTTCAGCTCAAGTGACACATCGCCACTTATTCAAGTCCTTAATTACAGTTTACTGCGTGTGGGTGGTTGAGACTGCTGTGATTGCACAACCAGTGCGAAAGAAAAATAGAGTGAGAGAGTGAGGATGGAGATTGCAGAAGGTTGTCATAGTGAGGTTGCATATACATATACTAACATAAGCACTAGTTTGTTTCTAGCACAAGATGTTCAAAGGAATATTAAATCAAGGCAGAGACATTTGTGCATTGTACAAATAAAGAATATATAAACTTTGTGAATCCTGATAGCTGACCCTGAGTCTTCATCACTGCGCTATGTTGACTTTGCAGATATCAAATCTCAGCAGCTTGTTCTTTATTTAATGACTGGCTGACCTCGTAAAAAGGAAGCACTTCATTATGGCACGGTACAGCGAGCAGGTGAGACAATGCTGTGAGGACAAGTGTCTGCATTGCGCACATGGACATTGGAATCAAAGTCACGTGCTCGTGTCCCTGCACATTTTTGAGTGCATGCTCTGCTCCGTGTGTGTGTGTGTGAGAGCAAATTATTTGCGGTGCGTGCACAGAAACAGGCACGTTTCAGTGGCTCGCAAATGTGTTTTGTTTATGACGCGCACGCACAACACTCATAATAATATTATGAGTGTTGTGCATGCACGTTTGAACATTGGTATATTATACCAAATGTATCCTGCAGAATTTAGTGGATGGAATTTGTTTTGAGAATTGGATTCTGTGTTTCGTGGTTTAAGTCACCAGGAAGCCCTTCAGGTGTCAACATGAGGCTTTTCCCCTTTCATTTTTACCGAGAAACAAGTGCAGTTAATGCTCTTTTGATACACTCCACCGAAAAAGCGTTAAAGAAAAGTAAAGAAAAGTTTATCTTTGAAATATCATAGAAACTTTGTTTAAGCCACTGTATTTCATACAGGTAAGAAAACACAAGAATAATACGACTAATAAACAACAACATTTGAAAACACAGTCAATATTAACTATCACTATTACTATGTATGAAAAGGAAGTGGGAAGAAGCACATGCTCATTAGATCCTACCACTCAATAAGTAATTTTGCCAATTTAAAGTGCACATTATCCACATATAGTTACTGCAAGATTGTTTAGTATATACACATGCATCCACGTATACATATTGTTATTATTCATATATACAATAAACATGCACAATAATTGTTACTTTTCTTATTGCCATCATCATCACGAATCTGAGACACATTATTAATTATTAGTTATTATTAAGCATGATTCAATCGCTTTTGAAAAACCACACAAAGATCTCACTTCAAAAAAACAAAAAAAACAATGACAAATGAGTTTTACATGTGTCTACTGCCTTCAGTCCACACCCAGAAACAAAGGCTTTATATTTTTCACATTTTTAATGTGCGGCCTAATGGTTTGTGAAAGGTTTGACCTTAGGTTGTGAGAAAGTTACGGAGCCGAGCAGCAACAGAGAGCATTTCATTGGAAAAAGATGACAAAAGGTGCCGGTGTCGGCAGCCACAGGAAAACTTGGGGGTTGACATTCAGCTTAAAACAATCTTTTGTGTGCTGTCAATAACACAAACAAGCAGTGCATTATAAAGAATGAACTGTCTCACAATGTCTAATTACTACAGCTCACTGCAGTGATATTTACATCAGATACAAACGTGGGAATAAAACGTTGAATTAGAAAATTTGGATTTAGATCCATTCATCAGTCATCATAAAGTTTTACATTATTTTAAAAACAATGTTTTATAGATTACTTACTTATAAAAACACACATTTATAGCAGAAGGTTCAACTCAACAATAGGTTCACATAATTATACAAGATGTTATACTTAAATACATATGTTTCACAGTTTCAGATTATTCCTAAGAAATGATTACATGACTCTTAACAATGGCAATAAATAGGGATCAATAAGGGTTTTATTCAGTATCAGCAAAGGTTTTAAAGGACTAAAGAAACATTTAAAGAAACATAGTAGCCAATGGATTCTGCAGTTTTCATCCAGCAATAAAATCTTTGCACACGTGTTGAAAACAAAATTTGAATTTTAGGAGTGAGGAGTGACTGAACAGTCACCATCTATTTAACCCGTAGTGCTCACGCGGCACAGATTTGTGCCGCAGGTGCACCCATGGTAAATTGCCATGGGAATAATAAACAACTCCTTACGTGGGGTGTGTGTTTATAGGTCACATATTCAGGCTTTAAAAAAAAAAATCACAGTTCCCAGGTGAAAACGAAAAGGCTCTGGCATCGTTTAAAACCATCAGAAAGGTTATTTGCGAAAAAGGAAATGAGCGTTGATGTTTATGTGGATAATTATTGTAATTCACTTCAGTGCTGGCCATTAGCGCCCGTGGCATTAGGCAAATTAGAGGCTGGTTATCATATGCTCACGTATTGTGAACCAGTCGCTGGTTGAAAGGCCCCCGTCACTTTTAAAATAACAGTAATATATGTTCCGTCAAAACACAAAGCAATACGCTTGTTATAAAGGCATTTAGAATGAGGTCTGACCTCACAGCAATTAGCCCATTGAAGAGGCTAATGTTAAAAGCTTTAAATGAATACGTTGAGAGAGAGCGAGGGAGAAAAAAAAAATCGGATGCAATCTAGTTTCATTCTCGAGGAAACTGGTGCAGATAAAGCACTGACTGTCGCTCACGTCAATGCGGGGTCCAAACCAAAGAGCTGGGCTGACGAATGTTGTGCGTATAGTGTGTTTATCTTGTGTGGGTTTTATTTAACAACCTCACCGAAGCAATGATGAGAGCAGCGCCTGAAATAATTAGTGTCTGCTCGGATCAGCGTCACTGTCTACAAGTTAAATAGGGCACTGGAGTGTGATGAATGTCATGGGTGATTTTTTTTTTTTTACACATTCTTTCATGAGGTTTTAAGAGCAAAATCAATGCAATTACCAGTGAGAAGCAAAAAAAAATACTATGTGCTGTTCATTGTTTTTGTTTGATGATTTGGGGCCAACCAAGTAATGTGGTCCACAGTTGTAAATTATGTCCCTTATAAAAATGTATTTGAGGTGATTAAACAATAAGAGAGAAAAGTGGAAGAATAAGAATGAATATGAATGATCCTGGCATTCAATGGTGTGATAGATTTCAGGGATTTGAGGGAGGTGGACAGTGATGACAAACCGATCATGTGCCTGTCTCACTCTGTTTACCTAAATGTCAGGCAGCCGGGGACACCAGGGTTCATTTACCCTCGGATCAGAGTGAGAGTGAACTGTTCCAAAATAACTGAGGACCCGAGCGTGCAGCAGACATGACCAGGTGAGCGCCAGTTACCGTTTATTTCTGCACCAAATAATGCTTCAAACTGCTGCCATCACACACTTCATTTTGCCCAGTGGTTGCTGTGTCTTTGTCCTATTTTTCCTCCTCCATGTCTCGCTGAGTGTGGATATTAGAGGGCTCTATGGCAGCTTCGCCTCCCCCAACTTCCCCCAGCCATATCCTGACAACCAGCACCGAGTGTGGAACATCTCTGCCCCAGACGGCCACCGCATCAAAGTCTACTTCACCCATTTCAGCCTGGAACCCTCCCACCTGTGTGAACATGACTACATCCAGGTCCGTGCTGGAGAAACATTGTCCCTTTATCTGCACTAGACTCTGTATTAAAAAAGCCCCCCTCCCCCCGACCTTGTCATGGCAGGTTTTGGCAGATGGAAATGAAACCTTGCGATTCTGTGGTGAGGAAGAGAAGAACTTTGAAAGCACCCCGGGGAACACTGTCATCCTGTCAGCTGGGAACATCATGTCAGTGATCTTTAGGAGTGACTACTCTAACGAGGGCCGATTCACCGGCTTTCGAGCATTTTACACCTCAGAAGGTGATGCACAATAGTGACATTGTGTTTTCCGGAGGGCAGATTGTTTTTGTTGGCTGCAATTATACCAATAGTAAATGAGTTTCCAGATTGAATTGGATGATAGATCACACATCAGATGCAGCTATAGCACCTTTATCCAACATATTCTTCAGTGGTTAGTTTCACCTATTTCATCCAAGTTTATATAATACTGTTTTTCTCATCTTAAATGTAGGGTGGGCTATCATTTTCTGGAGATTTATTTTTTACTGTATTGCTTAAAATCCAGTTCACAACCCAATTGTAACCAATTCATTAATGCATCGTCACAAAAATGAAAAATGTCAGGCCTGTAAAAAACCCCATTCCGTCATAGTGAACGTCCTGAAATAATGAATTGGATCGTGATGCAATCAAACTGCCATCTGCCCCTCCCTTCAACGAGTATCTTTGTGCACTAATCGCGCATGCTCAGAAGACAACGTTAGAGCTTATGCTACCTTGCCGAATCCAACGAGCAACGTTATGGCAGAAAAGGTGACAACAACAGGTGTTGGTTTGGGAAAGCTACTGCCAAGAAACTAGGCTAATGCAGCGCGATCCAAGACCAGAGTGAACATCGGTGCTGCGTTTGTACGGTGGCGACAACTGAAAGCCCACAGTATTTGTTGTTTTTTATCATCACATGGTCAATTGAACATGAATCCAAAAAAACTCACCGAAAAGTACCGAAAGTTACCAATGTCGCTCAGTGTTTGTGAATCTGTGTCCGTTGCAAGTTCCTGTGCTCTGGAGGCGTAGCTTCTGAGGGAAGTCTGAAAAAGGGGCTTGGATTTTTGAGTTCAAAAATGTAGCCTGCTCTAACTAGTTTTTCCAGGATCTCCAACCCTACCTTTGATTTCATTTACAGTAAGCTTCTTTAACGTCGTTCTGAACGCGCTGACACATAAGAAGATCGAGTGTCACTCAATGCATCGCACGTAAAGTGTCTTACTTGACGTGAAAAAACTCCAGATTTACTGTGAACCTCTCTGACTTGCACAGATATCGACGAATGTCTGACCAAGGTGGACGGCGAGAGAGTGTGTGATCATTTTTGCCACAATTATATTGGTGGGTATTACTGCACATGCAGGCAGGGATTTCTTCTGCATGCCAACAACAGATCGTGCACAGGTAAGAGCCACACAGACCATAGACTATAGCAAAGCTGAAGCGCTTGGCAGCAAGTGTTTTGACTGTGTATTCAAGCTGCTCGCGATTAGATGCAGCAGATGTTGATGGTGATGAAGGAAAAGCAGCGTCCACCAGTTTGCACTGACCTCTGTATCTCATATTTGGCTTTCTATATATTTATATAGGCAAACACATATAAAAACTAAGTAACTGTATATATTTATATAGTTAGCAATGTATCTTTATTAAATGCACATTAAGTGCACTTTAAGTTTAGATATTGCAGTATTTGGAGAGTTGCATCTACGCCATATGAAATCAATTTTTTGACACTTGCACAGTGCGATGTGTCCCACTATATGGAATTATTTCTATCTTCTCTCGGTCTGTGCTAACTCATTTCAAGCTGAAAAGGCCTACTGATGCATACAGCAGTTGATCTCTGCCAGCTGGTGCAAAGTAAGGTTAATTACTGTCGATTCCTAAGGGAAAAGCAACTTCAAAATGATGTTAAAAATTGATACCGCGCGCCATGCTAATAGTGCACGGACGCCAGGTGATTTATCACAATTACCGGTTGATGTGCCTTAAATTATTATTCTATGCCAGAGGAAAAAGGGTGACAAAACAAATCACGCAATGAATAGGCAGAAAAAATGATTATCTGCCTAAAGATTGAACTAATTATATGAATTACAGTAACTCGGCCTCTTTGCAACACTCATTTGTTTTTGTCTGTACCAACATCTGCACACTCACCAAAGCAATAATGCAAGCTTTAATGAATCCCATCATTAATGACGCCAGGAAATATTTCAACTGATATGAAAAAAAAAAAAAAAACTCTGTAAAAACTTTTTGGTTGCTGGACTTTTGTACAACAGTTTTCAAAATAACATGTTAGAGTTGCAGATTTTTGTTGTTTTTGTTGTTATTATCCTGCCTATGTTTTTTAATTTAATTTAATTTAATTTAATTTAATTTAATTTAATTTAATTTAATTTAATTTAATTTAATTTAATTTAATTTAATTTAATTTAATTGTATGCTGCGTCCTTCAATTGAAAAGCGGCTCTATCAAGCAATACTATCAGTCCTGACTGAGTGAGCATTTGCTCAGTGCAAAAAGCATCTATCCCATTCATCTATCCCTATTGTGTCTTCAATTGCATTGACACCAAACTTGTTTTACTAGAGCAAATTTGCTGTTGCCTCCACCTGTTGACATAAAACAAACCACTTCTTGTGTGCAGTGTGGGAAATGTCACCAGGTGACACAAGATCTAAATACAGGTGAACTGAGAACAGAACCAGTGTTCTCTCAATCCATGCTACCTATCAAAATCTGCTACTTTGTGGCTCTCATTTCCATATTATTTCTACAACTTTGTGGTGTGGTCTGTGATGAATGAATGAGTCATTTTGGATTGCATTACCTGCATGTATGGAAGTTCAGAGGTGTCAAATGTAATGATCTGTAACGTAATAGTTAATTTTCTATATTACTTTTATTATTTATTACTATGCAGAGTATTTATTTATTATTTATTTACAAACAAGCTTTGTTTGTCCCTCGGAGTTACTTTAAAACTTGTTTCTAGAAACCCCTGAAAAGGCTTAAAGCAGGATTGTGTGAACTCTTAACTATGGTTTGAAAGTAATGAGCAGCATGTGTTTATATTTAAAGGTTATGCACTACCAGCTTTAAACGCAGGAGCGGGGAATCAGTGTCTGAAACATGACAACAATTAAAAGAGCACAGTAACAAGTGTGTGACTCCTCTTCACAGTGCCGTGCCACACCCAGGTGTTGACCTCAGCGTCGGGGGTTCTGACCAGCCCGGGCTACCCCAACCCCTACCCTCCAATGAGTCAGTGTGACCACACCATCCGCCGGCCAGAGGGCCACAGAATAATCGTGGACTTCGTGGAACCCTTTGACGTGGAGGGTCACCCAGATGTCCCCTGTCCGTATGATATGTTGAAGGTTGGTCGTGTGATTCCGGGGCCTTACTTATACACACACACACACACATATTCTTGTACTTGCTGCATACTGAGGACCAGCATTTCCACTTTATAAATCAACACAATTACAAATATCATGAATGACATTAACAAAGAACTACTGGTTGCAGTACCATAAAATGTCTGCAGGTGGAGCCCCAGAGCAAAAAGGGCTGGAAAACGTTTTTTTTTTGTTTTGTTTTTTTTGGTCCAAAATTTGACGAAAACGTCATACTATACTATGTCGTCGAAATTAAAAAAAAAAAAATAATTCACCCAAAATTTTTAGTCCAAAATTTGACAAAAACGTCATACTATACTATGTAGTCCAAAACTTGAAAAAACAAATTCACCTAAAATTTTTGGTCCAAAATTTGACCAAAACGTCATACTATACTATGTTGTCGAAAATTTTAAAAAAAAAATTCACCCAAAATTTTTGGTCCAAAATTTGACAAAAACGTCATACTATACTATGTTGTCGAAAATTAAAAAAAAAAAAATCACCCAAAATTTTTGGTCCAAAATTTGACAAAAACGTCATACTATACTATGTCGTCCAAAATTTGAAAAAAAAAAGAGGACCGGCAAAATGTCCGCACTCCGTAAAAATGACCTCACTTTGTTGGTTAAAAACCCTCACTGGTCCTCAGTATGTTGCAAGTACAAGAACACACACACACACAAACACACACGAGATTATGAATAAGTAATGTATTCCTGCTCATGCTTGTGGGGGCAGTCCGTCACTGACTTGTCCTCCTGAGGTGATGTACTGTGTGGGACCATGCGTTTTCCTGCATATTTAATTTGCCTGGACATCACTCACACTGGCATTTAATGAAACAACACACCTCTTTATTATTTTTTTTATTTTTTTTTTCAAGATTTCAACCGCCGGACAAGAGTATGGACCTTTCTGTGGGTCGAGGGCACCAGCCCACATTGACACCGGAAGTTACCAAGTGCATGTTCATTTCAGGTCTGACACGAGTGGGAAAAACAAGGGCTGGAAGATTAAGTACACCAGTGTCAAAGCTGAGCCCCTCCGTTTGTTGACATGAACATTGTATATACTGGTCTTACACAACCAGAAAAATACAGTGACGTTTACTCTGAAGCTTTAATATTGCGCGAACAATATCAAATATTCATGTTCGGCATGTATTTAACAATATATAATGTACGTACACTGTGAACACGGCGCTTTGAGACACTGCCACAACCTTTAACTAATTTACAACTTTTAAACCACCTTTGTAACATGCTTGTATGGTTACATGTCTTCTGACTATATGTGGCCATAGAACAAAAACTAGAGTTTCTGACAGAGACATTTAAAAGCCCTGGCAAATATAGTGAATAAATTCTGTTTTATTTTGAAATCAGTTAATCACTTACCAAAGAGGCAGTCCATGTTAGTTGTTAAACGTTCATGCATTATGCAATCCCAGCTCTGTTCTCTATCAAAACTATCATTAAATTGTTCTTGAAGCCCATGAATTAACTGACTCTCATTTCCTCCATCTGCGCTTCACAAAAGAGCTTGTCCACTGTCAGAGAGAATTACACATTTATTGATTTATTTTTACTCTCTGTTATTCCTCTCCGCCCCCCTTTTTTTTGAAGGTAAGCCAAAATCACTTTGATTTTTTTTTTTTTTAAAGGCTGATTTTGAATCAACTATTCTTATCAAGACAAAGGGACTTAGTGATCCATACAGTTACCTTGACATTTGCAACCCAACAGAATCTTCAAGGTCTTCCGTGGACATGCACTTTTATAGGTCACCCGAGCACATGAGATAAGGTTCATTTCCAGGGTGAATTGTCCAGGGAAAGTCCTGCAGGGCAACGGGAGGGGGAGCTTACAGAGCCAAACCTGCAGTTCCAATCCACACAATCCAATCCAAAAAGACAGTGTAGTGTCGAACCATGACGGCACAATCGGCTGCTCCCACATCACACTCCGTTCTGACTGCTCAGCCTAGTTGGAGCCAATTCCACAGGAATTACGCACACCATGAAACCCATTAACAAACGGCTGGACAATATCTAGCAGCAACATGCTGCCAACAGGATTATATCTACTGCACATGTCCTCATGCAGGTTTGCTCTGTAACATGCATGCTGGAAGTCAACCTTGTAACAGGTAAATATGTATAAAAACTATTAAAGTAAAATATATACAGTGGACAAACGTCTTAGATTATTTTAGCTATAAAGCTATATTAACCGTATAATGACTATACGGTGCAATTATTTCTCTATCACCTTAGTGGAATACTACGGTGCCCCCGAAGTGACATGAGAAAAAAAAAAAAAAGAAAAAAAATTAAATCTTGAGTTTCCCAATATATATATATATATATATATATATAAAAAAAATTCAATTTCTTTTTTTTTCAATTTTCTTTTTAAAATTAATTTTTTTTTAAATTAACAGCATTGGTAATTATCATAATCATTTTTTATATTTCTGTAACGGTTAATACACCAGTATGTAGAAGCTATTTAACCGCTAAAATATAATTACTATTGCTATCCATGAATTTTCAAATTTGCAGTAAACCACATAATTTTTTCTTGATTAAGATGTCAAATTATAGTTCATTTACTTGCATTCCTGAACAGAAATATTAGTTGTAGTGGTTGAATGTTATGTTTGATTAATTTTAAAAAGTTTTTGAAAGATTTATAAAGATTTTATCGTTTGGGTGGTCTAATAAAGGTGTTAAGTGCTGTATATATAAGTATAATAGTTTTTATATATGTTCATACCTTTAATACCTTCATACATTAATAGCTGCTCTGAGCCCTTTAATTGCTTTTTTGAATTAAAGCTGAATATCGATGAGTGCTGACAACCCTACATGCAAATAATACTGTATGTTAAGGGAAGTGATGTTTCTCAAGTGCCACTATTAAACGTTTTTGCTATTTCATTTTAATTTACCAGAGGACTTCTAGCCAAAGCTTTGTTATGTTTCATTAGACAATGCTGAGCTTTTTGTCTGCGAGTCCTCAGAGAAAGAAAAGTCAGGAATATTGAATCATATTTGTCACCCAAGGCTGTGCAGATGCGACTCGTTTTGCATTCTCTCTTCACTGAGTGAATTTACACTCAAAAAAATAGCACAACAGTACGGTAAAATGGTGTTTGAGAGGGTTTTTTTTATTATTATGAAAATTCCTCCTATTGCACCATTCAACGTGTGAATAAAAGGTACCTTTTGCAGTATGGTCATATACAACTTCCAACTGTCATACATTTTTTTCATTTAAAAACAAAAAAAAGACCTCACACAGAACAGTTATCAGCTTAAAGTGACAGTTTACTTTAGTGTATCAGGGATCTTTCTTAACCCTCCACTATTCTCCGTGTGCAGCTCTGAAAGTACAAGCCGACATTTGACATCTCCAAAACACGATTCTTTCACAAATTTAAATACTCCATTATTTGTGTTCATTGTTCAGCAGGCAGATGATGAGATGACGAGCATTAACAAAAAAAAGGGCTGTGTGACCTATGAGTCACATGGACCTGCACACACGCAGCCACTAGACTGACACAAAACTTGCACAATAGAATAAAATTGATAGTTTAAAGATCGCATGTCAAATGATACTGATTCTTTATAATTCAGAGAAGCTTCGTCATTCTTAGCCGTAATGTCAGCTATAATGTGTCCAGTGAGGCTTGCATGTGCAATATGTGACACACATCTTGTCTAAAACTTTACTGCTGGAATGAGACATTATTCTCATTGGATTATGAATCGAAAAAGTTAATCATCAACTATTTTGATAATCAATTAATTGTATTTTTCTTTGTTCCATAGAATAAAAAGAAATGATTCAAATTGAATAGTGTTGGTTTTTGTGGTCAAAACAAGACATAATTTCCAGGTTTGAGAAACACAGATCAACATTTTCTGTACATTTTACGGACACAAACAAGTAACTTGATTAATGGAGAAAACAAATCGGCAGATGAATTGATTATGAAAATAATAATAAAACCAATTCAATACAATTAGAATTTACATATATCAAACAAAAATAGTTACTCTGAGCGTGTTCCTGGCCATGTTTATTGTCTGCACGCCATGTGGTTTTAACACAGGGCTATGCAACTTCACTTTGGTTCATGTACTCGTCGTCGTATTATGTTTTACTATTCGTTCCCAAATATAGAATCTGCTAATAGTCACAGATCAGTTACATTGAGTGACATTTCATCACAAAAATAGGTGAGTTTAAATACATTTTAGTGTTCCTCACCTCACCTTAAACATTTCTTGACACTGAGAGTTGACTATTTGGCTTTAAACCTTCTAAATGTATAAGGAGAACAAAGCACAGGATCCGTCTGGTTACCAGATTCTCTAAACGTCCAAAAAGTTCTATTATGTAGAATATTTCCAACACATGAGAGGAGATGAGATTGACAGGGGTTTCTGACACAAACTGAAGGTGTTTTCATTACTTACTTACTTACAACCTAAGGTTCTAAAAGATGAGCAGCAGAATGTAAACAATAAAACTGCGGAATTTAAAAAAAAACAAACAAAAAAAAACAAAACCAATAAACCAATAGTGGCGATGTTTTGCAAAGACTAATAGGACTCAGATTAAGCAAAAGAGATGTGGAGCCATTTTCCAGGTTCACTCTGCCCGACACCTTTAGACATTAGAGTGATGACAATCGTATCCTACTAAAAGCAAAACAATAAATATCCTCTGCTGTATATCTAACTTGCTTCATGCTTTCACATGATCATGTTTACATTCATGTTTATTTTCAAAGCCCGGCAGAAAATTAGGAGCCAATATAAAGTTGATGCCACTGGTTACTGCCAATAAGACTTTGATAAAGATGACACATGTACAAATGACTCTGCTTGGCAAAAGCGTTGAAGTGGTTTGCATGTTTTTTTTTTTTTGCAAAATGATACAAACATCAACATCATTAGCATTCATGGATTCCAGCAGTGCGGATATTATCAGTAACACGGGTTGAAACCCATTCCACTGACCCTGAGGCAGGTAGTGTTCATTCTTATCAGTCTGTGCTCAGGTGAAACCTCAGCCTAGTTGTTGTCTTGGGTTTCTTTGCTCTCCTCAACGCACGTCTCACCCGACTCCTGACTGTCGTCCGGCTCCTGCGCGCTGCTCCTGACAGACTGTATGGCCTGAACCTGCTGCAGACGTTTGGTCAGCTCGGCATCACAGGCCTGGAGCAGCTCCGACGTCCTTGTCCTGCTCCAGCCCAGCACTTGCTCCATAGCGTCAATCCCTTTGGTCACGACCATCTAAAAGACACAAGGAACATGTTGAATACGCGTATTTAACTTTTGTGGATACACTTGTACATCCCTGGAATATCTTTTGTGAAGAGTATAATGGTAGATTTTTGTGAAAAATTAAACTTAAGAGACAGGAAATGACATCAGCCACAGAGGCTACTGGGAGCTAACAGCAGTTAAAAATTATCATTTGCGGGCTCTAGCAGGCACATTGCTGTCATAACATAGACAGATAAATCCTCAGGCTGGAAATTTGTGTAGGACTCTGTGCTGCACTGTGGAGTCAAGAATAGAACTTTTTGCGGACTTCCGGTTTTCGGACAAAGCGGAGCTGCGCGAGACAACAATTCCAGGAATTTTGCGCATTGTGACGTCCCAATGAGTGCGGAAGTCAACATCGTGTGTTTCATCTCCTGTACTGAGGAGGACCACAAAAACATGAGTGAGTCATCTTTTTTCACACTTTGCCGACTGATAGGGCCTCCAGAGTCCCAGATATAAGGATTTAAATAATTAAAAAGTTGATTTTGCATGATATGGGACCTTTAAATTTTAGCTAAGGTGAAGGCTAGGGCTGGGTCAAAACAAAATAAAACAAATTCATATTAACATTGATTTTAATTTGGAAGATCTGATATCGATTCATATATTCCCTCAGATTGATCTTTTAATATTTGTCACTTCCTGTTTATGGAGGGCAAATTGCACGAGACATGAACAGGTTTAGAGTTTGAATCATCATCTACAGTTTCACTGTAATACATGACTGCAGCTTACTAGACTTGATAGGGTTTGAAAGATGATTATGTTATGAGCGTTGTGTCAGAAGGAATGGTGTAGATGTAATGAACTGGCCTCACATTGTTTGGATATGTAAATGTGCCATGGTTTCTCAGGTCTGAGTAAATCCACTGTAAAACCTTTAAGGCAGACAAAATATCAGCTATGCAATCAGATATTTATCAATAATTAGCAAATATGATAATTCCCTTTTAAATTTACTACTGAGAGGTAAGAAGGATTGCAGTATTTCATTTTATGTTTTGAAAATGAACAAAACAAATTGTAAAATGTTAGGCTATTTTAATTTGCATGTGTTTTGAGGCAGGCTGGATGAGTGGAGTACCTGCAGGTCTTCAGTGGAGAGCCTGGTCTCTGGGCTTGTTTTGCCTTTCAGCACCATCAAGGTCCTGGACATGAATCCTGACGCAGAGTCCACTTCCATTCCATCCGGCATATCAACATCTTCAGCCCCTGATGTATTGAAACAGATGATTTTTTTTCCTCAGGTTCATTTGTTCTCTAAAAGGTACCACTTATTCTGCAGTGACAACAGTTCCACCTAGTGACCAAAATGCAAAATCACACCATGTCCCAGTGATTTTGTCACTGAAATGTGTGAGAACTACCTCTGTAGTGTCATTACATTGCAATTACATCACTCTGCAGCCCCACATTTGAAACAGTGCAAACAGGTGGCAACACCTGGACCAACCAAAAGTTAAAGGTACACTTAACTAGCTACAATGAGCAAGAGAAATTTCACCAACCCACAGAATTATATAAACAGTGCTCTGAGTTATAATGATAATAAACACTGATAAATATAAAATACTGTTTTCAGATTACAGGATTGGGTTTCATTCCAACCTTTTACCACAGGAACAATAGGTTAATGGCTCATTACCTTCCTGAAGGCTGTACAATCATCGGATTACATTGATTATTTTGTTGGATGTTGTGCTCATATTTACCGATCAGAATTTTGCGGGGAGGGGAAAGAGATATGAGCACCTTTGGCTTTTTGAAGTCTCAAACTTTTTATAAAAAATAACTTTTATACTGTGATTATTACAAACTAATTAATTAGAGAGAAATTGAAGAGATTATCACATAAATAGACCATGAGTTCAAAGCTAAGAGCCCGACATCACAGCCATTATTACACATCGTTACACACCATTTGTTATCAACAGGCCATTAGATAGAGCGGCTTCAGACTTTGTATTTAACAGATTCGGATATTCCAAACCTGGATATATATCACTGCTGCAGTTTTTCCTGGAGAACCGTATCCATGACTACATTAATCATCAACTGTTTTGATAATTGCTTAGTCGGTTCAAGTGTTTTATTACAGTCATACCTCCTAGACTGGGCCGCCTCAGCTCTTCCTGCTGCATGTCCTCTTTCTCCACAGCCTTGAGGTAGAGCTGGAGCAACTCTTTGGACTGCCGCTCTTCCTCTTTCCGGTCCAAAAACCTCTGCAGCGACTCCTGAAGGCTCTCGGTCGTCTTTTCTTGGAAGCGCAAAGCAGAGGCCAGCTCAGGGCATGGGGCATCTACCAAAGTCTGGGAGAGCAGGCAGCACAAATTACACTCAAAAGCAAAAATAACATACTCTTCATTCATTCAATCAATCAATCAAATATCTTCTTCCACTTTATCCTCCACATGAGGGTCAAGGGTGGGCACTGGTGCCAATCCCAGCTGACATGGGGTGAAAGGCGGGGTAAACCCTGGACAGGTCGCAAGTCCATCACAGGGCCACATATAGAGACAAACTAATCCCCAAATCGGCATGTTTTTGGATCTTAAAACAATGTCTCTGTGTGGTAGGGCTACACAGTTAATGGTAAAGTATATGACAAAGTGCAGTATGAAAATCAAAGGACACTGCAATTATTGGATTAAGATATTAAGAATGTCTGTCAAATGTCAGGAATTCACATGCCCGAGAGGTGGAAAAAAAAAAAGACAGCTAACATGCAAAAATGAAGACTGATGTACCCATTGTGAATCATGTCAATTGTCAAGATAATGCCAACCAACCAACTGATATTGACCAGTCGATTGATATGGTCGACATCAATCAAAATTGACCATTTCATGTAGCTCTACTGCTTTGTGTTTGAAAGTCACATTAAAAAGAATTAAAGCAACACGTTGCTTGCTTATTTTTTCAAAGTTTTTCGGGGAGGTAAATAAAGTATATTGGCACCTGTAAGTCTGCCTCAGACATTAGTATGATGCTGGCCAGGTCCTGCTTCAGCTGCTGAGCCAAGTTGCACCAGGGTGGGACATCAATGTTGGCATCAACGGTATCGCTCTCCAGTATCACAGACTCTCTGGCCATCCAGGCCGTGCCACCGTCCACTGCAATGAAATACATTTAAGTGCCAAAGAATAACGCTGAGGAATCCCGCCAGGCTGTAGTTATCGAGTTATATATCTCATATAAACAAATGTGCTCACGTCTGCGAAATGGAGACCACATGTCTTTATCATGCAGGAGCATGAACTTTGTGTTTGGGGGTAAGCACAAGAAATAGGCCTGATCCTCTACTATTGTCCCATCATTCTCAAGCACGACTGTGACTTGTTCTCTGGGGCTGAACCCAAGGAACTCGGACCCTGTAGGAAGAAGAAAAGGGGAGATTACAAACGTACTCGTCTGTGCAGAAATGTCAAACAGTACTTCAAAGTTAATCCATCACAACTCTTGCTATTTGTCATTTAGTAAATTTAATGAAGTAGTGTGAAGTAAAAGACTTCTTATTATGATTGTGTGTACCTTGATAATTTACATATAAAATATCTCAACAGCGGCAGCAACAAGGCATATTTCCTGAGTATAGTATTAATATACTTCTACTTGTGTTTTAGCAGCAACCTGATTTTAGTATTGACTTCCATTGTTGTCTTCTGTGATGTGCCGTACATGTTGGCCTCCTGTCAAGAGGACGGCCGGTGCAGTGGGAGTTCACCTGTTTAAGGATTGTTGAGGTACTTGTAGTACAAGAAGTATAGGTGTTTGTTTTTTTTTCTGTTTGGGGAAAGAGGATTTGTTGTGTTTGTATTTTTTTTTTTGCTAGTAGTGAAATGAATGAGACGAACGATCAGTTGAAAGTGTCTGTCTGACTGTTTCTTGTGGTCTTGGTAGTAGCAGCTCGGGTGTTTTTCTGTTTGGGGAAAATGGAATTATTCTGGTTTGCCACATCAATTGTATAAAAAAAAATATTTTAATCAAACTAGCTTGTAACATGATTTTGATTGTGCCAAAATACCTACATTTCATTGAGAAAAACAAAACAATGTGACAAACTCCCCAGGAGAAAAAACCACTGATGTGATGTTAAATACAAACTATGTGCACTGTACACTTCTATTGTGCAGATGCCTGAGTGTGCAGTGATCTGGGCAACGCCTGCTGCTGACGAGCATTCCCGGAATGAGCAGGACTTGAGGCAGGTCTTCTTTCTGACATCTCGTCTCTATCTCCTGCATGTTTGGACACGATGTACACTGTGCAGCTCATGAGCAGCACAAAAAATGCCGATGGTGATTGTTTCAGTGGCTGCTACAAACGTGCTTATCTTTTGAAAAGATGCCAGTTTTAGAACTGTAGATTATTGTTTTCCAACAGTAAAACAAACTCACTTTAGATTACCCGCTTCTACAGACGCTTGCCCCCCCCCACACACACACACCAAAGCAAACACACACACCGCTGCTAAATACCAACACACGACTGGATTACAATTTACTGTGACGAGCTTTCTTTATTGTGAATTGTAAGTGAAAGCAGAGTTTTAAAGTTAACAACAACGCCTTTCTGACAAAGTCTGACTTACCCTTTATCTTCAGATCATCCAGGGAAGGAACGACGAACCCGTATGATTTCTGTCGTGTGAAATTACACACCCGACACGGTCTCTTGTCTGTCATCCTAAGTTTTCTGTGGAAAATATACGTTCTGTTGTCTTTCTCTGGGCTTCACGCAAGAAACATCCACAGCAGTTGGCATGAAAAGGTTCGAACCAACGCGGAACAGTCAGCCGCGATGGCGCTATGCATTCTGGGATATGTAGTTTTATGCCATACTAAAATGGCAAACACTACATTCACATTCAGAGGCTAAAATGACTCATATATGCTGAAATTGCCTTTTTTCTAATCCAATTGCGGATTTTTTTTATATATGTACGTGTATTTTCATGTTGTGATTAATTTATTACACCATATTTCCTGGAATTGTCTGGTTTCTCTATTCAAAATAATAATAACAGGTGTTACAGAAATGGCAATACACGATTCTGGAGTGTCTCTTCACAACTTATATTATTTATTAGGTGGAGATGTTTTTTTTTTTTTAAAGAGTGGCTCCACTTTTTGGAAGCACTGCTCGACACTTCTCATTATTGTGTGACTTTGCTGGTCGATCATGACAACACTCAGCGCATGTGTAGGCAAAAGTCATATGGATTATGTGTCCACACTGACAAAAAGATAGATACAATCAATAGATAAAATCAGATATGAGTGACTGCAGCCTGGAATATGGACAAAGCCTTCAGTATGTGGTCCTGGATTGGATATACACATACGATTGATTCATGGACATGTAACAAGCAAAGAAAATGTGAAATATATATCTAAAAAAAAAAATATATATATACATATACAATATCAAAGTGCATAATAGTTGTACTGATAAATGTTCTTGCACCTAGACAATTTGTCTAATATTGTTAGTCTCAATCAATAACAAATGACAGGGGCTTAGTACAAGGTGCAGATTCAGTTTTATTTGTAATTTTTTAAATGATGGATGGACTTTTATCAGTTCAGGTTGTGTTGTTTGATTTTTTTCTATTTGCTCACTGTGGGACGTATTGTGTTGACGGAAGACTACTTATTTAACTAGTAAAATTAGTAATAGTACTAAACCAGATCTTGTGGAAACATAACCGTCGTTTCCCCACAGGAAAAGCAATCGAGCATGGGTCGTTCGAGGAGCAGCCTCTGTCAAACGAACGAGGTGTAGGAAGATGGCATCCACCGAGCAACCGGATCCACCAACACAGGTCTCCTTTGACTCGTCTTAGACATTTTGTCACTTGTGCACACAGGACAGCGGACTCTTACAAAGTGTTGATATTTGGCGGCTCGTAAACGACTTCTTCTTTTGTCACGCATTTCAAAAACTACTCAGTTTAGCGCTAGATAGCATGCGTGCTAGTTAGCATGATAGCTAGCTCTTACAGTGTTTGAGAAGTTCCACCTCATGTCAGACATGTTTGTGTTGACACACATTGTTAAGCTGACGTCCTTGTGCTTTAACATGTGATGTCCAGCTATTTAGTGCGACTATATCCGTCCTTCCACCTGACCACGGAGTCTTGTTTTTGTGCAGATAATGTTATGCTTGTGGAAAGGTCACTGTTAGCCGGACAAACCTGCTGGTTTGAACTCGCCACTTTGTCGTGTCCATATAATACTGACACACACTCAATCGATCATTGAAAGTAGACACAAGGTTAAGACTCGCAAGTAGCAGCATAGGACCTGCCGTTACATTTACTGCGTACATTTTCAGCACAGATGCACCATATGTTGTGCATATGACAACATTGACTCAAACTCAAAAGTAGTTAGCTGGTGCACAACAGCCAACGCTTATTCAAAAATACTTTATTGACTCTATTATGCACATACTTTCACCCTCGATACCTCTACGGATATAAGTCAGAGTAAGACTACTCAATTGTTATGACAATAGCTCAATGGTTTCTTCTAGTTTATATTTACAACTACATTTTAAGACACACAACTAATATCAATGTCAAAAGGTGTAGATCAGGGGTCTCAAACTGGCGGCACTGGGGCCACATGCGGCCCCCCAATCGTTGGCATACGGCCCCCCACTATATATCATGTGGCAATGAAAATATGGCCCACGACCTCACCGTCTTTAAAACACAGTGTGTAGCTGAGGCACAACTGCCAGTGATGTAATGGAATATAATATATGTTTGCTAACAATGTTTTTCTAACTAATAATAAGACATTTGGTCATTATTATCCCATTATTAAATGTATCATATACAACATTACATATATAAATACACTTGTTAGGGCCCGAGCCACGAATGGCAGTCGCCAAAACGGCTCCTGGCATGAATACATTAATTTTGCATCCTAAATGTATTATTATTAAGTATTATTAAGTGTACGTGTGATATCATGATGTAATATTGTGAACAGTTGTTTTTTTCCCGACTTTTTGTTCTCTAGGCTGGCCCCCTCTTGGCCACAATAGATTGTGCATTGGTCATTTGAGTTTGAGACCCCTGGTGTAGATGGATGGATAGCAGTGGTGTGCACAGACAGTTGGAAGGACAAGGGTGAAAATTAAGTGAGGGAGTCACCACTAGTCACCAGGACGGGCATTTTCTATCCAACACTGTATATAATTTCCTCTAAGGACACCCTTTGGGGCACTGTCATGTAGGGACAGTAGCGGACTTAATAACAGCTTTTTTGATTGGAAGGGCATTCATAGGGGGAAAAAAGATTTGCAAGAGTGTCTTACAGGGCACTGTATCACTTTTCTCCACTATAAATGTGCTCCTTTAGATACAATATGTTTTCTTAAATGTATATTTTACTTTAGAGGCCACAAATGAACTCTAGAGGATACTTTAGTGTGTGTCTTGTGACTCAAGAGGGCACTTCAGCGCACAGCGTTTTTGTCTGTTAGCGTACAAGGGGGGCAATTGCCTGCCGCCATAGATTGATTGATAGATAGATAGATAGATAGATAGATAGATAGATAGATAGATAGATAGATAGATAGATAGATAGATAGATAGATAGATAGATAGATAGATAGATAGATGGAAATAGCTCAGTCATGCATAAGATATTTTCCTGTTCCCTCCTACATCAATACAGAGCAACTCATGTGTGCCTTTGTTTGTTCCTGCTTAGACTAGTTCATTGCCTGATTCTCTCTGCAGTGGCTTCTAATGTCTTTTGGAATTAAATTTAACTTAAATACTTAAAAACTTAGCACCAGATTACACAAGTGATCTCCTTACTCCGAACACTCCAAACAGGCCTCTATGATCTGCCACTCATGGTCTTTTAAAGCGTTCCAGAGTCCAGGTTAAAGACTAAAGGTTATTGAGCCCTTACAGTACTGTCATTTGTGCCATCTTGTTTACTTCTCCTTTTACCTTTAATTGCTTTATGATTTATTTTAACCTCGGAAGGCACATTGTGTTCATTTGCTTGAGAAGTTCTCTGTGAATAAAAATATTATTGTTATTATTATTTGCCCAGTCACTGCTGTAGTAAAACTAACATACACCTTGTCATCCAGTAGATGGCACTCTAATACAAGTCTTTGTTTACCTTCTCAGCCTGGCCTTCCACCCGGGGATAGTGGGGCAGCTCCCCCCAGAGAAACACTGGTAAGAAATTGGTACTTAATACTAGTGTCTTGACTAAAGCAATTATAGACTAGATTAGACGACAGACTACATAACAGATTTTTATATGTGAATGTTATTTGTGTTATGTATTAAAAGACAGAGAAGATCAAATGATAGACACATTACATTTAATCTCATGTGCAAAAGGCAAAAGTATTCTGTATTAGATGAGAATTCTCAGCCTTGGGTGATCAATTCTTCAAAAAAACTTTTAAACGCAACACTATTTTGAACACTTAAGTACCTGTTGTTACCTATCTGTGTTTCTGTTTGTCACTTAAATCAGCTACCATATTATTTGGAAAGCATGAAAGCCAAGATTTGGTTGTGTTGATGACGCATAGTGGAAGAACGCTGTGTTTGTTTTTTTATGATCTGGTGATTTAAAGATGTTTGTTGCCATCTTTTCATCAACAAACCACTTTTCCTTTTCTAATCAGATGATATTACACATTCCCCAGTGAGATCAAGTATTGAAGGCATCCAATTAGCAGCCAGTCATTTAGCACCACACTGATGTCTCCAAGCCCATAATGAGTGTACTTTGTGTTCCCTGTCTTTAGAAAATAAAAAGCTTGTAGAAAGTTCTATTTTAACAGTGACTATAGTTGCTTTAATCATGCTTAACTTGAAACTTTGACCATGTAAACATCCTTGGTTTACTTTTGTAGCAACACTACTATTGTTTGACAATTTGTAATGAAACGTGTTAAATAAGACATGCTTGTGTGAAACAAGTGATGACAACAGTTATTACCCTGACGGTCTTATTGCTAAGTGGGATGGAATGGATCACCGGTGCATTCACTGTCCTTGTGTGGACACAGCATCCAGGTTAGAGGAGTGTATTGTATTGTTCAGCCTACATGTCTCAATGTCATTCACCACCATTCACTCTTCATCCTCCCCCATCATCCCTTCATGCCAAGGCTAATTTAACCCTGGGGTTATTGATTGTGGGAGCATTCTCCCAGGCTTTCTTTCAATTTACTTCAATTTCATCATCCCAGTGCGCTTCCAGACTGCCTCCTCAAAAAGGCCACCACCACCACACTCACTTCCAGCCCCTTTTCTTCTTTCTCTTTTTGATGAGCTGCTCTTTCCCAGTTAAGTGGATTATTACAGTAGGGATAATTCTTGTCACATGGCATTATTTGGATGAGGTGAATAATTGAAATTTGTGTCTGAAAGGATTTTATCTGGATGAGAGGAAAGGGAGTGCTGGCAGGGTTGGGAGGGCGGGGAGAGAGAGAAGAGACAGAGAGAGTCAGCGAGAGTATACACATTTGGATAACATTTATGTGCACATGTGCATGTCAGACAAGCCAGTGTGTCAGGCTGGGGACACCAGTCATGTTAACAGGTTCTGACTCACCTCGCCCAGATCAGCAGGCCCTGGCACACTGTATGGTGTGGGCTCTTCTCTTTGGCAAGAGGGCCAAGCTCAGCGGCTGGTGCCGCAGCCTCTGCCCCTGTCTAAGCCTGAGGTGCAGGTCTGAACCTGCACTTACTGTTGAAAGATGAAGGCATGGAAGAAACTGTGAGTGTTTATTCCATCGTTGACTAGTATAGCAGTCACTGTCAGCCACTGTACTTGTTGCCTCTGGCTGTGCTCTTTGCCTGAGTACCTGCAGAAAAACCTCACACACAGGGAGAACATGCAAACTCCATACAGAAAGGCCCTCAGTTGAACCAGGTTGCGAACCGGTGTCGTTTTGCTGTAAGGCAACAGTGCTAGGCAGTACTCTGGCATGTAGCCCCTGCTGATAATTACTTTCATTATTTTTTACAATTAAAGAAAAATTATAATGAAATATGGCATTTACAAATTTACCCAATCAAACATTATGTATAAAATGCCTTGTATTTCCCCAGGAGCTGTACAATGATGGAAAAAAAACGATATGTATGTTGCCTATGTCAGACTAACTTAGAAGACTGCGTAGACTAACACCAGGTAAGAAACTTTAAGTATGGTGGCAGAGGTGAATAATTCATTGTTTTCCAAATTAAATTGCGATTTGAAATGACTCAATTAGCAAATCGCAAAGACTTCAATTTAAGTATTCTCATTTTGATAGTTAAAAAAAAAAAGTTTAAATGCATACGTAAGAAAAAATTATTGTAAAGTTCTCATCCTTGCATTAGAGTGTAGTAGTTATAGTAGTTAAAACCAACAATTGTTTTCATGTTATATAATATTTTGTCGATTGATTAGTTATTTAGTAGCATAAAATGTCACACATTTTTTGATAAATGTCGATTGAAATATTGATGTTTTAAAATGTCTTGTTTTATCCACAAATCAAAAAGGATTCAGCATTAATGATTTATTTTTTGTATGGTGCAAAAGACCCCAGAAAATACTAAAAATTTAAGAAGCTAAAAAAAACTCCTCAATTAGTTGGTGATTCGTTCAGGAATGATTAATCGCTGAATCTGTGCTGCCCTGTTAAAAAACCCCACAGAAAATCAAATGGCAATATATCTCCTTTAGATGTGCTGACGATTTACGGGGAGTGTTGACCCCTCACAAAGTACGATTCACACTCTTTTTATGCATCTCTAAGCCCGTACTTACTTTATATGCATTGAAAAGTCACACACTCAAGTGGTAGAGAAAGTGTGTGGATTATGTGTGCATGTGTACCGTTTGTGTACCTCTGTGTATACATGTGAGCATAATGTAAACTGAGCGTACGCATGTGTTTAGGTTTGGGGGTTTAAAGCCAGCAGAGGGGGGGTGGTAATGGGAGGGGGAAAAAGAATTGTATGAAGAACATCCCCGGTCTCACAGCAACTTCAAAAGCTCCCCTTCCCCAGGATATTAAGTGACTGTGATGAAAAATTTAGCAAGCATTAAATAAGCCGCTTTGAAGTGATCTGTTTTAGCTCTGCAGTCTCAGAATTTCCGTAGCCGCTCTGCAGTAGCCATCATACCACAGAGGGAGAGAGAGAGAGTGGGAAAAGGGAAGAGTAGTGTGGGAGTTGTGGGAGACCTGGCTGGTTGGTAGAGGACATGCCAGCAGTAATCTGTCCAGCCAAAGACATGAAGGCACTACTGCTGCTACTGTCCCCTTTGGTCTCTCTCTCTCTTGCTCTTTTCTCCTCCCGTCACCTCTCCCTCCCTCATGGCTCTTTTGCTGAGCCCTGTGAGTTGCAGTCAAACAGATGTTGTTCATATGTTAGCTCTAAAAAGGGATTTTTTTTTTCTTTACTAAGTGGGTGTAACACAAATCTAACACAGTGGTGATACCAGGAAGTCAGAGGTCACTCTTGGGTCTTGACTCATTTTTCTTTTTTTGTCCCCATGGAATATGTGTTTTTGGAAATGTATGTTTTTCAAAGCATTAAAAAAAGAAAAACCTGAATTACTATAGATTGTAATTGATTTGTCATTTTTCACTACCATAATGAAAATAATTTGAAATGGTCCCTCTTACATTAGATAAGTGATATTTCATTTCAGTTCACATTTGTCACCGTTAAACCCATGACTTAAATTTCTGACTTCAGGTTTCAACATGCTTCAAATTAATTATTGGCCAAGAATAAGAAATGAGAGCCACTAATGAGTCTGGTATGGTAACTCCGTTCTGTCATGAAACTAGGCTACAATTTAGTTAGTCAAGGGAACCTTCTGAGATTTTCCTTTTTTCCTCTTTGCTCATTACTTTAATTGTAATTGTAATCCTTTATTGGGGCTGTCTGCAGTAAAGGAGAGTTATGGTCCGAGTGGGGGCGCAAGCCATAGAGATATTTCATGATTATTGGAGAAGACGGTCACTAGGTGGCAGCCACTAGTTCGGCCTTGCTGTAATTACTGGGTGGGAAGTGATGGCTAGTGTATGTGCGTGTGTGTGTGTGCAGCGGTGTGTGAAGAGGGGAAGCTTTCTCAAATTCTGTCACACTCCTTGAAAGGGAAAAGTCAAATAAATTTGATCACCTGCCATCTCACAATCGATAGATTCTGTAACCTGTCATGTTGACTGTAAACGGAAGAGCAGAACAAAGACAAAAGAAGGCATCCGTCTTCATGCTTTTGTGGTTCATTCAAAATAAGTAACTCAACCATTGCACCCTGATGTAAGATATGAAGATGACATCGTGGCACCACTTGTGCAATTTGTTTTCTTTGCCAGTAGATTGTAGATGAGGACCGTTTGCACACGGCAGTTTATTTCAGTGACTGTGGGGTCGTAAGTTTTCTTTTTTGAAAAGCACAAAAGCGTGATTCTTTTGTTTCTCAGCACGACACTCATTGTGCATCATACGCTGTTTGTTTCTGTGGTTAATGATACAGGAAAAGCCCTCCATTTTATTGTTGCTGTGTTGCACTTTTCCCCCTCCTCACCCAACCCGGCAGCCAGCCTCCTTAGAGGACTCTGTATGAATTCTCACTGTCATGTCCAAGGACGAGTGGCGCAGGGTCAGCTAATTGCTTTTATGATTATGATTTCACGTCAGATTTATCGTGCATGCTCGGAGCACATCTTTCAGGTCCTGCAGACGTTGCTTGCTTGGATGGGGAAAATGAGTTTACAGCTTCTGGCTGTGACTTCTTGTTTAAGTGCAGGTTGCACTTTTTGACTCATTAGAGTTGAATGCACCGGGTGAATCACACGGGCTTTTCCTGTAAAAGCCTCTTTTTTCTGTATCAGTAAGTCTGCTTGTTTTTCTCATATTTAGCCACAAAAGAGCATTTACAGTATTCACTTTGTCTCGAACATGTGCTAAAGTTTGGAGGTCATAAGTGAGGGATGACACAGACAAGGATTTTTGGTTTTTCTGTCGTTTGAACTTTTTATGAGCAATAAATCTCTCATCTTTGTTTCTGTTCGCAGATGAACTCATTGAGCATAGTCCCCTCATAGTATGCCAGAATTATCAGTTGACTTCTTTTTGATGTTGGTGACTTTTTTTTTCTTCTTCTTTCTGATGGTTCCACCCACCTCTTTGAAAATGATGTGCACAGATGAGTCGAACCCGTTTTATAAATTGTATTTATTTTGTGGTTTCTGCCTCATGTGCAGTGCTGGACTTGATCTGTTTTACCAATCCAGACAATGACTTTTATTTCCCCCTGCTCAGTTTTTGATGAGGGCATTGGAAATCCTTTAATTTGCTGTAAAGTTCATAGTAAATGAAGAAGAAGCTGTTGTCACTGTATGTCAATAATACAGATATTTTATGTGCAGAGTTTCATGTCATGACCCGTGGCTCTTGGTTTGTCGCATTTATTTAACCTCGCTCTGACCTTCCTGGCTGTGCTGCAGTGTGACTAGTGACAGATGCAGCCTGGGAATATGGTTTGGATAGTTTTCCAATGCTCTGAGGAATGCTGAAGCTAGTTTTACACAAAGTTCATTTTGGAGACATGTTAAGTCTGTGATTAAGCCAAATTCAATAAACTTTAATGAATACTTAGGACTTTATTTGTAGGTTTTTCGTCTCTGCGAGTACATTAATGTAAACAGCATGGTAACAGAGCTGTAATTTCCTATTCTCCCACAATTTAGTGAACTGTCATAATGTGTTTACTTAAGAATTGATAGAAATATGACACTGGTTTAATTACAGCGTAGTCACTTTGCCTCAATATACTTGGGAAAGTGGCCTTATTGAGCCGAGCTTCCTTTATACTCTATTCTGCTTTGTAATTACTTCAGCTTGATTTATCGTCTTTTCTTTGTGTTTATGGTTGTAAACTGCTCGAGTGAGTAACTTGGTCTGAGAGTGGCTTGTCTCCTTGCAGCAAGGCTGGAAATCTCCCGATGAATCTGAGATGTCTCCGCTGTCAAGACTGCTCACATCGCTCTCAGCCTCCAATGTCACTTTCAAGGCATAATTACACAAGTTGTGTTGATTAGTATGAGAAGCAATTACGCTGGCTTTCCGCTGCAAATGGAGACTGTGATGGCCCTTGATTGACAGGAAGCATCCTGGCTTTAATAAGTAAATGACTATGGTAATTCAGGTACTGAGACCCTTTGATTTGTCAGCATCTTTCTAATTTTTGTGATGTCCTCTAATTTTAATGAACATGAATTTGATTGAATCCGCCTTCAACTCCCTCTGCCCCTTCACCCATATGCCTGTCTCTCCTCTTTGACCAACAAGGGAGCCATATGGTTATACTTCCAGAGCTCCTGAACAATCCTGCTGCTGCTTGCTGAATTATCTTTCGCTCCCTCTCTCTGCGTTAATCCAGTTCGTCAGAATACAAAAATTAATAAATAAACAAACAAACAACATGCAATTTTGGCATGCTGTTCCAAATGCTTTTCAGCGCATTACGCTTTCGCAAGAGTAGAAATCAGAGGAAAAATTATTTTTAATTGACACTTTGGGGAACATTTTTTTCTCTTTTTATCTGGCTTCCCAGTAAGTTATTAGCTGTTAATTTGTCGGCAAGCTCCCCTACAGCGCCAGATATTTGTTCAAATGCTGGGATCCCCTCAGTGCATTTGTAACTACACTTCAGAAAATGCTGCCCTGTCTAATTATGTAATATAATACTGCCTTTTAGGCAAGTTTATTTTAATTGAATAATATTAGTTCTTGCTAAGTGTAAGCTTTTGCAACAGTAATACTAAAAAAGGTCTCTACTACATGCAATTGACATAAGTGTACAGTAAAATCTAGCAGAGATTCTGGGTCTGCAGTTTATTCATTTTCTAAAAACAATTCTTGAAGATTTAAAGCTTTTACAATAAGATCCGTGTATTTTAGATATTTGAATTGTGGCCAAACATTTGAGTGATGCTGAAATTTGATTGGCCCTACCCTCAATGTCATATTTCTTTCTTTGTTAACCACAGTTGGCCTAATCAAGTAATTCCCTGTTTGTCTTAGTAACCCCCTATAGAGTCATACATGCATAAATATAATAAAATAATTTGCTCTTGCACTCCATAGCCAGGCTGTAATTTATATGGATTGAATGAGCGCTGCATTGTGGAAAAGCACGAGTGGACCAAATGCTCGTTTGTCACCTTTAATAAATGTTGGAATGTAAATTATGAAGTTATGCTTCAGATGTAAATGCACTTTATTCCAGTCCTTTAATGTAAACAGCCCACTTCAATACATTAAGGGGGTGGCTGAAGGGCGTTGGGGGTTTGACTTGGAATTTTGACCGTTTTCACAATCAATAATAAACACAAAAGAGCCGAGATGGGGACCATTATAACATATTTGAAGTTGGGTTCATAAATTATTGCATGAAAGCAGGCTTGTACACCAAAAATGTAAATACATTAATGTTATTAATAATGTAGTGACTAATAGTTCTATCAAGATGGTAATAGCAGTTTAATGGAATATGACAGCAAGAATGTATTACACTTCTTACATTAAGACGGGACCCCACATGACATTTATCAGGGATTTGTGAAACAATTTTTTTGATTATTTTGTTAAGTTAATTGCTCCCCCCCCCCCATGTCTTCTCTGGGAGAGGGGCAAAAATTGGTAATGGATATTAATTAATAAGTGTCAGTTTTGTGGGTTTGATTAAAAATAATGAAAGCACAATGCTAATGGGATTTCAGAGTTGCTCTGTGTGTGGCTCCCTGAGATTGTGGCTTTATCTGGGGAATCTGAAAAAAGCAGATAGTGGGCTACTCGAGACTTAAATGAAAGTGAAATACAGAAAATGAGAAATTATCTCGAAACCTAAAAAAGTTGAGAACTGATGTGAGAATTTGGCACTCCAAAAAGCCCAGCTAGATGTGTAATACTGAAGAATGTGAATGCTCAAGGTTAAGATTTTAGTGTTGCAGTTGGAAAGTTGGGCCTGACTCTATTCTCACCTGTAGCTGAGGGATTTTATGTGAATGAAAAACAATTGACACAAACGTGGAGGATAAAGCTGTAGATAATGGATGGATAGAATTCTGGCAGATCTGTCTTTATGGCCGCTGTGATATGGTGTTCATATATGGTTTGTTTGCCAGCAATATGATGTTGTAAAGCTTGGATATACTGTATGTGTGTGTGTGTCTTTCCAAAGCTTCTCTTTCAAAATAGTTGCATCTATTTTGAAAGAGTATCATGAAAATTGAGCCGCACTTGGCACTGATTACAGTGTGGGATCTATGACTACATCCAAGTCCACTACAGTCAGTCTGGAGAATCCCTTGCCAAGTCTTCTTTGTGTCTATGTGCCATCTTCAGCAGAAAGAGGACTTTTAAAAGCTATCATTACGGTGGTGCACAAGTGTAGATCAGCAGTGAAACAGGGGCTGGCACAGTAAAAAAAAAAAAAAAAACAGCCGTATAGCCACTGACACAACTGACAATTATCCAACACCTGGACTGGTTCCCCTCCCTGGCATGTGCGTCAAGACTGACGACTTCTTGTTAATGCAGTGATTAACAGGAAGATTGCATTTGTTTTTCCTGCGCGGCTCTCCTGGCAGCAGTGCTTTGCTTTCTTTTTGATTAAAGTAGTAGATGGATGGAAGAATTGTAGCTCTGTCATGAACTTCAAAAGGAACGGTGAGAGGGGGCTGTCAGAAATGTAATAAATAGAGGACAGTTGGAGGCCTTTTTGTCCCGCCCATCTGCATTATATTTATTGTGGGCTTTGGAATTTTAAGGGAGGTATTGGTGGCCTGGAATCTGTTGGAAAGAACAAACAGTCTTTGGTTGTCGCCAAATATGACTGGGTTTATTTGTCTCTCCCTTCTAAGTTTCTATTTTTTAGTCTGTTTTTTCCCCTGTGGCTGTGACTGTCCGTTCTCACGTCACATCTATAGGATTACTTAATGGCTTTTCCCTCTTCCACGCTGTATTGAATGGGATTTTTAAGTGTCCTGGGGATAAGAAAAGGGTTGTGGAGGGTCTTCGTCAAGCAGCCCGTGCTTTTGAAATGCAGAGAGTGGCATTGTCATGTGTTTTCCGTGTCAAGGTCGACAGAAAATGTCAGAACAGGTGCATGTCTGCTGCTGAGCTGCTCGCCAACTCAGCCCATTTGCTGTAACGCACCACCCTGTGTCACACAGTGGTTCACTGTTGTTGTCTTCTATCTTCGTTCTTTTGGAGGAGCCTGGCAAAACATGTATTTTCCACTGTCGCCACATAAGCTGATGTACAGTCGAATTGAGTGTGTATGCCTGAGCTATGACCATTGCCTCAGATTGTCATGTAGTGACAAAAACTGTGGGTGTTGTGCCGCAGTGACATGCAACATTCCTTTCTGGTTCTTTCTTGTCTGAGTCCTTAAAAACTGATTAGAACATCTCGAGGGACATAACTTTGAAAGGGTAAACACATTATTTGAAACCATAAATGGAGAGGTCAAATCTACGTAATAAATATATTGGATTGAAGAAAGTGTTCTATAGGAGTATGTACTATACGTACTGGTTTATACAGCTTTAATCTTATTTTTGTACTACATCTGGCAAACACGTGTATTGAGTTGCATCGTGATGAAATGTCGCACTTGATTTTGCCATTCATGGCATTCTATAGCAAGTTAAATCTCCAGTGTGTGACCTCACCGCAGTGCAGAAATGTTGAAATGAAGAATGGTTATTCTGTGTGATGTGTAATGCTCATATCCTAAAATGAGAAGACTCAGAGCTGCTATGTCTTCGACTCTGATGTAAGCAATGCATTCTTTCTACACTCATCCTAGTTTCAAACTTAGATTCTTCCTGGCAGTAGGAGGTCTCCAGAAAAGAAGAGTTGGTCAGCATGTTTCTCTGTCACTTAGTGTGATCAGGAGCAGACTGCATTTGCTCTTTTTTTTTTCAAAACCAGATGAAAGGCCTTTCTCATTTGATGATAATTTCAGTCTGTCTTATCTGTCGCTGTAGATATGTGGCCCATTGTCTTAGCAAGTGTGTCTAAATGTTTGTGACTGGTCTCATTGCAAAATAGGCCACAAGGGTAAAACTGCGAGGCTTCTTTCCTCCCCTTTGACTTAACCATACCATGCCTGACCAGTAGATGGCGATGTTAATCTTCTTTGGCTCAGCTCCTGCCTGGGTTCATCTGCCATCATACCATCCTTTTGCCCACTCGCTGAGCAAAGAGGGGTCTCACCCTGTGTGGAGGGTCATGCCACCAATTCCTGTCCCCCTTTGAAGATCATGAAATTGCTGATCCAAGACGCACGATTAGTGCATTCAGCCTATCAATTGGAGAAGAGTTGACGTGTGATTATAATGTCACTGGAATGTCACAATCTGTCTGGTTGTCTTCGTGAGCATACTCTCATTCTGTGACACAGTGTGTCCAAGAAGGAATCATTTGATCAATAAAAGGACACTGCTCTCCCTCCATTGTCACTGGCCTCTCTATTCTGTTTTATTAGTCAATTTGGCAGGCTGGCTGTACTCGCACATTAAACCGATGCCAACTTGCTGCAGCTTCACCCCAGCTTCCTGCTTTATTTGCTTATCATAAAGGTTCACTTCATGTTGCTTCTCTGTGTGTGTATGTGTTTGTTTCTGTGAGTGGGTGCTGCCTCAGTGAGACGATAGGCTTGTCACAGTAAGTTGCTTGTGACGGCAGCAGATCTTCTCCTGACACCACAACACAACTTCTGTGGTGTGTCGCTTGGACACAAGGTTCATATTGTTTGCTACTGGTGCCGCTCACATTTTGCCTCAATCAGCTAATTGAATGTGAAATGCCAGCGGACCTCGATGATATGAAGGACAACACACAGTGCAGTGGCTGTCTCAGGAAAATCCTTCGTGCTTGTTTATGTGACGCTATCGGGTTGCTTTTCCAGTTTAGGTCACAAAGGATATGACAACATATTTATGCAAATCGTTTTTTTATTCCTAAAAACGTAATTTATTTATTGTCATTGTATATATGATACAGCAAATGTTTGATAAGCTGTCGCTTAAGGTGCACATCCATTAATCGAACAAAAAACAAGGTTAAATAAACAAATAGAGGAAAAAGTGGGGTCTTAAAAGTTTGTATTCTTTAAAGGTATATATTTCTTTAAATAACAAAAGCATAAATGTTTTTTTAAATTTAAGTAAGAAACTACTGATTGATGTTCATTTTCTATTACTCATGCGTTTTATTCATAATTAGAGCACATTTTAGCTCATCTAGAATTACATTTCTAAAATGGGACAGTTATCTTACAACTTTGTAAAACAGATGAAGTTGAATTCATAAATGAATTGATAAAAGAATTGATCATTTGAACAAATTATATTTTTGGTTGTATTAAATATTTCTCCTGAGTTCTTGATGCACACTGTATTTGTTGGTACATTCAACTGATTTTAAATCTTGAGCTCCACTAGTGTGTTTTGTTAAGTCTCGTCCATGACTGAAAAGCACATGGAGCTGCTTGTCACAGAATGTCATCATTGACTCTTTGAAAAAAAAAAAAAGGAAAAAGAAAAGCTTCAAATTACAGGAAAGAGGCACTGCATTAAAGAACAAAGGAGATCGATGGCAGTACATTAAATTTATGCGAATGAAAAAAAAGTCAACTAATTAAAATTGATTACTCCTGCTTTGTAAATGTGTTTCTGAATTAAATTATTGTATGAAAACATTTTGACCAATTGAGGAGCTGAGGAAGTATCCATTACTGGATTGCAGCTGAGAAGGGGCTGGAATGTTTTGTGGTGGCTAAGTAGTTTGTTGTGCTCCGCTGCGACTCCCCTCTCGCACCCCCACTGCTAAAGTGCCATGGGTTAATCTCTGATGACCCTCATCTCTCAGAGCAGCTCCAGCCTCATGGTTTGGGCCTTTTACCTGAATTAAAAGGAATTTGCGGCCTATATAAGAATTTTTGTCCAAAGTAAGTGAAAGTGGGGTGTCACTGACAGAGTCGTTGCTCTTTAGTCATCAGGACTCTCGGGGCTGCGCAGGCTCCACTGGAGAGGTCCTTATCTAAACAGTCATCTGTCTCGCTGGTTTAGCAAGGGCAACCCCAGGCACCATGACTGACAGTTGCACATTAAGAAATGTCAGACTCTGCTTTGTAACCGATTTCTCAAGCGATTTTTGATTTGGCTTACATGTTTCTCACTTTGTTCGAATATGTCTTATCTTATTGGTGAAGTTTAAACACTTAACAGTATCTTGAATCTTAAAATATGCGGCTACAGTTTTGACATATAATTTCACACCATAGCAAAAAAAAATGTCTCTGTAATTACAGACGAGAACAGAGGAAGGAGCAGGTCAACTTCCTCTCCCTTCGTAACCTCAGCACGAGTCTCCTCAGGCGTTATTATCTGTTTTTATCTGTACTCTGTTGTTTCAGTATGACCGTGTCCTCATTGGATCAAATGTTCTTTAGCCCCTTTCTTGGGCTGAACCTGCTCAACTTTTCTGTGTATGTGAAGAGCTCTGAAAAGGAAATGCTGCTCAATGGAAATTTTGGTCTGTACATACAGTGGTCTTGAAAAAAAAAAAAAAGGCTTGATTTCCGTCCACCCCCCACCCCTGCCCCCCATTTACAAATTGCATAATGCACTTTTGATGTCATGATTGTAGCTTTGCCAGTGGCTCTAGCGCTGACACTAATACTGTGGTGTATGTTATTTTTAAACCTTTGCAATGCAAATGTCAATGATGTTTTCCATGACCCTTTTCCATCTGTTGAATTGTTGACTTTGACCTTTTTTAAATTTTAAAAGTTAGGGACGTTCAGTAAAGAGAATAAGACACACAAATAACACGCTCTATTTACTTTTACTGATAGTACAGTTTTAACACATGTAGTGGGTTTTAATTATGTTTGTTTATAGGAGAAGATAGAAAAGCCATAATTTACTCGTATTCATTCATCAGATTTTTACTGATGTTGCAATGTATTTTCAGTTATAGTTGCTCATTTAATTGTCTGCTACTCAAGAAAGCGCTGCCTCAAAATGATGTAGGCAATAAACAAACATTTCTCTCCATCTCTCTTTTTTTTGTGTATGAATGATTAAACTCCAGCAGGGCCTTCCTGCGATGTCTGAACTACTGTGGATGTAGAGGTTAGCTAAATGGTTGAGTCTACACCTCACTTCCTGATGTCTCTCAGGGTCAATAATTTTCTCTAGCAGCCCCCATGAGGCCTTGCTTCCTCTGCTAAAGGTCACATTAAGGCGGGAAAGATGTCACAATTAGAAGGGCATTTAAAGCTGCTTTTTTTTAAAAAGATTAAAAAGCAATGTTGGACACATCAAGCTGTCAGGCGAATAAAGGAAATACAGTAATTGCATTAAAACTTAATTCCTTTCTTGCAAGGCTCTGGTATCAGAGAGGTATTGGGTTAAGTCATTTAAGACAGCTGCCCCTGATAATCATCCATGAAAGCACCAAATTAATATAGAGCTTCATTTTTTGCCGTCTCTCACTTTCTCTCACTTTTGGCCCTCTAAATGTGTGTTTAGGAGGGGGAGGAATTTGAGACTACCCTAACACAATTTTTGTTCATGTCTATCAGTGTGTTATTATATCAGGGGCACTCCTCCACAAATGTACAGGCCGAGGCAATTTGGAATGAATTGATTCACACTGAGACAGAATCCTTTACTTGCTAATGATTTCCTTTTAGCCCCTCAGTTGAACCCCAGCACCCTCCTTCTAGGTTCATCATGCCCTCTGTCTTCGTGCAGATAAAATGTGTTCATTTACCTTTCTGCGGAACATATGACAAGGGTTAAAAAGTTGCTAAGTGTGTGCCAATTTAATTTTCTATAACAATAAGGGAAAGTATTATTAGAAAGGATTAAAGTATTTATATTAAGACAAATACAAAGTGGCATGTCACATCATGCCTCAAATAGTCTATGATGAACCTACGTATGACAGTTAAATGCAGATTAACTCTGAGCTGGTGGATGTAGTAGTAGATGTAGAACTTTAATAAAAACATATTTTTTATTTTAGATTAAATATTGACAGTTTGATTTTTAAAAAATAATCTCAGAGATAAGCAACTATAGGAAAGCCAAGTAGAATGAAAAGTTGCAAACAGCATTTGTACTTTCATTACTTGAGCAATTAATGGTTTAACTTGTCGTGAATTATTAAGACAAAAAACAAGAATCTTGAATCACATCTTTTAGGTGTCTTCCCTCATCTGCTGTCGTTATAATACATTTTATTTCGAGGTGCCTTTCACCCAGCCACCTTGAACAACAATATACTATAAAGCAATAAAACAATGTACTACAAAGTTTGAAAGTTTATTTAAAATCCTGAAATCACTTAAAAGAAGAACATGTAAGATAGCTGAGACACTGCTGTTTGTGAAACCCAGTCTCTCTCTACTCAAACTGCTCATATCCTGAAACCTCAAACTGCAAACCTGCAAAACATCCTATGGGTTATAGTTAAGTGATATTACCAGTTAAAGCAAAAATATACAACTGGTTACATGAATTTCCTCAGGCATCCTTCCATGCGGTTCGAACATAATTGGATTTAATCTTCATTTCTCGCAATTCAAGGTATCGCAATTGTAATTTTCAGACAAGTGCAGCACAAAGTCTTGTCCAATTCAAACTCAATAACGCTGCCATAATCTTGTCCTTTCATCAACTGTGCTGTCTTTAAGTGTGTTGGTTAATGTTATCTCTTCCTATGATTGAGTTTTCACTTCTTTTGCAGCTTTACCTGACACTCCATTGGTTATCTGGTTAGCAAAGATCATTGCCCTTAACATGGAGCACTTTGGTATATTAGCAGTCAACGCTTTACAAGTAGCTTCCTGATTTAGCTTAATTATTGTTCAGACCCACCCCCCCCAAAAAAAACTAAAGTTACTGATTTTGTGGAAGGAAGGAAGTATGAAGGAATTACCTATGTAATTTTTGTTTTACTTCTTTATGCTGTCATCCCAAATGTGCCTTGCACTGTTATCCATCTTACCCCTTAAAAGCCCAGTTGTGTGCTACCCAACACTATAACTGGGGTGATCCATAAGTCAATAACAAGACAAGACTGAAATCTGTGCAATGTGGTTATAATTGATTGAGATGTCTGGGTGGAACTTGTGCGAAGCATCTATGTCATCTGCTAAGAAGTGCACTTTTCCCCTCCCTGAAGATCTACCACTACAGTTTTAACCAAATGGACGTTTACCTCATTAGTTTGCCGCTGAGCTAGCTGTGGTCCTTACTAAGATGTCATACTTATGCCTGTTAAAACTGACACCATTTTCTTGTCAATATTGTGCTACTGAAATTTTAAGGGAATGTAAACATGGTTTGCTCATTCAGCATATTCTTCCACTATTAGGTCATTTGCCTCTCACGGGGCCTACATCACTCTTGTGTGGGTGTGTGCGTGTGTTTGTGTGTTTTATACAGGAATAAGTATTAGAATATTAGATTTTATTGTGTTCATTATCTCTGGTTTCTGCCTTTACCACAAGTTGTCTTGTCGGCTCACTTAACACTAACAGCCAGACCTTTGCCAAGAGCTTTGTTATTTTATTTTTTTTGCCTTGTTATCAAAAGGACATTTTCTCTGTGTTTTGACTGCATCTTTCAGCCCAGAACATCGGTTGGTGGTTCACCATGCAAATGGTTTAATCTGCTTGTCACAATGAAGGTTCTGGGTGACTGACTTTAATAAGCCCTCAGCATATAGAGATCCAGGAAATTCCATACCCTTTGTGTAACCCTTATGTACATCAAGGTCACGGTGGTGTCACAGGGAAATGGTAGATGAATTGTGGCAGCATCTCTTGGGATGAATGTGGTACATTTTGGTAAAACTCCCCATTGAAGTTTCATTACTATACACAGCATAGTGCACAGGAAGGCTGAGCATGATGCGTGGTACTCTCCTGTGCGCATCTAATTTGAATAAAGGTGCTCTTAAGTTGCTTTTCAGCATATTCTTTGCCTAGCAATGACATGTCAAATACATTTTCATAAGTTTAATAATCCTGTGCCATGATTCTCCACTGTAGTGTGTGTTTGTCACAGAAATCTTACTCTTTACACAGCAGCTTTCCTGCCACACCTTACCCCGTGGACAAGTTTAAACTGCAATTCTTTTGGATTGAAACGGGTTCATAGTGTATGCAATGCATTACCCAAAACGAATTACCACTGGCAAGGCGCTCAATCATTTTGTATCTTTCAACACTAAGAGAAAAGAAGAGTAATCAAAACCTTTCAACCTATTAGAGGGATGACTTTTACAATTGAATCACGGGGACCACAGGTGCGATAATAAGTCATCTAAACCTCCCCTCCAGTGTGTTTCCCCTTTCTCTGTGTTCTTACATATTTATCTATTTTAGGAGGCGCCGCTTCACGGCACCCACTTCAAATTTATGTTTTAATGCCATTTGAGGAAGATTCTTTTTTCTCCCTCCAGTTCTTGGAAATGCATACTGTGGTGGAAAATTAAGGTGCATCTCGAAGGAAAACATAATAGAATCGATGAACGCACTGCACTTAAAACTACTGATGTTCTGATGCTATTTAACGTTCTAGTGCATTAACGTTTCAAGTCATTACAACATTCAGGCCGGGTGATTTGATCATGGCGGGTTTTTAACTGGAAGAATTACAGAAGTTTTCAGCCTAGGATTCTCAAGTTATTAGATACAAATGATCACCTCTGCATTAAGTATAGATTTTCCTCCACTGCGCACTTAAGAATGGAAGTTTGTCTTTAAGAGGGTAATAGCAAATTAAGCTCCATACTCCATTTGTCCAGCACTCATGATGGGCTAATTTTATAACTGCTGATTTGGTCATTCCCCACATTTAGCTGGAAAGTGGTCAGGTGGTCTTTCTCCTCACTGCTGGGTGTGGAGGGTTAGAAGCAACTATCAAATGGAATCCATTTATGCCTTTTTTTTTATAACGAACCTTTTCTTTAAAAAAGGTCTAGACCATTATTTGTACTCTTAAGAGCATCACTTTCCTGTGCACCTTGTCTTCTTCCTCTCCCATTGTCTCACTGAGAAATTAAATCACATTTGTCTCTCCCCAGATTTCCACTGCTGTAAAATTCCTACAGAACACAAAAGTTCGTCAGAGTCCTTTGGCTACCAGAAAAACTTTTCTGAAGAAAAAAGGTAAGAGACATTTGATCTTTGACTTGATATTTGTTAAATTCTGTTCTGAAAACCCAAAAACCTGAAATAAAAAGAGGTATACTTATTTTTGTGTTCACAAAATGTGGTAGGTTTTTTTTGGATAAGATTAGTCAGTAAAGGTCAAAGGTTGTGGTCATAGCTCTTTGCCCTCGAGGCTCTAACTGGGGTCGATTTGTGACTTTGGCTTCAGAGTGCATGATTCAGGCGCTCTGAATAAATGACACACCAGTTGGGATGCTCCTTTGGGTTCAGGAAAATTAATATTGACAAACTCTCTCTGCATTTTCAATGGAATTATCAATATTGCCTTCCAGCATTTTAACCCTTTTACTTAATTTAACTGTTATCGTAAATTTGAGGGATGACACGGGGAGGTTTTCTAAGCAGGGACGGTGGAAATGTTTGCTGGCTCTTCACTTTCTTTGCAATTCATGGAAATTATTTCTGACACATGGCAGACTATTGTTTGTGCAATAAAACTTGCAAATAGCTTTATTACTCTGAACTCATTTAAGTTGGTTCAATATAATGCGGCAGTGGAAATGTGCAGTTTGAAGCCATGTATTTCTTAGAGTCAGCCTATGGCTAAGCAGTGGCGATGTGCTCGGAGAGTAGGTGGCTTCTCTTCAAGTGAACTGTCTGTGGATAATATTTTTATTTCAGTTCTCCATAAAAACAGTTTGGTATTTAGGGGACTGTACCTCTGCTGTGCTGGGGGACACTGCCTCCACCATTAGTGTAGCCAAACAGTGAAAAGTGAGCCTAAAAGCTCCAAGACTGGGAAAGGTAACATGAAACCAAATCCATGGTTGCCGGCTGCTGCTACACACATCTCATCTAGCTCTAATGACTCTTGGTATCTTTTGAAATTTCTTTGTCTTTGTGTCTCATTATTGACAACGAAGGCATGTTCGCTATCTACTGTTGGTTATCTCAAAATGCAATAAGGCCTCATCAATACGAAATGATGTCATGCTACACCTCATTTTCTTCGTACTTTGTGCTTTGCTGTAAACTCTACAGAGCTCCACTATCCAAAATGGTATGCTCTTACTGCACTTTAAGTCCATGAAATATGTATGGCGCTTTGATGTAGATTTATTTTGGAAAGTCAGTTCCACTAAAGATCTAAACAAGAACCCTCGATTTGCATAAGGACATCGATCTCAGGAAGAGAGAGGGTAAAGATGATAGAAAATAGAGTAATGTAACACTAAGCATAAAGTATGTTTGACTATCACTCTGCAGAGAACTCTTGACTTGTATGGTATAGATGTACATAAGTGAACTTGGAAATTTCATTCTTCACTTCCCTGTGTCGTTTCAGCAAAGTGCTCGTCAATAACCTCATATCTAATTAAATCAGTTTGTTTTCCTTCATTTTCACTTCAACTCACTAATTTCAAGCTTAAAAGTATTTATTTAGTCTACATGAAATTGTGTCAAATTGTGTGTTTCTAAAGTGACCATAAACGACGTAAATCCAATGTATAGGTGATATTTAATATGGAAATGATATAAATTGAAAGATAGATGAAGTTCTGTGCGTTGTCCCAGTGTTATTGATGCCCCAATTTTAATCACTTTCTTTTTCTGTCTACGTGACTTCAAGACAATTCATGATTCACTAGATTCAACTTTTCTTCAAGTCTGTCTTGCATATATTTATAAAAATTACAAAGAAGTGCTGGCACCCGCAGTAGAGTAACAGCAGGAAAAGCAGTAATCTATTATTTTTGGTGGAAATTATGCATTCTTTTATACATGTTTCCAAAACCTTTACGAGAAATGGAGAAAACTCACAGAATGCAACCTCTGTCAGGTGTCTCACAGTGTCTCAGTACACTCCCCTATCTCACAAGGTTAACAATTGTAGTCTTTAAATCCTCTATTTGAAACAACCCATGTACCCATTTATTCTGTGAGCCAAAACCTTCACCCCAACAAACATTTAATTCATCCAAATATGTCCTTTACTGGTGAACCCAATTAAAAACGTAAACTTTACGAAGATAATTCATATATTTAATATAATATGCTATAATAATATGCTGAATGTGATATGCTTCACATGTCCTCTATGTGTCTTTTCACTATACGGTTTTGCAACACAAATGAGTTGTATTTCTCACTTATAGTTAAAGTGTAACATAAAAAAAAAAACATTTGAGAAGTATGTGTAATCTGTGTCTACACGAGTCTCAGTGTTCAGTAGAATATTGTCATTATATTTGGTGATTGTTTACTTATTTTCTGCCTCACATTAGCCATAGTATTAGAGTTAATATGCTTAAGTTCTGCACAGACATAACAGCGGCTCAATGCTCACATTTTCTGTAATCAACTTGAATTGTCCTCACGGCCTTTTGACCTAGAAACTCAATCAGCCTCCTCCTCCCTCAGTCACGACAACAAATATGCCAGTCTTAATTTCTAATACAGTTTAATGTCATATTTATGTAAATACTTCTGGATTTTACTCTATATTAACAGCCAGAAATGTCAAAGCACACATAAAATGAAACAATACCATCTCCTGGTAGAGTGGAATTTAAATTGGATTCCTCTTGCTGCCAGTACTTATGCTGGACAGCTGATGAAGGGGAAAATAGGGCCCACTTTGATTACATGTTGCTGAATCTTTACACAATAATCTCACTCGTGCATATTATTTCTCTGCACATTTGTGCCCTAATCTGCGGTGAAGAATGCCTCTCTGGTTACATTTTTTTCCCAAAGAGACCTTAATAGTGTGGTTATTTCAATATTCATTGAAAAATATAATTTTCTGTTTTGCTTCAGCTGTCAATTTCAGAATATGAATTGGCAATTATGTAGTCCAGTATTTCTAGCTGCCCCTCTTGCCGTCCGTGTTGAATAAAGTGGCTGAAATATTGAAACTTTGTCACTTAGATGAGATATAAATCAAGATTAAGATCAGATGTTTTCTCTTCCTTCTTGTAAGGAGTGGGAAAATGGATTGCATATAAACTGTCTCGCAGCCATTTTGAAGCAATTTTGCTTCACTTTTTCCTTGCCAAGTTCAAGTAAATTTTATTGCGTTTGAGTGAAATATAATGTGCTACAGTCTCATCTAGTGAATTGTGCCATCTATGTCCTCTACAATCAACAGATGTAACAACTAAGGAGTGCCGGGACCTATTTTGGCACCACAATTTAACCCAGACAGTAAGCAGTTACACACAATTATCAAAAAAATTCTTCGTTCTCAAGGCAAAGTCAGGAACATTTTCCAGCTTTCATCATGTCACTTTGACCATGGGCCATAAACTGACACACTCACATCCACTTTCAGATTACCAAACAGAGTGCAGTTTGGGAAAGTAAAATACAGCTAAAGTTAAGTGCTACATACATTGTGTATTACAGGTAAATTCAGCATGTGAAACAGGCACAGTACAGTCTCTGTCAGTGAGACATAAATGATGGCTTGACTTATTTCTTTTTTATATCATCCCAGTTGTTATTGACTTGAATAAATAATGCTAATAGATTTCACCCTCAGAGGGGCCGCTGATCCAGGGTCATGGGGAACACAGGTAGACTGTTGGTCTATTACCATACCTGGTATGAAGGTAAGGGTAAGGTTCATCATTTCAGATATTAATAGGATCCTGTTTGTAAGTGGGGTTATGTGACTCACCTCTCGGACAAAAATGACAATGACCAAGGCCTGCGTAGAAGGTAAAGGGATTGATGTGGTTATAAATTACTCCACGGCGCCACCTAGCCCAGTCCTTGCCTACTTTGTCATCACTACAAGGCGATAAAGCAGGGAAATGAGAGCAGAGTCCGCTTTTTTAATACATAAATGAATACTCTATGAGAGTGGTCATTATTTAGGGCATGCCATTTTCAAGCAGTTGTACTGAACTAAATGACATGTAGAATCTCCCTCGCCAACACGGCATGGGAAACAGGTTGAAGTTGCACTCGTCTTCTTAATAACCCATTGACCTCCATCTATTTATGACCCATGC
The DNA here is from genome assembly GCF_963457635.1 of Microchirus variegatus. Classification (NCBI taxonomy): domain Eukaryota; kingdom Metazoa; phylum Chordata; class Actinopteri; order Pleuronectiformes; family Soleidae; genus Microchirus; species Microchirus variegatus. The sequence goes on from NC_139810.1 coordinate 19,456,590, forward strand.
CATGTATTTTATTTTTTTCTAAATATAATATTCAAAATGTAAGTAATTTTCACTCAAGGGCAACTTCATAATTCAGCCCTTGGCGGATAGCGGAAAAGGCATTCACCTTTTACCACCCAAAATATTTTAGTAAGCAATTTTTATAATTGGCTGTCCGGCCTAGATCTTGAACCATAAAGTCCAGAAGTGCCAGAATTGGAGAAATGGATTTAATGCAAGAGCCTTGCTGCTTCTTTGCCCTTAAAAAACACCCAGAGAATATGAGCCGCTGAAAATAGAGCTGTAAATAACCTGACGAGCAATGGGTTTTCCTTTAAATAAATACCGATCAGGTTTATGTTGAAAGACAATAGAAAACGTAGCCCAGATATGCAGTTTACAGTATTTATAGCTGTAATATCGAGGTGCCAGCACCGTAATTTCATGCCCCAATGAGAATGGCAAGGTCAAAGCAAATGCTTTGGCTGAGCATCTGCTAATACGGTGACTCATAAACAGGCACTGTGTGTATCAGGTGCACCAAATAATACAGTATAATGAAATACAGAATAGCTTTCCATTATTGTTCTTTTTTATGGTGTCGTCATTAGGTGTAATTTATGTCTTAAAAAATTCATCTCCCCACAGTTCGATCTGAAATGGAGGTCCAGGGGTCATTCCACAGGTTTTGGAACCCGTAATAAATTTCGCAATCCCTTTTTGGTCTTTTCCCTTTTATATGTAAAACTCACTTTCACATTTTGTCCTTTTTTCTTTGGGATCTAAGGGCCCTTTCATTTGGTGTTCTCTTTCCATCGAAAATAAAACATCACAGCCAACAATACAACTTGGCGAGCTGTAATTTGATAAGAAAACAGCTTTAAGAATGTCTGTGTATTTTATTTTAATGAACATGAAAAAACCCTTTCAGTTGCTGCAGTACGCAATATCGAATGTGAACAGTCATTCACAGTCATGTTCATACATGAAGCTTTTTTTTTTCTTTCTTTTTTTTAAATTGCATTTCAAGGTGAAATGAAAAACCTTGTTTTTATTTCTTCTCATTCGGGTGAAACTGAGATCTGTGCAAGTCTCACTCAATAGTCTGCCACCATGTAGTCTGCTGTGGTCAGATGAATCAGGAGTCCAGGGACACATTATTGCTTATTTGACAGTGCAGTCTGACTGCACAAACTCAGCACATGGTGACACCACTTCCTGGCACTCAGGACCAGCTGTAGACTACAGGCTGGCCAATATTTGCCTTCAATTATTCAACAATTTTCATGGCCATTTTGAAATCTTTGGAGCATTTAAATAAGTGACGGGAGGGACATTCCCTTGGCATAAAGCTGTGTGGTACAGTATCAAAAATGTCTTTATGCTTTTAGGGTTGTTCATACAGGAAGAGGTTAAAGTGGGCGGTTCAACCTGTTAGTCAGAATATCACTCATAAAATGCTCCAGCGTATGTTCAAATACGAGGAAAAGACTAATTTATGTTTAGAAATCGAAGTCTGTGCTTTAAATGTTTACCCAGTATTAGCAGTCCACAATGGAGTTAGTGTACACTTTGGCTATGAAGGTCACTCTACAGGCCATTATTGGAGATATGGCTTTGTGCAGTTACTTTTAATAAAAACATAAGGGCCATCTCTTGGAACACTGAAATGAACATTTTCCAATTTCTCTTGATGCCTCTGAAAACACAAAGGAAGCTTATTCTGAGCTTGTGTAAATTCTCTAAATCCACAGGGAATGGTTCAAGTAAAAGGCTCTCATACAAAGGGGTTTTCTGTCAATAAGCAAGGGAAATGGCTTATAGAAATGAATTGTAAAATGTTAGGCTACAATGAGCAGTGTTCTATGAAATTATAATTATATTATATGTGCTCATATGTTATTAAAAGCTTAGCCATTCTTATTTTAGACCAAGAACCACAACATGTACCTACTGCTTTTGATTTACTATTACATTTAATAGTACATTTTTAATTTTTATATACTTCTTTTTGTTTGTTTTCAGCCAGCACTAGTTAGTTACTGTAGTTCTTCCAAAGTAATATTTTCCTTTTGTTTAGACCAAGATCATCATTAAAGGATTATACCCAGAGCAATGGCAGCATTTGGTGCCTGAAATAAAATACTTTCTTGCCACAAAAGGAGATGTTCATATTAGATTCTTTTCTCCTCCCCCCTGATTCTCCATCAGGGAGCCCTTTGCAATTTAATCATCACTAAAATCATTAAAAAGATCTGAAGATTAAATTATATTGGCATTTGCAAAATTATGTAATACATTTACATTACAATGAAGAAATTAAAATAATGCATTTTCGCTGTCTGGGGTTTATGAAATCTCCACTTGGGAAATATAACTGGAGAAGTGGACAGACTCTTATTTTCTTTGCCTTTGGTGGCAGTTAATAGGCTAGCAGAGTTTCAGATTTCATTGTGTGAACCTTTCCACACTATCTTTCTTTGATGGATGTCTCTGAAGCAGAAACTCTCAATGGAGATACCCATTGCGAATCATTAAATGAAAATATTGTTTTTAGGATAGCGTTTGTAAAATTCAATGAAGATTTGACTTACTTTCTTTAAATTGTACTTAAAAGATTTGTGAAGCGCTAGGGAAGAATTTAAGAATATATTATGATAGGCCAGGAGCCATTTGGTGTTCCCATTAACACACAGTTACTGCGCATACCCCTCCTTCGCTGTCTTTAAAGTTGAGTGTCTTGATTTTAGGACTTACGGATGAAGAGGTAGAGTTGGCCATCCAGCGCTCTGGCAGCACAGAAGAAGTCCTGCCTCTGGACCCTGTAGCGGTCCCACATCCACTCCATGCAACCCAGCTGGCTCCTGTACCTCAGAGTGAGTTTGCCCTGTTTATTTTTCATTCCCTTTCGTTCCTGGTACTGGGATATTCATGTCCAATCTCCAATAAAATGTATTTATTTGAGTCTAATTTAAAATTCACATTGTAGTTCAGTGCAGGTTTGCTTTTGGAGATCTTCACTGTTTTTTTTATGAAGTTAAACCCACTAAACTGCATTAACCGTAGCTCACCAAATTTCAGCATCATAACAAGGATCATAAGCTTGTATGCAGCGCAACATTTGCCTTGAAATCCGACACGGAAAACTTACAACGCACAACAATGCACTTGAAGTCTCCTATGCCATTCTTTTTCAAGGGGCTCGTCCGTGGCAAGACCCCACACCACAACCTGTATCTTTATTACCTCAGAAGGTTATGAGTGCTGTCCACTGATTTACCAATGCAGAATGAAGTCCGCGTAATGCTTAACCCATATGACAATGATTCCAGATGTATTCCACCCTCATTTATTACCACACTGTCCTTGACTCCCCCGGCATCTCATGTTTTGTAATGAAAGTGATGTTGATGGGATGGCCATGTAGTTAGGGAGACTAGCTGCTCTCCGTCCATAGTGGGGGGTTTTATATCAAAACGGCTATAAGGGAGCTGCATAATGAGGTGAGAGCGGGGAGTCTTGTATGGGGGGTCATCCTGAAAAGAGGGGGCTACCTCCCTTTGATGTCCTTGTTATGGGGACGGTGCATGGGGACCCGCATCCATCTCTGTCGAAGTAATGGATACTCTGATCTCTATTTCCATGCTGTAGAAGGACAGGAAGGCCTCCACTGAACCCAATAAATTTGAGAGGAGATTGGAAAAACGGGGGATGGAGACCACAGTTCCACAGCTTAAGTGACCAAATAAAAAAAGGAAGATGGCAGAGTAGAAGTAGCAGAGGGAAAGGAGAGACAGGAAGAGTGGAGGGTCCTAAAGGGGGGAAAGAGCATGTGAAGACCCCAGTGATGCAGTGATGCTTGCTCAGGGTCAACCACCTACCCCAAGGACTCCAAAGCCTTTCAGAAGCACAGTATTCTGAGATAGGTGACAGTATATTGCAGCTATAATGTTGATGAAGACCCAAATGTATGTGGTTACCATGTGGATGTTGGAGAATAATTCAAAATTTTCAATAGGAGGGGTTACAGATTTAGCCCTGAATGGTGCTGAGGCAGCAAGGAAACATGCCCTTGAGTAAGTTGATGAAGGAGCGTAAAAAAAAAAAAAAGCACTCACCTTGAAAATATACCATACAGTCCAATATGACAGTGGCGCTCATTTTATTTGCATGATAAATTCCACAAGTGGTCAGGCGTAAGATCAGTCTGGTTTACTTCAGTCCAGTAAACATGCACCACATAACCCATTAGGTGAAATCAGACCTGTTTATAGAATATCAGTGGTGTACTTCAGTGGCTTAGCCTCCAATCATAATCTATTTATCTGGATTCCACCAGAGTGAATAAAAGAAAATCTCATATATTTCCTCCAAACCTGTTTGTTGTTTAGTGACATTTTCAGTTGAATGCCTCTCTTATGTGGGGGAATTTCCACTTTGACAGACAGTTAGCCTACCCAGATGACAGCTTGCACAATGACACACTTTCACATTATCCGTCACTTAGCAAGACAATCATCAACCTCTAAGCACACAAACAAACCTTTTTGTTCATGGCAGTTATTTTAAGAGTTCTATATGTGCACAGTGTTGGTCTTTTCTGCTAGAGAGGATGCCCTCTTAATGTTCTGTTAGTATATTCTGTATGAAATAATTATAATATCACAAAGGGATATTTAGGATTGCATCGTTTGTATTAAGGGCAGATAATAATTGTTACCAGTAGTTTTGGATGCTTTAACTAATTTAGAACATATTCAGTGAACATACCCCAGTGAATTTACTGTTTACCTATAAAAACTAATAATTCAGCATGCATTAAAAAATCTGGAAAAAATGGGTTATGCCATTTGTACTTGAAATTGGAAACATTATGAGCAAGCTTTTTACCCACATTAAAATGAAAGCAAACCATTCTTTTTCTCAGCACATCAACACATGTTTTTATCCTCCAGGTTCAGCAGGCTACAGATGGAGAGACTATGGTGCCCTCACCATCATTATGGTGGGCATGGCCTTTGGCTTTCATCAGCTTTACAAGGCAAGTAACACCCTGAGTCTCCTGCACTTAAGACCATCAATTGACTTTGTCTTCACAGTTACTGTTTCTCTAAAATTTGTTATACACATTATGTATGCCATCCCAAGATCTGTCAGTACTGCCTCTCCCTGATATTGCATTTAAATTGGTGGGCTTAGCTAGTACATCAGTTTATGACGAATTGTGGTGCTCGAATAGAAGGCGCTTCTGCAGTATGTAACATCACTCTGGTCTTGTTGTTAAAGCTACCCTGCTTTACGTCAAAGCATGATCTCATTTGAACCCCCTTTTTTTTTTACTTCCCCTTCCCTCCTCCCCTTGGATACACATTTTTTTCCTCCAAAAAATATAGTTGCTAACACAGCACACAACCGTTTTTTTTGCTGTCCCACCGTCTAAAAATAATCACCTTGGTTTTTATCTGGCTTAGCAGCCCTTGAACATGAGCTCATGAGGCCCCTTGTCCCCGGTGACATTAATCCCATAGTGGTTGTTAGTAGTAGTCTGAGTGGCATGTGGAAGCCATTACTCTCATTTTAGAGGAGGACAGGAGCTCCAGCAGTAGCTCTTGGCCTAGATGACAGGCCATTCTCCTCTGTGTCTGTAAGGGAGAGACGGGGAGCACGTATCATGTACATGCATATGCCTACCTGACCCTGTCACATATTGGCTTCTATTTAGATCCTGTTATGCCCTATAATTTCATTCTTTAATACAGAGCCTTTTATAAGGCTGCACATGCACAGTCGGTTCCTCTACCACTGTGGTCTTTCACCGATGAAAACACGCCCTGCACCAGCCTACATGCAGCAAGGTTTGCCAGCCTCTGGTCTCCTGGGAGGTGGGATTCCCTGGTGGGACGGCACAGGTTGCTGTCATGTCACTGGAGCGTAGCGCCAGTCGCACCATATGTCCAGGCTTCTGTCCATACTTTATTTACGTTATAGCACACCTTGTAAACATCACACTCCCAGCAACCCACTTATTAATTACCACGTGTTGACACTCATTTAATCTTTTTCTCTAAAAAGTGTTTATTACTTGTGCTGGTGTGTCAAGCTTGCCACCTGCGCTGGGGAGAAAACCCAGCTCAGGCAGCAGCAAGCTGCAACCGGCTGTGAATAGGTGACCCTTATTCAGTCTTAAAACCATGGACAATGGTTAGGTTTTTGAATACATTCAGAATATATATTTCTTTATATATTATTTCATAAAGTTTTGTTTATTCTGTGGCAGTTTTGGGTGTCGAAGACTGTATTTTCCCTTCCCTTCTTTCTGTGTCTCTTTTAATTCATTGGTATTGCTTTTTGGTTTGTTTTTGACAGCAGTTGCTTTTATTACGGATTTGTATAATTGTTTTTTATTACTTTTACAAAACTATTAAATGGAGAATAAAAAATCAGTTGATGCTTGATGAATAACATGTACTCAGTTGTCAAAAATGTTGATTTTCATTAGATCAACCCATGGTTTCAACATGCTGTAGTTGTGTATAATTATATCAGCTGCTTGGACACCGCTTAAACATGTGCCACATCATGCAGATTAGACAATTAGGCATTGGTTTAACAAAACAATGCCATTTAACCTATCACAGCCAAGTGTAGGTGGGCATGTCTTTTTCTTGTCTTTTTGCCCCTTCCCAGTGAACAGAGGTGTAATTTTGTGCCATGCTTTTAATTGCAGAAATACATCCTTCCCCTCATTATGAGCAGGCGAGACGACAAGAAGCATCTGCAGAGGATGGAGAGCAACATTGCGGCAATGAGTGGCACGCTGACACAGACAGGTGAAGATTAATATCTTCATCACTTTCTCCCTCCTTAACATTTTCCCTCATTTATCTGTCGCCAAAATCGGGGGGCCCTGCACGTTTTTAACAAATGACGCCGCTGTCATTTCGCTTTAATTTGAAATTGCTTGTTTACTGTCAGGCTCAGGCTCAATTAATTACGTTTCGCTGAAAAGCTCTTAACCTCGGAATATTAATGAGGAGTTGGGAAATGACAACTTTTCTTCCCTCCTCTCGTTCTCCCCCCCCTCACTCCCCCCTTCCATCCGTCTCCCCTTGCACCAACTTCACCCCCATCTAAACCTCCACCACCATCATTGTCATCCACCTTCTTCCCAATAGGTGGTGAGAAAGTTCAATTTAATTTTGTGTATGAGCGTGTGTGTGTGAGAGAGAGAGAGAGTGTTTGCTATGTGTGCAGCATGGCACTGTGTGTTGTCCGGGCTCACCACTGGCCCTAGTGTGATTAAGTGTACGTTGACAGGTGCGGCTCCCATGTTGGACAGGTGAGGAATCTCAACCTGTCTGTCAGACATGGAGAGAGAGAGTGAGAGTGGTTGGGAGATGCTTTCCTAGCTCTTTGTCAGTATAATTAAAAATCCCAGGAGGCGTAAATGAGGGAGACACTCTGAGAAAGTTTGGTCTTGTTAGCAGCCTCTGTTGAGCCTGGACTTTGTTTTTTAACACTACAGTTTTTAAAGCCCTAATGAGTTAAGTAACAAAGATAATGAAGGTTTAAAAAACAACAACTTTAAATGGTGAATTTTCAATAAGATTCTATGATAATGACAACAATAATGTGTTTTATTTGTTTAGCAAGTTAATGAAAGTGTGCTCTTTTTAAGAGAATGTTTTAAGAAATTATACAAAAGCAGAGCTCCAAAAGCATGCATGTTTTTAAGTCCCCTGTTGGGTTAGGTTTCAGTTTGGTGTGTGTTTGATATATTACATATTTAATCAAAATGTATTTTTTAACTAAATAATTTGCCTTGAAAATGCGATGTTGAAGTCTTGCTAATGTGTGCATGAGCTCCGTCTACCTGTCTGTATGAGACATGAAACAAATTAAAAACCTAACTTTAGAAGTTAATAATAATTCATCTGATCATACTAGAAAAACTATATGTACTATATAATATGTACTTTATGTGGAGGATGAGCAGTTGAAATACAAATAACCCTATTTGATTTGTGTATGCCTTCCCGTGGCGTTAATACAGGTAGTGTTTGTTTGATTTTCCATCACCTTCATATTGATATAAATTACATTACCTGTCACGAACCAGTACACTGTAGGTGAAACAGTTGCTATTACCATTTTATCCAGTCACACCCATGCTATTGTTTTCTGGCCGGCAAAGGTAGGCGGAGGGTTAGTATTTGTGTGAGATTGCGTGCGAGGTGTGCCACCCTGAATCTGATTAACAAATATATGCCCTTTTATGTTCCTTTTCTCCCAACTATGCAAACACATTTCCTCGGATTATTTTGCTGCCCATTCTTACTCCACTTATCACTATCTGGAGATTTGCCAACCCACAAACCATGTTTTGTTTGTCAGTAAACACAGAGTTTCACAGAGTGCTCCTGTGTTTTTTTGCTGCGAGAAGGTGAGCCTCCACTGGAAAAAAAAAACAAAAAACATGGGTCTTTTCTTTATCCAGTGTGGGGAACTAATTTGCTATGACTGCAGTAGCCAAGCTGCTATTGTAGTTAATGACTGTTGTAGTTAACAGTTGGGGAGAGGGGTTGCAATTACATTGAGAGTTTTCTCCCCCTGCTTTCCCTTTGTCTTTCTCTCCCTCTCACTCCCTCTCTCCTCGCTGCACTGAGTAATAGCGGCCGACTGCCTTGCTGCTGCCAATTGCTTGAACCCCCTTTTGTTAAAGTTCATGTATTTCTCTAGTGCCGGGTGCAATGAGGTGATGTATTCTTTTGAATGAGGACTACATTAGTCTCTCTCACCAGCCACTGCTCGAGAGTAAGGGCTTTGACTCCCATTATGATTTGCCTACAACTTCACACAGACAATTAATGAATGGATCTTGGAACTCCTTCAGCGTGCCCAGCCTGTAATGGAATTGTGCGGCTGTTTGGGCACTCTGTCGGTGGGAGCCATATTGGTGACCAGCTGGCCATTAAAGACAGAGACAGCCCTGGACATATGTAGTGTACATTATATTGAGGTATTTACTGAATAATTTACTGAATATACAATGTGCACCCTCCTCACAGCAGCTGCAAGCCCCACACACATCATCTTGTCTCAAATTCTTTCTCTCACGCTCTCTCTCCATCTATCTATCGCTCTCTCACACACACATACAGTATACACTCTGCATCTGCAGCCTCTTTCTGATTCATGCCTGGCCAAAGTCATTGACTTCATTATTTTTGGCTGCTTATTTATGACAACTACCAATAAGAAGTCATGCATTTTTGTCAAGAGTCTGAGAGACAATGGAGTTGACTTTGTGGAGAGCCATGAAAAGGGCTGGTCTATGAATTGCTTGACTGAAGGGGCTGAAAAAGCAGTACCAATGGTAATTCAGGAGGTACAGCGTTACTGGCTGGCAGACAGACCCACACATCTGGATAAGATGTTCTGTGGTGAAGTGGAATTGGAGACTAATAGGGCAGCTCTTGGCTTTGCGTGCACACCCTGTCACAATAACACCTTTTTAAGCAGGGATGGCTGCGGTATTTTAGTTTTATTACCTTCTCCAAAAAGGTTTGTCACTGCGTCAAAAACCCGGTAGCAAACTCAAATTGTTTGCACAGTGTCTTTTTCTTTTTTTTGGCCCTAACCAACGATCCTGCTCAAACTCGTATTCTGTCCGATTCTGTGAAAGGAAATGAAAAGATCAAACGTTTCAGCACCCCACCCATATTGATACAACTCCACCCATTTAAACACAGGTGTCACTACAAGATATTAGTGTCTTTTAAAGATCAAATATTTTGGTTGTGTTGGTTTTTCAAAAGAAGCACGGACTGCAAGCTTGTCTCTGTCTTTTGTCCCGGCCCGGGTAACTTAATGTGAGAGAAAGGTTCTTTACATCCTGTCCAGCCAGCAGCAGCTCAGGCTTTTAACCATTGGCCTGACAACCTCACTAGTGGACCGCCACAATATCTGTTGATGTTAATCCTATTAGGCTTGATTTAACACTTTACACGCCCATGATTTATATGAATGTTTATTGGTTTTCTGTAATATAATCAGCTCGGGGAAACTTAATGCATTGTTTGGTAATACACGCGTGACTGGAAGCAGGGGGCAACAAACTGTGCCTGGTGTTATTTGAAATCATACACCCACATCCAACACCAACACTTGAACTAATTCAATCTTCAAAGTCAATGGAAAAAGAACAATATTTATTAGGATTAGGGGGGACATTTTGTCTGGCAGCCTCCTCCCAAATAAGAGCCTTGTTTTTTCCTTTGTTGATCGTTTGAGGATTTAAGATGCATTAGAAGGCAGTGTCTGGGTGGATAATGGAAGGTTAGAGACTGTTATTTGATTTAAGTTCAGACACTAGAGATTAATATCTCCATCCTATGTACCCCCCCACCACCACCCTCCACCAGTGCCTCTGACCAAAATGCTGCGACTAAAGTTACGGGGTATTAGCTTTGATTACAATTCTTAGAGCACAGCTTTGATCATTGGAATAAGTCGGACCTCATCAGCTCTGTCGTCTCTGGAAAGAAGACTAATTTTTGCGCCACTAAAACAAACACTTCACACAACCTTGTTTCCTTTCTTTTTTTTTCAAAATTTTTTATGAATTTGCGAAATTTTACCATCTGTTGTTCTGCTTGTTTCCACAGTAAGCCAGCTGCAGCAGACCCTGGGATCCATCCAGGAGCTCCTGATCCAGCAGCAGCAAAGAATGCAAGAGCTCTCACAGGAACTGAATACAGTAGAGGTAACTACCCCATGTCATCAGCATACTGTATCAGCATCATTCACTATTCACCCACACACATAACCAGTTTTATCGAATCTTGGTGGCTTCAGTTGAAAGTTTGAGTTTCAGAGTTTTATTCTTATTTCTAACTTTTCCTCACACTGCAAAATTCATTCACCAACATGTTAAGTCTGGTCGAAAACAACAGTAAAGTCTAACTTCATAAATCTGTTAAAACTGGTGAAATTTGTGTTATATTACCTCACTGTAAACCAACAGGAGATAAAACAAATTTAATAAGCTTCCTTGTACTTCAGATATTAAAGTTTGCAGACTTCCTTTTTTAAAAGTCTGTTATGTTGTGATTAATGATTTGTGGGGAGCTAGACAGGCAGTAACTCTTAAATTGCAGAAGAGCTACGTAAACGAAAAAATTCAGGTTCAAACCTCCAGATTGATGAGCAGAGCTTTCTCGAGGCCTCTGCACTAAAAAGTCTTTCGCTACAAAGAGTCGTAACTACCTAAGACGGACAGCCTTATTATACTGTATATCATCAGAACACAAGCTGCAAAATAGTGTGATGCATCTCATCATGGGACCATAATCTTTAACCGTATGGTCATTCATCTTCGTCTTGATTTTTATAGACAGTGTTCATAATCTTCTCAAAATCATAAGTGTTTAGGTGAATCGCACTGAGTGATTGTTCTTAAAACTTATGTGCAAGGATGAAATGTTTCTTGCTTTTATAACACTGCTCATAAATCACTTAATGATCTCTGGGCTCTTAAAAAGTGCCTTGGAAGAGACAATCTTAGACAATGTTTTATGTCCGCAGCTGTTAAGCACACGGTTGTTTCACTGTAGCATCTGGATATCTCAGGAAAACATATGCAGACACATCTGTTTCAACACAAACAAGGAAGAAAAATATGAATCTCTTCCCTGGACAAGGTTCATCAAACACTGACAACTCGTATCTAATTTTGTGCTGCCTCAACTTCTTAGCCACACAGAATCTCTGGTGTAAAAAAAAAAAAACAACAAAAAAAACAGTGGTACCACAAAGCAGCATGTGTGACTGCATGGTAACGATGATATGATTTGAACCCACACTGGTTTGAAACAGGCCTAGTTGAGGTGTTGTGTCAGACAGACTGACCAAGGATGTTATTTCTTTTCATTTATCATCTTCAAATCATAGATTGGATTCAAAACCGTTGATCTTAAATTTCCCTGAGAGTCGGCACAAGGCCGCTTGTTGTCTCAGGCCTTGAAGGAAATTGGGAAATCGTTTTCAGGTCCGGGATGTTTGATGAGAAACACATGTTGGTGCTGGCGAGCTACTTATCATTCACCGTTTGTGGCTTTCGGGGTTTGCTTCACCACGCTGCTCAAAGTACACCACGCTTAGCAATTATACCTCTCAACGCGGAAATGTGCCTTTAACCAAAAACACATGGGGACTTCTGTTTCCTCAGCTGCTAAGTAAACATTTCTCGTAGTTTGGGAACCGCTTACTTGTGGAGTGTGTTTACAGTCCCGAAACTGGGGAATTCTTTATGAGAGTGAATTAACTGAGTCTGTGACACTGTGTCCACACACAGCATGCCATGCGCTGATGCTGCACATTTCCAGCCTAAGGCAGTTGCTGTTTTTCAGCCATTATCATGACTCTTGCAAGAAAAAAAATGCTCCTGTATTCTACTGCAGGTGTTAAAGACTGACTTTCCCGAGGGTTAGTCATCCCTGATGTTAAACAGCTAGGTCTATTTCTGCTCTATTATCATCACAAATCTGACTGTTAACCGTGTTTGCCCTACTGTCTCAACTCACTGATCGCTCTTTTTATTAGTGGATCCCACACAGAAGATTAGAAACCGCCTCTTTGCTTGTGTGAGACACTCTGCCAGTGGGAAAGTGCATAAATAGAGTGAAATCAATTGCATTGTACCAATGTTTCCACTCAAAAACCCTCCTCTGGGGACTTCCCTTTGAAACTAATTCCATCATAAATATACATGTGTTACACGAAAACACACTGCCTGCCGACGGAGTAACTGTGAATTAATTTGCCTTCAGACTCTCTTAAACAAGGCTTGTTAAAGATCTTATCTTGTTGCTAATGGTCCACAGGCATTTATCTTCATTTATCCAGATGCGCTGCCGTCCTTGGGTGCTGCTGGAGTTGATGTTCTTTTTTTCCATTTGTTGTGTATGTGTGTGTGTGCGTGGATATATGTATGTTTTTTTTTTTTTCTCCTTTTTTCCTCAAAGCACTTCATTAAGCAGCAAAAAGGCTGACCTCCATCACACCCAGGCACCCACCTGAGACATATTACTTACAAGGCTTTTAAACCATTTAAAGGAAATCTTTACCATTTACAGTATTTACACATTAGAAAATACACCCAGCCACTGCAATGGTGGTTGATAATTTAATAGGTGGCACCCTTTGTCATAGTTGTGTTGCTGCTTCAAAGTTTTCACTGCATATATTTGAAGTCTGTACAAACATGAAAATAAACAGCAACTTTACTAATTGGCCGACATAAACAACCATGAGCTGGTAATTCTAGTTTGTCGCATGTATATTTATCCATGATGCACCGTTCATCTGCAATTATGCTTTCCATCCTGCACCTGTACACCAGGATGTATGAAAGAAGTCAAACATCACTCAAAACAAGAGCGTGCTTGTTCAATTCTCAGTTCCCTCCCAAATAAAACCACATAGCTTTGTCTGTTGTCTATAGGACAGTGTTATCACAAGGTAGTGAGTGTAAACATTTATCTTATTACTTAGATGTTATTTCTGCACCAAAGAGAAACGCACATTAAGAAAAAGTTTTGAAGTACGCACAGTAGTAAAAAGTCTTAACCGTCTGCATTAGTTCTCATGTAATTGTGCAGTAATGACCATAGAGTGCTCATTGTTCAGGACATCATGATGTTGATGGGTGTTGTTAATTATGTGGTATGTAACTTTTAAAATAATTGTAAGAATAATAATTCAGAGGTAAAGGTCTGTGTACTGATTCTTTAAAGGGGACATATTATGCAAAATCAACTTTTTAATCATTTAAATCCTTTTATTTGGGACTCTGGAGGTCCTATCAGTTGGCAAAGTGTGAAAAAAGATGACTCACTCATGTTTTTGCAGTCCTCATCAGTCTAAGTACAGGAGATCAAACACGCGATGTTGACTTCCGCACTCATTGGGACGTCACAATGCGCTAAATTCCTGGAATTGTTGTCTCGTGGGAGCTCCGCTTTGTCCGTAAAACAGGCAAGAGTGCTGGCGAGGGCGACAGTATCCAAAAAACGGAAGTCTGCGAAAAGTTCTATTCTTGGCTCCACAGTGCAGCACAGAGTTCGACACAAACGTCCAGCCTCAGAGGATTTATCTGTCCAGTGAATACATGTTATATATGACAGCAATGTGCCTGCTAGAGCCTAGGTGGACCTAAAGAGATACTAATAAACCGAGTGTTCTGAACAGGGCTGTTTTGGCAGGGTGCTATAGTGCTTCATTCTTATGGTATTTCACATGTCATGGCATGTCACAGACATGTTCATTGGGACACCAGGAAACTAGGCTAACTTGGAGAAATAGGGTATAATATGTCCCCTTTAAAGTATGTGTCTTTTCAGAAGTTAAATATTATTATCACAATCTGTGTAATCCACCGGATATGTGTCGGCAAATCAGACAGACCTCTAAGATCAGATTCTATGTCAGCATCCTACTTAAAATCTCTCCAGTCACTGATAGTCCACCACTCAACCCACCTAAGCACCCTCTGCACTTAACACGAGATTCTTCCACAACGTGTGCGTATAAACACTGGCATAATGTATCTCAAAGCTGAAATCCAGTCCTGGCCCAACATTTAATTAGGTTTCCTCAGACTTAATTAGACATATGTCAGAGGTAGTGTTGTGTGACAAGCCTTGATGTGAGATATTATATGGTGCTGCTCTGCAGATAATGCAAATTATGGATGTAGCTAGCGGTTAACAGTTATATTCTACAGCTTTTTTTTTTTTTCTGACGTAAAGTGCATAACAATCCTCATATTTATGTCGGCAAACAAAATCTCTGCTTTGGAAGCCTTTTAGATCAGCCTATATAGCAATTCTTACAGAAATGGAAGAGAAGCAGGATCTGGCGTTATTATATTGCTGCCTTGGGGAGGCAAGGGATTAAGATGGTTCTAATGAGGTGACGACTGTAATAAGAGTGTCTTCAGCTGGCCTCCAATGCTCTCCTTCTGAAACACGGCTCCTTATCAGCGAGGTTTAGGAGCCGATAAGAGCCCCAAAAAAAAATCCTCTTTCCCATCCTCATCTCCTTTTCTTTCTCCCCTCACTCCTCTTGCCTCCCTCCTTCTACTGTAAATGAGCCCGATCCCTTTCACATGTGATTCAATTAATTTCTTTTAGATTTAATTACAAGTGAAAGAGTTGAAGTTATCCTTCCACCCTCGATAGGGGGTCCACACTTCCTAACAAGCTTCCCATGGTGAGTCAGAAGAGTCTTAATTACAGTTTTTACTTTTCCTTTATCCCATTTTCCCTTGTCTTCTGCCTTTTCTCTCTCTCTCTCTTGTCTCGCCAGTCTATCCTCCTGCTCCTGCACACTTAAGCTCTTTATTTAGGAATCGACTAAGAATGGCAAGCAATTAGCTACATCACCGGTTCCTAACTATTTTGCCTTAATAGCTGAACAAGGCTCGTTCATGCTGGTTCGTCACAGGTTGCATTAATCAATGGTGAATGTTTGATTTGTGAGTATAGTAGAGATGAAACCCCTACTTCTTCCCATTTTAGTTGTTTCTATTCATTTACTTGTTACCCATTAGTATACAAGACATTGCAGCTCAATTTTATTGTTGTGGTTGACTGTTGCTCGTCACATCTTTTTCTCTCTTTGACAAAACTTGTAATTTATAGCTACCACTGTCAAACATTTTCAGCAGCAATTTGCAATTCAAATATTTTGCTTTTATACCCTGTAGCATTTTAAACTGCACCTGCTTTGTCTGTGTACCTGTCTGTGTGTTCTTGTATTTTTTTTTTTTTTTTTTTTTTTTTTTTTTTTTAAACCTATTTAGGCAAACACTGCTCTTGTCAGGACCAATAGTCCTAATGGGAGACAAAAACCTGGTCCTAATATGGCAGAACCTCATTTCTGAGGAACAGGTTGAGTTTATGGCTAAGATTTGAATTGTTTTATAGTTAAGGTTAGGGATAAGGCCTTGGGGGTAGGCTGTTCAAATGAATGAAAGTCCTAAAATGGATAGAAATGTGAGTCAGCGTGTGAAATACACCTTTTGATAAAATTCAAAAAGAACAAAACAAACTGCAAAGCTTTGGTCTGCTTTCATGAATGTGGCCATTGTTCAAGATTCTTTATCCAAAACAAAACACTAGACACTGGCCTAATGTCCTCTAGATAGCATGGAAAATTATGTAAAAACAACACAATTCACAGACTCCAGACTTTGGGAGCAGTTGAGGCCATAAAGGTGGCGGAAGTGCAATGTCTTGTTTTCCTATCTGCTGTCATCGGCCGGCTGTTGTGAGGCTTTTAGCATTAGCAATAACCATATTTGTTCACCTTGTAACCTGTGGCCTTTTTTTAAACAAAGCTGGGTTTTGCATTTGACCTGAACAGTGTTTGTGTTGAGTGTTAATTGTGTTTGTCCTATAGGCAACATCTTCGACCAACCGCATCCTGGACAACCAAACAATTGGAGAGCTGAAACAAGAACTTGCCTCACTGAAGGGCTTACTACTCAGCAGGTAACGCAGTTTATCCTGTGTGTGTGTGTGTGTGTGTGTGTGTGTGTGTGTGTGTGTGTGTGTGTGTGTGTGTGTGTGTGTGTGTGTGTGTGTGTGTGTGTGTGTGTGTGTGTGTGTGTGTGTGTGTGTGTGTGTGTGTGTGTGTGTGTGTGTGTGTGTGTGTGTGTGTGTGTGTGTGTGTGTGTGTGTGTGTGTGTGTGTGTGTGTGTGTGTGTGTGTGTGTGTGTGTGTGTGTGTGTGTGTGTGTGTGTGTGTGTGTGTGTGTGTGTGTGTGTGTGTGTGTGTGTGTGTGCGTGCATGCATGTGTTTTGACTTCCTGGTGCTCCTCATTGTTTAACAAAGATAAATTACTATCTGTGTGAAACATACCATGTGTTATAAGACTACTGCTCTTTTATATTAGCTTCACTCTTAAGATACTCAATGTTTAGGTTTGTCAGTAACATCATACCAACAGGTTAAAACAAAAATAAAGTTTGTTATAGAAAAAGTTGTGTTACAACAGCCAGAAAGGACAAGCAGCGTGTTGTGTAGTTTGTTCTTGATGAGTGCATATACTGAACATAAAAGTGAACTGAAACTGAAATTTGACATATTTCAGTCAGAGAACATGTGCTAGTTTTTTTTCCCAGTGCTTTCAGTGCTCAGTTGTAGTCGCGTGAGTGAAGTCCTGAAGGTTTTACACAAAGCAAGGCATATTTGAGGTACTGTATGTGGTGTTTGAAAGCTCTCAAAAAAGCCAGCAAATGAAGCAAAGATTTTTAGTACTGTACACGTAGGAATTATAAAACAACCATTGTGCAGATGTCTTTGCAGAGTCACTTCTACAGTGGAGAATTGTTGCAGTTAGCCTGAAAGTTTGTGTTTGTGTATGAATAAATAAAATAAAAGAACACATAATGTCACATTGCTCTTCCAAATTGCACACTTAAAGCATAATCATTAATCTCAAAGATGTTTAATCTCACAGGCACTAGAGGTTATAATACTGATTGCACCATTTCTTTTACTTCACAACTTGCCTCGGCCAATTAGCATACTGCAGGCATCAGCTGGTCTTCTGTGTTTTACTGCTTTTATTGGTTAGCAAGATAACCATACATGCATAATTGTTCCTGTGCAACTTTTTGTAATTTTATACCGGGTACAAAATGAGAGACAACTATAAAACGACAAAAAAAAGAAATGAAAAATATTCTGTGTTGAAATCAAACTATTCACTTCTATTTTTTAATACAGAATGTAAGGTATTTTGTGTCCCTGTTTGGTTACCAGCTTCGTTCCTCAATCTAATCAGGCGCCTTTCAGCTCAGTCAGCCCCATTAGCATGCATGACTATGTATCAGTGTCTGTAATGAAGGCTGAAGTAATAGTGTACATCAAAAAAAACCGACAAGGACAAGAATTGCCTCAGAACTGTCTGGTTGAGCATGTTTTGTTCCTCTCCTACATTCTAATCAGTAATAATCCCGTCATCATTTGCTTTCCTGGCTTCACCTGGATTCACACAATGGTGAAGACTTGAATGAGAAAATAAAGTCTCAGTATCACCATCTGTCTCCATACTCGTTCCTTTCCTGTTCTAATGATCCAAATCATCCCCAAAGTTTTTTTTTTTTTTTTTTTTGTTAACCACCAAGAAGTGCTGATGGTGTTACAACTCAGGGTTGTCCTTTTCATCTTAAAAGCTGCAGTCAGTGTAATTATATGAAGAAAAAAAAAATCTAAGAGCATCTTAACCAGGTGTGGGGAACAGCTGGCAGTTTGAGGGAGGGGGATTTTCTTTGTAGTAGTTATGAGAATTGCAAAGGATGCATAGTGTGTGTTTGTGCATGTTCAAATGTTATGCACGTAGTTTTGCGGTTGCATTTAGCCAAATGATGACCGATTTGATCACGGGAAAGCTCTTTCCCACAAAGTGTGATCACTGTGAGGTTTTTGATGAGGTCATAATCAGCTCTCATTTCTCCACAGAAGACAATTCCCCTCTACCCCCTCTATTCCTAAAATCCCCTCATGGCAAATTCCTCTGAAGCCACCTTCAGCACCCAGCTCGCCATCGACTAACCACACCAACAGCAGCAGTGACATCTCTCCTGTCAGTAATGAGTCTGCCAACTCCTCCCCTATCAAAGATGGACACCACAGCCCTCAGGATGCACTGGGAGGCCCCGATGGCGCTCTTGGTATTAATGGCGATGCCAGCATTATCAGCCTCAGCGCAGTGTTGCCCCTGGACTTGAAGGACCAGGTCCGCATGGAGGTGCAAGGGGAGGAGGAGAGGAAGGAGGAGAATGATGTCAGCCACGTCGAGGAGGAGGAGGAGGAGGCCCTAAGCATGCAGACAGAGGATCGGCGAGGTGGAGACGGACAGATTAATGAACAGGTGGACAAACTGAGGCGACCCGAGGGGGCCAGCAATGAGAGCGAGGTGGATTAGACCGCCGTAGAAAGCACAAAAACACTCTCCAAACACCACTTCCTATTTCTGCTGATGGCTTTGTTTCAATCTGCTGCTCTCTACTCACACTCATCATGTTTGTTTTTTTTTGTTTTTTTAATTCTCTCTTCACCGTCTGTTTCCACTTGTTTCCATAACATCTTAATCTTGAGCAAAATGAGGAGTAGGCATGGGCGCGATAAGACTCAAAACGGACAAATATTGTCTCGTTGACACATGGCTTACCTCAATTTACTTTTCATCATGCAAACTAAATGACTGCACGCAGAGGAGCGGATTACCATTTTGTGACTCTGCTGAGAAATGATGGGATATAGTCAAATCAGGAGTTAAAAAAGCTGTATGCTGAACTCACGCATGTGACGTTTAATTTTCATGATTTGATCAGATAACACACAGCTTTGCATTGGTGGTGTTGTAATTGCTCTGAAGCTCATTCATACACAGACCAAAGAGGCAATGCCGCAGAGAATATCTCTGCTGTACGGTGCAGCTGTGGGTCAGGAGTCATATGTTGTTGCTTCAGTCAAAGTTACTGTGAGCTTCCAGAGAAGCATTAACACAGTTTGTCTCCCTGGTGATGGCAATAGGGGAGGACAAGTTCTTCCAGGGCCACAGCTTTTAGCCTCTTTTATGTGTCCTTTCGCATTGGTGTCAGTCTGTCAATAATTCACAAGGCCAGCAGGGTGGCATTTGGGTGAAATAAAAGCCCTGAAATTTGAGATTAGAATGTGATGACGGGCTTTGTTCCATGCCGGTGTCAGAGTGTTCATAGGCTCAAAGGGGAGGAAGATAAATGTTTTTTCCCCCGCTTTGCTTTTTCACCGAGGGCTGAATTGCACATCTCTGTGCGTGTGCTCGTGTGAGGCAGGCGAGAGAAACCCAGGTTGTCTGCTGAGCTATATCTGTGTCTCCAGCAGGGCAGCTGATTTGGTTTGTGAAGTATGTTAATAATCAAATGATCAACAAATAACTGATGTATTAGTTCATGCAGCTTGAAATGTCAAGGAGGCTAAAAGAGGAAATCTAATACAGAAAGCCCAGTTGCGTTGTATTATTTTTCCGTGACAAACCCTCCGGTCCAAATTATATAGGGCCTCCTACAGTGAATAATCTTTACAGAAAACCACCACCAATATTTTGTAATTAAGCTGCAATACGACAACAAAGGCTGCAGAACTCACTTGTTTCTCCTTGGTGTGGAGGTGGATGGGGGAAGTTAGAAAAAAGAATTGCCCCATGATTGAAAAGGAAAGCAATGAATGAATGCTTGACTTATTGAATTACTCACTGTCTCCAGCTAACAAGAAGAGTCCATGAGTGAGAAGGAGGGATATCAGCTCTCGTGCCGTTTCCACCTCCAACACACGGCTGCCATAGGAACACAGAAAAGGTAGATGGACTCTGAACATTTCTGCGCGACACCACGTTCTTGACTACGCGTGATGTTTTATCTCTGTTAATTTAGTTCATGTTAAATGCTAACAACATTGCAGCATCCTGTGAATTGTATTTTTTATTTCACTTTTTTTTATTTGAGTGGGTAAATAAGTGTGGTCTCAAGACATTCAGACTCATGTGGTGTAATGTATGCTTCTGTGGTTTCAGTCCTCTCTAAGCTTCTGACCAATGGTTAAGTGTTTGCCAGAATACACAGCTGTTATACATTTGGGTTATATTTATTCTACATTAAATGAAAACAAGGTCTGACAAATTCTAATATTACTGTAATTGTATCTCTATTTTGTACATTTCCTGCATTCTGTTACGTCTTTTTCTTGGAGCCACATAAGTATATATTTTGAAACGTGCACATCTTAGTACTTGACTTCTGTTAAACACTGCTGATTGTAAATCCTAATTGAATAACGTAGACCTACTTTGTAAGAACGTCATTTCAATTAAAATTAAAGAAAATTACCATGAAAATATTCAATCTCACAGTTGTGAGTTGTCGATGTCAAATCTTTCTTTTGGCTTTAAACTTCTCTGAGGTGTTTGTATGAATTTAGTTACCTTTTGTGGAGCGATGAAGTTTTCTGCAATGCTCATGTCAAGCAATAAAAATTCAAACTTTTTCTGTTTGGTTGTAATAAATTAGACAATACTTTCTATTCCATAAGAGAGCTTTTTTGTCATACTTTTAAATAATAGCAGAACTGTAAATTTTTACCATTTGAGGGGGGAAAAAAATCCAAATATCAAGTGATCCCCAGTCAAACACCTGGTGTGAATTCAGAAAACATTTTAAGTCAAAGTATCAGATGGATCTCTGGTTCCTTCTCATTTAGCTGCGTCTTTAAGACCAGATACACTGCAGTTCCGGTGTGTACCATGAATCATGAACCACCAGGTAGTGAATTTTCAGAAAGCATGACAAGGCAGGGACTTTTGCCCTCTTTCAGCGTTCACTCTGGAAATGAGTAAGTGACAGAGTTATACATTAAACATGTGAAGATTTGTTTATTTCTGGAGGTTGGTTGCTAGCGTCTGTCTTTTGCTTTCTGTTGTGGGAGTGCTGCCTTCTTGAGTAGGATTTCCCATTCCATTTTGAATACATTAAATATTACAAACATATTTAAGTTGTATAGTTTTGTTCACAGTAACCTGGTGTCAGTAGAGTGTCATTCTGGATCATGCACAGAAAGTGCCTTCAAGTTGCTTAAAATTACCTCACGAACGAGCAGCACAAGGTCAGTGTGCCAACACCGCTTGACTTTATCAGTCTTTCTTTTTCTTTCATGTCCAACTGAATGTAGTTCTACTGTTAACATCAGCTCAGTGTAGTTAAGAACAATATGTCACAAGTAGCCAATAAGTGCGATGTACGAATGCCAAGTCCAACTCCAGTCCACCTAAACGTATACATGCAGGAGTAATCAGACTATGAATTGCATTATCCAGGTATGTTAGTCCAACTAAGACTAGCTCGATTTTTTTTTCGGGCCAACATGTTTATATGACATTAAGAAAACCAAAATATTTTCTTAGTCGGACTAAAATCGGACTTTTAACATTCATGTAAATGCTCTGATTGTCCTTTTTGGTCCACACGTTCTTCCACACAACCTGGTGTCTTCACTGCTCACAATGCAGCTCAAAAGTATTATGCAAGTAGCAGTGAATGTAGCCTTAGGCTATCAGCCTGTTGGGCAGCTTAAGTTCTGCTTATTTTTCCTCTCTCAAATTATTGCTCCGACTCGTTGCTCAGAATCTCAGCCTCAGTCATTTATTGTCATTTCTCACAAAGATTGAGTTGCTGACGATTCCATGAGTCCTTCAGGTTTGATGGAACAGCAGTTTACTGTGTTCTAATAACACTATACTACATTAAGACCTTGTCTTTAAAAGAAAAAAAAACTGTTGAAAAAGCTAGTTCTTCCTTACACACGGCATTATGAATATTAACATGCATTATGAGTTGTACAGATTTAATTTATCAAGGTCTAAATGATCAATAGCGTTTCACATATTGATGAGGTGTATAAACTTCTCCGAGGTTCGATACCACATCCCTTTGTAATCCATTAACCTCTCCCCGGAGTTCAGGCCAACCTTAGATTTATAGAGACCTAGAGTAATAAATCCTCTTGTACATCATTTAGTGTCTTTGGGGATTTGCTGTGCATTCCTGTTCAGAAAGCTGTATCCATCCCACCCTCATATTTTTAATCTACGTTTTAAGATTCTAAACAACCTCCTCTGCAGTTTGTGTACCTTTTCAGCAACCCAGAGCCCATATTAATACACTTCCTGGGTAGAGCTGCCCAGTTAGTCAGTAACAAGCGCTCCTCAATGTGGTAATGTAGTGAGGGATTGTTTGTCCAAAGCAACACCTTGGTTTTGACACCATTTGGCTCCCCGGTTGGGAGACTTAACCTCATCAATCTTGCTGCTAAACGGAGAGCACTCAATAGGATAGTGTATCGACGCGCTCTGAACTCCATTGTTCACTGGAACTCAACACTCAGCAGGTTAGAGGGCTGAGTGTCTCCTTGAATCAATGCAAGTGTTGTTAGCGTGTAGCAGCTAGTCAGAGGGCTAACATTGGTTCTGTCTGCAACATACACACATCATTAAAACTCCCTCAGTCCTCGAGTGTTGATCGCAAAACACCTTTTTGTTTTGCACAATCATTTATGTCCGGGCGACACGGGTCCAGTTGCTCTCACCCCCCAACATGGCTTCCAGACACCTCCAAGGGGGAAGTGCTGTGGAAAAAATTTGCATAGGGAAAGGTCAGGGAAAAATGCAGGAAGAGGAGCACCGAGGATGAAATACTTCTCCTTCCTCTTCCCTGTCAGATAAGATGCATGTTGCAAACATCTGTTGTAATAACTCGATGTGTGAGAAGTTCCTGTAGAACATCACCTTTTTTTTTTTCTTTTACCCCCTCTGGATTTTACTCCTCATTAATCATTTGTATCAAAACTGTGGGAACCACCTTTCAACATAATATTCCTATTAAAGCCTTGCAATTAATTTTTTTTTTTAAATCTACTTTTTGTGCAGTCTTTATCTTTGCTAGCATTGTAGCTCAGGAATCGATGCATCCATCACCCAGTTTCCACCAGTTTCAGTTGAGGCCAGCATAGAAGTCAAGGAGGTAGCAGCCTATTCATCTGACAGTTTTAAGCCTGCCCTGCACTGGAGGATAATTGACCCGAGTTTGGTCCCAATCTGGCCTTTCCCGACGACTGTGGGTGCCTTTTAATTTTAGGCTGATTTTTACAGCTAATCTGGGCAAATTATTCTGTAGATGTGAGAGTCTTCCTGATTTCAAATCGTAATTATTAAACATGTTTGATATTCATGACTGAACAGTCACTGGACTGATTTGTGCGGTCGGAAACGACACCAACGGTCCGCCTTCATGTCTGTTTATATTAATTATAAACAGTGCTGTAATGTAATGAAGTACAAATACTTTGTAACTGCACTTGCAGCATAATTATCACATATCTCTTCTTTTGTTATTTATATTTCTGACAACTTTTACTCCAATACATTTCCATTAACCGTCTTTGTTACTCACTACTGCAAAATAAAAGTTGAGTTGGTGACGTACTGCCTGTTTGTTGTCGCTAGTTTTTTTTAGCGGCACCAGCTGTTAGCTGCTAAGTTGTTTGCCGCAGATTTGTGCTCCAAGTGGACTTAAAACACACCTGCGGCTGGACCGCCCGGACCAACGCACGCGTATATCCTTGTTTATGCTCGCACTCGACGCGACGCAGGATATGACATAATTTTTTGGTGCACACCCAGCTCACTACGGCGACCATAAACCTAGCTTAACGCGGAGATCCTGGAGTCCAACGGCAGGTGTCCGGCTCATGCAGGCCCCGACGGTTTGGGTTAGCAGTTGCCGGTCGGGTGTGTGTGGCAGGGAGACGCAGACCGTCACACAGCTCCACAACGGGGGTCTGCACTTCGGGGCACAAAGGCTCGGCGTCTCCGATAGATGGCAAAGAGCATCGCCAAGGTACGTTCAAAGCAGGGCCGCACCCTAGCCAAACTGGGGCCCTAAGCAGATTTTCTCAATTGTAATTAAGCACATTTGGTATCCCAAAATTACTTTTGATACTTAAGTATATTAAATGCCAGGTACTTTAAGAATTTTACTCAAGTAATATTCTAAAAGGTGTGACTTTAACTTCTACCAAAGTCATTTTCTGGTAAGATACTTGTACTTTTACTCAAGTATCACTTTCAAGTACTTTATACATGACTGATTATAAACAGATTAAACGCCAAATGTGGGGTCCTGTGTCTTGACTGGATTGTCTAGTCTGGATTAACATTGAACAACAGTGACAAAGTCAGTCGTGTCTGTGGTCTCCCACGTTTTAAAATCAAGTCAGATTTGAAAATCCCCAATAATCCCCAATCTTTTACTTCAATTCATGGAAAAAGAGAGGGAAAAAAAGTGTTCTATTTAATGGATTGAACAATTTTACACAGACGTTCATTTCAACAGAGGTTGAATAACTATCCTGATAACTTTGGCTTTATTTATTGTTTCCATTAATGTTTTTATGTGGCTTTTAGTGAAATAACAGAACAAATTGCTGTTAAAGACATTCAGGGTACGCTGATATAAGAGGGACAGTAATGCCTCAATCAATTTGTAACCAAATACGAGAATAACGACATTCTCGTCACTCATCTATTCATCTATTCCTTAGATAGATGGTGCTAATAGGTGTATGTTAGCATGCTAAACTATGATGGCAAACACCATAAATATTATACCTGGAAGCATTGCATTTGAGACCGTGTTAGCATGTTGACATTAGCATTTAGTTCAAAGCCACGTCATACCGAAAGAGCTTCCAGTATTGCTGTGGTGCTGTTGGTGGCTGTTGAAAATATAAGTGGGTTAAGATTCATCATTGGCTCGTAATTTCTTTTCTCTGACTGATGGCTTTTCCCAGTCGTGATTTCAGCAGTGAAAGTAAGGAAGCATGGGTCACCTCCAAAAGCTTCTCCACGCCTGTCTCTCTAAAAGCAGCTCACCAACTCTGAGTGGCTGCTGAACCCCTGGCTCCTTCCTGGTGAAAATGAGAACATTTGACAAGCCAAGGTCACCAGGGGGGGTTTTTTGCCTGTATAAGGCTTCAATCGCAGTGGGCCCGGCGAACACTGCAAAGTCATAAAGCACTTTGTCATCACTCGCTATATAAACTCTCAACAATCAAGTGGGATCACATTCCCTCCCTTCCACTCTGTGTGGCCTGTGTCACTTGATTTTCTCCTGGCGCTGTTTCAAATCCAAATGGAGTATGTGAATACTGGGGGGGGCTGTCATGTGGAAGACTGCAGGCAGGGCCTCCTTTGAACCTGAAGCAAAGCTTTACTAACCTGTATTGGCAGGTAAAGCACAAGTGAGGAGCAGGGGGGGGGGGGACGGTGGCAGGCTGTGAAAAAGAGGGGAAACAATCGCGTGGCAGGTGGTTTCTGGCTGACGGTGTTTCTATGCAGTTCAATAATGAGCCATGAGGAGAGAATGGTGTTCATAAGAACATAAAGGACGACAACAAGGTAGAAAGAAAAGAAAAGAATGGACTTGCCTTGCACTGGCGTAGAGCAGATATGCTATTGTGAGGAGATTGGATTATCCAAAGAAGGCCTGTCAGCTTTGCTGAGGGACCGCAGCTTCAGGCGGCACAGGGGCAACAGGTGCGGCGCTGGCCAGCGTTTGTGCAAATTAGACTAATCACGGGGGCCTGACTGTGGAACACCTGAAGCACGCTAGCAGCCAGGTGGACAGAAAAAGGAGGGAATGGGGAAGATGGGAGATGAAAATAAAAGGTGGTTAGAGAGCCGATTACTTTGCAGCTTATTTTAGGATTCACCCTTTGTCGTTAAACTGTTTTGGCAAAATGTATTTTCACTTCAAAAATGAGACTCACATGTTTCGTTCAGGTCTCGCATATTCATTATCATGATTTGACCTGTGTAACCATAGAACACCATTGCCGGGTGCCCGAGCAAATAAATCTATGTGATTTTCATGAAAACCAAGTTTTCATCTTCATTGTTTGTTTTTTTTTTAGAACATTTTTGTTCCGAAATTCCTTATTTTCCAGTAATTTTGGAGCATTTTTATATGGTCCCCTCATAATGCTTTTCTTTCATTTTGTTAGACATGACAGAGTTTAAAATAAAAAAACACTACTCAAATGTGTCATGTTTTGATATATTTTGATGGCAAGTACTTCTTATTGGGTGTATTTATTATCTAGTGATGGTGTTTTGAATTTGAGCGATAGTGTTCTCGGTTTTAATGCGAACATTTTCTAATAAGCAATACAGTCCATGTAGGGTTTCCATGTTTGGACAAGAGGAATATGTTCTAAATATTTATTTGTGGCCACCGCCACACTGATCGGCACACGATTTCTTTGTCTAATGGTTGAAATTTTAGTCGAGCTTGGATTCACTCAAGCATATCCGTACTCGTGGACTCATTAAGCACACAATACAGCGTGTTAGAAGTCAGATCTGATCTCGTGTTGTCACAGAAGACACTGAGGAATACTGAGGACGGATGTTAAGACCAAGTCTGAATGGGGCCATAAATATTAAATCAGTCAAGTCTTCAAAGTCTGGAAGTTGTTTCTGTGAACTGTGGGAATTTTAACAGCCAGTCTGAATGACAGATTTATTCATTCAGATTTAGACATGTATTCAACGTGCAAAATTAGCTTTTTTATTTCAATGTAGTAGTTGAATCATTTATTTTTAAAATGGTCGATGTTAAAGTCTCATGTGAGAAATGGCTGGTAGAGCAGTGTGGTTTGTTGAAGAAGAAAAAAAAAAAAAAAAAGAGAGGAAGGCTGCACATTCACTGACCTTGTCCTCCAAAATTGGCATGGATTGTCACAGCGAAACACAATCCACATTTTCATGCCTGGAGTGAGGAGGCGAGTGAGTGAAAAAAGTAATCCCAAAATCCCTCAGTGGACACCCAATGTCTTGTTTTGGACGGTCTGTGGGACTCGCAGAATTCTTCTGGTAACAGAAACCCTAAGTGAATGATGGACGTTTTCTATTATTAGCATCGGCAGAATCTTCCCAACCTTTGCGTCTTCCATGCTACAAATATCACATTGCCTGATGTATTCCATATTAAATTACTGCGTTTTAACCGCGCGGGGCTGTGCAGTGTCTGTTATCAACAACCATAATGTGGAAGATTAGCACACACATGATGACCACCTGTTGCCCAGCTCTGTTTTACGAAGGTCACAGCTGTGATACTGAAACCGGTCTTTTTAAAGGCTCGCGTGATGTTTATGAGCCGCTGCTTGTATTCAAGAGTCATTCAACGGAAATAAAGCCGATTGTTAACACTTTCTAAAATGTATTTCAACAGCGTGGCCAAACAATAGGAAAAACCCTAAACCTTATTCCAGGAAGTACTTGAGTGAACTCTGAGGAAGAAGAAAAGAAAAAAAAAAAGAGTGA
Organism: Microchirus variegatus; assembly: GCF_963457635.1. NCBI lineage: Eukaryota > Metazoa > Chordata > Actinopteri > Pleuronectiformes > Soleidae > Microchirus > Microchirus variegatus. Next base: position 19,484,556 of record NC_139810.1, read on the forward strand.
CATTTGTCGTCTTGCACAGTTGTCACATTTGTCTTTAACTCGTGCTATTTCAAGTTTACCCTAACCCTCCCTCCCAGTCAGTGTCACCTTCATGGGAACATGGGAGCTGTGACATTACTGCTTTTTCCATATTTCCACAGCAAACTTATTCACTTAACACCCAAACAAGGTCAAAAGCAATGTTTTCATGACATTTCGCTCATAATTAATTAACCACAGTTAACCCAGTCTGGAAATCATTCACGTTATGTTGTTATTTTGTCACTTTGCTCCAAAATGATGTATGTTTTATTTTGTGCAAGAAAATGTTGTCTGAATGCATGAGATTTTCAATTAATTCTTCAATGAATGAGTTATATAATCTCTATATCTAAGTTGTTTATTGAAAGTCTGTTTCACTTATTTCGGATGATACATCGGAGGATGCACTTTTAGACCATAGCTTAATAGCTGATTTCAATTGGTACAAAAAAAGGCACAAATAACTTTTCTTCCACACCAGTAACCAAACTTCATATTTTGTTTTTAAAGTTGTCTTGTGGTTATTTCCTTTTAAAAGTGATGTGACCACAATATTTCTATTTTTCATGTCAGCAATGGTACAGTGTGTGCGCACGCATGGCTGCTCAGATTAATTATAATTCATTAAAGGTCCCATATTATGCAAAATCAACTTTTAAATCATTTAAATGCTTATATTTCATCAGTTCATCAGTCGGCGAAGTGTGAAAAAAGATGACTCACTCATGTTTTTGTGGTCCTCCTCAGTCTAAGTACAGGAGATAAAACACGTGATGTCGACTTCTGCGCTCATTGTGACGTTACTATGTGCTAAATTCTTGGAATCGTTGTCTCGCAGAGCTCCGCTTTGTCCGTAAAACGCGAGAGTGCTGGCGAGGGCAACGGTATCCGAAAAACCAGAAGTCTGTGAAAAGTTCCATTCTTGACTCCACAGTGCAGCACAGAGTTCTACACAAACTTCCAGCCTCAGAGGATTTTTCTGTCCAGTCGATACATGTTATATATGACGGCAATGTGCCTGCTAGAGCCTGCAAATGATCAATTTTCCAAATGCTAACTACTGTTAGCTCCCAGTAGCCTCTGTGGCTGATGTCATTTCCTGTCCCTTAAGTTTTGTTTTACTTTTTTTGAAGGTAGATCTAAAGAGATACTACTAAACCAAGTGTTCTGAACAGGGCTGTTTTGGCAGGGTGATTGAACTGCTGTGGTGCTTCATCCTTATGGTATTTTGACCAAAGCATGTCACAGACATGTTCATTAGGACACCAGGGAACTAGGTTAATTTGGAGAAATAGGGTATAATATGTCACCTTTAAGGCATATTAATACTAAGTGTGAGGTCAGCTTTTACACATTCAGAAAAAAAAACTACGATTTTTTTATAATGAACAAGCATATAAATCACTTAAAGTCCATTCAGAAAAGAAAAGAATAATAATATTTTCCCCCAGTGAAAATACAGTTGGAAGGCTTTTCCCTGCATTAACATAAGAATGAGTCACACAGCGCTGGTTTTACAGCTCTGTCAAATGCTGTCCGCTCTATGTTCCAGTCATCATCGCTCTACAGAAACACCGTGTCGTACCATTCCGGCTTATTGTCAGCCAATATGGCAGGCTTTTTCCCCTGAAAGAAAATGATCCCATTCCCCTCGGACTTGTGTCAAATCAAGCAAATTTACAGCTTAGCACTTAAGAAGTTCTCCGTTTGCCAAGAAAGCAGCAGCAGCAGCAGCAGCAGCAGCAGCAGGAGCAGGCCTCGCTTGCCACTTAGCAGTGCTGCGCTGTGGCAATTGGAGTGGAGTGAGAACGACTCTGGCTTCTGTGTGAGCTGGACCGTTCTCTCCTTTTGGATAAGAAACCCTACTACTCAACTCTGGAGACCTCTGGTCCAATTCGGAAGCGAATCGCTTCGGAGGGTAATGGCCGCGTGGCGACGGGCCAGACTGGATCCAGCCTTTTATACACGTGCTTCTGGTCACTGTCTGCTACCAGTTGTTTGTTCTGTTGGCAAGTTTGTGTTTAACTGTGGGGGATGACTAATCCTTGGCAATGGGCAGACTTGAGGCAAAGTAAAACAAATAGAACACAATGTTTGGTATTTCACAGTAAACATTTATGTAATGGGGTTGACAGGAGGCTCGTTTTTTCGCAAGCTGTTTAAAGGGCCACAACACTAATCTTTCCACTGGATTCTGTTTGTAAGACGACAGCCATGTGTTTACCAAATATTACACTCCCCCTCATTTTTATTTGTTTTTTTTTGGTTCAAATCGCTTCAACCACATCTTAAAGAAATAAAGGAACTGGATTTGTTTCTAACTCGGCACGATAACAGCATTGAGCAAAGACTCTAACACAAGGATTTGTTTTTTTGTTTAGATTTACACATCCATCAACATGGATGTTTGTTTGTGTGGATATTCCTCTTCATGTTTGGATATTACATGTGGTGTGCCACAGGGGTCAGTACTGGGTCCACAATTGTTTATATATATTGTTTATATATATATAAAAAAAATTAAATATGTTTTTGGACATGTTAAACTGTATTCTGTTGCTTTATTTTGTATGTTTTATTTTTTGGCAAAAAAAAAGAAAAAAGATATTCTTATTATGTTATTATTCTTTTGTTTGTTTTTTCTTTTCTTTTCATTACTTCTTTTCGTTGTTGTTGTCGTTATTCCTCACATGTTTCGAAAATAACCTAAACTAAACATTTAAAACGTATCTTTTCAGAATTCAAATAAATTGTACATAAATAGATTTGGTGTCAATTAAGACACATTTAGCCGTGACTAACCTACAGCACATTCATGTATGAAATCATAGAAAGGGACAAGACACTGTGTCTCTGCCATTTAAGCAAAACCTGACGTGAGGTGAAAAAGAAAACAAACAATATATATATATATATATATAAAAAAAAAAAGTTCATCACCCGGTTCATTACCACAACTGGCAAATCAGCAGTTTCTTCTGTTGTTTGCTCAACTTTTTTTCGCCCTGTGAGAACTGGCCAGAGTTTAATCCAGTTTTTCAGGTTTTTGAAGTTAATAACCACACCACGGTTGTTTGTGTTCACTTACTCAATGTTCCAGCAAAACTGTGAGAAGAATGCTTTGTTATCTTTATGTCCTAACAGAAAGAAAAAAAAAAAGTGTTGAAAGACAAAGATTTCTCGATAGACTGCCCTCTAAAGAATGTCAGATGTGTTTATGGAAAAAAGGAGGAAAAAAAAGTCACCCAACCAGAAAGAAAACACAGGTGTTGCACAATAGAAACAATAATCTGATTCAAAGCAGCTGAGCATATAGAGAAGCAGATCTGTGCTTTATATAGTATTGGATCTTTTAAAAGGTAATTATATATTTGTTAGTGCATGAAATCATGGATGGAGTTTAACCAGCAGTTGCTATGTTGTTAAAGCTTAACAACAACCTGGCTCTCTTGGTGTGGTTTGGGTTTGTAAGAAGAAAAACTAAAAACAGACGTCATGTCTGCAGATCACCAGAGTTTTACCAGTGATTTTCGAAGTAATCCGTGTTATTTTGGTTGTTATGCATCTAAAATGTATGTTTCCAATAAATATGTCCACGTGCGAAATGTTTCATGTTGATTCTTATGGCAATAACTGCTGTTTTTTTTAAGTATTCATAAGTAACAATCCAGGGGAATCTTGACTGAATGGCTGTTAATAGACTTGAGATTACTGCGTACATCACACTATGATCCCTAATCACAGATGCTAAGATTATCACAGACCCGGTCACACACGTTCACGGAGAACAGAGACGTATCCAAACTGAGCCACATAAGGCAAAGCGGCATGTTCCTATGGTCCTGCATCCAATAAGGTCTTGTTAATGGTAAATTGGATGAGTGTGTGTCCAATTCTCCATTTCCTCAGAGGTGTCTGAGCAGCAACAGCTGCTACCAATGGCAAAGCATCTTTTTTTTTTTTTTCACACAGCCCCCATTTCTGTCGTGTGACTGTGGTCTTTCCAAAATAACCCATACACATGCAAAAATAGATAAATGAACATCTATTGCAAAGGGCATGGGATTTAAAGTGAGGTCTACTCGGGGCAGAGTGCTGAAAGAGACGAGGGGAAACATCTCATCCCAAAAATGTGAACTATAAATGGGCCAATGAAGCGGTTATACGAGCAGCGCAGCCATGTCATATATACACATGATACATGATATACTGTACACCTGTGAGGCTGCATTTCAACAACAAGCACTCTGACGATCAAGATAAGATACCAACGTTTATGATTCATTTTACGCAAAGAGCTTTTTTCCATTTTGTGGTCAGCGCCTCATTTTTGTGCTGTTGTTTGTGTGTTGGACAAATGGGACTTTAGTTTTAAAAACTTTTCCTTGCCACAGTTTTCGGCACGAATATTAAGTTAAGCATCAGCTGACAAAGCCAAAAGTTAACTAAATCAGGCTTTTTCAAGTCCACAGTTCCCATGTTGTCATAGTCTTTTGTGCAGCGTGGAGAGGAGTCAAAATAACAGTGATGACATTTCTTCCCGGCTAATATCAAATTCTAATAATTTGAGGGATTACATACCATCCAGCAAAAGCATACTTTTTTGATTAAATTATTTGACAGATCGTTCAAAGATACAGAAAATATTCATATTTTTTTTAATTTCAAGCGATCTCATCATCACAAAAACAATGTCTGTTTTAGTTTTATAATATCCTCTCAGAACATGAACAACATCCACATTAATGTGAACTGCTCCTGTAACTAAAAAAGAAAGTGCAATTAAAGTAAAGCAAAATAAAGGTATAAGTCATGTGTTTAAAGGTTATGTACAAAGATGTGTACATACATGTTTATGTGTTTTTCGAGCAGGTAGACGTTATCATTATACATAATAACTTTTATTCCTGAATTCCTGCGCTTGACGTCATGTTTGCCTGACTCCCGATTTTTAAAATGAGTATCGAATACAGTTTTTCGTTCACCAGTTAGCTCCATTAGCTGCGTTAAAAATTTTGCAAAGAAGTCATACTTTTTTAAAAATAATTTCGCAATTATGTAAAAAAAAAAACAGTTTTGGTCCAAAATTTGACGAAAACGTCATACTATACTATGTGGTCCAAAATTTGACCAACACCTATGTCCAAAATTTGACGTCATACTATACTGTCGTCCAAAATGTCACAATTTTGTTAAAATAAAAAATGTTTGTCCAAAACGTGATGTTATACTATACTATGTTGTCCAAAATGTCACAATTTTTTGAGTATGCGTTGGTCCAAAATTTTACAAAAATGTCATGGAATACGTCGTGCAAAATTTGACCAAAACATCATACGATACATTGTCGACCAAAATTTTACAATTATTTAAAAAATAATAATAATTTGGGTTCAAAATTTGACAAAAACATCCTAATATACTATGTGGTCCAAAATTTGACCAAAACTTCATACTATACTATGACCTCCAAAATTTGACCAAAATGTCATACTATGCGATGTCATCCAAAAGTTGAATAAAATATTTTTGGTCCAAAATTTGAAAAAAACGTCATACTATACTGTGTCGTCCAAAATTGGACCAAAACATCACTCCATACTATGTTGTCCAAAATTTGAACATTTTTTGAAAAACATTTTTTGTGCTAAATTTGACAAAAACATCAAACTATACTATGTCGTCCAAAATGTGACAATTTTTTTGAAAAAAAATGTTTTGGTCCAAAACTTCACAAAAACGTCATACTATAATATATATTACGTCATACTACACTATGTTGTCCAAAATGTGACCATTTTTTGAAAAAAAAAATTTGGTAAAAAAATTGAACAAAAACGACATACTATACTATGTCGTCCAAAATCTGACCATTTTTTTTAAAAACTTTTTTTTGGTCCAAATGAGACAAAAACGTCATACAAATGTCTAAATGTCTACATCTCCATTAACGGGAGGCAGAGAGGGGGAGAATGACATACTGGATCGGCCACTCAACGCGGGATTCGAACCAGGGCCACCTGCAGAGGGGACAGAATCTTCAACACATGGGGTAGGTCGGGTGCTCTACAATCTGAGCCAAAGGAGAAGGTGGATAGAACAGTTTTTTTAGTTAGATTTATTGAGTCGAACATTTGACAAAAACAACGTACTATACTATGTCATCCAAAATCTGACAATTTTTTTGAAAAAAATGTTTAGGTTCAAAACATTACAAAAACGTCATACTATACTATATAGTACATCATACTACACTATGTCGTCCAAAATGTGACCATTTTTGGAAAAAAAACTATTTGGTCCAAAATTTGACAAAAACGACATACTATAATACTATGTCGTCCAAAATCTGACAATTTTTTGAAAAACATTTTTTTGGTCCAAAACTTGACAAAAACGTCATACTATACTATATAGTACGTCATACTACACTATGTCGTCCAAAATGTGACCATTTTTGGGGAAAAAAAATTGGTCCAAAATTTGACAAAAACGACATACGATATACTATGTCGTCCAAAATCTGACAATTTTTTGAAAAACATTTTTTTGGTCCAAAACTTGACAAAAACGTCATACTATACTATATAGTACGTCATACTACACTATGTCATCCAAAATGTGACCATTTTTGGAAAAAAAAAATTGGTATAAAATTTGACAAAAACGACATACTATACTATGTCGTCCAAAATCTGACAATTTTTTGAAAAACATTTTTTTGGTCCAAAACTTGACAAAAACGTCATACTATACTATATAGTACGTCATACTACACTATGTCGTCCAAAATGTGACCATTTTTGGAAAAAAAAAATTGGTCCAAAATTTGACAAAAACGACATACTATACTATGTCGTCCAAAATCTGACAATTTTTGGAAGAACATTTTTTTGGTCCAAAACTTGACAAAAACGTCATACTATACTATATAGTACGTCATACTACACTATGTCGTCCAAAATGTGACCATTTTTGGGAAAAAAATATTTGGTCCAAAATTTGACAAAAACGACATACTATATACTATGTCGTCCAAAATCAGAAAAAAAATTTGAAAAACATTTTTTTGGTCCAAAACTTGACAAAAACGTCATACTATACTGTATAGTACGTCATACTACACTATGTCGTCCAAAATGTGACCATTTTTGGAAAAAAAATATTTGGTCCAAAATTTGACAAAAACGACATACTATACTATGTCGTCCAAAATCTGACAATTTTTTGAAAAACATTTTTTTGGTCCAAAACTTGACAAAAACGTCATACTATACTATATAGTACGTCATACTACACTATGTCGTCCAAAATGTGACCATTTTTGGAAAAAAAATATTTGGTCCAAAATTTGACAAAAACGACATGCTATATACTATGTCGTCCAAAATCTGACAATATTTTGAAAAACATTTTTCTGGTCCAAAACTTGACAAAAACGACATACTATACTATATAGTACGTCATACTACACTATGTCGTCCAAAATGTGACCATTTTTGGAAAAAAAATATTTGGTCCAAAATTGGACAAAAACGACATACTATATACTATGTCGTCCAAAATCTGACAATATTTTGAAAAACATTTTTCTGGTCCAAAACTTGACAAAAACGTCATACTATACTATATAGCACGTCATACTACACTATGTCGTCCAAAATGTGACCATTTTTGGGGAAAAAAAATTGGTCCAAAATTTGACAAAAACGACATACGATATACTATGTCGTCCAAAATCTGACAATTTTTTGAAAAACATTTTTTTGGTCCAAAACTTGACAAAAACGTCATACTATACTATATAGTACGTCATACTACACTATGTCATCCAAAATGTGACCATTTTTGGAAAAAAAAAATTGGTATAAAATTTGACAAAAACGACATACTATACTATGTCGTCCAAAATCTGACCATTTTTTGAAAAACATTTTTTTGGTCCAAAACTTGACAAAAACGTCATACTATACTATATAGTACGTCATACTACACTATGTCGTCCAAAATGTGACCATTTTTGGAAAAAAAAAATTGGTCCAAAATTTGACAAAAACGACATACTATACTATGTCGTCCAAAATCTGACAATTTTTGGAAGAACATTTTTTTGGTCCAAAACTTGACAAAAACGTCATACTATACTATATAGTACGTCATACTACACTATGTCGTCCAAAATGTGACCGTTTTTGGGAAAAAAATATTTGGTCCAAAATTTGACAAAAACGACATACTATATACTATGTCGTCCAAAATCAGAAAAAAAATTTGAAAAACATTTTTTTGGTCCAAAACTTGACAAAAACGTCATACTATACTGTATAGTACGTCATACTACACTATGTCGTCCAAAATGTGACCATTTTTGGAAAAAAAATATTTGGTCCAAAATTTGACAAAAACGACATACTATACTATGTCGTCCAAAATCTGACAATTTTTTGAAAAACATTTTTTTGGTCCAAAACTTGACAAAAACGTCATACTATACTATATAGTACGTCATACTACACTATGTCGTCCAAAATGTGACCATTTTTGGAAAAAAAATATTTGGTCCAAAATTTGACAAAAACGACATGCTATATACTATGTCGTCCAAAATCTGACAATATTTTGAAAAACATTTTTCTGGTCCAAAACTTGACAAAAACGACATACTATACTATATAGTACGTCATACTACACTATGTCATCCAAAATGTGACCATTTTTGGAAAAAAAATATTTGGTCCAAAATTGGACAAAAACGACATACTATATACTATGTCGTCCAAAATCTGACAATTTTTTGAAAAACATTTTTCTGGTCCAAAACTTGACAAAAACGTCATACTATACTATATAGTACGTCAAACTACACTATGTCGTCCAAAATGTGACCATTTTTGGAAAAAAAAAATTGGTCCAAAATTTGACAAAAACGACATACTATGTTGTCCAAAATCTGACAATTTTTTGAAAAACATTTTTTTGGTCCAAAACTTGACAAAAACGTCATAATATACTATATAGTACGTCATACTACACTATGTCGTCCAAAATGTGACCATTTTTGGAAAAAAAAAATTGGTGCAAAATTTGACAAAAACGACATACTATACTATGTCGTCCAAAATCTGACAAGTTTTTTTGAAAAACATTTTTGTGGTCCAAAACTTGACAAAAACGTCATACTATACTATGTAGTATGTCATACTACACTATGTCGTCCAAAATGTGACCATTTTTGGAGAAAAAATATTTGGTCCAAAATTTGACAAAAACGACATACTATACTATGTCGTCCAAAATCTGACAATTTTTTGAAAAACATTTTTTTGGTCCAAAACTTGACAAAAACGTCATACTATACTATGTAGTATGTCATACTACACTATGTCGTCCAAAATGTGACCATTTTTGGAAAAAAAAGAATTTGGTCCAAAATTTGACAAAAACGACATACTATATACTATGTCGTCCAAAATGTGACCATTTTTGGAAAAAAAATATTTGGTCCAAAATTTGACAAAAACGACATACTATACTATGTCGTCCAAAATCTGACAATTTTTTGAAAAACATTTTTTTGGTCCAAAACTTGACAAAAACGTCATACTATACTATGTAGTACGTCATACTACACTATGTCGTCCAAAATGTGACCATTTTTGGAAAAAAAAAATTGGTCCAAAATTTGACAAAAACGACATACTATACTATGTCGTCCAAAATCGGACAATTTTTTGAAAAACATTTTTTTGGTCCAAAACTTGACAAAAACGTCATACTATACTATATAGTACGTCATACTACACTATGTCGTCCAAAATGTGACCATTTTTGGAAAAAAAGAAATTGGTCCAAAATTTGACAAAAACGACATACTATACTATGTCGTCGAAAATCGGACAATTTTTTGAAAAACATTTTTTTGGTCCAAAACTTGACAAAAACGTCATACTATACTATATAGTACGTCATACGACACTATGTCGTCCAAAATGTGACCATTTTTGGAAAAAAAATATTTGGTCCAAAATTTGACAAAAACGACATACTATACTATGTCGTCCAAAATCTGAAAAAAATTTGAAAAACTTTTTTTGGTCCAAAACTTGACAAAAACGTCATACTATACTATATAGTACGTCATACTACACTATGTCGTCCAAAATGTGACCATTTTTGGGGGAAAAAAATTGGTATAAAATTTGACAAAAACGACATACTATACTATGTCGTCCAAAATCTGACAAGTTTTTGAAAAAAATGTTTAGGTTCAAAACATTATAAAAACGTCATACTATACTATGTAGTACGTCATACTACAATATGTCGTCAAACATGTGACAATTTTTTGAAAAAAATATTTGGTCCAAAATTTGACAAAAACGTCATACTATACTATATAGTACATCATACTACACTATGTCGTCCAAAATGTGACCATTTTTGGGGGAAAAAAATTGGTCCAAAATTTGACAAAAACGACATACTATACTATGTCGTCCAAAATCTGACAATTTTTTTGAAAAACATTTTTGTGGTCCAAAACTTGACAAAAACGTCATACTATACTATGTAGTATGTCATACTACACTATGTCGTCCAAAATGTGACCATTTTTGGAGAAAAAATATTTGGTCCAAAATTTGACAAAAACGACATACTACACTATGTCGTCCAAAATCTGACAATTTTTTGAAAAACATTTTTTTGGTCCAAAACTTGACAAAAACGTCATACTATACTATGTAGTATGTCATACTACACTGTCGTCCAAAATGTGACCATTTTTGGAAAAAAAAGAATTTGGTCCAAAATTTGACAAAAACGACATACTATACTATGTCGTCCAAAATCTGAAAAAAAATTTGAAAAACTTTTTTTTGGTCCAAAACTTGACAAAAACGTCATACTACACTATAGAGTACGTCATACTACACTATGTCGTCCAAAATGTGACCATTTTTGGAAAAGAAAAATTGGTCCAAAATTTGACAACAACGACATACTATACTATGTTGTCCAAAATCTGACAATTTTTTGAAAAACATTTTTTTGGTCCAAAACTTGACAAAAACGTCATACTATACTATGTAGTACGTCATATTACACTATGTCGTCCAAAATGTGACCATTTTTGGAAATAAAAATTTGGTCCAAAATTTGACAAAAACGACATACTATACTATGTCATCCAGAATCTGACAATTTTTTTGAAAAACATATTTTTGGTCCAAAACTTGACAAAAACGTCATACTATACTATATAGTACGTCATGCTACACTATGTCGTCCAAATTGTGACCATTTTTTGAAAAAAAAAATTGGTCCAAAATTTGACAAAAACGACATACTATACTATGTCGTCCAAAATCTGACAATTTTTTGAAAAACATTTTTTTGGTCCAAAACTTGACAAAAACGTCATACTATACTATGTAGTACGTCATATTACACTATGTCGTCCAAAATGTGACCATTTTTGGAAATAAAAATTTGGTCCAAAATTTGACAAAAACGACATACTATACTATGTCGTCCAAAATCTGACAAGTTTTTTTGAAAAACATATTTTTGGTCCAACAAGTTTTTTTCCAACATACTATACTATGTCGTCCAAAATCTGACAATTTTTTGAAAAACTTTTTTTTGGTCCAAAACTTGACAAAAACGTCATACTATACTATATAGTACGTCATACTACACTATGTCGTCCAAAATGTGACCATTTTTGGAAAAAAAAAATTTGGTCCAAAATTTGACAAAAACGACATACTATATATACTATGTCGTCCAAAATCTGACAATTTTTTGAAAAACATTTTTTTGGTCCAAAACTTGACAAAAACGTCATACTATACCATATAGTACGTCATACTACACTGTCGTCCAAAATGTGACCATTTTTGGAAAAAAAATATTTGGTCCAAAATATGACAAAAACGACATACTATACTATGTCGTCCAAAATCTGAAAACATTTTTGAAAAACATTTTTTTGGTCCAAAACTTGACAAAAACGTCATAATATACTATATAGTACGTCATACTACACTATGTCGTCCAAAATGTGACCATTTTTGGAAAAAAAATATTTGGTCCAAAATTTGACAAAAACGACATACTATATACTATGTCGTCCAAAATCTGACAATTTTTTGAAAAACATTTTTTTGGTCCAAAACTTGACAAAAACGTCATACTATACTATATAGTACGTCATACTACACTATGTCGTCCAAAATGTGACCATTTTTGAAAAAAAAAAATTGGTCCAAAATTTGACAAAAACGACAAACTATACTATGTCGTCCAAAATCTGACAATTTTTTGAAAAACATTTTTTTGGTCCAAAACTTGACAAAAACGTCATACTATACTATATAGTACGTCATACTACACTATGTCGTCCAAAATGTGACCATTTTTGGAAATAAAAATTTGGTCCAAAATTTGACAAAAACGACATACTATACTATGTCGTCCAAAATCTGACAATTTTTTTGAAAAACATTTTTTTGGTCCAAAACTTGACAAAAACGTCATACTATACTATATAGTACGTCATACTACACTATGTCGTCCAAAATGTGACCATTTTTTGGGAAAAAAAATTGGTCAAAAATTTGACAAAAGCGACATACTATATACTATGTCGTCCAAAATCTGACAATTTTTTGAAAAAAATGTTTAGGTTCAAAACATTACAAAAACGTCATACTATTCTATGTAGTACGTCATACTACAATATGTCGTCCAACATGTGACAATTTTTTGAAAAAAAAATTTGGTCCAAAATTTGACAAAAACGACATACTATACTATGTCGTCTAAAATCTGAAAAAAAAATTGAAAAACATTTTTTTGGTCCAAAACTTGACAAAAACGTCATACTATACTATATAGTAAGTCAAACTACACTATGTCATCCAAAATGTGACCATTTTTTGAAAGAAAAATTTGATCCAAAATTTGACAAAAACGACATACTATACTATGTCGTCCAAAATCTGAAAAAAATTTTGAAAAACTTTTTTTTGGTCCAAAACTTGACAAAAACGTCATACTATACTATATAGTACGTCATACTACACTATGTCGTCCAAAATGTGACAATTTTTTGAAAAAAAAAAATTGGTCCAAAAATTGACAAAAACGACATACTATACTATGTCCTCCAAAATCTGACAATTTTTTGAAAAACATTTTTTTGGTCCAAAACTTGACAAAAACGTCATACTATACTATGTAGTACGTCATACTACACTATGTCGTCCAAAATGTGACCATTTTTTTGGAAAAAAAATTGGTCCAAATTTTGACAAAAACGACATACTATACTATGTCGTCCAAAATCTGACAATTTTTTGAAAAAAATGTTTAGGTTCAAAACATTACAAAAACGTCATACTATACTATGTAGTACGTCATACTACAATATGTCGTCCAACATGTGACAATTTTTTGAAAAAAATATTTGGTCCAAAATTTGACAAAAACGACATACTATACTATGTCGTCTAAAATCTGAAAAAAAAATGGAAAAACATTTTTTTGGTCCAAAACTTGACAAAAACGTCATACTATACTATATAGTACGTCATACTACACTATGTCGTCCAAAATGTGACCATTTTTTGAAAAAAATATTTGGTCCAAACTTTGACAAAAACGACATACTATACTATGTCGTCCAAAATCTGACAATTTTTTGAAAAACATCTTTTTGGTCCAAAACTTGACAAAAACGTCATACTATACTATATAGTACGTCATACTACACTATGTCGTCCAAAATGTGACCATTTTTGGAAAAAAAAAATTGGTCCAAAATTTGACAAAAATGACATACTATACTATGTCGTCCAAAATCTGACAATTTTTTGAAAAACATTTTTTTGGTCCAAAACTTGACAAAAACGTCATACTATACTATATAGTACGTCATGCTACACTATGTCGTCCAAAGTGTGACAATTTTTTGAAAAAAGAAATTGGTCCAAAATTTGACAAAAACGACATACTATACTATGTCGTCCAAAATCTGACAATTTTTTTGAAAAACATTTTTTTGGTCCAAAACTTGACAAAAACGTCATACTATACTATATAGTACGTCATACTACACTATGTCGTCCAAAATGTGACCATTTTTGGAAAAAAAATATTTGGTCCAAAATTTGACAAAAACGACATACTATACTATGTAGTCCAAAATCTGACAATTTTTTGAAAAACATTTTTTTGGTCCAAAACTTGACAAAAACGTCATACTATACTATATAGTACGTCATGCTACACTATGTCGTCCAAAATGGGACCATTTTTGGGAAAAAAATATTTGGTCCAAAATTTGACAAAAACGACATACTATACTATGTCGTCCAAAAAGTGACAATTTTTTGAAAAACATTTTTTTGGTCCAAAACTTGACAAAAACGTCATACTATACTTTATAGTACGTCATGCTACACTATGTCGTCCAAAGTGTGACAATTTTTTGAAAAAAGAAATTGGTCCAAAATTTGACAAAAACGACATACTATACTATGTCGTCCAAAATCTGACAATTTTTTGAAAAACATTTTTTTGGTCCAAAACTTGACAAAAACGTCATACTATACTATATAGTACGTCATACTACACTATGTCGTCCAAAATGTGACCATTTTTGGAAAAAAATATTTGGTCCAAAATTTGACAAAAACGACATACTATACTATGTCGTCCAAAATCTGACAATTTTTTGAAAAACATTTTTTTGGTCCAAAACTTGACAAAAACGTCATACTATACTATATAGTACGTCATGCTACACTATGTCGTCCAAAATGGGACCATTTTTGGGAAAAAAATATTTGGTCCAAAATTTGACAAAAACGACATACTATACTATGTCGTCCAAAATCTGACAATTTTTTGAAAAAAGAAATTGGTCCAAAATTTGACAAAAACGACATACTATACTATGTCGTCCAAAATCTGACAATTTTTTTGAAAAACATTTTTTTGGTCCAAAACTTGACAAAAACGTCATACTATACTATATAGTACGTCATACTACACTATGTCGTCCAAAATGTGACCATTTTTGGAAAAAAAATATTTGGTCCAAAATTTGACAAAAACGACATACTATACTATGTAGTCCAAAATCTGACAATTTTTTGAAAAACATTTTTTTGGTCCAAAACTTGATAAAAACGTCATACTATACTATAAAGTACGTCATGCTACACTATGTCGTCCGAAATGGGACCATTTTTGGGAAAAAAATATTTGGTCCAAAATTTGACAAAAACGACATACTATGTCGTCCAAAATCTGACAATTTTTTGAAAAACATTTTTTTGGTCCAAAACTTGACAAAAACGTCATACTATACTATGTCGTCTAAAATCTGAAAAAAAAATGGAAAAACATTTTTTTGGTCCAAAACTTGACAAAAACGTCATACTATACCATATAGTACGTCATACTACACTATGTCGTCCAAAATGTGACCATTTTTGGAAAAAAAATATTTGGTCCAAAATTTGACAAAAATGACATACTATACTATGTCGTCCAAAATCTGACAATTTTTTGAAAAACATTTTTTTGGTCCAAAACTTGACAAAAACGTCATACTATACTATATAGTACGTCATGCTACACTATGTCGTCCAAAATGGGACCATTTTTGGGAAAAAAATATTGGTCCAAAATTTGACAAAAACGACATACTATACTATGTAGTCCAAAATCTGACAATTTTTTGAAAAACATTTTTTTGGTCCAAAACTTGACAAAAACGTCATACTATACTATATAGTACGTCATACTACACTATGTCGTCCAAAGTGTGACAATTTTTTGAAAAAAAAATTTGGTCCAAAATTTGACAAAAACGACATACTATACTGTCGTCCAAAATCGGACAATTTTTTTGAAAAACATTGTTTTGGTCCAAAACTTGACAAAAACGTCATACTATACTATATAGTACGTCATACTACACTATGTCGTCCAAAGTGTGACAATTTTTTGAAAAAAGAAATTGGTCCAAAATTAGACAAAAATGACATACTATACTATGTCGTCCAAAATCTGACAATTTTTTGAAAAACATTTTTTTGGTCCAAAACTTGACAAAAACGTCATACTCTACTATATAGTACGTCATACTACACTATGTCGTCCAAAATGTGACCATTTTTGGGAGAAAAAAAATTGGTCCAAAATTTGACAAAAACGACATACTATACTATGTCATCCAAAGTCTGACAATTTTTTGAAAAACATTTTTTTGGTCCAAAACTTGACAAAAACGTCATACTATACTATATAGTACGTCATGCTACACTATGTCGTCCAAAATGTGACCATTTTTGGGGAAAAAAAATTGGTCCAAAATTTGACAAAAACGACATACTATACTGTCGTCCAAAATCGGACAATTTTTTGAAAAACATTTTTTTGGTCCAAAACTTGACAAAAACGTCATACTATACTATATAGTACGTCATACTACACTATGTCGTCCAAAATGTGACCATTTTTTGAAAAAAAATTTGGTATAAAATTGGACAAAAACGACATACTATATACTATGTCGTTCAAAATCTGACAACTTGTTTTGAAAAACTTTTTTTTGGTCCAAAACTTGACAAAAACGTCATACTTTACTATGTAGTACGTCATACTACACTATGTCGTCTAAAATGTGACAATTTTTTGGAAAAAAAAAGAGATTTGGTCCAAAATTTGACAAACTCATGTTCTGTCTGTCTGGTTTTTCCATTTGGGCCCCCGTAAAAACATGGTGCCGCAACATGGCGGCCTCTGTAAAGCAAGGCCCTTTTCTAAAGTATTATTTAAAAACTACTACAATAAAAAATATTTTAAAGTGATTATACACATACAAAAATACTTATGGGTGGTATATGCAATACCTGTCTATAAACCCTCCTAAATGTTCCACACTGGACTTCTGATCTGTAACATATATAGCATGATAATGGTGATTGTCTGGGCACAATGAGCACACAATGAGCACACAATGTCTCACAATGTAATGGTTGACTGCATGCCCTGTGGTGTTGAGCAGATTCGCTGTGTGCAGGACGAGTCTCTGATACTCGGCCTGTGGTATTTTTATTCTTATTTATTTTGAGCACACAATCTTAAAGCTACTACCTAGGTATTATTATAGTTTTTATCTCATCTCATATGATCTAGCTCTCTGGATTTGAGGAGTGAAAAAAAAGTCCAGAGTTGGTTTCTCCAGCCTCACCCTCTCTTGCTATTGCCACAGGATTCAGGAACAGGCAGGTGGTTTAGTCCAATTCGGGGGAAAATCTCTATAAATCCTCCCACCGTGGCTATACCCTCCTCAGACTCCACTGTACAATATCCGTCTTCATCTGAGAGTGCACGGGCCCAGCCACCTGCTTTTCCTCTGTTCGCCCCCACCTTTCATGCTTTGTGAACTTAATAAAAGCTGCCATTAAGCAGCGCTTCATCTGTTTGGGCCTTAATCTGCCTTATAGGCATCATGTGACCACATATGCAGCGCACACCTGTCGTATGCGTTTCCCAGCCCCGCCTGTTGCCTCCCCATGCTGCTCATACTCTCGCCCAACCTGTTCCTGGCACATCAACCCACTGCATGTCAGTGATGGCCGGCATGCACGCACCCACACCACACACACACACACACACACACACACACACACACACACACACACTGTTGGCACTTCCTATATATACAGTGAAGCGCTGAGGTGTTTTGTGAAAAGTTAAGAGAGGTGTTGTTCTCTTCTTTGACGGTCGGAAAACACAGTGACACTGAAAACAGGCCTAAAGTCGTTCAGTATGTTTTTATTTCACTGAGTGAAAAGCTCAATCTTTGCATAAGACATGCAGAAACAGAAGAAAAACATAAATATAGCACAATAAGGGTGAACAGTACTGTATCCAAGTGGAAATAAGCAATCAGACTAGAATGAATAATAGCGCTGAGGGCAACAAATTCAAGTAGACTTTAAAAAAATTGCTTCATTGTCTTCTTCTTGTATAAAATGTCACATGAATCTAGCCAAATTGAACGCTAATGGGAGATGGCTTTTAGTCCAAAAGTGCAATATATTTTACAAAGTCTAAAATGTTGCTCTGTGTATCCACTGCGCTGCAGTAAGCAGGGCGGCTTCCATATTACATTTTTCCAGCCGTGGAAATTCATCTCAGTTTATTTCCCCACCACCTTTTATACCATCCCTTTTTTTACTCTGTTAATTAAAACAGCAAAATGATCTGTCGTTTCAGCAGCAGTCTACGCAGGATTTGGAGGTCATTTCCGTCTGGTTTGTCGTGTAATATAATTTTCATGTTTATTCTCTTTTTTTTTTCTGGTAGATTATATACAGGATGCCAGCTGGCTGACAGATGGTGATGCCTTTACTTGTGATTTTTCTCCTTTTTTTTTTTTTTCTTTTTTTTTATTAAAAAAACATCACAAGGAGGAGAAGCAGAAAGGACAGGAACAGCTGCAGACAAGGGGGACGGGCAGAACCGGCACGCTGGCCACTGAGTGACATCAGGGAGTGGGGAGGAGAACCCAGGAACATGGATCAAGAAGAAAAAAAAGAAAGAAAAAAAAACTTGGGAAAATAGACAAATAATGTGTAAATGTGCCCTATTAACACTGAACAAGACACCGAGAGCCATTTTGTTAGCAGGAGCAGGCCTCTTAAATCTGTCTTGTTCTTGCACCACAAAGTCAAGCATGGACAACAGTTCGACTCCAACAACAAATATTGTTGATTCTTCTACCTGCATGGATGCAGGTGTATTTTCATTTTTATTATTTTATCTATATATATATATATATATATATATATATATACTTTTCTTCAAATTCTGTGGCAGGAAAAAAAAAGTGTCCCAGCTTAAATTGTAGCAGAACACAACAGGGGGAAAGACGACAAGGTCATGAAATATGAATCGGAGCTCTGAGCAGCTGGGACGGAGCCACAGGTCTGTGTTCTTACAGTCACAGCCTATCCGTCTCTCTCAGACACACACACACACACACACACACACACACACACACACTTCAGTAGTGTCACCTACACGTAGAAAAAAGACCTAGATTGCCACTACGACATTTTGCCTCGCTGTTGTCCAGCAGCGTTGCACCCCCCCCCCCCCGCCTCCCCCCCGCCAGTTGAAGCACTATCAAGAACTACATGTGTTTAATTATATTTATGATAGTTTCTTTATTTTCAGCTTTTTACAAATCCTGCTATTTTACATGTCTCTCCCCACACGCACACATATACACATACATGGACTAAATTCAAGTGCACAATGTCTCCCAGTCCCTACAGTTATCTCAGCAAACGATGAGAAAACAAAACAAAACAAAACAAAAAAAACAACAACAAGAAAAAAAATGTAGTAACGCCTCTGCTTTGCAGCAGAGTCCCGGGAGACAGTTCAGTCTGTGGACAAGGCATGCCCACAGCAAAGTAAATATAAACCAAGAATTTCAATTAATGAGGGGAAAAAAAAACAAAAACAAACACACACACACACACACGCACACACAGAGAAAAAAATGACAGTAGTAAATCAAACAGAAACAATTCATTCAAATCAGTGTATTTTAGTTTTTGAGCGTCTGACATGGTTTAGAAAAAAGAAAACAAAACTATACTGCAAATATAACAGAATCTGTCAATGTTATAGTAACAACAACATTTTCCAAAAATCTGGTGTAATTAAAAAAAAAAAAAAAGGGGGGGGGTTGGGGGGGGTCACACACACACAAGCAAACTATAATGAGGCTATTCAAATTGTTTACTTTTTATTATTCTCCTTTTTTAACCGTTTTCTTTTTAAATGAATCTGTTCACCAAAGAGCATTTTTGTTCATATATAGTTATTTTTATACAGAGGAAAATACTGTACAACCTTTTTTTTTTTTTTTTGTCTCAAAACAATATCCGGAGGAATATCATCTACACACAATATTACTCCCTAAATATCATTTATTTCCATTGCCAACGTCAGGAGATAATTCATGATCAGTGTGTTCACTCCTTGGCAATACATGTTTGCTCAATGCAACGGTTTATAATTTAGCACTACAGTAAAAAGAGCATGAACGTCTTAAGAATTCATTTAAATCACAGTCCATATTAGTGTTTCTTGTCAGGACACTGTTTTTCTGGTGTACCCGTTTCCTTTTTCTTCCCTCTCTCTCTCTCTCTCAAAAATGTCCAATCACAGATGCAAAATAAAAATAAAAACCCAGTCTTTAAATAAATCACAGAACGACAGTTCTTTGTCACACTAACATCTATTTGTGCATTAAAGCAAAAGTGAACTAAAACATTTTTTATTTTATTTTTAAAGCAAAGTCCCTGTTGAATATATCATAAGTTTATTTTTTGTTTTGTTTTGTGTGTTTTTTTTTTTTTTCAGACGGTAAAAATGAACCTAAAAAGTGCAATAACACCCTAGAAATTTCTCATTGGAAGGTCACATAAATATTAAATAAAAACCGTTATTATAACAGGAGCTCAACCACAGCCATAGTGAGTGGAAAACAGAATGCCGCCGCCGACATTTTTTTTTTTTCGCGCGCTGTACATTTTTCGACATTAAAATTACACAACCTGACGCTTTCCTCTGTCGCTGCATCCGAGTGACTCATTGTTTCCTCCGGTCAAGCTGAAACCCCCTCCCCTCCCACCCCCCCGTCCCATCCCACTTGCCAGCCGTTAATCATGACCTCGCCTGCTCACAGATCGATATGCTTCTGACTAACAACACAACAGAAAAAACAAACGACACTGTAATGCAAAGATTCAAATGGTAACAAAAATATTATTCTTTTTTTCTTTTCTTCTTTTTTTTTTTCTTTAAATATGCTCATGAGTTTTCTATCGTCATCGTGGTCAGCTAAAAAAAAAAAAAAAAAAAAAAAAAAAAAGTGCACTATCCACACAAACTCAATTCCTCCACAGGGGGTTGAGAAATTACAGGGGGTTGAGCTCGGATTTTGGTGCTAGTGGAACATTTTCTAGCAGAATGTCAGAGAGAAACTATTGAGACTGTTGGACTCGCTGGACGCCCCCGACTGCAGCTGAGACTAAGAAAAAGACAGACAGTTACTGGTCAATTCCACATGTCATTGAGAACAAAGAAAATCACCTGAGAGAGAAATGTCACCCCCTTTTCTCTCCATCTCTAACAACAATAATAATAATAATAATGATAATAATAATAATAATATATTAATACAGAAAAAAAAAAAAAAGATCAAATGTTTGAAACAAATCCTGTTTCCCCTCCTTAGTGATTCACATCCCTTTTTCTGTGTCCATGGCCGTGTGATTCATGTCACCTGTGCCAGCGATTTTCCTTTTGTATATCGTCGTTCACACACGCACGCACACACACACGCACACACACTTACATTTATAGTTATATAGAGATTTGTTTTTCTTTTTTCTAACATTTTTTTTTTTCCACACACAAAAAACGTGAAAAAAATAAAAATAAATTAAAAGTCAACCATGCACGCACACAAAAAAGACTGATGTGTAGTAAAATGCTTTACATTGCTGCCCCGTGTGTAAAACAGGGCCTAATTCTGTGTGTCTCCGTTCATATTTTTTAATGCATAATTGAATTAATAATGTTGGTCATCTTGTAAACATCATAATAAATCATTTTTGGGCCGTCATTTTCTCCGCGCTGTTGTTTGTTGTCATCTGAAGTCTCTAAACATGATAAATGAGGCCACTTTCATTTTTGTTTGTTCATTGTACACAGGGTTTTTTCTTCAGTTCCTACAGTTACTGTTGGTTTATGTTTTTGTTTGTTTGTTTGTTTGTTTTTTCACGGGTCAGTGTCTTCTTTCTTTTCCAGTTGGGAAGTATCAGTGTGGTTAACGGAAGCATCAAAACTCATTATATTATTGTCCTTTTCAACATCAGGCTCCAGCATCGAATCATCATTCGAATCAGAGTTGAGATCCTCCTCTTCGTCGTCCTCCTCTTCGTCTTCCTCCTCCTCCCCTGCGTGTGGCTCCTCCTCTGGCGACAAGTCGTCTTCAGCTTCTCCAGATGTTCCTGTCGTGTCGTCCTGAGCTGCCGGCAGACCTAGAGTGGGTGTGGAGTTGTGGACAGATCTCACCACGTCATGGTGGATCTTCTTGCTGAGGTCCAGTGAGTCGCTGAGACCCAAACCGGCTGCGTTCTTCAGGAAGAACAGGGAGCTGCTGGTGTCAGTGCCCAGGTTGAGGGAGCCATCCAAGCTGATGGAGGAGGGTGGGTATGGGTGGTTATAGTCAGACCCCATGTCGATTGGGTAGAGCATGGAGGGAGCATTGCTGTTGATGTGTTGGGACAACGCATGGAGGCGACCAGGTGAGGAAGTGGGAAGAGCCATGGAGACTGGAGGGACCACCGTTATATTTGCTCCCAGGTGGTGAGTGACCTCTTGTTTGGGTGACACAGACGGTAGCTCCCCCCGCTCCTGCTTTTCATGCTTCCTCTTGTGGGAGTCCATCTGGGACATGCCCACCACCGTGTGCTTACACTCGGGGAAGGTGCAGTGGAAGTGTGAGCACTTGAGCTTATATTTGCAGTCGGGAACCTCGCAATCGACGCTGGAGCTGAACTGACAGAAGCCAGCGGCGCTGATCACATCTTGCTTGCCGTGGTGCTTGCGGTGGGCCGTCACCTTGGTGCTGTCGGTGCAGCGGAAACCGCATCGGAGGCAGTGGAAGTGGGTGCTGTTGCCTGAAAACTGGCAGTCAGGGAAGTTGCAGCTGAGCGAGGATTTGAAGCGCTTGAAGTCGTCCAGGACCAGGTTGTCCACGCGGTCGTGGTGCTGTGCATGCTTGTACATGTGGGTTCGGCCGCAGAACTTGTAGCCACAGTTCTCACGTGTGCAGTGGTAGTGGGTCACCTTAAGAGAAAACTGGCAACTTGGGTCCTTGCAGTTCTCATAGAGGTCGTAGCGCCGGAAACCCTCCAGCATCATCCCTTCATCCAGCATCTTGCGTGACGACGCGGTCTTGCGGCGCTTGCCAAATGGTGACATGTCCTCGATGATCCAGAAGCGCTTTTTTGCACCAGTGGCCGTGGGGATGGAGATGGTGTTGCCTGGAAGAAAGGAGGAAAACACATTAAAAACCAATCAGTTCACAGAGTAAAACCCACAAAGTACAAGCAAATTACATAGCAAGACCCTCGTCTAATGCGCAACCTTACTCAGCCCGAAGTGGTTCATGGCTGAGTAAGCACAGAGAGCAACACATTTTTTATTCCTAATTTCCAGAATGATTAAAGGAGAGGGAAAATGATAGATTGACTTTGGAACATGACACTTTTACAGGGTGTCTCCAGCCTCCAAACAGAGGCGGAGCTGTGGGTCTTAACCGACCCTCTTATCTCCATGTTGTTTTATGAGGGGCACCCACCTTTTGCAACACCCTGCGGTCACTGCTAATGATGTGATCCCTGTTCTGCGAGACAGGAAGCAGTGGGCCTCGATAAAACTTAAAGCGTGATTAAAATGCTGCTGATGCAGCCTTGTTAATGGAAGCTAAACAAGGCCCAGGCTTCAGACGATGTGTGCCAAATTTACTGCTCTGTCCCTAAATCCTAGCAATGCAAAAAAAAAAAAAAAAAAACATGAAAGCGGACACAATGGTGCGAGTAAAGTAATTTAGCACACTTATTCTGATGCTGTAGTAAACATTCACTTTTCATCGTTTATTTTGCATAACAATTCTCAGTTTTCATGCAGAAAAAGTCCTTTTTTAACTTTTATTTTCTTCCGGGTCACACAGTTAAATGCTGCATACGATTCAATTCAGTGACAGCTGCAGTGTTGGTTTGCACCGGGGATAAGTACCTGCAGCATCCTGCACTATAGGGACGTCATTTTTAACTGGAGTCGGAGTGGCAATGATGGGGCTGAAAGCTGGTGTGTTGGTTGGCATGACAACACTCCGAGTGGCTCCCAGAGAGGCGCTGAGCAGAGAGTATGACAGACAGGATGGAGAGAGGAGGTATGGGAGCGAGGGGAGAGGAGGTCGGAGGAGAGCAGGAGAGAGGGATGGCACCTGGGCCTGGAAACCAGGCTGAGGAGTGGAGATTTGAGGAGGTGGTGGTGGTGGTGGAGGAGGGGAACAAGGAGGTGCATTTTGGATAGCGCTAGGGTCAGCAAGGTAGCCTTGTCCTGGAGAGACAGGTTGACCAGAGAGAGTGAAGGACAGACAAGAGGAGGGGAAATACACACACACACACACACACACACACACACACACACACACACACACGCACATTCATACAAAGAGAGATGGGAGGTAAAAGGGAAGATAAAAGATAAGAGAATGATACAAAATGAGGCCCATTTCACACAAGTAACCCAAACACCAGCCAAATCAACAATGATGAGTGTAGTGGATAAAACTGGCAACACATGGAGGAATGTGAAAATCACAGGCAGGCTCAGATTTAGAAAGAAAAAGCAAGTAAGTTTGAAGAAAATGAAAGGAAGTTTCTGCTTTCCTGTCCTTTCTCCCACAATTCCACCCTCTTAAAGTGCTGAAGTCGACATAAAGCCACAGGGATGATCTCTGGCCAAAGGAAAATGTAATAAGCTACGTAGAGTGCAATAACTCAAACCACTGATGTACAAAATGGATGTTTTATAAGGGATGACCACGCAAAACCATTTTGTCCACAATTCAGAACAATACAGCATTGTCATCAACCTTTTATAAAATGACTGTTATGGAAGTCAAACAACTAAATCATAAAAACCTGACCAGAGAAGGCATTCAAATGAAAATATGTTGCTTTTCTTGGTAAAGGCAAATGAGTGAGAAATGAGCAAAGCCCCTTTGTATAAATGAGAGATGGGGAAATTTCACTTTTTTGATTAAAGCTCAACATGCTGCCATTTAAACACCCCTCTTTTTTTGTGTGTGTTTTTTTGTATATCATCTCACCTGCTGGAGAACTATCATTGCCCACTGGTGTGCTTGTACAACTGCGGTCCTGGTTTGAGGACTCAGAGGAAAGGCCCAAGGGGCTGCCGCCTCCTCCCATATAGTCCATGTAATCATCAGTCTCATCCATGACACCGGAGAAGTTGGACGTGAAACTGCCCTGGTTCACCATGGACCCAGACATCATGCCAGATGCATGCTGCATCTCATCTGTCCTCTGACCAAGAGGCATCACCTGGAAAACAAACGATCGTCATAATAAGGCACATTTGAATATATCCTTGAGTAAAACATATCATTAACGCAGGTGTTGGCTCTTGGATCGCAACCAAGCATTTCCTAAAACGACAAAGCTATTTTTGAAAGAATGAAACTCACTTCTGTCATTATACGAAGACTTACAAACAGAAAAAAAAGAAGAAACCAAACTAGAAGATCCACATTTTTAAAATCTACGTAGGGTACAGACTGTACTGTATAGTTTTGGTGTCGAGTACGCGCCACTGCTCCACGGTGAAAAATGTCATTAAAAACAATTACACAAATGCTCGTTGATGACAGGATGTGAGGAGTTCTCTTTTCGACGGAAACTGATTCGTAGAACAACAAGTGAGATTTAAGAAAAACTAGGTCATTAAGACCGATTGTTACTGA
Organism: Microchirus variegatus; assembly: GCF_963457635.1. NCBI lineage: Eukaryota > Metazoa > Chordata > Actinopteri > Pleuronectiformes > Soleidae > Microchirus > Microchirus variegatus. Next base: position 19,510,243 of record NC_139810.1, read on the forward strand.
CTATTAAACACATTTACGAGAAAGTAAGTCACAAAATACTTCTGCTCAGTTATTTTTAACTACACAAATTTCTCCAATCTTGTTTTTTGGATTTTTTTTTTTTTTTTTTTTAATTATCATATTACATAATTATTGATAGGTAGCCTTGTGTGTCCAAATTGCCTCTTTGACGCACAAATGACAAACTGAATGTGTTTTAAATTATGGGCCTTTATTCTTGTGGGTTTGTTTTTCACATACGCTTATATAAAATGAACTAAACATACCTGGATGTTTTTGTTTCAAAGATTTGCCACTGATTTATTATAAGGAAGAAATCTGTCAGTTAAAGGGTGTGTGAAGGTACTTGGCTTTGTTTCAATACATATAATTCAATAAATGTTTCAGCCTGTGTTTTTGCTCACTGACGTGTTCAACCCATATTTTCCGTTAATTACCCTTTGCGGAATGGCATGTTTTATATGCCATGATGTGCGTGCGTGCGTGCGTGTGTGCGTCTGTACCTGGGATGGGACTCTGTCAAAATTCTTCCCCAACATCCGCCTCATGTGTTTGCGTGCATGTGATGTCATCTGGTGCTTCAGCAGGAAGGAGAACTGGCAACCCTCGCGGATGCAGTGGAAATGGCTGTTGACTTGGTTATACTTGCAACCTGCACGAAGGGAAAAACAGCAACAGTTGTAAAGTCTCCGTTTGCAGATTAATCTGTCTTTGGTTGATTGCGAGGCGTCTGAGAACAGCTCGGGTGGTAAATGCAATATTATCCGCATGACGGTGTTATGATTAGATCAAACACAGAGTGAAATATTTTTAGGTTTTTTTAATTTCATGATATACTCTAGCACTGACAAAAGAGGGATCGGGTTTCAAAGTGTTTCGGAGTGCACATGTAGGAGGAATATTAGATCACTCTGGTGTCACACTGAGCAAGTCAAGGCTTCTGTTCACTAAACCTGTGGAGCTCTTTTATTACACTGACATGCTTTATTCAATTAAGAATTTACATAAATAAATTCTCATTTTCAGTGGGCCAATAATGCACACACCCCTGCAAACCAAAGTAAATATACAATTATTACCATATTAAATTCATTTTTCAAAGTATCTCCATTGTCATTTTTCCTTTTGTTCTCCGTTGCACTGCTGTCTGCTTCATATCCTTGTGTTCTTTTCTCTTGTTTTAACTGGTCTGGCTCTAATTGCTTTATGATTTCAAATTAAATGAATGTTCTGTTTTGTGCCTGTTAATCAAATACCATTATATAAAAGCAGGCAGAAATAATTGAAAGAGTAACATGCTGGGCAGGTGCTAGCATGTCAGTAACCATGGCGCCCGGTTTAAGAGCACAACATGTCTGTGTCATCAAACAGCTTTTGCACACACAACATTTTAAACACGCAAAGTTGAGCAAATAACAGTAACCCCCATGACATGAAGGGCCTTTTGTGAGACAGGAACCTGGTAACATCATCAGCTGTGTTCAGTTTAATGTTGCTGCCATGGATACTGGCAACCCATCAATTCTTTATGACTGGAGCGCTAGCGATGGTAATCCTTTCTGTTTTTCCCCCAGCCCAAACAATACAGTTGGCGGATCAGGCTGAGGACAAAAAACAGCTGTTTAGGGCCTGTTTTTGTTTGCTTTGTTTCAATGTTCTGAAAAGCTTGTGTAACCGCCTGAAAAAAAAACCAGATCACTTTTAATTCATTTTGCTGCAGTGGCAGTGGTAGCTGTGAGGCGCAGCTTCACAAAACAAACAGGCTAAAACAGACATGCCGGATAATTAACAAACACAAACCTAATTGCTAATTTCTGACAGGGGCAAAAGTAAGAAGAAAACAACCTGGTTGTGACTTCCCCCCTTTGACATTATTGCTCATACAGTACAAGCAAGACTTATACCTTTGGGACTTGACTTGCCATTTAGAAAATGCAACAGCGAAAGCTGCGACCGTGTTTTAAACCGCTGTTTGCAAACACACTCGACAAGAATCAACCAACCCCAACCAAAGGAACAAACAAAAAAAGTAAAGAAGTAATAAACAGAACTTTCTTTTTATCTTACCGAGCCTCCCACACTCCTCTCTCTTGGTAAAATATTTGAAACCATTGGCGGCGCGGCGCTCGGCCTTCTCGTGCTTCTTGATGTGCCATGGCAGCTTCGTGGTGATGTTGGTGACAAAGAAGCAGCCAGGCCGCAGACAGTGATAATGGCCCCTCATTCTGAACTCGCAGTGCTGCAACGGAGACACACAATTTACAATTCCATGAGTCAAAGGAGATGATTAATATTATTATTGAGCTTGTGTGCGCAAAAAGTTAAAGTAAACACTACACACACACAGATTCTCACAGAGCTTTCCTCTCTGGTCTTGTGGAACATCCCATACTTCTAGCATGATTACTTTTTTTTTTTTTTTTATTCCAGGTTTCCATCCAAACATGTCTGTGCAGCACCATCTGCTTGTGAGGCCCAGATCCCAGAGGACTGGGCTAAATAAGATCTACTCAGCTTAGGAGACGGGGCTGCGGGGGTGTGGGGTTGTGTGTGTGTGTGTGTGGGGGGGGGGGGGGTGGGGGGGTGGTAGGGGGGGACTTTTTTGTGAGATGGGTGATTTTCGACACATTAATGAATTCATTTAAACGCTTTTCCAAATACGGGCTCATGAGAGCAGGCAGGGGCTGCCATTAAGGTTTCATTTGCCAAGCATTCCCCTGATTTTTGCCCTATTCCAGACAGCCTTGTTTACTGTGCAAGTGACAATGATTTATTGGGTAATATCAGCTAAATTGGCCTTTTCTGAGAGGAGAATGCGGCAGTCAAAATGACATCATTGACATATAAACAGGCATTACTGGGGTGAGTCGACTGTCTTTTTCAGCAGAGATGGAAGACAGGGAGCAGCGCTTGTGAAAGCCTTGAGTCAAATAACCTCAAATACTGGTCTAATAGATAGCATACTTCATGCTTAGAAATTCAGGGAGATGACAGTAGGTGATTCAGCTCTTGGCAGAGTTATTGAGTGCCACTCACCTGGTTGGGACAGAGACACTGGAGAGAGTAGTAGGCGAACTGATCACGAATGTTGACCAAGTTGTTGCTGGGGTTGATGTGGTCCAAACAGTGGGACTCGGCCTTGCCAGACGTCTTGCACACGTACTTGCAGTTCCCAAACAAGCAATGGAAGTGGAACTTGTTTGAGTACTTACAGTCAGTAGCTAAACAGGGATCACTGGATCAAAGAAAAAATGGAAAAAGTTACACTGTCAGTTTCACAAAAGGAAAAGCAGAACCGTTGTACTGTCAAGCACCGACACAAAAAAAGCTCCTCATACTTTTCTTGGAACTGCAGGAAACCAGGTTTCACTTGAGGCTTCGCATTCTCTAAAGAGGTGGTGGCCAGAGGCGAGTTCGCCGGCAGGCTGGGCATCGAGGCCGACATCTGAGGGATTGTGCCGGTCAGCTGCTTCCAGGCAAGAAGGGAGGGAGGAGGAGAGCTGTAGCCACCAGAGGAGGTGAGGTGTGCCACATCCATGGCGGAGTTGTTGGCCATAGACACCGGTGCAGCAGGCTGCAGAGGGGCTCCCTCACTGGACTCCTTGCCCTCACCAAACTGGGACTCTGACTTTATTTTCAAGGTGGCTCGGAGGTGGAAACTACACAACAAGAGGGTAGGTCATAATTTTAATGCTGATCAATGAAAAAAAAAAAGAAATTCATTTTCTGATCACTAAACCTGTGTGACACTCACTTAGCATGTTTTATGGCTCCATCCACAGTGCTGAAGAGAGCGCCACAGTCTTCCACCACGCAGTGAAAGTGGACTTTGTGAAGGAAGTCACACTGAGACTCACAGAAGTCGTCTGTGTCAAACCTAATCATTGACAGATAAATAGATAAACTGTAAACGTGCTGCCGTCTCACACAACAAACACTAACAAGACAACTGGGTAAACTCCTCATTTGACAGTAAATGACTGCAACTTCATCACACAGTAAGTCAATTATTTCAGGGGGTTTTCAGTTCCTCACATCAAGACGAGACCAAATACGTCGACTCACTAACCTGCGGAGGTATGTCCTCCAGATCTCAGTGTGTTTTTCTAGAAGGGGCCTCTTCAGCTCTCTGTTCAGATACTGTGCTGCCTCTGAAGGGTCACTGCCCTGCTCCAGCTCTGTCTTCAGGTTCATGGCGTTGAAGAGAGCAGGGTTCACCTGTGACATCTACAAAACACACAACACACGTGACTTGGTAAAGCATTGAAAAAAGGCCTAGTGTTCTTTTTTGGGTGCAACCATATTGTGTGATGTAGTGGCTTCAACCAAAACCCCTGAAAACTGACACGGCACGAGGAGACAACAGGTCTTCAAGCTTCTTCTCTGTCTTTGTTTATTAAGTTCTCTCATTGAGGAACCATGATCTTTAATGATCAAGGTCAGATCACTCCATATACAGGTCCCAATGAGTCCTGAATGTGTCCTCACTTCGATTACAATGGACACATGAACAATATCTGGTCTTGGAAGACGGCCTTTTCAGCTGACATCCTCTGGCCATTGGCATTATTAAACTAATCAGGCCACTATGACAATATTCACACTGATTTTCCTGATGATTAAAACTTTTTACAGCACAAGGAGAATTTCTATTCAGCTCCTCTCGTCTCCTCTCTCTGTCACTCACACACACAAACACCCGGACTTATCTGTACCATGATCAGATCATTTGTGTTCACAGGAGACCTCGGGAGACCAGGATGCATTTTAATACCAGGTGTGAACAGTCAGTGTCAGTCAAATAAGATATACGAGTAAGACGGTGTCCACTTTGATCTTCACAGCGACAACCCAGCGTGCATCTCAATTTCCATGACACCATTATTTAGACTTAGGGAGGAAAAATGAGGGACGCGTCATCCGGTTATTTTCCCCACCTGCCTTTTTAATCAAATAATTCACAAACTCTATAAATAAACGTAGAGTGAGGCGAGGGAAGAAAAAGTATAAAGGAGGAGAGAAAATGGATGGCAAGTTCAAAACAGCTCATCAAAAAACAAACATCTCTATATATCTGGCATGGCATCCAGCTACTGCTTCATTATATTAATTTGTGAGAGGTGCGGGGAAAATTACACTGTATGAAAAATGGCTGGAAAATTTAAATGATACAAACTCATCTTATTAGCGGTGAAACATTAAAAAACAAACAGGCCCCTTCGCGTCTCGCTAATTTGTCTTGGGATGAAAGGCGTTTGATGGATGGATCTTACCTTATTCATAAGCGAGGATAAAAGAGATGTATTCCCCGGTACAGGGTGTCCGTTTGATTCATTACTGGAACAAGGAAAATGAACAATGTTTAGTCAAGATTTGCATGAGAACAGTAAATATTACTATTTATCACACAAGGTGTGCCTGTATAATGAAGAAGAAAAATGCTGTCTTCTTAAGAAATAAGATCTACAGTGAGTTGGAGGGAAGATTGGACTTGAAGGTTTATGTAAACATCCTTCTCACAAAAAATGTGTTGAGGATTTTATAATTATGTGCACATACATAAATGAGATATTTGTGATAAATAATATAAATACAACTCTGACTCAGGCTGCCAACAGTGTAGAAATCATCGATCAATCACAGAAACCTCATTTTGGTGTTGATTTATTTGTCGAATATACTGTATTAGCTAATTTTACAGCGGGGGTTTATACATAATATTAACTCACTGTGTGTACCTGTGGTCTTTCTTGCTCAGGTCCAGGCTGTGCTCCTGCGTGGAGTCCTGGGAGGCCCCACAGTTGCTGTCCACCGGCTCCTGTTTCACTTGAACCAGATTGTACTGGCTGGCTGAAGCCGGCTGCCCATTCCCTGAGGATCAAGCCAGAGGCGCAGAGGAGAGAAGAGACAACAAAGTTATTGTTGGTCAGCATTATTACCGTATGACGAGATCCAATGTGACTTCTGTCCTGGCCCGAAAAGAATACTCTGAGTGATAATTATTGCAAAAATTATGTCAGGCTGTCAAGCCTTTTAAATGGTGATTGAGAGGCGGGAGATATGAGGGGAAAAGACTCCTTTTTCTGCAGCACTTGTCACAACTCATTTGCCAGGCTGCCTCTTAACTGGTCATTAAGTAAGATGCTAATGCTGAGGGAAAGTGGCAGTCTCAGATTGGCCGACCCCCTCCCTTCCCACCTTCCCTGTCTCCTCGTTGGCCTGACAACAGACGGCAGCCAATGCCACTGAGCGTACCCACAAGGAACAGGGGGTGCTATGTCGGTCAGATTGGAGCTGACAGCCAATCAGATTGGTTCAAATAGCATGACCCCTCTTTCACATTCTCCTCCAAATAGGTATTCAGTGGATGCGGTGAGTGAGGACAGGAGAAGTGAAATTAAATAAATAAGCAAATAATGTGGCGTGGAAGTTTAAGTCTGCCCCGTCTATCCACGAGGGACTGAAATATTAATTTGTCCCGGGGCTATACAGAAAAAGCTGGGCCTTTGTTTGACAATAGGTGGTGTTTTATTTATTAAAAAAAGAAATGGGAGTGGGAGGGCCCCACTGGAGCCTCAATGCAAGTCTGGAGAGCACCACCGGCTGTGATCGTTTGGTGAGGGATCAGTTGTTTAGGGATTGAAGCTGGTGCTGAGGGATTGTGACAGGCAAGGTCATGTGCCCTTGGCCCTCAGCCTGGTGCGTCCGCTCTCGTTTTTTTTTTTCTTGCCGAGGAGAAAACAGGACCAGCCTACGTGAGGGGGGAAACCGACCAGAGTTCCCCCTGCTACAAGATGACCCAGAGACATATCAGGGAGAATAGGAGTGGAAAAGCCCGTCTTGGGCCTTGTCAGCTGAAAGTGACGAGATGGGGAGGTATCACTGTCAGTGTCACTTCATTCTGACAATGGCTGAGGTTGGAGGGGCTCTGGGGGGGGTGGGGCATGGGTGGATCCCAATGAAAAACAGCAGTCAAACAATTTTGCATCTAATTTGAGGTCAGTGAATGCATACCAAGTCTCTGCAGAGTGCTCCCTCCCCTCCCCCAACGTCACCGAACTTTTACTAGCCAGACAAATCCTGCCTTGTCATTAACGATCTCATCAACTCTCAGACCAAATGAGAGGAGCCTCCGCTCACTATGTGATCTACACATGATCTCCAGGCAGAGAAATGCACTCCTTTGCTCTATCAGATAATGACTGAGCTTTACAGGTGCATTCAAAAGCAAAGATGAAGTTATATATACATTTTTTTTTCCCCAAAAAAAGACAGAACAAATGAGTTTGACTCAAAGCAGCTTCTTTCTGGAAATTATCCAGGAAAAATGTACAACCATGTAATTACTCCGGATAAGATACAGAGCTTGTGAAAGATCATTTGCACTGTGTATCTAATTAGTAAACCCTTCAGATGCTCGAATCTCTGAGAAAAACACTTGTGAATTAAATTAGAGTGGAACATTAATACAAAATACTGAGAAATTACTGAAAGCAGAAAGAAGAAAAATGTGCAATTCACAAGAGAGTTTCACACGTGCATAAAAAATAAACACTGTGTACAATAGCCACAAACACTGTGACTTTTCTCACATATTTTCAACAGAGAAGCACAAACCACTTCCTCCTATTTAAGCCATAAATGTCCTGTTCACACATTTTATGAAACAAGAACGAGAAACAAAACCACAGGTACCTCTCCATCCTGTATCTGCAAGGAAAGTTTACAATAAAATATGTGAATGAGGTAAAGGAGCTTATGTGAAACCGGCTTTGCTGTCCAGCAGCGAGATGCGCGCTGCAGCCGCTCAGCTAACCAACAAAGGGGGTGTTGAACGCACCATTGGTGGAGGCCCCCCCACCCCAGTGTTCAGACTAACGAGGTGGAGCTCAGCCTGACAGCCTGGGCTCAGCTTGGCTCCCCGGAGCAGCTGCCCCATCTCTCTCCCAGGGCCTGTCCTGCTCCAGGAAGACAACCAGGAATTGTAATCCTTCCCAGTCCCAACATCCGGAGATGCTCCCCCTTACAGCGCCTTTTTACAATCCACACCCCACCTGCTCAGGCTCAACACAGGAGGCCCCACTGCTACATTAATGCAAGACTGTGCTGTGCAGTGCATTATCAATTTAATACCTTAACTTCATTTCCACCAGCTTTGTTTAGAGCAGTATGATAAACAGAGACAAGGCAATTACCTCCAAGAATTATGTGGATTGTGTTTATGCTAAACAGATATTGACATGTTTTTTCTGGGAACAGAAGGTTTCTAGAAATTCAAAAAGTGTGTCTTTGCTGATGCATGGAAGTGTGTCTGACTTCTTGTATCAGTCGGAAAAAAAAAACTTTCAGCTCTGGTGCATTGAGTCATTTCTGCCTGAGAGATTTCAGTTTTTTTTTTATCAGTTTGCATAGAGGATACGAAAAAAAAAAAAAAAATGTTTTGTTCTCGCAATTTCTGAACTTAATTTCATTCCACCTCCATTTGCTTGGAACGGGCGCAGACACAGATAAGAGACCGATGATGAGGAAACATGTTCGACACAAGCCCCAGGAGCCCCCGCTCTGAACATCATAAGAGACTTTTACAGGCTCTATTCTCCCCTGTCAGCGCATTTATCTCCAAATGGATTGTGGGTATCTAACAAACGATCAACACAATAACAAGCCCAGAGCAGAGGACCATGCCTCCGGTATGTCCCTTTAAGCCTGTAAGAGGCAGTTTTTTTTTTTGTTGGCCTTTCTCTCCACTGTGAGTGAGTGAGAGAAATGACCTCTGAGTGCACTCTCCCCGCTCTGGCTGTGGTCGAGTCAAGTTCACATACAGACAAATGGACGTGGCTTAAATTCTATATGCAGTATATTGTATGTACTAGTTAATGATAAACTTAACATTATAACTTATTAATTAACGGGTTTAAACAATTATATACGTCAAAAAATGTTTTTAAAAAGTAAACCCACACAGCTTTTATGGGATCATTGTCGGAGTGTGTGTTTGTGAAGTGACTAACCTGCATCTGGGTTGTTGGAGGGCTTCAGGGCAGCGGCTGCCAGTCTTGCCATCATGGGTGATATCAGCCCTTTACTTGCTGAGATCTTCTCCATGATGGAGGAGGCGGAGAAGGAGGTTGGGGTGGACGCCATGGCTCCATCTGCCCCCGCTGAGGAGCTACCTTGGGTTAGTGAGTCGGTGGGCATGGAGTGGGCCACAGAAGATGCGATGGACATCAGGCTAGCGGCCGGTGTTGGTGGTTGCAGAGGCAGCCTGGGGCTCATGAGAGGGAAGAAGGGGTTGGAGGCCAGAGCGCTATTGGAGAGGGCAAGGGCCACTGGCATGTTGCTGGGAAGGGCCTGGGACAGCAGGCTGGACATACGTTGGCCCGCACTGGCCAGTGTGGGCGTACACTTGATGGCTAGGCCGGCTGTGGATGAGGAGATTGCAGTGGTGGGCGTGGCCAACAGGTGTGGTACAGTGGTGGACTGTTGGGTCGTAGGCGAGGCACTCAGGCTTGAATTTTTGCTGCTGATGGCTGAGAAATCCATCAGGTCATCGTTGCTCGATTCGTCCTGGTCATCCTTTGGCGGCAGATAGGCGGAAGAGAGGCCCATGACACCCGTGGAACGGATGTGCCGGCGCTCGTGTTTGCGCTTGTGGGAGGTCATCTGGCTGGTGGAGGTAAAGGTGAAGCCGCAGCCTGAGCGGATGCAGTGGAAGTGGTTGGTAGCTTTGCTGTACACACAGCCTTCGTACTTGCACTCCTCGTATTTGTAAAACTTCTTGAAGCCGTCTTTTGCATAGGCGTCATCCTTAATGTGGTAGCTCTTGTGCTTCTCAATGTCACACTTGTTTTTGAAGGTGAAGGTGCAGCCTGGGCGCCTGGGAAAATGAAAGGGAAATAAGGGGGAAACATGATTCCAAAGCTCCGTTACAAAGTCTCTTCTGTACCTCAGTGCAGTTGGGGGGTCATGGAGAGGGTCCACATGACTCAAATATTTGTCAATGGAGTAACGATAACTGTGAGGTGGTTCGGTGACACAGCAGCAGCTCATTGACACATCACAACCCTCAACCACTGCCAGAGGGAAACATTCCAGCAAGTGATTATAACCATTGATAAGAGTTATGTGGTGCAAGCTCTCCAAAATAAGAGCATGGTGAGCATGAGTTTGTAGCATTTAGCTCAGTGCACAATAATTATAACAATGGGCCAAGAAGACCATTTTTCAATTCTGGTAGGGATCTGGAAACTAATACAAAACGACAAAAAATAAAATATTAATAACTGTGTGAAGAATGGTAGTGTATTGACATTTTTGAAACATGAGAGGCCTTGGTGGAGGTTTGCACTCTTTGAGTGCTTTCTTATATTCTTCTTTTTCCCTCTTTCTCTTTTTCGCTTAACTTAAAGTTATAATACAAATCATTATGATCTATGGTTGTTCACATGCGAGTCAACAATTTAAACTGATCAAAAGAGAATTAATGCACTGTAATGCACTTTGTATAGATATTTCGATGAAACATGAACCACTTTCGACTGAATCACCTGCAGTGGAAGTGCGTCGTCTTCTGCCCATAGAATTGACAGCCGACGGTGCCACAGTCCTCAGTGGCTCGAAACCTCTGGAAGCCATCGTTGATCAGCTGGGCGTTCTTTTTATGGAAGTTTTCATGGGTCATGACGTCTGAGGTGCTAGTGTACACCTTGCTGCAGCCCACCTACAAGCAGAAACAAAGCATGGTAATGGAAAAAAAAAAAAAGAAAGATGCAGGGCCCTATAGGAGATATGAGAGTTTCAGTTTGCAAGAATGGTTTGTAAAAAGCGAACTTCTAAAACACGGCGCTTTACATCAAAGCGTGTGGGCTGTGAAGTACTGTAAAAGTCAGTGAGGTGGGAGTTGTGTGTGGTTAAGAAAATGGTAGTGGCCTAGAAATGGGTGAAAGAATGTTGTTTTCTCATGTTAACAATTCACCGTGTTGTAAAGTTCTGTGCACCAGGGCAGGTTTCAACTGAAACTCGCGTAAATTGAAAAACAATCTTGTCATTGTGAGAGAAAATATGACTGAAAGAGGCAGTGGTCACAGCAGCAGGCAGCTGAAAATACAGTACCTTCCTGGCAGAGCTGCCTTTTAGAAAATGAAATTCATATTTGGAGAGACTGTCACCACAAACTTTCTGTCCTACTGAGAACATATTTCAGAGGTGGAGGGGCAGAGGAGAGCAGACAGGAGTAAGATGACTGTCATGGTCTTTAGTTTAAAATGATCTGGTACTCAGCAGCGCACAGAGCCAACAGAAGTGGGGGGGGAAAAAACAGGTAATGTTTGAATTAAAAGCAGCAATTGTATATCATCCCTGGCACTTTTCAAACGTACAAACTGGGCAACTTCTCCATATTGAGTCAAACAATGAAAAAAATGTCACTCTGTTTTTTTCCCCCCACTAAATCAAGAGCGCTGATGCCAACATCTGCAGGTTCTCAGGGACTGTTAAAACAAGGGTTGAAACGTCCTAATAACAATTACACTGTTAGAGGGGTTTAAAAAAGACCATCCTCTGCTGCACTGCTGCCCTGGCAGCAAGAAGCCTCTCGGCACAATGGCACTTTGAAAATAAGCAGATGTAAAAAAAAAAATTAAACAAATCCAGAAGAGGGAACAATCTCCGACTGGCTGCTTGGTACTAAAAGATGAAAAATGTGTAGTTTATATAAACACCTAACAAAATGTTATCCATGCCAATTAAGGAGTGAGAGAGAGAAGCACAGGCAGCGCTGTGTGTCTGTGTGTTCACCCGTTTTAATTTTTTTTTTCTTTTATTTACTTTAGGACCTGTTTTGCCAAAACGCTCTTTAAAGACACTTTGGTGTAAATGGAAAAAGTGCTGCCTTTAATTCCCTTTCACAGATACGAGTAAAATGTGCAATTCTCAAACATCCTGAGGTAATGTGAGCCTTACAAGTGCCCTCATTTCCCAGATCCAGGCATCATTTATATAATGATACTCCGCAGCTCATTATTTACCTTCCTTTTTTTTTTTTTTTTTTTGGTTTTAAACTTCCCCGTAAATGTCACTGACACGAAAAAAAAAAAAAAAAAAAAAAAACATTTTGGTAACCCTATCTGGTTTACTGATTTGCAGAATATAAATTGAATGATGAATTAATAACATCATATTAAATGCTTTAAATCAGCATTGAAACGCTGTGGGTTGTTTGCACTGTATGAAATCCCTCAAGCATGTGTGGTCATATTAGAAGATGCTTATTTGTCTGCTTTCACGTGCATGCGTGTGTGTGTGTGTGTGTGTGTGTCTGCTTTCAGGTTTATTGTACGTGTTTGTGGGTTTATTGTGGGCAGGTGGAAGTGGAAGAGAGGAGCCTGCGTGTAGTGTACCTGCATGCAATGGTAATGGGTGCTTTTTCCATTGAGGTGGCAGCCGTGGTAGTAGACACTGCAGTCGTCCAGAGGGCTGAAGCGCATGAATCCATGCTGCAGAGAGTTGTCCCTCTTCTTGTGCATGTTGTAGTGCCTGATCACATCCTGCTTACTGGTAAACCGCTGCAAAAGGGGAGGGGGGGGGAAATGTACAGCAACAGGTTGGTGTTTATTTAAACCGGTCACAGAATCAGCAACAAGTCACTTTATCTCTGTGGAAGCAGCAGCTGCAACATTTAGGAGCCAATTGGCAGTTGGGGAGGGTCGCATACGCAGCAATGGAGAGGGCCCGGGATGTCTTAAAATATGATGTGTTCCGTGGTTATTGATTTACTTCGCATATATATCCAAGTTGTGTCCCCGTCCAAATGCCACGCTAAAGGGCTGCGAGACTTTCGGAGCGCAAGATAAGCTCGGAATGAAACTTGAAACATATGAAGCATGTTCTCCATACACACCCCCACACACCCCGTCCCCCACCCGCCCCCGTCCTTACAGGTAGACTCCCGTTCCACCGAAATATTTTTTAATTAAGACGAATCAATTGGCATGCAAGATCACAGTTCTAATGTTTCTGATGCTGGAAAAATTATGTTCCGTACAGATGGTTTCTTAGACGTGCACAGGGGAAAACAGAAGACAACTGAAACAAACAAACAAGCCAAGCAAAAAAACACTTTCAATTCACTGAGATATGATTCCATTTTTAATTAAAGCATTAACACTCAGTTTTGACGCAGGCTTCGCCTGTAGTGAGTATGCTAAAATTACAATGTTAATAAATAAAGAAATAAAGAAATCTCCCCCCCTCCCCACACCCAGGAGTCAGGAAGGGAAAACAGAAAAGTCATTCCACAGAGACCTGCAGCAACCAAATCTGCTGTAATTGGACTTAAGCTGATGTTACAGAAACTGTAACGAGAGAAGCACCAATCAATGAGGTATTTCTCTCAATCCATATTTATCTCCAGTTGAGGGAAAAACATCAGAAAGACCTATTCTAAAAAGCAAATAATTGCCGCACAAAGTAGGGTAATTGCTCTGTGTCGTGTGTTTCACTCGTGCACAAATAAAAAGCTAAGATCTCACACAGCTGTTGCCGCCTGCACTTGGCCCGTTTCCAAATGCATATTTCTAAGATGTTTGAGTCTTGTAAGAGCAAACACTTCATTAGGATTTTTAATCTCATAGACGAATGCTTCAGATTCATCACTTTTTTGAATAATCTTCCCCGAAATCTCAGTTTTAGCCTTTGGGTTTTTGATGACCGGAAAATAAGGTGAACTGCAGTCACGATAAATTCGATCCATCAAGCTGTCCAAAATAGGCCATGGAGAGAGCTGACTGGGAAAAAGATCTCATTTTCAGTTGAGTGGTGATGAAGGTTGTGAGCCACTTGCTACATTTATTTTAGGATTCCCACTAGTGTGGCAAGATGCACACTCTCGCTCATGTACAAGCCCATGAAAGGAGAATGTTAAGACTCAGCCAATAGCCCAGAGGCTGGCAGTGGGATAATATTCCAGGAGTGTGTGTCATGTAACATTTCATGAGTTATCGCTTCGAAACGGGCTGCTCATCACTGCCTGCCTGTTTTTTTCACGGTATTGACATCCCGAGTGCTGGCACCCAAAGCATATCTGGGTTTCCATGCAACACAAAAGCAACAGAGAAATGTGGACCTGACCGTGGAAATTGCCATGATAACCTGAACTAACACTCTAAATAGTGACATGAAATGATTTTCCTTTGTATTCCTCTCATCAGACTGTGAAGTGGGACTCATGCGGAAAATAAAAGCTTCGATATGTAATGCTTTGCTCCACATAAACAATATTTATCGAGCGGTAATCTCTCTTGATCGGGAGCAGACAAAGGAGATTACGTCTGAAGATGGCTTAATTCGGAAAATGCTAAGAAAGGGAGGAAAACACACGCAGCACTAGCTGTGCATGGATTTTTGACGTCTTTGACAAATCTACCCATGTTTGTCTAATTCTCTGAGGCCATATGCTACAGCAAACACACGGTCTGTAATATGATCTGCTCTGTGGGTTTTTTTTTCCTCCTTCCTGTGCCATACAGGACAACTCCTGGGACCAGGACAAGATTAATAACGTGAAACAGAAATAATGACAGCCCTCCAGTCATTGGCAGATGTCTTTATGAAAAAAAAGAGAGAAAGCGTACATTTTTTTAAAAAAAAAGAAAAAAGAAAAAAAAAGGGCCATATCTCATGCATGTTTACAATAACCCTTGTGATGAAAGGACAACTGTCAAAGATCAACTGTGCTGGGAAGACACCTGCAAAATGAGCGAGTGCAAACACTCACAGCCTGTTCCACAGACCAAAGGCCAACAAAGTTTTTTTTTATGTGCGTAAACTTTGGCTGGGTGTAACGGCAAATGAAAAGATGACACATTATCCTGTTTGTCTATCCTAAGATCAGCCTTTGTCGGAGCCCGGACAAAGGAGAGGATACTCTGCTTTAAGTCACCCAACCTAACCTTGTAATGAATAAATAATGAAACTTAAGCACACATTAGCTGGTTTTAGCCAGTGAGGGCGGGACTTAAAACAAAGCCACATTTGTCTGTTTTTTTTCTTTCTCTGAATCGAGTGAGGTTTGAGGCACAGTTTTCAGCATAAAGGGGGGAAATTCAAACAATGTGTATGTTGGTGATGCTCAAAGAATGATAAATTTACTCACGCTCACCTGGTAGTTACAGTCAGGGTCCATGCAGTGGTAATGCTCTCTATACTGGTAGGCACAGTGCACATGCCCACAGTGTTGACTTCCAGAGAACCTGAAACCCAAGTTATAGCAAAACACATTAACAGTTACATTAACATCTCCACTGAGCAGTGAATAAAATAAGAATCAAGACCTGAGAACATATAAGAGCTTATCACACTGAGAACAGAATCGCAGGGGAAGAAAACGCTGAATGATAAAGGAGCCCGGAAAAAAACCGGCACTGACATTAAAAAATAATTGACGCAAAATGAAAAACAATTAGTGCGGAAATTATCTGAAATTTCAAGAACGGCGCAAAATAAAACAAGTGAAGTGAGTTTTCAAAGGCAAAGACCTTCTTGTGTCGTCTCACCTTCAAAGTAACAGAGCTCACACCTTCAAACCGACTTCTGCTTTCCACACTGCTGCAACAATTTACCCGTCTGTCACACCAATTTCAGCTAAATTAGCTCCATTTATTTCCAAAGCAGCCGTAAGAGACACTTATTACACTGAAACCCTTTTCCATGACACACATTCTCACGCCCCATAACTACTTTATTTCCCAACACTGTGAAAACCCCTGTCAAATCAATCCACAGTTATTTCAGTTTAGACACACTCTGAGGTAGAGGAGTCAGGTACACGCAGATGTGGGGACATCTCCGTCTACTTTTTAATCTGAAAGCCTTTCCTAATCTTGAGCACAAACACCAGCTTTTGTCTGTCACTAGTTATAATAATAATAATAATAAAAAAAAGGCTGCTGCTTGCTCCAGTACAACCACTTTTACGGTGGTGATTATAAGCCTGATGATGATGACTGTTAAAATCCTCCAATTACCAGTGAAAACACACAAATAAACATTTGAACTGCCGCTGCCAAGAGCTCCATCTGCAAGTGCAGCGGAGAGGGGGGGGGAAAAGGGGGCTGAGTAATTTTTTTATTTTTTCCATCTCTCTTTCTGTTTTTCCTTGTTAGGATTATCCCAGAGCTGCATTTACAGATCACTTTGCTGAGTTCATTAAGCTAATTGAACGGTATATCCACTACACTTTTTAAGTTGGCTGTGTGAGTGTAGATGGAAGTGGAGGGGAGGGGGGGGGGGGCTATGGAAAGGTTTGATGGATCTTTTTAGAAAAGACCAAACCAAGTCAGGACAAGTCTCACTATGAGAACACACAATGAAGTCAACATATGCCCCACGCATCAGCGTCGTCTCCACTCTTCTTTAAAACATACATGTGCATGCACACGTTTACACTCACCAACACACAAACCCGTCCCCCCCCCCATCCTCCAGAGACTGTGGCCCACCCCTCTGTTCATTGCCCAGCTGTATCACTTTGCCTCTGGACAATTCCCACTTGCCGCGTCAGGGGGCCTAATGGGCCGCTGCTATTCAGCAGCAGATTAAATATTAATATCACCACGATACAGAGATTGCAGCGCATCTCCAGTTACAATAGAGATACACAGATCAAAGTGCCGCGGCAACAGTGGGTGCATGAAAGCATTTAAAGAGTGAAAACTGCAACTAAACACTACCAGGGAAGCTCTTTAAAACATTTTACTGTGGTGTGGCGAGAAGATGAAGAACTTTTTTTTTTCTTTCCCCCTCTTTTCACAAGGACCGTGTGCCAATACGTTTACAAAGCTGTTTTTTTTTTGGTTTTTTTTGTATTACGGTGCACTCATTAGCCCGAGCACCGAGGAGGACCATCCCCCGCTTCTACCTCCCATCTCTGCGCTACATTTGCCCTTTTTATGAGCCCTCCTTTTCCATTTTTTTTTTTCCTCCCTCCTCTTCTTTCCTTTCTCTTTTTTTCCCAACCTCAACACGGAAATTGAAACTGTATCTGGGCTTATCTGCAGCCTCCCCGTGCATCAACTGCCGAGATGTTTAGACAAATTTTATGCATTATGCAGCGCAAATATCAAAACAGTTCTTGGCAGTGCCAGCAGAAGCCTCATTAAAAATTCCTTAATTAAATCTTCTTGCAAAATGTAATCAGTCCAAGGAAGAGGTTTTGTGTGTGTGTGTCTGTGTGTGTGTGTGTGTGTGGAGGATGTGTGTCTGTCAGTGGCAGGCTTTGATTTGTGCCCTTCATGTTATGGTTTGGAGAAGTAATCATTAATGCCAAAGCCACTTTGGCTTTTCAAATGCTGTTTTTTCTTTCTTTTTAAACAGAATAAACAAACAAGTGATAATCACCTTTCTAGTACGGGCTCAAAATTAATCCAGAATGGGGGGGCATTGTTCTGTGTCCATAGAAACCAAAGATACAGTACCTCCTCTCCCTTGATGCTTTTGTCGGTGATGGTGTGAAAGACTGGGTTTTTGGATCACTCGGGCTCTCGGCTGTTCAACAGTAAACGGCAGAACTAAAGAAAAACCTGGCCCGAGCTCATATTTTCTCTGCGTCAGTCAAAGCCTAAAGCACAGAGGCTGCACAGAGAGTTATGTTCGTCTCAATGTTTTAGTTGTTTTAGTGCTATACACACTGTGAGCATTTATTCAACCAGATACAGTGAGCGACCATCAAACCATTTCTCTTTCATTACCCCCATCCTTCTACTTCCTCTCAGCACATAAATTGAAGTCTTTTCTTAATTAATTTACTGTGCGTGGAACATTTTCATACCAGTCTAAGATCTCGTTACATCACTGAATAAAACACACCATCAGTACATAAAAAAGACCCATCTCTGTTTTGAGTATAATTTTTTTTTTTTTTTTTTTTACTGGGGCAGCACATTGAGGGATTTGCATACCTGGCAATATATTTCTGGTAGAGGTTGATGTCTTCGCCAGGAGGTTTATCTGGTGGCAGGCCATTTCTAATGCAACAGAAAACACAAAAGGGACAGGATTAATGGTGAGCTTGCGCTGCCTGTTGTTAATAAAAACAAACTGACACACTATTTGCTTACAAGCCGCTCCCAAACTTTGGACTATCAATATACATTTTCTTGTGTCATAACAGCGTTTTCATGTGCCGTATGAATCAGGGATTTAAGGTGCACACTTTGATGCATGGTCTCCCAACCAATGAAAGGCAAAATGCAGGAGCAAAGGGACATTAATCTTTTATGGGGGTATTTTGGTGAGTGCTCATATGCAAAACTGGATAATGGGGACGTGGAAGAAAAGCTCTGAAAAGGCCTTTTCTGGTAATCTCTCTGGACCTTGGCTCTGACGCTGATGTCAGGTTGTCGCCAAACTGTCTGGACTCAGTTCAAATTAAGACGTAAGACAACTCTGGAGCCGCAAACACATATGGATCAAGCTACTTGACTCAGTGCCACTTTTAACTCAATCCAATTCAGTGCAAAAGAGAAAATCGCTAGGATTGTTTTTTTCTTTTTTTTGCATGAGAGGGGTTGTTGTCTGTTTTTTGTTACCTGAGATGTAACTCCCTGATAGGAGCACAGTTAGTAGATGTCATAATACAGTTATTGGTTCTGCTTTCTCCCTCTCAGGGATGGCATTTAGCTCCATGTGAGCAGCTCCACACGGGGGATGACCTGAGGTTAATCTGGCCCAGAGGGGAGGATGTACTGCCAGACATTCTGCCTAGAACCCCCTCTCTTCCCTGTATACAAGCACCAGACTGGGTTAGTTAGCCAAGCTCGCGGCTCCACTGAGCCCCAACCTGACAAAGGCCAAAGCCGGAGGGAGAGGTGCCTGAGGGCTCTTGAACAGTGTCTTTGATAGGTCTTGACTAACTAGAGACAAGGTCAAAACCAATCAAACAGACTCCGGGATACTGGTAGTGCACACGACTGTGAGCTAGTTCCCCAAACCCCTCGTTTGCTTCCTTTAAAGTGCACTCGTAAGGCAGTGTTGAGTCGGCCCCTGTGACTCGCCGGGAGGTTAGTCATGGCTCCAAAGTAATTAAAGGGAGAGTTGTTACACCCTAGCCAAACGAAAGAAGTCAGTCACTTTGCGATGACTGTGCTAAATCAGTCTCCGCGGAGTGCTACAGCGAGTAAACACTTCATGTGCCTTCGCAACTCATCATGTTGTGGATCTATTGGGCGCTATGCGCTATTTCACACTACATTTCTGTTGGCTGCTGTAAACGTGGCAATTACCTTTGCGTTAAGCTAACTGACTCACAGTAGCAGTTAAGTGTGTGTGAGCTCCCCATAAGCTCCAAGGGTTCCCACTGAGAGACTATCAGAGTGAAGAAGACAGAACCTCTGAGCTTGGAACCTGTTCAATCCACCATTAAACTTTAAATTGGAAATTTACTGACAGATTATTTATTATCAAATTTTAGATACGCAACATTTTAGTGCAATTAGGGAAAGACGTAGGCCCCTCAAGTGTTTGCCGATGAGTACATGGGACACACGCTGTGATTCAGATGAATGCGTTCCATGATCGCTTATAGAGCATATGTTCTCCATCAAATCTCTGCTCAAACACACATGTATTCATCCATCTATCTATTTACCCAGAACAGCTTTTTGCAAAACACTTACTTGACCAGTCCATCTGCAAATTCATTGCAGCGTGGAACAGACTGATAAATGTTACAGATGTACTTCAACAGATGTTGAAGTACTAAAACTTCATGGCATTTCCATGTTTGTCACTACAACCCCATGATACATTCAGTGACTCCAGTTAAAAGTTTGCATGATCTTTTTTTTACCTAGGTTGTAAGTATTCTCAGATCAGCAAATGTTTTTCATTTTGATACTCGTCTATGCTATTACGTTTCATGTGTGAGCAGACTTACTTGACCGAGGACACGGTGCCTGTGGTGATGGAGTCAGTCTTGGAAAAGCTGGACTTCATATAGTCAGGGCTGTTGAAGCTCATCTGCCCTGTCTGGTCCATAGTGAGTCCTGGAGTGCTGGCCCCGGCTGCACCTACTGTGGGAACACCGGGAACTCCTGGGTTCCCTGGCGCTGTAGCCAGGACATTGGGCATCAGAGAGGCTTCGGGCGTTCCTGGCATCAGTTTCTGAATTGTTCTGATGTCGTACTTCGAAGGGCGGCCCACTTTGCCGGTCTTAAAGGCGATGGCACCGCCCATGTCAGGGTTGCCCTCACCAGGCTTGAAGAGGTGCAGAAACTTCACGTTCTCCAGGTCATACTTGGAGGGTCGCTTGTAAGCGTTACCGTTCTGCTGCTGCAGACTCTCACCCATCTTGAGCTTCTGAATGAAGAAGTCATACTTGGAGGCTCGGGATGTCATGTTCTGCATGTGAGAGGGATTGGGTGGCTGAGAAGTACCCAGCTGAGGTCCTCCTGGCTGTTTGTGGTCCAGGCTAGAGGGGTAGATCTGTGCCTCCGGCCCTGGGGCGCACCCCGGGGTCTGGAGCATCATAGCACTCTTGTCTTGGGTCATTTTTACGTTGAGGTCGTCTGGTTTGGGTGGGGTAGCATGCGTGGGCCAAGGTAGGGTCTCTCCGGCTTTTAGCTTACGAATGTACTCTTCGTACTTAGAGAAACGGGCACGCCGTGAGGCCTCCTCACTGCTGAGGGATGAGGGGTCTGAGGTAGCGGCTTTGAGCTTCTCAAAGCTGATCTTCTTGGTCAGCTCATCCCTTACTTGCTGGTCATCATAACCAAACATTCCCAAAAACTCATTCATTGTGTTAGCTGCATAGTCTCGCAGGGCAGATGCTTCACCTGTGGAGAAAAACAGAAGACTGCCTGTTTGTAAAATGTAATGGAACAACATTCCTATTTTTCCTCTTTAAAGCTGATAACAGTCAAGTTTGTGCTCCATGGTGCTACTGTAATTAAGCTTATTGATATGAATAAAGAACAGTACAACGTATACAAATATTAGTACAGTTCTTTTTCCATTTGAAGAGTGAAACAGCATCCAATTTAAAACCACTGCTTAAGACGTCAGATGCCTAATTCAGGTTACTAAATCAACATAAGAAATGGTTCCCTCTCACGATGCTCACTCGACAATGGTTACACTGTTGCTATGGTTTGTAGCTGGAGTGGATAGTCTATGTTTGACAATTTATTGTTTTGTTTGGCATCAAATATGGCGGGGTTCAAATTGATTAATCTAGCAAAGTAGCTTTGTGTTGAAAGTGTGGAATATATTTTGTTGGCCCAATTAATGTAACAATGCGATCTCACCTCGACATTTTGGCAAACATACGCCGAGATAATGAAAGAACTACGTCTCCGACATTATAAAGGGATCCATTTTGTGAACAGTGAATGCTCATGATTGATGTGATGCCATTATCCTTGTGACTTCACAAGTGTAGTGAAATTTCACTACAGGAAAAGTGATTTTACACTGCAGGCTACCGCAACACATGCTGCACACCTATAAACACATTGCCTGAAGCAATGCTCTTCCTGTTTCAGTTGCACTAAGGCTCAGTTTTAGAGAATTTGCAGATGAATGTACTGAAGGAGACGCTAAACGAAAAAAAATTTTTTTCACTACTGGTGAGGTTTTCAATTTTAAGCGTATTCTGTTTGAGAAAATATTACAACAAAGACACGTTAGAAAAACTATACAAGTTTTACAGCCTTGTATAAATTAAGAAATATTATGCATTTGATTAGAAATGTGTTTTATGATGTATAGTTCCGATTCTGCTGCGACATATTTTTCATATAATAATAAGTAATAAAAGTGAACAGAATTAATCTTTTCCTCTTTTTTCCACATAAGAACTGAAACAGCACTTCCATTTTGAGAGTCCATTAAATTGGACAACTTCCCCAAGGACATGGCAAAATACAGTATAGTCAATGTATAGTTTAATTGCATTATATGGAGATTAATTCTGGCCCATTAACTTTCATCCAGGTTAGTGCAAAGGGTCAGAGAGTGGGAAAAGGGAAAAATGATTTGCACTGAAAGCAGTGGAGGGACAAAGCTCTGCATAAAAAAAAAGAAGATCATGGGATAAAAGGCAAAGAAAAAGGGCTATGTGAGAGAGAGAAGCAAAGAAAAAAAAAAGAGAGACAGGAAGGACCATGAAACAGCTTTTCTCCAAACACAGTTTGCTGATCCAACTCTTAAACAACCAACTGTTAAACAGGAAACTAAAAAAACAGATATGACACAAATGAGGACAGATGAGAGATAATATTCATTTTAAACCTTTGGCCACGTTAGCTCGTCACTGGCACAGTGACAGAATCAAAGTTCAAACATTTAAAAGAAAATGTCTTGTGGCTTCTTCCGTGACCAAAGCACACACACGAGCTGGCTTGAGGTAATATCACCTACCACGCAGGTAATTAATACACAAATATTTCTGCTCTTGTCTCAGATTTCTCAGTTATTGCTAAATCAGTCGCCGTGTCCTGCTTTTCACATCTCCGGCCCAGCATGTAAAATAATCCCCAAATTTCCACTCACTGCAATGGGGTTGCTCCTCAACACAAGTGGATCAGTATGAAAGAGTATCTGCTGGATCGAAAGGGCATGAAAATTTGAAGGGAAATTGATATTTGAGAGGGAAAAACCTGCCTGATTGGCACAGACTATTTTATCAAATCTACCGTTTTTACATGTACTGAAACCACAACTTGACATATAATATGTACGTGAACATGTATTTACCGCAGGGTCCAACGCAATTCAGTTTCCCCTCTGATAAGAGTTTATAAAATACATCTTCACTTCACAAATCATCTAGTTTGACATTCCTCTCATTTGATTTGTTAATTTTAGTGCTTGCTTGGATTTTACTGCTACTGTATTTATAGGAGCATCTCAGGTCACAGTATATCATATAGCTCTAAAGTTAGGGCCGACCTGCTCACACCAGTAGTGAGTCAGAATCACACTTTACCGAATGAGGAATTACGACTAAAAAGGGAAAAGCGAAATTGAACTTCTTAAATTTCCAAATTAAAACAAGAAATCGCTCCCATCCCCGATATAAAAATGTCACATTAAATTAAGTGAATGAAAATGAATTCATTAAATATGAAAATCTACAATTTCAGTTTTAGAGTGAATTGCTATTTATTACAGAGGGACTGGTGTTGTTTCCTGGGAGCAGTGACTTCCTTTTCTCACGTTCTCTTTGATTGGAGAATTAGAAAATGATTCGATTCTCTTTATTCCTTCATGTGACGTGCTATCAGTGAGAGACAAATGATTTCACTTAAAAAAATCAAAAAAAATCTATGACTTACAAACCATGTAAATTAATTTTCTCCTCATGTGACTCCAAGCCGGGAATTATGGGTAATAAATAAGCAAATAAATATATATATATTTTTTTCCTTTTATTCTCATTGCTTTCTTTCCTGTTTCCTAACATGTCTGACATTTACTTCTGTGCTTTCTCTGCGGCCACTGCTGAAAAAAAAAAAAAATCTACAAATAAGTGGTTCCTAATCTTGACACTTCAGGCAAGCAAAATCCAGCACATGACACAGACCTGCCTTGTCTACATTTGAGGCAATTAGGCCACATTTTCCTCCACAGATATGATAACAGATGGGAATTATATCTCCTTTAGGCTGACCAAACATGGCCATCGGCATGGCACAGCTTCTCTAGAGGCAGAGGTGTCACTGATGATAAAGGTGCGTGCAAGTCGCTATATATGGACTAATCTAGAGTTTGAAAAGCCTCTAAGGGGCATCAGCTTTGAGCCACACAAGCACAATGTAGAGAATTTGGGTAAGAAATGTTTTCAGGGGGAGTTCAGTTAGGGAAGGTTTTTGAATAGTGGGATTTTTAATATTGTAGAAATTGAGTTTTTACAAAGCAATTTGTACCCCTATTTGTGAATTAGTTTTATGTGTTTTGTTGTTCAAATGGGAAAGCTGTATCCTCATAAATGGCACCCTGTTCTTCAGATTTCAAACTTCTTGGTGTTTAGTTAGTTAATTAACAGGCCGTAAACAGAGAGTGCTTTGAAACCGCTTGAAAATGAGCAATAACCTTTTTACAGTGAACCCAGAATTGCAAATGGAAGTCATGGTCAGGCACTGTTTGATCCATCGCTACGAGCATCTCTGTCATTGCTTTCATTTGTTTTTTATTCATTGGCTTTTGCGTTGACTGGCTTACGGAGGGCTCTAATGCAACATCTAAATTATCTGGGAAAAGTATTCTGGGGTTTCGCACTGATAGGAAATCCGCACGATGCCTCGATGTGAGGAGTTAAATGTTTTGAAGGTCGCAGTTTCTCTCATTGATCTTGCAATGTTTGTTAATTACATTGTCACTGATGTTGTGAGAGATAATTAAGCCACTATGTTTATATGCATAATTATGTGCACTCCGCATCAGCCTTTGAAAGACAGTGGTGAGAGAGAGAGAGAGAGAGGGGAAAATGTTTTAATTGTGAGCAGAGTAGAAACATGGCAATATAGATGCCCTAGTTACAATCAACAAAGAGCAACTCTGAAAGAACAAAAAAAAAAGAAAAACGCAGGCACACTAAAGACAAGATTTGCAACTTATGCAGCGTGCTCTCTCCCCGCAGTCTTCAAGCTCTCCAGCTTTGTTGTGAGATGTGAAGTAAAGGAGTGCAGTGGAGAGGAAGGTGCAGGCCTGATACAGTAATATATATATTTACTGACAGGCTTTATTTTTTTTTTACGGCCATGAAATAGACACAAAATGACTAATTAAAACCACAGTCGTTTTTTTTTTTCTTTTTTAAAAAAAAAAACCTTTTTAAGAAACCTGCTTCTTTTTTCTCAGAAGCCCCTGCCCTCAATTCTATGTGGCCAGAGCTGCTGCTGTACAGTTGGTAAAAAAAACGAGAAGAAATGAAGACAAAAGGAACATGTGTGCATGACTCTGAGGTAGATACCTAAACCTAGATGAAAGCGCAAAAAAAACTGATGTGAGCAAGCATGAAACAAAACTTGTTTTTGTACCACAACAACCGGTCTCGCCTGCAATTTGCTGTTTTTTTTTTCTCTCTCTCTCTCTCTCTGCTCGGCTGTGAAAAAAAAAAGGGTTTATCTATTCATATAACCGAGCTATGTTTTTTTCTCCTTTTTTACAGCTCTGTTTTAACTTCTGCTACACAAAGGCCAATCTCTTGTGTAGTGCGTATGTGTCTAGTTTCAAGGGTCACAAAGTCTATAACTATAAAAGGGCGCTTTCTTAAAAGATTGTTTTTGCTGTTTATGCATATTCTCGCGACTTCAGATGATTGTTGGAAGTATCTTCCAGCTTTATCTATTTTGATAATCAGTGAATTATGCCAAGAGAACATCACGTCTCGAGTTAATATGAGTCATTTACAAGAGCAGATTATGAACTTTATTACATATAAGTTCACGTCGGCTCACAAAATACACAGAGACCGTTGATTGTGAGAAAACTAACATGCTTAAGCTTGGTATGGGTTTATGCTGAAATACAACTTCCCATTTTCTGCATGTGTGACATTTATAGGAAAAAACAAAGAAGAAGAAGAAGAAGAAACAGCTCAAAGGCAGACACTAACTCTGTGTAACAGAGGACCTCGTAGCAGTGGTTAAGTTAAGTGAGCTTAGAGAAAAATCAAAGACTCAATATGTAATCCTGAGTGTAATGTGAAGCTTAGCCTGGCCCTGCCATGTGCTGTTGGCCCACAGCTGCTGGGAGAATACATAAATGTCCTTATGTTGGAAGCCTAACTCCATTTATACATTTCTTTGTACAGTTAACCATACACTGAAAAGTTACTGATTTCTTTTCTCTATCTTTAGGGTAATAATATCATTCAATTTAACTCGAGAGTGTATCACCCACACTTAATCAAAGGCATTGCCTCTTAATACTATGGGTTGGGCTGTTTTAAAGTGCAAAGGTGGTGTTGGTTTAGAAATTCTTTATATGTGATGTGTAATGTCGTACCTGGGGAGGAGAAAGGTGGTTGGCGACTCTGGGCCTCACTTGGTGGTACGAAGGTCTCCTCTTTTGAAGGCCTGTCTTCGGCCTCTTTGTCGTCATGGTAACTGCCATCCTGAGACCCCGCCGCCGCAGGCTCGGCCTCGCGCGCGTTGTCTTCGTCATCGCTGCAGCCTTTGGGCTGTACCATGTACACGCCCTCCGGAGGGCCATCTTCGTCATTGCTGACTTTGAGTTCATGCTCGTGTTCGTCGTCGGGAGTCGGCGGCTCTTCGCCGTACTCGCCGTTGACCCACTTCTCGATGGCCTCGCGTCTCTTCTGGTCCTCCTCTAGACTCTGGCTTAGATTCAGGCTCTCGGGGAAGTTGGTCTCGTTGTCGTCGTAGTTGGAGCTGCCACGCTCGCTGTTTTCCGCTACACTCTGGTCTCCCTCTGCATTCTGGGAGCTGACGTCGAACACAACCTGGCGGCTCAGCTTGGCACAGATAGCGTTAAGTTTTAGGCCACCTTTCCTTTTGGCGGCCATCTTGGGTTTTCCTGAGGTCGTTTCAGTGCATAAACTCCTTTCAGCTGAGAAACAAAAACATATAAAAAAAAAAACGTTAGTCAAATACA
This sequence comes from Microchirus variegatus, assembly GCF_963457635.1. Taxonomy (NCBI): domain Eukaryota; kingdom Metazoa; phylum Chordata; class Actinopteri; order Pleuronectiformes; family Soleidae; genus Microchirus; species Microchirus variegatus. The sequence goes on from NC_139810.1 coordinate 19,536,856, forward strand.
CTCACAAGTGGAGCTTCCATTACAGTTTGCAGTTTTATCTCCAATATAATGTGATTACAATGAAGGCCAGCAATGAAACTAATTCAAAACTACTTTTCCACGTCAGTATCTTGTATCGATTTAAAACATCAGAGTGGAAAAAGACAAAGTGACACAGAACAACAGTGGCTGTTGCTATTAATAGCATCCAAAAGCACTTAACAATAACAGCACAAGACTAAAAGGACACGCCGCGATACTCTACATATCTTTCTACGTCACGCCTCTACGGTCAGTGCAGAGTTTAACACGGCGGTGGAAAAAAAAAAAGATGAAAAAACACAGGCAGCTGAAACCACAGGCAGATAGGTATCAGACCCCCTACGGTACTACAAGCAGCAAATACACAGCTAACATAATCCTTCACATGACAGCGCTATAGAGACACTGTGAAATGTTATCTTCACTTTCACCTCAAGAGGCTACGGTCTTGCCACTGAGTGGGGGGCTGCTCAGCATTAAAGCTGTCAGAATGTGGAGAGAAAGTGTTGAGCACTTTTGGCCTTTTTGGACCGTCTTCTCATGGGCTACTCGATACAATTAGACTCAATAACTGTTTCCGTAGGTTGCCGTTTTCACTTTATTAACAGGAAAATAATCCATAGTGTGTATGAGCCCTTTGGCTCAAGAGAGTAACGCAGGTAAAGTGTCTGTCTTTCCTGTGTTTTACATATTTTTACCGAACAAGACGCACAACAGAGGGCTCGTCATTTTTTCCCACTGGGCCTCTCTGAACAATAGAGCATGATAGAGTGTGCTTCAGGGCAGGAATGGGTGGCATTATTTCAACCCAAGTGGGGCTATCTTTATAACATGTCCTCTGATGAGACAGGAACAGCTGCCTGTGGCATTCCATATCCAGAGCTGCCTTTTTAGGGCAGAAACTGCACTCTGTTACCTTTCACTTGATTTCCTGAGCCACCAAAGTTCATGTTCCAACAGCATTTTCCAGACTCAAAATCAAGGCCATATCTTTATCAGGTTGTGGGAGGAAGGTGACTGTGAGTAGCACAGTATTTACGATATCAAAAAAAAATGGTTGTTAACTTTTTTTTCTTTTCCTCAATTGAGTCGAAGCTTTATCAGCTAAGGATCTGTGGAAACTGTTCAAGGCAGAAAAGATATTTATTCTCGTGTGAAGTTGCACTGGATCTGCACTGTGAGTAAGATAGTGCACTATATAGTGAGCTATACGGACACACCATTTCAGCCGAGAAAAATGTGTGATATCGAAGGGAACAAAGTTCTATCTTAAAGATTCAATTCACTTTCTACAACAATGAGAACGAGCCTCTTCATTTTCCCTCAGCCATAAAGCCAAGCACAATCATGTGTGAGCCATTGCCAGCATTATGTAAATCATACTGGTGCAACATAAAATCCTGTTTTCATTTTCTTTTGCAAAGCCGTGGAATCATTAGAGGATATACAATTTGAAGGAGTTTACAGATCACCCCAATGCCAGACAATGCACCCCCCCCCCCCCCGCCCTGCATCCCCACACATGCTTTCTCAGTTACTGCATTTACATTGCGGGCTTCCTCTCTGAAACAATGACTCCAGGAATTATGTAGTTTTGAGAGGGCCATATATCAGTGGCACATTACTGTACAATTTAGTGTTAGACAATTGCAGGCAGGGGTGAAAGGGTCACCTTTGAGAAGACAGCAATTTTGAAAAAAAAAAAAAAAAAAAAGAATCAGCTGGAAAAACTATTAGGAAGTGGGAGCCATAAATTTTTCGAGATTTTTTTTTTTGTGTCGCAGTGGAGGTATTTTGTTTCTGTTTACTGTGTTCACTATTTCATGCTTTAACTACTGATTTCCTCTCCTCTGCAATCTCAAGCCCCTTGTAGGAAATGACCCCTACACAGTTGTTTCTTTCCATTAGTGCCTATTTATGTATAAATTTCTGTTAACAATAGGGAGCGTGAGCAGAGGGCTGAGTGCTACTGTTCTGACCTCAAGCTGAATTAATAGAACGTCGTGAGCACATATTTAGTGTTTTCTTTTTAAAGGTTAGGTGTACTTTAAAACAAATTTAATATTATGAGTTTTCCCCCCGAGGAGGAACATGCTATGGCTCAATGGTTTATGGAAGCTGTCTAAACTATTATTTATGCTATGGTTTCTGTCCTCGGCAGCTTTTTTGCCACTGCTTTCAATAGGGATTGCTATGGTAACACTAAGCTGTTTACCTCAAATCGTTTGTGTGCATGATAGCGTACAATGAGATAAAATCTGTGGGGACCTACATGAAAGAACAACTTTTCCCTCTGGGACCAACTCCCCCACCTCTCTGAGAGTCCACTAAGCATTCTGCCTTATTAATGAATATCAGAAAGAAAAACAACACTGTCACATGCACTGGACTTTATTTACACTTCAGTTTTAGCCTGGTGTGCTAATTGTCAAGGAGGAGACACCTCAGTAAGCAATGGGGGTAGGAAAAAAAAAGAAAAAAAAAAAGACAGGCAGGTTTGAATTTGAACACAACAGCTGAAACTAATTTTTCCAACTGCTTACGTTAACTGTGACACTATTTTTATTGGAAATTGTGCAGGGCCGAGGAGCAGCGCCGTGTGCTGTCTGTATAAGGCCAAAACCTGAGGAAAAAGTCAAGAAACTATTTTTGAATGCATTTGGACCAGGAAAGATTCTTTTTCATCTTCAGTCAGAAATAAGTGCATCATCTCTGCCTTTTGGGAACCTGTTTCTTGTCAGCGCTGGATGTTTGAGTCTTGCCTCACACGCTGAGAAACACACTCATACCCCATAGCTCTAAACCCCACAGGGTCTTGTTGGTTTTTGATGCAGACTCTCTGTTTGTGTGCCAGAATGATATCACGCCCAATCAAGTGGTGTTTCAAATCCTAATAACGCTGTTGGAAGTGCATTATTTGTGCGAACGTGCTCAGACTATAATCACGGCAGCTACGGATAAGGATTGAGGGAGTTAACAACAGTTGCGCCCCGGCAGGACCACGGCTTTACCTCTTCTCTGACATACAAGACGAGGCAGATTATGTGCAAAGCGATTGTGTGTTCCCTCTTATGCATGGAGGATGTAAAATCACACATACGACATACAGAGAATTAAATAACCTGACTTTATTGTTCATTCAAGGTGCAGCGCTGCACCATAAACACACCCACCCCCTGCAGAGTAGTCAGTTTTGTGTGGCGCGAGCACACAGGAGGGTCCCTCTATAAGAGAGGTAGATATTACTTGTTTAAACTGGAGCTTATCTCTTCACCTAATCAAACATAGGGAACGGGGTTTGTTGTAGATTCCTGCTGAGTTTCAACATGACTGACACAGGGACAACCCAACCCCCCCCCCCCCGCAATATCAGAACTTAATTAATACAAACAGGGTCTGGGAGATGTCTGCTCAGCTCAGGATTATTTTACAATATGCAGAGCTAGAGTTTCTTTAGCTCTTAAAAAAAAACAAAAAAAAACGTAGTTATAACTTTATGAACCTTTGGCAGATTAATCGACAAGGCTGCAGCTCCCTGTGTATAGCTCAGTGAACCTTTTGTGTCTGTGGCTCCCAGGGGAGATGTTTGTGTGTGTGTGTGTGTGTGTTTGCATGTGTGTGTGTGTTTGAGAACGAGAGAGAGAGAAAGTGCGCGTGCATGTTTCGGGGAAATCATTGAGCCACACAGGCAAACATGCACAGCCACACTTCAGAATTACCCTGTTTTTATTTTTGTAAATTTTGTAAATGTTTTCCTCTTTTTTTCTCTGTCCCTCTCTGTCTCTCTCTCTCTCTCTCTCTCTCTGCCATGGTAGAGAGGTTGCGGCAGCCGCAAGGAAGTCAAGCAGAAAGCCACTGATGGACAACTACGCCACGACACCCAGACCCCAGCATCTGGCCCCTCTCTCATTTTTATTACACAAGAATAACAATAAGCAGGTCGCCGACCCCGCCGTGAGATTTTGCCACAGTTTCCTAACAGTCGGTGCAGCTGATGCTGAGAAATTTCCATTTTTCCGCATGCATATTTAATTGAGTTTTGTCCCAGTGGTGCGGAAATGATTTGTTTTTTGCTCTCTGTTCACTTGACTCCTCTTCGGAGTCGCTAACCCTGATTAAGACGTTCCCGTTAATTTCCCAGCGCACACCTTTTTTTTGTGCATTAATGGTTCTGATCGTCTAATTAAAACTTCTCAGCTCGGCTGCTGATCACCGCTCGTTGTGCCTCTGACCTGAAGTTTTAATTGCCGCATCAGACGCGATAATAATAATTTTGAGGTTCTGATGATTAAAAACAATGCCATTGCCAACTAGTTGATAGATGTGGGTTTGGGGGTGGGCACATCTGAGGACAAGTTTTTGTAGAGAAGGAGTTTAGAAAAAGGAGCTGTAAAGGGGGGTAACATTACCAAGGAGCAACAAGGATGGGGGGGTTACACTGTGGAAAGGAGTGGTAGAGCATATGGAAAATCTCCCAGCCCTCCTGTCCCTCAGCGTCTTCCTGACAAGACAGTTTTGGCTGGGGCTGGGACTTAGCTTTCCCCACCTCAAATCTAAATCTGCCACTGACTGATCCACTTTGGAGCTCTACTCACTTGGCAGGTTTGCCAGGTCGGGGACAAGAAGGAAAGAAAAAAAAGAGATAGAGAGAGAGCACAAGAGAAAGAATGATAAAGGCACATAAAAGATGACGACAAGCCAATACTCTCTGCTTATTTTCATAAAAAGATAATAACACTGTAGGTGCAGTACAAAAGGCACATTGTTCATTAAATGACTCAATGGAAAAAAAGGAACCTACAGTGACTGTTGTCCCCGTCATAAAAGATAATGAGATATATATGATACTCGGATAACTGTCAAAACAGGAGAAGTCAGTAGCTTGTGATCTTCTTTTTCAACAGAATACTTTCACTCTGTACTTTACAGATCACTGTATCGACTGTAGTGATGATAGGAAATGATTCAGGCACCAAGAGAAGAGGAAACTGCCACCAGCACAGATCTGTCACATTTTGTTCTTTTTTAACCAGTGGATATTTAATGGAATAATTCAGGTTCCACTTCAGGATAAAACAATTTTTTTGCTGCAAAGCACGCCGTGCACAAATCTACAGTACACAGAAACATGGTCATACAGTCAGGAGGTGGCTGTCTTCTCTCTCTCTCCCTCTTCCCCCAACCTTCCCCCGTCTGTCTCTCTCTCTCACACACAAATCTATTTTATTATTAATCAGTTGGTTGCACATCTGCCTGCTTGTTGTTTTTTTCTATCAATAAAGCACTTATTGCTTTTAGTCTAGAATATGACCTTGCACATTGTGTGCTGTCTTTCTGGGGTGCCGACCTTGAAGGACCCGTTTGGACTATTGCACTTCAGCTTCATCCACGGGGCTGTTATCAAACACAAGCCCTCAGCCAAGTGCCACGCTCCCCTCACGCTGCTGCAAAACACAAACAAGACGCTGCAGGACAAAGGCTGACACTAACGGCCTCAGAAACGCACACACACTGACGGCACAGGACAATGGCTGAAGAAAACAATGTATATTTCAAGTGCAGACGGAAGAGGAAAGACGTTGAACTTGAGGGCAGTCAGACAGGAAAGTTAAAAATCTAAGGACAGATACGCCCTTTGCCTTCATCACAAACAGGGTAATTATGGTATTTTCCACAGCAGGGGACAAGCAACCTAAAATGGTCTAAGGGAAAAAAAAAACAAAAAAAAAAACACGATCCGACATGAGTGACAAGAACCAATCTGACAGCCACATACCAAAACAGCCAAATTTGATTCAGTTTGCTGCTTAGGGTAATTCACGGGACACGCGGCTAACTTGTTAAAAATGTACATCAAATCTGGACTCACAGCTGGCACCAGATGAAGACTTAAGTGTTTGTGTCATGGGATGAGAGAAAAACAAAAACATCGCACGACCATGGACTGAGACAGGCTCAGCTCTCAAATTGTGCTCTGATTTTTTTATTTTTTTCCCAACACTTGTAGTGCAATCGGATAAGCCAACTGCCATGGTTAAATGAGCAGACGACCTCTGTGTCCCTCCCTCGTGGTTGGAGTTCTGTGTGGCAGTAGTATAGTGGAGAAGGGGGCTCAGCGCTGCACCTCTAAAGGGCCCTTGAGCTAATATCTGGGCAGATTAACTGCTTCAGTTGTATTTTGGTCCCTGGGATTTCTCTTTGCATTCGTGGCTTCTTGAGAGGGAGAAGGAAAGGTACGTGTGCGAGCATGTTTTTTTTTTTTTACGAGAAATTGGCTGCACACTTTTATTTTGAAAGGCCCCCGGTCGCCTACGAGTTCAGGAGCCCCCAGCTCGGTCTGTGTCACTCCGTGTCATTATCCCTGGGGCAGAACTGTATTTAGTCAACCACAATCTGTAGTTGCACTGCTGAGTAAGTCATCTTCATCCTCTTACCGTCGCTTCCCCCCCCCCTCTATCTTTTCACAGGACACAAACACACATAAACACACGGTGTCAATCCTCCGGGGTAAACTCAGCACACACCGCTCCATTAGTTATCAATTAAGTCTGGAAATCTCCACCTGGCTTACACACACACAGACAACGCAGGCTCACGTACAGTTCAGAGCACCCCCCCCCTGTAAAGAGGAAGTTGAGGAGTGCGTGTCTTATTTGACTACGGGTGTGGGTGATGGAGTGTGTTTGTGTGTCCATGCGGGTGGCACTTTTGTCCATGAGGTTAACCTTGATATGAGGCCCTGTCAGGCCAGATAATGTCAATCAATGACAAGCCCTCACAGATAACCCCTAATGTGAAGCCTAAAAAGCAAAGCTGTTTAGATCTTTAGACATGCCCCCTTTCACCAGCATATGAATTGCATTACAAGGAAATGAGCTGTGGCATTTCTTTAATAAGACTCCTAAGACATTTTGACAGCATATAAGGCCCTCTGCCGTTGAAAAAATTAAATAAAGCTCCCGCTGACAAAGCCTCCTACACGAGGCAGTGTCCTGATGGGCAGATCTGAGTACCTGTTAAGTGGAGGAGAGAAAAGGCATGTAGGAAGCGGGTGAAGAAAAAAAAAGACGAGAGACCTTTCTTTTCATTTTTCTCAAGCTCCTGGGGACTTCTTAATTGATTTCCAAGGTTATGTTACAAATTTGTTTTTCAGATATGGGCGCCTTGTGAGTGTTAGTCAATGTTTTTTTTGTGTGTGTGTGTGTTTCCTAAATTCTACTTTCTCCCCCTCCCTCTCCTGCCTTTGCTCTTTTTTTCTCTTTTTTCTCTCTCCTTGAACAAAAAAAAAAAAAGGACGTGACATTAACCCAAAAAAGCGTATTATCAGACAGGATGCTCGTGCTGACAACATCGATCCCTGGCTACCATTAAAACATTTGCTCTGCCTGACAGACTTTTCCTCTTTTGGACTTTACATGCGGTAGAATGAATCACAGGTGCCTGTTAAAATGTCACTCTGGTCAGGTTATCTACCTGTTCAAAAATAAAAACATTTTTTTTATCATTTTTAACACTTTCAACTATTTCAGTGTGTCATATCCTTTGATTAAAAAACACATTCTTTTTGGGTCTGAAAGAGGACGCGATGACAATAAGTCTTCCTGCATGTGGGATTTGCATTTTTAGACCCTGCGGCTATGAATCCCCTGTGAAAAGATATTTATTTATTATATTTTATTTTTCTTAATTTATCAAATAAGGATGGAAGTGACGACATCAGGATTTTGATTATATACGACAATGTAAAGAATATGTTTGCCAATATGTTGCTGCGGAAATGTGAGTCTGTGCACAATCAACTGTAAGCACACACGAGTTAAGTGGTTGAAACCAATATTGGTGTGAGTGTTGGTGTACTCGTGTGTTGCACACCTACTTGCAGGCTTGTCGACAGCAAGGCATTGTGCTCTGTGTGCTCCTGCTGCTCCTCTCTGTCTAGTGGCTGCAGGTCACATCATTTGCTCTGAGACACACACAATGTCAAATGAGTGCACTGCACACGCTCAGGAAAACCTGATCCACAGAGAGGACAAACACACCAGTGTGCCAGTGACAGAGAACTAAAACAGCGCGTTTTAGCGGGAGAAAAAAAAGTTCATTGTTAAGTTGGGGCGGAACTTAACGTGGCAGTTTCCACCTAAAACGGGAACATTCTTGTTTCTGGGAGTTCAGTAGACAGAGGAATGTGCTGTGACTGAATCTGAAGGTGTGATAAAACAACACACGCAACAAGGGAGGGGAGAAAAAAAAAAAAACGATGAAACAAGCATAGCTGCTTTACAGGAAAAAAAAAGAAGAATGCTATCTATTTTTGGTCTCAGTATACAAAAGGAAGTGCTGCAAAGTTCACACAAACAAATAAATTTGTTTTTGATAAAACCACAGCGACTACTTTTGCATTCTACACCAAACCCACGTTTGTTTCCTGCACCTTTATCTTCATGACTTGCCACATTTGTGAGAAGCCACTCACTAAATTGTTAAGCACAAACGGCGGAAGGTTTTTCAAACGCTGCAATGTTGACGGCTTAAAATGTAATTTTATTTTAAAAGTGACACGCTAAAGGAAAGCCTTAGATGTGAACACGGAGCGCTCACCTATTTGCGTTATATCCAGCTGCTCATTTTACATTTCTGCAACATTAATATTCCTCTTATTATTATTTTAAAGTGAAAACGGATACTCTGTTGAAGTGCAAATCTGATGAATTACGGGAGCAGATTGCTGCTATTAATTATTAAAATCTATTTTATAAATATTCAGGTCTGTCATGCATCTAATAATGAACGCTTTAGAGGAGGTTACTTCCCGTGCGCATTCTAATGTGTCAGAAATATCACTTTTAATCACGCTCGTGTCAGCGAGTGCTGGGTTTGAACCTGCCGAAAAACTTACCAAATCAAGGAAACTCAAGCAGCCGACTACTGTGCTCATCACAGCTCATCCGTTCCTGCTGTTTCGCATGATCCAACTTCTTCTCCTAACCCGTCTAAAGAGGTGGCGAACACCTCTTAGCTTCCCGCTACATTTTTTGCTCTGCTAATTTGAATGGAGAATAATGCATCGGCAGCACTCTACCTTCTGGACACACCTAGTCCCAGCGCTACCGCTGCCATATGCTGTGTTGATACATATTCATAACACTTTCTCGTGTGTCGAGTGTCAGTGTGCAGCAAGGTTTAAATGAGTATCTCACAACTTCAAATGGGAAAGGGGGGGGGGGGGGGGGGAGGAGCGAGGACAGGGGCACAAAGAAAGTTGGACCATTCTTCCTCTTTTCCGACTCCCTCTTCCCTGCGAAGTTTGGGTGCTAACATTTGGCTTCTGCGTGGACGACGAAGACGAGGAAAATGCTGTGGATTTTTCAGGACTGTGTTCGACGAGCGTGTGAGAGGCGGCAACTGCCCACGTGGTGAAATAAAGTGTGCTGTCAGGTGGTCACACACTTGTGAGGCAAGAGTCAGTGGCACACTGTACCACGACCCCATACACTGCAGCGGTATATAGCCTACGTACAGTATGCTGCAAAGAGCGTACACACAACCAGGCACGCACACACACACACACACACACACACACACACACTGTGGAGCACTCCAAGATTAACACTGTCAGAGCTACATTGATACCCCATCATTATCTGCACACGGGGCCTCCTTTGTTCACTTGGTTGCCTCACTGTCCTCTCCACTGCTCCTCTATAGAAGTACTAATTACTAAAGCTAACATTTCTTGCTCTCAGTGCCTCCAACTACCTTCAACTTCCCCATTATTCCTTTTCTCTTCCAGTGCTCTCAAATGCTTTGACAGTCTTTTGCCAACTGCTGACACATCTGAAGGTGTCACACATGACATTTATGAATAGCACTGGAAGCACCGATGTGTTTTTAAGAGCGCTGTACTCACTGTTTATTCGGCGCCCTGGCTGACGAGCAATAAATGCACATTGTGGTTCGTCAGATTCAAATCAGTCCTCTGGGTCAAACACTAACTGTGGTAAAACAACAGCGACATGTTTGATGCACCAGTGAAGTATCTGTTGTACTCGACATTGTTGGTTTAACAGGCTGGGATCAGAAAAATGCTCCCTGTTGGATGGCATTTTTCATTAGCAACGAAACTCCTTCTCTTAGGCTTTCTTCTTTGTCTTACATTGGAACTGTGTCTTTATCAAAGGTGATGGCTTGCTCGGGCGCATTTTCTCAAACGTCTTCTTCAGCGAGCCATTTCCCAAGCTGCTCTTGGGTAAACGTCACTCATAAAAACTGGGGGAAGATTTGATGGTGAGATCAAAAAGAAAGAAAGAACGGCAAGGAGTGCAGGGAGATGGGAGGGGGGGAGGGGGGGGGATACCCTCCTCCCACATCCAACACCAGCAAATGCTGAGGGTAATTCCTCCAAGCAGGGCCTGTGTTTTCAGACGCAAATACAACAAAACGCCGGGTGCTGCCATGAGACATCAAAATGGGCGATTTTGACTTCAGAGGGTCTTCAGATGCTTGAGGAGTTGTCAGTGTTGGGCCAGTGGGACTGAACAGAAAGAACAGAAGGTACCAGCAGGCTGTTAATAACCAATACGGGAACCAAGCCAGAAAGACCGTCTCCTCCCAAAATGCCAGTCGGCACCGGATCAGTAAAGGTTTCCACCATAGTGTAATTTCCCACCTGAGCACTTTCATCTGCTAAAAGTGAAATGGTTTGAAAGTTTATCAGCTGCTGTACGTCTGCTATTTATTGTCCCATTGGGATAACACGCTAAATTCCACAGGTAGGAGCCATAAAGGTAAAAAAAAACAAAACAAAAAAAAAAACCTAAGGAGACTGAGGGCTTCAACAGGTGCCTCGCAAGTAGGAATTTTTATATCTTTTGCCTTACGGAGGGATTTTCATCAACAAGTCAAAGATATGCTTTGTTGTTTGGAGACCTGAGTTGTGTTGTGACACGCCAAGAGGGATGACCGCATTTTCTACGGTGTTGTTCTCTCTCATTCTTGGAGCATTATGCTCATTCTAAATAGCCTCAAGGAGATTAAGCTGGCTCACATTCAAATGCACATTTCTTCTAAAACCCACTCCATGAGTGGGCCAAGCAGCATGATCAGAACAGCAGCCTGGTGAGGCGATAGTCGGAGTAGATTCTGTCATGTATAAATCAGGTGAGAGGGGGGAAAAGAGGAAGAGAGGGAGAAAAAGGGCTGAGGTAAAAGACAAACAAGTGTTGGCTCTGCTATATGAGTTTAGTTAGCTAGAGAGTTAGGGCATGAGTTATGGCAAGCGAAGGGCTGAGGGACGCTGTATTTATGAGGGGACTGAGTGAGTGTTAAATCCCTGGTAAGAAATAAAGTTGTCCTTGAGCGAACAGGGGAAACATTTCACTCAGTCTAAGAGGTGCCTTGAAAAAAAAAAAGAAAGCCATCCCTCTTCCAGGGGAAACACTCTTCCGTATTCCCTAAAATAGCCTTATTCCTTTAAAATCCGATAGATCACGTACAAGTGAACTGAACTTTATTTCATTTGTATACGGAGGGGGAGGATTCTCCATGTGCATGATAACACGGAGATCAGGAGCCAAGCAAAGGGAAAAAAAATATGATTCTCCCAAAATTGCATGAAGATTTTTCTGAGGTTTTTTTTTCTGGCTAAGGGCGAATGCCAAACACACACAATGCACTTGTTGCAGTGCAAAGGTTCATCCAAAAGAACATTTTCCACCATGGCTTACCCAGCAAAAAAAAAAAAAAAAAAAAAGTTAAAACATTTGAATTTGGCGATCTAAAAACAATATTTATATTTATACACCATATCATGTATTTATCTAAAAAAAAAAAACTGAACAGAAAATGGACAAAAGGCTTCACATTGTACTTTTCACACTTCCAACTCTAACTCAGACCTCTCTCCAAACCCACTACACTAGTAATAACAATTATTACTTAAAAAGGCTATATTTTTGCATTAACTTAAAAGGCCATATCTTTTTCTTCCCCTCCAGCCTGTGCGGCCTCACTTACCCTAAGTATCTTCATAAATCACCAGTTACTGTTAACATGTACTCCACAATTCAGTCATCAATCTCCTACCAGGTCAGAGTGAAAACAGAGGGGGAAATGTCTGCTTAGTAAAATGTCTCTCTCGTGAATGGTGCTACCACCACCCACTACTCAAACACACACACACACACACACACACAATATACACACAGCCCAGTAGCATACACACACACCAGTTAAATAACAAACACACGCGCCCGGCACACAGCAACCGGAGTAGTCCTATGGGACACAGGAGCAGTTGCCATATCGCCACAGTAACGCAAGCCAAATTCAATTCTGACTTCACCTTTCAGTTGGGAAGCTGGTGCGTAGAGTTAGAGAGAACTTCCTCCTCCTCCTCTGTATTGTCTTTAAATTCTCTTGTTTATTTATCTGTATTTGTCCTGAATAAGAAAAATCAGGCCTACAGGCTGTAGCAGCTATTTGAGCGACAGACATCCTGGTGTAAATCTGTGTTTATGTTCACAGACACACTGTATTTATTTAACCAAGAGGAGAAAATCTAATTGTCCACGAGGAGGATTATTACTCTCAGAACTGTGTCTCCAAGAGGGAGAAAATGACTCTCTTTTTTTTTTTTAACAGACACTGTTTACATCAGCAGAGTGGAAAATCCCTGTGACGATAACCCTCTCCAAGACAACATCTGTATCTAAACAACCAAATCAATTATGACCATCGACAAAATAAATATGCCATGTCTGATCTGAATGAATCTGCTGTTTTCGGTGCATTTTAAAAATATGTACTTTTAGCCTTTTGAGCTCAGATCTGTTTACCCTTTAAAATGAGTAAACCTGTATTTGTGTAGCCTTAAATGGCACATAATGCGCTTCATGGTGATTTAAAACTTTTGCTGTGTAATTAAAAATATATTATTAGGGGTGGAAACATTATTCAGATAGTAAAAGTAACTAAATATTACAGGTAAAAGTAACTTATATTTACTTCTATCTGATATTTTTTAGGTTTTTAAAAAAAATAAAAACGTGAAATATCAAAAGTTAAAGTACCTCCAACAAATTCAATTTGTTAATTTAAATTTAAAAACAATTAAACTGGTAAAAAATAATACTAAAACAATTATTTGCAAAACTATTATATGTCAAGTAAATTATTGTAGTGGAGTGCAAAAGTGTTCTTTCTCTGACTTAGTTTAGAATAAAAAAAGAGTAAAACAGAAAGTGTTAGTAAGTGTAAAAAAAAAAGAAAAAAAAAGTGTAACTGCAGAGTGAGTTCAGGCCCAAATGTCAACAAGAAAACTTTAGGAAAAGCAACAAACCATTAAAGCAATTAAACACATCACTGACATTCTGTTCACTACAGGTGCAAATGTGCATCTGTAATTAAAAGCTAAAGAAAATTCTCAAACAAACAAAACACTGTTACACCTGCTCTGTTCCCTCCCTCTCTCTCTCTCTCTCTCTCTCTCACACACACACACACACACACACACACACACACACTTTGACACCACCCACCACATCACTACACATGCGTGCCCGACTCATGCTAACTTGCAACTAGTAGCAGTCCAGTTCACCTCGAGGTAGCACTCAACTTCAGTGTGTGTGTTTGTGTGTGTGTGTGTGTGTGTGAGGAGGAGGAGAAGGGTAGTAGTGGGTGGGGTAGGGTGGGGTGGGGTGAGGTGGGGTGAGGTTGTGGGGGGGGGGGGGGGGGTATGAGTCTTACCTGGCAGCAGACCGCCCTCTGCGCTCTGTCTCACCTCTCCCTCCTGCCCTGGAAGAATTCTCTCTACAAAGCAAGGCATTTTCTCCTCAACTGCTCTCTGCCAAGGCTCTGCTCTCTCACTCTCTCTCTCTCTCTCTCTCTCTCTCTCTCTCTCCCACACTCTACCCCTGGTGTCTCTCTCCCTCCCTCTCTCCTCCTCACTCCTTCCCTTGTTCCCACTCTGTCCTCCTCTCTCGCTGTCTATATCTCTCCTCCCTCCTTGCCCTCCGCCTCTCTCCTTCCCTCTCTCTCTCTATTCCCTCCCTCCCTCTCTGAGCACAGATGTCGAGGCTGCGCGAGTTTACCCACTTTACCAGTAGGGGTCCTTCATCGCCCTTATCCACCCCACAGCCACATGGGGGAACAAAACACACACACACACACACACACACACACACACACACACACACATACACACAGACGCACACACAGGCCCCAGGAAGAGAGAGCCACTTAACGGGTGCCCTCCTGTCACTGCTACAATGAGCGCCCTGTGCCAAAGCTGTATGAGCCGTGCGCGTGCACGTCTGTGTGTGTGTGTGTGTGTGTGTGTGTGTGTGTGTGTGTGTGTGTGTGTGTGTGTGTGTGTGTGTGTGTGTGTGTGTGTGTGTGTGTGTGTGTGTGTGTGTGTATGAGAGAGGGAGAGACAGGTGTGAAGTGGGTGGTGTGCACAGGGAGCTGGCCCTTGGCACTTTTCAGCCCTGTTTCGGCTCGGCTCGGTCCTGGCTCCTGGCCCCTGAAGTGTTGTGTAGTAGCGGCTCAGGCACACACACGCGCACAAAGATTGACTTACAGCGAGTCCCACAGTGAGCCAGCAGCCACAGAGAGAGTGAGTGTGGGCCTGCACACACACACACACACACACAGAACAACTGCCGCTGTTTGCTACTGCTGCTGTTGACAGTGATAACATGTGCTTTGCGCCCAATGTGTGTGTGCATGTGAGTGTGTCAGCACGCGTGCGCGCACCCCAGCTCTAGTATCTCAGGTCTCTGTTCTATGTGAGTTTTTTTTTTTTTTTTTTTATCATTATTTAAAAAAAGAAAACAGTATTCATTGACACTGGTGTGTTAGATTTGAAGGCTCATAGCTAGTGTACAGTGGGGAATTTCTAGTTTCTCTCCTACATGAGGGGCACTTTTCACATCGCAATATCAATACTGGATAATATTAGCCGTCCTGCAGAAGAATGTCAGATGTCTCTTTGCCATTGAATAAGGTCAGATTTCCTCAAGTAAAAAAAAGAAATGATAATTATTAGAGCGCATATAATGGATTATGGTAAGATGAAAGAATGGTGAAATGATGGTTTAAAAGTGGTGACTTTACACAAACAGAATTAGTACCACATTTGTGTTTTAAGGCACAAACTAATTTCACCCGTGAGAACAGAGTAAGATTACCACAGCACTAAATATTTTTATCAAATATTGCTCAACTTTTACGATAGGTTTATACTGCAGGAAAAATACTGTGTCCCAATCAGGATCCTGTGCTATTAAAGTATCAGAAGAGTAATTATGAGGCCAAGCTTTGTGTAAGAACTTGTTTTTCCATTTATTGCTATGTGGAACAGGATAAGGGTTTCTGCAATGAAGAGGTGTTATCCCGGACCTGCCGTGGTATCATTTGAACAGTGGGTGGATCACCTTTATTTGAGTCAAACAAAGCCTTATAATGACACAAAAATGGTAGTCACTAGTTGACAGACGAGGCTCCAACGCCCAGACAGACTGCCGTCGAAACGTTGACAAAGAGTAATAAAGAAAATAGGATGTTAAAATAGCAGGACACGGATGTTGAATAAAGCCACCCGAAAGTGTACATACAAAAAGTCGTGATAAGCTAATGAGAGAAACAGAGCTGTGCTTTTGGTTTACTTATCACTGTTTGCATCAGGAGCAAATCTCCCTCGACAGCGACATTGGAATCAAACGCAGGTTTTTTAGCCCAGATGATGGAAAGTCATTTGTATTTACAGGAAATAAAAATGATGCACTCAATCATTATTCCCTTGTTGTGTTAACTAGAACACAGCATCCCTGCGTTAGATGCTGGAGAAGCAGCACAAGGACAAGTAAAACATACCTTAAATAGACTACAAATGAAGTCACTTAACACCCACTCGCTTCCCTCACCACAGCCTGCTCTGTCTGTCTTCAAGAAAAAAAGCCTGTGTTTGACTACCTCTCTCTCAGGTTCATAGTTGTCTTTTGCTTTTTAAACAGGCACCTCGCCTGTCACAGCGCAGGGACGCGTGCATTCCCCTTAAATGGCTTCTTTTGACAGCTGATCTGTAAATACAGCCCCGGATCTGCAACTTCCCCTTTTCTCTCAGTGCCTGACTTTCTCCCGTCTTGCCTTTGCTCTGCCTGTTCCCTTTGCCCAAACTCCTGCCACACACACACACACGCACACACGCGCATGCAACATGAAGGTCTCGCAATGACCCCACCCCCACCCCCCCATCACCCACCCCACCCCACCCCCAAACATACACACGGAGACAACCATACACACACATTTACCCCCACATCCCCCTCCCAACTTCCCCAACTCCATTCCCCCTGCCTCTATAAAAACACAAATATGCCATAACTCAGGCACTGCTGCCACATAGCCTCCATCGTGCCCTGTACCGGGGAGGGGGAGGCCTCTCAGGAAGGTCACCAACAAATGGTTTTCCGATTCACTGCCCCTGAAATAATTTTGTGTATTAAAACCTGAATCTGCACTTTCTGGCCTGAAAGCTTTTCTAATTATTCCAGTGTCCTTGGGACAGACACAGATCCTTCACACGCCGGGGGAAACAAGCTATAGAGCAACCACTACAGCCACAAACACCCCCCACCACCCTGCCTCCCTCTTTCTCTATCCCTCCATCTCCTCTCTCCTCTGCTCTCCTCTCCCTGCTTTACAGCCACCCCCCCCTCCCCAATCTGTTTTCAAAGCGTGTCTGTCCTTTATTAAATTGTTTTCTTTTCCACATTATCAGTTGCCATGGAGACCTCATCTCTCGGATTATTTGAATTTCATTATATCTATTGATTTGGGAGCATTTCATCTTTTTTATTGTTTTTCTGTCAATTTTCGAAACGAATAACCATCTAATTTGCGTCAGCGCTGATTACGTTCGTCCCTCAATAGAGGTCGGCAGCTGCGCCGGGGAAACAAATCAATGGAAAAACATCATAAAACTCGAAAGTACAATCAACCAGGATATGGGTGACATTCCGTGGTTGCTGAAACGAAGTCATCAAAAAATATATACTTTTTCTCCAGCGCCTCTGCATGTGTGGGGGGTGCAGTGAGGAGGACACATATGTGTCTGTAGCAGATATATTACTATATTTCAGCAAATAATATACTATGGTAAATTTCCATACTGATAACAGCCCCTCCCTGCCTGACCAAAACAAAAAAATGCTTACTGTATCTAAATAATTTATGCAATTTTAGCATTTCTATATAAATTTTTTAATAAGCTGCTTGGAGCAAAGTGGCCATTAACAAAACACACAGCTGTCCAATGGGCTAAGCCCAGCAGATCAATTGCGCTTTTTTATGACATGATAAAATGCTTTTAAAGCAATTTACACAAATATGGAAAAAATGACTTCATGGGCTTCATTTATTCATAAGGACGTGTATTAGAAAAAAAAAAAAGTCTTACAAAAGCCAGACAGGAGAGATCGTCCCGGTCCTAACTGGAACGGACTTGCTGCCCTCTCCACAAGGACATAAAGTTTCATTACTGATGCACGCAGTCAAAGGCAATTTAGCAAACACAGTGTGCAAAAGAAAACATCAGCATATTGCAAGTGTTCCTGTATTAGGTGGACCTTGCATGTTGTTTTCCAATTTTTATTCATTTTTGTGGGGGACAGGGTGTGGTGGTGGTGGTGATGATGGATTTTTTTTTTTCCTCCCCCCTGCACAGTGTCACCCTGACCCAAAGCTAAGAGGAGGTAGCCTCTGTGACAGGGACATGGGTTTTTTTGGCCCAAGAAACCGAGCCACACCGTGTGCCAGACAATGGGGGCCTCGTAGGGACAAATGTGTACATACGTATACCGTCAGCCGCGCGGTGATGTACAGCGCATGACACCCAGACCCATTCTGTGAGAAAACAGGCCCACAAATAGTTCAGTGGATCCGATCATTTAGCATCTTAGTGCGGTATGCATGCACATACACACAATATGTGTGTATGTGCATACTTGGTTGGGGGGGGTAATTCTAAGTTTCAAAGCATCTTCCCTTCATGTGCTCACAATGTGCCTGAGCCACTCTGTGAGGAGCTGCTGCTGCTGCTGTTGCTGCTGCTGCTTAAGGCCTCATGTTTGCAACACATGTCAACGTTTGACAAAGCATTTCTTTTCCCTCCAACAATATTCTCTTGTTCAGGCCTGTGAAATGAGGGTGCAAACAAATTTGCTTTTTATGTTTATTTGTGTGTGCGTAGGCGTGTCAGTAAGGGAGATCTCATTTTGTGAGGCTCCAGTTCTCAACCTGAAAAAGAGAGAGGGGGGAGAGAGAGAGAGAGAGAGAGAGAGAGAGAGAGAGAGAGAGAGAGAGAGAGAGAGAGAGAGAGAGAGAGAGAGGAAAAAAGAGACACAAAGAGAGGAAGAGAGACGGAAGAAAGAAAGGCTGAATGTTTTGGAGTCACGATTCTTCTCCCGATCGCCCTAGCTGTCTCAGTTTTTACAAAACATGACCCTCCCCTCCCTCAGCCACGACAGAAACACGGGCGACTGGATAAACACTATTTTATGCAGTGACTAGATGAATCGCCAGACAGTAATTACAGTCTTCCTCTCGCCTAAACAAAACTCTACTGTACACGCTCTTTCTCTGACACCAAACTGCAGCAAAACTGCAGGTGTGTGACATGTTTGTCAATGCCTCTCCCAACTAGATAAATATAAATATTAGACCCTGTGACAACAGCGAAACACTCTCTGTGCCACTTTCAGCGATGTGTTAATAACGTGCGGCTGAAAGAGGACTTGTTGTGCGGACGGACGATGTTATCATGTGCAGTCAAACGTTGCGGGGGCTGGCTTTGTAGAGACAGTTTGGTGACTTTTTTTTTTTTCCTGCAACCTTTGCAAATTGTGCTTTCTTCTCCCTGATGGAACAAAAATAACACAGTTGTGTCCCAAACTAAACATTCCCACAGAGCGGCTGGTATAATCTGCCGGGTCACTGACACCAACACGACCACCAGGCGCATGTTTTAAAAGAGACACAAACTTGTGCCGGCAAATTCAACTTGGCATAATTAGTTAATTTGCTCAGCTCTTGTTGACACGTATTTCAGAAATGAAGATCAGTTTTGCAGCGATGCGAGCAGCGGAACACACTCGCGTGCTCCTTTCTCCGTTTCTAGACTAATTTCATCCGGTCAGGCCGTGCAGTAAACCATTGCTGTCAATGTCCGAGCTCTAAAAAGCACAATTACAGAGGACCTCGGCTGAATAATTTAAAGAGCATAATTATTGACCTCTATCCGAATTCCTCTGAAAGGTACATTAAGATATAGAAAGGCGCTGGAGGTGGAAGTGGAACTGAGGAGAAGAGAGGGAGTGTGTCTCCCCAGGCCTCCCTAATGCACTCTCCTGCTGTACTCTAACTTCCTGTGGACCCCTAATGTGCCCGCTGCTCGCTGGCCTGATGAAGACTACAGTTAATGAGGCCCCTGTTTCTGAAATGAAGAATGTCTGAAACCATCAACATGCATTACTATCAAGCCACCACCCCCAGCCAAACCACACGTATATACACAAACACACACCACCACCATTGCCGTCGTCCCAAGTCAGCATAGACAAATATACATAAATCACTAATCTTTCACCTCCAATACACACACCCCACCTTTTAGTGCCGGCATGGGTTTTGGTGGGATGGACCAGGCAAGGGGAGGGTTTTTTTTTTTTTTTTTTTGTAGGTGGGGGGTGTTTAAGGGTTAACTGTCCCTCAGGGGGCTATCAGCAAACTGGGCAGCCGTCACTGCTGGTGTCGCTGGTTTTCAATTGACAACCAGGCTCCAACAGATTAGCAGCTAGTCAAGAGGAAGCCGCGGCCCGGGACATGGTTATTCACCTCTCTCAAATTTGGCTGCACGCGAGTGCCGCTGGATTGAATAAAGCATCACAAGATTGTATCTGCAAGTGTGTGTGTTTGTGTGTCTGTGCGGGGGGGGGGGGGTTGTTGAGAGTCGGCAGCAGGCTTGGGGGAGGATACAACGAAATGAGGCCTTTTAATTAAAAGAAAA
Organism: Microchirus variegatus; assembly: GCF_963457635.1. NCBI lineage: Eukaryota > Metazoa > Chordata > Actinopteri > Pleuronectiformes > Soleidae > Microchirus > Microchirus variegatus. The sequence continues at coordinate 19,556,942 of NC_139810.1, forward strand.
TATTTGTGTTTGCATGCTATTGTGGATGGAACCTTGGACAATTGAGACAATTCTGGTTGTTTAACGTCTTGCTCTTAAAAGTGATTTGGGGCATTTCAGTCTCTTTTTTACATACATGCATTTTTAACATTTCAATCATTTTTTTAAACAACTTTTGGGAATTTAACACAACTGTGAAGGAGATAAACTTCTTTAAAAACGTCTTTAAATTGTTCGATTGAAAATGTCGTTCAGGTTTTTTTTTTTTAATTATCAGTTGCAGTGCCACTGTTGTTTTTCAATCAGGAAGGACAGTGGGCACTAAAATAATAAGGGAACTTCTGCAACATCCTAAATGCCAAGGACAGGTGGATTAAAGTATTAAAACAATCGCATTTCAGTCTTGAAATAGTCCTGTGCACGACTCAGCACCATGCGCATCCGTTCAAGTTCAGCTGCCAGCTCTATAATGCCAAAGGAGAGGGATAAAAAAAAAAGCCCAATCCCATTAGCTACGTACATGCATCTCAGCAGACCTGCTTGAAATGTGAGCAAATCTCAGTGATGATTATCCCCCAAAGCTCTCAAATGATAATACATAATCAAACGCTACAGAGGATTTCTTTAAAATCACACAGCCAGCTCGCACTAATTTGGGTTTTGCCCATTTGAGTTAGATTTTGGTGCTTTCCAAATGAAACAGAGAACAGGCTGCAGCGACCAGTCGCCTCCGCACCCGAGAAGACGTTTAACTGCTCCCCTCCAATTACGAGAGCAGAGAATGAAGCTCCTTACATCGGGAGAAGGAAAATGATTTAAGATAAATGTGAAATCACGAGTTCTCGCTTCATTTTCTTTAAAGTTTTGAAATAATAAAGAAGGCAAAGTGCTCCGTCGTGCACATTCACAAATAGCGGGCGAGAAGGATCTTCGCTTAAATCAGATGCACTTTCATGATCGCAAACTATAGGAATAAATGAATATTCATGACATTAAAAAACTTCCTCTGTAAACTTTGTAATAAAATGCCAGCTATAATATTAGAGGCAACTTTTTTACTAATGATCTGAATAAGGGTTAAGGGTACTTGTAAAGATTTTATGTTTAAAACCTCCATTAGTATATATATATATTTATATATAACTGCTATAACAACCATACAGTATGATTATTTCTCAAGTCACTTTATTGGAACACATCCAGAAAATATGGGAAACATGTTTGCAGTTTTAATATAAAAACGTGTATGTGTGTATATTAACGGCCCATAAAAGTGCCCTGTTTTTTCCAATAATAAAGGTGAGTTCATCAATGAAATCCTAAGCCTCTTAGCCAACTCCCTGCCATCTGTGGCTCCAAAAGCTCGGGGAGGTTCACTTTTTCACCTTCTGGATAGGGGCAAGAAACAAGTGAGTGGCGTTTATGCTACGAGCACTTTGAGCCGGAGAAGTGCGGTCACCTCACTTCTTTCACAGTCATGTCATGGAGATGGAATGAACCGTCTGTGACAGAAAACAAACAGGAAGCTGAGAGAGAGAGAGAGAGAGAGAGAGAGAGAGAGAGAGAGAGAGAGAGAGAGAGAGAGAGAGAGAGAGAGAGAGAGAGAAACCTGTGCCCTTCAGTAAAGACACTCTTAACCAGGTCTGACAGCTGACAGCTCTTTGGCAATTGGGGTCAGTTAAAGGAAAAGTAGCTCAAGTTTTGTTGAGGCTTTGGCTTCAGAGATGTTCAGGAGCCACTGCCCACCGCAGCATCAAAGGGGATTATAGGGACAGGGCCATCTGTTGCCAGAATAAGCTTGAGCCCTTTTATGTCTCTGCCTGTATGTCTGTGTGTGTGTTTGTGTTTGTGTTGGTGAGTGTGTGTGTGTTATAAAAAAAAAAAACACAAAAACAGTAAGAGATAAAGACAGAGGATCGCCAATGTCTATGTACTTTTAACTTAAAGGGCAGCAGAGGTGTGTGGTGCAGTTTACACTCGGTCCGGCGACTGCTTTAAATCTGGGCTTTGGGGGGGGGGGGGGGGGGTCTGGGCACTAAAGGTTAGAATCGGGGGCAAATAGGTGCATCACTGTCACACTGGTGAAGTCCCTTAAAGGTTACGCATACAATTCAAGTACGACACTGACACACTCTAGATTCAGGTAATACACGAAATACACGTACAACTCGGCAACCGTTCAGTAGCATCCGGCTCTTATCGTGAATCATCTGCGTTTGTCATCGAAGGCTGAGCATAGGAGTTGTTTTTGTTGTGGCTTTATTGGAGTGCCAACCTCGCTCGCCTTTCACCTCTCCTATTTGTTTTGGGTGCTGTTCTTGGCCTCTGCCTGAGAATGTTTTCTCCTCAATAATGTGCTACCTTTTAGCTGAGCCGCTCTGTGCTTGACCTACTGCCAACACTTATTTTCAGCACTCTAATTGTCGTTTAATCACATATCAACCTGTCACTTAAAGACCCCCTTTTTTCAAGTGGGGGCGGGGGGGGGGTTACATTTGCATGTTGTAAAACTAATTCCTATCCAAAGCTCCAGTGGTTGTGAAAACGGGTGATCCGTTTCTCTCCTTTACTTTCACACCCACATAGACACAGTTAAGCACAAGGGAAAGAGAGGGAGAGAATAAGACACACACACACACACACACATACACACACACTCGTACAAAGGTCTACTATATCTCACCTTAACAGACAAAAACACACATAGGCAGACGCCATACCTGATATTCTCAATTCAGGTGGTTTTATCACGTTTGTTAACAGTGTGTGGTGACACGTAACGTGTTAGAATAGGGACAGCGACAAGAGTGATTCAGAGTGCATGTACTTGTGCGAGCCAAAGTGAAGGTGACAGTGAATGTATGTGTGTGTTATAAAGGAAACAATTAGAGTTAATAATGTATCACTCTTCCAAATGTTACATTCATTTGTTCACACTTAGATAAAGCTACCGCAAAATAGGTTGTGCCGGGTTTGCCTGGCAGACTACACTACATTTACATTATCGCCCTTATACATCGAGGAGCCATGTTCTGCTTGAGTGGTGGCGGCACAGTAGAGGGGGGGGAGTGAGAATCATGTTTTTCGGGCCCAAGGAATGCCAGTCCTCAGGAGAGCTCCCCCTCTAATTACAGAGCTGGGGAATGAAAGCTCTTTGTTCCACCTTTTATTACATTAATTGATAAAACAGAGCTCGGGTGGAGTTATCTTATATGGGAGAGGAGGAGGGGCAGGACTGGGGGTGAAGTGAGGGGGATACTTTGGGCAGATGAAGGTGGGTGAGCGGCTTTTGAAGATGAGGTCCTATTTTCAGAGGACTCCTAATCCCGTTAGGGCCCCTGATGGTGGCGCAGCGCTGTTGTTGTGCTGCTTTCCCAGAGGCCCTTGTGGCAGCGGAACTGACAAGGGGAGTGGCAGCAGCAGGCGATGGTGTGACGGCGTGAGAGGGCAGGCAGGAATATCTGGACCCAGGCTTTAATTACTTCAGGGGGTACTGAGGGCCACACTGAGACCCTATGTCACCGCCAGCAAGCCCAGGGACGCTTTAAAAGGAAGTGGCATATCACCCACTGTGGAATTGTATGAAACCCCGTGGACATTTAATATGGACCCCATGCAGTGCAAAGCCATATAGATGTCGCAGGACATTAGCAGGGATATTTTGTGACTGTTATTAGTTTATTGCAAACTGCACAAGTGGTAGATGTTTTCAAAAATCGAATAATATTCTTTTAAATTACAATTTGGATGTTATTATTTAAACTAAAAAAGGGCCAATGAGTTCCATTTCTGTTTGTGCGGGATCCGGCAATCTTATTTGTCAGTGGTTAAGTAGCTGTAACAGGCTTTGTCAAGGCTGTAATCTGCTTCTGCTCGTTTAGGCTACCTGCAAACAACAGAAGCTGAGAAGTGCGAGTACAGTGGCCACACGGACTCTGAATATGTTGCTGAGGCAATTAAGCATGTCAGTGTGTGTGCATGCACACAGCAGTGTCAGAGGTGCTAAGCCAGGCCAAACACGCCTCATTGAAATGTCCATCTTAAAGCCACCCAGGTTCCTCGTCTCCCCACCCTCCGACAACCAAGATGCTTCAAGACTGTCAAAAGCATTTTCCACAAAGCTGAGGAGAGGGCAAGGGGAAGAAGAAAAAAAAGAAGGACCTGCCACTGTCACATGCATACTTTGCACGTGCACACACACTTGCGAAGCTGTCAGGTAAATTAGATCTGAAAGCTGACAATTTCTGACCATATTTCCTTGATTATTTCGAACAAATGCACACCAGCCGCTCTAAGGAGATTAAAGTGACATAAAAGTCCCGAGTGGGAGGAGGGAGGGCAGAGAATCCAGGTCACCCCCATTTGTCCCCCTGCCTGACAGCAGCTATATCGCTATCCAATCCAATAAAAGCCCCCCCCCCCCCCCCTTTTTTTTTGCTTTAATTAATTTTACAGCTAGCTTGCTTAATTACTTTCAATCAAAATCCTCTTGCCATCACAAAATTAGAAATGGTTCAACTCCATTAGTCTAAATTCTTCATTTACATACACAAAGACTGTCAGCTCTTGCTAAGCAAACGGCCTCCTGCTTGATGAGATTGTTTTTTTCCACACACTCTATCACTCTCTCTCCCCTTGCGCGCACACACACACACACACACACACACGCACACACGCAACTGTGCTGTTAATTTATTTAAAAGGAGAAAAGTAGCATAAAATTATTTGATCCCCTTACTTAAGACATTCTCTGCCTAATCAGAGTTCAGGTGAGCTGTGGCATCACATCAACCAAGGTAATGGGGAGTTGAGCATGCCTGTACAACTGTCTAAATGCATCACGCCGACACCTCCGCCTCAAAAACAAAGTGCTCGATCTTAGACGACACGGCAGAAAAAGAAAAAAAAGAAATGTATGCCACGAACAGAATTAAGGAGCTGCTGCAATGGAGCTAACTAGTTTCCCCGGGATTAGCTGTTATTTCTGAGGCAATAAACGAGCCGCAGATTATCCGATGACACACAGTGCCCTATAAATCTGACTCCTTTGTGGCAGGGTGTCACTAGTCCCGACTAGACTGTGGAAACTAGCGACACACGAGCAGCGGTCGGCTGCTGTGAGGAATAGGCAACAGGGATTTTCAGTGGGGTGAGGGCCCTGTGCCCTCACGTCTGATCACTTCAACTTGGCACACAGGCATCCTCTCCATCACACACACTGCCTCAGGCCTGCACATCATTGAGAATTAAGGACATGCAGATAGGGTTTGTGCACTGACCAAAGTGAAAAACACCAGCACACCAGTGCACTACGACATGTGCATGCAGACAGACACACAAACACACACACACACACGCACTGGTGCTGCAATTAGTTCCTGAGATGAAGGCATTAAAGTGGTATAATGCACTCACTGCTGCAGCACACTACCACAAAATCTATCGACACTAAACCTACATAATCATCAGTGACACTCTCCTATTGCTTTTAATTTCCTTCTCGTATGCATGCAACTCAGCAAGCCCAGCGCAAATCCACACAACAGCCTTTGATCTGCTGTGTTCAGATCATCTTACATCCGCTGCTCTTTATAAACGTAGAGTCAGGGGGCAAAAAGAACACCTTGAAAAGGAAAGAGTTAAGGGGGCGGGGGGGGGGGGGATTTGTAGCATTTCCGAATGGCGTGTTACAGTCTGGAAGTGCTTATAAAATAATCCTTGACATGTAACTATGGGTTTGTGCGAGAGAAAAAAATAAATAAAACATGGCCATTCCTTATGCGCTGCCAGCCTGAGTACAATATAGGTCTGACCTAGCCCCTTTACTCTGCGTCTGCAATCACCGGTTTCCCTTGCCCTCTTTAACCAGTCCCCATTAATGCTGTTAATTATCCAAATCCATCATTCTTGGGGTAAATGAACACTGCCTCTTTAATTCAATTTAATAGGATCATTTTCCAACTCACGTTCACTTTAGCCCCAGCTGCCCGCCCACCAGTCCCCCACTGTGTCTGTGTCTCCCCCCCCCCCCCACCCCCCACTGTATCGTGACTCCCTTGGCTGCGTCGTCTTTGGTCTGGTTTGCTCCAATTGGTGGAAGGGGAAGGGGATGATTGAGGGCTAAGGATGGATGGCAGCAATAGGCTGATACACTGTTGATCCCCCATTGAGTTGTCTTGGCTGGGCTGGTGGCAAGCCATATCTTGATTTAGACCAAAGTTAACTTATTGCAACTTTTTTTTTTTTTTTTTTACAAGCCTGTATTACACTCGCCTTGTGATATAAAAATGTGTTTGTTGTTTTTTTTAATAATGTGAGGCCATTTTTATCATCAGGCTTACTATAAGCATCTGGCATGTGTGTCACTCGCTGCGACTGCACGTCACCAAAATGTGTTTATAATATACACAGGTGTCGTTTCATTTTTTTTTTTACTGCATGTCATAGTGGTATCAGTATCAAAAAACATTTTCCATGAAACATTGCCAGAGTATGGCAACGAGACACTGATGCCCTTTAATCTAACTTTCTATGTATAAAATAACAGCTATATCAAGACTGACTTAGGCCATGTTTTACAAGCCATCTTAGATTTTCCTCACAGAGAGCTTCCCGGTTCTCAGGCTGGCGAGTTGTTTTTTTTCACAGTTTAAAATACATTCATCACTGAGCAAATAAAAGCACATAGAGTAATATAGAGCTATTTCTGAAAGCCTGCAAACTTAAGATGAAAAGTGCCTGAAGTACAAGAGTATATCACAACGCTGAGTTTTAGTGCACGCGGCGTTCCCTTTAAATTTTTCCCAGACTTCCATTGTTTAGCCATTTGAGACAGACACTGGGAGAGTTTCACATGATTTTAGCCATGATTTGATTTGGTTCTTTAAAGGGTTGATGTCAGCACAATGGGAGATGAGCCTGTAAATCCACTACATTCACTCAAAATGCCCAGATGAGATAATCAGTGGTGACATCTACGAAAACACTTATTATATTTGCTCATCGACTGGCTGAAGCTGTTAAAACTCATCAGCATGATTCCCATTTTTTTTCTCTGGGAAAGAGGAAAAAGAAAATGTGCTCAACTTTATAGTCAAAACTGTCACCCCCTTTTTAAAGGGACAGTGCAACATTGTTGTGGCTGTTGTGGAGTAGAGTTTATAAATGGAAAAAGACTGGGCAGAGGCATATCGGGTGTCTATTCAATACTCATTTTGTTTGCACCCAATACTAATTAAATAAAACATGCACAACTTTTTTAATTGGTTTCACACAGATCAACAGTTTCAAGCAAGTTGAACAAGTATAATTTATATCTATTGTTGTTATACATACATTCCTCATCAATAAGCACTAACAGCAGTTCTTACAGAACTGTCAATGACGACTGCGCGTGTGTCCCTTAACATGCCCACACAATTTGAAAGGGCTCGGGGCTGACAAGGCAGCAGAGGAGATAAGAAATGGATCAACCTGAGCCTTTCTCATAGCTTAATTTATTTTAAATCCAAGCCCTATTTACACACTGCACACCGTCAGGCCTTGTCAGCTCTAACTAGCATTGAGATATTTAAAACCATTAATGCTGTACAGCGGCCCGCCTGAGCCATGTATGACACAAGCTGTGGCTGCGTGAAACAAAAGCCAGATCTCTAACGGCCACAGCTTCCACTTCCACGCGAAAGACAAAAAAAATACTTTCAGACCTTGATTATGAGGTGTGAGGGTAAAAAAGAGCAAGATAAAGGCACTTCAGCAACGAGCAATAGAAGGAAAAAAAAGGGTGCTATATTTTTTCATCGAGTGAATGCACATGCCGGACTCGGTGTATCTTTAGTGCAAGGGCTAGTCCCATAGAGGCAGGGGTCAGGATATGAAACACACCATCTATGTGCCTCCCGACAGGATATCCTCATGGATCAGCAGTGGTAGCCATGTTGACCTGCCCCATTATTAAAGAGGCTAATCTGTTCAACATGTCAATGTTAGCACTTTTAGCTGCGATTAATAAAAGAAGACCCCAAGAGTGCTGCGTGTGCTATTTCAGTGCCTCAGGTTGTTTTCATTTTGTTTTTTATTTTTAGTAGATTTCGGTGTTTAGTAATTCAACAGTCCTTTTTCATCTATTAACATAAACAGTGTGAATTATTAACTTTGTTAAAAGAATAATAATCTGCCCTGAATTGTAGGATCTAAAGGAGCTTTGTGTGTGTGTATGTGTGTGTGTGTGTGTGTGTTTTTTCCCTTTTCTGCCACTGGCAAAGACTCACTATGGCATTGCAGATATCATTAAAGTAAATGTAAGTTTATATTTTATGGATGCAGAACAATAAGCACGTGATGTCTGACTTTTTGTGGCCATTTATGTGATGCTTAAAACGTATACGGCCCACTAGTGTTCACAGACTTGCTTTCCCAGTGCCTAGTGCTGTGTCTTAATTTGTAATCTAGTCAAACCAATTGTCCGCTAGCTAAAAAGGTCACGGAGACAATAGACTGCGTAGCCTTCTGCAATGTAGAGAAAGCCCAGGGTGTCTTTTGTAGCTTTTTAACCAAAGATGTAATTAAGTCACCTTCATCTTCAGGGGTGAGAAGGGCACTGGCGAGACTCGGCTGGGAACACGAGAGAAACTTCACGCTGCTGGAAACAGAAGTGAGATGCACACTAATATAGCGCATTTGGTTAGAGGTAAAAAAGAAAAAAAAAAAAAAAAAAAAAGCACCTGTCTCTGCAGCAACATACCACAACTGAGGACATCTGTTGAGTTGACCTGTTCTTATAGCCGGCATATGATTTTCATAAAATGTGACCGATGACTGTGTGTGTGAAGAAAAGCTCGTTGAGGAAAACTAAGTGATGCAAAGCAACACAGGAGAGGCAGAGGGGGGGGACTTAAAGGACGTGATTTATCTGGGCTTGATTGCATGTTAATCGAGGTTACGTGTATTAAGTGGAATCTAATTGGAACAGACACTGGCAGTCTGACAGATCGACATGATGCAGATGGATTGAGGGGGAGAGAAAGGGGGAGGGAGGGAGGGAGGGAGGGAGACAGAGAAAGGAAGTGAATATGAGAGAGAGACAGATACTGCAGTCGGGGGGGGGGGAGGTGAGCAAAGGTAAAAAAAAAAAACACACACACACACACACACATTTTAGCGATACTACATGGTCCAAATTGAAAGTGTTTCGCAATGCAAGGTATGACAATAAAACCACCGGGGCCCTCAAAGCTGCGGAATCACAAGAGAGAAAATGAGGACTGTGTCTTTAGGTTCGTCTCACGTGCGTCTCATGATTGGCGGCTGATGAGACATGTAACCCTCCTAGAGGAGGACACACACGGGTGAGATTGTGAGTGACACGGCACATCATCGGAGTTCGCCCTCCCCCCCTCCAGTTGCCACAAACATTAATTTCAGCTTTATTGGAAATGAGGGGCAAAAAAAAACAAAAAAAAAACAACTTCACAATAAAAAAAAAAGAAAAGAAAAAGAAATTGTGGTAAAGAGGCAGAGTGACAGCTGCTGGAAAATTTCCTCACCTCAACGAGTGGACAAGCAACTGTTCCACGGGTCCATCTGACTCTGTTCCTCCTGACAGGGAACAACTGTTTCGAAGGCCCTCTCTGCTCCCCAAATCTGAAGTATTTAGCTAGTGAGCTGAATGACCCTTTCAAATGTTACCAGAGTAATAGACCATAAAAGATGGCCACCTGTTAAGGCCAAGCAACTGCTAACTCATATCTCACAGACTCTATGAACAAATAAGGAGAGCGGGGTTTGTAGAAAATATTGAGAGACTGAAATAGTGGTGCATCATGGAGACGGTTTGTATTGTAATGTTCCTCTGAATTGGTCAGTGTGGCTATTGTTGGTATTGGGAGGGGGGGGGGGTACAAAGTGTGAGTGACAAGAACAGCCTCAAAGCAGCACATAGCCCAGGAGCAAAATAAAAACCCACTAACAGTGCCATTATCTAAATCTGGGTTAAAAATAACAGTAGTTCGCCAAATGAAAGAGTCACTTCTGCTGATAGCTGACCCACATGAGGAGTGGCAATGGCAAAATGAATTTTCAAAAGTGTTCAAAAAAAACAAAAAACAATTGTGTAATGTGTGAATTGTGTACAAGACAGAAAGAGAAGAACTAGAGGCGTAATTTTAAGGGTGGCATTGTACTTTATTCATCAACACAAATTGCCCAAATTTTTACCGACATGATCTCGTCACAGCACAGAGACAGAGGAGTTGCTTCGGTCATCCGTTGATTTGATCCATTATGACTGTTACACTAATGGAATTAATAAGGACCAAATTGCTATTTTGAAACACAGAAACTTCATCCTTTTTGTTTGGCTAACCTTCTTGCCTGTGTATTTGTGTATTTGCGTGTGTGTGTGTGTGTTCAAGTGTGTCAGTGCCCCTGCCATATAATGGCTATAATTCATCTGTGTTTACCAGGTTTGGTGTACAATGTCACTGTATTGCAAAGTTTTCCCCCCGCGCTTTCAAAAAAACAACAACAAAATGAGCTTTGAAATTGGACTCCCTGCTTTTTCCGTCTACAATGGCGTATTCACCAACTGGCTCTAATAAAATACCCCCGAAGATCATTTTACACTATCACTATACATTTAGAGGACAACAACCTAATGCAAACCCATTCAGTATTAGAACGAGGGGAAGAAAAAAAAAAAACTACTATAACTGTAAGTGCGTATCAAATATACTCGATCTCTGTTAGAGAGATATCCAGAAGTTATTTAAAAGATGTCTGTTAACAAAAACGAGGCATTGAATTGTATTTTAAATTTACGACAAACCTATAATAGCAGCTCAGTGAATGTGTCCGAGAGTTTCCTGTATATTTGTGCTGAATGTGTGCGTGTGTGTGTGTGTTCAGCCCCCCCTCAACAGCCTCTAACATTGAGAGGAATGACACTCTGTGATCAAGGACATGAATTGCTCATTGATTTTTAGGGGCCAGCTTAACTATCCATTCCAATTGATTTTTAGCTTTGCTGGGTGTGCGAGTTATGGGAGTTTTAATGTATCATCTGTATGTGTACTCATCACCCTCTGCGAGAGGATTTACAATAGTCTGAGGAAAATGAATATACAACAGCATGTGCAAATGTAAAGAGGGATTTTGTCCTTTCCTGTTTTATTTTTTATTTCGCATTTCAAACACCTGAATTCTACTTTTTTTTTTCCTCCCTCAAATAGGTTACATATGATGAGTTTACTATATTTAAGGTCTTAACTTGGGTATGTATATATTCAGAGGAAACTGTTGTGTACGATACAAACAAAACCAATGCATATGATTGAGCTGTAATCTCCTTCAATACAAGGCAGTGTTGCATTTCAGCTCAAACTAAGGCTAGACGACCCATTAACAGACCACTGCTTTGCCACAAACCACCATAATGGAAAAAAAAAAACAGATTCAATCAATTCAAGAATATTTCCGTATATTTGTTTTTGTTAAAACAAAATAGTTGTGTGTTTTTTAGGTTGCCATAAAACCACCAAAATTAACAATTGATATGAACTATTAATAATCAATGGTTTAATGATGTAAGAGACAAAGTCGGAGCAATGTGATCCAAAAGGCAGTCTAAAGTCATCTGTCAGGTAGAAAGTCATTAAAATAGGGGCTCATTTTCCTGCACCAAGCTTAGGTTTCACTGAGGCAGGGATACATTTCTATTCTTCAGCAAAAGGCTGAGCTCTCCTATGATATCATCTCCTCTGGAACATTGCTCTCAATGGCTGGTCTTTTCTGCCTTTTGTATTTTTCTACAATTTTAATTCTCCTTTATTTTCCATAAGGGTTTGGGTGAAAGCTGCCTTCTTCTGTGTGAGGTAACTGCCTTTTGTTCAGTGAATAGGACTGAATAAAGCACACTTTACTCCATCCTTTAAAAAAAAAAAACAAGTCTGCTTAATTAATGTTTTACAAGTGCTGCTGTATTCTTAGTTTCAAAAAAAAAAAAAAAGGCTCTATCAAAGCCGGCAGGTTCAGATTACGTTCGCTAATTGAAATTCTGAATTTCTAAGCCAATTTCTTTTTTTTCCTTTTTTTTTTCCTGCTCCCGCTCTTTCTTTCTCTCTGCACACACAATAAACCCTAGCGTTTTGTAGTCCACAAATGACATCAAATCATCTAAGTAATATGGGCTTTTCTTTTTTTTTCCTGTATTCTCATGTTCTGCTAGTGGGTTCATGAGACAGCTTAATAAAGCAGTAAATGCTTGGGGAAGCCTGCGAGCCTACTGTGTGTGTGCGTCTGCATGTGTCAGTGAACGTTTGTGTGTGTCTGTGTGTGTGTGTGTGTGTGTGTGTCTGGGCCTATGTGCACGCGCTTGCTCTCATGTTTTACCTCCACCAGGGACCTCAAAGCAGAAGGCAAAGCCTGGTTCCTCACTCAAGTATATATATTTTTTTTTTCCCCAAAGAATAAAGCCAAAGAACAAAAGTGAACAGCTAATACCCAAAACAAAGCCAAAACTAAGGCTCTTATCTCCCAGGTTGACATTGATAGAGCCCATATTAATGCAGTAACGGAGTTAAATGAGCAAAGCATAATTCACAGGTTATATGTGCATTAGGTTCCTAGAGAAAGGCAGGCTGTGTGAACAGCTGCAGGTGTGGGCAGCAGAGAGGCTGAGGCCCAAACCATCACAGGCACGAAATGGCACAAAAGAGGAAATACAGGTTTCTACGCGCTGATGACGATGACGTTAGATGTATAACTGATTGATCGAGAGCTCTGCGAATATGCACGGTTGTTTTCTAGAAGCAGTTTTCCACCCTCTTTATCTGGGCAGGTAGTTTTAGTGGACAATTACATACACATACATTACGGAACATTCACGATAGCCTTTGCTCCGAGTTAATCATTGCAGAGAAAGAAAGTGGCTTATCCTCGCTTTTCTTTTATATTTACCCAAACTCACTCTGTTCAAAAGGCTATTATTTTATTGGCTTGTTTTTGCAAGCGTTATAACTTTGCATTCTTCCCCCAAGGTCAGTTTCGTGCGCGACAAGGAATATTTACTCATGGGCCTTTTCAGGTCAGTTCCATTGTATTTACATCAAATAATTTTTGATAAGGGATGTAAAAGACCTGTAAACCCGACATCATAAACAGGAGAAATAAGTACAAAAGATCAACGGGAAAAACAATTTCTTATCTCGGACACGTTGATATTTTTGACTCAACTCTGCGAACTCCCTCCCACTCAACAAACCCCCACCTTTCTGCTTCTCTCTCTCCACAGAGCTGAGTAGGAGCGTGGACTTGTTAGATTTAGTCCAATGGCTTCCCAGTGCGGGCAGCGAGCGAGCTCTTGTTTCATAGAGAAGTATCTCCCCTGTTATCTCCCCAGCACTATAATCACTTAACAAAGACCTGGGCATTCGCACAAATTAAAACATCAATAATGCATAAGTGCTTTTCAGTTTTGAGCTATAGTGTCCCTGTATTGGGATGAAATACCCCCTCTACCCAGTGGAAGAAGTCTAGCTTGCCATTTTCTGTCCCACAAGTGACTGAAAGAAGCCACGACTGTGCTTTGAGCAACAACCACCCCCCTTCTTCTAAAGCTGAGGCTAAAGCTGTGGTGAACATTTGGGATCTGCTTTGGTGACGGGACAAAATGGCTGGGCTGAGTGGGATGCGGAAGTTGTTTTAAAGCAGGAGGTGGTAAGTGGTGGTGGTGCATCAATGCAAACAGGCAACACCCTTGAGTGGCGCAGCGTGGCATCCTTCCATAAACAACACCACCGCCGTGTCCCCAACATTTACGATTTTGCGGCGAGGACGGCGAACACAGGCCCGATTTCACTTCCAAGCGTGCATGTTTGCCCTATCGTTACAAGGCTAAATCTGCCCCGACCTACTCTCTTATTTTCCCAGATGAAAACACCAGACATTTTCTATGGTTGTCAGTTGCGCTTTGCCTAAAACAAGTCATATGAGAACATTACACTTGGAAGAGGAAGGAAAGGGCGGGTGCATCATGGGAACCAAACTTGGTGACACTTTGAAACCAAGCTACTGTTTAATTTAAGAGAGGGGAAAAAAAAAAAACTCATTCATATTTATTACTGCAGTTGTGAATAGGAACTGTTTTGCGCTGACTACGGAGGAGTTAAGTATTATTATTGGACTTGTAAATCCATGACCAGCACTGTTCCAACACCAATAGAGGACAAGCCATTCTATACAGATGGCCTCAAGGACAATTAGCAGTAATGATTGGTTGCCACATAAATGAGGAAAATTCTATTTGCTACTGCACTTGCTGATGATCACAGACCAAAATGCCTCTGACAATAATAAAGATGGCCGTTTTAAACTCGTACAGTACGCGGCGAGAAAACACATCTAAAGTGTATTTTGCGTCTATGTTTTAAATCGGGGAAAATGGAATAAGGAATAAAGGAAGGTTGATCTTTAAATGTTACACAAATGCCATATTATCACGGAGAATAAAGAGACGAGACAACGAGCACAGTGATCTAAAATATTATCTCTTCAATCATATCCTTTTCCCCAGATATCTTCATCCCCCCCCCCCCCCTTCTCTGTCAGTTAGTCTGGCAAACAATCCCCTTGTTAGCAAACTGTTAAGACAGCCGCTTGGTACACAAATTGCGCTCGACCAAGCGAATTTGTTTTGCAAGGGTGACCTGTTTAATCATCTCATTTTCTTTGGCGGACATTTATTCATCTGGTTTCCACGGTTACAGAGAACATTAAGGGGCTACAGTAATAAGGCTGGAGAGTCAAACAGGTAATAAAAAAATTAACGCCATTTTCCAGCAGCCGAGGACAGTGGGTGAAATGAATCAAGGGAGAGGGAAGAGCAGCAGCGGGGGGAGCAGGAGGGTGGGGTGTGGGGGGCTCCAATATTGTCCAAACAATAAGCCTTAGTGGTTATTTTACTCTGTAGATCAGGTGGTGCTGTTATGGACATGACACTTTGGGCACAGAGCAGGAGAGATAAAGCTTTTAAAGTGGCCCTGCTCCTTTTTTATTGTCATTTAGCGATTACATATCAGAACAATTAAAAGTTAGCCTGAGATATCTATTAACTTTGCTCTTTTTTTATTTCTCCTGTGCTTTAGAAGGAAAACATATTTGCACCCCTGGCACTGCAACGTGTCAATAACATGCACAGGACAACATGACATTTAGAAGCCCTGGTGAGAAATGTTTCGTAGTCCTCCCAAGTTGAATCATGTTTTCTAATATTGTCTTTTGAGCAAGTGATCAACAGCAGACAGAGAGAAAAAAAAAAAACCAAGAGAATAACCTTGGAGAGCATGGAGATCGTCGCGTACATGCTTAGAAACAGTGATCTATGCACCATTTGAGAGTTCAACTTCCTGCCAAATATAGAAAATTCCGGCACATTACAGAGAACAGGTGCTGAGGGCCCATATAAAGTGACAAAGCTGAAGAGCTGGGTTACAGCTCAAAGCCAAATAAGGCAGTGAGACACATTGTACCCAGGCACAAAACAACCTACTGTAATGTGATTTTTTTTTTCTTTAAGTCTGATGACTGCCTCAGATCCCCCAACAAACTGTGTTTGTTACATTAAGACACAATTCTGGTTTATTTTTCCATTTTAATAACCGAACAAGAAAATACAAGCAACAAATTTGATGTATTACTCATTTCTCCACTCCTTCCAAAAGTATTTCTAATTGACAGCAGGGCTTTGGCACTCCTAAAATATGCACAAATGTTCTCAACCTAACCCTTAATCATTTAAATGTTCTGGTTTAACCTGTATTTGGGCATTTTATGACTCTGCCAACACCTGGCCCCCACCCATGTAACAAAAAAAAGGAACAAATTGAATTCTTTCTTTGTTTGCTGTCGTGGTTGCTTGTATTTGTTTTCCGGAGGTGGCTTCGGTGTGACTGAGGTCGAAGAGAGGGAAACAAAACTGATGGCATACGTGTCTCAGGGGAGGGAGGAAAAAAGAGATGCCGCTCTCTCTGTCTCCCTCACACACACACACACACACACACACAACAAATGTAGGATACACACACTAACATCAAACACATACCACTTGCGTGTCACACGGATCGCTCTCTCTCTCTCTCTCTCTCTCTCCCCTCCTCGCCCTTTGACGGCAGAGGCAGGAGCCCAGAGAAACAAACTCCCCGTCATACACACGAGGGGTGAAATCCCCAAAAGAGGACATAAAAATGGACAGCAGCAAGAGAAGAAAATGGCTAAGCTGTGGCTCCGGGACTGCCAACTGTTCTGCTAACAGCCTCTTAACAGGTGTGGGCCCTAGAACCATGTAATCCTATCAAGTTACCAAGTAGGAAAAAAAAAAAAAAAAAGAATCAGACAAACTGCAAAACTCCTGGGCTCTCTGCCTGCAGCCCCCTCTCCACACTCTCCTTCTCTATCTTTCTTCCCCTCTTTCTGTCTCTGTTGGCAGTGACAGAAATGAACAGCTGGGCTTCAGATTTATCATGTACAGACAGTAATTATTGCTGGTGCTGCCTGCTACTGACCCAAGTGAATAGAAAGTCGCGTGAAAAAACACACGGCAGAGGGGGATCTGAAGTTGAGGGGTGTGGGACTGTCGGCTGCGTGGAGGATGTGTGTGTGTGTGTGTGTGTGTGTGTGTGTGTGTGTGAGACAGAAGAGAGAGGAGGGCAGTGTTTAAACGTCACTATGTTCCTGTTTGCAGTCAATTACAGAACGAGGACAGGGGTATTGGCTCTGTAACTCGCCAGAGCAAACACTTTCTCGCTGAAGGTGACAGAAAAAAAGAGGTTCCTTGTTTGTTTGCGTCTTTTTTTTTTTTTTTTCTTCCCTCATATCGAGAATAACGCAGAGACAGTAAAGCACGCGCTGGATTCCTGTCAAAGAAAAGGTGACCGAGAACTGAAACTGAGGGCAGTGTGCGCTCAACGCTGTAAAAACCGGTGTTCAAGTCAGGGCTGCTGATTCCTCTCAATGCCTCCTTGTGTCATCTTCATCTTTCTTTTCTTTTTTTATTATCTTGTATTAATGATTTACTAAAATCACTAAGAATTATTGATTGATTAAAAAACAAGAAGGAAAAAAAAAAAGCAACGGTTGCTGGACCACGCAAAGTGTTTCCGTCATTATCTCAACCGAGTCTGACCCCACCTGCCGTATTTGTTCCATAGATAAGAGGGTCAGGAGATAAACTAACACTTTATTACCAGTGTCAATCACTGTCCTTGTCATGAAATAACCCCACATCTGCTGCTGATGTGTCCCTTTTATACACGTGCACTTGTACAAATGTTGTGGTCTGTCACATTCCATATCCTCTAACCTAAGGACGGGCTGGTTCACACCTTAAAGACCCACTGCCACATTTAAAAGGATTAGTCACCACATTTTGTGCTGGCTTAATCTCTCTTTCAGCTGGCCCTAATAAGAGCGCTTCGATAAGCAAAGCATGCAAATTCATTCATGGCCAGTGGAGACCATCCTTTCAGACAAACACGCCAAAGTTTTCCACTCTGCTAATTGCCTCTTCATTTCCCCATTTTCCCCTCTTATATGGCATATCAATGACTAGAGATTATTATTCTCCCCTACTTTGCATGAAATTATAATTCTACGTACAGATTAGGAAATAGAGCCAGAAAGAAAAAAAAGTTACTGGAAAGCTTCGCTTTTGACTCTGCACATCCGAATACATGACACGGCATAATCATCAGGGAGATTTTTTTTAAAAAGCGGGATATCTTCACAGCAGGTGTGATGATCAAGGAAGAAATACAGGAATATTACAAAAAAAGTCAACCTTCTTTTTTTTATTATTATTCCTTATTATTTATAATTAATTGCTAAGCATTTTTTTTTTAGGGGAAAAAAACTGTAATAAAACCCTTTCGTGTCCATATCCTTTATTTTTAGTGCAGCAGTTTAACAAACATGCATTATCTGCGATACTAAAACCTGACTTGTTATATTTTAGATGATAAAGACAATGAAGACCCAAGGTGCAACCTGTTTATCATTCTGGAATATTTTTTCACAGAGTATTAATTAGGCCATTACTCCAGATTGGTGACGGGGAGCTTTGAGGTTTTAATTAGGTGCTGGCCACTGCATGAGTGCACAGGAGTGAAGAAAAGAGGTGGTGATGCCACTTGCCATGCTCCTGGCCCATATCAAGTAGCCCCTGAATACTTTTGGCTATACTGCGGCAAGATGCACGGAGCAGCCCCGTGTGCATCTTGAGTTTATTTGATCGTTTGATCTCTGATGTTTCCCCTTTCTGTCGCGAAAGAAAAAAGAAGGGCAGTTGGTGTGATTTGGGTATTAAAAGACGGGGGTTAGGGTAATTACGGTGTTGGGTGGCTTGTGTCTGATGACTGAGCACATGCTCAATCCGGACTCAGCTGTCCCTCTCTTTCTGTCTCTACCCCCTGTCTCACATGCACACGCGCGCGCACACACACACACACACACGCGCACACACACACACACGCCTCCCTCCCCTTGTCTACTGTCTATGTCCCCCCTTTTCTCTCCCTCTGCCACTCTGCTAAATCCAGGCATAACACACACACACACACACACACACACACACAGCCTCGCGCAACATCAATCAAATACTGAGAGCGGACCATAAAACTACACAAACATATACGCTGCCATTAACTACTGTATTTGACACTTTTTTAAATTGTCCCGCTCTGACGTAGCGGTAAAATAAGAAAACTAAATTTATAGAAAGGGAATTAATTAAGGCAGGAGGAATAGAAGAAAGGAAACGCCGCAGAGGTGCACATTTAAAATGTAAATTTAAAATCTTGAAATACAACATATGTTTCCATATATATATATATATATTTTTATTTTTTTATTTTATATATATATATATATATATATATATATATATATATATGTATACATATATATTAAAAAAAGCTAAATAAAAACATTTAATAAGGGGCACATTTCCTGGTTAAAAATCTGTCAGTACATTCAGATGCATATAGGTGATGGCAAAAATCACATATTTTGGCTTTATTTAGACAAATAAATTATGAGAATGTGAGCGTTCTTCCTCGGTTGACAAGGCGACACTAATCACCTCGTTGCTGAGAAGCACTCTTCCCTGACAAGGCTCCTTAGAATACAAGGATCCCCCAGGAGAAATCGGCATGAAAGAGGTTAAAGACAATGACTCACATTTTTTTTTTTCCCCCTCCAAATGTCTCCCTGTTAAATTTATTTCAAAACTCTGTTAATCTGCTGTACACAACATTCCCATTAGCATAGTCCAGCCCCCTAATAAAAATTCCGGCTAGTTTAATTAAAAAATGTAAATTTACTGTCATCCAAGGAGCAGCAGAAATAGGAGTGCAACAGCATATTTTATTGCTTAAGACATCAAATTGATTCAGGTTATTGCTAAATTGTGATAAAAGGTTATTGAGGGCCTTCAGACCAGGGCTTGTTTTTCTCCCTCATTTCATTCTGGTTTTGTGGAAGGCCGTAAAAGTTGGAGAGGGCTACAAAGGGTTAATGAGACAACTCAGTGAGGGAGAAGGCAATCAACATTATGACTCATATGAGGGGAGAAAAACATTTTCCAGGCTGACGAAAAGTTTTAAATTAAGGTGTGTCACGATAACAGTCGTATTTGTCTGTTGTTATTTTAAAGACATAACACGGGACACCTTAAACAACCAGACAAAATAACTGAGCCTGCCTGTCTCTCTCTGTCATATTATGTTTGTGAAACCCTGTGGTCATAGTGGTTTACTACACAGTCTCTTAGCATTTCTTATTTAATAAAACAACCCCCCTACCCCCCAAAAAAAAATCATCCTCTGATTAGATTTTATTTTTAATTAACAGTGCCATATACATGTTAAAGAGCAGACAAGTCTATGTAGTGTCAGGCATACTCAACGGCTAGATTATACAGCCAGAGAAAACACATAATTGTTAAGGGGATTCAAATAATTGGCATATAAACATATTAAAAATAACAGCCTGAAGCAAATTCTACCCTTGACTTTAGTTTGAATTACATACCTTTATGTAAAAATATATGAAGAAAAAAAAACACCAATAAAATAGAATATTTCTGGTAATTCATATTTTGGCTATATTTTATGTAATTTCACACAATTTCATAACGTGTATAAAAAATATATATTCAAAAGTATTCCTACACACCAAATACTCGATCATGCAGAAATTCAAAATAAAGCATTTCAAAAAATATATGGCAGGCATTTACCACAGTAAAAGGGGAGAATCCGTCTAATGTTGCAGTTCACTTATGGAGTAGTTCTAATTATATATGGCGCAAATAATGAAACACACTATGAATGTATACACACACACACACACACACACACGAGTGCGAAGGTGAGACGGCACTCTCAGCGTGTAAAAACACAAAGTACATGCACACAAACGTAGTGCACACGGGGACAAATAAGAACAAGCGTGGCTGTAAAATATGACTTGTTTAAAAAAAAAAAAAAAAAAAAAAGGCACGCGCACGCAAACCCTTCTAATAACATGTGAGGTGTCGAGGACAGAGCGACGCTGGCAAGTGTGAGGCGTATTCGAGGTAAAACACTCGACAAGTTTATCCTCTCGAAACTATACGCTCAGAATGACTGTAAAGCTGACAGTTACAGGTCTAATAAATGTTTAAAAACGAGCTGCACGAGTGCATTTGCAGAAAATTACTGTTCACAGGAAAACTTCATTGAACGTTCTAAATGGATTATCATTTCATGTGTTGCACTGAAATGATCTGGACATTTTATGATAAAATAATACATACACTGTGCACTGTAAGAAGACTTAATTAGAGGTGCCTGGAAAGACACTAACAATGATGTTAATTCCTGGCACCTTTACATGTGAAACAACATAAGCAACACAACAGTTTGTTTGCTTTGTCCCCTTGGCAACAAACCCTTAGGCCATTCAGTGTGCCCTAATGGCACTGCAAGTGCCTCTGTGGGCAAAAAAAACCAATACCTGTATTTCTATACTTATAAATTCTGGCTTTTAAAAAAAAAAAATACATAAAAAATAAACGTCATAAATCTAATGACCTAAATAAAAACAGAGGGGAAATGGACAAAGAGAATACAAAAACACACACAGAGTTTATGGTGTTCTCATGTCCTAGAAGAGAAATGCACTTTGACAAGAGAAAATGAAACTGTCTGTGTGAACTTTCCTCACATGTGTACTGTGTGTGTAACACAGTGTCATGACTCGAGTGCTCGAGAAATCATATTTGATATCGCAGTCACCTTTTAGAGCTATTAATAAGGGTGTCGCAACACTTTGGTACACATACACACTGGCACACACAGTTAAATCATGAACAACTTCCCCCTCGGAGTATATTTAGTCAAAGATGAAGGCACACCTTAAACTATCAGCTAATAATAAAAAAAAAACATATCTGGCAAAGATAAAGGAGAAGAGCACTCACCATATTCAGCGAAGTCGAAGTTAAATCCTCTCAGACATGTAACTTTCATAATATTACTCAACTCTGTCAGAAAGTCATTCAAACGTTGGTTGGTTGAGGGGGAAATATAGCGGAAAAGTAACTTGATAAAAAAAAAAAAAAGGGCTTCCTTCAATCATGCACTAAACTCCTTGACATGTAATCTGTCAATAGTTTGTTGCTGAGATAATGCCGGCTGCCACGAGCGGATTTGATTGGCAGCTTAGGGTCTGGCCCCTCCTTCTTGTGGTTTGACGGGGGTAGGTGAAAGAAAACGTAGCCTCCCCCTTCCCTCCTCTCTCTCTCTCTCTCTCTCGTTCTATCTCTCTCCCTCTTTCTCTGTGCCGCTCCTGCACTCGCTGCCTCTCTCTCTCTCTCTCTCTCTCTCTCGCTCTCGCTCACTGGCTGCTCTGCTCCTGTAGACACACACACACGCACAGACCAAGCTGTTGGTGATGTTTTCTGAATAGGCTGATAGGAAATTATGGCAGAGGAGTCGAGGCAGTTTTTTCTCCCTCCCTCAGTGGGCTGGCCTTTTCCATCTTTGTGGTCTTCTAGCCTTTCAACTCTCTTGGGGTGGAGCCTCCACTGCCTCTATTCAAATGAGGGTAAAGCACAACACTTTGAAAAAAAAAAAAGAAAAAAAAAAGGAAAGGGTTTTGCGGGGAAAGGATTACACGTTTATGAAAATATATTAGTAGTAGGTGAATTATTTAAGTGAAATAAGAGTGTGTGACTGACTGTAAAAAGGTGATTTTTATAATATTGACACTTTGGTAGTGGAGGGTAATTTAACAAGCAAGTCACCAAACTATTAAATGATCCGAGTGCAATACATAAAAAAAAAAAAGAAGAAGAAAAATGGATATGATATTGACATTCTTGTTGTTTTTCTTTTCAAAATATATTTCACGAGCCACCTCTTCGACTTGTCTCACAAAACAGGGATCCTCTCCATTTCAGTGCCGTCAGTGCGTATACTTTCTTTTCCTCTCTCTCCCTTCAAAGCGCACTCTTTCTCCTTTCCCTCCCTCTGATAAGCTATCAGTTTTCATTGTAATTTCAGGTGAAATGATAAACGACGGCCGTTACCAGGTGACAATGAATACTTTATAAGACAAACCCCTTATTTGCCTGGCAGTTTCTTCCGCAGTGGCATGCAAAGTGACTCTGGACCATTTGTACGCACAGCCCAAACGCTGTAAACATGACTCTGTGTCAGGAATGTGCAAAAGTGACACAGAAAAGGTCCAAACTTTGAAAGGTCACCGGACGTATTTCTGTTTTATTTTGAATAAAGGTGGTGTGTGTGTGTGCATGCGTGTGTGTGTGTGTGTGTGCGCGTGCATGTGTGTGTGTGTGTGTGTGTGTGTGTGTGTGTGTAACTAGCATTTAATGGTTATTGAAAAGAGGAAATGAACAACTTTATGGCTGTGAACCATAATACAATGATACATAGTCCTGGCTTCAGTTCCTGAGTGCTGTCAGCAAAGTCCAAAGTATGTGCATAAAACAGGTTTTGGTGGATTTTGAAATTATGATGACTCATCCTGTTTAATAATGGAAAAAAACAGCTTTGTCTCCTCCTTCCTAACCCACATAAAGGAAAATGTCCAGAAAAGAATTTCTATCAAAAGCCTCCACCCTCACTCTAAAATTGCATTCTAAATACTACTTCACTTTTTTTTTTTTTTCTTCCCTTTGGCCCACATTTAAACTGCTGTTTTTGCTGAACACGATCATATATATTCTATAAAGTCACTTTTTTTTACGTGGATTAGTGAGACCTGGTAAGTATGACTAAGGATAGACACAGTCATAGAATACAGTTATGAAAAACCTCTTACTTTTAGCCACAGTCATTAGAAACAGTGTACAGACTGTTTGAATTTTCTGCTTCAAAAATAAATGGACTGAAAAAAAACACTGAACTGACTGTGGCTGCAAATCACATGTGAAAAACTTCTGTCTCTGTGAAATGCTTTGTTCCTTACAGCGACAACAATGTCAATGAAAAGGATAACAGAAATACTGCTGTATCTCCAAAACTTCATACTGTGGGACGTTTTTGGTCGGAGGGGCGAATTATATTCATGTAGCACACGAGAGGGAAGGGTTTCTTGTCTACGCGTTACAGCCCTCTGGCCCCTGGAGCTGCCATCTTTGGGGGCAAATCCATTACTTTTCAAAGGGAGCTGTGGGGCTTTTCGTTTGATGTGGTCCGAGGGTATTGTGTGGTGCGTGCGGGAGAATGTTGAGGGGCAAGGTGGAGTGTGTATGCGTGTGAGCGTGAGTGCGCGGCGCCGTGCGCGTGACATGGCAGGGGTACATCAGTCAAAGGGCTGCCGGGGCCAGACGTTTGGCTGCCCCTGACAGTGCGCTCCAGGAGGGGCTGGTCTGGTGCAGGGCCCACTCCCGAGTCCTCCGTTTTCCCAGGACAAAAGCTAGGGCCCAGTTGAAAGATGTGAATTCAGTGGCTTTTGTGCCCAAAGCCCAGAGACATGCCGAGTGAGAAATCTGACCTTTGCCGAGAGTCAGATTGTGTTTTTGAACCCCTCTTGCTGTCTCTGGCAGTTTGGGGGCAAAGAGTGACTGAGCGAATGAGAGGAGATGGAGTGGGTGATAGTTGGCGTGGGGCTGAGGTCGGTCCTAACTGGTGGAGTGCACAGGTGGGGGGGGGTGGGGGTGGTCGGGTGTTACACAGACAAGCAACACTTCTACTGCATCTAACTTGAAACACAAACAAATTGAAATAGTTTGTGTTTTCCAGTAGACAACGGATCAAGTTTATTCTTAATATTCACCGTCATGTTGTTGTTAAATTGGCAGGAAATTGAATGTGTAAATGCTTAATTCTGATGCAGGGACTTTTAAGGCACGATTCAACGAGAGTTCACCCCGGTGTTGTTTCGAGGTTGTCTGTGATGCAGGATATTATTCCCTCTCACGTCTGTTTATATTGCATTATATATTTATTTTTAAGCAGAGAAGGAGCTGAATATTAAGCTTGCACACACACAAATATAGTGGGAAACGAGGACGGCGGTAATGCGCCGCTTTGTCATGATCACGATTCCTCACAATCTCGTTCAATTTTCATAATTGTTGTATATATATCGCCACATATACAGATATATACTGTATTTGCGCAATCTTCAATTGAAAGCAATTAACGCGGCGTTGAAATGAGGTATAAGGTGTATATTTGTGTGTCAACAAGCTGCACCGTCTTCCTTTTATTCATGCACTGTCTGTGATATTACATGAATTATGATATGGCATGTTACTTGGCTGCAGTGTGCTGAGAGTAGAGATTTTGCAGATAGAAAAGGCCTATGTTTTAGAGTCATACATTTTTCTTGACACTGCTTTCATCCCCCGGCCGTAATCATCATATCTCCCCCATTGCTCTCCCGGATGCAGACATCCATAATGCAATCTCCCTAATTTTGATCCCTCGCAATCTGGTTTTTAAAAGGGAGGGGGAAAAAAAAAGGGACATATTTCTGAAGGCTCGGTCTGTAATCATTTTAGACAGATAGCCTTTCCCATCGCAGATGAGCAAATATTTGTAAACCAGCTATCTAATGGAAAATTATACTGGAATTAGAGTGAAATTCATGACAGTGAAATCTGATTATCTGTAATTCTATTATGCCATCTTAGCCCACACAGCATATTTTTGTAGAGTTTTTTTCCATAAATACCTATGCCAGGGGTCCTGCTAATCAAATAAAATTGAAATTCATCTTCCCATTAAATTCAATTAGCTGCAATTTCTAAAGCCTAACAAAGATTTTAATTACTAAATTATAGAATTCTCCCTAGCCAAATTGGGGAGAGAAAAAGTGCATCCCCTGCATCTGAAAAACAAACCCATGAAAGGAAATTGTTGATCAAAAAAGATATCCAGGGGAAAATAACATTAGGGAGAGCACTGGGGCCCTTATTCAGCGAGTCTGGGTGGAGAGTGACGTGTGCCAAGCGCTAGGCTCCTGGGCCGGAGGAAATGAACTTAGCTGAGGTTCTCTCTGTCTCTAAATGTCTGCCCTCAGAGTTATTATGCTGTAATTGACTAATTGACACCTTAATTTCATTTATGGGGCTCCTGTGTTCATAAAGCAACCTCTGGGTGGGGCAGTGGTCTTGAGCGGAAGAAAGGAAGTCCAGAACACCAGGTAGGGCCTGAGGCCTTTGGTTCTGTCCACGGCAGATGATGATTATGCTTTTGATAATGAAATGGTCAGGAAGAAAACACTGACTTAGCAGAGGCTTAAGAAGCATCTTACCCATATGTTTAAATCCCTCTGATGAATGCTGATGGGTAATAATCATGCATGTCCACTCTTGCAATCTGTCACTGCAGGCACAAATGACCTTCTTCAGGGTTTAAAGGGTTTATTTCTTAGGACGTAAACGTTTTGAGACCCGTAACACCCGGATTCGAGCAACGAGTTCTGCGATTGGCCTCTTTAAACTGACAGGTGACTATGTCAGTGCACGTAGTATTGTTTTGTATTAGGGCTCCGTTTCCGCTGAGACGCGAGTGTGTTTGCAGGCGAGAGTTACAGCTGGTAGCGTTTAGTTGAAAGCACGCTGCTAATGGGACAGCTCGCAGGTCTCAGGTCAGCCACCAGGTCCATTTCCCAGCCACCCCCTGCTCCTCACCAGTGGGCCACTAAAATAACAGCTCAGCACCCTGTGCGGACTACAAAGCTCCGTCTGAAAAGGCACCTGCTGCTGTTATTCACTTTAGCCTCTTAGGCAGCTCACTCTGTTTAAAGGACACGTAGAAGAGAAAGACTGACTGGGAAATGATGAATTATTTACGTATGATGTCTAATTGTTTCAAGGGAGACATCTTGTTTCTGGAAGGTAAAGGCTTGAGGGTGGGTGTACATAAGGAGGTGGTGGTTGGGGAGGAGGGTGGGGGGGGGGCTCTTTGTAAAGAGGTCTGTGTACTGTGTAATGCAGGCAGTCTTACACTTGAAATGGATGGGTAAATATGACCAAACTGAAACTTTAATCTGCTTTTTCCACACCCAAGCTGGCTGGGTATTAAAAGATAATCTTTTATGTGTGTCATATGGTGGGAGATATAGATGGAGCTAATTTTTTGAGACAAATCTGATATTTGTCAACTGGTAGGAAAAAAACCTGGGGATTTTCCTCCTAATCCTCCTTTGGATGTGAAGGCGCGTTAACAACAAAATGCAGATGGTGTTCTGTGAACGGAGAGTACCCAGCGCTCGTCGCAGTGCATATGGAAAGGCGCACACGCCAGCCGAGACGGGGCTCAACGCAACCTGCAGAGAGCGAAAACCCACCCCACAAACTTAACTAACAATCCACTTGTGAAAACAGGGGCATATCAGTTTATTTCAAAGCGTAAACTTTGCAAAATTCCTTTCTTGGTTTTCTTTTTCTTGCCTTGCTGACATAACATCCTTACTTGTAGGCTGTGCTGCTCATCAAATATTCAGTTTCAACTCAATTCCAATAAGGAAAAGAAAACAAATTATAAATAAAATGGAGGCATAAATCTTTCAGGATCCTAATTCTAACTTTCCCTTGGAGTGTTTCTGTCTTTATTTTGTCACATTAAGCAGTTTTTCTTTCCGTTCCCACTGTTAGGCGTCGGCTGAATTTGCATTGGTGGAAAGAGTCCTTTATTCTTCTGCTCTCTTGTTTTGGAACACTGTGCATTTTGTGGTGTCACTTCTTTTATGCACAATTATCACTTGTGTAACTTCTGGTTTTGTTTCTTATGATTGATAGAACAATACGTGATGATCTTTTTTTGGTTGCAGTGGGACTGCTGTGAGCGCTCTGTCATACAGTCAAGACTACAACCGATCACCACAGTCACGCAAAGCGGTCCTGTCCTGTCCTGCGTTATCTTATGCAGTGTTTTTGGGAAGATAGTTGCTCTGGTTATTTTAACACCAGAATGCAACATGGCAGAGCACTCTGGATGCATTCCTAAACTGCTTTGTGGCTCTGTACTACATTTGACATTGTACTGATACTCATCCTGTGGCCTATCACAGACATCAGGTAAAACATACCTTCTTCCATGTCCTTACGAAAAGAATAAACAACTCAAAAAAAAAGTACAATCAGAGGAACAAATACAACACACCTCATTACTGTGCAGACGGGCCAAAAGGAGTGAACTACAAGCCACATATTGAATGTGTAGCTACGTGTGCAAAGGGTTGACGGCATGAGAAAAAGCAGCTTGTTAAAAGGACAGAGAATACCGCGGTTGCGCACGTCTCTATCTACCGCAACATATTCCAGATAAACGAACCAAAACTGACATCACTTAAACCTGTGCATTGTCTCGTAAAGTCACAATAATGTGAAGGACAATGGTTGTTTCTGCCATTGTTATCAGTTCCATAAAAAAGAACTACTTCTCCAAGAACTTAAAACAGAAAATATAGAACAAGAATTATCTGTGTATGTCCCTTTTTACGTTTGCATAAAAAAAAGTTTGCATAATTCATAATTCAAATGAAAAGCGGCTGTGTTTTTATGCATTAAAAAGGTAATAAAATATAAATGCAACAGGCCGGGAAGCAAAGTCTCTATTGTGTGTATTTGTTAAAAGCCACCTTTTATCGATTTGTCCTGCTATGGAGAGGGAAAAATAGTTGACATTATATGCATTATGAAATTCAGCATTTTTTTAACCTTCAGCAGTGCTTATCATTCACTTGTTAAATAAATATATAAATATACACCACGAGAAAGAGAAGGGGGAGAAAAAAAATCACTAAAGCTCTTTCGCTATAATTGGCTGAATAGCAAGGGCAGCAGAAAATTTACAGGCAGACAACAGTGTGAAGGGGACTCGGTCACAGTGCAAAACTAAGTCCTCAGCACCAGCGAGGGAGTAAGCAAGCAGAGGCAGGCAGGCGAGCGTCGAGGTGCCTGTCTGGCATATCTTAACTGTGGCACTTGTCCCTCACTAGCTTTGGCAGTAAGCTGCAGATCACAGTCCATTTTCTGGACAAGTTAAGTAAATAACCTAAGCAACCATGCAGAAGACTGTGACAGGGAAAGAAAAATCCCCCAAAGTCGCAGTGGTGACACCCCACTAAATCCATTCAAACTGAGCAGACAGAGGGAGGGAGGGAGAGAGAGAGACACACACACAGAGAGAGAGAGAGAGAGAAAGAGACAGAGGGGAAGGGGAAGACAGCATGAAGATATCCTCTCGGCTGCCTGAGCGCGTGTCCACAGCATTGATGGAATAACACCTCATTCAGTGTTTAGCCTCATCTCAAAGGAAAGGCAGGGATAACACTTTAAAACCCTGTGGCTTTATCTCCTGCAGATTTTCCATAAAATGCCAAGCCAGGGAGCCGGGGCCATGTGACTACCATGTAGGTCAGGGCAGATGGGGGGTAGAGAGTGTGGGAGGTAAAGGGAGAGACAGTGGGGGAGGATGGGAGTTTTCTAATGGAACTGAAAAAAAGAGAGCAGCAACCAGATTAGATCAATTAAGACTCTGTGTGTAGTAGCGCTGAAGTAATTAATCCATTTATCGATTACTAAAATTAGTCATCAACTATTTTGATAATCAATTAATCAGTTTGAGTATCCGTCTTAATAAAACATGCTCCCTTTTTCTGGCTTCTTTGCTCCGTATATTAAAGGTGCATTATGTAATAAATCTAAAGCAACTGGCCATAAAATTCTCCTAATATGTCACAGAGACTCAGGAATAATGTTCATATAACAAACTGAACTCACCAACAACAACAGTACAGCCAAAATATTTGCATTAAAGAAAATATTTTGCAGACTGCAAATCATGTTTATGTTTTGAAATCATGTTTTGGCATGTGACGCCACCTACCGCCGTCTACCAATCATTGCAGTCAGTAGAGTCTCAGCTGTCCGAGCAACCACGGGTTGCCAGTTACGTCAGAAAACGAAACCTAAAAGACCTCGGTATTTTGAATTTGAATGTAGTAACCGTTTTTGGCCACATGGCACCTTTAAAGAAATAATTCAAAGTGAATAATTCTGGCTTGTGGACAAAACAAAGACAAAGACCAAATCAACATTTTATGACATTTTATGGGCCAAACGACTAATCAATTAATTAAGAAAACAATGGACGCATTCATCGATTATGAAAATAAGCGGCACTTGTGTGTAGCTGTTGTTGAAAAGACTGTGCAACACAACTCATGTTAACTAAGGTGATGCAGAAGTTTGCAGGGTCTGGATTTTGTTGCATCTATTGTGTTTTTGACTGCGTCTCAGTTCCTTGCAGCATATAGCAAGAGGTGAATCACTGGATTATCAAATGTCTGCTACACAGAGAAAACTTCACAAGGTATAATCAGAAAAATGAGATCCATCCCATATTTATGACATTAAGATGTCCTAATTAACTCTCTCTCCACGTTATGATGGTCAATGACTTGACAGCTTTTTTGTGACCACCGCACTATACAATTACTTTGACGCGAGATCGGTTTCAGTGTGAATTCTATTATGTGACGTTTGCATACCTCACACACACAATGCAGTAATGCCTCTTTCCTTGGAGAAGCCAACGAGTCTCATTCATATCAAACCCACCTTTAAGCAGGTAAATCCTGACCTTATAGCTACAGTTGACAGATTGAATTCCCTCCACATCTTGCCTCCAGATCTTGGTTTTTATGAAAGCATTTTCTGGGGAAGTGGTTGATCATTATACGTGACATTTTCAGAATACCGAGATATGTCAATATTCTGAAGCTCGATGGGCTTGTATAATTGAACTAAGGGCCCTTAGTTTCCATATGCTGAGGGCACAGAAGTTCCCAGTGGAATACTACTACTGACGCTTGATGGAATACAAAAGATGGACAGGATTAGGCTTTGTGGTGTTGACTGACCTTGACCTACTTTTTGACTTACACATTCACTCAATCACATTATTCTATTTTGATTAATACAACTCAGGTGAATGTGCTAAAAAAAATGTGTCCAAATAGTGACCCTTCCCCCCCTCTGAATATCCACAGTTCTGCATTAGTCCTGAACACCGTTGGCTTGCTTTGTGTAACTAGGTCTCAATCAAACTCAAAGGCACTATCCGTGTGAAAATAATATTGATCAAAACTAGCATCTATCCATGCATAAGAGCTTGTTTCAATTGATTTTTCCTCTTTGAGCTGAAATATATAACAGAGTTGCTATGAATTACAGGGTGTTTTGCTTCAATTCATCAACAGAACCCAGATAATACTTGCTGTTGCCAGGGAAACACGTTAACACGATAATTTTGTCCGTTTTTCAACAATCAATTACTTTAATGCATTTAAGCTAGTGTTTACAGAGAAACACCCAGCAGTATGTAGACATCGTGAGTCCTGTAACCAGGTGGTTTACAGCAGCATTCATACACACAACATATTGTATTTTGAGTGGCCCGTAGAAGATCAACATTTCACTCCATTACAAATAAACTATATTTAAACTGCACAGCAAGCCTGACAATGAATATGCAGCTAAGCCCAGAGTCGGTGTTGGGTTTCTCGTTATGTTGTTACATTATCGGTGGAATTATACGTTGCTGATATTGTACGATCGACAAAATACGTACAATGCGACAATGAGCTGTATAAAATGTAAAATAATTGTTCATCAAAGATGCTGCTCACTTATCTCACTCTAAACTATCCGAGTTGTCACATTAAACTTAAAGATTTGCTGTCTCTAATTCCAAAGCTCAAGGCTGATCAGTGTTATTCTGGTGACACCTCTCCTAAAGCCTCCTGACATTAAGCCTTTATAAGACAGTTGTGGGTATTAAACATAAACTACTTTTTATTCCTTTAGCTTCTTGTTTAAATAAAATAACTCGAGCAATAGAATAAACTCAAAAGGCCAATGGGCTACCTCCTGCCTTGTTAACAGGCTATTATTTTATTGTTATCCTTGGAGTGTCTTTTGTAGATTTTAGGCTTGGGGCTTCAATATTACCAGTGAAGCTGAGGTGCAGTGTTATAAAGGAATATACTAATGTCTGTTTAAATTTATTTCACTGTCCCTACCGAAATCCCAACTCATATTATACTAGGCCAGTAAAACTGAGAACGATTAACCAATAAAAGTAGAGCAGCTTTAAGATATTCTCAGAAACCAGCTGCAATATAGGAACATGATGGTCATGATCAGAAGTCCCTTCCCTCTCTTTACCTGCCTTACCAGTGAAAGTTCTTCTTTAGTTTGCACGTCTACAGAGGCTGTAGTCTTACATCATCCTGCTAAAGCATAAGGACAAACAACAGTTGAGTAGAAGTGACCGTCTTACTCTAAGGAAACTCAAACAGTAGAGAGCACAACGAGGATCTTGTGACTACCTAAAGGACACGTGATCATTATGTACAACTGAAATGCTATGATAGTGTTTTTATTTACAGTGTAAAAATGGGATATATCACCAAGTCAAAAATAGGTATTTGTCTATAGACCTCCCGCGCAAAATCCACACAGGACTGAGACAGAAAAAGCTCTGTTGTCGTGTATGTTTCTGCAACGCTGTCAATCAAAAACTGGTTCCGTCTTTCGGACAGTTCCTCCAATCATCATGCAGAAGCCCAACCTCCGCCCACTGCTCCACTGACTCCGAGAGAAGCTGAGCTTCCCTGGAAGTGACGTTTTTGCCACATTTGTCCAATCACGGTCTAGCTCACCACAGTGAAAAAAAAAGGATACATTTTAATGCGGAAGTCTTCTACGGGAATCCGAAAACCACGTAGCACTATCCGTCATCTGTTGAGTAAACTAGTGACACATTCTAATCCGATAACACGTTTAGTATTAAAATGTAAATACAACACAATACATATTTGACAACATTTAGAAGAAGCTGAGCATCCTTTACTGTAGATCGCTACCGCATATTAGGCTACCTACCTAGTTTTATTAACTGTAGCACAGAAACAGTTAATCAAAAAATAACAATAACACAGTACACATATACATATAACAACGGCAGTATTTATTAAAGTTCGGAGAACAAAATCAGCTGAGGCAATAATTGGCAGATGCTGATTTTTAAAATTGGCAAAATACCTGTTTGGTACAACTAACCCATTCCTATCACTCCATTAGTGAACATAATATTCCTGCCAGAATCTGGGTTCTTGGTTACAACTGCATTTGCTATATGGGGATTTACCAGTGTTGGAGGAATATACCATTTCCAGTGACTCTAAAGAATAACGTCTGTGCTGTAATGGACAGTTTTTGCGTCGATAAATGTACAAATCACAGCTAATATCCACAGCCGTTTATGGTTTCAGACCAGTGGATATATGACTATCAAATTTAAAAAAAAACATGTGAAATGTGCATTAGCTTCTTCCACATCATTCAATTGGACACAGAATCTTTGACGTAGTTTGCCATCACAGCATAAATTAAAAGCAGCAGATAGAAGAAGAAAGTTTCTTAAAGCTCAAAAGTCTCAACCTGTCCAAGTCCTTGGATGGAAAAGAATATGATGCTCCATCTTTCAAAGATGTACTTTTCCTAAAGCATTGTTGATTGCCCTATGTCCATTACTTGGAAGGATTATGATAATATTCCACATTGTGCTCGGCGTGATGCACAGGAAATTCAATACTCAAAAGGTTAATGCAATCAATTAGGATGACAAAGGAGTAAAGTAAAACCCTCCTGCTCGTGGAAAAAAAGAGACAGGAGAGGAGAGGGGAGAAAAGGTATTGAAAGCTTGAATGGATCCACGGAGAGAAAAGAGGCACTTGAAACAACAGAAAAATGGCATTTATTCAGTATCATCCAGGGCCAACTAAATGAAAACACACAGAGTGTTTACACAAACAAAGAAAAAAAATAGCTCTTACATAGCGGATCGCATCATCCAGCACTCAACCAGTTGTAATTGAACAATACGGTAGCAATATTTGAGTTTGAGGGTAATAAGATACCAATGCCAAGGAAAAAGTGCCCAGCACTAGAGGCTTGAGCATCGATTCATAATGCTCATAATGTTCTATGGACTTTTTCCCTCTTCCGAGTCAAGTTTTGTCTCATCTCTTCATTCCCACGTGTATTGTTGCACACGGTGAATATTAACAGCACACAACTGTTGTGTACGGGAGAGATATCTATTGTTATTTAGATAGATGTTACAATGCTATACAACACAAAGGAGTCTCATCATTGCAGATAAATGGATAAACTTGGATGGCGGCATTGAGCTCTACAAACCATTGTAATAATCCATATTACCTTTTCAGGCTCAGTCTGTCAAAATGGTGATGTATTAATCACATTTCAGCAATCCTCCGTGGCTAATGATAATGTTATGAGAGTCTGGGTGGCAATATTTCGCTAACGTCTGCAACGCCTATTTTCTGCTGATAAGTTGTGCAAGGAGAAAAGCCTAAAACCTTGTAATCCACTTAGGTAAGGCAGCAGACTTACCTACTTCTGCAAACACACACATCCTCACAAATCTACGGCACCTTCGCATTCTTTAAGACTGCCAAGCTTGAAAAAAACATCACGACAGAGCCTTTGGTCCCACTTTGTTTTGTACCAAATGTAGACATACTTCACATTTCAAATCGTTGCACAAGTCGGCGTGCTGTGCGTGAACTGCCTATTAGTAAGTCTCACTCTAAAAGCAGCAAATAACCTGAAAACTGAGGACCTCGATATAGCCTCCAACTTAACATATTCTGCAACACATCTTCAGCAATTTGTCATTTGGTTCTTAAGTGGAGAGAATTCTTAAAAAGCAACAAAGAAAGTGTTAGAGCTTAAACATTGATTTTCTGCCAGCCTCTCTACGCTACACCAGTTTTATTCTACATTTCATTCATTCATTCAGCTCCACTACAAATAAAGTGATACGTTGACAACAGGCACAAAGGCTGGGGATAGGCGGTAACCAGGGCTTTGTTTTCTGGCCATAAGAATTCCACTTTTTTTTCAAGGCCCACAACTGCTGTAATTTGACCTACATCACATTTTTCTGTTTGGGCATTTTTGGGTCTAGCAGCCACGTCACAGAAAACAATGGACCAAAATGGGCTTTGAAGTCGGCGCTGAATGAAAACCGAGGGGCTGACACATGAAATGCCCTCACAGCTGGGCTGCCCCCAGTCAAAAGAAAAACAAATACTTTGAATGAGAGGGGGACACGCCGCTCCTGTCTGAGCTTCCTAAGGCCCTGAGCCGCCATCGGGAGGTGGGCTTTCACGATATGCCCGTAATGATGGATGGATTGGGAGGAAAGTCTATTCACATGGAGATGTTACATCATAAATATTTACACAGGGCTGCCGTTTCCATGTAGCCTTTGCTTGTTTTGTCACAATGAAGAAAAAAAAAATTGAAAGAAGGAAAAGTATTGGAGAGCATAAAGTGTGAAAAGGCGGCTTCTTATTTTTTTGTTGTTATACCGAGTGATCCAGTATAACACTAAATTTAGTTTCATGAGTTGTTGCTCTTTTTTTTCCCTTGCTGAGACAAATTATCCCTCCTAAGGCCAACTGTGAGCTTTATTTACCTCTGTCCATGACTCCAGTTTATTAGAGTATTAGTACCCTCCTACACACATACCCTGAAAAGCCAACAAAACACTAAACAAAATGATCCGGAATCTCAATTATCAGCCATTATGAAACCAATTTCCTCTGTTTCCACAGAGGACTGCGGGTTGAAAAGAATCTCAACAGAGGCCAAAATTACAAAACACAAATTATACAGTGATTCTTCACAAAGCGTCACTTCACTTAACAGTCACTCCAAATCTGCCTGATCTTTCACTGAGACCAAAAAGAATTAATATGGATACACAATTCTTGTTGGTAAGCAGCCCCTACAAATTTCTGCTCAGTGAGCTCAATTAAAAGCCTTGAAATCCCCTGAGATTTTTTCCTGGAACCAATGAAAACAAATTTGGCAGTTTAATTTTCCTCCCACTATCGAAGAGAGGAACTTCGCTCAAGGAGCGTTCCCCTCGCAGAGGTCTGCGGGGGCCACAAAGAGAGCAGGATATCATGCCAGCCCAGCGTTGAAGCCAGCTGGCCTTTATGATTAGCTGCATTAACATACATCAAAAGCCAATTAAACTAACTATACTCAGTTATGTTGTTCTTATGTGGCTACACAGGGGAAGACTTAAGTTAGGATATGTGGTCTGCACTACATTGGACTCGTACTTAACTCTGTGTCACAGAACTTCCAATGCAACCAGTTTAAAATGGTTTGTGTTTGTGTGTACTGTTTGTGAGGACCAACAAATGAGGGTTGAGATCTGGTTGTAGAGTTAGGGTCAGAATTAGGTTTATATGAGGGTGAAAATAAGAGTTATAGGCATTTATTTGTGATGGTTGGGTTAGGGTAAGGGGATAGACACAGAATGCGATACAAGAACCTGTGTGCATGTGTTATGTGCTCTTTGGGGAATTGTGGCTACACTGGATCGGCTCTCCAGGTCGCATCTCCTGTTGCTTTTACTCATTGCGTCGGTGAGGTTATCTACGGATAGTGTCATCATCATGTCGTAGGGAGGTACACTGGTCACGTATCCGAGGCTCTGATTGATGCAAGGAGTGTGTCTTCTCTCTGGTGTGTGAGTGACACCGGCAGAAACAAAGGAGTGTGATGTCGCCCTCCGCCTCAATTCACGGCCACGCCGCCCCCCCGGTGATAGCGAGGGTCTCTGATTTGACACGAGACAGCCCATGGTGTCACTTCTAAATGTTTGGATCTCTCTTGACTGGGGAGGCCAGGGGCAAGGGTTTGTTGTATGCCTCCTCCTGACAGACTCACATCAGCTACATCAGCATTGTGCTCATACCAGCTAACATCATTAGCACAGAAGGTTTAATCTCAGGAAGAGAGAGAGAGAGAGGGGGGGGGGGGGAAGCAACCTAGTTTCTTCAAGTCACAAGTCATTAGTGTCCTCTCGAGAGTCAAATTGTGGAGAGGCAGATTTTTTTTTTTTTTTATCAGCAACAAAAGGTTTATACTCTTGTTAATTTGGTGGATGTCATCTGTACTTAGATGTCTGTGTCTAATGTCTGCTAAAGTAATAAATGTCATATTGTAGAAAAACTATATTATTTTGTCAAGATGACAGTGTGGGATGTTGTGGCCACAACAACATCGAGATATAAAGCAGGCGTAAAAGAGCGTTGAGGTATAATTGACAGAATGTTATCTGTGGGGGGGGAAGAAAAATTATGAGGCAACATGGTGATAATATATGTACAGTATATATTTTATCACCGTCAGTGTTAAGCATAACATTTCTTAATTGATTGTTTTTCCATCAAGTCGGCCTGTGTTCATTTGTGTATTCAAAGTACTGCAAGTGAGCGAAAGCGCTGCTCAGCAGCCGTATACGTCAGGAAAGTAATAAACCTGTTTTTCTGTGTCAAAAGCACCTTATTGTACTTGTAGTCTTGAGTTGCTGCAGCTTAGTGGGGTTTTAATACACAGTGTTTAGGGTGCTTTTCGCACACTGTATAGAGTTATCATACAACCAGAGGGAGAGAGGGAGCGAGCGGAGTGAGAGGATAGAGAGTGAAAGAGAGACAGAGAGAGAGGCCCTCTTTGGAAAACAGATACATCAGTGTGCCTGTATAGTGTACGACATTGCTGTGAGTTAATCAGTTGGAAAATAAAACGGTGGGATTCTAATAAGTCATTTGTCAATTTTTACAACCCCCAGACACATTGATCCATGGGGATTAATGAAGATGCCTGATATTGTTGTAGATATGAACAGGGGAGATGGTGGGGACAGTAATCAGTCATGTTGGGGATTTGTCCTACCTCGTTTTCTCTTCCTGGGGAGTCACTCCGCACAGGGGCTCACTTCATCTGAGAAAGAGAGCAAAGGAGAAACATTAAGACCCCCAGACACTGATTATTTCGTCGTATATATATGTATGCACGCTCTTGAGAAATCCATACATTTACCCAACTCATCTAATCTACAGTGGTTGACATGCATGTAGCAGGGCTCCAGATGACTCCAAAGGAGAGAAAAAAGCTATAGTTTTGTTAAGTCCCATCTGTTTGATTTTTACAATCTAAAAACAGCACAGATAACCAGGCTTCACAACATAGCTGGGGGGGAGGGGGGGAGGGCTGGTGATTGAGGGAGGAGACTATGGTTTGTAAAGCGCACTGAAGCGTGGCAAGCAGTTGTAGAGAACTGTTAACTATGTCTGTGCATTTTCAGCAGTTTGCCGGCAATAATTTACTTAGAGGCGGTAATGTTAAAGTGAGAGTTAGGTATTAGGATATTTTAATAGCAGCTTCTTCTAATAAAAGGACGACTCAACTCAGCCTTCCAGAATAAAGAGTAAAAACAAATCAGTGTTCTGTAAAACATCCGGGGAAAGCATACAATAATTTCCCAGGATCAAACTCTGTCAGATAAAGGACATAACTGCGGGGTCAAAGTAGGTAATGTGAAAGTTCCTTTTCCATACTGAGCAAAAAAAATTATATATATATCCATGGCAAAAATATCAACTTAGAGATTATACCTATATAACTTTCTCCTACAAAAGTGCCTGGTCTTATATGACACCCATTAACCCTGACATGGTGTTACATCAGGACATAAAGCAACTTTGGCAGAACCAGTTGAGTCACCTTTAAATCCTCTCAAAAGTTTCCTAACCTTGAGAGTCCATGCACCGGCGTAAAAAGTAATAATAATTCTAACCTGATCTTCCTACTTATTTTATATCTTCCCTCAGCAACCTAACTTCTTCTCAGCAACAGTGCAGTTATTAATTCATGAGGCACTAATTAGTTCTTTGTTTAATTTTGTGTTAAACAGACTGACCGGAATGATAACGACTCGCGCTGTAGCGCTTCGGTCCCATGCCACTCCTGTTTGCTACAACAAGGGAGCATCGTGCGACTAGCATGATGAACCCAATTCCCTTCTAAGTTGCACTTCATTAAGTCAAAATGTGACAAGGAGCTTAGAGGAAGAACTGGCAGATCTGATCATACATAACAATGCAGGCCCAGCAAGTTTGAGGGGGGGGTGTAGGGGTACCGGTGTGGGGGGGGGGGGTGGTTGGGGTCGGTGGATTCCAGCATGCATGTTGATAATTTTCTATTTTTAACCCGTGGGGGCTGTCTTTCATTTTCCTTTAATTGTTTTTGTTCAGAGCTGCAGTGTCCTCTTTTTAAATTGCAGCTCCTATCAACTCCCCTGATCAACCCCCTGTGCAACATTGCAGGCAGACAAGTAAACAACAGGGTTGCCCTTTTCCATGATGTAGTGCAGATGCTCCAGTAAAATGGGTGACACTTTCACACTACACAGAACACACACACACACACACACACATGCACACTATAGATGCCACTGAAAAGGCACGGTTGTGTGACATGTCACAAATGTCACGGTGACAATCAGAAAGAACTTGAAAAATAAGGTTTTTTGGCCTTGTAAGTAGAAAAACCTGCTGGGTGAAAACAGACAAACGTTCATTCATAACATAAGAATGCACCAAGGTGGTTCCATCTTTCCATATTTAACATACCGACTTATTCTTTTTGTCGAGTATGTAGTTAAGCAGTGAGAAACTGCCTGGATGCTTATAATTAGTTTAGGGGTAGGGTGAGGCAGTTCAGTGTTGTCCGCACCCATGGTTCTCAAACTGTGGTGTGTGTACCATCAGTGGTACATCACCTTTCTATATGGTGGAAAACAAGAAATGCTGTTCGTACCATGCTATGTGATCTGAGTGGAGCTGAGCTATTTTCTCAGATGGTACTTGGCATAAAAAGTTTGGTCTACTCAAATCCTCACTTACCTGACATGATTCCACTTGATATAACGCCACCCTCGACACAAAAGGTAAACCATTCAAAACACTCAGTCATTGACATCCACGAGGAGGAACGCACTTTTGTTCAAAAACTGTTCCTTTTCCTCGCTGCAATTCACCAGCTGACGAGCTCCGCTAAGATGTTTAGCCTCTGCGAGTATCTTCCCCAAAGGGGAGATATGATAAAATCAAAAGGCAGACAAGTAATTACACTGTATAATAGGCAAGATTGGCATTTTCAAAATCATTTTCATGTGGATGGAAATGACATTGCATAGACTATTCTGTATTCACTGGTGCAGATAAATAAACAAGGCATGGAGAAGAAGGGGGGCATACAGAACGCACAGTACAATGGCAAGCAGGTCAGTAATTAGAAACTCTGTTTGCACAGTAATAATTTTAATATATTCATCAGGAAACAGAGCATGCCTAGCATGATAAAATCCCATCAAGGAACATATCCTGGCTGCCTTAACCTTTTAAACAGACTGGCAGCACATTGTTGGGAACCTCAAAGAACTGATAAAATAAAACAAATAAAGATACTAAATACAGAGAAGAATTTAAAGTAATATCCCGCTATACTCATCCCTATGTTTTGAAATCCTCACCATTAAAATGTGTTGCTGCAAAATGACAATAACAATTTAATCAAATCAACCCTTTCTTACATAAAATATGTAATTCTTAATAATAGTGTTGTTGTTCCTATGATCTTCTGGAGCTTTTGACCTCTTTGTGTAAACAGGTAAAAGCCCTCCACACAGGCATCACGTTCAGCTTTGACTGCACGGGTATAAGGAGCAGCACATGCGTGTAACCTTGTTTGTTATTGAAGATGGCAGTGATGATGCTATGGAAATTATTGCAAATTGCTTAAAGGACTCCTGACAGGCAAAAACCTTGACCTCAC
Organism: Microchirus variegatus; assembly: GCF_963457635.1. Lineage (NCBI taxonomy): Eukaryota > Metazoa > Chordata > Actinopteri > Pleuronectiformes > Soleidae > Microchirus > Microchirus variegatus. The sequence continues at coordinate 19,597,227 of NC_139810.1, forward strand.
AATGCCACTTCCCAAAGACAGAAGAATATGTAATTGTTAAGAGTAAATGTAGGTGGAGCACAAAGAGAATCATGACATGAACAACAATTTTACATTAGTAGAAATACACCGGAGCCATTTATGTGTAAAATACGACATACGCTCGACTGCATTCACAAGTCATAAACACAGTTCACGCAAATCAGACCAGTAAAGTTCTTTTAGATTTAAAGTTAGTGAACAAGTTGAGCTGATACACATCCCCCGGTAAATTATTACAAATTTAAATAACAGGAACAGGCACTCAGCTGAACAGAGCAGCTTAAAATAATAACCCTCTTCACTGTAATGACTGCCAATCTATTGTCCAAGTTTCCTGGTTTCATTTCCCACACATAAACTCAGAAACTTACAAGTTTACATGACCTCATTCAACATGAAACAACCTCCAATTACATGAAGTGGAAGCCGCAACGAGAATGCACTTCTCGCTGAATAGGTCTGTAGTTTGTGTCTTCGTTGTGAGGTTGTGAGCACACAACTGCAGTGAGAAACTGACCATTTACTCATGCATATTTGACAGCACCTATAGGCCCCTTTTTGTGTTGTCACTTCTGGCTCCTATTCTCCTTTTCCCCCAGGAGAGGACAGAGTCGGGGGGCTTGAGGGCCGCTACCTCCACAGTCCCGCTGTCCCCCTCCTCGCCTAATTTTTGTTGTCCAGCCCTTTGAAACTTCAATCTCGTGAGGAACCAAAGAATGGTGATCCATGTGCAACAAGCACCGGTGCCATGGAAACCCCCGGTTTCCCCCCAAAATATTCCTTTTTATCCCTTTTGAAGACCTGTCAGCGGGCAGAGCAGGCATCACACGACCCCAGGCCTGGACCATGACAAAGCTCATTTTCTGCCTCCTCCTTGATTGATTAAAAAGGACTTTTTAGCAAAACCATGTTAAAGGACACAAAAAGTGACACACAGAAGAAAAGGCCATTGGGCATGGCCCAATCAGACGGGTTCCCTGGTAATAGCTCATAGAAAAAGATTATAATCGGCACAAAGGCAGGGTCAGGCCAAGCATGAAACCTGACAACAATAAAGATCATGATAAGGATAGAAAAGGTTTAGGATTTGGTCAGTCACTTACACCAAATTATAAATGGCACATCTTTATTTACATTAATTGTAAGTAAAATCTGCAGTTTTAGCCATTGTTTTTGTTGAGCCATATCTTCAGAGTAAACTTTTCTCGTCAAACAACTGAAAACTGGATATGTAATTACCACTAAAGTCTCAGTGAACCTGAAAATACTGACTTCCTCTTTGATTAACTACGTTGCGCCCAGCCGCTACAAATGGCAGTGCATTACCCGAGTATATTCACACTGCAGCACAATAATGGGTGAGTACAAATGCTTTTTGCATTAGGTGCCTGCCTCACCTCTGAGAAAAAAAATGATACGTGCATTGTTGTGGTTCATATGTGATATGAGATCAATATTCCATGCATCGGACATTTTACTCCACCAGTTGACCTAAGTGACAGAGCATTTAAAGCAGAGAGACTGGCTCAGCTGCTGTGTACAGCACCAAAGGGAGACCACATTATTAATTCATCTCAAAAGCACAGGTCGATACGAGAGGCCGATTGCTTACATGTTGTTGTTTTTGGCAGTTTTTGTGTCATATACAGTATCTTCACTGTATATGACAATGCAAACCTCCAGCCTTCTCCTGTAATTCGATAGTTGAAATGAGGCTGTCAAACCGGATAAATTAGCCGTGCTACTCGAAAAAAGTGCCGTCGTCTCATGGTATAGATATGACAAACAGAGAGATTTATACCGGCTGAAAAGAGAGAACAGTGCTTCTGTCCCCTTTGTTTCTGTCTGGAGATATGGAGGAGATATTTACCAAGACAATAAGGAGGGGTGGGGGGTGCAGAGAGGAGGAGAGGCATTAGGAGCGTCCACACATGAGCAATTAGTATTCCAGATCCTGATGGTTCTAAACACAAAAAGGCCTCACCAAATCCCCACGGCGGAGGTGTCAGACGGAAAATGACGAAAATCTGCTCCTTGACAGGGAGTCATTTATATTTTAGCTTCGTTCCATTATCTTAACGAATCCATCATCAGGCAATGCAATATTAACAGCAGAAAATCAACTCATTAGATCCAGGGGGATTTAATCAAGATTGCAATCATGTATGGGGTTCCTGGAGAGTTGGCTTCTTCCTTTTTTTTTTTCTTTTTGGTCCTTTCCACGTAATTGCTGCATCTCAGATCTTAATAAATTATTCTCGATCTGAGATTGATGCCTTTTTTTTTCCCTCGCCTCTCACGCCATGCACTCACTGTCTCCAACTATAATATTTACCATAAACATTATTATGTCATGGGCACACAGTTTAAAATGGCCTTTAGCTAACTCGCAGAAGTAATTGGCTTCTCCGTTTCTCTCTCGTTTCCTTGCTAATTGCCCAGTGATATTGCCAACAGTTCACTCAGAATGAAAGAAAAGGCCTCTTTTGCACATGCTAGGATGTGTTGTTAGGGTTTTTTTCCACCTTTATGTGGACACAGAAAGAATTTCCTGTGTTTGATACAGCTTAAGAAGACACACAGGCAGATGAAAGAATATTCCACTTTTGATATGTAAAACTTTACGCGAAACCCCCACATCACAGAAAAATAAATAGAAGGGGCTCATATTTCAGGTGGTGATATTTTTCTCTTGGTCCTCAGAAAGAGATGCATTGGGCAGATCACTGCAATAGAACGAGTCAAAATCAACAAAAACTCAGCTGTAAGACCATGTCTACATGAGCCTATCACTTCACACACTTACAGTACAAAGTTACTATAAGAAAGAAAAAAATGTATTTAATAAAAGATTTTCAGCACCATAACGAGAGACAAACATGTTACATTGCTTGAACTAAGTGTCGAAAGAGATCATGCCATCGTGTTGCTATTGGTCCATCAGAGTATCACTGACATGGGCAGTAAACACAACCTTTGTAAACAAATTCTACTCTCTCCAAATGTGCATGGTACCAAAACTAAAAATATCATATGACGGGGGCCGAGGGGTGAAAACAAGTCATCCACTTGCACTCCATAACATGTTCATACCTTATCAAACCATACACTTTAGATTTTAAGAGACCAATAGCTCATGTTTATTACATTATTTCTAAGTTATTTGTTATATGGTGATCATTATTCTATATTTAATTCTTTCTTCACCTGTGTTCGAACTGTTGCACATGACCATGCTGTGTTGGATTAGCGATGATTAATGAGACAGAAAGAACCATCCTTACAGACTACTAGACTAAAGTCACACATACATGTTAGGTTTTTGTCCATGAAGCAGTTATGACATCAACGTTAATGAACACAAATAACTTGCCTTGAAACCAGAAAACTGATACTCTTATGACGTCATCTCATACTCACAGCTTGGTGCTGTGAACAAGAGGTTTTCCCAGTAACACTCATTTGTACCCGCGATATTTGGATATGAAACATACACGTTTCCTGATACCTTCTTCACAAACGTATCAATGTGGCAGCAGAAATGTGGTTTTAAAAAAAAAAAACACTTTAACTGCCAATTTTATAAAGATTGTTTAGTTCTACTTTGTGCAGCTCCTTTAATTGAAACACCAGTGTCTGCACCTATCTCTGATGGGTCTGACAATGCGACTTCTTCCCCTCGCAGACGAGATTAACTCCTAATATGTTCAACATGATCCAAAAGTGTAAAAACTGTCAAAGAGACCTTTAATCTGCCTATGGAACAAAGCCTTTTGTACATGGACTAACCTGACCTTGTCACTGAGAGTTTAACTTGCTGCCTGTTAGGCAATATAAAGCCCTTGCTGGCCCCTCCCCTCCACTCCCGCCCTTTAAGTCTTCTTCCTTCTCTCACAGTTCTCTCTTCTCTCTCCCTGCACATAGTATTTTTTTTATATTTTTTATTTATTTTTGGCAGTAAATGCTGTGTTAATCCCCCGTTTCTCTGACACGGCCAACAGAAAATCCAAGCCCTCTGTAAACCAATCCCAGAGTTTTTTATCGTGATTTATTAGATTACAAATCCCAGGTCCCTGAACCCATGCTGCACATACTAATCCTAATCGGAATAGACAAGTATTAGCCCACTTCACGGGGAGCGAAACAGCAGCGGTGGTGGCCAGCTTTCAGTAAGAGGGAAACTACAAGCTGATAGCCTTGACGAAACTTTTACGTTTGTTTTCCTTTTTTCTCCACTTACATTAGTGGAATGACTGTGTAATTAAATACATAAATCCTAACACACAAACCCTCAAAAGGCCTAAAACCACTGAACCCCGTCCAGTTTGGCTTTCTTTTCCCTGCACAATGAAGTTACTGAGCCAAGCCCAATCATTTGTATTTTTCTCAGATTTTTAACAGTGAGCAAGGCAAACATGAAAGTCCCATTGAAAACAACTGCAAGAATTAATTTTACATCTCAGTGAATTCAAGGCAGTGTTGTCAAATTAAATGCAACATCGCTATATAACTAATTTCCCTTGGTCCAGAGGCTGGTTAAAAAAAAAAAGAGTAGTAAATCACTTTTCATCTGTGATAATAAATTGCATATAATTAGTAAGGTCGCTCTACCCTGTTTGCCCTCTGTGGGCAAACGGAGGCCACTAAAATGTCAGAACCAGTCACAATGTTGTTGCTAACCTGAAACCAAAATGAAAGGACAGTCTCAGGCACATTGTAAATTGCTGGTCTCACACTGCTCTCAACCAATCCAGCCAATGTGAATGGCAATTGGGTTAGGCTGGATGGAGTCCATGTGACACATGAGGCCAGGGCTGGGGAACATTAAGAAGTGTCTGCTTGTACACTAATGCTGGTGGCAGCTGTTAGTCTGCCAAAAACTGCAGCAGCAGCAGCAGCAGCAAGGATATCCTGAAATACTATTGAAAACCGCTAAACCTCCTCCTCACTGATGTAAAGCTATACAGCTGCTTGGCGCCAGCACAATCACTGATCAATCTGTGGAAGTTAAAAATGGAGCCAGGTTCTTGGGACTAAATCTGACGCTTTTCAGCATATGAGGTCAAACCAGCGACCTCCCGATGAATGTTAAAGTTTAACAATGGAAATGTGTTGGGTTTTTTGGATTTTCTGTTGTTTTTTTTTTGCTGTATTTAAAAAAAAAATAAATAAAAAAAATGTCAGTACAGCAGCTGCAACAGATGAAGCATATGCTCGTGCACATGTGCGTCTGGTCATGTGTTCCTATTCCTGCACGAGTGTATGTAGATTTTCACGGCGTCACCACAGACACAGAGGCTGCCCCTGCCCGCTGCCCTCAGGGTGACAGGGGAAGCTAAGGAAGATGTGACAGCCATGTCTGCTCCCTGTATGTGTTTGTTTGCCCCTGAAAATGAGACACCAGTTTCACTTCAGCCCCCTGGGCATGTTTAGCTCTGCCTCCACCGCATCGCCTCCATCTGATACAAAGTGGAAGTCCACTCAATAATAATATGTATCTCCGCTGGTGGGGTGAAAGTGGATACATATTCACTTCAGGGGCATGAATAAAGCCGATTGATTAATCCCTATAATATTTTTTTTTTTTCAGTTTCAAAAATACACTGAGGATAAAAGAGACGTGTTTCTCTTCATTTTAAGCCTGCTACAGCAAATAACAATACAATGAGTGGTGTCAAAAAACATAGCACATATTGCAGTAACAGCACCATAAACCCCCCCAATAGAGCTTGTAATGTGTTATGGAGTACAAAAAAATAGAACAATGATCCAATGCCTTTATATGCCAAATAAAAGTGAGGAATGGATTTCCTTTTGCTCTTGTGTGTTGTCCTTAGACCTAAGTGTCACCAAGTGTACTTTGCAAGGAATATTCATTTCCTTAGGAAGGCCTTGTCAGCCTTGTGACCCAATCCATATCCATTCTGTTCTGTCTGCCCTCCCCAGTCTCTGCCTCTTTTCTGTAAGTGGCAGATATTTCACCTGCCTATCAGTTTCCCTTTAAACGCGCTGGTATATGCAGGAAAGGCACCCATATAGGGTCACTGGCTGTCCTCTACAAAGCCCTCTTTGATGCTATTATCTTGCTGCCTCTGCCACCCCCCTCCTCCTATCAGTCAAATTACAGCGTGTGGACGTCACAAGCAGAAATGAGTTAAATAGAGCTGATTAACTTTGATCTAGTTTCACATGTTATTGGGAGGGAAAAAGGCGCCAGACCTAAAGGGCAAATTATAAATATAAGCCTCCTTAATTTATATTTACATCAGGGAAATATACACCTTCTTTAATGTTTCTTCCGTGGCTGGAACAGAGCCGGGGAAAAAAGTGTTTAGCAATGAAGTGCATCTACACTGTATTTGCAAAGAGGACGTTTGTGTATGCAGCCCACAGCAAAATCCAGTTTACTACCAAATAATGGGAATCAGATCATTTCCATGCAGAAATGTGCAGCGGGGGGGAGAAAAAGCAGCTGCTTCAATGGGAGGAAGGTAGGAGGAGGTTAAAAGGAGTCAATGGAGGCTAAAGAGACAGCAGGTCTGCCGATGACAGAAAGAGTAGCCAGGGACTGCTGTTCAGGTCTTCTGGAAACCACATCAAACAGACTATGGAGCGCTGCCAAGATGAACACACATCAACTGTTGCAACAGAAAAAAAGAAGAAAAAAAAGAGGAGGGGACAGGCGAAGACAGGGAGAAGAGGATAAATGGAAAAAAAAGATCATAAAGTAACAAGATAGAAATGTACTGTGTGTTGGAGGACGTTTGTTTACTGGGGGAACTGGCACTGGTGTATGCTTAAAATCCATCCACTATTTCTATCACTTTATCTTTTGAGGTTCTGCAGCTAACACTTAACATCCACTCGTCCACACACGCTGCTCTGTTTCCCAGAATAATTCTAACAAAACAGGTAGGAATGTGCCTGGATTATTTCCTTGTTTCAGCAGTTAACTTAAGTCTTTGTTTTGCATGTAATTAGAATCTTAGGTGTTAAACCAAGACAAGCGTCTCGAAAAAGGCTTTAAAACATGCTTTTTAATCATTCTTTAAGGGTTAGTTAATTGATCGTCTTGTGAGGTTCCACTCAGTTTCAGATTAAAAAAGCCATTTAAATACAACAGGGTTTTTCTAATTGGTATTTGCTTCTGACATTTTACGCTTAATAACAAAACAATTAGTAAGTAAGTAATCAACAGATTAATAAAAATAGTATATAAAAATAATTGTATTAGGTAGATTACATGATTATCCTGGTTATTCCAAGACTGTTGTATCACCAACTATTGAATTAGTCTCGTCCGTGTGCTTGTTTCTGTTTGGACAAATACAATAATTCAATATGAGCCGTTTTTCTGTTTTGGCTGAGGTTTCTGACTATTTCTGCCAAATCTCACTGAGGAACAGATAGAATCATGACACCAAACACAAAACAAAGAATGCACAATACAATGGCCTCATTTCTGGAGCTATCAAGTGTATAATTTGAGACTGATATTTGAGTTTATGTACTTAAATATTCCACAGAAGGGAGCTTTAAGGCATTTCTTAACAAAGGAGATAACATTTGTTTTAAAAAGAATCAGGTCCCACAGCCTGCAGCCAGGCCCCATTTTCAGGCCTATCAGGAACGAGCCACTTGTTCAGAGGAGCACCTGACTAATACCCACTATAATGTCACTTCTATATTTGTATCCTGCTAATCTGCTCTCAGGCTCCAATCTTTTCCACTTTCTTGCAAATTTATCACTAGACTGAAAGACCGGTGCCAGATCCTGAGTGCCTCACCCTTTTAAATTAAATAGTGGCATTTGTGATAAAGCCACTAAATTCCTTATCTAACTGCCCTGAAGAGACTTTCAAGGCAAAGTGTCACTTTTCCTAAACTGGAGCGCTGGTGACGGCACATGGCCCCACACTATCGGACTGCCACACAAACACATGCATGTGCAGATGCACACACCCACAGGCCGTCACTTTTCTTGTCCTTTCCAAGGACAAGAATCTAAGAGTCAGAAATAGAACAAAACACAAGCGAGACGTGCTGCCTATCACAAAGGCACCTTTTACGCCAAGAGGAGCCATAAATAGACAGCTTGTGTGGTTTTTCATTCACAATTTGAATCTAGTTTTAACTAATGTGTCTCTGCAGCTTCATTATCATATGAGCATATGAACAATGTCCAGCCGTAATAACCAAGTATATGAAAAACTTGGAAGTAAAACTTCAATACTGTACTACACTCCCATATACACACAGTACACTGCAACTCATTGAACTGCTCAGACAGGTTATGTGTGAGCATCAGGCAATGACATAGGATGCCTCCGTCTATACACATTGTGACTACATTATTCTCCGTTAATGGAAGCAATCTCAAAGTATATGTTGATATGCTAATCCTTTTTTTAATTATTCTCCAAGTAAAACACTTAGCGAACAATCCAGGCATGGATTATGTTGTCTGTGCCTGGACTACAGGGAACACTGGCCTGTCAATAAGGTTTTTTATTCACTTCCTTCCCCTTGTGAATTTATGACCTAATAAGGCACTGTCTGAAATCTTTGGAGTTTGTGTGATAATGCATACACTACCGCTGTCTCTCTTTAGTAATTCGAAAAGAAGGCAAACAAGAAACATTCAGAGAATGGCAGTTTGATCAGACAAAAGCAAGAGCTTAAAGAATGTGGTGGGTGTACTTTTACTACTGCTACTAACTCGAGCCTTCTATTACAACTACTGCTTCGACAACTTTCCACTTAATCATGTGTGTTTGAGAGACACGTGCATTTCATAATGCATTGCTGCTCTAGGTAAAAGAAGACTGTTGGTGCAAGGCAACCTTCAAAAAAACAAAATCCAACGTCTGTCAAACACATCCTGAGTCTTTATTGTTTCACTGTCACATCTTTTGTTCTCATGCATCCATATTTTTTGGCCTTTTCTTCGGTTTCTAATCTGTTTTTGATATGGCGAGATGTGACTTCCTATCCCAGTCCGCTCTATTGTTTTCCTGCATTTTTGGAAGAATGAGGTTAAAACAAACTGTTCCTATGTAGAAGGTCAAACAACACTGTTATGAAACTAAGAAAATTAGACTAAAGGTAACAGCATGAGACCAACAATCCTGTGCGTAATCCTGTCTCTGAGCAAAGACCTGTAAACACCACTCGGTTGTTCTGTAATTAAATGGTGAAATCTTCACTTTGGCACTGTGGGCTCCTTGCAGTAATACTTCTTAATATCAGTCTCTTGTGTTTATTTATCAGTTTTTAAATTTGTACGCTGAAGGACTCCTTGATTATTTAGACTAGACACAGGAGTATTTCCTGGGCCAACAGAGTGAAATTTCTAATGCAGGCATCCAAGCAGGCAGCTTGCTTAATGCTTGACCCTTGACCTCTCCTGGGTAATAATGCCTCCCTATCTATCCTCACACACGTAGCGGTGGAGAACAATCACATATTCAGATGCCTGGAGAGGTTTCACAAAGCCGTGCAAAACACTGTCGAGTAACCACAACGTGCTCTTAAAAAGTTTCTATTTCTAGTCACTCTTGTCGTGTTAAGTCCTGAAGACTTTCAAAAGTGATGCATGTCTAATGTTATCAAAACGGGTGCAATTATTAGCCTGAGGTGTCAAAAAATCTGCCACAAAATGAGTTGCTGATGAGTCTAATTGTTGATAATTGATAAAAGTCATTGCACGTTATTTCCGTGCCGCTGTTTCACAATTTGTTTGGCGTTGTTTTTTACAAAGTGAGTCATCTCGAGATGACTGATGTGAGGACAGACACTTGTGGGTGATGCCTCCACTTTGCTTAACTTTGCTGCTTAGCTGTTCAGTGGAGTTAGTGGGAGCTAACAGCTAAGGTAACGGTTGAGTCCTGCAGATTCTTTCATTTCATTTCTTTGAAAGATGAGTGATAGAAAATGTGCTGCGCATAGATGTGCAGTGTAATAGAGACAATAAAAAGTGTAGTATAAATACAAACCATTTACTATTTTCTGCTCTGGCGGACTATAGCTTGTTTGTCTCCATCAGTCAGTGTGTTTACATGCTAAAATGTAAACATACTAGTCCAACTAAAATCAAGCTAGTCTTAGTCGGACTAAGATATCTGGATAATATGATTCATAGTCTGATTACTTGTCGTTCTGCATAATGGACCATAATTTCCTCCCCGGTCTTTGACCCAGAAGTAGAAAAACACAACGTATAAACTGCTGCTAAACTGTTGCAGCGGGATATTACTTCGGACAACATAGCGAAATCAGTACAGTAGGTACGAAACAGAACCACAGCACGATCCATCTCGTGAAGGCGTAAAGGTCAACAGGAAACTCATTCAATAAGCACTAGTTTATAGAGAGATAGAGCACCACTTATGGAGGCGGAGTCGGACGTACACAGCCAATGTGTCGATTTTCTCCTCAAACTTGACTTGAAGTTGTCCAACTGCCTGTCTTAGTGGGACTTGATGCACTTAAAGGCTGCATATTCTGAACTCCAACAGGTTTTTTACGGTTATCCAATCAGTTGATTAATGGTTTCAATAATCGATGACAGGTCTACTATCAGAATAGTCGTTAGTTGCAGCCATAATATCAAGAGTATTTTATGTCTAACATGGAAATATAAATACGTTACATCCAACATGCATAAAGTATAAAAACATTTCCCATGTCCCAGTCCCTGACCTTTTGTAAAACGGTTTTCCCTCCCGCCAAGCAGGAGTAAATCAGCATAAAGCACTTCAAGCAGCACTTCCAGAGCCCTAGCTTGCCCCATGCTTAACATCACTGGCATTTTCCAGTTTCTTGAGAATTTTCCACACAATCACCCTCTCAGCTGTTCCTCCCGTTAGTCATACCCTTTTCACACAATTCATAAAATCTGCCACAAAGTCATGAAAGCAGCAACTGCAAGCTGAGAACTGCTTGCAAAAATAAAGGGCTCTCAGAATAGATAAATAAAATCTCTGTTATCCAGCTGCCCTCCCTAAATCACTCCCAACCCCTTCAACAAGTGGTCACAAGCCACGGCAAAGCAGACTCTTTCAATAGCACATGACGACCACAAAAGAGGATTCTTTTAGTTTCCAAAACTGATTGCTCAAGTTTTACAAGTAAAAACTGGGCTGAATCTGTATCTTTGAACATAATTACAGTACGTCCTTGTATCATCCTTCCTGTTGGTAAAGTAACCGCTAACTGCCCTGCACACATTCCTGAGAATAAAAAAAGAAAGAGGGGAAGTGGGAGGCTTTGTTAGGCTTATTTTAAGTCAATATATCAGGACTTCAGCTTTTCTGGGAGAGGAAACTGACTGAGAGCACACATAAGCACCAGGCAAGACATTCCACGTATTTCACATATCCATCGCAGTATGGGGGTTCACATGTGGAAGGAAGTATCAATAAACCAAGAGGTTAAGCACTGTAAAAATCTGCTTGTTTTCTTTTTTCATGTTTTGTTGAGTGCAACTGAATCCCACAACCACACAGCCTGCCAAAGTGATTAAGTTTTTACTGCGCTGGCACTACTGCCTGTGCTTCTGCAGCTCAGTCCCAAACACTTCATCTCTGAAGGCCCGAACATACTCGCGCAGCCACAGTGCACGAGCGAGCACAAGTTGCCAGAGTTACTTAACATGAGTCGGCCAGATTTTCAACCAGCTGATTATCAGAGCATTTTAAGTTTGTATCATATTATTTGATCATACGAGCTAGGACACCCACAGAGTTACTATGAGCGGAATTCAAACTTCTTTCACATATGATATGGCTTATAGTACAGATGCAATTTTTACACTCCATCTGGCTTTTCATTAAAAATAAGACATATGGATAAGATTTTATGAGGCTTAAACTAGGCTCCTTAAATGTTATAACTTTACAGAAACATCTTCCATGCTCAAGGAATTAAGATCTTTAGCAATAACATTGCAACTCCTGTCCATATAAAGCCAAAATATTGTGCACTGATATTATTGATGTGCATGTGACACAGTTTATACAAAAGCTACTGTTTCCCGTCATATAGGTAAGAGTGCAGCGGTCAGACTCACCAAGACAATAAATCCACAGCCAGCTCAGGGATGGTCTCTGAAATCCCTAAAACCAGGCTGCAGATAAATGGTATTTTATGCTGACTGCATTGTCTCCTGCTCTATTCTGGTAATCTAATGTGTGCAACATGCTCTTGGTCACCTTGACTTTGGTTGCCATAGTGCTCAACACAAACACATCCCCACCCAGAAATACACCAAATAAGGCTTGGGGGAAAAATCTCATAATCAGACGGCACAGAGGGAGAGGCAGATATAACCTTAAATATACTGTAAACAGGTCAAAGCTAAACCAGTGTTTACATATCCAGTGTTTGCAAGAGGTTAGTGGCGACACACATGCACACAGTCTGGCTAATTAGTATACAACAATAATTGTCCTAAGCTCAGCTATTGTTGACTCAAAGAAAATGATAATTGCACGGGCATCAACAAAAAATAAATTGAAGTTCTTTAGAATGGAGAGGTCTTTCAGGACAAGTCTGTTTGTACTGAAAATGACCTTTAAACACCTTCCTCCAACACAGAGGAATCAGGCTACAAGAAGGCAGCCATCCTGTCTAGCTGTCGACCCCGGCAGATGTGAGCTCTGAAGAGTTCAAAAGAATTCTGCGTGGGGGCAACACCATTTACATAATCCTCCAGATATATTCCCCTGCAACCTAATCAAATTATTCACAAGTCTAGCCCCTAACTATGTAGACCCCGCGATACACAGCCTTTCCATTACCAGCCTGTGCGCCTTAATCGCATCGAACAACTAATGTCACTTTTCCCTTTAGAACGGCCAGCAGACACATGGCAAAACAAAGCGTCGATGAGTCTGACACACAAAGATTTCAGACGTACAACGTCTTTCCCCACTTGTCCACTTTGTTTGGCATTTCTTGTTGTCTTGAGATTTTATTTACTCTCGAAGAACAGAGCCACGCTACGGGAAAGACCGTTTTATCACTGGAAGTACACAGCGTTAAGACAATGGCACATTATGTTCAAATGATGCTTTCAAGGGGAGTTGGTTGCTGTGGTAATTAGCAGAGCAGAGTTGGAGCTAGTGAGAATAACTTTATAAGACAACTGCAGATGACACAAGGGATTTTGATAATCATGGGTGTTGGGTTCCCTCAAGGCCTAATCCGAAAAGAAGATAAACAAAACTGCTGATTCAAAGATAAGTATAACAGAATTCAAGCTGGTAAAATAAGGCAAGGTTTTTAATTTTATGAAATCAATACAGTTAACTACGTACAGTTAAGTACGATCTCCATGTGGCTGCTTGCACCGATTCCATAAACAAAGCTTAATTCATAGTTAGATCATGCAAATCAGCGACAGTGTGATCAATTGTGTAGTTTTTTTCTTTTCCAAAGGAAAAATGTCAACATGTATAAATCCTTTAAATAAACCCTGAAATATCGCGACTGAGGACAGCATTAGAAAACAGAGATTTCTATCGGCTCGTTTACAGCATAAACCATTGACCATAAAAACAAGTTAATGTATGTAAGTAAACCTCCATAACTAACGTATGTGCAACAGGACCACTCTATGTGAGCTTTGAAAACACTACCTTATTACAGACACTTTATCTCAATCTGAATTAGCATTGTTTAGTTTGAGAAACATCATCCCATTGTTAATCAGCGTGTTGTTTCTTTGTGTTCACTGAGCTGCCAGGGGGCTAAAGGGTTAATGGATCAGCCCAAGTTTATATCCCATATGCGGTCAATTTTCAATGACTTCTTTTCCCACATTGAAATAAACTATTTTATGTCTCCAAATATGCAGATCATTTTGCTTAATGAAAGATGCTTGACGTCTCAGATCCAATTAATATGCAAATGCAAGTGAGGATTTATTTGTGACATTCTGTATGGGTGAGAGAAAACAAAAAGGCTTCTTAACAGTAACACTAATTGCTGCGACTGATTGTCACATATCATCATTCACTCGGAATCTTCTAAATCTCAAATTCAGATATAAAATCTCACACGCACGCGTTAAGATGTATTTATTTTCTGTCGGGGCTGCACAGTGTGTCATGTCCTCTTTTGGCAGGAGGACAGCACACATTTTATCATATGTTAATCAGCACATCAAAAACACACATATCATTTTACAAATATAACTAGTCATTGTTCTAAACGTCTACATTATGTTTACGTACTTGTTTGGTGCAGATTGGATATTTATATGTCTGAAGACTCGCGCTTCACATGGTTCTTTCTTGTGATTAGTAATTACGGCTTTTTTTTTTTAAAATAACGCAGTGAAAAGATTGCAGGGGCACAGTTGTAATGCCAGCATTAAGTGTCCCATATACAAATTTTATGGCTTTCACACGTCCAATCTCTGTTCTAATTTCTCAAAAAAGCCACGCTAATGCAATTCGTGTTTGACGTAAAAAACCTTCAATCAGTGATGTATTTATCACTGGAAAATAAAATCAATAGTGTAACTCTACTATTAAAATCCTTTAATGGATGAAGCAATATACTTAGCTGTTTGCATCATCCTCCAGCTTTAATGCGCAAGGCACTATAGAGAATGGGGCTTACATTTCAAGAATCGTAAAGCATGTCTGTCGTGACTGAAGGTTTTTCGACGGACTTAACTGTTTTAGGTCAAATTTAAAAAGGGCATTATTACAGATGTACATCATATTATTTAATATGAATGATGTGCATTTCTTGTATATTTTGCATTTTGCCCTTAACGGTAACAATATTCGCTCCACCACCAGAAGCTTGTTTGTCTCTCGAGGGAAACCACATTGGACATTTGGACAACCTTTAGCCATTTAATACACCGTTGAGAGGAGCAATGATTTAGTGGAGCCCAATTGAGAAACACTTCCGGGGCCGTAAAAACAACAATCAGCGTCTTTGGATTAAAAGGCCATATGTCCTTTAACAACAAGAGGAAAAAAAGAAAAAAAGATGCTGACGAGAAATGGGGTAGACAAAGATCCACTGACATTGCCTTTAATGGTTTTAATCTTTGTGTGATATCTTTATAGCTTTTAACCTTGCTTTGTAAGGCAGACAAACCTCCCTGCTTGCTGCAATGTTAGTTCAAAGAACAGAATTTGAGTCCAGATTTGGAAGTATCTGAGAAGTTGTTTGGCCGCACATATGAAACTGCCAAGGTCCCGATAATAAAAAAAAGCACAAGTGAAGTATATATTACCAAAATCAGTTTAGACCTTTTTATCTTCGCCAGTTGAACTGGCAAAAAAAGGAAAGTCTTCTCAAATTTATAAAACAAACACTGGGGACGAAATAGTAGGCATTCCTACCATGTCTGGAGAGTAACTGCACAGGAATTGTGTTGGAATCTGAAAATATTCATTGTACTTTGTGGAATACTAACTTTAACCTAAATTTTGTTCATTTTGTTCCAGTGGATGGATGAAAATGATAATAACAAACCGTTAAGTATAAGAGAAGTCTAATTTTCTTAAGTGGGTTTACCATTATGACCACCATGTAGAACCATATTTTAGCTTTTATTTCCCCAATATCAGGTTGGATTGGCTCCAGCTGTTGCCTGTGGTGTGGATTAACATGAGAAAATCAATGAACAAGGCAATTAGAGATGGTAGACTTCACCCCAGTTACGCAACAAGCCTCTGGCGGCCTCTGTTGGTCAATTTGGCAAGTGCAAGTGTGGAAGCACAAACAGACAGACAGACAGACAGAGCCACTAAAAACAATACTGAAGAAGTGATTTTAAGCTACTTGTGATTTGGCCAAAAATGTTATGACGATACTAGATCTTAAATTTAGTCAACAGCAATACTTATCGTGGTAAATATCATGTAACTCAAAATGAATTGTGCTCTGAGTGAAAGCTGAAGAACCTGTGTTTTAAACTTCTTTATGGACAGAAAACAACAGAGTCTTGTTAAATGGAGAAATACTTACCAAATCTGAGGCAAAACATTCAAATGAGTGTGAATGCTCAATTCATTAACAATATATTGATATATATTAAGCCTTTGTTATTTTCCAATTGAAAATGAAAATGATATTATGATGTATATCGTTTATGACATATTGCCCAGCCCTAATGACAATTTATCAATGTAACGTGCAAATGCACTTTTGCCTCAGACAGTGGTCAGACGAGGAGATCTCTGAGCATCAAATGTCAAAGGTTATTTATGGAGTTAATCAAAATATATTTTTGTTGTGGTTTCGTGCACAGTGACACCGAATAGCTCGGCAATTCCGATTAAATAAAATTGGCGACAGGTTTTAGTTGAATTTCAGCTATCGGGTATCAGGATTCGGGTTTCTCGTGCTGCGACCGAATCAAGGAAAGTAAAATTAGATACTGAAAAGGACATGTCAGCAAAAACGTCTGTACTGCACATGCAACACTAGATGGACCAAACGCAGTCATAGCCAAAGCTTTACAAAGTCTTGAGCAAACGTATTGCTCGTGTCTGAATCTGTCAGTGTTTGTGTGTGTACTTGATGTCTGTTTGCATGCCCGACCTCGCTTCAGATTGCTGTTTGAGGATGTAATTGCTCTGCTCCTCTCCTCCTCGGAGTGGTCCAGGATGGATCTGCGCGGGCTGTTTAGCAGTCAATGGCCGGTGCAGATTGTAAACAGATCTCCCATGAATTGCAGGTTTAGCGGTTTTGTGAGTCTCCAAACAAGGTTCTCCTGATAACACCATTCTCTCACTGACAAAAATCAGCCACTTTGCTGCAAGGGTGTGATTTGAGAGGTGCCAGTCAGCGTGATTGACAGAATTAATCCCCCACAGGAACAAATAGGAGGGGAAAACAAACCGTGCCCTTCTAGGAAAACATGTCCCCGTTTAAATCCTACTTTGGGTAAATATTTCACCTATCTAACTGCACAGTTAAGAACAGTGGAGGTTATTAAGAAATTAAGCTGCATAATTGAGCAAATTAAAAACGACAATCACACAAACAGCCAGATATAGAAGACAATGCCGAGGAACGTCCAACTCCTTCAACTCACGGCCCCCCGAGCAGAGCAGGTAAAGATATACAAGCATATTATTTTACCGCATATTATCATAAAGGCTGATGACTTTTTCCATTACTTTCATTTACTTTCCAAATTCATCCTTAATTTGTGTGCTGTCATCCTGATTAGGACCTGAGACGGCTGCACAGATGTGACACACAAAAGCACACTGTGACTTTTAAATTAAAAATGAAGCTTCCCCTGGCTGGTAGGGAAATAAGTCATCAAGCATTAAACACACATATTAATTTTCAAAGAACGGGTAGAAACTGGAACATCATGAAGACATTGATGGCAACGATAGCCTGAAGCTGTCACCGTTACCTATGTTAAATACAGTACAATGTAAGCCCAAAGAATTATACAATTACACAAAATGTATAATAGCTGTATACTGCAATATTTGACTAAATGCCTTGAGCCAATCGACGCCTTAAAACAAACGAGTGACTACGAATATCAACTTCAGGGGGAACAGTGTGGGAGCGGTGATAAGGCTGATGACACAACCAAGACAAATAACTGCACATCTCCAGAAAGTCAGCGGCATAATTCAGTTTCCACACTCGATTTGACTCCATGAAAGTATAAAAAGAACATCTCAACAAAGAAAATCTGAATTGCACACTGAAATCCAGCCACTTTGATACTGAACTATTTGATGCTGTTTGGATCGTTTCCAATTTCATAATGGTCTTTTTGTATTTGACAGAGTGGCCTCTTGGTCAAATTATCATATTCACACATACTTAAACACACACATATAGTGCTTAACACTGTCAACACCTATTTATTTGGCAAATAACAAACTGAATTCACCTTGTTAGACCCAAATTTGAGGTGGCTCAGTGGTGGCTTCTTCTCTGAGAAGTCAGAAATTAATCAACATTCAACTATTAAAACAATTTTTTTCTGTTCAGGAATGGAAGTAAATAACTGTAATTTGTTTGTAAAACAGTAAATTTGAAGATTAGCATTAAAAACATTGTTCTGCTTAAAGACCTCAAACATACCCGTGCATTAATCATTACAGAAACAGATTGTCAAAAAAATGATTTTGATGATTACCAAAGTTGTTAATGTAGTGCAGCTGTGGCATACATATTATTTACATATGCATTACTTATACAGGCTGACGACATCTTACTGTTCGTGCCAAACAAGTAACAAGCAGCAGCAACCTACGACCCAAAGCGAAAAATGCAAAATAATATTACAAACGTACTATTGTCGTGTAGAAACATTGTTTCCGTCAGACATAGCCTATATATAATTATCTATAAAGCAAGTTGTGACTGTGACGGGCATATCTCGCTGACCGTTAGCCAGATCGCCCGATTTTGGATATGGGTTGTGCATGGCCCGATGGTGTGCATCCTTGATCTTCACGCTGATTGTGAAAAAAGAGTGTAAAAGAGTGTCAACAACGGGTAGGCAGCGGCTCAGCAGCTCCACAGCGCTGTCTGGAGCAGGGAGGTGGGAGTGAAGAGGCTGTCCTCACAGTGGGTGAGACATTTTTACACGGTTTGACGCAGAACATGGTGTTAAGCCCAATTTATACTCCTGCGTAAAGTGCTCTGCGTAGGCTACGCAGAGTCCTCTGCGTCGACGCAGAACCTGTCGAAGAGCCTCTGCGTCGTCTCCGGGTGCACGGAATATTTTTTAAGTGTCCGTCACTCCGTCAAGGGACAACGGAGACGGCAAGAGCTGCGATTGGTCCTCAGGACAGGCCGAGCTAAGCTGCTCTGTGCCGGCTCACAGTGAGCACCGAGCGTCCACAGAGGGCGGAGCCGATCACCGCCGACTTCGTCGCTGCCGAACTATAAATACATCATATCTTAACACACACAGCACATTCACCTCAAATTCTCTTAAAACTGCGTTCCGGGACACAGAAAAGTGACAAACGGCCGCTGTTTCAACAACAACAGTCTTTCTCCCTCAGACGCCATTGCTCACTGTAGCCAAAATGCACAACAACCTTGCGCAGCGACCCCTACTGATCGGGCGGGAAATTGCAGCGCCTATCCGTCACCACGACGCAGAAGTATAAAGGCTCGAGTGGTCTACGTGGTGACGCAGACGGATAACGCATTACGCAGTCGGAGAAGTATAATGTGGCCTTTATACTGAAACGACGAAGTCGGTGTCCATTCACCAATACGCAAGCACATATTTACTTAGCATTAGCATGCTATTTTGCGGCTAACTTGGCAAACCTGTTTCCAAGGGTAAGCTAGCGAGGCTACGATTAACATTAGCGTAGCGAGCTGTTTTGTGACCGTCATCCATGCTGGAATCTCTTTACAAGGCGTATTTGATGTGTGTTGTGCCTAATGAGGTTGCACAGTGTTTGTATTATGTTAGCCTTTATGTTATCCTTATCATGCATTATCATAACTGAAAAAATCTTCTTCAGCTCCCACTATAGGAATACATACTTCCTACGGGCAATGCACTAGTATCATTGATCATTAAAGTAACGGCAAAAATACACACTTTTATCAAAGTAAATGATGACACAAGGGGTGAAAAAAAATCTGCAATAAATCTAAAACGATAGCAGGTCGTGCTAAAAGCAACATTAGCGAAAGAACTGACTCACACGTCTCATCTTAGCGACTGCCACCTAATGATACAGGTAATGTTACATGTAATTTAACACATGCATTCACACAATTGCAGCGATCAGTGGTAACACAGCTGGAACAAGCGGCACATGCTCCATCTTTTTTTCTTCATTTTTTTTTTTTTTCCCTGACAAATGATGTGAAAATGGCCCATTATGGTAAGGAACAAAGAGGACAGTCCCCGTGTTAGAGCTAACCCCTCACTGATGTCCCGGTGACTTGGCCAGCCACTCTCCCAAGGCCTACTCCTTGATTAAAAGCATAATCCACTACTCCCCATCCCCAGTGATTTAGTGTGCCTTTAAATCAGCTTGCGCACACATAAAAACCTCAAATAAAAATCACCAAGAAAAACCATTGCACTCTAACTGTTCTATTAAAATGATACCCAGCCCCAGCCTTTCTTCTCTGCAATACCGTTTATTCCACATGAATGCATATCTCCATTTTTTTTTTTCATAGGTATGCATATAAAATATTTAAAGTTTAAAATGTCACAGTTGAAACATCAAATGCAGGAGTCTCTCATTAATCAGCGAGGATGGAGGTTCTCTTTTAAGGTTATAACCCTTTGAAAGAGCAAAAATTACATTTTTGACCTTGAAGATGAGACAAACTCATAAACGTAAAATAATTTGCAGTTTAAAGGGGAAAGAGATATCAGTTACCTCAGCCAGCAGTGCTCGCGGTAGTCAGGGAGAGACCAAACAAGTCTCATTTTCATATTTACATCCAAGCTGTTGAGATTAATTTGAAATCACATCAGGGGAAAAAAAAAAAAAAGAAACAAAACTCAGAGAAAACATCAAAAGGGGCAACTGTCAAACTTTCAAACCCATGTGGGCCTAACTATCTCCAACGTGAGGAAACACAAGACTTTTTTCTTGCAGTTTTATTAAATGGTGCATGACATTTTCATTACTCAAGGAAATTAAATTGACTAATTTTCTTACAAGCCCGGTACGTCTGCTATTTTAGGGAGGTGCACAGAGGAGAGCAATTGTTTCAACACCTACACAAAAGAAATGCAGGCGTGCATGTGCTCTCAGAGGAGAAGTGATTTCAAAAGCCTTATAGGAAATTTGCTCTTTAATGAGGGAATTTAGAGTTTGGGTCTTTTCCTCAAAATTAGGTTTTGATCTTGTGCCAAAGTGCCGATTCACGGCTAAATAAACATGTTTATGTGCAGCATTTACAGCCTTGATTATTCCATATTTGAAAGGGATTATTGCCACTGGATGTAACTGATGTGCAAATATACAAATATAAGTATATGTAGGCTTATATATTTAAACTAATTGAGTGGCACTGAACCGCATCGATGAATTTGACTCAAGCTCATAATACAACAAAGGAAAAAAACAAACAATTATTGAGGAACACTGCATCTTCTGGCTTTTTCAGTTTTGAGCTCTTGTCGTGTCGTAACTCTTGGGAGAACAGTCTCAACAGTCTGAGTGATAAGAATCCAAACACACACACACACACACACACACACACATAAAATAAAGTAAGATAATTTTAACCAGAAACATCTTGATATACAGTACAAGAAAGATTAGAGAGGTGGATCAGCAGTGCGATTCAAACTGAAGCTTTTTCTCAGAGTCAGGAAGGATGGCAAAGGAAAATATGGAGTCAGCCAGGACCTCAACATTGCCCCTCCTCTGGAGATGAAAAGGCTGATTACCTTCACCTCTCATGGGTGTAAGCCACATGGCTGACAACATCATTGGAAAATAGACTGCTGAGCTCCTCCGGGCCCTTTAACAGCTTACATTTAATGTGGTGGAGGGAATTCACACTAAAAAGGAGGTGACACCACAGCCATACTAATATTGTTGAATACATTATGAAGAAAAACCACTTATTCCACGTTGTTGGTTGTGAAGTAGTAAAAACGATAATATGTACTGAGAAGAACTGGCCGGTGTTGTTCCAGTTAAAAAGTGCGCTTTCAAGATGATTTGTGAGAAAATGCTCAATGGTGGTTTTGTCCTCGCAAAATATGAAATGAATCATCACAAACTCGGGAGGACTGAATGCAAACAAACTGGATGGTGTTAATCAAATTACCAGTTGTTTTTAAGTCCTCCACAGACTGTTAGTGACACATTTCAAAACCACTGGATGAAAAAATGGCAATTCCAAAATGCGATCCCACTAATCCTTTGATGAAAAAGCTGGGACCCTCTGTATGACCTCTGTATTCGTCAACAGCAACCACAATTTAGTGGCTGCCTGAACTCTATTTCAAAGGTTAAAGAGTTAACTTAAAATTACTTACAATGCTATTAAAATGCTGAGCTCTTTTGTTGTGGCAGTAAATTAATTTAAACCTCAGCAATGTGAAATATTCTGAGACATATCGGGGGGGGGGGGAATTAAATAAAAAAAGAATGGCAGAAGTGAGGCTTTCTCAATGCTTTTGGCTTGGCAAAAGCTCATCTTGAATGATGAGAAAAAGAAATTGTGCTTAACTGGAAACACATGCTATTTCACTGGAGAGGAAGCCTTCATAAGAGGATCATGGCTGTGTAATAAACGAAGACAGGAAAAGGGCACGTGTGGCGGTTTGGGTGGATGAAGAGTTTTGCTAACCGAGATGGAGCCAAAGTTTTTTTTATTTTTTTTTTACATCCCCATAAGTTGAAGTGGAGGATCACTCAACCTTTGTTGATCCGGGACAAATCAAGAGACGTGGTGTGGAGTGACGATAAAAATGACATTCTCACAGTTCTGCAATATGTTGTATCTGCCATTTATGTCTGTAATCGTCACCATAGGAGTAAATGTCCATGTTGTGCCAATATGTTGTAAAGCTGATTTTATGTACAGTACAATATGTATTTTAATAATGTGCCAAATGTTTTTCTGTTAATTATCAAACCTCAGTTTAACATAGACATAATACAGTATATTGGAAATATCAATTTATTGATTGTATTAATTCTACCTCCTGCAGTTTCTTTAAATATTATTACAGTATATAAGGGTCATGATACAGTACACTGGTTTATATACAGTGGGTCAACATGACATTTACAATAAACCACTTACCAGGGTCATTTTTGGGCTTTTAGCCTGCTGGTGTCAATTTTGTATGTGCTCTGCACTCGGGCACACATATGTCTGCACTGTAATCACAACAACAATCTTTTACAGATTGCCCATAATTAGAAAAGCTCCACTCCAAACCAGCTCCATGTTAAGAGCATGATTGCAGCCAAATTGAGCAGTAATTTGTACGATGTGGATGTGGGTGCAGTGTGAGGGGAGAAATATGATGGTTTAATGCCATTTTTATCAGGTCTGGCTGGCCTGCCTTACTCAAACTAAGCATGTGGAGCTTTGGATCAGACTGCAAAAAGAGTCTCTGTGTTGCATCATGTTGAAACAGACATCAAGCTCATTAAAAAAGGAGGGAAAAAGCCAGAACCAGTAAACAGGTTTTCTGTCCTCAATAACCCCAGGAGACCCATCATGGATGCTAATGGAATCACTTGCCCTACTATTATACAAAAACCCAAATATCACCTGGCTGGCTGCGTGTGAAGAACAGATGCACTCATTATTATTCCACAAAGCTTATCAAGGCCATGATAGTGAGAGGTCCAATAAAAAAAAAAACTGTACTACACACGCAGCATTTATTCTCTACTGTGATATTTATACTTAGCAATGTCTTTCTGAACCTGGATAAGAGCCATGCAACTTGATCATGACCTCTGATACAGTCAGATTGCACTTTTCACAGTCGCTCATTAAAAAGGACACTGCATCAACATTTCTGTGAGCATGTCCCCTTCTGTGGCTGCAACTTTGATAATTTCATGTTTTAGATAATTGAAAGCATTTACACTTTTTCACCATATAACATTATCTTGGTAATAATAAATCGCGACAATCTGAAAAAACCTCATATTTACATTATGTTACACCATTATCTGTAGAGGCATTAAGGAAAAAAACGACTTTATGACCAGGTGACATCACTTGAGACTGTGTCCAGCTCCACTTTGGAGCTTGATGCAACTTTTTCCTACTGGGGGTGGGTCAAAATATCGATTTGGTAATGTATCGCTGTCCTTCCTCATGCAACACGATAACCGATACACGAGGGCAACTATCGATATTTTAATTAACAAATTAAGGTGCTCTAAAATAAACAGTCCCAGCCGGTTTCACTCCCTACTCGATGTCTCCTTGCGGTGGCGCTGCTCAATTGAATGAGGGAAAATTGGAGTGGAATTTACCTGACAGAAGAAGAGGACGTTTACTGTAGAACTGCAACTAACGACTTTTATTTATTATTTTCATAATCGATGAATCTGTCGATTATCTTCACGATTAATAACAAGTAGTCCTTGGTCCACAAAATATCAGAAAACGTTAAAAAATGTTGATCAGTGGAACTGATGGGGTTCTTTAATGTCTTGTTTTGTCCACAAACCAAAATGATTCAGTTTTAATGATTTTTTGGAAAATATTCACTTTTAAGAAGCTGAAACAATCAGAAATCTCATTTTAAAAATGAAAAAAGATTCACACCGATGAATCGATTATCAAAACAGTTGACAATTAATTTAGTAATCGGTTAATATTGTTATTGTTTCAGCTCTAGTTTACAGCAGGAAATGAAGTAGAATGCTACGTTAAGAAATGCCCCATCCACGTTCAATACATGGAGTTTTTGCAGTTTTTTGTGTTCTCTGTGTTGTGATTAAATGAAGAAATATGGCTCTTTTAACTGTTCACTGACATTTTGTTTTCTTTAGTTCAACAGATATCGTGATGTATCACTATATGATTGTTTTTCAATATATTGATTATTACAGAATCGTTGTATCGTGAGATTATTGTTATCGTACCGTGAGGTAACCTGTGATTCCCACTCCTACTTCCTACACATTATAATACTAAAAAAACTTATACTAATAAAAACTGCAAAATGAGCAGCACTCATCACGCAACAATATTTGCTTTCATGTTTTTTCTAAACACACCATAAGGCTCACACAAGAACCTTCTTTCCCTGCCAAATTGAATTAATCGTATTAAACCTCGAAATTTCAATTTCACACAAACTATACAAACAGGCCAAAAGATGATAAGGTTACTTCTGTCTTTACATAATTAAGAGTTAAGTACCTTATTTATTTGGATTAACACATTTTTGCTTAAAGGTAAGAATGGCATACCTTACATTTATTCAAAGCTTTAGTGCCATCATAATAAACTGGGAAGGTTCACCCAATGTAATAACTGAGTGAATTTTTACTTCCAAAATCCTGACATTTCACAAAGACTCTATAATTGCATTAGGGAGGTCTATCACACTTCAGAGCCTATTCTTTCTTTCTTTTTTCTGTATGAATTCTATTTGTCTAAAAGCCACCTCATGAGAAGATGAGCAATTTTCCACGAAAACATGAAAAATATCCTCTTGTGATCGTTGCTTATGCTGCTCTTCTTTCTGCCCTGATGGAGGAGTGATGATGTGGCACTATAAGCACAGTGACAATTAAGGAATTTCAAAAATGGATAGGGAAAGGAGAGTTTCCAGAGTAAAGGTCACTACAATAACTTCAAACTACAGTATGAGAACCATGAATATGAGCGGTTTGTATAGCCCACAGAATCCCAAACTTTAAAGTAAAATAATAATGGCAGGTGTACAGTGCATTCATTTACAATGATTACCAACAATTCTCTTGGGAAAACTCGTCTCGTCGTTGAATAGTGTGACTCAAATACACGTAGGCAAAAAAAAGCCGCCTCTCGAGATGTCACTACAGATCAGAAGCACACTTAACAAACCCAAACAAGGTGCTAAATGTCCTCCATGCTCGGAATAGTTTTTTTCACTTTGTGTTTAGAAGATGTCAAGGCCAAAGAAAAAAGGTGTATATGAATATCAGTGTGCGCCACTTGGGAAACGTAGAAATTTGGTCCTGGAAAAACCTCACTCAGCAGGAACTTGGAAGGTGTTTTTTTTTTTTTTTTAGTTGGATGGTCAGTAGGTATTTGTATTTCTCTACTCAGACTTTGTAACAGCGATAGCATCAAAACCATACAGTTGCTATACAGGTGTGACAGAGGGTTTAGCCGAGGTCACAGTTGGGTGTGGTCTGACTTAAGTATGGGCTGACTTAAGTATGAGTACTCGGGGTAAAGGTGTAGCATTTTGAAGCAATAACATGGAGGTCTGATGCCATCACGACATAAGTTTGATTCTCAGTGATTTCTGTGAATACAAAGAATTCAGTAAGTGCAAAAACGTTGAATCCTTCTTTTTCAAATCAAACATTTACAATACAATATCCCTGTCCTTTACAAAGTGAGATCCAGTGTTTATCTTAGGAGTCTGTCTCTTGACAGTTAATATCTTGACCTTTAAAATAATACACAGAGGCTTTCAGGGGAGTTTAAGGACCTCAGGCAAAAGGGACCTTACATGGAACCAGCCGGACGAACACAAATTCAATGGGTTCTTCGTTGGGTCCCGCCTCACCACTGTACAAGGTTCGATGTTTTCGACTGGTTTAAAGGCTTTTGCGTAATCCTGCTGACGCACGGAAAGACACACACACATGTACCTCCTTGGCAAATGTAAACATTGCCGTTTTAACTTTGTTTTTATGAGCCGAGTGTTTGTGAACGTACGTGTCAAGTGATTATTGCGACCCATTAAAATTTATAGGTCCAACATGTGGTTGTATTAATCAGGAGCCAAATGCAAATTCTCCTTTCAGATGAATTTCACCCTTCAGGTGTTTATGAACAAAGACCCGCAGCGCAGCATCAATTCACATAGCTGGATGTCTAATGACATCATTCTGAAATAAAGTTCTTTGGTATATTGCTCTCTCGCCAAGTGACAGCTTCAAATCTGCTCACTTAAGAAAATTGATGAGGTCCATTTCCAAAATGGTGCCCTTGACAGACATTGAAACGATGGCAAGCGTTAAGTTTTATGTGATGTAGTTGACTCCGACATAACCATGCTACAAGCAACTCCAATCAACTAGTCAACCCATGGCATCCACAGAAGCTGCAGACGCACATGTCCGTGTCATGCAGTGAACTCATTTCTAAATGCAACTTCTTGTAAATTCAGAAAGCAGGATGTCTTAATCTTGCTTTTTGTATTTCCACATGAGGGTCGCAGGGGGCACTGGTGCCAACGCCAGCTGACATAGGGTGAAAGGCGGGGTCACACCCTGGACAGGTCGCCAGTCCATCACAGGTGTAGTGCTTTGGCCTTGGTGCTTTCTGGCGAACCCACCCCGTGTTCACACCAGTTTAAGAGGAACCAAAGTGGGAGGACATTAATCCGCGTTACTCAGGCGGAAGTAAACACAACACGGGCAAAATCTCAATACCTCCTATACTTTCCGCTCGTCTTCACAACCCAGAATATGACACGCCCACTGGTGATGTCATGGTTTGCAGGGAAGAATCAGAAATTTCTTGGTTCCCTCAAGAACCAACTTTTCTGGTTCCAGACCTGTTATTTTTTCAGTCTGAATGCACCGGCTGGTTCAAATTGGGTTTGGGAACCGGAACCGGCACTGAGCCCTGCCGGTGTGAAAGCCCTAATAGAGACAAACAACCATTAACTCGCACACCTACGATCAATTTAGGTATGATTTTGGACTGTGGAGAACTCGGAGAAAACCCAGACACAGGGAGAACATTAAAACTCCATGCAGAAAGGCCCTTGTTCCGGCCGGGTCTCGAACCTGGGTCTTCTAGTATAACTAGTAAGGATAACACCATTAGCCTACTGATTGTTTAAGATATGTTAGTGACCCATATTTGGGACTGCAAAATAGTATTTAAACAAACAGACAAACATTTAAAAAAAAAAAAAAGATTTTGGAACATGCTAAAATCCCTGCAGAGCTCCAAAATCATCGGGCTTAAAGATTTACTGCAGTCCTCTTATCTTTCATTACTGATTAGTGGCTTTCTGCATTTCTTTTCTGATCCCAATCCAACTCTATTAAACAGCTGTTTTTCAGAGGATGCCTCAACTTTATCCTCCAAGCAATGTTTGGAGGTTAAAAAGAGAGAGCGAGGAAAACTGTCTCTGAAATTTAGTTCTTTAAGACCATCTTTAGCCTCTTCTGTTCTTTATAAGAGATCTGTTTCTTTTTGTTGTTTTTTTTCCCCTCATAAAGCTGTGCGACGTATGAAAGCCCTGGAATGAAAGGCAGTACAATAGCATTATGGAACAAAAGCAGGAAGGAGATTGAGGGGAAAAACAAGGGGAAAATGGCATCATCTCTAAACTTAATGAAACAGCATCCTTTCATTTTTTCTAGTAATTATAATAAAGATGGAAAAACATAATAAACGTCTCCCTGCCCCCACCTGCTAACAGTAATTATAATAGACTCAACAATAAATGGTAAAGCAGCGCAGAGCTGCATCTTGGGAATTCTCAGGGGTCTGTGGATTAGCTTGAAAAGCCTGAATGATTAAAATACACTAATTAAAATTTTGTGTTCCTTGGTAACTCGTCTTCCAAGGCCCCTTGTGCTGGCAAAAAGGGAATAAATGCGACAAAAGCAAATACTCTTTTGGACCTGAATAAATAAACAAGTCTAATCAACTTAGTGCTTTTACAGAGGGAGTTACATAAAAAACTTCCTTGATGACCTTTCCTCACACTCACTGCACTTTTCTCCATCAGGGCAATAACAAGGATATTTTGACTGTGTTGTTCTAATCAAGCGAGATTTACCAGACAAAGCAGACAGGTTTGATGTCCTATTACAGTGCTTTTGTGTTAGTTAGTTCAGCCTCATTGTGACTTCTAATTATTATTTGGACAAAGTTCGACACCACTGATGAATTTGTTGGCTAAACGACGTTAATGCTGCTGTGAACTTTGTCTGGATTACAGGGCAAGGGTTTTAAGGGCTTCCACATAATTCCTAGTCTTCACTATAGGTGTAGAGAATAAGACAAGTGTCTGCTTGTTTTTTTAACTCTGAGGTAGTGTTAATCTATAGTTAAAAGATCAGACAGGAAAGGGATCAAAGCACCGGAGGTTCCAATTACAATCAAATAACTGCTATGCAATCTACTCAGAAAGCAGTGTCCCTCCCTTTGTATTCGATGACGCTTTAAATCAGGCAAAAATAATATTGGAAAAATATGTTTTATAAAACACATGCACGTGTGAAACAGGTACCGTTGCCTAGATTCTCCTCCACAGATCGCGTACATGCTGAATCCTCTTACATTAAGCTGTCACGTCAGCAGAGACTATTTTAAGATATAAAAGGGAATTCTCTACTTCCCACTCTCTTCCGTAACACAAATGAGGCAAATCGGAAACACGTAGGTGAAAGGATTTGTTTTTAATCTGCCTGACAGGTTTGTTGTTTGAAATAAGCGACACATTTCTGTATGAAGCAGAAAATCATGGCAGTGTCTCTGTCTCAGAGCTTCAGCTGTTGTGAACCCGTCTGGTCACTGGGAGGAGTTGGCCCCTGTCTTGCCAGGGTGTCAAAACAGAGCTGTGCTTCAAAAATGCTGTAATGCCTGCAGGGATTACCGAAGAGGCTAAAAAGATTCAAAAAGGACGCTTACAAATTTAATTACCTTTGCAGTTAACCAGAGCTTAGCAGCCAATGACCTGATGTTTCCACTGAAGACTAGCTAAGGGGGTTTGGATTGGAGATGGACGGGCCGAGTAGGCAACAGAGACCGGCGAGTGCGGCGATCCAGGGCGGCTCAGAGCATCCGGTGGGCATACTCAGTGCCAGCCAGGGCAACAACAGCACACATGTGGCCCTATCTACTGCTGGAGTGCAAATTAGATACAGTTGATTAAAATATTGAGTCATTTCACAGTCACTGTTGGGGGAATAAAAGAAGTGTGAGCTCTGGAAATGTGCTGTGGTGTGTGAGTGCGTTTGCATGTATTAGACAGAGAGCGAGCGTGAGGATAGGGGAAGGCTGCAGAGAGGAGGGAGACCGAGCGCTCTTAAATTTGAACAATGAACACATTTCTCACTTACAGAGACTCCCTTTGACAAATGTGACCCGTTTCAAAGGGCAACTTTAAGACACTTCTACTTGCAAAAGCAGACAAATTATCAGCAATAAATCAGCTGACATCACAACAGTAAACAGAACAAGTGTTTGGAAGAGCAGTACTTGTGTTCATGAGCAGCGTGTTCCACATAGGCAGCATTTAACAGCCTGCGCTGTCTCATTTTAGCCCGAGTAAGAAAAAGGAAACCAAAGTTCTTTGTTAGCCAAAAAAAAAAAAAAAGTGAATATGACTTGTGGTACAAAAACTTCTGCCTTGCTGCAATATAACAAAAGAAAATTAACACTTTGGGGTTGCCCTGGTAACCTAATTGCATCACAACACTGCACACAGGAGCCAAAGTAACTGAATTTTGATGAAAAGGCGGTGATAATTTACGGCATTGAGAAATTAGTTGCCGTGGCGACGCGTTAATTACATCTCAAATTAACAATGCAAGTGTAGTGAAATTAAATATAAATCATATTTTCTGCATAAATTACAGGGGTTGATTAGTGCGGGCGCCAGGAGAGAGAGAGGTTGAGATTCCAAGGGCCTGTCACAGCCCCCTCCCTCCTTCTCGCTCTCTCTCTCCCTCCCTCTTCCTCCATCTCTCTCACACACACACACACACACACTCAATGCCACCCCTCTCATCTTGACTGGTTCCTTTAAATACAGGGACTGGGTTACACTAGAGGACACACAACTTAACCCGAGTATGTTTGCATTTTTACAATACATTAATCAGTGTAGTTTTTCCCGTATATTAGTGAAACTCTCCTCTAACGGTTCGTCTTCTTCTTCTTTTATTTTTTAAATGTTTCTCTTTGCAGAGTGAATGGTGTTTTTCAATGTGTGTGTGGTTGGGACGAGACTGTGCGTGACAAACTTCCACCAACTCCTAATCGCGTTCGACTGCAATACAACGCATTCAGAAATGCAACGTAAAATACAGCCTCGCGCTAGTTCATGCAGGACAGGAGCAGTCATACGCCAGCTGTGATCAGCTGACAGATCGCAGATGACCGCATTCTATTCTAATCACGCTCCAATCACAGCCACTCTGTCACGAAGGTTGTCCAGTTAAAATATCCCTCCCACCTCACTCATTTCTTGCGCCGCCAATGCTGCCTCACACCGCTGCCGCTATCAAAGCTTTGCCGCCGCCACCTTTTTAGATCAGAGTTCAACTACTTATCCTCAAAATATCCGCCTTTTTGCCTACTTTTCCAGAATAACTGAATAACAATTCAGTTTAAACAATTTAAAATGAAGAAAAACGAAATTTCGAAAAAACGCTGTAGTTATAAACGAATTGAAATTGAAAATACAGTAATAACCACATGTTGACTTTGACTTACATCTAATTTTTCCGATAGCACAAACCGTGGCATAATTACGTTAATGCAAATTGTCTTCGATACGTTCGGTGTTAAAGGGTTAAAAGTTTTAATTTGTTTTTCAGTGTCTTGCTTGGGTTTAGTTACGATCACAATGTTTAATGTACACAAACAATCAGATTTAAATGCATTGCATGCCGTGCGCAATTGTGCGTGTGTGTGATGATGGACTCGGCGGATGTGAAGCTGTTATCCTGGGTTTTTGTTCGTCCGGGAAAGCCAGGAGAAGAGAGCGAAGAAGAAAAAAAAAGCACTGTAGTGAAGAAAAGTGAGTCTCTCCTCCCCATGATTCCTCATGTGGCCCAACATCTCTTTAAGCATCACAAACAAGCCTCAGGAGTAATGTCAAGGAGGGAGGGTGGGAGGTGGTGCTGGTGCTGAGCTGAGAGAGAAAGCTGAGCACAAACACAACAGCAACAGGAACCAACTTGAGCAGTCTAAATTATTCATACACCAGATGGATACGTTTCCCAAGGATTTCACGCTAAAACACAGCTATTCCGACTTCCCCGCGCTGTACCGTGTCTGTTCAACGGACGGCACCAGGAATCAAGATAACTATCACTTTATCTAAAATGTTTCATGTCTGATTCATATCAGCTTTGAAGAGTGGAAGCCCCTCGACACCGCGATCTCACGTTTGTTCTATTCCACAGGCACAATGAAGGGGGAGAACATGTTCTCTTTCCTCTATCTTCAAAGACGTAGGCACTGCTATGACCTTGTCTGAAGGATATTATACAAATCAAAGGGCCCTTAGAGACGCATGTCATGTATATCACTGACTACACCTCAGTTGCTTGATGTGAGCTTGTAGGCAGCCCAAAGGTGCTGGAATTAAAAGAACAAAAAAATGAAGATGTTATATTATGTAAATAGAAATAGTATGTGCCGATGCTATCCCTCGTTCATTCCCAAAATAATAATCTTCAACATAAGTCAACTTGTGTTTTAAGTTAAGTCATTATTCATGTTCATATTCTTTTGCCCAACGAGCCTTAAAACTGTTGACTTTTTGGGGGGATACACACAACAAGGCCTTTATAGCTCAAATATCCATATCTTGAATTCAAACAAATACAATACTGAGGACATTTTCCACGACTGAATAACTCCATTAGCTTTAACAGACCAAATCTCAACATAATAAATTCCCTTGTTTATCCGAATTTAATTTTTTTACACTGATTCACTCATGTGACTGTGAAACTCACCATAATAGATGGGTGTTGATAGTTTAATGCTCCAGCTTACCAATGGATGGATTATGGTTTTGTACACTCCCATGAGAAATATTGCTATTTCACAACGCAGCCAGAAATCCAAAGACACTGCATTTATAACAACTTGAAGAAGCGAAGTGCACCAAGTTTTAATACAATATAAAAACAATCAGCGGCCGTTCATAAAAAAAATAAATAAATAAAACCTTGGGTTTCTGTCAGTGAAGGATTCAGCTTGCACATGTAACATGCTTATTCAAAAATGTTAATGTTCTGTTTACAATGTTTCTCAGAACCACAGCTATTAGTGGGCAGAAAACTAATCATAAATACCTGCCAACTAATCTGCCACCATAATAATCGTGTGTGGCGTTGCGCTCCCACCACCCCCCCATTGAGAAAGCATCAACTTTTAACACAAACCACCTCGTCTCATTTCACAGAAACTAACTTATTTTTTTACTGGAAAGAGGAGGTTGGGATGACGTCAGTCCCTGGGGCGCTCCACTGCCGAGCCATTCCAGAATGAAAATGCCGACTTTCATAATGACAAGACATCATTAACAGAATAAGTAGCATTTACAGTGGTCTATTTGCACCGTCCCCCTCTGGAAGTAATTCCAATGCATTTAGACAGAACTTTAAGTGCTTAAGAGTGGGAGGGGCTGCTATTTAATGGTCCAATAATGTCTCAGCAAAAGCATACTTGTCCTCCCAAGACAGTTCAAAAAAGTAACACAGTCAGACAGAGCAGTTGGGCGATTCAAGAGGCATTCAATAAAACACATATCTAACATCCAGCCATCCATCCATTCATCCATTTTCTACCGATTTATCCTCCACCGGAGGGTCGCAGGGGGTGCTGTGCCAATCTCAGCTGACATAGGGCGACAGGCAGGGTACACCCTGGACAGTTTGCCAGTCCATCACAGGGCCACATATAGAGACAAACAAACCATTTACTCTCACATTCACACCTACGGTCAATTTAGAGTGACCAATTTACCTAATCCGCATATTGCGGATGTTTTTGGACTGTGGGAGGAAGCCGGAGAACCCGGGGAAAACCCACGCACACACAGGGAGAGAACATGCAAAACTCCATGCAGAAAGGTCCTTTTTCCAACCAGGGTTTGAACCTGGTTCCCCTGGCTACAAAGGCAAGAGTGCTAACCACTACACCCAACCGTGTGGCACATACATGACGATACAACCAAAATCATCAAATTCTATCAAAACACCACATCATGGCACGTGGCATGGCAGGTGTGGTCCACCCGGCACCACGCAGGCAATTTCAAAACCGGTCACCACTTAACCAGGAAAGACACCTATCGCTGTGATATTTGGTCAGATAAAATTAGTTTCATACGACTTGCTCCTAAATGTCACACACAAACTACTGTATGGAAAAGAAGAAGAAAAAAATGCAAGACCCACCTAACAAGTTGAAATAAACCCTGCAGGATAAATGGCTCTCCGAGGGGAACCAAAAGCTGATGGCTTTGAAACAGGGGGGAAGGCATTTTCAGCAGGGCTGCCCAGCATGAGAGATCCTGTATGTCTCACAGCTGAGCTTGTTTTATTGAAAGGTTGCTTGAAAGGCCCTGAACCCAAGAAATCAGTGGTCATGTTTGTTTGGCTTAAAAGGGAGCAGCATTTAAAAGCTCCGGGATAAAAAGCCGCTCACAAAGTGAAGAAAATGAGATGGGCTGGTGCCCATAGCAACTTGGAAACATATGCAGGGCAGATTTCGAGAAATTAATAAAAATGGCCTCAATAAAGCTTCGATTACAACCTGGTACAAATGTGCACAGTACAAGCCAAGCTTAACTGCACTGTGCAAATAAGTGCCAGTAGCAGAGCTGTTATCAGGTAATGGAGTCAGAGGAAGAGAGAAGGCCTTTGTGAACTTGACACTCCCATTAGGCCCCTACTGGAAAGTGCAGTATTTGATCAGGAGATGGGAACTGCGCAAAAATGAACTGAAACTAGATCCCACATGACTTATTTTCCTGTTGGCTTTCAGCTTTGGGTGTCACTCAGACTTAATAAAGCTCTCAGATTTTCATTTTATCACAGAAAATAGACTGAGTAAAAATAAAATCAGTTGGTTTTGCCTTAATGGAGGAAAAGTAATGGCGAGGTGAAACTGACACAACACATTTTATCCATAGTAATACCATCAAAATGAAAGCATATTCACTTCTGGTGTTTTCCAGGAATCAATTCAAACTGAGTATTGCCCTTTTTCGCAGACTTTATTTCATAATGGTTCCAACAAATACAGCACTTTGGCAATAGCCTGTCACCTCGGGTGATACCAACACAGCTATTTCGACCTATAGAGTTACAGTATTCTCTAACCCACACTGTACCTCCTCCACCAACCTATAACTCTTATTTTATTTCCGCACTTTATACATTAGAGGTACATTACATCCATCCCAGTAGATAGGATGAGTCCACTTTTACGCCCAGGTGTTACATTGCAAGGTTAGGTCATTTGGATGGCTATGACCTTTGATGGCTCCATCTTCGATGAAAATGATCTGGTAATCTCCACATTGACATGCACACAGATGCCCTTGTGCTGTACATTCACACTATGGTGATAAGGCCAGAGCAATCCACTCAGGAGATATTATGAGAAAAATTAATTTGGGAATTGCAAATTATAATTAGAAAGTAAGGCCACATTTCTCTGTCTCCGGTTTCGTGGGGTTTGCACAGTTCAGGCTAAAGCTAAATGAAGGAGATTTTTCTTTTTCCTGGATTATCCTTTAAAAGGCAGCGTATGGAAGGGATGTTTATCACTCCGGTCTTCTAAAGAGAATGCTTTGCTTTTAAAGAAGTAATTAGATCAAGCAAAGTAAAAGGAAAAATCCAACACTGAGTCCCAAGTGGTCTACTAGGCGTTTAATTATTCTGAGGAAGACAGATGTTAAATTGTGTATGCCCATCAGCGCTAAGATTTTCTGAAGATTTATCATTCATGTAAATCATGAATAAAATATTTCCTTGTTGACAGAAATTGTTACATCTGTTTGGCGCATCATTTACTCACAAATACAACCAAATTAAGTACACAAATCTGACCTATTAAAGTCTGTTTCCAACACAGAGTGGACATAAAACCACAAAACTGACACATCGGGTGATTTCTATTCAACTGCATTAGCTTAATGTGATTGAATACTTCACAAAATTGTTATTACAACCAGTTGCCAGTATCAATGTTATGGCTCATCTGTGTACATTTACTACAACTTTATACACATTGCTTCTCAGTGGTGTGTATAAAACTAAGAGATTATATCACCCTATGAAGTTTTTTTGTTTTTGTTTTGCCTATCAAAAAATAAATAAATTAACCATCCGTCATGTATATGTGAGCTTCTGTTTCCCCCAGATGTATGAATAAATAAGTAAAAACAGTCAAGCATGTGTGAGAGTGTCATGGGGATCACGGACGAGGCAATGGTGGTGGTGGAGGTCGAGCAACAAGCCACTGGGACGGTAGCGTCTCCAGTCGCCCCTGGCGACCATCACGTTGCCATGCTCCGGAACAGACAGGCCCGCTCGCACAACAGATGGAACTAATGATGCGAAACAAAAGAGATCATTTCACCGTGGTCCTCCAGGAAGCCACAAAGAACTTTGAATGATGGAACCAGGGGACTTGCATGGGGTTAGATATGGGAAGCGGGTTTTTCTTTTTTTTTTTTTTTTTTGTCTTTTTTCCTGGAGGTGCTCAGCTGAATAGGAAAACAGGGCTTTGATGTCTCTTACAAAAAGCAGCACATTAGGAAAAGCAAGTGTGAAAATATTAGAGAAATGCTACTCAGCCGTCAAATTCTCTGCCCACTGAGGACGGCCACTGGAGATGGATTTGTTTCTGGTTTTATGGACTTCTGGGGTTCCTGATTAAGGCTTCATCAGACATCTTATTCATGGAAAAGGATAGACAGCGGTGAAACTGCAGCAGCAGAATGGACATCTGGTCTGTTCTTATAAGTGGTGCAAATCATTATTCTACTGACAAATTGTTCAAATAAAAAACAGAAAACTAGTTGCAGTTGAAGAGCGCATTGTTAAGTCTCACTTTGGGATACACTGGGAGGTAATGTCACATACAATTAAGGATAAACTATCGGCCTACTGATATTAGACATTTTGACGCATTTAATCCGACAGCCAATAAGAGATCAATTTATTTATTTAAAACGTCAATTGACTTTATAAGGCATGGTGCTGAGCCTGGGAGCTTCCTGAACTTTTGGTCAGAATTTTAAAAGAAAGATGTCTATTGTCTAAGATTTAAAAAAAAAACTTTAACATGTTGCAAATCTGAAAAGCTGTTTAGTAAACATATGGTTATAGGCATTTAAACGTAAAAGTTAAGTGTTGGTGTTTAATATTTTGATAACATGAAAAAAAAAAGATGTGATTTTAAAGTCAGTTATTCACTCGTGTTATCAGGCAGGTCAGTGTGACATCAAAGGTTTATTTTTAATACTTGATTTTGCCACGCACAAAAAAACACAACACCAATGAAACGTGTAAGGCAAATTTACAAAAGGACCTTACCATCAAAAGAATGCGGCGAGCACGGTTGTCAAACACCTTGTAAAGTGCAACCGCTTATGTGCACCAACCATTTTTTACACTGTGCCGGGTGACAGTTGTAAACAAACTGCTGTGTCCTGAACTGACAAAAACAAATCAAATTTGAGCTGAGGACATTTGCATATCCTGAGGGACAGGATTAGATTTAGAGGTCATCTCTTATGAGCCAGTCCTCAGCAGACGCCAATGTAATGTTTCTATGTCAAGTACATTCACTTGAAGCCTACGTGCGGGGCCCGGTCTGTTTTCCAAGCAGTCAGACAGTCAGAGAGGGAGCACACAGCGCTCTTTATACAGCATGTGAACTAAGAGAAACCAAACACCTAGGGATGGGATTTAACCAGGATGGAGCGGAGTGGAGCCCAATCCACGCCCCATCCACACACGGAGGGGATCACCGGGAAAAGTTCAGCACCGACGCCGACACAAACAGCAGAGCAAGCCCTGTATTAGAGTCAGGTTAGCAAAGATAACACTATCAGCCTGATCCCCATGGGTACCAAATGCCAGGCCTTACTGGCAAATAAAGCTATAGTGTCTTGACTCCTTGGCACATTAGCTGTGATTACAATGACCTTCATTATATCAGCTACCCTTATTACAACACGTAGAAGGCGTCTCTCCCCTGGGTAAAGCACAGTGGGGGAAAGAATGAAGAAAAGCAGTGAGATTCTCAAGTAAGACTTGAGCAACGAAAACCAAATAGTGAGACCTGTACTGTAATGTTCGATCGCCACATTTGCTGACTAGTTGCTCTGCTTTAAAGGTCCCATATTATGCTAAATCAATTTTTTAATAATTTAAATCCTTATATTTGGGACTCTGTGGGAAAAAAGATGACTCACTCATGTCTTTGTGGTCCTCCTCAGTCTAAGTACAGGAGATAAAACACACAAGGTTGACTTCTGCACTCATTGGGACGTCACACTGCGCTAAATTCCTGGAATCGGTGTCTCGCAGAGCTCCGCTTCGTCCATAAAACATGCAAGAGTGCTAGCGAGGGCAACAGTATCCGAAAACTGGAAACCCGCGAAAAGTTCTACTCTTAGCTCCACAGTGCAGCACAGAGTCCTACACAAACTTCCAGCCTCAGAGGATTTATCTGTCCAGTGGATACATGTTATACAGTATATGATGGCTGAATGTGCCTGCTAGAGCCTGCACATGATCACTTTTCTAAATGCTAACTGCTGTTAGCTCCCAGTAGCCTCTGTGGTGATGTCATTTCCTGTCCCTTAAGTTTCATTTTATCTTTTTTATTTCTTTATTTTTTCTAAGGTGGACCTAAAGAGATACTACTAAACCGAGAGTTCTGAACAGGGCTGTTTTGGCAGGGTGATTGAACTACTATGGTGCTTCATCCTTATGGTATTTTGACCAAAACATGTCACAGACATGTTCATTAGGACACCAGGGAACTAGGTTAACTTGGAGAAATAGGGTATAATATGACCCCTTTAAGACAGTTGAAGAGTGCAATGTTAAGTCTCACACTGGGAAACATTGGTAAGTAATGTCATATAAAAGTTACATAAAATTAGGGATAGACCGATTATCAGCGCCGATATTCACCATTTTGACGCATTTCAGCGCATATCAGCATCTGCATTTTTTTAAAATCAGATGGCCGATAAGACATCAATTTATTTATTTATGTAAAATTCCAATTAACTTTATGCTGCTGAGCCTGGGAGCTTCCTGTCAGAACAAAGATGTCTTTTGTCTAAGATTAAAAAAATAACTTTTAACATGTTGCAAATCTGAAAAGCTGTTTAACAAACACATGCTTAAATGCATTTAAACATTAAAGTGTTGTTGTTTGTATTATTAAAAATTTTAATGTCAATATTTTCACTTTTACTGCAAATTAATATCGGCTCCAATCCATCCATAATCCAAATATCGGTTATCGGCCTCCTAATAATCGGTATTGGCCCTGAAATAAGCGTATCGGTCTATCTTTACATAAAATACAGGCATTTGTTTGAAACTGTTCTGAACTTTTGGAGTTGTGAGAAAACCAAATGCTTTGAAACAGTAATCAAATAAAAATGGAATAAGTCCAGGATATCAAAACCACAAACTCATCTGCACTGCAGGTTTCCCCCACAGCAAAGGGGGCTTATCCTCATTATCATTTCCTTTTTGAGCTGAAGCTCCTTAAAATAACACATCTAAACTGAGCCACGAATATCACACTTTTACAGATTTCATAAAAAAACAAGTAACGGGGCTTTAACATTCAACCTCGTGTGCACACCGCCAATTTGAGGTTTAATAATGTAACAATGTTGTTAACCTCTATTTCCTGCCCAGTCTGTCCCTCCACAGGCCACACTGTGAGCTCCTGGCAAATGTTGCCTCTGTGGTGGTGACTCTCGTTCAGTCCGATCACACTGTAGGCTGGGGGATTCTCTCCCACAGCCCTGCTCATCCCTGCTCCGTGCTCCCGCTGTGCATCTCAGACTCCAAAATAGCAGACATTGCCCTGAGAGAGCAGCTCACAAAAACATCCCAACGCGGGATGAGGTGAACTGTGGGAGTTCTGAGGACTAGTTGGAGGGTGCCGTGTGTGTTTTTGTACTGAGATTGGGAGGGGGGGCAGGCACAAATTAGTTTGTTTTGGGGGGGAGAACAAATCAAGAGATATTAGGATTTACGGGATGCGCCTCAGCAGCGCGTCGAAGGCGAGATCACCGACCGAAGTAAATGAAACCACACAGCATCCCCTCTCAGCCTCTCATTCACATATTTGTCAAAGTATAATTCCTGGGAAAGAACAGAGGATACAATAGCCATATAGCCAAGAGTGCACTTAACAAAATCAGAGTTTAAGCCATGTTGATCCCCTATGACAGTATGTTGAAAAAAAAGGGAAAATAAAATTGTAACTTAATTATAGATTTATAATGAGCCACTGCACCAGCGCCAAAAACAAGTCCCATACCAAGGCAAACAGGCACCTGCTGAATGTTCCCTGCTCATGGGTTTTCATAGCTTAATTAATCTAGGCCTTGGGGTATCATGACTCGTGCGTGGCACTTGCGTGCATGTTTGAGACAATTAAGTTGTTCCATGAAGCAGAGGTGTGGAGCACAGTCACACGTATTGCACCTTAAAGGCCGCATTTTGGGTTTTTCTGAACGTCAAGTAAACGATCCGATAATAATTTTTCCGCCATGCAGGGAGGCTGCCTGAAACATAGTTAACTCATATATTAAGCAATGGAGCTTGGTCTCTCAGTGCCTCTGTTTATAAAAAGCTGTTTTTTTTTCGACTCACCATCATTGCTATAGGAAATATCTGTTATTACATTTACAGTCATATTGGTCGGCCATCTACGATAAAGCCAAGTGAAGTTTTAGACTCACCTTAGAGTTGAAAAATCACCCGCCGCAGCCGAGTCCGCTGTTATCGGCTCCGGCCAATGTTCACTCTACCGCCATGTATTTTCTGTAGATAAACATAAAACAGCCGTTTAGCACCACACAGTTTCTTTGAAATGAGAGATTTAAAGCACAGAGGTTGTTTTTTTTTTTTTGGGGGGGACTAGATTGTACAAAAGATGCCATTTCTACAAACGCAGCAAACACCAAAGCAATCACACAAAGTCACACAGATGAAAGAATGACATAAATACTATATTTTAGTCTCAATGTTCCATTCGCAGTTTGATATAAAAATGTGTTCTGCACCTTGATAATTACAGCGTCACCAACGCATTTTTAAACTTTTGATCGTACGAGAACATTTTCAGTGTAGAAAATGAGCACTTGATGCAGACAGACACATTTGCAAGGTTTTAGGTCTGATGGGAAAATCAAAAATGTTGACTCCGTCTTTGATCCAGGTGTGACCAAGGGAGAAAGAAAGTCACAATTTTGGTCGCAGCTGGTTGAAGCACAGAAAGGAAAAAGTGGTGGCTCGATCGGCGAAGGTCAAGCAGATGAAACATGTTAACTTTAAAGGATGCCACGACAGACGGTTTTTCCTCAAAATAAAGACGACATCTCCTGAAAACCCCGAATTCCTTCTATCGCTGTTTGATTGAATTGGGACAAAAGTAGGAAATTCTTTCGAGTGCTAATTACCAGTTTGAATGAGCCTGATAACTAAAGAGAATAAGTATTAAATGCAATAATTACTATTGCTAATTACATTTCCAATTATATCACTAATGAGAAGGACTTAATTATCAGCACAGTGGATAAATAAGAGTTTTGCGTTATACCCTTTGTGATAGACGGGGGCCATCGAGAGCAAGTCCTCAGACCTAAAACACACAGTAGCAAATTGTAGCCTCTTTTTTTTTTCTTCTTTTTTTTTGGTTACGCAACTCTATCGAGGCTACAATGTTGTGCTTTAATTCCGCCTTGCCAGTCTTCATAAAAGTTATGAACAGAGTGAGGGCACGTTTGTTGTTGCATATTTATGTTGGCAACTAAAGTGGTAATAGAGAAAGATCAATGATTGTGTGAAAGAAAGCCAGAGCCAGAGCATGCCGAGGCTGTTGTGTAACATCGCGTCTTTGGAAGCTCTGAATTTTAACACTAGACTGTTTGGTTCAGTGAAAACTGGGCATATTTTGTCCGACCTCCATTGATTTATTACCACGGCTGAGGTTTTTGTCTGTGAGCAGCATGACCCCAAAAAAAAAGTAAAGGATGACATTTTCAGGCTGATGTAGGTTGTTATGGCACAAGAAATGATTCGATTTTAGTGGTGGATTTGGGACTTTTTGAAGACAGGGAACTGTTTTGACACTACCGGAGTACTAAGTGGATTTTTTTTTTTATTTAGATTATTCGATTGGTCTGAGAGTAAAAGAAAAAAAACTCTCCACATTGAGAACAATGAAATCACTGAGTGTGGATAAACAATAGTATACTGGTTTGCCAAGTGTGGCTCTATATTTAGCCGTGATAGCACCAGCAGCCTTTCTTTCTTTTTTTTTTTTCACGTTCACGCTTGTGCCGCATGAGACGATCATATTTCGCCCGGTCGTGGTTACAGCGTGTATGTGGCTCAGTGTGTAGCTGCCCTCTTTATTTTACTTGCAACTTTAAATATGTAAGAAATATCATTATTCCTGACATCAATCAACCTGATCCAAAGATATTGGAGAACAAAATGCTCTCGATTGAGGCAACAACAAAAATACAGTTAGAGGGCGGGTGACTTGCAGTGATTACACAATAAGCTGCAGTCTTGGTACATCCGACATAAAACGAAGACGCGCTGTATACGTGATACGGCAGAGTCAGTGTTTATGCCATGTTCACAGACGTCTGTAAATCTGCTTCTCTGTGGCCTGTGAGGCTGACAAAGTATTGCGATATCGCACACTCTGACAGCATCCGAATGCCGTTGATATTTCTCATATTCCTTACTCATATTCCTTCAGGGTGTTGCTGTGCCTTTAGGAGAGCGGAAGGAGAAACCGTGTCTGAATGCCAAGCAAAGGCACAGTGGATTAGAGTCATATCTTCCACATGGCTTCTTCCTAATCCTACCATCTGAGGTAAACACAGCACCAGGTGAGGTAACACACCTGTCTGAGACACCTCTGGAACACAGAGGGATCTCCTCCTCAACACCCACGGGACTCCTACTTCCGAGTAACATGAAACCTGTCCACAGTGGGTTACGGGTAATAACCAGCACATTGCTGTTTTCCGGTCTACTGCTGATTCATATAACTGAATTCTTTAAAAGGCTTTTTTACCACATTTGTTGTTCTTCATGCGCATTTTACATTACCAGAGGGAGCAACAGACTTTGGGAGTCTGTAAATACCAGCAGAGCTGTGTGTGTGTTTCCCACATGTAGTGGCAGTAGCTGCGATGGCTCAGTACACTCTAAATGATAGACAGCTTAGAATGGCCAATATTCATCATTTGCATGGAAACACAAAACCAACGTCTGCTCGGAAGCAAAACAACACCAGCGTGACAAAAAAAAAATGACACCATTGCTTTCAAGTAATGCTTCCAGTTTTCAAGTTAAACATGTAATCTGTGTTCAGATCAAAACTTGAACATCTGGTTCGGCTCTTTGTGTTTTTCATGTGTTCAAAGCTGAGCAATAAGGTGATACTTCTGTGTGTTTCACTGCCAAGGAATGTTGCCAACTTTGGTTTCAAAGTCTCTCCCTTTCACCTCAGAGGTAGGACACGAGGAGGAACAAAAAAACAACCGGGGAGGAACATCCATTGTGTGTTTTTTAAGATGGGGCTGATTTGTAAAATATCTTCATCATTACGTCAAAAAAAAACAAAAAAAAAACAGGTTTTGATAAGTTATGGCAAGACTGTTTTTCAATACATTTTTCACACATGACTTCACAACGGGTGGGGGAAAAAAAAAAGAATGCACACACACCCATGGAGCAGGTACTTGAGGTGAAACACAGACTTCATGAAGTTGGGTATTTCACAAGTAAATGAGACACGTACTTTGTGGTATTTGCCTCAAACTAGTATTTTTCCAATACAGTGATGACTGTGACAGTGAAGAACAAATGAGTAGGCAATGTTACAAGTCATTTACCAGACTTTTGATGTGGGTAAATAACTTTGTTCCAGCATTGCTGCAAGAAAAAAAAACTTTACATAAATATTTTACAAGATCTAAGGGACACCAGTTTGCAGTTATTGTGCTGAAATTTCTTCTGAAATCCCCTTAAAAACAACGTTTAAGTAAAAACAAGGTAAAGCGTATAGTAAAAGCATAAACACAACCTCGAGCCAAGTGACTTGTGAAAGCTTTGTCAGAACATGTGAATGAGGGAAGGTTCTAAAAAAGTGCATATTTTGATTTTGGTGATAAAACAGTAATCACGGGAGCTTGAATGTGTTTAACTGTTCAGTGACTGTGGCTGTGAAGATATTTGATCAGGTGATGATTCATAAACATCTGCAATGTGATGAAAATGTCTCATTAAAACCGAATTCCTCTCAGGAGGAAACTTTACTCAAACATAAGGTGTTTACAAAGTGTCCTTGTTAATCGGTGCTTATTTTGTTGCAAATCAAACGTTATAAGCCGAGTGCGAGGATAAAGTGTTTTTCTCCGATAAACTGTTTCAGCAGTCGCTGGCTTTTACGGTGGTCTGCAGATTGGAAATTATGATTTCATAGAAGGTCATTCACTTTAGTGAGTGATATAAAGTAATAGTAAAATTTATGAAATTTGAGCTGTAAGTCTGCCATATAAAAAATATAACACACTTTTGTTTTGAGAACTATGTCATAAAACAAGTGCAAGGAAGAAAAAAAAAAAAAAAAAAGAAAACCTGCAAATCTGAACCTGAACGGTGAGATTTTCTGAGGTTATCTTCCCAACAGTTGCCCTTGGGCACAAGTATGAGATAAATATACGATACAATATACACACCTTTGTCACGCAATGTGACTTGAGCAACAAGCCATCCAGGTTCATCATTACACTTCCTCTAAATTCAGTGGGACGCTGGCCTGCCTCACAGTGTGTGTGTGTGTGTGTGTGTGTGTGTGTGTGTGTGTCTGTGTGCACGTGAGTGTGTGTGTGTGCACGTGAGTGTGAGAGAGAGAAAAGAAGAAGAAAAAT
The DNA here is from genome assembly GCF_963457635.1 of Microchirus variegatus. Lineage (NCBI taxonomy): Eukaryota > Metazoa > Chordata > Actinopteri > Pleuronectiformes > Soleidae > Microchirus > Microchirus variegatus. The sequence continues at coordinate 19,641,847 of NC_139810.1, forward strand.
CTGGACAAGCTGCAAATCAGGACAGTTCGTACTGTCTATTACATTTACATATTTGCTTGTGTAAACTTCACTGTATTCACTCAGTCTCCTGTTAAAGGACTCATATTATACCCTATTTATCCAAGTTAACCTAGTTCCCTGGTGTCCTAATGAGCATGTCTGTGACATGCTTTGGTCAAAATACCATAAGGATGAAGCACCACAGCAGTTCAATCACCCTGCCAAAACAGCCCTGTTCAGAACACTCTGTTTAGTAGTATCTCTTTAGATACTAAAACAAATAAAAATTAAAACTAAACTTAAGGGACAGGTAATGACATCAGCCACAGAGGCTACTGGGAGCTAACAGCAGTTAGCATTTAGAAAAGTGACCATTTGCAGGCTCTAGCAGGCACATTGCCATCATATATAACATGTATCCACTGGACAGATAAATCCTCTGAGGCTGGAAGTTTGTGTAGCACTCTGTGCTGCACTGTGGCGCTAAGAATATAACTTTTTGAGGACTTTGCAGACTTCCCAGTTTTCGGATACCGTTGCCCTCGCCAGCACTCTTGCGTGTTTTACGGACAAAGCGGAGCTCCACGAGACACCAATTCCAGGAATTTAGGGCATTGTGACGTCCCAATGAGCGCAGAAGTCAACATCGCATGTTTTATCTCCTGTACTTAGACTGAGGAGGACTACAAAGACATCAGTGAGTCATCTTTTTTCACACTTTGCTGACTGATAGGGCCTCCAGAGTTCTAAATATAAGGATTTAAATGATTAAAAAGTTGATTTTGCATAATATGGGACTTCTTGTGCCACTGTGTTGAAATCTTGGAGTCAAATTTTTGGACGTTTTGAAGAAAAGCTTGACTTCATTATAATGGATTCCAACAGAGACAAATAAAAATTTTAGGTGTCCTGCCGTCTAAAAATGCTGAAAGACATTTTTGTTTGATCACTGGCAACGATGTACACAGCCCCCAATCAGCCCTGTTTTACAAGAAACAGTGACCCTTCGAGCTTACATAGGCTGGTATGTGATACTCAAAAAAAAATAGATTTGGCGTGAAATATCACTTAAATTGCATGAAGGTACCCTGGCAAGGCAACTTTGACCACTTTACCAGACTTTAGACTTTGATGCATCGTTATCATCTACATCAAATTGTAGAGCAGCTCTTATTCTATTATTATTAAATTATTATTAATCTCCTCAATCACAAAGTTTTCCACATCCAGTGCACTCACATGCCTGGACACACCACACTTATTGGGGGAATTGCTCCAAGGCTCGTATTATCTGCTCCAAATGAACTACAGCAAACTCTCATTTCGTTTTTCATACGAGCATTGAGATTTAAGTAGTCCTGGCCATGTTTGTTTGCCTTCGTGACATGTGTTTTTGGGCCTAAAGCACTGGGTATGATTAGTGGTGAAGCATAAAGAGACAGTTTAGAAAATTCCATCAAATTCCATCAAGCACACCCAATCTGTTGATTGAGTGGGGCTGAATTGGTGTGACTGCTGAGTCTTACCAATTTAAAGAGATTGTTGCGAGTCTGGAGTGTGTACCAGGAGTGCATGTGTTGATTATGTATGCTAGGAATGGTTCAGTCTTTTATTGGAAAATTTACACCCGTGCAGTGATTTATATAAATCAGTAGTGCCCACAAAGCAGTAAAACTCTAATTGTTTCTTCCATTTTGAAAGTCTAGCGTCCATTAAGGATGCAGCGAGTAATAAAAAGGACTTTTAATCAATCCTCTCTTGTTGATGAGTTGATGTGTGAATGGGCTATCCTACCTGGCAGTGCTACCATATGTTGATTTCTTTTTCTAATAACCAACAAAGAGATACAGCGTGAGTGCTTCATTGAAGGTAACTGCGTTCGCTATCTATCTTGATCAAAATACTCAAAATAAAGACAGTCATTTATCTGAACCGTTTCAGGTCTTTTAATCTCTTATCTTATATGACTGAACACTTGCTAAATTAGCAAATGTGCTTTCTTTTCGTTCTTTTTTTTTGCACCACTTCAGCTATTCTTTTCCATTCACTGAAAAGCACTCAATAATTCTGACATCTGACCATGATCCAATCCTCCCCCAATAAATAAAACCAAAAGAATACAACCCCTCTCATCCTTTCAGTACCAGTAACTCATAATATCATGAAGCAATTTTAAACGCAAGTGCAGCAGCATGCGGCGGAACTCCCTTCTGCCCACATTGCAGTCTCTGTAGTGACCCTTTCATTGTCAGATTACACTGGCCAACCCCTCCTCGCCCGGCTGGCATGGCCACAGTAAATCCTGGAGACCGCTCATGCTAGGGACCTCGGGTAATTAATAAAATCCCCATTACATGCCTTGTGCCCGTTGTTTGCTATTTCAACACCCCATTTGTGCCACGATTACAGTCATTATCAGTCACCGCCATTAATTCTCTACCCGATGCCAGAACTGCATACTAATAAATTGGGCTCTACATTTTTTTTTTTTTTTTTACCTTTCAAGGAGTTGGTGTTGGAGATGGGCCAGGAAGTGCCACTCCAGATTAGGAGTCATCTGGTGACTCAGAAAGAGCCCTTTGAATAGAAGGCTGCTGCATCTTTGGAGATAGTTCAAATTTCCCCTTTGATTATTTTCCTTTCCCCTCCAAACTGAATCTTTATTAAGCTTAAATCCTGAATAAAATGAAATTAGCAGACTGCAAAATATTGCTTTCTTTTCTGACTCTATTCCCATGTGCATGCATGCAAATTATAATGCTTACTTATGCAAATGAGGTGTCATCTTTAATTAGTTTTGCTTGAGGGCATTAAAATACATGTATTCTTGCCCCAAAAATGATTTGTTTTGTTGCTGTGTTCAGTTAAGGTTCAAAATGAGCGATTATGCCGACTAAAAAGGTTTATTAATGCTGTTCTGTCTTCTTTTTTTTTTATTCTTTTCATATTTTGCAGAATAATCTACTCCACCCACTTTACAGCAGGAGTGTATTCTCTGTGAAATCGAAAAGCCTCTTCAGGCACTACTCCCGAGTGCTGCTCTAACAAGCACTTGTAAAGGTCCCGGGTTTGAAAACACATGGTATAAATGCACTTCCACGCATCAAATCGGAAAGCTGCATTCTTCACCAAGTCTCCGTATGTATATGTATGTGTTCTGCAACACGACTGTTTGCATAATGACGCGTTATTTAACAGGAGATCTGCTTAACTGTTGTGCGCTTTACATTCGTATATGTGTCCTAATGTGCTGTTTAACTACTGCAGAGAATAATGTGCTACGATCATGTGTTGATTCTATTTGCATTTTGTTCATACATCACAGATTTATACACTTAGAACATGACCAGTCTTGAGAGCGAATGCTGTGTTATTAATCAAACGTTAATATCGATGTAAATTCAGACAGCCTGTCAGCTACCGAGGCCTAGATCAAAACTGCAGTGAGCATGACCTGGTATGTGGTGTGTCTGGCTGATTTGGGTCTTATTTTAATATTTGTTTAAAAGGATCTGCAATGTTATCATAAATCTTTGGCTATGTACTGTTTTTATGCATTTACTGTTGATTTACTGTCCCTTGTTGAGTGGCTATAGAACTGAAAACTGCTTTATGTCACTGTTGGGTCAGCTTCAGTTAGAGGCAGCCACTGACGGTGTCATGCAGTATTTCACTTCAGGTCGAAAGTGACCAACTGCAGCTCCCTGTTATTGTTCAATATCATATCAGTATTCAGCATCCCTTCAACCGCTCAGATGAGCTGAAATGGCAAGTTGAGGTGCCCCCTCCCCAGCCTCTGCATATGATTTATGGAAAGGAAGCTAAAACCATTATAGCATTTTTATTATTATTGTTCTTTCAAGGCTAATGCAACAATAGATTTTTGCATGATTGATGTGTTACACTAAACATTAGAGGATTACATTAACTTTGCATAGAACAGCTAAATGACACCAGATTACTTATTATTATTTTTCTTCCACATGATCATACAATAAATGTACTACATATAGTATTTCTTGGCACATATTGATTGCCGCACAGTATACACTAGGTAAACAGTGTACAATAATGCCAAATGTATAATATGGCTTTAGGTGTCTGCTGTCGAGACAGCTTTTGAGCGAGAACAATAAACGGCTCTCTTATTCAAGAAAACTCGGTGAATGACAGCCGTTCGGAGATTAAACAACTGTAAGTGACTTTGATAGCCTCTCATCTGCTCCCCCTTCATTCTGCAAATTATTAAAACACTGGGCTCTTGTGGAAGGGAATATGGCACCAATATGCTGATACTTCAATCAGCTGGGAGGAAATTCCACATGTAATAAGGAGGAATCACTGCTCTCAGTTCTGCAGTTCCGACCATGAGCGTCAGCTGAAAGCGCCTACAGTACAGTACAGCCCGGAGCTCTCTTTCATGGCAAGAGTGATCGAAAGACTCTTTGGACCACATCAAGCCTCTTTCATGATTCTTTGCACATTTAAGCACATGCTCTGGCAGGGTCTAAACACTCAGCCCTGAGTCTGTCTTTTATAAGGTGTCCTCTCGTATCATTACTTAACTGTGATAATGTTTCTTTTTTCAGAGCATCCATTTAAAGCAGCGAGCACATAAAACAAGTGCACTGCCTGAAAAGATACTTGACCCAAAAGGTTCAGGTCAGAGCATCCTTTGACATTAGCTGTTGTCGGAGCTCGTCCAACAATTATGCGGATGAGTTCAGTTGTGTCTTACAAACGTTGTTAACCTCTGTTAAATAAGTCTCCAGCTCTCCGCACATGCACGGTATTATTGTGTAAAATCACAGGAGATAATAGCACAGAGCTGCCTCCATTTTCATTAAAAAGCTGCTCTGTAACAGTGCTAAAAGGCAGTTAGGCTTGTGATTTATTCTCCAGTCAAAACCATGCAAAGCTAAGACACATCCTTTATTAAAATGTTGACACACACTTTGGGGCCTTTTACAGGCATTTGTGTGCGTGTTCATCATGTCCAAGACATTCAGGCAATGATGGGCATCCAGCCAACTGATTCTTCCCCCAAAGTGCTAATTTGTGCCACTCTAGTGTGCACAACGCTGTAATTACCTGAAAACGTAAACTCGAAGCTATGTCTGACAAAGACAAGGAACTGTAATAAAACAGGGCTTTTGGAAGTCAGCTGTGGTGAGTCTTATAAGACATATTAATAGTATGTTTAAAGGATATGGCACTTTTCCATTTGTCTTATGGAAAGATCTTGGCCAAAACACCTGGCGCACTAAGTGGCTACAGTCTGAACGCGGTGGAGAAGCTAGCCGTCATGTTCCTTTATGAAGCACTGTCACCTCCAAAACATTTTCTATTAACTGAGCACTGCAGCCTCACACCAGACCTTTCATTCCTCGATTCGAATGTCATTATTTGGCAACTTAATGAACTACAAAGAAGGTTTTCAAACCTTTTCGCCTTGTAAATTAGCTAAAACAATAAAACAGCAGGCCATTTAAATATATACCCTTCAAATTCAGTGAGTTCTCATTTCATTGCTCTTCCATGCATGGCTGTCTAATACAGAAAAATGTGTGCTCGTCTTACAAAAACAAGGGCTAGACCTACATTTTAGTAAATGAGTGGCAGATATGTTGTGCCAGTAGTCAGTAATTAATATTTTCAAGTCTGAAACACTTCAGAACATTGGGATCTTGTGCAATACATGGATTAGTTGCCCTTAAAAAGGAAGGTGAAACTGTCAGGTCATGTTAGGATTGTTTCACGGTCTAAGTGTCAAAATGAAAAGAATGGTTTAAAGAAAAAAAAACATTGGGTGTGATCAGTGGAAAAACAAATATTCTGAAGTAAATTGACCTGTGTTGAGTTCACACAGGAGCTAGTTTGATTGCTTCAAATGGGAACACAATGTTATGCTTTGGATGTATGTTTTTTTTTTTCTTTCAAATGCCATATCTCTCCATACCACAGTTAAATAAAAGAATGCTTGCATAAAGGCTTACTCTGCATAGGTGTGGTGGTTTTTCTCTGGAAACACAGTGGTTTTTTTTCCATAGACACAAATGCCTGGAACATACTGTCGTTTCTCCTCCGTGTCAGCTGAATACACGCCTGCAGGTGACAGACCATACATGTGATACGAGTCCTCATCGGGGGGGGGGGGGACCAGCTGCGTCTAACTGTGCTTTTTGCACACTTAGGTTGCTAAAAGAATTTTGTTCAGCAACCCTCACATTCCATAGCATTGCACTGCATGTGCTCGCAACTACAGGTGTCATCAAATCAAGCGGGGCGTTCACGTCGCGACTTCCGCAAAGGGTAACGAGTCATCTCAGGATAAAACATGTCAAAATGAAAAAAAAAGAAAACATGTTCCACTGGAGAAACCTGGCCCTGCAACTTGTCCTTTTCAAGAAAACTGACAAATGCAGGAAGACAAAAAGTGTTTCGGGACACAGAACAAGACACACAGGTTGTACTATTACTTAGTGTTGAGAGACGCAATTATTACAATAAAAATGTTCAAGCCTAACAGTCACATTACTGTGATATGAGGTAAAGTCATACCTGATGAGATCATGAACAGGAAGGAGGACATGACTGGTACTGTTCCTGAGAGCGAGATAAAGGCAAAGCATGTTTCTGATTTTTAATCAATATCAGTATCGTCGGATAGCGGTCAAAATCGGATGATCAGACAAAAATCTAATCAAATACAACCCTCAGTATCACATAAATGCTTGTAAAAATGTGAGCGGTTACTTCTTTAAAAAGAGCAGAATTTTCCTTTCACGCTTAGCGCATCATGTTTTTGAAATGGCTACTTATAACTTGTGGTAAATGCATCAGCACAAATGTGATTTGAGAGTTTTAAAAGAAATACAAACTGTATCGGCTCAGTCTTGGTATTGGTGGTGATATTGGTTTCAGTTTTGGTGAAACACAAGAAAATGATGATGACAATGTCATCAGAGCTTACACCACAAATTCAAAAGTCAACCTGGATACCTCTGACTTAGACTAAGGGCCAATTCCAATCTTCAATCTTAACCCTCAAGCTCAACCCTTAATCTTAACTGGCCCTCAAAACCAAGTGTTGAGTGTTATTTTGTCACTAAGAAATGGGACACCTTTTAAATGCAGATACGTCTTCAGACTGAGGGGGGCAGAATAACGCGAAAGCTGCGTCCAGTCTGTCAACTCCAAAAAAGAAGAAGAAGAACACATTTACGTCACGATAATTTGTTTGTTTTATTATTTCAGTCAAGTTATTAGGTTGTCAGTTAGTTATAAGATGATACTCATACAAATACCACAACCACGGACATATTCAGCTGACAGTTACCACACACCACGGCTTATTGAAAAGTAAACGATAGCAAACGATCGCGTGTGCCCACCGGCGGGCTATTGACAAAAGATCGTAAAATAAAAATAAAATGTTATGCAACAATGACGTCAGTAATCCATAATATGGGCGTAAACTAAGATAATACAATGGTTTTCATAATTTTTATATGTCTATTTATAGGCATTTGTGTGTGTTGAGGGTTAAGCAAGGAATTGGAATTCACCCTAACTCTTTATACTAACAATTGTTATTCCCATATGTAAATGCATTGTGATCACATTATTAGGCCTCACACAGGGAACAAGATTTAAACAAATACAAATAGATATATATATATATATCTATATATATTGGTGTGCATTAAAGTGAGCATAGAAAAGAGAGCCGCAACCTTTTTTTTGTTTTTGTTTCAAAAGAAGGGTTTTTTGTATTTCTAATATTTTTCACGCATGCCCGTCTAAAACAGGATAGCTAATCAACATGAAATAACTTTATTTTTAACTCGTCCATGTCTCACAAAAAAACCACAAGAATTTGAGAGAAAACAAAATGCCTGTCAGGGCGAGCATACAAGAGGCAAAGGGGGAATCTGGCATGGCCTAAGCAAAGTCATAAAAATATTTTCCCTTTTATTTAATGTCGTCCATAATTCATTGCCAGGAAAAGCTAATCAATAGCACCTTAATGAAAACTTGAGCCATATTTTATTTTGCCGCAGAGAAGTCCCGGATCAGCATTTGTTGCCTTGTTATGTGCCGGTTTTCACCCTTGGGCTGTTTGACAGATGTGCATCACATTTGCAGATACCTTAAATATTTGCTCTCTTCAACCACATTTGCTTTATCAAAACACCGCAAAGTCAGGGGGGGGGGGGGGAGATTTCTGGTGACAGAAATGAAGACTCAAGGAACTGTTGCATAGTAAAATGTTTTATCCCTATTTGAACATGTGAAGCAGATACCTACACAAATAACATCAGCACTGACTAGTGATGTTTTCCACACCAAAAAAAAAAATCAAGGTTGCCATATGTGTGTTTGTGTGTGTGCAAAATTATTACGCTATCAACAGCTTTGTTGTTTCTATGTGATCATTAGCATTTGGATTGTACTGACGTAAACATGCACAGTTTAATCCAGCTAAGGCCATAGTCCGACTAAGCCAGGCAAAAAAAATGAATTTAGTGCTATACTCTGCCTCCGTAGGTGGCGCTGTATCACTCGCTAAGCTAGTGCGTATTTAATCAGTTTCATGTTGACCTTTACGTCGCAGAAAAACAAACCTGATGTACGTGTTAATCCTGATATAAATTAGGTTATACGTCGTCTCCTACTTCCGGGTGAAAGACCGAGGAGGACATTTTGGTGCATGCACATCCAGTCCGACTAAGGTATGTTAGTCCGACTAAGACTAAATCAATTTTAGTCGGACTAGCGCATTTACATTACATGAGCTGAATCAAAGAAAAAAAATTACAAAAAGGAAAGCAAACTTCTTAAATATAAACTTACTTTCAGTAAAGTAAAAAAAAAATATCACCAGGACTGTATGCTGGCAAGCTAGGCAGCATTCGATATATCTCCATTCACAATGTTTCCCATAATGTAAATTCACCACAATCGGTAGAATATCATTATCCTTGTAGCATTCAATTTTTCTTTGGTTTAATACATGCAGCGAATTCTCTAAAAATAAACTCACAGTGCAGAATATCAAGGGCTACATCATACATTCACACATTATTATCACGGTGATGTACTTACATACAACGCATTAGATGCAGCTCAATGCATTTGATATAATAATTTATTTTTCCTTATTTGTCTAACTTATCTGTCACATGTAATCAAATCAGACTGGCATTTATGCGAGAAGGTGTAAAAATGTGGTAACGGAGAGCCGCATGAAAACTGACTGGTGAGATGCAATGCTAATTGTTTCCAGTGATCCTTGTCTGCGTTACAGTAAGCTCTCATTCCAGTCAACTATCTATGAACTCAGACTACAATTACAAGGGAAAAGGTCATTTTTCATGCTCTAGAAGGCATCCTAATGAACTGGTTGCCACCTATTTAACACTTGTGTCCAGTCCACTAAAACAGACTTTCCACTGACAGCACACTTCACTTTGTCTGTGAACAGGATGGGATGTTTTTCTTTTGCCATTTGTGTCAGAGCCAATGACTCTAAGCCTTAAGAACCATGTTTAATGTCTGCATTCAGAGTAAACAGTTATTCATCAAAAAAATAATAATGCCTCAAAGGTCAGGCCATAAAAAACAATATCTGCCCTCTTTCCATTGCCTAGTGCATTAGTTACTGTTAATGCCATGCAGAGCACTTTGATGTGCTGGTTTGAAAAAAAAACAATTGCATATTCTGGCAAGAGTTTGAGAGTATGGACTGCTCTGTGACTTATTCCACTGTCAAAATCGTAACAGGCCATTATTTTAATGATCAACTTCCACTAGACATAAGTTTTTTTGTATCGATACTAAATGAGTGTATACAGAGCTGTCCAGTGGCTGCAAATTGTTTGAATGTATTTGCATTGTCAGCTGGAGGTGAGAGGGTGGAGACCTGCCAAGTGTGAGGCTCTGGGCCAATGCTATGACAGCTGACAACTCCGGCAGGCCATGTGTGCAGTGTTGCACTTCTAACAGCCAAGATCCCAGATCAAGTAAATCCTAATCACAGAGTTAATATGGCTTTAATATGAAAATTCATATTTCTACTCCGAGTGTTTCATGTTCAAAAGGGAGCACATGTCACTTGGCACGCCTTCATATAACACTAGGGCTCCCATCAGTCACTGATTATTGCAATGAGGAATTAAAATCCCAAAACACAAAGGAACGAGCGCCACATTGCTTTGGCTGTCAGAATTAACTACTGAAACTGACCTCAGCCTATACGTGCGGAAGGAGGAATCATATCCAATTAGTGAGACAGGAATATTCTATAACACATGCACTCATTGTTGATTAATATAGATTATACATATGTGGAATTTCACATCGTCCATTTTTGAATACCTACGGTAACTGACATTAATAATATCCACAACGCACTGCTTGGTTAAGCCACAGGCAAGCTGCAGTCTGTTAGTAAAGACGGTAAAGGCTGAGGAAGGCGGTGCTCGACTGCAAGTCTTCTCTCCCTGTTTACGCTGATCCCTCGGGCCATTTGTTTGCAGCACTTCGTTGCCCCACAGCACCATGCATAATGCAGGGATGAAAATGTTAACAGTGGCAAATAAAATCAGCAAGGTGCCCCCACAAATCAGTGCAGTTTAGGAGCACATTTAATCATCCTTGCATTGGGGACAATGCATTTGCAATTAATTGTGGCATTTCAAAGAAGATCAGAACCCCATTTTTCCAGGGCTCTTCACACTTCAGTTCAGTTGCCCCATCGGCTGCAGTCCAATGGAAGTGGGCCTCGTGCATCTCTTTTAAGACATCATTTCAGCCCAATTATGTTTATGATCTTTTTTTCCCGATGAGATGAGATGAGAACTCTTCTTAGAGGAGAGAGTTGCACAAAATTGCATCATCAAAGCGCACCCAGCCGAAGAAATCACACAAAAAAAAAAATGTCATTGTTTGAATACGGTCGCATGTATACTGTATACACACAAGTAACCCAGTGTAGCTCTTGCATTTCTCCAGTATGCTCAAAGACAAACAAGTTACAACACCATATGGTAGTGTCAGGAAAATAAATAATTTACAGAAATTCATCTGCGGTGTGCCGACGAGCAGCCACATAAATACCAACACAGACAATCTCATACTTAACCCTCTGCAGGGGGGGGGGGGGGGGCACAAGGAGACAACCACGATATTGAGCGTTAACTAGATTGAGAACTACTTTGGAATTTCAAAGACTGGGACTGGCAACTGTCTCCGGACCGAAGGACAGTATTTCGTGCAGATACAATCTACAGTGCCTTTCAGCACTTCCTGAACACGAGACAGTCTAATCTAATGAACTGGGGGTGGTGGGGGGGGGGGGTATCTGCTCAGGCTTTTAGCCTAGTGCCAGCGAACCTCCTCTCACATCTGACTGCAGTCCAAAATCCACTTGTTATTTTTATTTCCACTGTATTCTCCCTGAGGTGTACTCTGCGTGGCTTGAGTCATCATTGTTCAAGAGTTGCAAAAAAAAACACACACACACACACACACAAGTGCACACAAGCTGGTGGCAAGGTTATAGTCAGTCAGACAAGGGGGCACTCGTATTCTGCCAACCCCAGGGAAAACTCACAGAGGGCCCCAGAGAGAGGGAACTGAGATGTGTCGTGTTGCTGACATGGCAGCCGTCAAGTCACACTAACCAGTAAGAGTGATGCGCACAGACAGCACTGAGATTTGTAGAATACTGTAGTAGCTCCTAAAACAATGAAGGGTTTGGAGATAACGCAAACGACCCACGATTTATTTCATTCTTTCTCGTTTCATTGTAGCCCAATAATATAAATACAAAAGTGATATTAAACAGATAATGTTCATTTTGTAATCTAAAAAATAAATGTACAGTATATTTATACAGAAAAGTATAATGTCAGGTCTAATGAGAATCTGTGAATCACAGACAACTAATAATGAACAAACGTGATTTTACAAAGGTTTCGATGTATTACTAAAGCGGATGCGAACCAAGCTTGTATCCCTTTCACATCACTGACAATAATACAACATGCTTTCTCCGCTCTTTGTGGGTGCTGGTCAACATCCTTCCCTTTTTAGAGTTAATAAATAAGTTGCATTTAATCATAAAGTAAGTGCAATAAAGTGGGAAACCACTTTGAGTCACAAAATGATAAGCTAGACAGGAAAAAAAAAAGGTCGACTTCTGTATTTAATTGCAGGAATGTGGCAAATGAAGGAATCTGAGTATTGCCAAAGTACAACATAAATCCTCTGCAACACAACATGTTACTCTGAATGACCCTGACCTGATGCTAAACTCCCTGCCCGAGCCAATGAAGCTGCACCACAAACCACAGAACTCTGTCGCATCTCAAACTATTTTTAGTCAGTTCAGCGTCTCTTTGCAAACCAAACTTGGTGATTACATTTTCTTAAAAAATGGCACAATCCAAAACAGAGCAAATGATTTATTATATTCATCTCCAAGCAACACAATGGGCAGTGTTTTGTTTCAAACGGATATCAAAGCAAAAGATCGCAGTCAGTAATATGGCGGCACAGAAGCGGTGGATACTGAAGAATGACAAGCTATCTGTTGATCAGTGTTGCAGGACGGAGACGTTGTAATGTCACAAGATAATGTGACAGGCAGGGAGACAGATAGCGTGTTTTGTTGCACAAAATAAAGCTTCATTGAAAGAGTCGTGAAAAATGTTCAAATTTGAACTTGTATCAACAAAGCAAAGTATAATTAAAGCTAAAAGCCGCCCGAGTCAACAAATCTGCGCAGCATTACCGAAGATGGATTTAGACTCCCTGATAACCACACTTTGTTGACGCCAGTGATATCGCAAAATGTAAAACTGTAAAAGGGGTGTGAGGAGCTTTAAAACTTTAAAATGCTGCCGCCATCAATCACCGTGTCTTTGAAGGAGCGCAGGTACAACAATATCCTGTACTAACATTTTCACGACTCGTGAAACTGCAGGCTTTTAACATGATGCTTCTCTCTTTAATGTGCACATCAGGACAAAGCAAGCTAACACAATAAGCAAAACGAAAAAAAAAAAAAAAAGGGTGGCCTGAGTTGCTCCATATCCGTGATAAATCACTGCCACTTTTATAGCCTCTAATAAGTTGATGCAAAGCCATTTTTCTTCCTGCCCATCGTTCAAACATTTAAGGCATATTTATAAGGAACTTGTTAAAATATTTAATAATATTTAGTGGCAATTTCGGAGCAACCTGTCACAGTGAAATTTATTGCCTTTAAGTGTTTAATAAGGCGATGACATGAATAACAAACTGTCAAAATTTCCTAATTTGCATAGACAGGCCATAACTCCTGATACCTTGCATTAAAAAAAGAGGTTTTTAACAAAACGAGTCATAAAAAAGCATTCAAAGTGAGTGATGACAAAGACTCTTCCACAAAGTCGCATCACAGAGACAACTTCCCCCCACTACAGATGCTTCCGAGATCAAGTCAGCCAATAAAAGAACATATATCCTGCTGCCTTGACTTATTTATCCTGTGTGGATGAGCTCAAGATGGAACATCTTCTATAGGCAAGCTTAATTAATTGTGATAAAAGGGCTAATTCAGAGGCTGCACGAGAAAAGTGAGCCAAACAATAATATTCCCCACAAATCATCGCTGCCCGTCAAATATTTCCTCCATAATTTTCTAATTCAAAGTCCTTCGGACGTGAGGCTTTTGTTAAGGGACCTCGCGGAGCCAAACAATCTCCCACGCATCGCTGCCATCCTGTCCACACTTGTGACTGCATCAGATGAAACTGCAGCTGCTCGGCAGTAAACTCGCTCGTCCTTTGTTTGTCTCGACAAGATGGTGGCCATGTTTGATGCTGCGTCTTGGACCAGAATTCAGTGGTTTTAAACGATAAGACTCTGTGACCTAGGGCTGCCCTGGCTGTCCCAGTCAGAAAAGGCCCCCGTTGACACTGATTGCAAGGCTATGAGTAGTCTCTCCCCTGTGCCCTCTCAGTGCAACTCTAATTAATAGCCAATTCATCTTCTCTGATCTGAGCCAGCACATGGAGTAATATATCGTTAGTTTGGCAAGCAAGCTATTAAAGTGTAATAACCAAGTACCAGCTCTCGATTTGGAAGAGTAGCACATACTTAACCATGAAGTGGAAACAATTAATTTATTGGAGGATCTCCTGTAACCAATCATTTATTCGCACTCACACTGTGATGCAAAAGTCATCTCCTGTTGTGTGTGGCACAAGTCACTGACGTGTTTTGGGCCCAGCGCCTGAAGCCTCTTGCACTATGACCAGTTATGTAAGCCTCATCCGAGCTCGACTGTCAGACTTTCTGACATTGCGTCAAATGGGCATCTGTAAGGCAGGGAGTTCATTACCCCCCAAAAAAAGCCTCTGCTCGTTTACAGGTTACCTTATAACAGTTACACATAAGCATTTTCTCAAGGTGAAATTCATTTTAAATGGTCTATAACACATTGATGACACCGTGCTTTGCACCAGTTTTATGTGAAACCGCCGTAACTGCTGAGATGAATGAGGGTTTATGTTTTAACACAATAATCCGGCATTAATACAGGCTGCAAAAGGAAAAAAAAAAAGTGTCATAAAAAAAAAAATCAAACCAAGCTAACAAGATTTTCTTTTAAAGAAAACATACCCTTCATCTTCTCTGAGTTTTGCAGTCCCCTTTCTCACATTTATCGCACTATAGATAATCATCTGTTTCACATGAGCTGTGAACAGTGGACTGCTTTCCTCTTCTGTGACGATACCAGTTACTTTATTTGAAGAACATTTTAAAGGAAACATGAGGGAAGCTCTCACAGGTTTAGGTGACATTTAGCCAGTCCACCTAACTTTCTACTTGGAAATGTCTAAATTAGACCGTTCTGTAGATGACAGTAACATAAACGTGCAGAAAGTAGACAGTATGCACCCACACAAAGAGACACATACACAGAGACTTGTGCTCCAATGACAACGCCCAAATCATCGTCAGCATCACCGGACGGAACTATAACAATTTAAAATAATGTGTTGTATACAATATGATTAACTCCACCAAAACAAAGACGTTTTTTACTTGTCTTATCTCGGACAATTAAGGTACAGACTTACTTACAAAAACAAACCCATGTATCCACTTCCTCGGCCATGCACCTCAGAACAATAAAGCCTTCCTGCGAACTTTTATAATTGCAGGAAATAAATGCAAATACAAAAGACTCACTATTGTGCTTTTGGCCTTCCTGTTGCGCAAAACCTTTAAAACCCATTATTCGTTGAACTAATGACATTTCTCTTCTCTTTTTTTTGTCTCTTCAGCTTAATACACTAATTGACAGGGGCTTTTTTTGGAGGATAGCCCAGATGGAAAAATAAGTACCCCCTTAAAGACCCAACTCCCTTGCTCATTCTCCCAGCTTTAAGTCCCTTATTAATTAAACTTTCACCAAGTAAGGATTTTTTATTAAAAAGATAAAGGGTGCTGTACCGTAAAACAGAACTATTGTCTCTGAAGCTAAAATTTTATTTCTATAAATAAAAGAGCTTTTTAATACCATCATCTGCAGCAGCAGAGGGACCGGGACCAAAGGATCCACATACTGCAGTAATTAGAGGGAGATTTTCATCCCAACTACTCTAGAATTGGTCAGCTTTAACCAATACCCTTTGCTCCAACTAAATAAATACTAAGACTCTTCATTTTAGCATCATGGGATATTATTTACTGTACAGCAAAGAGACGCAGTATCATCAGGCTCAGAAGAGACTTAAGTGTAAATATGTGTTTTGCCATTGCTGTGTGTCTGTCTAGCCATACATCTCAGACATCCTGGCACACTGTTCTCCAGAGGGGAAATTAAGCTACAGCCAAATATTGACTGCAGTTTTATGATCAGTCCTCCGCTTGATCAATCAAATCCCTCTTGTGTCATTAACTTTGCAACACTGTTTGTCAATCAGCATCATGAGACAGGGATTATGCTGCTTCTGCAACAGCGCAATTTCTGGGGGGGGTTTTTTTAACCAAAAATATTTTGTGTGTATTATTCCAGAAATACCAAGAATTATTCTAACTAAAATTATCAGCCGTCACTGTTCCAGTGCTTATTCGATGAAATAATTCATTTCATAACTTGAATTCTTTTTAAATAAAAATGTGGTCAATTGTAAGGAATGTATTATATTAAGATATAAAATGACCATGATGGATCATCGGAGATTGATGAAAAATGTTAATGCGAAATAAAAAAAAATAGGGTGGCCTGTATATTCTAATTATCACTTGCAGGCTGCAAACTGTGTTTTTATATATATATATATACACACACACACATATATATATATATATATATACATATATATATATATACACATATCGGTGTGTTGTCTGTTGCACCACCCAATAACACAGTTCATAGCACACTCACATACACATGCCAGTAGAGCGAGACTTATGAAATATTGAATTATTTCTACACTGTGTCTAAAAAGCCTCAGTACCCCTCTCAAAAAGCAGAAGAGAAGAAGAATTAAGGTCTGCAGTGGAGATGAGTAAAATAGAGATGACTGGAGACAAGAGGTGCTCGTGTGGATACGTCTCTCCAGGACATTGATTGGATTTGAAACAAATCAATAATTTGCAAATAGGGATAGGAATCTATATAATCGGTCGGATACAAAATCACTGTACCGGTTCTCGGATTCAATCCAAAAATCTTACAAATTGCATGCAACAATATTTGTTACATACTTGAAGATTTGTATCTTTGAAATGAATGAGCACAAATGTGTTGTTAACAGCTTCATAGTTATATAACTGGTCTAAAATGACTGTATCAGACTATTAACGGTCAAGTTGTGATATTTGTGATTTATTTTAGCAAATCCAAAAGATTCTATTCAAAACCCCAAGTTATTTTGGGTTTTACAGGCCCCTAAAGTTTTACTTCTCATGGACAGAGTTTCCTCTAAAAAGATGTTAATACATAACTTTTCCACAGCAATACCAATAATGTTCATTAATTTCCTGCTTTACTGCAAGTGTGACAGCTGTCAAGCTGTCGCTCTGAATAAGAATGACCAATAAGGACCCCTGTTATTATCATCGTTTTAGAGGAAGTCCCGCCCATGAGACGCAATATCATTCACAAACAAAAAGGATTCATATACAAACTTTTGGATTTGGAAACAACGGTTTGGAATTGCAAAAATAAATTGTTGCAAATCATCAAAAAGCGATCAAACATACGCTTACAAATACCTTTTTGTTTTTGCTTATAGAAGGGGAAAAAACAAACCGAGCTTCAGCCAAGGTTAAGTAAGGCTCTCCCTCTGTTTTTTGTTGTACGTTTTTGATGGATATTTAACATAAATAACATTAATTATTGTTCATTATAGATGCCCTGTTTTCTCGCAAATGCACTTTCACTTTCAGTCTCCGCCCGCTGCTGACAGACATGAGCACAGTGTAACACCAGGTTTATGTGCAGCGTCTCTTTTCTGTAATTCCGTAAAATCTGTCACCCACAGCCCTGCAATAGTTTCAGTAGTGTTTGCTGTAACAGCACCTTTATAAAGAGAGATTGAAACAAATCAATGTTTGATCATTATCACCTTTTGTTACGGACAATCTTATGATCAGAAAAAACTGTACGTGTCGTTTCATGTAAATATGTAGCAGATACTTGAGGCAAGAGAGGTCTTTGTATGTTGTTCCCTGTGTCTACTGCACTGATAAATGAGTGCATCACACACTGTAAGGCAGCGTTCTCTCAATGTGTTCCGCTGCTTTCAACCACAGATCTTAAGTGAAAACAGGGGAAACTGCCTTGGGGAATCACTGTAAAAGATCTCAGTGGGCTTCTTTTCTACATGTGTGAATCTGCAGAGAAGGTGGAGAGGGTCAACATGTCATCTACTCATGTGTGACCTGCAGTGTGCAGGTCAAAACTATCTTTGCGACAGTCTGACACGGAGATGAAGGCAGCACTTAAACGGAGGGATACAGATACTTGCAGTGTTAAGGTGTGTTGAGTTGCCAGAAAAGTAATGCATCATCCACTGAGGATCATTATGCCTCTTCCTCAGTGACTGCAGTAGAGCCAGCAAATCACAGCCAATTAAGAACCCTTCAAACTTACAAGTCAAGCATCACTTGTTGTGCTGTCCATAATGGGGTTTTATGGATGTGAAGCAGTCCTGATGGCTGTATTGGTCTTGTGATGAATGTTAAAACTTTACACAAAAGGTGGCATGAGGAAGACTGGTTGTAAAACTAAACAGTTATTTTCTTTGGCGCTACAGGAAGAGGGAGGATAAAGGATGCCTTGGGAGTAACGTGTACATTATGATCTAATTCTATCACTTGATTAGAATCACACTTTCCACTTATAACAATTCAGGCCTGTTTCCCAAATTTTTTGTGTCAGTTTACTGTTTTCCGCTAATGAGATGTCACTAATATGTACTGGAATGCTGTGTGAATAGACAATTTGATTGGCCACGGAGAACTTAATGATGTAAACCAAATGTGGGGGGACAGCTTCTAAGCACAGATTTTTGGAGACAAACACGGCTGTTGACAACATTTTCCACTCAGTTTGCCATTTCTGCCAGACTGAAACACTAAAATTAAGGACATAATGTTTCCAAGGTACCAGGACCGTTAACAAATCATGTCTTAATAGCATTTTGCCGCAGTTGGTCAGATTGTAAGGACACATTATGAGGGAAAAAATGCCACTTAGCAAGATGGAAATCCTATTTAAAAGAAAAACTGTTTTCCAGCATGCATGCACATGG
Organism: Microchirus variegatus; assembly: GCF_963457635.1. Lineage (NCBI taxonomy): Eukaryota > Metazoa > Chordata > Actinopteri > Pleuronectiformes > Soleidae > Microchirus > Microchirus variegatus. The sequence continues at coordinate 19,660,671 of NC_139810.1, forward strand.
GGGGAACAAATCAAACTATGTACCTGAGTTCCTTTTAACTAATAAAAAAACATAAACATTGCATGTTGGCCATTTACATAAATGCATCCTCCTATTGTGATGTGGATTTTGTTGTATTGTTCCTCTGTGCACATAGCAGCTTACTCAACCTTAATTTGTGCCACTGTGTCTTCATGTGAGCAGACCCCAGTCATTTTTAAACGACTCCATTTAAAATGCAATTTGATTATCTGCCAAATTGCTACCAAGTCTTTCCCTCCACAGCTTAGGGATGGGGTAAAAATTTTAATTAGCATTTATGCATAAAAGAGAGGTCTTTGTTGCATTCTGAACGCAGCATCCTAGAATGACCACCACTTTCAAAGAGTCATCACCCAAGTGATTTCAAAGTAATAGATCCAAGGGGAGGGGAGCAGTCATGGCACAGAAGGGAGGGGGGGGGGGTGGGATCACAGAGGTCTTCAGTGGCAATGGAAAAAAAACCCACAGGACCTGGCATGTTTAAATAATCCAAAACTTTTCTTTAATCATAGTTTAGAAAATTGGCTGGGACCTTCAGCAGGAGACAGCTGCTCTGCCCCACAGCCATTTAATGAGATTCACTGAGGGTTTCCCTTAAAATATTTACGCTGTCCCATGGCACAGCAATATTGTCCTAGAATGGGGAGATAAGAGCCAAGGAGGTGTGTTAAAGTTCTCCTAATCAATTTGCTAATTACTGGAGCAGCTATAGGAGAGCAGAGAGGAGTCCCTTCTGGCAAGCTGTATTCTAATAAACGCTGAAAAATTTATTTACTCCCTCAGCCAAGAAGAATTGTGAAGTGGGATTACAGCAGCGAGCTGATTGAGACAGAGCTGTGTTGTGGTTGAGGTCGCAGTCAGAGCAGCAAGGAGAGGTCTCCATACATAAAAGGATCTCTCAGGACCTGCACCTTTGCATCTGCTCGGGGAAAAGATGGCACAGACTCTTAGAGACTTGGCACAAAAAGACCTGACTGCTATAGCTACATATCAACAAATATTAATGAGACTTCTGGTTCTTGCATAATAAAACAGCTTATTGTGGGAGTTAATGCATATGTATGCAGTATCGTATAACTGACTTCAACAGAATATATATGTACATGTGCTGTATGTACAGATATAGGGCCATCACTTTATCAAAAGAACTACGCGGGCGGTATCCTACTCGGCCCAGGAGCCCAGACATTATGCCAGACGCTTAGGTTGAGCGTTTGAAGCCACCCTTGCGCCCTCTGGCACAGGCTGACCCTCGCTCTCATCCTCTGGGACTGAGTGCAACCCTGGGCCTGTCACAGGACACAGCCCACATCACACCTGGGGTCTCGGGTCAAAATCTGCTCCACCTTTTCAATGCCACATTAACTAAAAAGCCCCGTTCCCTCTCTAAGGCCTGTAGTCAATAGCATGTTGCCAGGATCGAGGCAGGTCAAAGGTCAGCATGAACTGAGAGCTCAAGGAGCTTCACCATTAGCTAATCACAACCCACTAAGTACAATTTAGACCCTGACTTATAGCCCCGGCTATTTAGGGAGGGCATTCAAACATTTTTTCCCCAGAATTGATCAGATTTGTTACACAAACTGCAAAAAATATTGTCAATAATCCAATGGCATGTGTAGCTCGGGCAGCCCATGTTCAAGAATCTATAAAACAAAAATAAGATAACCATTGCACTTTGCCATAAAGCCAAATAATAGTGCAAAAGAAAACAAAGATACATTTTACAAAGAATTTTGAGCGCCTAAGTACATTCACACTGACAATCATGGCAACATGCAGTGCTACAAGTACTGTTCACTGACCACGGTCAAAAAGTATGAAAAACAATGTATATTTGTCACCATCAACAGTGGCCATAAATAGAAAAAGGAGAATGACCAACTTGTTCATTTATTTTCAATTTGTGAAGACAATTAACATTCACTTTTTATCAAGCGAGCGACACCAATTAGTGGATTTACGGCAGACATGTTGGCATGTCATCTCAAGTAACCTTGTTTGATTTGTGACAAAACTATATCCTGTTGGAATTCATACATAAAATCAGTATACTGTGTACAAGGCATACATGTACATTTACTGACTAAAGTATCTGATTTGAGAAACAAATAAACTAGTATTATTGTATTAAAAAAGTATTTACAGTCCATTTCCAAACTCATTTCTCCAATCAGCTGTAGTTTCCCTAACTCCCAGAGTCTCTGCAGCAGTTCCTCTCGGGTTACTGAGCGCACAGATCTGAGCACAATCCCACCGAGGTTTGAGGCCAAAACAAAAACACAAAAAAACCTGTTGCCGTGACATTTTGTTCCCTCTCACCTCTGCACACGCCAGTCACAATGGACCGGTGTGTGGGGGATCTGTGTTCAGATCACCATGGTGATGGCTCTCTGCCTCCCAAGGCTCCCTGGAGGGGGTTGGAGGATTGATGGAGGGGAGGAGGAGGGCAGTAATGGAGAGCAGGTTGTCAACCATGCCTCAACCAAAACATAGCAGAATGAATGGAGTCAAGAAGAGATTTCTATATTTACAGCATCGTTTCCGGCCCACTGAGTCAGAGGAGGTTATTCCAGCGACCAGTGCAGCCTCTAAACAGAGCAACTGACACCACAGACATCACAGAGGCTGACACGGTGCAGGGAAAGTCTTTTACTACTTAACCTTTAAAGGAGCAAAAGATAGAACAAAACTGTGCAGGTTCATGAACAAAGGTCTGAGAACATCTGTCTCTGGGTAAATCATTCTTATGTGACAGAAAGGCACAGAGATGGCATTATACCGAGCAAGACGAGAGGGCACCCCACTCTCCACCATCAGCCTGAATATAATTTGCTTATTTGACTGTTGTCCCCCCCCCCCGTCGCCCCTCTCAGACAATTAAACCAACACATTCCCACGAGACTCTACAGAGTTATCATCAAAATTCAAATACATCAGTAAAGCTGGAGGGTGAACCACAAGACCAATTTGTTTCTGAAAGTCAAGCTTGATTTAAAAAAAAAAAAAAAAAACACACATATGTTGCAAATAACTACAATTTCACAACAACATTTCCAAAAAAATGAAATGTGCTGTTAATACTTTCACTTAATGCCATTGTCTTTAATTAGTAGTGCTTTCTGAAATGAAAGCCTCTTTCACACTAAAGTTAGCAAGTACAGCCAGGATTTTGAAACCTGTGTAAAGCGCCCCTATTGCCAGTAGGTAGTCCTGGCACCCATGCCTGAATTTTAACATTGTGGACATGTCGGAGACAAAACGAGTCAGAAGTCCTCTGTAGTGCTCAGTGATAACGTTATGGTGGTTATTATTTTGCATCTTTCGCTTCAAAATGGGTGGAAAAACCCATTTAAACCAGGGATTAAATGGGATTTTTGACCAGTGGGAATTGGGTATGTAGAAATAACTGTAGAGGAGAGTATCAGCTTCCTGATTACACCGGCACAGGCATGCCCATTTTTCCCTAAATGATCTCATGATGTGGGTTTTTAGACATGTTATAATGGAAGCAAAATTATTTATGATTTGGCGCTGAAATGCTCATCTGCATGCAGAGTGTATTTATCTGAAAACACTGATTCGCCATTCAACCGTAATGGTATGGGTGTGGCATCAGGTTGCAACAATTATTATTGCAACTTATAGCACATATTACAGGCCTGTGCTCGTTTTATAATAGAAATTTGACCACCTTTAATTTAACCTCTTAGGTGTAAATCTGGTTTAACTAAAAACTATACTCGGAAATTGGTAATCAGTGGTAGATAACACCGTGGTCGCCAACGCGGTGCCAGTGGACGCCTGATTGTCCGCAGGCAGTAAATAAGGCTGTGATGTGCAGCTCTTTATGTGAATTGAGCCATAGTTGGCAGAGGTGATGCTCTTTGTGATTAAAGACACCAAAGTGCCTGCGCATGTGCCCTCCAAGTGCAGACCTCTGAAGAGGTGCCTCGCACAAGAGGCTGGACACACTAACACGCACAACTGAAAGATGCAATAAAATCTGTCTGCTGAAGACGCTAGAAACTTCCTAGATGTTTTAACAGTCTACCAAGATTTGCCCTGACAGACAGACAGACAGACAGAGTGTGTGATTTGCTCGTGTCCAACTGTCATGTTGTCACACAAAAATCCCGCATGTCATGATCACTTAGTAAAATATAATTTGTATATGAATACAAACGGTCGCTATAATCCTAAAGTTGTACTCAATTTAATGCCTAACAATCAAACAATACATGGCAAAATAAGCAAAATCTGGATTATTCTCGGACAAATAATTTTTTTTTTAAATGATATTCATTAGCATCATTTGTTATTTTCTCCATTTTTAATCAACTCCCTTGTGCATTTCAGCAGAAAAGTCACCAGTGCCAGAGAAACAATGTAAGTCATGGAGCAGCAAGGAGCAAAGAACTTGTAATGATGATCAGTAAATGACAGTGAACATGTTTCCTATTTGTGGCAGCTGAGTAAAATAAATAAATGAACATTTTAATTTGGGGATTCCCAAACCTAATTACAAAAAAAAGTGCCTTTTAAGCAGTGTTTCATATAGACTGGATCCATGAGATTTATACTGATCCATCAAACATGTTTTATTTTCCAAACTGCTTTGACTGCAGTGTGTACATTATCAGGGGCCAACAGCAAAAACAGCACTCGCTGTACTAATTACTGGAAGTATATTAAAAAATATTTTCTAGTGTGGCTTCACTGTAGACTAAGATTAATGTGGCAGGCATGTCTCACATCGGATTTGATTAATGAACAGAAATACTGTAATATTATTAACACTGTAAAATGGATAAGGTGGCACAACACTGGAATGAAAGTTTAGTACAGCATATAAATAAATGCTGCATTGGATTTCCATCAAAGCAACATGGTTGAACAGCCACTACAAGTGGCTGGCAATTTGTAAAATGAGTTAATTGGTCACCAGTTCATCCAATTCATCTTAATGCTTGTTACTGGACCACACCCAAAGAACAGTGAGTTAGGCACGCACTGACTGCAGCCAGCAGGAACTTTGCGTAGAGGACCGAATCCTCTCCTGTGCACGTTGCCAAAGTCACAACTGCTCAATGTGGATTTTTCAATCAAGGTTTGTACGACTCGCCGCTTCTCCAGAACACCCTACACCAGGGGGAGGCTTATGGTCAAATAATATCTGTTTTCAGTCCGAAGTCTGAAGTGTTTACTCACTGAACGCCAGGTGGTGCAGGCACCGAAAAAGCTACAGGCTGGGGGGAAAGGGCTTAACCTTTAAACAGTGTCTAAACGTCCTCCTTTTCTCCTTGAACATCTATCGTATACTGTACTGCTCTGGTCCCCTCCCTGTCCCAGAGTGGCCAGCTGGGAGCAGCGCGCATGTGCTGACGTCCCAACTAACCTTGGCCAGTGTAAGGATTATCATGCATTTACACTCAGTCCTCCTTCTTTCCTTAAGACTTATTAAGAATGATAATGAGCTCGCAAAGGGGCAGCATGTCCCTTTCACAACTCTGTGAAAGCTTCCTGTCTTTCTCACTGTTCCACTTGTCTTATTCCCGCTTTCTATTCTTCCTCTCTACACTTTCTGCACTCTGTCTCTTCTCTCCCCCCCCCCCCTTTTCCATGCCCCTCTCTCTCTCCATCGTATTGAAAGGGCCCAGGACAAATTACCAAAAAGGCCATTTTCATCTATGAACTGCAGGATTTAATCGATACTTATTTCATGCCTTCAAAATCAACCCTATATTACTGTTGTCTGTGTGATTTGTTTATTTTGCTCTGGAATATTCCTTCAGTCGCAGGGGGGGAAATGCACGGGATGCAATTCACCTTGAACCTCCATTATATTGGATTTCTCTACTGGCTGATCAAGCATGCAAAAAGGACATTTCCTCAGCACTAAAATAAGAACAATAACGATGATTAAAAAAACATGCGTGCCATTTGTGCTGGCGTAACAGTACTGTGTTGAGGGCAGTATATTTTTACAAAGCAAAACACTATGGATGTGGTCGTCTCAATTTGTATACAAAATCATTACACTGGGGGCAATTGATAAAGCTTATGTGCTGGGAAACAAAAGTAATGGCTCCTGAAGCCTGTCAAATGCTGCCTGGGATTACTGACAATTATTTGACATCAGAAGACCTGAGGACCACAGCCAAGGTCAAACAGGGAAAGAATACACATGGGTTTAATTCTACACACCCCTTGACAGATGCAGATGGGTACTTATGAGACATGAGGCATTTCACTGACTGATAGGGCTGCAGGAAATAGGAACGTTGGAGGCATCGCACACTGATTAACCAATGAGATTCGGAATGAGTCGAGAGAACCAGGAGCACGGCATTACAGGCAACATTTCAAGTACCAATTTGGAGAGAGAAAGAGAGAGAAATAGAGAGAGAGAGAGACCCAATCAAAAGACCTAAAGGGCCACATCCATAAACACTAACTAAACACACAAACCAAATTGTAATTAAAACAGCACAAATGGACAATTAGCGTCTATGCTTTCACAGCTCAGGGGATTTGCCCGGCTCCTCTTTCACCTATAGTGACGATGAAAAATTATCCAAAAAATAAAGGGCGAGAGGGAAAGAGAGAGTGAACCAAACAGAGGTAGAGAAAGGAGGCCAGTACATTTGACAGATGGATATTGCGGTGTCGCATCAGTGCCCAAGAGAGATGAGAAACTGTACCGGGGAGTGTGACAGTGAAGACTGGCCGGTGTCCAGCTAGACCCTCTACAGCGAGACACATGCCGTCATATTCCAGAGGTACAACAAGAGAGCACGCACTGTGAAAAGCAGGAAACTGCTTAAACTGATCACTTTACAGCTCTGTTTGGACAGACTGTGTGAACGAGTGGGCACACCACACCACTGCAATGCACTGAGGTCAACCGCCGTACCCTGTTGTGTCACCTGCTGTTGGTTATTATATTTGGTGACCTGAAAAATAAAAGAAGCCACTAAAGGTAAATGCATCTTTAGCCGGGGCTGATGCTTGCTATTCATATCACACAAAATGCATCCTGATTTCATGTCTAAACGTGTTTTTTGAGCTCGCCCGTTTAAGCGTTCTTGCTTTGCATGCATGAGTACATCTGCAACAGTTAGGCTGCACAGCTGCTGCATTATGAGGGTATTATGGAAAATACCTCAAAAGCATCAACAGTCTACTTCCTGCATGTTTTTTTTTCTCTCCATGAGAAAATGATTTAATCAAAAAACTGATGTGTGAAACAAAAAAAAAAGTCAGGGCACTAAAAAGGAACATCACGACTGTAAAACTGAAAAAAGACTCCCATGTTTACCTTGTGTTGTACTAGCAGTGGCATTTTAATATAGAAGATGGCTTTCCATGAATGATCTGTTTAACCAAAGACAGGAGGGAGAGGAAAAAAAGGATAATTAATTACTTATGTGCGCTATTGCACGGGAGAGACAATAAACCTGCCTGGTCGCCATGGATATGACATATTTGCTCTGGAAACAACACAATAATTAGCAAAGGAGAAAGATCCGGCGAGAATATGAGAACTCCTGGTTTAAAGTGCCAGTGATCTATTCCTGTCCTCATCCTCATCCCTGAGAATAACAACACAGTGGCAAACACGCAGCAGAACACACATTTAGAAATGTGCAAAAGTAACGAGCAGTGACCCCTCACAAAAGCGTGCGACTATGTTGAAACAAATCGTTGGTTACGCAGTCATACAGTGGGTGCTCTGCAGAGATCACAACAAACCAAAAACACAGAGTGCGTTCAGTGTGTGTTTTTTCAACAGATTGTTTGTTCTAGAGGAGGTGGAAGTCAGAAAACCTGCCTCACAGCAATGAGCAGGAACTGCAGAAAAAAAACTGTGTTTACCAAAGCAAATACAGCGTGTGTGCTTGTCTCTGTGTCTGTGTGTGTGTGTGTGTGTGTGAGGTTTAATTAATAATCATGTGATATTTATGACGGTATTTATTTGTGTACTTATGAACAATAACCTGCTTGGAACTCCTAAATAATTGGGTAGGGAAATTTTGATGAAGTCATGTTGACTCTCTGAAGCCCCCACAGTGAATGTAATATGGCAACACATGCAACATTAAAAAGCATATATGTATGCACATGTATACATAAATAGAGAGAGATGTTAAGAAGACGAGAATATAAACATATATCTATATATAATAATGAATATTATTATTTTATTATTTGTTTAAGTCTGTGCACACAGTCCTTAAAAAGCACAACTTCCTCATTTCAGGCTTTGAATATTGACTGCATTTATAGCAGTTCCTCTATTTACAGTAAATGATACCGAGTGAAGGCTACAACCTGTTTAGTGGAGTTTCACTAAGTTTTCTCTCGACAAATGCCGGGACCACTGAGTCAGTGCAGCTCTGCAGTTTCGAAGTCGTGTCAGCGGATACAACAACAACAAAAAACAACTATATAAACACTAAAGCAGATGAATAATTCTTTAAAATAAAAGCAAAATAAACACCGCATGTCAGGTTTGTTTCCACGTTGTCTCCTCCGTTTACGCACAGAGTTACGGAGTTCACGGTGGGTGGGGGGCAAAGTTGCACCTTTCTGTGTGAACTCTGCTGATGTTTGGTCACTGCAGTGTTCACACAGTCTTCACACGCGGACGTGGAAGTGGATTTGAAGTTTTAAAAAAAAAAAAGAGCGTGGTTTCGCTGTCGCCGGTTTTTACGCGCGTACACTGGTTTACTGGAGCGAGTCTGTGCCTCTGCTGCTGCTGCTGCTGCTGCATCGACACACACACACGCTGACACACACCGTGTTTACCGACACATCAACTCTCATGTCCGTCAACGCATTCCCCCTCCACCATCACCACCCCCTGCTTTTAAATTGTTTAGAAAACTGCTTCCAGCCGCAGCGTCACAAACACTTAAGTGTCACTTTCCGCGGACAGTGACGCGCTTTTTCGGGATGAAACGAGCATGAAGTAGTTAAGAGGAGAAGAGAGAGGAAAACTCTTACCTGTGCCACTCCGCTGTCCCTCGGTGACTCGCAGCTTACAGGGACGTGAGTGTTTGTGGTTGACAGCGTGAGACCTTTACAAGTTGCTACTTTTTTCTCTTTTTTTTTGTCTTTCTCTTTTCTCGTTTGTTTGTTTGGTTTTTGTTGGGGAGGTGAGGGTGAGGGGGGGGGGGGGATTTATTGTAGCATTTTCTAATTTCTTAGAGGGCGAGTCGCCCGGAAGATGTGCCCTGGAGACCGGCTTCAAGAGGGAAGAGGAGTCGTTAATTGAATTTCTCGGTGGGCATGTGTTGCTTGGAAAAAGTGGAGTGGAGTTTAGAGGTGGTCCCTGCTGACAGATTGTCAACCGGGTTTTTAAGCTTTTGCTGACTTTTGTTTTTAAGAAACGTTGTTCTGTAAATCAGATTAACAGCAAATTAAAGGGGAAGTATATAAATATATATATATTTTTTTTTTTTTTTTTTTTTTTTAATTAAAAAAAATGTGTGGTTGTATTCGTTACTTATAAATGATCAACACTGACCTCACTCATCACTATGACAGTCGTGGCCATTTTCAATTTGCAAAAAAACTCACAGATTAGACCAGGGATGTCAAACTCCTAAAACGATAGCATACATATTATGTATATATATATTTGTACGCATATGTAGCATAATAGTATATTTTTACAAAAACATATTATTAATAACTTGAAATTTCTTAAGGAAAATAAGTGGAATTTCAACAATATTATGCCCATTTATACTGTTCACACACTACACACGCATTACAACTTCCTAAAGATCACAGTGGATCCACAAAGGCACACAACATTCAGTCACAGGTATCTGGAACTGAAGCCATCCATCTGCTACCGCTTTATCCTCCTTCTCCTCCGCTTTTGTCCTTTTTGGACTAATTGTAATTTTAGGAGTTTTATTGCAACGTATTTTTACTATTACTACAGTATATATTTGAAGAAAGAATTTTACTTTTATGGCGTTGCATTTGGCTAAGTGACGGCCAAACGGCAGCCAGTTGAGTCGGCACCAGCTGTTAGCCGTGGATTTCTCCACCTAGTGGACTTAAAACACACCAGCGGTGCTCACTTTAGTGGATACTCCACCTTGTGGCGAGAAGGAGAAACCACACCTCACTGTATGTGCTATTTCTCATCACAGAAACTGGAGCACAGATACAGTACTATTTTGTGAGCCACACAATACATATACAATACATAAAAAACTAGACATAACCTCTTAACATTTGAAATTAAATAACTTGAAACAGATATATGAAGGGGAGGTCTCTTATTCTGTTATCTTTTCTTGTCCTTACACTAGTGTGGTCATATTTCCATATCATCTGTTTTTGTTGTTGTTGTTTCTTTTATTTTTTTTAAATTACAGTTTGCAGTGCAGTTGCAGTTAATACAGTTTCATCGTTGCATAAGCCACTCTCCCCACCTCTGCTCATGATCCATCTAATTTGTATCACGATTAACATGTACAGCAGGTACCAAACTTACAGAACCACAGCATGATCCATCTCGCCGTTCATTTCGCCGTTTGTTTTCCTGTGACGTAAAAAGGTCAACAGGAAACTGGATTCAATACTCACTAGCTTATAGAGAGAAACAGTGCCACCCAACGAGTGGGAGTCAGGCGTATACGGCCAATAAATCGATTTCCTCCACCGCATGTATACTCAGACTCGGTAAGTTGTCCAATTGCCTGTCTTAGTCAGACTACGGCCTTAGCTAGATTAAACTGTGCATGTAAACCTACCGAGTGGTTCCAAAAAAGAAGCCTGATTATAAGTCAATGACAAAATGGCCCTCATTTTCATTTGATTTTAACACAAGTAATCACCTTCCTGAGAAGTTTATGGTCTTCACCTTTAGTTTCACTTCTTCTTACATCATGATGTTCCTTATGCTCCCATTAAGAATAAAATTGTTGATAAAGCATAGCATGTATTGGAGCACATGCACCATGTGACATGTGGTGGACGAGCTCCCCCTCTTCCTAATATGGCTTCCAAAACCAACATGGCACTGGCTAAGATCTCTCACTCAATGCTGCTCCAAAATGACAATCCACGAACTACTGGACGATTGTCTTGCCAATGAGTTTTATGCAGCAGGTGCAGAAAGACAAAGTTGTGCAAGCTGAGCAGTAATTTACTTAACTAACACTTTAGCTGCAACTTTTTAATAGGGATATGTTTTTCTCTGTATGGTTACATGTTTTTTTTTTCCAATAGCCAAGCTCGTCAGTGCCATGATATCTAAGAGGTATATAGTGGATGCAGATGGAATAAAGTGGGTTAACCAGTTGTTTTAGTTAAAACACTGTTGGAAATGGAACACGAAAAAATGCCCTTAAAAGCTTGCAAATGCTACACACTGACAGTTCCTGCTTTGAGCCACAGTCTTTGCTTGCAGTCTGTTCTGTACAGCGAGCGACTGCTTTCACAGACCACATTGTGGTTTAATCAGGAACAAGTCCAGTCACAGTTTTGACTGAGAACAATGTCTGATAAGCCGTTAATGTGATTATTGTAATTGGAGCATTGATATTTATGTAGTGTTTCAAACTTTAAATTAAAATCAACATCTTCTGTCATCTGTCGTGACACAAGAACTGTGCTCCTCATTGGGTGGTTTCACAGTTAATCATCACCATTTACAGCACTTCCCAGAGAGCATTTAAAATGTACTTTCCTATTGGCATTCCCAATGTCACCTCCTCTCTTTGTTTTTCTACCCACTCCCCTTTTGTATCACCTAACATACGTCAATATTTCACTGTAAAATATTCTGAGCGTGGCGCTCCTCAAAGGTATTCCAGAAGCATATGTATGTACAGTGGGGCCGTGATAATGTATTTTAAACTTGAACTTTCCTTATCTAAATTCCGCAGTCTTGTGAACTATTGACAAACAGATTATTGCCAATTAGCAGTTTTGTGATGTGTCCTGTTGTACATAATAAAGAATCAAGTGGATCGATAGCCAACAGACAAGAGACAATGTAGATAGTGCTTTAATCTCTACCTCCCTTGAATAGTTTGAGGATTTAAGGACCGTGGCATACTTTGGGCGTATCTCCAACACATTTAGGACACTTTTGATTGGTCACATTATCATCTTATCCTACAATGTCAGTAATCCATCCGTAATAAAGTTTTGTCCATTTGAACCAAGATATATATGTCTGTTCATATGTGGTTTATCATCTATTTTCCTCTAAATGACACCATTACCTCCTCGGGAAAATGTTTATTGTTTCCCATAAACTTCTATTAAATTGTAGTTATTTTTGCAACCAGCGAAGCCTCTGTAAATTTATTATAGATGGTCTGTGATTTGAACCCAAAATAGTCACTTCACATTAAACTAAATACAAGGCACGTGTGACTCTTTACCCCATGCTTTTTTTTCAGATTGAAAGTGAAGAATGGATTCTGTTGAAAGTTTCTGGGGATGTATCAGGTCATGGTCCAAGAAGACATTTTTAGATTTTGGTGGTGATCTGGATTAGGATTGAGTTTTCAAACATTTCTGTTGTAAATGTACCTCATATAGGTCTGTGCTGTGTCTCTTGGTAGAAATCAGGATCAAAATCACTTTTCTGTCATGATTTCAATTTACCTTCAAAAAAACTGATAGTGTATTAAAATGTCTCAATCAAAATTATGTGATTCCTTTACTAATCACCCCCCAGATGACAGGAATTATGCTTTTACGTGTATTAGAATGAGTTAGTTTGCACACAAAACAATTAGTGATAGTGAATTTGACCTGTGGATTTAACTCATCCTTATTGCACACCAGTAGTAGACACAAACAAGCCTGGCACAAGGAGCAGTGGCCAGCACCTATCTACACCCAGGGGAACAATGGGGATTGTGTGCCTTGCTCAGGTGAACCCCAGCATTTGACCCATCCCAGGATTTGAACAAGCGACCCTCCATTTACAAGCCCAATTAATTTCTTCTTTCCCATGAGCTTCCTTTAATTATTTCAATAAATTTGGCTTTAAAATCTCAAACAAATTAGAATTAGAAGATCCTGCTCATAAACTTCAAACCCATCGTATTATTCTTGTCTCTATGTTGTTAGACCACACGTCTATGACCAGTGATTATACAGACATTATAGCTCAAGACTGACAGGGATCAATTAAAAAGACACAAATCTACATGTTACTGAATATATTTAAAGCCCAGCACCTTGGTGTGTTTTATATTATACATACCACACTCCAAAGCAAATTCTCTCCGGTCACTGCAGAGGTCCAGGCAACCCATCCATCAGTGGGTTCCTCCTGATGTTGCAATTCTGTGATACAGAATAATAAAGAAGTAAGAAAGACCAGAAAATCAATAGATTATTCTGCAGATCACTTGATTCAGTAATGATCCAGTCCATTTATCCCCAGCCGTTGATTCATAAGGCCTGCTCTCAAGGGCGTAGCCACTCCACCTCTGCCCTGCTGACTCTTTTGCCATTGGTAATTATAACACATTAAAAGCTAATCACATGATAGTACAAGGTTAGAAAAGATGTGCAGGAGGCTTCCTGTCATTGTGTATCCCCAGGTTTGCATGTATTGACTGTACTATATTAATATTATTATTACGGCACAAACAACACAATAACGGGAAAAAATAATAATAATAATAATTGCTCTGAAGTTGTTTGTACAACATGTTTTGTTCACAACTCACTGACGCAACAAAGACAATCCTGTGAAGACACAGCTGTGCGATGCCGGGTGAACACAGTCCAGCAGTTGGTCAAGAAATAGCCGTGACACACAACTGCTCCTGGAGCACAGTCGGTTATTCATATTTTTGCATTTTGTGCTGGAATAAATGAACATACAAAATGGATGAGTGCACGCGTGGCATTTTTTTTTAAATGTGCAAAATAAACGTGTCAGTGCCTTGCTGTCACGTGAAAGCACATGCCATCACTTTTCCCTATAGTCACTTGTTCCAAACTGTAATATTCTGCATATATTTCCATTAGACGTAGCTGAAACTCCGGTAACACAGTGGTTGACAATTAGATGCTGCAATCTAACCACAAGCAGCAGCTCTTCAATACTGATTTAAGTACTTAAACACATATAAAGACAGAGAGCAGTGGCCTAGAGGTGTGTGCTTTTCCACAGTTCAAAACCCAAATACCTGTTTTATGTTCATCAATTTATATATTCTATTTCTTTTTGGTAATGCATGTTTATTATTTATTATCCTTATCCTTACTGTCTTGCTGCTGTAACACTGTAAATTTCCCCACTGCGGGACGAATAAAGGACTTCTTATCTTATCTTAAGCTTAAGCTTCACATTCATATTAAGCGATACTAAGAACAGTTAAATATGGGTGTGACGTGTCTGTGCAGATTTGTACACATTCCCGTGGCATAAAAAAAAAAGTTTGAGAAACAGCCACTTAAAATATGTCTTTTCATGTTTGCCACTTTAAATTTTGATCAGCGAAGGGGCCACGTCTCGCACGCTGTCCACTGGCGAGCGTCGGAAAAAACAGGGGGCGACTTATTTTCCGTCACATTGCATGAGGAGGCATTCACCTTAATTAAATAAAGACATGTACAAATGTCCTTTAGCAGGTGGCTGTCTTATGGAAGTTAACAGTGGTGGCAGCTGCCTATGTATGTAAACACGGAGCATTTTTATAAAGTGATGGTGGCTGATGATGAGGGGGAGAGGGGAAGATTGGACAGCTGTCACCGTACCCACCTCACTGTGCTGACTTAGAGCTAATGCCTGATCGAGCCTTTGTATAAAAAAAATATTTCCAGGCGCTTCAACACTGTGTTCGCCTAGTGTTTGAGGCCACATGGAGACACATGTGCTATGACAGATGTACACGGCACATGAGCAGCAGAGGGTCAGAGCTGAAATGCCCTGGCCAGTAAACTGTGAGGGGGGCTTTCTTCTGTCAAAACTTAAGGTATAAACATGCATTTCACATGACCTCAAAATTAGACAACACATAGGTAAATAAGTGTTGGAAAAGAAGAGTTGTTTAAAAATAGAATACACAGACCTGTTGAGAAACGACTGTAATATAAACGTTTCACACACCAGATGTATTTTCCACATGATTTTCAAGACAATTATATGATAACAAGCCACTGGTTTAAAGATGATTACAGAATCTGTATCTGCGCTGGTCACTGCACCATATGGCGGTGTTAAGATGCCCAGGTAAAATCTAATTTTAATAAATTCCTAATCAGCTTGGAAGGATGCTGAAACAACGCAGTTAATGGAAATGTGTAGAGTCAGCGAGGTCTTTCACAGCTGTGGTCTTTAATAAGATTTGAGAGGCATTGCAACAACATTGCAGTCAGTGTCACGTTGAGCTTCTCCCTCTGTCTGTAACTCCAGCAGAGGGAAAAATGAACAGACAAATAAAGGAGGTGAGGGGAGGAATACATGGTCATCTGTTTCAAAAGGGCTGAAATCTGATCTCTGGGGGGGGGAGGAGGTGTAGTTGCGGGTACTGTATAGGACATATCATCTCCCTCTGATCATTCATGCTTTTTAATTACAGAAGGTGAGGGGCGCCATAATTTTATCGTATTTGTTTTGCATCACTGCAAAAATAGAAAATGAGGGCTCGCCAAGCTGCACCAATTTACTTCATTTCGACCTTGATTAAAAGAAAATTAATTGCCACATCTCTCATTATGTTGCAGGCAGCATTTGATGACGCAAATGAAAAAAACTCAAAAAAAAAAAAAAAAAAAAGATGCAAAGGCTCGGAGGGAGTGTGAGCTCCACCTGGAGATGCAGGAGACGGCGTGGCGATGGAAATAAACAGACCCCTCTCCACAAAGCTGCTGAAGATGAACCCGACGATTGCGGATAAAGGATGCAATGAAGCTTGTTTGTTCAGTCATTCTCTGTATCTGTACGGCACACTTTAACGCTAATCTATTATTTTTTTATATACTGGAAAACACATAATTGTGTTTTTACTGCAAACCATTACTTTTTAACATCTGGATTATGAACCAGTAAAACGAGCAATTTCATGCAGTTTTTAGAGAAATCTGCCCCTTGTAAATAGTCACAAACCAAACATTTAAATCCTATTTATGTCCTTCAAGCCCCCTATGACTCCTCTTTCTGAGACGCCATATGTCTCTGTGGATCAACTTCAGACATTTTCAGTAACCACGGTGTATGATTACATGAGAATTTCTCTCAGAGAAGGCCTTCAGGAGAAGTAAAATGTTAAATGCTATTTTCGAAATGAAATTCTCCTTCATGTGGCTGCACCTGTTTCCCTTGGAGAGTAAACAGAGCAGATGCCTGATAGAGTGGGCCTGCCCCTGACACACACCTAATTCTAAAATATTTATTAGCTTTTGACACTCTTTAAAGTCACAGTCTGGGACAAAAGGTGCCCTGTTCCTCTTGCACTTGTTTGGCTATACTTATTCCTCTCTCTCTCCCCCTCGTCACCGTGCTGCTTCAGCTGCTTATCTGTGACTACGGTGACAGAGACATTAAACGTAACTTGCTCTGGTCCCCACTGGTGCTGACCTCACACAGGTCAACCTGACACAGACATCTTCCCACAGTCGGGGCCCAATCAGCGGCACGGAAAATTAGCGCTTTGCTGTTGTTTTGCTGTTGTTGTCGTGTGAGCTGGGGCGTGAATTTTTCATGTTGCGCCAAGCATTCAAGGGTGCATCATCCTAAGTTGCGCGCATGTGTGTTGTGCGGAAAGGGAACATTATTTGGCATGTCTTGTCAAGGCAATGAGGACATTTGAATAATTGATTGAAATAATGTAAAGTAATCCTGCCAGCTTTCATTCTTGGCTCACCTGCTCCGAATTCTACGACTGTTCTCAGTTGACAGGGGACAGGGAGGGACATCTAAGGACATGGGAGTGACATGGAGGAGAGCCTTTTACCCACCATTACCTGTCGTCTCTAATTTCCTGACTCTTTTCACCCGCAATGCTTTGGTAATTAAAACAGTTTGTCAAACAATCACGAGACATGCGCTCCCAAATGTTGTATTCTCCTAAAACTTAATAACTAACGCTTTAGTCTTAAGGTGTTCAATGAATTCTTTTACAGTATGTTCCCATAAGGTTGGCTGAATTCCCTTTTTCTTTTTCACTTTTTTCTCTCCTTTAATCTGGTATAAAAATGCCGTGAAACTGGTTCTGTGTGCTTTCCACACGACTGCACTCCAGTATATATATAGCAGATCCCTCCACTTTACAGTGCATACCTAGCGTGAATGTAAATGTTTACACCGTATTTGTATGAAAGATTACAATCTTTAATAAGTTCACTGAGAGCAGATGGGAAATGCAAACTCGCGAAACGAAACACGTAGGAAAGTGTATAAGTGTTATCTTTTGGGGTTTGACGAGTTAAGCACATCAGTCATGCATGACAAAGCGTCCTTATTTACACTGTATTTGAGCAATCAGCTCAGACCCTGTCTCTCTGTTTGTCTCATGCTGTGTGAAAGTTTTATGATTAACTCTAATTATTCCCCTGAGTTCTAAAAGCTCCTCCAAATTCTACTTTCCTGCTCATATCACAATTAAAGCAATAGAAATGTGGAAACATCATTCTAAATAATATCTCATTTCTTAGGGCCTTAAACAGACAAAAGCCGCACACACTGTGTTGTTACTCCAAGTGTCATTAACAGAGGCGCACCTGCACTCCACTTAGGCCTTGAAACTATGAAATTACATTTGTTCCAATTTTACAAATGGCAAAATGGCAGGTGTTGTTTTATTATTTTTGGGTAAGTACTGTCCGTCCTTTGTTGGCATGCGTGCATGCATTCGACATTTAAATGCATGCTTTCAAAGGGCCTCGTTTGTAAGAGAAGAGCTGACACATGATTGAATTTGTCCTCAAAATAAAAAAAAGGTGGCAACATATTCTTAGAAAGTCGGGGGGTGTTGCTGTCCACCCATGTCATCCCTTCCCCTTGTGCCATAGATGGACTAGCTATCAGGCATACCAGGACAAATCCTGGCAGACTGCAGCATCGGTGACCCCTGTCTGTGTAACTGTCACTCAGAGGAGCATGAGCTTCACTGGTCACTCAGAGCCAAGTCACACCCCCTCATCCTCACCTTCACGTGGAGATAATATTAGCGTAATGCTGTTGTTCACATGTTGTCAAACCAGCATGGATTGGGAAACAATGTTTCCCCACAAAAGGATTACTCTAATTGTGTAACTAGTTGGTTGTTTGTTTGGGCTCCTGTTGGACTGATGATAACAATTTCACATCCAGGCTGCCTAATCAGAGAGACAGGGAAGATGTAGTGGCACAGCCAGAGCGAGGGAAGAGCTATGAGTGGTCAGTGAAGGCAAGGGTAAGCTGCTTAGGAAATAGCTGAGCTGAAGGAAAGAGTTTGTTGCTGTGAGAGAATGGCTGCAACAGAGCTCTGTGTGCATACTTGTGTTTACGAACCAATGTATGTCTTCATCCTGCCATGATGGACTGAGGGGGAACTGCAAAACTGCAGTGGCTCACTATTGTCACAGTGTTTTAAAGGACTCATATTATACCATTATTTCTCCAAGTTAAACTAGTTCCCTGGTGTCCTAACGGTCAAAATACCATAAGGATGAAGCACCACAGCAGTTCAATCACACTGCCAAAACAGCCCTGTTCAGAACGATCTGTTTAGTAGTATCTCTTTAAAAAAATGTAAATAAAAAGGAAGTAAAAAGAAACTTAAGGGACAGGAAATGACATCAGCCACAGAGGCTACAAGGAGCTAACAGCAGTTAGCATTCGGAAAAGTGATCATTTGCAGGCTCTAGCAGGCACATTGCTGTCATATATAACATGTATCCACTGGACAGATAAATCCTCTGAGGCTGGAAGTTTGTGTAGAACTCTGTGCTGTACTGTGGAGCCAAGAATATAACTTTTTGCTGACTTCCGGTTTTCGGATGCTGTTGCCCTCGCCAGCACTCGTGTGTTTTACAGACAAAGCGGAGCTCCGCGAGACAACAATTCCAGTAATTTAGCGCAGATACACTTGTTTAACTGCTTGTTAATGCAAACGCCTAATCAGCAAATGACATGACAGCAACTCAGTGATGTAGACATGGTTAAGAAGAGCTGGTGAAGTTCAAACTGAGCATCAGAACAGGAAAAAGAGGTAATTTAAGTGAATTTGATCCATAAACTGTATATAAAAATGGACATAGTCTTTGAAAAGTGAAGCCCAGGTAGTATGACCAAAGTAGCAGTTATCCACCAGGGGGCGACTTCATTGGTTTAAAAATAAACTGTATTTGAATGGATGAGTTGAATTATAACATCAGTAAACCGTATCCTGCTGAGTTAATGGTCTCAATCACTATAGTTTTGGGTCTTCCTCAATAGAACATGATGTATGTTTTGTAAATTATCTTCACATTTAGAGGAAAAAAAGACAATTAACACCGCAAATATGAGTGGGCACTCGTGTGGGCGCCTGGTTGCAGGTGACATCTGCGAATTTCTGGTTCAAAAAAAGTACAAATCTTGAGGCAAGAGTTTTGTGAGAGCAGAACACCAGGTGCCACTTCTGCATCTGTCCTCTGTACGTAATAAAGTGCACAGTTGTGTATATCTCCATTAAACCTCCCTTTGAGTTTCCCTCTATTTACTCCTTAAGGAATAGTGGGAGCTGTGGCAACGGTAAATAGATGTTTGTGTTACTCCGTCTAGGTGTTGAAAAGAAGATGGTCCTATCACAAATTTCCTGGCGAGCTCCGCGGACGCCCCGCTCCCCACACAGCATTTGTTGAAACGCCACAGTGACACGTTGTGTTCTTCTCAGCGTGTCGTGCTGAGTGCTACAGTACTGCATATCACCTGATATGGCGTTTATCCTTGAAAGCTTCACTTGAATGCCTCAAACTTTCCTGGCAGGGACAGAACTTGACATGTCCGTCCTCAATTCTGCTGCTATTTTAAGACTTCCTCATTTAAAAAAAAAAAAAAAAAAATGGTGAAAGACAAACTATGTTTTCAAATGATCACATACAGACACATGGTTTTCGTATCAGAAGGCAGATTGCGGTTTGTCCTCCTCTCCCCACTTGCCAAAGAGTGTCCTCTGAAAGTGTTCAGTTTTAGGACACAGGGGTCACACCTGTTGTGGAACTTGATAGAAGGCTTATTTATAAACTTTCTGAGCTCTAAATTCCTCCTTCAGAGAAAACGCTGACATACAAAGCGCGAGGGGAGGGCAGCTGAAATGCTTGTTTATGAACAAGCAGCAACTGGAAAATCCATATAACTCCGAAATGAGGAAATTAACAAGCCATCTGATCGGGGGAACTTGTGGGGGCATTTAGTTCAAAGGACAAGCGCTTTGGACAATCAAACAAAGTCATTCCAGTGCAGAACCAAATCTAGATGTGTCATTTATAGCGTCATTATGGTGACATTATCGAGGTCCACAGTGCAAACAAAACACTTTTGCCAATTAATTGAAATTATCTGGTGTAAAACCTTTCATATTTTGAAGCCATAACACTGCGAGGGTCAACTGTGATTTCTGGCAGCACCGAGCTCCCAACTGCTACTGTCGTGAAAACACTCTTTAAATCACGTCACATTGTGTATTCTGAGTGACCTTCACAGAGTCTTTGTGGTAATTTCAAAACTAAACATCACACACGAGAACAGCCTCTGTTGAACGCTTACACTTTGCTCCCAAAAAAAGGCAAAAGCCTCAATCGAGTCCAGAGGGGAGCGTCTTTATATATTGCCTAAATTTAGGTACTGAGTTATGGCCCAGGAGATATCTGGGTGGGCTCAAGTGACGTATGAAAAGTTCTGGAAATGCTGAGTGGATTTGAAGTATAAGAAGGAATACATTATGGCTGTGGGGGAGACTGAGTGAAGCGACTGAGTGTCAAATATGTGTCCTTTTGAAATAGGAACGACAATGTATTTTTATGACAGTTTACTGTTCAAGGTCCATTTTTGTGTCTAATAAAAGAAGAATGACTCACCGCCTACAGCATAACAGTTTGTTAATATGCGTTAATTTTAATTGTTGACCTTAACTTGATATTTACGATATGTTATGTATTCATGCAGTATCAGAGGCGTCACAATACAGTGTAATTTGCAGAAATCTGTTGAGGTTTTTCTGCAGGAGGGCACTAATAGTAGGGTCATCATGTTCTGCTGAGCCCCTCTCTCTGTCACTCTTGCCATGCCGTGCAATGTAATGTAGTTCCTTTAACATTTAGCAGGGTTCAAGTCATTTTGCACTGGTCAGGAAGTTGTAAGGAGCAGATTGCGCACAAGTAAGCAGATACTCCACACTTTATTATAGACATGTGGGTATAATATTAGTCATCTCTGCCAATACCAGCAAACCTAACAGGCAAATCGTGTGACAAGGTGCAATACCAGACAAATCGATGGCACAAAACAGATTGCATTGCAGAGATTCCTTTTGCTGACAGGCCACGGGATGGTTTGGGCTTTTAAAAAATAGCGACATCTTTTAAGGTGACCCCTAGAGTGCTTCTTATAAAATTACAAGAGACAGAAATCCATTTGCAACTGCGCTATAACGCTGAGATTACATTGTTACTTTAGAGCCTCGGTGCAAATTAATTTGAGGTTCATTTCATGTATTATATAAATGGATGGTGGTGGGAAAATTAAATCCCAGTATTGCACATTTCTATATATTGTTTTATTTCTGCAGAAGGTGTTTTGGATCACTGTGCTTGCCATTCAATTGGCCAGCAGGGCAAGACTCCAGCATATTTAACTCTTTTATTGCTGCAGCTGTCAAAAGAAGGGAAGGACAAAAACAATCTCAGATGCTTTGTTCATGTAACTAAAGTACAAGACATCCACATAATAGCCAGGTGCACGCGGACATAAATACAGAAAATAATCATATTTCCTTGATTAAAAGTGTTTTTATCTGTTTTTTCAGAGCCATAATTCCTCCTGAGCACAGATTGTCTGTCAAATCGGCGTCACAAATTTCAAGTCTGTGATTTTTACCCCATACACAAACAAATGGTAAATGGTAAAGTGGATTCTGTATCTGCATTTTAAATGCACAGACTCACCTGGCAGTGAGTAAACCACTCTTGATGATTTAAGATCAGTGTAGCCAAGCTGTGCTGCGGCACTGTAAAAGAAAAGTTGTATTATTGCATTGCTTTAGACTTTTATTCCCAGCTATTTATCATGTTGTAAATGTAGTCTGACAAAGAGGGTACTGTTAAAACTTTTAAAAGTGAAGCAAGTGACCTAACTCTAAAGTGTGTGTTGCAATTTCATTAAGGCAGAAAACATGTGGCAGCTGTTGACACCAGACTTACAAGTGGAATTGTGTTCGACTAAACATCTCAGACAAATGAAAATAATTACTGCACACAAAAAGCATTATTACGCGCTGCAAATATGATCGCAAAAAACAGACCGCATTTTCACACACTTCAAGTGTCCACAATAACAAGCACATAAAAGTGGATGCAGTCTTCCAATTTGCTGGATGAGGCCAACCCGGAAGTAGTGAATAGCCACCAGGGGGCGACTCTAATGGGAGCAAAAAGAAATCAAAGAGAAAACGAGCCTTGATTTAAAGTATTCTTGGTCTCAAGCGCTAGTTTCAGGTCATAACATGATGTTAAATTAGAAAATGATCTTCCAATTTAAAGCCAAATAAGTGAAAAGATTCGATTCACTGTGGTGCAGTATGTATTTCTTTTCAAAATAACCGGCCCTAACCGTTCCATTTGTTGGTATCGTTCCGTTCTAGAACGGTACCAGCTAGAACCACGACAGTCAGCTGATTGGGCGACAGAAATCCGTCACTCCTTTGCGATCGGTGTTTCTTCAACGTCCGCAGTCTGTTCTCATACAAAGCTTGACGTCATGTTGAGCACAGCCACAAACCGAGCAGAAAAAAACCCAGCTGCTGGATGTCCTCCACTGTTGTGTTGTGTTCGATGTCCCTGTTTGTTGTCGGCACTCAGATACAATATCGTATCTTACTAACATGGCCATCAGGCACAGTGCAAACCCCGCCTACCAAGTAAAGATGATCTCAGTCGAAACCCAAGCCTGACCGAGGGCTTTATCGTTCCAAACCATGCCGTACTGTGCCAAACCGAACTGTACCATGATGGAAACACGGCTATCTGGAATGGTAGGAACGGAATGCACGGCACCAGTCACATTGCAAATCTCAATGCTTCACTATGGGAGTTCAGATTCTTATGCGCGACATCACTACCAGTTGTGGTTTCCACGTGTGTTTTTATTCGCCGTTAAGAAACAAACTATTAATGTTAACCTTGCCAGACATCTCTTTTCTTCATGCACGAGTGCCGCAACATCTATCACACTTCACATCAGGGGCGGTTGCGTGTCAAGTTGTAAAAATCTCTCTGAGTGGGCTCTGCACCCGTGCACCCAACACCAGCCACACATATGGAAAGAGGGCACATTATGTCAATGGGGCAGCACTGTCAGGTACGAAATATCAGAGCATCTCACACCCTATCTGGGGACCTTGGAGCCATGTGTCGACATGCATCGCACTGTTAGCTACATCGCCTGGTCATATTGGGGACAGGAAAGAAGTGGCGGAACAGAAGCACTCCAGATGTTCTTCATCAGTGGGCCACAGGGGAAGGCTGTTACCACAACACCTGGCTCATTCGGCTCAGAGCTAAGAGTCAGAGCGGCAGTGATGCTCTGCCACAGTCTGGCTATCTGACTGAACCCAGACCGTCGCCACTGCTGTAACCAATGGCTTTAGCAACTTTGGCAACGATCTGATCAGTGGACGGGCAGTTAATGCACTGCACACAGACACATGCTTGATTTTTCTATAGCATTAATAGCATAATGATGTAGCTACACGTTTTAAAATAGCAAATGATTTGTTCTTTAAAGCGGTGAATGAGCGCTTGTTCAGAAAACTTAAATACCGAGTCTGAGATTCCTCGATTAATTCCCTTGTTAATGGCAACCATGTTTTCTTTTTCACTTGAGGTGCAAATATGGCATCATCAGCACGATGGCACTACACTAACAACTTATAAAAGATAAATACTTGATTTAATGCCTGCAAACTGCAAAATTCCATGAATGAATGCTTCATAGTAACTACGTAATACAACTAATCATGACTATAACACCAAAATCTAAAAGCTTAATCTACCCCTCAACTTTTTTTCATAGTCTTTTTGTAGTGTTTAGTTACCACTAGGATTCAGTGAAGGTTGCTCACAATACACGATGTGACATGCTATTAAATATTTGCAACTACAACAGCCTCCTCTCTGGCGATGTGGAGGTTTCATATTAAAGAGAAGGGGTATTTATGTCCCTTTTGGCAGCAGAGAGCAGAGAAAGTGAAGAGAGCAGGAGCACAGGTGAAAAACGACAGATGCCACACTCAATAATATCAATGTTAAAATCTCCTTGACCTGCGGGTCATCAAATAGCAACCCCAATTCGTTTCATATTTTCCTTGCCGGATCAATGGCGGCATAAATTTGGGGCTCAATGACAAGAATAATTTAAAACAGATCTATAAACGATAGAATGCTATTCCCCATGGTCACAGATGACTAACAATTTTCTAGACTGACAGAATGAAGCCCCCTATAGCTGCAGCAAGGAAACACGCATGCTATAATATTAGGCACGCGTGTGTGCATAAACTCACCTTGCCCTATTTGGTAACTCTGTGCCTTTTATCTGGTGAGTTCAAGTACATATTGAGATATTGATCTTTTCTGAATTTTCCGCGACTTTTCTGCGCCGATCAGCAAAGACGGGAAGGACAAATTGTTTAACATACTTGAATAAATAATTATATCAATGCTGAGCCACCTCCCCCACCCTTACTTCAAGTCAAGTGAGCCTGACATTTCCATCACCTTAAGGGACTAAAAGAAAACACATGTATTATAACATGTGCTGTCATTAAACATGTTAAATCTTCAAGTTTGATTTCATATTGTTTTAAATGACTGAAATGAGACCAAAAATGAGAGCACTGGTATCAAATCCCAGACCTGTCTGTTCAATACAGACACTATTTCCCTGCTTAGAGGACACGATTATTGGAGTTCACGCTAATACTGTTTTGCAAAGCATAAAAGCCTCTCACTGATAAATATTAATTTGAGCCTTCATGATGTATTTGAAAATTCCAGCTAAAATGTCACCACATGGAACATTAATGTAATATTTCATGGCCTGAGAGCAATACTCATATTGATTGCATTTATTTGACTCTGGGGAGGAGAAATAATTCTTCAGTGTGGAGACACATCTGGTAGCCAAAGATGCGATGCAGGGAATGAGAAAATGCAAAATAACAATAAAAAAATAATAGGACTTGTATTTAAATGCATTATCCCACGATTGTTTAGATACCAATGCCTCATTATAGCTGAGAAAAGACAGATGCACCCCGGTCTTTTACTGCTACCTCTGAAAGGTTTAATTTTCTATAAAGTGTTTAATACCTAACAAGAAGAGAGCAGATCATTTGCATCCGAGCTATTTTCTCTCCCGCCTGCTATCTTCGGCGGGTCTAAACAGCCAAAATGACGCGAATCCCGGAGCGTCCTTTAGATCTAAACCTCCATTTTCTTTATAGTTTACTTTAACCTCCTTATTTTCTTTTTTTTTAATCTTGTGTGCATTTGCATCACCACGGTGCCGAGTTAATGCAGAGACACATCCAACTTCAGGGTGTTGTTTTCGCAGGGATCCTGTCCTTTGTTCCTATAGTGATATTGACTGGCAGTGGGTTGTGGCGTCTGACTGTCTTTGTGCCAATGAACTGAAATGTGAGAAAGAGCAGCTTGACCCCCAGACCATCCGTCACCAGCCACACGGACTTTATTAATTGGATAAACAATAATTGGGCGTGTTGGGTCTTAAATCATTCCTGTGTTTCTGCTCAAACTATTTTTACATTTTGATCCATAGGCTAATGCATCCTGAGACATCCCTTTTCTGTCATTTATAAAGACTGATGCAGGAGAAAATACGGAATCATATAAACTGCATGCATGGTGACACATATGACTGTATATCCACTGTTCTTGAAAAAATGACTCTATGATATGAAACCATATAATGAGACTAAAGTTTTTTAAACATCTATGAATTTTTTTTCTTAAGGTGTCAAAGAAAAATAGAAACAAAACTTTTCTCATTTTGAGGAAGGAGTCATTCCATCCTGTGTGCATCGGCACTCTGAATACAACACAGCTAAAGCGCCCCCCACTGGCGCATGACGGCACCAGAGCTCCATGCTCCATGCTCCAAGCAAACACCTGAACAACTGGTGCTGCCACTGGTTCTGATCGTTCCAGGTGTTCAGCAACAGTGTGGTGAGTTGCACTTCACGCAGATGCAGAGGTGAGGAAAAAACATCTGTGACTGTGAGGTTGCATTATAAAAAAAAAAATGTTTACAGTGTAAAATATTTATCTCATGCTGTGTGGATACTCACTGTCCATTCAGCACAATAATTATGCTATTCCATCTAAATATCTATATTATATCATCTATATTGTGTATTCGTTTACCTTTGCTTTTGAGCGTTTTTGTTGTTTTTCCATTGCGGCACTAATAAAAGACTCTTATCGTGAGGATCAAGTCATCACGAGAACTGATTAATTAAAATGTATCTGCTGAGGTGTTTGTGTTAAATATTTTGTTAATATTGTTCTCATTTTGTTTCTTAAAAATAAAAAAAAATATGGTGACTTGTCATAGAAAAAACAGGTAAATTAGCCTCTAAAGACATTCTTTTGACAGTCAGTGGTTAATGAATGTTAAATTCAGTCCATGTTAGGTGCCATACTCGCTAAATAAGTCCTTATTGGCCTGTGGCGCCAGTTTTTTTTTGTTTGTTTAATTGTTTTGTGACATGTGACACGTCTTTGTTTGTTGTATATTCAGGGCACTTATTTATCTGCAACTTTACAGCAAAGAGAGAGAGCACACGAGAGAGAGAGAGAGAGAGAGACAGGAAATGTGGAGGACAGATGATGTGACAGAGGTCCTCTGAATTCAAACTGCGTGGTAAGTAGCTTTTGCCAGATGAGCCACCAGAATAATACCAGGATAATTTGATTCTACATCTGTGTCTCAGTGATGTGCCACCGGGTCCCACAAATATGTTGGTTTATTTTTTCCCCACGACCAAACCCTTGATGACTTCACCAGATATTCCCCAGTCTTAGTTAGATACAGGGAGTGTTTGTTTGTGATGAAAAACCTGCAGGGCCTCAGACAGAGGGCAGGCGTGAAACGTCTATACAGCAAAGAAAATTGTTCTCATTCTTGTCTCACTTTTCATTAAAACTTTTAACTTTGCACAGTAGCACAGTTGAAATGTCGAGGGGGGGGCTTCTCCTTCATGCTTCATACCACCTGGAAGTTTTCTCCAAATTCAGAACAATAAACATCCAACCAAGGATATCCTAAATAATGAATTTACACAAAAACCCAAGACAACACCTTCAAAAAGCAAATACATTTTATCGCCATCTGTAGCCGGCACCTGGGAAGGTGGGCTTTGTGTGTAACAGAGTGAGGAGGGAAATCATGGTTTTGGCGCAGACAATGTGAATATTTAAATAAGCAGTGGAAACTGAGCTTCACTGTTTACTTTATTTTTTTCAATTCCCAACCCAGTTTCATGAAAGCAGCACAAAAAAAAAACTGTAAGAAAACTGACACAGCTTTCTGTTTAAGAGTTGGAACGACGATGTTTCAAATGAGAGAATAGTGGGCACAATGAGACAAAGAATCATCTCCAGTGTCCTCCCCTCTTATCCCTATGCTTCTTTGCACTTGCCTTTTACTTTATTGGATTAAAACGCAGGGAAAACGGTAAGTAATGTGATGTCACATGAAAAACAGTGACAAAGAGGGTTTGTCTAGTCCTGAGCTGCATGTGACATAAAACTGAAGTACGGTTTGGCCCCGACTGGGTCAGGCATCAGCAGCAGCATCAGTAAAGTGGCTGCACCGTGGCAGGTGATTTAATGGTTGTCACAGCAGCAATAGAAGTGTATAGAGACAGGATTCCAGTCAAAGCTAATATTTGTGATGAATCACTGTCACGCCAGAGGTAAATGTAACACTAATAGACGTGGGGAGATCTACTGTTAGCTGGTTTTGCTAATGAGCATATTCTTTCAGAGAGGTGGTGTCACTTCTGGGTGCTGGTTCCATACAGTAAGGAGAGAAATGAGGGGGCTTATATTGGATTGGGTGTAATGAGAGTGTCATAGCCACAGTGATGCGAGAAGCTCAGGGGAGGAGCTCAGAGTCGCACAACAGTGAGGGCCTGAGAGCCTGAGATGTTGTTGTAACACCATCTTAATTAATTTTTATTGGAGATGATATGTGATCAGATTGTGTTAAACAAAAAAGAACCTGCGTACATGGTTGCATGCGCGGAGGTCACATGCAGTTTTCCTGCTCACGTTTGTTTTTAAGAAATGGGTTATAAATGCACACTAAGTTCTTAAACAATGAAAAAACCTCTGATCTCTGATTTAGAATGTATTATAGGGTAGATAGATAGATAGATAGATAGATAGATAGATAGATAGATAGATAGATAGATAGATAGATAGATAGATAGATAGATAGATAGATAGATAGATAGATAGATAGATAGATAGATAGATAGATAGATAGATAGATAGATAGATAGATAGATAGATAAGACATCACGTCACACGTTTGCAAAGGAGTAGGCAGAAGTATAAACTTATATGTACCTACCCCCATTCCTATTGCACACAACTCCATTTATAGACTACTTTATCCTGTCACCAAATATTTACATATGTACAGTATTTTATACAAAGTACTTCATGTTCCCAGTGCAATCCAAGAATATGTCTGGTTTAAACGCGACCATTTCCATCACCGTCCTGGATGAAACTGCTGTTCTTCATCCTTATATTTATTTAAAATGTGTATTTTGTATATTCTTTTAAACTGATTTATGGTCCATAAATAATTAAACGTAGTTTCCCTCTTAAATCATATCCCCCTTGTCTTTCAACTCAAACCCAATCAATTTCATATGGGCCACCACTCAATATCAAGTTATAATTATTTTTGTCTTTTATTTAATGATTCATTTTGCGTTCATATTGTTTTTATAGTGAACTCTATGTATATAGTTCCATTTCAAAACAAACAGTTCTATGAAATATTGTCACAAATATTATTATTGCGGTATGATGATGAAATACTGTGATATAGTTTTGAGCCCATATCACCCTCCTGACCAGACCAGACGTCTTGTGGCCCAGCGGTCACCTGACTTTGAGAGCCCTGCTTTAACACAAGCTTTTAGCAGTATTTGTTGCAGGTATGGATCTTGGATCAAGGCTGTTTTTCAGTCCTTTCCAATGTTTTTATTCCTTCGTTTTTAATAGATATTTTGCATACACAACGAATGTCAATTAGATCAGAAAGTATATCAGTCTGTCAGTGAATCAATCGACATTCATTTATCCGTTTTCTACCACTTAATCCTCCACATGAGGATCACAGGAGCCAATCCGAGCTGACATAAGGGGAAATGTGAGGTTGACCCTGGACAGGTCGCCAGTCCATCGCAGGGCAAACACAATAATCATTCACTTTCAAATTCACACCTCTGGTGAATTTAGTGTCCAATTAACCTTTGCATGGTTTTGGACTGTGAGAGGAAACTGGACTACTCACATGGAGAGAAAATGCAAAATCCTTAAGAAAAGCACTCAGTCGGACTAAAAACTCTTTTATATCAGTCAGTCATGAAGTATAAATTCACTTCTTGAGCTTCTCAAATGTAAAACCTTTTCCACTCACGCTGTTAGTTGGAGTGTAAGTATACTTTTCAGGTTTCTGATTCCATATAAGCAGCTTTTGGATGCCACTGGGAACTGCCTGTCTGTTCCGAGGATTGTCTTTTTGCTGAATGGCAACGTGTTTGGTTTCCTGCGCGGATCAGCCACCTTTACATCAGGTGCAGTGATACTCCGTTTCTTTTGGTGACAGAAGGTCACAGGGAAGTTAGTGCGACAGAGTGTCTGTGAAAGACTTTCTCTCACTCGAGGTGTGACGATGCTTTGGCTGACACGTCAAAGTTACTTTCCCCCCCCCCCACACACACAGACTCAAACATGGCCCGTAGTAAGTGCCTATGCAGTGGAAGTCTAAAAATAAGTTTACTTTTTTTAATCAAAGAACAGTCCTGCACTTAGATTTTTGCAATATTTGATACAAAGTTAGACTATTGCTCAAAGAACAGTTTGACCTTATGACATTTTTACTTGATGTTTTGTTTTACTGTTTGCAATATCATGCCTGGAATTTTACACTTATTATGCAAGAGTGAAAAACATATTTGCTCGTAGAAAAAACACAAATTAAAGCCGTTCCTGTTGCTGAAGCTCTTTGATTTGCTTTTATATTAATGAAAAAGATTTTCAATAATATCATTTGCTGTTTTTTCTGAGCCACTACCCATAAAGTGTTTGTCCATAGAATTTGCATTATTTTTTTCAACTAGAAAAGCACTCGGAGAGCGCAGACATCTGTCAAGGCAGCTCAGTGCCTACAAAATAGCGATAGCATATCGGATCACGCCCAAAACTTAATCACTGATCACGTGAATCATTTAATGTTCCTGGTCCCATTGCGGACATTTCCCGAAAATTTCGTCCAAAACGACTTTTCGAGTTATGTTGCTAACACTCAGACAGACAAACACACAAACAAACAAACTCCGGCGAAAACTTGTTGTTGGCTCTATCCTTCTCAGTGACATGTGCCGGCTAAAAATGACTTCATGCACTTTAAAGTTTTTTTTTGTTTTTTTTTTTCATTGGATGAGTTTGAGCTGAAAAAGTCATTCCTCATTAGTTGAATCATGGAGTCAAACAGTTATCATGTTTCATTTTCAAACACAAACGCCAATGTAGATTTACAAATGTGCCTGCACAAACCAGCAACCACAAAAAAGCACAAGTCACTGATCTCACAATTACTTAGTCCCCTTAGAAATCCGCCCAGTCTTTGAACTGTATCTAGTGAACTGTGAGCGCTTCCCTCCACTGGAACAAGACGTGGCAGTGACGCGATATTGATATTGCTCAATCCACTGAGTATTCACAATTACAGCGCGCTCTGCTGCATTTGCCCGAAAAAGAAAAAAAAATAATAATAATCCCAAAGCCTATCAAAGTCTGATGGCCTAATTTGTCTGGTTGGGGGTCTCACTCAATCCAGCGTCATCCAAGTGACACACCGTGCTCTTTCACTCAGCGCTGCCTTCTAACACAGACAGCTCGAACCCTCAATTGCTTGTTTAACTTGACACATAATTACTGTGGAAATATTTGTGTATTTTGTACGAGTGCCACAGTCTGCATCGCGAACGACTGCCAAGTCCTCACAGATCCCACTGCAGCTATCGCAGCCAGAATCCCTGATTAAAACAAGATGCTTTCATTTGGGCCAGCTTTGGAAGAAATCACTCCCAGAGATTGGCCTCTCTCTGCCAAGCCCCTCTGCAGCAGGGTTTGCCATGTGTGGCAAAGCTGACATGCTCATTGTACTAAAAAAAGAGGCTTTCTTTGGTTGAAACCCAGTAGTGCTACTGAATCAATCCTCCTCCATCAAAGTGAAAGACCACACTGTGAGTCAGCCAGGGCCACGGGGTCAACATGAAACATCGCTCCTCAGAGTTGTTATTAAAACTGCATGGAGCCTGAGGTCGTCACTGTCATTTTTCACCCAGAAGCCTTTAATTTTACACTTATTAAATAACTTTTTTTATTAAGATGACGGTAAAATGTACTCAAAAGATGTACTTTTGAGGAGGGAAAAACATAATATAAAGCCCTTAATGTTGCTGAGGCGCTTTAATTTGCTTTTCTATTAATGGAAAAGATTTGTAATCATTTAATTTGATGGAGGGGTTTTTTTCTAAGCAACTTTCAATAATGTGTCAAATTAACCTTTTAACGCAGGCAACACGTTTGCGCAAGCACACGCATTACCGCAATTATGCGACGGTTTGTGCTGTCAGAAAAATTCCAGCAGTTTCTAAAAAGCTGAGAAGTTGTCAAAGCCAGCATGTGGTTATTAGAGTTATTTCACTCGCGCTGTTGTAGGAAGAAGGCGAATCAGTGTCTTTGTCACCGGAGAGGAGAGGAGAGAGAGTTGGAACAAATGCCTGTACATACACTCTTAGAAATAAGGGTTCCAAAGGAGTCCTTCTACAAGGGCTGAGGTTCTACCTGGAACCATTTGCTTCTGAAAAACCCTTTCCCGAAGAAAGGGTTTCTCAAGGGTTCTTGAGTTCCAGGTTCCAGTAAGAACCATTTTGATCTAGAGAACCCTTTAAAACCCCTTTCCTGAATAAAGGGTTTTAAAAGGGTTCTTGGTGGTACCCTCTAAAAGGGTTCCAGGTACCCTTATATGCTTCTACTAAGCACTTTTATTTCTAAGAGTGTAGTTTCCATTTTTTTTGGACATTGAGACAAAATCTCAAACAATTTTTTTTTATTATTATTATTTTAGATATGTTCACATTTCATATTTAAGATGCAAAATCTAGTGTTTGTGTACAACTACAGTGTTGTTCTCAATAAAACAATTTTTTAAATGGTTAAAACACCATTTTAGCATGCAGTAAATTGTAAATAACTGCCTCATATTGAATGTTATTCTGGAAAAATGGGCAAAAGCACTTGGTTACAGGACATTTTCTGGCCCTTTTATAGCTCAAATAAGTTAAGACATTTTGAGGCTTAGGGTTAAGTTGTCCATACGTTTTACATTTTCATTTAAAAACTGTACACTTTTACCAGTGCAAGTTGTTGTTGGCTCTGTCCCTCTGGATGACTATCAGCATGTGTGTTTATACACCGAGTGTTGAGTTGTTATATTGTACGAACTCAAGAATACACTCTTAATGATAGCTGTGACTGCAGACAAATCACGCAGGGCGATGATTTCCTCTGACAGGTTTTCCAGTCACTCTCAGCGCAGCAGTGACTGGACATGTGAGAAGTCTGGCTCTGGTTGACTCGTCAGCTTTGACTCACCGGCAGCACGAAAACAACAAACTCTGAAGTGTCACTTGAGTTTTGCTGCGACGCCACTCAACGCAATCTTGTTGTTTGTTTGAAATTGTTCATTTAGATTGCAAAAGTTAATTTCTGGAACCATCAAAATATCTTTTTTTTTTTTTTTTTCTGTGATTTGCATTTTCTGCTATTAAAAAAAAAAAAAAATCAATCAGAAGTTAAACACACCTCTTCAGTCAATGTTGGGGGGCACTTTCATGTAAACTGGGTCCTATTGTGCAGTATCTAAAGCAAATTATCTTCATTAGATTTTGAAAACCATGCCACTGATTTGTCAAGCTGTGAATGATAATGAAGCTGTCTGGTTAATGAAGGGCTGAAGATACAGGCTTTCACAATCACGATCATCCTCTATATAACCCTTATGAATATTTAAGGATCTTAATTCTGTATATAATTGCACACCAAGGCTTGGTATCACTATAGACTTCACAAATACAATATGTAATGGAAGAGACAGGCCTAGCTATATTTCATTAATCATTGAAATTAATTAACTGGTGATAATATAGGATGTTACACTTGCGAGATCCTGAGGGAAACGTGAGGAAATGTGTGGAAGGTGCACGGATTTCTGTGAAATTTTATGTGTGCAATTAAACTCGCTTACACTTTAAGAGCTTGTTTGCGCTGATCGGTGTTTGTATCCCGAGGCAAGAGCTTTAAATTGTTTTTGTTCCAACGAGCACAAAAACTCGAGTTGGGGACATGTATGACATGCATGTTTTGGCTGAAGAAGATTCATAAGAGAATAAATAAGAAGTCTCGTCTGCGCAACAACTCGCAGAGCAGCGGTGCAAGTGTGACTCTGATCGCGGGCGTGGGGGAAAAAACGGAAGGGTAAATGAGCTCCGTAGTGTTGTGATCCTACCTGTTCCCAGAACAGCTTTGAGAGTAAACCGGAGTGGATTTGAGTGTCATGGTGGAAATCCTCAGTCAAATAAAACAAAGTGGGGCTGCATCGATGCTCTGTCTTGTTTTATATGATGGCTTGAAATAAATGAACTTTAAATGGAACCTTGGCAGGGATGCGGGCTATTGATTGTTTGAAGCAGGAGCTGAAGTTTAAGGGCACAGCTTTCCTGGGGCTGGGGCTGTAACTGGAGTAATGAAATTGATTAGGCCAAGGGAGGGTGACAAGCCAGTAGAGTCAAGCCCTTGATGTAAGGAAACAAGAGTGCCATCTAATTGGGGTGTAATATGGGTCTTTAGAGGACATTAAGCACACAAGTGGCGGAAGGGACGCCACTCACAGTGAATGGAGACAAAATGATGTGGCAGTGGTGTTATTATTTTGTAATTATTCACCCAGCTGATTGGATTAGGGGAGTCAAACCTGAGAGTCCAGCCAAGGGTCAGCGTATACGCCAACTGTAGCGGCAGCGTTTCAAGCAATTTGCACGCTCTGACTGCATTCTGACATTTCTGTGAAATCCATAAATGTGCTCTATACTCAGGTGACGAGAAAGGTCTCTTTAAGTATGCGAGGAACATTAAAAACCACTTTCACTTTATCCGGTGAGTGTTTTTTCAGATTGTACGAATAGCATTTTGTTTGTCGCTAAAACATTGTTTTCACAATTAAGGCAGGAACCATCGCACATTATCAACTATAGCCTGAATTGTCAATGATGTGACTGCATGTTGACATATTCAGATAAGAGATTTAAAGGGTTTTCTGGATTTTTGGACATGTTCAACACTTTAGAGAACAGATTGGAAAATTGCAGATCAGAAGTTGTTTTTTAAACAAAATCTGCTGGTGGTGCCACACAGAAAGACAATATGTATGAAATAAAAAATGTACACTACTGTTCAAAAGTTTGGGGTCATCTATACAATTGTATAGAAAAGAGTTGCAAAATGAATAGAAAGATTAGAAATATTGATTTTTATCCAAAATAATAACTTTGCTTTCGTCAAAGAACCAGCAAAACTGTTCTCAGCTTTGCCAACATCATTGCACAAGGGTTTTCTAATCATCCAATAGCCTTCTAACGCGATTAGCAAACACAATGTACCATTAGAACACTGGTTCTGGAAATGGGCCTCTATACACCTATGTACATATTCCATTAAAAACCAGACGCTTGCAGCTAGAATAGTCGTTTACCACACACAAAAATAAGGACATTTCTAAGTGACCCCAAACATTTGAACGGTAGTGTACATAGATGAATACAAAAGGCAACGGTGATATAATGAAGATAATTTTTCAAGCAAGCTCATCATGGGATGCCAGATATTTCTCAAAAATCCATCTCAAAAAGTCACTTTCTTTAAATATCTTTTATTTAACTTTCTTCTTTAAATATCACAACTACAGATGGCTTTTTTATTATTATTAGTGGCATCATATTTTCCATGGCTATGCATTAACACACTTTACTACACATCCAAAAGCAAAGATGCAAAAAATAAAAATGCATACACTTATTCATAACTTATGGCATCCCTGATCCGCAAATCGACAAATCACTGCCTACAGGACTGTAACTGCTCTGAACTCCGGCGTGACACTGACTGGGATCACAGGGAGTGCAGTCTCCTCCTGCCAGCAGAGGCCCTGTCCACTACAGGGACATTTATCTCCTGGCCTGAACTGTCTCACTCAACAGGATGGCCAGAAGTTACGGTGCATTACAAGCACTTAGCGCAGTGATATCAAGGTTCACCTCCGATTTCCAATCTCAGGCCAGAATAGTGGGCTAGGAGGCCGTCATTAAAAAGCCATTACATGCCCATATTTCATATACCAGCCTCTCCTATGTTTCAAGGTGTTAAAAGCTCAATGTATATTTCCTCTATATTTAAGCAGCAGGACAACGGAGCAGCACATAGCATCTCACTAGCAGCCATTGACCTTGGCCTAGCCAGCCTTCATTAGCTTTTAGACACTTATCAGTCATAACTGGGTTTGTCCTCTCCGCAACGTTTCCTCCTTCACTTCACTTAGGCTGGAAAATAATGGCTGAAATCCATTTATCTGCCATTTCCAACAAGTGTGTGACATTAACAAATTGTCTACTTTTCCCTAAGTATGGCCAAGGTACCCTCTGAATGATCCGCTCACTCCGCCGGCCAAGGTCAGACCTTTTTAGAAACTGCCTTTTTTTAAACCCAGCTATTTCCTTTCCTTCCCATCTTTAAATATTCATTCCGCTTTTCCGTGCCGGGCTGAGATTTTATGAGCACTATCAGCCATATTTCTCCAAACACACATCTTTATTTGTTTTTGATTATTTATGCTCCACTCTAACTTTATAACTCACATCCCTAGGAAAACATTGATCCAAGAGGCAAATGAATCTAATTAGGACCTCTTTCTTCTGTGCTGAATATTGACTTGTTTTGAAAGGTGCCTCTCCATTTCAAGCGAATGTCTCTGGAATCCTCCGTCCCAGTCTCTTTAAGGAAAACTCCTAAACGCTGATGAGATATTTTAGTCCATAAATGCAATCCTGCTCAGATCCATACTGGCGCCAAGTCGTTCATAATGTATCACATTAATTGCAGGATGTCATCAGTGCTCTAATTTCCACCTCTCAGGAAATTCTAGGCACCGGTTGTTTTGGCAGTTGCTGAAGACGTTTCATTCTTTTATTTATTACTTAAATTGAACGAATGCGAATAGACGTGTAACCTCGTACAGGCTGAAACCTGTCAGTCAACAAGGACAGCGTTAGGCCGCGCGATCCATCAGGAATCATCTCAGCGATGAAGAATCTTTTGTTATTCACACAGAAAACTTGCGTTCTGTCTCGATCAGAGAGGAAATGGAGCCTGGCGAAGCGTGCCTCATCCTACATTTGTCTTGAGTCACTGTCCCACGACTGCGTCGGGGCTTGTTCACAGCATTACGCCGCTGGGTTTTGATGTAAAAGCCTCGGCGTTTCGCCATTTCACACAAACCTGATTCTAAAGCATTCTGTTGCGGTCCATGTAGTTGATCTCTCTCTAAAATGGTCATGATTATTTTATTTAGTAACATTAATGGAAGTACATTTGGGGTGGAGGAGTGGGGGGGGGGGGTTGGTGAGGCATTTGCAATTCATATTCCCCTGCATGATTACATTAAGAGCATGTTCTGTCATATTTGATTAATGCATTGTGTTTTCCTTAAAACAGGATTAAAATATGAAAACCGACAGAAATGAGGCTATTACAAAGAGTGATCAATTTTTAATAATCTACTCCAGAGGAGAAAAAAAAATGAAGTGCTGCTCAGAAATGCACTGATCAGGATTCTGCAACATTTTGTAATCAGTGTTGCAAAAACAAAGCTTTGTTTTAAGGCACATTAACATGAGAGGTTGTCGGGCCAAGCTTTTATGTTATGAAGCTTGAATTAGAGATATTACAGAGCACGGTTGCCAGGTGTACATGTTGTACCACGTTTATGTGAAACCGCGCAGATTCGGCTCATTTGTCACGACGTATTTATGCGTCGAAAACTATTTCTCACCGTCTCCTTTTTCCCCTGCACTGCGCGCCGAGTGTATTTACTGTAGATATCTTTTAAATCTTTCCATAATTTACACAAGTAATCATAAAGTTTAATGCACAGTCTTTAATTTCAAACGGGGTGAAAGCAAATAAAGACATAAATAATTAAGAAATACAGGCTTAAATACTGGTTGTGCTAAGACCGTGTTGAGAAAAGAGCTTAAACTGCCAGTTACAAACTCGTACTACGTCTGACATCGCGTTGTCCGGACGTGGTTTTGATTCATTTGTAGCAGAAAGACGCTCGATAAATACAAACACTAACAAAAAATATACAGATTTTTTTTTTTTTTTTTAAATCTTGTAAAAACACAGCAGGAAAATCAGCTTGGGCTCCTCGAGTCAATGTTGAAAGTCATTTTTGAAAGAGTGAGTGTGTGTACACATGCGTGTGAAGGAACCTGGGCCTCCAATTCCACTGTCAGCCATTTAGCCTGACCATGGGTGACTGTGAATTAAAAAGAGGGGCCTTTATGTGCGACCCTGCAGCACAAAAGGCTACACCCATAACTTACAGAGACAGGGAGGCCATTAGCTGCCTCTGCCGGGCCACCTTTACATAATATGCTGCGGGTGTGTGTGTGTGTGTGTGTGTGTGTGTGTGTGTGTGTGTGTGTGTGTGTGTGTGTGTGTGTGTGTGTGTGTGTGTGTGTGTGTGGACTAATCACTGAGCTGAGGAGTCAAACTGCTTTAAGGTCCACACAGAGGGGAGACAAAGCGGGGACGCACAAACTGTGGTGTTACCACTAAAAAAAACAAACACTTTCAGTAAGATCCTTCTCTAATTACGGGCTATTTAATGTCAGTAAATCCTCGTTTAACTCCTATCATATGAGATCAATTGACCCTTTGTGTGTGTTTGTGTGTGAATGGAAGCCTGTTTCTCTAATACTAATCGCATCCATGTGCTCTCCACAAATACGAGGACAAATCAAAACGTCTCTGAAAAGCCAATTATTAATGCTGAAGTGGTGCTTTTTTTCTTTTTTTTTTCGGGTGAGTAAAGACAACAAAGTGTGATCAAGGAACCAAAACCACATGGGCCGGGCTGACGATGCTCACAGAGGAAGTTCCAACAACAAACTATTAGCAGCTGTCTATGGCGGGGTGTGAAGCCCATATGAGCTCTGCTTTGTCCCAAGATAATCACTTTACAAACGACTTTTATTCAAATCCATATAGATTTTCCCTTGTCTTTGTAAATCCGCGCGGCTGCGGCAAATACTTTTATTATTCTTTTATTTATTTTCTCTTATTTTTAATGACTCCACTTATGGTTGGGTGTGTTTGTTTTGCTTTTTTTGCATTACACCAATAAAAACGCAGTAACCATGATGAGCAAAATTGAATTGTTTTGATATTGCTATCCTGCTTCTAATCTTTCAAATAAAGTGAAACACAAGTGCTTATCTCAAACAGTTAGACTCACTATAAAGTTGCTACTTGTTCAGAAATCAGGTAAATGATACTGTGTATCCTGCTTAAAAAGGATTTGCAAACCATTTGGCCTGACTGCTCTTCATATTACCTTAATGTCTCCCAAAAGGCCAAAGCCTAGAATGAATTATTGATAGCCATCATATGGATCGCACACTGTGGCTCCACATGCCTATTAGAGGGTTTTGTTCATTCATTTACGCTAGCTTGGACTGCTGCCTTGAACGACGCATCACTCTTCTTCTTTTACTTTTATCCATTAGCTGTTAACAATAACTGACTTTATGCAGGTTGCTGAGTTTCCAGCAAACAGTGAAAACAAAGTAACGTTGTGGGGATCATTTGCAACCGTCTGCGGTGAACTGAGATTGTACTTCGCTGCCCGATATTTCACCTCTGACACGTCTGGTTAGCCTGCAGTCCATTTAGGCTTTTCTACTTTTCTGCATGGAAATTGAAAAATGGGAGACAACACTTTATGGTGAAACAATAGTTGGGAGGATAATTGCTAAGTTTAAAAAAACAGGAATCTAATTGTGCAGATTCCCCACGGGACTAATATTGAACTATCTTATAAAAGGCTCACAGTATCCCAGCAATGATTTATTGCTGAATTCCAGTCATTTTCAATACATTATAGTTTCCAAATTGTGTTTAAATTGAGTGTAGAGGAGGAACGGCCATTAGGAGATGCAGAAATGAAGATTATATTTAAATATTCATGCCCTCGGTACCTTATTATTGAATCTGTACACTAACAAAATCAATATTAAGTGCAGTTTGACATAAATTTATTTATGAATTTCGACTTTCTAAGTACTTGCATTTTTTCACTCAAAAAAGGATGAGTATAATGCTGTAATGATATCAAAACAGAGTGTCAGAGTGCATTAGTCTGGGAGTTTATGAACCCGCACATAAAAACTCAGAAGCGTCCCCGCGGAAGTGCTTACTAGGCAGAAATGTCGCTTTTTACAAACATCAGTCATTTTACGGGGCCTGTATCGCCGAGCGCTCCTCGGCCGTGTGTGGGTGATAGTTGGAGAAAGATGCAGTCATCTTGTTTGTCCTGAATGAGCTCTTTGTAGTAAGCCTACTTGTATTAAGGCCTGGTCGTGGGACTGTGTAACATTTAATTAAAATGGATGTCTCTCGTTGTGCCGAACCTGTCGCCCTAACTCCGTCTTGTTTCCAGGTCATGTCTTTGTTTAGACAACAGCCCAATGTGACACTTATGACATGAGGATGCTGCGGTTCAGAGGATTTTCTCGTTGCGTGAGTCTTAATAGAGCAGCATAAAATAACATGTGATTGGCTGCCTCTCGCTGAAAGCCTCAAGGAGAATTATAAATATACTGCCGGTAATAAAATATCAATGTAGTCCCTTTTTATATTGTTTTTTTGTCAATGAAAATGCCGCAATGACAGATTTTGCCATCTCTATCACGCTTCGCACACGCTCACATGGATGACTACTTTTAGAATATGATGCATTTTAAAGTTTTCTGTTTATTCTTTTTTTTTTTTATATAGAAATGTGAGCAAAGTTAAAAGGCTCTTTATTGGAGGAGCCACATCTCTGGACACAAGATGATGCCATAAAAGCAGGAAGGCATGAAAAAGCAAAACATCAATCTGAACTAAGAGGGGGGAAGCAATAAATCAGAGAATCATAGCCTTCAGCCCCACCTTTAAAATCATTTAAACAGATTCAAAAAGCTTGATTCTACTCCAGTCTGTCTGTAAGCACCCTTATAAAGGCTTTATGTGCCTTAGACACAGAGGATAAAACCACAAAACCTCATTGAGAGACAGAAAACGGATGCCCTGCTCCAGCGAAGTGGACGCTTTAAACACGAGTATCGGTATCAGGATCGCAGAGCGGAGACAAGTAAATAAGGATCAGGGAAGTCGTCCATCCAAAGTGTTCCTCTAATATGTTTTATAAACCTTTTCAGGTCTCTGTTTCAGCGCTGAGGTCCGCTCACGTGCGGCATTAAAGGGTTTATATAAGTTTATCAGATGCTAAGTACATCTACAATATTATAATTCCCTTACTTCCTTTTTTTAGAAACATGCCAGCTGTTCTGCTTCCACTCACTGCCAATGCAGAGAGCGAATAAAGATGCAACACTGTGTATTAATCTCAGCATCGTCACGGACTGCAAACCCAGCTTTTAAGCTTCATCAATGAGTTGTAATGTCATTTATTTTTACTGAGAGATGTTTAAAAATACACAATTTAAGCTCTTTTTTTTTTGCAAAATAATTCATGTGGAATAACACAATCCTATAATTCCAATTCAAAGCATCAGAGAAATATGACCTGCTTCAACAGGGCAGCTCATAAAAAGTCCATGTCCCTGCCTGCTTTTCTTCTTTTTTTTTTTTTCCTTGAACTTATCTCCACTAAAGAGCTGACACAATGTGCTGGCAAACATGTGTAAAGGAAACGGAAACTCCAATACACCATCTGTCCCAGTGTCTTATAGCTGCACGAGATGAAAAAGGTTTTTGGCACTGTCTGATGAAGCATTTAATGGACACACATCCAACAAAATTAAGAAAAAGGAAAAGAGAAATGAGGTTTTGGGGGGGGGGGGGGAGGATGTTTTCCTGATATTGATACCCCTTTTCCTCTTATATTACAATAATATGACAGAGGGGAAAATGACATGTTTTTAAGATACTGCACATTTTCTCCTGCGTTATAGAACATATTGCATCAGGCAAACACTGGAAAAGGTCAATTTAAAACATTAAAGTATATATATTCAAGAAAAAAGCAGCTTCTATGTGTTAAAGTGTCAAGTATTTAGTGTGACCAACTCTTACACTTGGAAATAAGCACAACCCTGACTCTGTTAAACCCCGGAGTGGAACCCTGATCTTCATGTGACAAATATCTACTGTGAAACAGGTATATTAGGCCAGGTTTATTCAAGACATGCTTGAGCTTTACTTACACGTGTTGTATGAGTTAAACTCATTGATAATCTGCTAATTTATAAGACCAGCTTTCAGTCACATCATTCCAATCCAAATGCCAATGATCACAGAATTTTACAGACTTAAAAACAACAAACCCTTGTTTGCACATTTCTACCGCATTAATATATACACAACAACAATTAAAAACATCTTATTTGGAGTGTATTATGGATGAAGTACATGACTAATACAGGAGATTATGAAAAACGATAAAATAATGAACTTCCTCTAAATAATTAGTAATTTTTACTATGAGAATATGTCTTAATTCTAAAAGAAAAGTCCTCATATAAAGTCTTATTTGCAGAATAATGTGTATGATGATTCAATGTGGAATAATTCCGGTGCAAATCGTCAGTGTGTGGCGAACATACACACAGAAATTGCAACTTTGCAAGTTTTTGGCGTTTACTGACAGGAAGGTGGTGATTTACAGCCGGACTAAAAACACATGTGAATTCACTTCATACTGCAGCTTCCAGTACAGTGAAGATCCATTAAAATGCAATGAAATGGCAACGTGTCATTTGGCACTTTAAGTAGGAAGTGGGGAGAAGAAGGAAAAAAAAAAAGCATTTTTAATCAAGTTCTTCTCAGGAAAAATGATGTGAAACAGTGTGAAACAGCGCAGCGCTATTTTCAATAATCTACACATCCCAGGCAAATAAAAATCTGATAATAAGGCAATAATTGTGTAGCTTAACCAAAACGTGCAAATTGAGAGACGAATGGTTTCAAAGCAGCAGCAGCAGCTTATTATCAGACAGGCTCTACCAAGGGGAAACGCAATCACTTCACAGCCAAACGTCTCATT
Organism: Microchirus variegatus; assembly: GCF_963457635.1. Taxonomy (NCBI): domain Eukaryota; kingdom Metazoa; phylum Chordata; class Actinopteri; order Pleuronectiformes; family Soleidae; genus Microchirus; species Microchirus variegatus. Next base: position 19,703,653 of record NC_139810.1, read on the forward strand.
CATAGTTTTTCCCCTTAATATTACTTTTAGCACATTCGCTTAGTTAAGACACTTTCTGATGAATGGGGATTTTTTTTTCTCTCTCTCTCTCTCTCTGTGTGTGTGTGTGTGCGTTTCGTAGTGAAATGTTTTCATTGGTCCCTATGTGTCCTCTGTCTGTTTCAACCCCTCAGTCCTCTTTCATCCCTGTTCACCCAAGAAATGGAATCATAAAAACCATTCATGCTAAATGAAAAAGGGCATCATAAAGCTGCATTACACTGGAGTACACTCCTCTGCACCTTCCATCCTTATCAATATCACCCTTCGTCTGTGCATGCATCCCTCTTACCCCCTTCCCCACCCTTCCTGCGCCTCTTGAAACAAAGCATAAAAGCCTTAGAAAGAGGCACAATCTGTCATTCCTGTAATATTAGATAAAGTCTTTAAAAGCTGAAGGTCTAGGTGTCCCCCCCCCCCTCCAGCCCCCCTTCAAGACAGCAGTCTTTAACACTGCTGCTCTGGATTAGAGGCAAAAAGAACTATATATTATTTGCAGAAGAGCTTAGTGAGCAGAGTCTCAGCCTATACATATAAGTCAATTTATATTAGATTTTCCATACATGCATTTTCGTGTTACCGTCAATATGCAAAAAAGGTACTTACTAACAAATAATGCATAATGTACCAGAGGCAGGGCATCAATAACTGCATTTGAGCTTTAAAAGAAAATGCAAAAAGGCCGAGCATAAAGCAGGGCCGTATAAAATAAACAACACATTAAACACGAAAACGTCAAAAATATAAAGATGGCTCTTTGCTCGGGAGACAGCGAGTCATTTATCTATGAAGAGGAAGAGGAAATAAAAAGGCGCCATCGCCCAGCTCTTGTGTATTTCATTTACTAACAAAGTCAGGTTATCTGTTTACAGATGAGGCTCTTCCTCCTGCAAGACCCCCACACCCCCACCACCACCACCGCCACCACCACCCACACACCCCCCCCATCACAGACGCTGAGACCGGAAGAAAAAAGGCGACAGGCGCAAAATGAAGCAAACATTTACGCCTCTCATCATCCGAGCTCACCCTTTCAATGAGCAAAAGAAAGAAAAAAATATGTTATTTCACAGCAAATTGTTTGCATTGTTTTCCGGGTTAAACATTTTTATCCACCGACAATCACTGGATAAAAGAATCAAACAGTTACTTAAGGCGGCAGTTTGGGAGAGCACTCTTGAATACAAAACCTGTCAATGTACACCTCCTTCGGGCACATTGGTACACCACATAACACATGTTCCTCTCTGCTGGCTGGCTCAGAGTGGAGAGGATGCTGTGTAGTTTTGTGGTGAGGTGTACTGTTGCTTCTGTTGCATTTTCTCCCACTGGTTTGACATTCAAGATCGCTCAATTATGTATGAACGGCAAGCAATATCCTTTACCATCAGGCCCCAATGTAACATATTTCATTTTCAAGGGCTGCAGAGCACAATCAGACCCTCTGTGTAATTACGACTTATTAAAAATGACTCCAAATTATCAGTGGATCTGTGGGTTGGTGTCTGGGTCCAAACTGAGAGCTGCTGCACTATATTACTACTGCGGAATAAAAATAAATGCGGCGGATGCGGGAAAAGATCCCTGCCCTTAAATCGCTAAACACTAGAAATAAATAAAAGGAAAATCACAGCCATTATTGGATTTGTAAGCATGTATGTAATGTGACAGAGAGCACCTTCCGATTTTCCCTCTATCTATAAAAATGAGTGGCCTTGGGGAATAAGCCTGGTTGGGAAGCAACCCTCAATGACTTGTTACCACACACTTTAAGCACTTTCGTGACCGTTTCTTTGCTCCTTATATACAATCTCATAATGAGAAAACACAGTTCAGCAGAGAAAAGACATCTCAAACAGCATGTTTACCCCTCACACAACATGGAGGAATTAAAAATGGATGAGCACCCCATCCATTATTTCAACCTCCAAATGGCAAAATCTGTATAAAGCTCTGAGTATCCGTCTGGGTGAAAATAAATAAATCAAATATGCACTTCAGTGTTTCCTGCTCTTTTTCTGCACAGGATACAGTGTGGGCACATCCTGCTCTTGAAAACATCATGAGCTTTCTAAACGTATATAAATAAATCAGGAGTTTTTCAATTAGCCATCGCATCTTTTCTGTTAATTCAAATGATTTTGTCACTTTTCCGGGGCAGGGCATATAAAATTTAGATCACTTCTCCTCGCACCGTCGTCCCACGTGGGTTTTCTCTATCTGAACTATTGTGATTTTGTGAACACAGCGTGTCAGATGTGATTTTGCTGTAAAGTCATTAATTATACGCAACATCAACGCAATGTGGGGGGAAAAACGTTGAAAAATTTAAGCATCGCAAGACAAATGCGTGCTGAAACAAGGAAAAGAAGCACTAACATTCACAGTTTTTCAATGAATAATACATGGATATGGTGTTCTTTTTCCGCCGCTTCACAAGAACCTCATCCAGTCTGACTTCACCGTCACTCGCATCTTAAAATGCATTTCAAAAAAATAAAAAATAAAAAGATGTTTTATGACTTTTATGACTTTTCACATGCAGCGGTGCTGTTTGCGTCCTCTCATTAAGGGAATTGTTGACTATATGAGTCATTGTTCTATGGGCTGATTGCATTAGCAGCCCGTGTGTACACAACTGGAAAAACAGCAGGAGAGTGAAAAAGAGTCACGAGTCGCGACAACAACGCGTGTGCGATTCAAACTAATTTGAACACGTGAAACCGGCATTGAACAACAAGCGTTTAAAAAAGGCCAGAAAGTTCAGATCCTCGCACACTCGTGAGCGTGAGGAACGACAATCATCAAATGCTTTTTTTTTTTTCTTTTTTCTTTTAAAGCATTGGAGCGTTCTCTGTTCGCTCTCTTTGCAGAACAAAGTTATAGACAATATTAACTGGCTTGTAATTACCTCACCGACTGCATTTTCAACAAGACTGAACAAAAGTAATCCAGCCTGTGTTTTATTGTGGCTCCCCAGCCGCTCACCTAATGGCAGCCGCGTGTGCTATACATAAAGGTGCAAAGGAGGGAGATAAACTGTTGGTGCATCACGTCGTCGACAGCAGCTTACACGACCTGCCCTCTGAACTCTGTTAACCAAGACAGACAAAGACGTCCATCGCTGGCCCGCCAAACAACTTTGCCTCATTTTGAAGGTATTTTTCATGGCTCCCTTTACACAGTAATTATATTCCAAATCATTATGTGTTGTAAAGTCTATTGACCCCTTGTAAACTTATATTTACCAAGCTGGAACAGTTAATGAAATAGTCTTTTAATTAGCACTCCTCTAAAGGGTGGAACATCTGAAGGGGTCCCTGTTTTGTTTTGGCTTTGTGGTTGACTGAATGGTGCAGATCCACTGCTCTAAGATAAAACACTAATATCTTAATTAAGACGTGCCATTTAACTGTTTACAGTCAAAGTCAACACCGTTGTGCACACGTCTGTTCCAGAGGCGGCACCTGCAGTACAGGAACATTCACCGCGCCATGAATCAATAAAACAATATCATAATTTCTTCTTTTGTTGTTTTGTTTTTTTTAGGGCCAGGTCGTTTTTCAAGCTTGACTGATTGAAAGTGGTCTCAGTACTCAAGGTAACAACTGGAGAGGGGGTGAGGGGGTTCTTTGCTGCTTGTATAATGCAGTCTTTGGCAGGCTCTCTCTTTGTATTAGATACATTAGGAAGGAAATGTGCAGTAACTTAAAAATGCTCATGTGAAAAAACATGGAATGTATTAAATTAATGGTCTCTTTTGCCTCGGGGCAGTAATGAAAAGGGACCCCCAATGAGTTCATTTTTCACGGCTTTGGTTATGCATTCAACACTCTAATTGAATTTCAATGTAAGTTTTAGAAAGTCTTTATTACACCGACTCTTGATGTAAATTACATGTGATCTGTCGTGGGACTTTCACCCATTAAGTAATTTAATTGTGACATGCACTTTCCACACACCTCATGCTTTTATGCCTATTCTTCCTTATCTAAATTGTCAGTTTCTTCTATTATTGGTGCTGTTTATGTGGATTGAGGAAAGGATTCTGCATGTACTTAAAAGGAGAAATTGCTCGTCTCCCCCCCCATCCTAAGAGACGGGAGAGCAGCCGACAGCTAAAGTATACTGGAATACGCGCAAGTCACAAGGATTTCTGGGATGTTTGCAGATGAATGCACACTGCGCATTTTAAAGTAGATTATTAGATTTGTCCTGTGAAGAGAGGAAAATATAGGATTCAAAGCAAATGGAATTTAAAATGTTTCCTAAATTCTTCACAACAGCCAACACCTTTTATCACAGAAGGCAAAATAAAAATGTACGTCCAGGAGAGATCAACAGAAATTATTATTATAAATCATTTTTTATGAGTGTGTGCTTGTTATGTGTTGCTAACGCTGTGAATCGTTTCCTCAGACCTGGAGCCTGAAGGCAGATGTGACTTTTGTCTGTCTCCATCTAGTGTTTCAACCTGAACTTTCTGAGCTTTTAGAACATAAATAAATCAAACAACAACAAAAACATGCTCGCACGCAAAGGAGGCGGAAATGTTAATCACAAACTGTATGTTTCTCATCACAAACAGAGGACACATGTGAAAGTGCATGAGCGATCTGGAATACTGGGGCTGAAGTGACCGGATCGTTAGCGGGGGGAAGAGGCTTGACCTGATATTTCCTCTGTTGTTTGGTCAGGAAAGGGACGTTATTGTAAAAGGGCTGTAAAGATAAATAACCTTCCCGTTTCCATGGCAAAGGCACAAACAGTAGCTGCTGAAGACAAAAGAGCGGCAGACAATAAATCCAACACTGTCAATTTTGTTTAGTTTTCAGAGTGTTTTTGAGGGAAATATGGTTTCAAAATAAGCCGTCACGTCCATTTTTTCCATGGAGAAAGGGAAATCGGATCCGTTTTTTTTTTTTCAGCTTTTTTCTGAACAGGTCACAGTTTCGTCTTGCGTATTTTTTTCCAGGCTACGCCATCCTGATTGGTAATAGGAATATGTGACACCATATTTTGCCCTTGTATCAGGAAACTCCTTGTACAGCTGTATACATGTTTTTATAGCCTTTGAAAGAAAGGGTATTGTTTTAAATTCCTAAGATGCTTTGTCCAGCCTTCAAATTTAAGTGGAAAACCATCCCAGGCGCTATTTTTTTCACAGGCTAAACAATCATGAGTGGACATGTGCCACAGAGTTCAACCAGAGTTTAACTCAAGTTCACCTTTTCTTACAGTACAAGTGTACACAAACATTAAAAAAAAGGAACTCTATGGTTCAAGATGTTCCTTAAATTAACAGCTTCAGGTTCAACTCTTTCATCACCACCATCACCCCCACGGCTGCCCTCTCTGTCCCCCCCCCCACCCCAACATTTACCCATCTCCCCATCGTCAGGGGGGAAGCGAGCCTCATCAGAAGTGAGGCGTGATGAGGAGCGGCCTTATCACTCCAATACAAGAGCAAACAGCGGAGTCTTTACAGCATGTCGTCACAGCGAGATAACTGCCCTTTAAGAAGCCCAAAGACATGACCAATCCCAAGTAGTCTTTTATCTTGACAGTTTGCCTCGCTTTGTTTGCCTTTTCTGTGAAGCCGGGGTATAAAAGAGCACCCTCTGTAAGCTGCGGCTGATTAGGATCTAATTGTTAACAGTCCCTTTGCCTTTTTATTATCAGCATAGGGTTGCCATACATGCAGTAGGTAACGGTCTTTTCGGTGTTATGAAGCACTCTTCCCGCGCTGCTCTTGTGTTACTCAAGTACTAGTTAGCACTAAGGTGGCATGAGAGGAGCCCCCAGCTCGTCGACATCAACAACAACAACAAAAACAACATCAACAAACAGGAATTGATGGCGAGTGTTTATTATCTGGTTTAATTGCTCCTCATCTGGAGGATCTGACAGTTGCGGTTAATGAGAGCGGGAGTGGAGGCATGTGCAGTTGGCAGCGAGCTTCATAGTCTAAGACGTGCAACTGTGTGTGTGTGTGTGTGTGTGTGTGTGTGTGTGTGTGTGTGTGTGTGTGTGTGTGTGTGTGTGTGTGTGTGTGTGTGTGTGTGTGTGTGTGTGTGTGTGTGTGTGTGTGTGTGTGTGTGTGTGTGTGTGTGTGTGTGTGCGCGCGTGCGTGTGTGAGTGCGGTGAAAAAAGGATCGACCACATTCCAGCTCATAGCAGCACAATGGCAATCATCAAATGATTCATCAAATTGTCAGAACAGACCACTAAATCAAGAATTTCAAGTCAATCCTGAGGCCTCTTCGTACTGTAACCTGTGTGTCACTGCTGCAAAAATTCTGCTATAAATGCACCTGCACACACACACACACACACTACCACACTAGCCCCTGTGCAGGCCGTGTCCAGTAATCAGATGCCGAGCAAAGACAGGATATCACTGAAATCGAGCCTCTTCCTCAATTTTTCATCTGGCTTGCAGCAGACCTGGCAAAGGTCCAGAGAGGGACCTCCCTGACATTGTGCCTTGTCACGCACACACATCCGTGCATGGTGTGACAAAGAGAGCATCAGCACCAGGAGGCCTTTAGGATCCTCATAGAGGGCCTGCGGGAGGAGAGGAGCGATGTGCTCTCCTTCTGCAGAAAACGGGTGGGATTGTACTTTTTACCGACGCTATTGCCACATAACTGAATGCCAGACGCACATTAACACCGATATAAACACAGATCACCGCAACCACCATCACACGCTCATTGTCCCATTCATAAATTTCTCCTGTTGAGAAACACGGGCATTTTTTTAAACAGGGCACGCACGCCCCTTTTACTACTCCGACTCAGCAGGCTCACATGGGAACGATTAGGGGCATACGCAAGTTTGGCAAAGGTTCCTAGCAACCAGCTGCATCTGTTTTTATTTACCTTTCACTCTGGTGCTGGATAATGTCATGAGCACATCTGCTACTGTGCAACGTAACCGTGGTTACATGCGTGGTTGACCCATGATTCTGTAATTACCCGCCAAGCGAGATGAAGAGGCCCAGCAAACCACTCAAAGCCACACAGAGCCTTCCTCCCCCGCTTCCTCCTCCTCCTCCTCCTCCTCGCGCCTGTGGAGTGGCATGAAACTGTGTCTGCTTGAGAGCTGGAAGTCGGAGAGCAGAGGAAGTTGAAGTGGCATTTAATGACCCAAAGTTGTCCACAATAGTAATTTTGACTTCATTTCTGTGCCATTAAATTGCCAGTCAGTTAATGACACTCTCTAACGGCGTTACTCTCAAATGAGCGGAGATGTGATATATACTTATCAAATTTCCAGCTCTAAACTGACCCGATTGTTTGTTTGTGGTTGCGTGGCACGAGCTGTGCAGACTGTCACTCAGACCCAGCGCTGGGCTGCTCTGGGAAGTCTGAAAACACACTTAACTCGAGATTTTTTATTCATATTTGCAGCTAAATGGAGGAGTCTGAACTATTGATGTCTCGACAGAGTGTTCAATGTTTAGGTGGAAGATTTCTGCTGTGATGTTTTACAGTTGTGAATTAAACTAGCCAAAAGTTTTCACTTTCACCAAAGGACTCCAGTTTGTTTGAAATTCTGTAGGTTCACGTCTTTACACGGGCAACCTCAAAGCAGCCAATCAAGAAAGGACTTGTTTGTAATGATGATGAGTGATTATGAGCAATAACAATGAAGACCATATATGGATCACTTCACAGAAGCAGAGTGTGTGTGGGGGGCTGGGTGCCACCATGCTTAGCATCTCCCAGATGTGCAAACCATATGCTCGGACTGAAATTAAAACAAAAAAGAAACAGTGAAACATGAAAGGGATTTTTAACTTTGTAAAGACAGTTAACAGTCGATACAGATAGGGTAATGGCCGAGAAAGGCCACATGAAAGAAGCGGGGATGTTGGCGTGCTTTTTGCACCACTTATTCCATTTCCTGCTCATAAGTTCACTGAGCAGATGGGGACCAAAGGCACAAGGAAGTTTAGATTTTCTGCCCCACAGCCCATTGTATATGATGCATGTAACTGCGCAACACTGCACTGTTATCATTTACAGGCGCTTTGGTGCATACCAAGAGGTCACAATAACAGAGGTGAAAAAAAAAACAGGGGACACAAAAAAACCATCTTCAGCCGCTTAAGTCAACAGAATCTGGTCCATATTTTTAATTTGATCATTTGATTGATTTTTTTTAAAGCATGTAAATCACTACGCTGGCAACATTTTCCTCTCGTTATGGTTATTTCATAATTAACATACAGCTCAAACAGTAATGCAGGGGAAATAGCAACAAAGGGTGAAAGTAAGTTCATGGCAAAAACATTGAAACCTGGTTAATTTGGAAAAGAGCACATGAAGGCAGGCTGCGCTCAAGACGAAGAAGTCAGAAAACACATTCAACACTGCCCTCTACCGTCGACACTGTGTGCTGCAACACATGTTACAGAAAGCATCGCCTCTGCAGCTGAGCAGTCAGAAACATGACACGTTTTCTTCTCGGGAGAAAACATTTACACAACATCGAGTTCACCCTAACAAACACGAAAGTGTGATATTCATCACGGGCAAGAAGTGGCATTTTTAATAACTGTCTCCACAGTTTTCTCTGGTGCCACCAGCCATAACTGCCGAGTCTTCTCTACATCAACCTGTTGTGCTGCTTGGGTAGACACATGTTTATTCAACGCCTGCCTTGGTTGTGTCTGGACAATGTCCACCCTCAGGCAGCGGCTGGCAGAGGTCTGGCTGTATTTCTGCTTGTATAATCAACGTGCACATCGCTGACTGACCACAGCCTTTCCTCGAAGACAGCAAACAGACATGCATCACATGGAACCAGTGAGAAAAACAAAAGGAATGAACCCAGAGGCCTTACAGCGCTGGGTGATATTAAAATACGGTGTTTGCTTTGGTGCACTGAATTATGATGTTTCCGTTGGCAAACGTTCTGACAGTTAGTCACAAATGTTGTCAGGTTTCCACTCTTTCCAGATCCACTTCAGTTTTGTTCCTGACTCTTGCCAGTTGTGTTGAATTGTTAGACATTCTTGTTATTTTACAACCTCTGTGTGGAAAGTCAAGTCCGCGGCAGTTGCACTGAAGGAAGCTTCATGTGTCATCGTCAAACTCGGAGGATAAATTCCCACGTGGAATCTTTGTCATCTCTTCAGCGTGAGAATTAAAACTGCCGCCCTCTGAACTAATTGCAGAAAAATGCCGCCATGTCACGTCATCTCTTGGATTGTCTTGTTCGGTGTCTCTACGAGGACGGCGGAGTGATCCGATAACAGTCATTCTGTAGTTAAACTCTTATTTATAGGGTTGAGCGTGGATGAGTCTGTGATGTTTGGATCAGGAGAGGATGTGATGTGAGTTGCAGCAGGCCCAGCTGTGGGGGTGTGAGTTCATCATTTTTTAGGAAAGGTGAAATTAATTCTTTAATTAAGATCTAAAAGTGATTTTTATGACACCACATTTCCGAGTAATATGGCAGATTAATCGTTCAGGATCATTTACCCAACTTTATTAACTTTCCCTGTAACAACAACACTAACATCTATCTCAGTTTCCCAGCATTTATGGAATACCGTTTCATTATTATTGTTATTATTCCTCCATTGTGACTCACTAATTAAAGTACATTTCTTCTCAAATGTGTTTAACTCACTGCTAGCTCTCTTGAACGTCTGAGACCTACATATACACTCATTTGACACCAAAAGGCTGTTTTTGTAGGGGGGCTTTCACATTTTTTCTTTTATGCTCACCTTAAATCTAAAATTAAAGGTCTAATGAGTACGAACTAGCGACATCGAATGGTGAGACTGCAAAATGGAGGCCTTCTACACTCCCTTATCCCTTTACAAGGCACATCAGGGAACAACGGTGGCCTTTGTCTTCCAGAAAGAATGTCATTCCTCCTCTTTTGTGTCGCAAGATTCCACTTCAAAATACAAGACGTACAAAGTGGCTGATTTGTCCTCTGCTGTAGAAACGTAACAGTGCAAGGCCCCTGTTTAAAGTACTTATTCTAAAGCTATAAGAACCAAATGATTTCTTATTTTAAAGTGGTTATACAGTTATTCACATATATGGGTAACATCTTCATACTGGACCTTTAAGCCGTTTGTTTTTAGGATTGTGTGACACCAACATGCACAGATCTCAATCCTAAAGATAGATTTTTTTTTTTTATTAAATTGTGACAGTAAGAAGAATATTTGCAAGTCACAAAGGGAGGTTTGGTTAATAGGTAGTAATGTGTTGGATTTCTGAACAACAATTAAATGATAATACTGATAAATACAGGCTTAAAAAGTGTAATAACATTTCCTCAGGATACAGTCACACGTATATGAAAAATATCAAAATCCTCATTTCTTGAAGATATAAGCTCCGACACATCTCTCTTTGGTTTTTGGCCTATCTTCTTGTTTACCATATATCACTTTTATATTTACTTCTATCTTACTTTAAACTGTGTGAAGGGTGCTAAAGTTGAAAGATTAAGCGACTGACTGCGCGACAAACAAAATTAAGTGCCTGGTGTGACAACAGTAAAAGCCTCGCAATGGCTAGTGGTCAAAATATCATCTGATAATTAATCACCACTTTGGTTTTACTGTGCTCATCAGCAAAACACTCACCTGTGCATGGCAGTGTGTTCTCCATGGTCCAATGCATTTTGTGATTTGTCTCTTTGAAGGTGAGCACGACGTCCACCCTGTAGAAGGACTGCAGGAGTTGTTTGCTGTCTGCACAGGCCTGTGAAACAAACCCAGTTTGGATGTTTTATACTGAAATGAATCCTTTTGAGAATAATTATGTCAGAAATTCACCCAAATATTAGACACAAAGTATAATACTCTGATATGGATTAGCTTGTTGTAAGAGCACCCACCTTGGTCTGGAGTATTTGGGTTGTAGGAATGACCAGGGACACAAATTCCCCCGTCTCATGCACAGTGAAATTATTGGTCTGGTTCACAGACACATCCCTGACTGTCAGTCCCTCACTGTCAGAGCTGCCTCGCTTGGTCAAGCCCATGCGTCTCTTGAAAATGTGCAGCACTGTCTCCTCCGCCATGAAAGTAGTCACTAAAATAACAACAAGGATGAAACACTGAATGTTACAGGGATCAGCAGTGGAAACACAACTACTGAGTGCATTTACTCGATCAATTTAATTAGTAACTAGAAAAGCACTCGGAGAGCGCAGACCTCCGACAAGGCAGCTCGGCGCCTACAAAATACACCCTGCCGGCGTGCAGCATGTACAGATCACGCCCACAAATTAATCACTTGTTCCTGGTCCAATTGCGGACATTTCCTGAAAATTTCATCCAAATCATCCGTCCGTGACTCGAGTTATGTTGCTAACAGACAAACAAACAAACAAACTCTTACGAAAACATATACCTCCTGGCATAGGTCTACAAAAGTGAAATACGTTTTCAATTTCCATTCCATGTTGTGCATTTTTTTTTATCCTATTTTTATGATAAAGTCCTACAATACCTTTATGGTTTTAAACAACAATTCCTACAGATGTTTACATTCAAATATCCCCTGCATATCATTCCAAAAATGTAACACTTAATGTGCAATGCAAATTTGCCATTTGTACTTTTACTCATGAATCTCCATATATGAACTACATATATTCTAATCTGAGTACCTCTCCCATACAAGGTGGGCTAAATATGTTGAAGCCACAATAATGTGGCAAAGAAAAAGAACGTCCAGATCTCACACTCTGCTTCGTTCTTACCGTTTGGACAAACAGCTTCCATGCTGTAGGCATACTGACCACTGACCAGCTTCAAGGCCAAAAACTCTGCTTCTTCATCCAATACCTATGTTAATAACAATTACACAAATTAAAATTTCATATGCAGTCTTGCAAATGGTCACTAGGTGGTAGTATGATGCAAGAGCTTTCTTACCTCAACAGGGCTCAGGATGTCACTCCTTCTGCCTTGAACTACAATGTCAGGTCCATTTATCACAATGTTCATCTGGATCAGGCTGGCATCCTCGACAGCCACAATGAGGTGATCGCTCAGAGACAGTGACCACTGTAACTGTGACACAAAAAAAATAACAACAAATAACAACACATGACAAAAAACACACAATAACAGTCAAAAACGCTCATCCATACACATAAACACATATATTTGCACAATTATAAAGCATACCTCATTATTCCAGTTGTCATGGGGAACTTGTCTAATCACCTGAAGGCACACAAATCTTGTCAGAATAACAAAACCATGTAAAACTGCAAATGAAAAACATTGTACTGTGATGAACTCAGCTGTGCATTTACCTGAATAAACTCTGGGTTACACTGGATTCTCTCCCTGCTGGGCAGCACAGAGACCACAGGACACGTCATTATGAAGCTGTGAGGTCGGCCTCCGAATCGATTTATCCTCTTCACCAAATTCAGCGTGAGAACATGGAAGCCATGCTAAATATTGACAGTGAAATCAGACATTTGTCACCACAATGCTGACTGCAGAAGGTCACGTGTATTTCTTGAAAGAGTGACATACCTGCTGTCGGACAAAACATCCAGTGTAACTGACTCTAAAAATGAAGTTCTTGTCGGGGTCTTTGTGCAGTGAAAACCCGCAGGCAGACAGCTGGAGGTTTAGATGATCCAACGAGGCAAGGTTGACTTTATGGAAAAGAAAAAAGGTGAATCTGAGACAAATCATTTCATGCCACATTTACAGCATAATCTGTTGCCTCTTACCTGACCCCACAATTACCTTGGATTCGTAAGGCCCCAGACAGCCAGACTCCCAAGCCTTCAATTCTTGCACGGTGAATCCACATGTCCATGTAGTCAGAGAAACATGCCACATCTCCCTCTGGAATTACAGGTAAACAAAACATCCAGGTACCACCATGTGAAAACACTGCAAACATTAGGAGTTAGTGTACTGCAAATAAAGATTTACCTGTTGCTGTTGCCATTGCACCAACCCAGTCTCTTTCCTGATTGGACGTCACAATCCTCGTGATAAGACACTGTAAAACACTAAGTGTGTCGAATTAATGAAAATTATATTTTTAACACTGTGAAGTCCATGAAGTCAATGTTTGCACAAAAACATGTCACTTACATAGTTCTGAGGAGGTAGCCAAATCGTATCTGATCCATAACAGGTCCACGACAGGTCCACAGAAACACCAGTGGGTCTCTGACTCTGGCCTATTTGTAGCCAAAGTGTAGCTGGGCTGATGTCACTGGGGGGGGGGGGAGTAAAAGAAACACAGGTGTGTTTACTCCGACTTGTTAAAGGAAAGTGACAAAAAGGTAATAAATAACAACTACTGTATTTGCATGGATGGTTACTGTTTTTTTTAAAGCAGTAGTAAACTTCCAGGTTGAAACATTCCATCATGAAATAATCAAAATGTTTAATTTCTGTCTGTCTTTTTAAGATATACATATCATTCACACACACTAAGGGCATAATATACAAACAAAAACAAACAATTCGACCCCGAAACTGCCAGATAAGCCCTAATTCAATTTTATTTCACAAGAAATGGTCAATAAATTGAGTTGGTATGCACTTTTAAATATATTTTAACTGATGACAGAGATGTGTTGTGTGTTCTCAAGCTGGATAGTGTTTACCATGCGGCACTGAGATTCATTACCAACTGTGGTGCCCTTATTCATCATTCTATTCTAAAGTGAACTGGACACCACAGTCTTGAATCTTGTCATTTAACAAGGAAACATGCAACCTGGTTAAATAAAGGTTAAATAAAATATCATAATTCTCCTACCAAAAAAAATAAGTTTTTTTGATTACCTTAAAATGTTTCAACCACTCAGCAGGGTCACCTGATGTCAACATGTCACGTTAATAAAAACATATTTTTCTTTCTGACTGAACGGAACTTACGCTCTAGTACATTACCAAGAAGATATTATGAACCTTTTTGGTTTGATTTGAGCAAATTATAGTTTTAGGCATATAATAATGTTTCACATTTCACGCTTATTAAAAGTCACAGTGTGTAGGATCTAGCAAAATCTACTGCTTGAAGCTGGATATCTTTCACTTCACCCTTCCCTTCCAAGCAAAATATGTTTAGTTTGTCCATTAAAAACAGGGTAATCCAAAATGGATGCCTCCACAGAGAAGGCCCACACTCTGGACCTTTAAAGAATTTGAAAAAGTTCTGAAAAAATATTAAATCACCTTATTAAAGGAAAAGTATGACGCATGATAAATATTAAATAGAACATTTATTTGTGTTCACCAAAAAAGTTCATCTCTGTGGTTACATTTGAAAGGGTCCACCAGGAACATTAAATTAATTTAAATCAAATATGTAAAAATATAAACTGGCTACGGGTGATTTAAGGTGAAACATTGAAGTAAATGATGCTTATTTTTTATTTGAACATCCTCACCAGTGTGCCCTCCCAACGCGATGATGTCATTTTTAACAAGGTGAGTGGCATCATGGTGTGCGGCCATTTTGTTAGCTACCGTTGAGGTTACAGGGGCTAGCTACTTTGCTCTGACGATTGGGTGCTTACATTTCAGTCAATTCGTGAACGTGTCGGTTTTTTTCTTTGGTAGCAACATTCTACTACACGCCGACACACAAGAGGAGCGCTTACGTGTTTGCTGGTACCGCGCTAAACTGGATGACCATTCATATTTCAGTTTGCTAGCCTGTTAGCTCAACCGGCTAACTCATCTGCGCGTGTCGTCAGATGAAATTAAAACAATCGGCTTTCATGACCACCACTCGTTTAATATCATAGGGCTGTGACTTGCGTCTTCACACAGTTTGTGACTGCTCTTCTACGTCGTTGCTTTGCCCGGTTAGCAGAGCTACTCTTTAGCGAGGATCAACGTTTTTCAAACTAGTGTGCATCATCCCGGTGTTAGCTGATACTAACTCTGAGCTCCGTCAGCTGATAGCTTGTGGACCAGCACTCAGTCTCTCGGGCCATGTCGGAGCTATACATCCGTGTGGCTGAGGATGAAAGCGAGGAACCCATGGAGATTCCCTCCGAGGATGATGGGACTGTTTTGCTCTCGTCGGTGGCCGCTCAGTTTCCAGGGGCGTGCGGGCTGCGCTACAGGAACCCGGAGTCCCAGTGCATGAGGGGAGTCCGGCTGGTGGAGGGTGTCCTTCATGCACCCGAGAACGACTGGGGAAGCCTGGTCTATGTCGTCAATTATCCCAAAGGTGAGGTTTGTATAGGTACGAGTATGTTTTTTTTATATCCGTATCTCTATGTGAATCACCATTCACTGTAGATGCAGCCAGACTGCAAACACTCCAGTTTATTAGGTACACCGAGCTACAATGCTAGCTTTCTGTTACTATTATGGTTTTAATGGTGACAACTGCTGGTGATTTAACTTGATTCAGTATTTCGGTGCTTTTGATTGAGTAACTGCTTTTGTCAAAAATGTTTTTAGTGTTTCGTCTGACCTAAAGTTAACAATAAACACCCCTTGGCATAGGGTAACGTTGAATATGGCTGCAGCTATTAATAATTAATTATTAAACTGACCATTTTGATAAGATTTTGGAGTTTGATTGAGTATTTTATGTTCTGCGATGTCAGCCACTTCAATGTGAATATGTTTGGGGGCCAAAACATAAACCACAGACAGCCGTGCTGCCTCTGTTACTTTTGTTGTAGCAACAACATAGCTCACTACTGTTTATTGGGGGCCCTCATGTTTTTCAACATGATAGTGGTGCTGCTCTGAACAAAGCCTGGGTCCATAAATAATTTCATGAGATTGGTGTACAATAACCTGAATAGCATTCACTGAGCTCTGACCAGGGACGAAGTGCCACACCACTGGCAATCCATCAAATGATGAGTGGAATAATCCGTGTTCCTCTGCTTCTATAGTGTGATTAAGTTGCTGGACGTCACTAAACCACCCATAGGTTATTGGTTTGAATCTTTGCTTTTTTGGGAGGTGTGTATTTTCATTTCATTGACCTTTCTCACTCGCATAATTTTGAATCTGCTCTCCACAGACAACAAAAGGAAGATGGAGGAAATAGACGCTGCTTCAGCCGTTAAAGTTAAGAGGGGCTTTCAGAAGACATCAGATCTCATTGTCCTCGGGCTGCCATGGAAAACGTCTGAACAGGACCTGAAAGACTATTTCGGTACCTTTGGGGAGGTCATCATGGTGCAGGTAAGTCTCATACGGCTGGGAATTTTGTCTTTTCAAATCAATATTTCTGAGCTTGTCATTCGCTGTGATTAAATTTAAATGTTCTCTTCTGTGTTGGCTGCAGGTCAAGAGGGATGCAAAAAATGGCAACTCAAAGGGATTTGGATTTGTCCGTTTCACTGACTATGAGACACAAACCAAAGTCATCGCTCAGAGACACATGATCGATGGACGGTGGTGTGACTGCAAACTTCCTAACTCGAGGGTAAGTTGATGAGTTTCTTCAACTCTGAGTAAAGCCTGGTATAATTATACCCAGCTGGTGTAGGGCAGGAGGATGGACCACCTTTAAGGGTCGCCAACACAACAGAGTTCAGTTTTTTTGTCAGGAAATTGTGGCAGTTTTCATTTCATGATTTGTTGCGAGATACAATTGTAGATCATGTGATTCACGACCGTCTCCTTGTCCTCTCAGATGTGTCCCGATGAGCCGATGCGGAGCCGTAAAATCTTCGTTGGCCGCTGCACAGAGGACATGACACCTGATGACCTGAGGCAGTACTTTATGCAGTACGGTGAAGTTACAGACGTCTTCATCCCCAAACCTTTCCGTGCTTTTGCATTTGTCACGTTTGCTGATGATCAGGTGAGGCTCGTCTTAAATGGCAGATTAATAGATATCATACAAGATGGGGAAGTTGGCGTGTGCCAAATGACTTTCTGTCCACAACATGTGTTACTGCATTGCTATATTACAAATTACAATCCTAATAATGCTAGTCGTAGGACATACGATTCGATTTGAGTGATGTAATAACTGCATGTGATAAGATCTTGACTGCAGCGGTAATCAACTCCTCACTACTTCTTTCTCAGGTGGCCCAAGCCTTGTGCGGAGAGGACTTGATCATCAAGGGTGTCAGCGTTCACATCTCCAACGCAGAGCCCAAACACAATAATAGTAGGCTAATGATGGAGCGCGCGCGGTTTGGGGCTGGTGGGTTCAGTCAGGGTTATGCCAGTAATCGTGGTGGGCTTGGCAGTGGTAGCAGTGGGGTTAACTTTGGGGCTCTCGGTCTAAACCCGGCAATGGTGGCTGCTGCCCAGGCAGCTCTGCAGAGCAGTTGGGGAATGATGGGCATGCTGGCTAACCAGCAGGGCCTGACCACAACCGCCGGCACAGCCACTACAACCAGAGACCAGACCTATAGCTCTGCTAGCACCAGTTTCAGCAGTCCCAGCTCAGCTAGCCTTGGCTGGGCTGCAGGCACTAACCCTGCCTCCAACAGTGGCTTCAGCTCTGGCTTTGGCACAGCAATGGAGTCCAAGTCTTCTAGCTGGGGAATGTAGATAGTTTAGAGTTGACCTTTCTTTTCTTGTTTTAATTTTACCCCCCCTAATTTGGCCAATCTGGTAAGTATACCTACAAGGGGCGTCTGCTTATCTTATTCAGCTTTTTTTCTTTTGTTATTTAAAAATACACTGCCTTTTTATTTTAAGAGGATATTTGTACTTGCATGTCATGAATGATGCAGTCCTGCACTTGATGGGTGAAGAGTTTAGTTGGTTAGATGAATTTGCCACACTACATTTTGTTTTTGAGGAAGTTGTTCCACAGAGATAATCAAGCATGCGAGACAAATATTTAAACGTGCACGGGTATTTCAAGTGCTTCTCGGCCCCTCATAAAACGGGCTGGATATGATTCTGATTGTGTGTCTGTAAAGCAGTTGATTGCATCTTTTTGTTTGCTTTTTGTTTTGTTTTGAAAAACGCCTTCATGAACGTTTCTTCTGCAGTTCACCAACTCTTTCCCAATTTCCCTGGAGGAAGCGCCTCATTGGCAGCAATGTTCGACAGATCTCGGTATCAGTTCCCCTCCTCCCATGTGTAAATGCTTTGTCATCAAAGAGCACAGCTTCACTCTGCATATACTGTATTAGACGGTGGGTGTTCCTTTTTTTCCTCTCCCCTTTTCATGGATATAGAAATGATGTCTGCTCTTGTCGCTTTTTGAGATCAGTGAGTGGGATTGGTGTTGGACCGAGTGAGAGTGCGAGCGGGAGATCGAGCTGAAAGGAATTGAGCATGAGAGACTGACTGCAAGTTGTTTTCCTTTTAAGACAAATGCCTGTGAGAATTCAAAGACCTGTGACTTTGTGCGAGTGTGAGAGGCAGAAGAGCGTACGAGTGTGTTCCTGAGTGCATCGCAAGGACGTTAATTGTGTCTCGAGATCCTTACGGTCTCTGATTTTTCTGTCATCCATAATACTTTACACAATGAAATGTCTAAGTGCTATTAGTATTTGTATCCTCTTTTGGCTTTATCTTTCTGTCTGGTTTGATGTGAAAGCTGTGTCTGCTTGCGTTTTTATTTTTTTCTTGTTGTGACCACCCTCTGTGTGAAAATGTGACTGTTAGTGAAGTCTGTGTGTTGAGGGGGAAAAACTGAAAGTGTGTTGAAGCTTGCAAGTGAACCCAGAGGTTGATGTGGTGAATGTTTGACAAGTTCCCACTGAAAGTTTGTGTTTGAAGTGGTTATGAATGCATTTTCTATGTTTTGTGAAAACCAAGGGAAGTCTGAAATAAAATTGAGTTTGACTAGGTATAATACCCTGTTCATAGTGATTTATTTTTTGACTTGACTTGACATGAATTAAACTGCCGACACTTTAATTCACATGTATAGGGACCTCGGACACGGGCAGCCCCAGGTTTACGTCTGAGTCTGGAGTCAGTTGTGGAGAAGATGAAGATATTGCAAACCAACAGTGGGATTGCTGCACGACTGCTCAAATTCTGAAAAGCATCCTCTTCACCTCACTATCAAGAAACCTCGGACCATCCCTCACTGAAATTCAGTGGACCATACTCGATTGGGTTAAGCTTTCATTGCACCTACAAGAAAGGTGTTAAGGGTAGGACTAGAAAAGTTTTTGAAACTTCTGCCTACTCCTTGTTTTGCCTTATCTGAATAATTCATTTGGATTCTGTCTTGTTTAAATGTTGTTAGTTTCATTGTTTGGCAGATTGTTTACAATTTTCTTTGAAATAAATTGCTTCAGTCATTGAAATGTCATACCAACACGTTGACAGTCGCCATCTTTTCCCCCCACACGTGTGCAACCCCCAGCGTCTGCCTTAAATCTGAAACATGCATGTCTTGTCAGTACATCATTTATTCTTTGTCCACCACTACGGTGACCGACAGCTCTTTGAAGTATTAACTTGTAGGCTTCTTTGTGGTGAAAAAAAATAATAATTTCTTTAAGCCAGGAAGTGTTCTTTGTTGTTTTGTTTACCTTGATTGTAAAGTGGTTGAAATGTTTGAGCTGAGTGATTTTTCCAAGGGACTTGACGGACTGAACATGCCAGCAGAAATCCACACTTTGTATACTGAAAGATTTTAGTATTGCAGTGTAAAATAAAAGCTGAGTTTTTAATCTTCTGTTGTCTCTCAGTGTAGATTAATATAAGCTTCCTAAACAGAACTATTACTATTATACAATATTATCCCATGTCCTTGTTAGTTAGTTGCTGTAGTTGTAAGTATTTGACTCTAGGTGGTGCTGATGCGCCATTAAATCTAAATATACATAGATTTGCTGTCTCCAATTAAAGAACAGACTAAAAATACTTAACAGCTTAAGTAAAATAAAGTTGTATTTGAAGATCAGATAATAGTCAAAGAGGAAAAAATGTCTCCGTTCTCTGGATTACAATTATTAAAACCTGTAATGCTCTGAAGTTTCAAACAAGGCTGTGGAGGCTCATTCATTTCCTGCATGAACAAAGGTAACATAACAAGGTTGACATTACCGTATGTTACAATTATTACCCACAAGCAACCACTGACTAACTTTAAAATGAACCTCACTGCTGCTTTTTCAATGTGGGGCAGGTTTTTGTGGATGAGTTTGTGCTGGTTCTGTTCTTGGAGCTGTGTTTTTTTTTTCACGGTGAGGCACTGGACTCGATGAACCCGACCAGAAATACAGAGTCAGGTTTAAAGTTTGTTATGCAAGCAGCACTGCAGATGATGCTGACTGTGAGGCCTGTGTCTGCAAACATGGTGCCAACGCTGCTGAGATCTATGCAGTGACACTATATTACATTTTAGGTTTATAAAAGTGCACCACTTGAGTTCTTATTTAAAAAAAAAAATGAATATAAACTTTATTTTTTTAAATTAAATTTGTGTTTGATAAGGTGATTTTACCAGATTGTCAGTTTGTCATTGGTTGATAGAGCATTATTATAATGTCTAATTGTATTGTATGGTAATGCATATTATTATGACCCGATGCACTGCAACATAAGGCTTTCAAGTGAAGGCTGATTCCATTCAATTTGTTATAAAATGGCCACGTGAGTAACCATGGAGACAAACTACACTGAAGAGGTTACAAGTTATTCAGAACACCATTCTAGGATGTTTCCTTCCAATCTTGTCGTGGTGTACAACAAAAGTGGAGCATTATTTGGAGACAACATTCTAAGTATCTGTTGATCTTGGGTGCATCAGAAGTCCAGCATAAATCTGCCAGTGTTCCTCCGCCTGGTCTCATCCTGTGTGGCCTAAGTTAAATAGCCTCTTGTTGTCTAATGTGACCTCTGCCTGGCATCAGGCCCCTAACTCCAGATAAATAAAACGTCAGAGGAAATGGACAGGACAATTTTTATGGAGTTGACTGTAGTTCAGACTATGGTCGTTAGTGCTGATACTGTTTGTCAGTCTTCAGGATCAAAGCTCTAACATGACGAGTCTGAAGAATCTCCCGGAGTAAACATGGTGGTGAGCGATGGTGTGTCACAGAAGTGCAGGTGCACCGAGGTGAGGCTTTGTTCACTGTTCCACCGCAGGTGTAAATAAACAGCGGTGACGCGCTGCTGTCAGGTGTAACAGCATTTGTCATTGTTAGCAGCTGAACTGAGACGAGGCTTCACAGAGAGCAGCAGAGAACACAGTAATATAAAGGTTTTGCCTTTGCTAAAAGGGAGTTACTGTGTGTTTTTGTTTAACTGCTTATGTCTGCCCGTGAGTAGCATCATTTAAACAAAGTAAAGGACACATTTTGTTGACATTTTCTAGGGACATGGGGAGGAAGATTCTTAGTTGCTTTTTTAAACAATTGTTAACCTTGCAAGATAAGGAAGTCCTGACACTGTGGGAAACTGAGCAGCCTTGGTGGAGGTCTGCCCTCTAAGAGCGTTTTCTCTAGTTTGGTCTAAAACACTGTTTTTTCATTCAAGGTCAGCAATGTGCGCAAAAATAAGTTGCAATAAATTATTGTTACAATAAAATGTCGGATAGATAGAGACAGAGTTTTGCTCCTGAGTTCATTGTGGTTGTAGACGTCTCAATTGTTTCAGAAAACAACACTTGTGAAACATGGAAATATGTTTAAGTTTGAGGCAATTATGTTTAATTTTCAAAGGATGGATAGATGGATAGAGTACTTTTTGCAGTTTAACTTTTAAACTGTAAGATATTATCTTAAAATCCAAGTAAACTCCAGCTTTAAAACTTAGAGCAGACGAGAGTCAGTACGTCTCTGGCTCAGTGTCAACAAATCCCGATTGATTATTTCGATGCTGGTGTGTCAGTGTGTTCATGTGTTCAAACATGTCATGGTCTGTTCCTGTAAAACCATTGGGGTTTTTAGGTTTCTTTGGAAAGATAAAGGTGTCTTTGTGGTAAGAAACCATGTGCCTGGACGGTAACGCCGTCTGCTGGACACTTCGTGTAACTTCATAGTGTATTTTAACAGCCATTTCTTTAAAACTGCAGATCCTTTTTTTATTTACATCGCACAGATTATGTCATTTGTTGCCACGTTCCAATCCTGTTTACAGAAGCCAGAGAGTAAGGGCCACACAAGCTAATTATAAAGGGATTTAAATCTTTATTTAGCCTAATACAGTACAGTGCAACGCTTCACCTTAATCCAGGGTTAACGCTGTGAACCTTGGACCCAACGTTAGCCTGATAATCAGCATCATGTCCACGGTTTTGAGACAGAAAACACTTTTCTCTTTTTTTTTCACCCCCCTCTCATAATAAACAGTTGCTAAGCACACACAGTGAGAGTTTGGAACACATCAACTCATGATTTCACTTCCTGATAAATTAAAGTGCAACACATCTTTGAAAGAATAAAAAGAAGGATGATGGTGAATGTCGGGGATGTGTAACATCCTGCCCAGCTAACTTCTTACTCGGGTCTATGGTCTTCTTTTGCGTTTTTTTCCACTGATGGGAGGGCGGGGCTTAAGCGTTGTACGACGAAGAGGAAACTTTCCCACCGGAGCCGGTCCAGTTGGTGTGGATGTAAGTGCCGGGTTTTGACAGCAGCTCATACGTGTGAGCTCCAAAGTAATCTCTCTGGGCCTGAGGACGATAAAAACATGTGAATAACGCACAGAGACAAGTTTGCTTTTTAAATAATACAACTGGCGATTCATTCAATGACAGTGTAATCGGTCTGCTAGCTCTCTGTTCAAGTATTTCAAAACTGTGCTCAAGAGCAGATGAATATAGAACACAGAACACGGTCAGGGTGTTAAAGCGGGACATAAACAACACAAACACACACACACTCCTGCTGCACATGGTCTTTATAATCTCATTCATGTCCACACTTGACCATATGGTGAGTAGACTTAAGCGTCCACTGGCGTCTTACCTGGAGCAAGTTGGCCGGCAGCTTCTCGTGTCTGTATCCGTCGTAGAAGGACAGAGCCGTGGTGAAACACGGCATGGGGATACCGTGCTGCACTCCAACGCTCACCGTTTTGCGCCAAGACTCCTAAACAAACACGGAGATCGCAGAACATGGACGGAGATTTTACATGAAGTTATTAGCTTACAAAACTATAAATAAACCTGATTCGAACTAGTGTAAACTGACCGTGTAGAGTCCTATTCTACCGTTTCAGGATTTAATTGGTTTGTCAGTACTTTTTTTGTGGAATGGATTCACCCTCAGCTCTGATCACACGTCTCGACTTATTCAGTGCAGGAGAATTTTAACATTCAAAGAAAAATGAGAAAACTGTGCAGTTTGACAGCAGCTGCTTCTAAAGAGGTGGATCAACATGCAGCTTTCAGTGTTTTTTTTCCACTTTAAGTCATGTATGAGGACAGTTGTATAAGTCCTCAGGTCTCTTTCATGACTACTACTTTGTTGTTGAAGTCTAACAATATATTTTGGATGAAAATTAAGCCCTGACAGCTAACTGTGATTCTCTTGCTTCACTCCTTTCTTTTCTGAAAAGAGGAAAAACGTCTTTCTTCTGTGTCTTTGTCAATGCAGCTATTGCAGGTTAGTTTCTGGCCACTTCCTCATACCTGACAGTCCAACACGGCTTTATTGAAGAAGTCGTCCAGCAGCAAATTCTGCAGCTCTGCATTTCTGTCGAACGCCTCTTTGATTTTACCCAGGAAGACACTGTTGGGAAGAGGAGAATGACGTGTTAGCAAACAGAGAAACAACTGCATGATTCGTATTCTGTATTAGATATAAACTACCGTTCAAAAGTTTGGGGTCACTTAGAAATGTCCTTATTTTTGAAGGAAAAGCACTTTTTTTCAATGAACATAACATTAAATGAATCAGAAATACACTCTATAAATTGTTAATGTGGTAAACGACTATTCTAGCTGCAAACGTCTGGTTTTTAATGGAATGTGTACATAGGTGTATAGAGGCCCATTTCCAGCAACCATCTCTTCAGTGTTCTAATGGTACATTGTGTTTGCTAATCGCGTTACAAGGCTATTGGATGATTAGAAAACCCTTGAAAACCCAGCTGTGCAATGATGTTAGCACAGCTGAAAACAGTTTTGCTGGTGTTTTGACAAAAGCAAAACATTATTATTTTGAATAAAAACCATTATTTCTAATCTTGTCTATGTCTGGACTACATTTTCTATTCATATTGCAACTCTACTGATGAATTTAAGTGTGACTTTTAATGGAAAAAATTATATAGGTTACCCCAAACTTTTGAACGGTGTGTGCATTGGTTTGTTTCATTCCAAAAACACTGCAGTCAGCCCTACGTTCACGAAAAGTTAAATGAAAACATGTTTGCCACAGATCGACTTACAGCTTCATAAACCAAGTATATATTAGAACGCTGTGTTTGGTTTAGGTTGATGCAACGTGAACTCCCGTTTACACAAAGCAAACCAGTGTCTCAATCATTTCCTCATTCTGCTCTCTGATTTCTCAGGTAGGGTCATAGCTTCTTATCTATATTTCTCTCTCGAGCATTATGACAGAGAAAGGGCAGAGACAGAGTAAACAAACTTCCTTTACGGTAAAAACACAAGACTTATCCTGCTTCACCTCGGGTTGTTCAGTAACTAATCCAAAGTGAGTTAGACTCCATTTAAGTGCTTCCTTTGAGTCTTTCTCAGTAACACCAGTCTTACACTGCCTAACCACAGTTTCATCACCATCTCAAAAACCTCCTGTGAACATTTATTAACACACAAGGGAGCAGTGAAGCAACCCAGTGGTGTGATGACACTAGAGCTGAAACAATAACTCAATTATTAATCGATTACTAAATCAAATTGACAACTATTTTGATAATCAATGAATCAGTTTGAAGCTTTTTTTTCATGATTAAAACAAGATTTCTGACTGTTTCAGCTTCTTACGTGTGGATATCTTCTTCATTTCTTTGCCCCACATAACAAATAAATAATTAAAAGTGAATCGTTTTTGGTTTGTGGACAAAACCAGACATTCGAGAAAATCATTATTTCCAGGTTTTAAAAAACACTGATCAACATTGTTTAACATAAACTGACATTTTATGGAACAAACGATTACTCGTGAAAATAATCGTTAGTTGCACCACAAGATAAAAAACACACACCTTCTGATGATGCAGCCTCCTCTCCACATCAGAGCGATGCCGCCATAGTTGAGGGTCCAGCCAAACTCTTTGGCTGCCTGCCTCAGCAGCATGAAGCCCTGTGCGTAGGAGATGATCTTGGACGCATAGAGGGCCTAAAAAGAAATACAATTCTGTTTCAGTATCACCTCCGGAGATCGTATACTCTAAAGTGTATGTTTAAGATGCATTTTTTTGAGTGCAGCTGAAACTTCTGTCTCGAATGAATGACATTTATTTAGACATGCACTGAAGTCCAGACATTCTCTGCACATTGTCTGGAGAGACTGCATACATAAATGCAAAAGTTGTTCAGCACAAGATTGTTCTGTCAATTCTCTGAATAAAGTCAAAGTGAGCTCATGTGTGAGCAGAAGAAACTTAAGATAATTCAGTGAGCGACTGGGTGAGTTTAAGCCGTGTTTCCATCGACTGGAGCAGTTCGGTTCAGTAATGTAGGGTATGTATTTTTCCGGTTTCCATTAGGAATAAAATAACCGCCCCCAACCGCTCCATTTTCCGGAACACTTCTATTGGGGTACACATTGGTACAATGTCGCACTACATACACTACTGTTCAAAAGTTTGGGGTCACCTAAACAATTTTTTTGTGTTTTCCATACAAAGTCACACTTTTATTCATCAAAAGAGTTGCAAAATGAATAGAAAATATCATCAAGACATTGACAAGATTAGAAATAAGGATTTTTTATATTCAAAATAATAATTTTGCCCTTCAAACATTGCTTTCGTCAAAGAACCAGCAAAACTGTTTTCAGCTGTGCTAACATAATTGCACAAGGGTTTTCAAGGGTTTTCTAATCATCCAATAGTCTTCTAACGCGATTAGCAAACACAATGTACCATTAGAACACTGGAGAGATGGTTGCTGGAAATGGGCCTCTATACACCACAGACGTTTGCAGCTAGAATAGTCGTTTACCACATTAACAATGTATAGACCAGTGGTTTTCAACCAGTGTGCTGTGGCACACTAGTGTGCCGTGATCGTCAGGTGTGCCATGGGGAAATTATCCAATTTCACCTAATTGGTCTAAAAACATTTTCTGCAACAAATAATTAATTATCTGCAAATAATATGGACATAAATATTCAAGACACTTTGATAAGAATGACTAAATTGTTAATATAGGCTACAGAGAATCATTTTTTAAACATTTTTGTTTGGTGGTGTGCCTCGTGATTTTTTCAATGAAAAAAATGTACCTTGGCTCAAAAAAGGTTGAAAAACACTGGTATAGACTGTATTTCTGATTCATTTAATGTTATATTCACTGAAAAAAGTGCTTTCCCTTAAAAAAATAAGGACATTTCTAAGTGACCCCAAACTTTTGAACGGTAGTGTATCTCACTGACGCCGCCATCGAGCACAGCGCACACACACGCCGCCTACCAAGTAAAAGTTACTGTTCTCAGTCGAAACGTATGATGGAAACATGTCTCTGTGCATTCTCAAGGCAGACTCCACTCTGGACTTTATCCTGCTATTGTGTCAGAATCTGATCCAAAACAATCTCACGATGTGTTCATCATATGACGACAGAGAATGCCTGGAGTTTTTGAGTTTTAGGAATTTGTGTCTGATTTTGTTACTTATGTCAAATAGTGGCACATGAGTTGCTCAGTAAAGGTTGTGGATGACCACTTCTCAGTCTCTTGTGGTATTTTGGTAATAACACTACATTCTTGTGTCTGCTCCTGAAATAATACTGGTGTAATATTTGAGCAGCTGTTGCAAAGTGGTTATAAAATGATAGTGTAGGTGTATTAGTGTTACTATATCTTAGTACCACAGCCTCTCTATCCCTCCCATATTTAGTTCTCATCCCATGATTACCATCTACTCTGTGAAGTACCTTTCTGATGTCTTCTAGGAAGGCGGCCTTGTCGCCACTGAATTTCACCCCCGTTGGTCCTGTAAGTTTGCGGCTGGCTTCCACTCTCTCATCCTTGAGAGAGGAGAGGCATCTGGCAAAGACAGCCTCCCCTGAGACACAAGGAGGGGGAGGGACAGGGACAAGAGAGGAACAATTAGGTTAACTGCTGTCTGCATTGAAAAACAGAGCGCAGTACAAGTACACACACCAGAGTCTTTTAACTCTAATTTATGGTTTCCTGAAATGTCTCACAACATATTTTTGCATAGATTCTACTGGTAAGTGTTGTTCTCCAGCCACACTGCAGGAACACCATATTAAAATGCTAATTATTATGTAAAAACAAGGTTAAAAAAAGGCATTGACTTTGGCCAGATAATAAAATTAAAATCACATTTGCCCCTGAATCATGATAAGAGGAGGATACAAATGTTGAGTAAGCATGACTTGCTAAAACTGAACTGCTTTGTGATGCAACCCACCGGCAAAGATACACTTACACAACACACAGACACACACACACACACACACACAATGAAGCTTATTGTCCTGCTTCTCACTCTTATCACGACCAGATCTCCAGCACCAACAGAGACGGAGTTGACAAATACAGAACAGCAGCTATAGAGATTTAATGAGTTCTGCTATGTTGTCACACTTTTACATAATAGTCGGTCATAAATATCCTTTACATTCTTCTGCACTGCAACAGGTGTGCGTTTAGAGTTACTGAGCAGAGCCGATCTAATGATAAAGGATTATTAGGGTCCATGCGAGCGCGCACAGTGCAGAGGACCCTACTGAAAGTTATTAATGTTGTATCCTGACCTTGGTGGCTGTTTCTAAAACACTGTGAGAGCAAAGACCAAAGCCAAATCCCCCTTATGTCACTTGAGATGAACATAAAATCTTCCAATCTTCTCAGGGTCAGACACATATCCATCCAATTCTCTAGAAGAGGATCACTAGTCATGGAGTGCGTGTGTCTTATTAGCTAATAATGAATTGACCCAGTGGTCACCTGATCACCTGCCCTTTAATATGTTATGGTGTCATGTTGAAACTGTAAACTCACTGTGATTCAATACTTTCTGCCACGTCATCATGACAAACACAATTTACTGAAAGAAATAAGGAAACTAGACACTCCCATGTCACGTCTCCTTCTTTCTTTTTTCTTTTTTCCTCTCACCAATCAGAGTAACAGGTGTGCCGTACTCCAGGGCTGAAATGGCCGTCCACTTCCCTGTGCCTTTCTGCCCTGCACTGTCACGGATCTTGGGCAGCAGATGTGTTCCATCGGCGTCCTTATATTTAAGGATGTTCGCTGTGATCTCAATCAGAAAAGAGTCCAACTCTGTTTTGTTCCAGCTGTCAAGAGCCTGCCACAATTTGATGAAATCAGTTCTACTTCATTTTTTTTGTTTTTAAAATGACACAATAAATTCAAATGATTACATCATACAGGGGAACAAAAATCTTACCTGTGACATCTCATCATGGTCCATACCCAACACATCCTTCATCAGGTGATAGGCCTCACAGATCAGCTGCATGTCACCGTACTCAATGCCGTTATGGACCATTTTTACAAAATGACCTGCGCCATCATCTCCAACCTGCGGGACCAAGCCAGTCAGAACTGTATTTGTGAGATAACTTCATTGCTTCTACATTACTAATCAAGTTGGCAGTCAGCATTGTGTTTCTTTAAATAAAAACTAATCCTCCACTCACCCAGTCACAACAAGGTTCTCCTGTTCCAACCTTGGCTGCAATGCTCTGGAAGATGTCTTTTATGTGTGGCCTTCAAACGAATGAAAGAGCAAGTGTTGGCATTTTTATTAGACACAGAAATGGATGAATAAATCTTCTGAAAAGTCAGAGATATTTACTGTTTTTGGACATTTTACTTTTCTTTTTTTTTTTTTTTAAATCAACCATTTGTTTATGAGCTCAATTTCTCGATTGAAAGTGTGAAGAGTTCCAACTGTGAGACAGAGTTTGTGATGACTGACCAGGCCTCCTTATGTCCTCCTGGCATGAGTGAAGGACCTTTACGTGCCCCTTCCTCTCCACCGCTGACTCCGCTGCCAACAAACAGCAAGCTCTTCTCCTTCAGACTCCCACACCTCCGCTGTTCAACAGAGACACACACTTAAGTCCAGATGCCTAACGCAAACTACTCAATACAACTACGTCCTGGCTGACTGAACCTTCACAGACATGCTGCTTACCGTTGTGTCCGTGTATTCAGAGTTGCCACCGTCAATGATGATGTCCCCAGCTTCAAGAAGAGGAACCTGAAGAAACGCAAACATTAGTCAAAGCACATCAGTTTAACAGAATGCAAATATTCAACAGCAGTTCAGCAAAAACATCTAACCAGCTTGTCGATGAAGTCATCCACAGCCTGGCCAGCCTTAACCAGCAGGACGATCCTCCTGGGCTTCTTCAACTTAGACACCATGTCCTCCAGCGACTCTGCTCCAATCACCTTGGAGCCTTTGGCCTCGTTCTGCAGGAAGTCATGCACCTTGGAAACAGTTCGGTTGTAGGCGCAGACCTGTAGGTGGAGGTTTGGTGATTAGTAAGGAAACTAAAAGCAGTGGAATGTGCAGAAGTTGTGAGAATAAACATTAAAGTATCATTATCATTTGACTGCAGTAGCTGCTTTAGATGAAGCTATCTCACAGTAGTTTAGTCCACTCGCTGCCAACATAGAGATTGACCCCCACCAAGACCATTACAGGATGTAGGGAAGATTTAGCCCTTTTACTTTAGTGGTACTTTGTTTTATATCATCACTTTATTTTTATTAACTGCACTTTCATTACCTCTAAACCATAATTATTCAGTTTTAATGATGTCTTCGTTACATGGTGCAAACAAACCACAAAACTTGCATATTTAAGAAGGGGAAAAATCTTGGAGCTTGTTTTAATTAAGAGAAAAACTTTCAGAATACAGTAGTTGATAATTAATTTAGTAATTGATGAATCCCTTTCTGTAAACTGTAAAATCTACAAATGCACACATTCATCATACCAATAAACAGAACAATATATTTATCATTTTAATATTAGATTTAAATGTGGTTTAGTCCACAGGCTGCCAAAAATCACAACCACTGGATGAATGTGAGGTTTTAAGCAGATGAGCGGTAAAGTAAAAATTCGTTTTCAGTTCTTGGATTTTTAGAATAATAATATTCACATTAAATCATATTTATATTAAATCCTTTATTGACTATGTAGAGTAATCTTAAAATACAGTCGTCATCTTACCACAAAGCCATGATCATTCATGTTCATGATGAGGTTCTGGCCCATGACAGCCAAACCAATCAGTGCGATGTCTGCTCTGTGAAAACACCACACATAACAATAAATAATAAACACTTGTAACAACCTTATAAACTTGTTATGCGAGTTTTAAGAAAGGGCCAAGGCTTCGCAAATCTTCTTTTCAGACCACATGTGAGCTGAACATATTAACACAGCTAAGAGAACACACGGAATACAGACACACACACACACACCATGTCCATTCAAATTTCACGTTACATTTTCTGTCTCATACATTTCTACTGAAAACTGCAGCTACACTTGTTAGCCGACATATGCTAACGATTCCGTTAAGGGAAGGACTACAAGAAAAGAAAACTACAAACTCCATAATTATTTCATCTCAAATGAGAGCTGTGGCTTCTCCACTTTTCCACACTGTACACGGAAGTAAGAACCACTTACTGAGCCATTGTCTCCTGTGGGTGAAGTCGCTGTGGAGTCAGTTCAAGTGTCCAGATGACAGTGAGCCCTCACTACGATGGAGAATGTGTTCGCTATTTCACTTTAGCTGCCACTTCCTCCTTTAGCGCTCAGCGTGAGAGGCGCGAGCTGGGACGCCGGTATACGCCTTGTCGGGAGTTTCCACCAATCAGAGGACGTTTGGTGAGCTGACGCCATACTGGTTTCAAGTTGTGATTGGTGCAGGAGACTAAGCTGAGATCATGCTGCTCTGCTATTGGTCGCGTTGGCTGTCACTCATAAAAAACCTTGCTCGGGCTGAAAGTGAAACTGCCGCTCACCCATTTTTCCATTTTTCCTGTCATAATGACGTACAGCAAAAGCAGTTTACATTTCAGACTAACAGACAAGTAAAGGCAAGGAGTAGTGTATCATGATAAAGAATGTTTTTTTTTTGTTTTTTTTAACAATGCAATTTCTTCCCCTTTCTTCTTCCTCCTCTCCTAAGTACAGTACAGTACAGTACTAGTTTTAAATCACATCTGCTACTGAGTAAAAAACTTGATGATGACAGGTGAATTGGCGTTAATCAAGGTTCCTGAGTGAGAAAATTAAAGCATTTGTGACTATTCTGACTAATACATTATGTCTTAACATATTTGTTTTTATTTTGTCAGCACTTTAATTTCCTTTTAAAATCATTTTTGCACGACACAAGAAAGAACACCATCCTTGTTTAATATTTTTTTTTTTTTTTTTTTTAAAAAGGTTACTTTTACTCTGAGGACATTTCATATCATCCACATTCTCTCATTTCCTGGACACGTGCATTTCCTGCTCGACATTCAGCACCAGGAAGTAACACGTAAAGGCAGGTGAAGGTGGGAGTGTTGCTGTGCACAAAGAAGGACACACAGGCAGCACTCTGCTAATGCACAGTTTGCACTTTTATTGTTGCCTCATTCACTAAACAGTTCAATGGTGTTAAGATTACCGTACACAGAATTAGGGTATCTGCATGACACATCTATGCTATACAGCGAATGGATTATAATTATTACAAATACAGTAAACATATTTACATTTTAATTCAAGCTCCATACAACACAGATATTTACAAAATAAGTATGAAAATGAAACCAGTCTGACAAATAATGTACAGTGTTAATGTCGTGGTTTGTTGGTTTTGCTTGTTTCCTCGTGGCGAACAAATCCAAAGGGAACTGATATTAATTGTCAGAGGGTAAGATGGAAAATATCATGGTTAGTTCTGTTTGAAAGGCATCAACTGAAAAGAAAAAAGGTTTTGAGGTGAATTAAGACACCACCGTAAACAATAGTATACTGTCATTTTAGATGTCACTGTAGCTACTTTGTATTATATTCCCTGATATTAGAAAAAAAAAAAAAATGTCACCTAAAAGCCACCTTCATTTTGTTAGAATTCGGATGGCTGGCTAGCATGAGCGGTGAGTAAATGTTCTCCAAATCAAAAGCAGACTTTCTAATCAAGAGGAAGCATTGATGTAACTCACCTCCTGGCTTTCATGGGTTACATCTTTGTTCCCTTTTCTTTAAAAAAAAAAAAAAAAAAAGATGGAGAATCACGCACCTTCATAGTACATTCGACACTCTCCCTCTACAGGCAGACGATGAGGCTGCCACATCATCTTTTGGTTCATTCCCAGTTGAACAACTAAACCGTGCAGACTTTCATTTGATCAGTTGAACCTTTTATTAATATGTGCAAAGAGCTGCAAACTAATATGTACATTGCAATTTGCAAACAATAAATACACAACCCTAAAATAAAACATATCTGCAAATTAGTCACTGAAGTGAAAATGTTTGCTCTGACATGTCGTCATATAAATCCATCACATGTTGAGGTACCTTCCACTTTGAACCCCCACCTGTGCACAGTGCTTTTTTTTAAAAGTCTTCTTAAACTTAAGCGTGCATACTTTCTCTTTCTCTTTCTCTGAGCAGGTTGACTGACCTGAGGGCAGAGACACTCTGCTGTCTTACATTTGGTGGTAAATGCTTTCCGTCACCAGTTATTCCACTAAATCTCATCACAGCCATTTGGTTTCCTCTGCGTCAACGCATGTAACCATAAAGCTTCTTTCACACGATACAGAGGGCACACTACTGGTTGGCTGGCCAGAGTTTTGGAGTGCCCGTCTGTTCTACCATCTCACAGAGGCGACAAAACACACCGTTCTCCAAGCTATAGTGCAACGTACAGAGCAAATATCTTCATAAACAATATCAGAAATAAAATCTTTTGAGTATATGTCATCCCTTTAACGTACCTTCTATCTTTCTAATAAACCCTTTGGAAAACAGCTATCCAGTGTAGCCTTGATATGTGCTCTTTTCAGTGTTCCTGATACTCTGTGTGTGATCATCTGCCCTCGCCTTGCTATAGATATGTGTTAATGTGCAAAAAAATAAGGTTAAACACCAAAGTAACTGGTTCCCACTCAAGAAATAAATGCCCTTTGTTACATTTCATTTAAAACCCTCACTAAGGAATGATTAAAATCATAATAGACAAACAAAAAAGAAAGAAAACGTGTTAATACTTAAAAGAAAAACGGAAAAATAAACGTAACGTCAAGATGAGTTAAGAGGTTTTCCGTTCTAAAACATAAATAGAAAATGAACATGTGGTCATCAAAGTTAGTTCTTCACTTTACAGAGGTTTCGCCGGACACTATTGGATTATATCGTTATGTGACCTGCAGGCTGTGAGCAGACGGCTTTGTCAAGCGCTGCAACTTAAATTCTCCCTTTTATCTCTTTGTACCCACTTCATCATACGTCACGTGTCTGTGATGGCTAAAATTAAAGGTTAGTGAGAGTTGTGACTGTCTTGAGGCCTGAGTCTCAACATGACAGAGTAAGAAAAACTGCCAAGAGCTGAAGGAGCTGAGAGGAATGTCTTAAATGAGAGTTGACCACCACTCTGATCCCAGATCAAACTGTGTGTACAAATAATGCTTTCTCTGTCCATCCTCCTCATCACCTCCTGATTACCCTGTTTTTTTAAGAGTGAAATACCAAAAAAAAAAAAGGGCAAATATCTGCTCCTGCTTAAACAATCCGCCGTCATAATTTCACTAAGATGAAGTGAATTAAACTTGAATTATTTCTGCATGTTTCTGCATTTAGCTCGTATTTCTCATGTTGACACAAATGCATGATTGGACGTAATAAGTCACAGACACGGCACTATCGGGGGGTTGTATGTACACAGACTGAGGAGTGGTTATCTAAATGTCACATGGATGACACTGGAAAATCCAGCGCAGCCCTCTTGTTTTACTGAGATGGGACCTTGACAAATTTTCCACATTTTTGAATGCGACTGTTCAGGAGGCAGTACAGGGAAGCTAGAGTCTACTTTAGGAAGCAGCAAAATAAAAAACAAACTAGGAATTCATTAGCAGCAATAATTCTAGAAGTAGCTTTGCCTTCTGTCGCAGAACTGATACGTCGTTTGGAGATATTTGTGGAGTTTCCCTTCATTGTTTCATCTGTAGTTATCTGATCTAGCTTCACTTTTTTTGACAAAGCAAACTCGGTCATCCCCTGAGGACTGCTGCAGTTACCATGTGGGCTCATTAATAACAAACAAAATAGTAAAAAAAAAAATTCAACCTTTTTTAGGGAGACAAGTAACACTGAATGAGACGGGGTTATTTTTTTGTTTGTTTTTTTGTGTTTTTTTTTTTTTACAGATAATTGGCAAACTGAAAATTTGTGGCCAGAAAGAACATTTTCTGAAGAATCGTGCACACACAAGTGGACTATTACGACATGCTACTAGTTAGGGAGTCAGGGCGTGATGACAAAGCGGAACAAAAATCTGACCAAAACGTTGTCATAAAAAGAAAACACAAAAATCTGAGGAGGAGATAGGGAAGGGAAGTTTGCAGAAGGCTGTTGGAGGGAGAGAGGAGGCAAATATCTCTGGAACTGAAACTTTTAGTTGCATGAAAGGAGACTTAAGCCACAAGTCTACTTACAAGAGAAAACCATCAAGAATCACAATGATTAATAAGTGTTAACACTTGTTGTATGTTCAAAGGCGTTTCAGAAACAATGACAGCCGTGGTTTTTCTGTGTACCAGTCGACTCACTCAGTTCTTCATCAGGCCACTGCGCCTCCTCGCCAGCTTAGATCTGTGGGAACAACAGAATTTAACTTCAAATGGACACAGAGCAGCATTTTTGTAAACACTTTGGAACAGAAATGTGTGTCTACCTTATTGTCCCAGCTAACAGAGGGTTAAATGCGTACAACCAGTCGTTCATGTCTTTCTCGTTGTTGGCCTGCAGCAGGATTCCTCGGTGCTTTGTACACACTGCAAATGTGTTGGGAGTCTAACAAGTAAACACAGTGAATTATTTGTTATGCTACGTGACTTGGGGTATTTGCCAGTTTAAGAATCTTGAAGAATCTTTCGGGTTTGTTGTTTTAGGTTGTTTACTCGAAACTGTACCTTGAGCATGGCCTGCTGGTCTTCACTGTATTCCACCTGCGCTGTTGAGAGGTTGAGGACACCTCGCTCCACCGGGTCCTTGTCACTGTTGTAGATGAAGACGTAAGGCCGACGCACGGCCACAAAGTGTTTCACCCACGAGTTGGAGCGCGGCTCCATGAAGCTCAGGGAACCCTTCTTGGACACAACAGACCTGAAAAAAAATGACCAGTTAAAATTTGATTGTTTTAATTTTTTTGTGAAGTTAAAATAATCACATTTAGCAGTTTAAATGTGTTCACAGTATTTCTTCCTGTATAAGAAAACAGGATAATCCATCTTTGTTCTTGCCACAAGATGCATCTCATAACAGCATTTGAAAATTACATTAATGGACACTGTGGCAAAAGATGCATAAAAATAAACATAAAACCAAGTAAGTCCAACAGTGGCTGCACTCACCCTGGTCGCATCTCTTCAATATCAGGCACCAAGTTGAGGAACTCGTTCTTTCCAGCCCGTGCTAAATAGGACGCCTCCAGAGAAGGTACCATCGGAAAGTTTTCATAGTCTGAGCAGGAAGGACTGGAGGCACGAGAGCTGTTCTCTGGGGTCCTGAAGAAAAAAGTACAGCAAATTAACATAGTTAAACATCTCATCTGAATACAAATTTATACAGTTTGATTAAGTTTTACCTCTGGTCTAGTGAGCCGCAGCGGGAGTCAGACAGAGAAGGACAGGTGGAGGAGGGAGTGAGGGTGGCGCTGCTGAAGCTGGCCACTGATGGATCACGTCTCATGGGTGAGATGTCAGACAGCTGGAGGAAAAAAAAGGTGCATACAAATATGAAACAAACACACTGAAAAACTGCAGGAGAAAAGGCAAGATTATAACGTTTTATTCATCTCGACTAAACTAATATATACAAATTACTTTACTGCACAAATAAAAGAAACAAAAGTTTGTACAGTAAAATGTGACTTTGATTTCTCACCTTGCAGTCACTGATACTGTTGACCAGCTGGTTGTACTCGCTGTTGTAGGTGTGTGTCAGGAGACGAAGGCACTACGAGAAAAACAAAGACAAAGCTGATCAGTTGATAAGCACTGTTGATAAAGTACCATATCCCATGATGCAGAATTACTGCTCACCTTAGTGGCCAGCTCCTTCTCACGATCCACCAGACTCTCGATGTCGGTGGAGTCGTAGCCGCTGCTCTCGCTGGGCGTGATGGCGCTCTCAAACGTGGTGCTGGAGATCTGGGAGGAAATGGAGGTGGAGGTGGACAGGGTGCCAGAGCTCATGCTCGGGGAGAGCAACTCGCTCAGGGACTTGGTGGTGGGAGCTGTGCCCACTGGAGCTGCATCTCCCAGCTTCTCCCTCAGGAGGAGCAGGTGACGGGTCTTCTCCACCTGAGCAAATGACAGTGAGGGGCAGGTGTTCAACTTTAAATTTCCACTATTTATTTAAAAGAGTAGGCATTTGAGATACCATGTAGCATGTCTACTTTTTTCTTTCAGGACAATATCAGCATTTTTTTTGTCTGTATTTTTCATAGATATACACTACCGTTCAAAAGTTTGGGGTCACCTATACAATTGTTTCGTGTTTTACATTAAGTCACACTTTTATTCATCAAAAGAGTTGCAAAATGAATAGAAAATATAGTCAAGACATTGACAAGATTAGAAATAAGGATTTTTATTCAAAATAATCATTTTCCCCTTGCTTTTGTCAAAAGAACCAGCAAAACTGTTTTCAGCTGTGCTAACATCATTGCACAAGGGTTTTCAAGGGTTTTCTAATCATCCAATAGCCTTCTAACGTGATTAGCAAACACAGTATACCATTAGTACACTGGAAATGGGCCTCTATACACATATTTATATATTCCATTAAAAACCAGAAGTTTGCAGCTAGAATAGTCGTTTACCACATTAACAATGTATAGAGTGTATTTATGATATATTTAATGTTATATTCATTGGAAAAAAACTGGTTTTCCTTCAAAAACAGGGAAATTTCTAAGTGACCAAAACTTTTGAACGGTAGTATAAAAGGTAACCATGTTTTTTTTTGTTTTTTTAAGGACCAACCTCATGCAGCTGCTCCATTTTCTCCAGCTCCCATTGGTGCTCCAGAATAAGACTGTCTCCTCTGGGCCTCCAGCCGGCCAGGTTCTCCTCTCCACGCACATAAGCCACTGATGTGTCCAGGACCTTCCTCCTCCTCCGCTGCATTCCTGCTCAGGACAAACGCACTCGTATTAGGGCATGGTTCGAATGAAAATATTGAAAAACAACTTGATAACAAAATTGTGAAACACATTTGATTTTATGTTAAATTCACCTGGGCTTCCAGTGTCAGACATCTTGCACAAGCTCAGCTCATAGATGCCGGTGACGCGGTTGCTGAGATTAATAAAGAAGGTTCAGTCAACTGTGTTGTCAGATATAACACGGCAGAACCTTTTGATTTTAGGTAGAAATGACTGGAATAGAACAGTGTGGAATTCTTACCAGTCAGGAGTTTTGGAGTAACCACTCCCAAAGAAGTTTCTGAGGGAACGGGGAGGGGAGATTTTGGCATCTCGTGAGTAGAAGACCATGCAGATGTCTTTGGTAATAATAGCAGGCTGGATA
Organism: Microchirus variegatus; assembly: GCF_963457635.1. Taxonomy (NCBI): domain Eukaryota; kingdom Metazoa; phylum Chordata; class Actinopteri; order Pleuronectiformes; family Soleidae; genus Microchirus; species Microchirus variegatus. Next base: position 19,741,553 of record NC_139810.1, read on the forward strand.
CAATGGTCCAGCTGTGAAGAGGAGACAGAGTGTGTGTGTTAGTCATGCTGACATCCACAGTTAAACTTACTGTACAATTATACAACATAGTTAAAGGGCTGAACGTTTTTGAATAAATATCTAATTTCGATTATTTTGACAAGAAATGCGATTGCTATATTATTTACGATATCAGAGGGAATGGTCATTTTCACATCATTATTCTCATTTTCATTCAATAAACATATTTGAAAGGATTAATGTGTGAGAAACAAAGATGTTCTCTTCAGTCTGTAGAATAAGATGTGTATAGATCAAGACGATAATTCATCCTGAATGATATTTTGACACACATTTTGGCTTGAACAAATATTGCGCCTCCTGCGATGTGAAAATTGCAGCTAAAATTTCGATGAATTGTTCAGCCCTACATAGCTGCAGCAGTGGGCTAACCTCCAGATATGCAGACACGGTCATGTAGGTCTTCTCTCCATAAGGAGTGACTCGATTAAGCAGGAGGGAATTGTGCAGGGAGCTGTCCCACACTGCCTCAAAGCGGTAGAAAGTCCTGAAGACAAGAAAGAAAAAAACACATACATCTTCACTTATCTGAAAAGCGAAATCAACTTAAACAGTGTTTATCTTCTAAGGAGGAATCTATGTGGATAACATGTAAGGATAACGACAGAACGACAGAAGCAGATTACCAGAAAGCGAGTCTGATTCTATTACTTGATGACTTGAGGACATTTTTGACAGATCGCTCGGTGAACACTGTGTAGTGAGTGTTCCTCACACTCATCCCCAGTCACAACAAGATGTAAGGCAACACACTGAGGTGAGATGTCGTCACCAGAAACAGTGTGAGCAGGAGCCCCAGCAGTTAAAGGAGTGTCAGGAATGAGTCGACAGTGCACAAGCTGTGTCCTACACAATTGTATAATGCGGAATCTTAGACATAAGATACATTTTAGAGTAACTGTGGAAAACTAGACCAGACAACTATACATATAAATAAATATTCAGCAATATATTGCTTTATTACAGTGTTTTATAGACCTATGTGCATTTGATGACTGATTGTCAAAGGGGTTTAAACTGTTCCTCTCTGTGGCAACAGAGGGTGCTCTTAGCCAAAGACTGAGCCCATTTGGTGCTTTTCTGGCCTTTGCTGTGTTTAAGTTAAGACGCATGCATTAAATAATAGCTTAGACAAAAGCATTCATTTGGAATCTGGGTGCCACAGAGGGTCAACATACCTTTACATCTCGCATAAGAGTGAGAATCACAACATCTCAAAAAGGGTAGTTGCATTTAGCATGACCTTTACATATCCATATAAAATATATATGCTTCTTCAGACACTAAATGCAGATATACAGAGACATACAGATATACAGATGTAATGCAACATGTGAACAGAACAAGACAAACTATGGAAAACTTAGTTCTATGGCTCTAAAGGGACTAAAAGAGAAGCATAAAGGTCTTTCAGAGAAAGAACCTTATGTTCTCCGCTAACTTGTACCTATCAATATCCTTATCAATAGAAAGCCTGAGGACAATTGTGAGTCCGGATGCAGCAGCAGGAAAAAGACAAGTGCACAGAAAAAAAAAGAGAGAGAAGCACAGAGAGTCAGGCGACAGTGACAATGGAGCAAATTAACAGGAAAATTGACAGCAATGAAAATGGAAATGGAAATGGTCATGCCATGATTTCAAGTGTGCCTTCAGCAAATATGAAGACATCCCAATCACAGTTTCTGGTTTCTGCGTGGTTTTAAATTTACATTATTCTTTATCTTTACTGAAAGCACTGAAAGAATCAATCACAAAACAGTTTGTCAGCATGGAACATTCACTTGACTTGCATCTTTAATATATGCCGTTTCTTATATTTAAAAGATCAAATATACAACATTCTGCATCACAAGATATAAGGTAAATACTGCTTGAACAGCAATAGACACAGCGAGTAACAAGCTGCTTGGTATATGGCAGAAAGCAGGTCAAAGTCCCCAGCTGAAGACAACTCTCCAGAATTACTTCCAAAGAAAGCTTCTTCTTCTTCTGGCTGGAAATGCCTCAGAAATATTAATCCGGCTTTTATGCAAGCTGCAAAAGGACTCAAAGATAACCTGGAGCTAACTCCCCACCCTGGACTACTAAATAACTAGAGTCATACCTTATTTTACATGGCATATCGGGCTAGAATATGTATGGTAGCTTACTGCCATTAGTTGTCTCAATTTATTTTGTTCTTGTCTGGTGCTCCATGATTAAATATAGGACTTATTATATTGAATATACTGTATGCTGTTAAATGCATTCAGTTTGAATGGGAGTGTGTGGGTGTCTTAGCCATTTCACCTGTTTGCGTTGTGGGATGACTTGATGTTCTTGGCAGATATGATGTTGAGGGACAGGACAGCATCAGCAGCGCTGTCGTCCACTTCTGCTTTGTTCCTGATGCGACCTGGTGAGACATATCACATGTCATTAAAATGATTGATTTGATGGCATAGAAAGTCTTCATAGAGAGACGTATTAAAATGTGTGATTATTTGGTCCATCAGCTACAGTATGAAAAGCTGCAGCTTGAACCAGCAAACGGATGCATCTCTTAAGAGTGAAATCATAAATGAGGAAACTATGGAAGTATATTGTACAACCATACAAAGTGAAATTACTTTGTGACAAGTAAAATTGTTGTATAATATTGTCCCACTCTCCTCTACTGTGACACTCATGTGTCTTTCAGCAGTGACTTAATAATAGTTGTTTTTTTTCTCCCTGGTGTGAAATAGTCTTTGTGTCTCTGTGGAAAGACTGCTCACCCACGACCAGTTCACGGACGTCCTTCCAGTGAAGCTCGCTACCCTTCTCATGGATGAGAGTCACTGTGATCCTCCGCTGGATCCCCTGCAGCAAAGACGACAAGAGATTAGGTATTACAGACGACAAAGCTACAGTACAGCTACAGTGAGCGCGGCAGTCAACAATTAATGTTTTATCTCCTTTACTTAGACTGAGGAGGACCACAAAAACATGAGTGAGTCATCTTTTTTCAAACTTTGCCTACTCATAGGGCCTCCAGAGTTCCAAATATAAGGATTTAAATGATTAAAAAGTTGATTTTGCATAATATGAGATCTTTACATTTTTTAATGACTAGTGTTTGCAGAATAACTAGTAGGAAACACGTGGATGTGGTGCCTCGTACCTGGTGCAGTAGGTAGGTGCCATTACATGGCAGTCCTCCACTGTGATCTACCACTGCTGGGATGTATCTGTGGAAGGGTTTGCAAAAAGTGCATTAAAGAGAGGACTACAGAACATTTTTCATGAGCCAAGTAGGCACTAATCTGACATGAAAGGATATATTTACAGAATGGTTATTTCAATTAATATGACCTTTAGTAGTACATGGGGGTTGTGTACACCTGTGAGGCTACAGTACAGTAAATGTAGTGTTCAGAACTGCTTAATTGGTTCCTTTTAGCAATACATGCATGAGTGGACACTCACTCTCCAGTGGGCTCAAGCTCGCTGATCTCAAACCAGACCAGCAGGTCGTACTTGCTGACGCACTGACCCAGGTTGGACTTGGTGATGGTGTTCAATTTAGTGGCTGGAACTGAAACACAAACACACAGAAGCTCAATATGACACACTTGGCAGAATTTCAGTGGGGATCGTTGCGTATAATACAGTTAAACTATATATATATAAATACAGATTAAATTAAATTAAATTAAACGGATTGCTAAATGCAGATGGAATATGTGACATACAGTTGGTGCCCCCATATACAAACAACCGCAAATATTTGTAGGAGGTCTACAATTACAATAAAATATAATATACAGTACTGCATGGAGCAAAAAGGCATATTACACCACCACTGACAGCTTCCTGCTGTATGATGAGGGTAATAGGTTCAGAAGTATATTTTGTTCAATATAAATAAAAATTAAGATAATTCCATGTGAAATTTGTCCTGATAAGACATTCCTATAAAGGCTAAAGCCTCTGGAGTCTGAGTAATGCTGTGCGATTGGCATCTGTAATGTTGCATTACTGCCTCCTCCATCTTTTCCTTTTGCACAGCCTCACATCAGTGACATTCTTTGATAACAATAAATGCTAAACTTGTTATATTTCTTACCTCACGGTGTCAGGTCAGGCTAGCTTGTAAGGGGCAGGGGGGAAGGTTGCTATGAAATAATTTGACCTACAGTTCTAACCGACCTGCAGCAAGGTGCAGCACACATCACAACTGCAGAGCCTCATCATACTATTGCCTGCAGTCACAAAGCACCACAAGAGCAAAGCACAGCACAAGTCTAATCACTAAAAAGACTCATGTGGATCTAAGCCCGGGCTGTAAGCTACTCCACTGTCTGCTGTACCAACCATGATGTCTGGGCACAATTAGCACAGGGTCGTTAAGTACTGGGAGGAAGGGGAAGTGACAGAGCTGGTCAGCTTCGTCCTCCAGACGAGCCACGGCAGTGGAGGCCAGGGAGTTGGCGTGCTCGGACAGCGTGTCCAGCACCGTGACGTTCACATAGCCGCTCATCAAGTAGCGGATCAACTCTATCTTACGTGTATGGTCTAGGTTTACGATGACATTGTAGGAATCGTGAGAACGTTTGGAAAGGAAAGTGTTGTGGGGAACGGGAGATGTGGACAAGGGAAGACAGTGTTTGGTAGGAGGATTTTTGGAACGGTGAGATGATGATTAAATATGAGACAAAAACAATCCAAAGAAAGCGAGAAAAAGAAGAAAAAGTTGGGAGGAGATGTGAGATGCTTATATAACCATAACGAACAGAAGAAATATGCAGAAATGATGGTGAAACATGCAAAAAGACTTTGAAGTTTGAGTATATGGTGTGATGACATTAAAAAGCTTACCTGGTCTAGACAGAGGCATTGGAATAGGATAGTATTTCCTGGATGGTGTTGGAGGACTGTTGTAAAACAAACAAAACATTACTGTAACCCTCTGTATTGTACTGGTAAAATACTATTATATTTAAGGTCTAGTGTGTATGAGGGGTTATTGACAGAAATTAAATACACCATCTTTTAGAAGAAGCATTTTGTATGTATTTTAAGAAGCTAAAACAATCAAAAATCTTGTTTTAATGAAAAAAGTTTCAAACCTATTGACGATTAATTTAGTAATCAATTACTAATAATTGATTCATCAATTAATGGCTACAGCTCTAATGTATATTAGGCAAGAGCCTTGCTTAGGGGTGAGTGGAGGAGTCCTTTGTTAAAATCTTAATGTTACACACAGGACCTCAAATGAAGCATTCTTTAAAACAACACAGCAACGATAAAGCAATTGGAAGAATGTATTTCTTGAAACACCACCCACCTGATCAGGTCCTGTCCATAAACATGTAGTGGGTGTTGTTGGTAATGGCCAAACACTTCAAACACAATGGGCTTTGTCTTGATGTACTCAATAAATGACTCCGTGACCTCGACTGAAATCTGCTCCAAAAACAAGAAGTTGTCAAAATTAAGTTGCATTAAGTTGTTAACATTATGCTTAAGGGTGTGTGTGTGTGTGTGTGTGTGTGTGTGTGTGTGTGTGTGTGTGTGTGTGTGTGTGTGTGTGTGTGTGTGTGTGTGCGTGTGTTCTTGTACTTGAGGCATACTGAGGACCAGTGAGGGGTTTTAACCAACAAAGTGAGGTCATTTTTACGGAGGGAGGACATTTTGGCCGGTCCTCACTTTGTTTTCACTGAAATCACTTCCTTAGGTTGCTACAACATGTTATACTCAATTTGTCAAAAATTTAAATTTTGGACGACTTTTTCTCAAATTTTGGACTATAATTTTTTTTTCAAATTTTGGACCAAATTTTTTTTTTCAAATTTTGGACCAAATTTTTTTTTTCAAATTTTGGACCAAATTTTTTTTTTCAAATTTTGGACCAAAATATTTTTTTCAAATTTTAGACCGATTTTTTTTTTTCAAATTTTGGATCAATTTTTTTTTTTTCAAATTTTGGACCAATTTTTTTTTTTTTTAATTTTGGACCAATTTTTTTTCTCAAATTTTGGACGACATAGTATAGAATGACGTTTTTGTCAAATGTTGGACCAAATATTTTGGGTCCAATTTTTTTTTTCGAATTTTGGAAGACATAGTATAGTATGACGTTTTTGTCAAATTTTGGACCAACATTTTTTTGTCAAATTCTTTTTTAAATTGTGGTTGACATAGTATAGTATGACGTTTTTGTAAAATGTTGGACCAAAAATTAAAAAAATAAAATAAAATCGAAAAAGTTTTCCAGCCCTTTTTGCTCTGGGGCTCCACCTGCAGACATTTTATGGTACTGCAAACAGTAGTTCTTTGTAGATGTCATTCATGAAGTAGATATTTGTAATTGTGTTGATTTATAAAGTGGAAATGCTGGTCCTCAGTATGCAGCAAGTACAAGAATGTGTGTGTGTGTGTGTGTTCACTCACGTTCTGGACATGATAAAAGCCCAGAGGAGCTCCTTTGCTGTTCTTCAGGGGCTCAGTGGAGAAAGCTTCATCATGACGATGCAGGAAACTTGAACAAACACAAAATGAGCATCACTGTCACACTATTTGTCCTCAAGATATGATGGAGTTTCCACAATGTACACAAACGAATTGACTAATTTCACCTTTCAGCCTTTAGGAGTTAGCTTGAACGGTTTTATTCAACACTAACAGCACACCACAGTCTTTAATTTACCTTCAAAGTGACATTTCCTGTGCTAGTATATTAGCTATAGTGGATTATCTTGGTTTAGCACTTTGTAATTTTTTCCCCTAATATAAAAGCTGTTGTAATTTCAATTTATTAAACTACCTCTCTCTTTGAATGTTACTTCTCTAGATATAAAACATCACATGGTAAAGATTTGATGTCATGTTTCAAGTTGCCACAACACATTTTTTAAACTATGGCAAACTTACTTGAATTGGCAGAAGATGTCAGCATATTCAGGTGGGACACCACTGGCTTGCAGCACAGTAACACGAAAGGTAAAGATACTGCCCACCTCCAGCTGGTCGATCAGATCATCACCATGAACCAGCTTGGTTTCTGCCATGTTAGCCAGCTTGAGGTCTGAAAAAAAAAGAGTGGACACAGTGGACAGTTACAGAGATGTGATTTGTTGAAAATGACCTGCAACTGCATGTGGGATTTTGCTTTTCTTTAGGCATATCAATACTAAGCTCTCACAATAAAATCAGATTATGCACATCATCAAGCTTGTGATCTGTAGAGCAACACATTCCTTCACAAAGCAAGAAAAACTGCAGTGTCTCATTTCCATAACTAAACATTTTAAGCCCTCCTTTGTATTCAACAGGACCATCTGCCAACTATGTTCCCCACTGGGGCCAAAAGGTTGAACTTTAGGAGTGGAAAGGTGAAGGTCTGGCAGACGTACCCATCTCATTGATTCTGTTGAGCTCCTCTGAGGGTGTGGTGACCTCTGAACTCTGACCCTGTCCCTCCACAAAACGCAGCTCTTCAAGGGACAAGCCAGAGCGAGTCATAACCGTGGACGAAAAGTCATTCTGATTGGGGGGAAAAAAGGGGAGAAACAAGAGTTGAAGGAGGAAGACGAGCATACAGATGGTAAACACAACTGCCAAGAAAGAAACTCAAAGAGAAGACAACTTTCTCTGCTGACTTAACATTTTAAATAGTATTCACCTGCTGTCTCACACACACACAGACAGTTTAAGTTTTCTCTTTGTTTGGAAACTCCTTTCTTTTGACCTGGGACTTACCTTTTTGAAGTATTCATCATCAAAGGAAATCTTGGCTGTTCCCGACTGTCTAACTCCTGACCCGTAGTCTGGAGCCTCCTCATCAGCTACAGAGAGACAATAACAATCCTCTTATCAGGATTTATTCACAGACCCACATGGCTACAACTGCGAGCATCAAAAGAAATACAACAAGAAACAAGTGATGTGTCCTCCGGGGCCCTTTATTTTCAGTGATATCAAAGTAAATCTAAAACCATGTGCTGTATTTACATTTCATTCTGCTAATCCTTTTTTGTATGTCTTTCCTTTTATTTACGTGGCATATTTACTGATTTATTGCAGTTTTTTCATATCAACACTTTTATTTTAGTATCTATTCTAGAAATATGCTAAATATAGGGGACTAAATCATATAACTCATATTTGGTTAGAGCAGATTTCAACAATAACAAAAGGATTTTAACAAAAATTAGCACTGCATTATGTTGTCAAAAATACATAAAACTGATGGATGGTAAATGGTACAACTGCTTTACAATGATTTGTCTGAATCACTATTAGCGATTTCCTTCATGAGTATCATCATTGCAGAATGCCACATAAATAAATAATTTCCAGGATAAAACCTGGATATTCAGCTCCCCCATTGCTCTTTCTCATTACAGATTCTCATTAATTACTCACCAGCTATTGCCTGGACACCCACACGGAGAAAACCACGCACCGCACCCTTCTCTGTTACTATGGCAACACGATGAACCAGCGGTACAGGGTACAGCAGGTTGCTCAGGTACACGAACGCTCTGCAAATAAATAAAATAAAAAAAACAAGGACATAAACAAGAAATCCTGGTGCAGTGAGGAAGAACTGCTGCAGTCACATGCTAGTGTTATGACAGTGTATGATTCTTTTTTTTATGTTTGATCACTGCCATCTTAGATTTTGCATTTAATCTATTACAAAAACAAATTAGAGATGTACATACTGTACCACAGAGACAGTTTTCTAACAGCTTTAAATATGCGTCACAAACATTACTGATCAGCGCATGTTAAAGACAACAATAACATACAATCAATATTAGTGACAGTTACTTTTGAGGGACAAGCAAAAACATAAATAAATATAAAACATAAAATCACATATACATGGTTCTGGGAACAGCAGGCGAAACCATACACTTTATTTTTACACTGCTCGACAGGCCTGATGACAGACTGCCTGAGAAGCAGCGGTAAAGGCTGCAAAAGAGTGTTTTATTGTGTTGTGTTAGTCTCTCACTCACGCTCCCTGACATTTTGTTTTGTGGGCCTTGATTTGTCTTGCTGCACCCTTGGTGACCCCTCTTCCCTTCCCTCTCTCCCTCCTCCCCCCTCTCCCTGTGCTAGGAGACTCAAGGCCAAGGCAGGGGGGCGATATCTGTAAATCCTGTGAAACCTGCTAAGTTACCGTGACACAGTCAGGGTGATGCAGAAGCAGAACTATGGCCATCGCAGAGGTTGGCTGGCTTGAAGCCTGCACAGATCTGTCATTTTTTTTTATTTGATATTAGCACACTGTGTTTATTTCCAAGCTACAATATGATGCTTACAGCATCCAGGCTTCAGCCTCGATACGGCATATTGCTGTGATTTCAAACATTATTTGATCTTGCCATCCATTTAAAATAAACAGTAAGTAAGTATGATACTGTGACTGCCAACTACAATTGAGTTAGTATCACCTACAGTACATTCCAAGAACACTGTTACAACAAAAACGGCTATGAAATGATTTAACCACAACGTAATAAATGAAACAAGAGACAAAATAAAACAAGGCTTGAAGGATTAAAGAAAAAAAACACAATAACATGGTAGACAAATAATCGACAGCAAATGCCTGTAACTTCACACAGATGGGAGTTAATACAGTCAGTGCTGTGATGGTGGCGGGGGATGAGACATGACGCAGGGAGGAGGTGGAGAAATATGATGGATGGTGGCTTTTCTTTTTTTGGAGGGGGACTGAATCTTAATGAAAAGCAGCTCATAAAAGAATGACTAATCACATTCAATTCAACACTGCTCCAGTGCGTCTATGCTAAGATGCTGTGAATACACTACATCATCTGATTGTGAAAATTGACTTTTAGCAGAGAGGGAATCAAGTACAGATATGCTTTAATGTATTCTAATTTCCCCCTTTGTTCCACTTAACATGTGATCCTTCAAACAAACTATACAGAACCAATCCAACATCCACCTCCACTCCTATCCCTGCTCGTGTACATGGGAATGCCAGTCACCAACCTTCCCACCAGAGTGAACCAGGGGGAGCGGTCATAGAAGGGATCCTGGCCGTCACTGAAGATGTCGGAGCCCTCCTCAGTGCCGGCGTCCGAGCTGGTGTCGTCCACGAATGCTTCGTCGTCCATCAAGTCAGACATCTCGCTCTGGCGCTCGTCCGCCAGCTCGGTGATCTCGGAGTCGGTGGTGGAGAAGGTCGGCGAGGGCGTGCGGTCAACCAGGTGCTCGTTAACACAACCGTGGAAGATGGGGGAGCTGAGAAGGTTGGTGGTTCGGGGCCAAACGGTAACAAGAGCCGAGGGGAGGTAACAATGCAGTGACAAAAGAGTTAAACAGGCAACTGCAGCTCATTAAGGACAGATTTGAGGTGATATTTCACTTTGGCATAAAAATCATTGTCTCACAATTGAAACATTGTCTCGTAAAAATTATAAAATCATTTAGTCTTACATGCAAAAGATAAGCATTTCACTTGAACTGCAAAGTAAGTACCAAGTGCAGATGGCACATGCTTAACTTTTCTACTAATAATACTACTTTCAAAGTTTTGCATTAAAATATTCTTTATCATTAAGAGCAGGTACGAAAAGGAGCTGCTGGGTGTTACAGCAGACTTTTGATACCAAAATGAAATGGCATATTAAAAAGGATTTGAAAAGGATTATTGTAAAACTCTAGTTTATGCTCGAAGTGAAAATGACACAAATTCCCAAATCATCCAAAGACGCATTGTTGTTAACAAGCTCTAACACACAAAGGTAAACCCACAGACACGAGGAAATGATAAAAGATGAAAGGAAATAACATGGTGTTTAAAATAAATTAATAAATAAAATAAAATAAAATAAAATAAAATAAAATGTCAAATGAAATGAATACACACCTTATAAGTGACATGAAATCAAAATCACAAATGTAACATCAAATTATAACAACAAAAAACAAAACAGTTTGACAACAGCAAAAACCGTCATATTCTATGATACCATAACATGTGATATCACTGCTGGTTTGTTTGACTCTAATAAAAGAAAATGAGTCTCTAGAACACAAGAATGAATGAATGTGTATATCCATTTTGAATGAATGGATCACAAAAGCTACTTCAGTGGTGTTCAGCACAAGAAAATCTGATTTTAAAAAATCCAATCAAAAAGGCAACAGCATTTAAACACTTAGTGACTGATGGGTTATGCAGTGAGAACTGTGCATGATGTGTTACATACCTCCCCACTAGTTTAAACCAGTGGAAGCGATCGTAGAAGGGGTCGTTTCCTGTCAAAGTGTTCTCGCCGTCCTCCTGGGGCGTGGAGGCCATTTCGCCTGCACGGTCGTACATCTCTCTCATCTGCTCCAGCCTCTGCCTGCGAATGACGTCAGAGTGCGCTCAATATTAATGACGAGCACAGAGCGGATACACGGCTCACATAATGGCTGAAGGTAAGAAACGCCTTGAGATATATGCAAATATCAACAACATATTTCATCATATTCATAGTGGTTTATGTTAGAAACCAAATTTTAAGGAGTAAAATTGTCCTGTTTTTCACAGTTTTTTTAGGATGATCACAATTTAGATTTTGCTCTTGGTTATCTTCAGTAATGACAATACATTATTATTTTTTTATGCATCCATATAGCACATCCACTATAGGAAGACAAATTTGATGACACTGATAAATCTGTTGTTTCCGGGCACTTAAGGTGAATTTAGCAAAAACACTGTGTTTATTTCTGTCAAATGTCTACAACACATTAACACATTATATGCTGCACTTCTATAAATACATGTTTGAAACAATGCATTCTCAAATTGGGACCAGTCTGAGATATGGTTTGGCGATTACTTGAGTTTTTCAAGGGACCAGTAGTGCGTGGCTCCATTCTTGAGGTCCTGGACCTCTACCGCCACCACAGTGCGAGGGAAAGGCCTGGAGTCGCGCTCCTTCTCTGGCTCTGGAGGCAGGAGCTCGGGGGGCAGTGGTGAGTATAGTGTGTCTGTTAGCAAGACAAACTGGAACTGGACCTGGGTAGGTAAAGGGAAGAGGACAGATTAGAAAACAAAGAAAAGCAACAACAAAAAAACAAACGTAAAAATCGATCTCGACACCGAGAACCTTGACTGTTTACTTGGAAAGTGCAGTCTGATTTGTTGGATGTAGACTAATATTGACTGGGAACCTCAAATACCAATTTCTTCCAGACTGCTGCAATTGATAAAAAACAAAATCACCTTTGCTACGGGAAACAACATCAATAACTTCTAAACCAGCATCATAAACACATAAAAAAGAAAAAGTTTTGATAAAGCTTTGGATCTCATGTAAATATTACACCAAAATAAGCAAAATAAGACCCTGACACTATTATTTCCTTTCAGGGGTTGCACTGTCACTGCAAACCAAGATGATTGTGATTGGTTTAAAAGAAACACAAACGAGCCATTGTGTTTTTCCCTCTACAGCAGAATAATAAAGGGTGCAGCCACATCACTCCATGACCAACATGTTGCTGCATAAAAGACACGCAGAGCATGCTGCCTTTTGAAATATAATTAAATTTGACTGCAGATAGATCAGGGTTGAAAGGTCAAACAAATCATTAACTAACCAGCCTAAATGTTGTGACCTCTCACTTCCCAGCATCCTCTGGGGCAAAATCCTAAAGCACTTCATCACACTGGACATAAATTACAGACACAAGAAAAAAGTTGTCTGAAAAAAGACAGACAACTATGACAAAAGACATCCTGTTTTTTCCACTTGAATTATTATGAATTAAATGATGCTTGTGGAACAAATGTAATGCTTTCAGCTAAGCATCTACAGTAGCTGTTTAAATCACTTGCATCATTCTGGACTGAACAGAAATCTAAAGACTTGTGCGTCTTCAGTATCACAACCACGTAGGTTTACCACGAGAAATACGGTCCAAAGATCATGTGTCATCAGTCGAACATCCCAGAATGTGATGCATAAACGGTAAGAGGCTGACTCACTTCTCTGGATAAGGCTGCCTGTCATTTACTTTATTGGAATACAGTTTGGCATTCCACAACATTTTAATTTAGTGTATGTTTTAATACACTCTCAGAGTAATTGAAACACAAAACCTTTGTGTCACACTTCACTTACTTTCTTCTTTAGCTCCACACTAATGGCGTTAGCCTCCTTCAGGTACACAGCATTTCCCCACAGCTGGTCACGCAGCGAGGTGAACTGATGGTACCTCCACTTCCTGAAGGCCCACTGTGCAAGTTCAAATTCATGCTGAGTCCACGGCACTGCAGGGGGTGGGGGGGGGGTCAGGAGACAGAGTTTATGCTCACATGCTGCATACAGTATAACACATGCATACAGAGCCCAAATGTGATACAAATACACAGAAAACCTAAAAGAACCTAACAAGTCTAAGTTGCTGTTTTTAGCCCACCACAAATCTACTGTACTGAAGACTACCATCACGTGAAATAATGTTGTCACCTTTATTTGAATAAGTGAGCATTTCTTGCATGCAGTGTCTGTGCTGTGTTGGACCTTTAACATTAGAGTTTATATGGTCAGCTACAGCAATGAATTATATTATATATACAATATATATATACAAACAATGAACAAGGAAAGTCAAATCGAGTTGACAACTTCATAGATACATATATGTATATATATATATATACATATATTGCAGAAAACGAAGTCTAAAAACATTACAACCATAAAATCAGGTCAGACGGACAAAAATGAATTGGTCAATAAAGCGAATGATTTTTCCACTGGTATATTATCAATTTTAATTAATAATAATAATCTGTAAATTAGCCTTTTAACTGCTAATGAAGTTAATGGATACAGAGGCTTATTTTTAAAAAACATCATCTCTCGTACATTTCTGCTATTCTGTATTCTATTTAGCAACAATGAATGTGTGGCTAATAGGCTCACTGAAGGTTTTCTTAGTGTTTAAAGTATGATTTATTATGAACATATGAAGTAGTTTGGCAGAATGTCTTGAATGAAATTAGTACGGCAATATTAACAAACTTTAATTAAGGTGAGGTTGTTCTGACTATGAAAGGAGACATACGGTTTGCACATTCCGGTAGTTTAGGTTCTGGACAGAAAATGTGGAGAAAAAAATACAGTGCATTTTATGTTCACATATAATGCAGAGTGCAACAGGAATATCTACATGGCTGAGGATTAACAGTACACACCTTCCTCTTCCTCCTCCTCCTCCAGCTCTTCTTCATCCGGTGTCTCTGCGATCAGCGAGCGAGTTTCCACCTGTTTCTGAAGTTCTTGCAATTTGCTCTCATAAGCCTGGACATCAACACATAGGGAAGGGGAAAGGAGAGCATGGACAAATGTGGCAACAATAGGTGAGCTTAGAGGACCATCAGAGCTACATTCAACCACAAATATTCAAGCTGATTAATTTTGCCTTTTTGAGGTCCACAACCTTATGGTCTTTTTATTGCCACATATAGTTATCTTGTTCTAGTATATCATTTAAAATTGTATTTGAGAACAAAATGTTTCTTACAATCAAGAATCACGTGCCTTTTCTTCTTAATGAGATGTGTTCAAAAAGCCAAAATTGTAAATAAATGTATTACTACTGCATTTCTTCTTTGTACTACTTACAAAAGTAGGAAACTCAAATCCGAAGTTGGTACAATGAATAAAAAAAACCTCGACCCCTATCCAACTTCATCAAATACATAATATAATGAGAGAAATAGCTGGAGTGGAGCAGAGGTGCTACTATAAGACGAGTCAAGCGTAATCCAATGAGGGGCGCCATTCTCTACAGAGGAGAGCAGGCTGTGGTCCTGATGACCTCATCCTGTTTGTTCAGTGTCTTCTGGGAAGACAATGTCGCCTTTTCATTTGTCATGAACCTCCTCCCTGCTGTAAACATCACAAATCTTAAAGATGGACGTTCTGAATTGAAATCTAAAGTGTTTTACTATATTTATCTAGGTAGAAAAAAAAGTACCATAACTAACCAGGTGAATCTCTTTGGAAATACTGATATTTAAAGTCTTATGGGAGTTTAATGATACCAAGAAAGGTAAATACATTCCCTTTCATTCTCGAACTCTATGCAACACTGGCATAACGTATTAATAAATGATTAGAGCAAAAAGACACCATTAAAAATGTTGCTTTGCCGAATCTTGAAATTCTGTGTGTATAAAATCACCACTTCTAAATGTAAAGCACACAATAATTTAAATGACATTAACTGAAACTTCCACCTTTAATCTGGCCTGAGGTGTGGTCTGAAATTGTGAATGCTGTGGATTCTCAGAAATCAACTTCTATCCCTAGATTGCATTATACGTACTGAAAAACAACAAATGCCGATGTACCACTATTAACTCCACATTGAGCATGTCATTTTATTTCAGTCATACTTTGAAAATAAATCTCCAGAAACACAGGGATTAACTTTATCCTTTTTTTTCTTTTTTAAACCTGTGAACAATACTGTTCAAATGTATGTACTGTATAGTGTTTGACGAAGGAAGCAACACAACTTTGTTCACAGCCACAGTGAGGCACTTGATTTTGCAGATCCAAAAGGCAGACATACAACAGTCAGACACATTAAACTTGGACATATCACCGATGTACTGTATATGCACATACCAGTATAACAGTAATAGATAGGCTACATTGTCTATAATGTATTCTTTCCATCTTACCTGGTCACTGTCAGCCACAGTGCACAAGTTACATACCATTCTTTAATGGAGCATGTATTAGAGCTAAAGAAGTGGAAGCTATTGCATGCAAAGATAGTCATAAAGTCATGAGGTGTAGGATGCAGAGATTTGAGTTGCACGTGTCCTTATATCGTTTGGTATTTGTTACAGCATAGTAAGGCAGGATATAATATATATGTTTTGAATCTTTATTATAGATTCAAAACATGAACTATAAGGCAGAAAATACTCATCATTCTGATAGGCCTCAAAGGTTTCTTTCATGCTGCCGAGTGTCACTGTTTCTTTAAAGTGAACTGAAGGTTGAAAGTGGGTTCTTTTAAAGCGAAAAAATGCAGCAAGGAAAACAGATTCAACAGTCTGATGTGTTAATTCAAATAAGAAGCAGCCAAAACAGAGAGAGATGGAAGACTGATTTCATAGACAACCTCTGCGATATATGAATTCGATGCAGTTAAATCAAGGCAGTCCTCAAAAATTTGATTTGACATGGATTTATCCTGAACGACATTAAGCAAGCACTTCAAGTCTTTGTCCTCCCTCCAGCATTTTTAAGGCGAGTCTTTGGGAGCCATGACAACACTCTGTTGGACATTCATTTGAAACACAGAGAACTTTGTGTTTGCAATATTTGCACAGCATGAAACAAAAATCTAAACTTAGATCACGATGTGCGAATTTTACAGGAAGAGGGAAGTTATTCTGAACAGTCTGGATTGGTTATGGTCATGTTCTCACAAAGATATCATTGTGTTCCCACGTCATACAGTTGGATCCACCTTCTATGATTTCAGCATTGTGGTTCTCAGATTTCAGTGGGTAGGTACTTTGTCATGGGTGTTGTTAATTCTTTGAAGAAAAGAGTAACTTGTTGCTAAACATGTACAATTTATGTATTCACTAACTAATTATACAGCTTACTCGTGACTTCAGGAAGTGCAAAGTATTGTAATACAAGTATGTGTCACACCATATGAAAAAATGAGGATAACATAGTTTGGGATCAAGTGGCTTAATAAGAATTTGATTAATTCAGGTTTTACTCAAGTTAGTTTTGGTAAAAAAAAAAAGAAAAAAAAAAGAAGCTATACTGTTTAAAAGTTTTGCTGAAATACAAAGCCACTACAGTAAAATGAAGTTAAAAATACTATACTAGTAAATACATAAATGGATTTCAAAAAGTGCATAAAACGGCACTTTTTCAAAACTATATCCTTTGAGCACTGCTTAAAAAATGACGATCACGTAGTGTGTTGATTTATGACAGTTTGATGAGGTACGACACAAAAGATGAAAAAATACGCAGAACCAATTCTTCAATCTTAACATTCAATCACAAGGTGAACAGAGATGAATAAATAGGTATTTTGTTTTGAATTTGGGCTGCAATAAACAACAGTCTTGATAAAAATGGAACACATCCATGTGTTTATACTGTAGTGGCTAAAAACATTCATGACAAATCCATACTAAAATTGCAAAATGTAAACTCAGAAGTTCCAACCATGAAGACAATTTTGGCAAATCAAAGCATGATTGATGAAATGTCACACACGCACAAAAACAATATTTATGAGTAGGCATGAAATGTCTCTTCTGGGGAAAAAAAACGTCTCCATATCTGTTGGCTTCAATTCCTTATGACATCTCTCCTAAGGCTGACGATAGCGCAAACAATGCAGCAAAAAAACAGCATATATTACGATGATAAAATGTCTTTATGATACATACAATATTTTTGGATCAACCAATAACATGCTGATCAAGTGCAAAGGTCACAGTCAGCCTCAGTTGTTTAACTCGCATGAATCTGTTGTTGTGATCTGTAAAGTATTTGCCTACTCAAAGAATTTGAAAATTAGTTCATTGTTTAATAAGTTCCACTCAGACTGTCGTCTCTCTGCTGGCTTTTAGATTAGGCGCCGACATTTGCCTACGCATTCGTGGAGGTGCCTGAAAGCTACTTGGATGGTTAGCATGGTCAGTGTGATGGTACTGCTGGTAACCAGTGAAGCTGCCATCTGTATGCATCATGCCATTATAGTGGTATGGGTGCTGCTGAAGGTGTGGCGGAGGATATACTGGGTGGTTCTGATGGTGGCGAGGCTGGTAGAAAGCCTGGCTATGCCTCCTGTTGCTCTCAGACTGCTGGAGTGACTCCATGGAGCCAGAGGGCCGCTGGCGATGATGAAAAGAGTTGCTGCGGAGTCGTTCATGTGGCTGCTGATGTTGATTGTTCCTATAGTTATTTCTTTGACCCGGACTTAAGCCTTGCTCCAAGTCTTTGCTTCTGGGCTGGACTGGTGGGTTTGGTAATGGAGGAGTGACTTGAATAACTGAAGCAGCCATCTTTTCTCTAGAAACTACCCCTTCTGCCTGGCTTTCTGCCTCTTCTTCAACTACAGCTTCTTTGGGCACCTTTAGCTCAACGACCTGCTGATCTGTTATTATGATATGAGTGCCAGGGCTCCATGAGTTGCGGTGTTTAGGGTTACTTCTGAAGGGGAACCGCAGCTTGCGGTCCTCTGGTGGTATAAAGCGATGTGGGCCAGTATTGCGGCGGAGCTGCTTGGAGATCTCTTGTTGTTGAAGGTTCTTCAGGCGTAACTGCTCTTGACGCATCCACCGCATTTGGCTTCGCTTTAGGGTTGAGTCGTCTCCTATACATTGGCCTGTTTGTGACTCTGCATCCTCTCCATCCGGCTTTTCTGGCACAGGAGGTTTTTCCTCACAAGGGCTTGGAGTTCTGGTCACACAGGTGGATGTGTCCACACTAGGAGGCTTTTCTTGGCTCTCTGGGGTTATGAGTGGAATAACTTTTTCCATTTTGACCATCTTGTTCCGGAGAGCACGGATCTCCTCATCCTTCATGTTATTCTGTTTCTTCACCTCGTGCAAGATGTCCTCAAGTTTATCAATGTGCACTTTAAGCTCATCCATAACAGCTCCTCCTGCTCGAGACCCATTGGTGATGACATCTTCTATGCGCTCATCACCAACTCCTACAGTGTCCCAAACATCCCGAGCCACAGCCCTCCAAGAGTCCCGTTCGTTGGGGTCCTTCTTGCTGTAGCTAGCACAAAGCTCCTTCATCTTGACAATAGCCAATGCCTCAATTTCTTGCCGTGTGTGACGGAAATCATTAAGTGCTACTTCATAACAGATTTCTTTGACTGCCTGGATCTTCAAGTCAGAGATGGTCACCCATTTGGAGTCCTTGGTGATGCGTCGGCGCTGAGGAATCTGGTACATTTTGACAGGCTCTCTTCTCTTCCCACTGCTGGGTAAGCCACACTTTTTCACGATAGTTTGCAGCTTGCTGGGAGGCAGCTTTTCCCTCAAGGAAGTGATCAGTCTCCAGCTCTCTTCACAAGACCTCTTATCTGAGTCATCCCCACTATCAGAGTCTCCATCCTTGAGAAAACAACAGAGGAAAAAACCAAATGGTTCCCCAAAAAAAAGGATAAATTACAATGGGAAATCAAAGAGAGAATGAAAGGATGGCTTAAAAATGAATGATTAAAAAGGTATAAATATGCAACATGGGAACTTGCTTATTAATGAGTTTGTTTTTTGCTGTTAAGTTAAATAAGAATATAATTATTGAGCTTCGAGACATTTACAGTTAAAGGGCTTGGGATGTTTGCCAAAGATAACTATTACACTGTAATAGTATTATCAAAATATTTGCATACATCATTACTATACACGATGTATGGAGACATGCAGTATTATTTCCAGAGTAATGTTCAAAATAAGAATAGAAAAACAAACAAATGTACATACAACACAGTGGCTTCCATTGACTTTCTGGTCAGTTTGTCTTTCTTGTATATTTTCTAGTAAATAATGTAATAATATACACATAAATAATTGTATAGTCATTCAAATGCTCACCTATAACAAAGCTTTTCATATGTCAAAAATGTGGATGTCACTTTTAACAATTCGGTTCCCAATGTTGCATATTGTTATTAAAAGTAAAGGTAAAGCATTTCTATTATGATTAGAAAGGAAATATCAACAGAGGAGGATTGCTGATTGGAGCACTTCTGTATAGTTTGGCGATATTCTTCTTCTTAGTTTAAAAATTCTGTGATTTGAAAGCTGGTTCCCATACATGCTACAGAGGCATACATGTAGGTAGATTTTTGAGCTTTCACCTTTTAGTCCAGAAGGTTTGAGTGGCTTTAGTTTTAGCAGTGAGTTAGAAGACAGAGTGTTCTTGCAGTTGATCAGAAAGCCAGTAAAGAGAGGAGATGCAGGAGTGAGGATGTTAATCCACTACAAGAAAGATGTTAGTTGGAAAAGAGATGCAGTTTCTCATTTTGTGTAGACAAAGTACATTACAGATCACAACCAGTCGGTACAGACAATTCAGGACTTGGGAATGACTTTGTATCAAAAGCTAGAAATGGAATGTTTTTTTTTTTTTTTAAATGAATGTTGCTGGGATTCTAACTGTAAGCATGTAGCTCAGTGCATAAAACCACCTATGTGATATGAATATGAAATATATCTGTGCTTCACTGATTCATTTGTATAATTCTGTTGTTGAGCGAGTGTCCCTATTGTGCGACAAGATGCCAGGAAAGGCTAACAAAAGAGGTAGCCAAAGAAGTCAATGAGAAACCACATTGTTACTATTCATCAAAAACTACAGCAGGATTTTTTTTTGTTATCCCAATGCATTGTACATGTCAGCAACTGCATTGATGAAACTCAGGACAAAACAGAGCAAGGAAACTAGGGTAGAAATCTAATCCAAGCAAATCAACAGCCACTTCAGAGTTGACCAGTCCAACAGCAAACACAGCAACTTAGTCCAGAACCAATACTGGGTGAGTTAAGAAAACGTGCTATTAACAAGAACCATGCAAAAGCAGCATTGCTTCTTTTTTTTTTTTGCAAAATATAGTATGTGTTCCAATACAGGCCACTGTTTAGTCAGTTCTGAATTGATTATGATCTTCATTTCAAATCAAATTCAGCTGCATATTGCTGTTGCAAGATTCAGATCCTCTAGAGAAGTCACAAGAAAAAGGGAACAGGGATTTGGAAAGGGGGAAGCTTTACAACCTATTTTTGCTCATTAAAATTGCTACAGAAAAGTGAGATCAACATAAGAAGGCAGGTAAAAGCTCTCCGTCTCAACCGAGAAAAACGTCCATGCAAGAAAAACAGACATGCTCTAGGAGTAAAAGTGTGATTTACACACGCACGGGAGCACACACACACACACACACACACCTCAAGAGAGTCAGAGCTCAGAGTGAGAATTAGTACTGGTCAGATTTAAATGGACCAAGTGAAAATCAAAAAATAACTTTCCAGTTGTAACTAACAAAAACAAATCTTGCTTGAACTTTAAATTCCATATAAGATAGATATCATGTGGCACATTTCAAAAAACACACCAAGTGTCACTAACTGGATTCCTCAAGAATCTGCCATTGTTTATAATTAACCTTTTTGCAAAAATCATAATTTATGGCTTTAAAATCTATATAACATACAGAGTTGTTATAAGTTACAACTTGTCTGCAACCTCTATCATCAATGTCATAAAAGCAAACAATAAAGATTAAATAGCAGCTGATTTGAACTCACCAGTCGCTGTTGCTCCAGAAGTTGGTCTGCCTCTTCCTTCTCCTTCTTGTACAAAATTTCCATCTCAGTGAGCCTAGGTAAGGAGAATGATATAAAGTCAAATTATCTCACAATGTACGTACATTCCATATTTTAAACCATACAAATCAGACTATTAAGAACATTGGAAACAAACGGAAATAAACATTCCGCACCTTTTCTCCATTTCCTGCTTCATGTCAATGCCCTGTTTCTCCAGAAGCTCTCTCTGAGCAAAGGTCCAATCCACAGGCTCCACAGGAGTTTCTGCAGATGGCGTCTTCTCCCTTTCAGCACGGGCCTGTTCTGGGTGATTGAACCGGAACACATGGTTCTTTCCCATGATGATACGATTACCTAAAAGAAAATGGAGGTGGCAAACATGGACAACACAGATACTGCTCCATTAAAACTGTAAAAAATGCAACCATCAGCAGCACTGACCTTTACATTTACCATGTTTTTTTTTTCCAATTGTAAAAAGTAAAAAACATCCAAATTGTTTTTCTAGTCTTATCAAGAAATCAATCATCTATTTTAACCTCAGCTCACAGAGATAAGAAAATATGACATGTACATGTGACAATTTTGTTTACAGAAATGCAATATATCTGTTCAAAAATGAGATACGTACCTGACCGGAGCTGGATTGCATCTACAACACGTTTGCCATTGACATAAGTTTCAGATCCCTCACATGGTACCAGCAGAACGATAACTTTGACCAAAACACACACACACATAATAATTAGTGACTCATTCTAAAAAGCGGTAATAGACAATTATCTAAGCCTCTTAGGGCATTAGCAGCACAGAATAGTACAGTGCAACACAACACAGTATTTATGGGCTATAACTGTCTTTCTTTAAATGAGACCAAGAAACATATCATCCTTTTTGAAAGAATCCAGATATTCAATGCATACATACAGTATGCATAAGAAAACACCAGCAAGTAAACTTATAATAGAATGTCTCACCATCTCCATTGGCATTCCTTTCACTGCGGAAGATGCAGTGCTCTTCCTTAATGTGAGCACCACTTAGAACAATGTCTTGTCTTCTTTCGGCGTCAGCCTGACCCACCCTGAAACAATCACAGAAGCCATTTTAAGAGCCAGATAACTGCTTTCTCATTTGATTGGCAGTCAGTGTCAGAACATAAAGGTAACCCTGTGCACCATTAGTTTAAATAAAAGAAAAAAGAAAAAAAAAGGCCATACTTCTAAAACACAATAAGCACACAACAGGCACCTCATCTAATTTTGTCACCCTGGGTTGCTAATACAAAATTCTCAACAGACGTAGTCTCTGAGGGGCCCAAAAGGAAAAAAAGTGACGGAAAGTAACTTCAGAAAGTTGGTTGTTGGCAGATTTTTATATTACTCTGAAAGTTCCTGTGTCTGGACGTTAAAAGAGGAAAACTTAAACTACTTTAAGTACTTTTTCAGAGACCCTGTCTGTGAGGAATTGCAGACCTGTTCACATCCTCTGCAGCATTTCACTGTTGAAATTCAAGTTTTAATTACCTTGTAATTCCATCTTTGATGTAGTAGAGCAGACACTCCGACATGAGGGGATCCTCATTTAGGTTAACCAGATGTGGAGTCTAGAGGTGAGACATGGGAAAGAGTTTACCACAAATACATTTGTAAGATTAACCGTTGTTCCTCAATACTTTCCTTAATACATAAAAACACTGCTGATGATACATAATCTTCTACATGACCATGACTAAAAGTAACACCAACACGTCTACTGAGTCTGTATCAAAACTAACCAAAAGCGCCAACATGTATTCCTGCAAACACCAACCTTTTTTGGGGAAAACACCCCATTAAAGTCTGTATAGAGATCACAAGGCTTCTCAACAAAATGCTAACCCGTGGAGCAGCAGGAAGTGAAAAAAGAGAAAAAAAATGGATGACATAAAGGTGTGAACAAAGGGGGGGGGGGACTAACATACAACAATCGGGGGGTTCCCCATGTTAAAAGAAGGATTAATTTCAAAGAGGGGAATCTTCTGAAACCAAAGCTGATCTAGTGACAGCTGGCACTGAACAGTCAGTGATTAAAAGATAACAGAGCCATCTCTGTCCCAGTTATTGCTTTTCTGACAAGCACATACTACACCTACTGGCCTGTATGTTGCCTCTGCGGGATGATACTGGGAGAAGAGTGAATTCATACACACAAAGCAGGAAGCAACTATAAGCAAGGCAGACCATGAAAATAAACATGTTTCTAGTGTTACGCCATTACTAAAGGTTCATTTATGGGGCTACATCTAATGCAGGAAAGGTACTTTGTCTGCTGACTAAACAAACCTCTTCAGTGGGAAAACAATCCACCTGGTCGTTACTAAGCTGAGTATGTGACGGAAGGAAAATAACAATGAGTGGAAAGACAGTCAAAATGATAAAGTGACCAGATGAGAAAAACAGTGACTGCACATGGATGGTTCTCATGTAAGAAAATAACAAATAAAGTGAGGAAATGGTAGTTGAAGGGTGTGCATTACAAGCCATGGGGAATTTGTTCGCTCCACCACTAATGCGTGTATCAGTGTTTCATGTCTGTTGTACCTTTTTAGGAGAGAAGACTCCTAAAGTGCCTCCATCTTCACGTATTGCCACACCCATCTCTGCAAGCAGGGCCTCTCTGTAGTGAAGGCAAAACATGTGTTAACTCAGGAGTAACAGTTCAAATGAGACGCCGTTGGAAGACTTTTGAAGTTTTTATTGCTTTCACACAGCCAGTTGCATATGTTCTCTGGCAAAGCATTTCCGCAACAATTAACATACTGTATAATGAAAATATATGCATTCATTTCCCAGGAAAGATAATATTGTTGATAAAAGAAACAGAGTGGAAAGTAATGGTGTTTGACGTAACAACCAGTGATTTATGGAACTGAAACAGGCAGAGAATGGCACCACAGTGAGCCTCAGTGGACAGATCGCAACATGGTTGATGTCCTTAGTTACAGATGAGCGGATAAAAGGGGGTGAAAGGATGTGAGAAGAGTGACTGTGCTGCAGAGTGTAACAACAGAGAAGTTAAAGGAAATGGGCAGAATGTAGAGGAAATAACAGAGACTGGTGAAGAAAACGAGACAGAGAGCACAAAGGTGAGAAAAGACAGGGACAGAGCTATGTCTATAACACTGACAGAATAGTGTGAGGGAGGGGTGGAGACATTTTGCTTGTGTCATGGAAATGGAACCAAAGAGACAGAGGCTGTCAAAACTGACCTCTCCATGCGGATTGCCTCCGTCTTTCTCAGTTTCTCCTCCCAGGTTTCATTAAGCTCAGCAATGATCTTTTCTGATTCCTGAATACAAGGATAAAAGTATTCAATTATAAATTCATCATAACAACAGTCGATAATCGCTCACCACCTGTATTTATAGGATAAGCAGAAAACAAAATAAATTGTGACAATCAAGTATTAAAGAAAGTTATGTTATGACAATTTTACAATAATTGTTTGTGTCAAGTTAAAGATCCTTAAGCCTTTATCAATGAAATCAATCAATGAATCACTAATTATGCAATATGTGTTACTGTTGTGCGTTTACCAGTAAAGGTATCTTTCATTGCACAGCTCAAGCACCTTTAGAAAATGAATACATATGTGCTTCACTCTTAAAAGGCAGTCTATTTTGGTCCAATTTTCTCTGCGTCTCCATTGGTGTTTGACGTCACTGGATGACAGACAGACTGGGCACCATGGTTGCCATGGAAACTGTGGCTCCTCGTGTCCATTTGTTACGAGCCTATGCACTACCACATCAGCAGAGTGTGAGGGGGACCAAGGTCTGAGGCCACATGAGGACTTGTGTTCAAAATGTGTTTTCATTAAAAGCCATTTATTGGCATGTAGTATGCTAATCAATATATTTTCCTTTAGTGTCATAGGCCATATCCACTGAGGAATCCCCTTATACTAATGACAACAAACAAGGCATGGTAATTGAGGCATTTAAACATACAAAATTACAGGATATCAATACCATGATTGCAAAATGCAATGACATGTAATCAGGGAAGCCCCTTCTATGCCACATGGTTTGACAATGGAGATGAAGAAATTTAACAGAAATCAAATATGCAGTGTATGTAATAATAGGCAATTCATTTTTCTATTAAAAAAAGTGTGCTTCCAATCGCTTAAGTGTCTTTAAATGCATGAATATTTACAGCATGTACAAGTCCAATAAATCAAAAACAAAAAGGAAAAAATAGAAGAACTCAGCCACTTTCACTTCTCTGGTAAGAAAGAAAATAACTTTTACCAGAGTGGGGTGGATAACTGTAGGACTCTGTTGACAAAAATGTAATTTGATGATAACCAGGCCAACACAAGCCTAGTTTACCTTGAGTCTTTCAATGGCCTCCTCTCCTCCAGGTGTGGACATGATGCGCTCTTGGATGCTGGTGACTGACTGGAGTCCTCCCTGGCTGCATAGTGCATCAGAGGATGGGGAGGCTGTCAGGGAACCAATAGGGGCTGTGGAGAAATGGCCAGGGCGTTGGTTCTCTGAAGCTACCAAGTATCTATGCTTATTGTTCTGAATGTCTTTGAGGTCTGAGTCAACAGCAAGAGAGAAAGAGAGAAAAGGAAAACAATACAGAAAGAGGTAGGGGCACACCCAGGGCAGGTTAGGGAGAAAAAAAAACACAAAGTGGAGGAACCAAATTCCAAATGGGAAGAGAGGGCAGGGAAGGATATGGGAAAACAGAGGGGACAAAAGGGAGGGAAGATGTAAGACACACATTGTAGGTAATAGGGTTAAGAAAAACACACAGCATTATGATAAGCTACAGACAGCAGCAGTTTTCACTCCTGGTAGTTTTTAAACAGTGTTTAACCCAACTCATTTCACGTTACTTTTCATTATAGAGATTTCAGTAGGGTATTTTTATGTGGGTCAGAATTACAGTGTAGAGCAATTAACTCAGAGAACATAATTTGTAGTGTGGGTGATTCTATAGCAGGGGTGTCGAACTCATTTTTAGTTCAGGGGCCACAGACAGTACAATTTGATCTCAAGAGGGCCGGAGCAGTAAAATGCTAGCATAATAACCTATAAACAACAAGATCTCTAAATGTTTCCCTTTGTTTTATATGTAATGAAGCTACTTTTTTTACAAAGTTTTTCCATTTACACATGTGCATTACAACTTACAGATCACAATGGATCTACAACAGCACAAAACATTTAGCCACAGGTATCTGGAACTGAAAAATATAGTATTTCACATTATGATTAGATTTACAAATACATCCTGTGGGCCGGATCGTTTGACACCCCTGTTCTACGGAATAGAAGGATGCCATTTTGTTGCCTTTGTCTTGAACGCTACCATGAATGAAAACACACTGTGAGAACTGCTACTAGAGTTTCAAGTACAGGATGGAAAAGACATAGAAACTTTAAGAACTTCCTGAGAAAGGACAGATGAGAATGGCTGACACATAGTGCCAAAAGTCAGCCTGCAGTCGAGTAATTTAATTCACTCCAAAGCGTGTACACATAGGCATGCACTCCAACACCCACAGCAGCCTCACGAAAGGTCAGACAGCTCAAGTCAATATAATGGCCTCAAGGACCTTTGGGGTTACTCAGATTGTGCTCTCCAAGAATCAAAAAAGCAAATATGCAAAGCAAATTGCTAATAAATGCAGAGTTTAAAATGTAATGAAGTGTCGACATTCAGGAGTTTAAAAAATATAGTGATACCAGCAGCTAAATGTGTGCTTTTACTCTGGTAAGGTACTGTATATGGCGAGAGGGAGAATGTGTTAGGGATATTTGAGGAACAACTGCATGAGCTACACTACTAGTCTAGCAAGCAAACTATTCAATGATATAACAACAAATCAAGTTAACCAGATTGACTTGACTACACTACGCTTTGGGTGTAGCTACAAATTCATGCACCTTTCCGTCTGTCGCTCTGAGCCTCAGTGTGAGAAGTGAGAAGTGCCATCCTAAAGATTTGGGCACTGTCAGCTGCAGCAGATGATTAGTGAAAGAAAACAAAGTAAACAGAAGAAAGACCGATGGCAAGAGAAGAAGCTTCGGGAAGGGAATCACTAAAGACATGGTGAGAAATCAATGCGAGTGCATTAGAGGTGAAGGAAGACAGACAAGTGAGTCTAAATGTAATGTTTCTTAAGGGCATATTCCAAAGGTAATTCGTAATAAATCTAAGATGAACTTAGCTAAACCTTAAAGGTAGCAGCCTTGTCCTTGTTATTCTAAAAAGTAACAGAGACACAAGCGCAAAACATGCCAACCTAGTTGCATGCTAACCCTAGCAAGATCGGCACACCTGGGGAAGCCATGTAGAGTACTTCTATAAAAGCTTTTTTGCTATAAGCATTTGCATGCAAAGCTCGTAGAAGATTTTATCTACAGGTAATAGGCATATAAGCAATGTTAGCTATTATTAATAAAGGCAATTAGTGATAGACAATGCAAGGCTATCACACATATACACACATTTGATTCCACTTCCTGGGCAATCATCCCCCAAAGGATCAACTGAAGGGAAGCAGGAAAAGATGAGAAAGGGTCAAATGTCAGCACTAGTAGAAGGGTAGAAAAAGGTGAGAGACAATTCTGAGAGGACTGCATGAGGAGATTATGTGGATGAGAAAAAAAATCCATGAAATTATTTGTTACGTGCCACCTCATTAAGCATGATCTAGCAGCAGCTAATAAGCAGGTTATTAATCACTTCAGATATATTATTAGTTTTTAATTGGTGTATTATGTCTCTAATTGACTAAACTATAAGCCATTACTTTTGTGAATGCTACTTTTTAAATACAATTTGTATTGTCACACAGAATCAGCCAAATTCCACGCTGTAAATTTTCAGTATAGTAATATTGCATATAGTTTTCAACATTGATTACCATAAAACAAAACACATTAACGTGTAATTATTTGACTCTGTTAGGAAGCATAATAAACCACCAGTATGATGGTCAATAAGTCTACAAAAACTGTTTCAGTCATTTTAGTTTTGTAAGAGGCACAAGTACAAACATGGCGATGGAAACAAAGTTGCACGGCTGAAACCAAAGAGACAATGATGAAGACAGAAAATGTTGGCAACTTGTGGTGGGCCCTGGAAGAAAAGACGCTGTGTGGCTTCAGAATACGGTTTGCTGTGACAGCATTAAACTCACTGTCCAGGATGTCTCCCAAGCCCTGGGCACGGAGCAGCTCCTTCAGTCGAGCCACTTCATCCTTCAGGTCACGCACCAGCTTATTGTTAGGATCTTCATTGATGACAGCATTGCATTTGATGTTCTTGGCTCGGTCAGCATAGCTAGAATTAAAAATACATTCTGAGTGGAAGGGACTGAAAAGACGAATAAATGTAAATGTAAATAACTAAATATATACAGTGGGTCTTTAGAGGAAACTTTACCGAAGAGTGCTGAGAGTTTCATCATAGTTGATATCTGCAGGACTGAGGGCAGCAACCATGGCTGTTCTGGAGTTTCCTCCTGATAACAAAGGATCAATAGAAAGGTCAATTTTAGGTCAATAACTTCCTGTTTGTAGACCTCAAAAAGATTACCATTAGGTTTAACAGTTTTTCCATTGTATGGTGACATAAAATACTCTGCATAAACTAATACGTAAAGTAAAACAAATGCTGAATACTAAATCAAACAATGCAAGATTTAAGTGCTATGTACTGCATGTGTTAAGATTAAATAAACCCTGGACATCTCTGCTCCAGTCGTACAAACCACGTACAGTAAATGGGTGTGTGCTTGTCTAGTTAGTTTGAAATACAGTCTGCTGACAGTGTTCTTTAATTGGTAAGAGTAATGTGCACTTGTGCTCCAGTTGTATTTGTATACCCTTACTTTGTATTACAGGGGACAGGTGGTTGGTTCCATTATCAGGATTTTGTTCAACAGTCCACATTAATAGATTTGCCATGATTAAAGCCAATATAAATTATTAGCTGATATAAATGTTCATACCCAGGTTCTCCCTCAGCAGCCATGTCAGAACCGAGTCTCTGTATGGGATGAAGTCGCTCTTCTTCTTCTTCTTGCTCTGCAGAAATAAAAAACAACAACAAAAAATACTTTAATTTGGCAAACAGAAGAAAACAGTAAAA
Source organism: Microchirus variegatus (assembly GCF_963457635.1). Classification (NCBI taxonomy): domain Eukaryota; kingdom Metazoa; phylum Chordata; class Actinopteri; order Pleuronectiformes; family Soleidae; genus Microchirus; species Microchirus variegatus. The sequence continues at coordinate 19,771,127 of NC_139810.1, forward strand.
ACATTTTTTTTTTTTTTTTTTAAATGATATGATGATACATTATTCATCTGAAAGATGAATAATGTATCATGAAAGATGGTGGTGGTGGTGTGAGCACAAGCCTATTTGATGTGCAGTGCGTTTACTGAGTGTGAAGCCAAATACAATACACTTCTATAACAAAAATTGGTAGTGGCAACACCGCACATGGAAAAAGGCTGTCAAATATGCCCCATGGGAAGAATCAAAAGTTTTGTTGTTGAGCTGTCAAACAGTTTACCTTGCTGGTACAGTTATCCTGCGTAAGCAATCATTACAAGGACAAGAGAAGAGAAAACAGAGGAGCATACATTACAGAATGCCAGTCTAAAACATTCATTCCTTGAGACAAGGTCAAGTTATAAGACAGGACAGAAGAGAATGCAATATAAACATGCTATACATAAAATACTCACCACTTCAGCCAAGGCAGAAATAACCTTTCCTAGTGTGGTGAGAGATTTGTTGATGTTTGCGCCCTCCTACAACAACAGACAAAAACATATTATTCAAGTGCCATCAAGGTAATATAAGATTACAGTTTGTTAATGCAGCTGATGGATAACGAAGTTAGCCGTACCTTTAGCCTGGTGCCTGTAGCTCCAGTGGAATCTGCCCGTTCACTCCCTGCCAAGTCTACCAGACTAATTTTACTGACCTAAAGAAAGGGAGAAAAGGGAAATAGGAAAATCAAAATGAATGTAATGGACAGTGGAACAAACGGGGGCAGCCCTTGGCCAAGTGGGAGGGAATTGGGCTTATAACCCAATTCAGTTGCCAATTCGGATCCCCACCAGGTCAAGGGCTGGGGTACCCCTGAGCAAGCTCCCCAACCCCCATTCCTCATTGTTAATTGGACACTCTAAATTGACCTCAGCCATGGGGGGGTGAACCCTAGGCATACAATGTAAAAAATCACTGCCAAATCAAATGTGTGGCAACCCCTAAAGAGGGAGAAGTGCATATGAACAAACTGGGAGAGGATGATAACTGCATGACATATTAAAGACAAAAAAACTTTTAAAATGCTAACAAACCAAATAAAAATATCAGAAAGGAAGTGCAACATTCTGAATGTTATTTTCAAGTGAGATACAACTGAGCTTTTATTTATTTTTTACTGAGAATACAATGAATACAATAGGCATTGTGTTTACAATAACAAAGTGGTCTCTGTCTTACTGCAGAAAGAGGAAATGCCCTCTTTCCTTCTCCAGTCATCACCCATTTAGAAGAGAACAATTTTAGCCAATATCAAAGATGCAAACTAAAAAATAAACTGTTGAGGAAATGCGTGTAGAGAAATACCCCCCAAAAACACTATCTTCAATGACTGGCAAGGTTACATGTGAAGATTGCATGATGTTATTTAAGAATGTGAAAGTTTCTTCAACGTGTTCTCTGACCTTTTCTGTGGAGACGTCCGTCTCACTGTCATGTTTCTTCTGAGTGAAGACAATGGTGAAAACAGCATGGGACCTGCTGCTGGTCTCATTCATGTTGGTGGCAGCCACAGTTCTGCCATAGTAAGAGGGAATACAAAAACATGTGGCTGTAACACATTTCTATGGAGACTTTGATGATCATTATTTTGAAATAATTCAGAATTACTAGTGTAAAATTCATGGATTTCCCTTGAGTTACCAACGCTCGATTTTACAACTGTTAAAGGTGAATTGAGTCTAAAAGATTACTTTGTGAGGCAGAGGAGGATAATGCTGTCAGGACACCAAACACAAATACACAAAGCATACTCAAGAGGAATAGCGACAAGGGAGATATGGGGTTTACATGCCATGTTCTAGAAATAAGCCTTCTGAGTCAGCACAGGGAGATTAAGGCAAGGCTGACTCCTCCCCACAGAGGCTCTTGTGACTTAGGCACACACACGCACACACACTTGGAGTAAAACATACACACGTGCACCTAAAGATTAAACTGAAGCATATACATTTTTTACTGAGAAATACTCACAACCTGCAATAAAGAATCTCAGCCATCAAGGTCAATCTCGATGTATTATTTTATTCAAGCTTGTGCAACATTAGGAAGGTTCTGTAGTCCTGAATAAAACGAGCCAATGCTTGCAAACAATATTTCAGTCTGCATTACTTCATTCGACAGAGAATGTGGGTTATCTTATCATCACAGCTATCACTACTACCATTACTCTGCTTCCTTCTCACAGTCTCAAGGTGATCCCAGGGCTGGACTCACCTGGCCTTATTGCCTGCATCCATTAGGTCAGCAATGTCTGTGTAGGAGGTGACAGCGAGTTTTGACAGGTCCTCCACATAGGGGCCCAATAGAGGGTGTTCTCGTACCCGTAGGTTTCCTTTGTTCTTAGGATTGAGCAAATCCCGCACCCGTTCACAGTAGATTTCCATGTAACTGACCTAGACACAAAAGAGTAAACAGATGTGAAAAGTGAGTTCCTGTGAAGTGTCTATTCTTAACTGGAACAGCTGTAACTTTTTTTTGGACTTTTCAGTGATGGTTTAGGTTCCCAATGGCAAAACAATAACACAAGGCTGAATAACATAATATAATTGCAGGATATTTTACATTTTCATTTGTACATAATTTTAAATACATATTTGTATAGCTCTCACATTATTATAGAGAGATTAAGATAATTCACACAATGAGCAAGCACTTGGCCTCAGTAAAGAGAAAAAAACTCAACATGCAGCGTATTAACTAAGATACTTTTTAATGATAACTATAGACTTATTTATTTTCATTAGTTGTGTGTACTTTAACAAAATTACCAGAAGGATAACACACAACACCCTTGAATTTTAAGGCTAAATGTAAATGACGTTTGACCGTTAACGGTGGTTTAATACAGCTGTCGGAGGCAGGGGTTGAAAATGGCAGATAACAGATGTTAAAACAGTGTGAGACTCACCTCTACTGAGTAGGAGAGATCTTCTTTGTTGCCTTTATCATTGATTTTCTCAAACAGATCTTCACAAAGCTGGGAGGCAGAAACAGGAGACAGATTAGTGCAAATGCAGAGGTTTTATGTATATGTATATGTATATGTATATGTATATGTATATATATATATATATATATATATATATATGTGTGTGTATAATACATACATAATACATACATATATTTCATTATCGTGAAATGTAATTGCTGATGTTCACATCCAAAATTTGATTTTGATAAGTTAAAAGCAACAGGCAGAATGAGTATTATGAACGTGCTTAAAATTACAATGTGTAACATCTGAACCTCTACTGTGCAATGAAAGAGAAACATGTGTTGTAGGACAAACCATGGGAATGATTCCTTCCTGGCCCTCCTCCTGCTTTCCCATCATAGTGTAGGATTTGCCAGATCCTGTCTGGCCGTAGGCAAAGATGCAGACATTGTAGCCCTCAAAAGCGTGCTGTAGCATTTCTTTGCCAATGTCATTGTACACAAGGTTCTGTGATGCAAAAGAAGGGTCTCCCGGCTATGGAAAGGGTAGAGAAATTACTGAAAACGTGGGACTTCAAAAAAATTCATGTCAAACAGACAATACATTTATATATAATAACGGAAAAGAGAAAAAGTTCAAACTCACCGTAGTGTGTGACCAGTAGGAATAATCAAAACTGAAGGTCTTTGCTGGTTCCTTTGGGGCTTTGGGGTTCGAAATAACTGTGGAAGGGAGACAAAAGTTTAAGTCTGATGCTTCTACCACATATTAAGAATGTTGCAGTAAGTTTGGAATATAGCAGGGGTCTTTAATAGTGAAGCTGAAGTTTAGTTTGCACATTTATTTTTTCTTCCTTGTCAACTTGCTTTGCATCACTATTAACATTACATTAATGCATTTGTTTTAGTGCAAAACAACAGAAAACATTCCATACTGGTTTCACAAATAACACTCAAATAGGATAAGTATTTGGTCTTATATGTTCCTGTTCCTCAATCAGAGAACTAACAGTGATATATTTGGAGCCTACAGTCACATGAACCACTGACAGATCATGAGCCATTTCCTTTTTTGAGAACTGATGAAAAACTTGTGTGTCCAGTTTTACCTCACATACCATGTACATTTCTAGTAAAAAATGTTTAAGAATCAAAACAGAAACCTATTCCCATTGCCTTAATTTCCGCTGTTTTATTTGCTAGGGAAGATGACACATTATTTCTGTACATTCCAACCATTCCCAATGGCCACACAGACATTTCTAAATGAACAAGAATCTACAGCCATGTTTGGCATGTCATGCCTCTTAACTATGCTTGCTGCTAGAGTGTTTAAGCTTTCCACACCACACACTGGATATTTGATGGAGCGAGGCGGAGATTAATAAGTTACTGCAGGTTATTTACACAGATCATACCCCAGTTGTTGCTCAATTGCTCAATTTACTCATTTAAATAAATTTGCTTAAGGAAATAGTTTGAGGGACTACAAGTTAAGTATATGCTCAAAGGCATAGGGACAATACAAACAAAGCAACAGCAACTGCATTTCAACTAAGATCAATATTGTAAAATTTGTATTTTCAAATATTTTCAGTCTTCAATGTGACACAGAAAAGCTAATGGGCAAATGAATGCCAGGTCTGCCTCTTCGACATGAGGGTACTTGTGAGGCTTTCGTATCAAGATGCTCCAGGCTGAGTGCCTTATGTGTTCAGAGGATTTCAGCACCCTTATCAATAATGCAGGAGATGTGAAGAGACAGGGATTGCATATCGCCCTCCATGGGTCACACACTGACAAGAAGAAAAGCACAAGGTGTCCTCAGACACCCAGAATGCGAACTGCTTCAGGCTAAATTTCACTGAATAGGCTTGCACACAATGCTTCACTCTACTTGTAACAATGATTTAAATATGTGATGTTTATAGCAATTCTCATTGAACTGAAATGTAAATAGCAACAACCGAGCACAGGTTAAAACAATGCATGTTTTTAGACCTCCTACAGCTTTCCAACAGGTTGAGGTGGACAGGCCGTGCAGGAGCTTCCATTACGGGGTACTGGAAGAGGATACAGCAAGATAGGTGGCTATATAAAGCCCAATTTCACCTTTGACCTGCCTCTAAAGGGAAATTGGAGCCAGGGCAAGAAGAAATGAGGGGGGATTTAAGTTACCAGTGCCCCTATATTCCCCTTTCCTAGAATAATCTACAGTGGCTATTAATGAAGGAGCTGCCTCTGATCCACTGTCTGTCAGTCAAAACTGGCCTTACTAGGAATCACAGCTTTGTTCTGGCAAGACAAAACAGGTTAAGAGAACTTCAAGTCAATTTTCCATTTGAACAGTAACAGAGTAACAGAACATCTTCTAAATGGGGGCAAATAAGTGCCAAGTCTACGACTCATTCTCATGACGTACGATGATGTCATGTCTCATTTGGCTCCACTCCATTGCTCTCAGAGTGGAAAGCTGTTTCACACTTGTTGCCCCTTCAGTATGTCTCTGATGTAAAAAATCTATGAAGGTGTATCAATGCTGAAGGTGTACAAAACACCAAACCAGACAAATCGTTGCATCAACATGAGGTAGCATGATGTGAAGACAGGAAGTGTTCAATGTACTTAAGCATTACTCAACAAATACCACTGTTTTAACTGAACATCAAGCACCTTGACCATATGGTCATGAACTTTGGGTTATGACCGAAAGAACAAGATCCCGGATACAAGCGGATGAAATGAGTTTTCTCCGCAGGGTGGCGGAGCACTCCCTTAGAGATAGGGTGAGGAGCTCTGTCACCCGGGAGGAGCTCGGAGAAGAGCCGCTGCTCCCCCACATCGAAAGGAGCCAGCTGAGGTGGCTCGGCATCTGTATCGGACGCCCCCCTGGACACCTCCCTCGGGCAATGTTCTGGGCATGTCCCATCGGGAGGAGATCCAGAGGAAGACCCAGGACACGCCAGAGTGACTACGTTGCTCGGCTGGCCTGGGATTGCCTTGAGGGTCCCCCTGGAAGAGCTGGAGGAAGTGTCCTGCGAGAGGGAGGTCTGGGCGTCCCTTCTCAGACTGCTGCCCCCGTGACCCGGGCCCGGATAAGCGGTAGAAGATGGATGGATGGATGGATCAAGCACCTTTTCAGCCCCTTTCTTTGCTGTTAAGAGAACCTACTTATATGCTACCTTTCCTTGTTTACACTCAGGACATTTCCGTGCAAAGTGAAGTTGCTCTAAAGTTGTAACTTGACTATTCCGTTTAATTGGACTATTGCCCTTATTTCAGTATATAAGCATGAGCAGAGAATCAATTTCTTTAATCAAGTGTGTCTGCCTCTGCTACACTAGGTGGTGATTTTAGCTTGTTCGTAGAAAGCCTTTCATGGTTGAATTATTATGTCGCACAGCTTTAGCTGGCAGCTAGTCGTTAGACTTTCTACTATACATCAACTTCAAAATATTTCATTAGTTAAACTGAAAAATGCACCGTTCTGGATTTCACCATGTTTTCCTTGCTATTGCATTCTTCTTCTTCTATGTACTGGCTTCTTCTTTTAGTGGAGCACACACACAGCACCAAGGCCAGTTCGAGTCTGAAGGTACAAATGCAAAAGTAATTCAACTGCCAATTACACTACCTGGGAAATTTAATTAAGTACAAGTGCTAATAATTGCTAACCAACATGTTTAAATTAATTTTACACCTCTGGTTGCAGTCGAGCTCACAGTAATTACCTTTTTTCTAATGCCATGGAAACCAAAAAGCGAACATGTTGCTGTGTCAATGTGTGATTTTAGAAAACATGCTGGGACTCCAGAATCAGAGGCACGGTATGTAACACAACAGTATTTGAGTCATCTGTGGTGCCGTGGCTCTCTCTTCTACACAGCAATTGATTCAGATTTGTGACTGGACTGAATTATAGGAATAACATCTCTGCCTTGTACAGAGTGAGCATTATGGGCTTCAGTCACTTTCACGTCACGCTACACGATTGCACACAAACAGAAACTGTGTGAACAGCAGAACTGTCACAAAAGCAGATGTCAATGAGGAATTCCTTTACTGTCCATTTATAGTAATTATTCCCACCAGAGTCATGTCCGGGACTCAAAATGGCAGACGCACTCAGCTGCCTAATAAACAACGTCATCATTCTGTCTTTCTCAACCATGGTAACAGGTATAGGAACAGATTTTGGTTGCCATAACGACCTCAACTTGGCACAGGAGGGGAGGATGCGGCACACTGTGCACTGTTTTCTCTGCCTCAAGCATTCCCTATCACAGCTCTGTAGAAATAAAACAGCCATAGGTATATAAACTATTAAACAGTAATTACAGGACTCTAATCCTGTTTAAGTCCTTAAACATACAGAAAGGCTTTAGGATTTGTGACTAAGACATTAAGCTCCTTATTATGTATATTATATTTTGTTGACAAAAACACTTTCATACATTCTAAGTGGAAGATTTACAAGAATATTGTGATGGGGTACAAAAGTCCACCAGTTTGCTCGCACAACATCAGCCATTTAAAAAATATCAGTGGAAGTGACTCGCTGGTATTGGAATGGTTGCAGGCAGTGAGTGCATTTACATGCACACTAATAAACTGATTACTGGAAATAATCGGGTAACTGGAATAAACCGTTTAAGGTATATACATGTCTCTAAGAAATCAGATTATTGACAGAAACCTAGGTCTATTGCTCATTTGGTTATCCCTGGCAGACATTTTGTACTCCAGCATTCAACACGGGCCCATAATATAGCCAGGAAAGCAAAGACACCCCTCAGTGATTAGGTTGTTAGAAGGTCTCTGAGCACCAGATGAGAACTACACACTTGTTCTATTCACCCAAGACTGTCAGAGTCTAAAACAGCTGAACACATCATCCTCCCTTCCAGTAACTCTCTAAGAAGCTGATGAAGACTGATCAATGCCTGTCTGGGATTACAGGCAGGGCAGTTATACACTTGTAAATACATTAAATATAAAAGAACCTGTGCAGAATTGCAGTAGCATGTGTGTGTTTGTCAGCCACACAGTTTGAATAACTGTGTAAATAACTGAATAAAAACATATTATGTGTTTTGTATAAGGTTGCAATGTTCCCAAATCATTGGTTAGCTTTGCACTATCACTGTGTCAACAGAGAAACAGATGGCAATGAAACTTTACTGCTAATGTGTTTCCATACAACCTGTACTGGTGTCATGGTTTTTGCATGAGTGGAAAGGCAAAACAGCTGCTGACATTAAACGAGTGCTTGAGCAATGCCACATCGGTGCTAATACAGTGGCTCAGTCTTAAATGGGGAGCATGAAGAGAGCATGGGGTACATGCTGGGGTGGCCACAGAAATGATCTGCATGTTGTATCCCGTATCTTTAGAAGAGAGAGTGTGATGGCTCGGTTGCCAGGGCTGCAGCACAGGTGACAGAGTTGTCACTGGACGCAGCTCAAAGCTACAGGCTATAAGTAGTGTCTGAGCACTGCTGTGCACATTTGACAAACAGCTGAGCTTGTTGCAGCCACAACACTGGACAGACAACATATCCAAAACAGAAACCACCATGTGGTATCTCGATTGGGCCCTTGGACGCAGTGCACTTTTGCAACTGGTCACGAAGATGCCTTGAGGCCTTTAATTAAAAAACATCCACACATCTATTCAATATTCCTCACCTGACTCCTGCCAAAAAAACATGCATTTTCCAGACAGGTATATGAGTTTTCCCAGCCAGGGGACGTGACCTTTTACACCAGAATCTATATCACTGTCATCAATCTAGACCAGTGTTTCTCAAACTTTACACAGTCCCGTACCCCTTGAGACATTTGACCTCCAGCCATATACGTCTTACTCCTGCACACTTCAAAAAAAAATTGTGACTGCCTTTTTTGTTTTATTTTTTTGTCTTTGTGTACCTTCTACATCACTTTGTGTACCCCTGGGGGTGCAAGCACCCCAGTTTGGAAATCACTGATCTAGACAAACTACAAACTTCTCAGATTCTGCTCAGAAGGCCAATCACATTTCCTCTTCCTACCAGGAAAGACGAAAGAAAAGGCAGGAAGACACCAGAACAACGCACTGAAACCAGGATAATGCAGTTTAAAAAGAACATACTTTTCAAAACACATGGTATCTGGTCAGCTAAATGTGAACTCAATTAAACCAAAGTAAACCGAAATAAACCAAAATGTGATATCTCAAAGATATTTGAAGTAACTGCATCAAAGAAACTAGATCATTTATAGACATGTGGGTTGGGTAGGGATTTTGAGCATTTTATTTGGATGACAGTGGGGTGAAAACTCATGCATGATGTTTTCTTATCATGCATACAGCATCAGCACATTTCTTATTTTATTAACTCGATTAATACAGCTGTGTTTGCTATCAATTATTTGTCATATAGCCACTAATTCACAGACTTGTCTACTTTGTAACTAAACCATAACAAAAAAAAAAGTAAAGCAATAAAATTACTCTCCTAGGTAAAAAGCAATGGGAAAGGGCGCAGTCCTGGCCTATGCACCAGCTGTTTCAGCTCTGACTACTGTCTATTTTTACAGCAGCAGATGGAGGCTTGTGCTTCACATGCCGACAGACTGTCAGTGACAGGAAGGAATGGACAGATTTCAGCCGCCCAGCCTTTCTGCCAAACTCATAGCCAAAGCATACATTGCTCTAATCCCACAGACACTGATAGCTAGCTAAGGCTGCGAGTGTAGCCTTACTGAGTCCATTCTAACAGGGACTATGGAGAGGCTTCTAGAAGCTACCAGACAGAGAGAACATGCTAAGCCAGCAGGGCTCCATTCAGGAGATAAACAAACACAGTAGAACTACAACAAAGAGCGAGAGACATATCAGACAGCCTCTAGGGTGATGACACAGGGGGTTAAACCCGAATTAAACTGACATGAATCACAGCTGAAGTAACACCAAATATCTAAATGGCAAGTGGCAAATGTAAAGCCCCATGTGTTAAAGCACCAATCTAGACATATCCACCAAATGAACATGGCTAAATGTTAAAACATGTTTTTGAATAAAATAAACTCAAAGAGGGAATGGGTTTCTCATGGATCAGGTCCAGGGAGGACATTCTCCTCTGTGCAGGTGGTACCTCAAAAGGTCAGAGGTGTTTCCCAACACATCCTGTGTCATGGAAAGCTAAAGCTATACCTCTGTAGTTTTAGACAAGTCTGGTATTTTCCAGTTAAAATAGCCCTTAACCCCTCATGTTAGCGTTAACCTTTTTACAAAAAAAAACTTAAGGGAAGCAGGTCTGCATGTGACTCAGTGAGAAAGGAAAACTGCAAGGACTTACATTTGGTATCACATTGAGGAATAAAGTTTAACTTAGATTATCAACAAGTTAGGACTAATTATAAATGAATAGTGTATGTATAGGATGCCATGAATTGATGTCAACATACTGAACAGTTGTGATTGAGTGATTCCAGCAGTACATAATTCCAACAATACAGTTATTTCTAGTTCTTGGGAGTTTTCCTAATATTAGCTGCAGTTGGCAATCAAGTTAAGTTAAAGTAACTGAAAACCATAATGAAAATCTGTTCTCTCTTGTGTTTTAAACGTTGACCTCTGATCATTTTTTCAGACAACATAAGGATCATCATATGATCCAGGGCTAAATGGCTGAGTACTGACATTGTAGACCAAGCAGTACATGGGAAATACAGAGGCCCTTACATTCACTGCTCACAAAAGGCAACCATTTTACAATGCAGTGACCTGGATTTCCACAGCTAGCCTCCTCTCAGAGACTGAAGTTTCACTTTAAATGCTTCCAGCATAAGCAATGTGACGTCATGAACACACAACTAGTAGCACACATAATGTGTGAAACTACAACATGAAATTGTTCTACATCCATCTTTAAAATTAAACATTCACAAATTTAAAAAAAAACAAGCTGCATCATGTGACTGCTATGTTCTGTGACGCTTGAGCCATTAAGGAAAAGCACTGGCTGATGACGCCTCAGGCTGATGTCAGATGAGTAACACCTTTTATCCAGCACTTTCTCTGTGGAGGACAGAGATGACGCATGAAACTGTGTGTATCAGTGTGTCTGTGTGTGTGTGTATGTTTAGAACAGAACTCTATATTCTGCACACTTTTCAATCTGCAGCCATTTTTGAAAAGGCAGACGATCGAGTTCCCGAAAGAGTGAGCTCAGCTGTCATTTAAATTAAAGTTTCAAAAATAATACACTGCCAACCCCCCCTCACTGCTTACTAGTGAATAATAGAAAAAGAAGATCATGCCCAGCACCTAGCTACCCGTGCTTGGACTGCAAAGCTCTTCAGCTTGCCTCTGAATTCAGTGTTCAGACTGTGGGAGGAAACCAAACAATGGCGTCTGGAAAGCGAGCTGTGTCGGTGAAGGCACAGAAACTGAAAAACACATTCACTCACTAGAATGTGGGAAGCTTCAGCCATTTCACCCAACTCAGGCAAAGAAGCTTGCCAGGAGTGCCGTTCCTTTGAATTCCTTAAATTTACAGCTCAGCTCTATGTGTGCATACTATTTGCATTGTCATATGACCCCATCTCCAAATGCAGGAAAAGACTCAAATGTGACATATTTCTCTAAACAGCACCTCTGTAACCTTTTGAACTGTTTCGGTACAAGTGTGACTCTAGGACACTAGAATTTCACCAAACCACTGTGTTGTTCCACCTTGTTATGTAATGGAGGGCGTGTGGTTTGCTTTTTATCTCCAGTAGTTATAAACATTAATGGATTTGTTTGGTCTGCAGGCCAGTGCCAATCGAGCTGAGGCTTCTAGTAATGGCTGCCAAGAGCATCAATAACATGTTGTCCTGAAGGTTTCCATGCAGACCATAAAATGAACACAATAATTCAATTTAGGATGGAGATTTCCATCATTCATTTTCTTTCTGAATTTCTGGTGATCTGCTATTGATAATCATTTGTCCTAGGCTCTTTATTCAAAACCAGGAATGTTTACATCCAGAAAACCCCTGAAACAAAAGAAAAATATTCCTATGAATTAATTTAAACGAAAGAATGGTAATTTGGTCCATTTTCAATAAGACAGGGCCAGGTAAACTGCAAGACATGTACCCACTGATATGTTATAGCTTTACCTTTTCTTTTTTCTTGCATGATTGTTATGTATTTCTCAGCCTCCAAGCGTTTTAACAGAAATCCCATCATCTGTAGTCAGACGAGGGTATGCGCTTGCCATCTCACGCTGTCCTACACGTGAATGATGCTCATGCACAACTCAGCCTGTCTTTGCTGCTGCTGTGGCTGCGTTTATATGCCCCCTCCCCCTCTCCAGTCAGCTCACATCCCATCCACTCGTCTCATCTCCCATATTTTCTGCAAAAAGACGCCAACAACTCCCACTTAGCCTTATCACAGGTTGGAATGAAGTGAGAGCTAAAAACAACGAGTAAAGCTCCATTTAGCAAATTTTAAGTATGGAAAGAAATTCCACCACATTGGCGGAAATGAAAGAGGATTGCATACAGTTGTTTTCTACATGTACTGATAACACCTTATGCTTTGAGACATCTGCGGCTCATCCTCAGGCCCCCTGAAGTTGGCAGAGCCCAATTAATTGACCTGTTATTCTGTTCTGAAGCAGGGTCCCTTAGGGTGACACCATCACTCACACACTCTCATAAAAGGCTTGTTCTACGGCTACAAAAACACTTTTGAAGTGATTATAAACTTATACAACATAACTTGATATGGAAACTTGTTCTACACAGCTAAAACATCCACCGAGTAAGAGTGGAGACTTTCCCCTTCTGACCTCTGCCACAACTACATTCCATCCCTGTGGTGAAATGTCATGTTGTGGTTTCTTATACATTTCAAAATACTTGTCAATGAAGAAGAATTTAGTTATTATTCTCTGCTGTGTTTTTATGTTTCTTGTTTTTTTTTTTTATGCAGATAAACTGACCCTCCATTCAGACAGATTTATGTCCATCCCCAAGACATATCAGTCCAGCCACAACCCTTTATAAAAACCTGTTTGATATTGACTGAAAGGAATGCTGCTAAAGCTTCTTCATAAACAACCAAGATGGCGAGCACTGATGTGAAGACGTCTGTTGAATGTACTATCACAACAGTTTAGTAATTCAGTAATTAACTGAATGAGCTCTTCTCAGAATCTGTTTACATATTTATGTTGCACTGTCTGCACTACATCACACCTTTCATTGCTCTGACTGGTTGCTGGTATGTCTATTTTTATTCAGATGCATTTTTGTCACATACTGCTGATAAAGCCACTAGAAATAAAAATTAACTAAGAGGTCACACACGCACTTGGAACTTGGAATTGGGGTAAGGAGATGCCTGACATTGAAATCCAACATAGCTCTGTGCCAACTTTTAATTTGCAATGTAAACTGTAATGATGACATTTGATTTGAACACTCAGTAAATATAGTAACTGATTGCATGAACAGAATTAACCCTAAACAAGAGACCACAATTCAGATATTATACCTAGTCTCATTCAAAGACGTTATAATTAACTAAAATTAAGTATCTCTGATACTCATCGTCTATCCACCCATACTCTGTGACCAAACCGACCTGAATTTTCCACCTGTACTATTAACAACCTAAAATTCAGTTTCGATTAGAGGGTATATGAGGGCAGTACTGCAAGGCAGAACACCATGAAAAATTAAACTAGAGCATATGACAAGAAAGAGAAAAATAGAAGATGTAAGAAGCTTTTATTCATTCATTCTGAATGTTTCTGCAGAAGGGGGAAAACCAATGCTGTTGCCTTGACAACTCAAAAGCATAAAAGACAGCCACATAGAGATGAGATATATTAAAAGATAGATGCATGGCACACTTCCTTACACACGGACTCATATGATTATTTATTCCTCGTGGTTATATTTATCATGAAAAAAATATACAGAGATTCCACTGGATTATATACAAAAATTTACCCTAATACCCTAACACTGTAAGTCACTTTTTATTTTGCCGTAGTGACACATACTTGACATGGATTGGTGCTCCTGGCATTAAAGTCCCATGACACAGCATGAGCTGATAACAGACACAAGCATCTGCTTGTCCTCTCTCCTCATTCAGAGGTTAGTCTGGAATGTGTGAATCTGCTCTGTGAGTAATTCAAGTGGGCAAATATATGTCATTCCACAATAACCTTAGCACCAGCCACCAGACAATGAGGAACGCAACCCCCTGAATACTCCCTCATGTGTATGCAGGTATGTATGCACCTACAATGGTCATAAGGATTATGGCAGCAGGGTGTGGTGACCTTAAGCAAGCCAGTGGATTACTGGTCCTAATCAGGTCAATCGGCCCTGTCTGCACCTGGTTCAGCAGTAAGATGACCATCTATCATCCAAACCCATGCTCACCATCTAGCTCCACACTTGCCCAGCCAGCTATCTATTCACTCACCACAATTCATTCATCGTCCTCTCATGTGTAACTGACACTGAAGTTAATTCTTCGCTGTAGGGTGTTTGTAAGGTCACCGTCCACTTAGCCAGAACTAAGAAGAGACTCAGCAGAATTGTATCTGAAGGGTGTCATTAATGCAGTGACCTTCTGTTTGTTCTAACAAGTTGTCAATTAGGTTACTTCTAGGATATGGTGATATTGTACAACCTTTAGCACTTGGAAAACTTGATCTAAATTAATGAGGAGAAAGAAACCCTGATCTAGTTACAGACAGGTTTGCGATCGGTTACCCTTTTACACGGTGGGTGAGAGTTATTGGACATCTTTGACCATACATGCATGCATGGCTACTCACTGGCTGATTGGGAACACAACATATGGGCTACACAACTAGAGAGCGATGGGGAGAACATTTGGGCTTGAATGAAGACAGGCTTTGGGTGTCCTGGAATTATTCAATATTTTGGAGCAACAATAGTTGACTGATGCAACTGTCCATCACTCCCCCCTATAATGTCATTAGCTCTGGTATTTTTAAGAGCTTTCACTGAAAGAGGCCTTTTTTGTTTACAGCCTTCCTGCAGAGGCCTTAGACACATTTCCGGCACACTGGATAATCAGTTTGCTGCCCCCTTGCCTGCACCCTACCCTTGAGAATCCGCCATGCATAGTGAAAAGGAGGGAGAGAGAGGGAGACAGCATATGCTGCCCTTGCCCCCAAGCTCTCTCTCTCTCTTTCACTGAGTTGTTGACATACACAGACAGACACATATACCCTTGAGCGAGTATCAACAATAGGAGGAGTGCCACACAGCTTTGTCCAAATATCAGCCAAACACCTGAACAATTACCAAGCAATTCCATTAGGCATCTCTTTTCTGTCAGGCAGCTTTCTGACCCATTTACCTGTTAGCCATCATTACATATGAACTCATATAACAAAAACTATTGTAGACACTTGCTTATTGCGTTTGTTTACTTAAGGCAATGCAATTACAAACTATTGTATAACTATTGAGTATCTGATATGATGATACGAGGTGACATGAACACAAATGCTTGTTTTTGACATGTTCATCTGTTTTGAATGTAGTTCAGTAATATTTTTTAACAGAAAAGGATGTTAAGGCTGAATCCCAATACCACCCCTTAGCCCTCCCCCTTCCCCCTACCCCTTGTTTTTGCGCGTTCATGTGAGGGGTAGTGCTGTCTCATTTCTCATAAGGGTTAAGGGGTAGGGCCAAGCCGTAGGGCTACGTAGCCCTCGAAACGAAGCTTCCTCAGGACCACACTTGAAACGGAGGGCTTCGAGGAATTTCGCAGCTTCCGCCGCGTCACCTGTCAGCGAAGTTTGAAAGCTGGCCGTTAAAGACTCGCACAGATGTATTTTCAGTATTTTAATCACGACAGTCATGTGTAATGATTGTATTGTGGTCTTCTTCAATTGTCAACGGTGTTTCTGAATCACTAGTCAAGTTTGTTTTGAATTACTAGCTAGTCGTAGCCGATGCTATCCCGGCGTTCCTTTCGTAAGTGGTTAGCTAGCTGCTATCGCTATTTTTTTAACATTAACAAACTGTGCCGGAGTGCACAGTTACGTCTTCAGGACAGAACAGGAGATTCTGTCCCCGCTCTACTCCGCTCTGTCTGCGAGCAGCTTTCTCCCTCTGCACCGTGTGTGTGTGTGTGTGTGTGTGTGTGTGGCTATGGTAATGCAGCGGGTCTGCAGTCGCTGTAACTGTGTGTGTGAACACTCCTCACAGCGTCGCCGCCGATGTCGTTGGTTAGCAGCTGACAGTCGTAAAAACAGAAAAATAGCCCAGGCAACAGACATTACTTGTGAGGACGGCATTTTTGAATTGTTACATCAACAAGCATCGCATCGGCTTGTTGATATAGCAGTCCGCGAGCGTCAAGTCCGGACGACGTGATGACGTAATGGAGGTGTGTCTCATTTCTTAGGGGAACGTTCGTACCCCTCGCTCCCTCAACTCTGTTTTGAGGGCCAAGGGGAACTCTGACAAAGGGGTAGGGGGAAGGGGGAGGGCTAAGGGGTGGTATTGGGATTCAGCCTAAGTCATGAAAACCACAAGCACAAAACATAAAAACTGAAGAACCGTCATTAGCACAACACTGAATTAACATTGACTGAATGTCAATCCGTAATAAAAACAGTCTGAGGAAATCCACTGACTCACATTTTCTGACTGCACATCAGTTGACTTCAACTGCATGTGCATGTTTAAGCCACTAGCTTCCACTGAACCTGAGCATCCTAATACAACAGCATTCTCAGCATACCATCTGCAATGAAGTCCTGATGAAGGGAAAGAGCATGGCTGTCTGCCAGCCTCCCTTTCTGCTCTGCAATCTGCTCATGTGATAGGATGTAGAGTAGGCAGTACTGCAGCCTCCTCTCTTTTGCTCACACACTCACTCACTCACTCTCTAACCCCTTAAAACACTGCATATTCCACTGCAGTTCTGCCACAAACCACGAGTCACCCTCCAGCACCTCTGAATGACATTGACATAATAAAAACCAAGGGATAGGGAGTTAAAGTACTGAGGGATTTGACATAAAGCTTCTTTTTGGTAGAGTATGAGAGATCAGGCGCGATGGAGCCACAACTGGAAAGTATACTTGATCTTATGGAGGATTCATGCAAGCTCAGTCTAATGAACCCCAGTAAGACTGACAGGCAAAACCCAAAGCAAATAAGAAGAACAGGTTTCTGCTGTCACATGCTGTCTTGTTACCAAGTCATTAGATGTTTTCATGCTAATGTTATGGAGAGACTGTGTTCAAAAGCAGGACATACGTTGCAGGAAAGGTTAAAGAGGCAGCTAGTACTTCACAGTTCCTGATGACTCACTGTCACAAGTAAGTAAGCAGGTTGGCTCACAGTAATAGAAACCACATTCAGGTTTTCTTCTCTTATTCTGCTATAGTCTAACCTTTGATAGTTTCTATCATAGCAGAAGCCAAGAAAGGTATCATCACAGATATATGAAATTACACCCTCGATGTGCAGGATTAAAAAATGATTCTATTTTCACAATACTTGTGTGACTAAAAGCATAAAACTGCTGAGCAACACAACATGAAAGAAGCACAAGAACATCCATACATCCTCATCATGTTACCCACTGGTCACAATAATAAGTTATGAGGGTGAAATTGCAACAGTCGAGAAATTACCTTCATTTTAAATGTTATATGAGAGGTTCTTTGTAAATGCAACCCAAACTGTGACAGTGGACTTGACAACAAAGTAAAACGAGGTTCATTTTTGTAAATGATTAACTTCAGGTTGTTACACTTTACAGGTTGTTCACAAATTGTTTATCTAAACAAAGAAATAACAATCATAAACTACATCGCAAACATGCATTTCAACTATGTGATAAAGCATTGTTGAATTGAGAGAAGGCCACATATAGTGTGTGGTGACCTCTGGGTCCTCCAGTATTGACCAACTCAGCATTTCTCACACACAGAGACTCTTTGGCCATGCAGGCCCCTTCAAAGGAGGAGGAATTTCACTCTGTAAGGCTTTTATTCTCTTTCAAGCAGTTTCTCCCCAACCGTGCACTATTCAGCTTGCTCATTCTACTGTTCTCTGCTAAGACCCGTGTTTTCCTTAAAGACAATGTGGGTGCATGTGTGGTACACTAAACTTCCCCTAGAAGAAAGGGCTGCATAAATTTGTGTTGTTGTGTGCATGCCAGTGGAATACTTACTTGTAGTGTTGCCTTGCATCTGAATTATACATTTCGAGTCCTTGCTCATTTCCCTGGAGTTGAAGGGTCGAACTCGAACAGCGACTTTTACAGACGCCCCAGACATGTTTGCGGTTTATCACAAACTCCAGATACGATTCCTTATATATCCCCCCCTGTAAAGTAAACAAAAAACACATATGTATCTGCAACTGCTTAAAAAAACAACAACAAATGAATCAGATCAGATACGGGTAAACATGAAGGGCATAAGTATCTCTTTCTCTCATTTGAAAAATATAAACTACAGGAATGTTAGCTACTCTGTTCATTGTATTCCACTGCCTGCCTGCACAATATCATGTATGTTTACATTTTTTTGGTTGCTTGCTTCAGAATTTTACAGATGAAAACTAACCTTTTGGCCAACCCTGGCATATTTACAGAAATGTTAAATAAAAGAAAGACAGAAAGACAGAAAGACAAGAGAGAGAACACAGGGCAGTAATGCAACATTATAGATGCCAACTGCTAATAAACAACAAAAAGGAAGAATGCAAAGGACAGACAAGATGAAGGCAGTAATGCCACATAACAGATGTCAACTGCCATTAAACAATAAAAAAAATCAGATGCACTGTTAATGTCAAATAAACAAATAAATTAATACATTGAATGTAAACCATACAAGATGTATGCCATTGAAGAAACATAAACAGAAAAACAACAATTAAATGGCTGCAAGGAGGCTAATTTAATTAACATATCCACGACATATGTGGAACACACTTTGGTCAAATAGATAGCATATATTAATTGGGCTGCACAAAAGTGTCTCTCAAAACAACTCTTTGCAATATGTTTACATTGAAATCTATGCCATATCTCCTCCCCGCGCCCTGCTTGTGACTACACAAGCCAAATATCTCGTGTTTTTCCCCCACGTCCTTTGCAGTCAGCCATACTTGCTGAAGCATACGCCCATGTAACTCTATCTGCCTGCTTGGTCTGGGGGGCTACAGTGGGTCAGTGAGCTGGGCCTGTCTGCTGCATCCATCCCGCACTGTCCATCCACACTGTGTGCACACAAAAGAGCTTAAAGGTTCATTTTAGAAAAAAACATGAAAGTGTGTGGAAGTAGGCTAATCCTCTGCTGCTGTCTGTGTCTGTGTGTGTTGTGGAATAGAGCAGGGAGGAGTAGTATGCTTGTTTTAGCAGGACAGACTGCTGACACTGTACTGTTCTCTCATATGAAATGTAGCATTTCATCCTCACTGGTGCAATGTGTCATACACAGGGTTTTGCTGTAAACTATCGTCTATCCATGAAACGCTAATGACAGAACGTGATGAGACGGAACTTAGCAACCTCTGGTGTTTGCCTATCGGATTTATCGGCCTAACCATTAACAAACAGTGTTCTTATAAACAGCACATATCATAATACTATATTAATTGGATACGAGTATCGTGCTGTTGACGGAACCGAGGATATTTAGCGGTCCAAACACACGTCTCCTGTGAGTATCGTTAGCTAAAACAGACAGACACTCACCGGCCACCAACAAATACCTCAAAACCAACATGAAATAACAACCTGCTCCTGTGCTGCAACAATTAACACATAAATACGTTGTCAACTCACGTTAGTGGACTCTCACCACGACGACGCCGACACCACAGGACAGTGGTGGGAAGTAACGGTAGCTTAGCGGGGCGTCAAAATGCGTTGTTTTCTTTCAGAATCTGCGACCACGAACGCTGTTATAAAGTCCAGCTTGGTGAAAAACACCCATCATAGCGGTGTCCGGGTGCTGTAATGTCGGTCAGCGGATTCTTGACTTTATTCTCCCTGTGGAAGTGAAAGAGAAAGATGTCTCTACGGCACCGAAGCGAGGAGGAGCGGCGGAATTGATAGATAGCCTTGATTTACCCAACAGATTACGTCAACTCGCTCTCGGCCAACGCTGACTGACAGCGGCGCAGACCAACGAGTGACGAGACGTCGGTGACGTAAGCGCCGGACAGCCAATGGAAATCCAGAAAAAAGGACGGTAGGCGGAACAGTGGGCGGGGACTGACTTTCTCGCTCCCTCTCGCTCTTTTTTCACGCTCGTGACGCCACACTGCAGGATTTCTTCTTCCCACCCAGCAGCTCTGCCCCGCACCGCTGTCACCGCAACATGCAGGGTCACCGCAAAGAGCGCCGCCTAGCGAGGCAATGTCACGACAAACAAAAAAGTAAATACATGAACGATTATGTGCCTTTCATAAAAACACTAGAGTAATAACACGGTAATAGTATGGTAACAGCGAGGTAATATTAGAGTTGTGTCATCTAATTTCTAATCTCATTAATGCGCAAAATGATCACACTATGGTAATCCTGTTAATCCATCCTCTTTTATAGTATGTTCCAAACACAGTATTTAGTTATCATGTTTAATGTAATAACCATGAATCAGGGTAGGGACATTTCTTTTATACATTGGTATAATGTTATTACATAGAAACGACTGCATTGAAAAGAAGATGCATTACCATAATAATGCAACTTCTTTTACCATGTTATTACTCAATTGTAATGTAAAGTGACTGAGGGGGCTTTTAGAGACAACATTTAATTGATTTAACAATATGTGACGCTTCAGAAAGTCTAAATAACACTTGACCACTGCTTTAAAGTTAAATGCACACAGAGTATAGTCCACCTACATAAAAAGATTGACATAGCATAGCATTTGTATTTAAGAATTGCTTGCAGGGTCAGAATAGGCTAATAGAAATAGCTATTCTTTTCAACATTTACTGCATCCTTCAATTTCAATGTTCTCAGTACATTTCAAGCAAAAAGCTTAAAAAGCAGGGGCAGAAAATACAATGAAACACCTTCTTGTGCTGGTTGAGCTCATGGTTATTTTTGTTGGAGCATCTGATCAACTCCATTTAGTCAATGTCAAATACTATATTGCATTTTGATCTCTCAGTACCTCTGTTCACACCTCCCAAAAACCAAATGACCGAATGTCTATTGAATTCAGGTGTCAGGACTTTTACTTTTCAAGTTTTTTTTTAATGTTTTTTATTTTGTTGGATAATCTCATGTAGTCACTGAGATTTTTTGTACCTTTTGTTTTTTTACATAAATGTCTGAAGGATAAGTTTTCCACTACATGTCCGAGACTTTTTGCGTTATTTTACATTTTGTCTGTCCCTTTTTAGACCCTCAAACTCACACATGAAGAAAATGAGCCACAAAGGAGAGGGTGAAAAAAAAATAGTGGAGAGTTGTGAAATACTGTGCATCGTCTTTTTATTTCTGTTCAAAATCCTAGCTTCCAAAACAGGTATGTAGTTTAAGGAAATCATTTCCTGTACAGTTATGGTCAGCAAGTTCAAGTTAGGTACAGTGCCATTATAAAGAAACAATCTTGAGGTGAGGACGTCAGTGGCGCTGAAGAACAAACTTTTAATGGTGTGCTCCTACGATGGTGTTCCTGGTGGTCATGCTACATTCTCGCACACTCCTTTCATGTCACCTAAGAGGGTTTTTCTTGTTCACGAGGCTTTTCTGAGCTTCTGGACTTGAGGCCATGCACACAAAAGAAGTAAACTCACTCTGCTGAAGTCAGCAGGGAGGACTGTGACTAAAAAGGAATAACTCAACATATTGTATTTTAGTAAACTGCTGCTCGTCTCCAAACTGTACTCAAAAAGGAAGCTAACATTTAGGATTACTTTACGTTTAGCTACGTCCTTTAATGGACACTTGCCACATATGAGCTTCATCTAAAAGCACAAACCGGGGTACCAGCGCACATTATGTGGACTCAAGTTCATCATCGTTACAGTCTTCAAAATCAAAACTCAGCAGGGGAGTCAGCAGTTTTTTTTGTGTCATTTTCTTCTTTTTTTTAACCAAACTCTACCAAGTGTATTGCCTCCCACCTGCACTAAATAATTCAAAGACTTTAATGACACAAACATACACGGTATTACAGAATAAAATGAGAGCAGTCAAAGAAAATGATGAGTGAAGTGAATGAATGCACTTCCCCAGGAAACCTGTTGGTGGAAACTTATTCTTGCAGCATTAAAATGCATCAACTAACAACTCTTGTTAAATATATGTATATATTTAATATATATACACACAAACTCATGAGAAAAAAAACTTAAAAGTCTTAACTTTATTATGTTTTGTTTTTAGAACCATGGAACCAAGGGTAAATGCAAAAAAAAAAAAAAATGTTATCAAATCTTTTTTTCCCATTCACGTTTTTTGTTGTCATAGTGACAGTGAATTGAGGCGATTTGGACAGATCCCCTTGATGATGATGATTAGCAGGTCATATTCTGGTGCCTCATGGTCCTTACATAGGTCGTCCACCCTGCTTCTCTCTCATCCAGGTATGGATCCTCTCCTTCAGCTCAGGGACTGTAGAGTGAACCACATTCACAATGAACCACATTCACAATCTCAATTTGCTTGCTTACATTTACGAAAACAGGTTTATATGTAAGTACTAGTAAAAAAAAGAAAAGGCATAATGGTAGAGTTACCTGACTCGAGCATGCTCTCTGTGAGAGGCTGCCTGTTGAAAGGATCAGTTGGGGAGTTGAGCAGGTGGCGTAAGATGATGGATCGGTCCATGACTTTTCCAGAAGGTAATATCACAGGGTCCGTCATCAGTGTGTCCATCAGTGGGTCTGTTAATACAAAGCCACGTGGATATTTTAAAGTGGATGAAGATTAAAAACATTCAAAAACAAAAACAACCTTCAACCGACTATCCTGGTTTTATCCTTTCATGCTGCACAGAAACTGTTTTGCCTGCAGCGGGAATCACAGATTACCGTCTCAGTGAACACCCATTATGTCCAAATTAATTTAAAATTTCTTTTTAAAAAAGGAAAAACAAACTTAATTTGGAGAAACATTAGTACTCAAATGGTATAGATCTGAATAGAGATATTCAGCTGGCTATCCTATCCACTGACTTTCACTATGGTCTCTGCTTTTAATAAATGAAGTGATCACTTTTGAAGGCATGCAAATGAAATGACTGGCAGGTAAAGCATATCTTTATGATCAAATGTGTGATTGTGAGACAGTGACAACTGCTAAAAAAACAACGTTTATGATGGCAATATCATTGGACCTGTCAAAACACCAGTTAAAGAAACATCCCATAAAAGTGTTGTAATAAAGTGTGCCCTTTATTGAAATGTCATAGGGCTGTTACAGTTGTGTTACAGCCTTGTGCGGTACAAAAATAAAACCTGGCATGGGGGAAATTTTTAACCACATAGAAAGCTGATACACAAGCGTCCTGTATGGCACGCTCTTGTTAACTGTAGTGAGTTGGCTGATATATCAGGGAATCAAAGGAGGTATGTGGGCCACGTTCTCTTACTAGATTATATTAAGTCTGTGGTTATATGATAGCCCAGCTCTAAGCTGTCTTTATGACCTCTATGAGCTACCAAATCCCCTGCAAATTTCGGGAATTTAACAGCAACATAGATGTTGAAGATCCTGTCCGTCTGCACCGACTGACCCAAGGTCACTCTGGATTTCTCACCAGGTGACTTTACCTATGAGGGTTACTCCATAGATGTGGCCAACAAATTTAAAAAGTGCTTCTAAAGATGTTGTATGACACTTAAACAAAGGCGTATGGACCAAATGACATGAGATTGATAGCCAAGTGCATAGAAACACAGATTGAGAGAAGGAAGATTGCTTAATTCCCTTTGGATGCAAACATTTACTCACCTTTGAACTCGTCGGGTGCGTCACTGTAGTCCATTTCAGACTGGGAGTTCCTTGCAACGATTTCCTCCACCTTTTCTGACAGCAGCTTGAATTTCTCAATAGCGATGGAGGATTTAATTCCAGCCTTCCTCATCTTTGAGATCACCTCCTCAAAGAGCTCGCGGCTGTACGACCGCTGAACAGAAACAAAAGGGGAAAAAGTTAAGTGAGGAGACAAGAGAGTGTCTTTGAGATGGTGAGAATATTCATCACCGTATGTTACTTTGTATTACATTTCCTATGATCATACATTAAAAATGCACCTACAAAAACGTCAATGATTTAAAGCACTTTTTCACAGTGGATCAGTTTAAAAAGAACAAGTAAAAGCCACAATGAGCCATTACATGAAAATTAATAGTACAAGATCACCACCTGCTTCATAATTTCATAATTTAGGTATTAGTATTACAGCCATGTCTTTCTCAAAAAATATTCATTATAATAACCTCCTCCTTTGCTTTTATTTAATAAAACATTATGTCCATCATGGCCAACCTGGTCGTCTGCAATTGCTTTAGCAAAGCGGGCACAGTCCAGCTGCAGGTAGATGTCCGTCAGCTGGTCTAAGAGTTTCTTGGGCTCAAAGCCGTACTTCTCTGGGTTCTCCACCTTCAGATCCCGACACTTGGGCCCACAGAGCTGCTGAAGGTTAAAGTTCAGCATGGCAGCTAAACGAGGCCCCAGCTCCTGTGTGTAAAGAAGACCGTGGTGGCATTTAGAATAAATAATCTTTGTCAACATTCACAGTCCCGGCAGATCATGTATCCTACAGTTATTGTATAACTGTCAATACAAACTTGAGTACACGGAATTGCAATTGTGATCATTTTACAAACTGTCCAGTTAGGGCAGCAACACTCACAGGCCTGAGGAAAGGCTTCTGGACCTGCTTGGTGAGGATGTGGAACATATCTACTGTCTCCGTGGCCAGAGCCAGATAGGAGCGAGACACCCGCTCGTCCTGAGTCAGCTGGGATTGACGGCTCTGCTGCTGGTCCTGAAAGTTTGCAGGAAAACACTTTGACATCACCTTTATGTCCGCTAGCTTACATTCTAATGCAAATATAAATGAGGCGAGTTACAGTGACAATGTACACCAATTTAAATAAAATACCTGCTGTAAATGTTGTCACTGATAAGTCTTTACTTCTTAACTAAACCTTCTATCTTCCATTAGCAGGTTAATGCTGCATTCAGGTCACATCAGTTATCATAACTGCAATAATGCAAGTACAACATGGAAGTACAGATTTCCAATTTTTCAACAGTTGTCACATTTATGTCTAGTACAGGTTGCAATTAAGACTGGGGAACTCACTCTGGGATTGGGGGAAGTTGGTACTGAGAATTAAATAATATAGTCATTCTTAGTTTAATGAAAAACCATTTGTTTTATGCTTAGCTTTGGGATTTACAACAGCTTTCTGTTACTTAACTGTTGTATTTCATTGGTGAAAATATCCTAAATGGTACGGCTGTAATAATTATGAGAGAATTTCAGACTGAGCACTGACCCTCGGTAGCTGCTCCCACTGCTCCTTATTCTTCATCTCCTCTTGGACTTCGTGAATACGCTTCAGGGACTCGAGGCTCTCGTCTAACAAGAAGGTGGTGTCATTGATCAGCATGTTGATGTAGCGAACAAACTGCTTGCCGGAGCTAGGAGAACAAGAAGAACAACAATGCGAAAGGACAAAAAGGAAAAAATGAGGACAAAATAAAAATACACCGTTGGTCAGACAAGAATCAAAGTAAAAGTAGCTGCTCCAAGACACACACTCACTTGAACTCTTCCATGAAGGTGCCATGGTGGGCAATGTTCTGCCAGAGACTCTTGAAGATCGTGCTGATATGGTAACGTATAGTGAACTTATCATAGAACTCGCTGGTGGCTCCGGTATGTTCAACATCTGAGCAGAGGAGACGGTTTTGTTTTGAATTTTATGGAAACTATTGTTTTACGCTATCTTGCCGATTACATTCATAAACCACAATTGCTCGTGGCCATAATACGTATATATAAAATATTCACCAGTGTAGAACTTCATGAGGGCAGGGACTAGTTGTTTGATGGACAACGGGTGGTTCTCCATCATTTCAGAAAATCGCTGAGTACGAGACTGTACAGCAGGGTTGGTGACAAACAGCACCTCCACCAACTTGGCGATAAGGTAGGGGTTCCTGATGTAGTTCTGGCTGCAGATGAACACCACCAAGAAGGTGACTATGTCCTGAACACACGGCTCATATAAAACCTGGGGAGAATACCTGGGACAAGGGCAGAGTAAGATATTGATTAAGCAGGACTTCACATAAGCATTTTACCTCATCTGTATACATGCATTTCTGCTGATAATATCATTTCTTTTGAACATGTGATTCATTATGTCATAATATTTACATAACCTTTATTCTTGAACAATGAACTTACTGCACGACAAATAGCAGAAACTCGGCCACATCCTCAATGTAGAATTCAGGAAGAGCAGCAAAGCTTTTGGGAATCTCAGGGTTCAGTGGCAGGGTAATGCTGCATAAGAGAAGGAGAAGAAGACACAAACATGACTGCTGTGTTTCAATTCAACTTTATCATCAAATCGCTATGCAGCCAAGACACCGAGAAACCAAGAGAAAGTCTGTGGTGGCGACGCTCACTTGGGATAGGCAGGGTCCACCATGCGGAGAATGAGCTGAATGACTGTGCTGTAGAACTGCAGACATCTGCGGAGCAGGTTCTCGTCCAGAAGACCCACGTCAGCACACGCTTTGGCTCGCACCAGTTTCTGGAAGGTTAAAGTCAAATGAAGACGACGATCAGGCCTTATGCTCCTTAATAAAATGCTGCAGGTTTTTTAGCATTTTGGTATAATTGTGGATACAATCAGTGTAATGTCTGTTTACAGTACAGCGAGTGCTGAGTAACTGCAGGTCTCTTGTTACAGGCAGGCAGGCAGTGAGAGCATCTTCAAAAACGGTGCACTTACCTTGAGCTGGGTTTTGCAACGCTTCAGCATCTCTCTATGTCGACTGGCGAGGGAAGAATCTTTCCATTGGCTTTCACTATTCTTCAGCTCCTCTACAGTCCTAACACAGTGAATACACAGCAATACTAGGGTGAGGAGGATGTTTTGTTTGCTTTACAAATTAATGGAAGTCAACTGTGCGCGTGTTGTACCTGTTAAGTTCACGGATGGCTCGTAACCTGCGGATATAGCGTCTGCAGCAAGGTAGGATGGACAAGTGGTGTGTGTGCAGTGTCAAGAAGAAACACTCAGTGGGGAACTTGGGTTCTGAGAACTTTGTTGGGTCTTCGTCTGTTTGAGTGAGCAAATTAAATTAATTATTTAAAGAAACACAAAACACTTAGTAAGTCTGCCAGATCACTACCATAATTATACAAAAACACATTTCAGATTTGTTTGTTGCGTCACACTACTAAATACATAAAATAAATGTGTAAAATGGCTTCTCTATCACAGATGACTCAAAATGACTCAAAAATCTACCTTTTTAGTCAAGCTACATCACTGAAATAACACGATACCATATATATTACTCATTTAAAAATAAAACATTAGAGACTCATCACAATTAAAAATCAGCTTACGCAGTTCAGACAGCCAGCTCTTCAGCTCCTCCATAGTGGCCTTTAGACGCGTTTCCTCTTGGCTGACAGCCAGGCGACAGCGTGGGTGGAAAATGTAATAAGGGTCCACGGTCTCCAGTTTGATCTTCATGCTCAGCTGTTGCAGCACCCATAAGAAGTTCAGCATGAAGCCATCAGTAGACACCAGCTTATCATCGGTCTGGGAGAAAGTAGAAAACATTAAAAAAAATTGTATTTAAAAAATAAAAAAATAAATGTTTTCATTATTCAGGGTTGTTGTGTTCCTTGAGCTATAGCTTCCGACATAAAGCATGCAAGTGAGTTATTTGTACTGTATATGGATTGATGTAAGGTGCAAATGAAATGCCCTGTTAGGGATCAATAAAGCTGTCTGAATCTGAAATCAATGAACAAAAATAATGAATAAAACATAACAATACCGAGGTCTTTTAAGTTTCATTTTCTCCGCCATTGTAGCTCAGACATAACTGGCAACCCGTGGCTGCTCGGCAGCTGAGAATCTACTGACTGCAATGATTGGTAGATGGCGGTAGGTGGCGCCACATGCCAAAACATGATTTCAAAACATAAACATGATTTACGGTCCGCAAAAGATTCTTTTTAATGCAAATATTTTGGCTGTAATGTTTTTGTTGGTGAGTTCAGTATGTTATATGAATATTATTCCTGAGCCTCCGTGACATATTAGGAGGATTTTATGGCCAGTTGCTTTAGATTTAGTATATAATGCATGTTTAACTTTAACAAACAGTGTTAAAATTATAAAATGAAAAATTTGTATTAAAAGAAATATTGGGAGGATCATTTTCTCATCGCCAACATAAATCTAATAGTCAAACCACTTGTTTTTGTGACTCACCTGCATCTGGGCTTTCTTCACATTGTAGTTGACTAAAGCTGCCATGTAGTTCAGCGCTAACTCACGCGTCTCTCCATTCAGTAGAATGTTGTGGAGAATTTTAAACAGGTCACCCTTTTTAAAACAAACAAACAAAAAAATATCACATACAGATCTCACACATTATTCCACTGTGAACCGACACACAGATAGCAACAGCTATCGAAAACATCATAGTAGAGACTCACTCTTGCTGACTCCAAGTAGTGCTGCAACGATTGACTTACAACTCGTGTGTTCTCCATGGTGATAGCTGGGCCCGAGAAATACTTGTCTCCTACTTTGGTCTAAAGGAAGAAATGAACATTCAGTATGCACATACAGTATTCTTGGCGTGTATTTCGCGTCTGTCGTGTATATTAGTTTCTTAGCTCTTGGGCAACATTCAATGGCACCAGACTGGAGCCTCATTGCAATTAAGATATTTTAGTGAGAAGACAACTCACATCATCCTCAGCAAAAACAGAGAGGCTGAAGAAGGCTCCCAGGTAAGACAGTCTCTGGACCTCTCTGCCAGAACCAGGGCTCAGAGGTTTGGGACACCATAGAGGCAATGATGTCGACTGTGCAGAGGAACAATAAGAGACATTTTTTAAGTCTAGAGGTGCCAGTAACCGGTGAACTGAACAATGAATTTCAGTTTAGCTCAGTCAGTTCGAGAGTTAAATGTCTACTTGATAGTATTTGTATCATTAATATTAATATTGAAATTCATGACCTAAATAACCTGAGACATGCAGATACTTACCAAATTACACACTGGGTGAGTCTTTCCGAACTTGATTTCACAGAGTTCAGCTAATGCCTATACAAACCAAACACAATGACAAGTTGTATTGTTTTTTAGAGTCAAATTTTGTTCACAGATCGGGTAACATGGTGTGATCAGCTAATGCCTATACAAACCAAACACAATGACAAGTTGTATTGTTTTTTAGAGCCACATTTTTTTTTGCAGATCGGGTAACATGGTGTGTTTGCATGACCACAAAACCACACATGTAGTTTTTGCATGGCTTTGACACAAGTTCGTCACACGCCCCACATCAAAATCCGGTACTTCATTGCGTGTATGTGTGTGAGATTAAGTATGTGTGCACACATATGATACTTGTAGTATACATTTGAAGCCGTCTTAACTCCTGAGTGCTCATTGCTGCTGTTCTGTAACTGCAAATACATTACAACTCTCATCTGCTGCCAGATGCTACAATGAAGATCAAACGAGGACAACATCTCCTTACCATGAGGGGGAATTTATAGTTGTCAGAGTCAAAAGAACATTCTTTAACTGCAAGAGCAAGACCGTGGAGGATAGGGACGAAGATCTGAAAAAGAAAGATTTTGGTGTGCCAAGTCAACACAATGAAACCAAAGCATAATCCCAATTATACCCATGTATGGAGTGTTACTTTATGATTAGTCTGAGATTAACAGCTTTCTTTAAGTGGGTTTGTAGCATCTGTACGCTGTGATAGAGTTCATGCTAAGTAGAAGCTGGGAATCACAGGGTACATAGTCCTCGATAACAATAAAATCATGATACAATGATTCTGTGACGATCAATACACTACAAGAAAATAACTGTCTAACTGAAGAAAACTAAATGTTTGTGAAAAAGAGGATTTCTGTATTTATTCACAAAACACAAAACTTGCATTGAATGTAGATGGGGCATCTCTTCACAAAGCTTTCTCTACCATTTTCCCCACTGTAAACTTTTCCCCTTTTCTTTGGCTAGGTAACTCCTGTCCAAGTTTTTCCCTCATTCAAGCAGCGTCACCACAATAGACATCAAGTAGGACTGTTAAATATGGATATTTTCCGTGGCTTATTGATTATCATATTGCACGAGGAAGGACAGCAATCTGAATTTGTAAAAAAAAAGGTTTAAAAATGGATGGATGCGTCTCCCACCTGTCTGAAGACTTCTTCCTCTTGATGAGTAATGCGTGCCAGCTCCTGAATGAAGCCATAAGGAAGGTTCCGACACAGCATATATGGTACCAGCAAAGACTGTTGGTTAGGGCCTCTGCACAAAGAAAGCAAAGCGTTTCACTGTGGTGACAATACACAAATAAATTAATACATGATGTGTGTAGAGGCAAGGTGAAAGAGTAGTTGCTATGGAGACTCTGAAAGGAAAAGGGGAACAGAATGTACAAAAATATAATGACAGATAAGATTTTCAGAGTGCGCTGCTGCTTACCGAGGCTGGGTCAAGGAGCCTTGCAGGACCAGAGCAACATGAGAAATACACTGAGAACGAATGTTACTGAGAAGCTGGCTGACATTTGGTTGGCTGCACATCTGAGGAAAAAACATAAAAGAGAAGAGAGAAAACTGTTAGATAATGATGAAAAAAAAAAGTACGCTGAAAACGTCACAGAAATACTCTCCAGAATCAGAGTTCCCTTTGATGAACAAAACCTTGGGTCATTTGAAAAAACTAACAAGCCTGCAGCTAGTCTCTGATGCACACACTGCTCTTCTGTTTTCAGGATATCTTATAACCTATTTCAACTCAATTATTATTTTTTTAAAAGAACCTGAAAAATAAGTTTATATTCTTAGTTGAATCAATTTTCTACACAAAGAAAGGACTACCTTGGGAGCTTTCCTCTCTTCCATGCCAACACTGTCAAAACGCTCTATGAGGTAGTTCAGCATCTCGGTCTCTTTGCACGTTTCGATCGTGAAGCGGTCGCTGGCTGAATCACTGGACATTCCCCCTCCACATGCGCCAAGACTACAAAGGGAAACACACAAACAAGAACACAGAGGGGGTCTTTAAGAAAACAGCACAGCACAAGGAGACGTACGGCACACACAAAATATTAGTAGCTTGTCTATCTGATTAACAAGCACAAAACATTATCAAGGATCCTGAAAGAAAACTTAAAAAGCATTAGTGCAAGCATTTCAAAATCTCAGCATTAGACTCTTGGGAAAAAAAACAAAACAATTTATGTAATATTTGCAGTTGTGGTCAGATGTAGCCGCAAAACCTGTATGAGCTTCTTCAGAGTACAGAACAGAAACAATAAAATGTTGGTTACAACTGCTCCAAAGCTAAATCAAATATTTTTTAAGTGGCACGAATAAAAATAGAAAAGAAATGGAAATGTATGTATCGTAAGAAATACTGTATTTTATAATTTAATGTACAAAATAAAGTCAACAACCATTTGCCGTGTGCGTTAGTGTCATGCCTTAAAATAAATAATTAAAGGAAGACATTGTAGATATTCCCAACATGTTAAGATGAGGATATTTTCACTGGGACTGCGCAAGGTTGTCTTGTAAAATTGAGTTTACGGAGTTTCATACCAATTCAAAATATTCCCAATAAATTTAATATTATATATATATATATATATATATATATATATATATATATATATATATATATATATATATGTATACACTATGGCACATTAACAACTTTAATCTTCATCTGTTGATACTATATTTATTACCTACCACCACATCATACAGCAAAAATACCAGACTTTCAAAACTTATGAAACACAAATACTGTAAAGCACCCTCAAAGACTGATGTGTCTCCATCAGTGTATTTTTTGCCACTCCTCCCTTGTGTGTTTTGTGCACCGTTAGTCTGCTGGAACATGCAGAGGGCCCCCGCCACTGAGCAAGCACGCGCACACGCACATGAAACGCACACACCGTGCAGCAGTGTACCTGGACCCACACTGTACCCGAGCAAACTCCTCCTCCTCTTCCTCAGACTCTTCATCGCTGCTTTCCTGAGACATGTCAGATAGGGCAAAGAACAGGAACGACAGAGGGCTAACGCGACAGAGAAGAGAGGAGAGGAGTGAGAGAAGAGAGTGGAAGGAAGGAGGATGTGTGGCAAGCATGAGGAGACAGAAGGGATGTGAAAAATCATGACGAAAAATGTGTTATTGTAACACAGTCACAAGGAAAGAGGGCTGAGGAGAAGGGGGCAATTCGGAAAGGAGGCTGGAGGGTTGCGTGCTTGCTTGAAAACCATTTCTTGTGCCGTTTCAAAAATATTCACTAATGACTGTAGCTTTAATATACTGAAAAAATATTTTTGCCAATTAACGCCTGAACCGAGTGTAACTATCTCTCATATAATTTGTCTTCAGCAGGCATTGAGCCAATCTCATTGGCTTCAACCTTAGATTTACCCATTGTAAAAAACTTCAAAAAGGTTTAGATGTTAAATAAAAATCATACAGTGGGGTCCAAAAACCTGAGACCAATTTTCCATTCACCTTGAAGAGGTCATCTCAGTCTTTAAGGCAAAGTAGGGGTGTGACAGCACATGATTTTGTGCATCACATCCGTAAAGGATTTTTAGTGTTATATTCTACTGTTATGCAACTTGCTAAAATATCATGTTGTTCTTTGACGTTTAGACAATCTAAATCTTTCCGAGCCCAGATTACCATAACGACAAGAAGAAGATATAAGAAGAAATTCTCAACAAACATTTAGTAAGAAAGCTCTCTGGTGGTTTAGCATATCTGCTTGGAAGGGCTCAACAAACTGACACGCAATGACACATGATGAGATACCTAGACGGTGGGATCCTGGAGCCAAAGGCTGCGTGTCGAGTGCGTGACCTGGGAGAAGGAGGCACCACAGGAAGGGCTGTGGAAGAAGCCAGGTTACGAGGCCTAGAGGAGCTTGAGATGAGGTTCTGGGGACTGGGTGGAGGCACAGGAACTGGAGTGTTGGGAGGAACAGAGGGCCCTGCAGGGCTGGGCGAGGGTTCAGGGAAACTAAATCCTCTGGCTCCCAAGCTGGATGGGGAAGGAGCACCCAAGGAAGAGGAGACAGAGTAGGGTCGGTAGCGTTGGGAGATGGGCATTGGTGCAGATGGAGGGTTGAGGGATTGTCTTGGAGGAGAAGTAATGGATGGCCTGGGGGGAACAATGAACTGCGGGGTAGAGGGTAAAGAGGGTGTAGTAGGGCTGGGGAGAGATGGAAGCGGGATGGAATTCCCGCTGGCTGCATCCAAAGCCATTGGATGAGGACTACCATACCCATACAGACTGTGGATAACATTGATGAGATGATTAATATGAAAAAAAAAATGTAATACAATGTCTTCATAAACAGAAATGACCAAAACAAAAAGCAGAAAGATGAAGAAAAAAATAGACATGGCAATTTCCAACTTAAAAACACAGTCAGGGACATGTGTAGATGACAACCACGCCAAAGGCTTGACAAGTCTATGAGACTTGAGGGCTTAAAATACTCAAGGTCAAGGTACTTGCCTGGACAGAGAGCTGGCTCCAAAGGACCCCACACTGGGACCCATGGGACTGCCACCTAGACTGGAGGGCTGTACCAGCGTCAGACGGTGGTCTGGGGATTTGGCTGCCGCGATTGGCTGAGAGGTGGCAGTCAAGCTGGCAAAGGGGTTATGGACACGAGACTGGGTGGACATCATTAAGACTTCCATCAAGATCTGGCTGATGAGGTCTTTGAAGTCACAGAATGCTATAGAGGGGAAAAATGTAATCAAAAAATAATCAAGTTACTAAATGCAAGGCAATGTTAAATAAAGATTTCCTTTTCCACACAGGATTTCAGTTTCAGAGTTCAGTTATCCAGCTAGATATGGTAACAGAGATAAGACACTGCTGAGTAAACATACCATCTTTAGGATTACGGTGAAACTCTGCAGCCAGTGATGGGAGAAAGATGACATCTCTATCCTGTTCCTTCCACGATACGCGGAGGATCTTACAAATAAGCTGCAAAGCCTGCTCTTCAGAGACATTTGAGTTTGCAGAGGTTTCCTAAGGGAATAAAGAAACAACAGTGAAGGATTGATCACACTCTCAAGCCATTTACAGTACAAGCGTCAAAGGACTTGTTCAACTCATTATCTTGTGATCTGGTCTATCAAGAGACAGGTATGTCTTTGTAAATGGAAACAAAGAGCATCTGTGGAAAATCCCCAGTTACATTCTTGTAAATACTGAAAGAGTACTTTCATATTTACTCTTACGAAAACTCCATTGATCTCAAGATGGAAATGATCAGGCCTGACTAAAAATAAAAATAACTCATTAGGTTAATGTTTCCTGCTACCGTTTACCTTTTCAGTCAAGTTCCTTTTTTCCCTGCGATCACTTTCCTCCACCTCCATGTTCTCTATCCCTGAGTCCACATCCACCTGGGACATGCTGGAATAAAAGAGGGGTCAGTGATTATTTCATATTATTTTATTATTTCATAGTACTTCATCAGTACTCGGACCAAACATTCAAACTTGATGGTGCAGATGAAGCAGCTATAAGCCTTGTCCCATTTACAAAAATATTATTAACTAGATCTTGTAAAGCATGTGGCATGAAACACTGTATTTTTGATCATGTACAACACATACAATCAAAAGCATAATGCAGCTGATAACTTCACATAGCAACAGCACTGTTGCAACCTAGTATCTTGGGGAAACGAGTGATATTCAGTTTCACAATCCAGACAGATTTGGTGTTAAACATGTTAATTATTGTCACAGTGACTATTGTAGGAGACATAATCAAAGCAAGTATCAGTTTGTAGCAACATTCCAAGCTCAAAGCCCTCCAAAACACACATTTTCCCATTTTATATTGTTATTAATGGGTCATTTGGACTCTTACCTCTTTTCACAGGAGGCAGTGTCAATATCCATGCTCTGCGACCGGGACAAACTCTGGGACTGTGTTTCAAGGCTGTTGGAGGGTGAGCTGGAGAGGGAGCTGACACCCTCACTGCTCTGACTACCATATGCCACTCCTGCAAAAGAAAAAGACCACATATGAGCACTTCTGAAGCACAAAGATTAGTGCTTAGGTGATGATTTAAAAGTATCCCAATACTACTTTTTAAAGAGTTCACCTTGGTATAGGTGTGGTGTGGCTTTAAGTTTGATTTTTCTTTAGATTTACAAATTCTTTATTTTAATTTGTTAGTAGAGCAAATGGACTTCCAGTCCACTCGGTCATGCCAGGCTAGCAAAAGCTCATACTGCTGTGTAAGATCCACATGGTGTGCAATACTTTCATAAGCCCATAGGAATTAACATCTATCAAAAATCATGTCATTACCAAGTGTTGACTTAGTTGTATACTATGCACATCTCTGCATACTAACAAAAAACAATGACATGTAACTGTTATAGCATCCATATGTGACTAGTGCATGTTGTGCAGTTGTGAAAAAACAAACGCACAATTTTAAATATTGGCAAACTTCTGCTAATTTTAATGACGTAATTAAGAATTCATAAATGGTGCGAGTTGCTAAAATATGTTAATTTTGCTGTATACTGATCCCTTTTGAGTATTGTGCCAAGATACAAACAAATGAGGATGTTTATTTTCAAAGCAGGGCATTTTGAGTCGGATGAATCAAAAGGTAACAACAGACCTGTTAACGTCAAACCTAAAGTTCAAGACTTAAACTGAAGTATAGCCTGTAATGCCAGCACAGTTCTGGTACAGTTCTTACCAGAGGTGCCCATAGGAGATGTGGCAGGAGTACCACTGTGGACATTCAGGCCCAATGACTGGGAGGCAGCTGGTTGCAGGGGCTGGGGTACAGCCCCTGAGGGTCCATGGAGGGGTCCAGGTGGGGTCTCTCTCTGTGGAGATGTTAAGGGTGTACTGAGAGGGGTGCTG
The DNA here is from genome assembly GCF_963457635.1 of Microchirus variegatus. NCBI lineage: Eukaryota > Metazoa > Chordata > Actinopteri > Pleuronectiformes > Soleidae > Microchirus > Microchirus variegatus. The sequence goes on from NC_139810.1 coordinate 19,807,310, forward strand.
GGCTGTGACGTCTGTCCACCTGCCAGTCGTGCCAGTCGCCTTCTGCGAATCTAATATGAATTTAACCAGAGAAATGTACATGTTGATTATTTAAAGCACAATTGATGAAATTAACAGCATAATATGTTATGAATAGTGTCTCACAAACATGTGACACCGACTACAATGAATATATTTTTATTTTAAAAATTCTATTACAAAACAAAATGTGCTTCTTTCAAGGACAACAAAACTAATGGCCACTTTTGTTTATGTTTCTCCCCTCATTTCATGGTCCATGTGTGTAGTTGAATGTGCTTGGAGCCCTGTCATACCAGCTTGCAGGTCAACTTATAATTATAATGATACAATAATAATAATAATAATAATAAAAAAGTAATATAAGACGCAATAAATGTATAGTATCGATCCGATTGTATTAATCACTTTTGGAATGACATGGTGTCAAGACCGGTCTTATCGAACAGATACAGTATAACCTACATTATGTACAAAGTCAAATGTGAACACTGATCGTCAGCCTCAGATGAGCAGCACAGATATCAAAGTACATCAATCCGCAGATTTGTTAACGGGTTCATCTGGTAATTAAAATACTGGTGAACGGATGCAACGAGGCAATCTGATGCATGTATATTGTGCGTGTTTCATGGGGAGCAGCTTAGTGGTCCCATAAATAGGTCGCACAGTCCATTGCACAATGGTGGCCCGGTGTGTTTTTTATGCTGAGTCGTCTCACAGGCTAATTTTCTGACTGTTAGCAAAACAACGTTAGCCATCTGTCAGCTAGCGAGCGAACCGCAAGATTTGCCATTTCAACTCAAAATATATCGTAACATAACTTGAACACAAAATTAGCGCGACGACAACCATTAGACGGCATGTGCACGTTTCATAAAATACGCATTTTAAATTAGGATAATAACAGAATTAAGAGGTCAGTTTGCGAAAAGCCCCTAGTATCACGTTAGCAAGTTAGCATGCTGCTTCTCCGGCTAAAATACATTAACTATCAACAACCGTGACAATAACGTTCACACGAGTCAAGCTCGGTTGATTAAGAGTCTCTCGTATATAAACAGCTGACGGGTTGTGTTGGACGAAACGCAATTAAATGGAGCGATAAATGTGGTTCTTGTCGCAGATGCATTTCTTTCTTTTTTTCAATTGGACTAAGCTAGTTTTAATAGCATGTCAGCTAGTAGCACCACTGGGCTTAGAAATAAAAATAAAAGACAGATAAAACCTAAACGGAATTACCATGATATTGAACTAGAGCGAGAGTTCTAACATATAGCCTTTTAAATGATCACCTTACCTCATCTGCGCTCAGTTCCTCCATCGCAGCTCAGTTAGCTTGCTATGTCACTTTCAATTGCTGTTCTGTGTGGCAGCCAGAGCCAGCTAGCTAGCCTGTATTTGAACTAAATATGCATAGTCTAACTCGTTCAACGAATATGTGTCAGTCTTGATTGTCTTCAAGATAAAAACTAGGACTCCTGTACAAGGACAGTGGCGAGATACGGTTCCACCGAAAAGTCTCTCGTTCAGTGATTTTCTCCCAAGAATGAAACAAAAAGAAAAGTAGCTGTCTTTCATAGGTTAAAATACAACATCGGCCATTTTGGTTCAACGGAACGTCACGTGACATAAAGTACGCATGGGGGAGGTGAGAGGCTTCGGTATGTTGCTCATTGTCATATCGACGTCATAATTCACCTCCTTTAATGCGCACTGTCACAAAGCAACACTCTAATTATTCATTATGTGGCTAAATAGTCAGTCTGGCTCAGACATCACAAGAGGTTTTCTGGTTTAGTGGAATGGATGTTGACACGAAAATGAACATACAAGTATGTATTTGAAAAGATAATAAAACGATTAAAAAAATAATAATTTTTAAGATAAGACCACTTTATTATACAATATTTAAAACACATATGTACGGTGCAGACATTCTTAGACCACCAAATGCTCAACCAAATGTTGCCATTACACAAGTCTCTGCAAAGCAAGGTTGTCTCGGGGAGATATTTATAACAAAAAGTCCATTGTCAACCACCTGACGCTCAGTGCCAGCACAAGCAAATGGACCAGTCTCAGACAACATCTCACAAAAGTAATGCAGTGACGCCATCTACTGGTGTGAATCCAACCCTGACATGACACGCAGTATTGTCTCCTTACATGACTGAGAAAGTGTTTATTTGTCAGGCTTTAAAACAATGGATCTTAACACACAATGCCATTTATCGAAGAAAAAAAAATGCTGTCTTCTTCACTAGGTTACATTCTTCTTAAAAACCTGCTTGCAGATTTCCCCTTCACAGGACAGCTCCTGAAAGAAATAGGTGTCACAGAAACATCAGATGAACACAATGCCATGAAATAGAAAAGGGGAAATGACTTGCTGCTCATTATTCACATTCTTACCAGGTGTGGTTTGCTGTCTTCAACCCAGTGAGCCCAACCACGTCTGTTCTTTGTTCACACACCAGTTTATTGCCCTCCCATGACACCAGTGACTGCACAGAGGATACAAAAGTACACACAATCACAACAGTGGAGTGTCTGGAATAAAAAGTCAAAATATTCACAATCATATACAGTAAATCATCCCTCTATCCACTTCCCCCCCCTTACCTTGACATGTCCTCAAACTCCTCGCCCACTCTGAACGAGACGGTGTAGTTTCGGAAGCGGCTGAGAGTTTTGAGGGTGTACTGGTCCCCCTGCTGCTCAATCACCTTCCTCTGCTTCAGCTTCAAGGCGATCTTTCGTAAGCACGGGCTGATGCCTGAAATGGCAGAGAGCAAGGCTAAAACAACCCCCCCCCCCCTCTCCCACAGAATCTCATGCATACCAACAAACAGCACTGATACAACACAGGCACATAGTTGCAATGTATTTCAAGAACATCTAAAGTTACACAATGTTATATGTTGTATCCCCACGTTGAAACTGTTACATGCTCAATGCAAATGTTTTTAATATTATTTATTGTAATCATCTTGCTCTGTATGTACAATATTTCTATTCTTTGAAACCCAACTTTCCAAAGAATGAGTAAAGTGTTTCTGATTCTGACAACACAAGTCTTTTAACACAGAAAATCATGTACTTACCCGGAGCAATCATGTAGCTCTCAAAGTTGACATTGCTGACCATGTCCCATGTGCCACAGAGACTGGTGGGCATTTTGACGACTCACCCCCCCCCCCTAAGATGCGTGTCCCTGTGCGTGTGAATAAAATCCGGTGCTCACACTCTACTGGAGTAAGGAGTTTTGTAAAAGATGCACAGACAATGCTGTTTTGTGAGGGTGCTGGAGGCAGTAAGTTCACTAGGTCAAACCTGATTGACAGTCATGAGATGAGAGGGAGGAGCTTACATCAGTGTAAAGGAAAAGCCAGGCGTGTCAGACTGGTTCTACTGTGCAGTTCATTGAAGGTATTTGTTCACTGGCAAATATTGATTGTTTAGAGATGTTTATCATCTGAGATTCACATAAATGGTAAATATGGAAGTGCTAACAAAAAAAGTATTTCCTAATTTGGATTTATATAGGAATATATATATATATTTATATATTCAGTCATGTTTTGAAACATCAAAAACATGACTTCAATCAAACTTCACCTCAGTGACTATGCATTTGATTAATAAATACGTATTCGTGAAGTTTTGATGTAATCTACTACCAGTACTCTGACATTTAAAGCTAATTAATTGCTAATGTGATTAAATCAGCAATGCTTTCATCATGTCAACAAACACTGTCCTCACGGTGAGGGGGCAATTTGGAAATGCATCTTCTGTCAGGGGTTATCATTACATGAAAGTAATTCCGACAATAAGTATTTTAAATAAAAAGTGTAGGCGTCAATTTGGCACTTTCTTAAGCTGGGAGCTTAGGAGTTCAGAGTTCCTACACATTTTCCATTTCAAAATTCCATACTTTTCCAGACTCAAATTCACAGACTTCTCAGAGGATTTTTCAGTCAATATTTAACATCTTATTATGTAAATAAATGGTTTTAAAATCCTACACTAATTTTTCATGAAGCCAGCCCTTGGAAAACTTGCATCGACCCACGACGCTGTCGCAGCCAATAATAGGTGGCTGGCTCGACGACACGTATGGAAAAGAATAAATAAATGAGAATCACAGTCAGTAACAGTAACCATGGTAACTCGACACCATTCTACAGCCAGCTTGATTAGTTTCATATCATCTATAGGTAGGCTATGTTGCGTTAGTAACTTGTTTTGATTTGTATATATTAATATATTTCATTTTAGAAAGTGAGATAATAGTCTGGAAACAACACAAACATTTTTCCATACTTATCCAGACCTGGAAATTACTCAAATTAAATTCCATACTTTTCCATACTGCATAGAAACCCTGGGAGTTTCACACAATAACAGCAATGAAACACTTGCAAAGTAAAAGACAAAGACGGGTGTTTATTTTACTTGTAAGTGAAAACATTTTCATTTCCTGTTCTGTTGTGTGCAGTCAATTTTGTTCTGAACTGTAATATTCAGCAGTGTTGGTCGGAAACCTGACCTGATGATTTAGGAAATATACTAAAACATGTGATAACGCATGTGAAAAGGTTACATTTATTTGTTCTCGATCACATTCCAAATATCTCTAAACATTTAAGTGCTAAGTCTGTATGACACAAACGTGAAGGTGATCCCTATGATAGTTAAACTGCTGCTTGGACGAGTACTTTTCCACACACACACAAACGCACGTTTATTCACGGAAAGTTGCAACTATAAAAACCATCTCTTCACGTCACTCTAAAATCTATGACGGCTGGGGTTTGGCGGATGAATTGGTTGGGCTGGTTCATGGGGATCGGCATCAGTGATAGAAAAACAAATTATCAGTCTACCTCTCATGAGGGCTTATTTTAAAGATATAAAACACACACATACACACACTTTGGTTTACACAGCTATTCTTCTTGATTTACCTCATCACATTAAATTAATATTAAACATTTTAAATCACTTTTAAAGACCCATCTCTTCTCTCTGGCCTTCACTTAGGATGGGAATATTTACTCAGCTCTAAGTAGATTTTTTGTTTTTTTTACTATTTTACCATTTTACCATTTCACATTTACCATGATTGTTTTGTGTTTTACGTTTTGTACTTTGCTGTTGTACCTTCTACATTATAAAGCACTTTGGTAAGCCCTGGTTGTTGTTTTTAAAAAAAAAATGCTATAGAAATAACATTGTCTTGACTGAACTTGACTTAATTAGGACACAAAGCCTTACCCCTAAACTAAACCAATTAATGTCTTATCCTAACCCTAAACTAACCACAATTCAACTCTTAGCCTGAAACTAACCAGTTTCAGCTTGTTTCTATGACTATTGGTCCTAACAAGGTCAGTGTTTCGGTCAGAAAAGAGGTGATAAATACAAGAACACACACACACCCTTAAAAGAGACTACTGTGTAAAGTAGGCACCTGAGGAAGCATAGATAAACGGACTTGTTCTAAAATCACAGTAAATCCATGCACCTTGTTGCAGACAGCTCATATTTGTGTGATATCTTCAGCTTGAGGAGGCTCCTGTGCATCTCTGGAAAGGAGCTAGAACCACATCAGCATTTTTCTGCTCGCTCTCAGCACTGTAAAGGTCGCTCTCTTGAATGTATTGAGCCACAGCGTCTGGCAGCAGGTACCTGACACTCCGGCCTCGGCGAAGCGCCCGGCGCACGTGTGTGGCAGAGATGTCGTTGGTCACCCACTCGTGGACGATGTGGATGTTTTTGCGATACTTCCACAGCATGTCCGACTGGTGGATGAACTTGTGGGGGTCATTGCCGCTGCGGGTGATGCAAACCAAACCGTGGTGGCCAACGATCTCAGCAATATCCTCCTGCTTCCACAGATTGGGGATCCCAAAGGACTCCAGGACGTCAGCCCCGCACAGCAACATCAGCTGTGGGCCGTCTGAGCACAGAGAAAACAGATCACAGAGAAAAAACGTTAGGACATGGAAACAAAGGGGGAAAATGTCTGTGCAGAAACTCATTCATCCAGGTCATAATTATCCAAATCACAACAAGTCAGTAGCAACTGAACGTGAAGTGAAGACATTTCACCTCTCATCCAAGAGGCTTCTTTAGCTCTGAAACTGAAGAAGCCTCTGACTTCAATGTGTTTTAGATAACAGGGAACATAATGTTTAAAGATATAATATGTAAATATGTTGCATAAAAATATCTAAAAACAATAAAACTAATGTTTTAAATTCACAGAAATCCATATTTACACTTTAGGTCACCTTTTAACCCTTCTGTTACAACCTGCCGTTGGCGACAGGATATGGCTTTGATTTGGATTGGAGGATAAAGCCGTAGAATGGATGAACAGAAATATAGCTTTGCACCCATATACTTGTCATTACAGTAGCCCTCGGGATTTCCGCGAGAACAACCGTCCAATCGCAGACAAGATTCTCGAGCGCGTCACATGTGTGTGACGTCAGCTTCTCATCACGGTAAATCCTAAACGGTTGAATAACTGCCAGATATCAAAAGTGAAAGTGAAAGTTATCTTGGAAAAAGGGGCAGAATCACTCACTCATTGAACAATTTTTGGCAATTCTACAGCCATAAAAATCCAAATAAATGACCTCATCTGCATTACTAAAAATAATCACGACGGCTTTATAAACACACTCAACTCTCCTACTACATACTCTCCTGTGTGTTACTCAGTGCTAGCTGCATGACTTCCACTTACCTATGTGTCTACCGTAAAGCACAGAGCAAACATGCAACCACATTTGAATTAAAGATTAACCACTTCTTCCCTGACCCTCTTTTTGGAGTCCCTGTTCGAAAATGACATGCCCAAACTAAATAGAGTAAATCTCTGCAGTTACAAGCTCTATGTGAATTATCTTGGTATCAAAATGAAGATAACACTTGTGAGATTCCACCAGAGGTGTACGTTTCACTGTAGATGCCACTGTGTCAGAGTACATGTCCATGGAAAACTGAAGGATTTTTTTCTCTCGCCTAAAAAAATAATTGCATTTTAAAGCAAATATCACCTTTAAAATATGCAGTAGGAGCTCAAAAATACATGGAGGTCATGTTACAACATGTGGACATGAGCTGTGCAAAGTCTGATGCTGCTGAAATGAAGCAGAGTGAAATTACAGAGGTTTTATGAAAGAGATGTCTAGGCTCTCTTTTGGCACAGTTTGGCACCATCAGTGCCATGTGAGATTTCTTAGGTACCAAATTATTAAAGACCCATTTAATTTTATTTATATGTCACTATTGATCTAAAAAGAACTTGTTTTGAAAAAAAAATTAAATAAATATGATAACTCGCTGTATGTAACTTGCTGTCCCGGGGGCAACCGCGAAGAAGAGGTTAATAAAGCCGTCTAATCGCAGTGTTTACTCTAGTTAAGTTATAAAGGATTTCAGTGCTCTGTCAGCAGGCAGTATTGATAAACCACTTCAGTTAGAGATACAGTTTCTGAAAAATATGTAAACATTGCGTTTCCATACGATTGTTGACTGAACTGAACTGAGCCTGAGTCTGCACCACTACTTACAAAAGCATGTAGTGAACAGGATGTTCGGTGTGAGCCACCACACAACAACACAGCCGAATGATCCACACTCAAACCACCGTCTCATGTTAATCATCTGAATACAGTAAACCATGAATACAGAGAAATTATTTGTTGCTGGTCAGAAATCAGGAATTGGAAATTGGTGAAGGAGGGTTGAGAAAGCAATGTGTAATTTGTGTATGTTGTACATACCTCTCATTTTCTGATGAGATGAAGATTGGAAACAATTCTCCTCTATGCGTCTCTTTTTGGCGTATTTAACTGTATCTGTGTCATCGGCCTTCCGCTCCAGGGCAAGCAGTTCCTCATAGTGATGCCTAATGAAGATGGAATCAATAGATCAATAACAAACATGAATAATATTGAATTATGACTTTGATTAAACCCATACGTCTCGACTTAAGTTGGACTGCAAGTTTGTGGGCACTATTCCATGATTTGTAGCAATAATTAATAATAACCATGTCAATCGGCTGACAATCATGTCTTAGGTTATTTATGCATTTATGTTCTCGAGAACAGGAAACTCTTTAGCTCTTTTATTGTATACAGTGAATTAACACCACCACAATGTGATGGAAAACTCACATTTTCTTTGTTTTTTTACATGCATAAATAAGAGGAGTAAATAAGGAATTTGTATACACAAATTACTGACACAAGAATTACTACAATACCTTGAAAGGTTATTTAATGTCAACATAGTTAGTTATAGTTATTGTAATAGTTGCCATTTCATCACACGTTTCATCGTTGTGCCATTTGGACTGAAGACACACATCATATCTTAACCTTTGTTTCAGGCGTTGCTTGTATATTGTGTCATTATACATCTCTGGTAATGGAAAACAAGGAACCACAAGCAAATGAACTCCGATTAAGGACACTGAGAGATCACATAGTGCCTTCAAGTCATTGGCTGATTTATTTGGCCTAAAAGCAACAAAGACAACACCTGCAGCAGCAAGCAAAACATTTGTCTTAACTTGCCTGACAACTTTCGCTGTCTCCACCCACTCAAGCTGGTCACTCTCCCAGGAATCTGTAGTGATCCAGTCCGAGTTCTCTGTGGCCAGTTTGGCCATCTGCAGACGATGGGAGGCCTCAATCAAGCCCTTCTTTTGATAGCCATCACCCACTGGAGAGATGATGCCTTTCAACACCCTGTACTGACCTTTGACATAAACGATAAGGGGTGTGAATGAAATACACGACTCAAAGCAACAGCAAAGCAAAATGTGTCCTGTGTATTTCAAGCGTTTAAATTAAATTTCACTCAACCAGTGTCTTCCAGATGATCTCGAGCCAGTTCAAACATCCTCAGGTGCATGTTGGTGATGGGGTTGAAGGAGCCGCAGGCCAGCAGGACCACCTTGGTTATGTTGGGAGCCTCCATACCACATTCTGGAGCTGGGTTTACACTTCAACAACAAGGTAAAAAAAAGAGAGTGCAGTTAGTTTACACTGAAATAATGTTTTTGACATCAATGCGTCTTAAAGATGAAATAAAACTAGAAAATATCAAGAGAAATTATTTTTACATAGCTTGTCCTGGCGTAGCAGTTGACAGCCTTAATGATACATTACTGCCTACTTTGCTTTCACCTCGCCTATTCTTTTTAATATTGCTTTTAATAAGTCCTGACAGGCTGTACACACTCTTGAGGTGCAATGCTGCCCTCCACATGGAAGAAATATTTCTGTCCCAAAGTTCTTCGTTCGACACAGTAAAAAGATCTTTATCGCAGTTTAAAGTTGTTCAATACTGCACAAACTTGTCCACCATATTGTCCTCCTGTCTCCCCAGTCCCATCCTGCACCAGTTCAAATTTCTTCTAATAATAATTTCTGGCAGGCTGTTAATGCTACCCTCGCAGTTACTAATACTTCTGTAAACAGAGAGCAAACACAGTGGTGGCCGCAATATTGAAGTTTAAGTGTGCTAGGTATATAGGTCAAAGGTTACGATTCTTTGAAGTGTGATTACATAAGATATGTAGATGCCTTATACCTTGCTGTAGTTTCCATGGATCTGTCACTCACTCAATGATCACATGCCTGCTTGTAATCAGACAGTCTTTTCTATTGGAAACTGAATTTTGTAAACATTCCCTCCATTGTATGGATGACATGAAAATTTGATCATTGTATTGCAGAAGCAATGACATCTATGGCAAGCCGTTTTAACATTAACATCCACAATGACGTTCTTCCTATCCAGAATTTTAATTTCAGATATCTAAATGTTATTCTGGATATCTAGAATGAACATTCTGGATATCTGCAATAGAATTCTTACTAGAAGAAACTCCCATTTCAGATAGCTTCAATCTAATTGTTACTAGTCATTATTTTCATTAAACGTAATTGTAATGAAACCGCACTGAAGGGACGTCATTTGTCCTAGGAAGAAGGACATTGTGGACAGGAAGAATATAATTGTGGATATCTGAAATTAAAAACCCAATACACATGAATGGCAAAAGTGACATCATTTGTCCTAGGAAAAATTACATTGTGGATAGGAAGAATGTAATTGTGGATATCTGTAATACATATCAGTCTAGCTATTAAATGTTAAAACGGCTACCTGTCAACAGATATCAACAATGCTTTTATGGATACTGCAATTATATTGTTTCTAGTCATAATTCTAACTGTAGATATCTGAAATTACATTGTTCCTAGTCATAATACGAATTGTGGATATCCATAATGCCATTTTTACTTTCAAAATTACATTATGGATATCTGGAATAGTTTTTCAATTTTGGATATCTGAAATGAAAATTATGACTAGTAACAATTGGATTGAAGATATCTGAAATGGGAGTTTCTCCTAGTAAGAATTATATTGCAGATATCCAGAATGTTCATTCTAGATTCAGAATGACGTTGTGGATATCTGAAATCGAAAGCCCAATACACATGAATGGCAAAAGTGACGTCATTTGTCCTAGGAAGAATGACGTTGTGGATATCTGAAATGACAATTGTGGATTGGAAGAATGTCATTGTGGACATCCGAAATGCTCTTTTTGACGGGACAGATATCTGTAATACATATCCAGTCTAGCGATTAAATGTTAAAACGGCTTGCCATATGACATCTATTCCACTGCTGCCTCCATCAGTCTGTTCAAACGTGTCATGTGTTGTGATTTCCGTGTTTGAAATCCATTATTCGGATTTACCAGTGCGAGGTAAATATGCTGATGTTCTCCATAAACTTTGGTGCAGAAGAGTGAACGGTTTAAAAATCAATTTGCATACGGAAAAAGCGTTCAAACAGTAGCTTCATCTGAAACGAGCCAACGCGAGACTTACGTTTGCCGCAAAGCGGGAACGTACTAAACGTCCCAGTGGCTTAAAATACGTCCATGGAAACTAATGGGTTTTATCATATACAGTCAAAAAAGAGATATTGTGAATATTAATTGTACTACCAGAAGAAACACGGCGTCCCCCAGTTGCTCTGTGACCTGCTTCCTGAATGGGAAATGTTATGTTGAACATTATTGGTCGGAGCAGAGAACGGAGAGACGTCACGCGTCAGCCACACCCACGGCTGCTCCTGCCGAGCTACGTTCACAAGCACAAACTCGCTCACAAACAACACAAATGTCTGTCAATAACAGCGTTATTGTCTATTATTAAGAGTCTATCGTTCGTGAGCGCGATTTAGTTGCTTTGTAGTCAAACCTAAATCAAACATTTGACTCACCGCAAGGCTGTTTTTACACCTGTTTACACGGTGAGTGTTTGTTTTTCTTTTAGCATGCTAACAGGCTATTCGTCTCAACAGCTGCTAGTTTTGTTAAGTCTGTACATTTGAGAGTTGCCTTTTTAGTACAAACATTAGACACAGTTTATCCAGGATGGTTCGTTTGTTACAGTTAGCATGCTAGGTTGACGTGAAAGTTGATTTACTGCAGTTCCGCCAAACTTCACAGGTCTGAGAGGACATTAAAAATGTAGCAAAGCCTTTGATATACACTCCCCGATTTGAACGTAAGCAAGAATGAAGCACAACACTGAACAAAATTAACATTTTGTCTCCACTAATAAACAACAATGTCGGTATTGATCTTAACAAGTGTGATTTAACAGTTTTGGCCATACATGAGAAGCCCCATGTTGTTCTTACTCACCATTTCTTTTTGGTTTCTATTGGCATGTGTATCCTTGTATGTTCCCGAGATACTCTTTGATGTTCTGCACCTACTGAAACATTCTAGAAATAGAAATATTCAGAAATATACTGTATATCCACTGTATATACCAGGCTGTGTGACCGGAGTGCAGCTGAGGATTATTTACATTTCTGTGTGATGCCCACCTACAAGATCTCAGCAGCCCACATTGTCATAGTGGGAAGATGGTCCATGTCACATTCAGCGTCTGGTTCTTGTCTTATTCTCTGTTTTTCTCATTTAAAACATTTAGGTCAGACACATTTTGAAAAGGATGGCTTCACGTGGGAAGTCAGAAACTGGAAAACTGAGGCAGAATATGGAAGAGCAGCTTGACAGACTGATGCAGCAGCTTCAGGACCTGGAGGAATGCAGGTGTAGTAAAGAGACATACTCTCATTCTTCATTTTTTATCACTCTTTCCTCCACATGAGGGTCACAGGGGTCTGACCTGTGCCAGAATATGCATTACTTTAAAGACCTCTCTGTTTATTCCAGAGAAGAGCTGGACGAGGAAGAGTATGAGGAGACAAAAAAGGAAACCTTGGAACAACTGAGTGAATTCCACGACTCTCTGAAGAAGATCATGACAGGAGACATGACACTTGTGGATGAACTCGGTGGGATGCAGCTGGTATGGACAGTCGGTGGCTCGTGTATAATTACTGTTATTGAAGTGGCATTTAATGGGAGTATCTTCACACAGTGATTTGAATTTCCATCGAATGCCTCTGTCTTCATCAGGCAATCCAGGCTGCCATCAGCCAAGCATTCAAAACACCAGAGGTGATCCGTCTTTTTGCCAAGAAGCAGCCAGGACAGCTGAGGTTAAGACTAGCAGAGGTTAGTGCCTAGAATTTCAAGCGCAGTGTGAAATTAATTAATCCGTAATTACTTAATGTGTTAACCCTTGTCCTGACAATTGTTCTGTGTGATCTCTTGCGCAGATGGATCGGGATGTCATGGTGGGGAAACTGTCGCGGGATGTGCACATGCAGCAGAAGATGGAAATCCTCACAGCCTTGAGAAAACTGGGAGAGGAGGTGAGGAATGCTCACAGCAGAGATGTGATGTTTTTTCCCCACCTATGATTCACTTGCTTGTGACATTTAAATTTACTCCGCTGACTTATTGTAGTCATGTCAGTGTGACTAGTTGCTACAACACGCTCCATATTTTGTTTTGCCTTTGTCTTGTTTGACAGCTCACTGCAGAGGACGAGACTTTTCTCACTGAAAACGCTACAGCGACCCTGAGCCAGTTTGAAAAAGTGACCGCAAACCCAGGTGAGAATAAATATGTGTGATCACACAAAAAACATTTAATAACACAAATGATTTAGATGAACGTTCACATTTATTTTGTTTTTATTCTTTTTCAGGGTCCGAGGACAAAATTATGGCTTTAGCCAGCTCTGGTGTGAACACCAAAGCATAATTATTCTGCTGCAAAGTATACATTTTAACTCTGTTATTATCTTGAAGAAAAAAATTGTGCCAATTGATTGTTGATTTTGTAAACAATTGATGCACTTCTAGGTGTTGGCTGTGAATGTGACCACTTTTTAAACAGTATGTTTTTATATGTCCCCAAACCTTTGTAAATGTCTGTTGTGTACAGTTGTATTATACTGTAGGTACGAGCGAATAGGAAGATGTGTACATAAATATGGAGGATAGTTGAGGCAGTGAATTTCTTCGCTGCTCTGAATGTATGTGTGTATCCGTGCTATGACCAAGATGTGGATTTCCTGCGCAAGTGCGGCAAATATTCAACATGGAATGTCATTTTAACTTAACTGTTCTGTGTACGAGGCTGTGAAGGAAATAACATGCATACAACACTGCAAACAAAGTAGAGTATAGTTTTCATTTAGTGTCGTGGTTCTCAAACTGTGGTACACAAGCTTCCTCTGGTGGTAAAATCAAAAATACTGTTCCACTGTATGTGATCAGAGTGGAGTGAATAAATCTGCCTCCTGTGAAAAGTCTGTAGCTGACTGTCCTCGGCCCATTTACACCACTGTATTTTAACGTTAGAGAACCGCTGATTTAATGCAACTTGACCGTATTCAGCAGTTTGTCAACTGGCAATCGTACTTGCAGCTGAGCATCCGAATGACCAGAGCCTATAGTTGCATCAGTCAAGGACTAGAAAACAAATGCAAAACCAGAGAGGAGTGGGTGGAAACATGACCGAGCATTTAATAAACATAACATCTGAGAAGTTACCAAACATAAGCCTTTTTATAAAACCTATCAAGCTGCAGTTTAGTGTGTTGTGTGTAGGGTCTTGTGACATCGTATAATTATCAGTCATTCACTATAATGAATTGCTTGTGGTTATTCAGACGTGGTCGCTTTCCAGATGCAAAATGGTGCTCACAAGTAGAATATAAGCATTTCTTCAGTCACCAGTTAGAGTAACAATTTAGTTCTACAAGTTCTAGTTCTTTAATTCTACAGAACAGGCTCTCTATTTTCACAGATTGTCTCGCATTTCAAACTAGTGTGTAACTGTATTTCATCTTCTAGATCATTACCCAGTTTTGGAGCCCTGGGACAAATTAAACAAATTTAACGGGGAGTGTTGTTTTGGGAAAGTTTACACACAACCTTTACCACCAGAGGGCACCGCTGCTCAATATTTAAGGCACTGGAGCTCCATCAACACTGCAGGCACTGGTGATACACTGAATGAAAACAAGCACACACAGACCATTATATACCATCTCTTAATCCTTTATTTTGTTTGCGAGCAAGCATCGACTTCACTACAATTTGCCTTTCAATTGGTAGAAAAGTGAGAGCAGCTCCAACAAGCACAAAGGAAAACATCCAACTGTTCAAAAAATAAAAAGGAAAAACAAAAACTCAACCTTCTTTCCTTGAGCAAAAGTTTAAAAGAAACAAAAAACAAAGTATATATCTGGAGTGGTGTGGACGTGTGAAACGGACAGTATGAGAATCGGTAGTGAATCACGTCACTTTTTCTCACTCCAGTCTCACCATCCCACACGGAACGTACACAAACGCGTGGTTCATGCAGAGAAAATTCCCCCTTTACATCTTCGTGTTGTTACAGTACGGCTGCATTTCAGTTTGTTAGGCAGTGACATTCAGTAAATTCAACCAACTTCCGCTGAGCTCAGGGGCCCATCACAAATCATAGAACCCAGAAACCTGGACACGGAGGAGTCGCCATGGAGACGTGACGTCAGAGTCAGCGTGCACATGCCAGTGACCCCACAGTCTCAAACTTGAAACTACAGACGAAATGTGTGGATAAGAAGTGTTTGACTGGATGAAACTGTGACCATTTCTCAGAGTCAACAGGCTTTTATTCTTGTGAATTTCATGCTGCCCTCAAATAATCATTTCTCCAAAACTCAGGCAATAGGAAACTATTCAAAATCACCTTCCACTATACACATATACAGCTCATTTAACCGTGTTTTACCCTCCTATGCTGCCAAAGCAAATTCATTATGTATTGTGCATCTTTTTAAAAGGTGGATTCCGTCAATATGAATAAGTACAATATCTATCGAAGATACAACATGGATCTACGTCCTCTACACATCGACATGAACACATGACATCTATGTGAAATGTTTGGTAATGTTAAAAACGAGCGGCTGACTTTTGTTTACAACAAACGTAAAAAGTCAAATGTACTCCCCAGCCCCCAATGAGAACTCTAGCATTAAACCAAATACAAATAAAACAATGCCACAAATAAGAAAAAGAAAAGAAAGCATGGATGAGTGTAATTGTTAGACCTGCTAATTTCACCATGACTGAAAAAAGGCAAAAGGCACTCCCCGTCTCAACCTCAGACTTTCTTCTCCTTTTGCTAAGTCCGAGTCATCACGGAGGGGAGACTGTCACTTTATTTCAAACATCTAAAAAATAATAATTTAATACAACTTAAAAGCCCAAACTCAACCATGTGACTCCAATCCTGATAAGTAGCCTGTAAACCGTCTTCAATGAGAGCTCGTAGTGTTTGCTTCGGCCTTCTGAAAATAAATTTGCATGCAAAATATGGGCCCTGTAACGCTCATGACGAATCACTGCTCACTTCAATACCCCAAATCTGACCCGATTTAATTTAACGCAGGGTTTAGGAAATGTTTACATTTTACTCGTTACACAAAAAACATGAGACGAACACTCAATATTACAACAGTGTCTGAGAGGAGAGAAGAGGTTGGACACATTTTCCCAATCAATTGTATAAGCTCATTGATACCAATACCAGAATGAAAAGAGGTTTACCAAATGTAAACAAATATCTTAGAATAACTCTACAGTACAGTTCCATGTACAATAAAATCTAGTGGTCTACTGCAAAGAAAAATATTCCATTTTAAAGATTCAAACATTTTGAAGTGTTTCCCGCTGCAAACGAAGCAGCCAAGTCCTCGGCTGTGATTCATTTACCTACGAGCGAGTCGCTGCTTATTTTGCAGTGAGAAAGCGGCTTAAAATGCATCAACTGTACGTATTATTATTACTGTTTGAGATTAAATAGCTGAGCCGTGGAAGATGAAGTTGTAACCGAGCAATCCTGAGAAGTGCTTCAACTTCACTCGTCTTCCCAAAAATAAACACCAGCGACTACAAGATTCAACCCAACGTCACCAAAGCTCTGACTGTCATAAATCTGCTCCTTCAGTCGTTTGAAGGGTGTTTTTTTTAATATTCTCTCCCTGGTTCTGTCGGGACTGAAATACCGGCAAAAAAACTGTTTTAAAGCTGCTGAAGAAATTTCTCTACTTGTCCAGTTACGCTGGAAGTGGAAGAAATGTCCGTACCCATATTTCCAGATTTAACAGCACGGCAGCGCCTGCTGTACTGGAGTTTGTTACCGTTCTACACGACAAAAATGTCAACTTATACATTAGCGTTATATTCCCGAGTGAAAAAAAAATCCCTTCTGTACAACAGTGAGATCTATCAGGAATGAAATACATGTGACACATTGGAGTGGAGCGTTGCCACTTGTGCAAGCAAAGCAAAAGCAAATACGAAGCTGAAACCATCCACCGGTCCTGCTCACATCACGTCAGGAAGATACATCATTTTTTCCTCCTTGCAAAATAAAAATAAAAAATAGAAGTCCTGGGTTATTTTTGTACAAGCATGATGGAACAGCCTTTGCGTAAATTTAGCAACATGCTACAGCCTCTGTGACACAAATATTCTACATTACATACTGCGTCATTTTAGATATTGGACCCCGTTGAGCAGGCCTTCACTAACACATCGACTAATTACATGGTTTCTTTATATTTACAAAATCTTTTAAAAAGCAATTTATTTCTCTACACATATGACTTTTTTTCAAAATATCCTCATGCACTAAAAGAAAAAAAGAAAAAAAAGAAAAATACAGTCTACTTGTTAAAAGCGTCGTTTTGTTTCACTGTGGACTACTGCGGCAAGAAAACGCGAGAGTTTATAGCGGCAAACAAGTCTAAAAAGCATTAAGCGAGAATATACATCGGGGGGGGGAAACATTTTTCTCAATTTTTGAATGCCTTATGTCTGAGAAAAAAGAAGAACAGAAAGTGCAGGGTTGGCTTCCTCACACAGCTCAAAACTAATGTAGGCCAAGTTTTCCTGGGAATTAAAATATAATAAATAAAAAAAACAGTAAAAATCAGCAATCCGGTGATGACTACACTACACTGAGTTACCACCACTAAGATAACGACAGGGAAACCATGATGATGAGGAGGGGACTTTTTTTTTTTTTTTAAGACATGAAACTATCGGGAGAGGGGGAGTGAAGAACTGAGGATGAGGTTCTGAGTAAGTGTGAGTTGGTGATGTGTGTATGTCAGAGATAGCTTGTACATGTGTGTGTGTCGTGCGTGTGTGTGTGTGGCTTTAGTAGGTGAGGGTGGAGTCGTCCCACTCCAGCTGCTGCTGTCTGCTGGCCCCCTGCTGGTCCTCCGGCTCCGCGCCCTCCTCCTCTTCACTGCTCTCTGACTCAGCGCTCGTGATGTCATCTTCCTCCTCTCCGTCCTCGCTCTCCTCCTCCTCTTCCTCCTCCTCCTCGCTGCTGTGCTGGTCCTCGTACGTCTGAATTGGAGAGGACGGGGGAGGTTATTGGCGGGAAGTCACTCGGTGCGTTCACATGCGCGGTTTAATCGAGCTAAGGCCGCAGTCTGACTGAGTCGTGCAGTCGGACAACGCGATGAGTCCGAGTATACATGCAGAGAGGAAAATTACATGTATTGGCCGCGTACGTCTGACTCCACCTCTGTAGGTGGCGCTGTATCTCTCTATATAAGCTAGTGCGTATTGAATCAGTTTCCTGTTGACCTTTACGTCACAGAAAAACAAACAGCGACCGGCGAGACGGACAGTGAGACGGATCGTGCTGTGGTTCTGTGCTGTGGCAAACTGTAAATTGGTTATAACTAGTTAACAATCCTAAAAACGTGGGTGAACAATTACCAGGGAAATGTCTAAAATCTCAATATTTAACAGAGCAGTCTGGTCCTCGACCGGCATCACATTGCCGCTGTATTTCAGTCTGGTGACTGTGTCAGACGGAGTCTGTGCTCCGGTCATATAGGACACACTGAACAAATAGTTTTATAAATAGTTTTGATTCAAATGATGAACTGCTTTACAAGTCACTAGTCACTCGCTTGAGTGTGTAAAACAAAGTCACTGCAGTTTCAAGCAGTCGTGCAGTGATCACTCCGCCCACGTTGAGTAGATTCTTTTTCTGGAGTAGAGATGCAACCTAAACCGCGCCGTGCCGAGGCGAGCCGAGGCGAGCCGGGACTATTTTGGAAAAGGCCCATAAGACTTGCTCGATTTTAGATTATTCGGATTTGTCAGATTAACGTGTTTACATGACATTAAGAAAACCAAATTGTTGTCTCAACTAAAATTTGATCTCAGACAAGAATGTGACCTACCCTGACACCTGAACAAAAGCCAAACTGGAGTGGAACAATAGTTAATGTTATTGGAAAAACATTAATTATTATAATAATAACAACAACCTACCTAAATGTTCACAGTTTTCTTTTAAGCACATTTATAAATCACAATGAATGTGTTTTACCATATACTGATATTGTAAAATGTCTTTTAATAGAATCCTGTCTAGTCCCATTTTTTAACATTATTGCAAGTCATTGAACAGGAACACAGCACAATTTACTTATACTTAAAATTTCAAGAGATGGAAAAAACATCTTAGATAGAAATTATAGTTTTCTTCATCCACAAAAAAACCTCTATTTCACTTCTCAAGTTACAATAAGATATTTACCGTCATTGACCGACCCCCCAAATCTACTCCTTCTGAACGGATGTGCTGTAACTCGTCCACTGTTCAAACATTGATTCCTGACTCATCAAGCAGATAATTCAACTATGGATTTTGGCGCAGCTTTCTTCTCTAAGGTTTCCCCATGAGTCAATTATGAGAGCTCAGATAAATCTGTGCACAGAGCATGAGCAGGTGAAACAGCTGTCTGGGACATTTTATTTTTGTAGTAGTGAAATTCTGTTTGCAAGAGCCTTTTGTTTTTCTTGTTTTTACCTCCATGGGGTTGACGGTGATGGTGAGAGCAGAGTCGTCCCAGTCCATCTCGTTCTCCTTGCCGTTCTCCTGGTCCCTCATGGTTTGCTGGTGCGCAGCGCGAATGCGGAACACGCCCAGGATGATCATAAACACCAGGAAGCTCACGCACACCACAATGACAATGGTGGCGGCGCTGGGAACCACTGTGAGGAGGGAGGGAGGGAGGACAACAAACAAAACAAACACAGACACGCACAAAATGATAAGTATGTTCAATGTTGCTCATGGTCACACTCGCACATAAAAACCCTCTTCTAGATTTATAGATTTACGCGTGGACCAACACAGCCTCTGTGTCTGGCTGAGGACATTTCAAGGACTTCAGCTTCTTTGTGAGCCAAAGCCAATATTAATGGGCTCTTGGTAAACTGCAGTTTAATGCTGGTGTGTCTTTGTTTAAATAGCTTTGCCTGTCTCCTGCCAGCCTGATCCACTTTGGCCCGTATTAACAGGAATGAGTCTGTCTTTGACAGTGAAAGAAGATTATACAAGCTGGAAAATAAAAGGTTTTGTTCTGATCTGCGACTGTACTGATGTCACAGACAGCGCTAAGGATGGAAATAAGTATCGGTCAGTATTAGCCCGATACTGGTCAAAATCACTGGATCAGATACCAGATGATGAAGATGGAAAATCCTATATATCCGACGCTTCACTATGCACGGACAATAAAAATCAGCAAAAGCATTTTAGCCGAGTCATGTATGGGCTGTTTATTTCTTTGGGAGGACAATATTTACAGTTGTACAAAAATGGTGTCTTTGAAATGACTCGGCATGTCATGTGTTGTTAACAGCTTCGTAGTTCAAATTCAATTTTGTGATATTGGTATTTCTTCCTATCTTCCTATTCCTATTCCTATTATACAGCACTCAAACTCAAATTTCTTGATTTATGTCAGTGTTTAAAAAGGCAAACAGCCAGTTTCATATGTGCCCTAGGCTATTTTGAAATTAAAATACATCTACAGCATAACAAATACACAGATACTACCATCATTATGCCTGCATGAATGAGATTAACTGTAACAACTGTCTCCTTGAACATGATGATCAGTTCCACACAATTACTAAAAGGTTGCTATTTGATAATATTAAAGATAACCTGGACAAAAACATTATTCAGTCATTAAATAAAACCTTGTTTCCATACCTGAGGCCTGGTGAGCGTTGACCAGGTTGTGACCGGACAGATCCACAGAAGCGTGATGGATGGGGTTAATGAAATTGGGCTGCACCATTGCATTGTTAGCATGCTCCACAGGATTGGCCGTGTGGATTACATTCACCTTGAGGGATTAGAAACAAAATCACACATGTAAGTGGGTGTTTCTCCTGACCCAAATAAATATGATTTACAATATTATTGTAATAGATGTTTCATATTATTCTTGAACAGATGAAGATATTGAGGAAAAACTGTCTTAGGATATTGTACAGTACTCTTTAATGCCTTATATGTCAAATTTGGTAATATACAATAAAACAAACTTACTTCCAATCATTAAATTTCACAAAAGGGCATTTAGAATAAAAACAATGTTGGATATTTGGAATCCACTAATCAGTTTTTCATAGAACTAAGACTAATTTGTATGAATACAACTCTTGGTTTGCATTCAGACATTCATTAAACTAAGAGAATAAAAATCATAATGTATGAGGATTATTTATTTAGTGTGAAACTAGCAGAGTGAGAAAAACTAGTAAAAACAAATGTGTGTCAGTTTTGGGGGTAAAGTTATGGAATTAACTCTAAATGATGATTTGAAATTGTGTAAAACTCTTTTGGGGTTCAAATTTAGGTTGAAATGTAAAACAATTACAGCTTACAACGCGAACTGACAGTTCAGTTTTGTGTAAGTTCTCTACATTTCTGTTTTTTCCCTATAAACCATGCATCCGTTATTGGCTCGTTTGTGTTAAATGATTTTGCTTAATGTTTGCTTCTATATAAATATAACCAAAATAAAGATATTCATACACTTGTTCATTCACTGTCTGTGTTTGTGCACATGATGCAGATGGAAAGGAAAAAGATGAACTCATGAACTCAAACCATTTACCATTAAGTTACAAAAAACATTAATAAAAACTGTTACAAACTATTGTATTGTTAGAAAAAAAGTTTCTGAACGTTTCCCAATTCCTAATTATCCCAATAATGTAAGAGCTGAGATATGCCATAGAATTGTATATTGTCCCCATACATGTAAACCTTTTCAGTCTCCTAGTTCTTCATTTTAGATTACAGTTAAGTTGAGCAGGAAAAGAAGGGCTTGACCTGCACATTTCAGTTGTGAATGCGTCAGTGTTAACGCGGCCTAACTGACGAAAAGCTCCGTCGTACCTCGACCTTGAAGTCGTTGCTGATGTAGCGGCCGTTGAGCTCAGAGCAGACCAGTTTGAACTTCCTGTCAAACAGAGCCTCAGTGTGCCAGTTCTTGTAACGGATGAGGTGCAGGACCTGCTCGTAGTTGGACATGGTGTTCACACCTAGAACACAACAGAGGGGAGGTTGTGTCAGAGGAAAAACAGTGATGTAATGGAATCCTATAATGAATGTGGTTGACAGTTTGAACGCCTGCACATACACACACATAGTTTATACAATTTTAATATTTGTTTATTTTTGAGGACTAGGGATTCTCCTTCTATTTAGTAGATTGTTTTGTGCTCTTTACCAGTGATGACGAGGCCCAGGTTAGAAGAGCTCATCTCCAGGCTGCGCTGCTGCAGCTGGGACATGTCCATGTCCAGGCTCTCATGCTCCCCGTCCAGCTCGTCTCCCACCACAGTCACTTCACAAGTGTCCAGGTTGTGCATGATCTCCTCCGACACCACTGTTTCTTGGACTGAATGAACAATGAAAGGGGAAAAAAACATCAATAATAATAATACATTTACACAGATTTATAGTTGTCTCTTGTGTCTGTAATGTATCAGTATTTTTGGGGGGTTCCTTCTGATGTGTTAACACACCCATACTTGAATGTTAAATGACCATTTTAAGTCAGATTCATAAACAAGTCAGAACAGAAGGAACAAGTGAGTCGTCTGTTTTGAGAGATTAGACAACAGAAAAGTATGGTGTGAAGGTTTGAAGTTGAGGACAATGAACAGGAGGGAGAAGAACAGACAATCCTGGTCAGGAACATGTATGACACAAATAAATATAGTAAGCTTTGACATCTGTCCTTCATCATGGAAGTCTGCACGTTGATCACAACCCTCTTAACAAAGCAAATGGTATTTATTACATCAGCAGTGTACATTAATCAGTTTAAGTCCAAGTTTAGATGTTTATCTTTCTGTAGTAATCTTAAAAAACAGAGATGTAAGACACATAGAAGAACTCTTACTTTTAAAATAAATTAATATGACATGCAGTTGCAGTTCATCTACTGTGACACCTCATTTGTTGATTGTGTGAGGTGTGGCAGGATAATAATACAGGTAATATCAATAGATCCCTCTAAGCCCTTGTGTGTGCCTTATGTCTCGCTGCACACCGCAGGGCATTGTATGTCCCTGTATCTGTGTCACACACACCCTCTCTCCTCTTTCGCTCATACACAGCCCTAACAGATGGCACGGCTGGTCAACTGACCCCTCCCATAAAGTAGTAAACATCTCTTTTCTCGCTGCCTCCCTCTCCCTCTCTCTGTCCAATCCCATCAGCATCCAGACATAATCCTCAGCAGCTACTGTATGTCCACACAGCTATCAACTGTACAGTCACTGTGGTCAACACTGTGTAGCAACATTACAGTACAGCAGAGTTAACTCAAAGAGTGAGTGAAAATCTACAGAAAATGGGAATTCATGTTATCAGGGTTTACTTCGGTGTCCCTCTGTGCATTTCTCTCACCAGTGGGGTCATCGTCAGCGCCCTCTGTTGCTTCAGACTCTGCATCTGCTTCCACTTCGCGGGTGATGGTGCTCACGATGCGCAGCTCGGGGAAAAGCATGACGCCCTCCTGGCTCTCGAATTCCGCGGCACTGCGGGCAAAGTGGTCAATGCCGCTCAGGCTGATCTTGGGTTCTTCAGGTTGCAGCACCATCACGTAGCCCTCAGCGTCTGGCACCGTTACGCAGGAATCCTCGTTGAAGCATCTGGAGGAATGAGAGGGAAGATTAAAGGATCATAACAAACATGACTATTGAGAATGAATAAACTTGGGCTACCTGAATTGCTAATTGTGGGGAAAAGAAGACTGCTGCGCAACTCAAAATATAAAATGCTCACTGCAGTTGTTTTTCTGCATTCATTTAGATATAATAGCACCACCTGACAGGAACACAGTGGTGGTGCAGACGCTGAAACGCTAACTAGAACTGATTTATTTATTGTCAAACACAGCTGTTTTCACACTCTGCATACATCAATCCTATGAAAAGACAACAAACAGCAGAATCATTTTTCAACAATAAAACACCTCCTGTTTTCCCTTTGTTATGTAAATCAGAAAAAAAAACTATTGACCTCTGTTTCACTCCTACAAACCGTCCTTAAAGCAGGAACACAAACAGTCTCTGAATTTCTATTAGGCAAAAACAACCGGTCTCATGAATGTTGAGCAGCTGCTGACTGACAGACAGACGAGGTGGCGTGATCGAGACAGACCAGATAGGAGGATAATAAGCTAGTGCTGGGTGGAATACTGGTTTATATATTAAACCCCGTTATAATTATTTTTGTGATATGAATGTTTCATATACTGCAAGACTGGTATATATATATATAAAGAATGGAATGTAGCAAAGAAAAACACTATTCGAGGGACAACCCTTTTCACTCTTGCACCACACAAGCAAAGGGCTTAGCTGAAGAAGTAACTATGGTAGTAATTGCAAAACACACACACACTCAGCAGTGCCACTCCCTCTTTCTCTCCAACAACCACTCAATATGAGTGCACGCACACACACACACACACACACAGACAGACAGACAGACAGACACACACACACTGCACATACTCACTCACACTCATGCATAGAAATACTGTTGTATACCATGAAACCATCTTCTGCTACTTACTTGACGGTGGTGGAGATGCGGAGGTGTCGGATGCCAGGGGTTGGGAACTGGCGAGAGTTCAAATAGGAGATGTGTTGCATGACCTTGTCAAAGGCGTCAATGTCGTCGCCCTCGATGGTCAGAGACGACTGGTTCGGGTTGAACTCCACCTATGAGAAGGATTAAATGTAACAGTACGTGTCATTTTACGACAGATTCGTCTCCTACAGACGCACTTTCATTTTCATCAGGGGGATGAAGAGAAATGAATATAGCAAGTTTGTTTAAGACCTAGAACATGCATCGTACTAACCCCCAAAGTCCAAGAAAATGTATAAACCAATTATATTTTTAAGTAGTCCCAATTAAGGAATGGACAAAACGGGCAGTTTTAGGACATTTTCATTAAAGAAGAAAAAATGTAATATTATGAAATTCATGATGGAAAAAAATCAGGCAAATTAATATTTTAATATTTTTTTAAAATATGATCACTCTGAGCAGAGGATATACAACATTGGGAACATTTTCCTTTTAATTTCAACATTAAAATGACAGAAAGCCACATCTCAGACATAATTTATAACTGCTTTAAAATCCCTTTATACGTTATCGACTCTGCTTCTCTTTGAAGCCTAAAGAGGACGAGTCCTCTAGATACATCTATATACTCTATTTATACTTTACTATAGATTCATCCTGACTGAGATACCTTCCACCCTCCTCACCTTGACAGTTGAAGCTACTTCCTCAGGCAGCTGCACATCCAGACCCTCCTTGCAGGTGTACAAACAGTCGATCACCTTCTTGTTCTCTACTTTGCCAGAGCGGATCATCAGTCCTGCTAGGTTCCCCCGGAAAAACTGAGCCATTCGACCACTTCCGCCTGGACGCGTCAGGATGGAAGAAACAAAAGTTACTCAAGTGTACACTCGACAGACGTTTCTAGACCGGTCATTCAAGCATTCCCTCTCAAGGTGCAAAGCTGGTGTGAATGGCATTCATGCAAGTTAGAATGTGTGTCCATACAAGGCCTGTGGCCCAGAGAGCCAGACCAGAGAATGATGGATGATATAAAATATTTTTTAAAAAAGGCTGTAGACACATGCAACATCTGCAGGGTAAACTGCTGCCTTACTGTGGGAAAAAATGACAACATGAGAACAAAATAAACCAAAAGAAGGGATTTATCTATGACAGTGATGTCACCTTGATTAATGCAGAATGCTCTAAATACGCATTTAACTTTAAGTGTTGTTTTGAAGTGCACAAATCCCATTAAGTCAGAGGTGGAACAACAGCGATGTGTCTTTCTTTGCTAAAGCATCATGAGAATAAATCTGGCACCACTGCAGAGTCAGGAACAAACCTCATCTCAAGGTCACAGTGTGTGTGTGTGTGTGTGTGTGTGTGTGTGTGTGTGTGTGTGTGTGTGTGTGTGTGTGTGCTGCAGTTGTAGTTATCTGATAGGGAGGAGCTACTGCTTTTGACCAGAAGGTCATGTTCTGAAAGAAGAGCCGGCACATCCAAAATGTTGTAGCCACGTCAGAGCTTTGTCCTCATTCTACGTCTATTTCTGTTTCTGTCTCAGGTTGTTGTGAAAAAAAACATCTCGCTGCAGCAGTGAGGGGAGTGAACAAACAGATGAAGACAATGGAAAATATAATCTGGCAGCGATGATAATAATAATAATAATAATAATAATAATAATAATAATAATAAAAAACAAGACCACACCAATCTCATCCATTGTGCATCATGCTGCTAAGGGTTCTTTCTTTATCTAGAATGTATGAGAATCATTCTAGTCAAAATGACATGAAAATGCAGTTAGCATGGTGGGACACTGTGGACACATGAATATAAGGGAAAGGCAGGAGCAACCTGAGGTGGACTCAGAGACTGTCTCAGTGTCATTGTCATGTCCTGAGTTGTCTGTAAAGGACAGAAACAAGAGAGCAAGGGAGAGACAGGGAGGAAGATTAAGGAGCTGCAGGAAAAAAAGAATTCAGACTCTTTACATGAGGTCGGCGTGCAAATCAATAGAGAGTCCGAGAGAGAGTTAATAACGGCATCATCGGACAATGAAATAACAAGCGTGTTATATTTTACACAGAGAACATCAGAGCAAAAGGAAATAAACATTACCAAGCAACATTAAAGTACATTTCCGCTAAATAACAGTCATAAATAGTGTTAAGCCTCTCTCACGCTAAAGTTAGCAGAGACACCGGGAATATTTAAACCCTGGTGAAGCAGCTAAAAAAAGTGATGAACATCATTTACATCACCATCCACCAGTGGTTGTTCAACTATATGAGTGTCGAGATGAGCCGAATGATGAACTAAGTGATACTGAGAGAATAATCGCTATAAATATGAATGTTAGCTAGGCTAAAAGCTATGCTAACGGCCAGAAGACTAATGCATGTCGCAGTGTTGGGCCAGGAATGGAGCATCAGGGGAGCAGGTGGTAACAAAAATGTATTTGTTTTTCATAATAAAACTAAATTTAAGATGTGCATTATAAAATAAATCACTCTTATCAAGCCAAAAATGCTTTTATTTTGAAAGCCAGATGCAGGCAGCATCAAAGAAGGGATTATATGTCATTAATTTTGATCTCTTAGAGGCTTTGTTATACTTTGTGATCACATATGGATTTTTCTATATTTCTTTTGGCATTTTGCGGTTTTAATTATATTGAAAATGGGTTTGCAGCGCTTTTATTAACAGGTACAGGAGGGTGTGTTATTGCATTAGACATAATATTACAGAGCTTTACGTGTATGAGCGGGTGTAATTTTTAAGAAAATGTACCCATGCAGGACTCAATCGGGTCTTACTTTCGTGCTTATTCTGATCAGAGCAGAGGCCAATAAAACATAAATGTATTGCAGTCTTTTGACCCGGGAGTGAATGCTGATTAAACACATACCCACTGGTAAAAAAACCTTTTAAAACCCAGGATTAAATTGTTTTTTTAACCAGTGGGAATAGGGAATTACAGAGGCAGATTATCAGTAACAGGAATTCACATTTTTCATTACGGTATCTTTGTGATTTACTTGTAAATTAAAATGCTTTTGCCAGAAAAAAAAAAAGTGTTACAACTCTTTAATTTTGCTGCTTCTATTTAAAGAAGAAAGTGTTTACCTTGCCAACAGGCACCAATCGTAAGCTGGGTTGAAATCTTAGAGGCATGCAGTGGGTAATCCTCTGTAACCAGGAAGGGCTCGAACGTGGTTCCATCCACAAACAAAGACACAGTGGGGAACTCCACATTCAGCACATAGTGATGCCACTCTTTGTCACACACCTGTGGACCACACAACAGAGCGAATGAAAAGCATCCCGACTGCGAAAGCTACATCCGATATAGTTTCTTAAAATGCAAATGTGTGGTCGTCGTGGTGACTGACCTGGTCGAGCTTCCAGTGAAACTCGGCTGGTTTGTAGTTCTCGGCTTCTGCTGGATCCTGGCGGAGAAGCAGGATCAGTCTGCAGTTGTGGACGTAGAGGGAGTAGTGGTGTCTGCTCATCTCTGCAGAGGAGAAACAGAGAATAAAGAAAAGGACATGAAAACCAAAACGATTCGGAAGAGACAGGCGATGACAAGTTTTGATCAAGTACCCCAACAAAAGAATCAGTTAAAATAATGTTATTTTTATAGCTCATAATCACAATGCAGTCTGCTTCATCTAGCTAAAATTGCACTGAGGAATTCATAAGAGGCCACTAAATCACAACATCAAAACTGCAACAAAGAAATAACAGCAGGGTGACTCATAAATCTGGTGTGATCTATGTTTTTTCCCCTCCTATTTAGTACTGTTGCCTAAGAACAGTAAATTAGATGTAAGCTCTAATTACCAGCAAAAGCTCCTAATTCCATGTCTCACGATAATCCCCTCTGGAATATTTAACTACGGGGATTTTTTCATGTTAAGTTCTGGTTCTTGCGATATACAAAATGACTTCACAGGTTCTCAGAAGAAGATGCCTCTGAAATCGGATTGGTAGTAAAAAAAAAAAAAAAATCAGAATTAAATGGATTGTATTTAGACATGTTTTTACCCATAAAACATCAAACATAAAAGATAGAAAAGAAAGAACTATAATATGATGCATTCGTGACTCTGTGAAGCAGACACTGTATGAATAGAGGTCATGAATGGTGCTGAGATCATGGCTGTGGGAGCTTCCTGTCCAGGCCACAGTCATTCTGATGTAATCCTTCTTATATAAGCAGCCGGACAGAGGCTGATCAACTGCCTCCTCCTCCTCACTGGACACGGACTTTACAGTCAATAAGATTAAAGAGCTTACAGCTATAATGTTTTTTCTTTTAAATCACATATACAGGTAGCAAATTCACAAGGATGCCACTTAGATGAAAACAGATGAAAAGTAAAAGGTATATTGACAAATATAGATGCAGTTTGACTTAATAATGAAAATCTGTGTTACCTGTCTTGTCAGATTTGCAGAGGATGGTCTCCTTCTCGTGGGCTCCAGGACCATGTCTCATCCACACAGAGATGGTGAAGGGCTCCTTCAGGCTGGTGCTCACCATGCCATCAGGGACCTTGACTGCCTGTGTGCCATTGAACTCAAACACCTGGTCACTGTCGTGTCCGTTGTCCGTGGGCAGTCCCACTGTCCAGTTGACAGAGCTGCTTGGTGCAGGCAGGAGCTCCACAGTGCCAGAGCTGGCTCCTAAAAAAAACCAATCAAGCAGGAATATAGGTGAAAATATCAAAAATAGTTGATTCCATCTAATAAAAACTACATGTTCCAGTGGAGCAGCTACTTACCACACAGTTTGTGCAGTGATTTTTCAGAGTAAGTGTCGCGGTCGCAGCCCTTCCCAA
The DNA here is from genome assembly GCF_963457635.1 of Microchirus variegatus. NCBI lineage: Eukaryota > Metazoa > Chordata > Actinopteri > Pleuronectiformes > Soleidae > Microchirus > Microchirus variegatus. The sequence goes on from NC_139810.1 coordinate 19,836,647, forward strand.
TATGGTTGGTTTCCAGTTCAATGTTAGCTCTGATTGACGTGATTGGCTCGTCACAAGTCTCCAAGTGCATGCTGGGGAAAAGGGCCAAGCTTCCAGTGCCAGGCTCATATTCGATCCTCTTATTGAAACCTGAAAGGGTTGGACAGAGAATAAAGAGTAAAGAGACATTTTTTAGCACAGCACACAAAAACATCAAATAATCAAAAGCCTCATTCAGATTCAAGGGAAAACTGTGCGTCTGCAGTGATTCAGCTCAATAAAGGAACATCTAACCACTGATTGTTGGTGAACTAGAGCGAGTAGAAGAGAGCCTTGATACCTTGCCAGCTGGGTTTGCAGGTGGGTTTGACGCTGATCTTGACCAGCACATCCTCCGAGGCACGATTCTTTCCACAGTCGTAGGCGGTGACAGTCAGCTTATACATGTGCTCCTTGCCATAGTTCAGTTTCTCTGTGTTCTTAACAAAGCCTGAGGGAGTAAAAAAAATAAAGTAAAATGTTTCAAGTATAAAAAAGCCTTTCACCTGATAAGAAGTAAATCAACACATACCATTTTACATTGTGCAGAACTGCAAATGATAAATCTACGCACACACAATGTGACTCACTTTCAGGCTGAAATAATACAATGGCAGCACAACTCACTAACAACATGGTAATAATCTCACAATTAGGCAGCAATATAATGGTAATGCCGTCCCATTTCTCATGCAATTTCCAGGCAATTGCTTGGTAATGAGATTAACCCCTAATGCACATGCAGCACCAGGGGCACCCTTGGTAAATTGCCGTGGGAATAATACACAACTCCTTATATGGACATCCTGGGGGTGTGTGTTTATACACTCATCTCCAGGATTTTACCAAATGCTTCTTATGTCCATAGTAATGGAAAAAGCAGCATAAATGCTCTGTCTTACTCCGTGTTCTCAGGGTTAACTATCACTCAACTGGTTACTGTTGTGATGATACTGTTACTGTATCGATTCAATCGGTTTGAGTGTTAAAAACAAGGGAATTACAACAAGTTTTCTTCATTTTCAGCTTCTTAAATATGAATATGTTCTGGTTTCTTTGCTCCATAAAACAAAGAAATCATTTAAACAGTATCATTTTGGTTTGTGGACAAAACTAAGCAACCAAGCACTTACTCGATGAATAAAGAAAATAATCGACAGATTAACCAATTATGAATATAATCATTAGTTGCAGCTCTATACAGAAATCTGGTATACAAAGTGAAGGAATTTTGTCTTCGTTTTATTTATTTCCACTGTTACCAATTATGTATCGGACAGATTGTCACATTTCCTTCAAGTCAGGACCTGCATCATATCTGCTCAGCCTAGATGTCTGAGGTCCAGCCACATGATTAACTTGTAAAAAAAACAATTTTCTTTTGCAAGGAAAAGCTGATTAATCCTATGGCTGTACACAAACGATTGACCAATCAGAGAGACACTCCAAGGACACTGGTATTATCTTGCGAATGACATGCAGTCTTCTTGTGGCACCATTGTTTACACGGATCAATAGAAAACGTGATGTGTGTGAATAAAATTGACGCTTCTGAGAGGCTGTCCACACAAAAACAGGCCTGACATAATGTACTATATGGGGGTTTCGAGTGGATGAAGACATTTCCTGAAACGATGCCATGTTTATAGAAAATGTCTTCAAAAACGACAAAGAAAAACTATTGTCTACGTTTCTGTCCGTTTTCCAGAGTCCTTTTTTAAGACCACTGAGCAAAGGTCCTTACCGTCTTTGTCGATGGTGAACGGAACGTCGGGGGTGACGATCTCGTAGTTGCAGATTTGACTGAACTGGAATGAGCAGTCAGCGTCCACCGCCTCCACCTTCAGGATACTGTCGTACTTCTTTCCCTCAATTACTGTGGCTTTGTAGGACTTCTCCTTGAACACGGGTGAATACTCATTGATGTCGTTCACTTGGATGTGAACAGTGGCCCTGATGGGACAAATAATATCGGTTAGGGATTGGTCATCCTTAACCTTAGCTACATATTCTATTATTATGTTTCCAGATGACTAAATAAATTAATTCAGTAATATGTATAATCCAGACCTCATATCTCCTAAGACAAACAAAATCAGGGCATAAGGGAAGCCTTTGGTACTGAATAATTATGGGGAATGATTACTGTCTTTCTGTTTAATTGTACTGTTTTAATCTTCTTGTATTTGTCTGACAGTTTCCACATTTCTAAATAAAACGAGCTCCTTTCATTCCCTTTCATGTTACCATAGTTACCAACTGACTGTGGACAAATTGTAGAGATTGCTTTGTGCATGACATCTCTCAGTAGTTCTCACGGTCAACAAATGGATTCAATATCTTTAATAATAATTATTAAAGCTTTTGAATCCATTTGCTCCATGATTTCAAAAGCTTAATAATTACGCTTTTGAAATCATGGTAAAAAAAAAAAAATGAATCACAGTTGGGTTTGTTCCTTGAATACACATTCAATTCACACATGAACTGAACACAAGTTCAAAGAAAGGAGAAGGGATTCAAACTTAATGAGCGGTCAATATTTATTCTGAAGAAGAAATTTCAAAAGTCTAAAAAGTAGGAATACTTAAAGTCAAGATCAGTCAAGGGGCTTGTGACTCACTTGTGTGACTTCTTCATGTTGGCACCATCAGGACCCTCTCCACAATCATAGGCTTGGATGGTGAAGGTGTGCTCTTTCTGGAGCTCACAGTCCAGCTTGTCCTTGGCCCGGATGACGCCCTCACCGGTGGACTTGTCCAGGACCACTGCCTCAAAGGGGACATTCTGTCCATGGATCCTGAAGCCGCAAATCTCACCTGAACACGTCAAGAGTCAATGAAGAGTTTGTCAGAATGACTGAGGACAGGTGTGAAGTTTTATTGTTCAAAATAACCAAAAAAAACAAACAATTATGTTCAAGCAAAAAGAAAATCATAAATTCACGCAAAAAAGATCAGCCACGGTTTTTGGGAGCCAGGGAGTTGTAGATTGGGGTGGGTGGTGTCTGTGGAGGAAGCCCAAAAGCACGGTCACATGGGTGAGTAGGTTGGGGGAGGGGGCTGGGTTGGGTTGAGAGGGTGTGGGGTATTTAGTAACAGTAGACAGTGTCTTTTTCAAGCCACTGGAAAACATTACATCCAGTCATGCAGGCAGAAAACCGAAAGGATGTGTGAACAGGCATTTCACAGGAGTACGTAAGGTATTATTAATGAAAGTCATGAAACCAAGACCAAAACCTAAGTACATACAGAACAGTATTTAAAGTGAAGATCATTTATCTCTGTAATGAATACAAATGACCTTATAAGACTAAAAGGAAATTAACTAAATTAATTTTATTGCTAGTAAGCACTGTGATAACAGGACCCAGCAAAATCCAGCCATCTTAAAAAGTCTGTGAAAGAAAAAAAAACTCTCAGACAAACACCTCAAATATATTTGTCGTGTTACTTAAGGAAGTCTTCCTGTGTAATTTTGCCTCTCACCCCAAACTACAGGAAAATAAAATAATCCAAATTAAAATGATAAAATCAACAATAACAGTATTCAAACAAAAGGTACTGGATGAGAATTGGGGTTAGAAATATCAACTTGCTCGACATCCACATCAAATGACAACTGCAGCCATGCTAATGGTAGAGATTAGTGGTGGGAAATTAACTCAAAGAGATCCACGGAGGCAAAGATGCAACAACAGAAACTTTACAGCAGAGAGAGTTTGCATTAGTTAACAATCTCAGCATTTGAAGGTTTAAATGTCAGAAAAATCCACAGGAGTCACTGTACCTGCATGGACCTGAGAGATCACAGAGGGGCACGTCAAACATCACAGGTGCCTTTTCACTTTCTCTGTTCTCTTTAAATACCAAATCTATCATTTCTACTCCAATTACCATGATGGTTAGGTTATGGAATCATCTCATGTGCCCTTTTAAATGTTATTTTCTTAAATTTAATTAGGATTTTCCTTCCATATTTTTATCTGAAAGGACAAAATGAAAGCAAAGTGTCTGACTCCTGTTTAAACTTCTGTTTAAAGCAGCTTTCTGTTTCCTGGTGACAGCTGAAAAACTGTTAGGGTCTGCAAACTGCAATGGATGTCTCATGCACAGATATTTCTAAGTACAATCAGCCCCAAATCACACTTTTCATCCAGCTGTAAGAATTTAAAAATATTCAGGGTGAGAAAAAAAAAAGAAAAAAAAAAAAGAAAAATCGAGAATGGGGAGATTACAGAGCATGGCGGGAGTTGCTGTGTAAACGTGTGGATGTGGTTTTTGCGTTAGTGGGTTAATAATAACAACTCAGCACAAGGCAGAAGGAAAGAGCCCAAGATCACCTTCTTCAGTGAGGGTCACCTCAAAACTCTCTACAAGGAAGGGAGAAAAGATAAATCCAGATCAGTTAGAAGAAGAGTTGGAAGGCTCAGAGAAAACATAGGGAGGACAGGAGGGAAACATACGTAGCTCTTGCTCTAAGCTTACAAAACATTTCGCAAGCAAAGAGTCTTCTGGCAGTTGAAAGAATTTAAAACAGGTAAGAAAGAATGGCTCTCTCAAAAACATCACAGTCATTTTGTGCAAACTAGTTTTTAAATCAGTGTTTAATAATAAAATCCATATTTCGTGGTCTAAAAAAAATCTGAGCTATTTCCCAATTCATGAGAATGGGAAGATGAGAAAAAGAAATCTTGGGTGCACACATTCATACAATGATGAATTGATCAATATCCACTCGACTGCTTATTTTAAAGGCCTCCAGTGGAATGGACCTGGACATTTTGTTTTTCACCTACAATAAGAAATGGATTTCATATTCGGGGCGGCCGTACATGGCCAGTCATGCCGTGGGAGTTGTGGGCCTCTGTGTTCACTGCAGCTCTAATGACTAGTTCATATAGGGGCTTTAGGAATTACTCAGCTTTTCAGCCATCACTCTGATTGGTGTGTGCGATAACATTATACTTAGAGGCTAATAAATCAATATGCTATTGATATTCCATGTCTTTCTAGGGCACAGCACGACCATATATTAAAGTCTTTAAGTCATCCAGGTCAACTTACCTCAAGCAAGTCCAGTTGCCTACAACTACAGCCGAACTACTTAGGACAGCGTCTCTATTATTTTCAAGTCAAAGCCCGGTGTTGGAATTGTGGTACATGCACAGACCGGCTAGGTTTGTTTGAGTCCAAGTATACATGCAATTATAATTCAACTCATCCACATCATCTAGGTGTGTTAAGGCGCTAAAACACGATTCGACTCAGCGAGGCTCGACCCTACATGGCTTGGTTGGTTTTCCATTGCTATAGCACCTCCTCAACATTGGCGGGGTCATCACAGCACGGCTGCATGAAACTGCTGTCACTTCGTTTCATACACGACGCACACAAACTAGTGATGAGTGACTTCTAAAGCAGTTACTTTTGATGTATTGAATCATTAGAATCTGTTAATTAAAAGGATTTGTTCACACAATTGTTCAGTACTTCCTGAATGACCGGAGCACAGACTCCGTCTGACTGGGATGCGGTCACAATCGCAGGTTTTCAGCAGTAGTGTCGCTTAATTCACAAAACAAAAAATAAATTCAATATTGAAATTTCCAATCAAAATGTTGGGGATTAATGCATGTTTTCAGAATTGTTAAGTCTTTTTAACTGATCTACAGTTCAGCATTGTTCAGTTTGATTCTTGTGTCGGACGTCTTGCTCATGCCCCTTCAAGTGATGGCAGTGGTCAGCCGTCTGATGATGTCACGCATATTAGTATCAGTTCAGGTCGCTTGGAATCTCACCAGAGCAGGTACCAGAAAACGTACCAGGTGCTATCGCTAATGGAAAAGCAAAACAAAATAAAACGTGCTGTGCTGAGGCGAGTCGTGCTGGGACATTCCATTTACTACAATTTCAGTCAAACTTGTTAATATATATTTTTGAAACTCTAGCTTTAGTCAGATTTACACAATAATTAATTTTTTTTCTACAGTCATGTAAAAGCACTGACTGCAGACAGAGGCTTCTTGTCCATGCTTAACATTCACCTATTCACTGATCGTACCGAAGAGCCAATGATTGGACATTTGGACGGTCAGCTTTACAATGAACCCTGTTTGTTGGCACAGTTGGGGCCAACTAGAAGGAGGCTGACACAGCCGGGCTGGTCAGCCCTCCTGCCACGGGAGGCCAGATTGCTCGCTCCTGGGAGCGACTTCACAAGGACACACAGTCCGTTTACACAACTCGCGCTCAACAAAAAAGGGAGGCCCAGCTGAAACAAAAGAGCCAGGCTCTGTATTCAGTGCTAATTTACTGTGAGAGGAGACAAACTTTGTGTGGAGGGAATATTATTAAAATCCCTGACAAATTCATCGTAGTTCACGAACTATGCGATTTACAGCCCGATAATCCGATTGTTAAAGAGTTTTGCAAGTTATAGCCAATCACCCCTAATCAGCACATGATCTGCAGTCGCTCCCAAGAGCCAACTTCACATTTTATTTCCCTCATCTTTGTGAACAATATTACATTTGGCTTCTCCTCTGACTGGCACAGAGATGTTATGTGGCATTTTTCTTTTAAAAACGAAGGCTATTTCAAGTGGAGTGTGACTACTGAGTGTGAAGAGCACAGCAGACAAAAGATCGCACAAGTCATGTGACGTGAAATCATTTCCACTGCTGTGGTGTTTTGAATTCTGGCCAAAGTCAATCCTGATGGGATTAAAAAGCCCCAGAGCCAATGCTGCCTTGGTACATAGCGGCACACTAATTGTGCTTCACCACTGGGAGGGAAAATAACATGAAAGAGTATTTTGATCTGAATATCAAAAGGGCCAGTCTGGTGGCTATGGAAGCCAGCTGTGTGTCAGTATAACAGACATGTCATAATAATTACATGTGGAGTATGCCAACAAGCCACTAAGCCTGCTACCAAGCGTTCATGAACCAATTATCCAACACTGATAACCGAACCAGTGATCATTTCATCTATATTGAACCTCCATCACAAAAACAATGATTTACAGGTGATTAAAAAATAATAATAATCATTTTCAATAATAACTACTTCAATTGAAAAATAACACATTGGCAAAACCAAAAGAATGTATATATATATAAGCTTGCATTCTTCATTAGTGAAGATTGGGGATGAGCCAATAATATGATAGTCAGTAAAATATAAAAGTAAACTCTATGATTGAAGATAAATGCTTCAGAGCACTGAAACCATGCTGTAAAGAGTGACGTCCGCTACCCACTGTCATGTGAGAAAGATGTGACTAAGGGCTACAAATGTCGTTTACTCACTATGATTTTAAAAAAGCAGTTTATAGTTTGGTAGTAAAAGCAGAGTCAATAAATTATTATGAACAGCTAAGATTTTTTAAAGAGGTAAATGACAGTAGAAAAACAAGGATAAGATATTGGTATTAGCCACAAATAAAGTATTTGATTTTCTCTACTCTAAGCTTTAATGTGAAGACTTCTTTCTGTGTTGTTTAGTCTCCTTTCTTAAATGTCAAATGAGAGATGCATAATATTAAGTTTAGTGAGGCTGAGCCACGAAAGGAACAGGGAGCAGCAGCAGCAGCATTAAACCTCCTCTCTTACCTGCATATCGTAGAGGAGCATCCTTATCCAGTGCAATCAGAGGGGGGTCCAGTAGCACTTTGTCATCATTCTCAGTTACGATCCCATGGTAAGTCGTCTCAATCCATGGTTTGTGCTTATTGACTGTGAGAAACAAAAAGAGAAAACATGAGTGCCTACAATAAAAAAAAAGGTCTATACAAATAAAGTCAATATAGTTTTTCCTCCTCTCTCATCAGAACAAATAAGCAATTTCAAACAAAAATCTTTGTCTGCACTGTTTATCATAAACACAATCATATAGTAATGATTTTAGTTTGGACACAGCACCACTTTATTATAATTAGGACGTCTGACTGCAACTCTTGCGCAAGTCCCATTAACAAGAGGCGCTTTATTTAGTCTTTGATCACATTTATTGAGTCAGTGTAGCAGTGAGGGCAATTTAAGTTAATGCCCTCACCTTAACCCCATTGATTAAGATGATCTGCTCCCTGAGTCTTGGATCAAACTAATCTATTATAAAGATATGTACTGCTGCATTATCACAATCGACTGTGAGATATCACTGACAAAAGTCCAACAAGAGTCCCAAAAAAGAAACAGGTGTGGTTACATAGTAATTAATCTGTGGTTAACAACCTTTATTAATTCATAACGTGTCATAATTTGCCAGTAGTTGACTAGAAAGTAAGCCAACTGTTTGGCTTTTAAATGATACCTGTACAGGACAAGAATGCACAATTGAGTTTCAAGATTAGATTATTATAATCAGGCCAATGGTCTCATCAATCAACTAAACACACTCCAAGAAATCATATTTGAAACTTAATCCTGTTTAAACATTGAGAGATACTTGCATGCTTTATAAGAACCAGACATTACTTGGCCTTAATTTGTCATTAAAAGCAATGTGTAATTAATAAGATAATTTGGTAAACTTCACCCAGTTGTCTGTAATTAAGAAAGGCCTTTTTGGATAGTCTTAATTTGACATACAAACCAGTAAAAATTCATGTTAAATGAGATGCTACGCTTCTTTACGTGCTAAAGCACAGAGCTGGGTTAACAAAAAAATTATCTCAGATTTAAATATTTACATAGAATTGTGTGATTTTGTGTATTATTTCATAATGTGAAAAGCCACAGCAACATGAATGAATGATTGATTTCATCATCTGACTAAAAGCCAGCTGCCTCATGTTCAATAACACATTCTGTTCCAGCATTATAAAATGACCTTAAAAAAATAACCACATATAAGGGAAATCTACATTAGCTTGAAGCAGCGATGGTGAGCAAATGATTTGGTGTAGTGTCATTACATAATTTAGTGTCATTCGCAGTGACTACTTGATCATTGAAAATGAATTAAAAGCTGCTTGAATGGGATTTGTTTGACATAAATAAAAAATAAAATGAATTAATTAACTGGACTTAAAACATTAAACATGGCAGCAGTAAGTAATAAGCTGATGGGGAAATGCAGGACATGCAACAAATATTTCAGGTCACATGTACTTAAACCACATTTGTAAAAAAGGGGTAATGATATAGCAGATTAGCAATGACAAACAAATAGTAGATGTGTAGTAAATGATGTGTAAATGTCTCAGATGCTGTAAACTGCATAAAGCTTTCCGATTCCTTCACATCTCTGGCTCGTGTCCTGTATCTGCAGTGCTCGTCTACGGTCTTTGCAAGTCATTTGTAATTAATCAAGCTCAATAAATCGCCTGCGCTCAGCATCTTGTGACCTGAAGTAAAGTGGATGTCTTTAGACAGATTGCCAGGACAGACTACTACGATAATCTGCTTTAGCTTCCACAGAGTCACAGTTACGGGTAGTCGGGTCCATCAGTTTTTAGTAGCCTTCAGCATTGAGATGTGCTGAACCAGGCCAGCAATGAACAGTACAACATCAAGCGAACATTAAAGACCTCAAGTTAATTGTCTAACTCTTTATCCTCCACATTTTTGGGGCCAGTGGAGCCAAATAAAGTGAAACAGATCGCAGGAACAACACAGAAACAAACAACCATTCACTCTCACATTCACATTGGGAGGAAACCGGAACACCTGAAGGAAACCCGCTTGTGAATGGAGAGAAAATGCAAACTCCATACAGTCACTATGTGGCTCAAATGGCAAACATTTAAATTTCCTCTTAAAATAGTCTGCATCTGATTTATAAATGTCTATTTTAACTTAATATACTGTTATCTAGCATGTAGCATTTGAATCCAACAGACCAGTTTACAACAACAGTTTGAGATGAGCACTCAAATCTGCAGAGGAAAAAGAGATACACAATTATACTCACAGATGGCAAACAGGAAAACGTGGCAAAAGTGAGGTGTAAGATTGAAGACAAAAGATACAGATATACGAGGCTAAATTCCCATGCAAAACACACTACTACCGTGTGTCAGCAATAAAATCAAGGCACTATTCAAACACACACATCTTTCATTAAATGAAACCTAATGCACAATTTCAAAATCACAAAATCAAAAGCATGAAATGACATGACATTTTGTGAAACTGGCAACAAGACCCATTTGACAAGACAGCTTCATCTCCCTCACATGCCAGCACCAGCACTGAAGACCAACTGTTGTGCCGTGACTTGCTTGGCCGAGCCACAAAGATGAGATGTGCATAAACGCAGACACTATTGTTCACGGGAACTGGGTGATTTATTGCATGGTATATAATATATGCTACCTGGGGGATGTCTGCGATTCTTAAGGGAGAGGAAGCTTTGGGATTTAGGATGGAATAAGATTTAAAAAAGGGCTTTGAAGTGAAAAAATCTGAGGAGGGCCTGCTGCTGCAGCAGTGAGGATGCTTCACGTGGAAAAAGACAGCCTTTTTCTAAATTCGACTAAATTAGGGAACCAGTTCATCTCATGCAAAGCATACTTACCACTGGTCTAATTATATCCTACAGACTCAGCCATTACCTCACTTCAAAGAAACAGATGAAGAAATCTCTAACATACAGTCGAGGATGCTGGGGAAGCACGAGGTGTTGTATATTAACTGCCGTGTTGACTAAGTGTTCTAATAATAATAATCTGGCAAAAAAGGTAAAAATGGCCTCATACAAATCCCCAAGTGGGATGAAAAAAAAAACATTCTGCATACTTTTAAGATAGTGGGATACAAAAATAATGATGCAAGAAACCGCCTTCCTTAAAACTGCCACTGAAAATCTTTGACTATAAAAAAAACCCTAAAAACAAACATTGCTATGCATGCATTCACTGTGGGGCTGAGGCGGAGGACAAAATTGGACACCAGTGACCCTCTGTTATATTTGTAGCCACACATATCACTTCAGTATGGGGAGTTTCTAAACACTATTATGGGCTGATATTCATTTTTAACCTTGCAATGTCATCATCTGCCAAAAATAACCCCAAAAATACAGTAGCAGTCTAACCCTAGAATATTTGGAAACCACTCCACAAAAAAGTATAAATCTAACTCTAATCTGACCAATGACATTGCCTCTGTAAAATGACAAGCACACACATGAAACCTTATGTGTGCAGATACAGAGGGTTACTGGACACAGCAATTCTGTTGTGCAGCAAATCAAGCCAATGTCATTTCATCCTATAATGGAATGCCTCCATTTTATTCACTGACAAGGTCAAGTAACAAACAGGACATCAAACAAAGACTGCCAAGTACTAGTAAAGAGCAAGAAACTAAAGTTATTCAAGTGATGTTTGGCTGGAATCCACCTTTCAGATGTCCAGTGCTACAGAGAGGGACAACTTGAGAGGACAAGGAGCGTTTTGGAGAAGAAGCAGAATTTAAATGCAGGGGTCTGCTGAAACAGGTGAACAAGGATGAATGCTGCGTTTCATTAACATCCGAACTCGGAACTGGGAGTGATGTCAAGTCTGAGTTCACCACATTCCATTGGGGAAGTCAGAAATTCAAACATATCACGGGCTTGTCATTGTAGCCCTTGTTATCAATACCAGTCGATTACAACATTTTACATGGCTGCAAACAGCATAGCAACATGTCTACGGATAATATCAGACGGTGCTATGTCAATGTGTACGACTATCAGCGCGAGCGGCAACTGCAACTTGGGAATCAGATTTCACTACCAGACTCCACACCCACACTGCACTCTCTCCTTTTCTCGCTCACTCACATCTCAGCCCACTTCTTTGGCATTTTTCTAAAATCAGGCACAGGGTGAATTTTGCTGCAGAGAAGAGGGTGTTTGGTTTACGCTTTAAGTGAATATCTCAGTGTTATGAAATATAGGTTTGACGTTAGGTTGGAGACGTTTTAAAATGTAAAAAAAAAACAGCTTCAGTGTTCAGTGAAACAGTGGCGATTACGTCGAAAAACCGGGCAATATAATTATGAGAATGTACAGCTACAAGCTTTCTCCATTTCAATTATCCGCATTCATGCACACATTCAGTCCATTTCTATGTGGAGGAATATGTACTATTTATAGCAACAAGATGAGCCTTCATTAATTTTTAACCATTTGTTTTCCAGTTTGAGTCCCAAAGAACAGGATAACATATGCTTTGTTTTCATCATGGTACAGTACGGTACAGTACAGTAAGGTACAGTTCAGAATGGTTACGCTTGCGTTTTGACTCAGAACAGTACTTTTTTCTTGGTAGGTGGGGTGCGGGCTGTGTCCAATGGCTATGCGTTCAATAAGCAACGACATTGACCAAGACACATCAGACAAGAGGACATGGAGGAAATTCAGCTTTTTTTCCTGCTCGGTTCTTTCGCCGTTGTCTCAAGAAGACATCAATGTTTGTATGAGAATAGACTGCGGATAGTTGCTTCAACTGCCATAGGATATTTATACCGATCGCAAGGAAGTGATGTTTTTCTGTCGACCAATCAGTTGACTGTTGTGGGTGGAGCGAGAAGAGTATCATTCCTAATGGAAATGCAAAAACAAAATGTACTGTACCAAACCTTTAAACTCGGTGGAAACACGGCTATAATGGCCATTGACAGAGGCACAAATACAAAGCCCCTTTATGACTGCTAAGCTTTTCATTGAAGCCTCAGCTATACACCTGTTAATATAATGAAAGGCTTCCTGTAAGAAAGTTAGGGCTACAATGGACCATAGTAATGCTGACATTCAACAGGACACCTGTACACGGCTCAGTCCCACCATACCACTGCTGTTCTTTGTTCTGTCATATTCTTGCAACAAAAAAACTTAGAATAGGCTCAGCTACACTATAACTGTCACTACTTCTACATGGGCTAAACAAGAAAATATGACATGTTTAAATTACCATCTATTACACATGCGATCACACCAAACCTGAACATCAATTTAGTACATAGTACATAAAGTAAGGAGAACCAGCACAGCTGTCTAGATTGTAGCATCATTACTGCAGCAGTTGATCAGCCAGTAATTATAAGAAGAAGGCTAGGAACCTCTGAGGGCTTGTTGTGTAATAATGATGTTGCAGCCAAGTGTCACGACTGTGACGCGTTGTGAGGCTCTGCTTCATTGACTCAGCTCACATTTCACATATGATGCAGACAAGCCTTCATCATTGGTCCTCTTTTGCCTCATTAATACTACAATCAGAGAATAACTGTGCATCAACAAAAGGTAGATCTACAGACTGCATAAGAGAGGTTATTGTAAATTATAGACTAAGCCCCAAGTAACAATACAAATTACTAGGCTCTGCTTTGTTGAAAATGTTCAATTATACAGAATTATAAATTCATTTAATTTACCAGCCAAACATGCCAATCACAGGCGGCATAAGTGGAAGCACAGTCTACACGCGGCCTGTCTTATTACTGCGGGAGACTAAATAAAGCCTCTCTGTTGCCAGGTTGTTATTCGTACAGTATTGGTCCCATCAGTTGCAGCAATACACTGAAGAGAAGGGAGTGTCTGTGGTTTGGTGATAGCTGTTTCTAAGGAGATGGCAAAATGAAGGGAAAGTTTGGGGAATGTGAAGATCTTCAACTGTGGAAAATATGCAAACACACCACCTGTAGAAACACAAGTATGTGGGAGACATTTCAAGATATGGACCCATCCTTTTACAAACCAGTAGTGAACACAAATAAACCAGGAGCAGGCATTAGTTAATTGGGTGCCTTGCTCAGGTGCATGGTATGGCCTTTGATCCATACCTGGATTTGAACCAGCAACAATACGGTTACAAGCCCAGACTTCAGGGAAGATTCAAGAGAAGTAGTGCCAGACAAAAGTTGAAACCATACAAACATAATGCATGCTTATTCTTGTCACTGACAATTAGGGTTCAGACTCAGTGGGGTTAGTTCAAACATTCAGTCTTGAAATATACAGCCTAGAAGCACATCAGACCATCTGAGGTAATTTACCACATGGTCTACCCTAATTACTTCAACAGAATACTTGATATTTGTTCAAACACGAGTTTTAAAAAAAGTGGCAGCACTATTGACAACATTTATGCTAGCGACTTTTAAATCCATGGACCAAGAATCATCGACATACAATCTGCTAACACTCTGACAGTGGGCACACTCCTCTGTTTATTTTTGCCTCTCAAGCTCCTGAGCTTGTTGACGCAAGCCACCCGTATCACAGACTGGGGACTGTTCTTGCAAGACTTAAAAACCCTGAAAGGAAGCCCAGACCTTAAGGGCCCCTTACTCCCCAAACACCCCGCTCACAGAGGAGAGTCTCTCAGTTTCCCTGCCAGGCAACAACATTTGTTTGTCTGCTACGCAAAGAGAGCGAACACACCCTGGATGACCGTAGCACTGCACTGAAGAGGGGGTTGGGAGCTGCAGAGCCCTGAATGCAACTCAATCACCTCTCAGTGTAAACGACACAAAAGGGCCAGTGAGAGTGAAGCAGTGAGAATGAGACGGCCGCAGGTCTGCACAGGCGCTCGGCTGAAGATGAACTGCGGCAGGTAATGTGCACTCTGGTTACCTGTTTCCCACGGAATCTGAATCTTAATGTGAACACACCCAAACAGTGAATAACTCTGCAGTGCCAGTTATTCTGCTAGATGCCATGGGACTCAAGGGAGGGGTCACAACACAGCCGGATAAACTTCAGGAATTGAAATTAAACATGTATGCTTTTGTGAGTTGTTTTATTTAATGACATTTTAAGGAAAACTAAACTCAACGTTTATATGTTGAGGCTTTGTGGAGTTTCATGCAATGTGATCTTTATAACATGTTGCTTTTTGAAGTGCTCATGACGTATTCATATAAAACATTTAGAACAGGGACTCTAGTGGCCGACACATTCACAGTCATTTCGCACAACTTAATATTCACAACCGAATGACCCATTCGTTACAGTTCACTGACTTCATTCAGCTGACGAAGGCACCAATGGGAGATAGCTGAGATAGCCGACCCAAATTTAGTCTTTCCAGGACAAAGTAACATTTTACCAAATCAAAATACTTCCAACAACTGAGCACATTCGGAGGATTATCTCATATAGACATTCTTGAGAGGCTTGAGACGCTATTTTTTGAACAGTGACCACATTGTGACATGCTTAGTCAAGATCCCGACCTCAATGTCGAGGTCTAAAAGCCCTTTGTTCCTCTGCAGAAGCTCTGAATAAATACTGAAAACATGTAAGAGTTAACGTGTAGGAACAGGGCCTGTGTTTAGGGCAAGAAATCTGTTAGTGAAGGAAATGCAGGGTAAAATGGTTCATAATGGTGCTTCTACTCCACAGAAGTAGTCACTTTTAAAATCCCGTTAAATAAGAACATAAAGTTCATTCATTACTAACGTCCAGATTGTCTCTTTGGCAGCAAAACCTCAACAAACAGAAAACAAACTGAAATGAAATGTGATGTAAATTTGGTCCATCACTCAAAGAGCAAGTGATTATAGTGCCACCAAACAGCCATTTATAAAACACTTAGGAAATCAGTCTCGTATAATGTAGTTAAGAGGTTTCTTCCCCCAGATTCCCTGCACTGAGACAAACCTACAAGTACAGACAATGATGACTGAGCATAGATGTTTTCACGCGCTCCTAGAGTTTCATCTATGTTCAATCAGTGATGGGGTCAAACAGTGAAGCAGATCACTGTACATAATAAAAATGATCTTATCAATCAAAACCACACACTGACACCAGTGTCATATTATGTTTAATTTTGCCAGCACATAAAGGTAGGATCAAAGAAAAACATATTTTAAAAAAAGTAGTTCAGCACATTTTAGCGAGTTAATGTTATTTCTAGTTTAAGAAATGGTCAACAGACAAAGAACATTCAAAGAATGTGTTGATTGTCAGCTGTGTGCATGCATATAGAGTCTGCCATAACAGAGCAGAACAACATATGTCACACAGACTGGTGGTTGCTTCAAAGTTTAAATCAATAGCAAATACAAACTGTAAGCATATTTATTTCCCCAGAGTCATCTCAATTACTGAGTGATTTAATAATGTTGTCATCAGGGAAGAACATCAGGGGTACACCAGCCCAATAAAATCTACTTCAAAAAGAAAAACTACTGGCGTGATGCAAAAACAGCATGACAATGAACTAACAGCAATTGTATATGGATGAATGGCAGGCTTCTACAATACATAAAGAGACCTAGACCTGTATTACTTTATCCCAGCCATGTGAGGACTGCACATAAGTTAAGTCCATGGCACCATACAAAGCAGGACAAGAATCCAATTTGTTCAACTAGAATTAATTAATTTGATGATGAATGAGCCAAGAAACTTCCAGTCAGCCAGCTTTGCCTTTGTCTATCCTTGGGTGCACAGCACTGGAGAAGCTTGTGTATTTCAGCAGACCCTTACATTTAACTCCAGACCATATAGACACGCAGCAGCTGCTCATGGTAACAGATCACATGGGTTAGACACGGAAAACAAGTCACATATACCATAACCGAAGTGTTATGGTGTTTTGCTAAAGACAACAGGGTGTTAAAAACCTTCTTCAACAGGACTGCTACATACGACACACACTTATAATTCCTTTAACAGCTGTGTGAAGTGTATCAAATAGGACTGTGCCTCTTCACTGGTCTCCCAATTTTATAATAATAAATTCAATTTGATTCAACTCCATGATGCATTGTATCCTAAATTATCTACTACTTGATTTTCCACTTCTTTACTAATGAAACTGAAACGTTCCATATCCAAAACCAAAGCTAATGTCACAGCAGTCGAGCTGCAGCTTCTAGCAGATGGAAAAAAAATCAACAAGCAACTTTACGTGGCTATAATAAGATTTTGTTCCGTCACTGCATCGAGGCAGAATCGTCCGTGTCCACCGTGAAACACAGCTAGAGTCAAGACGTGGTTTTTTTTTTCGATAAATTGTGGAATGAATCCTGAATGAGCCTAAACAAATTCAGTTTGTTTGGGAAGTGACAACATCAAGTGGTTTTCAGGAGATTTAGACCACATGGTTCCAGGGAGAAGAAACACTACATGACATGAAACCTTTATAATAAAAAAAGAGAGATCAACAGAAAGCCATGAAAACACAAAGCTGGACTGCAGGTGACAACAGGCAGCTCATGAAATACAGAAGTGACCTTTGGTCGTTAAGTGATAAGCCTTCGCATAGATGGTGATTTCACAGGCCTCCTTTGCTGATAAGGACCGGAAAGCCAGCAGGTGTGTTTTACAAACGCATTAGAAAAACACACTACCTGGGACTAGCTGTTTTCAACCTTTTCCGTTTGATTGATGAAAAAAAGAGAAATTAAGTTACTGCCTGGTAGTGCTGTGCATTCTCAGCTGCTCGACATGGCAACAGGAGTAAAATATGGCCGGACGAAAAAGCCCCTGTGTAGATTTTCGTAGGATCAAACGTCCCTTTTATGGTCTTTATTGTGCTCATAGAGAACAAATATGGGTGTAACATTAGAGAGAAAACTGCTCACAATGGCCTCCAGCATTGGTGGCTGCCCAGGCATGCTGATATGGCCACACTGACTAATATGCACCTGCCTTCATCACACACACACACACACACAGAGAGAGAGAGACACAATGTCTCCAGATCAGGGAGTCATTGGACTGAGTTTAACCTAAAAGCACAGTGTGATGATTCTGACAGGAAAAGAGAGGATTCATGTGAGCAGAGAGGTGGAGGAGGTGGTCCGCCCTACTCTGCTGCCTGCACCAGATAAAGGAGGCATGGTGTCCATCAGTGACATTGCAAATGAAGAGCACATTTTCCCCATTTATTTATCTATTTATGTATATATACACATATTGTAATAATAAAGGTTTATATGATGTCCTGTAATCACTGCACGTTGAAATGTTAAATCCATAGATAAAACAGGAGCATGTGTAAAGAGGATCTGCAATGCGTAGCCAACCAAGCTCCATCCTGATGAGACCACACAACGATGCCAAACCAAGCATTAGGGCCTGTTTGTGGGGAAATAAACCTGGGCTGCGTTCATTCTGCATTAAATGGCATCGACTGTAAAATAAATGAAACGTATAAGCACTCGCCTATATTCAAACATACTCAACTGCCCTTAAGTAGATTTTAAAAATAGAAACATAACAGGACAAACAACGCAAATGTGACAAATTTGTTGTTATTTTATTATTATTATTTATTTATTTTTTAATTAAAAAAAAGGGGAGTTGAACCTAAAAATAGACTTAGCTGCAGAACATGACAGAAGGGGGTCGATTTGTGGCCTTTACGTTATCTTTGAAGTGCACTACTCAAAAGAAACATGTATTAATGTGCGTTTTTACACTTAGATTATACATATTTATGTGATATAATGTTTGATTCTGGCTTGTCAGAGGTTAAGATTGACGCACTATCGCGGGATGCATGCACTTGCTACCGGTGGGATACTTCCATCATCCCTCGGCTGCTGCGTCTGCTGCGGAGCTGAACCATCCCAGAACAGGTTAGTGAACACGCATCACTGTGAACCCGCACATTCTCACCAACGCTCCCCTCTTCCAACCTCCGCCGAGATAAAGAGGGCTCAGTACAAACCGCACACCACAATCCACGGAAAAGCTGCGTGACAAATACACGCCAGGGATGTACAGTAAATCCCAGCTTAGTTACCTTTAGCTGCCTCCACCGCACATAATAGTCCGAGGACCAGTCCGACAGCGGATGCAAATCGCGTATTCCCTCGGAACCGCATCCCGAATTCGAGTCAAACCGCAGCGACTTCAGAAAAAAAATACGGTCTTCTTCTCCTTCTTCCCACCGTCAGTCAGGCGGAGTGTTTCTCTCAACAGGAAAAATAAAATCCAGAAGATGAGTGTCGGTTACCACGGTAGCTCTAAGATGGCCGTCGTCGCCGCCGCCGCCGCTCTCTGCTGCTCTCTCTCCGCTTCAATCAGCGCTCCTCTGCGTGAGTGGAGCCCGGTGCGTTCAAGGACTGTCGGAGATTCAGGCTGCACTGGAAGATCGAGATTCTTTCTGTTGATGTGGTGTTGCCTCCCCACTGACAGTTATAAATATAATACATATATAAATATAATACGTATATAAATATATATACTGTTATGATTGTCCTTGACAGGTCTCTCTGCATAAGTAAAGGTTAAAAAAAAATAAATATATATTTTAATACATATAAATATTATCTGTTTACACACAAAGGTTGCAACAACTGTGGATCAAATGGGGATTGGATATTTAAAGACTCATTGTATGACCCAAAGTTCCTTTATGGGAACCAGGGCAAACAAAACAAACAAAAAAAAACAATAGCATAAGAAGATTGATATATAGATTCATTTATTTAGTAGGACAAAATGCAATATCATCTTACATGCTGCTTTTGATGCCTAATATCTTTTCTTCATCTGGGACAAACACAAAGGAAAGAAAGAGTTTACAAAGCGGGTGAATAGAGTGGATCAGATTACAATTAGACAAAACGCTTTGGTCTTTTGTGCATTTTTTTTTTTTAAAGAATACTTTTAGGACTTAGTCTGTAGGGATTTTGTCATTAAACTGAACTAGTTCGGCATTTTATCACCTGGATTATTCCAACCATTTTTAGGCCTGTTTCTTCCCAGCCCAGACCACTTCATATCAGAGCCACAGCCCAAAGTGCTCAAAAATCCGATTTTCAGAGGAGACCATGAAGGCAGCGTGTGTCCAAGGGTGGCCAGTGACGTCGGCACTGTTATTGTGGGAGCATGCAGCTTGTTTAGCACAGACGACAAAACTAAAGAGTGATGGTGGGGGCTAAATGGCTTCTTGTGTTACACATGGGCTTGTGAGGATAATAGTTATTTTAATCATGTGGAATTAAAACACAACACTGGAGCCCAGAGGCCAACAAGGACTCCCCAAGGAGTTTGTGTACCTAGAACCCGAAGCAAATGTATAATATAATTATACCTTTGCTCAATCTGTGGGTGTCATCGAGACTTGTTGGACCAAAATGAGATGTTTTATCAGGCATCAGCCTCCTCAGTTATTTTACAGGAGGCTGATACCTGAGAGCATGGTGGTCTGCAGGAGTCTAGGCTGCATAACATCATGACAGCATGAACTATCTACAATGTGACAAACAAATAGTGTGGGAACTGCTAATGTGCCTCTGTAGTCAAAAACGTTGCGATGGAAACTTTAAATCCAATGCACAACCAGGCATTTAATTTTGCCCAGTGTCCAATTTGGCCGAGCAGTGAATGAGCCTTGTGCAATATTCAATACAAACGAGCATTATATTGAACGGTTATAAATTAACACCCGGCGGGGAAAAAACAAATAAGTGCATGGAAATGTGAGAATACCAAAGGCCTCGAATTGCAAATGTGGGTGGGGGCTGATATCTAATCAACACCCTCAGACATAGATAGCACCCCTGAGGAGAGGAGACTGTGCTGCAATCAGAGACGTACTTATGAGCATCTAAAAGGGTTTTTTTCCCTCCCTTTTTTTTTGCATCATGGCTGCTGCTTGTGCAAATTCAGACACAGTGTGTTTTCTTACAAATCCAAAGGTCAAACCTTAATGGGAAGTCTCCGTTTTGAGTAAAATTCTGAAAAGGAAAACATACATATATGCTTTATTTTGTGTGATACACTAAATAAATAAATGAATAACATGACGACACTAAAGTGTCAAAGTTGTTGAGAGTGAAAGTCGGCCATTAGACATCGGCGCGGCCTCAATTGTTGTAATTATCTTGGAGAAGCAGCTTTGAAAGGACACAGTTGTGTGAGGCCACAATTAAGTGATGGGTCTATAAACAGGGACAGTCAGGGCAGCAGCAGCAGCAGCAGCAGCAGCAGCAGCACAATGCCTGTTTGTCCTCTGTTTGGCAGCACATAAAGTGGCCAAGAGAAAGTGGAAGCTTCTCCTCCCTCCCTCCCTCGCTGATGTCCAGCACCCTGATTATCATTCCTCTGGGACACAATGGCCCCGGCAGTAGGAGGGCTCGCTCGGTGGATGGGTGTGAGACGTCAGAGAGTGATCATAGAGGTGTCACTTCCTCCTCCAGAACATCTCATCCACTGATGTGTGAGTGCCCTCGGCTCTTTAAGGACAAACACGAGCGCTGATGGTTTGTCGTCTGCTGTGAATGCATTGTTGTTGAATTTACTTTGTCATTCACAAACGGTCGTAGAAGTCAATTCCAGTCTTCAAGTCCTAAACACGTTGTTGCAACACTTCATGCAATAAAGGATCAGTCCAAGTTACTTCCATTTCTGTCCCCCCGCTTTCTAAAAGAGCTCAAATCTCGGCCAAGCCCCTATAATACAGAGCAGAATATCAGCAAATAAAGACTGTCTCACTTTAACAATATATTGTACTACCTTGTGTGGTGGGAGGTGAGAGACGGAGGGTTCAATGCTATTGACCTCACCATCTCTCACCTCTTGTTTTTCTTTTTACATCCTACTGATACTGAAGGAATATATACTTTTTTATTGGAAACGTGTACAGAAAAAACCCAGCTCATATTACACTGTAAAAAAAAGAAAAAGTTGAGAAAACTCAAAATTTCAAGGCAACTCAAAATTGAACAAAAGAAGAGCCAAACAGAGCCAAACTGTTTGAAAACAGAATTTTGAGTTGGAATTAGTTGATGGAACATTTAAAAAACTCGAGCTCTTTTGTTGGGCTGTTATGATAATGGATGGATGGATGGAAGTGGCCTTGAAAATCTTGCGTTCTCAACTTTTTATTTTTACAGTGTAAAACTCAAAATCTCAGGGCAATTTGCTGCAATCAACTTTTGATTTTATATTTTACATTATCTGAACAAGATTAGTTAGCCAAACTGTTTGAAAAGAGACATTTGGCACAATCTAACTTACACGTTTGTCAAACAAAATAATATTAGTTGATTGAACTTTAAAAAAAAAAAACTTACAATCTTGTGTTGGCCTGTAAACTCAAAAATTGATTGCAGTAAGTTGCCTTGAAATTTTGAGTTTTCTCAACTTTATTTTTTACAGTGTAGATAAAGATAACATGATGTTTGTATTTAAAAGATACAGTTGACTCATTTAATTTATAATGATGTTTTTTCTTCCATTTTTTAACCGTTTCAGTTCGACAAATCAGTTTTACTAGATTTTAATACTTGTACAGACCAAATGATGCCAATATATTCTAGTTTTCATCCATCCATCTTCTCCTGCTTTATCCTCTACATGAGGGTCATGGGGGCGCTCTCACACTCACACATAGAAGCCATAGAACCCGGAGGAAACCCACGCACACACAGGGAGAAAGTGCAAACACCACTCGCACAGATATAATCTAATAAAATAGGCGATAGATATTAATGTTTCACTGCATCGTCCTGTTTCATAGCTGCTAAGCATACAAAAAAGAAGAAGCAGTCTTTGCCGTCCATTTTATAAACTGAGCTCGAGCCTCCAGACAAGGATGTGTGGGGATTAGATCCAGCACACGAGATGATGCTCCTTCCACCATCACTCTGCCGCTGCTATAATCCAGAAAAGACAGAGGGTGGACACCCTGGTGGACATCATCCGTCACTGCCTGTAGGAATGATGCTGTTAACTGTTCCATTACAGTACACTGAGGGCTGCAGGCATGGGTGGGTGGCAGCACACAGAGCAAGGAAAAAAACTCTGCTATCAGGGGCATCAAAGTGGCCGTGACCATTAAATGCTAAATGCTAATACTAAATGTTTTTTTAGTCTAGACTGTTGTGTTGCTCGTGTTATTAATGGCTGCAGAGGTTTGGTTTTCATTTTCCTGAACAGGCAGGGGCTGCATTCTCTACTCCACTAATTGCTCAGGGGGTGGTTTGTTTTTGAGAGCCCCGAGCTTTTCATAATGGCACCGCTCCATGCGATTCGTGTGATGATGTGTACCGACAAATAATTATTGTTTATTGATGTCTCTCTCTCTCACATACACACACACACACACACACACACATATGTTTGCACAGCATTCACAGTGAGGATAATTATATAACATAATGCATTCCCTAGCCCAGTGGTCAGCATCAGGATCTATCAGTAGCCCGACAGATGATTTAACAAATCTGATCTTAAATTATTTACTTATCTTCACAAAAAAAAATGCATATTGAGTTCAGAGCTTTTATTCTGAAGAAATATGAACTTATTCAAATAGATTATGTTGCTAGAATTGACAAGTAACCTAAACTAAATGTTTGGTTTGAAAAATGCAGTAATTCTTAACAATGAAATATTAAAAGTACAAGTACGTACTGTATCTCACACACGTTTGAGATAAGGCATATTCTCAATTAGAAAGCACTATATATACACATTATATGGTTCATTATTGTTACCATATTTGCGTTATTGTGGGTAAACGAGTACAAAATTCAACCAATAATGCAGAAAAGGGCAATAAGATTATTAAATAATGCAGGATATAGAGACCACACAAATTAATTCTTAAAAATACAACCGCTAAAATTTCCGCATCTGATTCAGTTTAAAACGGCGCAAATACTATTCAAATCAAGAAATAATTGACTTCCAAATAAAGTAAATGTGTTGTTTTCAGAGACACAAGGGAGGATATACTGGGATTTAAGAGGGAAATGCAAGTGTGCCAGGACAACTTTAAAAAGTAGGGGTTACATTACGGAACAGTTTGAAACAGATGAAATTAAAGCAGAGTAAAAAAAAAAACATAAATCAGTTTCATTCAGGACAGTGATGGAAATGGTCGCATTGAAAGCCAGATGTATTCTTGAGTTGTACTGAGAATATCTATCTATATATAAATAAAAGATGGACCCCTGCCCTTGCCCCAAAAGAGCCAGTTTAATAGGTGACAAAATATGAGGTCCAGCCAAAATGTCCTCATTTCCTTATAGGTTTCTAAGCTTTTTTGGTCCTCACAAAGATGTGAGAACACGCGTGCACTCGCTCTCGCACAAATGAGCTGCATAATTCAAGGTGTCACAGTATTATATTGGCCCAGAGGAAGAGCTCAGAAAAGTTATTTCAGAGGATTATAGCTCTGCATTTCAAACTCTGCCTTCATCTTTATCCACGCTCCGATTCTTCATCCGATAACCTAAAGTACATACCGCAAAACCCCAAATTGTGAAATGTGGCCTTAATTTTCAGAGAACTTTTTTGTTTGTTTGTTTAAAAGATTCATTTTTATAGAAAGAGCAGGGGATTTTTTTCCCCCTCTGATGCAGTATGCGTGTCTCATTAATTCATTTTAAAAATCCTTGGGTGCAGGGGAAATTAAATCTCACTTCAGAGGTTCTGGATGTTATCACATTTTTTCACAGGTGATTACTAAAGCCAGTGTGTGGGTGTGCTCGTGTGTGTGTGTGCTGCAGTCGGGCAGCATGTTCGAGCTCTGCACCTTTTCTGTTTAATTCATTCTCCACAGGGAACACTTGGAGCTCACCCTCTGTGATTGATTCCTTTCTGCATAAGTTGCTCTCATTCATCTTCCATCCTGGACTGCATGTCACTCATGGTCATTTATTAACCACTGCAGTTCATCCTCTGCTCACACTCTCACTATAGCAACAACCTGGGGGGAAAAAAACAAAACACACAGTGTCAGTTGTCTTTTCTTAAACTGACGCCACGCCAAGTTTCTGCAGTTCAGCTCAGGAAATGTTTAATTTCCATATTGATGCTTGGCAGAATCCTTATTTGTTCATGAATGAAGCGGTTGCTCTCTGAGCTGTAGATGTGATCCATATCCCAAACTGGTTAAATCAAAGTCTCCTCATCAAACCCCCCCATTTTAAAAATGAAATTCATTCTCAACCACAGCAATAATAGTTAGCACCTTTTAAACTTTACAATGAAACTTGAGTTTACAATGAATGATGCATACATTCACGTGCTAACTAAATAATAAAGTGGCTGTTGTTTTGCTGCTGTTCAACAAAAAAAAAAGAATCAGTTTGAATGGGAGTCTACAGGATACTTTAAACAGTTTCCTAATGGTTTTATCTGCTTGTCTTGGGTGTATGTCAGCTGAAATTGCCCCCCCCCCCCCATGTCCCTCATGTGGAGGATAAAGCAGTAGAAGATGGATGGATGATGTTCCCATTTAGAGAAAAACAGACAATAAAGCACAACACATACAGGCTTTAAACATGACATTATATAACGACCATAGATACAAACACACACATTACAAGATGGTGTTCAAGGCTCCTCAAAGATCCATGTTTTAAGACCGACTGGTGCACAAAGGCTAATCTTTTTAAACTGTGGAACCCTGTACGTCCAGCCGGATGTATAGTCGTAGTCTGTATTCATGGCTCAAGACATGGTTAGAGTCAGAGTCAGAGTTAATGTTCTTAGGCAGTCTCAACATGTTATTCATAAAGTTTTTCAACTGTTTGACCTACAATCTTTGAGCAGATGTTCATGTGATGAAGCGGTTTTGTAATCGCCGTGATTGACAGCATGGTTTTGTCTGATCGCCAACTCTCCGGTGAGGTGATGCGTCCGAACTTTTCACTTTTTGAAATGTCTATGTGTCTCATGCCAGATCTGTGGCTTCAAAATGGGAGTTATAAGTTATAAGGATTTTAATTATTTGGACCTGACAATAAATTTAACTGATATTTTATATCACAATGTGAATCAGCCTCTGTGTATTCTATGGCCCTCTTGGTTGACAACAGCCCGGAGTTTCAGCTGTCCAGCCCCCATTGTGAGCGATGTAAGGCCAGGACACTAAAACACAAGGCAAGAGTGAGAAGGAATCTGGCAGATGGAGGCTTAATAACCTCACTGAATAGTCCCAGTTCCCTCTATAGGGGACCACAACTCTGCAGATTAAGCCTTCACTCAGCACCTTCATCCACATCCATATGCATGACCCGTCATGTGGAGCTGGACAATATATGTCCAAAAAGTCACAATAAAACACTTACTTTTACAATGAGTCATTTATCAAGATTAATTGTCCGATTATTATTTTTCTGTACAGTAAACTGTGGTTTTAAATGTTTTAATTAATGAAATACATCTATGACAATACATTTAAAGTGATTGTATTGTGACGGAAGAAAGTTTTGTCATCATCTGCATCTGACAAGAATGATAAAATCACAATTAATGATGGAAACATTTCCATCCATATGTGGTGGATTCTTCCAGATGGGCATCAGGTTGCCGTGGGTGTCATGGATATTGAGGTTCTTGTTTTAAGACCTTGACCTCTGACTCCCACAGAAGGTCACCTCTGACATGCCATGCGGAGGTTTCACGCTGGGGGTCAGATGTGGTGTCACACTCTGACCCCCTTGGCTTTATTGCCTCAAAGTTTTGTGGGGGGGGCACTGACGCGGCTGTCACACGGCGTCCAATCATTCATCCGTGACAGTCTGGGTCTCATGGCTCCTTGGATTCTTCCATCTTGAACACATGATATTGTGCGGATGGCAGCTGATGCATGTACATTGATCTTAATTTATTTGCATTTAAATGACAATAAGTTAGCAGCAATCTGTTGATTATTTTGATGCATCCAACTTCCAATACTTTTTGTGTAGAAATATTAAGATTCTTTAGGAGAACGTTGCTTTTAAAGTCATGATATTATTGGCCCCCATCCATGTTTTGATGTATTAGTTGTTTTAGATGCATCTTATTGCCTCATATGAGCTTTTGTGGCATTTATTTATTGTCTTTTATGTATTATTCTGTACAGCAATTTGGTCGACTGTGCTCTTTACAAAATAAAGTTGGATTGGATATGATACAAATTTGAGATTATGTAAAATCTTGTAAATTAATATTTGGTATAAATTACAGATTTATCAAACTGACCTAAATACTGACAGTTATTGGTTTTATTTTTGCACAAACTTCTTGCCCGAGTGCGCTTGCTCAATTCATTTTAAAAAGGTTTGCTGCTAATATCAAATCTCTCTCTGCAAATCTACATCCCCATCTAACTGAACAAACATCAACATACTACTGGGGAAAAAAACTTTCATGTGTTCACCCACACACACACACCGGATAAAGCTAATAACACAAACCCAGACCCAAGACACATTGTAATAACCCCCAAGTTGACGGTCTGTGATTAAAATCGTGTTTGTATATGGGAAAACCTGCTGTCCAGACAGGGGAAGTGAGCAGTCTGCTCCCTCATTACTCCTGAAGGAGGCTCATCTGGTGAGTGGGTGATATTAAAGTGGAGGAAGTTAAAATGGCTTGGAGCCAGTGTGCCGCTCCATCGTCTCCGACCTCGTGTGCAGTCTGTACAGCAGCAAACTGGCTCAGATGCTGACGCTCGCCTCAATAATAAGAATATAACAAACCATATCTGAGCAAAGTCTAATGCAAAAATGAGGCACACCATCTGAAAGAGTGTTTTTCTCTGATTTCAGTTCTTTCCACAACTGAACTCACATCAAGCAGAACAAGTCTAATGAGGTTTATTTCTTCTCTTCCTCCCTGAAACAGCAGCTGATTCCGCTCTGTGATATAAATCTGGAGGTTATGGTAAAATGACCTCCGGTGCATGGGGTGGTTCACACTGAAACGCACTAGTTGAGACGATAAGGGAGTAAAATCAGTCATTATCTCGGAGCTCAGCTTGTGCCGTGACTCACTGCTCGTAATTGCGCTGCTGGCTCGCCATCCACCGAGATCAGTGTTTACGGAGGTGAGCGGGTCAGAGCTGCAGACGTGGAGAACCACTAAAAAAAAGAAAACCTGGAGACACACAAGACTAGAAAGCTCAACCAGAAATTATCTTTGATTCAATGTGAATCCTCTGACCTTGACATGGGTTATATTTGTGGTATATGTGGTTATATTTAGAGGCGAAACGTCTCTGCTGAGATCATCGGAAATCAACACTGTGTGATGCTAAAGACGGAGGAGAACTCTTCCCAAAGCTTCCTTTGATTAATCGTCTTCTTTCACTATAGATTTAGACGTCGAGTGTTTCGTTTACTGAACTATTTGATATTTAATGGATAAAAATGTACTTGCACAATGTACACCCAACAAATAAGACAACAAGAATGATAACGGCAGATGAAGTCGTGCACATCCAGGCTCTCGTCCTAACATACATCAGACTAAATGGGCCAGTTTCAAGCAGCACTGTTGTTACATAATACTGTATAATATAAAATCTAAAGAAAAGTTAGTGTCCACATATTTGCTCTTTCCAGAGCTTGAAGCCAAATCGCAGGCTTTAAGGACCTTTATAATCTGTATTCACCTAAAGATAAAGGTTCAGTGTGTAATATTTACGATGATTTATCAGCAGAAGTTGAATATACTCTCCATAAGTATGTTTGTAATACAAAGTTTTGTTTCTTTGTAGCCTTAGAACAAGACTTTCATACGTACTTTAGACAAGGGCCTTGCTTTATAGAGGCTGCCATGTTTCTACAGCGGCCTGAATGGACAAAGCAGCCAGTGTGCACATTTCAGAAGCTTACTATTCAAACTAGGGATAACAACATCCTTTCTGTTGTGCCATGACACGCTTGAATCTGCACTCTCACCATGAGTTGTCAGGAACTCTGTCACGCTGGACCTTCAAACATGGCATCTTCTCTGAGGACGACTGCGTTTAAAAATACTATTTTAAGCGATTAAACAATGGATTATATGATCACGTTTCGTTTTTTTTGCTTCACATTAAAGTTAAAATACCAAATACTACAAGACAGGCTAACAAAACTGTCTGTGACCCTCATCAGGTGTTTTTACATTCTGAATATTGCCATCAAACCACATATGCAGTATCCTGTAATTTAACTGGATCAGGTTGAAACATCAATACATCACCAGATTTCTCTGTCTGTTCTGTGGCTGTTCATGTCTGTTATCTCATACTCTTTGTGTCTAATGTCAGACGTTTGTCTAACAATAAAAGTATTTCTCCTTTATCCTGAGTCTTATTTTTATAGATTCTGTCACTGAAACAAAACATGTTTTACAGATGCCTATAAATAAAGTTGTCATCCATCAGAAGGCAACTGAGCGCATGTTATTAAACTACAGTATATATTATTCAGTACAGTTACAGTACATCACAGTTCTTCTTCACTGTGTTCAGTATACGTTTACTTCCATGAGGAGGGCTGAAGTCCTGCACCAATAAATCCCCATGGGGAATTTCAGTCTCGCTGTCCTTGTGACCTTGTGTGATGAGCGTGCAGATCTTGGCTGCTGCACATTAATGGCGGGGATTAAGGTACTATTTAAATGAAGGCCCCACCTCCAACATCATCACACACTCTCATCTTTATGCATGAGCTTTTAATTATTGATATGCTCCTCTTATCTCTCCATCGCTCCCTTTCTTTCCATTTTTTCTTAAATACAGCGACATTCACGCACTCTTATATCTTACATTATAGACATAATGTATTCACCCCTAACCATCACAACTAGTTGCCTAACCCTAAAACCAGGTCTTAACCCAGAAAACGCCCTATAAATCTGCCAACGTGTCCCCACAAAGATAGGTTTGTATGTTTTTTGTGGACCTGACAGAGATATAGAAATGAATATGCACACACACACACACACATACACAGGTGTACAACTAAAACACTGCACTGGGACAAGGTTTTGGTCTCCATGAGGATGACCGGTCCTGACAAGGTCAGTGTTTATGCCAGAAAAGGTCCTCGAATACAAAGAAACACACAAACACTCATATTTCATCCCTCACTTGTCTCCATATTAAAATGCACGGCTGCTGGCCACTGGCTGCAGGGTCAGCAGGGGGGAGAACGAAGAAAGTAATTCACCCGGCGGCTGTGACCCAGGCTGGAGGTGAGCGAGCACACACCTCTTCCCTGAGGAGCTCGGAGAGGCATCAATAAACCAGCGCCTCAGCTTCACACAGTCACATTAAAACACCATGTTGCCCTTGTGCCGCCATATTTCTACAGTTGGAGCTCGGGTTGAGATGAACCTCCCTGTCCCTGAAGACCACACCCCTGTGGTTATAGGTGTGAATGTGAATGAATAAAAAAAAAAAAAAAAAAAAAAAGGTGTCTATTTTACTGTGGAGATATGGCAACAACATTCGTGATGAAATGTGATTCCTGCACAGGGAGACGACAGTTTGCAGAAAGCCCTGAACGTGTTTGGGTACACAGTGTTTTCCCATACAGCTCCAGCCCTGTGGGACGCTGCTGTAAATAGACGAGTCACAGCTCTCATTGGGCTTTGTATGGAAACCTAGGAGGACACATGCACATTCACACAGACAAATACAGCTACTGTCCAAGAGGAAAACACTCAAACACATACTGTATGCTATCAGGCCGTGTGTCTTCATCAACGAAGAAAAATGAGTGTAGCTTTGGTGGCTGATTTAAAGCTGCACTACTTACATTTTGGTCAATTTGTTATTGTTGATATTATTCTACCTCCTTTTGGGCTTCTAATATTATTTTCATACTGCATCCTCCTTCTGAAAACAGGCTCTGTCAAACAATACTATCAGACCTGACAGAGGGAGCGTTTGTTATGCGCTGGGCAAGAAGCATTATGGTTTAACCTGTCAAACTGCTGAGCTTCTTTAGGTTTTCAGTCAGACTCAAACTTTTGTTTTTTTGGCCGTTGCCTCTGTCTGTCTTGACATTAAACTAATCACTTCCTGTGTGCAGCTCTAAACACAGCTGAGAAACATGGGGTCGCAGAGAGTTTGCGGTTTTGATTAATTTTAAGTTTTATTTTGTTTTTAATTCAGTAAAATTGTTCTACAACTGTAATAAACTATTTTTTTAGAAGAAGTTGCACGTCAAAATCATCATGTGGTTATTACAGTAATTTCACTCACGCTGTTGTAGGAAGCCAGCGAATCAGCGTCTTGGCTGTATTTAGACATTGAGAATTTTTAAAAACATTTTAAAAATCTTTTATATTGTTCCAATTTCAAATTTAATATGCAAAATCTGGTGTTCATGTACACTACAGTGTTCATGTTTTTGTTTTACTTCTAGGGGAAAAATGGGCAAAAATCACTTAATCACAGGACATTTTATTGCAATTTTATGGTTAAAATAAACAAAAAAAACTTAGGTTTCGATCTTAAAGGGTTAAAAACTCTTCAGCAATTGAAAACAATTCGAACCATAAAGGTCTAATGTGTAATGTAGTAGTTGGTCTCTTACCACTGTGAGTTCTCTTGACACCGATGTAGACACACGTGGTTTACTCGCAGCTTAACATACACTTTTATTTGTGGCCTCACACAAACTAATATAAACTTAGCAGCGTCTCCCATGTTCCTTCTTGTGTGCAGCAGTCAGTCCGTTCAGGTCCAGCAAAGCTACTGGAAATATAGTGAGAGCACGGCGATTACAAAGCAGCCTCAGCTGTGTCCATTATCTCACCTGTGACTGCACCGTCACACCTCAGCCACGCCCACCTCCACATGTGACATCTTATAGCCAGAATTTGAATATGCTACCCATAATTGAGTCACTTACAATAAACATTTTGAAGCAGAAGCATGAACCAATCTCAAAACATCTGTATCTGTTTATGGACTCATTGCATTCTCGCCATTTTGATGTCACCAATTCTTTACACGTTGGACCTTTAACCCTTGAAGATTTGCAGTTGCCCTCACCTTGGCAGACTCTTAAGTGTTTAATAAGCCACTGTCAGTATCGCAACGGTGGTTCAAAATAGGCGTTTAGGCGCTCCTGCCCCCAAAAATGTCTGCCCGCTCCATTCCTTCTGTCCCTGTCACCCTCGGGATAATTCTGTCCCGGGGTATTCTAAGAATCTGTTTCAGGATAAGATAATCCAGTGACAGCTGCTCTCTAATTTTAAGTGGACAGCCCCGAGGATACGGTTGTCAGTGACCTGACAGCGTTTTTGGATGAAGTAAAAAAACTGCAGTGGAAGAATCTAATTTCACTGGCTTCTCTGACACACTATGCTCAGTGCCCCCCACCCCCTATAGCGAAGGTCAGGACCCGAGCTCATGGCTGTACGGAGTGAACAGACAGTCGACTCATGATTCACTCAGACAATTTCATATGCTGCTGCCATGGCAACAACACCTGCAGGAGGATGAGAGCATACGCACACACACAGTCAGTGACACCTCATATCCACCTCATCTGTGTCACGTGGCTGAAGGATGTGTGTGTGTATACACTACACATACATATATATACAGTATGTCATTGTGTGTTTAGGTTTCAGTTTACCTTACAGATAATCAGCTGCTAAAATAATAACTGCATCATCTGATGACAGCTGCTGCTGCTGCTGCTGCATGTGTCAGTTATCAGTCACAGTCTTACATAAGATGCAGTTGGTTCATTATTGTGCATCAGCAGCGGCGATATCGATGTACTGAAATGCTTTGGCAGCGTTGCTTTTCTCCTCCATTCATGCCAGTGAAGCTTGTGGGAATTAGTATTGACATATGCATTTGCAAATTCTTACACGGAGGTCAGAGAGTGTGTGTCACAATGAGCTGCGGGAGAGGCTGAGGCTGCAGACAGAGACCGGCCATGTGTTAAGTTAGAGCCTTCAGACAAGAAACTGCTGCTCTGCATATGACCCCTGACCTCTGGCTAATGTCATCAAAAATGGCAAAAATTTGTCAAAAAAAAAAGACAACATAGTAATCCCAGAGGCAAAAAGCAAATGTAGTCACTTCAGTTTGAATCTCATGTTGTGATGTCTTGTCCACATTTGAATGAATTTACTTCACCTTTGTATGTGTTTGGGGGCAGGTGCATTTATATTCTATCATTTATATTATCTGAATTACATGAATTACATGTCCTGCGTCGTCCCTGTCTTGCTGTGTATTGTTCAGCAGCTGTTGTCGCACAAAAACTTCGGGACAATAATATATCCCTGATTTCATTTGAGCTTGGTGCATTGTCACTATTTGAATAGTTATGGCTTTAGTTTTGCATGGGTTTGTCTTGTTTTTGTGACGTGTAGTCGAGATGAGAAAGAAGCAGTTTCCATAGCTACAGTCGGTGACAGGGACGATGATGTCCTTCAGTCTTTCAGTGGTCTTTATAATCGTTCTTTAAAGTGTCAAACAAACCAGGTTGTGATCATCCACCTCTCTATTTTCAATTTTCTCAAAAGTCCTCAATACAGATGTGTCAGATCACTAATCTATAACCTATCATAAGCTACAAACTTAGAGAATTCTTTACTATTTGAATCTATCTATCTATCTATCTATCTATCTATCTATCTATCTATCTATCTATCTATCTATCTATCTATCTATCTATCTATCTATCTATCTATCTATCTATGCTAGCAATATACACATTAACTAGCTGACAGAAATACACCAGTAATGTTTTCCTTCTTTCTTGGCTAGCAACTGCTATGCTAGCTCACAACATAACAGTTAACTAGCTAACAGTAATAACAGAAACATCCCAATTTGGTTATCTATCTATCTATCTATCTATCTATCTATCTATCTATCTATCTATCTATCTATCTATCTATCTATCTATCTATCTATCTATCTATCTATCTATCTATCTATCTATGCTAGCAATATAAACATTAACTAGGTAACAGAAATACACCAGTTTTGTTTTCCTTCTTTCCTGCTAGCGAACAACTATGATAGCTAACAACACAACATGTATCTAATCATTCTAAATATCTGTTTAATCAGATTAACGCCAACCGAGAGATCACTATATAAATATCGTGGTTCATTACATTACAGGTAGCAGGTTAATGTGGTCGTAGTTACGGGGCTGGAAGTTGTTTCAGACGTAATCACAGTGTACAGATTTCCCACCAATCACTTCCTCATGATTTCCCCTCAGATCGTTGTCAGCCATCGGCAGAAAAAGGGTCAGTTACGTTTTTTTCCTCAGCAGTCAGCAGTGTCTGCTCTGCAGCGAGCCAACCATTCTAATGTCAGAGCCGGTGTCAGTTTCCTATAGGCTACTATAACTC
The DNA here is from genome assembly GCF_963457635.1 of Microchirus variegatus. Taxonomy (NCBI): domain Eukaryota; kingdom Metazoa; phylum Chordata; class Actinopteri; order Pleuronectiformes; family Soleidae; genus Microchirus; species Microchirus variegatus. The sequence goes on from NC_139810.1 coordinate 19,870,678, forward strand.
TGTTGTGGTGGCGTGATGGATATCCTCTCTGCCAACTCCTAATGAGAACGCTGAGTCATTCTTACGCATTCCCATGATTCAGCGGGATGCTGCATCAGCCCCAGTCATTTATCTGTCAGGGTCAAATAGTGTAGTAGCTCTGTCCACAGTCGGCTTTATCTTGTTTTGTACTATAGACTGTGCAGGTGAGGAGGCACAGTTATGGAACAGAGTCACACAAACACTCAGCTAATTTTTTTTTATTGTGTACTGGTGAAACAGAGAAATAAACACAGCTTTGAATTTGTGGAATTAGAGTCTGTTACAGTTTCATTAATCAGTGCCGCAGCTGCTGCTGCTGTCGGTGCACCTTTCTTCTCTCTCCCCAACCTCTGCGGGGATGAATTCAAGTAAGGGACTGCTTTAAAAAATAAATAAATAAATAAATAAAATGAAAACAAACAAACAAATAATTTCTGTTTTTTTGTTTTTTTAAAAGGAACAAAGCTTCACCAGAAACCATGTATCTTGTTCATGCCTGAGACGCCGCTGCAGCGCTTGTGTTATTGTTGTAGTTGGAGCTAATGTAAACGCCGTCTAAATATATGCTGTCCCTGCAGCAACAGCAGTCGCTAATGCTTATTTCAGTCAATGTGATGCACACTCCACGCCTGATGGCACTTCCTGTGTCTATTTGTTATGTCAGCCAGCAACAGGCAGGCCTTGATATTTTAAACACATGTGAGAGTGAATCATAATTACAGTTCTACCATTCTGTCTCTTTATATTAAAGGGGACATATTATGCAAAATCAACTTTTTAATCATTTTTATATGTGGGACTCTGGAGGCCCTGTGATTAGGCAAAGTGTGAAAAAAGATGACTCAGTCATGTTTTTGTGGTCCGCCTCAGTCTAAGTACAGGAGATGAAACATGCGAAGTTGACTTCCGTGCTCATTGTGACACAATATGAACATTTCTGGAATTGTTGAGAGAGTGCAGGCGAGGCCAATAGTATCCCAAAGAGCAGAAGTCTGCGAAGTGTTCTATTCTTGGCTCCACAGTGCAGCACAGAGTTCTACACAAACTTCCAGCCTAGTAGGAGGATTTACGTGTCCAGTGGATACATTTTATATATGACTGCAATGTGCCGGCTAGAGTCGGCAAATGATCACTTTTCCAAATGCTAACTGCTGTTAGCTGCCGGAGCCTCAGTGACGCTGACGTAGTTTCCTGTGTCTCTCATTTGCATTTAAAGAGACAGGCACTCAAAAGTGAGCGTTCTGAACTGGTCTCTTTTGGCAGGGTGATCGAACTGCTGTGGTGCTTAAGGTATTTTGACCAAAGCATGTCACAGACATGTTCATTAGGACACCAGGGAACTAGGTTAACTTGGGGAAATAGGGGATAATATGAGTCCTTTAATATAAATTTGTGTCGTTTTCAGACCTGGATCTTTCTATTTTTGTAACATTTTACCACTGAGTCACAGAAAAATAAATTTTCTTTGACAATGAGTCTTCCTTTCCTACAAATTCAGATTTACTGCAGTTAAGATTGCAGCCGTCAAACGTTGGTCACCCACCAAGAACCAGTGAATATCTATGAGTCTTTCCCACAATCATCTCCTCGTTTAGGTGTCATATGAAAAAAAAAACACACCAGAGATGACATCTCCATACGTTTTTTGCCTACGCATTGTATCCTACACACGAAATAAATCTTACTCAGCGGAAGAATTGCAGTGGGAACCCTGTAGGTGGACAGATATGTTGATCCTGGGAGTATATTGTGGAAATAAGCTTCTGTCAAAGTGATATCACAGCCCCGATGCTGCTGGAGCAGATGGCTGGAGCGCGATGCCTTCAGGGGGAGCAGTGTGTGTCACAGAGTGGAGACGCTGGAGTCACTGGGTTTAATATATGGTGTGTGTGTGTGTGTGTGTGTGTGTGTGTGTGTGTGTGTGTGTGTGTGTGTGTGTGTGTTAGACTGTCACATAAAACGAGTGATCTACAGGAGAAAAACCCATGACCCTGTGGCAGGTAAACCAAACACAGCCCAGATTCAGATCCAGAGCCGCCAGGTGCAACAGTAACCTGGTGAAGGATTGAAAAACTGCTTCTCAAGATGGTTTCACTTCAGTTCAAAGTGGTCCACAACCTGGGTGGCAAACTAAAACGCAGTAGTGTGGGCTCCACATGCCTTCAAAGGCACGCATTAAAAATCATTTTCAGAATATTAAGGTGCCATCAAATTGGGATTGGAAGCAGGAACGGTACAGTGATACAGAATAATGCAGAAGATGAATTAATCTGACAATTTTAAAGGGAGCTTTTATGTCTTTTATTTATTCTTCTGTTCAGCACTTTTGCTCCACTGCGGTTGCTTTTAAGTGCTTGACAAATAAAGTTGGATTGAATTGGACGTAGAAAAAAAAAAAAAAAAAAAAAGGAATATGGGGTGTGTTTTTCAACAGTTTTTATTTTATTATCTTAACCTATAAAAGGTCCAGTGTGGTGTTTTACATTTAGAGGGTCTGGGGAGAAACATACTACTCAAAGGTATACAAGTGGAAAATGGCTTGGTTAGAATAAGCCTTTTATATTTACTTCATACAAGATACACACATGCAAAGTTTCAAGGCAGTTATACAAATTAATTGTTCATCAAGAGGTGATTTAGCAGCTCAAATAATCTAATAACTGACTTCAGATTAAACATGTTTGACTTTGAGCCAAATAGGGAGATCAATCAACCTCTCACCTTCAGTGACATGCATTTACTCTATTAAAAATTATTGTATATTTTTTACTGTATCAACAGCAATGCTCCATTCTTCATTTATGTGGTTTACCAGGTTATGGAGGTTAAGTTCCCAGATGACCTGATGGAGAGCTTTGGTCGAATGATGAGACAGGAACCACCTGCAGCTCAACATCAGGACATCTAAGAGGCTTCCAGCACATATAAAAACAGAATGCAGACAAACAAACATGAACTATCTACATCATTGCACATCAGGTCAAAAAACATGTTGAATAAGAATTTGAGCAGCCCACGGAAATAAACTATTTCTGAGTCTGTTGAAGATCCTGTACCTCCTACCAGAAGGCAGCAATCGCTTCAGCTCCAGAGGCACTGGGAACTCGCAATGGTGTCCAAGGAGGGAAGTGGACAGCCTTTGGATCACCTTTTTTCCTGCAGTTATTATCACTGTCTGCAGTCTCTTCTCTGACGGTTTCCGTGCAGCCAGCGTAACCACACAGAAAAGGCATAAACCAGCGCGGTAGAAAGTCACAAGTAGGTTTTGACTGACTCCATCTAAGGAGCGTCAAGAAGTTGCTGGGAACTTTTTAACGAGAGCAGATGTGTTTGCTGACTACACGTTCCCAGGAATTTAAAGGTGCAAACCCTCTCTACAAAGTCTCCTTTTATATAAAGACGGGATTGGTCCATTTTTGTGCTTCCTAAAGTCTACGACCACTTCTTTTGTTCATCTGCAAGGGGGTGGAGATGGCAGATAGGTTACAAGTACATGAGGTGCAGTGGTCAGTTAACACTGCAGGTCCTCAAAGAGCAGGCTGTGTCCTGTATGAGGAAGTGATTCAGCATGTGCACTGGGCTGCTACCAACTGGGCGGCCCAGTGTCCTCTTCTTGAAGGTCAGCTCTGTGGTGAGGATGGACAGTGTGGAGGCAGTGACAGAGAGGAGGATGTGGGCCAAGCTAAAAGCCATCATGGATAATCCCTCTCATCCCCTCGGTGCTGAACTGAGGCGACTCAGGGACACGTTCTGCCACAGACTGCCCTCAAAGTGCATCATCTGTAAAACGTCTTCATACGTCAGCCACACTGCACCGATCAGTATCAGAGTCTGAGCGCCTGATGCATGAAAGGAAGCATGTTCCCTCTGTGAGGAGATTCATCTGAAGAAACTGGGAGCAGATCTCATCCATTAGTGATGCGATTTATGGAGGACGGGAGAGTATCTGCAGAGCTCTGTGCCGAGCGACCGCGCGCTGCTGCATTACTCCACAATAATATGTGTCCTCTCTGTGCCTGCATGCCTCATTCTCCCTCCTCTGCTCTCCGTCTTTGCTTAATAACGCTGAGTTATAGGGCGAGACACTGCTCCCACACTTTTTTTTTGGAAGGGGACATCTTTTGCTTTGAAGATGCAGAGTGGAGCTGAGGCTGTAAAGACACACCCTCCCTCCCTCCCTCCCTCCCTCTCAAGTACATGGGCTGCAGTTATTTTAGTGTCAGAGAGTCATATACAGTAGCCTCAAAATAAAATAGCAAGGGAGAGACCAGGAGGAGCAGATATGTAACAGTTGAGTCAGAATTGGTTGTGAAATTATATATTTATAGTATTATAAAGTCATTTATACCAGCAGTGGTACAAACTGTTGAAAACACTTTATACTGATATTAATTTGAACCATAGCATATTGATGGCAATACCACTACTGGCGGCCTGCCATCAGGTGGCGCTATGGCCTTGACTCGTCTCTTCTTCAAAATGGCTGACTTCCTGTTGTGTCAAGGTTATGTTCGTAGATGTGGTCAAGGTCAGTCTTTTTAGTCACACATTAAGTTCTTAGCCCATTGGTCAATGTATGGAGAAGTTACAGGGCACTTCCTGTCCTGCTTTGTGGCGACTGGTCGAAATTCGCCAATATTCCGACATTGCCCTGGCCACGCCCCTTTTGAATATGCGAGACCTTTCGATAACGATAAGGTGCATTATGTAATAAATCTAAAGCAACTGGCCATAAAATGTCACAGAGACTCAGGAATAATGTTCATATAACAAACTGAACTCACCAACAACAACAGCGCAGCCAAAATATTTGCAATAAAAAAAAATATTTTGCAGTCTGCAAACCATATTTATGTTTTGAAATCATGTTTTGGCATGTGGCGCCACCTACCGCCGTCTACCAATCATTGCAGTCAGTAGAGCCTCAGCTGCCGAGCAACCACAGGTTGCCAGTTACGTCAGTAAACGAAACCTAAAGGACCTCGGTATTTTGAATTTGAATGTAGTTACCGTTTTTGGCCACCTTCTTACATATGGCACCTTTAATGTTGGTACGATTAACATGCACAAAGGAGTTCATTTATGAAACGTGCCAATCGCCAAGATGGGCGCCAAATTCAAAATGGCCGACTTCCTGTTGAGTTGAGGTCATGTTCCCTATAGACTTTTTTGTTCGTCTTGGGCTGACATGTTTCCACCAAGTTTTGTGAAATTTGGTGCAACTTAGTTTCGGCTTCACCTTTAGGGGGGGCCATTTTGCACCACTTCCCTTATTTTATTAAATATTTTGCCTGTTTTAAATTTGTATTTAGTACCACAAAAATGCAATCCTTGAGGAGAAATGGGGAGAATTTTATTTTCTCCAAACAATTCCAATAGGTCCTCGCTCCACTGTGAGTGCTGAACAATAACATCATGGATCTGGATCCCCAGAGTCATGGTTACCTGTGGAATGAGGACGGATCTACATTTCAACAGGACAAAAGTCTGCACCTGCTCCTCTGTTCCTCTGACAGCTTGTATAAAAGCTCTTTTTTTGGTGATGCTGTGGATTTCTGAACACTCAGCTACACCCAGAACAAAGTTAAACAGAGGATTAAAATGACACTAAAGTAATACACTAACACTGAAAAGTGGTCAACAGCTGGTGTCATTCCCACAGCTCGCTGCCTCTAAATTGCAGGATTCTCGTGCATCTGTGAGAACGAAGGCATGGGAACAGTGAACAGATGTTTGTCAAGGCCCAGTTTCTCCTGCATTTTGATGACTTCATTACGTCTTATTTTAACGTCAGGCTCAATTTAACACCTGACAGGGAGAATGCACGGGGGGCTTCGGCTGATAACAAGGATGTGTTGTTAAATGACACAATTTTTAGAGCAGGTAAAGTTAATGTATTAACAACAAACAGCGTAACAACAGTGTTAACTGTCTGCTCTGTGGAGCTAAGATGCAGAATGACTTGTTCTGGGGCATTTTATACTTTTTATATGGTGTTCATAAGCAGAAAAATCAAACCTTTTTTTAGATCGACGATAACAACTGAGCAACTTCATCTGCACTCTGATATTTATAAGCTCCTGTTACACGTGGAAAGAGCTTGTTTATGTTCTTGAGTGTGTTATCTTGTTCCATCGACCTGCCTACAAACGACTACACGTGTAATTTAGCCACTGGCTATAATCAGGTAAATGAGCAGTGTCCCTGTTGTGATGGACATGGCCGTGTGCTGACTGCTGCCCTCTACAGGAGGGGTGCTCCTCAAGACCTTCTATCAATGAAATAAATAAACTAATTAATGAATATACATTACAGTTATACAGTAAAAAGAAATGTGGTATGTATTATAGTTTTATTATTTTTGCCATATTTGTAGTATATGTATAAAGTATATAGTATGTTGGTATATTGTATGAGTTAAGTCGTGTGTGTGTATGAATGAATGTATCTGTCAACATGTGATGCATGTTTGTTAGCTTTTTGTGAGTGGAAGATAAGCCGTTGAGTGGCTGTGAAAAAGGCCAATATTGTGGGAATGGGGAGGAAACTACACTCAACAAAAATATAAATGCACAAAGAGAAACTTGTAGCTATTGTTATGTGACAAAACAGAGTAACTATCAAAAAAATAACAGTACAACTTTATCAATAAAGTGGCTTTAATTTGTGAGCATTAGGATCAATTTCAAAACAAAAGTCCTGGAGTAATGGCAGGAAGAACACAATGGGGGACGATGATCCAAGTTCACAAACTTCAAATAACGTGTGTGTCCACCATTGGCCTCACGCAGAGCGGTACACCGGCGACGCATGGACATCACCAGGTTATCACTCATCATGCCAACGGCACGCTCCCTCTTGATTTGTGACATGTGTGGCATATTGACAAGTGACAAAAGACCACATTTTGGTGTGCCCTTTTATTGACCAGACCATAAGGAGTGTCTGTGTACTGGTCACGCATATTGACCACCACTCTGCCATGACTCTCGTGAGTTGAAATACTCAATCTGAAATTGTAGTCAATAGGAGTGGCCAAGTGACACTGGACTACTGGGTTTGAGCAAAACAAATCATTACACAAACAAATGCATCAAGAATTCGAGCAAATGTCATGACATTCTATTTTTGTTCACCATTTCAAGTTTGTGCGTTTATATTTTTGTCGAGTGCAGTAGCATAAATTAGCACAGGTAGCTCCAGTGCCACAACTTAGGATACGTCAAACTGGATCTAAATGCCGCCATATTGATACAGCTCTACCAGCAGAATTCACATTTCAACCTTTTAAGTGTAGACCAAAGTACTCTGTCTGTATAAAAGCAAGAGAATAAGCAAATTAATGGAGATTATTTAAAATTCAGAACGTAGTAGCGGTCGTATTTGGGCTCATCTTAAAATCTCGTCATCACATCGAGGCTTGTACGTTTAAATAAAAGACGAAAAGGTCACGCCTCACTGTTTAAATTTTTTTTAATAGTTCAGTTGGTATAGGATTTGGAAGCATTAAGTCAAGACAAGGTCAGCAGCAAATACAAAACAAAACCAACGAATCAATGAGAGGAAAATAAAATACAAATGCAAAAAAAAAGCAACAACCAGGAACTAAAAAAAATAATCATAAAAAAGGACAATTGGGCAACATCAGGTTATCACAATAAAAACATACATCGACATCAGCATGCTGAAAATAAAGACGCAAACACACGTACAGTACACACACACACACACACACACAGACGCTCACGCACTCCTTGAACAAAGGCTGTAGAACAACCCTGATAGGTAAAATGTACAGTAAGACACTTTTTTTTGAGAAAAACAAACAAACGATGCATAGACAAATAAAGAATGCTTCAAAAATAAAAGTAAACATTAAGACAAATTTCTTTGCCGTATGCGGAGAGTGTGACGGACGTGTGAGCCGTTCACATCACAGTCAACGTTGAAACAAGTCGTTGCCGTCACGATAACCGAAAAAACACAAAAATTATCCTTTTTTTTTCTTTTAAAGAGCTAGTAGCTTCCACAAATGTCAAGAATGTCTAAACAAGGGTCATGGGGTCAAGTCTGCGAAGATCCTCGTCTCCACACGAATGCACGTTATAAACCACGACATGCTTGGATTTACAGTTATTTTAAGTTATACAAGTTAACAAACTGTACTTAAACACATTAAATATTGAGCATTTCACTAGAAAAAAAAAAAAAGTCGACTGTTGACAAATTTGAGATTTTCCAGTTGAGTAAATGAACAAAGAAGATTATTATTTTTTAAATCAGGAAGGAATAAAAACATGGTTACGGAGGTTTCTTTATCAATAAACCTAACACAATCTCTGTGCTAAATATCAAAATGTATTTTTTGCAAATATCCCATTGATAATAGTGCAAGAGATACAGTACAGTCAGCATTAGCACACAGTTCTTATGTTTGGCTTCATGTGTTTCAGCTAAAGATAGTTATAAATTAGAGTTTGTGTGATTTTAGTGTGAACAAAGAGCCACTGCCGATAAGAATAAGAATAATAATATTAACGTTATACTTCAACTATCTACTGGTTCTCCGGCTTTAATGATGTGTTGGAGGAACAGGGAGTCAATTCAGAAAACAATAAATAACAACTTCTACTTGTCTCTTACCAGTTTTCTTAATCAATAATGTTAATTTTTATCTTACAGATAAAAAAAACAACAAAAAGTACAATTGGCACAATCAAATCATTATTGTATTTCCCAACTATCTGTACATTAATAAAAAAAAAAGAACGAAGAAGAAGGTTTTAAAAGCCACAATAACCCAAAACAAAAGTAGTATTTGTTTGGGGAGAATGTGAACACCTGTGTTTTAATATTACGCCTGCTAGTGTCTTTCATTCTTAAAGCTTTCCTTTATTAGAAAAGCATCGCTGCACCTGCAACAGCCTCTGGTTAAAAAGTAAAGCAGCAGGAGAACGAGCCGAGGCCTCATTTATAAAACTCACAATACATACATACCCTCGCCTTAACCCAGCAAATCCAATCGAGCGCATCAAAAGCCACAGAACGGGCCCCCTCCCTCCCCCTCCGTTAACCGTACATAATAAAACACAGACGATTAGAGACGGGACCTGACGCGAGCGTTAATACAAACAGCGTAAGTACGGAGAGAATCATGAGTGTGGCGAGAGAAACTCGGCGCATTGTAAGAGCGGTGGAGCAGCGTGGGATCGCAGACAAATTATTATCAAGTGTGTCTGGCTTATACAAATAATAAAAAAAAAAAACTAACAATGGAAATCACTTGATGAATTGTACACAAACTGTTATCAAATCAGATGTAAAACACTATAATGGTTTGTTGTTGTCATTCACGGTGAGTTCATACAGCATCGGCCACTTTTAAGATGAGGAGTTACAGTTGACACAAATCCAATTATAAACTGCTCACAAGTACATCACTGTGCTGAAACAGGGGTGATAAAGTGAGGCGTTTTATCTTCAGACTGTTGCCTTTTATATGCACACTTAATGTTTATAAATGAGGCCTCTGGCACGACACATGACTAAAGCCTTTATAACAAAACAGCTAACTCAAAGCCGCGTTAGGGTGAGCAGAAATAATTCAAATCTCTCCCCTAACGTGATCGCGATCCTCACGCCTGCTGCTCGACCCAATGCTAACCTCCTCTCTGCTTCATTCTGCTGCTAACTGGTCAGTTCCTCCGGTGACCACAGCAGATAAAACGTGTAACACTGCCTAGAGTCTCCACACAGACAAGATCGTACAAAACAAAACAAAACAAACCCCCCTCCCTCCGACCAGAATTAAAAAAAAGACTACATTTGATATTCAATCACACACACACACAATCCATGAGTGTTTTTACTGACTGCCAAAGCTTCAACCCCACAGTGACCCACTTGAGTGCATCTCAGGTAAAACGGTGTGTGCCAGCTTGTGCGAGGAGGAGGAGGAGGAGGAGTCGGGGGCTGGAAAAAGGCTGAGGGAGAGCGAGGCAGCCACCTCCTGTTGTGTCTCTTCCCCTCCTCTTCTGTCCCCGTCGCTGTGCTCCTCCTCTCCTGAGCTCGTCAGTGTCGGCGTCGGTGGAGTTTGGGCCGTTGTGGATCACATGCTGGGGAGGACGTGGGGGGGTGGTGGTGGTGTGTGGGAGGCGGGTGGGGGAGACAGGATGGGACACTGATGCAGGATGGGGGTGGTCCGGGGTCACTGTCGCCGATCCTCTGTCTCTGATCGCGAGAACGCCATCACCACGTCCTCAGCACCTGCAGCGGGCAACAGCAAACAATCAGTATGTTATCCAAATCAACTGTGATTTGTTTTTGTTCGTTTAAAATCTGCACATATGTTCCACTAATTCCATAATTATACTGTCATTACAGCTATGTAATGGTGGCCTGAGTCCACAGATGTCTTTTTTTCCCTCCAGGCGTCAGATACTGAAATGAAGTAATCAGCTATATGAAGCTTTCTTTTCCGTGACAACGTGATCACTGATGTTCAGGGACAAAACAAAACACGACGAGCTTCTCTTAGAAAAAGGACGAAGGCAATTGGACGGGGTTATTAAAAATAACTATTCTGATATTCAATTAATCTGTGTGTTAAAACCATAAAAAAAAACTTTCTGATTTTCTCACCTTCTTAAATGTGAATATTTTCTGCTTTCTTTGCTCCATCATCAAAACTGAGCACATTTGGTTTTGTGGACAAAACAAGACATTTAAGAACATCATCTCATGTTCATCACATCATCTCTTTGGCGAACACTGATCAACATTTTCTGACATTTTATAAACCGAACAATTACTTGAACGACCGTGAATATAATTTACAGATGAATCGATTATGAAAATAATCGTTAGTTGTAGCCTAGATGCACTGTGTTGCCATTATTATTATTTCTACACTGACCATGGTCTTATTAAGATTTTAGCACAAACGGGACATGGACCAACAGACTATAGCTCTTCGAATTCATCAATTGCATGAATGCTGTTCAAATCAAGGAATTAGCACAAGTCTTAAATACAGGATCACTCGAAATCAAAGAGCAAAAGTGTGCAACGTTCCTGCCAACTGTGTCTATGAAGCTGAGAAGAAAGACACCGCTATAAAAACACCTAATAGTGTACTCGGGTTATTTAATCTATCTCATCTTCACCTGCTGTGAAAAGCCACTGGTGACAGATTCTACTTTTCTGCCATGATAACACTTAGATCTGTAACTTCAATCCCACGCAATCGCCTCTGCTGCTACAGCGTAGAGTCAAAGATTCAGATTCTAGATTCAGGTCGACAACATTAACCTCACCGAGCTGTGAACAAAAGTACGTGATCAACAGTAAACACAGTCTGATTTAATTCCTTTTGTGACTCAACAAAGATAATTAAGGCATCACCCTATTTAAGCCAGTTCCACAATGATACTTATTAGTCAGATGGTAATCTTTCATTGTTGATTAAATGTCCTTTTCTGCTGAATGAACACACAATTGCCAATTTTACTGAAGTAAGGGAAAATAAAATTGCACCTAGTTCTTTCAATGATTAATGGTTCTTTACTAGATTAAACATTTTCTGACAAAGAACCTTCCTAATGTGAGCAATTTAAGTTTGTATTGAAGACCTTGGGTAAAAGATGAGACTGTAGTAGGAAAATTATTATACACCTCCTTGCGTCGTCGTATTTGGCAGCCTGGTGAAATGCATTAGTTTTTTGGCAATCCGACGCTGTGACGATTGTGAAAACACGACTGAAACCATGATGAAAACTGCGACATCGCCATGCAGAAGATTCACACCCGGACAGACAAAGCAAATATAAATGACTAGGACTATAAAGTCCATTCAGGAACATTTGTAGGCTGCTTTAATTCTTAAATGATGAAGAGGAGCTGTCGTCAACCGATTCAAACAAAAATATCACTAACACCAAGTTCCACACCTTTGCACATGGTGGTGGAGAAGAATTCCTGTTGGCACCTAACACTCGTTTACTATAAAAAGGCTTTCTTCGCTGCACACATATCAAGTGCTTGTTAGATTTAAACATGATATGAAAGTAGGCCAACGACTGTGAGCTTCTCCGTGTGTTTGGCACAAAGTGGACCGCCGACATCAGACGGCACAGACCCTCAAACAGTGAATATTTGCGTGTTTATTTATAGACGGCGATGCTAAATTCAAAATGATCTCGTCTTCACAGTTCTTCCCTTCCCATGGAAGCAGTCTGGCCAATCAGATGAGGTTAAGGGGAAAGATACGCTAACAGGGAAGAAGTAGCAGCAAGAGACAAAAACTGGAAAACAAATAATGAGAAAATACTGGTTTTTATACTTTAATTAATATAAATATATGCTTGGAGACAGCTTGTAGTGATAATGATGCTTGAATAAGAGACAATTATGTGACACCATCACACAAAAGAGAACCCAACCCGGTTTACTCTCAGCTCAGCTCAGCTGTCCAAGATAGCTTTTGGTTATGACACTGCACCTTAAGATGACACCATTTATCACAATAAACATCACTCTGAATGATGATGTAATTAAAAGAGGGCATTCACCCTTGGGCAGTGGACGAACACGTCCCCTGAACTTAAACCGAACTACACATCTTGAGCTGCAGGACGAGCGGAATCACACACACACAGATTGAGCTATGTTTGACTTAAATGAGTCAACTGAGAGTCATGTTCGGACCTCACCCTGCCCCACCCACACACACAGACATACACAGACACACTCTATCCAAACATGATGGAAACATCAAGTCCCTCAAAGCTGTTGCCTAGCAACAAGATAAAAATCAGAGGGCATCACAGGGTGGCAGTCTGCTCCTGCTGCTTATGAGCAAGCAGCTTTTGGTTTGTTTCAGTGCAGCTCTGCGCCTGGATTTTCTCCAGCCCTTCCCCTTTACTGTTTACTGATCCCCTCCTCACCCTGCACAACAAGGGATTACATAAACAACAAACAACAGCAACCTAAGAGCCATCACCTAGGTCTTAGACCATAACAATCGATATGACAGAGAATGAGAATGAGTTCAATGTTTTGGTTTCAAATGAATTTGACTCAAAGAATCTGGCCAGCAGAGAGAGAGAGAATAACGATTAATGATCATGACTGAAAAGTAAACTAAATTATTTTACAACCAAAAACAAAAAAACTTAGTCACATTAGTCACAAACAAATGTCGTCTTTCTTCACACCACTGAGAGAATAGGAATCCATATTTCGTTAAAAAAATGGAGCATAAAAGACAAACACATCGACAAAACCCCCTCGGGAAAGAAACGCTGTGAATGAAACCAAGTGGAGTTTTTGCATTGCAATGAAAAAGGCACCACGCTATGAGCCTCAATACAGCCATATGACTCCAGTGTTGCAGTGATGAAGCGCTTAGTTATTAGTCAGAGCAGCAAACAGTGATTGAGGTCACAATCCGGCGGCTAAAGCTCCACCCACAGCGGGGAGGGGTGGGGAATAAGGAGCACGCCACACAGCGGGGATGTGAGTGGTCCAGCTAAACGTGTTGACGTAAACAAACGCAGTGGGTGTATTCCAATACACTTGATCTCCATGATACGCTATTTCAGGGTAAGGGCTACAGACAGCCGACAACACTGAGCATGGCAACTTATTCAAATGCAACATCCATATCCATATATTCAATTTAAATCAAGCTTAACTTTAATTGTAATTACCATTGTATGTCTGCATGATTGTTATCTTAAAAAAGGAGCTCATATACACTATCTCAGTAGACATCCACTGATGCAGGAAAGGCAACATTTTTACTATATTATCGCAATATAAAGACAACTTTATAAGATGTAATAAGCTTTGACTAACCCAAGCAACAGTAAGTCATTTTACTGAGCATTTTTTCTTGTCTAAATGATCCCTTTAAATGGTTTTAATTAATCTATCTCACATATTACAAGCCATACCCAAAGGGTTTATGATGCAGCAGATTTTGCTAAACGGGCCTAGAATGCAAATTCAGAATATTGAGAAGACGCAGTATGAAAGAAAATGGTGGTCTATTCAGCACATCCAAACAAAACTTTTCTTTGAGATAGAGAGGAGAAAATGTTGTCACTGTGTTTCGGGGGGGTCGAGCTCGGTCGACGCGGCGGTTCATAAATCTGAGTGCCTGGCTCTGAATCATGCTGCAGTGAGGAGAAGGACAAAGTATGAATCGATCGCACACTACCCCATCCAAGTCGCAACAACAAACGCAGATCCCTACTCTGTGTCACTGTGCTCTCAGTTAAAAGGTCGGCTTTTACGATTGCTGGGACTGTTTCCCACAAAAAAAAAAAGAAAGAACAAGATTGTGTATTGATTACACAGGGCTGGAGTAATATTTGAAATGAGAGAGGCCATATTTCAGTAAGAAGAGAAGAGCCTGGCAGAGAGAGATTAGAATATCACACTCTGGCTGTGTAATTAGCACTCCAGCTTGTCTCCAGGCCCCCTAATGACACCTGCTCCAATCTACTGACGCAGCGCTTCGCAACAACACCAAAGCCCACAGGGAAGCTCTGCTTTCCTGGGACAACTGCGGTTGCTATGGCAACCCCCTCCTCATCACTCCTCTTTTGTTACGGCCCTGAGACGTTTTTCACTCGGAGGAGTAAACTTTCTTCGTCAAATCAGACAGGAAAACAAGCCCTGCCATTATGTGTGGCTCTGACAAACTGTATTGTATGAGGTGACACGTTATAGAAAACTCTGGATGAAAGAGGTAAAGACTCACAATAGCAGACAAAACTAATATATTCTACACACTAGTGAATACAATTGCACTGCAGAAAACTAACTGCACTGGAGTGACAGTTATTATTCCGAATTTCCCCCCCAAAAATGGAGCAACTTGGATCGAAACAAAGGCGCAGGAAAAAATGCTTAATGAGCTGACATTTCATTTCCCATCATAATCAGTGTTTAAACTGAGCCTGTTGAGTCCTGCTTGCCAAACATCGTCTGCTCCATTGGGACGCCACATTTGAGCTACATCGAAGTTATCTTGCAGAAAAGCAGCACAGACAATAAATAAGTAAATAAATAAAGTGAAAGAAAACATTCACAGTTCCAGGGAATGAATTCACTCTATGGCCTGATTTAAATTGCTAAACATAATTCCGTATTTGCATGCATTATAATCAGCCAATTAAAACCATCTAAAATGCAAATTCAGTGACCTATAAACTTAAAAGGAATATAAGTGGGGCTCCCTCAAGCTGGTTCTATCTGGTTTTGAATAAGAAAACAACTGAACATCATTTCTGGATGGGTTTGACTGCAACCTTGGCCAGAAATTGTTTTCTTAGAATTAAGTTGACAACAGCAAAGCCACTATAGCCATCTGTCACACTGCCTTTTGTCTTTTATTTTGCTTTGACATAAGAGCAAGTCTATACCTGCTCGTCTCTCCACTATGTCACTGGTCCCTTAATTATCTCTGGGTAGCTACTATTCGATTGTGGAGGTCATATCTATCCAATAACACGATCACTCCAGAGACACCGGTATCTGTGCTACTTTGAACGATGCTCAGTTTCACAGTGCTGAGAGTGGACAATGTGGCTCATATGTGACTCAGTATTGAACCGATACTGATGAAAATATGATATTAGAAAAACGAATGCATGAATGCTTCACTAAACACAGCAACGGCATTTTAACTGGGTCTGATTCCATCGTCTTTATGGGAACCAAATATTACTTACACAGTTGGAGAATTGTGTTTATGAAATGGCTGGTGGTGGTATCAGTCAGTGTATCAGACTGATATTGATATGGCTAGATACTCAAGTATATGATATCATTTTTTGTGTCCGATACCGATATCACAAACTCGAGCATCTACCGATACTGACATTAGTCTGTCAGTCCTTTAAGACCATTTATGAACTATGAAACTCACATTTGTGCCAAGTCATTCCAAAGACATAATTCTCCATCTGTGTAACAAATTTTACATTGACCCAGTGATTTTGATTTTGATTGATTCCCTATACATCCCTATACTCAAGGTTGGAATTTGCACTGCAAGAAATAACATAATAATATTAACAACTTTTTACAAATGTACTGAAATGTAATTCTGAAATGACAAAGATATTAATTTAGTGATAAAATAATAAAAGACCTGATATCGTTTCAGTATTTATATATTTAAAGTTATCATGCATGGCATAATTTTGTTTTTTATATGTTTTATATGTTTTTAGTATTTAGTTTGAAGCTTGTTCATCTGGAAAATTACATTTTAAGCACACAATATTCACACATCTCTGGGTAAAAATAGATTTCCTTTAATCTATTTGACCAAAACAATGAAGTAGAATGAGATCAAATATTGGACTTCCTTCTCCATGTATGCAAATATTTATTCACCATCTCAAAGAATACTAATTGTGCTGATGCTGACAGGCTGCTGCCCTTCAGTCAGCATTGCATATTTAGAAGGTCTAAACTCCAAAATCTCCAAAAATCACATGACTTGACAAGGTGCAGACCACAAATAATTCATTGCCACACCAGGGTGGAGGCAGGCTGCCAGATGATGCTAAATGTGTCTGTTTTTGTGATGTATAATGCATAGTTGGAGCACCTTTCACCAGTCATTCCATCCATAATTAATGAGAATCTTCCTTGCAGTATTGACACAGCAAAGACAGAGAGTTCTGCATCTACTAATCAACATGGAGAAGGACAGACTGTCACGAATATATCTTTAAAAACAAACCAACCCCAAATTATTATAAATGATAATAATAAATGCATCTACTCATCACCGATGCACCTGATATATTTGATAACACACTGCTTTGACACAAGATGTGACAATGAAATTTAACAGGCAGGGCAAGTTTAAGAAACACCAAAGAAGGACAAACGGACAAGGTCAATGTGTCTGTTACGCAATACCTTCTGTAATCATAAACCTAATATTACTTTAAAGCAGAAAACCACACATTCATTAATCCAAAGAACTGTGTCCTTTACCTTCATCACAGTTAATTATTCAGACTTAAAGTTAGGTTTGCAGAGAGGACAGCAGGCCCCCTGTGTCACACCCATGCTTGGACTAAGCCTGCAGAGCACTTAATGTTTTTGAACCAACGTCATATATTAGAATATTCTGCTGCTGCTTCATTGGGCCACTGCAGTGACTCCACTTGACTATTATTCGAGCACCCCCTTGTGGATTTAAATTCATGAAAGATTGAGGAGCTATAAACAGCTCAACGGCGCTCCCAAGTGTCCTAAAAAAATATGACCCCATATGCAAGATGACTATCAAGCAAACAACAGCATACAAGAATAGAGATTTGCTTTACCAAATTAACAATACAGCATTTGAATGTGGTTCCCTATTTGGGCCACTGGTGTGAAGCCGTAGTGATACTGGCAACTCACTCACGTGGAAGATGAGTCACTTGTTTCCAGTCAGCCACACTAATGTTTGCTGTATGAGTAATTTTTACAGTGCTGGTGGGCCACTGAATCAACCTCTGCGCTCAGTCAGGGAATCCGATAGGCCAGCTGGGGAACGGATTCTAAAGGAGCAATTGTGTGTGGAGGGATTTTCCCCGTCTCAGCTCAGGACCAACTCAGCAACATGTGAGGGTGGCGTTTGTAGACGAACAGTGTTTCAAATGGGATTTATTTTTAACCCACTGTCATTAACACCATCTATTCTTACACCTTTTAAACCAAAAGTATAACATTTAAAACCAAAAGTGTGTGTGTGTGTCACAACATTACCCTGATCTATGTTGTGCTGTGGTAGCTGGCTCATCTGACTGTGGACCACACCTGCGTAATTTCGGAGAAAAGCCTCTTCACTCGGCGTGAGCTGAAGAACAGCAAACAGAGAAAAAGTGTTATTACACAAACCTTCATCTTGAAGGACATACGCACACAAGTATATATATATATATATATACTTAATCTGATAATTCAGCAGTTTTAAATAATTTGATTGCGTTTCATATTTTGAACTTATCCAGCTCTGCAGCAGTTGGATACCATGGTGACTTACGCTAGTCAAAAGTGAACCCAAGTCAGTTGTAACCCTGAACAACCAAAGTAAAACCTGAAGTTACACTTGATAACATTAAATCCTCCTTTTGCAGTACAGCTCTGCTGTTCTCGTTTTCAGACACATGCCATAATATTTACAGTATATTCTTCAAACAGTTTCAGGAACTGTGAGGGCAGACATCAATTTCCTTCTGTGGGTCATACCTATACAATACCATAATAGTTTATAGATTTGGAATTTGTTCATGTATGCAACTCAAACCAACAGTACATATTTATAGCAACAAACCCAAGAGAAACAGACTTGGTGATATTAATGTACATTTCCAACTAATGTCCACATAGTGTGAACATTTATAGCATTGATGTACTTTGACTTTTAGACCGCAATTGCCAGCAAATTGGATGTTGCTCCACTAAATGACAACTCAAACTGTAATAGTTGTCTGGTTAGTTCTGTACAGGCAGAGTGTCTCACTCTCTTAGCTTTTGGCTTCTCTTCGTGACTATTCATGCTCAAGCCTACTTCAGCTTTAAATTTCCTGCAGTCAGGTTTTTGTCCTCCAGAGGCAGCAAAAACAGCCAACTCTCCACACTGTCAAAGGGCCATTTAGGCAAGAATTACCATCAGTACCTGAGCTGAACAGAAAACACATCTGTGGGGCTGCTGCATGCTCTGCCTGGTGTGTACATACAAATCTGTTGGAGATGTTTGCTGAATGATGTTGGATACAACATCGAGAGTATGAAAATCTGTTTTCAGACAACCAGGAGGCTCATTCTTAACGTGGTGAAGGGCTACAAACAACATAAAGATTGCATTAAATTTTTCTTCTTCAACAGACTAAAACATGAAACATCTAGAATAAAAGGTGTGATAGTCTGAAGTAATTGATGTGAATGAAATGTAGCCATGGATCATGGCGGGATTTAACAGTCTCGGTGAGCTTCTGTAAACACCCTTTGTACAATTAACACATCCCGACACAAAGCATCTTTAAAACTAGGCGAAACAAACTAGTTTCTTTTTTTTTTAGAAACGTATCACATGAACATAATGTAGTTTTTGTCAGAAAAAAAAAATGCCGTACTTACATTTGATCCCATTTTCTTAAGCATGAGCAGGACCCGCACTTTCTGTTGGACGTACATGTCTTCAGGAGACTTCCCCGGGGCCTCCTCTCGATTCATCCCCCCTGCTGCTCCTGTGGCTCTGGACACACAAATAAATCCAGATTACACAAAACCTGTGAAAAATCACACACAATATTGTTTACATACCTATTAAGATAATAAAGTGACACTCTATATTGTTCAATAGTCACCCTTGCAGCCTTGAAAAGTGATAGTTAAGGCAACTGCACAGTGATCTAACTGTTCTGATTCGAGTATAGATCCAACTTTTTGAATTATCTCCATCAGGCGATCATCATTTATCAACTGAGTATTATTATTCATTTATGCCAACACAATGCTGTTCTCAGACTTGATACGCTTAAGTCACTAAATGTATTATTTTGATCACACTTTTCATGTCTCGCCATAGAAAAAACCCATATCCTCTAAGACACAACTTCTTAAAATATCCTTTTTTGTGCTCTTCAGCAGATACAGGGTTAAGGCTCCAAAAGTCTGCAGCACTGAACTAACGACCCCTGGAGAATTACTGTAACAACATAAAAGACTGACTGCATTTTAAATTATTAAGTGTTTTTCAAATCAGACTTCTCACATGCAGAAAACCAGGCTGGAATTATTTACGGTGCTATTATAACGCAAAAATAATACAAAGTAGATGATGCATAAAGTAATAAGCTTTATGTTCGTATTATCCTTACAGTGATCGTATTAGATATAGAAGTCATTGGCCTTGGGAGTCACAGTGCAGTTTTGGCACTTCACAGCATGAACGCCTCTCATGCATATTGTATGCCGTTTTTCACACAGATCTTGCCACTGCCTGCTCCTTCCATCTCTTATTCTCCATCTAACTAATGACCTATTTTCTCTGTCACTCTGCAGAGATGTGAAATACAGGCAGAAGGGGAGAGAAAAAGGGGAAGGCAGATGATAAAAGAAGCTGCCAAGGCTAATGCGGATGACGGAAAAGGGATAGGTTCCAACGGTGATAGCACACACACACATCAAGGTTGGTTGCTGTCAGATCTCTGCAATAACCCACCAACAAGATGAGGCGTTCAGCACGGCTTGATTTACAGCCGAAACCTTCTAACTTAAAAAGCTAAAAAGATGCAGCAGGAATAAGGCACGGAATACACTAAATAAAACATTTAAAATAAAAATCTAGATTAAAAAAAATATAGAATAGAGAGGATATAAGTATGCAAGTCAGGATTTGTTTTCCCTTCAGAATCTTTCATAACGCCACAGCGACTATGATAGTTCTAGCAATTTATTTCGGCCTCTTATCTATACAAAGGACCACTAATGCATGTTGACAGGCTGTTTGATGTGGGGTTATATTTAATTGAGGAGCTGGCTTGTTGCCCCCCCTCCCTTCCCAGAGCCCAGGGGTGGAGGATGAACGGGGGAACCATTGGCTATTGGCTGGCATTTGGGTTCCACTGTGAGCTTGTGGACTCATCCAGATCAGAGCAGCTGGACAACATGCTTCTGGCTTCAGTTTTCAAAAATTATTACACCCTGCAAAACCAACATGTGACTTTGTCCTCTTGTCTGTTCAGTCACAAAAGGCAGCAGCAGAAACAACGAATAAGGGGCAGATGCAAATATTATTTACTTTTTACTATTTACAAACTACCTAACATTGGACATTCGGACATTTAATTGTAGCACGGCTTAAGATTCAAGGCGAGACACACATGAAAAGATGGTGTCAGTCGCTGAGTGGACCCTCAGGGTACTGGGGGTGGTGGAGGTAGAGCGGCATGTATGTGTTTGAGTGGGGGTAGTGATGGAGTGTGGATGTTGGTAGAGAGCGTGGGGGGGGGAGGGCGGTGGCTTCAGTCAGCTGCAGTGACACGTTTGATCATGTCTACGAGCTCCACACTTCAGACAAATGGACAACCTGAGACTGCAGGCACACCGACCAGGCAGAGAGAGGACACACACACAATATGAAGGGTGAAAGAAACAAGCAGGAAATAAACCATTATGTACCGGTGGATGAAAAGTAGAAAAAACTGACGTAGGGATGGTGCAATACCACTTTTTGTGTCCGATATCAGAAAATTGAGTATCTCAGTCGGTCCTTTTACACATTTCTGCCATTTCGCACATTTTCAAAGACATATTTCTCCAACTGCGTAAGAAATATTGTTCTCCCAAAATGCAGAAATAAACTGCCCACAAAATTACCCAGCTAAAATGCAGTTGCATATTTATTGACACTTCAGAGTTTATGTACAGTGAGTGAAGCATGCAATATATAGTACTTCCTTGGATGTAACATTTCTATCTGTTTGATACTTGAGCCAGAGATTTTGACTTATATCATCCCTAAACTTAAGGCATATTTAGAGACTTGGCATCTTAAACATTGTCATGTCTTCTTCTCAACACAAAAGGTTGATCATCTATTTATAAATGGGTCTATTGGTTGCATCATTAACAACTCTCAGGTATTTGGCTTTGAACCGGCCATATAT
The DNA here is from genome assembly GCF_963457635.1 of Microchirus variegatus. NCBI lineage: Eukaryota > Metazoa > Chordata > Actinopteri > Pleuronectiformes > Soleidae > Microchirus > Microchirus variegatus. The sequence continues at coordinate 19,892,391 of NC_139810.1, forward strand.
AGCATAATCTATGCTATTGACCATTTTGAGAACTGCAATTTGGAAGTCTACTTCATCCCATTCCTCTTTCATATCCATATCTGCTAATAGAACATTAAATACGGTGCGTACAATTCCATTGGGAGACTCTCTGTCGGAAGTTGAAACACTGTGGAATTATAAATGTGAATCATCAGTCGCATTATTCTGTTGTTGTGACAGGTTTGTACCCAACCTAAAAAAAGAATAATTCAGCAGAAAGAGTCAGATCACATCCATCCATTTGTGGCGTTTGCTTGTCTCCTTCAGACTAAAGGGGTAGAAATGCTCATTTGGAGAGGAGTCTATTTCAGGCAGCAGAGGCAGAAGTGGAAGGATGACAGTTCTGCCACTCAGTGAACTGGATAACATGTATAATATGTATTTAACATTGTGCACAGAATTATGTAACAGGCACTTTAATCTGTGCACTCCAATTGAACCATCTTGCTATTCAGCCATCCTTACAATTCCAACAATGCTCTAGACAGTAGGTGACTGGTGTATAATGCCTCACTGCTACAGAGTTAAACACTCTAAGAAATCCCTTCAAGGTATCTGTGCTGGATTAGATTTCAAACATCAGATTAATTTGATATATATGACGAAATTCCCATCTGTCGTCATTGTCAGATGTTCCATTTGACAATATAAAAATAATAATTTCTTTATAAATGCCTGTTGACTATTTTTTAATCAATAGCGGCTTCATTTTTCTTTTTCTGTGTCATAATAGTGACAAAAAACACAATATCCTAGGTGATAAGGCAGACTTCAAATATAGCAATATCCCAAAAGCACATTACTGTTAAGGTGTGGAAAACCTTTCTGTGTGCAGCTAACCTGGGTTTATTCTGATGTACACAAACATTTTTCGGGACTGTGACATGGATCCTCTCTGCCTCCTTTGTGCATGCCCGGTGTTAGGTTCTAGAGGCGGTCGGCTCATCACTTATCCCTCAGAGGATGCTCAGCCTCCTCCACACACATGTGGCTAATGTTCCAGGCATAATCAAAGGCTTCCTTTAATTGATCTAAACCTAATCCCACCCCCCATGACGTTGGGATGAACTGAGGCATCAAGTCACTGTCCTTCTTGGCAGTTGAGTGAAACAAATATCATTGACACCGAGTTTAGAAAACTTAATGAAATAGAAAAGAACACAATGGCAAGCTTCCCAGTAACACTGTGGCAGTAGTGGGAGACAATATTTGATATCGGACTATAAAATAATCTGTTTATGCGACAAGAAAGCACCAAATAATCTCGTCAACAAAGCTGCAACCTGATTATTTTTGGAATTGTTTTGACTGTTTTTCTTTTTACATTATTGAAACTGTTAATCCTTTTTAATCTTGCAGATTCTTTTTCCAGCTAAATAATTAATAGGCTCATTATTTCAGCTACACACTAAAGCTTCTTTTTTGATTTTCTGAAGAATTATTTTGTGTTATGATGGTATTACATTACTAGACGTGTCAGACATGGGAGGTGAAACAAAGGAGTTTCTGTGATTTATTTAAGTGAAAAATGTTTATTCAGCTAAAATGAAGAGACTTCATCACTTCAAGAGACTTGTAGGGACTTAGAGTAACTGGTCAGATTTTTACAGCAATAACTTTAAACTTCATCGAGATTATTTTTGAAACATAAAGAAAAACATTTTCACAGTTAAGTCGCTCAACTATGCAGTTCAGCTGGACCACTGTTCTTGTCCCAGCATACAAGCACTAGTGGGGAATCAATTTATTGAATGACCTGTGTCCACCTCCTCAATGCTAGGTGGCGAGACGCCGCCTTTCGGCTCGTTAGTATTGGGTTCCAGTTTAGCTGGTGGCTAGTTTTAAGCATGGAGGGCATCATTTCATCACCATTCATGAACTTTACTATATTCCATTCTGTAAACTGCTAGAGCATAACAGCGGTCTCCCCAGCAGCCAAAAATACATATACCGCCCCGGGATTTCACCATGTTTTTGTGGCTGTTGTTTTATTCTTCTGTGTTTCAGTGTCTTCTATTATTTCAGCATTTAAGCTGCAGGTTGGAAACTGTGTGGACTGGCACATGTGTAGACTCCTTGGGCCAGTCCAAATCTGGTCTGAATGAACATATAAATGCCGTAATAATAATACAACTCCCTATCGCATTATCTGGGTGTGTTAGTCTGACAATGAGAAAGGACTAATACATTCACCAAACTTGTCCAGGTTGTACCCCCACTTCTCATATAAAGTCAGCTGGGATTGGCTCCAGACCATTCAACCCTCAAAGGATAAGTGGTGTAAATGGATGGGTAGAAGTGAAGAAATGCTCCTCTCCGTTTCAGCAGAATGACTGGGCAACACAGTGCAAGCAAGAGCCTGCTGCCAGGAATTACAGTATGCAATGTGATAGGCCCTCACATTTGCTGAGGGTCATGAAGGGCAGGGACAGTGCACCGGCCTAATCACACATTGCCTGCTCAACTTGACGTTATGACTGGCTATGGCTGCCTGCATGATGCACAACATTTGATTGTTTTACAAATCAAATTCTTCCAGGAAGCAGAAACAGTCCTCAGTCTTAACTGATGGACAGAGTTCAACTTCACACATATGCCTGAACTCCAGGAGGCCGACAGCCACTGCGTAGAGGAAAAACTGAGAAGGAAACATAACTTGAATTCAATCATGAGCTGCTCCAGCATCCCAAGCAAATGTGTGAGAAACTCAAGTAGGCTGCAATCCTGGTGTGGCTGCCAGCTGAGCTGTCGACAACCTGGCCTGGGTGTGTGGAGCAGCTGTGTCACTGCAGGTACAACCAGACACACTCCTCTACTAATGAGTAATAAGTCATGAATAATAAGTGCTCTGTAAGCGAAAAATATAAATGTGTTCAAGAAGGACATTTGACACTTGTGCTTGTATTAAGATGATTAAATTGATCATAATTTTGATTTCAAAACCACCCAAATTACACTGTACAATGTACACATTCAAAGCTGCAGACTCATTATGAAAACTACTTGACCAGCCTACCCCAACCCTAACCACGCAGACTCCCTCTGGGTCGAGGCAGCATGGGGTCCAGCCAGACAAGCAAACACTACAGGACAGAAAGACCCTGGTTTAGATTTACTGGATGACTGCATGCAGCCTTTGTGTGGAGCAATCTCCCCACATGTACAGTGCCTACAACAGTGGCTATAGTAATTGGGGACAAACATGATGAAGTGGATTGGCAAAACATGACTGATAAGTAGGTCATGTCTTGTTGTCACCATGTGAGGCATGAACTCAAATAATCCTGTGCATCTATACAGAGATGGGTCTATGTGTGGTTTAATATTTTAATATTTCTGATAATAAGTCTTAAAAAGGGTGAACTACAGTTGACTAAAAAAAAAAAATATAGCCAATGCCACCAGAAAGCTTGAGTTTCTCTTCTCTCCTAATTTTTTGAGACAATTTTTATAACTCTGCTGGGCCACTGGAAAGACGGTTATTAATATAACTTGTATTAAAATCTAGCTTTTACAACAAGATATAGGTAACACGGTGATGTAGATGCTCCAACAATAAGTACTTTGAACATGCAACACAACATAATTAAATCTAGTCTATGATCTCACAGCATCTCCACCCGCTCATCTAGGTCTCTCAAAGGAATTGAAACAGAAGCTGCTGCCCTAAGCTGGTCCCTTGGGGGCGCGGCTGCAAGATTTCAAAAGGCGCCATCGTCAAAGCATGGCAAATAATTCAGAATTGTGAACAGTTATGTGATCTCTGTGCTTGGAACAATACAATGAAAATGCAAATGTTCAGGATACCATGCAAACCAGACAAAGATCTACACAGGGAAGATGGCCATGCTTCAAGTTTTAATTCTCAAGTTAAAAGCTGTTGTATTTGTCTGGAGGCTTCTCTCAAGTGTGTAAGAAACTATGGGTAATGGGTGATAGCTACTTTCATATTTGAGTGGCAGGACACAGAGAGAATGTGGCCTGTAAATGTCGACTAGAGGCTGACGGAGCATGTGCCAAATGCGGGGCAAGGGGTTGTGTGATGAGGCGGCTCTCCCTCCCAAACACTGCTCGTAGGCAGCTGATGAGGTCCCGTCGATACTCGGGGGTTGAGCAGCTGCTGAAACCCACCTGCCCTCAATGTGTGCAAGTGAATCGAGGAGGGGAGGAAGGCGAGGCCAAGGGTCCAAATCTCTCTCCAAAACCCTGTCAGCTGGGGGAATGTGCAGACTACGGAAGGCTTCACATACTGTGGTTCATGATCATCTCTGCTGGTTGCCAGGAGGGTTCAAGTGCGCTTGCCACCCACTGGCTGCAGGGCTCATCAGTGCCCAGCTGCCGGCTGAGTGCCAGCTTCACCACTCAAAAGAGCTGTCAGCTATCTGACATGTGGGGGAAGCAGACACTGTAAAAGGCTGCAATGCACAATGCAACCATGGGTGGCATGATCCAAAAATAGAAGTTAAACGACAGCATTATGTGAAAAATCAAACTTGGCCACTAAAAACCACATAAGAGAACACTTGTACAACAGTGTCTGGGGTTGGAGCAGCAATGTAATCTTAATCTATAATCTTAAAAAGCATCGTCTTGACTCGACTGACTGGTAGGTGTTTTAAGAGCGGAACATATTGGTCTGTAGTTTGGTTTAATATTTGTGGAGCGTTGTAACAAATAGATATAGTTTTCTAAAACGAGACACGTCATTTATGATTGCTCACATCATAATGGTGGGCACAGGTAAAACAAACTAATGTGAACAATGATGGGAGTCGAGATCCACCGACATGGCTATTTCTATGTTTGATGCACATCTCTAAAAATATAGTAAAATATATACCTGATATATGATTCCTATTTATTCTGGACAATATGTTTGGTTAGTTTAATTTCTTCAGTTGATAAATAAAACTGTTTAATATTAACAAATGATAAACAAAATTGCTTTACTTAAATAAACGTCTATGGGATAAGACTTGGTCTGTCCCTCCAACTGTTTGTGTTTGTACTGCAATGTAATTAAATGAAAATATTAAATACATAAATCCAGTCATCAAAAAACTAAACATTGACTGAAAAAAGTTCAAGTTCATTGGTTGTATAAGGAATTTACAAATGTTCAACACCAAGTAAATGTGCTGCCAAGCACGTCTACATTTCTGTGAAGCAGCCTGGTACCCAGGCATACTCAGTCACTGATAACATGTCTGTCAGCAGGGTCAACAGGAATAAAACTATTTTAACCACTTCACAAAAGGCCCACCTACAACTACTTAAGTCTGCAATAACTTAACCTCTATTGTTGCTGCTTTATGTCACTCACAGTTGACAGCCTTTTCCGGTAGAAAATTAAATTTGTTTCAGTCACGTAGATACATTTCAAACACTGCAGTCACAAAACAACACATTTGGACTTACTGATGGAGACAGCAGTGGATTAAAATCTCCTGTGTGCTATAACAGAAATTTGCTGATTTTCCTCAATGGACTTGCAGGAAATGAGTGGTTTACCATCTTCAGCTTTCAGCTGGAAAAGACTGTCTCACTGCAAGAAATGGCAGCAAACACATTCTTAGGATAGCGTCTGTTTTCCCTTTCTTTCGGACCCTGTTGGCATCAACGTTGTCAGTGAGATCCTGTGTCCAGGCCTTGGGCTTTTCCACAAAAACGGCGACGTCATATCAATGTTGTGTCAATACCTCATACGTCCAACCATCCACCTACTACCTCCACATGAGGGTCGCCGGGACAAACGGGGATGAACAGACACTCATTCTCACACTAAAGTTAATCTGCCCAATTAACCCAATGGCCAATCTGTAGTGTTGTTATTGGACTGTGGGAATAAGCCATAGAAACTACAGAGAATCCACGCGCACATGGGGAGAACATACAAACTTGGTGAACTTCTTGCTGTGAGGCAACAACGCTAACCGCTGCACCACCGTATGATACCTCATACAACCCGCTTAAAACCCTTAACAATCCAGTAGAGAGTACTGAGTATTCATTACGTCAAAAAAGTGTATGTGCTTGCATCAATAAGTAATAATCGGCCGATTTTTTTTTTTTAGAAAAGTCAAAATTCTGCTTTACGCGTCTGCTTAATTAAATAAGCACCAATGTAGTTAAGATGGACAGTTACTGAGCAATAAACTGGTTTCCTTCACGGATAATATCTGAGTAAAATATAACATAGAAACAACTGCAGTAACATGGAATAAGAACAGCAGATTACTGCACGGCTCTTGTTTTCAGGTTCAAACTGTAGCAGCGCTCGTCTTGCTAGCAAGCAGCGATACTCAAATGCTACCCCCTCGACACGGACCTTAAACAATGTCCGCTTCGGGAAAACGCGTTGATAATAACCTTTAATCGCATGCAAGCTGTCTTCGGTTTAACCGAGACACATTAACCACGCTAGTCTCCGCCAAACCCGCGTTACTATTGTCAAAGCAGCCAATGTTTAACAACCGAGCTAGCTCGCTAGCATGCCGGAGACAAAAGCCTGAATGAAGTTCCTATGGGTGCAAACAGCATCCAGGTACATGAGCGTATCCGCTGCTCAGCCACAGAAGAGTACACGTCGGGAGCGAAACACACATTTTGCTCCTAAAAAGCTCATGACACTAAACACACCGTCAAGAAAAGGAGACATAAGAGTGAGCTTACCCCTCCTGGTCCAGCTTTTCTTTCTTCTGTGCTCTGTATGAATGGTGTGTTGTTGTAGGAGGGCGTCCTGTTCCGGGGTCACATCCCTCCAGTCGGCACAGCTACGGCGGACTGACTCAACGCAGCTGCAGCCCCGCTGCCTGATCAGTCCCGCTACCGGCCACTAGGGGCGCCATCGGTACAACAAATAGCAATAAATGGACTGAGGAGAGCAGCCCTGACATCATGATGGAGGGGCTTTTTCTTAGATTAAGTTCATGTAAATGTATTTTAAACCAGAGAATCACATTGGTCTACACAAAGAGAAGCATAATTCAAAATGTTAGAGGGATTTTTAAATTGAAATTGTCAGGAGATAGAAAAACTGAATGGTATTTGTGTTGTTGTTTTTTTGTGTGTGTGGGGTCCGTGTGTTTATTTGTTTTTCTTAAATTACATTTTTTTTTAAAATTAATTATTTTATATGACAGGTTTATTTTAGGACACCCCGCCCCAAAATAAATAAATAAATACACTTATGTTTTTTATTTTTCACAATGTTATGTTTTTTTTGTCTGTCTGTGAGCAGTAGAATCCAAAATGCACGGCAGAATTTGATTTAGTGCTCTCGGAATGTTAGTTATCGCTAACATTCAGTGATTGGATGAAAGTGATGTTCCAGACACTGTGGAAACTTGAGCGACCTTGGTGGAGGTTTGCACTTACTGAGCGCTTTCTCAAGTTTAAGTTTCTTTTATTGAACAATACAACACATGTATACAACTTGCTGACAGTCGAAACTGTCCTGAATAATTAGAAATCAATTATCTGCTACATTTAGTGTATCAATAGATGAAGAGGGGCCTCTTATGAAACCATTATAAACCTGTCTATTCAGTTGTATCAGAGACAAAAGGTGATTTCAGTGGCTCTGGTTTTATCTATAATGATTTTTTAAATATGAAAAAGGAGAGGAATACATAATGTGAGAGATGAAGGTTACTCTGTACATACCCTTAGTAGGCAATGCAAATTTTTTACATGTTCATAACTACACTATGACAATTTTCTGATTTCTTGATACGTAATGATGTAAAATGACCATATTCACTGTATTGGGATTAGCATTAGTCACACAAAAGTGAAGAAAAACTACACACAAACAAAGGGCAAAGGGTTTCTGAGCTGACAGACGACTCTTGAAGGTTACAGCTGAGATGAGCTGTTGCAAACGATTTATTGAGTGTGCGTTTTCCTCCTGACAGTGTAAGAAGCAAAGGGGGAAACAGGAATATGCAAAAGACAATTGTTCTGTTTTAACTGCACACATTTAAATCAAGCCTGAGCTGCTATTATTATTACAATCAATCAAATCAATTAAAAGGCAACCGCAGTATCATTTACAAATTGCAAAATGTCGTCTATTAATTGAGTAGATCCACTCCTCCTGGCTTAAAGCAGATGTGTGTAACTAAGTCTGCATAGATGACCTATATTTCAACTCTACAGTATTCCAAAGTGAATATTTCTGTACTTTAATGTGTTCAATCTTCACTTTTCCTTCTGTAAAATACATCATTGTACAGAGATTCATACAAACAGTCAGGATTACTTGAGCTTTTACACACACAAAAAAATGGACACAAAAAGCACTTTATCTTACATTCAACTGGCCAATGAAGGACTTGCAGCAAGGTAGACATACAACATGTAAAGGAATCTGAGCAACACAACACAACATGGACTCGTCCAGCACACAGGCTCACTTAAACAGAAAGAAAAACATTATTTTGGATGAGTCAGTGTATCAGTGTGTTTGACACTGTGAGCATGAAATCACTTTCACGCCACCTGCTGGCACATACGCTCAAAAACACAATGGAAACTACAGATAGCTTAAATATGAGCACACACACACACGCAGGTTTGCACAGCTTCTTAAGTCATTCATTCGGACAGCCTTAACAACCTTACCTTAACCATAACCAGTTAATGCCCAATACAAACCTTAACCACAATTCAAATCATAGTCATAAACTGAACAAGTTCCTCAGGAATTAAATTCTACTTCATTAGGACCACGTTTTGGTTTCATGAGAACTACTGGTCCTGGCAAGGTCAGTGTTTATGCCAGAAAAGTACACACACACACACACACACACACACACACACACACACCCCCCCCCCCCCCAACACACACACACACACACACACATACACCGCACCATTTGAGATCAAGCAACATAGGTTACATTTTCACTTTCATGGGGCCCATGTTAACAATAACACATTTTCAAGGAAAGCAACTACATGTTCTCACACAAGGGGACAGATTGTCTTTTATCGTGTTGGACTGAGCAGGTGATTGAGTGATTTGTCTGTTAGTTACCAAACAAAGAGCCCGAGATCATTTATGTGTCTTGTTTGCAACTACATCATTAATGAATTGCTAGATATTATTGGAGCAAGTCTGTAAAATGCCACTCTCATAACAGGAATCAATTAGAGTGATTTACAAACTGTACTTGTTGAAGACATTTCATGAAACCTTTAAGGTGAAACGTCTTATTGCTACTGATGGTTTGCCCCCGTTTCTTTGGGATGAAAACATGAGTACGGTGATGTTTTCAAACTGTTCCTCTAACACGTCATTGCTGGGCATCACCGTTTCTTTACCAAATAAAGGTCCCGATCATCTTTATCCACTGGTACTCCAAAGGCAACATACTGTACTTCAAGGCAACATCACACATCAGTAAGTGATACAGCAGTAAAAGAGAACATCCTTAAAATATCTTTCATGACTTTGTACAAGTATTTCAAATATAACAAATTAAATAAAAAATACAATAAAATAGAAAATAAGACACCTGCAGAGAGGCAGCTGAAATGAGAGGAAATGACAGAGGCTTCCCACCGTATGAAAGAGTCGAGGTAAAACCGCCACCCTGTTATTGTTCTCTGACTGACAGACGTCATCTAAAATCATCATCATCATCATTGTTCGCTGTTTGCTCCCTGCGCAGTAGGTTTGCATGAGCAGGTGGTTTTTCAAGTAGCGGTTTTAACAAATTAAAAACGTACCGTATGTCTGTCTTAATGTGGCCCTGAGGCAAAGGCAATTCAATTGTTTGATGGCGGAAAGTTGAGTATGATGAGTTTTGACCTCACTGTGTGTTCCAAGTGATGCTCCATGATTATTTCAGTCTCTAGATGCCTCCACTTAGTTGGCCAGACAGATGTAAACACATGTTGAGTAAGTGCCATCGATGAAGTTGGACATTAAACGTTTGAACTAAATATTCCATGATTTTTCAGCTGTCCTCAAGTGTTCAGTGTTCTTCACGGTCTATTGTCTTTGGCCAAGGAGTGCATCATCCAGTTGACCTTGGTTTTCCAGCTCTCTCGCAGTGCTTCATTAAACTTCACTTTGAAATTCTTCAGTGCCTCTTCCTCTGATTTGCCCAAAGCTAAAGAATCCTTTTGGAGACAAGAACCAAATCAGTGTCAACAATCTTTCAGGAGCAGTATCATCATCACTACTGTCATATTGTCATACTGTCACTAACCTTTAGGTACTGGATGTCTTTGAAGGAGGTGAGCTCAGGCAGTCCCGCTGCCTTCATCATAGCAAAGAGGTTCACAAACAACGTCCCATTCCGACACAGGATCTTGTAAGCTCGCTCACAGTACTCCCTGAACCTGATGACATGACATGGACGCAACAGTAAGTCCTCAGCAACAAAACACAACTCCAGACAAGTAAACAAAACTAATTCACAAACACGATACCTCTCAAACTTCTCGCTGTTGTTTGTCCGTCCTTGCTGGATCACATGAACAAAGTCGTACGTCAGGATAAAAGGCACACGCTCTCTGTTGATCCCAAGTTTCCGCTTGAAGTTACCCAGGAAATGCCCAAAGTCAATGTGGAACAGCTGAGGGACAAAGGTTCACATTACTGTTCGGTAGTTTAAAAAAAAAAACCCACTGATTTCTAATTTGACAAAATAATCACCATAATTCATTTCTACGTTGTTGTTTAGTTAGAGACTCTATTGCAAACATTGACAAACCCATCAGTATGACATCATTTCAATTACAATTTCTACACTATTGACTTTGGCAGATGTGTTATGTGTTCTGACTAGAGCTGAAACGATTAATCGATGAATCAATTATTAATCGATTACTAAATTAATGGCCAACTATTTTGATAAGCTTTTTTCATGATTAAAACCAGATTTCTGATTGTTTCAGCTTCTTAAATGTGAATATTTTCTTTGTTTCTTTGCTCCACATAACAAAGAAATCATTCAAACTGAATCATTTCGGCTTGTGGACAAAACAAGACATTCGAGAACAACATCAACAAACACTGATCAACTTTTTTTATGCATTTTCTGACATTTTATGGACCCAACGATTAATCGATTAATCGTGAAAATAATCGGCAGATTAAATTATGATGAAAATAATCGGTAGTTGCAGCTCTATTTGAGATGTGGCTTTTTAAATCTAATCAGCCTCACGTGGTAGATTTCCACCCCAGAGCCACATGTGCTGTAAAAGCTCACCTGTCCGGTTTCCCTGATCATGATATTGTCATTGTGACGATCTCCGATGCCCAAGACATAAGTAGCTACACAGTAGCCAGCGCAGGACAGCGTGAACTCTTCTATTGCTTGATCGAGTGTGTCCCTGGGGACCAAAAGAAAGGGGGCAGTGAGACAAAGGTAGCTGGCATTACTACACATGCATCATTCAGTCACGAGGCAGGTTTCCCTTACTGTTTTATAAATCATTCACAGAGGAGTTCCTGTGGCCAATTAATGTTTGACCGCCGTGTCCTTTCACAGTCTAGACGTGCACAGGGTTCACGGTGTTAAGCTTTGACTAATTTTCTCCGCTCCTTTTTGGGAGCTGAAGCGTTTCAAGCTAATTACCTTCATGTACTCTCGTGCAGTCAGCTGGGCCTGTTCTGCCAACGTGACATACAAAGGCTTATTCATTAAATTGAACAGCTCTCATTCTTCAAGAAGCATTTTTGAATAGATGGGACCTTCAGACTGCCTGGCACCAAATAAATAAATATCTACTCTTATTTAATGTCGCTAAAGCTGCAGTCGCCCCCCATGCTCTTTCTTTGTCCTGGTCTGTCACACAATAAATGTTTTGATTTGAACAATTTCAGGTCCGGTCAAAGCATACATAACAGAAAAAAAGCCTTACACACACTTAAACATAGTGTTAACAAATAATGTTTTTTCAACTGAACCCACTTACATAAAAGAATCCTGCGAAAGTATCTTGGGAGCGTGGGATGAAATTAAAGCTGGTAGCTTGTTGTAATACTTGTTAACTAAAATATAACTGTCCCAATTTAGCATTTATTAGCAATGTAAACACTTAAAGGAATCACAACACAATATACTATAGTTAAAAACAGATTTCAATTTTTAAAAACATTAATATGGTTCTGTGGATGATTTTGTAAGTGCTCACAAAACATGACCAGAATTAGTGTAACATCTGTATTTACAACAAAGCTCTTGACATCTTCTCGCACTGGAGAGAAGACGGAGAAAGTTGACGAGCCCTTTAGACGTGAATTGGACAACAACTTAAAAGTAATAGATGGATAAAACTCTTTAAACTGCCTATGTGTGGACCGTTACAATAGAAGTCTTTCAACTAGACGGTGGTGAATTTGATTCCCGGCTCTGCTAGTCTACATGCCACTGTGTCCTTGGGTAAGAGCAATAGTGTAGTAGTACTGTAGTGTAAATCTATATGAATACAGACCAGTTTGATAGAACTTAGAATCAGACTCAATTGTACTCACTCAGGATTCTTAGACTTGAGCCAGTTGAGCAGGGCGTCCTTGTTGAAGGCAGCGGTAGCAGCGCTGTTGCTGTTGTTGCGCTGGATGTTGGCAATGGTGTCGGAGTTCTTCACGACCTCGATGAGCCCCATTTTGTTCCCAGTGGACAAACAGCCATATGGGATCATCCTGTCAGTGTGAGATAAAACTGACATCATCAGGTCTGTGTGGAGGGTTTGTTGAGAGCAAAAGGCAGGTGAAACTACTGCTCTGACTGTACCTGAGATCGAGACCTTCTTTTTTCCATAAAGTCTCCATGAGTTTGATCATCTGGAGGGTCAGCATGTCTTGTCGAAGGTCTAAAGGTGATGAGTGGCAAAGGTGAAATAGAAATTCTCTTTCCACAACTGCTTGTTCTACCTGTTCAACCTTCTAACGTTATGTGGTTACTGTATGTAACTGTGTGTTTGTGTGTGGCGATTCAGATGTTCTCGTATCTCACCATCTCCATTCTTGAAGATGATGCCCACCATTTCTCCTTGAGCCCAGTGGTTCTTGTACATCAACCAAATTGGCTTCATTTTGGAGTCCATGAATCTGCACTTATCTGTGCTGCAAGAGTAAAGAAAAAAAATACTTTTTTATGAACACTTACTAATCCTAAAAGTGTTTCAGGCACGTTGATGGACCTGTGTGTACTGTCAGGCCGAAACTGTAAGTAAAACTGGAGAAAGCACATGAAAGCGAAAGCAAAAACCTCCGCCAAAGCAACTCAAATTTAATAATTTCTTTCTTGGTCCATTAATTAAACATTTGAAGTTATGCTGCAGACAAACAGCCAACAACATGACTTCCTTGGGGAAGGTAAAAACAAAATATGGTGCCATGACTAAAGGAGGTTGGGGACAAAAAACGAATGTACATACACTACCGTTCAAAAATTTGGGGTCACTTAGAAATGTCCTTATTTTTGAAGGAAAAGCACTTTTTTCCAATGAATATAACATTAAATGAATCAGAAATACACTATACATTGGTAATGCGGTAAACGACTATTCTAGCTGCAAACGTCTGGTTTTTAATGGAATATATAAATATGTGATAATAATAAAAGTGTGAGTTTTAATGGAAAACACAAAACAATTGTATAGGTGACCCCAAACCTTTGAACAGCAGTGTATGACTCTTGATCCTCCCATGTAAGGTTTCCCATTGTGAAAGTTAGTGTAAAATTGTGCATAATTTGATTTGAAAAATGTGTCTAATTGCTAATGTTTCACAAATACATTATTTTGTAATTCAGTGGTAAAAATTCAGTTGATGAAATCAATTTATCTTGCTAAAAAAAGATTCTGATTCTGTAGGATTTATGTATTTGTGTCTGGTACTAACCAGATCTCAGCGAGGATGACGCTGGGGTTGAGCGGTGACAGAAGGTCGGACAGAGCCTCCAGGTACGACTCCTGTCTGATGCACAGCTTCAGGTCCTCGGCCGTCATCTTCTGGGAGCCGGACTTGACAAAGTCGCTCAGTGCCTTCATTTTGCTCAGAGCCTCGTTCTGTGGACAGAGTTTGAGGTTTAGCACAAAACAAATTCACACCTCTCTTGTACTCGGTGCCTGGGGTCTGTATCAGCACGTGAGATTACCTGTTTGGTTAGGAGCTTTATGTGGTGGATGTTTCCCCTGCAGTAGGCCTCCAAAATCAGGCCAAAGCGCAAAGTCACTGATGGCACGTGAATTTCTGACCTAAAATGCACACAAGTACTCTGGTCAAACAAAAGGCCTCGCGTACACAATGAACCGTGGGTTTTCTGATGGACTGCAGCTCACTTCAGATGCCAAAACAGAAAGTGTCCTATCCTCCTATTGGACAAAGCCCTCTCCAGCAGGAAGGTGGTGAGGTCACAGTCCAGGTAGGACTCGTACTTCAGGACCTGGACCAGCTGGATCAAATACTGTAGCAGCTCATCATCACTGTGCGGAGAGAAAATGATCAATAAACGCTTATCCTATTGTAAAGTTAAAAGACAAGAACATCTAATGTATATAAACCAGTGTACCTGAGCTTCCTGAGGCATCTGATAGTGAAAGAGCGGACAGCTGGGTCGGGAAAACTGTAGTCTAATAACTCTAATGCATGGATGGCAGGGAGGTCTGGCCAGTTCCTCAGCAGACTCACCATCTGGAGAAAATAATCAGTTATTTTATTCATTTATTTATGTAAAATGTGTGTTGAATGACAGATTGCTATTAAAGAACATGTGAAATTACTCAACAAAAAAATAAAAATAATGATCTGTGTCCATTGTGAATACCTAGAAGGTCTAGATTTAAATCCTTGTGTTTTGTAAAAAATCAAACTTGTAGCTCCTCCGTTCATACCTGAACTACATCTTCTCGCTTATTCCACTTGGTGATGAGGAGCAGCTTAGAGAGATTCTCTGGATAATGGTCACAAACTACAGCACGGAGCTTCCACAAGAGTTCCTTTTCGTCCTCAAAAAACTCTGTGTAGTTTTTGTTGTCCATGATTTCCTTGAGTTTCATGCTCTACAAGTAAATGTGATGACAAGTAAAGAAATTCATAAAGAATAAAAAAACACATGGTCAACAACAAGCAGCTGCTTTTTCCTGAGTTTTAGTTTTATATGTGAAGGTCCTACCTCTTCTTTAGTGGCAAACGATGCCTCACCATTCCTCTCGATGTAATTTATCTGGACATAAATGAACATTTTTGAACTCAGAGAATTAAAATAAATAAATATGTTTGTACTGAATATATGATGGCCTTTTAGAATAAGTACCTTGTCAAGGGGAGGGTAGTACAGAGGATGTGGTCGGATGTTGGGGAAACAAATGAGAAGCCCTGCAGCACTGTCCACATTGGGGTTTTTCTCGACTGTTCCCATCGGGTTCAGTAGCTCACTTTTGTCATCTGTGAACACAAAATGTTACACATAAAATGGTACATTTGAGCTGCTTTTATCTACTTACGCTACAGTACTGTGAGTAGTAGAAGAAGAAGAAGAAGAAACAAGTCTGGAAAATACCAGGAACAGACGGCCATGTGGACAAGAGGAACTCCCCGGTCTTGAGCTGGTCCTTGTAGTCAAACACCATGGTGTTCACCCAGGCTATGGGACAATCCTGAAAGGACAGAGAGAGACGATACGGGTTGGAAAAGGTTTGTTGATTCACGTTACAGACCAGTAAAGGGTTACAGAGACACTGTGGAGAGGAGGATTAAGATGCTCTTCATTATGGACAATGCCGAGCACCCACTCCACTCAAGTTTTTCTGATCTTTCAGCTTCTTAAAAGTGAATATTTTCTGGTTTCTTTGCTCCATATAACAACGAAATCATTAAAACAGTTGGTTTTTGGACAAAACAAGATAATCAACAGATTATTCGATTATGAAAATAACCTCTTGTACAGTTTATTATTGTACAATATTATGTTACAATGTTGTATTGTGTACATTGTTTTATGCAGTATGCATACATGCAGTATATATATACATATTATTGTATAATTATATGATAGAGTAAAGTGGGAGCAGGACCAAAAAAACTTTATGCTTCTGCTTGCTCCTTCTCGAATGCATAGTTTTTCTTTATTTTCTTTATTTTGTTTTGCTTGACAGAATTGCTGCTTTATTTTTGTGTTTTCGGATTATTATTATTATATTTTCTGTCCCAGTATGTTGTGTTTTTGACATAAATAAAAAATCAAATCAAATCAAATCAAACGCTAGCGTTTTATCTATGTACTTTACAGTTCACAGTTGACTATATATATTTTATTATTATTCTTTATACTCCTCATCCTTAAATGATGTACACACACTTTCATTTCATTCTATATCTGTATATTTTTACTCCATTTTATTCTATTTTTATTCTACACTCTAATTTCCCAGTTTGGGATAAATAAAGTACATATATTCTATTCTAAAATCATTGGGGAAATGGTGTCAATGTCTTTGAGTCTGAAAAGAAATAAAGAGAGTTGGTATAGTCGCCAATTGGTTAGGGCACATATCACATGGGCACATACGGTCCTCGGTTTGACGACAAGCCTGACTAACCATTTACTATGTCTCTCTCCTACTACACCCAGTTTCCTGTTTTTATTTCTCTGTCAATCAAATGAAACACAAACAATACTGAGCATATGGATGACCGAGCAAACAATCAACTAAACTATTTCAAAGTGTCTCTAACAAACTAGTTACAGTATAAAATAAGGCCTAGTCTGGATCAAATTAAATTATTTTGCTCTTTTCAGCAAGTAAAAACTCTTAAAGGCTTAAACACTTCATTATTAACTCTCTCATGCAAAACCATAATCTTTTATTTTGAAAATGTGAGGAATGCACATGGCAACTTTTTACTTTGTGTTAAATCACGGGTGTCAAACTCATTTTCACTGAGGGCCACATCAGCATAATGGTTACCCTCAAAGGGCCAGATGTAACTGTCATACAGAATAAACGTAACGAAATGTCACCAAATATAATGTAAAATAAAGGTAACTACTCCGTAACATATTGATAAATAACTTTCTGTATTTATTACTTATTTCACTTGTCGCATGATGCATATACAATGATACACTGCGATCTAGTGGCGGTGCCGTCACTTTGTGGGTACACTCTTAGAAATAAGGGTTCCAAAAAGGGTTCTTCTACAAGGGATGAGGTTCTACCTGGAACCATTTGCTTCTGAAAAACCCTTTCCCCAAGAAAGGGTTTTTCAAGGGTTCTTGGTAACAATAATGGTTCCAGAAAGATACATTTTGATCCAGAGAACCCTTTTAAACCCCTTTCCTGAATAAAGGGTTTTAAACCGTCTCTTAGTGGAACCCTCCAAAAGTGTTCCAGGTGGAACCTTTATATAAAGTTTCTACCTGGAGCCAAAAATGGTTCTCCTAGCAAGCCGAAGAACTTTATATGGTTCTACTTAGCACTTTTATTTTTACACGTGTGTTAAAATGTAAAGCTGCTCCTAATACTATACATGATCCTGACCCACGGTGTCAAGAATTTATCAAAATAAGGAAGCAGAACGTTTTTCAGAGAATGAAGAAGAGACTAGCACCACCCAATGTGTTTGAAAACGAAAGAAGCACGCTGAAAAAACTCTCTGATTAAAAATAGACGAGACGCATAAACAAGACTGACACAAAACCAGCTCCACTTCCAGCTCACTTTCTGCAGGACTTCTCTTACACACAAAGGAGAAGTAGCACAAAAGAGAGAAGTGGCCCAGAAAGCAGAAGCAGCCTCCAGTACCCGTAAAAGACACACCTGGGCACCGTGTTTGTTGATGTCGGCCCACAGACACTGCAACTCATCATAATAAAAGCTGCCAAGACCACAGCCACAGAAAAGGGGAATTCGTTGTTTTTCACTGTACTACAGTGTACAGGGGTGGCTCTTTACAGTGCAGAATTCAGATGATGCTGTTTCATCAATGAAACAGTGATCAAATATGATTTAAAAGCTAATAATCAAGGCTTTAAAGCTCTAAACCAGAACATTTACAAGAACTAATTATATCTTTGTTATTGATGATCACTCAGCAAATCACTTAGATAGATAGATAGAGAGAGATAGATAGATAGATAGATAGATAGATAGATAGATAGATAGATAGATAGATAGATAGATAGATAGATAGATAGATAGATAGATAGATAGATAGATAGATAGATAGATAGATAGATAGATAGATAGATAGATAGATAGATAGATAGAGAGATAGATAGAGAGAGAGAGAGAGACGGCAAGAGCTGCGATTGGTCCTCAGGACAGGCCGAGCTAAGCTGCTCTGTGCCGGCTCTCAGTGCGCTCCGGGCGTCCTGACAGAGGCGGAGCTGATCCCCGCCGATAACGCCGTTGCCGAACTATAAATACGTCATATCTTAACACACACAGCACATGTTTAGACTCTAAATGGCCAATTTCTCGCCTCAAATTATCTTAAAACTGCGTTCCGTGACACAGAAAAGTGAGAAACGGCCACTTTTTCAACAACAACAGTCTTTCTCTCTCTTTCTTTCTCGGACGCCATTGCTCACTGTAGCCAGAAGCACAACAACCTTGCGCAGCGACCCCTACTGATCGGGCGGGAAATTGCAGCGAGTGTCCGTCACCACGACGCAGAAGTATAAATGCTCGAGGCGTCTCCGTGGTGACGCAGACGGATAACGCATACGCAGTCGGAGAAGTATAATGTGGCCTTAAGTTCACGGCTGGACGGATGTTATCTTAAAGTTGTGTTATTTATCAGAAAAACAACGTCTGGTGAATGCAGCACATCAGGCACCACAACGTGTTGATATATTCATGTGGTAACCATGGTTAGCAGATTTGTTGCTCTGTGAATTATAAAATGTGAGCTGTGAAAGTAGCATAAAATTGCTCTGCAGTGTTTTTGGCTTCCACTCGTTACCGTGCTTAGTAATTGAAGAGTAAATTGAAATGTAAAATATTCTGAGAGCGGCCTGTTTCGAAACCTGACTGTGAGGATGATTTTAAAATTCCTTGAAAAGGCTCTCCAGTTCCTTCCTTCCTTGGAGTGATATACAGATAAAAGCAGCTGAAGCGGATGAGATGTTAACCGCAGCCTCGCCACTAAACACACTTGCACAACCAGAGGCAGCAGCAAACACACCCACACAAGCAGACACTGACTAAACGCACTACACACTCAAGAGGAAACGGCTCTGTTTGTGCATGCAAACAAGTTCACGCTCACACAAAGCCCTTACACCCACCCGCTCCATTGTAAGTTAACTAGCTGTCAGAATTTCTGCCGGACTCACCGCTCTCTTGTTCTTCTTTTTTGTGCCGCGGGGTTTCTTGGCTTTCTCAATGACTGCATAGAGCGCGAAGCACAGGCGGCCCATGCGAGGCAGGTCGGCCACGTTTATGTCAAACTCCAGCTTCTGATCCCACAGCGGCTCGGAGCACACCGTCACTTCCGAGCTCGTCACGACCTTACACAGCAGCTCGCTGCCATGGAAAAGACCGGCCTGCACCACAAGCTGGAGGGGGGAAACACACAGATGCACAGTAGGAGATTAGACGAAGGCCAAACGTGTGGTTTGGAAGCTGAATACTTTTCGCACATTTGTGAGGGAGATTGTTTGTGGAAGATGTGCAAACTTCACGAGATGATTCACAGTTTCCTGTGTCACTATGAGTCACGAAGGGTCTACACATTCATAATGTAAGCAGGCTGTGGCGCCTTTCAATGCTTTGCAGAGTGTGACATGATAAACAATCATTAGACTCAAAAGTCAATATTCTACTACCAATACGCTACTGCATTTTGTCTGAATTTACACTACCGTTCAAAAGTTTGGGGTCACTTAGAAATGTCCTTATTTTTGAAGGAAATTAATATAACATTAAATGAATCGGAAATACACTCTATACATTGTTAATGTGGTAAACGACGTCCGGTTTTTAATGCAATATGTACATAGGTGTATAGAGGCCCATTTCCAGCAACCATCTCTCCAGTGTTCTAATGGTACATTGTGTTTGCTAATCCTGTTAGAAGGCTATTGGATGATTAGGAAACCCTTGAAAACCCTTGTGCAATTATGTTAGCACAGCTGAAAATAGTTTTGCTGGTTCTTTGATGAAAGGGCAACATTATTATTTTGAATAAAAAGCATTATTTCTAATCTTGTCACTGTCTTGACTCTATTTTATATTCATTTTGAAACTCTTTTGATGAATAAAAGTGTGACTTTCAATGGAAAACACAAACGAATTGTATAGGTGACCCCAAATTTTTAACAGTAGTGTATATTTACAAAACCATGTATACGAGTGGTTATTTTCCCTCAGGGTGTGTTTTCAAACCAGCGCCTGATAATTATGTGACAGGACAAATTTGCCATGAGTCATGATGTGCTCTAAGGCAGCAGGCAGAAATGCACTCACACTTAATAACCCAACTAAACAGTAACTCGGTTAGTTATAAAACTGAGTCACCACCGCAGACAATCATTAACAGAGATCCCTACTTGACTTATCACTCTTTTTTATGTATGTGAAAATTGTTGACAGCAAAAAAAGAGAAAATAGATTTAACAAAAACAAAAAAAGGAAGAGAGTAAATAAGAAAACTTTTTTTTAATGAATGCAAACTGTTTTCAGAGAAATTATCTAACAAATCTATTTCGACACAGGTCACAACCTAACTGCAATAGCAACAAGACAAGAGAGCTGTATCGCCCTCAAAAAAAGAAGTGCATTGAAATCGAGAAAGACAGCATGAAGTGTCTCTTTTTTCTTAGAATCTAGGCCTCAGAATGAGACATAAAAAAACAGATAGGCCCTCCCCACTTCCTGTTTTGAAGTTTTAACCAACCGCCTTGATGAATTATGGGAAACGTGTGGTCTGGACCATGTGACAGTCCTATCATTTATATGTCAACCCCACAGTTCCTACAACTGAAATGAAGATATTGGTAAACAAACAAATGCCGCATTTCATTGAGCAGCAAATTGAGAGAAAACCCACGTAAAAAACCACACCAACCTTCATTCCTTCGTCTGCATTGACTCGGCTGGCCTGCAGCAGGTGAATGCAGAACGGCTCATTGATGGCCCACAGAGAAGCTGTGTTCTGCTGTAAAAAAAAAAAGAGAAAAAAGGAAGAAAGAAAATGATTTTGTGTTTTTAATTCATAGAATTTCATTGACAGCATTCACTGAAGTCTGCAGACTGTCACAAAACTGTTGCTAGAACTTCCTGTTTGGCAACGTATCAGAAGATAGACGCCAGGGAAGGAAGACTTTCAAAACATAAAGACAACAAGGAAGACACAGAGAGCTGCTCTGTTAATGAAAGACACCGTCCGCTGACCTCTTACCTTCCTCAGGGGCAGTGGAGGAGGTCTGGACAATGAACGACTCTTGAATACCTGGCTGCACATCCTGCCTTGTTCCTCCTGATACGCGCTGATGGTGGAGTGGTGCACCATGGTTAGATGTGGGTTTTGGCCGTTTCTCAAACACAAGCAAATGTACTGAAGTCAAAAAAAAAAAAAAGAGACAGAGACAGACAACAGGAGGGGTTTACTGGTACATTCATCTGTCAGTTGACCCACAGATATTTCCCAGTGTTCTGATAGCGCTGGTTAAGTCCTTGGGGCTGCTCATTTGCTGTAGGTTAATGCAGACAAAATCTCATTATGTTGTAGATGGACGCCGTTCCTTTCTGAAGGGCTGCGAGACAGATATGAGTCACTCCTGCTGGGGTCACAGGGTTTCACAATCATTAGTGGAGTCTCCTGCCACTAAAACCTGGACTCAACCTTACTCTTGATCTGACTTCAGCCGCCACGGTTTTACCCACACAGAGCAACACTGAACAGAAACTCATCCACTCGCACTGCAATAATAACACCGTCACTTCTAATTATTGTATCATAGTATAGAAAATAACTGATAGAAAACTGCAATAATTCAAAAAAAAAATTGTCCCTTTATGTCAAAGAAATCTCTTCAAATGTACTTGAACAAAATGTGACAAATTGTTTAAGTTAAATCCACAGAGTGACGCACTGTGTTGGTTAAAAAAATGAAAAGCTGTCTTCAAGATGCAACTCACATCTTCACCAGAAAAGAAAAATACAGCAGGTAGAGAAATCATGTTACATCCAGGGTAATATTTGCTCCGAGGCAAGTGTTCTTTGGCCCAATGGAAAGACTGAACTGTGAACTTACAGCACCTACTCATTCTGCTGTCTCACACTTAAACAAATATGATTAAGATGAACTCTAAGTATGCAAAGCTGCTGCAGAATGATTATCCTGACAGAGTAAAAAAAAACAACAATAAAATCTACTAAGACTCAAAGAAAAACACTGTGTGAAACAATAAAATATAAAAAAGGCGAAACTATGTGAACTCACTTTGAACTGACACAAGGGATGTTTCCCATAGATGAACTCCCAACTCCCGTTGATCTGTAAGGTGTAGTCCTCAGGCTCCTGCCGCACCGAGCGAAAGACAGTGGCCTTCTTTTTCAGGGCGCTCCTGATCAGAGCCATCGGGGGATCCTGAGGATCCTGCTGCAGCATGAAGCTTTCCTGTCAAAGTAACGGACAGCAGGATTCCAATTAAGGAGACGTCTTCACAGAAAATCAGACAGTTTTTCCTCTCTGCTCTCAGTGGACTTTGTTCCCAAGTGATGTTTTTGAAGGTGGTGTTTGTGGAGTGGGAGGGGGATTTCCAAAGGTGATCATATTTACTTAACACCATCCTCAGTTTTTCCAGTCCTAGCTGTTAGCTGCGTGGTTCCCTCCCGCTGCCCCATCATACCATAACACCTGATGTGATTTGGTCTTTATGAATATGACTCATAAAAATGACAAAACAGCACATCAACTCACGTCGCACGCCTCAAACTTGACGTTGATGAAAATCTTCTTGGTGTTTTTCGACTTTGAACTCCTACTGCACTGCGGCGGGGGGGAACACGGCTCAAGGTCGCATGGGAAGCTGTACTCCATCCACTGCTGCCACGGCAGCATCTGTTGGTCCTGAGCCTTCTCTTCGCAAAATGTGCGCATCTTGGTCCGAAACTCGTTCACCTCGTGGTTCTTCTGGGCCTCGAACTCATGAAGACCTGACGGAAAGACGTGACAGAATACACGTCAGTGTTTTTAACAGTGCCAACTCACAGCCCTCAATTACAGTTTGTTCATTCATTTGCACAAATAGTGCAAAAAACATCCAAAAGAATTAGACTATCAAGAATGTGGGGAGTCACTATGTTGAGCAACTAAACTATGAGCTTAGGTTCTAAGAAGCTCCTGGGATTATTACTGCTGCCGAAAATGATGATGCATTTGCCAGTCACAACTGACTTGAACGTAGTATAGAGGTGAATAATGATGTGAGGAGGAAGTGGCATGTTAGTCTGAAATTGTCATTTCAACACACTTCTTTGCATTCACTGTAACAATTCAAAGAAGCAGGATCCAGACCTGAGAAGAGCACTTCTTCTTTTATTCTTGGTAAACGCTCACAACACTAGAACCACCCCGGCTGCTCACCTTTGCCAATTAGCAGGCTGATTTGCGTGTTGGTGAGTTTCTCCACCCGGTCGCCCTGCCTGCCCACCAGTCTCAGAACACACATGAAAGGCTGCACGTCGCTGATACGCCTCGATTCTTCCTCCAGCTCCTCCCGCTCTGCCGTCTGGTTGATGCAGGTGAAGACGTACGCGTCTGGATCGCCCAGTGCACTGAACAGGGCCTCACTTTTGGCATTTTTCCACACCATCTGGATTGAGAAGGCATGCAATGGCTAATTGATTATTAAGTGATTACTGAATAATGCAACAGCGATAGGCACTTTGATAATCCATTTATGCGTTTAAGCAGGGCTTTAGTGTAACATTTGACACACTTCTTGGCTTAGTTACTCCACATCTGCACACTCTTCTCCTGAAACTGCCTGAACTGATTTCACTGGGAGCCTTTCGTTCTCTTCTTTTAGACACACAACAAGGAACCAGTAAACAGTGCCAATGTTTTTAATTTGTTACTGTGACCTCAATTTTCAACTTTAAATGTCAAGCGAACTTTCAACACTTTTACATTATTGTCATGTGCTGCTGGCCTCTTGGCCAGGTCACCCTTGGAAGAGAGATTTCAATCTCAATGGGTTTCTACCCGGGTTAACCCTTTAACACCGAGGGTATAATTACTAATGTTTGCATTGCCGTAAATAAAAAAAATATTAAAGGTGAGAAGTCGCACGTCATGTGGCTATTACGATAATTCCACTCGCGATGTTGCAGGAACCCGGCGAATCAGCGTCTTGGAAAAAACGTTTCCAATTTTTGAAATTGAGACATTAAGACTCAAACAAATGTTATTTTAAATATATGTTATACTTTTCACATTTAAAATGCAAAATCACGCAAAATCTGGTGTACTTTATTTAGAGTTTAGGGTTTTTTCTAAATAAAACTTTTGATTATTATTATTATTTTTATTTTAAATACACTATTTTAACATGCAGTGCCACATGGAAAAATGGAAAAATGGACAAAAGCACTTCTTCTGGCTCCATTTATGGTTAAAATACATCTTGAGGCTAAAGGTTAAATAAAATTAGAATACAATTACATGTGAAAACGTTGGTTTCTGAATAAACAAAGCAGATTAATGGTTATTAAAAGCAGTCATTAGTTTTAGCCACAGTTGTGAGAACAAAGTGTGAAGTGCACATTCTTTGCGCATGTTAAGTGTAAGCCTTAAGGGTCATATGAAAGCATGCTTTATTAAGGAAACAGTGGTGCAAAACACTCGGGTCTGTGTTTCTATTACTAAGTGAGACACAACTGTCATCTAAAGCTTTGTTGAACAACAACACATTTGTCCCCCTCTTGATTTCTGGGACTGTGACCCCGCCATCCCCCCCAGAATTTTATTTTTCTCTGAAAATTCCTTGTGAATCACTCAAGACTGGAAAGACTTTTAATCTCTTAATCATCTTAACAGCTTCTCAGAGTATCATTACTTAACAGAGCTAAATCAAACAGCCTGGAGTGGCAGAACTGTTGGCATAGAAACTGGCACATTCACGCTGAACAGCAGATCTGCTTCAGCGCAGAGCGGACTGTCTGTGTCTGTGCGAGGCAGAGGAAAGCTGCAGCTCCTCCGTCTCAAAATTTCAAGATGAATGAGACGGCGCATTGTTCAGACTGTGCAGTGTTTTAATTAGTCTAATGCCTTAAGGAAATATTAAATCAACCAATTTGTTTAAAAGGGTATTGAATACATATTGTAAATAACAACAGCAACTGAGGTCACGACATGGCACTGCAGTCAGTGCATTAGAAATACAGTGTTTTATTATAATAGAGGAACACGCCGCCTCTGTGGGACATCTACATTCATCAGACGACAAAAAGAAACACAAGGGGACGTGAGCCGACGTACCTTTTTGATGTTTTTGATGGTTTCATTTCGAGACACGGGGAATTTGAGGAAGATCCCATTTGGCAGCAGGAAGTCCATGGTGATCTCCTGGACACCCTCCTTCCCCCATTCCTCCTGCATCCCATACTTCCCTGGGGGCATGGTGACAGCCTCTCATTTACCGTCAGCTCCTCTGCTGCTCACCAGAACACAAGCCGGGCCCATCCACCCAGAGGAGGAAACACAGCCAGGGTTAATATGTTCTCTATTAACATGTGTTTACTGTACACGAGACACCGAGTGATACATCTTTGCACGACTGAGCGTTGAAATCAGAGAAGCGCCAGCAGGGTGTGTATGACAGGAATGAATACAATGATTGATAAACAGTAGCCTGCAGTTGGTTGCATTAGCTCCCACCTTCATCTCCTCCATCGTCCACCACTGTGTTATAAATAAGTTATTGAATTTTGCGAAATTCAATAACTCCCGAGTCCTGTTGTAGGTCTATAATTTGCATTGTGCAGATTTAACTCGCACACTTTCATTTTAACACACAAGTAGAAGTGCAACCAGTTCTCAGGGGTTAAATCAGGTGAATACGCACAACAAGGAACTTCATTTGACTGGAATATATAAAAGCACTAGACAGGGGGAAAAAAAGAAAAGAAAAACATGTAAGCATGTCCTACAAGTATGTCCTGTAATTTCCCCCGACTGTGCAGAGAGAAAACAACAACACACTTGAGTGTGTGCATGTACAGTGTGTGTGTGTGTGTGTGCCAGTTGTTTTTTTCTTAAAGTAATTTGACACTATTGATTTTAGTAAGAGAACACTTGCTATGCATGAGGTGCATTGTCTGTAGCTTAATATCAATGTTCAATGTAGTGTGTAAGATAGATAGATAGATAGATAGATAGATAGATAGATAGATAGATAGATAGATAGATAGATAGATAGATAGATAGATAGATAGAATTTATTGTTATATTATCTTTAAAATATAACTCAGTTAAGCCAACAGTGCTAAGCAACATAAAAACACTTTGCACACACCACGTTCACGTGTTTGTGTAGGGTGTCATTTTAAATTTAAGTGTTAAAAACGGAATCTTTCAACAGTTATAATACACATGTATACTCTGAAACAGGGTGATAAAAGCATACAAAACAGAAGATAGTAGTCTACAAAGCCAGCAGCAGACAGGTTTTATCAAGTAATATCGTGATATGCGAGAGTAAAAAATGCAAATGTCATGAAGGGAAAGAGCTGAATCAACCTGTTGGTGCAGACAGTTGACGGACAGCTCATCTATCTCTTCATGGTGGTGTCGCGGTGAAGATGGAGGCTCCTCTCACCATCTTCACCCTGACGTGTCCCGCTCCCCCGGCGGCGGCGGCGGCTGTGGGCTGCGGAGCGACCCGTCGAGTGAGGGTGAGGAGTTACGGAGTCACGCGGCTCTGTCAACGGTTCATGTGAGAGTGAAGCGGCGAGAAGCGTCGCTGAAGCCCGGCGTTCCGGTCAGACTGACAGGCGGCGGTGTGTTGTGGCTCTGAGCGGCTGCGCTCTGACTAGTACCTCTGCCGGGCCAAGGGACCGTCTCCCAAAAAGTTCACTGCGATAAAGACGCAAAGTGAAAGTGGATTCGTCTCTGTGTAGGCCCCGCCCCCAAGTCACCCTCAGCACTTTTATATGGGGAACTGTAAAGCTCGAGTGAAGGGCTATTCAACTAAAATGTCTTTTAGTTTTAGCTTTTCCAGCCAGTGGGCCGGTAAACCCCTGTACTACTATTTTGTGTTGCATGTACAGTAAACATATACAAATAGATACAAAATGTTTTCAATTATTTAGCACTTATTTATGGAAATAGCTGCTACTTTTGTGCTAAAAAGGTAAGTAACAAAACCACCAACATTAAGGTACAATACAATTTGCGTATAGTGCAAAAAGGTTACAGTTACAGTACCACCAACATTTGGGTATAACAGTCACAATTGGCTCTTACAAAATTAGACGTAACAATATAAACAACATTAAGGTGCAATGGCCACAAAAGGCTATTTTTGCAGAAATATAAGTAACAGTATCAGTAATATTCAGGTACAACTGCTACAGTTGGCTCTTAGTGCAAAAAATTAAAGTTACAGTACCAATAAGACACAGGTCAGCTACAGTTGGATCATAGTGCAAAATATTCTGGTACATACATAGACTGCCTACGATTACAGCTGTACTAGTATTTGCCAAAAAGGGACGCAAAGTATTACAAAGTATTGCGAAGTGTCGCAAAGTGTCAGAAATAGGCGAAGCTATGATTTTATTGGCTTTTTAATAATACATTCATTATTTATGGGTTAATGGGCCACGGGCCGGTCCACATTGCTTGAAGGGCCAGATCTGGCCCCCGGGCCTTAAGTTGAATAGCCTTGCTCTAGTGTTAAAAGGGTTTATTATACCATGTGTATGTCTGTGTAAAAGCACTTTAACATAAAAAAAAAAAAAAAAATTTGGAATTGGAAGTAGCATTTAGCTCTGTTAGGTTGCTGTTACGGTCTCCCTTAGATAATTCAGAAATGGCTTAAAAGGAGACAGAGGGACACCACAAGTTGAAACCAATTGTCATTAGTTTTTATTAACTAAAATGACATTATTTCAAAATAAAGTAACAAAGGAAAAGGGTTGGAGATCCCAGCAAAAAGTACCAAAAAGGTGGCATCAGAGCGGACCCAGCATGTCCCCAAAAGAAAAAGAACCATCACTAACTAATGAACAAAAACAAACAGAGGAGGGAGGAAAATACTAAAGACAGCCCTTCAGCTTGCTGGCCACTCTCACCCTCTTTTATTTTATTTTATTTATCCCTTATTTAGTCAGGAAGGTCCTGTTGAGGTACAAGATCTCTTCTTCCAGGGAGTCCTGGTCAAGATGGCTGCACAAATAGCTACAGAAACGAGACAATTACAGAAATAAAACTGACAGAACAGGACAGGAGATCATTAACCTTTTAAGGTGCGCACCAAGAAAAAAGCAAAAGCATTTTTTATTATTTTATTTTATTCACTTATGATAACAATAACGTGAAATTAGACCCTACAGTATTTAAGATTCAGGCCTCTACCAAACCTCTGTTCATAATAAACCTGGTTTGCATGATTCATAATGTACAACATTCAGAGCAAGTGACATTAAGGCTGAATCCCAATTCCACCCCTTAGCCCTGAGTTCAGCTTGATGCATTTTTCAATGAGATATAGTGACTTAAAGTGTGGTCAACCAAATGGTTGAGTAGTACCTTAAAGGGTTAAAAGAGAGTAAAGGTTCTGGAAAACAACATGATTCTTTTGTGACAGTCCATAAAATGCCTTGTGCTTAAAGAAGTTAGTGTCTGTAGTGAAATTTAATAAATTCAGAGTTATATCTGGGAATTTAAATAAAGTGGCGTGGTAGACCTGGTGCTGTAGTTGCTGATGCAGTATGATGAGAAGACAGGCTAGAAATCTCTCTGGTTTCACTTGTTTTCCTCCCCCTTTTTAAACTTCCCACCCCATGATGACGTCTACACTCCTCCACTCACAGTGCAGGGATGCAATGACTGAAATGAAGCACAGATGAGTGGAGAAGAAAAAGAGAGAGAAGCTGTAAGCAGCCACAGACTAACAGTTGAAAAGAACAAAAAACAAATTTACAAAGCGATCGGATCTGTACCACAGATCCACCCTTGGTAAAAGTGCCCTGAGAATAATACACAACCCCTTATATGAACATCCTGGGTGTGTGTGCTAATAGGCCACATATTCAGACTTTACAAACAGTTTTTTTCCTCTTCTTAAGTGCCGTTGAGTGAAACTTATGATTTATTTTCTATCTCATTGTTTGGCAGTGACATAAAGTAGCTGTAATTGTGCAAAAGCTCTTTCATTTTTGTTGATAACAATGAGCCAAGCAAACTTTGAACTGTCATATTCAACTGCATATTTCCAAATGTCACAAATTCAATCAGATCTTAAACATTTTGAGTACTTTTTGAAAGAAATCGAAAAAACAATCATCAGATTGTCCAGGTTTTTCTGGGAAATAAAGGACATAAGACACACTATTTGCACATTCTTATAGCCTCTTATAATATACATTCTTACATAGTGATGGGGAAAAAAGCACAGTGTTCTAAGGGTTAAAGAAGACCTGAATCTATACATTCCATCCTATACCTCACAGACTTCACGTTTTGACCCGGTGTTTATCCTTTTGCTTCCTCCATTTCATTTCTGTATTATGTTGTGCAAGAATTTGTTTAGTAGTAATAGGTAAGTACTATTGTACTATTTGCATATTTGTAATAAGATAGACAAGAAATGATGGCACATATGAGTGGACAATTGCCAGGTGGTATTATCCTACAGATGGCTTTTTTTTTTTGCAGGTGAACTTTAATTGCATATCTCAGGAGGCTTCAAAACAGGAGCAAGTTTTGCATTCGGAAAAATACGCCAGTTTTTTTCTGTGGCTGCAATGTTTACTGAGGACATTAGAATTGTGCTAAAGCTGCAGACAATTAACAAAATGTATCACATCATCTCATGTTATTAAGATCACCTTTTAAATATTTGGGGTGCAATAATACAAGGCATGACTAATTTCTTCTTTTGTTTTTCCTTTGCCATGTTTCAAAACTGCAGCTTTGGCCCCTGACAGACCAGCACTGTCATAGTTTCAAAGGTTTGGTATATTATTAGTTCCCATCTTCAGAGAATCTCAACCACTGTAACATGATTGTGTTTAATTTTAGTTTTTTTAAAAACAGTTTAGATTGTGCACAAGGTATCTTGCAATGTTAAAAAAAATCCTGTTGATAGCCAACGAGACAGAACCAATAATATAATCTATTTGGTTGAGCTAAAATAAAAAAAATTAAATTAAATTTTTTCTTTAAATAGATAACTCAACTTCCCAGATAAATAAAGGATGACATAAATGTAAAGTCTTCAGAGCATTAAGATGCCAATGACCGTAAACAAACTCTTGAACAAGAAACCAATCTCACTTGAGCTGCACAGGAACACAAACCGCAGTAGTAGAAAGGGGAAATTGCGGGGCCAACATATACAACATGACACTACAACTCTACTCTCAGCTTTTTTTTTTTTTATAAATAATGCACATTTGACTTATTTAACAGGGCATGGTTATACTTAGGAAAAATATATTTCAGGTCAACTAAAATATATATATATTTTTTTTTTCTTACATGTTTGTTATTGTGTGTTATTTTCAGTTTGTTTTGCAGGTGTAGAAACCCTGACGGACCTGAAAACTCTGGTTTCCTGTTGAATTGTGTCAAATTAGATGTGTCGGCTTCGGGTCTTGTACTCACGACACGATGCCTGTGAGAGCGCTTTCGAACCAGCTGGTGAAAACAGGAAGATTGTGCAGAAGAGAAACTTATGGTGAGAGCTGCAGACTCCAAGTCCCCCGCCGAACAGTTACACAAACATTTATAACTGTAAGCCACATAGTCCCATTGAACAGTTTGTCAGTTGCGTGTGTGGTATTAATGGCAACCAAGAAAACTCAGCTAATAGGTCATTAAGGGACGCAAGGAAATAAACAACAGTTCAGAGAATTACCTTTTCATGTATTGGGCAATTCGAAAATAAAAAAAAGAGTTTGACTAGTAGGTCACTCAAAGTCATAACCAGGCAACTGAAAGACGGAAAACACGCCCGTCTATATGTTGACGTTTTCCAGAGTAACATCTTACCATTTGGAAATCATGGTGGAGAGATGCCCAGCTGATTAAAGACTTGTTATTTAGTTCACATGACTACCATAAGACACCCAAGCAATTGTTATTCAGTAAATATGATTCAAATGGCTGAATACAGAATTCTTAATACAAATTTGACAACAGAATTATTTAGACACATCAGCGATTAAGACAATTAAATTCAAGTAAAATCTGAGTATCCCTCTCACTTTAAGAGAGTTATATTTATCTAAATCCACCAAAGTATTTTGGTTTTGGTCCTGGACTACTTGGTCAGTAATGCACATAAAGTTGCATCTCCTTTTTCAAACTATGGCAACACATGAGACACATGACTTCTGTTTCAACTCGGTGACGAACATTAGATTGAGATGTTCAGCAAAGAACATCAACTCGAATGTAAAAAAGGAAAAGCACTGTAGAAGAAATTAAGCTACAATGTGCCGCCTTTGCCAGAAGGGGGCGATGTTTGCAAAGCTTGTTTTCCACCTGCATCCCACTGAACACAGAACAACTAGAAATGTAACACTTTATTCAAAAAAGTATTGGTCCACATGAAACAATCCCACATTGTTTCTTACAATCACTCAGACCAAAACAGCTTTTGCAGACAAACATTGGCATCAGTGAACACAATAACAACCCTTCAAACCATTAGTGAGAATATTAACACAGTATGTCAAACTTCATGGCGAAGAAGCAACATAAAGGTGACGTGAAAGCACACACAGACACAGCTGCAAAGGTACAGTAATACACTTCTGACAATAAATACATATTCATACAGATAAATGAGATTTGTCTCATTCAGCATAATAACAATGAAGCGGCAACAGGAAGTTAATAATGTGTACGTGTGAACAGATTACAGCAGTGTGGGCAAACGACAAAATTAAAAAATAAAAGACACGTGTATGGGAAGCTGATAGGGTCACATTTCGTCTGAAAAAACAAGCGCATGGCGATGAAGTGGGACGAGGCAGTGTACATGCCGTCACACACCTGGAGCGCGGGAGGCGTGGTCGACCCGTCAAATCTGACAGAACGATCACGCCTCTGCAACAGCAGCTGATAAGGCATGTCACCACCTCACGTCAGGTGACAGCTCTCAGGTAGGCGGAAGATACACGCCGAAACTGGTTAACAGGGTAAAGGAATACTTCCTGAACCAAAAAAACGAAGTTCAATCGGTCGACACAATGAACACATTCACAACGCATAATTCATCATGGCTGAAAGAACAGACACATTTGAACACGATCTTTCAATTCATGAGCTTCATCAAAGAAGAAATAAACATATGCCAGGTTACACGTCGCCACATACAAATTTCATACCCAGTCTGTCGATAAGTTATAATTGCTTTCACAACTATTATTCATAGCCTAAGACATTTTGACAGTTTTTGTCCTTCAGTGTTAGTTTTTTTTTCTTTCTTTTTTTTTTACTACATCCACTTCAGTAATTGTACTGTACTTTAAAATCAAGTACATGGTTATTCATCAATGCAAAACTTTTCATGAAAAAAAAACACCAACAATACCGACATACAATATTCTACATTGGAAATGCTGTAACCTGTTCACACACGTACACATTTATAACTTCCTGTAGACAATTGCCACTTTTCCACGACATGGTCCTGCCTCGCCTCAACTCTACACAGTTTAGGATGGTTTTCCATTACAATATAGCACCTCATCAATGTGGGCGGAGTCAGCCCAGCACGTCTGCATGAAACTGCCGTGAATGCATTTTATACTCGACACGCACAAATTTGTGTCTTGTAAAGCGGTTATTTTCAGTGTACCGAATCATTAGAATCAGTTAATTAAAAAGATTTGTTCACATAATGGTTCAGTATTTTCTGTATGACCGGAGCACAGACTCTGCCCGACAGTCACTGAACTGATTGAACGGCTTGATTCTTGTGTCGGACGCCTATTCCAGTGTTGGCACTCTGACCAATCAGTGGCGGGCAGTCTGACGACGTCACGTATAGTGTGGGCTCAGCTCGCTTGAAACCTCGCCGAAGCCGGTACAAATTTTCCAATGGAAAAGCAAAAAAGAAAAAAAAAAAAAAACTCCAGTGCCGTACTGAGGCGAATTGGGACCATGTAGTGGAAAAGCAGTTCAGCGTCAACACAAATAATCAAACATGCTCTACATTACTAATACTACATTTTCAAATCATAGATATGATTTTAGACAGTCATGATTCAGCACAAAAAAAAAAAAAAAAAAGAAGAAGATAAAAGT
Source organism: Microchirus variegatus (assembly GCF_963457635.1). Taxonomy (NCBI): domain Eukaryota; kingdom Metazoa; phylum Chordata; class Actinopteri; order Pleuronectiformes; family Soleidae; genus Microchirus; species Microchirus variegatus. The sequence goes on from NC_139810.1 coordinate 19,925,876, forward strand.
GCAAAAAAATTTACATTTGAAGTTGTGCGAAATGTCTGTAAATACACTCATAAATTATAAATATAATTTTTTGATATTGCACCATAGGAGTTTTGCTCCGTACAAATTAATCCATGAAAATCAGAGACGGAGAATTAACCTTTTCTGTTTTAACTGTGACTTTTGGTGTGAGATGTAAATGACCACAATATTAAAAATGTTAAATGTAAACGGTATTTCAAAGAATAGACAGGAGGATGCGACCTGACAATCTGTCCCCACTGAATACACAGACGGGTCACAAATGAAAGGAAAAACCTAATAAATGAGGTGAAACATGCACCTTATTAAGACACCATCATCATTTGGAGTATTAGGGAACACTAATTGATCTTTCAACATTTTCTGGACCAAAAAAAAATTATAATGAAAATAATCGTTAGTTGCAAACCTAATTACAACGTACATTTCTGTACGAATTTCAAAAATGCAAAAAGGAACTACAAACCAGAAAAATAACTTGCTACTTAATGCATCCCAATGTTGGAGCACACCAGATTTTTGAAAATGCACTTAATTTCCTCAAAGAGAGACAAGGGCCTTCATTTGTCTTACATATTTTGGACAGACTTATGTTAGAGACAAAGTCCTGTCTCAACTGCTTGGATCCCTCATTCATGCAAGCTTCAACAATGTTGGTGTCTTATCTAAATAAACATAATGGCCATTTCCACAGAACCAGTTCACGACTAATCCAAAAGCAGAAAAATATCTTCAAATAGTCAAAAACCACACATTTCAGAGCAGTATTTGATGTTAAACATTGATTTTTCTTGCATCTTCAACAAAAGGGAGGTATTGTTGTCAAAAACAATCAGCAGCTGACATTTTTTTTATTAAAGGGCCAAGAAACAAGCAACTGCCTTACTGTTGATGCTTTCTGGCACTTTCTAAACAAGGATCATGATGACAGCATCTGACCCATTTAAAGTTCATGTCCAGTAGTGGTACATACACAAGTAGGTGAGGAACAGGTTGGCAGCCAGGCTGACAGATAAAATCCCCGGAAAGATGAGACGCTTGAATATACCTGGAGACACATAGGAAGAAGCACATTATTGTCACGACAATGATCATTAAAATGCTGTTTTTAATGCATACGTTACAGTTATGTTTCTCTGAGGCAACATATTTCTCCTTCAGAAATGTTTGGGGCCTCAGTTGGTTTAAAATTCAACAACACTGGTAAAATGCAAATAATGAGGTTCTGCAAGTACACACAGTCCCAGCCATAACAACAAAATTAGATTTATAAAATAAAAAAATAAATAAAAAATACACAATGGTACAGAATTGGCATAATAATTTCTTCCAGTTTTTCCGTTTTCAGCCTTGTGTTTCTGATTTTCAACAATTTTCATTTCGGTGCGTCCCTAAAGAATAGATTTTAAAAAAATATATTTTTTTAAAAAACTGATACATTTTTTTTTTTTTTAATCTCAGTAACCGATTCCTACATAGCCCCAGACTCAAAACACTAATTCATGGACACGAAATATGAATCAATTAGTTCTCACTAAATTGGTATAAAGTGAACGCAAATTTAATAATATTAATGACATTCTTATGAATTACAGATAGAGCTGCACAAGTAAAGCGAGCAAAGAGGGTCAACGCTTCTGGATGGTCAGGGACAGTGTGATTGAGTTTTATTTTAGGATGAGAATTAGTTACAAAGACATTCTCAACGCCTGGTGTTGCAAGTGACGTGTTCAAGGTAGTTATCCCCCACGACAGGATTTGTGTCATCTGCTGCAGGAGCGCACTGCGTGCATTCAGGAGGCAGGATTATGCTGCTACCTGTGAAGTAACTTTGCTTTTAATATTTTGTTTAAATGTCTCACGCCAATAATGATTCCTTGCGACTCAATCACGCCATCTCTGTCCATCCCCAAGCTTCAGCCCTCTTCGCTCGCTTTATGCTCTCCCAGTAAGTCATGAGAATGTTATTAATATTATTAATTTCCAGCACTTATAAAAAAGCTGCACAACCATACAAATAAACTCATAAGCTGGAAAGGAACAAAGCTCGAGAGAATAAATTAAACCAAAGGCAATGCTTATTAAAATAACACTTTGACTCAAGTATTCACGATTTTGGAGTTCATTTGGTGCGATTTCGGATATTATTTTGCGCCAGGATGAGTGCGTTTGTCATCGCAAGATGCGTAATGTCACGTGACCTTTCAAGACGTGCATGCCTAAGCATCGTTGTTTTGAACAAACTCGGGGAGGAAAATAAAAACATTCATGCATACTTTTTGCAGTTAAAGTCTATGGACAAAATGTAACTCATGAAATTGCAATTAAGACTTTTTAATACTTTTTAAGAACCCGCAGACACCCCGAAGGACGAGAATCTAATGTATTGGTTACATGAAAATGAATGTTTTCTTTTTGGATTTTTTACATCCCTGTTATATACTCTTACCTTTTGAGGGAGCAGTGCTCTCCGGCGTCTGTGTTGTAGTGCCAACCACGCACGAGGATGAGCCCGAGGAGCTGGCCCTCTCACTCTTCTCTTCCTTATCAATCACACTGCCATGTCTCAAACTCAAATCTGCAACCAGGGACATGATTCACTGAATCAGCCACATCATATATATGACACCATCTAAACATCAAAATAACAATTCTGTAATATATATATGACTTGTATGCTTTACTCCATCAGGTGAAGTGGTAGTATTTAGTAACACCGCAGACCCTCAACAATGCATATTTAACAGAGTATAACATCATGTGTACCAACCATTTTGGCTTTGGAAAGGGGAAATGTCGGGTGAAAAACGGCCACTGTAAATGGGAGAGTCGGGTCCAACAGTAGAATATGATGGAGATGCGGGTGGGGTTGAGAAGAGCTTGGGTTCTGGATCTGGACAGAAATGCCACTGTTTCTGGCTGCTGATATTGAGGCGAGCCGGGCTGATGAGAGGACGGCGCCTGGCCGACTCGGAGCTGGATGTACACGACCCAGCGATTGAAGGGGTGGGAGAGTGACTCGGGGACGACGGGTGGCTCCAAGACTTCAGTGAAAAGTAGTCTGTGGGGACGAAAAGGAATCATGAAATGGGTCAAACAATGGTTTTGGTTCAAGCCAAGTGGGAAATCAGTGATTTATAGGAAAATATAGGAAAGGTGGAGTTTTAATACCGGAGGGTGGGGAGTCTTTATATTGAGAGGTTGGTCTACTTCCACTAAAGAGGTAACCAGAATCTGAAAATAAAAACAACATTCATCACAAATGGTTAGCGTCAGCCAGTTTGTCCAAGCCTGACTTTCATCTGCCCCGGCTGAAACCTAAGACAAATGATTTGAATCGAGTTATTACAACACAAATAAGCCACGCAGAATGACTTGTGTTACCTGTCCTTTTGATGGAAGGGATGGTGCCAAGGCAGAGGGTTCTGCTCAACCGTCCAGGCAGAGAGGACGGAGAATCGCTGCATTTGTGACGACTCTGTTGGCAGCTGATGAGTTTGGAAAGATTTGGGGGTGGAGTGGGGATGAAGGACTCTGTCAGGTCAGGAAAGAGCAGAGGAGGCTGGCTGTTGAATGTAGGAGCTGAAGAGCTGCCTGCAAGGTATCTGCAACACAAGAGCAACATGACTCTACATGACCAGACAATAAACAAAATCAAATCTATTAAAAAAAGGGTTTTAAAACCCAGAGAAATCTGACAAAGTTTCTGAGGTCAAGCCTGGGCACAAATGTTCTACCACACATCTCTGATATCTATTTAATGAAAGCACTTGAAGAAAGGCAGCAGTGTATAATAAAGTGGTCAGTAAAAAGCAGCTGCAGCTGTTAGACAACACACGACGGCACAACTGCCAAGAGAACAGGTACAGGGGAAACACTGCCCAGTGACACAGCTCCACATTCATATATTTTCACAATGCAACCTTCCTTCCCTACAGAATCAAGCCTAGGTCTATATGAATTGATAAACTATACTGCATTAACCCTGTTGCTGCAGTTAAACCAGGCATGAACAAACAAGTGGAGTGTGTGTGTGTGGAAACAAACAAACAAACCCCAGAAGGCATGTCTTTTCACCAGTTCTTTATTACATTACATGCACAACAAGCAATTCTACAAGGTGTTAAACTGGAGCTTCAATTCTATAACAAGACACCCAACTTCAGCATTTAGAGCAGCCAAAAAAACATTTTGCACTGGGTCTATTGCTGGAAGCCATTCAGGCTGGACGACGCTGTCATGTCTGAGGAGACAGAATGTGTAGCAACTGATCAACGTAATATTTAAATAGCATAATTATCCTATATCTTAGAGTTACAGATTGATGCTTTAAAAAGGTGGAGTAAGCAATTCTAATTACATATTCTTTACTAAATTCAGGGAATATCTCCTTGGACTGTTAGCTATCCCTCCTGTGTGGCTTGAACCGATATTGTACAACACTATTCCAGTCAATCGACACCAGGCACCAGGGGGCATTCATGTACATGCACAGGTTAGAGGAGCTTAAAGAATGGGGGGGGGGGGGGGGGGGTAATGGGAGTGAGAGACAGTATATATGGCACATGCTAAAAGTTTAGCATCTGTGTGCATTTGTTTTACAGCTCACACACACATAGATGGATTGATAATGTGAAATTATATGCCAGTTACAATTTGTTAGCTCAACATAAAAAAAATAAAAATAAAGCTGTGCTTCTGAAGGAGGAGAAGGGGAGGAATCGTTTTGTTGTTGGGTTCAAATATCACATATTTTTGTTTACTCAACCTTTAACCTGTTAAGTACCACAATTGTTAATATTCAGAGCTTCAAAGATTCACACACACACACACACACACATTACAGTCACATTCTGGATCTCTAGAACAACACAGGACAGCTTATTTAGGATTATAATAAAGAAAATTATTTTCTCCATTTGTAAAAAAGGTAGTTCTATAGTCACGATTAAAATACCACAAAATGATTGTGGCAATAGTATAATTTGTTTTACATTTGTGTTTGTAACAGACAAGTTGGAATAATAGTGCCATTTGTAGGATAACAATAAAAAAATCTGATAAATTCAGGAATATTCTATAATATAAACAGTGTAAAAAGGTGACCCCTCTGGAATTATATCTATTCCAGTCTAAATTTGTCATAAATGTTCATATTGTGATCATAGTTATATCAATACACTGGAGCCCCAACAAACTATTGCTAATTATAATCGATTATTGTCTGAGTATTTGCTTGGTCCATTATATGTCAGAAAATGTTGATTGGTGTTTCCCAAACTTTGAAGTGATGATCTCAAATGTGTTGTTTTGTCCAAAAACCAATTAATGTGTTTCAGTTTTAACGACTGCTTTGTCAAATGGAGCAATGAAACCAGAAAATATTCACATTTAAAAAACTTTCAATTATTAAAAAAACAACCCTTAAAACCAAAGAATTGATTCTCAAAACAGGTGACGATTTAGTAATCGATTCATCAAATAATCGTTGCAGCTCTACAAGTAAATAACTGATAAATCAATCAATATATTCTTCCTGTCTATATCAAATTCATTGTAAATACATTCACAAAGTAGGTTAGAAAAAGCGAGGTTAATGAAAGTCTTTGAAAGCCCAGTCAATATAACAAGCCTGGAAGTGCGAGTTGGAGCTACTTCAACAATTTGTTTTACCATTTTGACGGCATCATTATCTGTTTTAATGTTCTGGCCTTAAGTGGTTCATTTGTTTTCTCGCTTATACACCTCCGTCTCTACCCCGTCACTTCTCAGAGTCCACTTCTGCCTTTTTTAACTTAAGCAGTTCTGTAAAAAAAAATAGCAACATTTGTCCTTCACAATGTAAAAGTTTTGATCTGCAGATTAAGGTTTTGACATCCTTTAACTTCAAGGGATCAATTATCTTTTTACCTCAAGCTGTAGTGTGAATGTTATTATTCAGTAAAAAGGCACAAAATGTCACTATCCTTTGAGCACCATCAGCACACCGTCATTATCCGACTTGGATTAGCCTCAGATCACATTTCATAATTTAAAAACAATTCAAAAGTAGTTCCACAGGGTTCACACACTTCTCGCCGATGTAGCATAGTATAACAAACGTGCACGGCAGAAAACACGACAAGTACAGCACAGCATGTAAATCATTGGCAAAGAAAATACATTATAAGTAGTTCAAACAAAAAAGTAAATGTATACATACGAGAACGCACACAGAGCTAGGTGCAGACCATTGAACTTTTTACTGTCAATGTCCAAGTCAATCAAAACTAAAACAAATCACTACTCATGTTCGTCATGCTCAAAAATCATACATTTCTCCTCCATTAGAACGAGTCTATAAGTGTTTCAATTTTGTTGATTATTTTTGTCAACAGATAAAGAGTAAGTTATTTACTATCATTTATAACTTATGCATAAGGAAGATACCATCGGTCATTACTGACCAATGCAATATTATAGATATTATCTAAAGCTTTGCAATGATTGTGTTGCACGATTTTCAGCATTAAACTAATTGACACACGTCAAAAGAAATCATTGGTGTTGCTGCATTTTGTTAAAAACCGGTTAAGCCACAGTTTGTACATAAAACAACTCTAAATTATATAGAATCAATACTTTAATTACAACCTAGATCTGCATCTGCAGTGTCATAATTTGGCCACGCTTATTGCAAAAATTCACAGGTTAAAGCTTTGAAAGCTTTGGTTTGTGATCATGATCTACAAGACAACACAACATGCAATGTTAACAATACTCAAAACAGCCAAACACGATCTACAGGTATTAGTTAGAAATACCTATTCACAGTACTAATAAATATCGCACTTCACTCAATATATAAACACTCATTCAAACAAAGTAATAGCAGGAAAGGTTCAAGATTAGCACATGCAACTCGGTTAGTATTACTGGAAGTGAACTAACAACTACCTGCTAGTGAAATGTAATATAATGAGCTTCGTGTGGTACAGCTGCATTTATCTAGGTTATTTAAATAGAAAATGAAAAGACGTCCAATATTCCACTTGTGCAAGTCAGGTATCTGTGTTTGTTTATAGTGGCTCATCTTGCACAAACAGAACATGCAAGGTACAACTTCATTCCACCTCGTTTTAACTTTGATTCTTATGAAAAACACCTGCTTGGCGTTCGCTGCAGTATTACATGACACTTGAAAAGTTTCCCGTCAGTGACCATGAACAGTAGCAGAGCCAAGCATTTGATAACTGTTTGCTTGTTCATGTACCAAGAAAATAAGGCCGCCAGAGATAATTACAGTCTGACATAATCGACTCAAGGAAAATACAAGACAGCACCTGCCCGTTTGTCATCTAAAGGGAATTCTTTTTAACCATCAGCTTAAACCCCTCAAATCAGACTTTTAGACTTTAGGCTTTTGCTACCAAGGACAAAAGGTGCCGTTTTACTTTTTTTTTTAAAGTGTTATATGAAAAAAGAATGCTCTGCAAAGTTTACTGGCTTTTAGTAAACGGTATGCAATTACGCATAATACAAATGGAAAATGATCAGTGGTGCATGATCACAGAGTACAATCAGGAAGTTTTTAGAAAAATATTAACTTGTTACCACTCTTCCCATGCAAGTGTTTTCAATTACTTGATTTCAAGGGGCAGTGAGAAGATTATACGGATTTTAAACGATCAATGTGTCACTTTCCTTATTGTTTAACTGTTTTGTTGCAACAGCAGCCTCTTCACAGCACTTGAGTGCATGCATGGCCACATATCTGTATATGGTAAAACATTGCAGCTCTAACTCAAGAACTCAAAACACTTGAGGTATATGCAAGCAGTAAATAAATATTTGTTTTAAAAGGACTGAACACTTGTATCATTAAAAATGAACAATTTCTGAATTGAACAAGAGGAATCTGATGTTACAAAGTCATATATAAAAGTATGGCCTGTAGTGTCATCACAAGATAGTTTCATGCAATGAGCTGCAGTTAGTGAACAATCTTCAACACACAGCTGCATCACTTCATCTCAACATTATGGTATAATAAATAATACTTAAGTTAGTGCTAGTTAAATGCTAAAAAATACTTTTTATAACCACATAAGGTTAGTCCATCACATAGAATGTTGTATTCCACACAGGTTTTGGAAAGCAAGTCATAATGAATCTGTAATAAACAGTGGCACATTTTCCAAATCGACACATTCTGTAGGGTGACCATGGCAATTTTTGTGGCAGCTAACAATCATATCAGTGTTTGTGTCCGTCAGTACTAGTAACTAAACGAATGGTTTTATAGTGCAGCATTTTACACAGACCAGGCAACTTCAGAGCAATTGCTTGTGTGCACGAAGGTGAGGTTCTGTTTGAAAACTAACCAAATAACAGTCGTCCTACATTCATATCATGTGCTTTAACTTTGTCATTAAATCATAACCTGAGAGTCACACGAACAGTGACAGAGTTATGGATTGAAACTAGATATTGAATTAAAAAGAGCATGTCCCTCGCTGTGCTCTGACCTGACTCTATTGGACATAAACCTCTACCCTAAACAGGAGGTCTTACACAGTCGTATATATTTCAAGCACAATAGGAAGATTACTGCTCAATTTCTGACCTTCTATATTTGCCTCTTCGCAGACCTTGTGGTTTTCGAGTTGCCAAAGCAGAAGCAAAGCTCACAAGGCAACACAGAGCGATGCTACTGTTCTTGGCTGTGTCCATCCAACCCGAGGAACCAGGCCAGTAGCTATCAGCCAGGAAGAGGCACAGAACGAGGAACCACAGGACAGAGGCCACAGCATCAATTCTCCTCAGCCTAAAAGTACAAATATATATGAACTTTAGAGTCGTTTCTCTTTAAATGTAACTTTTCTGGAATGATATTTCCCACAAAACTAGGATGTAGCAACAGCTTACCTTGCAGATCCTGCTAAGAAGATCGAAGTAAGGCAAGTCAACAGGCCAACAGAGACCACAGACAGCTGGTTGTCCCTTCCATGTTGCCACATCAGCTTAATGTTTTGCGTGACATTGTTTGGGAGGAGATCCAGCAGACCCTGCCATACAGGTACATTTCCACTGCTATCGTTTTTGGAGGTGGATTCGTTGAGGGTTTTAAGAGGAGAGACACCATCGTTTACCGTCTGTGGGCCACTAGATGAAAGGGGCTGGTCTGGAAATTCACAGAACGCTGTGGCAACTAGGAAACCACAAACCAGGAAAGCCAGAGCACGCAAGAGTGTGACCCCCACAGGAGGAGACAGAGAATATGAGTTCTGTAGGAGAGATGACAGGTTTTCATGGTTAATCCAAGTAGTTTCACAATAAATGGGCATCAATAGACAATTTTAATTTGTATTATTAATTCTGTTATTATAACCAGCAAACATACACCTTGGATGGAAAAGCTGATAAATTTTACTTCAACAACAAACGATAACAAAAGTGTGAAAATCAGTTACATGAAACCAATTTAAAAAAGGCTCCTCCTATTGCACTAATATTCATATTTTGACTTAATTGGTCAATAGACAATACAAATGAGTATGTATTTAGGATTGTAATTACGACTGGTGTAAGGGGAAAAAATATCAAAGATTTATACGCTGCATATTCAACTTACTTTCTCATCAGAACATAAAAAACTACACCGAGCTTCAAGAATTTTTGAGCATGGGAAAGAGGAAAAGATTTGGGCCTGTAACCGGGGGGTTGCTGGTTCAAATTCCACAATTGGTCAAAGGCTGGGGTGATGGGAGGGGATGCTGTATTTATTGGTGAGAAGCTTCGGTGTTTACCGATATGTATCTGTTGCTGAAATGTGTGCGAAAATTCACAATGTTCAGTTTCTACAATGCAAGCAACCGACTGGGGCTGTTACAAAACAGTGGGGCATTGACATGTCTCACAGATAATTATAGCAATTAATACAAAATAAAATCCACTCCGAAAAGAGTCTACGTTTGGGCTTAAGCAATTAATTTGTATTCCTGTTGAGTACAGGAAGTTTAAGGCATTTACTTTGTTTCTTTGTACTACAGCATATTACTGGGCCCTTTATTTTTTTCTAAAGCAGAAAACATTTTTTACATTTATAACATTTTAAAAGTAATTTAAGCCATTTATGTAACAAAGTATGAAAACACAGGCCTGACCTCAAAGGCACAATTAAGATATCCAATGATTAAAAACCTTACTGATGTTATGTATTAGCATTCCCATGCAGAGTTGACACAAAACCAAAACTGAGTAATAGGAATAGTAGGTCAATTGTGGCCAAATACTACATTTAATCATCTGCACAGAGCATGTATGGGTTGCACCAACCTTTTCAAAGCTCTTAACAGAGCGTCGAAGCTGATGGTTTAGGAGCACTGTACGTAGCTGTCGGTTTTGATATTTAATGTAGTACTCCACTGCGGTCTGACATGGCCTGCATAACTTATAGGTCTGCTCCAGGTGATGCTTGTATGCTTCAATTTCCTCGTCATAATTTTCCTGCGAGACAAAACCATAATAAATGTTGTGTTAATTGCTGTCCTCATACGGTGCATTACAGTGAACTGAGAAAAATAAATAAATACATACATCATCCCGAGGGATAAATGAGGCCAACTGCTTGATCTTTAGAGTCTGGTTATTATTGCACTTCTTGCACAAAAGCATCTGACAGTTGACCCACTGCTGTATCTTCGGTGTCTCAGAAGAGGTAAGGCTTGCAGATGCACCATGGTTCAGATTTGCCTTGTGCTGAGCTGGAATGGTTTTGTTGTAATCTCCATTCTTAAAAACAAGATGGATCGACAACAAACAAAAAACAAATTGAAAAAGATAACAATGACTTGTACAAATGGTACACTGCAATACCAAGAAATTCAGACCTGGTATTCACATCTGTCCTTATTGGGTCATACCTGTCACTTGTGATTATACACAGACACAAACACCATGACCACAAACACACCTCTAAATTTAAACCTAGGCTAAAATGATTTGAATATGACATCCATTTGTAAATTAAAAAATAAATAAATTGCGTTTGGAATATGAACTGCAAAACAACTTTTTAAGACACACTAATTGCAGTGTTTCAAATGCCAATTTGATTTTGAAAATGATAAATTGATCCAGCCTAATTATAACTTGTTAAAGTCTATTGTCACAAAGAGACACAACATCCATCCATAATTGCATACAGCCCACAGATACAAGACCTTACTTGGTCACATCCACACATTTAATGGAAGGTGTTGGTCGTACTGTCCAATTATGATCAGATCCCTCAGGACAGATTTTAATAACAGGTCTAAAAGTGGGGCTTTACTTTTCTGACTTACCTCCTGGAAACCATTGTACTGTTCACAGCTTGGACAGTCCCAGCAGTTTCTGTTCCCATAAGGCACCACTGTGTTCTCATTGCAGAACCAGCAGTTGACACTTGCATGGGTTGGCTTCTTTCTGCAGAGAACAGGTGAGATTTGAAGATGATGCAATCTGATACCGTTAAACAAAATATATGTCGATCAAAACTGTCCTTCGAATCCACACATCCACACACTGCATTAGTCCTTAAAGTGTTGGCTAGAACAAAGGTATTATACATAAAATACAAACTATTTACAGCAACACGTCGTCTCTGGAGTACGCAGTGTGTGCCAGTGCGTTTTAATATTGTCGTGGAAACATATGGTGTGTTCTTGTTATGTTTCCACGACAACATTGACAACTTATGTCACGGTTAACAAATGTGTGTCAGGTATTGTATGCATGTATTCATACAATACGAACATTACTATTACTATTACTTACTATTTATCTTCATGTTGGTGCAACACTACTTCGTAAAGTTTGTTAGCAAGACGGCTAGAAATGCTAGCGAATGGGCGAACGTTCATATACAGACTAGTGTCAGATATACAGTAAATACACACACATGTGAACGGGCAGTGGACTTTTTTAACCCGCTTTTCTTAACGCGCTCCTAAGCTAACGTTTACCTAGCTAAAGATAGACCGCGTTTATTAACTTACCTGGTGGCAATTTTGTATATGAGCGCTCCACCGGTGACAAACGCCGTAACTCCAACTCCTCCGTACATTAACTCGGGATAATCCAAAATTATTTGGCTAAACGCCTCCATTGTCTACAGAAAGTACCGGTAAACACGGCGATGGGACGTCAGAACAACATCACACAGCGCCAAAGCGCACGCGGCAAAGCCTCTTTTGTGCAGTGCACGCTTCAGAAACGGAACCGGAAATGGTGTCACTGGGACTCGTCTCACTTTTTTTCCCCTTCATAATTAAAACTTATCTTGCTCACTGTTGCATTCTCTAAACCCACTCGCATTTAGACGAGCGTGTATTTAAAGGTGATCATTTTGATGTGACTTTTTTTGTCGAAACTTAGTTCACATGTTTGTTTGAGTATAAAATGTAGACGATACTGTTGGAATGAGAGCGGGGGCGGCGGTGTTATCTATTAATGCTGCATTCAGGGAACATTGACGGAATGGGATAATTGAATTTAATTCAATATAACGATCATACAAGAAGACAGGATAATTAATGGATTTATGCACAGCTGAATATTTCAGAAAATAATATATATATACAATATAATTCTGGATTTATAGTGTGTAATAGTGAATCAGAAGCAGAGTATGTATCACAAATCTGAGTTCACCCCTGTGCATTACCACAAACATATTCAATTATCTTTGGACCTATCATCTCATAATTAATAATTACCAAGTAATTATTTCAAGGTACGTATAATTAATAGATTAATAAGAAATGATCTGGAAAAGCTATTAAATGTATATATAAATTGTATCAAATGGACAGGGATTTTATTTTTGTTATATTGTAGTGACATCGATCAGGGGTGTACTCAACTTTGATGTGACCTGTATAATATTACGTCTTTTAAAGTCGTTTTGTATTATTAATTATCAGGAGCAGGCTACAATATTTTATTTAATAGAAAAGAGAAAAGACGTCAAATATTCTACTTCAGTAATACGCTTTAACTTCAAACTGACTGCACTCTGCTCTTCTTTACTATCACAGTTAATGTAGTAATAATAATGTAAGACACAAGTTAACAAAAAATAAGACTTTATTTGAACAAACATGACATTTTATATCAAGTAAACATTCGTAATCAAATGGATCAGTTGGACAAAACACCTCAGAGAATTAGATAAAGGCAAAGAAAAGAAATAAATAACTTAGGTACACTTGTGCAGGCCTATTTTTTTTATTAAGAAAAACATAAAGTAATAAAAAGTATATCTGGTTGTAGAATACATCCTGATCAGGTCTTTTCCTGCAGTCCATTCTTGATGTTGAAGCAAAATACAGTCAATTGTGACAGTGAGTGCTGTCATTATTAGGAACAAAAAGTACCCCAAAACTTCTGAAACTGTTGTCTGACCAACATGTTGTCAAACTAACAAATCATTACGTGACAAAGGAATGACAGCCAAACTGAAATGGAGGCAGATGAACTTTGAGTCCGTGAACTGGCTGTTAATTGGAATAAAACCAAAAGCTCATCACTGGTCAAACGAATGAGTGAGCTGCGCCTCTGCGTGCATAGAATACGTGGTGAACTGCTGGTAGTTACACGCCACGGACACGTTGCCTCCGTCCGGGCTCACGGGCTGCGTCACTCCGCCGAAAGGATAACCGGTGTGGGGCACCAGCACGGGCAGGTGGCGACACGAGCCGCACGGAGGGTGGTGGTGGTGGTGGTGGAAGTGGGATGGAGGGTAGAAAGAGGTGGTCGGAGACAAGCTGCGGGAGTGTCCGCTGATGACCGAGGGTGATGGGTATCCCGTGGGATGGGACGAGCCGGGCTGCGGCGGGCACAGGCTCCACGAGCTGTTCACGTAAGGCTGCAGGTAGATCGGATCCACGGGATACTCCACGGGGTTCCCGGGCAGGTACGGCACGCTCGGGGGTCTGTAGGGTCTCCTCACTCTCCTCCTCCGCCGGTAGTTGCCCCTCTCGAACATCTCATTGAACGCAGAATCCAGCATCCAGTAGTTGCCCTTCCTGTCTCCTGCGCTCTCCCTGCGCACCTTGATGAAGCACTCGTTCAGAGACAAGTTGTGCCTTATGCTGTTCTGCCAACCTTTCTTGTTCTTCTCGTAGTAAGGGAACTTGGAGAGGATGTAGTCGTAAATTCCGCTCAGGGTTTCTCTCCCCCCGGGACTGTCCTTTATGGCCATGGCGATGAGAGCCACGTACGAGTACGGCGGCTTCTCCGGCTCAGCGGAGGTGAGGTCACCGGTCGGCTGTGGAGCAGGAGGAGCGACCAGGTTGAAGCTCAGGTCCAGGAGCTGCGCTCCCTGCTCGGTGGGACTCTTCTCCTCTTTTGCGTCCATGGCTCGGGTGTCCGGCTCCGGCTCGGTGTGAGTGGCGCAGCGCGAGCGTCCGCAGGTGCACACACTCCTCCCACAGGTGCAGAGTTAGTTAGCGTCTGCTTTCATCTCGCCGACTTTCTCACGCTCTTTACGCGCGCAGCGTGGACACGTCTGTAAATGTTTGGGTTGAGTCTGGGGTCACACGATATGTGTTTATTTTGTCTTCAAAGAAATCGAAATATCCACTCCTTGAAGCGGCGAGATCAAATACTTACGGTGTGTCTCTTGTCAGGCACGTGCTGGCGTTTTTTTTTTTTGCAGCTACAAATGAACACAGTTTTACTTTTTCACATAAGTGCACACTTATTTTAAACACCTTTGTTTCATGACATGACATGACATTAATAGGTTGGTAATAGGTCAAGTTCATGATGTAATGACACACTGTTATTGTCTGGATAACAAGTTATCACTGCATTTGATTTTTTTTTTATTTTGCCTTTGTTTTGAAAGATCTCAAGTTATTAATAAAGATATCTTTAATAAAGAGTTAACTGAAATGTAAGTATAAGTTACCTGAAACTGTTATAAAAGTAAAGTAGATGATTAGGTGATTATATTAGGCACAACATTAAAACAGAAAAGTGCATTTAATACAATGGGTGTGAACACTGGATTATGATTATAGAACAAGAAACACTAAATAACATTAACATTTATTTTCTGCAAGAAAGTGGACACAAGAAACTAAAGTTCATATTAAGTCTCTGCAGGTTTCAGAACTGATCACTGATATATTAGCTTGAAAACCTGAAATGCCTCATGTGTCTCTGCAAATTAAGATGTCATTGATAAGATTTTTCTCTTGTGCAGCAAAGTGGAACAACACACACACACACACACACACACACACACACACACACACACACACACACACACACACACACACACACACACACACACTTCATGACTTGAAAAACAAGAACTCAGGGTCACTTTCCCCACTTTCAATTATTTTACATTACTTTATACGCTGTATTAACTCTGATGCACAAGATAGTTGGGTATTTCCAGCACTTGCAGATATCAGAGGCCCAGCATACCTCACACATACAGTGAGGAATGAACAGCAGACATGTCTGTCCGCTGCAGGATGGCAGATAATGATCACCTGCTCTCACCAGACAGTCTGTCTGCCCTGATCTGATATGGACACACGGATGTATAAAAATAACAATAAAGCAATAGCAAGTAAAAGGTTATTTTGGATCACCCCTTGTTACCACTACACTCTTAGAAATAAGGCTTCCAAAGGGGTCCTTCTACAAGGGCTGAGGTTCTACCTGGAACCATTTGCTTCTGAAAAACCCTTTCCCGAAGAAAGGGTTTTTCAAGGGTTCTTAGTAACACTAATGGTTCCAGTGAGAACCATTTTGTTCCAGAGAACCCTTTAAAACCCCTTTCCTGAATAAAGGGTTTTAAAAGGGTTCTTGGTGGAACAACCCCAAAAGGGCTAAAGGGAGGACAAGCCGAATAACCTTATATGGTTCTACTTAGCACTTTTATTTCTAAGTTACTAAAATTAGTTAGGTATTAGTTGGACTGCAGCTTTTTTGACACCAACAGGGTCTGAATATGTTATATATACAGTATATACATACATGTCTGTCTATGTGAGTCTATAAAATAATAAGGAACGTTTCTGACCACTGTGGACAGTTTGACTCGTGTCATTTAGATACTGACTCAGACTCAGACTCTGTGTCTCATCATGCTCTCTGAAACTTCCCTCTCTGATTTCTCATTTTCTTAAATAAGATGACAAGGTAGTAGGACGCCCACTGTCCTTTTTTTTTTTTTTTTTTTAATCACAGAGAGGTAGATTTACCTCCCGATGTTATATGAGCACAGCGAGGCGCCAGGCTAAACACAATCTGTGCAGTTGAAGCTATCTGAGACTAAAGAAGAATGCAGCAAATCTGCCAAAAAAACAAAGTACGCCTGGTTTAGACCTCAGAAGATGAAATGAGGAGTCAGAGCTCTCAAAGGTCCTCAAATGGTTCTCGAGTGTCACACTGATAAACAAGATTCAACTCTACATCTTCAAATAATATAGAGCCAACACATTTAAAGTGATTTATAGATTATTTCGAATGTAAAAGGACTTTGACGGAAGCTGTTACTTCCCTGTTATACTGTCAGGCATCAAGCGGTTTTATGTCTTTGTTTTTTTGTGTTGTTCTTTCTGAATAATAATAATAAACAGTGATTGATAATTTGCAGTTAAGAGTAGAAGCTGCATCACTATGGAAATAAATATGTGCAATAAACTTTAAATTATGCCCTGTATTATAATGACTGAACTTGTTAGAGAATGAAATTATGTTAGAGTCAAATGAGCTGGTTATGTTTAAATTCCCCATTCACTGTACACTGAATTATTTTAATAAATGTCTTATGTCTAATGGGGATAATGTGGGATAACTTCTATTGAAGGAACATGCAACATATTAATTAGACAGTCAAAAATAATAGTAACATATTTATTTTTGTGAAATAAGATAATCTGCCTTGTGGGGTTCGGGGGAAACACTCTGGAGGAGGAAAATGACAATTTGAGTATTTTCATTTTGTTAAGTTTCAGTTTAGAAATGCTGTGTTCAAAGTATGAGACGATGTTTCTCCTTTTAGACCTTTTATGAATTATGAAGCCTTTAACAACTCATTTGTGCCGAATCATTTCAAAGACACAATTCTCCAACTGGGTAACAAATATTGTTCTCCCAAAAATGAAGAAATAAACAGCCCAAACTTGACTCAGCCAATGCTTTTGCTGATTTTTATTGAAATGTTTACAGTTTGTGCATAGTGAAGCATGCAATGTATATATATATATATAGGATTTTTGGATTGTATCATGTTTTACATTTTTATCTGTCTGATATCTGATCCAGTGTTTCAAACCAGTATCGGACCAATACGAATACTGACCGATAACGATTCTCATCCATAGTAAAAATGATCTACCAAAGCCTCTGCTGTAATGCCACTAGACATCCAATAGGGGGCATTCTTATAATGCATTTAGGTACATTTTAC
Organism: Microchirus variegatus; assembly: GCF_963457635.1. Lineage (NCBI taxonomy): Eukaryota > Metazoa > Chordata > Actinopteri > Pleuronectiformes > Soleidae > Microchirus > Microchirus variegatus. The sequence continues at coordinate 19,943,358 of NC_139810.1, forward strand.
AGCAAAGTTAATCCAACCTGGAGTGTTTTTGCTGCAGTGGAGTATCATCAGACATTACTTTTGAGAATAGTTCTGTCTGATCCACTTGTTGACTCAGCACCTGAATGAGAAAATATTGACTTTTCAACTCGACACAAGCAGGAACTTCCCCTTGCTGCAGTCATACCACGAATACCTCTTATGCACAGATGGTGACTACAGAGATGCACTAGTCCAGAACACCAACTCTGCGTAACAGATCAATCAGCTCAACACTTGTACTTGTCTTCTTCCTGCATGCTGACACGGATAGAAAGATTTAAAGGTTTGTATTTGCGCTACAGGGCTGTAAAAGTCTAAATCTGTTGAGTTTGAAACATCTTTAACTTGATGTTCGTGAGATGAGTGACGTCCAGCTGCAGGCATGCAGATCACTGGACTGATTACCTTTTTGGAATCAAAATTTTAACTGTTTATAACCTCACATCAATCTTGAGCCAGTACCTGTTGCTTTTGGCTAAAAGTACCATTGTTTCCTCACAGCAGATTTTAACTTGTCAAAGCAGAAAAGGTGTTGAGCTGCAGATACATCAACACTTCCACCACCAAGTCCACAGACCGTGATCCAGCAGGGCCAATACTAGCATCCTAAACTGGTACAATTCACCAAATTTGGATGTTATTGATCTTATTATTCACTCGACGTATGTACTTTTCCACTGTGATGTGTGTCAGAAAATCTCCAAGCCTATGAGCTGTCACTCACCTAAAAACCAAAACCATTACTAATGACATTCATTGATTTAATTGCAATGAGGATGCAAGGTTCATTATAAGGAAACCACACAGAGAGGAAGGGAATTTTCACCTGTAACTGATAAATGGTCTATAATTATTGTTATTTTCTAATCATGATGACAGCTCATGATGCGTATTAAATCAGCAGTGCACATTCCCATTCTCATAACATGCGGTGATATTGTTTTTTATCACAGGGGAGAATCTCAGGGTCGGAGCCCGGGATCATACCCTGACCTATAGTTTAAATTTGACTGATATCTGACCTGTTAAAACAAAAATTCCTTTGGAGTGTAGGATGAAATAAAGTCAACATGCAGGAAATAGACGTGCTATAGTTTGACTGCAGTGGTTGAGCATGAAATATCGTGATTGACAGTGTTGACATTGACAGAAGTGTTGAGGCCTCTGTCTGAACACACGCAGATGTAACACATCAGGAAGTCAAAAAAAACTTTAGTGTAAAAAAAAGAAGAAGAAGAAAAGAAAAATGTCATACATGTTGCGTGTACACATGTAGCACATGTAGTTTACATCCTGAATGTGATATAAATTTGTTCCCTCCTCTGACGATGCTTATCTGCCTAATTCCCCTGCTAGGTGTGGCTCTTTTTTTTTTTTTGGTTTTACGTTTCCTGCTCTGTAAGTCATGCTACTGATCCGTGACTCTTCCCACAATGCATTTCTTTATAGCATTCTGCATGGCGACCTGTCAGTCAGTCAGTCAGTCAGTCAAGGCCACATTATACTTCTCCGACTGCGTATGCGTTATCCGTCTGCGTCACCACGGAGACGCCTCGAGCATTTATACTTCTGCGTCGTGGTGACGGACACTCGCTGCAATTTCCCGCCCGATCAGTAGGGGTCGCTGCGCAAGGTTGTTGTGCTTCTGGCTACAGTGAGCAATGGCGTCCGAGAAAGAAAGAGAGAGAAAGACTGTTGTTGTTGAAAAAGTGGCCGTTTCTCACTTTTCTGTGTCACGGAACGCAGTTTTAAGATAATTTGAGGCGAGAAATTGGCCATTTAGAGTCTAAACATGTGCTGTGTGTGTTAAGATATGACGTATTTATAGTTCGGCAGCGGCGTTATCGGCGGGGATCAGCTCCGCCTCTGTCAGGACGCCCGGAGCGCACTGAGAGCCGGCACAGAGCAGCTTAGCTCGGCCTGTCCTGAGGACCAATCGCAGCTCTTGCCGTCTCCGTAGTCCCTTGACGGAGTGACGGACACTTAAAAAATATTTCGTGCACCCGGAGACGACGCAGAGGCTCTTCGACAGGTTCTGCGTCGACGCAGAGGACTCTGCGTAGCTACGCAGAGCACTTTACGCAGGAGTATAAATTGGGCTTCAGTCTTGTGCCAGTCTGGGCAAACACCACAGGTGTCCTGTATACCGCTCCCATCTCCAGCCTCTGCTTCTCTATTGTTTGCTTCATAAACATGGGGTTGTCACACTGGTTTATGATAAACATTAGCGTATGTAATTACCATTAAAGCCATTATCAGTCACATACTTGTTTACTTTAAATCCATGGTGACAGATATAAAGTAAAAATAACACCGTTGCACCCTGCTGTCATTTAGAAAAATAACTTTTGTGCCAAGATAAAGTCAACAAGGATTCCTCAGTGACAGATCACATGCTGACAGCTTCTTTGTTACTGGAATGATCGCCACTATACACACAAAGGCATCATTGTATCATTTTGGAGTCTCACATTTACAGTTTCTCTGTTTACACTCTAAAGCGTAAGTGGTTCTCGTCTAGTTGTGTGTTTCATGTTACTTTATTGAAGAATTCCTGGACGGAATCAAACTGTCAAGATTTCCTGTTTGACGCGTTTCCTCGCTGCCAATCGACCTGCTTCCATATGTGCCTTTTGTTTTTGTTTTGTGTTATAAGCTTTGCCGCAAAAGCCTTTGCTATAATGTTCTCGTGCTTGTTTCCCACAGAACAGCCAGGAAAACAAAAGCTAATCTCAGATACCAGTGAAGTTTGTGACATCTGACTGACAACTGATTTATATCTACTGGAGAGAGAGAGAGAGCCTCTCCCAGCTGCCTCAGATGACATTTGCTTGATAAAGACACTGCCAAATACCAAGCTTGCCTTGAATAATCACTGTCATGTTGCCACATGAAAATAAGTTTTTGCTTTTCACATTTCACCTTCCCAAAACAGAAACCGATGCAACCTTCCTATGACACAAGTCGTCTGTGTCATACATGTCTATACATTTAGGGGCTCACATGACATACAGGATATATATATATGTAGATGTATATCTACATATATATATATATTGGAAATCATGTACGATACTTAGCACTACTTTCAAATCCAACCTAAAAACGCGCCTGTTCATAATGGAATACTCCCAATGACCACACAACACCGTACAATTTTTTATTTTTTTTTATTTTTAAACTTATTGTACTTATTATTATTATGCCTGGCTTACTGTCAATCATATACTCTCCTATGCCATCTTGTGGTGGTGAATGAAAAAGACATTTGTCGCTCAGTTGAAGTGGCTGATGTGTCTCATGAATGGCGGTGGTGAGGTGGTGGCGGTCAGTCTAATAAGATATTTGTGTAGCCTACATTAAAAATAGAAACAAATAAAATAAAATAAAAAATCACCATAAATGCTTCACACAAAAAAACGCATGGATCACAAGAAATCACAGGTAAAAAGGTTAACTACGCAAGATTGATTATCATATGAGTCATAATAGGTGTGATACAAATATGTTCATCTTTATTTACATGTTTTTTTCTAGATTCAAGAGAAACAAAAGAGTAAATAATACTCATTCTCTTCTCTGCAGTTGTATTTCCAAAGTCTGGCAGCAGAGGGCAGCAGACTGACATGCTTCAAGGCTTCTGCAGAATGAGTGGCGATCATGTGATAATGTGTTTTGACACATTCATATATAACGGGACAACACAATAAAAGTGGCATTGACTTCATTCCTATAATTATACATCAGTACTATATATACATTAGGAGAGTTCTTCCAGTTTTCAACACGTTCCAAGAATATTGTGCAAAAAAAACAAAGTAGTGACTCATGTGTCACATATACAGTACCTATTGGAAGGGACTTATTTACCTATAACATAATAACATACACAAAAAGAGAGAAATGGTTCATAATCACAATTTGTATTTTAATTGGGTTGAGAAGGTTTGTCATATGAACAAAGTGGCTACCGATGTAATTATAATAATATTAATATTGAATGATTATTGTAAACAGGGGCCAGGTTACTCAACGTGGTGGTATCATGCCAGTGAGTTATATACACAATATAAGGTGAAGATGTTCATATTTCATCTACTGCTATAGTAATTAACCTCCTACCATGCACTCACACAAAAACAAGGGCCAAAGATGGGAGTAGAACGATCCTTTCTGAGTCTATACGCTGTGTGGGTGCAACTCATGAATTAAAAGATCATCAAAACAAAAGGGGGCCTTCTTTAAACCCGAGCAGAAATTGAAAGGATGTTTTGCTTATGACATGGACTGAAACTTGAAAACACCTCAGTGCTTGAAAAATGTCTTTATTCAACACCCTGTGGTGACTGCATAGTTTTAAAGCTCCCTGACCTGGTGAAGGTTGGTAAACAACATCCAGCCGTGGACCTGGTGACCCCCTCAGCTCCTTCATTCCAACACGTACCGTTCCAGATAACTTTGAAGTCAAAGACAAAAAGAGGAAAATGTATCCCCAGGGTCTTTGGAATTCATGTGAGGAACCAAAAAAAAAAACAACACTTCATCAGGGGCACCATTCAGAATGGTGATCAGCAATATATGGGGGATTCAAATGAGAAGCATTGTGTGAGGCAAAAAGCCAAAGAGATTTGTCTCGTCCATGGCCCCTTCCTCCTTCTTTACCGTCCACTCATGAGTGACTTTGATGTGGACAAGATGATTGAAAGACAAAGCGACGTGGCTCGATTTAATTCCAGCGCAGAATAGACAAGTGCGATGAGTGGGTGGGAAGAGGAGGCGAGGGGGCACCAAACAGTTTCATAGGAGAAACGTAAGAAAATCACATTTCAGCCAGAGCCAGTGTATCACTCTGCCAAGGAAAGGAGGGTGTGTGAGAAAAGGAGCTCCAGTTGATCGCTCTTTAGAAAAGGCCCCTCACTCTCCTGCTGTGTTCTCCTCAGCTCTTGTCCTCCTTGTACAATGCTGGTGGAGCTATTAAGCCCCCTACCCCACCCTCACTCCTGCACCCTCTCCCCACCACCGCTCCTGGACCCATGTGCCCCCCAACTGCCCTCCATGTGCTGGGGCTGCACTGACTGCCTGGACCTCACACCCCAGCATATGGAGGCCAGCCCAAGGAGCCTGCTTTCCAGTGCGCTCACAGCTGGGTCTCTGCTGAGCTTCATGCTACCACATGCTGTCTGCTGACTCTGCTTTGACCACAAGGTTTAAATCTCCTCAGTAGAGCTGTCTGGCTGGAAGTTAGAAACCCTTCCTTCAAATATCCATTCAAATCATGGCAAATACGGAAACACATTTCGTACTTGCTATTAGGGATGTCATTCAATGTAGATCAGGGTTTTTTCACCCCTGGTCCTGGGGAGTCACTGTCCTGCATGTAGACATCCGTCCATCCATCAATCCATTATCTACTGCTTTATCCTCCACCAGAGGGTCGCGGACGGTACTGGTCCTATCTCATAGGGCGATAGGCGGGGTACACCCTGGACAGTTCACCGGTCCATTGCAGGGCCACATATAGAGACAAACAACCATTCACTCTCCTTCTCACACCTACGGTCAATATAGAGTGACCAATTTACCTAATCCCCATATTGCATGTTTTTGGACTGTGGGAGGAAGCCGGAGAACCCAGAGAAAACTCACTCATACACAGGGAGAACATGCAAACACCATGCAGAAAGGCCCATGTTCCAAATGGTGCTCGAACCCGGGTCTTCTTGCTGCAAAGGCAAGAGCGCTAACCACTACGCCAACCGTGTGGCCTGCCTGTAGACATATTATACCGTACCGTAAGTTAACCTAGTTCCCTGGTGTCATAATGAACATGTCTGTGACATGCTTTGGTCAAAATGCCTTAAGAATGAAGCACCACAGCAGTTCAATCACCCTGCCAAAACAGCCCTGCTCAGAACGCTCGCTTTTGAGTGCCTGTCTCTTTAAATGCAAATGAGACACGGGAAACTACGTCTCTGGCAGCTAACAGCAGTTAGCATTTGGAAAAGCCATCATTTGCCGACTCTAGCCGGCACATTGCCATCATTATAAAATGTATCCACTGGACACGTAAATCCTCTGAGGCTGGAAGTTTGTGTAGAACTCTGTGCTCTGTGCCAAGAATAGAACACTTCCCTAGATACTATTTCCCTGGTCTGCACTCTTGCGTTTTTTTACACCGCATGTTTTATCTCCTGTACTTAGACTGAGGCGGACCACAAAAACATGACTGAGTCATCTTTTTTCACACTTTACCTCCTCATAGGTGCCTCCAGAGTCCCAAATATAAGTATTAAAATGATTAAAAATATGCATATTTGCATAATATGTCTCCTTTAGCTGTGTCCCTGCTCAAACACACCTGATTCAAATGGTCAGCTCGTCAGCTAGCTCTGCTGAAGCCTGATAACGACCCATTCATTTGAATCAGGTGTGTTGGAGCAGGGAAACGCCTACAACATGCAGGACAGTGGCTTAATTTAGATCATTTTGGTTAGACGTTTTATTTGTGAAATGCTCATTTGACGGCCCAGATTCTTTTTAAATTTACTGACACCTCTAAAATACTAAACACTTATTTTACCGCAGCCGTTTAAACATTAAAAATGTATTTTGTATTTGTATAAACAAATGTCTGTTACATTCAAACCATTGTCAGATGAGTCCACACAGCTGAACAGCTCTCGTCTCTGTGTTTAGATTCCCATGCTGCACACAGGAAGTGATTTGTTGTATGTTGAGACAGACTAAAGCAACAGTACCATTGCACTGATAAAGTTAGACAGCTGCAAACAGGTTGGAGTATGAATGAATGAAAACACAAAGAAATGCCTTTGAAAGGTTTCTCAAATTGATTTAATCGATCGAAAATAACCAGTCCCTCTGCAAGAAATAAAAAACCCTTTTCCCACCCGCCCCTGCAATGCCAGTTTGGACACAAACGCTCCCTCAGTCGGGACTGATAGTTTATACCTTAAAGGATCTTTAACATGTCACTAAATATTCTGGGAACCAAAAGACAAAGCTCTCGAAAGGTTTTGAGAAAGTAATGTTCTGGGAATGTTCCAATGTGCAACCAAAAACCAACCTTAGGAGAACCTAAGGAAAACTTTCCATATCAACCATAGGAGAACCTTCAGGGAACGTTCCCACAACCAAAAGGTACGTTCTTTGGTCTACTCATGGAGACCTTAACCTGGTTGAAATGAGGCAGAACCTAATTTCTGAAGAAGTGACCTGTGGTTACGTTAAGGTTAGGTTAGGTTAGGTTTTAGGGATAACAATTTGTTCAGGCTGTCCATTAATGGAATTCACAACAGCTTCAAGGAGGTAAAAGTGCTGTTCCTCTTCTGAAAGTCATTTTAGTCGCACACAGGACGGTCAGCAGGCTGGAGGTTATTGATTATTCAGGTGACTGAGATTCTGACCTGTCTGGGTGGCTTTTGCTGTAAGACTCGGGGTTGGTGGAGATGAGGGTCACCAGTTAGCGCTTTGACCCTTTAATGCAAGTGGGATGCTTACTGCTTGGCCTGGCCTGGCACAATACAGTGCTGGAGCAAGGACAGGTGGTCATTAAAACGGCTGTAATCCCCTCCATGAATAGCTCATGGGCAGCAAGACACAGATAGAGGAGGAATGAGAGAGATAGATTGAGAGGGAGAGAGAGATGGGGAGCGAAAGACAAAGACGCACAGACAGACAGGGCACCAAGCGGAGAGAGAGGTGAGGGTGGGGAGGTGGCGTTTGATGCTTAGACCGTGGGGCTCTTTAGCACAGTCTGCAGGCCGCGCTTCAGAGCGGATGTGTTAACAGTTTCAGGCTCAATGGAGGGAGAAATCCCCACAAAAGGAGGTGTACAAATATTGTGGGAAATCCGTCCGCTCTTTAATATTTCATGAAGGCCGACAATCTATTCATGGGACTCCATTCCTTTGGAGGGGCCCACATTCAGGCTCACTCCGCAGGCTCAATGGGCAACCCTTAATTGAGTGCCCGCTCATTCTTTGCCTCCCTGGCAGATTGTTCCCCATGAAAGCCCCTGCCTCTTCATCCTCCTCTTCTTCTCCCTGAGAGTGGCCAAAGAAAAGGGGGCATGCCTTACTGGTGGTGCATGTGGGAGGGTGAAATAAGGGAGGGGGGGTGGATCAAATATGATAATAGGGCATGAAGGGTTGGTAGTGCGCGCAGAGGCGGGGGTAGGGGGCTAATCCTTAGGGTGGGTGATGGGGCAAGGGCAAGTGGAGGGGGTCACATTCCCCCAGATGGCAGGAGTGCATGTGGTTGTGTGTCTGTGTGTTTGTGTCTATTGGGGAGGAGTTGAGTGTGTGTAAGAATAATGCTGCTCCGGATGGAAAGGGCAGGTTTGGGTCATTTTTTCCCATAGCGAGAGAAAAGTTTTAATACAGAGACAAAAGAGATTGTCTTTGTCATCTGAAATACCAGCAGAATGTGCAGGTAGAACAGGGTGTCTATTAAAATTTGCTAAATCAATTTTAGGAAAATTAAGGCCCTTAAAAAGTATTAAAAAGTCACAATTTCATAAAAGTAAAAAGTATGCATGGATATATTTATTTTCCTCCTCGCGTTGCGCAGGCATGGACGATGCGCTCGCCTGGCACAAAACCATATCCGAAATTGCATGAAATAAACTTCAAAATCATTAGACATGGGAAAATGTAAGTTAAATTTGTACTGATTACAGCTTAAAGTGGTGATAAGGTCTTGAAAAAGTCTTAAAAAGGTATTGAAATTAACTTCAGGATTCCTGCGTATACCCTGTAGAAAACAAAGAACATACGGATTTGACCAAAATGTCAGTAAGTCCTTTTACTGTATTAGCAACACCTATACAGTATGCAAATCTTCAATTGTATTATTGTAAAATGATAGATAATCAATCAAAAACTGACCTTACTGTTTCACTTCATGATAACCGTTTCTCTGTAGCATCCATGCAGGTGAAAAACTGTAAAAGAAATAAATGCTGTGCTAAATTTTCACTACCGTTCAAAAGTTTGTGGTCACTAAAAAAATGTCCTTATTTTTATAAGGAAAAACACTTTTTTTCAGTAAATATAACATTAACTGTGCCATATGTAAGAATGTGGCCAAAAATGGTTACTACATTCAAATTCAAAATACCGAGGTCTTTTAGGTTTGGTTTTCCGACGTAACTGGCAACCCGTGGTTGCTCGGCAGCTGAGACTCTACTGACTGCAATGATTGGTAGACGGCGGTAGGTGGCGCCACATGCCAAAACATGATTTCAAAACATGATTTGCAGTCTGCAAAATATATTTTTTAATGCAAATATTTTGTCTGTACTGTTGTTGTTGAACAAGTGAACATTATTCCTGAGTCTCTGTGGCATTAGGGGGATTTTATGGTCAGTTGCTTTGGATTTATTACATAATGCACCTTTAAATGAATCAGAAATACACTCTATACATTGTTAATGTGGTAAACGACTATTCTAGCTGCAAACGTCTGGTTTTTAATGGAATATGTACATAGGTGTATAGAGGCCCATTTCCAGTGTTTTAATGGTACATTGTGTTTGCTAATCGCGTTAGAAGGCTATTGAATGATTAGAAAACCCTTGAAAACCCTTGTGCAATGATGTTGCACAAGGGTTTGCACAGCTGAAAACAGTTTTGCTGGTTCTTTGACGAAAGCAAAGTTATTATTTTGAATAAAAATCATTATTTCTAATCTTGTCAATGTCTTGACTATATTGTCTATTCATTTTGAAACTCTTTTGATGAATATAAGTGTGAGTTTTTAATGGAAAACACAACAAAATGGTATAGGTGACCCCAAACTTTTGAACGGTAGTGTATGTGACCCCAGTGTGTGGATTTTCAGCATCCACTGTTTTATTTCATTGTTTTGACCTCATATCTTTCACTTAAAGACTTTCGGTTGAGTCTGAGGAATAGAAAACCTTAGCAAAAAAAGGTTTGTGACACATATAATCACAGAAGTCAAGTCTGCAGACCTTATTCAGAAAGTGTGGATGAAGATCTTCCAGATGAATGTTATAACTCCGTCATAAATGTTCACCTCATGCCTGCACTGAGCTCTTCATCCGGCCTAAGGCCACTTCAGTGTCCGGGCTCAAGGTGGACAGCCAGCAGGGAGTTTGACCTGGGGCCATGGTCTCCTGTAAGGCCTCCAGCTGCAGCCAGTGCTCCTGATCCCTGATTAAAGGTCATCCTGTTCCTTCTAAGGGCCTGTAAGACCCTGGGAGCCGGGCTCACTCCCAGTGACACCCCTTCACCACTCCGATGTGTGTCCAACAGGCTTATGCTGTAGCTCAGGAGGAATGGATAGGACCTGAAGAGAGGAGTCCCAGAGAGAGGAAAATCCTCTTCATCCATGACACAGACTCACAGTCACACACGCAGAAGACCTGCAAGAACATACACACACACACAAACGCTGGCTGCATAATTTATCCCCGTGATGCCACGCCTGGTATACCCAGACCAAGAACCCCCCCCCCCCCCCTCCATGGTAGAGTGTGGCAGAGCCATGCTAAAAGGATTCTGCAGAGGAAGAGATTTAAAGCTTTCATAGTGCTCAGCGTGTTCCAGGCGGCCGCACCTCGAGGCTTTGATGGATTGTCCTCAGGTTCATTTCTGGATTGTCTGAGAGATTTTGGAGGGTGAGCTGGCTACGGCTCAGTGCTGCCAGGGTTTACCAGGGTTTAGGTGAACATGGGAACATCCTGTGTGTGTGTGTGTTTTCTATGGGAGTCAAAAACTCCAGTAACACAACAACCACCACTGACTCCATTGAAAAACTGCAGCTAACGATTATTTTCATAATCGATTAATCTGTCGATTATTTTCACGATTAATCGTTTGGTCCATAAAATGTTGATCTGTGTTTGTCAAACCTGCAAATGACGATGCTCTCGAATGTTTTGTCCACAAACCAAAATGATTTGGTTTTTAATGATTTCTTTGTTATGTGGAGCAAAGAAACCAGAAAATATTCACATTTAAGAAGCTAAAACAATCTGAAATCTTGTTTTAATCATGAAAAAAGCTTCAAACTGATTTATCGATTGTCAAAATAGTTGACGATTCATTTAGTTATCGATTAATAATCGGATCATCAATCAGTTGTTTTAGCTCTACTCCTGTGGGTCTCCTTCGGTCCAGCCTTGAAATACTGTCTGCTGGTGAGACCAAGCTAAAAGAATGATTCTGCAAATGATGATGAATATAAGCCTAAAAAAAAAAAAGGATTTGGTTAAATCTTGTAATATGATTGTACTTTGCTTGTTAACCTAACAAAGTGCAGGTGATTAAATTCCCCGGCTTAATCCCTGGCGGCGCACAGGCTCAGGAGGAAGTAGTTCAGGTCTAATCCAGCCATCTCCGGATATGGGAGACATGCCACTCCACTGGGTCTTTATATCAGCAGGTATTAACACCACAAGTGCTGCCTGAGACTGAGATGAGGGGGCACATGATCAGGGGAAACTGCTGACTGGCTCGAATGAGCGTTTTTATTCATAAACAACTATGTTTGCACTGTGTTTCAATGACTTCATGTCTAATTATATTTCAACTAATTCATGTTTTCAGTAAAAGTTTACAGACACAATAAAAGCTGAGCTCTTTCATTGTGCAAAAGTCTAAAAAAAAAAGTCCCACTGGGCTATAAATTCATTAAGTGCTAAGTGGCAGCGCAGAATTATTTATACTTTTACCATTGGTCCGGGTGTCACTTAAATAAACACAGTGGAGGTTCATCTCGTCTGGTCCACAATAAGCCAAAGTGTGCCGTTACCAATGGCTCGGCTGAACTTTGACCCTGAAGGGTCACAGAGAGCGTTTGTCCCTCCGTAATTGGACAGAAGGGCCCTTTCGCTCTTCATTTAACCTTTGGGGTCCAAATCTTTCTTCCCCGGCTACCATAAAACCCCGTGGTCCTGACCCAGTGTTTTCAGGCCTATCCTTCCACCCCCCATCACAGGCCTTTGAAAGCTGGAGAAAAGCTGGAGTGTGCTCGCCCTGTCAGAGACAATGGCAGAGTTAGTGACCCCTGACCCCACAGGCTGACGCCTTTCTTCCTGGATCAGGCGCTGCCTTTCGCTACGGTGGGTTATTACTCCACAGCTTGGCAACAGAAAGAGGGTAAACACTTGTTAAGATTCTTCTTCTCTAGGCTCTCCCCCAACTTCTTTTCTCCCTGGGTCGCTTGGCTTATAAATATTTTTTTTTTCTGTTTTAAGGGGGTTTGTGGGTCTGTTTAAGGATGGACAGGAGTTGAGACAGGTCTTTTGTTTGAAAACTCAGGCAGCAGCAGCTTCATCATCTATCATTCGGACAGCTCTTTGTCACTGGTCCAAAGGGGGACAGGAGTCACAGTTGTTCTGATCACAGAGGAAATTTACACTACGTTAAGTCATGGAAATGCCGTAGAAATGCGTCTGAAATATTTGGACACGTCTTGTTCAAAGGGAAATTTCGGACAAAGGCCTTTATTAAAAATGTTCAAAGATCCAGTATGTACAGTGACATTATTTCAATTACGCAGAAAAGACAAAATACACACCTTTGTGTTTTAATGATAACTGACGACGAACAAAGAAGACATTTAAATGCAACATGCTTAACATCATCAACCAAAGTAAACTACTGCTCACTTAACCTTTTAAGGTATAAAGTACTGTCTGTTTTTGACGTGTACATAGAAATATGTAATTCAAAGTATTCATAGCACAAATGCAAATGAAATGAGGAAAAAATGAATTAATCTGGAACTATATTGTCTTATGTTGATTACATTAGTCTGGAATGTATTCCGTCTCAGCTGGACAATTGTCTCTAATTATTAAATTAACTTGTGCCGTTTCACTCGACATACCCAGGCAGTGGAAACAATTATACACGGTTAAAAGACTTTCTGCAATGTTTGTTTGTTTGTTTTTTGGATTAAGCTGTCCTCGTAATTGCCAGAGTGCTAATTCTGTTTCGGATTATTCTGGGTCCCAGGCTTCCAGTCCTGTGGCGGGCTTGTCGGATTTTTTTTTTTTTTTTTGTTACTCTAAATCCAACAAAATTGGGATTTCATTCCACCCCAGAAGTACTTCCTTTTTGAAATCGCTGGAGTGCTGCCCCCCAAATCCTTGTGTGTCACTCCAGTGTTACCGGGGAGACCCTGTTGCTCTCCTCAACGCTGCACTGGTCACCGAGGAGAGATGGAGGACCTCCTGTGTCCAGATGCTGAGCATGCGGCCGCCGCGAGAGGAGCATCCTGTGAGGCAACCACAAACATATGGGCTGAAAAGGAGGACTCCTCTGAAGCTGCTGGCCTTCTCCTTGGGGACAGAAGCCTATTGTCCTGGCCCTGCCCTCCATGCCACTTAATGGTGCAGAACAGCATTGTACAGTATTGTAAACTGCTCTCTGCTCCTTTTGCCCCGTCGGACCCTCAATAGCACGGCCCTTTCCCGCTTCCCCCCCTCACTCTCTCTAACTCAGTGGGTGTTTTAGTGCCCTCTTCTTTCATCCCTTTCTTCAGCCACCTCCTCCCTTTGCTACTTATGCTGGGTTGCTCAATGTTCTCCTGAGTGATGGTCTAATTGTCCAAGAACAATTAAGCCATCTGATTTGTCCCCCCTCTCCTCTTGTCATGTCCACTTTGTTTTAGAGCGGGAATGCCTGAGTACAGGAAAGGGCTGGAGGTCACATCAATATCTGTCTGGGCTTTACTGTAAAACCAAATCATGTGGTCCTATAGGACAAAACTCCACAGAGAATGATTTAATATTTCCTTAAACAATTTCTTATGAAATCTGCTACAACTCATAATTATATCTCCTTTGGTCTATCACCAAAACTAGTGGAGAGTCACACCTCCCCAAATAAGAGGAACAGTGATTTATTACCCCTTCTCCAATAATCAATTATAGTTAAGGCCTCCTCCTTGTAGTACCAATAAAACTGTCTCTTCTTCTGTAGTCACCAAGAAGTATGTTCCCTTTTAATAGACAGGTGAACCAAACAGCTGCGAGACAGCTTTGCCCAAGATGGGATGTCTGCACACTTTTCGTCCTGCCACTCCTATTGTTAGTGTAATGTCACATCTGTGACCCTGTCTGCTCCCTTCTCCCATGTTGTCTTTCATCCTCTTCTCTGCTCGTTACCTTCCGCTTCATTTCATACAGTCTGGGGTTCCTCCCTGTACGTGTGGAGGCAAAGGCTCAACGCTGTGGTGCCGCAAAAAAAAAGGAGGACTCTTACGTTGACCCTCCTCCACAGATTTGCAGCTTCATTTCCCTCTAATAGTAAATGTGGGATATTTGATGAGGTGGATAGAGCTTCCCACAGTGTATTTGACTAATGCATAGGCTGGAGTAGCCACACAGGGCCAGTGTCATTTTGACTAATGCCTTTAAAGAATCAAAGGCAGAACATTATCAAACAACAGGAGAAATAGAGGAGTGCAGTTATGACAAGGACAAACAACTAAATTGTATGACAATCAGTTGGAATTTCATAAAATTTGATAATACATATGCTAAAGCCATAGTTAGCAGTTCTGATCTAAATGTATGACATCTCCATCTTACTAAAACTGTATGATGCTTCATTTACAGTGCGTTAATTTGGCAGATATTTTTGTCTGATGCTGAACTCTGTGAACGTAGTATTTGCATTTTAGTTTTCTCTCCTATGGCAGAGAAGAAAACTCTTCCCATATCCACAAAAACATATTTACTGTTGACTCATGCCGTAGAGTGGAATTATGTATATACTTGATGATGATACTAGAGGGGCAATCCTTTATTTTTTTGGTCTGAACCCAGATTTGAACCATTTGTTTTAAAGTATCAGAAACATTTGTCTGCTGATCCGTACCTGATCACCTAAGGAATGTATGGTTTATATACACTACCATTCAAAAGTTTGGGGTTGCCTACACTATTTTTTTGTGTTTTCCATTAAAAGTCACACTTTTATTCATCAAAAGAGTTGCAAATTGAATAGAACATATAGTCAAGACATTGACACGATTAGAAATAATGATTTATTTAAATTCAAAATAATAATTTTGCCCTTCAAACGTTGCTTTCGTCAAAGAACCAGCAAAAGTGTTTTCAGCTGTGCTAACATCATTGCACAAGGGTTTTCAAGGGTTTTCTAATCATCCAATAGCCTTCTAACAGGATTAGCAAACACAATGTACCATTAGAACACTGGAGAGATGGTTGCTGGAAATGGGCCTCTATACACCTATGTACATATTCCATTAAAAAACAGACTTTTGCAGCTAGAATAGTCGTTTACCACATTAACAATGTATAGAGTGTATTTCTGATTCATTTAATGTTATATTTATTGAGAAAAAGTGCTTTTCCTTCAAAAATAAGGAAATTTCTAATTGACTGCACTTTTGAAAGGTAGTATACATACATACGTACATGCACTTCTTCAACTACAATGCAGAACCAGTGCAGCTGTGGAAGGTTAGTGTGTTTACATCTAGTTCAATCAATTTCTGTGCCTTATTTGCTCTTCTTTTGATTCATCGTTTATTGCACATAAATGCAAATCATATCCCAAAAGGAACACGTGGACTTATTATGATTGTTAAGTCAACCCAGATTAATCGGTTCTCTCATGGATATTGTTCATAAACAGCACCGTACACTTCACGTCACACTGCTGTGGATCAGTGGTAGAGTGGGTCGTCTCCCAACCAGGTGGACTTGAGTCCAGACATGCTGATGTGTCCCTGGTCAAGAAATTTACCCCCAAAGTTGCTCCTAATGGCTGAGATGGCATCTTAATGGATGTGTGAGTAAATTGGTGAATGGCAAAATCTGCAGCAAATGCAGCCTTTTTTTCCCACATAATAAAACGTACAAATTTAATATGGCCATCTATGACATCTTTTATTATCGTGAGTTTTTTCACATCCTCGCCTGTGGTTAATGATCTGCCTGTGAGGGCTTGCTGTGTGACAGCAGAGCAGGGCACTGTGGTGTTAATGAGAGAAGAGGACGGCCAGGTCTCCCCTCCCACACATACAGCCCTTTTGTCTCTGCCGCTGCCCCCCATCATTAGCTTAATGTGGCCCTCTCTGTCACTAAAAGGACCACTGCCAGTTTGGCAATGAGTTCACAGATGCAAATCCCTGCCCAGTGCTAATGGAGGTAAATGAAAATTAATTGATTCTCATTCAAAGGCCTTTTCAGTTGCCTGTTCTCTCTCCGTGTTTTCTTAATATGCAGACCTTACCTCTTGAACAATGCATGCTCCTCGCCCCTCCACCTCCACAGACATATTGCCGTGTACTCGCCATTGCTATGCAGAGTGGACAACACAAAAGGAAGCAAGGGGACACATCGTCTTGACACAGAGGTATATATGAGATGTGTACCTTTGCTCTCTGACCCAAATCATTAGCCTGGGGGGTTAAACAGCTAAAGGCAACCGTTACTTAGCACCCATATAGAGTTCATACTCCTTAAATTCATACATTGTCATTTATTTCTTTTAATTCAACTCCATCCTAAAGTTCTTCCAAGTTCATGAATTCTCTTATAATTCAACTTTTAACATCTGTCTGCTTTCACTGTGCAATATCTGACAATATGTTTGACCAAACATTGATAAACTTGTCTCTGACTGTTGAATAGACTGATCAGAATTTCTCATCAGAGCCAGCTACAGTCATTTGTTAACTGAAATAAGACGAGACGCAATATTTTGAGCACAAACAGGATCAAGGTCAGAGTTTGCAGTGAGGGGAAAAGAGCCTCTCTTTAAATTGTGTCTCATTTTTTTGTTTTCTGGCTCAGCTCAGCACAGTCAGAAGTAGTGGTACTGTAATAAGTGAGCTCATGTGCAGTTCATCAATGAAAACATTCTAATTACAGTGACCTTAGCACAGGGTTTGACACTCCTGGTCCCGGGGAGCCACGGTCCTGCACCTGATTCAAATGATCAGCTTGTCTGTAAGCTCTGCTGAAGCCTGAAAACGAGCCATTTCTGTCTTAGCAGAACGTACTGTCCTACAGTGGCTGACATATAATGTCAACAACTGCAAACTGTAGGGATTGGAAGAAGTGACCATGAGATGTAATTAAATATTT
Organism: Microchirus variegatus; assembly: GCF_963457635.1. NCBI lineage: Eukaryota > Metazoa > Chordata > Actinopteri > Pleuronectiformes > Soleidae > Microchirus > Microchirus variegatus. Next base: position 19,960,495 of record NC_139810.1, read on the forward strand.
TAAAAATTAAAACCGTATCATCATGAGAATTAAAGGTGCCGTATGTAAGAATGGGGCCAAAAAACGGTTACTACATTCAAATTCAAAATAACGAGGTCTTTAAGGTTTCGTTTTCTGACGTAACTGGCAACCTGTGGTTGCTCGGCAGCTGAGACTCTACTGACTGCAATGATTGGTAGGTGGCGCCACATGCCAAAACATGATTTCAAAAACATGATTTGCAGTCTGCAAAATATTTTTTTTAATGCAAATATTTCGTCTGTACTGTTGTTGTTGGTGAGTTCAGTTTGTTATATGAACATTATTCCTGAGTCTCTGTGACATATTAGGAGGATTTTATGGCCAGTTGCTTTAGATTTATTACATAATGCACCTTTAAATGACATAACGTCTTCTAGTTATGAGCTTTCACTCATTTTTTTTTTCAGTTTAAAATGTTTCACTTCAAAATGTGTCTAGTACAAGTACAAAGAGCTGGAGTCATTTTATACTGCAAACAGAAAGTTAAAAAAAAGTTTTTGACAGGATGACACTTCCTCCTGCTGGTTTTGCTATCTTGAGTTGTGATCGCAGGTAGGTAATCGGCCCCTTCAACACCTCTCGATACAGCCATGATAATGAGGTATGACGGATGGTTATATGTCACAAGTGGTAGATAAGCAGACCCGGCTCCCTCGGCTCTCCGTGCTCTGCCGCTGCTTGTCCGGCCTGTTTGTTTACCAATCAATTGATCGCCTCCTGTTTTCCTTTTGTCATTAACCAAGCCTCCTCTGCTGCTCTCTTCCTTCTCCCCCCCTCCTCCTTTGCAGCCACAGCAGCAGAAAATGCAAGAGAAGTGAAACATTAACCAGCAGGAGGAGAAGTGACAGTGATGAAATGAGCCTGGAGGGATGATGCCGTTGTTATCTACCAATGGGACAATTGTTCCTCAACCTGTAAACTGCTACCCAGGGTCAGATGAGAGGTCACAGTGGACTCTGGATGAGACAGAGGCTCATTATGCTGATATATGAGACCATATTAGACAAATATATGACTGATTAAAAAAAGCAAGTAAAAGCATGCTTTTTATGCCTTTATTTTTGAACAAACCCGATGTTATTTGTTTGTTTGTTTTTTTTGAAGCATCCAGGTTTGACAAGAACGGATATATACAGCCTTTAAAACTGTGTGAAAATCGCGTTGCTCCAGTTGAATTTATGGAGAGCTGTGTGAAAATTGCACACATGGTGTTTATCTCACCAAGTGAAAAACACCACGACCTCCCAGGAAGTACTATTCATATAAAACTGAATCACATTCAGCAGCTTTGGCCAATGACAGATAGCTTTACATCAATCCAGAGACCATACCGTGAGACCACAGCGCCCATCAATTTAACAAGCAAAAATGTACAAAAATACAACCCCCCCTCACCACCACTAAACACCACCAACACCACACACACACAACCTCTTCCCCGCCTCAGTCCAAAGTTCACACGTACAAAATCAGACAAAAACCAACACGTTTCAGAATCTCAAACCAATCAAACCCAATAAAACCAACAAAGCTGGGCAAGTTTTTTGAGTAGGGTATGAAAGAAAACGAGAGATGGTCCTACAATGAAAGCCAGTGAAAGGAGGGACATTTGCTAAGCTATCATTCATGAGGTATGGGTCCCATGCCTGTACAAGCTTGCTCCCAGCTCTACACACTTGTTGCCATTGTGACACACTGGCAGAGAGAAGCCTCTGTAGTCCCGGAGATCAATTCAAACCCTGACAACACCACACTAAACCAGGGTGCCATTTGTTCAGAGGAACCCCCTGAAACCCTTCTCCCCATCTGTCAGGGGGCCTCTGAGGCACTTTGTGCCTATGTGTATGTGTGAATGTGAGTGGGTGGGAAAGGGGGTGTTAGAGAGGAGGTTAATCAAGATTTGATGCGGACGGGAGTGGGAGGAGGGGCCGTGTGGAGACGGAGTGTGTGTAGGTGTGGGTGAGAGAGTGAATGTGTGCTAGGGGAGCACGTCATTATGCTGATTTCCCCTTTTTTTCTTTCAAGACGTTTGGAAGAATACTTTCTTTTGCATTTCTTCTCCTCCTCGGGGAGGCAGTCCTGTGCCACCTATGCTGCCCACTTTTATGCTACGGCAAGGGTGGTCATAGGAATGGCAATCTGGGAATCAGGTCAATTATGGACGGTGCCTTGCTGATAGCACTGAAAGAAAGCAAGCAAGAGAAAAGAGGAGAACCAGGGGAGGGGAGTAAGACTGCTGCTTTTTTATATAATAATGTGGTTGAATACTACATGATCACTGCTGCAAGCCTGGCCTGACCTGACAGAGTGTTTTGTTAGAGCTGTTGTGACGCTGCTAACTAGATCCGTTCTCATACAGACCTCCCCCTTGAGTGCCACATAAACTTTTCTCTTGCGTGGTAGCGTTTCCTCTGGTCGCTTCACATGCATCCATGCACACCTGCAAATTCTCAAACCGCAGCTTTGTTGTGTATTTGTGTCCGTGCCATTGACGACGCAACAAAGCAGGACAATTATTTATTCTTTTCCTCATTAAGACACCTAAAGGGTCCCTTTCAGATGCTTCCGTGCAGCAAACCACCTCAAAGTACAACTCACTGTTCAGTTCACACAGCCGTGGCCTTAAAAAACAACCAGGCAATGTTTCCCGCTGACCGCAGTGTTCGATAGAGGTTCATGTTGGTTCTAGCCCACAATGGGACAAGTGCTGACCTCTGGTCTTGGCACTGACCCCCTCTCTTCCAGGGGTCGGGTGCTGAGACAGATGTGGGTAAACTTCCCAATGTGAACAAGAGAATGAGGCCCACTTGTTAAAGGACTCTGTTTCTCCCTCGTCTTCAAGTAAACCTCAAAGTGGAAGTTGGGTCTAATTTGGAAACGTCTGGATATGGGTTCTAATAGCCGAAGACCAGTTGAAGAGTATAATGGAAACCAGTGAGGAAATGGGACGCTCATGAAAAGATTCGGGTGCGTTCATGCTCCTAATTGGCAGAGAATGTGTAATGAGCATCAAAGGAGGTCTTTACTAATTGGTGCAGCTAATTATACACTTTTCTGTTGAGCAGAAAAGGAGCAACGGAAACAGAAACATTTGTGGAATTATATAATGATATGTGTGGGACATATAAAACCAAATTTCAAAAACAAATGATGTTCTAGTATTTCTATATCATTTAAAGGATTAATTGCAAACTTGAAATCCAACTTAAACCAGCCTAAAACCAAAATACATCACTGGGGGAACCCCACAGTTCCGCTGCTGTTCTGAAAGGAGACCAGGAGGTGGCGCTCCCAGTCTGAGGAGGCTGAGCGATGACATCAGTGAGTTTCATCTCCTCAAAAGGAATGAGCCTCCTCACTCTGAGATCAGGTAACACGTATTTACTCTGTATCAACACATGGGAAAAAGAAAGAATCAAGTACTAAATGTAGTTCCTGGTTTAATTTTAAGAGTCTGAGTCAGGTCGGTGCCTATACTTGATGATATGTCACTATCAATATATGTAAAAGTTTATTGGAATAGTTTTTCATAAAACCGCAGCTTAAATCAGTGAATTTGGACACAGCAAAACCTGAAATATGCTTTTCACTCTTTAATCTTATAGCAGGCGGAAATCAGATGACAACACATACACATATATATATTCATTTATTTGGCATACCTGCTTTTGTCACTAGTTTTTTTAGCACAACATTTTGTATCTGAAATATTGGGCATTAATCAGAAATGCTGCTTGCTCTTTTCTAGTTTATACAAAACAATAATAGATCAACTGTATGTAGATACATACACCTGTTCACATACAGATTCAGCCAAATATAGCAAGTTAAAGCAACAGTCTGTAACTTTAGCTGTAGCAAAACATAGCAAACAGCTATGTTTGATGACTTCTAAGTATTCTTGAACAGAACTCTTTAACTTGCTAAATTCTGGCACTTTTAATTACTGACAATTATATATCCATAAACACACAGTGCAAAGTGACATAAACACACTAATATGTATCATTACTCGCCAGAAATAAACTTGTAGCCATGCTTCATTTATTCAATTTATTTACATAGTTTTATGAGGAAGAATTTATCATTATTTTCCTTTGGTTATCATTTAAATGTTTTAGTGCTTTAATGCAAGAATTTTCAGGACAAAAAATAACATATCATACAGTATTTGTGCTGAGTCTTTCATTCAAAAAGAATAGCTATAATTTTCAGTCCTACGGTACAATCCACTTACTAGATTAACACATTTGTATTTGCAGTTTATACACAGAACATGTCACTAAATTTGCATTGCCGGATGAACGTGAAGCTGTCCTCCTCATTTTGGTTTCCTGGGTTATGTCTAGTCATTGTTACATGCCGCTGAAATACCTAGACAGAATTCTGCCGACTCTTGTCTGCCGAGTGCCAGTGAAACTAATAATTAAAAGACGAGGATACCGGTGAAGAAACAATGACTAAGAAATGTAATAACGGGCCATTTAAATCATCCCCAATGGGGCAGCGTGATTGGATTCAGGGGAGACCTTTTCTTCAGCTGTACAGACGCAGCTCAAAAATGTGAGGCGCGTCAGCCCAGAGCGGCATCTCTCCCTGTGTGTCAGTGGGAGTACGGGAGCCTCAAGTGTCCCGAGTGTGAACCTCTCGTTTTTTTCTGTGGCCCGAAGAGTCATAAATGTCGTGTTCCTATTGTGTGGGAACTCATCTTGGACATTGTCCCCGTGGATCTGCCCACCACTAGCCAATAAGTGGAACATGGGCTCCTGTTGAGCAGCAGTCTGGCATTCCTGGCATTTTCAGTCGGCTGTCTAGCATAAGGATGGAAGAGACACTGTCAAGCAGAGAAACCTTGTTTTGGTCCCTTTTTCCTGGTGAGCAGGCTTTGCGTGTCTCGAGACTGGAATGCCATTGTCTTCAGCGTCTATCTATCTATCTATCTATCTATCTATCTATCTATCTATCTATCTATCTATCTATCTATCTATCTTCTATCTATCTATCTATCTATCTCTCTATCTATCTATCTATCTATCTATCTATCTATCTATCTATCTATCTATCTATCTATCTATCTATCTATCTATCTATCTATCTATCTATCTATCTATCTATAATGGTGCTGAAGGATCATACAAACACATTGTGCAGTCTTAAAGGTGCCATATGTAAGAATGTGGCCAAAAACGGTTACTACATTAAAATTTAAAATACCGAGGTGTTTTAGGTTTCGTTTTTTGACGTAACTGGTAACCCGTGGTTGCTCGGCTGCTGAGACTCTACTGACTGCAATGATTGGTAGAGGGCGGTAGGTGGCGCCACATGCCAAAACATGATTTCAAAACATAAACATGATTTGCAGTCTGCAAAACATTTTTTTTAATGCAAATATTTTGTCTGTACTGTTGTTGTTGGTGAGTTCAGTTTGTTATATGAACATTATTCCTGAGTCTCTGTGACATATTAGGAGGATTTTCTGGCCAGTTGCTTTAGATTTATTACATAATGCACCTTTAACAGTTTGGAAACCATGGGTTCTAAGTTCAAAGTGATACCATCAGACAGATTTGTGTTCTTTGAGAGAAGTCGTCAACGTTCAGGAAGACCAACGAAACCAGTGACTGAGCGACACGATCAAATAACGTGTGAGTTCTGTTTTCAGGCTGGATTTCCTGTCGCAGGCCTCCAGTCAGAGTCTAATATCTTCGCATCGCTGGGGTTCCTTCCTCTGCCTCCGCTGGTTCTGCTGCGTTCGCTTTTCCAATTTAATCGAGCAGGGGGAAAGAAGAGAGGGGAACAGCAGCGTGTGTTGTGTCTGGGTTGGCCGTGAATTACAGGGAATGAATGAACCGAGTCCCTGCAGGGCAGGAGACGGGCCAGACGCTGGATTCTGTCGCACAGTGAAGGCATCTGCCTAATCAACACTCCTGTGGGAGACCTTGTTTCATTATGAACTCAACAGTAATTCCCAAGAAAGGTAACCAGGGTTATTCAGTGTGAGTTAGGATTTACATCTTTCACAATGAAGTCATTTCACCTCCCATCAATTAAAGTATGTTAAAGTGTTCACAGTGATGCTTTCTTTCTCCTTTACAGCACCAGTTTGTCCAAGGTATTACAACAGTTATTGTACATTTTGCTCCAAGTACATAAATACATGAGTAAAAGTATTTTTTTTTACCAGAAATTACTTTGGTAGAAGTTGAAGTTAGTTTTTTGTAATATTACTTATCTGATATAAAATGTATGTTAAGTTTTAGAAGTAAAAGTATTGTAGGCTGAGTTGTCATTCATCTGGAAGATTGTGGGTTCAGTTCCTGGCTCTGCTTGTCTTTATGTGTCCTTGAGCAAGACACGTATTCCCATGTTGCAGCGTGTGAATGGATATGAAAGACGTGTATATGAGTGAATGGCAAAATCAAAGCAGCTCATCAAGACCAGATTTCTGTATGTCTGTCATGAAGGGTAGAGAAGTATGAGAGATTAAATGTTGTCAACTCAAATGATGCCAGAAGTAGATAATGTGGTATAAACCGACCATTTTTGCCTCTCAAAACAGATCAATAACATTATACTGTATCACTTTATTAAGTTTACTGATTTGGGTGTAGAAACAATTGTTGAAGACAAGTACAAGCTAATTCTACCTGCTGTATAAACACATTTTAGGTCAAGTTAAGTTCAAGTAAAACTTTATTTTTCACATAAACTACAAATATTTTTTTTTTTAAATTAAAGGACAGTAAAACTGGAGAGCTTGAAGTTCAATTACATCCAAATAAATTCAGCCGAGCAATGTCAGTTTTTTTATCATTAAAGGTGCATTATGTAATAAAACTAAAGCAACTGGCCATAAAATCTGAATATATACCAAAAATATTTGGATTTAAAAAAATATTTTGCAGACTGCAAATAATGTCTATGTTTTGAAATCATGTTTTAACATGTGGCGCCACCTACAGCCGTCTACCAATCATTGCAGTCAGTAGAATTTCGGTTGCCAGTTACGTCTGAGCTACAATGGCGGAGAAAACGAAACCTAAAAGACCTCTGTATTTTGAATTTGAGTGTAGTAACCGTTTTTGGCCACATTCTTACATATGGCGCCTTTAAACCTATGTCTTCTCACATCACGTCATGTCATTTTAGTCGGTAGATAAAACCAAAATCTTTTAATTCTGTCGTCATTGTGTTTCATGAACATTATTTGAATGACTCACAGTAGAATTTAATCGAGTAGATTCGCATTTGGAGAATCTCCCTTCTTTCCCCACAGATGGGGAGAAAGTTGATGAGGGACATTAACTCTTACTTGCAGTCATAAAATAGTGTGTTAAAGTGAAACCAGCATGCACAGTGTGTAAGTGAACCCCAGGGCCCAGTGTTTTACCACGCTGGATTTAAAGTCTCGTTACTGGGAGATTATTAGACTTAATCTAGTCAAGAAGAGCATGGAGTTTCCGATCACCCCGGAGGCTTCTGGGAGCCTCTCGGAACAGTAGGGGAATTCATCCGAGCTGGCCATATGCTACCTCCCTCGTGTCTCCTCTCTGAAGGGGCAGAGGTGTGGCTAATGCTGAAGCGGGGGCCCCATTCAAACATCACCTGAGGCACTTAGCTGGCAGGTAGCGCCTCAGCCAGTGGTCAGAGCAGCTCCACGTGTTGTGAATGGGTTGATGTTGTTGTTGTTGATGGAGCACCAGGTCACCCGCCGTGTGGAGGAGGGTGAGCCTTGCCTCAGGGCAGGTGGTGGCCGGACAGTGGTGGAGCAGTGAGGTGCAGATTCCGTCCGTCCTTCATGGGAGCTCTTTGAACTGCAGGCTGCAGGTGGAATGTGCTTAGTCAGCAGGTCAGTTTTTTTTTTGTTTTTTTTTCCATCCTGCTTAAGGGGTGAGCCTGGAGAGTCAAGCTAATGCTAATTGTCCCTGATGTGGTGGTCCGTGACTAAGATTTACCAGTCATTATGACCAATCCATTGTCCACATGCACCATGAGCTACACACACTTTGATCTGACCAAATCAAAGGCTCACCATCACCCGGGATATTGTCATGCTTTCATTCATCAGATGCTTTGATTACGAGAAAGAGGAAGCAACCTAAATATAGACAATTGTCTGAATTTTCAACCATGGCTCTGTGTATCTCAACTTAAGCGCTAGATATGATGTTGAGGTCCCGGTGAGCAGCCTCTGGGGCTTCTTTCTCGTGCTCAGGATTAACTGTCTGATGGAGGAGAGAGCCTCAGGGTCACAGCTGCTGTTTTTACTAGCTGATTAAAACCGTGATGTTCTCCCTACTGTTCCATTCAGCACACATTTCAGGGCATGTGATCTTCTGATTTTGCAAAGTAAAAGAAAGATAAATTATTGGGGGGGAAGACACTTTGCTTTCAGACAAAATGATACAACCTAAATGGTTAAGAGAAACGTATAGTGGCAACAGTATAAATAGTATTAGTATTACCTGTGGTCTTGGGACAACAAGACAATAATAAATGATCACTGGGTACATTTGAGGGTTTTCTGCTGGTTTAAATCCCTCCCTTAGTCCCTCCTTTTCTCAAAATTGATTTTGAGCTCTCGTGGAGCTTTTTGGAACAAATTCTCTTGAATGCATTTAAGATTTTTAATGACCATGTTCTCTATAGCAAATTTCATCTGCCTCCATCAGCAGTGTACTGGAGTATATGACAGAAGCCCTCATCAGACTGGTGACACTAACAGTTTGATGAATGCATTCTCCATTTAACATTACTCAGCGCACAATCCCACAACACAGCACATTGAGAAAAACATGCTGCAAATATCACGACACAATGGAAGTGTTTCCAGGGGACACTTGAAAGTGGTGCACGTCTCCACACCTGCAAGTCCATGCTGCAAACAGGGGGATTTCTCTACAGTAAGCATCTTGTGGGTAAATTTATAATGTTAAAGTTACACAGGGTGTAGATCTGTCACTGCCATATTTATGACTTTAAATGTTATTTTTGAACCGTTTTTAAATCTCGGCTACTTTTGGTAAGTGTTCTTTTAACAGACTTGAGACCGCAGAGGTTTTATTTTGAAAACCGGGTGTTCTAATCCTGCCTGTCCGCTCGTTCGGGGTCGTTATGGCACTTTCATATCCAGACTTATGGAAATGAAATGATCCGCTGGCTCAGACGTCTCATGGATACTTTGTGTGATCGATAGATTTGTTGTTGACGCGTTATTTTGTTTTTAATGTAAACATGTTTTGACCTGACAGTTTGAAAATGTGTAAAGTATTAATGTTTTATTTATTATTATTATATATTATAAAGTATTTATTTTATTATGAATTTTAGATTTATATTGAAGTATATATATATATATATATATATATACACATGTTTGACGACTTATTTTAATAAATATTTAGTATTTTGGTTTGAATTCAATGAATTATTTATAATATGATATAATAATTTATATAATTAATAACATGTATATGGTCAACTGAATGCCTGGATGCATTTGTGTGACTGGAGCCACGTCACCATTCCTTGAGGGGGAATCTCCTTCATGTCTGCCTGAACAGGGCATCTGACCTCAGGGGCTTCAGGCCAGAGCACGACTACAATTATACTTTACACTAACAACTATTAAGAGTAAATACTTTACAACCACCCCTCCCAAAATAATTGTGTAATCTGTTTGTCTCCAAGACAGCGGCTGATGAGACACTGACTTTGCATAAGGTGTAGACTTCAAAGAGCGTTGGACACAAAAGGCCACTAGTTTCCATAATTGTTTTACAGACTGTTTGTGCTGCGGTGATACCATCAGCACACACAGTTATAAACCTTCTGTCTAACTTTTATGAGGGAACTGCTAAAAGGATTCCCAGTGGGTTCACAGAAAGAGGTTTGCTTCTGCTACACAAACCATTTAACTCATTAAGCTTTATCAACTCAAGACAATAGATACACTACTGTATATGTGATGGTGGACTGTGATGTATGTTATGCTGCAGCCGTCCCGTCCCTGCTGTGTGTCACACCGCTGCATACAGCCACTTGATAAAGGCCTGTGCTCCTGTCAGACCCCAGCCTGCCTCCAGGTGGGTGCTGCTAATGAGCCCCAGTCGTAGCGTTTGGCTTGGGCCTCTTCTTCCCAGGGTTGAAGGGGGCCACAGAGGGGGCAGAGAGGGTCTGCTGGCTGGGTCAGCACCACGCGGGGGGTGAGGGATGAAGACAAGAAAAAGAAACACAAGAGCGAGAGCTGAAAATTACACTTTTCAGACCTTATTAATGGTGAGTTTATGAGTGTGGGAAGATCGCGCGTGAGGGCGTTGGAAGGAAAAAGCTTGTGCCACATGGTGCATCCAGAAACAGAAGTCCATTTTTGTGGCTCTTTGATGTGTGTTTATTGTAATTGACTGCACAGTAGTTCACTTGTTTCCATGATTGTTGAATGGACGAGGCGGTAGGTTCTCTTTGCCTTTACAGTGTGAGATACTCCAGAGTAAACAGCCCCTCCTTCAGCCACGACGCAATACACGAGAAAGGAGAGCGCAGTGACTAATGGGAGTGTTTGTCCGATGCTGCCAGCTTTTTGTTTCCGTGGCTTTTGAAGTGATTGATACATAGTGTTTTCAAAGACACAAATCGTCTCCTCTGCAATGTTTGGCCCAAAATAAAAAGTTTAAGGGAGGGTATGTTGCTGTGGAGTGTGTGAATCTCCACATCAGAGGAAAAAGGAAGGGTGGCAGTGTTTGGGGTTTAGAGAGGACTTTGATGATGGGATTATGTTTGAGGTGACCACAGACATGGAAATGCTCTAAGCCCTTGTCCCTTGGTTTAACCACTATGTATGGCAGTCATCGCGGCATGCATGTTTAACTTCAGCAACAACCAGTATTAAGAGCAAGGTTGTTTTTTTTTTTGCTGTTTCGCTGTTGATATTCTGTGGATAATCTTGCTGCAGCCCGTGTCCTTTCTTTTACCTCTGGCCCTGTGCAGGAATGTGCTGAGCTCAGCCTCAACAAGCAAACTGCGATATAAAGGATCACGTCAAGGATTGGTTCTCCACCAGTGTCTCGCAAAGTCAGCATCGCTCGCTCACAGAGTGATGGAAAAATGAATTATGTGATAGTCAGGGTCTGTTCTCATCTTAATCAGGGAAACTGTGGTGGGGATTTGAGGGAGCGGTTATGAAACGGCTGTACTGTCCAAACAGGGTCAACACAACACAACAACTCTGTTGTGTTGTGCTGGCAGCAGTTACTTAGTTTTAGTTTTTATTTAGTTTTGACTCTTTGTTTTTAAAATTAGTTAGTTTTAATTTGATTGTAGAGCGGGTTTGTTTGTTTTGTTTTTTTTATTAGTTTTTATGTTTTGTAAATGCTTAGTTTGAAATAGTTTTAGTGCTAGTTTTTTGTAATATGGGGTATTTGCCAGGTGCATGATGCAACAAAGGTCATAATAACCCAACAAAAGATGCAATTTTAAAATAAAGATGACATAATAAATGGTTTTAATTCAGTTAGTTATTGTTTCTTTTAAACTCTAGTTTTTATTTTTATTTCAGTTAATGAAAAATGTTTTTTCAATTTTACTTTTAACTATAATAACCTTGGTTGGCAGCAAGTTTGAAAGCTTCTTTTACATTTTCAAACTTGCCCTTTTGCTCCAACCAGACAAGGTGAAGCTTCCTTTGAAGTAAAAGAAATACTTTACATGTTTATTTCATGTATACATGTATTAATATTTTACCTTTAGTGAACCAGGAAGTGATTTTATGAGGGAGACCTGGCCAGAACACCTCACTATTTACAGTTAACTTAACTACTACGCAATATATTTACCTTACAGAATACAAACACAGTCAAACATAGGAGGAGTGACCAAAACCAATTTGTCTGTTGCATTTTGTCAAAATTTAACTTTAGTGTGCAACTGTTTAAAGATGCATTGCACTAAATTATAGCATAAGGATTTAAGCAGTAAAAAAAAAAAATCAATCTTGGGATTATTCCTCTTTAAGTTAATGTTGACTCTGCAGCATCACCGTCAGGCTGACAAACAGAGATTATGCGCTCATGAATGAGAGAGATTTTGCCATTCTTTTGATTCTCTTACCTCCTTTATTGGGTGAAAAAGACTCGGTTTTTACTGAGGCACCGTTTTTTTTTTTTTGGCGCATGTTGGATCTCCTGCGGTGCTGGTCAGTCACAGCGAAATAGCCCTGCTTCATGGGTTCACATCAACGCCATAAAGAAGTCTTTGTCACCCATGAGTGGGGTCATCTCCCTGTTCCACTGACCAATGCGTGTTCACACTCATCACCTTTCTTATGATTCTGCATAGCTCACAGGCCCACGAACAAAGGTGCAAAAGCTGAGTGTATGAATAAAGGATTAATTTGCATCAATTTTGCTCATCGACAAAAGGAGTAATTTTTTTTGTCCACTTCTTCTGCAGCCAAAGCAAAACAAAATCACTCAAAAGGATCAACAGCACCTTTTAATATGGTTATCAAGGAGGGACATCGCAAAAAAATTGTGCTTTGTGCCGTGTTTGTTTGGGAGATTTTGGTCCGTGGATTAGATTGACTGTGACTTTTGTGCGGTGTTGATGCTGTTGGTCACAAACGGAGGAAAACATCAATCTAAATTTCAATAATTTGGCATGTGAAGGTTTGGAAAAGGATCTTTTCAAATCAAAGCTGATTGAGGAGTCTGTATGTTAATTGAGCGACAAATGTGCCTTTTCCCTGCTCTGTGTTTGCCTGTCTGCCGTATTCAACAGCATTCACCACAGCCTGTGAAAAATCTTGTTCTCCTTTTACATGTATTTGGTTTGGCTGGAATGGATTAGACACAAGATCAGTTTAGGCCAAAAAGAGAGAAAATGCTGATTTTCTGCCCAATTTTTCTCCTTGTATAGTGGTTCTTTGTGAGCACACGGGCATTTGTTATGAAGGAGACACAGGATACATTTTCTTACCCATGTTTTGGGCAAAAAAAAAGAGTTGTTTCTCTCAGGAAGTTGCAACAAAACCAATTAAAAACCACAATTTTAACTTATATTGTCTTTAACTGTGACGAGCATATAAAACAAAGTGTGAAATTAATATCATGCTGTGCGGTGCATCATTGGGGGGGGGAAAAATTAACTGTACAAATCTGCGAGGAAAACATGCATATTGTTGTACTCGAGCGGCATTTCTTTTGACACTAAGTCGATTTTTAGATTTTCTTCGCCCGACGCGTTTGATCCTTTGTCTTTCCAGTGCCCACCCTCCGTTTTAAACCCAAGAACCGCTATGCAGAGCGATGCGAGGGCTGCCAGACCCATGGAGCGCAACCTTGTTCAAGAGAGCCCAAGGGGGCCATATTTGTCATAGCACATTCCACTGTGGAGCTATGATATGAATGAAGTGGTGTGGTGTGGTGTGCCCAAGCTGCACGTATGGAGCTCAAAGGGGGCTGCTGAGATGCTGTAATGTAATTATGTGGACAGTCTCTCTCTCAGAGCTTGAAATGGTTCTGCTGCCTTCATTCAGTCAGAGTGCTGCCGCGTCTTTTCTTGGAGGGGGGGCTCTGAAGTCATTTGAAAAGACCTCCTCTGTACTCATTGTGCTCATTGTCTTTGTAAGCCCCTTATGAGAGGGGGCATCAAATTACGACACACCACTGATGAGAGCTTCGGAGATTTTACAGTTTCAGGTGGGGGTGTATTCTTAACTGTGTGTATTAATCAAATCAGTTTGACTTAAAATCATAATGATGCTGCTGTGCTTGTTTAATTAGACCAGTTTTTAATTTAATTTACTTTATTTTACTCATAAAACGTGTGATAACTGACAGAAACACGGTGAAGAGCAGTGCATGGCTTTTATTTTCTTTGAAGGAAGTGACTTTGAGGTCAACTTTTTTAGTCAATTTTATTTATTTTTAATTCTAATCCCAACATCCTCAGATCTGATGATCAAATAACACATTTATATCTGAAAATGAGTAAAAAAAACGGTTTTGTTTTTCTGCTGAAGTGGCCCTTTAATGACTCTCTCTAATGATTAATATTGCGATCTACTCTATCAAGAAGTGCAAAATTGATTGAATGATTAGAAATGTCACTATATTGACAATCACATTGTTTCTGATGATACCTTATGTCTTTTTAATCAACCGCATAGGAAATAACTTTTGTTTCTCCCAAGGTAATAAAAACATGTTATTTTAGTTTCTGTATTACTTATACCTATTTTTTTTCACCACTTTGCACAACAGGCACATCTTGAGAAACCAAAAACAATCAAATCACACTTTATTCCACTTAAAAGCTATTTAACAAGTTGGCCGTGAAAACACGTCTTTCAGCCAAGCGACTAAATTTAAGTATAGATTGCATTACTCGTGTAGTTTACAAAACATCCCTTAAACATTTATTTAGGAATCAAATTAAAGGTTCCAGCAATTTCCAAAATTTGATTTAGGGCTTTGTGTTTACCTAATCTCTGGCATTCACACAGACACCAGTGGAAATGTCCAAATGCGTCACTGCACAACTTTAAAGGCCTTTCCCTTGTATAGCGGTCTACTGACCCTTTCTAAATAACCTATATCATTGGGGAACTGTGGTTTATAAAGGAGTCCATTGGGACCTCTGCTGAAAGGGTTTTTTTGGGTGGAAGCCTGGATGAAAAGTGCAAGGAGGAGGATAAAGAAAAAGTATAGGAGATGTCAGCGCTCCTTTGGAAGGAAAACAAACTGCAGAGACCAATGTGAGTTGACTTAATCTGATTAGACTAACCTCATCAACAGCCCACTTAAAAGGGAGAAGAAAGCCCTGAATTGGGGCGAGAAGCAAGAGAAAGGGGTCTCTCTCTCTGTTCAGAAAGCCAAAGAGGCTGCGTGAATACACCACATTGTACTGGACATGCTGGTCTGCAGATGGCAAAATGACAACAAGTCGCTTGAAAAGTGAGGCAAATATAATTGATCTCAGGGTTTTTTTTGGTTTTTTTTTTTCTATGTCAGGTATGAAAACAGCCGAGGGAGTAATGAGATTAAGGAAGAATAAAGTGAAAGAAAATACTGCTTTCCCTCACGTTTGTGGTGCAAACATGCAGCTTTGAAGCCTTTGACTGGATGCAGCCAGCCCTGTAATGCCATGAGAAATATTTCCAAATTCATATTAATTTATTTAAATGCTGGCCTCTCACAAAGCTCCCCTGCAGTCCTGGTAATACATCAAACACAGAATAGTCGAACGGGAAAATTGCTGTTTTAATACCACTACAGCTGGTATGGGTGTAAAAAGAATAGGTGTAGAAATCCATGACACTACTGCGCATGTGAAATATCTTCTATTGGCAGATCTGTGAGGGAATGAGCACATATTCCTTTACACAAATATTTGTGCGCATTAATTGTTCAGTGTTTACTTTAATTAGAGTTCTTCGTGAGCCATCGACCGTGTGTGTGTGTGTGTGTGTGTGTGTGTGTGTGTGTGTGTGTGTGTGTGTGTGTGTGTGTGTGTGTGTGTGTGTGTGTGTGTGTGTGTGTGTGTGTGTGTGTGTGTGTGTGTGTGTTTGGTATTCTGTAAATCCCTCCACTTCAAGTAGGGAGGTGACTGCAGGAGCCACATGTGTCCTTTCACACAGGAGCTTAGATCTGCTGGTGCATTTGGATGCTCTGGTTTCTGGTTTTACTTGTTTCTCAAAGCTCGCAGCACTAGTACCTTTTTGAAGTCCCGCTGTCAAATCTGATGTGGAAACACAACATTTAAAATGATCGTGTCCCGACGGCCATCGTGTATGCAGCAGCAGCAGCAGCAGCGGAGGAGGAAATCTCTCACTGTCGCACTCTGTTTTCCTCCCACAGTCCAAAAACAATGCACAGGTTAACTGGACACGCTGAATTTACTGTAGGTGTAAATGTAACACTGGTTGTGGAGTGGGATTGGCTCCAGCCTCACCTCAATCCTTATGTGGAGGAAAAAGCTGTAAATGATGAATGACTGAGTGTTTCATTGGCAACTATATGTCTTAAACTTGACTAAAAACCCACTTCTTTTACTCCTTGGTCTTCTCTAAGTGCTGGAAGTTTTAGTGTTTTATGTATACTCCTGTGTGTTTTGTTGGTTTGGTGTGTTTGAGTGCTCATTGTTACGATTACCCAGCAAAAGTTCAGTGACAATTTGATTTGTGTATGGTGAAAACTAAGCATGATACTGACATAATGGCATACAATAAATATGGAAAATTGAACAGTGACAGCTGCAGGAAAGAAGCTTCCTCTGAACCTGCTGGTTTCGGGTGCGTGGAGAGACCTGTAACGCCTGTGGGGAGAGCAGTTTGTGGTTTTAGGGGCGCTGCGTTCCTTGTCTGCGTCAGCTTGACAGCGCCTTGTCTCACTCGCAGTGCTGTGCGAGTGCGAGGGGGAGTGGCTACAGTAGAGCAGTAAAAGCCGACGTGCGCTTCCTTTACATATATATTTACCGATATCTTTTGCGTTCCTTATCCAAACAGCGCCAAACTTGGCACTGCGCTCACCCGTGCCCGTAGCAAGACACCTGTCAAGTTTGAAATCAATCGGATTGAGAGATATGTGAATAACAGACAAGACGCACACAGACAGACGTTCCTGGAATTTATATATATATTTATATATATATATATATATATATACAGTTGCAAGGAGTGTGTGAACCCTTTGGAATTACCTGGATTTCTGCATAAATTGGTCATAAAATGTGATCTGTGTAACGTATAAAAAAAGTATGTGAACCCCTAGGCTAATGACTTCTCCAGGAGCTAATCGGAGTAAATAAAACCCAAACCAGTTTTGAGGTTGTTATTCTTGAAGGTTGAGTTGTATTTGTTGTGTGCGTGTTGTGTTGTTGACCTTGTTTCTGTGTTTTATATTCCATTTTTATAGTGTTTTTTTTTTATATTGCTTTTAGTTTACCATTTTTTCATAATTTGTCTGTTTCATGTATTTGTGTGATTTGGTCGACTCTGCTGTTTTTTTACATTTAAATTGGATTGTATAAAGGTATTATAGAATTTTACTGATGTAGATGGCACAGAGCTATAATGAATATTTTTAGCAGCAGTGCAGTGAAAATCCAAACGCTTCCTTCCAGCCTCTGGTTTGTGAGAATACTCAACACAAGAACCTCTCATTTTGTACATGGATAAAGAATGTTACACACAAAAAAAGATTCTAGACCCACAAACTGTCCTGTGTTTTTGCACCGATTCATTCGCCACACTGAACTTTCCTCTTCTTCCTCCTTTTCCCTCGATAAAATGGACACAACAGCCGAAAGAAAGCAAAGGCCACCCAAACGGGCACTGTGGCTTCTCACTGTTAGGGAGTCATCATGGCAAACACATTACGACTAGCACTTGATTAGGCAGTGTATATAAAGGGATTGCCCGGACGACACCACCTAATACAGATATAATTGACTCTCCTTCTGCATTCTGCACATGGATTTGGAGAAGTGCACAGGCTCATTGTACAACAACAAATTAAGCAGGGGGCAGTCAAAAGGAGCCGCTGAGCATTCACCGGATCTGAACAACAGACTACTGAACTCGGCTAAATCTGCAAACACAGCTTCTCCCTCCTTTTGAAGCCTTTCATCTCCCTGACATCAGACCTCTACTTCATAAGACTGAGTCAAAAAGCAAGTACTTTTCAGGCTCTTGTCTGGTGAATGTTGATCATCTCTTAAAAACAGCGGCGATTTTTCTGTTTTCTGCATTCCTCAGGTCGGGCCACGTCGGCACTGGCTTTAATGATGCTCTAATGATGGAGTCACTCACAAAGTTCCTTTTAGTTGAAGGGGAATTCTTGTTCTCTTTGTTGTCTGAGTCCCTGGATCTTTGAGATGCAGGAATGACAAGGAGGAATTATTGATGGATAGAATTTGAAATACCAAGAGTTGTCGGACTTTGTTGTCCTGACTGCAGATCAGGTTCAACAGGTGCCCGCCTCCACCTACGGAGAATTATTCGGCCGAGATCCCTATTGACTCGCCTGCTGCAGCGAGCAGTTGTGTAATCTGCGCGGAGCTCTGTAGAATTAGATCTGCATCATTTGGGTCAATCCAAAAGCAAATAAAAGCGATGTGAGTCCGAGCACACACAGCTGGCTCTTGAGACTCGGGATCCTGGGTAAACAAGTGTCCAGCATGCCTCGGCACAGCTCACCCATGGAGGGACATGAGCTACCCAACAAAGACTGATACTCCACAAGAGGCCGGACTGAAGCAGGGCTTAGCAAAATTTTATTACATTTGGCCTGTTTCAATAGACTGCTGACCAAGAGAGGATCAGAGACTTTGTCGTCAGTTTGGCGATTACTATGACATCTATGCCTCCTTAGACTTTGTAATGCTTCTATTGTAGAAGCACATCCACTGACTTAACATGGAAATCTGCCATTCACCCGCATGAAGTTTTCATTTCTGAGAACAATTACAGATTTATGACGAGTTACCAGCGACTGTTACACTACACCTTTTGTTTGTTTAATGACGTGTTTCAGCTACTTGTAAATATGTCTCTTTCTTTTAATTAGTGATACTGTAATATAAATGTCCCTAACCTATCATCATTTTAGATAGGTGATAAATAAGGGGGAACACCATGTCTGCTTTGAATTTGTCACTGTGACACTGTGGGATAAAACCTTTATAACTCTGTATGTGACTTGCAAAAACTGAATTCTCTGGATGTAAAGTTTTTATACTATGGTGAGGCCCTAATATTCTAAATTTAACTGATCATAATTTTAGAAACCATGCTTAATTCTTTGGATGTAACATAGCCGATGATGTAATTGTGTATTTGATCAACATGGTGATTGCATATTATTTGTCTCATTCATTTAAAAAAAAAAAAAAAATCTCCTGTGCTAATGAAAATACATTTGACAAAATACTTTTTTTTTTTACATTTCATTAATGTTTATTTACCAAGTTTGTTTATTAACTTGGACACAGGTGCGCCACCTTGTGGACACACGATGAACATTTGAATAAACTTCTCCTTGTTATGTCTACATACAGTAAATCTCGCTAAGAGACAACATAATAGCTCAATAAATACATTCTGATGAATATTTTAGCGAATCTTACATGGAGAACAAGTCAAAAAAAGAAAGGAAAAAAAGAGTAAAAGTAATTTCAGATCACAAATGATCACAGTGGAATCTATTAATTTAATATAAAGCATCCATGAAAACAGGTGACAGAATAATGGCATTTATCTCAACAACTGCAGCACGACACGATTATGTGTTCTTTATTTAAAAAATGAAGACACGGTGAGATTTCATGTTATGTTCTTGAGCGCCATCATGTCTGTGGGTGGGTTTTGAAATTGAGCCGCTAGATGGCGTTCTTCTTCTTTAAACGGTCACACCTCGTTTTTAAACCAGTGCGTATTAAAACACATAATCCAAACGCATCTTATATAATATCCATGCTTTTTTGTAATGAATGGAGATATTGTAAATGTTATTTATAATAAAATAAAATAAAATAAAAAGAACATTAAAATAATAAAATAACATCATAATCTTAAAAATTAAGATACTCCAGCCAACGTCTATTCTTCACATTTTTCTCTGCATGTGGTTATATAAACATATACATACATACATATATACATATATATATATATATACATATATATATATATATACATACATACATATATGTATATATATATATCTCAAACGCTCCTCGGTCTCCAGGCTGTAATCTCCAAGTTTAGGCACGTGCGCAGTGTAGACCAGAGAGAACTGTGCGCGCACGGCACGCGGACAGATGTGCCAGCCGCCTCCTCCTCCTCCTCCTCCTCTTGAGCAGCTCCCGCGCCGGCATGATTGACAGCGGGCTGTTAACGCAGCCAATCACAGAGCGCCCCCTATCATTTGCATAAAGTGGCCGCATGCCATTGGATTTGTGAGCGCTGCTGCTGCAAACCGCCTCGCGTGCCATTACAGATGTCTCCTCCTTGGAGGCGCAAGTGGAGTTTTAAAAATAGACGTGTGTGTGTGTGTGTGGGCCATTTAATTTTTTTTTTATGTCATGTAGGCGTATAAAACATTTATGCATTACTAAATAAAGCAGTATGATTATGATTATGATTATTATTATTAGTGTTATTATTTAAACAACAACAATAAAACAACTCCAGCTGTTCTGCCAGTTATTGGCACTTTTAATCCATGCAACTACATCATCACCAAAAAAATAAAACATCAGCAGCTTGAATCACGAGGATGTTTTAATTTTGTGATCTTATATAAACATGCTGTCAAAAGTAGGTTAGTGCCTCTTTCTACCTCACACAGCAAGATGCGTAACATATTTGACGAGCACGGTGCAAAGTTAGAAACAAACCTAGATTCCCCTCCTCCCTTATCGCTTCACAGTGCTGCCTGGCCGCCGCAGCTCGCTCCGCTTTGTTGTTTGTCCCTGCAGGGCTGATTGAGCAGCGCGTGACTGACGGCCCGCGGGGGTGTTGTCCAATCAGCGCTCTGCCCCGCGTCCAATGGGTGAGTCCTCGCTGCGATTGGCTGAGGCGAGTGTGGGAAAGAATGCAGAGAGGGTTTCACACGAACCGGGAGCACGCGAGCCGCGTATAAGAGCAGCCGCGGCGTGTGGCACTGGCAGAAACGACGGCTGTGTAACTCGCGCGCGCACTGTGTGTCAGCTGACAAGGCAGTGATAACAGACGCGCACTGACTCCACTGTCAGTGACCCATAAAGTGATTTTTATTGTTATTATTATTACGTTTTTGCCTTCGCGTCCCACGCGCACTCCAAAAAGGATTTACTTGTTGACTGTTTTGCTCTGGTTTGATCAACAATGCCTGCTGACACCATGGAGAAGCAGACGGCCTCACCTATCGCCGGAGCTCCTGCCAACGGATCTCAAACACCGGACAAACCCAAAAATGCCAGCGAGCACAGAAAAGTAAGTTAAATTGTCACATTGATCGTCTTTATTGACATTATGTATACACGTGATATTTTGAGTCAGCTGTTGCCATGGGACTTATGTGGACTTGTTTGTTTTCCTGCAGTCATCCAAACCCATCATGGAAAAACGGCGGAGAGCAAGAATCAACGAGAGTCTTGGACAACTCAAGACGCTCATCCTGGACGCACTGAAAAAAGATGTAAGTTCTTCTTCGTGTGACAATTCAATTTAAATTTAAAACAAATAAGTGGATTCACTGTGTGAGAGAATATCTTGAATAAAGTCTAAACTTTTACCTTTTCTCGCGCACACAGAGCTCCAGACACTCAAAGTTGGAGAAAGCTGACATCCTGGAGATGACAGTCAAACACCTGAGGAACCTGCAGCGCGTCCAGATGAGCGGTAAGTTTCTTCAATTATAACAGAATTATGTGAAGACATTTTAAAAATCAACACGAAGATTCAGTCTCACATTCCTGAACACGTCACTAATGTGTGTCTTTTCTTCCTCCCTCTCTCTCCAGCAGCGCTCTCCGCAGACGCCACCGTCCTGAGTAAATACAGAGCTGGATTCAACGAGTGCATGAACGAGGTCACCCGCTTCCTGTCCACCTCAGAGGGGGTGAACACGGAGGTGAGGTCGAGGCTTCTCAGCCACCTGTCCAGCTGCATGGGTCAGATGATGTCCATGAACTACCAGCAGCAGGTCCCGTCCCCGCAGGCGCATCTGGCGCAGCCTCTGCACGTGCAGCTCCCCTCAACGCTGCCCATCAGCGGCGCCTCCATGTCCTCCAAACTCAGTCCCGCCGAGGCCGTGTCCCCGAAGGTGTTTGGCGGGTTCCAGCTGGTGCCCGCAACCGATGGACAGTTCGCTTTTCTGATCCCCAACCCGGCGTTTGCCTCCGCCACAGCCCCCGTCATCCCACTTTACCCGAACGCAGGAGTGTCTGTGGCGGTTAACGCCAGCCCGGTGCACGGCAGCCTGGCACCGACTGCAGCATCTCCGGTTCACGGGATGACGTCCTTCTCCGGTGGATCCCAGGCGGTGAGCCCGGTGGGAGTGAGCACCGGCTCTGATGGCAGCGAGCCCGTGTGGCGGCCCTGGTAGCCGAAGAGACTCACGTGAAAAACAGATTGCATTATTTTATTTTTCCAGTTTTAGACCTTTAACTGACTGCACATATGAAAAGCTGTTGTGGGGGCTGAACCCGTGACTTTTCCGCTGTGGAATTGTAACACTAACCACTTAATTCCCCCAGAAGTTCTCATCGTTTCGTTTTATGGAACAGTTGCCTTACATGGCATAGGTTTTCTGTCATTTACTGTGTGATTCCAACATTTGGATGCCAGTGATCAAATGTACATGCAGAAAAAAATATATAGAGAAAAAAAATGTTATGAAGTACTTTTTATGAAAAGATGTTTTTTTTAGATGTGTACAGAGTTATTATTGATTGTTATACCAAAGCTGTGTTTTATATTTTTTTGTGGTTTTGTGCAGAAAAGAAAAAATAACTGAAGTCGGGTGATGACCCATTGTTTTAATAAATGACTTTTCAGAAAATCAAAGTCTTGTCCACAACTTGTCTCTGTCATGTTGCGCGTAAAAGTGACTTTTCGTGCGTTAAAATCCAATTAACTGATCTCAAGTCAGCAACGCTGTGATTTATTATGAGTTTATGATGAACTTCAACATCATTTGATCTCCTTTAGTTTTAAAGTATCTACCTTGTCACCGGTTTGGCGGGAGCTCTTTACATCTGGCTCACAGGAGAAAAGTTCACGGGACAATGGGGGTGTATTTTTCTATTGCTATAAAGGTAATTAAAAGTTTGAAAGGAGTCTCATCCTGTATGCAGCGGGAGCTTTGAGAAGTCTTAAACCCTATTCATGAGCCTGGGAAATGCGCTCAGGGGTTAATGTCACTAACAGATTGCCTCAGTGAAAGGAGAATATGGAAGGATCTTCGCTTCCTTTTGTGCGCCAATTGTTCAATTCCACTCCCAGTGGACCTACACCTCAATAAAGGAGAAAACGAGGGAACTTGGTTTGATGACAGGGGGGAACCTGATGAAAGTCGGGGAGGGGGGGGGGGGGGGTTGGGGGAGACAGGTCGTTAGACCTGTGACTTAAACTCATACTGACTCACAGATCATGTGTTGAATTACAATTTATATAATCTGTTGCCTCAGGTACGAACTGCCATGTTTGTGCCTGACTGAAAACTTATCTTCCTCCTGTGTGTGTTTGTGTGTGTGTGTGTGTGTGTGTGTGTGTGTGTGTGTGTGTGTGTGTGTGTGTGTGTGTGTGTGTGTGTGTGTGTGTGTGCGTGCGCGCGTGCGTGTCGGGCGGCGTGGCGCTAGCCATGTGTCAGCCACTTGCAGTCAGTGGGCCCCTTTACTGTGGATTAGGTTACAGCCTGGTGACCGCCGGTCAACACCTCTCCACATTTAATACTCCATCGGCGCGTCATGGGTGCGCGCGTCTGGCACACACAGCAGGCCAAGAGAAGCGGGCTTGTTTTAAAAGGGTTTTCTATGATCTGCACGAGGACACGTCATACAATCAGTGTCTTCTTCGGAACCGCGTTGACAAGTGGAGACACAAAAGCCTATATATCGATAACAGGGCTGTCACATTTAGATAAAAGTGTCTATAAAGACACGTTTTTTTCATTGTAACTTTGCCTATACGTGACATTTGAAGATTGTTCCTCACTGATAACCTGCGCACTCTGCTTTCCCTTTGACTGACTTGTTGTGATTTGTGTAGTTGCGTTCTCACTTTCACCCCGCCGAGTGCCAGTGCGCTGCCCTGCAGATGACACCGCCAGTAAATGGCACACAGAAAACTCCACTCCCCCTGTGTGACGTTCGGGCCCACTTCCTCCTGCGAGGCGGCACCGAAACACCCGTTGGCAGGCCGCGTGTGTGGGTTCTGCGGTTGTTCCTATACTGACTGAGTGAACAGTTCAGAGGTGCAATTGTGGAGCTGAAGTCGTGAGAACGGAGCGAACTAGTCAGCCTGAGGCCTGGCACCGTGCCAGCCTGTAAATCCCCGCTGTCTGGGCCACGTCGTTGCGGAGGTGAGGAGGCAAACACACACACGCGCACGCACGCGTGGCCGCCCAGAGGCACAGCCGGGCTTGGTGTGTGAGCGTGACGGATCCTGGAGGGACTCGAATCCAGCAGAGGAGTGGATTGAGTTCATTCTATTTTTATATGCGGGCTATTAAAACAACTAAAATAAAGCTGGCGCATCTAAAGGAAGGAATCAACTATGCATAAACAAGACTGAAACAAGAAAATATACAAGATAACTGCACTGGTGCACAGAATAGAATAAAACTTTAAACTCCATTGATGGGAAATCGGTTGTATAAAAAGCAAACGGGCGGGAAAGCAGCTCTGGTGCTGATGAAAAGGATTCCTACACAGGGATGAATGTCCCCCGGGACCTGCAGCATCGTGTCCCCTGAGAGAAGTCGCAGTTGAAGGGGGTCGGGGTCATCAGAGGGAGCCACAAATTATCATTCTCATTAGCGAGTGAATGGAGGAACGCGCGCACCAAGTTGCCGCCAAACTTTAAGCATCAAATCTCCCTCCAAATTCACTTTTGCCTTTTGTTGCATCAGGCCTTGTTTGACCAGCACTATTACTCCTGCAGCCGGTTACTGTCAGGGCTCTTGTATGAGATTAAGGACTCTTTTTTTCCCACCACACCCATTCAAATATAATAAGAACAAATAAAGGCCTTACATAAATTATAACTGTCCTCTCTTAAGTAAAGTGTCCTCAGTTTGTGTTGTCTTTACGCTGTAATAGATAATGTCAACATTAAAGTATACTTTCTTATCTTTAACACTGCTTATCAGGACCATTTTTGGGACATTTTGGACACAGTGACTAATTGTGTCCAAGATTCATTTAAATCATATCTCTCAAGTTAAAAAAAGGTAGATTTTTGGACGTATTGTATTGACTTGTATGTTGATTCACTGGGGCGTTACAATGTCAAATTTACTTGTATCACTTAACTTGAAATTGTTGGTTAAAACTGAGTTTCCTCACATTTTCAAGGCAGCAGGTGAACTTTGTTTTTTGAT
The DNA here is from genome assembly GCF_963457635.1 of Microchirus variegatus. NCBI lineage: Eukaryota > Metazoa > Chordata > Actinopteri > Pleuronectiformes > Soleidae > Microchirus > Microchirus variegatus. The sequence continues at coordinate 19,985,598 of NC_139810.1, forward strand.
TTTTTTTTTTAACCATCTTGACATTCATTTTGTTCCAGTATTTGAAGGAGGTTTTCTTAGAAACGTGTGTGCCAGAAATTACAAAAACATTTTTTTTTTTTTTTTTAACTAAACCCAAATACAAAAATATGTGATTTTACTGGTTAAAGCAAGCCAGAAATTGAGGTTTAAGACTTTTTATAGATAGAAAACAAGTAACTGTTAAACACAAAACTATTTCACAGCTCTGGGGTCAAGCATTCAGTGAGTCATAACATGTATTGCATAAACATTATATCCATATATATATATACTGGAGTTGCAATTGTTAACTATTGCCCAGTGATATGCTGATTGCATGATCCATTCTAGCAAATCAACACATCAATGAAAACTAGCCTGTTTGTGTGGAGCTCTGACAGTTGTTTTTCCTGAATGAATAGGCCTCCCTGTTTGCCCATGGTATATCGTAGATTGTCTGTGAGCTCCGCTGCTCTGGGTTTCACATGAATGACGAGCTATATTTGCTCCTGCAAACTGAAGACGCTGCAGCTACGGGGGGACAGAAGGAAATGTTCTGCATGCTTTGGCTACAGGTTCTGGTGGAGGGAATGGCAGGGCTGGAGAAGGCATCAGGCAAAAACTGTGCATATGTGTCAGTCTCTGTGTGTGTGTGTGTGTTGGACACTCCTACTTGCACCTGTTTCCTTGAGAATGAGGGAGGGCAAAAGGGAGAGGCGGATAAAGACTGTAGGAGACAGATAGAAAGGCAGAGAGAGAGAGGAGGGAACGTGATGTTGAAACTCAAGAAAGTGCAAAACTGTTCCCTCGAGTGTGTGATCCATCAGTGACACATCTGGGAGTGTTTGTTTTGAAATGATATTAGCACTGGAGATTTACTTGGCAGTTTACATAGGCTTATAATCTTTGTGTCTACGCACATGTGACTCCTCGACACCTCATTAACAGGTGTTCATTTTTTTTTATATTTTAGCCATGTTTGCCTGACTCCTTCCACCCTCTTTTTTTTTGGCTCCCATCAAGCAAACCTATGCTGTGTTGGTATTTAGAGCAAAGGACCACTTATCTGTGGAACTGGGTGTGAAGTGTTGGAGTGTGTGTGTGTGTATGTGTGTGCAGACAGAGGTGAGGCAAAGTGATGCGTCAAAGTCTGATCGAATATCACAGGGTCCGTGTGCCGCGTGGGCTCCGTTGATCCTCGGCGCTTGTCTACAGAACGTATACTTCTGTGGCCAGGTTTGGCTTTTCAGCAGCTTCTCCAGTTTCAAGGCATGAGGCCTGCGCCCTGACTGCCTTTGCAACTGGTGCAGATTCCACAAGAGAAAGTAAAGGGGTCTCTTGTCAGGGTGAGAGGTCATGCTGTAGACTCATAGGTGGCCTTGAAGAAGCTTTATCCTCAAAATAGGGCACGTCTTATTTATGTTTTATCAATCAAGTGGTGCATCTGTAACAGGGTTGTTATGCTAAGGCCTTTGAATTACACTAAAATACATTTCTGTGTTGTTTTTATGAATATGTTCTCCTGTAATGCAATCTCCATCCTGTATTGTGGTACAGCGTTTGCGTGGGTGTGCCCGTGATAGGGCCGTGACGTAATCGCGTACCTGCGTAGGTATGGGAGCGCGCATGCTCACTCTCCCCAGTCCAGCATCGTTTGAACATGGCCGGAGGCAAGTGTCTTTCCCGCGGCTAAGCTTTGTTCAGTGTTTAATTTTGTTTTAAACATCATAAAACTGTCATAGTTAGGCTTGGTAAGTCGCGGGGGAGTATTGTGTGCGTGTGAGAGAGGTTTGGTCGTTAAGGAACGTTAATTTGGCGAGCTATCGGCTTAAAACTAGCAGCTAACGCTAGCCGCCAGCGTGTGTCTGCGTGCGCGCGCGCGCTTGTGTGTCCGCGTGTCTGTGTGCAAATGCCCTGCATGCATCTGACGAGTCCTTCTTTTGATTACAGATGGAATGGCATAGACAGCAGATGAATGACTGCATATTTTTTTGTCAGATAATACGGGTATGGAGATGCACTTTCATTGTGATTAATGGATTGTTTTATTGTTTGTATGATAAGAACTGTTATTTCACTGTGTATTACACAATTTGAGTTTAAATGTGTTACTTAAATCTTGCATGATAATTTTAGTACTTTATTTATGCTTTGTCTAATTTATAGTTTGCTAATGTTTGTAATATTTGAATTGATTAATTCACTCAGTGAGAGTTGTTACAACATGGCTGGAGATGGAAAGGCATATACAGCAGATGAATGACTGCATGTTTCTTTGTCAAATATTACAGACTTGTGAGAAGCAGAAAATTTAAGACTGGTAACACTTCCTCGTCTTTCCCATGCTTTGGCAGCTGTTGCTCCATTTCAGCTCAGCTTCAGGGGTAAGTATATGCATCGCAGCATATACATGTATAGGAGATGTGGAAACGAAACGGAATTGATTTCACATGGCTTCTCAGTATAATGGTAAAGACATCATAATGTTTAATAAGGTTGATAGAACTGCATATAAATGAGTGGTGGATACCACTAAAAGAAATCTTGCACTGAATTCAAATACAGTGAGTGATGTCATATCATGACTGTGTATATTTCTGACAAAATCCCATCTAAACACGGGATTAAACAGGATATCTGACCAATGGCAACGGAGCAAATGTGTGTTTGTGTGACTCATCCTGTGTCACCACATGCCCAGACTTGCCCCTAATTTGACACCGGAGAACATCCTGCACACACAAATCTGACTCACACGCATTTAATGGTGCCACTGTCTGCATAGGTTTTCTGTGTGTGAGTGTACAGCTTCATCTTCCTCTGCACACCTTCTGTCTCTGTGCACGTGTATGTGTGATGGATAATAAGTGGTGACTTTAAGTGTGTGGTTTGGTGTCAGTGTGAGAAAGAGCCCTTTACCTGTTTCACAAATGGATTTTTAAACCAACAAATAAACAGATGAATTATAGACTACACTCAACCTGTTAAATTTCACATTTTCACTTGACATCACAAACTGAAACTTACTGTATAATATCATTGAAGGCTCAGTTTGAGTATTTGATCTGATACATCTGAATGGAATGTGGCCATTATGGTTGGCATTAGCTACAGTTTGTCCGTGTTTTCCATTGTGGTTCCTTTGCTTTGAAAACCTTTACAGTGGGGAACATTCAGTATGAGTCGATGTAAATTATGGGGTTGCAACTAACAATTTAATTAATCTGTCAATTATTTTCTCAAATGTTCACATTTAAGAAGCTGAAATTCAGAACAACTTTTTTTTATTATAAAAAAAGCACACATTAATGTAGTAATTGATATTGAGTAATTGTTTCAGCCCATTAAATTGTACAGTCATGGCAAGTTCTTTTTAGAGTAATGAAAAATACAATGTTTTATTGGGTGTAATGCCTGCATGCACACTGCATTTTCCCCCCAGGGAAATGGGGTAGTTTAAAAAAAAAGCTGAATAAAACTGTAAATCCTGAGTCAAAGTGATACACATTCCACTGGTTATTTATTATGTATTTATACTAATGTACCATCAAGTAATGTAAAATGAGAGCTGAGTTAATTCCATATGAAGTGCACATTATAAGCAAATTTAGGAAAAGTTGGCACCATAAACTAAACTAGTTTGCATAACTACTGTTTTGAGCTCCCAATGTGATGGACCGACATACAGGATGCTAACTATAGCTACTGTAAGCAAATATTGCTGTTATGCAAATATTAGGAGTTGGGCCCATTGTGATAAACTCTCCAGTTAAGTGGCGCAGCAGCAGGGGTGTGGGGTAAATTTAAGTGTTCATGTCAAACTGTGGTGGAAAACCATAAAGAAAACATGATAAAAAAACGGAATACTTACTGTAGATGTCATACATTTTACGAACACAAACAGTTAAACTGTGTTTTTTTTCCTTCTACTGTGGCTCCCACTTCCTTTGAATCACTCTCCATCTCTTTGAGTAACAAAAATGCATCCTCAACACTTTCCCGTCACATTAGCTGAAGCTGTGGAAGACTCTTAGTCTGTATTATATTTAGAAAATGAAATGCACACGAGCATGTGTGACAGAAGGATATTCCACTCAGGGAGGCGTTGAAAAGCCTTGTTTCCTGAGCAGCCGTCCCAATGTGCACAGACCTGAGGTCTTCTCCGGACTGTGGCTAAGTCAGGTGGTGACAGCCGCACTGTTGCAGGAGTATTATCACTTTAGCACTGTAGAGAGGGGGCATTGTCCACCAAGCAGGATGTCCTGATGTCTGCTCCTAACTCATATGGGCTTTGTGTGTGTGTGTGGACATTGGGGCAAATCCTTAAAGCCGATGGGACACGGATTTCAAAAGCTGCCATCACCTTTTTTTTTTATATGTAGAGCTCTTCCTTCCCTTACAATGTTCATACTTGTTTTTTCCTTTCTTTTTATCGTGAATTTTCCCGACATGTACTGTAGACTGTGATGGAAAGTTGTAGTAGTTGTAGGTGATGAGTGCATGTGTCACTGGGAGTTGGAATGATGAGATGACCCCCTTGTCTTTCTCCTCTTTCTTTCTTTCCTCTTCCCTCTCCTCCTCTTTTCATGCCATGGGAAGGTAAACACTCATCCTCTTTGCTCTTGTTTTCTTATGGTAACTGTTGAACAGTGTGTGCTTCACTCGTGGTTTTATTGCTTGGATTGTAATGCGAGAGGCGGCAGAAACCAGTGTCAATAAGTGGATGGTCTCACTCCAAACAAATGCGCTTAGAGAATGGACAGAGGGAGTCGAGAATGCAGCTGGGCACACACACACACACACACACACACACACACACACACACACACACACACACACACACACACACACACACACACACACACACACACACACACACACACACACACACACACACACACACACACACACACACACACACACACACACACACACACACACACACACAGCACTTCATTCATAGTGAGGACCCTCATAGACATAATGCATTCCCTAGCCACTTACACTAACCTTAATCATCACGACTAAGTGCCTAACCTTAACCCTTACTCTAGCCCTAACGTAAACCCAATACTAACCCTAACCCTGAAAAAGCAATTTCAGGCATGAATGTGAGCCTAAATGTCCTCACTTCCTTAGGTATACAAGTTTTTTTGGTCCTCACAAAGATACCAACACAAGATCACACACACAAATGGTTTCCTACTTAGCTCCCTGACGGCATGAGTCAAACTCAAACACAATATGTTAACCTCACAGCTTAGCTCAACAAACTCACATTAGTAAAATTAAAATGTAAACTTAAAATGATGAAACTTTAACTGCCTTAATCTGCTAAAGCTGTTTAAATCCCCTAACATCCTTTGCACATAGGTACACTATGTTTATCATAAACTGGAATAACTTTGATGCACAACAACCAGCAAAACCCTGCACCACAAGTAATTCATACTTCTTCAAAACAATCAAACTATGGGATCAGGTAGATCAGGCCCACTCACATTCTGTTTGTAGGTGCTCTCTTAAAACAAATAATTTTAACTTGGTTTGAGATGTAGTTGAGATGGCTTTTACTATCTTTATTGTTTGACTGTCTTTTATTGATTGCACTTTTGAATTTGTCATGTCTGTTTGCAGCACGTTGGCCACTGTGTTGTCTTTATAAAGTGCTTTATAAACTAGAAAAGCACTCGGAGAGCGCAGACCTGCTGCAACTCGGCCCACCCTTTGGACTTTGAAAATCTACTCTTAGCATTGATATTTTTGAATATTTTAGCCTTATCATTTAGGGAGGAAATGCTGTGAAAAAGTTGGAGGCACAGTGCTACAAAATACACCCTGCCGGTGCTCCTGGGTCAGACAGCAAGCATTGTAACCCGTGATAGTGTCTATGGATCACGCCTAAAATAATCACTTGTTCCTGGTCCCATTTCGGACATTTCCTGAAAATGTCATCCAAATCCGTCTGTGACTTTTCGAGTTATGTCGCTAACTAACTAACAGACAGACAAACAAACTCTGCGAAAACAGAACCTCCTTGGCGGAGGTAATAAAGTTGGATCAGATTGGATCAAGTGTCAGTGGTGTATCTGTAATTTGCTGGTATTGGCGCATAAACAATTTGATATTTGTATCGATAATTGACAATTATTTGATGAAACATGCACATTTAGTGTAAGTGTACAAATGTACTTTTGCTGTGGACTGTATGTGTGGATGATGCTACTTTTTGAATTGAAAAGAAGAAAAATATTGCAGAGAAATGATGTGCTAATTTTTTGACATTGCAACAGACGTGAGCCAACATTTTGAAACACATGCTCTATCAACACTCCCATCGCTCCCCCTGCACACATGGGCCACTCCTCCATCATATTCTTATCTGTGCTTATATAACAAACTGCTTTTTAGTGACACTGAACAATAGACTGACACAAAGTAAACAGCCGCCTTGTGACTCTGCTCGCGTCCTCCTGTGATCACTCCAGAATTGATCACCCATCCAGTGCGACCACTCACCTCCTGCCGCCCTCTGCTCTCAAGAGCTGAGGAGACTGGGCCTCATGATGAATACATGCAGCCATGATAAGATTAGCACGGGTAAACACGTACATGGGGCACTGTCTAGCGTGTTGTTCTTTAGTCCTAGACCATTCATGAAGGAAACCCCCTGTCTGTCTGTGAGTGTCTGGCCATGAGTTTCTCACTGACAGTCTCCCACCATCTCTCACTGTCCTGTTATCGTTTGTGTTATTTGCACATTTTCTCTTAATTCCTATATGATGTTCCTGTTTAGTCATAATGGTATCTAGTTATGTGAACATGATATATTTTTCTGCTTTTAAACACGTTTATTGTGTCGTTTTGAAAAATTACATTGTATCGTAGGGCTGTCAAATATAACGCGTTAATCGTTGCAATTAATACAGCCGAGATTAACGTCATAAAATGACATACTGAGAATACTGTAGGAGAGACTGATAGATAGTACTGTAGCTGAAGACAGAGAGAGGTGAGGTTAAAACAAAAGTTACCCAAGTGTCATGGCACAATTTACAACAATGATTGGAATTTGTGATCCTTTTTTAGATGCGCGGAAAAATGCTGAGACCTGTGCAAAGGAATTCTTCAACATCGCCAACAAGTGGAAAGTAAGTGGCAATCTAACCACTCTACGCACCGATAGTGCCCTTAATATGCTGGCAGCTGCCCGGCGACTTTTATTTAGACACCTTCACTGTGTGGCTGACTGTGCTTTCATTCTTTTATTCTTTCTTTCTTTTTAAGATGACCTGGTTGGCACTTGATAGGCCTGAGTCTCTTTGAAATCACATAGTTCTGTGTTTAAAAAGAAAGATATAATTAAACAATGGCGTCTGAAATGCACACTGTCTGATTATTCATTCATTTAGTCATTAGAAGGAAAGCAAACACTTAATTGCGTTTAATCTAGATGAACTAATTTCAAAATGAGAGATGAATTAGTAAATTTTTGTTCTATCTAATTGACCGCCCTAATCTTAATAAACTGCAGAGAGATGAGTGGAAGAATACCAGAGGTAGCAATCCTACTGGCTTATTCTGAGGATTGATTTTGGTGTTGCTGCAACAAATACCACAAAACAGACCATGTTGTGGGCACAACTGCTAATGGTTAAATCATTCCATGTCTCTGTTGTTTCCAGTTTTCTTACTCTTAAAACTGTGACTGTATTAGACTTGAAAATTGATTGGACTTACCCTAAATCTGCAAATAAGAGATTGTTATGATAAAATAATAAAAACCAACATTGTGTGAAGAAAGCAACAGTGTGTCAGATATTCTGACTGATGCCTATAGATGCATGAATATTAATCAAACAAAATAATAATTTCCAAAATATGTCAGGGTCTCCAGAAACAGGATTGAACACGGAATTACAAAGTTAAGTGAACTAAACATAGAAATATCACAAGAAGATTGGTGTTTAGTGTTCAGCCAACAATCAAGCACAAGTTCAAAGAAGTGGAGAGGATTCAGTTGGAAAAATTTGATCCGTTTCTTTATTTCACTGAGTATTCAAATCACAGTAACAGTGCTGGAGACAGTGTGGAAAAATCCAAACTTTCTTGGGTAGCATGTCTATAGAAAATATTTTGTGATTCAAGAAATCCTAATACTGTTATGGTCCTACATGTTTGTGTTTTGAAAGATGGTATGATTGTAAAGGAAGACAGGTATTTGTGTAAAATCTTATTAGAACTGGTATAAAACTGAGTCCCCAAGTCTCAATCAGTGGATGGATACGGTTAAAGTAATGTATTCAATGAAAAGATGAATTTCTGACGGAAGTCTAAGGAGCAAGCTTTCACAGATGATTGGAGAAATGGATTTCTTACTAACTAAACAGGACATTTTAAGTTGCTGGACAAGATTAGTTTTTTTGTTTGTTTGTCTTGATGTTGTGATGAACATGCCGAGATAATGATTTCATTTTGCTTTCTGCTTTCTTTTCTTTCTTTACACCCCCCAGTGAATTGACCTTTTAAAGCAAATCTTGAAGTTACCGAAACAACCACAACAGAGGAATGAATCAGTTTCTGTGATAAACAGACAGCTGGGGGTGTACTAGTCAACTTTATGGTTTTGGAAGAGTCTGAGGCTGGTGTGAGAGAGAGAGAGAGAAAACCAATGCGATGACACAATAATGATTAAGTGAACTTATAACAGTACAACTTGTAATTATGGACAGAAAACATAATGTGTTTGCACAGTATACATTATTATATTGATTATACAACGAAACTGTGACATATACCGACATTGAGAGAGAGAGAGAGAGAGAGAGAGAGAGAGAGAGAGAGAGAGAGAGAGAGAGAGAGAGAGAGAGAGAGAGAGAGAGAGAGAGAGAGGGAGAGAGAGAGAGAGAGAGAGAGAGAGAGAGAGAGAGAGAGAGAGAGAGAGAGAGAGAGAGAGAGAGAGAGAGAGAGAGAGAGAGAGAGAGAGAGAGAGAGAGAGAGAGAGAGAGATCCTCAGCCACCCCCTGCAGTGCTGCCTTACACTGACTGACAGCAGTGGTGCGCCTGTACAATGGCTGATCTTTTCTCGGTGTCTGACTGTATAAACACAGAGTGGGATGGCTCCCTCATGCAGAACTCCAGTATTGATCACTCTGGCAAGATCCCACAGCCGCGCTCATTGTCCCCCCCCCCACCCTTTCTCTCCTGCCAATCAATAGCTCTTTGTTTTGATTCTCACCCATTGACAAATCACTCTGCTGCACGGCCTTTGTGCAGCTGTCAATCAAGCAGAAGGTCTCGCTTTATTTGATACTCATTCAGTCACGAGTGTCACATTCCGAGTGGGATGAGAACAATCACTTCTGAACAGCTGGAAGTGTCTAGAGTAAACCCAATAACACGTGAGGGTATTTTTTTTAAAGAAATATGACTTCCGTGTACGGCTGTGCAATAAGTCAATAACACTTTATATTGCAATGTGAATTTCTTCAATGTCGGTATATGTCACAGTTTCGTTGTATAATCAATATAATGTATACTGTGCAAACACATTATGTTTTCTGTCCATAATTACAAGTTGTACTGTTATAAGTTCACTTAATCATTATTGTGTCAGGTGCATTGTGTGTCTAAAATTATGTTAACTTTCTAAATTCAGTTGAACAAATGTTTTGAACACTAACGTGGATCCACTTTTCTTCTTACAGACAAACCTACACGAGGCAGAAATTCTCCAGACAAAGCTAAGTGCAAAACAAGAGCTTGTATTATTAACTTCATCCTTAAGGTTTTAACAATGCCGGCGCCCATCAAGCTGTCAGAATATAAAAGCATTTCGACTCATTAAACGCCATTGTCTCAGTGTGTGTGTGGAGAATATCTGAGGTCTCACTGAGCCCGGCTGTTCCCACACACTGACGACGATAATGACGTTGGCAAGAGAGAGAGGGAAATACCAGACTGGCAGCTTCCAGCCACTGACATTAGCACATTGCTAAGCTTCATAGATTAACACGACACAGATGAGTGCGTCTGATTATCTGGCAATTATCACTAGTTATTTTTATCGCATTGGTTTTCTGTATGTCTTCTACTGAATGTTGATATTCAATGGTGTCATAAAGTAGATAAAAATAAATAAAGAAGCTGACTCATGATTTGACCACCTGCAGGATGAGTTGGCTTCACATATTACAGTAAGCTGCACCTTGATGTGAGGTATGACTTTTATTTTTTATCACAGACTGTAAAACGTGTAGAAACATCATTATCATTGTGGATGCAGGATGATTTCGACACGTTAATCCCAACGTACAGCCCATTTTTTTCTCACCCTAATGGCCTGCTGCCATGAGTCAGTGGCAGCGGTCAGAGGTTTCCACTCCTAGACACAACACCCCGTTCTGGAAAAACAACTCTCTGATGCCTCGGTCTTCCTTTATTGTCTGGGATGATTCCGAGTCGGGAGAGGCTTATTGTTTGGATGTCTTTGTAGTGCACATCCATTGCTGCGGAATGCGGGGATTTCCGCCCTTGCTGGTATTTTTAGATCTCTGTGTGAATTCAAGGGAGTTCTGCGTAATGCTGTGTAGCGTGGGGTCCATGGGTGAGGTCTGTGCACCCGTGCACATGTGTGGGAATCTCTGCGTCTGCTCATATGATCACAGAGAGGATGTTTGTCCGTATGTGTGCCGCGAGCTGTGCTGTAATTTTGAGAACAGTCCTATCCTTGTTAAGTCGAGTCGGATCAGGATATTAAAGAGAAACGCTTTTCAAAGCGAGATGGAAGATACTTAGAGCATTGTTGATTGAGACGGATGGTGAGAAATTTCATGGTGTATTTCCCCCACTGTTTCCAGTTTGACAGCTCCTGATTGGACTGCAGTGTGTCGGTGCAAAACAGGTCTGCTGTGGACACTGCTTACTCGCTCGAGTGTTTCAAGAGGGCTTCACTGGGTCACCTGGGGGTCCCTGACCTCCCACAGAAATGTTCTCCTCCAGGTCCCCCTCTTTGACAGTGGTCAATGGAGGCGTCCATGCAGTGGACAGCAGGGCGGATGGCTGAGGTGAAATCAGGGAAAAGACAGGTCATGTCCAGATGGACCTGTCACCTCCAAATCAAACCAAGTGAGATCTCCTTCCGGGTTTTGCTCACACCCCGTCACCTTAACTGACATTAAGTGACACTGGCTTGACCTGTCTCTCTCTCTCTCTCTCTCTCTGTGGGTGTGTGGGCCGCCATGATGCCCTTCTCCAACATTTACTGAAATCCAGACATTTTCCTCCTTCGAATGTGAAGTTACAAACTTTACTCTCGACCTTTTCTGACATTTGTAACAGGACTACTCCTGCCAGCTCCTTACTTATATTTCCTGATAACATCCAAGTGAGTCTAAGAGCACACTGGAAAAAGATCTGGATGATTCACTGCAAACGAGTATCCTGTGCTTCCTGGATGGATGCTCATCAAGCCAGGCTCCACCCGTCACCTTGATATTCCGAACGTTATCCGGCTATTGTAGATGCTTCTTTCCCAGTCATTCGTCATATGTGAATGACAATGATTTAAAAAAAAAGCCAGAATCAAAATTTCCAGACTGAGTGTATAACAAGTGCATTACTTTTAGAGGCTTTTCTTTTCGTTTGTCTCGTCAAATTAGCACCAGCGCATCATGATGATTCATCTGTTGCTTATTGTCACACATTGTCACACAGTGTCCTCAAAATGTATTGTCTTAACTGCGGCTTGATTTATGTGAATGGTAAAGGTGTGTTTACATTCACCTCAGAATGATCTGCAACTTTGTGCCTTTTATTTGTGGCACTGATAATATGCAAAGACCTTTAGTGTCTCTGTAATTAAGTGCAGAAGAACATGTTTACAATGACAATGCTAACATGCTAATGTTACGCAGGCTTGAGGTTTACTTGTTCACATCTTAGCCTCCCTTTTTAACAACTTGTTCTTTATTTTTAGGAGAACCGCTGTAAGTCAGCCGACCAATGCTAATAAATGGCATCCATCCTCAGTGAGACCCCATCTCTTCCTCCTCCGCAGGTAAGAATACAATCCTTCTGAGTTTCAGGGCACTTTGGGGGCAACGATGCTCGGTAAATGTGCTAGTTTACCTGCAGAGGAGGAAGAGATGGATGTGTTGTTCAACTTTATTTCCTCTACTCAGTTGTAACAGGGTTCAGTACGGCATAGTATGGCTCGACTCTACACGGCTTAGTTCGTTTTCCATTACTATAGTACCGCCTCAGCGTGGGTAGAGTCATCATACCACGGCTGCACGGAAATGCCTTTGACGTCATTTGATACGCGACCCAGACACACAAACTAGTGATGAGTAAAGCAGTTTTTTTTATCATTAGAATCAGTTCATTAAATAAGTTATTTATTAATTATTTCAGTACTTCCTGCATGACGAGAGCACAGACTCCATCTGACACTGAACTAAAATACGGCACAAGGGGTTGTGATTCGTCTCACATTTGCTGGCTTTTAGCTCATTTAACACTCTGTTAAATGATGAGATTTTTTTCCTTGCTATATGATGGAGATTAACACGCTTTCGGGATTTTTAAGTCTTTTTACTGATCTAGAGTTTGGCGTTGTTGGGTTTGATTCTTGTGTCAGACGTTGCACTCTCGCAGTGACGACCCTGAACCTTGCCAGAGCAGGTACTAAAAAGGTACCAGGTACTATCGCTAATGGAAAAGCAAACAAAAAAAACAAGTAGAGTCGGGCTGTGCCGAGCGGTGCCACAATTGAATAAGCTGCATTAGTCTGGATCAAAGACTGACACTGCCATGCGGTTAATATTGATGAAAGTCAAATTAACTTCACAATACAGGCAACATTTTGTGGTACTTTAACTAATTATCCTTAATTATCTGTAGATGTGCTGACATTTTTAGGTCAAAATGAATGAATTATACAATTAACATTTTCTGTTGACAGGCTAATCAACTAATTGTTCAAGGAAGTATACGCCATTAACTCTCTGTCATAATGTCAGCGCTTGTCCTGAATGTTACCTTCATAATGAGGAATCACTTTCAGAGTTCCTGTTGCACGAGGAAACAGAAGAGATTCTGCACAGCCTTGAGTGAATGGTTGCCCCCGTAGCGACTACAAAAGCCCTCTCAGCATACAAAGCTTGATGACATCGTCACATACTTTAGTGGTGAGTAATGAAACAGGTCAAATTTTGAAATGTCTTGTTCACACACTGCTTATATTTCCCGACGGAGTAAGCGCGCCTTTTGTCAGAGAGAGTTCCCATCAGACACAGACAGGTCCATGGTGATGGTGCACTGACAGTGCGACATCACATACATCCTAAAAATCCACACAGAAAAATGTAAATAACGTTAATTGAAGATATCTAAGAAAATATTTATATCTTCAAAAATAAATTTGTGCACTGTTTCTTTTCCACAGTATGTTTTGTATGACAAATTAAAAGAGTTGTAAAGGGAACAGAAAATATAGTCATGACATTGACAAGATTAGAAATAATGATTTTTATTCCAAATAATAATTTTGCCCTTCAAACTTTGCTTTGGTCAAAGAACCAGCAAAACTGTTTCAGCTGTGCTAACATAATTGCACAAGGGTTTTCAAGTGGTTTCTAATCATCCAATAGCCTTCTAACGCGATTAGCAAACACAATGTACCAATAGAACACTGGAGAGATGGTTGCTGGAAATGGGCCTCTATACACCTATGTACATATTCCATTAAAAACCAGATGTTTGCAGCTAGAATAGTCATTTACCACATTAACAATATATATAGAGTGTATTTCTGATTCATTTAGTGTTATATTCAGTGAAAAAAGTGCTTTTCCTTCAAAAATAAGGAAATTTTTAAGTGACCCCAAACATTTGAAAGGTAGTGTATTAACTCTTAAAAGTTAATATATTAAACTAAATCATACTACAAAGTAATATCTTTGCAGTGACAGGAATCTACAACCATATGCTAATTGATTATTTCGTCCCAGTAAATGTTCAAACTGCAGACATATGCTCCTTTCCATTATGTCTTTAACTTCATGCTTTTTTGCCTCCGTTTCACCTTAAACAAAGAGAGGGGCCTTTAATGCCCATATTAATGTAGAAGCAGGTGGTAAAGGAGCCTTTGTTAATCACTTAATGATGCACCCCCCCTCCCCTTCCACTTTACATGGTCACTTTTTCACCAGCCATTTACTTCTTGTGCATGGGCTGTGGAAACTTTATAAAAAGTGTATCTTACCATGAAATGAGTAAGCACGGATAAATGGCTAACGTGGGGTTTTGTCCGTCAATGCAGTCGGCCTTTTTGGGGGTCCACCGACTGGGCAGGTTTGGACCATATGTCATCATTCCGACCCATTGTGTGGGCGTGTCTCTGTGGCAACCGCATCAGCTGTGGCCATTGTGTGACGGGATTCAATGGCCCATATATTCATTGCAGGGCTAGTGTGGGCACTGCAACAGAAACAAATTGATACATACAAGCCCCAGCCCCATTTGGCTCACATGACACATTTCAAGCGGACAAAAAAGGACATTTCAGGCTGTTGAAAATCTTGAGAAAACCTTGGTCACCATAGTGACGCTGCAGTAAAAGAGGCCACGGGCCATTAAACTCCAATCAGATGTAAATTTGGGCTGCCCCGCGGCCCACAGATGGAAAGCCCCCTTCACACAGCCGACACAAATTAAACAGTTTGTTGGCCAATTCACATGTCATCTTAATAGGCTTTTATTCGTTTGGCCTTTGTTTAAATGAAGAGAATTACAAATCGTCATTGATTTATAATATTAGACCACTTCAGCTGCATGCAGTCTCCTCAACACTCTCTCCAGCTCGGTTGATAAAGGAGATGTGAGGCACTTTAAGAACCAATGAAATGTTAAACAGGAGAAACGGTAAAAGGAAACCGTTATAGTAATAACAAACACACGCACATGTATCCAATAAAACTGTATTTTTGGTTCACAGTGGTGCACAATTAATTGTCAATCATTTTTCTTTGCTTGTTTATAACTTTTCAGCAATAAAACACATAATGCTAACATTATACTTATAATAAACCACTGACGTGAGCGTTACACGAATGCTCTCTCTCTCTGAAAACTTTTCCCCTTTCAACCACTTCACATAAAAACCATACGAGTGGATTTGTGTCAATTTTTTTTTTTCTCCATTAAAAAAATAATCCCTGTAACACAGGAAACAAGGTCTATGGAAAACAAGGAGCCACTAGGTGACACCGTGTCCAGGACAGGAAGCAATGTGCCCTTGTGATTGGGTAGAGAAAATATTTTGCTTGACTTGATGGCTGGAGATTTGTCCGAGCTTGCCCATGCCATTCAGTTCGGTCGGGGGTCACGTGCGTTGTCTGATGTTATTGTAATAATCAGGATGATTATTTTTCACAATGCCCTGGCCTCTGTCAAAGTAAAAGCCAACAAAGAGGGAAAATGGATGGAGGATAAGGCTCCAGAACAAACTACTGACTGTTATGCAGCTTATTGCCTCAGTTAGTCGTTATTGTCCCATAGCACATAGAACTGTAAGATAGAACCCCCCCAAAACATTTTTTTTTGTGATTAATGCGTGAATGTGCATGCGATGTGAATGTGCATGGGAAAAATTTGAACACTATATTAAGTACACAATATTAGCATTAGTTAAGCGTTCATAAATATTGAATTAATCATTTATAACGCATGCATACTCATTAGCATGTAGTTTATAAACACAGTTATAAATGTTTTGCTCATCCCATCAGCTGAGGAACAGTGTCCAAATAGCTGCTGAACTCAAGCAGCCAATCAGCATCCACCTCCAACAAACGAGTAAAACATTTATGAACTACATACTAATGAGTAGTCAGGCGTTATAAATGAGGAATTCAATATTTATGAATGCTTAACTAATGCTAATACTGTGAAAAATGTTCTTAGGTGTTGCATTTATGTTTGTCTCATATGGATTATGAATGAATGAATGAATGAATGAATGAATGAATCGTTTATTTCGGGCATGACAAGTAATCAACATCTGCATACATCAGCATTTACATTCATACACATGACCGAAAGGGACAGCGGGAGAAGCAAAGCTTATCTAGTCCCGCCCCCATTTCCCATAAAATTTTATTACTTCTTTTTTTTTTTTTTTTTTTTTTTTTTTTTTTTTTTTTCATGTTAACTTTCGACATTTTGGACGTCGCAGCAACAATAGCATAAGGCTGCAGTTCATCTCAGATTATCTGTGGTACTTAACATAATAGTTCATAGTATAATAGTAATACAAATGTAAACTGCTTTTGAAGGTAACTTTCCCAGCCCTCTAACATAGTCATTCCTGACGCTGCACTGTGCTGCTTATTTGCTCCTACTGGTGCATCCGTGTCATGTGAAAGGGAAGAGGGAGGGGGGGGGGGGATAAAGAAAACCACAGCTACTGCTGGTGTTAATGAGAAACGAGTATGCGCTCCTGCAGCTGATCTTGTCTTTCCTCCAGACTCATACAGTAGAGCTGCTCTGGTATAACAGCACTGGACATGCAGAGAGCGCAGCGTGGGCCTTCTACTTTGGCTCTGGACCAAACTGACCTGGGACCTGACATTGCCAGTATAGCTGCAGCCTCCCTATTGCTCGTCCTTTGTGGCACAGTGCCGCTAACAATGCCCTGTGTATTCGCCGTGGTGTCTTCCACACAGGGCAGGGGGAATGCTAATTTGACAGAGGGATGATTAACTACAGCAGCCACAGAAGCAAAACTGTCTCATTTTCTTGTGCCATTGTTTCCAGTGTCCCACCTCCAAGAGAGATTTGACTGCTCTATTAACGAGTTGTGTTGCGGTTCAGGAGGGATATTAACATGGCGTATAACTCTTGAAGGTTTTAATACCACTCTCAGCATCACCTTGCATAAAAATGGTCTGTTTAACTGGACGTCTTTGAATTAAATTAATACAAAACAATTTAAAGGAAATAATCAATCATCATTGCCATAAAGTGCTGTATTGAAACGGAAATATTCTTCATTTTTTATTGTATTTAAACCTCTGACTTCTAGTTAGCAGCAGACCATTTAACCGTTGTCCTCTCCACGCGCTAGACAAAGAAATTCACATATGGTTTACGCATATAAAGTTTCTTAAAATACACTATTTTGAAGGGCGACAATCACAATATAAATTGCCTTGCGTATAATATGTAAATAAATCGCGATATATACCATATTGTCACCCCTGTATCGGGATGTGTATTGTGTCACCAGATTTTAGCCAATACACAGCACTTCTAAGTACTGTCACTTAGACTTTGCCGGAATAAAAGAGGCCCTGAGAGAAGCAAAGAGAAAGAGTGAAAAGGAGGCAGGACTGTGTACTGTCTGGCTGTCTGGTGTCCACACAGAGCTGCGTCTTGTCCACTGGTGGCTGTGGAGGATTCATTAGGCTCCACATTCACTCCCCCTGCACGTGAGTGACGGGTCCCTACAGCCAGTGTCATCCCTCTCTCTAACACCACAGATCACCCCACTCCTTTCTCGCCCATCTGGTTGCCTGAGCCTAACAAGGGACGTCCTCTCTAAGAGGGTAAAGAGAGAGAGAGAGGGAGAAAAAGTTAAAGACTCTGAGATCCCATCAGATTCTCTCTGGTCTTTGGACTCCAATTATTCAGAGCTTATCTTTTCAGCTTGGCTGATCTCCAAATGAATAAAGTGCGGGCCATATTACTGCTGGCCCGTTGCACCTCTAAAGAGGCTGAAGGAGGATCAGGTCTGTGGGTTATGGTGTCAATCTGGCCCTGACCCCTGGGGGTTAGGAAGGTGACGTTATGTAGTGACAGTGCCCAGGCATCCCCTTGTAGTGCCTCCATTTACACCCGGTCGGCCTAAATGGAAAAGGGCAATCACATTAGAAGAGGTTTCTTTCCATTTCAAATCATAAAAAGAAAGAGAGAGAGAGAGATAGAAAAAAAAATCTGTAATCACAAAGTGACTCTTGACTTTAAAGTCGGGCCCAGGACTGTGGCCAGAAAAGCTAGAAGTCAGAGGGTTAATCTGGCAAAGTGAGCTTTGCTGTTGGTGTCAAGAGCTGGCTTAAATGGGCTTTGGAAGAAGCCTGTGAGCTCCAACAGATGTTCACATAACAATTATCACTAACACACAGTTAATAGGATGTTTTAGGGAAAAAAGGTATCTTAAAAATGTGTGAAAAAGAGTCAAAAACAAAATAACCCTGCCCTGGGATGATTTCCGTCATATATTTACTTATTTATTTATTTTACCCAGAAATAAGTCAACCAGAATCTGAGGCTTATTTTATGTTCAGATTCTGAGTTCATTAAATATTTCTTATTTTGAGAAAGATGCAACTCAAATCTAATCAACGGAAGTTGCACTCAGATCACTGTGTTTCTCCCGATACAATTAGACCTCAGTGCACTTAACTAACACGGAATATATTTTCTTTTTTATTATGTTATTTATTTATTTGAAAAGAGGCTTATTCCACATACAAAAATAAACTCACACAAGACCCTTTTATCGTTTTTTTTTTTTTTAAATAAACACACATGAATATGTACAGTGTGATTGTGTGACATTCCTCTTCACTTCAGGAGAATTTGTTCTTATATGGTCCTCCTCATCTTCAGCGTTAACACAGCCCATACCTATTTGTTTATACAGTCTATCTTGCATTTTTAGTAACTCTACACAATTAAACAAAGGGAGCTCACACTCTTATTACCTACGTAATATAAGGGCTGCTCGAGTTGGGGTTATAAATTCCAGAATTACTTCATGTCACTCTTCCAGAGTATAGGTGGAATTTAATTTAGCCATTTTTAAGTAACTGATTTTTTTTTTAACTTGCGGACAAAAAGGCCTGCAGCTCCTTCAGTCTCAGGCTGAAACACGACCCAGGTGCAGATTCCCAAGATTAGATAGTATTTGAGTCTTGAGCACAGTAGCGCTCCAGTGCAAATTCAGTTAAGGGGCGACAGCAGAAAATGTGGAAATGATTTGCCTCCATTTAGCCAATTTGTATTCTTATATATTAAATCATAAACACCACCTAATACCTTGGGGTGCAGTGAGAATATGGGCGCATTGGGTTGTTCCATCCCCTCAGATTCTCCAACTCTTAGATCTACGGGCGAGTGCTGGTCGATGCCTCGCTTTTCTTCTGCCTTTATGGGGATGGAAGGGAAATTCTCATGCCATCGTACAATGCCTAAACAAGCGGGTATGTCTAATTCAATTAAGTCCACAGGGTTGTGCCAAGTGGGCCTTGGTCCCATGTGACAGGGATAATGAGCAGGCAGAGAACAGGAGGGGAGGGGGGTGTGTTGGTGTTGATGGTGAAGGGCGGAGGAGAGAGACACGCACTCATTGAGATGTTCATACTTTGTTTTTATGTTCTATTCTGGGATATTTTACATTCCAACATTTCTGTACAAATGCTTTGTTGAGAGATATTGAGAGAGAGTAGCGTGACCTCTGAATTCTTAACATTTTGCCAATGGTAATGTGTCCATATCTGGATTATTTACACAAAAGGTTCATGTGGACAAGTGAACATAAAAATATAAACTCCTGTAAAATAAGAATCTCTTTTTTTACTACTTGATCTTTCACGTGAGGGTCATCGGGAGCCAGTCCCGGTTGATGGGGCGAAATGCAGGGTGCAACCTGCACAGTTCATCAGCCCATCACAGGGCCAGCATACAGACACAATCAACCATTCACTCTCACACTCACACCTACTGTCAATTTAGGGAGTTCAATTAATCTAACCTGTGTGAGGAAGTACCTGAAGAGAATCCATGCACACACGGCGAGAACATAAAAACACACAGAAAGCTCTAGCCCCTGACTCTTATTTCCTTAATAATTCAAATGATTCAGTTTTTTAGCAATATATTGAAAATGTTCAACTTCATTTTTAAAAGTACTGTTTAGCCAGACTAACATAATAAGTCACACAATTCTCAATCTCAAAATCTAGTCACCAAATTTTAACCATCACCCTGACAAGTTGTTTTTGTGCCTGAACAACCAAATTTTAACCAGTTTTAAGAAACACTTGGGTTGGAATGATGTCGTGCCACTGAGGGTGGCATCAGGTGATGTCAAAGTAAATATTGAATACTTTATTTGCAAGACATATTCCAAATCTTGTGTTTTGCAGTATACATGCTGCTGCTTAGAAAACTCTGTCATTCACTTACCCAGTTAAATTTGCTAAGTAGCCCAACTGTCATTGTTGACAAGGAGTTCAACATTGTTTGAGAAAACCTGCTTCTCAGCATTTTCAATGCTTATGACTTCAGCTGGGAAGTATCTCAGACCTGAGAGGCCTTTAGTTTCACTCAAGTTTGCAAAGGCCTCCTGCTGCTCCTCTGGGACCCTTGTCCCCGACTGGCACAAAAAAGCCCCTTAAACATTTGACTTTCTCACAGAAACAGCTTGCTAAATGGTATTTCTGTAATGGACTCCTGCTAGGGTTCATATGCATTGTATAGCCACATTGCCCAAAGTTGAGTCAACATGATTACCATGAGAATGCTGCCAAAGAAAGGCCCCAAAAAAAGGTTTTTTGAATAAAAATCTGAAACTATAGAATTCTTTGTTTTCCACCGTGAAAAAAAAAAAGATGAAAATCAAAGACATCGATGGCCATTTTTTTTTTTCTATTAGAAACGTGCTGCCGAATGAATGTCTTATTTACATGCCAATGGGACGAGCCGTGGTTTTAAAAGGACAGGAACGTAGGGGCCTCCATTATGGCAGTGCTGGTCGCAAAGGCAGCGGCTACTCCGGCAGCCTCCCTGCCAGGCAGCGGTTAACAAGGCCTTGGCTGAATTAAAGAATGGCAATGAGTTTTTAATTGGTGACACATTATATTTATCAAGCTGACAGCAGAGTGACTGCACTGCAGCCTTTCTTGTTTTGTCCTTGTGCGCGCATTACTTCCCCTAGGTGCCCCTGCATGATACCCCCTGTCTGCCGGGGGTCCCTCACGTGTGAGGAGAGAAGAAAAACATAATAATTGAGCATCAAGTTGAATGATAACACTGAATTATTCATTAGGGTCCCTTAAAGTGTTGGATAAATCAACCCCCTCTCTTCTTTTATTTGACAAAAGCTCCTCTTTGTTACTGAGTCCAATGATGCCAGTTTAAGGCTTAGCATAAAGACAAATGCCTTTCAGACCTTTTTATCCATCATGACAGAAGTTCTGCTGCAGGGCCGGAAAAGTTATTAACAAGTGTTTAATATTTGGATGGGAGTGTTTGGCCACCTCTTCTATAGACGGCATCTATGTGTGGCCCTCTGATGCGGCGAGCAGCTTGTGACTTAACACTTAATAATGACACTCAATGTTGCTAATGTGACCATATGTCATGAATACATTTGAATGTCAACAAAGTTCCATTATTCGACTTTGATACAGGTTCCATGTTTCATTTAAATGGGAATTAAAACTGGTGCTTTAAGAGTTCCTTTGGGGATTGACCTAAAGTCTGTGGTAAAGATGGTAAGATGAGATCAGAGGTGGAAAGTAGTGAAATATTCTACTCAAGTAAAAGTACCAATATTTTGATAACATTTGATTCAAGTCCAAGTAAAAGTACTGGTCTAAAAATGTACTTGAGTAAAAGTTACTTAGTTACTTTTTTGGCAAGGTTCTTTCTTGTGTCGTGTGTTGACAACAGGGGACACAAATCTCACGTGAATTGTTTTTAATTGAAGGCAAAGCCTTGCAAATGAAAGTGCTGACAAAATGAAATAGGCAAACATAATTTGTCAGTCAAAATGGGTCAAAGGTCACAAATGCTTTAACTTTCACACTCAGGGACCTTATTCACATCTGTCCTCAACATTCACCTGTCCTCTGTCCTCATCATTGACTGCCAACGTTTCTGGTGCATTCATGTTTTTTTACTTCCAAAAAACTGACTTAAATAAAAGTGCAATTATACATTTTAAAATATTACTTTAAAAAGGACATTTACATTTCATCATTGACAGTAACACGAGTAATGTAATTCACTACGTTTCACCTCTGTTTTATTTCTATTTTGTATGACTCAAAAAAGCATGTATATAATTGATATAAATGATCACTTATTAGTTTTGTTCAGTTTGGGAAAAGCACTTAAGTCACAGTGCTCTGGCCATTTCTAGTGTTTAAGGTGCATTTGTCATTTTAAAATGTGTGAATTATAATTGATAAAAACAACAGAAATGACAAAATGTCACAAAAAAAACATTAACAAGTAAGACATTTAGGGAGCATAAAACAAGTGCAATATAAGATCTGATATTCTTAAAATGAAGTGCATGTTATAAGTATGAAGGTGTAAAGTTAAATACAAAATAGCTTATAGGAAGCGCAAGTCTTCCTGAACTTAAGTGTAGCACACTTTTTCCACAACTTTGTCTCCTAAATAAAACCCTTCGCATTCACCTCTTTTCACTCTTAACCACTACTTGTTTTTTAGAAACAGTTTTAGGAGAAACCCTTTGTTGTGTTTAGGGCGTTACTGAAGCAAAGGGGGGTAAAGAGTAGAGGTCCCGTTGATGCTGTTCAGAAGGGTAGAGGAAGAAAGGGAGCGGGCGAAGGACGTCTAATGAAATATTTAAGATTTAGGCTAAAAAGGAACTCTGAAAAACGTCGCAACAAAGGAGTCTGCCGAGGGCCTCCATTGTCCCCGGGACCCGGCGGAAGCAGGGGCCAAGCTGCTACAGATGTGAGGAGGGCCCATATTGAGGCTGGATGTGTAGGCTCTGCTCACAGCTGTGTCGCCGCACTCCCGCCCCAGCCACCAGCCCCCTGCCTTTGTGAGCCTTTGTGAGAGCCACAGAGTGGCGATTTTACAGCGAGCTGATTGCACAGCAACGGCTTTGTGTCAACAACAAGAAGGCCCCGCCCATTCCTGACCATCGACACTCACTCGCTCTGCATCACAGACGCACACATTCATCCCGGTCCCATCAGCCCACATACGATTCAGCCACACAGCTTTTTATTATTTAAGGATGACAAAGTGATGAATCCTCCCTTTTTTTTTCTGTGGATTTATAAGAACTCTAGTGGTTGGCTGGATAAGGAGGAGAACGCCTCAGTCTGACTCCTAATCCTGGGATGTGCCTATTTAGCACCTAACTGCTCTTGATTAATGAGGCTCCTTTCTGTGTAACGTATGCCACATTAAGGGCCCAGTAAAGCAGCTAGGTTGCTGATGGTTTTTTTTCAGGAATGAAGTGTTTAAAGACGGAATGAGTGAAAGAATTGATTTGCTTTGTTCAGGAGGCCAGGTTTAATTTGTAAAAGAGCAGCCAAGTCTTAATCTTGTTAGAATATGTATAGTCATTCAGTAGATTATGAAAGTACAAAGATGAATTTAAAGCTGTGAAAGGTAATTCCTCCCCTGTAATGTTATTCAGTTTACAGCTTTATGCATCTGGCTCTTGGTCTCTGATTGTACTAAATCTGCTGTGAATAATGCTTTGCTTCAAAGGTGACTTAACCCCCTCAATTTAGAGTGAAACCTTCCTGGACACTCAGCTGTTCCCTCTTAAATCCCCCCCGGTCTCACTCTGAGAGCGCCGAGGTGACTCGAGGCCTGAGCACAAAAAGGGTGTGACAGCTTAACACCAACCTTAACACACGGCTCACTCCATCCAGCCTCATAAAGTCCTCTCAATGTGGCTAATGTGAGGGACAATATGACCATGTCACTGAGGACGACTGGGTCAGGGACTTTGAATAAAGAGAATCACTTCCAACAAAATCAAGATAATATATTTTATTTTATTAAAAATAACAGTCTGCAGACAAAATGGATCTTTTTCATAATTTAGTAATATGTGTTTTGTATTAACCCTTTGTGCTCAAGCGGCACGGATCTGTGCCACAGGCCGTGGGAAAAAATACAGAAGTCCTTATATGGACTTACTGAGGGTGTGTGTTTGTCTCATCTACAGGCTTTAAAAATGCTTTTTCATCTTATGTGTTGTTCAGTCAAAGTTATGATTCATTTTAAGTTGCATTTCTTTTTAAAGGTCCCATATTATGCCCTATTTCTCCAAGTGAAACTAGTTCCCTGGTGTCCTAATGACATGCTTTGGTCAAAATATCATAAGGATGAAGCACCACAGCAGTTCAACCACCCTGCCAAAACAGCCCTCTTCAGAATGCTCTGTTTAGTAGTATCTCTTGAGGTCCACCTTAAAAATTTTTTTTAAATTACTGGGAGCTAACAGCAGTTATCATTTGGAAAAATTATAATTTGCAGGGTCTAGCAGGCACATTGCCATCATATATAATATGTATCCACTGGACAGATAAATCCTCTGAGGCTGAAAGTTTGTGTAGAACTCTGTGCTGCACTGTGGAGCCAAGAATAGAACTTTTCACGGACTTCCGTTTTTTTGGATACCGTTGCCCTCACCAGCACTCTCGCGTGTTTTACGGACAAATCGGAGCTCCACAAAACAATTCCAGAAATTTAGTGCATTGTGACGTCACAATGAGCGCGGAAGTCAACATTGAGTGTTTTATCTCCTGTACTTAGACTGAGGAGGACCACAAAAACATGAGCGAGTCACTTTTTTCACACTTTGCCGACTGATAGGGCCTCCAGAGTCCCAAATATAAGGATTTAAATGATTAAAAAGTTGATTTTACATAATATGAGACCATTAAATAAAAAACAGGAGTAGCGATAATTGTGCGGAAGACATAAAATAGACTTTGAACTGTGATGTAATTCCCAATTGCATTACGTCTTTGCTCAGGTGTGTTTATATAGTTTATATAATTTAATCAGATTGTCAAGGTTGTGCTTAAAAAAAGGATAGAAGAAGAAGACTCTATATTGCACTTATTGCCTATTTATATACGTTTTATCATAGTCATTGAAAAAAAAAAAAAGCAGCATAAATGCTCTGCGTTCTAGGGGTTAATCAAGTAGAAGTTACAGTAAGTTAAAGGTTTAAAATTGGCACAAAATCTAAAAGCATGTTTTTTTCTCGCAAATCTTTTGCCTATGCTGTCCAATGCCGAGATTAAATTCAGAGTCAGTATGTCTAGATAAATTAAAGCAAAACTATTTACATACAGATACCACAATACAGTAAAGTGGGGAAAATATGCAACTTTCCCTTAAATACACAAAGTGAAGCCATAGAGAATAATTTGTGGTGTTTCCCACCACAGTCTACTGTATATGTTGCTGCTGTCAGCAGGAGGATGCACTGGAGTGCAGCAATGACATCACTGAAGCTGCAAATTGAACGACCCTCCCATGTTGTGTCTGTGTGGATAAAACACAGTCAAAACGATGACAACAGTATATAGACTCTCTCCTCTGGGATGTTTAATAGCCCCTAATAGATCCAAGGCTGGCAGAGTAAGTCAGGCACAGTGATACAAACCAGACACAAGGCAGGTTATAACCTTTTTCGCCTCCCCTTTCTGAAAGCAGGGGTTTGTTAGTCGCACTTTTCTGGGAGTTTGTCTCCTTGCTCGGCACAAAGACCTGTCGCGTTTAATGGCCTGTTGGCTGAGTGAGCTGCTGTAGCTCTCCCTGGAAGAAAGGCCCGTGGAGAAAAGCTCATGCTCAGCTAACGCAGATTAATATTCTTTAAAAAGGTTTTTTTTGGGGGGGACAATTAAGAGAGTGTTTCCCATGCTTCTCCCCCCAGCGGTGCGTGTCTGCCTGTGCAGCAACTTGTCTGTTTGATGGACTCTGAATGCATCTTATTGATGGGGGTCAGAGATTAGAAGCAGCCGTGCAAGGGGAAGAGAGTGAAAAGAGGGTCCCACACAGTGGTCTCACACATACACACACACAGCTCTTCCACTTGTCTGTGAGAATGGCATTCATCTCGGCTGAATGAGTGGCTGAGTGGTGGTGGTGGTGGTGCATGTCCGCTCACAGAGATTCACACATATAAATATGACAAAACGGCTTGTTTTTTTTCACGCATTCTTACCACTTCCTTCAGCTCTCCTCCGATAAAAGTCGCTGTCGCTGCATATTAACATTTTGTTGGCATGAATGTCACATTTGTGTCTCTCTGCTCTGGCATTCGGCCGCTGTGCAGATGCAACATGTTTGAGTGTGACGGGTCATGACCCAGACAGCAGACGCATGAAGCCAGGGTAAGAATCTTAACCATTTAGTGTGAGGTAACCACACAAATCTGACACGGAGGGAAAACTAGACACCTCGGTGAGATTCACAGATCGAGGCTGGCCCCAAACGACTAAATGCAAGCCCTGCGTGCAGTGGCACATTAGAAACTGGAAGTGGTCTGAGTCACATGAAAGCATACTTACCGCTTCCCTGTCAGCTCTTTTTGCCCCTATTTTGTTGTTGGCAAAACTCTTTGAGCAAATTTAAACTTCAGCAAAAACCATATGATCCTGGAGTATAATGTAAATATACTCTACCGTTCAAAAGTTTGGGGTCACTTAGAAATGTCCTTATTTTTTGAAGGAAAACCACTTTTTCAGTGAATATAACATTAAATGAATCAGAAATCCACTCTATACATTGTTAATGTGGTAAACGACTATTCTAGCTGCAAACGTCTGGTTTTTAATGGAATATGTACATAGGTGTATAGAGGCCCATTTCCAGCAACCATCTCTCCAGTGTTCTAATGGTACATTGTGTTTGCTAATCGCGTTAGAAGGTTATTGGATGATTTGAAAACCAATGTCTTGAGTATGTTTTCTATTCATTTTGCAACTACTTTGATGAATAAAAGTGTGAGTTTTAATGGAAAACACAAACAAATTGTATAGGTGACCCCAAACTTTTGAACATTAGTGTAATTTCCTGTTGCATGTTTATCATATGTCTTGTAGCCAACCACTTTTCTACGCACACCAATTAGTGATAGTGAATTTGACCTCTGCATTTAACCCATCCTTTAATGAACAGTGGGCAGCACTTATTCACCCCAGCCATTGACCCAACCTGGGATTTGAACCAGCAACCCTCCGGTACTCGACCAAGTCCTTTCCTCTTGGCCACTGGCCGCCCATGTTTGAGTCGAGAGGAGACCAAAGGTTTTTTTGTTTGCCTTCATCTCATGATTGAATGGCAATGTATAGGACCGCGAAAGAAAAGAAGCCAATTAAGTGCGGAGTGGTTACATTTTTTTTTTGTCCTGTGTTGCAATTAAGCCCCGGCTCTAGAAAACTTACTCAAGTACCTTTTGGGTTGTTTGTCAGGCCATATCATTAGGGCCAAAATGATCCGCCCAGGTGCTCACGGCCTGAATGTGCTGAGAGTTTACGCAAAGAAAAACTTCCATCCACAAGCTTTTTGGAACTTGCAACACTCCGCCACATGAGTGGAGTCCTTACATTCTGCCAATCAAGCGCTGTTCAAACAATAACCACCGTGTTTTACATTCGGCTGCTCATAGAAAACAAGGAATTCCGACATCTGTGATGTACATTCAACCCAAGACTTCATTCTGAGTGTATTCATAAAAGACACTTAATTATTTTGGTTGATTATTTGGGCATAATTTAAAAATAAATAAATAAATTTAAAAAAAAGCTACTTCTGCTGTGTTTCATGATGCAGGGACAGGAAGTGCAAGCGGCAGCTTGAAATGTCTAGTTTCATTCACAACCGCATCCAGTCAGTGAAGGATTCTGCTGTTACCTCAGATGGTGAAGTTCACATGCTTGCAGTGTCTGCCTCTCTAGTAACATCCTATGATGTTTTTCCTCCTCTTCAACGTGGGGGCGAGGTCGTCTCAGCTCGGCTGCATGAAACTGCTGTGACTCTATTTTATACGTGACGCACACAAACGAGTAAAGCGGTTGTTTTCAATGCACTGAATCATTAGAATCAGTTCATTTAAAAGATTTGTTCAGTACTTCCTGCATGACCGGGTCTGACACAGTCACTGGACTGAAATACAGCTGCAGGGGTTTGTGATGCGGCTCGCTGCTCGCGATCGCAGGCTTTCAGCAGTGCTATCGCTAAATACACCAGATATCTCTGTTTAATGGTGAGATTTTAGACATTTCCTTGCCAAATGTTGGAGATTAACCCACATTTTCAGGATTGTGAAGTCTTTTTAACTGACCTACAGCTCGGCATTGTTTTAACTCCCTGCCCAGGGACCACAAATGCAAATTAGCTATTTGGTATAGACCCGGTTCTGTACATGGTCCCTGTCAACTAAACTAATTAATTCATTAATTCTTGTGCCTCCAGATATCAGGTACTATCGCTAATGGAAAAGCAAAATAACTGTGCCGTGCCTTGAGTCGTACAGTGATTCCCAAAATTTCTATGACATGAACAACATATTTGAAATAACCATTAATTTTACTGACTGACCAATTGTTTCACCAACAAGTAATAGCCCAGATCGGTGATACGTGATATGTGTTGTGCTCAGATGCAAAAATCAGCCAGCCTTGCTAAGCAACTAGTCCAAACAGGAACCCTTGGTATGCATATCTGACCAATTAATCAGATGCCATGACCCCATAAACTGCCCACCCTGCGACACACACTGACTCACTCCCTGCTGCCATACTCTGGGAAACTGAAAGTCCGGCAGCTGCCGTCAGAGTGGGTGGTTAAAGGGAGGGGAAGCTGAAGGACATGGGAAGGATTTGAGTGTGCCATGTCAATAACTCACAGGAGACTTGGACTGACGGTCACTCTCTGTTATTAATGTGCCACCACTCCGCTGTCATCTGACCTAAGACACATTCCTGGTGTAATGGGCAGCAGCTGGACGGAGGTTTCCGGGAGGACAGCTGAGAACAAGCAGGCGGTGGGGGCGACCGCGGGGAAACACCCTCCATTATCATCCCCGAGAGACAATTTCTGTTTGTCCACCAAACAAACAGCAGCCATGGACATTTCTTAGGGCATGTTGTCCTGCCATGGCAATACAATATCACTGGTTACAGAAAAATACACTCTTAATGATCACTATTTGGTCCAAATTTAGCCCAAGATGGATACCCATTTCATTTAAAGCTGCAGTGTGTAACTTTTTGTTTTGTTCATGTTACAACACATTTATTTTAATGGTTTGAATGTAATGGACATTTGTTTATATTCAAAAGTTTTACACTGCAATTGTCACTTGAGTAACACTTTAGGGAACACATATTCACCATTAACTAGGTGCTTACTAACATGCATATAAGTAGCATACTAGCCCTTTATTAGTAAATATTAAGCACGTATTAGAGATAGAATAAGGTTATGTAGGATAAGGTGTTAATACGTATATTATGTTATGCCAATCTTTGATAACAAAGTGACAAATAAAAATGTCAAATGCAAAACTAAAGAAACACCAGGTTAAAAGCTAAACATAATCCCCACCAATCCGTAATGTGTTTCCAAAAGCACCCAGGTCACCTACAAAGCCCGAAAACAAAGAAAGCCTGTGCATTTACTGAACCACTTCAATCTACTGTACTTCTCACACCCTTCCTAAAACCTTCAAGCTGCACTTTGGAAAACTGAACCTGAGGAGGGAAAAAAAAAGTCCACTGCGGTTGAACTTGATTGCCAGGAATATATTTTTCAAAAGTACCTTCTTTCAGTGTGCATGTGTACACAAGAAGTGGGGTCTGACACGAGGACCTCAGTCTTGGCTGACGACCAGCGGCCGGAGCAGCGTTGGCAGCGAGACCGTGAGAAACAGGGGGGCGACACCCAAATGTCATCACAGCTGCAAAACTGCTGAGCATAAAAGCCAAATTACAGAAATATGTGGCCCCAGGCCTCCCCACAATGAAAACAGAGCTGTGTTTGAGTGGCTGCTGCAGTGGAAGTTGTCCTGCGTTATGTTTCGTGGGATTTACTATGAGCAGGAACTTCAGATTCCACAGCTGCTGGCAGACATCATGGTGCACGTGTGGGTGGTTGTGTGGAAATTCATACTTGGTCAGCCTCGCTATTATTGTGCCATGTTATTGCTCATTGAGCACCCGTTGCCCACTGAATGTGCTGTTCACATTCTGGCTGAGGGAGAGGGACGGAGGGAGGGGGACGGAGGGCCCAGCTGACAATTGGCTACATTATGCAGACATTTGTCCTGATGGCAAAGATGTTTTCATTCACAGTAGCTGGAAAGAGGAAGCGGTCATTATTTCTAATATTATCGACGGATGTTTTGGTTTCATGATTAGAAGCTCATTAAACGGAGCTGGAGAACTGTCACAGTGGTCACAGCACTCCTCTGTCAGGAAGTCGTGCGTTGTTAGGGAGGCTATGAAAACACGACGAGCGTTTCCAAACATCCACATGCTTCGCACACTTTTCTTTCACGTCAACCTCTGGGCTTTGTTTACGTAGATCCTGCAACATCTGGGCACCTCAGTTGTGTGCACTACCTTAACTGACGTCCGCAATTAGTGCGAGCTGAGGTGAAGCATGTACTTTAAAGCTCCTTGTGTTACTGGCAAGTGAAGTGAACGGACAGGAAACTGAATATACAGAATGATATGAAAGATTGATGAATGAACTTTGGAGCAATAAGACAGACACCTTAGTACGTGTACAATGTAAAACAACTGAAACTGGCTCCCTTGTGTGCATTTAAAAGGGCATTCTTCCCAAATATGTACTTT
This sequence comes from Microchirus variegatus, assembly GCF_963457635.1. NCBI lineage: Eukaryota > Metazoa > Chordata > Actinopteri > Pleuronectiformes > Soleidae > Microchirus > Microchirus variegatus. The sequence goes on from NC_139810.1 coordinate 20,016,263, forward strand.
TGTTCCTTTGTGTTTGAATTGCAAAGTTAATACAGCCATGGTTTGAATGTCAAGAAAATGTGTGCGTGTTTACTGTATATACACACAGGTGTGTGTCTGTGTGTGTTTGCATGTGCAAGTGTACAATAACAGCGCAGCCTGGTGTTTTGGGGGGGTGGGGGGGGGGGGGGGGGGGTTTGTGTGCATGAAAGAGAAGCTTGGGAAAAGCTTGAGAGTGGCAGAAGTCAAGCTTTTGGCTTTGAGGGAGGTAGGTTTGTGGTTTAGGTGTGTGTGTGTGTGGGGTGGGGTGTGGGGGGGGTGTCAGCCATGTGAGCTTAAGGAGGCAGATGAAGAGAAGGGGTGTGCAGAGAGGCAGAGAGAGCCCGTGCTTGTGCCTTTCAAGGTGTGTTATTTGTTCAAGGCTGTCCAAACATTTACAGAGCACTGGCAGCCCTGGAATGCAGAGGCAGGGCTGAGGCTGAGAGCAGCAGCCGTGGGAAACCGCTGCTCTCCTCAACCTCTGCAGACTCGTTCCCCCTCGGGCAGAGTGTCAACACAGACAGTGCCAGAGATGTGTGAGCCTGATAGTGACAGGTCCCGTCAGCAGTCACACACACACACACACATACACACACACACAAACACACACACAAAGGCGCACACGCACACACGCAGCTTCAGCAGGCACACTGCCGGGCTCATTGCCTTGCTTGCAGACGAGCACACATTAACAGACAGAGGCACAAGCCAAAGGCAACCGCCCTCCTACACACACACACACACACACACACACACACACACACACACACACACACACACACACACACACACACACAAATACAAACAAATAAATAAATAAACCACATGAAATAAACAGCCATTACTGTGTCCAGTATTTCACAAATAGTTTGGTTGCTTTTTTTTTTTTTTTTTTAAGTCAATATTTATTTTTGGCTTGAGTTTTTTAGTATTCGGTGTCCAAAACAACTTGATTAAATTCTCCACAAACCCACTTTCTACAGTATAACCAGAGACTGTGAGGGATCAGCTGACTGATCGACCAGTGTCACATCATATTTCCTCGCACGTGTTTTGGCCACTCCCGATTGGATAATTGACTGTGAGATGTAGTAAACAGGTTTGTTTGATCAAAACCAGTACTAGCCTAACAACAGTGTGTTTCCTCAGGTGTAGTTCAGGTCCACACTGACCTGGGTGAAAATTCTTATCAGCATTGTGTGAAGTAGTTGAATAATCATGAAAGATTGCCAGACTTCCTGCACATCAACCTGAAACTTGAAGAAAAAATTATGTTATTAAAGTATATATATATATATATATTTTTTTTAAAGTTAACTCAGTCAGCATTTAATTTGCACTTGTGAACGTTTCATTGATATTTGCTTTAAAATATCATTTCCACCAGCGTCTCGAGCGAGGAGAGCAGAGCAGTGATAAGTTAACCATTTACCTGTTGTTGCCTTCTGAAGCAACAGTAAACATGTCTCCAGGTGGTGGCGGTGGTGGTGGTGGTGGTGGGGGGGGAGGGCCCGCGGTGCCAAGCATGAGAACCATGCGTTGTCGAAACCCACACCAGGAAGTTGGCTGTCAGTGCGCTGCTGAAGTGATATCCTGTGGTTAAGAGCAGACTTCAGGAAGCTACCCCAGGAGTTCACAGCGTTCCCAGGTGCAGAGCAAGTTGGCTCATATCTCTGTGTACCTGTCCTCCATTCAGACGCAAACGCCTGCCTTTTCACTAAGATAATGCATGACTGACTTCTTGAACCCAATACCTTGCTCTGAACTCACACAGTTTTCTCACAGGCAAAAAAAAAGCCCTGAACAAATGTCATTCCATTTTGAATCCACGTCACTGTCATTTTCCATTGAATACACAGCATGAAAGCAACTATAGAATAATAGTATATTAAATATACACTAGCACTTTCAAACAATTTGTACGACAACAATTAATGGTACATTTTCAACTGTTTTTATATGTTAATGTTCTTTATAGGAAGATAATTGTAGTAAAAATGGGTTTTATCACAGTTTTATACACTTTATGTAACAATAATAATAATACACTTTATTTGTATTGCACCTTTCATACAATAATTGCACCTTCACAATAAAAGGAAAATAAAATAATAACCTTGTTTTAACGTTGAAATAAAACAAAACTAAATAAAACAGTAAAATACAACATAGGGTGGAATAAAATATGAAAAGGCTCGAGTCAAGAGGTTAAAACCCTGGTTTTAACTAAAACACGCAAATAAAAAAACACACAGGGTGGAATAAAAAAGGCAGTTAGTTGAAGGCTAGAGTAAACGATAAGTCTTCTTTTGCGATGTTCAACAGTGACAGCTCAGAGAGGGTACACATACTGTACATATCCGACATTTGGAAAAAAGAAAAAAACAGAAATATCACTTGACATGAGAGGCTCATTTGCCTACGTATTGGCAAAATACACAGTGTTTGTGTACACCTGTCTTCAGTTTGGTGGAGCAGCTGCTGAACACAAAGCTGGAGGAGAATTTTCCCACACACACACACACACACGCATGCAGACACACGGGATGCTCACGCATGTCTCACACACACACACACACAAATGATACTTTGGGAATCTGAAGGTATGACAATGCTGAGTGAAACTTGTACATCTCCCCCTTCCTCCCCCCTCCTCCTACTCCTCCTCCTCCTCCTCCTCACATGTCTCTTTGTCCTCGTGTCTGGCACACACACACACACACACACACACACACACTCATCAGCCTCTTCTGCCCTGCAGCCTCATACACCTGCCTGCTCTGCTGCAGGAGTGTCGCGTTTCAACGATGAGGCAATGTCCAGCCAATGAGCGGCAGTGAGAACAGTTGAGGAGCGTGGTGAGAACTCTCCTCCCATCTCTCCGCTCTACCTGGGAACCAGCACTGCCTCAGGGAGGGGCCGCCCCCGCCGCCCGCTTTCTGAATGAACACCAAACAAAAACTCTCACCAACAGGTGAGTTACACGAGTCACTGTTGGTTCTTCTCCAGTCTATTCTTTCCCTCCCTTTCCCATCACTTTTTTTTTTTTCATTCATTGCTGGCACACTGCTTTACACTTTGGCAGGAGTATAAAAAGAAAAGGGCGCACAGAAACAAAACAGTCAAAGTGTGGGAACTTTTCCCTCTGCAGTGTTTTTTTTCTCCTTCCAGGAGGTTTTATCAGTATTAACTCTGCTTACACAGGTATTTGTGCACCTGTGGCGGTGGCATAGTGGATCAGCGACTTCATTGTGTGCAAAAACAAGCACCAGGAGGTTGGCTTTTTTTTTCAGGTTTCCAACTGAAAACACGTCTAATCCTGTGCTGAATAGCTGTGAAAACGTAGATTTGCGTTTTAAGGAGGAAAGTCAACAACTGCAGTGTTAGTTTTTCTTAATAGTGAATTTTTATTTAAACAATAAGAGCCACCGAATGCCTCCCAGGCTGCAGCTTGGCAGCCGTTTAAAAGGCTAATCATATTTTTGTCTGACATGTCTTTCACAAACGCCTCTAGGTGAGCCAACGAATCCAACAGTGCCTCCCTCAGTACGGAAAAGAGTAATGCCTTAGTGAGATACCATCCAGTTACAGTCTGTGCATCCTTGGTTTACCTCTGACTTCATGGATAAGGAAACAAGTTCTGAGGCTAAATCCTTATCCTTTGATGATCATGGCATGATAGTTACCTATTCTAATTCTTTTTTCCTTTCCTATTGGTCTTAACGTTTTTATTATTTTAATGTTCTGTTGGTTTTAAGTTGGTCTTAGTCAGATCACAAGTCTCAAACTCGCAGCCCGTGGGCCACATGCGGCCCTCCACTTGACTTACTGTGGCCCATCACTGAATGTCAAGTTATTTCTGTATATTTTTTTAATGCAAAGATTCACATTACAGCAATATTGTTTTTTTTTTTTTTTTTGAGCTATATATTGTTCTATCAAAACACTTTTATTTTTAAATGCTAGGAAATATCAAAAACAGTGTTATAATATCAGATTATGGTGATATACTTTTCATATCGCCCACCCTTACAGTTGCTTTCCCCCTTTTTTCACTTGACTGGCCCCCTCCTGACTAGGAGTGGCCCTGGTCTTAGTGTTTTCTAATGTCTAATTGTACAACACTTAGGTCAACTTTGTTGTTTTTAAATGTGCTTTATAAATACATTTGGATTGGATTGGACGAAAGCTGGAGTAAAGAAAATCAAAATAAAAAAAATCAAAATACTCAATGCTGTGGAGCCACCAGTGAAGCCCATTGATATAAAAACAAATCATGCCATTGTCAATGATCAACTTGTAGTTTCGGGTTCACAGAATGTAAATAAATGTATTGGTTTTTTTTAAATGTGTGTATGAACGAGAGTGAGGATGGAGGTGTTGGCTGGAACTGATGGAGAAACGATAAGATATTGTATAAGACATTGACATCAGCTGTGGTGTATGGACTATTATTAGACGGGACGTAAAATTGGAGGTGGCAGAGGGATTAATAATCTGAGCACAAGCAAAGAATGCTGGAAGGAGAGTGTTGAGGATGGAGCTGCATGAGGCAGGCTGAGGTGAAGGAGCATGCATGTGCTGAGCGAGAGGACACAAAAGAGGCAGGAGTGACTGAGGATCATGTAAACTACCAAGATATTAAGGATCATAATAATTATACAGTGGTGGTGCTGTACTACTGTCATTACAAAATCCAACAAGAGTCGGTCCGGCAGTCCATCACAGGGCCGCATATAGAGACAATCAAACAACCATCCGCTCTCACACTCACTTTAGAGTGTCCAATTTACCCAATCCCCATTTTGCATGTTTTTGGACTGTGGGAGGAAACTGGAGAAGCCCATGCAAACACTGGGAGAACATGCACACTCCATGCCTTGTCAAGAACCCAGGTCTTCTTGCTGCAAAGTCACTAACCACTACAGCAACCAATCACGAAATATTCACTGGACCCGGGATTTGAGCCAGCAATCGTCTTGCTGTGAGGCAATTGTGCTAGCCACTATGCCGCCATGTGAACCTTTTCAACGGCTCATTAAATGTGTTTTCATCACTGGCTGTAAAGCAAATATTGATAGATAAGCAGTGGGTGGTGCCAGAAACGTGTCACGGTACAGAAAGGACAACAGAACACAACTTAATGACGTCCATCAATTTGCACCAATAGCTGTTGATATACGGTGGCGTTTTGTCGCTGCTGCAGTTTGTCACGTTACACAGTTGTGTGTTGCCATTCAGGTCTTTTTATGAACTAACTGAAGCAAACTCACGGCCTTTCCATCGATTTACATATTAATTATTGATTATTTACATATTTTTTATGATGTAAAATGTTGTCACAAAGGTTGTTGTGATCTCACCATGGAATAATGTGATATCAATTTTAAGCTAACATCGCCCACCCTGACTCAACAGTTGTTATTCCTCACAGTCAGGCTTTTCTTCACTTGACTGCCCCCTACTGACCAGACTTGAACCTCATGTGGTCCCCAGGTCATTTGAGTTTGAGACCCCTTATTAATTTTGATCAAATCGATCCAATGAGTGTAAATAAGGTCAAAAAATATTGTTATTGTTAGACCGATACACTGCTGCCATAGCTGAATGACAACAGCTCGCTCCAGTATCATACCTTTGTGTCAGTGTATGTGAGTGTATACATTGTTTGTGTGTAACTGTCAATGGGCTTGATAGCAGGATAGACACCTAAGTGTGAAATAATCGTCCCTCCTCTTTTACTGCAGCCCCCAGCGGAGCTGCACCATCAACTTGACTGCCCAATAAAACAGGCGAAAGGCCGACATTGCACTTCATTTAGCACTGCATGCCCTCAACTCTGCCTCCTACTTAGGCCATTGTCATCTGGAGGGACGCGTCTTTGTCCAGAGGTGCATGTTGTCCATAAACCAAAAACTCCAGACAACAAAGGATAAGCAGCTGTTTCCTGGGCAAAGGGAAGGGTTAGTGCCTCGCCAACAGGTGCTTTGTTGTGACGTTATTTTGTGGATTTTAATAAACAAAGTGTGACTTTTCAGGTGATTTATCTGTTCTGTTTTCATTTTGTGTTTAGGAAACTTCAAGGTGATTCATTGGACATCCAACATTGCCTATATCCTTCAGTTTGAAAGAAGGAAACCTGAAGTCATTTCTCACAAGCGCAGCAGAACAAGTGAACACAAATCCCTTCAATCTTCTCTGCGGTGAGTGTGTAAATTGCCCAGTTGATTTGGCCTGGGAGAGGAGGGGAGCACTTTTTAGAGGATCATTCACAGGGAGGTGTCAGGTGTTGGTGTGGAGTCAGGATTTTTCCAGGAGATCCCCAGGGCAACACACATTTAGCCCTAATACTGGCTTTTTTGGCTCCTTTTAGTGACCTTTTTCAGAGATGGTATTTACAAGCGTCCTCGCTGATCCGATCATGGTTAGATTGCACAAAGATTTGAACGCTTCCAGTGTGGACACACATTTGTCCACATCCCTGACCTTCATGAAGCATTCATATGTACGGCCGTACCACTATAATCGTTCTGATCGCCATATATGATTTCTCTTTTTTTTTTAAAATGGTTAACACCTTTTTCCAGAGTGAAGAAAACTTTGATTCATTGGAATTCCTCACACACACACAGACTTCAAACAGTCTGGCAGGAGATGCATCTGTGCAGTCAAGACACATTAAAAACACAATTTTGTCATGATCTCAGTGTGTATTTGAATTAAAATGATCTGGGGGATGCCCAGATCCAACCACATGTGGTCACAGGAGACCCAGGACACTGTTTTAAAGCCAAAAGTGAACAGTCCTACTTAGCCGTGAGCTGGCTGTGATGGGATGACTGAGGACTGATGTTAACACCAGGTTCTGAACAGGGCGAGTATGACTGAGGAGAGTGCACACAGAGAGGAAGAAACCCAGGAAGCTGGAGGTGATTCAAACCCACAAGGATCATTATTTAGACACAGTTACTCTTGCCCAGAAAAAAAAAACTATATATTTGTGGCTATAAAAAATTGAAATGACTTGTGTTTGGACCATTTTTGAAAAGTTTCCCTCTGTGGTTGAGAAGAGCTACAGCACTCTGTGGCAGTTAGTCCATGTCAAACGAGGCCTATTCATTCTCCCCGGTTGCAAACTTCACCTCGCTTTTCTTCACCTCTCTGATTTTCTCTTTCCCCGTCCTTTGTTCTGTGCCTTTCATTCTTTGGTTTACAGCTGGTCCACAGGAGAGGGAGACATGTTTGCTGACTCTCTCAGCAGAAGGGGCAGGCAGAAAGCTGGTCATCACAATGAGCAAATATGTTCATGCAAACTCACCCCTACTGAGGGGAAATGTGGCTTGTTTGTTTGAGATGGGGATCTGGATATTGTGCTGTGACCACATGTGGCCTCCTTTTACAACTGTTATATTTCTTTCATGTGTGTGCGCGCCCTCACAGTGGTGACAGATGTCTTTCATGCAGCTTGTACTGTAACTTCTTTATCCTCCTGACTCTGAGACAGAATTCTCACCCACTTATTACGGCTCACTTTTTTTTTACGTAGACGGGAGAGGAAATTAAAGCGCTGGTGTCATTTTCAGGAAAACAAGTGCACAGTGTCTTGGAATAGTTATGTTTAAAACTATGCAGCGATTGTAAGACATGTTTTTTTTCACTCCATTACTAAAGTTTGGATGATATGGTTTGTTTGTTTTTGTACTCAAAGAGGCAATGATTAAAATTAGATCTGTCTTTATCTTGACTGGGACCACAGGATTGAGGTTGGGGATTGAATTGATTTAACCATTGTTTTCTCAACTTCAAATAAATATTTTGTTTTTCCACTTTAAATCTTCATACTAATAATGTACATACACACACACACATATATGTGTATATATAGAGGGTAACACTTATTCACCATTAACTTTGTGCTTACTAACATATATAAGTAGCATACTAGACCTTTATTAGTAATCATTAAGCACGTATTAACACCTTATTCTATATAACCTTATTCTACCTTGACATTAATCTATGACATTAATTAAGATTTTTCCTACATAAGGTGTTAATACGTGCTTAATATTTACTTATAAAGGGCTAGTATGCTACTTATATGCATGTTAGTAAGTACCTAGTTGATGGAGAATATTTGTTCCCTAATCTAAAGTGTGTATATACATATATACATATACATATATATATATATATACACACACATATATATACACACACACATATATATACACGTGTGTGTGTGTGTGTGTGTGTGTGTGTGTGTGTGTGTGTGTGTGTGTGTGTGTGTGTGTGTGTGTGTGTGTGTGTGTGTGTGTGTGTGTGTGTGTGTGTGTGTGTGTGTGTGTGTGTGTGTGTGTGTGTGTAACAACCCAAAGAGACTTATCTTTAAATTTAAACATCAACTATACCATAATTTGTCAGGCTGAATAACTGTTATTCCCTGGAAGTCGATGAACACTGTGCATGCATTGCCAGGTTTGAAGAAAAGCAGTGATGTCAGTTGTGCAAATAAAAATGTAACCCACTTCTTGATGTAGACTTTTAGCAGAAAGTGAAGCACACCACTGCTACTGTGTTCTTCACTTTAATGCATGTAATGAGCGGCTGGCAGCACAGCAACCGTAATTTAGCAAAGCTGTATTTGTCACGGTCAACTTTCGGAGCAAGTGTTGCGATGTGGTGTCCACAGTTGTCACCAGCAACAAGGAGAATGGTGCTGGATGAATGAATAGGGAGCATTTCGGCCACTGAGCATGTGTGAGTGCAGCCTATAGCGACACCGTGTGCTTTCTTATACCTGATCCCCAGATGAAGTGAGGTTATCGCTAGTTTATGCATGAATGCAAAGCCAGCTGGTTTGGATGGGGTCACTGACACAGACCGGACAGGACAGTCTGACTGGTTTTAATGTCTGCAGCAGCGACAGAGCAGGTCTAGTCCTGTCCAGTTGGTCATCCAGGTCAGAGACACTGAGTAAACCTACAGACCTTGTTAAAACAAAGACTTTTCACACTCACACAGAAACCTGTGTGCACATGCCTCTTAATGTTTCCCTCACGAGCAAAAGAAAAGAAGTGTTCTCCTCATGTTTTATCTTTTAAACTGCACTATTTGTATATTAACATTGACGTATTTAAAACATGTCACTCAAAGAGTAAGTAGGTGTGTTTTGCGTGACAGGTTATCAAGCAATGAAAATGTTATTTGCTTGAGAAAGTGGGAGGGTTTAAGTAAACCTTGTTATACTACTTTATGGCACTGTTTTAGAAAGAAGTGCTGGTAAATATCAGTATTGCGCCCTTTTGTAAGCTTTGTTAGTCCTTTAGTGTCAAATGGGATCAATTTGTCACCTCTTAGTAACGTGTGATTTCACACACACACGTTTTGTTTCTAGAATGACTGCATGCTAAGTAAACTGTTCACAGCCTCATCCACACAGAAACAGAACTTTGTCTATATATAAATGCTTATATATTTTCCGTTTTCTGTAACATTGTAATATTTTAAGAAATGTCTTCATCCACACAAAATTGCATTTGCCAGGCCTGTGCATGGCGCTGTAACACTGCCACAGAAATGTGCCAAAAACAGAATGGAGACATTGAGCAATACACAGAAAGCGCACAAACTTTATTATAAGTATACATTACAATGTATGTAATCACAGAAAGAGAGACAGAATAAACAACGCCAGACAGAAAACAAAAGTCATCATGAAGCGAAACAGACCAAACAATCACAAAAAGAGGAAGAAGATGACAATGACGATAGCAACAGGGGATGCAAGCGCACGACAGAGGTGGGAATATGACATCATTGTTTTCCCAAAGTATTGGTTATATATACACAGAAATGCAAGGGTGGTGTTTTGAGATGTTCCCACTCCGGAACCCAAATATATCTTTTCAGAGCTCCGTTGAAAACACTGTTTCCATGTGGATAAATAGCCGATAACAAACTTTAGAATCGTTTTCACGTGTACGACCCCATAGACCTTCAAAACATCTTTTGAAGTGAAGCTTTTACTAAAACACAATTTATAGTTTTTAGTGAAAGAATTGCCCCTTTAGGCCTTTATGTGTCTTTCCTCCTGTATTTCCATGTTCCCTCCCTGTCTGCTTATAGAGGAAGTGACTTGGTGCTGCAGCACAAAAGCCTGCGACCTAATAAAGTATAAGGGGGGAGATCGGTAAAAGAAAGCTGGCAGGACCAGAGGAGAAAGCAAAGAGAAAAGGGTGTGAACACACTCAAGTAGAGTGGTTTTATTGCTCTGTGTTAATTGAAGTAATTGAAAAAGAATCCCATGTTCCTGGAGGGCAAACAGAGACAGAGGAGAAAACTGAGAGCTAAAGGAAGAAGGATGCTGTAAAACAGGTGCTCTTCATGTTTACCATGCAGTGGAGGACTTTGCATGTTGAAAAAAAAAAGCCATAACATGCATAGAAAAGATGAGGATTACAGGAAATACACCAGAAAACTTAAAGCAACAAAAGAGGCACTCACCAATACACTCATCTTTATAAATGCCAAATAAACAGCACCATTTGAAAGAAGGCAGGCCTACTTCAGCGGTGTTAGAGGTGATGAACACAGTGTGCTTGCTGTATCTCTGTCTTTGTCTTTCTGCAGCCTCACAGCTCAGCCATTTTAAGCCGCTCCAGAGCCTCTATCTCTAGTTTTGTTCTCTGAGTCTCCCGCTGGAGCCTGAGCCCTAAGACAAAACCCTGTTTACACTAATGGCCCACTAGGCGTCTTGCCGCAGAAACAAATAGCAGTGGGGGGAAGTCAATAGAATTTAACATTTTGACATTTTTCCTTCAGCTCTCAAAACCAATATTGACCCAGCTCCCCTGCATGGCTGTCTTTAGTCCAGGACTTTGGCATACAAATCAAGCCAATGCAGCCAGAACCACAGGCAGCCAGTCGAGGGGTGAGGCCAACAATAGTCTGCCCAGGATGGGGCTCTCCCACAGGGTAGGCAGAGTGGCCACTGTCCCTGGTCTCAAGCTGGTCCACAGAGGCCTGATGCATGAAAGAGCTCATGCTATCCCGCCCGCTTTAATGATTCCATCTGAGAGGGCCAATTGTGTCTGTACTCCAGACCCTGCTGCTGAGTGAGGTGGACAAGTACAAGGGACAGTGGGGGCACTCACATGTGCAGAACAACCCCATAGTGGGCCAGTACTTCTCAAAGGCCAGATTACAATCAATTAGAGCCTAATGAGCGGGAAGCCGGACTTGTAACCTGTTGCAGCAGGGTAGTTGCTTAGAAAGCTCTCACTTGGCACACACATCAATAACCTTTGAAATAGCTGCAGACTGAAACCAAGACGCAGCAGGGACTGCCTCAGTGCGTGGCTGTCTGCATCCACATCCCACTTCTTTTTCCTTCACCCAACTTGTCTGTGTTGTGCTACAGCTGAGCGTGATGGGAGTGAATAAGGTCACACAGAAACACTTCACTAAAGCCTCGTTCACACTAAAATTAGCAGGTATACCTGGGATGTGTGAAGCCAGGTGAGCCCTCTTTAAAAAAAAAAAAAAAAAAGGCGATTAACACTTTTCCCACTGCCAGTGGTTGATCTGGTTCTGGAACTGTTGCTACAGGTGTGAGGAAATGTGACACAAAATTTGCCAAAACTTGTTGGAAACAAACAACATTACAGTTTAAACTCAATAGCAGGTGAATGGTTTTGAATCACCATTAATATGAAGTTAGTTGGGGGGAAAAAAGTATTGGGCGTTGTCCCAGGTAATAAAAAGTAACATTTGCTTAAAACATTCATGACTAATGACTACGCTATCAGCCAAAAGATGAAGGCATATCTTCGCTTTGCAGCAGAGATGATGCAGGAATTGGAATTGTTGGAGTAAATGAAGCAGATAGAGAAGAAATTAGCATATTCACCAGGGTCTTGTGTTCCCGCTAACCAAAGCCATTAAAACCCAAGTATTGATCCATTGTGAATGCCCATTAAACACATTCCCACTGTCAAAAATAATAATCCTGGGATAAAACACATATTATATATAATTTGCTTTAGAAGATGGTTCTTTTTGTCCCTTGACCATGATAACAAGCCTTATGGCAGCAGGTGTGTGACCCCAAGAGGTCACATTGAGAAAGTAATACAATAAACATCACAGGCATTCAAAAACATAGCAATCAACAGGTTGCATTCTCCCATTCTCCTTTTTAGCACATGTGAGTGTGAGCATGCAGTGCATATGTGCCTCTGGGTGAAGAAGAAGGATGATAGCCTCCAGCAGAGAGTGTGAGCAAGTGATGTGACCAGCGGGAGAGCTTGTCCTCAGGCAGCTCTTACCTGTGGAGCCCCCCCCCCCCCCTCTCTCTCTTTCAATGGTTCCAAGTTCTTTACATGGCAGGTTGGCCCACAGCAGGGGAACATGGGATGGTCATATAAGAGAAGGTGAAACAGCAGGAGTAAAAAAGAGACACTCTGGCCTTAGGTGAAATCAGGAGGGAGTTGAAAGGTGGGGGCAAGTGAAAGCAGAGGTCTTTTAAACTGCTCTCCATGAGACTTGAGCCCCAAAGTCCCTGTTTTCAATAACAGATTGTTTCTGTAAAACAAGTAGCCATGTGTTCGGAGAGTCACTGAGGCAACGCAGGCAACAGCACTGGTGCAACATGATCTTTTGATAAATTGATGAATTATTCCAGTTGTTTCTACAGTATTATAACATTTTCTTAAGTTTGTGATGTGATGTGATTTATCTTAGTAAGTAAAGTTTATTTACACAGTACATAGCACCTTTCACAGGTAAAGGACATATAAAAATACAATGGATGCAGAAAAACACATAGACACACAAAACACATACATAAAAACCCTTGTCTTTTGCTGATATTTAAAAGAATCAGGCAGCGTGTTCCATAGTTCGGGAGCCATTGCCTGAAAGTCTCAATCTCCTCTGGTCCTAAAGCTTGTCAGCCCCTGACCTGAAGACCAGGGTGCTATCAGGGTGCAGGCGGGTGTGTGAGGTATAGGATCATGTCAGAGATGTAAAGCCCAATGTATTTTTCTGCGTAAAGTACTCTACGTAGCTTACAGAGACCCCTCTACGTCGCCGGAGAGGCTTTCGGAGAGTCTCTCCGTCGTCTCCGGGTGCACAACATATGTTTTAAGTGTCCGCCACTCCGTCATGGGACAACAGAGAAGGCAAGGGCCGCAATTGGTCCTCAGGACAGGCCGAGCTAACACTGCTCTGTGCCGGCCACTGTGCGCACCGAGGGTCCACAGAGGCGGAGCTGATCACAGCCGACAACGTCCTGCCATGTTTAGACTCTAAATGGCCAATTTCTCACCTTAAATGATCTTAAAACTGCGTTCGGGGACACAGAAAATATTTATTTCAGGTGAGAAACGGCCACTGTTTCAATGTTATTCAGCTGCAACAAAAACAACAGTCTTTCTCTCTCGGACGCCATTGCTCACTGCAGCAAGAGACACAACAACCGTGCGTAGCGACCCCTACTGATCGGGTGGAAAATTGCAGTGCGTATCCGGCACCACGACAAAGAACTATGAAGGCTCGAGGGGTCTCCGTGGTTACGCAGTTGGAGAAGTATACTGTGGCCTTTAGATGGAGCTTTTCCATGAAAAGCACTAAAAGTATTGTGAAGACAGACTGGCGACATCAACATTGTGCTGGTAAAGCAAGAGGGTTTGAAGTATGACTGAAAACCCTCGAGATGAAAGAAAGGAAAAATAATAGCATCATCAAACAGATAAATCACTAAACGTTAGATTACATCTCTCTTCTTACCGCAATAACAACTGTGACATCAAACTCGTTGTCGTACACCGTTGGCACACTCAGGTTAGTCGGAGTCGAAAACTGATAAGCTGCAGTAACCAACCTTTAAACTCACTGAAAGCTAACAGAGCCCAGCTTGATTCTCCCAGCAAGACAATATTAAAAAAGACCTCACTTGTTTAAATCTTCATCTCCACATGCTCACCGTCTCATGTTCTGATTGTTGTGGGAACACTCGCCGGCCCCAGCTGATCAATGTAATATACGATGCTGTTAGTTTCCTCATGCCAAACAGTCGGGTACCACCGGTCACCACTGTGCTGGAATACTTTTAATCAAGTAGAACCTACTGTGAAAGCCCGAGCTCCACCCGGCTCCCCACCTGCCAAAACCGAGATGTTCACCTCAGCAACCTCAAAGCGACAGCTAAAATTTACTAATATCGTGTGGCTGTCCAGCAGCTTCTACTATAATGTACCCACTGACAGCACTAGCCTCTCACACCCCTGGTACCCCCTTCTAAGGTTATATTACAACACAGTGGGAGCCCTGAGAGAGTGGAGGACTGGGAAGGAATGATTGTTTGGAAGTTCTCAAGACAAGTTGGCATTTTCCCAGGCTACAGTGGGGGTAGGCTTTCTCCCAGCATGTCATGCCCTGTGTAGTTTAATTAAAATTTGGTACGCAGACTTGTTCAAGTATATGGTCTTTATTGCCAACCACCCATCACCCCTGACCGCTCGAGTCAAAATAAAATATTGTGTTTTTTAGCCTTTGAGACTTTTTGAAGGTTTCCCGACAACATAACATACGCAACTTTATTTGCATAAAACTGTGTTTGTGTGGTTTGTTTTCATCATGAAACGCAGTGGAGTAAAATGAGCCATGAGTTTCACAACATGAAGCATCTTTGGATCTGAGACAGCAATATATATATATCATTCAAATCTTTTCATATAGACTTTCAAAAAGAACTGCAAAGCAGAACCTTTTGTCTTTGAGCGTAGGCGTTGACCACATTACAACACAGTTGCAGTCCTCTTGCGGTTTAACAATCATTGGACGATTAGGTGAAAACTTGCTGTGAACCCATGGAGAGTAATGACATCATCATCGCCAGCAGCAGCAGGGCCAAGAAAGCTGGCAGGTGATCCTTTCTCCTGGCTTCCTCCTCAGCCTTACAGGAAATCACTCATGTCTGGTGAAAGACTAATGACTCAGATTTAGTCTTTCACGTTGTTTGGCCGCTCATTCACTGGATCATTGATTAGCATTGTTTCCTCCAAGCAAAAATGGTACAGAGTTTCACATCTGGTCCTGATCCTTTCCGTGTGAAATTTTTCCAATATTTTACAGTGTAGTGAAGAACTGAAACAGGCCACAGGCTTATATGTAATTGACCACTAATACTATATTACATGACATGTATACCTTTTACTGTATGGTTTATATCAGGCTATATGTAATGTGATGAAATGTGTCAACTAAAACCCTTTTCAGATAAGTAAGTTCTCCAAGCGTTCAGGTTTATCAGGATCATCTCTGTTGATCAGAGGAAGAAACAACAAATATAAAGAATATTTCTACATAGTATAGGTATACAGAGATAATATGATGAAAAGCAAAGTCTATTATATATATTTTATTAGCTGTAAAGAAACAGGTGATATACAGGTTGTATGCCATCCTGTATTCTGTGCTTCCAGAATGTT
Organism: Microchirus variegatus; assembly: GCF_963457635.1. NCBI lineage: Eukaryota > Metazoa > Chordata > Actinopteri > Pleuronectiformes > Soleidae > Microchirus > Microchirus variegatus. Next base: position 20,031,775 of record NC_139810.1, read on the forward strand.
AAAAAATGCTGCAGCTTGTCTCAACCTCATGATAATCTGGTTAATCCCTATATAAAACCCCAAACATCTTCTCATGAGACTCTACCACCATGTTGTCCATTCACACTAACTTAAGCTGTAATGCAATCAACATTAAAAAATCTGAGTTAACCCCATCCTGCCATCATGAGGGTTGTACTGTGAAGCTCCTCTAGACATAATGAAACCGAGCAGTACCATCATGGACATAGGGGTATAGTCCATTAATTGCAGGGCCAACATACAGAGATGAATCACCATTTTCACACAGGGGGGGCGAAAATGTAACTCCATAAAGAAAGGCCTTTGCTCGAGCCAGTATTGGAAAAATCATGATTTTCCCCTCCTAGTGTCTAGTAGCTACCAAACCCATGCTCCACTTCCAACCAAATGTCTATGTGTGACAGGATAATCAGTGGCCACATGCTCATGCACGAATGCATTTATCCTTGACGTCTTCTCAAATGGGATCATGATTGCGCTTGATCCTCTCTTGTAATATGTGTTACCAGTGTTTTTCCCATCCTGCCGATGCGAGAGCGTGGCCTCAGCCCGACCACGTGCCCCGACAGTTGCCACCAGTTACTTCTGCTGTGTGAAAAGTTTGTTGTGTTAAGAGGCTTTAGGAGCTGACAGCATCGCAACGTTAACCTCTGACCATTTGTTTTTGTTGTGCCTCATTAAGCAGGGGGGACCACAGCAGCCAAGACAACTTATTGCCCTTTGTGTTATGGCAACAACCAAGCAAATAAGCTTCAACTTAGCTGTTGTTACCTAAGCTCTCCAGTGGTCGTCTGGCGTCATACACATAGAAGAGACTTTTTCCCCTTGGAGAGCTGTTACCCCCTGAGACTCAGACAAGCACAGGAGCACTTGTCAGGGACACACTGTGTTGTAGCATGAATGGTCTCAATGCAAATTCTTCCACACTCTCAGGTGGCAAAGACCTGCATTGACTGACTGGTTGTGTTAATTTAGCTGCCTTTCACTCCTACTTGATCCACAGTCTTCTGTACCTCAATGGCAAAAAAAAGAGTTAAAAACACGTGAAGTGTCAGCACAAGAATGTACCATTCAGCCTCAGATTGACGCATCATTAACAAATGTCAGGACACAAACAACCAGCTGTGGTTAAACAAACCAGGGAGGTGTAGGGTCACAGTTTACCTCAGCTATTGATAACCATATGCATTGAGGGCTCTCAGAGGGAGAGTCATTTTAACACAGTGGGTGATCCACAGTCACAGGAAGAAAACAAGCTGCGGTGGAAATATGTTTCTGTTAGACCACAAATAGGTTGTGGAGTGGCAGTTTTTCTTTAGAGAGAAGGATGCGTGCCCTCTCTCAGTCATTCTGCCCAGTGACAAAGCTGCAAGATGACTGAAGTCACTCAGGGGACGGCCCGCGTTTGCAGCAACTCTACACCCACTCTCACCAGCTGGCTGACTCAGAACCAGAGGGCAGCCAGGGCACACACCACACACGCAAAATACACAGATACATGTACTACAGGCTGGAGGGTGTGCACTGCACGGTTGCAGTTGCCAAATGTGATTTACAGGCTGGTTTTGACAAGGTTGCAACCCGTGCAGTACGCCTTTTCCTTGCTGGGGAGGAGACACCATGAAAACATGACTTTATGATCATGTTACCGTCCAAATCCAAAGATAACACCTTTGCAGCGGGTACGGTTCCTCTCTCCTGATGCTCTAGTGGCTCCATGGAAAACATTACATTTATATAATTTTTCACTGAACAATTAGAATTAATACTGAATTTGCTTAGTTTCTTCATTTTTGTAATAAGTATTTTAAATTATTTTACTGACTTTTTATTCATGAATAAGGTGAATTAGGTTGGCTCCAGCCTCGACCATGCCATACTTTCATCTGCATTGCCCTTATCATGATAAAATAAGAAAACTTCTTCCAATTCAAATGTCTATACTCTTATTTCCTTTTTATTCATAGTGGTGTCTTGTTAGCCCATTTGGACTAATAAAAAAAATCAATCAATCAATCAAATATATTTCTAAATCTAACCCTTTGTCTGGTCTGGTGAGCAGGTAGCAGGTAGCTGTGGTCAGTGAACACCAATGACCTTGAAGCAGAAGAGTGAAAGTTGAAAGCTGTAAAATGAAAAATGAAAAACACTGAGCTGAAAAGTTCTGTAAAGCTTCACCGTGATGAGTTAGATCACCATGTGTGACTTCTTTCACGTGAGACTGAAGACGAATCAGAAGAATTATCGTAGCAGCTTTTTTTTTTTTCAATGGGGTGCGTGAGAAATCATCAATGAGGCAAACTTGTTAGCCTTGTTTGTTTGTTTGTTTGTTGTTTGTTACAGTGGGTTAAAGGGATATTTCTCTGCAGGTTCTTTATCATGGGGCCACACGGTTAGTGTAGTGCAGGGGTGTCAAACGTACAGCCCACGGACCAGAACCTGCCCACCCAAGGGTCCAATCCGGCCCGCAGGATGAATTTGTTAAAATGATTGACTTAACTGATTATTAGTCATGTTATGACTAAATGTTTTGAGCCTTTGTAGATCTCTCTGTAAATTGTTTTGCACATGTGTAAATGGTAACCTTTTGCATAATATTGCAGAAATTGCACTTATTTTTATCAAGAAATTAAAAAAAACACACTTAATTAAATGTAAAGCAAAAGGGAAAACAATTGAGATCTTGTTGTTTATAGGTTATCGTGCTATTATTTTACTGGTCTGGCCCATTTGTCTGGAGATCAAATTGTGTTGTATGTGACCCCTAACTAAAATGAGACCCCTGGTGTAGTGGTTGCTTTTGCAGCAAGAAGACCCAGGTTTGCGACCCGGTCGGATTAAGGGCCTTTGTGCATGGAGTTTGCGGTCCAAAAACATGCAGATTTGGGTAAATTGGAACTCTAATTGAGCATGAGAGTCCAGGGTGTACCCAGCCTTCTTTCACCCTATGTCATCTGGGAATGGCACCAGTGACCCTCATGTGGAGGATAAAGCAGTAGAAGATGAATGAATTAATGAATGATTACCATGGATGCTGAACAAAACCACATCTAAGGAAAATGCAGAGAGGAAAAATAAGACCAGTCCACTCATAGTGAAGACAAAGCATATTAGTACTAATTATTGGATGCATTGTGCAGCAATTTCCTTTCATGCTGCTTGAACATAAGTAAAAATACTCTGTGGTCTCATATTCGAGATGTGGACTATGTTTCCTGCCTTCTTGACATGCGTGCATTCATAAGTGTGTTGTTGCCTCGAACAGGATTCTGTACAAGTGCTGTGAAGAGACATTCGCACCGTGCCATGACCGTTGTCAACATCAGGCAGCAAGAGTTTGTGATGGATGAGAGGTCATAGGGCGGTTTCACATGCCGTCTGTGGTGGTGACAGCACAGGAGCCTGGTTGTCTTACATGTGATGAAAGTGCTGGGCGAACAGCTCTGTTTGCCAGCAGCACACTCCAGATCTGTGCGGAGCCATGTAAGAGAGAGATGAGGAGCAGTGCTGTCGTGTGATTGGTCTGAGCACTTCCTATTGTTCCCCTGCCACTGATAACCCCAGTGATCCTGGCCGAGGGAGGAAGGCCTTTGCCTGGTCTGTGGTGTCAGGCTTGTCAGCTCTTTGTCTTCAGATAACTTATTAACCCAGCGAGTCTGCGAGGAGAAGAATGATCCCTCACATGACTGAGCTGTATAGTTAACCCAGAGTAAACAGCGTTGTCTGCTGAGAAGCAGAGACAAGGAACTGACAGTGAGCACAAAACTGCCTCAATTAAAATATCTTAACTTTTCATTCAATGTTTCATTGAGATTGACTGGAATATGTCCAAAATAAACAGGATGCTTAAACTTACATTAGAACTTTTGTTTTAGGCTTGATAACTGGAGCTGAAGTGAAGAGAATGACAGAGTCTAACAAACATAAATTATACGTACAAGTACAAATCTATAATGTAGAGAATTGAAGAGGCTTTTTTCATACATCTGAAAAGTAAAGACAAGAAGTTAAATGCAAAATAAATGCATGCTGGACTTAACTTTGATGCATTGTTTTTTATATATATATATAACTGTGTTGACGCGGCCTGTAGAGTTGTATGCGGTCGAGACAGAAACCAGAGACAGACCAGAGTCAGTTGGGGTCACTCCGCACCTCGGGCACAAAGCTGGCGAGACGTGACTGCTCCACTAATGTGCAGGTCTCACTTGACTTTCTTTACAATCATTTCAGCTGTTCGGGGAAGAAGTGGTGACAAAAATGGACCAAATCGTTTCATGTGTGAAGAGTCAGACTGCCTAAAGGCTGGAAACTGTGAGAAGAATCTGGCGTGCTGTCTGGAGATCTAAAAATACTTCGACATCAGCTAATGGGTAATGATGTGGTTGAATGTCTAATGAGGGTGAAGGGCAACGAGGAACTGGAGATAGAACCAATGGATTCAAGCACAGGGTTTGTGAGAAGTTGAGTGTGCATAGCATGCTATGAAAGAATCTTTTGTGCAGCTTATAGTTAAAGCTCTCATCAAGTCCGCTTTGTTTCCTATCAAAACAACATGTTTGGGTTTTTTTATTCCTGACCATGTTTCAGGGAGTGTTCCATGAAAACATACATGTAAACTGGGTTTGTCGTTATTGATATTGGCTTACAGCTCCACTGAGACCCAACTGGAACTGACATAAAAGCCATGAAGTGACAGAGACACAATCCAGGAGGATCGCTGCGAGTCGGCCGGTTTCGGCACTGACAGAAACATTTTCAGATCTTGTCGCGTCACTGGCTGTGGAAGAAAACAACATCGTGCACCGGTATAATTTCCAATGGAGATGGAGACGTGTGTTTGTTTCGCTCATTATTACAGTTTCTTTACACACTAAAACCCACAACACTGCACATCAAACATCACTCGTTGCTCTTTGCCTCTCAGGACCCTCTCATTTACACGAAAAAACCCAGTTTTTATCACAGAAAACGATGATTTATTTATTATTCTAAAAACTCCGGCCAAAGTGGAGATTTGTTGTTGTTGATTCTGAGGATTCTGATTGGCTTGCATGGCTTTATCCTTCTCCCTACACTGCTGCCCATAGCTTTGGCAGCGCACGACATCCTATTTATGCGGCTTGATCAAATGACAACAATATATGACAGCAATATTTGTTTCTCTAAATACGCTGCTATGTATAAACCTGGCCTCATGCTAATGTAGGATGTCCTGCAACTATACTATTGGCACATGGTTTTAATATAATTTATTTTGGATTATGCAGACATCATTGTTATTATTCTACACAAACAGTAAAAGAAGGAAGTTTTAAATGCATCCTTTATTTTGTCAAAATATTATTTTGTTAAAACAAAATAAATGTATTTTTTTAATTGCTTTGCTTTTATGAACATACACATTCATTTCACTTGACTGCTACCAGTTAATGCGTCTTTCTGCTCTACTCCAGGAAGATATTGTACTTTAACTACACATGTCTAACCAAAGTGTCCCCACGAAGATAGGTTTGTACGTTCTTTGGACCTCACAAAGATATAAATAGAAGTACTCAAAGTCAATAAAGGAAAAGGCTTGTTGTTTCCCCCAAAAAGTCAATTTTGACATGTTTTTAAAGGAAAAGCAATGGTGTTAACTGATAACATTAACTCTTTTCAGTTCAACTAAGTCAGGACAGTGAGCTAGCAGGAACTCGGGAATCTAAATGGAACGCAGCCATCATTAATTTGACTATTTACACCTGTGGCGAGTCAAGATGGCGACCACGACTAACAAGGTCTACCAGCAGCATGAAGTGAGACAAAAGAACAACACCACGACCAGGTAAGCTGGAAATTCAACTCGAGTTTTAGCAAATGCTTATAAATGCTGTGTTTTTTTAATAGATTAAACTTGTCCTTATAAAACACCAGTGAAGCTGAATTGCTCTCTTTGTTGTGAAACGGCGGTTATTAATCGCCATCTTGTGGTTAACACCGAGTACTGCACGGTTGTGTTGACGTTTTGGGTGTCGATAAACCTAAAAGTAAATTTAGTAAATTAATTCGCAAGAGACGTTATGAGGAGTGGACGCGGCTGTGTGGACGTTCACGTGCAGTGAGACTTTGACATTTCAGGTGAGGACAATGATGTTTTTGTTTCTGAGAGTGATCAAATCTCACCATTGTCTGAAAGTAATAATCCCTTCGAGTGCCTGCGGGCGCTTCAGTCACTTAATCAACCAGTACTCCAGGTAACATCATATGGACCAAGCTTCTTCCTGGAGTTTTGAAATATTCGATTAAAAGGTACTTTTCCTCTTGAAATAAAATGTTCCTGGAAGTAAAGTGAAGAGAAAGCACACGATGAAACCTGTTAATTTGTCAGCTCTTTGGTCTTTTTAAACTTATAGTTGATTAAAATGGGGGTGGACCCCTCGTAAATAATTACAGGGCAAGGTAATTGTGTTTGTGTTGCACATTTCGTGCACTAAGATAATCCAAAGAGCAATTAAATCGTTTGAAAAGAGTAAACGGATGAAAGGATACTGCAATGAGACCCATTGAAATCACAACAATTCCAAAAAAAATATTAAATACATTACAAAGGAAATAAGAATAGCTTGACAGACAAACATCATTTAAGGGCTTATTTAAAACATTAAACCATTCTCTGGAGGAAACAGACCTCAAGTTTTCAGGTAGTTTGTTCCAGACTGACCTCAGATAACACTTTAATCATTTTTCATTCACTACTCTGTGACCATCACTAAATAGCTACATTAAATGTATTGCATTGATAGAAGGTGTGTTTTTTTTTTCCATTTGACACATTTTGAACTAAATATTTGAGGTTATTGATGATGCCTTTTTCCTAATACTGACGCCCATTTCTACTGACACAGTGAGAAACGGTTAAAGAAGGTGTGTCAAGTTTACTTCTCAAATCACATTTTAAAACCATGTATATGTATTTGAGAGTTACAATTATGTGAGAGAACAAAGCAGGCCTCGGTCTGTAAGTCCACATCAACCTGTGTGGCATTTGCAAATTGCTGAACACTCAAAATGGGAATCTTTGTCTACTGTTTTCTGTTTTTCTACCCTTTGCCATAATTAAGTCTTTGCACCCCGGTTTGAGACAAAAGATGCCACCAACCAAGGATGCTTAGTAACGGGACCATACACAAACTGGTCTCTGTTTAAACATCTTGTCACTGAGCTGCTCCTGAATGCATCTGTTTACTGGGCTTTGTTTAATTGACGATGAGTTCCCGGGGCAGACGTGGAAAACAATTAGGGTGGAATTCTGTCACATTAGCTGCTGTGAAACAGCCCAAACTTAACTCCAAGAACTGACTCATAAGAGCCTAATCCTGTTGATGGAAACAGAATCCCACCCATGTCAAAACGGCCCGCTGCCCCAGGTGCAGCAGCCACACAGGCCCTCCCTTTATCACAGCTGCTGAATTGAGAGGACCCTCTTGGGCACACAGCCCAGGCTGTGGTTTGGCTTATTAGAGGGTCTTTTTTTTCTCATAAATATCTATAGACATGAAAATTAGGTAGATAAAGACGGTAGTTAAAGCCTTTGAAAGAGTGAGATTCAAATTCTTAGCCAAATTTCTCAAATTATAGCTTTGGAGTTCTGTGATCTTGATACCTTCCTCCAAAAAATGACTAATAATAATATAAAAACACTTAAAGTTGTAAACTACGTCATCATTAATCAACACATTCAACTGCAATTAAGGCACATTAGGCATCTGTTAAGCACAGTTTAACAGCCGATAATGAGATCAGGACTGATAGGTTATCTTGGTATCTCTTGTGTCGGTGACATTTTGACAGCAAGGATGGCCCCGTAATCACAGTGTCCTTACTCTTACTGATGGCTCCAAACAAAGGCCTTAAGTCCCTGACAGATAAGCCGCTTTCCCTAATGGTCGCTTTCACATCTGAAGCACGACAGTTGCTCCGGTTTTGTTGTCATAATGTTACATGGTTAAGATTATAAATTATGTGTATTTGTTAAATGTAATGTTAAAGACAAGACGTTGCGACTAGTAAAATATACATAATCTGATTTTCAGGGAAGGAGCTACAGGGAGCCTCGGGTAAAATCCATCAATTTGTGACTTTTTACAATTTCATATTTAATATTAAAGAAACCTTTTATTTACTATAAAGGCACAGCCTCCCACTCTACTTCTCTCATATGTGCCATGTAATGAAATAATGCTCATACATATTAATTAACCCTTAGAGCAGACTATAGTGAAACAAAATAAAAGCAATAAAACCTTCATGTGAAATAACAATAATAATAAAAAGACATATTTTACTGAACTTTACTGAAACATGATTTCCTTTCATTGTATTTTATTTTTTTATTAGGTCCGGATGAGTCACATGAGTCCCTCGTGTTGCAACTCCACCACTCTCCTCTCCTGCTGCGTCTGGACTGACTGCATGGGAAATATGCAGATCCACTGCCGGCTGATGATGTCACATGTGAGATTCAGCTGACACACACACACACACACACCTCATGTGAACCTCATCTGATGAGGCAGCCTGACTGTAGTCCAGGGCATCAGCAGCTGCCACTGTTACCAATAATTATTTTTTTGTTATTATTTTAGAAAATAAGAGTAAATAGACCTGAAGCAAATACAGATACTACATAGATAATGTTGTCATTTCACTATTAATCAAGACGAACAATTATAAAGTCAATATCACTCCACGAGCAGTTGAATAGCTTGGCTGTCGTGGAGAGTCTATTTCAAGCCCTGAAACATTATGCCTCTGTTGGACTTGGGTGCTGAAGAACTTTGCGTGTATTACGTGATGAGGAGCATCGCTCTATATTTATCAAATCATGGGGCCTGTGGCACTGCATGCTCCTGCAAAAGAACGTCTGCCAGAGAACATACAGCATGGTGCTGCTGAGACTCCACTCTCCTGCCCATTCACCTGCTGTACACTAGGACCACAGCTGCAACCTGACAGGTAGGCAACCTTGACACATTTGTTTAATATGTTTAAATATGCAGACAGCTAGTAATGCAGATATTACTAATAATTAATACTGTCATATTGTTATTTACTTTTATTTAAAGTTTTGGCTCCCTGGCTTGTTTTCATTTATTACCCTGAAGCAATTTCTTGGAACAAACTATTATCACAATTTTGCATTTTCTTTATTAAATTGTATTTGTATTACGGCTGAACAGTTAATACAACTAACTGCAATTTTCAAATCGCAAGAAGCGCAATGTTTGTTCAAGCCAAAATGTGTGTCAAAATATCATTTTAGATGAATTATTGTCTTGATCTATACGCATCTTGTTCAACAGACTGAAGAGAACATCTTTGTTTCTCACAGGGCTGCACAAATAGCACACATTATTTATTTTAAATATGTTTTTTGAATGAAAATGAGAATAATGTAAAAATGACCATTCCCTCTGATATAGCGAATCATATCGCAAACACATTTCCCAACTAATCACAGTTCGATATTTATTCAAATTCGTTAAGCCCAAATGTGTGTGTTTTTAAATGTGTTTCATCAACATGCTTGTATTTATTAAGTTGTATTACAATTAATGAATTCCCTTGCTGATTTAACTGAATGGAAAATTAACTGAAATTTGAGGCAGTTTAGATCTTGGATTCATGCTTGTAATGCATTTATTTTTGAAGAAAGAGATGATGACACAATTACTTGTATGAAATCTCTATATTTTGGAAAATGCCTGTTGTACCTCTTGTTTTTTTATAGGTCATATTTCACTCTTTAAGTGAAAATGGATGAATTTCAATACAGTGTGGAGATCTCTGACGGAGACTGGGAAAGCTTCTTTGCAGAGTGTGAGGCGTGCAACATGCTTCCTCCTCCTTTAGCACGTGTGGATGACTCAGGGATGAGTGACCTTGATGATACAAGAGCCATCCTTGCCAAGAGGGCTCAGAAAGTAGACCAAACGGTGACCCCCCCGGAGAACAACGGCCCCCCAAACTGTGAGGGCTCTCCTGTAGAGCATTACATCAGTAAACATGGCGTTGGGGGATTAGAGAGCATCCTCTCAGGCAGTGAAGAGGATATACACCTACAATCTGTCAATATGTTTTTTGAAAGCCTGGAAAATGTTACAGAGCCTGAGAGACCAAGTTGCCAAGTTACAACTAGGAAAAATAGTGAGGCAGTACTAGAGAAGGAACAGTGTAGGGATGGGCAACAATCCAACAGCTGCACATTGCCAATAAACATCCCCAAGTTCAACTCTCTGCCTGCCAGGAGGGAAGCAGCATTTGGCAAAGAGACCACACGACCTGTCGACACGATCTGCAACAGAAACACAATGAAAAAAGTTTCATTGCGAAGCATTTCCCCCGAACCTGCAGCCCGTTACTCGGTGCTTCACAGCAGCACGGACGAATCGGTTTACCCTGAAGTAGAGTTGGTCATCAGAGAGGACTCCTCCTCCAATGAAGCCAGAGTAAATGATGAAACGCAACGGACTCCGTCTCATAACCGAACATACAAGGATGTCTGCTCAGAAACGACGCCTCCCACAGACAAAGTGATGAAGGTACAGATGTGCACACCTCTGAAGGATGCCGAGCAGAAACATGTAGAAACACACAGTCTGTTATCTTTTAGCAATAAGTGCAACACAAACTCACCGAGCAACAAAGAAATGTTTACAAATGTTAAATTGAAGGAAGAGCAAACCCCCCGTTTTCAGTTTGATGCACTGAGCTTAAACAAATCAGCAAGCCAAGAATTGTCTCCATCTGCTTCCATCAAAAGGAAGAGAAGGAAGAAGAAACGACTGAGCTCTGAGTCGCCTGAGAACACACATGGATGTGAGAGGCGGGTTTTCATTCGACCGAGTGACTCCGAGGAGGAGCTGTATGCAGGTAGAGGAGGAACCAGTCCATGTTTGTCTGACAATGTGAATCTTTTTCATTTCAGTGAACCACATTTGTCCTCTTTGTATACAGTCTCGAGCAATCTTCCAGTGAGGAATTCTGCTGGGATGAAAACAAAGGATCTCTGCCTTACTGTTCCGTCATGGGACAGCCATTACACACATCTACCCGAGAAAACACTTAGACAAGAAAGATGTAAAGCAACAAGCCTGGCTGGAAACAATGCAACATGTATCTTACGGAGTACAAGTCATCACAGTGGTAATGTGGTAACAACGTCACAGGAAGAGGAATTAACCGCACTGAATAAATATACCTGGTTGCCAGTTTCAGTGATTGACTGTGTAACTGGTGAATCACACAAGGACAGTACAATAAAGGACACTTGTCTCAACGAGTCGAATAAAGTAGAACAGACAATCATTGGTTGTGAAAACCACCCTAATCTAACATGTTCAGCAGAGGTCAAATCAATAAACGACTGTATACAACCATGCACAGAGTCGCATGATCCTGCTGTGGGGGCCGGCCAAAATGACATACTATCTGATGCTAAGTCAGTCCTGGCTGCAGAGGCTGGAAACTTTGCTTGGGACAACCACACACTGTGTCAGAGTGAGACTGAGCCTCAACAACAGCTGGAAATCGACTGTTGTGACGCAGACACGTTTAGCTCTGCTCTGGACAAGACTCCTGCCCTCGACACAAACCCACAGTCATTTGATGTCAGAAATGAATTTACTGATTCAGCAGTGTCACCATCAGTGGCTTCTAAGAATATCTGTGCATCCATGCAAACGGACAGCAGTCAGGGAGAGATCGAAATGCCCTCATTTCAAGATTTAACTCCTTCAGATGTTACACAGGAATCATCCTGCTGTGTTGTGCACACAAAACCAGTAAAGTCACGCTCAAATCAAAATATTACGGACTTGCCTGGTAGTTTTTGCTCATCCCTCAGTCGAAATGAGTCTGGAAGTCAAGGAGAAGAAAAACCCTCACAAATCCTGGAAGAAAATGCTAAACCTGAACCTGAAAGTCAGTCTGTATCAAAAGATGTTGTTACAGCATCCAAAGCTGAATGTGAACCAAAAAATGCACCAGATTCCAAACACTCAGCATTTGCCATGTCATCCTTCTGGAATGAAATGGAGAGGCTGACAATAAATGATATTCTGGGATTGCGAATGATCGGCGAAGCTGCTCCAGCCGTATACCTCAAACCTTTACAGGAAAGTCAGAAGGCAGACATGTTTGTTACAAATGAGTCTTGCTCTTTGGCACAACTGGAACAGGAATTTAAGTCCAAACCAATGCAAACAAATGGGCATGTGTCTCCTGATTCTGTAGAAACGGTTTCGAATATTGTGGATTCTTCTTCAAGAAGTGTAAAGTGGAAGAACGAACACATCCCAGTGAGTCTAAGTCCTGACATTTACCCTCAGAGTATGATGTCACATTTGAGTGACATTTCTGAACAGGTCCTCCCTGAAATTGCTCAAAAATACCATAGAAGGCTCTCCAAAAACACAAGTGTACACGATCTTTATGCCTTTGCCAAAGGAGATTCAGAAAAGTCCAAGGAGCAAATCCCTAAGAAAGTAACAGACATGGATTATTCACCTTCCTCTATGGCTGATGGCTACAACATCTCAGTTTCAAATATTCTTCAGTACTTCTTTGGTGCAAATCAGTCAAATTCCAGCCAGTCTGCTGCAGATGACACATCCACCTTATACACTGGAGGGAATTCTGTGTCTGAAACGTATGATGACTTTTTCTCTGAGTTTGACACAGAAAGCATCTTCTGGCCTCTCATCACAGCAGAAGAGCGGGCTAACGATGAGCGGGTTCCTATCTTCTCCTGTTCTCGTTCAGCTAATAGAAATCTGCAGTTCCCTGAGGCGTACGACTGCTTCTTTGCATCCTCTTCTTCTTCTGATGACTCTTCTGAATCTGGTGAAGAAGAAGACGGCAGTCCTCCTGTGAGGGTCGTGAGCAGGTTCAGCCGTAAGGCAAGCTCATCTCAGATTTCTACAGACATGTATGACAATTTCTACACAGATGGTGACCTCAGGCAGAACTTCTTCTGGAACACAGCACTCTCTTTCAGGAATATTACATTTTTCAACGTCCAGAAAGAGACTCCCTCAGACTCCCTCTCTTGTGCACCTGTGAGGAGGCAAAGAGCAGAGCCAAGAGGAACAGTTTGTCCCAGTAATGCTATGGGAAAACAAAACATGATGATTGTTGATCCTCTTCTCTACCACCTGGAGGACAGGATCTCCAGACACCTAGTGCAGGAGCCTTTCATAATATGCGAGACAGCTCTTGTAAACCCAAGTAAGTGCAGTACAATGAACACGAATGTATCACTGAAGGTTTTGTTGTAGCTGGAGGAGTGAAGTAAATTGTGAGCTCAGTAGCCCACCTCCTATCTTCATTTGAGGCTAAAGCAGCAGTAACTAGAGGAACTCACGGAGACTGGGAGTTCCTCTAGGGTGATTTGAGATGTTTGTGGATAAAGTATTAAAGCCTATCTCATGACATGCACTGATGAAGCAGAACCCTCTAATTTGACACAGACAGACTGATTTCAGAGAGATATTGAGAATAATTCATTATTTGCACAAAGCTGTTCTGCAATGTTCTGTTCATAAAATTGTATAATCATAAAATGAGCTGTATTATATAATTCTATTATAAAATTAGATTTTTAAACAAAACAACTCCTGAATGAATTCTAACAGATGGGAGATAACGGTACAATCTCTTAAATGATATACACATAACAATATAACATCACTTTTTAAATTTTGTAGAAATGGAACATTATCGAAACATTTTTCAATATTTACAGTATTTAAACTCTCCTCCAGTGGAGCTCTTTTTCCCCTGCCTTGCGGACAGTTGTAGTGTGAAATATATCACCCACTAAGTCAGCTGCTGGAGTCATGACCGGGTCAGACTCCTGTGCCTCAGCTGTCAGAGGACACTCACTGGACTGCAGTGGTGAAAGTGAAGATGAATGGGATGTACGTGATAACCCTCAGTGAGTGTCTTCTATAAGCTGACAGTGTCATGCTATAATTTATGTTTGGCTGCATAAGGAAATGGGTGGGTGGGTGGGGGGGGGAAATCATCCTTATGAGTAAATACTCCCTTTTAAGCCTCAATTTGACCTTTAGAGAGCCATGAGAGTCACTGATTCAAACACCCAGAAGCTGGGTTTTGACCCAGGTCACAATGTGACAGGACAGGTAGTCCTCATACAGTATGTCACGGCTCAGCTGTTGGTGTCTTCATGCCAATTATAAAGCCTCCACTGAACTCAGCTGTTGTTGTGACACTTTTATTTCCATGTACTGTATTCAGATGAACAGGTAAAAACATGTATCTCACCACTCTGTTTCAGGGCTGGATACCTCCCTGCTGCCACTCAAACAGTCAGACATGTGCCTGGTTTGTATTGCGTTTGCCTCATGGGTCCTGAAGACTGCAAACCCACAAGTTGGAGATGCTTGGAAGGCTGGTATGTTTGTTTGTTCACATGTAGCTTTAATATGGAGATGTAGGTTATGGCCCAAGAAAAAAACAATTACATTTTGGTATTGATCTGGATTCAGGATTTGTTTCAAAATAACTTTACTTTACCTTTAACTGAGTGGCCTTTGTGGATATTTGCGCTCTGTGTTTTCAATAGTTAAAATCTGTATATTTTAGCATTTTGAAGACTTTAAATAATGTTCTGTAAGTCGACTTCCATTCAGGAAATGCCATATTAATAAATGCAATGGTAGGCTGCAAAGTCTCATGAGCTTTACGATGACTCACTTTCCAGGTGTATTTTATTTTCCCACAGTCCTGCTGGCAAACGTGAGCGCTCTGTCAGCAATCGGATACCTGCGTAAGTACGTCATAATACAGGCGGCAGCAAGTGAGAAGAAATTGCATCACACCAACCCACCCGAGTCCTGATTTCTTTTTTTCCATGAACACTGGATATGATTCGCTGGACGACCTGAGTCTGACTCAGACTATGACGACGTAAACGATGTGCCGTTCCATGTTTGCACATGTAAAAATGACCTAATAAGTGTAAGTTTCACTGATCATTTTTGATGAAAGGGAAATTGAAAATGGTACACTCAAAGTTTTGTTTCTGCAAAGGCAAGATGAGACGTGTATATTCATCAGACCGAAAGCTTCAGACGGGTTTAAGACGTTTGTAAATAAGGTTTCAGTAAGTAAGATTAGCAGCTGAGCTCTAGCGTTGTGATGTTAGATGGACTTGAGATAAATGGATTAACTTGAGACTTTAAAAATGATTTAGAATGAAGCTGTCGGAACACGTTTGTTTCCATTGCATTACTTTTGTGTTGCAGAAGATTTTAAGTGATTGTGATAAAACATTTCCAGTAACATTTACTGAAAAAAACAACATATCTCTTCATTTAATTTGTACAAGAAGCTGATATCTGATGCCAGTATTGATTATGTTTAATGAAGGGCATTTATTTTCATGATTGATAATTTATAGTTGACTTTACAGCACTTTTCATATTATTAGTGTGAGATGTTGGTGTTTTTTTTGGATAAACTACAGAAAACAACTTTTTATGAATTGTGTGCTGTTTGTTGGGGTTTCTCAGACATGAAGTTACACTTTTTAATCACTAGAGGGCAACATAGGCTCAAAATGATTGCCTGAGCTAGAACAGATGAATTTGAGCTGCAGTTTGTAAATATTTTAGACAAAACTGTTTCTCTCTAAGGATTTTACACTTAAAAAAAGAAAGAAGAATACCAAGCTAAAAATGATAAGCATAATAAATGGTAATTTAACATTTTAAGAGGAGACCCTTTTTCAGGTTTCATGCATATTTCCTCCAGCAGGTGGCAGGGGTGAGCTAATTTCAATTCTCACAGCATTACCATTTATTGGATTCACAAATGGGGACACATGCTGGCATTTAAATCCCAGAATTTGTGAGTGTTTTATATCTGTTTTGTTTATGTTAGACTTGCATCTTTTGTGATTTATATACAGTATGTATGTAGTTTACTGCATTTACTTTACAGCATTTACAAAACTTGTCAAAGTGTTGTTAAAATAAGACTTGCAAAAACTTGGGTTGATTCATATTTTTTCTTTTATTTCCAAATATAAATAAAAAACCTCAAACAGAAATGGAATAAAAACGAAGCCATACAGATGTCGGTTCTGTGTTGTAGTTAGAGTAACATTAGCACCTTGAAGGCAGTTAGTCCCACATCTATTTGAAGTAATAAAGTAGCATAATAAAATAATAATAATAATAATAATAATAGTGATAATGTACAACATTTACAAAAATATACATTCTTTACTATAACAAGCCCTCATGGAATGCTTTTTATAGTTTTAATTTGAAACTAAATGTAAACTTGACAGCATGTTAGAAAAATACTTTAAAAAAAAGTTCTTGCACAACATACAAAACCTTTAGTGCAATCTGCTGTCTTCACTGTTGAATGCTACATATCAGACAGTTCAAGTCTATCTCTGTCACTTTTAGTGTATTTTTATACCGCCCGCTGTGCTGCACACTCATCCTGCCTCTGCTCCACTGCCCAACATCTGACTCCACAGTTATGGGTTGTGTTGGTTCACACTGTACGCTTGCAGCAGAAATGCAGGCTGTGCTTGTTGGCATTTATGATCCCTCTGATAGAGATCTTGTGTTTGCACATGTCCAGACGAGTGGCCGGGGCTATTGTTTTTGTTTTATGACCATCTTTGCTGGGTTGCCATGGCACCAAGGCCTCCGGCCCCATAGTCTAATCCTGCCCAATGTGTCGAAATTCCGGAAGTTGGCTGAATCATTCCAGTATCACAGTCATACTCCCAAATGTTGTCATAGTCCATTTCCTGGTCATCTGGTTCTGTGGGTTCTAGGTACGAGTGGTGATCTATAGGAGCGAGAGAAGATTCCCAGGCTTTTAGTTCCACAAAATAAAAGACAAAACCTCGCCCTGACTGAATAAACTCGGACGTTCCAATGTATGATCTTACTGTAAAACTGCTAGTGTTACAATCCTTTTAATAATACAGAAACATGCAACAGTTGTACTGCAACCTGTCAAATAATCTGACATCACCAGGTAAACTCCGTTTTGTTTTCATGTGTAATCAAAGAACCTGTTGCTACGTGTGCTGCGTGTGCTGTCAGTCACATTGGAGGTGCAAATCCTGTGGCGGGACAGTGTTTTCTTTCACTGTAATTCCCTGACACAGAAGTTGTGCACAAATAGCAAAGTTGCAATGGCACAGTTGTTGCATTTCCTGCACTTTCAATTGTGTAGCATTTGGCCTCCTATCTACCTGCTGACAGACACCCAGGCAGAGTTAAATCGGTCCAGAGTGACTGCAGAGTTTAATTTAAGGTATAATGGCGTGTGAACTATGTTCCGTGTCCTTGGTTGTACTTAGGGAGGCGGCAGACGTTGCTGACTTTCATAACTCGCTCTTGTGAGGAAATGTGACGCCACAGTGTTTTCTGTGATTTAAAATTTCAGCACCTATGGTTTCTCAATAGAATAATACATTTTATCAAGTCAAGCTCCCTTTCGTTTTTGTTTTACACTAACACACTAGCGCCCTAAATGGATGTATATGAAATGTTTCCTCATGTTTATGGTTGCATTCCTTTAGTTCTTACCTGGTGAGTAACCATAAGGCAACTGATTGGCGCTCCTCCCAGACCTCGGTGGGAGAATTATCTGTCAACAGATGTGAAAAGGCAAAAGGTCACTTCCCATGATCAACAATAACAAACATTCTCATGTTTCCTAAAATATCTGAGACTTGCTCTGCTGCTACCATACAGTGCACTATGAGTACACTCTGTGTATCACAACATTCCAGAAACAGGAGTGTCCTGAGAGAGGAGCACTGTATACCGTATGTCTCACCTCCTCTTGCATTTGGCCGGGCATAGGCAGAAGCTTTAGCCTAGAAACAGCCTCTGCTCTCTGCTCTGCTTGTCCAGTTTCCATATCTAAGATCACAGTCTGTCCCTGGGAGTTGGTCAGAACCAGGCTTCTCCTGCAGCGCTTGCCCATGGGAGGGGTGTGGAGCTGAAAGGAGGAGGGTAGTAGCTGCGGGGGCTCCTGAAGCTGCTGATGGTGGTAAAGGTGCTGAATTGGCTCTTCCCACCTCTGGTTCTTTAAAAAAAAAAGTAGAACAAGTTTTATGGGATGTCTCAAAACCATTGTTTCATGATTGATACCTATATGTATCGACTGATACTGATGATAGTTATGATTAATGATGCTGCACTTTCTCATCTACCTCAATCTCAACTCTGCACCTTTTCTATAAACATTTTTTGCACAATTTGATTTTTATTTATCGCTTCTATTTCCATTCTGATTGGTCATTGCATCTGCACTTCCCAGCTGCTTTCATTTACTTGCCACGGCAACTTGCACCTATGTAAATACTCTTGGTAACACTTTAAATTAGGGAACACATATTCACCATTAACTAGGTGCTTACTAGCATGCATATAAGTAGCATACTAGCCCTTTATTAGTAAATATTAAACACGAAAGCACCTTATGTTGGAAAAATATTAATTCATGTTGTAATCGAGGTAGAATTAGGTTATGTATAATAAGGTGTTAATACATGCTTAATGATTACTAATAAAATGGTAGTATGCTACTTATATGTTAGTAAGCACCTAGATAATGTTGAATATGTGTTCCCTTATCTTAAGTGTTACCATACTATTATTTTATATTTATATCCGTCTCTGGTTTTTAGATATTTTTATTCTTATATAGGCATCTTCTGTTTGTGTCTACATCTTTTAAGCTTCTGAGCTGAACATATTTGTGCCAATACATCACCACATATCCATAACTAGCCAAAACATAATGATCCAGCTGTGCAACAAATATTCTGCTGCCCATTGAGACATAAACAGCCCACAACATGACTGAGCTGAAATACTATTGCTGCTTTTTTTTTTTTTTAGATCTTTACAGTCTGTGTCTGGTGATCTGAAAACACTACCACTATGACAAAAGACGAGCAAATTAAATAAAGTAGATTTTTTTCAGTGTAGATCGGCGACAGCTTGGTGTATAAAGGTACACATTTCAGCACCTGTTCTTACTTATTTTATCACTGATCGTGTGTGTGTGTGTGTGTGTGTGTGTGTGTGTGTGTGTGTGTGTGTGTGTGTGTG
Organism: Microchirus variegatus; assembly: GCF_963457635.1. Taxonomy (NCBI): domain Eukaryota; kingdom Metazoa; phylum Chordata; class Actinopteri; order Pleuronectiformes; family Soleidae; genus Microchirus; species Microchirus variegatus. The sequence continues at coordinate 20,050,959 of NC_139810.1, forward strand.
TGTTTATGTCTGTGCCTTTGGCTGCGGGAGTGCGTGCACTGCTTGATATCAGAGAGGCTGTGCAGGTGTAAATTGAGCCTATGGATTCAGTATCAATGACCCACTTACCAATGGCCTGGCCTCATCCAGGGAGTAGATTTCGGGAGTGCAGGGTTCATCGTACAGTGGCGACAAGGGTTGACGGGGGGCACACATGTCAGAGTGGCGCTGGGGGTTGTTCAGGGAGTAGTTCAGCGATGTTTGAGGTGTGCTCCAGCTGTTCGACTAATCACAAGAGATTCAGACAGACAAAATCCCCAAGTTAGTTTAAAAACACCAAGGTGACGAGAGGGGGAAAATGTCCGCCCCTCTGTCTTTATTATGCTGTCTGCCTCTCTCACACTCTTCAGATTCACGTAAGCCAACCACATAAATCAGATCAGATTTCCAAGGAGAGGATTTGGACTAATGTCTATCACGATCTGCAGAAGAGCTGGTGTGAGAACTATCTGTTGTCTCGTAAATCAGCGGTCAGCTGTCAGTGTTGAGTTAAAAACTGCTCTCTTGGCGGCTATAGTAATGATAGGTATATATCGCTGTAGTAAACGTTTCCTGGTTGGTGGCTTGAGTTTCTTTTAATGAAATATGATAGAGATTTTGTTCTTCGTGTCATCGTCACGTCATTCTTTCAACACCAATCCTGCAACAATGCCACCATTACACCATTTGTTAACACTGCACACTCCTCTCAGCCTCTTGTGTCTATTTTGTCTATTTTAGTTGCTGCACATGTGACATGTAAAGTAAGTCAACAGTCTCAAAGGGAATATTAGGTTATCAAGTTAGATGCCAGGCTGAATTACTTTGACAAGCGGGGCTTTCTCCAGCCGCTGTGGGCTGACACGGTGCAGAGCAGAGTAGGGTGTGCTGTAGACCTGGGACCGCACCGAGCTCTCGGTTGGCTGGAGGTAAGAGCTGTGCTGTGGCGAGGAGTAACGTTGCGATAAAGGTCGCAGGTCGCGCTCGCCCTTGGTGTGGGAAGACATGCTGTTGGTCCTGCTGCCCAGGCGGGCAGTCTCAGTTGACGATGGGCGGCTGGAGCTGTACTGTAGAGACAAGAAGCACATCCAGGACAAAAGTCAGTGCATAGTTGTTGTGACAAGTAACACACCAGGGATTTGAACCAGCAAACATGATAAACAGTTTCTCCTCTGTACACAGTCTACTGGGCACGGAGCCCTCTCCACTTCAAGCTAATTGGGCAGGCAGTCCGTCTACACAACCTTTCTCCTGGGGGAGTTTGGACGGGTATCCTGATAACGCTGAGTAGTTTATCAGTACTTCAAGCCTTTATCAACCCAAAGTCCCACATCAAAGATTTGTGTTTTATGTGAAGTAAAAGACGACTGACGACACCCTGAGGATGGTCAAGTAAAAGGCTCTGTGGCAGTAACATGAGCTGTTTTATTTCTAGACCACACTTAATAATTAATATGTAAAAGAAATGTGGTGTTGCACAGCTCCACCAAACAAACAAGGTTTATTGTTGCTGTGCTGTGCTCACTGTGTAACATCCAGGAATAGTTGAACCTGAGAGGTAACTTAAAGCCTGACTTACACAGAGGGGTTCAGCGTATCCAGGGGAGAGAGGGTTGTCTTCATGAATGGGTAACTGAAGGTTGTGTGGCCCATATCCACTTGTTGATTGGCTGAACTTCACAGAATCACTTCGTCCTTGGCTGTTTCCACTCCACTTGTCAAACTGTGGAGCCTGGAGATGATAGGACACAGAGATTATAGTGTCAATTGGGATATTTGATCAGTAGACTTGATTTCATAATCATGCTGAATGTTGATTTATAAAAAAGAAGCAGGTCCATGTTATCTGTCTCTTTTATGATTTCATTCATACTTAAATTCTCCCCACCCGCAGGTTCACAATCCAGGTTGGTCAATAGTTACGGCTCATTTGATAACAGTGTAATTGTTAATGATCTGTAAAAGAAAAGTAAGGCGAGTCTCACCTCTCTTTGTGTTGGGGTGTATATGATGTCATACACTGGGGGCGGAGGGCTGAGAACGGGCACGTCAGCAGCTTTGAAATGCTGGATCCAGTCACAGAACGTGGTTCTATCCAGACACGAAACCACTATGGGGTTGATGAGCTTCCCTGGAAAGAGAGAAGCAGGAAGGACAAAGCTGTTCATTCGGTCCAGTTGCTCACTGGAATGTGCTCTAGTCAGACTGTCATTCACTGGGGATAAAACCAGCTCATTCATGGTGGGGTTACGCTCTGTGACGCGAGCGGATTCATGGAAAAGGCCATTATTGTAAAGTATGCATAAGAATGTACGCTCATTAACGTGTGTGATTCAACGTCACAACAGCAGCTTAGTGAATCAGTATGCTTACCTTCAATCATAAAGGTGTTGGGCTTGATGTCTTGGCATGGTGTGGTCACAGTAATCATGTTGAGCGCCAGTTTACCCTGTAATTAGAAAAACTGTTAGTCACAACTGTCCAACAAAAAACAATGGGAATGTCTGTACACACAGAAAGCATTAAAAGATGAGTGGTACCTTATAAAAGAGCCTATCACTCTCCTCAGATAGGATGATTAGTGTTGCTGGGTACATCACCAGTACTCTGTCACTCTGTTCCTGTGGACACAAGATTAGAGCTGTTCGTGAGCTTTTATGTATGTGTTGGGTTGTGTTTTGGCAGTAATTTATAGTTTTAGTTTGTTTATATTCTCGCTATATAATGTCCTATAGACCTTATTTTCGGCAGAAACATATATTGTAAGTAGCCATTGTTTGTATGAGAGAATTCCACTTTGCGGTAAGTAGTTGTGTAGTTTTACGCAGCAGGTAGGGCAACTTTGACAGTTTATATATATCTAAAGATATATATATAGATAGATATATATATATATATCTATCTATATATATATATATAGATAGATATATATATATATATATATATATATCTATATATATATATAGATATATATATCTATATATATAGATATATATAGATATATATATCTATATAGATATATATATATCTATATATATATATATATAGATATATATATCTATATATATATCTATATATATATAGATATATATCTATATATATCTATATATATATATATATAGATATATATAGATATATATATATATCTATATATATAATAACAGCAGTTGGTTTAAGCACATGGCTTTGATGGAACAGGGGTCTTTTAAATGTGTGCCCCAAATGAGACAGGAATGTGGATGCAAAGCACCACACGAACATTATTCCTCCTACTCCTCCGTGAAATGAAGAAACCCACTGTGGCGAAAAGCCTTAACTTTGAAAAAGCCACCAACGCGTCCCTATGTCTCTTCATTTCATCCCTCAGAAGACCATTAAGTGCCAGATGAGCAGCTGGACTATGAAACACTAGTAAAACTTCCAAGACGATGGCAGCTAATTATGATCAAGTGTTGTTCATGGTCTGAGTTGGTGTCCCGTGTATCAGTTTGTGTAATTAAAACCAGTTTATATTGCCAACTTTAATTCATTCGTTTCATTCATTCACAGAGCAGCAGCACAAAGTAACTAAAAATATCCTCATACTACATAAGTGGTCACTTGCTTCTGCTTTCCTCCCATTCTGTAACATTACATGGATGTGGAAGTGACCTGTCATTCTGATTTGTTATCAATAGTTACGAGTGTTTGCTCAGCATTGTCAAGAACACAGACTCGTTCCGTTCACAAATACAGGGAGGAAATGAATGCCGGAAGTGACACTTAAACAGGAAGTCTTTAGTTACTTGCACGTTCAAAAATAAGGTTTATTTTTAGTGAGACACCAAAAAGTGTGAGGGATATTGTCATGTGGACACATTTCTCCCTTTTAAATACAATAAATTGTTTGGCACAATTAAGAAAAAACTTTGACTACGTCAAATGTAAAGCTTGACTCAAATAAGCCCTGCCTTGCCATACGGTGAATAATAGAAGGCACAGAGGCAATCGTGAGACCCAATGTGAACGTTTAAAACAAACACCAGTGTTATTCTTTCATACTCTGTTAAGCGGCACAGTTTAAATCCCAGTGGGAGCTTCAGCTGAACCAGTTTGTAGGGCATTTAAAGGTGCGGCAGATTTTGAGTTTATGTTTCCTCTCCATGTCGGAGGGTGTGTCTGAACAGACAGCTGACATTCCAGCTGTGAAAAGAGTTGAATCACCGTGTGAGCCGGGCAAATGCCTCTCACACAACCAGGCCCTAAATCTCCTCACTTCAAAAAGGACTGCAGTGAGTGCCCATTGAGAATCATTTTGCATACAAATCCATACACGTTGTGTCATGACTGCAGTTTATATTGGCCGATATGTGAAGTTCTCAGCGCTATTTTTGTTTTTTAATTTATGCTTCTGTCTGGTTTAGCAAAGAGTTATCAGTTGGTTGAAGATGTCTGACACAAAAATATTGGAGTTGTACCTACAGCAGGAGTGCCATTTGCCAAAAACATGAAGACTCCACCCGTCATTGTCATTCCTTATATTGTCCTGTTGAGGTAATGTGTGGTGTTGCGCAATTTGTAACTATGTGAGTCACCTGGATTTAGAGCCCGTGTTAACCTGATTATATGCGTGTGAAAAACTGTGTTTGAAAACATTTCTGTGCGTGACGGGGGTGAACTCATTCAAACCATGGCTGCACGTTGCCATAAAAGGACACAGAGCATAGATTAACTTCCATGAGATAAACAGCAGTGTTGTCTTACCTGACAGGGCAGGTGCTGCAGTCGGACTTTAGTGACGTAGGTGATGGGGCCCAGGCTGTCTCGCTGAGAGCCTTCCCACTCATAGATGGGCTCACTGTTGATGGAGTTTCTGAGTTCCTCTCTGCCCTCAGGAGCCTCATCTTGGTTTACCTGCAGCACATAGACAAGGGATGGCGGAAGTTACAGTTACGGAGTCCATCATAAATGTAAATATGAACATAGCACTGCCTGTAAGCTCATTCAAGCATGTTGATTTTGGTTTTTTGAATGTCTGTTCGTAGAAAAGACATTATTCATTATTTGGTTCTGTTGTGACACACTCTGTTAGCTGCTTCATCAGCTATTTTACCACCTGTGGGTGTGGAGTCAGCATTTCATCCCTGTGCAGATGTGAGTGTTGGTTTGATATTGGCTGTGATGTGGTCAAGGCCACTCCTTAGTATCCAGACTTCCGGGAGAGCCAGTAGTGACCTACTTGACTCACCACAGCAGCTGACACTAATGCAATTGTCTGGCTAATCCCCCAGGTAGATTAAAATATGACCACAGTCAAGTGCTTGTTTGACTTGTTGTCATTTATGAAATTATGGAAAAGCAAGTTTTTACGCAGCATAATTTCATTTCAGATTCAGAATACTTTATTCTGAACCAACTTTATTCTGGTACAACTCCAATATTTTCACTCATTCGAGGATAGTTGTGTTCTCCAACTTACTTTGGTGTAGTTTTCAGGTGCAGTTGCAGTGCCTCCGTTTGCTTCAATGTTTTCTTTGAGAAGACCAAACCATAGATCCAGTTCGTTTTGGTTGGCACAGTAAACAATGATGGAATTGACGCTCACACCTGCAGGGAAGAGAAAGGTAACATGGTCAAAAAAAGGAAAGCATCATCCAGGCGTCTCTGTCCAAACCTTTTCCCGAAAGTTTTCTGACGTAGTCGTGAATCATTAGTATAGTTTACACTCTGCTTTCCCGGTTGTTTACAAAAATGTGTGCAATCTTTACCATAAATGTTAACATATGTCGAAGACCGAAAAACCACATGTAAGACCTAGTGCGGGGGATTCAACGTGACCTGCTTCATCTGGCATTTAAAAGTCCATACAAACTCTCACTCCCTCACAATGTTGACTCAGGGGGAATGAACGGGGTCCAGCATGAAAAGAGCTGGAATCTCCTTCTATCTATCAGTCCCACACATACCACAGATAACTTGCACAGATAGCAGCCCAGGCCCCATGGCTTTGTGCTGTAATTGTCTGACTGCTCCTTAAACTGCTGCTCTGGACTCTGGAATCAGTTCAACCTTCTCCTCACTGCAACTTGACTGAAGTGCTACCTCTAAAAGTTATTTACTTCATTTCAAACAGCACAAGGGCAGTGAAAACTCTTGGATCCGTAAGCACATAATCAGACTTTGTGTCATTCTTTGTGTATCACTGGCATGAACAATTGTTGTTGTATGACTTTTACATTCATTCAAACTGAGTAAAAGTATAAAGGGATCTTTACAGGCCCTTTCGCATTGTTGTGTTTGCTTTGTCACGCACTAACTCACCACTGTACTGATTCATATATTCAGCTCAGTGAGGGAAAGAATCAAAGGTCACTCAGAGGAAACCACCATCTCTCAACTGAGTCAGAATGTTGTCATGCTTCCGCTACTTTTTTCTATGCATTTCCTGTAAGTGATGCGTCCCATATGGTAAATAAAAGTCTGCACCGCAACTATGGGAATACAATACCACAAAAATAGCAAGCTTGATCTGGCAAAGACAGATTTGGGAAAACAACACTTAGGAGTGTCAATATTGTGACAGCAGGGATGGTTCAAGTTTCAGTAAGATCAATGTGATTAAGAAATATAAACATAGAAACCCTACACTCTTCATGACTGGGAGTTTTGTAAATGATTATTTTTACATAATTCCCTGACTTGACTCGTTTGGTTCTTTCTCGTGGCAGAACCAAAGCCCTCTAAACCCTACAGCATGTCATTTATACTTAATGAAAATTTATGAAATTAAGTTTTTTCTTTGAGATTTCAAAAGATAAGTGGCATTTTTTTTCTCAGGCATTAATCTAAGCGGTTTCCAGAATGTGCCATATATTATATGCAGTGACAAGTCTAAGAACGGTAGCTGTACTTTTCTGCCTCGACAGCTGGGCTGACTGAAGTGCACCTGTTGTCTAACAAGCAGGATCTTTTAGGCCACGTTGGTCCCCTGACCAAGGATGAAGGGGGCCCAGCTCTAGTTAGTCTAGGGGTTGAGTGGAGGTGAAGAGGGTCACGGCACCTTTGAATCACTGGAATGCGACAACATAAGAAATACGGCAGCTTGAAAATAGCGCGTGGTTTCTGGCTGTTTTTTATGTGAGGACTTTTTTTTGTTTTATACTTTGATCTGTAATTAAAAACATAGCAGAACATAACGGAAGAAAAAAAAGTCTGTACCTCTCTCTCCAGCTGTGGTTTACAGTGTATTACATTGGATTAGCTAATCAATCACTTTTAACGTGTGATAAGTTAAAACACAAACCAGTAAAACTACAAAACAGACTATTATTATCACATTCCAGGGGTCAGTGCCAACCGACGCTTTCTGTTATAGTTGAACTTACCATTAATTTGAAAGGCGAATTCCTGGGGTTGGCTGTGGTTACAGTTCTGTTGCAGGTTGCAGATGCTGAGTTCTTTCAATGGAAGAGTTCCCTGTAATAAAAATGAAATAAAGCTTCATTAGACATTGAACATTCTCTCATTCACAATTTCTCTGTGCAAATGTAACCCAATAATATAACTGTCTGCCATCACTGTAGTGTAAAGTATATTACAGCTAAGTACAAGTCCGAAGCTGCCTGTTTTTGTCATGGAGATGAGTTAAAAACAGACAACAGTAAAGCGATGATTAATGGTTGCTCATGCTTTATGAGTAGAGACGTAACATAATCATTCTTTCTGTTTGCCGCCACGCTGCTGACTGACACGGTACGCGTGTCAAAAGATAGCATGACATAACGCAGATCTCTGCCCCATAGACACACCATATGAACCATAAAAACATGTATGACAAATAATAGGGCAATCGGTCAGAAATTGACTTACCTGATATGTTAGTCCGGTTGTGTTGTTGGAGACAAAATGGAGGTGTGTCTGGAAGAGATCCAGGTAGCAATCGTGTATATCCTGTGGAAATATGAAGTGAGAATAAACATAACTACAACATACAACATAACTCAAAAAGACGGATTTGTATGAAATTTTCAGGAAATGTCCGCAATGGCACGAGGAAAAAGTGATTTAAAGTGGTCGTGATCCGTAGACGATATCCCTTTTTTTTATCGCAATTTTGTGGGGGGCTGAGCTGCCTTGGGTGGAGGTCTCCGCTCTCAGAGTGCTTTTCTAGTTTACATATAAGTTGTAGAGTTTGAACATATGATTTGAAGTATCTTGGGTTAGTATCATCTATTCATTCATCGGAAACAATTCCTGGGTAATTAACAGGGCAAATTTAGTCAAAATATTCATTCAACAAAAATGTGATTTTAAGCCTTTTTTTTTTTTTACAATCCTCTCCAATTGGAATATGTGGCTTTGTTCGTCAATACTTGGCCACATCACTTGCGTTTTTTTTTTTACAATTTGTTCTTTCAGTATCATGATGACATTGCTTCCCTCAATTACTTTTTGACAGCGCTATTGTGTCATAACTTTGATTAATTGCAGTTCCCACAGTGAGGAGACAGCATGTCCTCTATCAGTTCCCGTGATCAGAGAAACTCTTTCTACCCTGAGGTTTTCTCTTGGAGATGTTTCACAACTGCAGCAGAAGTGAGCATGTCCGAACACAGGCTGTGGTGCGCTTTGAGGAAAACCAATTGGATTATTCACAGCCTGCCACAACGTCAACACCAGCAGTTTCAGTGTGTCTGGTGGCCTCAGAGAAACATCCTGTTACTCTCCACCTGTTTTTTCTGTTTTGGTTTTGACACTCAAAGCGCTCACATAGATGACTGGCATGATGTGTCATTGTAGGGCTTGGTCATTGTTGGAGACCTCATTAACCACAATCAGGATTGTGCAGCATTGGCTTTGTCTTCCTTTCTAGATGCTTTCCTGATCTTTCAACATAGTCATTATAAAGTTATTTTACCCACCTGGCAGTGGAGGAAGCGAAAACGGACTTTGGAGCTGTGAATCATTCTTCCGTAGTTCTTTACGTTGATGCTGCTCTTCTTCCAGCCACTGGCTGGGTCATAAGGAAATGGAGGATCCCATTTTGAGTTCTCTATTGTCTGCAGGTCTTTAGGGGACATTTCCTGCAATCAGTCATAATGTTAGTAAAAAAAAAACAAGATGGCATACAGATATAAATCGAATGTAGGTGCATGTATTTATAACAGAGTCATTGTATTTGATATGCAGTTGGTGTGAGTTTCATGTTATCACAACCTCCTGCAATCTGATGGGAGGTTCTTACCTTCCTGGGGGTGACTGTGCACAGGATGTTGATGATGCTGTTGGACTTCTCTTGTCCCTCCTGGGGATTCTTTTTGCGAAACAGGCGGCTGCTGCAAGAGAGAAAGGAAGAACCCACGTGTTACCACTCACTCCTATAGTGTTTGCTGCCTGTTCCTGTTAACATAACTTCCTAACTGCAGTGTCAACAGGGAACATTTCATCTGCATGACGGTTCACTGTCGATGATTGAGTCAAAGTAAACACTGAAGTTGTATCTCTATTGCTTGTGTTTCAAGTTTAGTGTCAATGGCTGTTTTTAAATTTTTTTTCCTCAGAGTTAGTTGAGTTCTTACAACATTTTAAAGACTGGTTGTTATATGTTCTTGTTGTATACAGTAATTCAACCAGAGACCCCTTTGTTTGTCCCCAATCCATCAACGCCTGCCATTAAATGATAAGAACAATCAGGTCTTATGTTTCTGATAGCACAGGAAAATCAGCATTCAATGTTCCTCTTTGTTTCGTATGACCCTCATCTGTTACAATTAGTGTCACATCTTTATGCGGAAGCTCCCTTACTCCAATGATAAGACATGGGTACTGCTTTTACAATCTCAGCTGGCAGTTGATCTGCTTATCTGCACATAATGTGTGTGCCAGTGTCCTCGATGCAACAGCAAGGCTTTTGTTTCCGTGGTGGGAATCAAGACCCTGTCTCATCAGGAAGTCCATGTCCAGCATCAATCACTGATTAGTGTTCAGTGAATGATACTATTCCACTAGTCCTCTGTTTAACTCTTACACACACAGGAGGGAATATCAATAACATGCACACTGGTGCAGTCTGCAGCTGCAAAGTGAAAGAGGAATGTAGATAATAGACAGGTAGTATATTTACACACCCAACATTCTCTGAATTATTGCTGTGGCATTTAATGCCACTCGCACCATGCTGCAAAAACCTGACCCTGGCCCCGATTCCCCAACACAAAAGAGTTGGTGGGGTACAAAAGAAACTAGAACACTGAGTGTATTGTCCTTGTGCCGAAGCATCGATCGAACTCGGAAAGGCATATCGGTGTTCAAACCAGAGCCGTTGGGTTTAAAAATCCAGGCTTTCCAGGTTTGCCCTGCCTCCTATTTTTATTTGAAAAGCAAAGCGGTACTTGGCACATTCATCCAAATCAAACCCCAGCTCCTCTCTCAGCTCAGGGCAGAGGACTGCAGCAGAGGTTAATTAGAATCAGGTGTGGTGGTCCAGCAGAGTGGGCTGTACCAATGGTAACATGCCCAGGCAAATAATCCTTCCAAGACTAACCCATTGTCTGTAAACGTTCAACACCTTCAGGTCATGTAATATCTATCAGGTTTCAAAAACCAGATCATATCATTTGTTAACTATAATTTCTCTTGTGTGAACATAATAAAAACCATGGGGATGAGGTCTTGATTCTGGAGGGAAACCAGATTCACTGACAGCTGGCAGATCGTCTTCTGAGAGATGCAAAGAAGAGGCAAATGGTAACTGGATCATTAACACCGTTGGCCAGTCGGGCACCAGCACCACTCAGACATGACTTCCAGAGTATGCTGCACAACCATATGATCCTGGCCCTGGCCTCAGAGAATTCACAACCTGCATTTAACTGCGCAATCCCTGAGAAATACCAAGAATTCAAGTCTAAAAGAACAAATGTCACTCAGGTGTCCTGAATGAACATAATGACAATAGTACAGTCACACTACCTGGACAAGTTTGATTGCTCTTACCTGTTTCTGCGTATAAAGCTTTTACTGGAAAATCTGAAGTTGTGCTGGGGGACACATGACATGCTGCTCCCCATGCTGCTGTGGTGTGTGAAGCTTTTCTCTGCTCTGTAGACGAAAATCTCTTGTGTGATGTATGAGTGTAATCCAAGAAGAGTGCTGTGCTCTCTCTGCTGCTGAGGTCAGACTTGTACTGAGAGAGGAGTGAGCAGGGTGCAGTAGTCAGACCTGTGAGAGTGTGTCTGCGCAAAAGGGGGTGGAGTTTGGGGCTGTGTCAAGTGTGTGAGAGTGTGGTGAATAACCAGTAGGAGTCACACCTTCTGTGTCTCTGTCTGTTAAAGCAATCCAAACAACAAAGACAGGGGGTGGGTGCTGGGTCTGTCCAGGAGGAGTGTGCCATTTCACACCTTCAAGGAGCCAAATGGGGCTCATTGTTGGGTCACTACAGTACTGAGTGGTCACTAAAGACTCTGATGGACGTGTGTGTGTCAATCAAGGGGAAAAGATGGGAGCTTCCATTGACATGCCCAGACATGAAAAATGCCTGCAGGCTTCAGGAGCCTGTTTATTATTGACTCACAGTTCAACATAAGTGTCATTAGAAACTGATAATAATATGTATTTTTCCATGTGGGTTTTGTTCTGAGAAAAATAGTGTGAACTTTAAAAGTAGGTTAAGAGTTACTCAAATATTTAAACGGCAGGAGCGAGTGTTAGTGATGTCTCTGTCATTTCTTTTGTGGGAAGTCATCTGTCACTAGTAGGATGGGAACGGACGATCACATATAGGATGTCTGTGTATTCAAAGCCTCTTATTTTCATAAGGCGAGGTGTGGACGCAAACATGGGCTACATTGTTTGCATGTAAGGTGTTTGTTCATAAATGACAAATCCACCGCCTCAAGTGAAAGTCAACAAAAAACGAAAAACGGGTTAAGGCACAAGCCTAGTTGATCTATTCAGTGTGAAGTTATTGATGACATTGATCACGTTATGGTTGGGAGTAGTTTATTCAAATAATAAACTGGTGGTAGGATTTGATGACTCAGGCGAGAACAGCTGTATGTTTTTGGGGTTGTTCTCTTTAAAGTGGCTGAAATCAGACAGAGGAGTCAAACACTCATCATTATCCTGTGTTTGCTCATTAATTAGGTCATTGTCTGTGATGAGCCGCTCTATTCCGTAGTCGTGCCGGGAATGTGTGCTGCTTGCTCTCAGGTAATGGCAACCTGTTAAACTGGATTGTTAAAACGGATGCACCTGAGGCAGCAACAGACATCAGCGTGTTAAAGATTTGGTCACTTGACGAGCGTTATTGTTCTCTTTGATTGAGCTCATCACAAGGTCCACTAAATTAATCAATGAATTGAACAGGTCGATTTGCATGTGGAATAAGTGAATACAAAACGTGTTATTAAGTGATTGACGAGATGTATAAGCTGATCATAGACGTTGTATCACATGAGTAGAAGTAAACACAGATGAAAGGGATTACCTACATTATCTTGCCCGTAGTTCACTGAGTACATTTTGGTTTTGCATGATTGGCATAGACTCTTTGGCTTGTTCTTTGGGATACAGGTGTAATTACACTCAGATAAGCGATGTGTGAACTGTAGCCTCCAACACAGGCACATTCGCCATTATCAAGACATAAATCACTTAAATAAAATCTAGGACAAATCCTCAATATATCAGCAATATTAATTTGAACTCCATTTAGTATGTGGTATCTAGAACTGGATGGATCCAGTATCTAATGCTTTATCATACAGTAGATCTTAAACTGGTCATATTATACTGTATTTCTCCAAGTTAAACTAGTTCCCTGGTGTCCAAATGAACATGTCTGTGACATGCTTTGGTCAAAATAGCTTAAGGATGAAGCACCGCAGCAGTTCAATCACCCTGCCAAAACAGCCCTGTTCAGAACGCTCTGTTTAGTATCTTAAAAAAAGATCCCTTAAAACTTAAGGGAAAGGAAATGACATCAGCCACAGAGGCTACTGGGAGCTAACAGCAGTTAGAATTTGGAAAAGTGATCATTTGCAGGCTCAAGCAGGCACATTGCCATCATATATAACATGTATCAACTGGACAGATAAATCCTCTGAGGCTGAAAGTTTGTGTAGAACTCTGTGCTGCACTGTGGAGCCAATAATAGAACTTTTTGTGGACTTTGTCTTTTGAATATGTTTATGTTGTGAACAATGAATTATTTATCGTTTAAATTATTTTTTCTCAGGGACAATAAAGTCTAAGTCTAAATTGTGGTATAGTGATAATCCTCACACTCTCGAACTGTTTAATGTATCTTTGCAGCAGTAGCTGTCTGACTTTGTTGACCTCAATCAAGCCCTATTTTGTAATCCTACATTTAAAAACTGTAACATTTAAAATGGCACTAAAATTAAATCCAAAATAGTAAACTTAAATAAACTTTACGTTGTACTCATTTAACAGGAATCAGCATAACATTAAAGGCTCGGGATAGACAGACAGACAGAGATATATTTTCACTTTTATTATGTGTGATCCTCCGAGGTTCTTTTTGTTTTGTATTTAACTTTGGCTTTTTACTGGGAAATCCAACTGTACCTGGCACTGTGATGCACGTCATTCGTCCCATGATGTCAAGCAGTAAAATGAACTTGAAAATACATGCAGACAACAGTGACTCACTGCTCTGTCGCAGTATTCCTTGAGGAAGACAATCAAACACAAAACAAACAGGTGATTTTTTTTTTCCTTCTGTCAAGTAAATCCAGTTTCTGGTGTAAAGTGTATCATGATGCAAGATTACAGCAGAATCCACCTATTCCCAGATTTCGCAATTCAGTCATTCAAGGAAGCTTCTCTGTGTTGTTTACAAAACTGACAGTGGCTAAACCTGTGCCCAGACATAGTATTCCCACCATGTTATAAAAACAAATATTGAGAGGGTGACCTTTGCAACATTTATTCATTCAATTTTCCCAGAGGATGAATCATACCTTCCGTCAGTCTTGACAACCTCTCAGGAACTGTCTGGAATTGTTCTTATCTGTACTTTTCAGGGCAGACACTCATTATATTGGCATTGGCTAAATGTTGAAGTCCAAGATTTGCAAGACTTTGTAGCTTATTAGCTGTTTAAAAAGTTTGTAAACTTGTAACCAAAACAAATTCAAATATTTGAAATTTAGTGACTACCAGTCATGTCCCAACTGCGAAAATTGGGTTGTGTAAAGTAGACTTTAGTAACAAGTGTGCCTGTTGTTATATGTAACATATATTGGGTAAATTCACAATGGTAGGTCTCATTCCCTTACTTTTGTGTAACATTGCTCAATAGAAAAGGGAAATACCAGGAAAATACTTTGCCCAAAGCAACGCTGAACAAACAGCTAATTCTCGTTTCTGTTTCATACAGCGGGGCCGACAATTCCTGAATGAGCAGTTTCCTAAAACTATTTACATTTGGTGTGTTAGAGTGTCTCAGTAAGGCCCTCTCTGCTTTACTAAGGCCTTATGTAACGGGTATGAGCAGATTATATTGAATTTGTCTTTTCCTTGAAGTTGAAATCACCAGTTAAATTTTATCAGATGTGCATCTGTTGAAAACCAGAAACATAAAATGCATTTTCATCATGGAATTCCCTCCACGTATGGTGGGCTGAACTTTGACTCTCCCGAGAAGTCATTCATTTGTGTTTATCCAGACTCAGTGGGTGAGAGCTGTGGTGCTAAATTCACACCTCAGGCCACTAAAACCGAGTTGAGGTATGAGGCCCCCAACATCAGGTGTCCAACAGAGACTCGGACGTGCCAAAGTTCTCACACATGACGGCCATAAAGAATTCTTAATTGGACCTCGGACCTTCTTTGAAGACAAGTTCTGTCAAAAACACATTTTAGTATTTCAGTGTCTACATGTGCCCATTTTGTCACTGACTACAAGCTTGTGTTATTACAGTGCATGTAGAAATGCCACGCAAGCAAATATGTACAAATATGTACATCAAGATCCACACGAAATGACAGGGAATGCTGTGACTGAGAACTGATTTTGGCAATGGGCAGGGACAAAAAAATCTCAAACCGACCCATGAAAGGAATTAAGTTATTTAGAAAAAAAATCTAACTTTACTTTACTTTTTTGCTGGATAATCATTGGGAATTTCTGGAAAGCATCAGGAATGCAAAAGCAAAAGATAAAATCTAAGATACTGGGAATTGTTACTTATTTCCTTAAGTCTATTTTCTGAGTATATTGTATTGTAGATAGTCATAACAAACAGCCAGTGGCTCCGGATTACTGCCCTTTGCTCGCATAAGATCTTTGAGTAATTTCTCCCAAACATAGCAGATACTGAGTGGGAGACTGTGTGCTGAGCTGTGAACGCATGAGTGCCAGATAATACATGTATGTATGCATGTATGACAGGCTTAGAACAGAGGGTTTAAATGTCTGAGAGACTGTGGGAATCCCCCAAAGACAAACATGATATTCAGTAGCAAATTTACATATGTAGTCCCCAGGCAGGTTGATGGAAGAAGGTTAAACATTCACATACAGTACATACATTAAATGAGCTGCCTTTTTTGTATTTTGGATGAGTTCTTTTGTGGATGTGTGTGTTTGTTGTTGCTGCTGCCTCTTGGACAGGACACCCTCAGAAAAGAGATTTGCAATCTCAATGGGATTATCCTGGTCATGTTAAATCAAATATATAAAATAAGGCAAACCATAAGTAGAGACTATAAAGTTGAAGGTGTTTTGATGGACCAAAATATATAGTGACTGGTGGTTCAGTGATTTTTCTATTCCACATTACCATTTTTTGAAGAGTTTGGGATGGGTTTGTGGCCCCTTCAAAGCTTCTGATGATGAAATAATGTAGATGTAATTAAAATTCCAAGCGTTTTAAAGTTCAATCCCACAGATTAATATGTACAATTTCAATTGTGACATTAGAGCAGAGATATTATGTCACTATTTTGTCCATCCAGTGTCTGTTTGTGTGAAAACAGTTTTCATGGAGCCGAATGATTTTCTAGTACAAGCCTACTCTTATCTTATCTTAAGTAGCAGGCGAAGTAGTGCATGTCCTCTCATAGAAGCTGTAGTTGTGTAGTTGACACCTCAGACCATTCAGAGAGGGTGACAGCATTTCCGTGGCCCAATAAGACCATGACAATGGCTGAAACCAAGGGAAGGAGGAGACGGTCTGTAAACGTATTGCTGTCTGCATAGCAGCAAAGGTGATTCACTGCCACAGCAATTAGTGACACGGAGGGAAATAAATTCTTCTTACTAGAACACATCAATATTTTAGTTTCAGTTCAAACTTCACTGTCAGGTGGGAAACTTTGCCAGAAACATGTCAGAACTACTCCACTTGTTCTTCTTGGTCTATGAAGGAAACTATAAACTTTTACCAGTTTTTGGGTAGCAAAGCATGTTAACACCAATGTTGGGTTGCCCACTTTAAAGCTATAGTATGTAACTTTTAAATCTAAACGGATGTCCATCAAATTCGAACCATTGCCAAATGAGTTCACACAATGCTGAGTAAACTTCAGTACGCAAGTCTCTCTGTGCGTTTCTGTGGCCACATTACCACACTGCTTTGAATTGATGGAAATGCCGGATGCATAACAGCTACAGTAGTAAAGTGAGACAGTAACACGGTAACTGTGTATGATGATTAGTTAAAAAAATAAATGAAAAACCTTTGTGTGTGTGTGTGAGACAAAGCTGCAGAATATGTGTCTTCCTCACAGCATTCGGTGTGTTTACGTGCATGTTAAAAGTTCAACTTTAGTCGAACTAAGACAATAATTCGGTTTTCTGGACTAAAATATCATGTAAACACTTTAGTCCAACTAAAATCGAGCTTGTCTTCGTTGGACTAAAATACCTGGATAATGCGATTCATAGTCCGATTACTCCTGCATGTATTCACTAAAGCCCAATTTATACTCCTGCGTAAAGTGCTCTGCGTAGCTACGCAGAGTCCTCTGCGTCAACGCAGAACCTGTCGAAGAGCCTCTGCGTCGTCTCCGGGTGCACGGAATATTTTTTAAGTGTCCGTCACTCCGTCAAGGGACTACGGAGACGGCAAGAGCTGCGATTGGTCCTCAGGACAGGCCGAGCTAAGCTGCTCTGTGCCGGCTCTCAGTGCGCTCCGGGCGTCCTGACAGAGGCGGAGCTGATCCCCGCCGATAACGCCGCTGCCGAACTATAAATACGTCATATCTTAACACACACAGCACATGTTTAGACTCTAAATGGCCAATTTCTCGCCTCAAATTATCTTAAAACTGCGTTCCGTGACACAGAAAAGTGAGAAACGGCCACTTTTTCAACAACAGCAGTCTTTCTCTCTCTTTCTTTCTCGGACGCCATTGCTCACTGTACCCAGAAGCACAACAACCTTGCGCAGCGACCCCTACTGATCGGGCGGGAAATTGCAGCGAGTGTCCGTCACCACGACGCAGAAGTATAAATGCTCGAGGCGTCTCCGTGGTGACGCAGACGGATAACGCATACGCAGTCGGAGAAGTATAATGTGGCCTTTAGTCGGACTGGAGTCAGACAACATTTCCTACCCGGTCTTTGACCCGGAAATAGAATTCGATGGCGTATAGACTGCAGTACTGTTGCCGGGAATCATACGGGGGCGGCGGCATCTTTCTTCTGACAGCACAGCGACCACAAGAGCAATGCTCCATCAAATTTATATCATGATTAACGTAATGTACAGCAGGTACCAAACATACAGAACTACAGTCCATCTTGCCATTCACTACTTGTTTTTCTGTGGAAGGTCAACAGGAAGCTGATTCTATAGTAACTAGCTTATAGAAAGATTTCGGCACCAGAGTCAGATTTACAATAAATCATTTTTCTCCTCTGCATGTCTTATTGTCTGTCGTACTCAGAATACCACCGTAGCTCGATTAAACTGTGCATGTCAACATACTTTGCTGGGTTGACTTTCTCCTGTTTCTTTCAATCATTTTGCATTTGTGTGTCACCAACAATCTGTGTTGTTTTGCAACTTCCATTTAAATGCACACAGGCCTTTACATTTCCTCATGCATTGTTTACAAAATCTAGTTAATCTTGCTTAAACCTTTTGTCTCATTCAAAGCTTGTGGTATTTCTGCTTTTTCTGTGCACTGTAATTGGCCTGCTTGTGTTGAGAGTGGAAGTTCATAGGTTTGAGTGCAAGCAGAGGCAGCCACAGGTGTGAATGCCATGTGCCTGAGGTCAAGAGGGGTAAAGTGAGAGTGTTCAGCTGTCTGCTTAGATCACCGTGACAGGAGTATGTTAGGAAGGTACCAGGCAACAGTGTATGGTGAGCCTAGCAACAAACACTGTTAGCAACACAATCTTTCGTGTGCGCATGTGTTTTTGTGTGTTTCCATTGGACGTTTAACGGCCTCTCTTTCTAGAGCGACATGTCACTAATACGCTCAGATGCAGCCATAAAACCTGATGCTTCCAGAATATGGATTTCTATCTTCCGGTCAGTCTGTATGCAAATAAATAATCACATTTGAAAACAGCTTTATTTCATTTTTTTTACAGTGTTAAGTATTGCTCCATTTCACAATAGTGCAAAATTCAATATTTTAAGGTTTCTCATAAATAACAAATATAAATAAACAATCATCACCACATTTAACACAAACTATAAAAAAATAAGATACCGTCACATTGAAATTGCACATCCATAACTTAAGCAATTGTTTTATTTACAGTTCAATTAGCAGAATGGAGGCCCAAGTTTTAAGTGGTTTTGTGCACATTATTCTTCAAGTTTGTCTCTGCTCACATTAACTTTACACCACAACAGCATCTCCAATTAACCATCACAGCCTCCATTCTACAGGGTCCTCTCGAACGCGCAAATTAAATTTAAGGTAGATTTAGATCAACAAAATAAAACTGAAAAACGAAATCCTTCAAAATAAGGAAAAAAAGGCAACTTCCCAGAAGTCTGGCATGGTATCACTGAATCACTTATGAGCTGAACTAAATCCCATGACTTAAAATGATCCATTTCAGAAACTCCAGAATCACACCTCACAGGTTCTAAAGCTGCATGTGTACTTGTGATTAATCAAAATGTTGTTTCTAGTTCAACTTCAAAAATGAGGTAATATGAGGAGGAGACATTACACTTGATAGTGTTACAGGAAATATGACAGCACCAAGTGTCAACATTACTCATTCAAGTCAAATATTGAGATGCTGAAGGTGAACTACAGTAGAACTTGCTGCTTTAATGTCATTTTAAGCCGATTCATGTGCGATGACTACACGCACATCTATATCTTTTTACACTTGCAAGGGAATTAAGCCTTTAGCACAAATGTATCGTGGTTCACTTTCATGTGAGGTCTTAACTGTGGCAGTGAGGAAATATTAAGCAATGCAAATGAACTGCTGCATGTCAAAATGCAACTCTCAGTTCTCTCAGACGCAAACGCACACAGACTGAACAACGACCTCTCTCACACTGACATTCTCTTTGTCATTTCCAATGACGATATGCACATTACACACGTTATATATATATATATATATATATATTAAAATCACTCTTAAATAGTCATAGATCTGATTTGTTTCAATATATAAGCTTTTTTTGTTAAACAATGTCAATTTAAATATTTTATGAATACATATATTTCATCATAACAGCTTTGCCTTTGAATAATATTCTGAGGGCCGAGCTGTACTATGACATTGGTATCCATGCTCTTTTGTAATGTGGAAAGAATTGGTTGATAACATTGCCTCTTACTGCCACCTAGTGCAACACAGCAGCACTACAACATTTTAGTCTCCTGTTGGGGAGTCAGTGCCAGTACTTAAACATGCATGGTATAACTTCAAATGCTACATTCCAAAAGCAAATTCATTCAGTTTTTTCTTTTGTATACATAAAATAACAAACAAATCCTGACATATAAATAAAAAAATTTGCAGAAGACGGCAACACCAAACCCAAAACTGTTACATTACACATTACAGTAGTGCCCACCATGTTTTACGATGAGTGTATCAAACACTGGAGTGTAAGTGAGAGGAAGAGGAAGTTGAGGAGAGAACAGTTTTTGCTTCTTTACTGAGTAATATCTCTGTACTCGAGGAGGGTGGAAGCTGGTGGAGCTGTACAGTCGACGCTCAGGCATCCACAAGCTGCCGACCGCCCGTTTATTTTCCCACATCTGTCCTCTTCCTCCTCCAGCTCATCTCAAACAGAGCAGTTGCGTCTCTTCCCAGAGCCAGCCTGGGCTGTAGCAGCAGAGGCTGAGCTCAGCCAAGTAGTGACCCCGTGTCAAAGGCTGGTGGAGGAAACTGAGAGGGTGGGTGAGGAGGGCGGCGGGAAATTCAGCAGCTCCAGCACAGCCACACCCACACTGCTGCGCCTTGTGAACATGCAGGACGCGGCCACCCATTTGTTGCTGCGCGGGTTGTACTTTTCGATGGAGTTGAGACTGGAACTGCCGTCGTTTCCTCCCACTGCGTATAACCAGCCGTCCATAGCCACCAGGTCATGTGTGCTCCTGGAAAACAGATTGAATTAATTATTATAAAGAACCAACTGACATCTGTTGTATTGAGTGTGGATTGGAATTATAAATGAAACAATAACTGCTATATTAATTTAAAAAGCTTGATCATCAATCTACAGTGATAAAAAAAATCAATATGTGTCAATAATATTAACTTAATTATTAATCCTAACGGAGGACCTGAAGAATAATGGAATTATTTGATGGAAGGCGCAATAAAAAGAGGAAAATTATCATTTACCATCACCAAAAATGATTTGTTGATTTTCCAAAGTCCACACAGGATCAAGATTAATTTGACTCGGAGCCATTACAAAAATAAATGAATATTAAGTGAGCTAACGTGGCTTTACAGAAGTGACAGATGAGTGATGTTCGGTGTTAAGTGGAGCATTTTGGCAATTTAATAAGAAAAGCACTTCGATGATTAACGCATTCATGGAGCTGCACACTCAACCGTTGTCAGTGTACTCCAGAGGCTGGGAAAACATCACAGACAAGACATTATCCATTTTTACATCAACTATTCAGGGAAGGGATGTCTTTATTCTGTATACAAAGATATGTGGGAAGGGTCTTCAGGTCTTGAGCTGGATCACGTTAAAATGCTATATATAATACTGTATGTCTGATTACAGGCTATACTACAGTGTAATGGGTTATTTTTATTTAAAATATACAGGCAAAGCAAAATAGCAAAATGTGTCTTGGTCCTCACAACTTAAAAGGGTTTTAGGGATGACTTTAGGTTTAGGGTTAGAATTAGGATCAGGTTAAAGGGTGCAATTTAATTGTAAGGATAAGGCCATGCATTACATCTTTGTGTGTCCTCACTACGAATGTTGTACAATAATGTGTTTATGTGAGAAATAACTGAATTTGCTGATGTATCATTAGGTCCTAGACTGATAGGTCTGTAAATCTCCCTCCCTGATGCAGATTCCGTATCACACGTCAGAAGAGATTTTATCTTCTGGCTAAATTGAGGCAACACTGAGGTTTAGGACCATCCAACCATTTTGACCTAAGCTTTGTTAAAAAGCAAAAAAGAAGATAAAGTTAATTTCTCACATTCTCAGTAGACCCTGTGCACTTGGCATCGTAGAACCTCAAGGTTTCCTGATGGCTCAGTTGGCGTAGGTGTAAATAATTTAATTCAATTCCCTAGATGCCAGGTTCTTTGTCATATGCCATCAGCCCTTCTAGTTTTAATCCATCTCTGTTCAAATGTGCCAGGTCAAAAAAGGACATGCTGCAAATCCCTCTATAGATTGTAATACAACAAGTTGATTAGAAGCTTATAATGAGTGACTGAGCATCAGAGTCCATTAGCATGCTCATTTTCTTTAGTGTTTAAATTTCAATTTTCAAGTGGCATCTCTGCCTTTGTAATAAAACAAGCAGGGCTTGTGGTTTTGGTTTTTTGGTGGATGTAAGCAGCCATCTAGTCCACTCTGGTGGCTCTGATCTCTTACAATAAGCCTCTGTGTATTTCTATTGTAGAACCATTCTCTTACCGCATTCTCTTAAGTAAGTGCCGACAGTCGCACATGTTAGTATTTGCTGCCTTTTTCATCATGTTCTCTTTTTTATTGTTTTGGATTCTGGCTCCAGACTAACCTGCGTATGTTCATGGGGGCCACTCCTTCCCACGTGTTGGTTTTGGGGTTGAACCGCTCCACGGAGTTCAAGCAGCTGGTGCCGTCGTTGCCTCCTGCGACATAAAGCATGCCATCCAACACAGCGACCCCAGCACTGCTGCGCCGACTGAGCATGTTGGCAATGGCAGTCCATGTGTTGCTCTGTTTATAACATCAAGAGAAATGAGGTCACACGTGTATAGTCACCCATAATGTCATGGTTTTGTTTCTTCTGCTGATCCAAACCTGGCAACAGACATTAGTTTGATGATAAATTTAAGAGTAAACATTTTACCTGAGGGTCATATTTCTCCACTGTTGCAAGATGAGAGGAGCTGTCATAACCTCCCACTGCATACAAGCTGCCATCTGGAGAGGAAAAGGGAGTAAACACTCACAGAATGTAAATATTAGGATTTGAATACCAAAGTGGTAACTCCCCTGGCAGTGCTGGGGTGGTATGACCCCATCACAAATGTAACATATCTAAATTTTTACTGTTTCACAATGTACAACGGTATTTTTAATGCATGAGCATGAGTGAGTGCTCAAGCGAGAAAGAGAGGCACAGCTGAGCGAGTGTATGTGTGCTCGTCTTGCACGAGTGGTCGAGCAAGAGAAGGAGCAGCACAACTGAGTGTGAGTGTGTTAAGCTAGGTTTATGGTCACCGTCCTGTGCACGCAACAAAAATGACATATCCTGTGTCGGGCCGGGTGCCCCGGCTCCAAAAGGTGTCGCGATGCTTGGTAGTGCACCTCTGAATTTTTGTAACTTTGTCGGCGCGCGGCAACTCGGGTCAAGCAGGTCCGCTTGTCATTTGTATGACTCTTCTGTCCGAGAGCACTGAGCGAGATCTCTAGTGTCGTTCATTTTTTGTGTTTATAGCACGTCATCTGTGTTACTTATTGATAAAAAGGCATCCCGCAACAAAACAGCCAAATAAACAAATAAACAACTCTGCTAAAGTTGTATATAGATGCAGCGCAGGTCACCATGTTGTTGACTTCTTGCTTATTCACTGAATATTATGGTTGTACACCCCCTGCTGTTGAGGCTAATACTGCAACGAACTACACGTTGAACATAAACGCCTCAGTGCACCGTGCCACAGTGTCACACACGAGCATAAACAAGGCTTTAACTGTATACATTCTTGTTGCTGTGTTCTGCTAAGGTGGTGGAGTCAATTGATCATTACTGCAATTACTATCACAGTTACTTCCTTCAGCTAAGCCCTGAAGCTTGTGTGGTGCAGCAGTGAATAGGTATATTGCTACGCCACGTTCCATCTTTCATAAACCGGTCTTGCGATATCCGTTGTTTTCGGTATAAACCAGTATACTGCCCAGTACTACTCCCTGGTGATTTAAATGTAGAAAGTTAAACACATCGGCAGAGCAGTTTGTGATGTTTTCTGGCAATTACCTACCCAGAGTTGCAACTCTGACATATCTTCTACGGGTGCTCATGGCAGCAATTGAGGTCCATGTACTGGTCAGAGGGTCATAACGTTCTGCACTGTGTGAGGACAACAAGCCTTAGTTCATCTTCAATTATGATTATATTGTTTATAACTGTCTTAATGATCAGGTCTAGAATGTAAGTATTCAGTCTGCGTATGTATACCTGTTGAGACAGGAAGCTCCGTCATAACCTCCTGCAGCGTACAGCAGTCCATGAAGGACAGCCACGCCCAAGCAGCTCCGCCGTGTTCCCATGGAAACCTCGGGTTGCCAGGCATTGGTGATGGGGTCATAAGACTCCACGGTTGCAAGGTCTGAGGTGCCATCGTACCTGTGGCATGGCAAGTCAAATTTAAAAGACCTTTCTAAAAGGGACTAAAAGACTTTTCAGAAGGACTAAGCAATTCATTTTGCACTTGAGCACCTAGGATTATATTCCACTTGCCAAGTTTCCTCTTGATTAAAGTAAGGTTGAGTTTACTTTACAAAATCATGTTTGAATAAGAGTTGAGATGGTGGCCTAAATAGATTTGATCAAGATTGTTATTACTCACCCTCCAACAGCGTAGAGTCTGTGGCCAATGGCTGCCACGCCCACCCGTGCCCGCCGAGTAGACATGGATGCCACCATGTGCCAGCGGTCTGTCCTGGTGTCATAAGCCTCGCAGTCGCCATGAATGGCAAACAAACTACCGCCACCTGCATCACACAAAATTAAAACAAATAAACTTTACACTCAAGCAGTAATGTTGACATGTTGTGAGCAAATCTAAATCAAACTTCTGATACAATTATAGTAGATATCCAAATTAAAAAACAAAACAAAAAACATAACTTTGCGAGATGTGATAGAAAAGAAGAAAATGGCATAATAAAAAAAATAAAAAAATAATTGCGTTCTCGTTGGTGCAAAACTGACCAACAGCGAAGAGCACAGGACTGGCACCCTCACATCGCCGCGGGCGCGTCCGGCTGTTGCTGAGGACGCCGCGCTGCTCCGGCATCAGGTGGTACTTCAGAGCCTCGATAAGCAGATCCTTGCACTCCGAGTGGTGACGCACCAGCAGTTCCGTATCAACGTTACTCATCAGAAAGTCTCGTCTCAGCAAAGGAAGCCGTACGCACTTCATCAGCTGACCGTAAACAGAGGATGATGGGGGTTGGTCAGTTTGGGTCGTGTTACAGATGGAACAAAACAACAAAACAATTCTGAGAGTTACCCAAGGTACGTGTTGCCTGCGTCCATCTATATCGTGTTTCACCCAGCTCAGTACAGCCCGGTACACTTCCTCTTCGGATGGCACGTTGAGATTATCGCTGGAGATCAAATCCAGGACCTGGATAAGGAGGACAAAGCAGAAGGGCAGAGACTTTATTTATAATGATTTACCACAATGAATTTTAAATTTACAGAGCCTTTAATTCAACTGTAACTTTCTGAGGAGAGCAAACAGAAAAAAATGCACAGGACAATGACAGATCTGATCACAGTCAACACAGAAATGCAATTACATTGGATACAGACAGCATTCGTTTCTGTTTGCTGAACGCACTGCTGCTTTATTCCCTTCCATAGTTCCTGAAGTTAATTTCAATAACTTTTTAAGACTTTTTCAAGACTTTTTTCTCATGAACATGACTCCCCTTAGACTTGAGAACCAACTTTTCAATGTCAGCAGGTCTTATGTTGACTTTTGGTGGTGGGGCCCCCCCTTTTGTTTAAATTTGGACCCTGCCTGCTTTAATCATTTATTTAACCTTTATTTAACTGGGGCGGTTTCTTTACAAACAATACTGTCGTTTTTAGGAGTGCCCTTTTGACAACACACGAGTACAGTAGCTGGTGTTATGTGGCTACTTCAGCAATTTATCCTTCTAGTTTAGGAATTTACTGTTGTTCTACTCAACGGAGAACAATTTCTCCTGAAACACTGCCTGAATAAATAACGATAAACTGGTGAAACAAAAAAGAAACCCTCAGCGAACTAAGCAGTGAGTCACTGCTGTGTGTCCGATTTATGTAGAACACACAGACACACACAGACACACACAGGTGACCTGTCACCTGCACTTCTTCCTAAGAAAGTATTGGATTGACTGCGTTTACTCACTGCTGTTTTCCATGAGTTATATTATAAAACTTTTCTGAAAAACAGGATGTCAGCATGACAATCTGAATGATTAAATAGACGTAGCATCTCCTAAAGCAATGTAAAAGTAGCACTTGGCTTTCATTCATCAAGTTAGCTGATCTTGTGTTATGTTGTTTCACATCAGTAATTCCACCACTGTAACACAGTTATTCTTAGTTGATATTACTTACGCAGGGTTTTAAGACTTTTAATTGCTTTACTTCTAATTTGCTGCTTTTTTCATGTTTACCTATCTAGCTCAGTAAATAAACTATTGCTTACCTTCCAGACAGGAGCCTTTACATTTAAATGTTTTATAATCAAGTTATGTGCTTACAGAATATAACAACACTGAATAAAATAATGAGAGCAGATTTCTAGTTATTTACTATTGACTATTTTTTTTTACAATGCACATATCTGTTAAAGCTGCTTCCTCTAAAGTCACTATTTTGTTGCAGACATAGCAGGAGAGAAACAGATCACCAAAGTCATACCTGCTTCAGCGGCAGCAGCATAAATTCTTCTGTCTTGGACACCTCCACAAAGTGCTGTAGGACATACTTGTGTGCCGACTTGAGCAGGTCACTGCAGGAGTGCGTGTCAGCGAAGCCTCGTATGCCCAGGCAGTTGGAGGGGTCCAGCTGGCTGAGGAGGAACTTACAGCAGGCGTCCCGCACCCCATTGAGCTGCAACAGACTCGCCGCTGGGAGCAATGTCTGGCAAGTACAAGTAGAAATACACAGTTAGTTTATAATGTGTTCTTGCACTTAGGTCAAATCAAAAAAGTATTCTGCTTTACCTGCACATTTCCCTCTCCGACCACAATCTCAGCTGTGTAAGAATACTGGATGAGCTGCTCCAGAGCCTGTGGGTCAATGTCATGAAGGGTCACGTGGGTCTGTCGACTTTCTGACATCTCATCTGCATGACCACACACAATGACAGCGGTTACATTCTTCCCACAAGTTCTAATCTGTAAATCTGGCTGATATAATTGCCTCCCTTTTCAATCACGCTGACACATGGCAGCTCCTAATGTATACAGTACAGCTGCCTGATATCTGCACAGCTCATTTGTCAGACCATTCTATCAGTTGTTTTAACTGTGGAGGCATTTGAAATGTCTGAGTCTATACACCGTTGAGAAATGTGGGCGTTCCAGTTGAACAAAGGGTCAGTTTCATCTCCTAGTAGTTCGACAAAATTACAAACAGTATCTATATGGGGAGCTGTGATTTTGTTGTTTCAGTGATCATGAAAGATCAGCAGGTTGTGCTGAAATGAGTCAATTAGTGGTAGGGTCGGATAAGTGAGAGGAGGCTCAGCAACTGGGTCTGAAAGCCAGAAAACTAATTGTCAGGAGACACATTGTAACCTAACAAAGGTCTTGTATTTGGAGGAAATGTGAGACAAACACACACCTCATCTGACCACCTGTGCCACAGACAGGAAGAGGGGGAAGGAAGCGGTGATGCTGAATGGATGAGGTGGCGTTCACTGCACACATGAATTGTTGTTTCATCAAACTATGAGCAACAGAGCAAAATAATGCAAAGTTTGATGTCAGGGCTTAGAATGTGTGAGGCATGCAATAATGCTGGGTTTCATGGATTTCACAAATAAAAGCACAAACTGAAGTGGAAACGGTAATAAATGAGACAACATGGATTGCACTTACTGGTAAACATGGCGTGGAAGTAGGGGCTACAGGATGCCAGCACCACTTTATGTGCCTTGATTTCCTTGTTGGAGACATGGAGCACAATGTCACACAGCAAGCCACGTTGACGCATCCTATTCATGGACACAAAGGAGTCGTGGTAGTGGCGCTTTGAGTTGTGCGAGATGCTGTGGCCATCGCGGTTCAGCAACTGCATGCCCCCTTCCATCATGGTGCCTGGTGTGGCAGTCGTGGACCCTGGTCGCACTCTGGACAACTGGAACCCAGAGAAAAACATATGACTGTCAGTCGAAAGCAACATTATTAAACTATAAGAAATCCTGGTGGGATCTGAAGAGACTTAGTTTTTGTGCAGGGTTACAGGTGTTATGACAGATGTCCTGGACAATCATTGTACCTATTGTTAGTGTGACAACATCCGCCTTGACAGCTAAGTCTGGAAGCCTATCAGCATGACGGAAACACCACTACATCACAAACTGTAGTTGGTTGACTGGCCTCATTATTTGACACCCAGTGTCAAGACTGATTAAATCTTATTATGACAATAGAGAGAGTCAGACGGCGGGCATTATTACTGAAACAGGAATCAAATCAACGTAAGCCTCTCATCAGTTAGACTGTCTGGTTTCTAACAAGTTTAACTCTGCCAGAATTCACAGTAAAACCACCACCTCACCCCAGCTGCAGCCTCGGGTAGGCAGGGTAGGAGGAATGGATGTTGCCTGAGTTGGCCTTTTTCGTTGTACACTCAGCTGCCTTGCTCTCAGATGGAGAACACACTTCAGACCGTTGCATAACCATTGTCACGAGGCATCTTGTAAGTTGTTGTGAGTTTACTGATTACTGTATGGTGTACACACAGCGAGGGCTAAATTAGAAAAACATCCCATGTATAAGACGATAAACAAAGAAGACATTTTCACACACATATGCTTAATTGTCATACTTTACAAAGGTAGAAAAGTATGAGCAGAAGCCGACTGGTTAAAATTGCATTGTTTTACAACATGACCTGCCATTTGAGTTAGTGCATCCTGCAGTGCCACACACTCTCCAGTTATTTCAAAATGTTTCACCCCAACCAGCCCAGGCAGATGACCGCACACAGCTTTGAGTGTGGTCCGGTTCCAGATTTCTTCTTCTTAAAAGGGGTTGTTTGGAGTTTTTTTCTCTCTCCACTGATGCCTAGTGTTTGAACATTGTGTACTGTTGGGGTTTCCCTTCTCTCTCTATAATATTGTAAGGTTTCTGCTTTACTATGTAAAGTGAGATAATGTATGTTGTGATTTGGCATGATACAAATCTAACTGAATTTAAATTGTGCCCTTTATTTGTGCGATAATATTTATTTTAAATCCCCCTATCAACAAAGACACTACTCTTTACAAATGTTGTAACAAGTAGTGTCTTTATTAAGACCCCAGCTTTAGAAACCAGAACAAATAATCAGGCAAAACTAAAGAGACACATATCAATTAATTTAAAGTCATTCTATTGATTCTATTTAAGTTTTAAGGTATTTAGTTTTAATATTGGGATCAGTGTATCATAATAATGTCGCCATCTGCTCAGAGGCACTCGCCTCTACAACTGAATACTCTGTGCTCTGCCATTGAGGACCATCTCAAATGTCACAACAGCTGCCTGGCGTCTAGCTTTCGGTTACATTTTCCAAAACACACCAGACCGCAAAACACAGCAGCCTCCCTCCTCTCTGAGGGAACAGTCTGCTCTCATGCCCAAGGAAAATAACATGAGACAATACTGAAGACTGACACAGGGATGCTCAGGAGGGCTGGGACAGACAAAACAAACACAACTGCTGCCACAGATAAAACCAACCGAGTAAAGCACTTGTCCTGTTCATCCCAGACATGTATATTAAAATGTTCTCTCTCTCCCTGCGTGGCTCAAAACTTTATGTGACATCCACACAGCATCAGTGTAAACAAGCTTGTAGTTGTGTGGGTGAAGGATGTTACCATTCATGCATAAGCATCCTTAGGTGATCTGGAGAAACCCCAACCCCCCACTCCATCTATTTTGAATACGAGCATCTATCAGCTGCAGGAGCAGCGTTACAGAGAATGAATGTGTCAAATCTTTACCGATAGCTGTGCTGCAGTTATCCTCTGACACAGTGTCTTCCTCGCAATGATGGCAGATAAATCAGCAGCTGTCGCAGTCAAATTGGTTGGAACTCGGCACGAGTGTCTGGTTATCTGTCCACATTCTGACTTAAGCATAGGGGATGTGAAAAAAGGCGTCTGTTTTGTGCTGTGTGGCTGTACGCGGTTGACGTCAATGCAAAAAAAAAAAAATGCATTTCAGCTGACACTGGGTTTTTAAGGTGGACCTCACACTACTGGATGTCAACGTATAAAGGCTGCTCGTAAATGTTGAATTGAGATACAGCGGGAGAACAGGAGTAAGGTGAAAAGACACGGAAAAATGTATAAGTGCATTTTTAATAGTTTGCCGTGGGTGTTAATTTATTTATTTTGAGTGGGCAAATGCGTCCTTAAGCAACCCTTTTCGTCTGATCAGAGTCCGGAAGTGTGATCGATAAACACGTCAACGCCGTCACGAGAGGCGGGGTGTTGATTAGAAGCACAGTGATTGGTCAAAATCTGGGCCATGTCTTCCTTCGGTTAGCCCGGACAAGAACATTTAACTATAACTCAAATAATGTATTAAATCGGACATGGTATTCCTTCCCATGGAAACAAGACTTTGTGCTCATCAATGTTCTGTCAAAATATAATCAACGTCAAAGTGCTTCGAGTCAAAATGCCCTGAGCTATGTATGGACTGACTAGCTAACGCTAGCTCTGCATTGACAGGCGAATGAAACCCAGTCCTCACCACCAGTCGTCGTCGGTGTCGATGTGACAGCGCTGCTTTCTTCCTGTTCGTAATCTTGCCCAGCTTTGTAGTTGCGTGAAGCTACTGCAGACAAAATCCTTAAAATGGACAATCTTTTTTCGATGGGTTGATTCCAGAGCAGCTGACCATTTAATTAAAAACCTCACGTGTAGCATCAAAACACTGTTTGGTCTTGTCTACACGGCTTCGGCAGTGAAATTTCAAGGTTTCTCTGCTCGCCGACTTTTTATTTTATTTTATTTTTTATAAATCATGCTTTTATTATTTTTTGTCAACCAAAAGAAATTATTTGACTTTCGCTTATTACCAAAAGCCAAAAATAGTTGAAGTGTCAAAAAAATAGTTTTTCCCCGTATGACGAATAAATTGGCTTCATTGCGCTCACTACCCATGAACCATCAAACTAATTTCTGATTCTGTTTTACTGAGGCATTGTGGGTATTGAAGTTTGACTGTGTCACGTTTTGAATCCAGCATGGCAGGGAAACAGAAAAGGTTCGTGTACAAATTGTTGACTGTTTTGTCGTTTATTATGCATTTAAAGGTGAAATTCCATACGCGTTA
Source organism: Microchirus variegatus (assembly GCF_963457635.1). Lineage (NCBI taxonomy): Eukaryota > Metazoa > Chordata > Actinopteri > Pleuronectiformes > Soleidae > Microchirus > Microchirus variegatus. The sequence continues at coordinate 20,081,897 of NC_139810.1, forward strand.
CATCTGTGAAACCGTTGTTCGTGTAATGAGTGAAATGTTTGGTGTTTGATCGTCTTTAGTAAGCTAGCGAACGGTAGTTCTTAGCCACTCATGCCGCTATAGCTAGCTCAGTGCTACTGCGTCTTGTAAACTCAGTGCTCTATCGTTTTACCAAACATTGTTATCAATGAGCATGCGATATTAAGGATTAAAATGTAGAATTTTATAATATTTAATGTATATAATATATGAACAAGTATCGTGAAAAGCTCCCCTCCCATGTAGACCAACTCATTTCAGTTGTTTAACTTTTGTCATTTTTTTATTTCAGAAAATTAGAAGACCTCAGTTTAGATGAGTTCCTCCTGTCAGGTTTTGACTCGGCAGGTGAAGATGAGTCTGAAGAAGAGACTCCCAAACAGAATGGTCTGAAGAAAAATAGGAAACCGCTGAAATCTGCAGCTGCTGAGACGTAAGACACAATGTGTGGCACTGTTGTTGTTGTGGTCTTTCTAACATCATGCACTCTCAGGGACAGACTAGCATTTATCTTTTTGTACTTATTTTTCTATACAGTGATGACATAAAGAAAGGCAAGGCATTTGAGCACAAGGCGCAGCTGTCCAGGTTGAAGAATAAAGATCCAGAGTTTTACAAGTTTCTGCAAGACAACGACCAAACCCTTCTGAACTTTGACGACACAGACAGTTCCGACGATGAGGATGAAAAGAAGTACCACAAATTGCCATCGACACTTGAGGTAAGCCAGTAGAGTTTGTGTGTTCATAATGAGCTCTAGTTGACTCCATTACCTGGTAGTAACCGCTATCCGAATAAAAGTAGACTGCGCTAAGTTCAGGTCTGAACACATCCAATGGGTCCTGAATAAGTTTTCAGCCCTGATTTATTTATATAATAGACATTTGAAGGTGATTAAATGACACCTGTTCACATTGTTGAGCATTTATGAATGCATTCCATCTTCAGGATGCATTGTGTCTTGCTTCCTCTTGTCTTTGAAAACAAACGTTTTCTTACCGACATGTTTCATGTTTAGGAGGCCAGCTCTGGTGAGGATGACGATGATGATGACAAGGGTCCGAAAAGTAAGAAAAAGTCCAAGAAGTCAGAGGAGACCATCAAAGTCACGGAGAAAATGATTGAAGATTGGACAGCCGCGATGAAGAAGGAACCCACACCTCGCCTCTTTAGGGATGTCACCCAGGCCTTTAAAGCTGCTGTAGCTACCACAAAGGGTGAAGCAAGTGGTCCTTGTCGATACAAAGTGGCTGACAGCTCAGGTAGGTCCTAATATGAGTATACGCTGTGACATTTACTAATGCAGTTGGAAAAACACAAAATAATTACATTTCAATGCATATTGTCAGTGATGTACAGTTTATTCCTACGTTGTCAGTGTCAGTAGCATTTCACAAGAAACCCTGAAGTTTTGCAGGATAGCTGTGGAGCCGATGGGTTCAATCTTAACATGGATGTTATAGTTTAAATACAGGAAAACAAATAAGTAATGTTAGCGATGGCTTTATATCTCACTTTATTGTAGAGCTGCAATTTACGATTATTTTCATAATCAGTTAATCTGTCGATTATGTTTTGGATTATTCGAGTAATCGTTTGCTCCATAAAACGTCAGAATATGTGGTGATTGGCGTTTCCCAAACTTGGAAATTATGATGTTGTCAAATGTCACGTTTTGTCCACAAACTAAAATAATTAAGTTTTAAGGATTTCTTCGTTATATGGAGCACAGAAACCAGAACATGTACTCATTTATGAAGCTACATTATTGTGTGTCTTGATGAACTCTCACAGATTCAAAGTGTAGTTGTTACTATGTGAATAGGTCAAACACAACCTTTTACACTTGTTTGCAGTGTTCAACGCCCTGGTCCTGTTCTGCATCAGAGATGTGTATGTGGCAATGCAGAGGATGCTCAACCTAAAGCCGAATAAAGACCAGAAAAAGTATGAAGCAGATGTTTTCATCTTGCATCTTTTTGTTGAATGTAGTGGTAGAAAAGGTTGGTCACTTTTCATTCTGTTTTTGTTTTGCTCTCAGGTTAGTGCTCCCATCGTCCAGTCCCAAGTGGCAGAAGAATCAGATTGACATCAAGATGTATCTTGGTGGAGTAGTTCAGGTTTGTTTTGATGCCTCAGTTAAAAAATGAACATGAGTATGATATAATTAAATAATGAGGAGTAACTTCAATGTGTATTTTTCTTGTTTTCCATTCCTGTCTCCCTCTGCACCTGTAGCTCTTATCTTGCCTAACGGAGTCGACTGTCATCACTGCTGTCCTGCGTCATGCCAACCAGCTTGTGCCATATTATCTTTGTCTTCCTAAACAGTGTCGCCATCTGATGAAGGTATGACATAAATCAGAATCATGCGTTGAATTTGTCTTTTTGGTATTCAGTCAGGAAACTTTTTTTTTAAAATTGGTTCTTTAACTTTCCCTTTCCTTTTTGTGTCCAGCAACTGCTGAAGCAGTGGAGCACAGGGGAGGAAACTTGCCGGGTTCTCGCTTTTCTGGCCCTCAACAAATTATGCAGACACAAGCAGGAGGCGTATCTTAAACCTATTCTCAAGGTGAGTTTAATGCAGCATAAAATGGGGATCAGGGGAGTAGACGCTGAACCTAAATGTAAAATGGATGAGAACAGGGAGGATACTCGAGGTACCTTTTTAAAACCATAGAAGTCTGTAAACTGACACATCTGTTTGGAGTGATATTTATTTATTTTAACATCATCCATCCAGCATACAACCTACAATATTACAATTAACAATTTTTTTCATGCTTAATATGAAACCAATATATTGTTTAGGTTAAACAAGTACAGTACTGAGACTATTTTTATGTCTGTCATATTAGCATTAGCTAATTGTGATCATTAGCATTTGGATTGGAACGATGTGGGTGAAAGTTGGTCGTATATTAGCAAACTTTCAAGCATTTTAAGTCACACGTGTATGTAATGCTCAAACATGTCTAGAAGACACCTGATGTAATAGACCTTTTTCAGAGCAGATATTTCTCAGCATTACGTAGTAGGGCAAACATAGATTTTATCAATACATTAGGGTTCCAACCAAGGTCTCAACTTTTGGGATAGGTCACATTCAATACTGATAATTTAACCTAGAAAGCTGGGGTTATTGTTTTTTTTTTCATTTTAAAATTGCATACATGTTTCCCTTATTTTTTTGATGTGTTTCATAAAGTGATTGAGAAATAATTATTCTTTATTTCATTATAGCATTGTTAAAACAAGACATTTAGTGGTGCACAGTACTGTATTTTAAGAACCCAAGTGAAAATTGTTTTCAGGGTGGAACATGTTGTGAAGAAGGGTGGGTGGAGTGTCATGATGATGAGACAAAGATGATAATTTTTGTGTGTTATTCGCCTAAGACTCTTGTCTGAATTGTCTTCAATTATAACATGGATGAAGAGCAGAGTATATTTTATGGCCTAAAAAATCACTTCACTTCACAGAGATCAAGGGTTGTGTGTTTTGATCTCTTCTGTTTACGTGTTTTTCTTTCTCTCTGCAGCAAATGTACATTTCCTATGTACAAAACTGCAAGTTCACGTCTCCCAATGCGCTGCCCATGATCAACTTCATGCAACGGACTCTTACAGAGATGTACTCCATGGACACACAGGCCACTTACCAGCACGCCTTTATTTACATCCGACAGCTGGCCATCCACCTCAGAAACGCCATGACCATGAAGAAAAAGGTTGGTTTTTGAGTGTGTGATTAAGGATCTGCTGTCATACTTTTAAATATTATTTTAAGACCAACTGTACAGATATCCAGACATTTTATAATTTTTTTAAAGGATTATTCTTATTACAGTGAAGCACTGGTCAAGTTGAAGTGTGAACTTTGATATTGTTTGAAAAATGTGAGATCAATGATTGAGTAAATTATTATACACATAAGAACATATAAGGTTGCAGTTTCAATTACATGGAAAACATTCATATTGGCAGATTGCTTTATTTATAATTTGATTAACATTATTAGTAATAAATATCATTTTGTTGTTACGTTCTTTTAGGTGCTGATTTGATATTGGGGATGCACCAATTGCCAGTTTTTGGGCCGATTTTGATTTCCGTTTTTTCATGGAGTTTGACCTTTTCATTTTTATCATTGCATTGGAAAAAATCAGTATATTTTCACCATCAGTTCTCACAATTCAAATTCAGTTTTCAAAATTCAATTTCAATTTACTGTGACAGACATCCGTATACTAGTAAAGAAAGAGCAATCAAGCGCAGATGCACAATTAAATCAATGATACAGGGGCCGTCCACACAGAAATGGGTTCTGGTGAAAATCTCAAAACACCAGCCTTGCATTGTGTTTGGAGTTTGAACATCCACAGCTCGGCCGTTTGTGTCTGTGACTTTGTGTATATGGCCAGTCACTGGGCACTGGCCAATCAATCGATGCATCCCTAGTTCCTATAATAGACAATGACTTGACTTGTGTGTATGTTTTATAGGAAACGTATCAGTCGGTGTATAACTGGCAGTTTATCCACTGCCTCTACCTGTGGTGTCGTGTCCTCAGCACTCTGCACCCCAGCGAAGTTCTGCAGCCTCTCATCTATCCACTCTGCCAGGTCATAATAGGCACAATCAAGTGAGTGTATTTATATACAGTTTTCACAGCCTGTCCACACAGAAACGAGTGTAGTTGAATATGCATAGGTTTTTTTTTTTTAATGACATTGGTGTTTCATCCACACAGAAATTGACATTTTGGAGACCTGAAACAATATTTTTGAAAAACGGGTTCCAGAGTGGGGAAATCTTAAAATGCAGCACTTACATTTTCATGAACACAACTAATGCGCTGCTTTAGGAAAACGATGATATCACAGTCCCACCTCTCTCTTGCACTGGCATTCACTGTCCCTATCTTTGTCATACTCTTGAGTTTGGCGATTGTTTGGTCATGTTTCCAAATACTTTCTATGAAAAGTAACTTAAGCCAGCCCGAAAAGAGGTTAGATATCACTAGAACACGTCTGAGTTCAGACATGAGGGTGAAGAAAAAAAAAAATGTTGATTGATTAGCAGTGAAACTAAATTATAAAATTAAAGGAGGGGGAAATTAAACCTATTTTCACAAACTGTGTGGTCACAGTGCTTCCCTCTCTGTGTCTACAGTCAGACCGGCTCTTATGAGTTCATTTATATGGTTGTGCTCTATAGATTTAATTTCAAACTCAAACTGTTTTGTAAGTTAAATATGTGTTGCTGATCACAGCTTGAAGTGGCGATAAGGTCTTAAAATATTTTTAAAACGGTCTTGAAAAAGTCTTAAAAATGTATTGAAATTAACTTCAGGATTCCTGCATATACCCTGTAAATGTTGCCAGGGGTCTGAAACGTTTTCTTGTTTTTGCTTCTACGATAACTTTTATTTCCCTTTCTTTTCCCTGGCTTTGTTTATTCTGTTTCAGTCTCTGTGATTGTATAATTTTTTTGGTGTAGCTTTACAGTGCCACTTACAGGCCTGGCATGTGTACTACAGTGTTTTTGTGGGGGTTTTGTGAAATGATGAAATTATACCGTGTTTACGGGAAACTTTTTCAAAACAACAGAGAAAAAGATTGTTTATGTTTTGTTCCGTTTCCTTGTGCATATGCTGCGTTCCAGAGCCCATCCAAACCAGTTGGATGTGGGACTTATCCTACCTCCAACTAGAAAAAGTGCATTGGAATGCCTGTCAAAGTGGGACCTCTTACTCGCGAAGTTGGGGCTGATCGGCCTACCTCCTATTCACCAAAATTAAGTCGGAGAATAATGGCGGCACCCATGGAGTCACATGAATAGGCTACAAACTTTACTTTTCTGCGTGTAGACTTGTTCTAGACACAGCAATTTTATCACAACTTGTTTTTCATGTTATGGCGTGAAATTATGTCGTTATCTGTTAGAATGAAGATATGTGGGACCATGGTGAAAGTATACTCATACTTGCATATCGATATGTATCGATTTGACATATACGGCTCGCTTGTGTATGTAAGTAGACGGAATTGCTAACAGTCAAAATGCCTCTTCAAACATAACGCAAAAACGCGTTACAAACATCCCATTTGTTTGGATTGGCTCTGGAACGCCCTCCTCTTCTTCTTCAACTTCTCCTTTTTAGGGGGAACCACAGCGGATCATCTGCCTCCATTTTGCCCTACCGTTGTGTTCTCTATTTTTAACATTGTCCTCATGTCCTCCTTTACAACATCCATGAACCTTCTTTGTGTTATCCATCTTTAACATTCTTTGTCCTATATAATCACTTTCCCTCCTCTGCACGTGACTAAACCATGTCGACCTTTCCAAACTGTCTAATTTTTTTATGTACAGTATTAATATTAACAGGGTTTTTTCCTGTACATCTTGGACAGTGTACCTTAATGCCATGCTCGTGATGCAGTCGGTAAATAATTCACCATAGAGTGTAAATTGAATTTGTGGTCAAGAGCTCTACATCTATTACAATTAATATAAATGATTTATAACATTCTTTATAGTGCTTTTGTGCATAATCAAACTTGATGTGATGGATCCATGTCCTATCAGTCGTTTTTGACTTACCAAAATTATTCACAGCAGATTTATGTGATGCTGAATGCATTGCACATACGTTATTAGACTAATAATTCATAAGACTACATGTGTATTAAAACTGCCACACAGTTATAGAATGACTTTAAAATAATGCTTAAAAGATGTAAAGAATGATGTTTGACTTAAATATTTTATCACAAGGTAACTCTAATACCTTCAGTTGGGCCCACAATGTGCTTTATATTTTCCAACACCAGGTGGAGACACTGACCACTGTTTTCTATCTCTAAACAGATTGGTGCCCACGATAAAGTATTTCCCTCTGAGGATGCACTGTTGCAGAGCCCTCACTCTGCTGTCGAGCAGCACCAACACATTTGTACCGGTGCTGCCTTTCCTCCTGGAGGTAAGACATGTCACCTCCCGTCCCACAGGATCAGTGCATGATGTTGACGAGAGAAAAAGTAGAAGGTCTAGTGTGCAAGTCCAATCTGAAGTCTTATCAATACCATCTCACCATGCATATCTGAAGACTTCAAATAGTTTTAAATTGTGCAGAATAAACAGCAGTTGGTTGTTTTTGTCGCGAGTGGAAACATTAAAAAGGTAGAAGTGATGAAATGTTCCATCAGTGGTTAGCTATGGAAAAAAAACATCAGTGGGGTATGAAATGCATTTTGGTCTCAACGGCCTCAACTGAAGGCACAGGAGGAAATGCATCGAAGGGTACGACACTGTGTGTGTGTGTGTGTGTGTGTGTGTGTGTGAGTGTGTGAGTGTGAGTGAGAAACACCTTTGTTATCAAACCAATCTGAAGTCCCCAACTGACAACATTTCTCTGGGTCAGGTGTTGAGCACATGACTGTGTGTCGTTTGTGCAAACGTGTGTTTATGCGTGCTGTGGTGATGTGGCTGGACGGAGGAGAGCGTTGTGCGAGCGACAGCGGCTAGCTCAGCCCTCTGGGAGTGGTATTTGTGCATGTGTGCGAGTGTGCAGCAGTTTGACCGACCTGATAAGGGCACGGTTGTGGTTTGGACTCTGGTCCTAACATGTTGTGCAGACCACATCCTCTCCCTCTATAGCCCACTCCCCACCTTTTTTTTTTCTTCTCTGCACATACACTCAGAGCCACCACCCCCATCCCCAACAGCATGCTGGGTTTATTTGTGACGCATTATATTTCCTGTGTTTTTTTTCTCCTATGCTGTTCCCCTTGTTAAAGGCAGGCTTGAGGTATGCTGCTACTGTTTTAATTAGAGCAGCAGAAGCAGCCCCTTCCTACTGTGTGTCTGTGCCTGTGTGTGTTCTCGCATCTCTGAGGGGGGTGTATGATTTGGAGCTTCCTGCTTCAGTAAGTGTGTGTGTTTGTGTGCGTGTGCGCGCGCATGTGTCTGGGTTGGCCCATGCCTTCCCACTTCCCCCTGGCTCCCCCGCAGACCGCCACCACATCCTATGTTTGTACAGACAGCACCGGCCAGGAGCGTTGCTCTGCTTCACACGCTGAGCACGTTAACGACCACACACACACACACACACACACACACACACACACACACACACACACACACACACACACACACACACACACACACCAATGCACAGAAATACAGAGATAGTGGGTGTCAAAAATAGCTTTATATACAAATACAAGGCAAAAATTCACTTGTGCACTGTAGGCAGATGCGAGAGCTACAGCTTGTCGACGAGAAGCCCACACATCAGCGAGAGTGTACTTTCACTGACTAAGATAGAAATGTGTCAGTGCTCCGACAACACTGCTACATGTACAATGTGTGTCATGGTTATCAAATTGTATGAATTAATATTACTCTATAGCTGATATCAAATGTCATCTCTTCAATGATTTGTGTGAATGATTACTAGATATGGATAGTATATGAAGTTTTAGAAGAGTTATGGTCACCTTAACCTTGACCTCCAAACAAATTTCGGTCCAGTTTTTGCGCCCCATGAAAATCAAATTCCTTCCACACAATATGATATATCATGTTCACAAGAATGGTACGGATGTGAGATGGCAATCTCAACCTTTAATCCCCGTAATCGGGTCATACTGAACCAACAATGACGCTGAAGCAAAGGCATAAACAAAGTTAATGTCAGACATTTGCATGCGTCAGGATCATAATATTTTAAGGCCTTTGTTGGCCATCAGCCTGACCTTTTTTAATGCTTCAGTGTGAGGTTTGTCTTTACTATTCTGTTGTTTAACAACATTGTACATTGATGGTTTTTGATTCACAGATCTTCCAACAAGTGGAGTTTAACAAGAAGCCAGGGCGAATGAGCAAGAAACCCATCAACTTTGCAGTCATCCTGAAGCTTGGCAAAGTCAACCTGATGGAGAAAGCCTTCAAGGTAAGCATTCGTGTGTCTTTGTTACTTCACTGTCTTAATTTTACAGTGCAAAACATTTCTTTAATGACTGTTCCGTGTGTGTGTTCCTTTTGCGCTTTGGGTCTTGGTTCCATTGAGTAGGAGCAACAGCTGATCAGATAAGTGGTTCAGGGTTTAGTTAATGTTATTTTCATGCTAACCCCCTCCCCCCCCCGAGCACAGCGTGTTAGCTTGCGTGTGTGTACAGGCGGGGATTGAGGGCAATGATGAAAGCCCCTTGTCGGGACTCTAAACCTGGCCTGGAGTCACCATGCTCAGTGCTGCATCCAAGAGGATTGCTGCACGGACTTCTGAGATAATCCCCTGCACTCTGCCTGCTCGGGCTGTTTTCACTCCAGTCACCTGGGCAGCTGCCATGAACCCCTGCCTCATAGATTCATGATAGACATAACCAAATACACATTTGTCTAATATGAAACAATTACTTAAAAAAACAAGTTTGCATTGAGAGTGAACCACCAAGCTTTTTGACTCTGGCCAAGTAAGGTTATGTGAATCAGTCTCTATGAAAAGTAGAATTACACATTTATATTAAGGGTTCCCTCCTAATTCATAGGCAATAATGAACTCGCCAAACTTGCATTTTTTTTATGAGGATTTTGTTGGAAAGTTAATACAAAAAGAAGGTTGAAAAACGGCGAAAGGCTTGCACGTACTCTCCATGCAGTCTACTCGCTCACAAATCTTTTTCTGTGAACATTCGAAATGATAACATTTGAGTCGCACAGACCAAAGCGAAGTTTTTCTGCAAGAAATGTATGATTTTGCCTTAAACACTCTCCTGGTTGTAAATTACTTGTTTATAAGCCATAGGTGACAAATTCAGGTGACAGACTACATGACAGAAGGACTCTGCGCTTAGCTTTATCATTGCACTGAATTTCCATTTTGTTTCTCATCATTCATGCACTTGGATATCCTACTACCTGGTTTTGTTTGGAAGGTTGAATGATCTTGTTTGCTCTTTGTAGCGAGTTGCATGTTCCGTATCGCCGGTGACTTTTTCAGATGTAGTAGACGTTCTGCTTACTATTTTTCTTTTATTAGCAAGTTGTTATTTCTTGACATAGAATTGACATGTACAACCACATTATTCAGTTTTGTTTTTTCCTAATGAATGATGAGTATGTCTTAATCTTACCATCAAAACTATAACTGTGTCTCTTGTGGGTTGAAACACTCATCTCTCTAAACTGTCACTGCAGCAAAGCAAAGAGGGAAGTTTTGCACATCTGTTAAGTGTGAATCTTTTTTATATCACTGTAGGATGGACTGATTGACCAGCTGTATGACTTGATGCTGGAATACTTCCACACTCAGGCCTCCACCATTGGTTTCCCAGAACTCGCCCTACCCACCATCATTCAGGTAACACAAACAATGAATTATTAATAAATCATACACTGGACTTGGTGATCTACACTACCGTTCAAAGTTTTGATTAGCAGACACAATGTACCATTAGAACACTGGAAATGAGCCTCTATACACCTATGTACATATTCCATTAAAAACGTTTGCAGCTAGAATTGACGTTTACCACATTAACAATGTATAGAGTGTATTTCTGATTCATTTATTGTTATATTCATTGAAAAAAAGTGTGTTTCCTTCAAAAATAAGGACATTTCTAAGTGACCACAAAACTTTTGAACGGTAGTGTTGGTCTGAATGAAATGACTTTATTCATGTATAGAGTTTTACAGAACACACATGAAGTAATGACACTTCCTCGTAACAACACAATCTGAATACATGACTAAGGATCTGGTTCAGGTCTTTGCCAGGCTGGATCTGTTCTCTGTAGGGGAAACAACCACAAACCCTATCTGCTGTGCCTGAATTACACAGTTTTGGTGGAATGATGATTCTTTAAACTGGGTCCTTTTTTCTCTCTCTCTTCCCCCCCCCCCCCCATCTATCGCCCTGCAGCTGAAAGCATTCCTGAAAGAATGCAAAGTGGCCAATTACTGCAAGCCAGTACGCCAGCTGCTGGAGAAGGTACAGGAGAACAGCAGCCACATCACAGGACGGAGACAGAAGGCCGCCTTTGGAGTGGCTGATGCCACCGCTGTGGTGAGTGTGTGACTGAGTGAGAGGGACAGGAAAGCTGGGCTTTTCTTGAATGTACACAGTCCCTCTCCAGAGTTGTTGTTTTACCTTTTTTGCCCATTTGTATTTTTTGTCCGATTTGTTGTTTTTAAACTTTTTTTTACTTTAAAATTGCTTTAAAAAATTTTTTTAATGCAGACAGGATACACAAAAATATTACTTCATACAGTTTAGCGTGATATGATTTAAAACATCTCATTGTCATTTCTCTGACAGATACTGTGTAATATATTATATTCAAAATGTCTTTAATTTTTTGAAAATTTTGAAATTTTGTTATTTCAAATTGCAATGTTGAGTTTGTAATGATTATTTGCTAAGCTCTAACTATTTTTTGTTTGTGTTATAAAATGGTTCTTGTTGACACTTTGAGTCGACCAACACAAGAGTACCTTCTCTTTCTGTGTTTAAATTTTATTTTTTAAGGGCACATCACAGTAAGAGAGTGACTTTTAAATATTGAGTTCTTTAAGGTGACGAAGCATAAAAACGGTCTCCCGTGTCAGTCCAAGAAATAAACTGGCTTGGATTTTGCCATGGTTTTATTGCTGTTGTCTTATCCGTCAGTCCATTCCTATTGTTTATGGGTTTAAGCTGGAGGATAGGAACTGTGCCAGCTTGGCTTTGGTCCCATAACACATATTCATGCAGTAGTCTCCTGATCACATTATTCAGGTGTGTTAGTCTGACTGAGAAACTATATTTATTGCAATTGGACTAAGATGTTGACATTTATTTTTTTATTTACTTTACTACCAAATTATACATGTTTTCTATTGTCATGTCCACTGACCGAAAGAGTCTCAACTGTTGCCTCTATGGTTGCACTCGTCAACGCTTGATGTCATGATAGTATTTTTACTGTCTGCATCCAAATTCTGCTAAAGAAGATTTTTACTAAGTTTAGTACATGATGTGGACTTTTCCTTTAGTCACAATTATGACCTTTAAATACTGAGATGTCGCGTTGGACATTTCTTCCGCTTTAACAGAAGCAGCATTCACAAAACTGAGATTAATATGGATTAATCTGAGTCTGTCACTTAATCAGACACTATGAGGAGGAGTTGGTTGTCAGGTTGCCAGATTTTTGGCAAAAAGGTGCCAGCTGCTGTGGTGGGTGTATTTGTGTTTACAATAATCAACAATCAGCCAGCTCTAGCATTTGAATTGGAAATTACTGATGGTTTGTACAAGTACGAGCCAGTGATTTCCACAGCAACAACATGTTGCATATATTTTCAAATGCTAATCATTTGATTATTAATGCCTGCATCACTGAGCACTAACGTATAAATGGTGTCTAACCTAAATGTTAAAGAAGCAAGGGGTAAGTGTGGTTTTCCTGTCACAGTATCGGAAACTTTTCTTTGGTTAACAAATAGTACGACAAGATGATTTCTTTTGGGCTCTGGTGGGTTTAAGTTGAGGCTGCAGGCCATCATGCATCTATGACCCCTACAGGCAGCAGCTGATAGCACTTCACCATGTAAACACAAAGCGTGCTTAACAACAACCCTGTGATTATTGGACGCTCTTATGGGCTTTTGAACCAGAGGCGCCTCCGCCTAATGAGTAGGTGTGTGTATGTGTGTGCGTCTCTGTGTGTGTTGACGGAGTACAACAGACAGCACAGCACTGCAGTAGCGCCAGCCCCTGTCGCCTTGACTCTTTGCTCAGCAGCGGCTGTCGCCATGGCATACACTCCCTGGCATTGTGGTCGAGGTGTAACTGCAGGCGAAAGAGAAGGGACAGAGCTGCTGCTGCTGCTGCTGTTGCTGTGGAAAAGGCCATGGCTGCCCTCTGGCCACCATCTCCCCCAATGACATCGATATGTCACCCAAATTGAGAGCTAGTCTAATTAATACAAGTCACAACGGTGTCTGATGTCATAAGGAATCTTTTTTGTCTCGTTTTTTTCTCAGTGCAGGCTGATTTCTTGGGTCGCTTTTCCATTTTCTTTTTCTGCCTTTGTGCGAACATGTCACCAAGTGTAATTGCCACATAGTAAACTGTGCTAAGTGTGTTAAAGTAACGGGCGCGAGAGGCTGAGGTCCGTTCACTTTATTGGATTTGTTGGTCAGGTAATATGATTGGGCCTAATCAATATCTTCCACAAATACCTTTAGGGGAAGGCTGGGGAAGATCCGGTGGTCTTATCTTCCAGGTATCTTTGGTCTGTGTTAGGGGTGGACAATATGGACGAAATAAATAATCATTACCATGTATATTTTGGCTGAAAAGCAGTGTGTGTGACTGCATGTGTCACAGGGACAGAGAGAGAAGAAAACAGTTGGTATGAGCGACAGTGGAGTTAGATGGCGCGACGGATATGTTTCTCCACACTCTGTTTTAATTCCCTCAGCATTCCCTCACAGTGTTTTTCCCTCGGTTTTTCTCTCCTCTGAAGAGATACAAAAGTAAACCTGGCTTTATAGCGATAAATGGTACAGTTGCTTCGTGGCTTAGTACTGGTAGTGGTTAGCGCTGTTGCCTCACAGCAAGAAGGTGCTGGTTTCGGTTCCCGCTCTGGGACCTGTCTTTGTGGATTTTGCATGCTCTTCCCGTGTCTGTGTGGGTTTCCTCCCACAATGAAAACATGCATAAATGTTCGACCGGTTGGATTGGTCCATTGTGGCGGCACGCTCAGTCGCAGCGGCTCCGATCAACCCCTCCATCTGACCTTGAAATTTAAACAATAAAGATCCTTTCCTTCCTTTCCAGTATACTGCACTCAAAGATGTATCGGTTTAATTAAAAATGGTGTTCTACTGCCCTGCTCTAGTCTGTGTTTTTTAATGTTTTCTTCAAATTTCTTTTGTGTCCCTCCTTTTCATCATTTGATGTGAAATTTCATTATAGTAAGATTGGTTAAAAGGCATCTTTTAAGGTATATTTAAACATCACCACATTCTTAGGTTTAGCACTATATACAGAATTTCCAGTTATCCTCCGCCTTTATATATTCAAAGATTAAAATCCCCTTGTTCTCTGGCAGGCGGCCTGGGAGAAGCGGCTCCAGGAAGAGGGAACGCCTCTCAGCAGGTACTACAGCCAGTGGAAGAAGCTGAGGGAGAAGGAGATCCAGTTGGAGATCTCTGGCAAAGAAAGGGTAAATATCCGATGCCAGCGATCTTGTGATGATAATGTTACCAACAAGTGCTCCTTTACATGAATCATGAAACAGTCCTGCTGTAAGGAGGAAATCTTAACTGATGGAGCAGTTATTTTAGCTTGTGTTTTATTCTGACTGTGTATTTTATTAAAGATGGAGGATCTGGATCTCCCCGAGATCAAGCGTAAGAAGATTGCGGATAAGAAAGCGGAGGACAAGAAAGAGTTCAAGGATCTGTTTCAGTCTGACAGTGACTCGGATGATGATGACGGTGACGATTTCAAAATTAAAGGTAAACCAAATCTCATATCCACTCAAATATGACACTGTCCTGACACAGGGGCAGGTTTGTTTAATCTGTGGAACAACTATGTTATGATTCATGGTTCTCCTTGGCCTCCAGTGGGCTGAGTTTCATTATGGCCTGATCTTCTACTAAAAGCACAGTAATAATGTATTGACAGATGTGTCTGATTTTTGTCTCTGTCGCTGTGGCAGTGCTTTGGCTTTGGCTTCATGAAACAGACGACCTAAGACTTTGCCACGAGTCTCTGAGTTGAGTTTTTAAAACGTCCTCAGAGACCACTTACAGGAATGGTAAATTAAACCCCAAAGTAGCTGAGTAGAAAATCTGCTACTCGGATAGATTAGTCAGCTGTTTTATTCTTTAGACTCTTGGTGTTTTTCCATTATACAGGTTTAGCTCTACTCAGTTTGGGCCTTACGCGAAGTTGTTTTATATGCAACACAAACGTGCCATGTATGCTCGCTGTAGTGCTCTTGCCGGTTTTTAAAAATGGGGGGGTTTGATTCTTGTGTCGTACGGCGCGCTCATGACTCTTACAGTGATGACACTCTGTCAATCGGTGGCTGGCAGTCTGTTGACTTTTCAGTATCGGCTCAGCTCATTAGGAACCTCGTCAGAGCAGGTACTAAAAAAAGCACCAGGTACTATCCGTGACGGAAAAGCAAAAACCGAGTAGTGCTTGAACTATATATCGGAAAACCCCCATATGTGTCTCATCCTCTGTGGGTCATTGGTAGGTCACTGGCAGCTGTGACCTCGCCTTTACACTCCAAGCTCAAAAAGCTTTTCCCAAGGTCACAGAGGAAAGGAGTAAGCGACATTTTTTTTTTCCCATGCATCTGGACTTTATTGTCGGGAGTCCTCACAAATATATGGGCAGCTGCCGTGGAGCAGCGGGCGGGCCTCTCTGTTCGCACACGCACACCTCATATTCATCACCCTCCCACCCCTCGTGCACATACACAAACAGAAAACCCCCCGACCGGAAGTACAAGCTCGGATCCCAGCGGAGGTTTTTTAATTCAAACCAGCCCAGTGGAACAGCCAGAGGTGGTCGCTCCCACTCCTCTCTCACTTCCTCTCGACTGCCTTCATTTGACTTCTCTAGCTCTCTTTCTGGCTCTGCGGGCTTCAGCCAGCTGCCCCCGCATGTCCTCGCAAACGCGTGCGCACACAACTTAACGGCGGCGCACAAAGGCACATCCATCACCTTATCGTCCAGTCTTGAAGAACCAAAAAGCTTTTGAGCAGCTCACCAAAAAACTCTTTGTGGTGTTGCACGCTCTCGGAAAGAGGGGGAGTGTGAGAGTAGGGGGCGGTTGTGTGTCTGTGTCCGTTTGAGTGTGTGTGTTGTTTGGTAAATGAATGTTTTCTTAGATGTTGTTTGTGTCTGTGTACACAGTATAACAGAGAGTGGAAGCAGCTCTGCTTTGCCTCTCTCTCCCCCCTCCCTCTCTTCCTCCCTCCCTCTCTTCCTCTTCTATGCCTCCAGTCTCTCATCACACCTCAACTTCAAAGTCTGTGGATCCCAGTTGTCCCTTTGGCTACAAGACACACAGTCGCTCACTTACTCATACTGCGCACACACTTTCAGATGAACTCCCAACTTCTCGCACAGCGACTCTTCCATCATCATCGTAGCAGTGGAGCCTGCCTGCTATTTCCATTTGCTATATTTAGGCCTTGAGCGTAAGATGTCTGAAACTGCCGGTAGTCAACTGTCACGGGTGTTAGTGCTGCAGCAGCGTCTTTAATCGACTCTCGGCTCCCATCGCAGGAAGATAGAGACTCTTCCGGCTGCCTGTGATACCTGGCCCACATGAGTGTCTCCAAAGTCCTCAGATGTCAGCGATGCTGAGACGCAAGCATCGAAATGTCTAAACAAAGTATCACCCACAGAATTCAATGTTGTATAAAGCTTTTCCACTTTCTCCACTTAGGTAAAAAGGGCGGCCTTGGGTCGGATGACGACGATGACGATGATGATGATGATCTTGAAGACTTGTCTGACATGAGTGATGACGAGGGAAGAGACTCAGGTTGGTGCATCATCAGTCATCATTTTGTCTCACGGTTCCTATGCAGTATGGAAAAGTATGGAGTTTAATTTGAGTAATTTCCAGGTCTGGATAAGTATGAAAAAATGTCTGTGTAGTTTCCAGACTAATATCTCACTTTCTAAATATATACAAATCAAAACAACATAGCCAACCTGTAGATGATATGAAGCTTATTTAATTTGTTTCCATACGTGTCGTCAAGCCAGCCACCTATTGTCAGCACCGACCGTGTCATGGGTCGATGCAAGTTCTCCCAGGGCTATTTGTTTACATCATAAACATCTAACTATTGGTATTTAGATGTTTAATATTGACTGAAAAATCCTCCGAAGACTGGAAAAGTATGGCATTTAGTTACGGAGAATGTGTAGGAACTCTGTGTGATGTGCTTTGTAATTTTTGAGTTTGTGTATATATTCATTTTGATTACACAAGACTAATATTTACATAGAACTGACTGGTGTTATTATATTAGACCTTCAGATTAGACTTGTGGCTTTACATTGTTTTTTTTTTATCTCATTATCATAATTATTGAAGGCTAGATTAGTCTTTTAGTCGATGAGCCCAGGTCTGCGACACTGTTGACCCTTGTTGGCTTTATGATGAATCAAGGAGAGTTCACCATGGTTATAAGTAAAACTACTTATAACCGAGCACACACGCGCGTGCCATTTCCTCTAAAGCGGGCGTAAAACGTACCGCACGTACTGATCGCTCATTGGCAGCGATCAGTTCTTTGTCGTCTCCCCTTGGACCCTCGGGTGTGTGTCAGGCCTAAAAGTCATGATTATAACATTAAAGTGATTATGCAGCATAATGCTGATACATAAAAAATAAACACACCAGCTGTGTTTATATTGGTTTTTACTACCATTATTTGTATATAAAACACTGCAGAGAATAGTGTTTACTTTGTACCTACCATGTTTATTCTGCTGCGTCTGCTACAATCATTTTAATAGTTGTCTTTTCCTTCTCAGATGAAATGAAAGGTATATGAATAAATGAATGACTAGATTGACTGTCAACTATTTTGATAATAAATCCATTTAATTGGTTATTTAATTATTGGAATAAGCTGTTTTTTTCAGCTTCTTTGACAAGATCATCATTTTGTATTTTGGGAAACTGAGCAAATTTGTCTGCTTTTTAAAAACAAACAAAAAAACAACAACTAATCGGTCAGTCAAGAACTTAATTGACAGATTAATCTATTAAATAAGATGCTACGAACCATGACTTTTAACTTGTAACTACATTCATTATATTCACACTGTTAAATCAGACTTACAGGCTCTGTCAGGCTCTGTATTCTCTCTATCACCTGAAAACGTTTACTGTGCATATTCCAGATGATGACGAGGACGAAGGAGATGAAAAAGAGTCCAAGGCTCCTCAGCCGCTGTCGTCCTCGTCTCTGATAAAGCTGGCAGAGGGAGACGAGGATGTGGTGGAGGACCTGGAGCTGTCGGATGACGACTGAGGTCACGCTTGAGGTCACGTATGTTCCGCTGGACCAGCCCTCGACTGTATACTCAACAGTTCTACAGTATATTTGGACTTTTGCTCTATTCTTCACTTTTTATGACTTCACTTGTACAAATGTGTTTGATATCATTTTCTGAAAACATTGAAGTTATATTAAAAAAAAATCCTTAACTTTTACCTTTGCCTACAATGCGAGTGATGTGCATTCCTGTTGATGCATCAGTGCATCTTAAATAAATCACGTGTGTGTATGTGCACACCTATAGGCACCCTCAGGCTTGATGAGGACAGGCTTTTTGGAAAGAGAAGTACAAGCCTCACTGAGCTGGGCCGAGCAAAGCTGGCCCAGCCAAGACGAGGGGGGTACAGAGAGCCGGGTGTTGAGCCCCGAGGCACCAGTGCTGTGCCAGGCTGGCAGGGTGGTGTCTGTTGCTGTGCCAAATCTCTCTGCCCAGGTGGTAGAGCAGCAACACTGGCTGGTCTGTTTCTTTGCCAGCTCCTCACCCAACCACCACCCACCCCCCCCCCCCCTCTCTCCCGACCACTGTCTTTTCTGTCGGTGTATTCACATGCTCAGACACAGCTTTTCTTCTCTTAACTTACTACAGCATCCACCAGCATAAAACCATTGAAAACTAAAGTTCTTTTATCACATGCGTTTGCTGTACAACAGGGAGGGTAGACCAGTTGTTTGACATCGATACCACAAAGGAAGATTTAATTTGAGTTGCCACATTTCCTCTGTAGTCGTTTCAAATGAATACACAACGCTCTGCAGACGCCCAGCCTTAAGCGAGGGGAAGTCCCAGCTGAGTTTTAGTAGTACAGTGTACGGCTTCAGAGTAAATTCCTGAAAGAGGAAGGTAAGTGTAATCTTAGGCTATTCCTGGTTCTGGTCCTGTGTGTGGGTGTATGAGGAGGGTCAGGTTTATCCCCCACAGGCGGGGGATTGGCCTTGGCCTGTAGCTGAACCTCACACTCTGACAGCTGGTGTTGACCTGAGCTGTGTCCCCCATGGTTTAGCATCAGAAGACCGCAAACTCCCTCCTGCACAGTTTTACACAAAAACTTCAAACACCTGAGGAGGAAAGGGCATGTATACAGTGTTCTGACACAGGCACACAATCATGACAGATGAGAGAACGGGAATTTCTTTAGGATTTATTTCACCTGTGAGGTGAATAGAAAAATAGGATGAAGACAAAACTTTTGAAGGGAAATCTAAAGACCATTTTAATTCATTGCTTGCGTGGGATTAAAAATTATTCCATAACAAAATCAAAACATTTGCATTAAGAGCTTTGTGCCTTTCTTTTTCCCTGCAACCAAGAGAGAACCAAGTAAAAGTATCTTTGGAATCCATCTGAAGGGCTAATTATAATACATATCATAATCTGCTTTATCTACTACATCAAAAGTCCTATAAATATTTTTTTCCTCATTTATATGCTGAAGTAGCATTCAAGATTGGAGCATCTTTTAATATAACACTTAAAAAAAATGGCAGAACAAAAGTATGAACATAAGTACCACCAAAGTTCAGGAAGTCACATTTTTCAGTAAAGAAAACCTTATTCGTGCAACTACAGTTAACAAAAAGTAAAAGTACCACGTATGTAACCTTCAGGATATTTTCATCTTAAGCATGGTTCTGTACAATTTTGCATGTTTTTTTCTACCTCCCACAGTAGTCAACAGAAGCGTACAATGACATAATGCCGTACACGCCGCGGCCATAGATGCCATGATGGGCTTTTTTCCCCCCATTTCACTGACACTTTAAGTCTTTATTTGTCAGGAAATGACCACTCGACCTGTGTTGCCCCAAATTGAGTCCATCGTTTGAGGCACTAGCCTAGCGTTCCCCTGTAGGACCAGTCTTTGACTTAGACAATTAATGCAAAAAAGAAGCAGACGCACTGAAACATGGATCCAATTCCACACATCCGGTCATCTTTGGTATTGGGACAGTGGAATGCATAGTTGCAGTGATAAGCGGGAGCCGGTCAGAGCTGGTGCTGCTCAGCATTATGCTTAAAACTCCAGTCTCTAAAAAAGACGGCTCCACGCTGCTGTTTGGCTTCAGGAAGTCAGTGAGCAGGAGGAAGGGAAGGAGAGAAAAGAGGGGCGAGGCATCTTGTCTTAATTCCTGGGTTCTGCAGGGCTTGTGGTGAGAGATACAGACTAGAGAAAACAAGTGAGTTAGCAGACCTTCCTCCAGCCCAGGAAGGAAGGAAGAGTTTCCGCTAGCGTCTGACTGTCTGACTTGCAAGAATGTCGCATTTGTGGCAGGCTTCGCTCCTTTTTTTGGCAGGCGGTCTGTGACCAGCTGTCTCCTTTTTCTCTTTCTCTGTTCCTCTGTTGCTTCACGTGTCTCCCTTCCAACCCAGTTTCTTTGGATTCTGCTTGGTTACAGCCACTGCAGGAGAACTCGGACTGATTGGTTTACCGGATGTGGTACTTATTGTCCAGGTCCCTTTTATTCCAGTCCAATATTTTCCCATAAATTTTAGCATGAAGGTCCCAAGGTGCGAGAGTCTGGTAAATAGAGCTTAGGAGTTGATCTGTGGTTCAAGTCAACCCCCCCCCCCCTTCCCTTGGCTCTCTGGCTGGTTTGAGGCAGGGCTGCTCTCTTCACCCCTGCCTTTCAGCTCCTACGATGGCGTTTTGGCCTCGTATCTTCCGGCCACCGTGGAGCCATTGCCGTTTTCCTGCTTTGGGGAGGAGCACCCGGGAGTGGGGCCGCTGTAGGGAGAAGAGCTGCTGCTGGTGGAGGTGGGTCTGTGGGGAAAGGACAGCGAGAGGGGCAGGGGCGTGTCCGATGGCGTGGTAAGGGGATCCTGGTCTGTGTGGCGCAGAGCGGCAGAAGGTGGAAATGGGAATGCCAAGGGAAATCCAGTCATGTAGAAGAGCCTGCCGACACGACGCGCCACCTGAGGAGATGAGACCATATGACTGTCAGTGCATCCTGTTGGACTAATGTTGTGTACTGTGTGTCAGAGAGAGAGCGAGAGAGCAGTCTGTGGGGCAGGCTAGCTTGAGGGAATCACTATGCTACACTATCAGTGAGCTGTGGGCCCATGGACAGAAACGTACATTCAACCAAACACACACGCGCGGTTCACTCTCGAGTCCACATGACAACAACACCCAAACACACACGCAGGTCTGTGGTGTGTGTACCTGTGAGCGGATCTTGAGCGCAGGCCCCAGCTTTAGTCCCATGGTGTTGAGCAGGTGCTCCTCAGTGAGCAGCGGTAATGTCTCTCCATCAATGGCCTGCTCCCGAAACACCTGGCGAAGACACAGCTGCTTCAGCCACAGGACCCAATACACACACACGCACACACACAAACCTACACATTCACTCACACAACCTACTGAGCAGTGACTCTATTCTAAAATGTTCCACATTTAACTGGAAAGAGAATCCACCTGTGGAGAAGTTGTTGACAAACCCACTTTTCCTTGTTCGTCATGACTGTGGAGAAATCTGTTCCTGGTGCAACTCCAGTGTTGAGACAAGAGTGAAGTCCATGTCTTCTTATGTGACAAATAATCATTCTGGGGCTTTCTAAAGAAGGTATTTTCTACCAAGTTTATTAGACCTTTTTATAGAATATAACCACTTAATTTGACTGACCAGAAATCACTGTACCACAGACTGGACTCTGTCTCCTATAACGCTGGAGTTTATCTGGGAACGAATCCTTTCCAGCCACAGGTGGAATGATTACAGCAACTAAAGTCTGACAAAATATGTCCTATACATTAAGTATAAGACACTTAAAATAAAAAAGGACACATTCATTTATTTATTTATTAAATCTGGTCAAATGTGTTCACTGTGGAACAGATTGTTGTGCATACAAATTTCCCTCACACATTCACAGGAAAACGCACGTGAACATGCACCGCTCATTCACACAAAGCCCACAAACACGGCCACTTGTGTATCCACTCACACTCACAATACTTTCACTTTTTAACCTCCATAACAATCTATATTTTGGTCAATGTTCTACTGTTCTTCTGTAGTCAGCCTGCCCCTGGCATCCACCCCCTCCCACCGCGCTCTCTCTCTCTCTCTTCCCTCCCCCTACGTACTCACCTGTGTATATTCAGCACATCCGGCCAGGCTGCTTATGAAGCCACACACGTCCTCCACACTCCACTTGCTGATGTCCTCCACAGGATTTGCCGTGGCCGAGTCCTCCCCATCCATGAAAAGACCTCCCACAGAGCCTGAAAGAGCAGCAGTGGGTGGAAATGATGTGTCGGTGTAAACAGTGGGTACAAAGCTGCCATTAAAACACAGGCTCTTTCTTCTTCTTTCACATTTTCAGTGATGCGGAACTTGAAAATTGCAAGTTCAGACCAAATGAAGCCGTAGAGAAAGAATTTTTAAGGACGGGTTCATAATAAATTCGAATATACTATAATAACTAAGAAAAAAAGCGAATTTGGTTGTCTTAGTCGGCCATGGAAGTCAGATGCATAAACTAGAGAGAAATAAGAGGAAACGGCAAAGGAAGTAAGAGTGTGAAGAAAGTTGTGAAAGATTTCTTTCAGTTTCTCTGGTTTGTGAAGGCCACTGTGGTTCCCTGACGCACATGGGAGAGGGAGGACTGAGGAGTCCTGTGTTGGTTGTGTTCTGCTGTCTCACCATTAGATGTCACTAATTCTCCCCCGATTCTTACACAGTGGACCTTTATCACAAGTAAGTTCACTGCTTAATCAAACTGAGAGATAATCAAAACAGTTTTAGAATCATGGTATCAGACGCCAGTCATTTTGCAGCTCATAGTGGGAATTTGCATATTAATATAGTTAATATTAGTCAGTTTAGTATGGTTTTCTTGTATTAGTGCAATATATAGTATATTGTGTGTGTGTATATATATGTATGTATATAACTGCTCAAAGTTCTCATTTGTATAGTGTGTGTGTGTGTGTGTGCGTGTGCGTGCGTGCGTGTTACTCTGAACAAACATATTCTCCCCTCCCTGCCCATGTGACTGTTTTGCTGCTGGTGCGCATGAGGGTCATCATGGGGTCAGAGGCAGGGCCCCTAACAGGGAGAGGTCTCCCCACTGGAGACACGCAGACATAGGGTGACACCAATGGGTTTCACATGTCAGGTTTCAATTTTGTGTGTGTGTGAGTCTCTTACCCGTGTGAAAGAAAGGGTTGGGGTAGGGGAATCCAAAAGGGAACGACTGGGCGTGAAGTGCAGGCAGTGGCGGCATGAATCCAGGTGGCAGGTGGTACTTGACATCAGCCTTACTCAGTCCCGGGGTAAAGAGGCGACTGGGCGACTCTGTACCTGCCGAGCTACACGGGGCGCTCAGCCTGCCTGAGCTTTCTCCAGTCTCCTTGGCATTGTCACACACTCCCTTGCCGCCAGTCTCTTTACCCACATTTCGCTCTCTGTCCCTGGGTTTACTCGTGGACTTGGCAACGATTCTCTCCTGTCTCTCCGTGCACATCTCTGTCTCACTGTCAGAGTCCTTCATCTCCTCGTCGTGCACCTCCCTGTCTCCCTGCCGTCCCCTATCCTCTCTTCCTCCTGTGTGGTCCCCTGCGCGCAGCTGTAGCTGGGGACCCCTATGGAGGGCCTTCCTGGATTCGGCATCTAGCCTAGCAGTGGAGCTCTGGGCCAGGGCGTCTTTGGGTGTGGAGGATGTTCCTGGTTGTTGCTGCTGGTGGTGGTTGAGCGTTAGGAGGGGTGCGGCGGCCCCATGGCGAAGCACCAGCATTGCATTTGAGCGGCGTGCCAGTTCCTCGCGGAGAGGATGGCCCTCTGGGATGTCGTGGAGGCTCCGCAGGGCCGGATGGTCAGGGGGCAGCCCGTGAGGTAGAGCCCCCAGAGAGTCGGAGCCCAGAAGCCGCTGCTGCTGCTGTTGTCGCTGGTGGAGACTTTCTAACTCTTTCTGTCTGAGCAGCTCTGCCGACATCTCCAGTCTGAGGAAGTGAAACATTCAGGAACTTTAAAATACAGGCCAGGTGTTTACGTCTGTACAGTATTTCACATATGTGATGTACACTACCGTTCAAAGGTTTGGGCTCACCTATCCAATTGTTTTGTGTTTTCCATTAAAACTCACACTTTTATCAATCAAAAGAGTTGCAAAATGAATATAAAATATAGTCAAGACATTGAAAAGGATATAAATAATGATTTTTATTCAAAATAACAAGTTTGCCCTTTAAGCTTTGTGTTGTCAGAACCAGCAAAAATGTTTTCAGCTGTGCTAACGTCATTGCACAAGGTTTTCTAATCATCCAATAGCCTTCTAACGCGATTAGCAAACACAATTTACCATTAGAACACTGGAGAGATGGTTGCTGGAAATGGGCCTCTATACACCTGTGTATAGAGTGTATTTCTGATTAATTTAATGTTATATTCATTGAAAAAGCGTTTTTCCTTCAAAAATAAGGCATTTCTAAGTGACCGCAAACTTTTGAACGGTAGTGTAGTTGTCAGATTTACTGGTTGAAGTTAAATAGGAAGTAAGAATATACTGAATAGCCACCAGAGGGCAACTATGCAACTTAATTTGAATGGAAGTCTATGGGAAAGTGAGCCAACACACAGCTGTTAATGTCAGGTCTTCTTCAATACCATTCATGCCATTTATTCACGTTTTAGAGGACAATAAATGATAAACCACCATGTGTGATTTACAGCTGGTATTGTCCGCAAAGGCTCGTGGTTGCAGGTGACATTTGTGAACTTCCGTTTTGCAAAACATCAATATGATGCAGGCAAGATCGCGAATCTCAAGGCTTCCGATCCTGATGGTGGACCTCAAGTGACTAGCGGTTGTCACTTGATGTATTAAAACCTAAAAGTCTGTCCATAAGATTATCTATCAAATTATTTCAAAGCTTGAGGTTTTTATGTGACTGTAAACCCACATCGCTGCCTTTATCACACGATGTAACACCACACACACACACACACACCTGGCCAGATTCTGCTTCCTCAACATCTCCTGTTGCCGTGCAAAGATTTCAGCTTGAGCCGGTTGGAGGAAACCATAGCCTGTAATACAAACAAGAAGAAAATACAAACACACTTATAAGCAATTTTTTATTTAAATATTTGTCTAATTATTTGAGCAAACATAAAAAAAAAATGACTCCTCTGGTTTCTTACACAGCAGCTATGTAACTTAATTTCCTTCATTTCAGTGCATGTCAGTATGTGAAAATGACTTTTTTTTTTTGTTTCAGGCATGGTTGATGTGTTCTCTGTTCAGCGCTGACATTGGCGATGACTCACCAGGGGCCTGGCAAAGAGCAGAAGGCATGCCCAGAAAAGGAGGCCGCAGGTGAGGTCCTAAGGCGATGTGAGGGGCCGTTGGAGGCGAGAGTAGGGGCGGCGGGTGGGACATTTCTCTGTGGACACACACACACACACACAAAGACATTGTTACAATGGATTTAATTGAAATGATAAGAGTATTAAGTGTGGGCTCATGTATAATGCATGAAGGTTAAATGAATAGTTTTAATCATTTCTTGTTTCTCTTTGCTGTACGTCTCAGCTCCATCTCCGTGAGTGTGTGTGTGAACACTGCCGCACCAATGTGTGCAGTGTATTTTTATCAGTGTGCGCTCCAGAGGCCCCCGCTTCGCCCCAGTGCCTCATCAGTCTTGCCACGCCACAACCAGCGCCGCTGGCCATTGCTGTACCCTGGACTGCAGCCTTTCCTTCCCCTGCTGTCTCTCTCTCTCTCCCTCACACACATACACACTCACAGAATACTATATACACAGACACACATACAACTCTCGACTCACACACATAATGAGAGCTGAATGCACAATGCCAGTGTGTCATGCTCCCACAGCTGGGGTGGCCCCTGTGTCTTGACCGGGGCCACGGGCTGAAGGACCTTCTAATTAACACTCATCCCTCCTCTCTCTCTCTTCTCCCCTTTTTATATTCTCGTCTCCCTGTCTCTCTCCCTCTCTACCTCTCGCTCTCTCGGCTGTATTGAAGCCAGTGAAAAGATGGAGCGTCCTACAATCTCTGCTTCTGAAAAGGCCTCTCCATTATTTGCTCCGTCTTTTGTCCTCCTTGAGGGGGGGGGGGGGGGAAGGCACCTCTCACCTTTCTCCCTCTCTCTCTCTCTCTCTCGAGCGCTTGCTCTCCTGACCATCTTTTTTCCTGTTCTTTACTCCCGTCGCTCCACTCCTCCGTGACCTCTAAAAATCTGCCTCATTCTGATTTTTTCCCTGCACTTCTGATTCTTTCACCGTAATGCATTTCCCTCTCCTCTCGTCATCAATCACTCCATTTCATGTCCCCTCAGCTTTGGTCCTGTATTGCCTCTTTATATTTCTTTCACTTTTCTGTCTCTCATTAAATTAATTTTTCTCTCCGTTTTGTGCACAGGTTCTGGTCTGGACTGGACAGTGATTCTGATAATGATGATGAGGATGATGATCTCTGGCCTTTTTTTTGAGTTCACTCTCCAGCCTCCCACCCACAGCTCTTCCTCTTACCTCTCCTGACTCTTTGTGAGCTTGCTATCACAGCTCAGCTGAGTGCGACTGCCGCCACACGAACGCATGCATGGAAACAAGCTGAGGTAAACAACAAAATCAAAACCAACACTGGGACGCATGCAACCGCAAGTATTGTTTTGCAGCCATGTTCAAATTAGCTAGCGCCTGCATGTCTCCCACTTCACTAAAGGGTGAGAGAGGGAGAGGAACTGCAGAGAAGGAGGGCACACATCAGAGAGTGGGGAGACGGAGAGGGGGGGTTGAAAAGGGGAAGGGGGGGGGGGGGGGGGGTAAAAACCATTCATCGATCGCCTCCGCCACTGAAATGTTAATGCTAATCGTATAACCGCTCTCTCCGGCGGTGCCTCGCACTCCAGTGGCAGCTCCAATTAATCTTGCTGCGGCGCGTGACCCCGGAGCCGCGAGCCGGGGCCCTGCTAGCCGCTGCTTATGTAATTACACCGCCCAGTGTGTAATCACCTGGCCTAATCCCTCTGGGCTAGCAATTAGCCTTGCAACGCACAGTTCCACTAGGCTACGCCGAGGCACCCAAAACTCTCATCCCTGCAATGGCTCCTGCATGGCAAACACCCATCACAGCCCTCACCCCCACACACAAACCCCCCTCCCCACCTCTTCTGATATTCCATCTCTTTCTTCCCTCTCCTTACACTGCCTACCATTGCCTGGCGTTAGCCCGCAGATGAATAACGGTCAATTAAAGCTGCATGACTGAGGCTGCCAGGCGTCTGCGCCACCATAATTAGGCCTAATCACGGGGAGCAAGAGAGACAGAGGGAGAGAGAGGGGGAGAGAGAGAGGGAGAGAGTGTGTCTGACACTCCCTTCCTCCATCTCTCCCTCTCTTACTCCTTTTATAGGAGGTAATTTTGAGGGAGGAGGAGTGGCAGACATTAGTTGTTTTGCTCTTGGGCACATGCATGCATGCGTTTTGTGCGTGCGTGTGTGTGTGTGTGTGTGTGTGTGTGTGTGTGTGTGTTTGCGCGTGTGTCTTTCTTTCTTTCTTTATTTCTTTTTCGTCCTAACGCAAACCACAAACATGCTATAAAAAGACGAGGCAAAAAGAAACCACTCACCTAGTTTTTGTACGCGAGTCAAAATTCACATTTGCGAGGTGGGTTTTTAATTACGAAAAACTATATCACAGGATGTTTGCAACCCCCCCATCCTCTGCCCCCCCCCCCCTTGCTCTCTCACTCTATCTATCTATCTATCTCTTTTTCTTCTCTCTCTCTCTCTCTCTCTCTCTCTCTCTGCCTGCAGTGAGGCCAGGGGCTCATGGGGAATTCACTGTTGTGTGACGACCTGTCAGAGTGGCGTCAGTGTGTGTGTGTGTGTGTGTGTGTGAGTGTGTGTGTGTGTGTGAGTGTGTGTGTGTGTTGTGTGCGTGCGTGTGTGCGCGAGTGCGAGCGACACGGCTGCCCTTAATGATGGGAGCGTGGGGGGATTAGGAGCGCCGCGCGGCCGCCTTCAGCTCCTTCTCCGCAGGAACACATTTACACAGGAAGCTCATTAAAATGGATGAGGCTCCCTCCACGCTCATTCTCTCTCTCCTGCTCTCTCTCTCTCTCTCTCTCTCTCCCCCTCTCCGTCCCTCCCTTCCTACCCTTATCTCACACTCTCTGGATCTCCTCACTCCCTATTTTGGTTCATCTCTCTTTCTCCGACTTTGCGTTCTTTCACCGTCTCCCCTTTTCATCGCCCTTTTAAGCTCCCATGTTTTCCACTTCCTCTCTCTCTCTCTTTCTCCCTCTCTCCCACCTCTTTCTCTTTACTTTTCTCCATCCCTCCCCTATTTGCCTTGCAGATGCTTGGTGAGCTTAGTGCCATTTAAGGCCAGACAAATGGAGCACCAGGCTCTAAGCCCATCGAGCGGCCCTAATGATTTGTTTTTAACAATGGGCCCTAATGGGCCCCAGATAATCAATGATGAGGGGTCGATGGAAAGGTGAGCCATGAAGAGCGTTAGAGAGAGAGAGAGAGAGAGAGAGAGAGAGCTGAGCATCCGTCTCTAACTCTACCTCAGTCTTCATCTGTTTTTTTTCCCTTTTTTTTTGCTTTTACTCAGCACGTATCTGAATTTTAATTTTCTATTCACTTCACTTCATGAACGTGTTTCATGGTCATATTTTTCTTATTTTTTGTGCTATTTGCATAAGTATATTTGTGTGAAATGATATCAACAGTTTTCTCCACAGAATCATGATATTTCTACTAACTTGATGAAAATGAATAGCTTAAAGTAACAGTTGCTAGTTTAACTAAAAAAAAAAAGTATTGGAAGTTGTGTTTCACTGTGTTATCTCTAGTTTTAAAAGTAATTTTTCAGCTTCATTTGAAGCACGTTCATTGAAAGGCGCTGTTCTGTGTTTTTTGAGTCATTTTTAGCCCAGCATTTATTTTTATTTTCTTAAATCACTAGCTCAATGAACACAGTTTTTTACTTGGAAAAATTGTATTAATTTTATTATTAGAGCAGTTAACTTCAACAAAAACACATTATGTCCCATTAGTTAGATAAATGGAAAACTATCTTGAGGAAATATATCATTCAACTTTAACTGAACAAAGAAAAGAAGATGCTACTGAATCACAATAGTTAAATCTGAATCACACTACAAACTGAACCAGCACCATTGATGTTGGGCTCCACATACATTTTGCAATTTATTTTAGCCTAGAGGTGTTGAATGGCATCAGGGATTTATCCAGACCAGTAATTTTCTTTCATACTAAACTTGGAAATCCAGATGGTATTGCTGTGTTGAAACACAAGGAGATCTTCCCTCAAAAGAAAACTAAAACTAAAAATGTTTTATGCAGTCAGTGGCGCAGAGATCCCTTAATGAAAATAAAGGACAAAGCCCAATATATAAAATACAAACCCTCGCTAAAACTACAGAAAAGATTATGAACTTATAATGAACGTGCCTGTGCGGTGTAAGCAGCTGCTTTATTTACACCAAAAAAAAAAAATAGACAATAAACGAGGAGGGGGGGGGGGGGGGGGGGGGGGGAGTGATGCAGAGATGGATGGATGAAGGCTAAGGCCTTGTTAACTCTCCCCAATCCTGTGTGGCTAATTACTCTGTGTGCTGTCGGAGAGCAGCCACAGCTCACTGACTACATTCACACTGCACCACTGGCCCCACACACACACACACACACACACACACACACACACACACACACACACACACAAATTAGCAGACATATTCACACAAACAGCCCCAAATTCAGTCTGCATAGATGAACATGCATGCAGACGGCCGGCTCGTATAATGGCACAAACAAACACAAACAAAACAATCGGCCCCCTATTCTCACCTCAACGCGCACGCGCACACACACACACACACACACACACACACACACACACACACACACACACACACACACACACACACACACACACACACACACAAAAACACCCCCACAGTCTATGAGAGCTGCACCACACAGCGCCTGGCCGTTCTGCTTCCTGCTTACATCCCCTCCCCTTCCCCTCACCCCCACCACCCCCCCTCTGTCTCTCACTGTATCTCACACACACACACACACACACAGACGCACACACACACCCTCCCCCCTGCTGCCGCACCGCCGGCCTATTATCGATCCCCGCCTCTACCCGCGCCACATAAATAATCGACAAGCAATTACCCGCCCACTCCCGCTGCCCCCGGCTTTGTTTGGGAGGCGCAGGGGCCAGCACTGGGGGGAGAGGAGGGAGGAAGAGCCAGGGATGCAGGCGTGCAGCTCCACAGTGTTAGCCAAGAGGTTATTGGATCCTTACTTTAGCTGTGTACTTGGAGATGCACCCACATGTGCGCACACGCATATGCACATAATGCAACAAACTTGTACCACAACACGATGAGAAAGCCAAAAATGAGATCAGATCTTTTGCTCGGAAACAGGTGGAAAAAAAGGTATATGTGTGAGGAGATGTGGGTCCTGGGCTTTATTAATGATTTATAATAGTGTTATTTCAAGCAGAGCATGTTTCCTGTTTCATTAGATACTTATGAACAGGCTGAAATTGACAGTGAAGTCTCAAGCATGTTTTTGCTGCTGTTTCTCACCTGTCGGCGTAATGTGCGTCCCGGTGCTGTGGCAGACCTTGCTTTCTTCTCTGGCTGGATGATGAGGAACTACCCGCCGAGGGCAGATGAGCTTCTAAGGCCACTGGATTCCTCAGAGCTGCAGCCAATGCCTCCTGACGGGCACGCAGTAACTCTGAAGAAGAAGAAACGGGGAAAACACAGAGGAGAGGGATGAGAAGATCAAAATTTGACAAGACCAAGATGATGAGGGATTAATAGTTGAGGCAAAGAGGTAACCCTAACCCTAACCCTGGCTCCCAGCAGTATTATTTTTGGTGTCGTCTATTTACAATAACAGAACAGTTCAAGTCCAAGACTTCTCATTTTCAGATTCACCACACTTCTTAGGTCGGATGCAAAAGCAGAGATGCAGTCAGAGTTGGTTTGTTCTCGCTCAGAACTGCGCTGCACTGTAGCTCACATTTTTAAAAGCAGAGCAGTTCATGATTCTCTGTGGTGCATGAAGCCACTTTTAGAGCCCTATGAAATCCGGTTTTTATTCCTTGCCAAATTCCATTTTACTTGTTTATTTACGTAAATTCAGATTTTTATTTTGACAGCAAAACGTGTCTTAAAAATAATGTGATTGAATAAAATGCCAACAACAGAAATAAATGTTTGTATGCAACACAGCATTACTAATTTATCATAACGTTTTATTTTAGAATTTGGAAATTCTTTTTAGCACATTACGCTCTTCTTCAACACAGCGTACTGTAGATACTGGCGAGTTTGTCTGAAACCACTCTGACGTTCGTTTGCAAGATTTCACTGAAAATTTCACTCTTTAAAGGCCACATTATACTTCTCCGACTGCGTATGCGTTATCCGTCTGCGTCACCACGGAGACGACTGGAGCCTTTATACTTCTGCGTCGTGGTGACGGATACACGCAGCAATTTCCCGCCCGATCAGTAGGGGTCGCTGTGCAAGGTTGTTGTGCTTCAGGCTACAGTGAGCAATGGCGTCCGAGAAAGAAAGAGAAAGACTGTTGTTGTTGAAACAGTGGCCGTTTCTCACTTTTCTGTGTCCCGGAACGCAGTTTTAAGATAATTTGAGGCGAGAAATTGGCCATTTAGAGTCTAAACATGTGCTGTGTGTTTTAAGATATGACGTATTTATAGTTTGGCAGCGGCGTTATCGGCGGGGATCAGCCCCACGTCTGTGGACGCTCGGTGCACTGTGAGCCGGCACAGAGCAGCTACGCTGGGTCTGTCCTGAGGACCAATCGCAGCTCTTGCCGTCTCCGTTGTCCCTTGACAGATTAAAAAAAATTTTGTGCAGTCGGAGACGACGCAGAGGCTCTTCGACAGGCTCTACGTCGACACAGAGTCTCTGCGTAGCCTACGCAGAGCACTTTACGCAGGAGTATAAATTGGGCTTCACTCAGAGTTGACTGTCTTCAATTAGATGAACCTTCAAATATCAACATTTGACAACAGATTGCTTTAACACCCGTTATAGTACTAAGATGTGGTTTGAGTGGCACTTTTAAACAGAACACGTGCCCACCTACCACACGGTTCACCAGCTTATGGTTAATGAATGCCATTGATTGTGTAAATAAAAAGTTATTTATTGTCCTGCACTTATGGATGTGAGGGATTGGCTTTAGTAGCGTGGCAGAGGTGATTGAAATGAGCCCACGGAATTCAAATCCATCCGTCATGCTCTGGAAGTAATAAAGAGGTCCACGCAGGGAAACTTAGAACTTTTTTAAACTTTGGAATGATGCAGTGAAAAATGGCGGAATGTAATGATGTTTTAAAATGAAAAAAAACAACAACAACCCAACAAGAATGGCTTAGAAAGATGCGATGATATGGGGAACTATATAAGGCTTTGCTTATTGTATCACTTAACTGTGACTACAATTCTGTGCCTTTGAATTAAAAAAAAGATGTGAATAATTAATAATAAATGTGTTTACTTCTCACGTAAGACGCACATGGAAACATCATCATCATCATCATCATCACACATTTCCCCCCCTCGATCTCAGGCTGCCCTGTCCTCTCCACCTTCTGCCCTCTACCACTCTCCTCATTCCATCTATTCCTTCACTCTTCCCCTCTCTCTCTCTCTCTCTCTCTCTCTCTCTCTCTCTCTCTCTCTCTCAGCCTCCTCAGTTCTCTCGCTTTGCCCTCGCCGGAGAAGGAGACACCAGGAGATGTGGCTTCTAATGAGAGAAAAATCCATCCTGCCCTCTCTCTGCCTCAATCTATCTACACCCCCCTCCTACACACACACACACACACACACGCACACACTCACACACACACACTTTTTTAATTAGACAGATCCCTCAGGAGCTCGGGGCCATTTCCGCCGCCGGTGCAGGTGTGATGTGTGTCTGTGTGATTTAGATGCTTGCGTATGCGTGCCTGACTGTGTGTTTCTGTGTGTGCTGAAGCAGCTGAGCGGGCGCCGGCGCGGGGTGGGGTGGGAGCCGGGGGAGGGGGGTGAAGCGACAGATATTAATGCGGCCTAGCTCCGGTGTATCGATCTGTTTGCTGCGCCAGGCCACAGGGGACTCTGCTGGCGGCAGACAAGGGTGTTTGTGTATGTGAGTGTGTCTGAGCGTGCATGCATGTGTGTTTGTGTGCACTCTTGATCTCCAGTTCCCTCTGATCCTTCCCTTATCTCTAAACCCCCACCCCCTACCCCCTTTCCACACACACACACACACACACACACACACACACACACACACACACACACACACACACACACACACACACACACACACACACAGTGTCTGCTGTGCACTTGCATACACAGGGTGGGACAGTTGACCTCTAAGAGTTTACGGTGTTGAAAATCCCACCTCACCAATTATTGTGCACGACTGTGTCAGGTAAACAGACCCTCCAGTGATTTAATGTTGCACGAACGTAAAAGTTAGGAGACATCAAGAGACAAATTTTAAAGAGAACGTTCAATCAATACCGAGCAGATCCTGCGATATCCTGCTCTGACGCAGCTAAAATATCACACAAGGAAGAGACTGCAGGGTCGAGTTTAAAGAACGAAAACTTTCTACACACATAACGTCACTTAATAAATAAATACAGCATCTTTTTCAATCTCCGTTCACTTAAAAATATCATAATATAACATCCAAGCACATATTACCTCACTTGGGTGAGCTCCTGTTCTAAACTTTCAATGACTTTGAGCAGGGACATAAGCAGTCATCTAAAACTGAGGTTCATCCTTCATCTTCTACCGCTTTATCCTCCACATGAGGGAGGATAAAGCGGTAGAAGATGGATGAATAATACTGAGGTCATTAGTCCAAATTCCACCAACAAGACCCCACCCACAAAAATTACAAAATTTAATATATACATTAATTAAATAATAATAATAAAAAAAGTGTTATGCTAATTAATTGCCTCTTTAGTCTGCCAGGTTGGACACCCAGTTTGGTTTAGTATAAAATAGTATAGTGCGGTATAAAAGGATGAGTCAGTGTTAGCAGTGGCCCAGACCTTTATATGTTAAACAGCTGAAGTGCATCAAGAATACATAACGTATATATAGTTTTACTATAATTCCTCCATCTGGTATTTGTTACTGTATTTTTTTTCTTTTTTTATCCCATTCATGTTTGTAAAGCTTCTCTTTCATGCTTGCTTAGGTCCTCTCTCTCTCTCTCTCTCTGTCTCTCTCTCTCCTGCTCAGTCCGGTTCTCTTTCATCATGTGAACAGGATCAGGGTCACCTGGGGCTTCACACTCATGGCTGTTGTTGACTGTGTGGTCAAATATTTATTCCAACCTATCTTTGTAAGGACATTTTGACCATCTGAGGAGACTTAAATTGAAAAGGGCTTTGGTTTAAGGGTTAAGGTTAGACTTAGGTTACGAGTTAGGGTTAGGCATTTAGTCGTGATGGCTAAGATTAAGGTAAGGGACAACATCATTTATCTGTGAGTGACGTCTTGTAAAGTACTACGTTTTCATATAAAGCGAGCTCCACTTTAATTTGGAAACGCGGGGGTTGCGTTTTAGATCAAAAATAATGACCGACGTTTCATTGTAGTCGTAACGGATCAGAATGAACTCCCTTACAACTCGGCAGCTGCTGGAAGTAAAGAGTCCTCAACTGAGGAAACAAACACCTGCAGACTCACATTTCTTCCTTTACGAGTTATTTTGGGAGGTCCCAGTTTACCACTCACGACCAATCCCATCTTGCTTATCCCTCCTTTGTGCCAGCCCATTTTCTTCCTGCCGTCGTTCCTGGAGTTGGGCATAAATCCCCTCAGTTAAGCCGAGTTTTCCTCTGCGTGAGAATGCAGAGGAAAGTGCGGCGCTGCTGTACCTTGGGCCGGCCTTGTGATGGATTTGGTCGAATGGCAAGTGCACAAAAGCACACATCCATCTGTGCCATACACCAGAAAATTAAGGAAATTACGTATCTTTTCTGGGAGAGGCATTCAACCAGTAGCAATGGCTAAACCAGCAGTACATTTGTGGTGTGTTTGTCACACTGACTGTGTGTGACTGTCCATACTTTGAGTTTTCCAGCTCTTTGGGATGATAATGGAGAGACGTTGTGTACAGCCTCATATTTTAAACCAAACTAAACTGCAGGAGACAAACGAGAAGATGCCGCTTCGCTTCTATCCCACCCCTCCCTTCACTTTCATCTGAATCTCCACCGCCACCTTTGTCTTTCTTTTCTCTCTCCTTTCATCATATGAAGAAAGAGGGAAAACCCTCCTGGCCATTTCTGTAACCCCTGCTCCCCCTTCACCACAACCTCCAATTTCAGCCCCTCCTCCCCATCCCAACTCTTCTTTTGCCCATCAGGTCCAGAGAGAACCTCTCAAACACCACCTTACACCTACACATTCACACACACACACACACACACACACACACACACACACACACACACACACACACACACACACACACACACACACACACACACACACACACACACACACACACACACACACACACACACACACACACACACACATGCACACAGTTCATCCTCACACCTGCCCCCTTTCCATGCACACACACACTTTCATTTTCTGTGCCCTGCACTTCAAACACATGAAAGGGTGCTCTGCAGGGACCAAGGCGAGGGGAGAGTTGGAGGTGGGAGTAAGGAAAGCAGGAGGAGTGGAGGGGGGTATAAAAGCAGTGCTTGAGAGGGAGATGTATCAGAGATAGTGGTGGTGGTGGTAGAGGCCCACAAGGGAGGAGAAGGGGGTCACAGGGGCCCCCATGGCAGACTAGGTCAATGTCAAGGGGCTCTTGCTCTTGAAGCCTCTCCAGAGACAAAACAACTGTCCCCAAGTCCCCACCTCAGCTGCATCCACACACTGCTCCATTTTCCTTCAAAAATGCATAAATTCTACTCCGAATAATCCACACAACTCAGGCTTTTTGGGCCTCATAAACACGTCTGAAAACACTGCCGGCTCCATTTTTGTATCAAAAACCTCAGGCTGTGTTTTAACATATAGACCTGCCTGTGCCTGTCATTACAGTGAACGAAAGGTTCCGTTAAGACTTACTTTCAGGTTCACTTTCACTTCATTGTCTGTTTCTTCACAGAAATCGTCGTTCTTATTAGGTTTTTGTAATTATGATTTGTAATACTCTCTCAGAAATGCCATTTTAAATAAAAATGTGTGTGGATAACAGAAAGAGAGGATTTAGAGGAAGATGATAAAGTTTTCGACATATACTGTCCAGGTTTAGATGGAGAAAAGTTGCCAGAGCAAGAATATAATGTTCAGCTGTCAGGGAGCGTTGGTAAAGCCTTCGATGCCAATGGCACATCATCCACTTAGAGGATCTGACATGCACAAACACAACAGTGGATGTAAACACACGCTGCTAGAAAGAAATTTTCCCACATTGCATTTTTAATGACTTTGTGCTTAAGAGTGTGATCTAATCACCATTAATAAATCATGCGATTGTTTGTTTGGGTTTCCTCTCAATTCCTCACTCTCGCGGCAGCTATTTATTTATTCTCCCCTCACCTCTCTTCTTCCGCCCTCATTTCCTTTGACCATTTTTCTACTCCGTTTTTTTTTTTTTTTAAACCCGTGCTCACGATGTCAATTTATCTCTGTCTCTGCTTCACTTGCGCACAGAAAGTCGATTAAATGAGGTTTAGCAGAGGAATGCACGAGTGCTGAATAAAGCAGTGTGGAAACGATCAAACCCTTTGGAATGTGGAAGTGAAGAAACGGAGCGAGCGCGTCTGTGTTGCGCCACGGCGTCTGTTTCTTACCAGGAAGGCTTCTGGGGGAAAGGAAGCAGCGATCAGACTTCACCCTAGGCCATAAAAACCCCATAATGCACTGCATCTTGCCTCTTACTCTTCTAAGACATGGGGAAAAGGCAATTAAAGCGTTTATAGGCTTCGCCCCTCAGATTTGCAGCCAGCAATTAAAATTCATTACTAATCAAATAAAAATAAAAGTAGCTCAAACTACAATTCAGCCAGGGTATCGATTGGATTTATGCTACTGTGAAAGATGTTATAAAGACTAGACGGACTTTGTGTTGCATTCTGAACAAAAATGTGACATGGCAGGCGGAGGGAAATACTTTTTAACTTATAAAATCCTAAACAAGACACATTTACTCATTTCCTTTTATCCCCATCATACGACAAAATGTGTCAGTAGATTTTAATTGTCTGTCGAAATTGAGATACACTGTTGGAAATTTAGAGCTCTGGCACGCGGCCAATGAGAGCTTCCGGATCAATTGTGGTGTTGATGCATGCGAGTGCCTCGTGGGTGTTAACAGCACAGAGACCTGGTGGTCAGAAATCACACTGAGTGACACTCTGACACTGGGTGGGCAAGCACCGCAAATAGAAATGTCAGCTGTCTCCGTGGCTGAGGTTTTTACAATGGCAGCAGTGTGGCACACCTTTCGCACGGTGCCATGAACACTGTGCTTCATCCTGGCGGTTGCAAAGCAGCTCAACAACACGGAGACTTGGTAATGGGTGAAGGAAAAGAACGATATATACTAGTATGTAGAAGGTGGTGTGAAAGTGCTTCCTAAGGAAACTCTTTTGTTTGAAGGAAATCAAATGTACTCTCGAGTTACTTCAAAACAATGTGTCAGTTTTTACTGGTAGAGAGAATTAAAAACAGCAACTGTGCATTGAGGACTATATGGTATAGTGTAAGATACACAGATTTTTGAATTTTTCAAATTCACCCAGTTAATGAGAATGGAAGT
The DNA here is from genome assembly GCF_963457635.1 of Microchirus variegatus. Classification (NCBI taxonomy): domain Eukaryota; kingdom Metazoa; phylum Chordata; class Actinopteri; order Pleuronectiformes; family Soleidae; genus Microchirus; species Microchirus variegatus. The sequence goes on from NC_139810.1 coordinate 20,119,886, forward strand.
TAAATTACTACTATGTGTATATCTCTGCACATGCTCCACAGTAGCTGTTCTGCCAGCTTAACTTCCAGTTATGGAACTGTGCAAATGTACTGAGTGGTGATGATGATGATGATGATGATGATGATGATGAGAAGGATGGTCTCAAACATACAAAATATTAGGCTCATGTACTGACCGTGGCCCGGCAGACCCATGCTGCTAGCCAGTTGGTAGAGGCGCTGCTGCTGCTCCTCGTAGGACCCGTGCTCGTTGAGCGCTGACATCATGCGCCTGTAGTGATCCTCGGGGCTCATGTGGCCGTGGCTGCCGCCCGCCTCCACCACTGGACTCTGGGAGTTTTCTGAGAATAGGAGGGAGACATTTATAATGTGACCACTGATCAGCACACGATTGGAATCTAAATTATAACACAGGATAAAAATCAGACCCCAGGCTCTAATATACCGTACGTTTAATCTAAAGCTGGACACTGTTTCAGCATATTGAGTCCACATTCACCTCCATGTTAGTCACTGTTGTGAGCATATCTCCCTAAATCTTCACTGCCGTTCAGGAACCAGTTTATTTTTTGACAATTCCTCTGAGCACCACCAGAAATTCTTTTGAGGAATCCAAAGGTAAAGAAATATTTTTAAATACTTTTTGCACATTTTGTCATTTTTGCTTCATAATCTGTATGTATAGTAAGGATAAATCAAAATCAACATTATTGAGTGAAAGCGAGGACACGTTGCCGTTAACATAATCACGGCACTCGATGACATATACCCTGCTTCAACTATGAGCCAGAAGATATGCATACACAGATTTTTTATGGAGAAGTCAGCGCTGATGGACTGGGAGCCTCTTTAGATGAAGCTATACACATACAGGCATGCATTGTTAATGGACTGAGACTGACCCGAGCATGAACTCTCCATTTCTCTGCACAGAAGGTGCAGCAGCAGTATCCATGCTAACAGAGGCTGAGAGTGTAAAAGTCTATAAGAAGTGTTGCTTCTTTATTTTGACTAATAAGAATGATTAGAATAATAATATATAAAAGAACAAGAACAACAGCATTTTCATCATTGTGTGTGTGTGTGTGTGTGTGTGTGGGAGCACCGCTGTGCTGTGTTTAAGGTGTTGTGAAGATGATGCGGTGTATGATATCCATCGAGCTGTCAGTCCCCACACATAATCCCCCCCTCGACCCCCCACCCCCCTCCTTCTGTCTTCCTTTCTGTCAATAGTAACATGATCTAAGGTAAGGACGGTGGGGGATATGGGGCAGCGGTTAGGGAGTTAGAAGAAGGAGAAAGAGGATGAGGATGAGGAGGAGGAGGGAAAAGCAGAGGAAAGCAGGGGTTATTTTTACCACCCTCCTTCTTATTGAAACCTGAGCCTGGCCCCGGGCAGGCGAGCAGGAGTGGCGCTGAGGAGCGGAGGTGGTGAGAAGGAGGTGGGGGAGGAAGCACGCAAGCATCCCTGTCTCCACCGCCAAGCTCCAACTAATCCACCCAAGGTCCTTGAGTGTATAGGTTTGTGTGTGTGCGTGTGTGTGTGTGTGTGTGTGTGAAACTCGTCTGTGCCTGTCTGAAGTTTTTTCACTTTCAAAACACAGCAGGGGGTGCCAAGTTCGCAACTGAAATAAAAGCAGACAGCATCCAAGCTCCGTGGCTCCATCCATACGCTATACTCTCTGGCTTTCTCTCCCGCTAAAGCAGTTTCTTTACCTGCATTAGTCATTAGCTCATTATGTGTGTCAAACTTGGGCAAAAAAATGTATCACACTTATAGGTAGAGGTTAAGTTAAGGATGTTGTTTTAAACACACTTTTCTGAACAGCAGGCCACACACACACACACACATGCAAAAAATCACTCTGCCAAACTCTTAATTCAACCCCAACCCTAAAACCAAGTCCTTAAAAAAGCCCTTTAAAGTTGTCAGGAGCAAAACCATGGCAACTGTCTCTCTTATGCAAAAATAACAAATTTTTATACACAGGAAACCCCAGTTTCTACAGATTTAAGTGTCAAATGTTTACTGTCATGTCAAGAAATAATCTGATGTGAAAAGGTTTACACTTTAAGTGCCAGGTTTATTCACAATAATACGCATGTTATATGAGTTTAACTCATTTACAGTTTGCTATATGTATATATATATATATATGTATGTATATATATATATATATATATATATATATATATATATATATATATACATATATTTCAATCTGAATGCTAATGATAACATAATTTGACAGACATAAGAACAACAACGCTGGTGTTGCCCTGAGAGTTTTGCACATTACTGTATGGCATTGACATTGGTTGCTTGCTTCAGTAACCAAAAACCTAATGGCACACCCTCTTTGAGGAACAAGAAGTCAGAATAAAAACCGACAAGCTCCATTTGGCTTAAAAGAAATCCAAGCTCCAGTACATAAACACAAACTTACACACGAACAGAGATAAATAAACACACACACACCAATAAATCCATGCATCTTTCAGAAGCTGGGTTGTGTCTAAGTAACAAGTAACTAACATTTTCTTCTGTCCACAGTGATCGAAGAGGACGCTGCAGATCAGGCTACTGTTGGACAAATGCCCCCAAGAGGGCAAAGGTCATTGAAGTGTTCATGCTGATCTCTAGAGACCTCAATCTGCACTCCCATGTATGCGCAGCTGAATGTTTCTAAATTAACTTTGAATAATTTGGACTCACGTGAGTCTGAGTGTAGAGTTTGAACTGAGTCACTTTGTCCCGTTTCACCGCTGAACGCTGTACATTTTATGGGTTATAATTTCATATTATTATCATTCTGTATTTTGCTTTTCTTTTGGATGAACATTTTATGAATATTTCATGAATATTGTGGTGTCCTTGTACTGTTATTTGTTGTTTTGTTTGTAACCCTATATGCGCTGCTGCCCCTCCTGTAAAAGAAAAGTTTAATCTCAGCGAGGCCTTCCTGCCTTCATCATCATCATCTCAACTATCCACCCCCACTCCCTAAATCTTGACTGTGCTGCTTATGGTGTTTGACTATGTGTGTGTCTGCAGAGATGAGACGGGATGTGTGGTGAGCCGCCCTGGGTTTTTGCCTGCTGTATAATGCATCAGTCAGGAAGTCTTCTGCAGGAGTCCAGAGGGACAGGGCCTGGTGGCCGTGCTGGCTCCACGCTGGGGGCCCGGTTTCACACCACACCAGGGAGATATGAATAATAGAGGACGGTGACTGGATTCCAGAGCCGCAGAGGGGCATCGTCTTGCCATGGTGTTCAGCAAGGTTCGTAATTAAAAGTTAAAAATAAAGTGTTATATGTTGGGAATCGTGTATCCTATTTAAATGGCAGGTTGTTGGAGGCAAAGTATGTTATTTCTCAATCTATCGATGCAGCACAGGATGATGGGAATTGTTGTCCGGGGGCGAGCGTCGGTAGCAGAACGTGCAGCAAACGGTAATCAGTGGTGTGATCCATCAGTGACAGATACACACAATACAATGGAAAAACCATAGATAACACACTGGCTTATTATCAGTGCCAAATATTTTCCTCCTCACTCACTCTAATGCTTCATAAAGGGTTTGCCCCGGGAGTTAAAAGCTGTCATATACAGAAATAAGAAAATGTGGTTGCACATTTGCTATGTGCCTTAAGGTAATACACAGGAGAGTTGAGTGTGTGTAAGATGTACATGTTGTTGCCTGTTCTAGCAGTCAGTCAAAGTACTGTGAAAACCTCCATGGTCATTTCACAATAGTGGAGACGAGTAAAGCGGGTTAACTAAATGAAACAGTCCATTACCTTGAATATAAATAACACTTTAGATTAGGGAACACATATCCACAATTAGGTGCTTACTAACATGCATATACGTAGCATACTAGCCCTTTATTAGTAAATATTAAGCACATATTAACATCTTATGTAGGAAAATCATAAGGTTATGTAGAATAAGGTGTTAATATGTGCTTAATGATTATTAATAAAGGGCTAATATGCTACTTATATATGTTAGTAAGCACCTAGTTAATTGTGAATATGTTTCCTAATCTAAAGTGTTACCAAATACGGATTTGTATAGGTGTTGGAATTTTTTTTAGCTAATTTAAGTACATAAAATTCATGTAAAATGCATTCTTGTAGTTTTTAGATATTTTAATGTTATATATTTTATATATAACATTTTATTACTCTATGTGCTTTGCATGAAGGAAAGAAAACGAGAAACAACAAAACAGAAAGTACTTCCAATGAAAAGTGTTCCAACACTATACATTGAAAGAAATGCAAATACCTAAACTAAAACTATCTCCATGATTAGTAGTTTGTTTTGGTCATTATCTCCCTGACTGTGTGCACATGCACATTTAAACTGTGCAAGGCAGAGAAGGTTAATAGAGAGATGACATGGAAGTGTGTCAGTGAGTGTGTGTGAGAAAAGTGAGCACGTGTGTGGGGATCTATATGTGCATGCATTGCCATCATCACACTAACCCCAACACTCTGACCACCAACAGCTAAATCAATACCGCTGCATTTCTCCCTCTTCTTCTCTCTGCAGCTTCCATCCTGTCACTCTAACACCCGTCCACCTGCTTCCTCTCAGAACGCACACGCCCATACACATCTGTATCAACCAAAAGCACAAATATGCTACGAGCTCTTACCTTTGGGAGATACGCTACGTGACTTCTTGCTGTCAGAGGGACACTCGCTGCTGCTGCTGGGAGAGAAGCTTCTCCTCTTGCCTAGAAGGGCATCTGTAAACACACGCACAAAGACAAAGTGCAGTCAGTACAAAACACCCGAGTAAACGCGTGATATTACCGCTCTGGTCTGCGTCTACCTGCGTACATGGCGGTTGCTTTGCAAATGCAGAGCTAGAAGGTGGAGAGAGAGTGAAAAGGAGTCAAAGATGGGGAAAAAAAAAAAAAGTGACAGGTGGAGAGAGTGAGAGAAACCGAGCGAGTGAAGCAAGCCAGGGGCGTCTGGAGATGTGCCTGTTCTGTCAGAGATGAGAGGAGGCCTGCACCGCTGTGGATGACAGATCTGCCCGGCTCATTCACGTGTGGGTTTGTCTGCTTGAGGGAGGGCGGAGGGTTCTGTCTTCCTGTGTCTCCTCCAATGTCTCTTTCCTGTGTCCTTAAATGTTATCACTGTTCTTCTTCTCGCTCATTCTTTTTATTTTTATTTTCTCTTTTTTCCAGATGTTGGCACTAAACCCTGGGAGTGAACCGCAACGATGAAAGAGGCTCAGCTGTTTTTGAGAAAATTCCTCTCAGCCTACTTATGTCTATATTATGTGTTTATTTTTAGTTTTCCCACCTCACTCACCCCTCACCCCCATGTTGTTGCTCTCCTCCACTCATAAACACACCTCCTCTCTTCTCCTCTAGGTGTACTTGCGCTCTCCTTCCATCGGTTCTCTCTCTCACCTCCCATTAACACCCTCCCTGCATCGTCCTCCTCCTTTGCTCCCTCCTCTCCCTGACCTCCTCCCCTGCCACCTAAGAGGATCCAGTGTACAATTACAGCACCGCTTACTGCGTCCTGCTCTCCTCCCTTCTCATCCCACTCTTCCTTTCCCACCCCGTCGCCTCACATCCACCCACCCACCCCCAACACACCTCAAATCAATACGGGCCTAATCAGAGAGGGAGGGGACCCAGAGCCCATAACACACAGCGCCAACAGGAAGGAAGAAGCTGTGTGTGTCATTGCGCTCCCTCTCTCTCTCTAACTGTCTTTTCTTTATTTCTATCTCATGCACCTCTGTTTTTTCTCTAACACTGTTTATCCTCCACACAGACAGCCAAACCACAAAAGCAACTGCTTCGCTCTCTCTCTCTCATATGCATATTTTTAGGGATGGGGGGGGGGGGTTCAGTTTATTTTCCTCCCTAAAGGAGGTTTCTCTCTCCCTGTGTATCTCTTTTTTCAACAAAGCAATTCTTCATCATTTGCACAGCAAGTATAAATAGCACGGAGACAATGAACAGGGTGCTAAAAACAATAGCAATACCTAAGCAAATAAACAGCTGTGTGACTGTTCATCATATTGTGACCGTAACCCCAACAGGAAGAAAGTCACCGGAGTGAAATCTGACCTCTAGCCCATCCTGGCCATTTTTATCAATAAAAAATACAGGTAGTCAGAGAGCGAGAGTGGAGACAGAACATGATTTAGTCAGGACTCGGAGGGTTTTGTTTTGTTAGGAGATTCACTAATGATCCACTGTTTGAAGTTGCAGCTCAGGTCCTGAGGAAATGTACTTCCTGTACATCCTAAGGACACAGTGGGAGCAGACAACTGACAAGCACACAGACACACACACACACACACACACACACACACACACACACACACACACATACACACACACACATCATAGGCATAATGCATTCCCTAGTCCCTTACACCTTAACCATCACAACTAAATGCCTAACCTTAACCCTAGGCCATTTCTAATCCTAAACCTAAAGCCAAAGTCTTAACCCTCAAAAAGCAATAGAACGTGAGAACCAGTCAAAATATCCTCACTTTGCCAAAATGTCCACGCTTTATAAGTTTTTGGTCCTCACAACGTACAAGAACACATCATATTCATTATGATACAGACTTAACCATCACAACTAAGTGCCTAACCCTGACCTAAACCCAATTCTAACCCTAACCCTAAAACCTCTTAAGTCTTAAGCCTGAAAAAGCACTTTAAAGTTGTGGGGCCAATGGTCAAAATGTCCTCACAAAGATAGGTTTGCATGTTTTTTGGACCTCACAAAGACATAAATACTACTGCTACTAGACACACAAACACAAATTCACACAACTATCCCAAACAAAGCATCATCCTTATCTTAACCAGTTCCTCAGGAACTAGAGTCTGCCTCATTAGGACCAGGTGTTGGTCTAATAAAGAACTAGTCCTGAGAAGGTCAGTGTTTATGCCAGAAAAGGTAATTAATCGGTCATACACACACACACACACACACACACACACACACACACACACACACACACACACACACACACACACACACAAACACACACACACTGTTTTTCACAATTTCTATTTCTTTCATCTATTTTATTAAGACGTCTCACTCTGTTTTTCTTCTCATTTTCAAACCACGTTAGCCTTCCTTTAGCAGATCAAAAGAGAAAAAAGACAAAAGAAAATATTAAAGCTCTCTATTCACCCCATCATTGAAATATTAGCAGGGGGAGAGAGAAAGCTTCCATTGGTTAAACTCCTTCTTGCACATGCACATGCTTACACCCGCACCCTCTCATGATCAAACACACACACACTTGAGTCGTCTCTTGAGCCGACCTCATTCAAGGCGCTCCGTCTCCTGAGCAAGTGCCCAAGGGCCACAGATTTGAGGCTGGAAAGCTTTTAAAGCCAATTAAATGAGACTTCTTAAAGCACCGGCACTCCCTTTTAATGCCGAACCCCGAGCACCGGCTCGATCATCTATGCTAGCTGTTTTACTCCCACTAGTGCAGCTTGCGGTCAGCTTTTCTACTCTGTCTACCCTGTTCATATCACCTCCTGGTTAATGTCACTCAGTGGTTAGAGTTGAGAGATTTATTTCAGGTTTAAGGCCGTGGCTTTAGCTGTAAAAAGTGAAATAATTCAGAAAAAGCAGCGTCGGCTATTATGATTTTATTTGATGATTTTCCTCACTTCTTGCCATTTATGGTAAACAAAGACCTGGTATGTTCAGACCTGGTACTGACATTCATTCTGATCAAGATCATGTGCAGAATCTGAACATTAATCGTGAATTTGTCCTAAGATCTGATCACAGAGACCACATTCAAAGGTGGTTGGAGGACACATGTGGTCACACTATGTACAGTGCCTTGAGATAATGTTTGTTATGATTTGGCGCTATACAAATAAAATTGAATTGAATTGAATTGAATTCCTGAGTTGCATGAACGCAATCCATCCTCAGGACAGATTAGAGACTGTCTGATCCAGAGTAATTTGTTTTTTCTTTTTCTTTCTTTTATACCAATCAGCGCTCATGCAATAACAATTGTTAATTTATTTGCAGCCACCTCCACAATATTGACACGGATCACCATGAGACACATCTGTACAGATGTCCATTTAAAAGCACAATCTTGTGTATTTGAATGATCCTATGTGGTCACAGAAGTTGCATCCAGGAGTTGGCAGGTGTGAACAGTCCTACTTAAGGATGTCCACCTGTGATCGGATCACTGAAGACAGATGTTAAACCAGGTCTAAACAGGGTCTTGGCAAACAGATCAAACTAACTTTTTAAAAGCAACAACACTTTGTCACCTCCGTCTCACCGCCTCTGCCACCTTACAAGTCATTCTGCCCATTATCTGGTGTTCCACCCACCAAGAAAAAAGAGAGAACAGCAGGAACCTAAACTACTTCTCTTTCATGTGACATCACTAGGGTGAACCATCCGCAGGGGAGCATTCCTCCCTCGCTCTTATACTCTCAGATTTCCTCTCCTCCCTCAAACTTTAGCCCTTCTCCTCTCCTTTCTCCATCCCATGGAGCGTGGTGACAGCTCAGACAGCCAGACTCCTTAATTCCTCTCTTACTCCGTTAATCTGTCATCTTTATCAGGCTGGGGGGAGGAGGAGGGCCACACGAGGAAGGGGGGACGTGACAGGCAGGGATGTGGGGTGAGCCGCCAGCCGCAGCCCCCCGATCAATCTCCACATTACAGCTGACAGAATGGTGCTAATAACTTATTGATCACCCCTCCGTGCGCCGGGGCCTCCGTCGGCCCTGAAAGCCCTGCCATTGATTGGCTCGCGGGCCAATGCAACTACGGGGGAGGGGTGACGGAGAAGGGGAGAGAAGTGCTCCTGCTCATGCTGAGGGGAGGATGCACGACTGCCAATGTGTGCGAAAGTACACACACACACACACACACAGTAACAAACTGCTCCTCTAATTGTTTTTTCTTGTTTTGTTGCTGTCTGGTGTTTCTTGTTTTGTTTTACAAGGAAGCCAGAATTTAAGAAAGAAGGGGCAAGATGAACAGCGTTAAAGAGGAGGATGAGAACGTGTCGTCATCTGACTAAAATATGGCCAACCTTCCTACTACTTGTTCATGTAAATGCACAGGAAGTGATGTTTCTATCAGCAGACGTGGTGTTTTCTGACTGCGAGAACCTGCTGGGACGGTAGAAATTAGTTATAAAAAGATGATAGATCTAATTCTACTTTTGAGATTATTTCTAAACCATGTATTCAAAATGGAAAGGACTACAACACACAACAATAAAATGGTCAGTGTTTCTGGTCTGGAGATAATGGAACAGCTCACACTTAACAAGCAACTAACCTTTCCATATCATCATATAGCCTTGTTCTGTTTATAATGGCTGTTGCTAAGCAACTATAGATTTCCATACACATAATACATAATGTTCTTATAAAACAATTCTCATCTCACTGGATATTGGGGGCTGTTAAAGTTTTTTTAAAGTATTGTTACATAGCATTATTAAAAAATGTGTGTATAATATAATTATATACGTACACACAGTATAGTGAAGCAGTTCACCAAATTAAGTCTTTATTTAAAACTAACAGCCAAATATTGACAAGATGGGAATCTGATTTTGCTAAAGCATTGTTGAAAATGTAAGTAATCCATCACAAAAAAAAAAATTCACAACAATACCTGTCAAGTAATAAAATAATTAACTGCAACCAACACAGAGATAACTGTTGAACACAAAAGTTGGCACAAATGTAGAAAAAGTTGCCCTGAAAGAAAGAACTTAACTATTAAACTATTTATTTTCTCCATTTACTTTCAGCTATTTATTGTTTTTCATAAGTGAATTCTTAGCCGAAGCATTAACGGCATATACAGTTAAAACCCTTAGACTCCATTTTGTTCCGGCAGTACAATTAAATTCCTATTGACCAGTAGGATGTTTTAAAATATTTACACTGTTCATTTCCCTCCATGCTAATGTACGAAAGAGCTAATATAATCAGAAATCCTCAAGTGTTTACTTTTGTTTAGAACTGCCTTTTTATGCTAATCGTGCAGTAACGGGTTTGGCAATGCTTTAAAAGCACTCGTACGTCTCGCAACAAAACACACTAGGCTGCATAATCGCACGCACGGAATGGAACAATTTAAAAAAAAAACATACATTCTAAATGACACACGTAAAGGTGTGCGCGCGCACACACACACACAAACACACAAGAACAGACATTAGCTGCCTCTGGGAGTCTTGAGTGCAGGAGAGCAGTGGAGAGAGAGAGAAAGAGAGAGAGAGAGCAGCGGTCCAAAAACACCTTATCTGCCTGTATGAGTCTCCAGTCTGACCACAGAGCCACAGTTTACAGTCTCCACAGGCAGCCAGACACTCAGCGTTGGCGCCCCTGCTCTCCCTCCCTCCCCTCCCCTCAATCCCTCCCTCCCCTCCACCTCTCACAGAGCCTCCGAATAGCCAGCAGCTGGAGAGTGAGAGAGCGAATGAGGGAGGAAGGGATGGACGGAGAGGAGGCGGAGGGAGGGAGGCAGCCCTCCTGTCTATCCCTCAGATTTAATTAACGGCCCACTCCGGCACAGCAACGGCCCCGGCAAACCTGCTTCCCTTTCCTCCTGACCCACACACACACACACACACACACACACACACACACACACACACACACACACACACACACACACACACACACACACACACAAAGCTGCCGTCTGCCCTCCCCTGATACCACCACCACCACCACCACCACCACCACACTCATTCATCTCATTCCTCTGTCTCTCTCTCTCCTTTCTTCACTGCATCCCTGATCTCTCTTTAATTTCTCTGCTGTTTTATTCCCAGTTCCCTCTTAGATCTTAGATTTTAAAACTTTCGGAGAACAGATCAGATCAAATCTCAGAGTCGACTGGCAGGACAGTGCAAACACAATGTCACCGATCTCCAAGTCGAATGATCCACTCCTCAAAATTGTATACATATTACACGTGCTCATATGATTTTGCATCTAATTTCATTTCAGAATCAGAACCAGTGGCTGATCATTTTGGACTCACATTGTAGGTTCCTCGACCCCTCTGGTGAAGGCCATACTGTGTTCATCCCTCCTGCGTCAACACCATCCACCCACCTCTACTGCCTCTTGTCATTCTCCATAAGTCAGCTACTTAGGGCCCCGATGTCTCCATCAAAATTAGCAGATGATTAGACCAGTATTTAGGTGGAAATCCATCCCAAACTAAGTCTAAGACCCTGGCCGTTGAGCAGTCTTAATACCCTCTACCTACAACCCAACCCCGACCCATATCACAGGCGCCGTATGGACAATTAATCTGGCAGACAAACAAGATGAACACACAGAGAGAGGGTACGGAGGTGTTGGGTGTGGGCTGATTATACCTCTCTCTCTCGCTGTGCCTCTGGCTAATGGGGTGAGGGACAGGGTCAAACCCTGGGCAATAGTGGAGCAAAGGTATGGTCTACACTGATAAAAAAAAGAAGAAGAAGAAGCCAATCCATTCTTTAATTAGGGCTAAATGCATGTGTTTAAAATTATGGATTTGATGATGAATGTTTTCAGTATAACTAATTCAAAGGTATTTTTCTTGTAGGGAAACACCAGCATCGGGGAGAAATTAACAAAAAAATAATTAACGAATAGTAATTATTTAAGTCTTGTAGTTATTTTTTTTAAGTACAATTATATGATAATGTGGAAAGTTTGCAGTTGCCATCAGTCATACCTTGTTAGGATGCAGTAAACTGCACAAACATTTAGTATGTGAATATCTAAAGAGGTATAACTAACACGCACAGTGGCAGAAGCGTCCTGAGTGGGCTGGTCACTGAATATTGATATTCACAGAGGCAGATTCACAACCATATGTCCTCGTGCACGCTACTTGACAAATAGCTGTGATTAAATGCTGTCTATGTTCTGTCTGTAAGCTGCAAGAAAAGCTCTTAGCTTAGCGTCCGCACACCACGGCTTCCTCTGCTCACATGGAAATGGATTAATGGCAAACAAAGCTATTTATTCAGAGGTGATTTAAAACAAGGGGTTTAACAAAAATCCTGGAGTGCGGCAGAGAATGTGGGAAGAACGCTAAGCAATCAACTCTACAGCAACCTTCAGGAATGAGTAATACGCTTATGTAGAAGTCCTCCAATCACGCGAATTAGGGCAAATTAAATGGCGGAGGGGAATGGAACGTTTACATGTGTCACGGGAGATGAAATGAAAGATATATCATCAGAGTGGGCAAACGGTGGCAGAGGGGGGGGGGGGGGGGGGGACATTCTTCTTTCTACGTTTCCTTTAAACACACAGACATACAGCACCGCTGTGAGTCCTACCTGTGTTCCCCGTACTGGTGCTGTGGTCAGAGGCTGAGTGGCCCTCGGGCATGCCGTGCTGTCTGGTGTGGTGCAGGTTGGAAATGATTGAAGAGAGATCGCTGTCACGACTGGAACAAAACATCCATGCACACATACGTTCACACACACACACACAGACAGAAAAAGAGAGGGGGAAAGAGAGGATACACTGATTTAAAAGTATGTCCAAACACAATCTTAATTCCACAATGCAGTCTAAAGCAGCAGAGCATACATTCAATAGCATTTAACACACTCTGATCCTTACCACAGGAATCCTGTTCTCTCTGAGACTCATGCCTCCACACAGACTTTGCAGCTACAGGTGTCTGTCCTGTAAACCAGCTCTCACCTCTGAGGTGTGTGTGTGTGTGTGTGTGTGTGTGTGTGTGTGTGTGTGTGTGTGTGTGTGTGTGTGTGTGTGTGTGTGTGTGTGTGTGTGTGTGTGTGTGTGTGTGTGTGTGTGTGTGTGTGTGTGTGTGTGTGTGTGTGTGTGTGTGTGTGTGTGTGTGTGTCATACACACTGACAGACTTCTGCATCCAGCACTTCTGGGCCTCATCCCTATCATCTTCCACACTAAGATGTATTAACCAATTAAAACCCTAAACTGAGGCTGTTTTTAGAGGAAATTGTGAAATTTGAAAGGACAAATTATGAATATTTAGGATAAAATATCAAAAAGGTATTAATTATTCGCAAAATATAGTATTTATACACAATGTTATCCAGTATTAACACAATGAATCCATGCACTGTGTATGACACGTTTTCTTGATTAAGAAAAATTGTCATGCAAAACAAAGACCAAACAGAGGCAGAATAACAACAACAAAAAAATCTTTAAATCTGAGGTCCTTCGCAACAAATCGGTTCCATCCTGACATGAACACACCTGTCGTGCCCTTCAGCAGCCACAGGAGGAGCAGGGTTTACAGATTAGGCCTGGATCTGGTTGGAGCCACTCTGTCCCTCCAAATGCTCCGCCCACCTCCTCTCTATCCTCCCCACACCAGTGGACCCACACAATTGTGTCATGGAGGCATTTCATTTGCAATCTGATTACCATCCTGATCGCATTAAATCGCATAATGATGGGAAATAGGCGCTTAGCATTTGAGGGGAGGATAGCAACCATGCAGCACAAGTATAGTCGCAGTGTAATGGCAACCAGCTTGTATGGTAGCAGAAGAACAGGGTCAAATGTGTTTTAGTTGACATGTCATCTACTGTTACATGACAGCGAAGCATGTTCTAAAGCCCAAATGAACAGGAAGGTTCTTGTAAACTGTCACTTTGTGCACAAATTAATCTGGGAAAAAAACACGCTGAAGTCTTGCATGTTATTTAGACAGCATCAGCATCCTCGATTGTCAGCACAATTCTCCTTTATAGGCTTAACCGACAACTTTATTGAAAGCAGAATCATCCATGAAGGGGTTCTGGTGTGACACAGCAAGCACCGTTTATGGGGCAAAAGTGGTGAATGGCTCTTAGCTGCCACCACTATGACGAGGCCACAATGTTTGCGGCTGCTGGATTTGGGTTTTTACAGTCCCATGATTACAGGCTCCCACTGTAATGTCAGGCTGCCGGTCGCCAAGCTGTTTTCCACTAACAGGAAAGATGAAGGGGAGTGCAGAGGGCCTGATGCTGGCCGTGCTGGTTTCACCAGTCACCTTGCCGTCACAGAGATCCAGTGACTCAGAAAACAGTCCCAGACACAACAATCCCCACTGGTTGCTAAGCAGGGAGATGCTTGATTGCAAACTTGACTAATGACAGACTCCTTTTTTTTTTTTAGTGTAAATTGCTAAAATTAGTAGCTATCTGTGTTTGAGCCCAATGGTTATCTTCAAAAGGAAATGTAGGGTCGCTTTTTTTTTTTTTTTTTTTTTTTTTTTAATTGTGCTTAAAGTCATATAATAATGCATCTGTGTCACGGTGTCTTCAACAAACCACGCGACACTCATAGACTGCAGTCAAACACATCAATCATCTCCATCGCTCTCTGTCCATCACTTGAAGTGATCGAGATAATGCTATCCTGAACTTCTCAAAGAGGTGACGGGGTTATTATCCCGTGGCAAAGTGGTTGCTCTAAGCCATAAACGGCAAGGACATTATTAGTGGGGTAATTAGCACACTTTTCCTGAGCTGTCCCACCTCAGCCTGGGCTAATGAGGGTCTAGTCCTATCCCCACCCACCTCTGCCCTCCCTCTGCCCCTCCCGCCTCTCACTCTGTGGGTGGAGACAAGGTCATATACAAGCCCTGTAAGATGGAAAGGGGGATGGTGTTTAAAACCCAGTCACCTGAGTCAGCACTCCCTAAGGAGCTCCTGAGGGCAGAGCAGGGTAGGACGGGGGCTATGGAGAGGACAGCGGGGGAATTATATTGTAGCTGTCGGGCCCAAAAGCTAAGAAGGACATGAGCTGCTTCTTATCACCCAGGTGCATGCCGGAGACAATCATCTCATCCTCAGCTCATCCCTTTACTGGTCAATACTGCCCCATCATCCCCAGCCACAGGACAGACACACTGACCCAGAAAATGGCCAAGCTCAAAATGTGTCAAAATACAAAAGTCTGTGGTGGATATTAACGATGTCAAATATTACTGATTATATCACAATGTCTGTACTGCATAAGAAATGAGATTTCGACACAAGCTGTCCATTATTTGATAGTTTAAAAAAAAAAAAAAAAAAATCTCTGCCGACACATGGTGCGCGAGATCCTGCATGCGATTTAAAAAAATAACACATTAAAGGTTGGCAGTTAATTAAATGCGATTAACATCTTAACACTTTAACACTGACAGCCCTAAAAATAATCAACATAAAATTATAATCAGGGTTTAATGCCTGTCAGGTCACAGTGAGGATAAATTAAATGACACTTCTGTTACGCTTCATCATTGAAAAGACGTTTGTGCAGAAGAAAGTTCCAAGAGAAATGATAACGTGAACCATGCGTCTTGCGACCTGTTTGGTGACTTTTACTGCGCGGGGTGGAAACGACTGACATCTTTACGGCAGGTGAACACGCAGCTAAACTGGAGATTTCACATGGAGAAACGCTCCTGCATGAAGTCAAAGCTCTTCAGAGGACCACATTCAGACAGAGACAGTATTATGATGAGTGAGCTAATTGCTAGGAAGCTGAAACCTCATTAAGAGGAGCAATTTGTTAAGGAAGTGACAGCCAGACAAAATCAAATCATTCCAAAATGACAAATTATCTTTTGTCACAAATTACCACTGTACTATGGCCCATATACAGGAAGAAAAAAGAGAGAAATTGTAGTATTTCTCTCTGGTTGATGATGAAATACAAAAGTTAACCAATAAAGGCGAGTTAAAAAAAATCACAATTAAAATCACAGCCAATGAAAAAACACAAGCATAATGTCCGTGTGCTTAAGCTTAGTATGGCCCACAAAGGATGTTATGAGCATTGAAATTGCTCTTCCAGGGAATCCCCTGACCAAAAGGATGTGCTGTCCAAAATAAGTTAGAACATGTTCCTGATGTATGTAAGGAAATATGTGATCCAAGAATAATAGAGAAAAGCCCCAGTTTTAATTCTTTAAACTCTTTGAAATCCAATACTGATATCTGACATATTTCTTAATTCATAATTCTTTCTTTCAGCACTTCTGCTTTTGACATTTATCATAGCATTCGTCATATTTCCCTGTTTTTTTTTTTTACATAGCGACAGTGAGACGGCTCTGACTTGAGCACTCAGAGTGCAAACCTCCACCAGGCCCGTTTCCCACGGGGTGAATACATTCCCCCCCCCCATCTCGCAAGGTTAACAAATGTAATATATAAATATATATATCAAAAAAATCCTGGCTCCAGATCCATATCACCACGAAATCTAACAATTTCTCCCTTAGGCCCTGACCTACATGCCCTGAGAATTTCATCAACATCCATCCTAACACATTTTGACTTGTGCTGCTCACAAAAATAACCTGTTTGGTGGAGGTTAGTATACATGACAAACAGAAATTGATTGAAATTAAAAATGCCAGTTTTCTGTTTCAGGAACGGTTGCGCTCCGTTACAGTGGACATGAGAAGATTCAGATCCTGGCAAAGGACATTGATTCAGTGTCTCCCAGCAGTGGCCTGCTGTGGCATTGGCACGTGGTGCAGCCGAGGTGACGGAGCTGGAGGTCACAGTGTGAGCTGGCAGAGGCCCGGCAGCCCAGGCACCACGACGCCTGATGCCCGTGTCTGACACCATCGCTGGGAAAGCGCTGACAGACACACAGCAGGGACGTGGAGGTGGAGGTGGAGGTGTGAAGAGAAAGAAGAGGGAGAGACGAGAGAGAGAGGTGGCTGTGTAACATCTGGTGAGCACAGGTTTAATCTCTGGTCTCAAGACAACAGCACAACACAACACACTGTAACCTGCACAGGTGACCCACAGCAACAACTCACATACTACCAGGCAATATGTAATATTCACAGTTTCTATAAAATAATATTTCGTTTTTTTTTATTCACGAAACATGGACACACATCTAAAGAGGGTATAAAGATAGAAGATTCATCTGACTCTGTAAACAATACTTGAAAACAAGTAGATCGGCTGCTCAAAGCGACAGGGGCTAATGAATAAATACAGAAATATATAAATATTTATAAATAAGAATAAGCTTATTTTATTTGTCCCAAAGTAAAGTAAATGGAATATATGGAGTATATATGGCCATGTTGCATTTAGGTTCTCTCGTAAACTGAGTCAGGCGCACGCTACAGTTTTATTGTTAATTTGAGCTCCTGCTTTGAGGTGTTTATCTTTTTCTAATTCAGAAAAGGATATTTAGAAAACCTGGTATTCTATGTGGTGTTTTCCCATTGAGCTTTCAAAGAGCACGCTACCGTGGATACAACACGAGACCAAAGCTCTTAATATCTTCAGCTGATTCCAGTGTGATGTATAAGAGGAACAGACGAACAGTAAACGCTGTGTCCTTTGCGCGTGGAAACGATGATGATCCTCATGCTCCATCCGTCGACGCCAAATCTTGGAATAAATTGCTGGAGCACTGCTGAGCATCTTTTTGTTAATCCTGTGTTTTGACAGGGAGCGAGCGGACAAAACACGGCTCCATGTGGAAACAAAGACCAATCTCGCTGCTACAGCCAACGCCCAATCAACAACTAAATTGCTGTGACTCTGTTGCCATGGCAAACATGTGTAAACAAGGACAAAAAAAAAAATGTCTTCAAGTGGAAAGCTCCTCTGGAAAGCTATAAAACCTCCAAGCTCACTAATTAGTGCTTTAGGGGAGAGCCATTTCCAGTAATTTCACACTGTCCGTGACCCCATACTGGCACAAGGCAATGACACAGTTGTTCAATAAAGCCAGAGGACAAAATGTCACATGCAACAGACATACAGTAGCTAACTCAGCATCAGTGTCTCTCTCTGTCTGCCAGTGGTGAATGCAGAATCAGTACAAATAACAGTATTTGTTAATGTGGATATGTTGAATGCAACTATAGTGAAGAATGTCTTCCATGTCTACAGCTTTATCTCAGACCTGGGCCACACTTCTATAACAAACTCTGCTACATCTCACGCAGACAGTGTGGCTCGTATATGCAAAATGAAAGCATGAAGCACCGCAGCTCAATCTGCCTCAGCGATTCAATGGAACACAATTAAAAACATTTAAAAGTAGGCTATTTTTGGCACTAATGTGCACATTATTGAGCGACAATTCCATCATAACCTTTTCCGCATTTTTTAAATCAATCAATATCAAAAGCAGCACTTGAAGAGTCGGCAACAACTGCCTATGCTGCAAAGCAGTCTCTAAAAAGGGAGAAAAAAACAGTCGAAATAAAAAGTAGGAGAATAAAACAAATGTCGATATCAGAGGAGAGTTTGCCTCAGGTCATCCGTCACATATGCCATACGAGCATCTGTCTGTCTGAGCACAGAGAGCCAAACATTGTAGTGTTTTTACAGCTTGGGGATGAGACTTAACGATGAACCGCTACCTAACGAGAGATCTTACCTACTAGAGCTTTAAAGACAATGATGATATTTATCAGAATTACACCCACAGTAAATAAGACTATAGCTTTGTTTCGTAAAGACGAGAATCCCCAGCAGTAACCAACAGGATGTTATGTTAAATCCAATATGTTGCTTGTTTCAAACAGCGTTTCCCCGGCTGAGTGGATGAACACAAAACAATATGGCCCTTATAAAATGACACAGTGAAACCCTCTGACAGTCAGACTTATTGGACAGCTTGGATCGTTTTATGCTCCTCTCCGTGGTGAGCAGATCGTCCTGCTTACTTTATCGTCTGCGTCTTTAACAGTTGATGTGATGTGAAGTGATAAAAGAGAAAATAATCCTGTGCCTGATTGAAAAAAATTGTGAAATTGAGGTGATTTGATGTTTGGTGAATGTTAATAACAGTTTTTTTCTGCTCTTTCTACAGGGCTCACAGTGAAAGGCAGACGTCAGCGGGTGTAACTTATAAAGTCCACAGTGGTTGTGGATCTAGACTCTCAGTCAGCACTTTTTGATCAAAGCCTTGTTATCTACGGCCAACTGAAACAAACACTTAGGTAAGCTTTGTTTGCCCTTGAGTCAGACACTCGAATCCCAAGTTACTGCTATCAAATATTTAGTGCATAAGATGAAATCTATATATCAGCGTTAATGAACGAGAGTCACCAACACGAAGTCAAGTCCCAGACGAGCTAAAGCCTCTCGGGCAACACCACACAACAAAACCTTTAGTTTTTTAGACTTAGCTGTTGATACCCCAATGATCTTATTGTGTCAATGATTACTGGCTTAGCTCTGCGGTCAGGCTATATTTAAGTATTGCTCTCGGATGCACTCACAGCTTTATGGAGCACCAAATAAACGATTTGTCCGTAAACTCGTTGACTTAACACCAACACTAATCAGGTTAAAACCAGGCTGATAATGAATCTGAGTCCGGTGCGAACATTGAGCCAAGTCAACAACCACGGTACACAAAGACAAATAAAGACGAGAGAAACTACACAGAGTTATATATGAGTTATACTGTTTGATTTAACTATGCATTGAAGAGCTGAATTGGAACAGAAAATATGAAGTATTCTTTTAATATTGAATTTACTTTGTGAGGTTAGGATAAACACGTAGATAAATAATTGAAACATACCTAGGGCTGGGCGATATGGCCCCAAATCAATATCACGATATATTGAGCAGCTCACCTCGATAACGATAATTGAACGATAAGTTAGAAGTTGCTAAATGACGTCATCACCTAATATGCTTAATTAGCCATTTGCCTGATATAAGTGTCCGAGTGTCTTTAAGGGGGAATGAACATACAGGTAGCCTGCCTACCTACACACACAGCCAAAATCAACTTTTAATTTGT
The DNA here is from genome assembly GCF_963457635.1 of Microchirus variegatus. NCBI lineage: Eukaryota > Metazoa > Chordata > Actinopteri > Pleuronectiformes > Soleidae > Microchirus > Microchirus variegatus. The sequence continues at coordinate 20,139,700 of NC_139810.1, forward strand.
TTTCTTTTTTTCTGAATGTATCAATAACGGCAAAATGACGTCGATTATCGCTATAAATTTCGATAACGATAAATATTCGATATATCGCCCAGCCCTAAACATACCACTTAGATAATAAGTAATAATACAATAATAAGATAATACAACAGAATATTGTGAGGAAAACACTTTGCCGATGTGTGTATCGATTCAGCAAATGCTGTGATGATAGTCCTGAGACACGTGCAGCGTCAAATAAGGCCAGCAGATGACACTGAACTGTTACTCTAAAAATCCCATAAATCCCATAAATCTTAAATCTTTAAAAGAAGAAAAAGTAAAACAGACAAGGGTAATTTAGTTTAAAAAAAAGAAAAGAAAAAAATCTGTATTCTACAGATATTGGTAAACTCAAGGCTGTGATATCTGTATCGGACATGATAACGGTATCAAGCCAAGTCAATTCTGTGAACGATGTGATCATTAAAAATTCAAAATAACTATATATCGCAATATATATTATTGCAAAATGGCCTCTGTATCACGATATGTATCGTATGATAAGGTTGTAGGAAATACACCCAGCCCTAGTGCTGATGTACCTAATACATTTTTAAGAGCGGTTAACAGTGGGCGAGCTGTAGCAGCCGAGTGGGTGCGTCACGGCGCTGCCGCCAGCCCTGATGATGTGTGGATGAGACAGCAGAGATACACTCACACACATGTATACAGAGGCCCTGTATTTTTCACATCCATTGGCCAAATCCAATTTGTTAAGACCCTTCTACGACTCACTTACGAAGCTGCGGTCAATGGAAATAAGATTTCTGTGATTGGACATCCCATTATCCCGTTCGTCCAGACCTGCACTAAGGCATAAAACAAGGCTGAGACGGATGCCCGGCACAGACCGCAGCAGCAGCGGCTCCAGCGAGTCCGCCGCCTTTCAAAGGGTAAAAGCTTGACATATTAGTCATAAGTGTTCTTTAAATTCATTATCATCTTAACACGCCAGCGGCACAAGTGTCAGGGGGAGGGGAAACCCTCTCAAACGAGGTTAGTGGATCCATTTTAAGCTTCACAAGTTGCTGTGCTGTCCGCCGTGTCACATGCGAGTCTCAAGAGATGAAAAACATCCCCTTTCCGTAATGAGGTTGCACAGGCTGCTTATAATGCAGCTGGGGATTCACTGAGGTTAATCAATGACCACCTTCTACATTATGTGTCTATAACCTGTCTGATTTCTGAACCATACAAATGCAGAATAATCACAAATCCATGTTTATTCCAGATTAAAAATATCTTCATTTCAGAGAGCAAAGACAGCAAATTTATAACGTTTGGCTGACATAGTCAATACGAACTGGAGTTATTGCCGAGGTGGAGACCAAATATAAAAGTGAGTCAATACTGCGTACCTTTCTCGAATCTCGTCACCATGGAGTTTACGTGAGTGATGATACCACTTTGGCTAAGATAAAGACTGAGAGGGTGAGCGACTGGAACAGAGGGGCAAGCAACAGGCACGGTGGCCAGAGAGCAGGAGTGGAGGAGGGAGGCATGCACTTCCCAAAAAAATAGGATGACTCCGCACTGCTTTTCCTGTTACAAAGGAACATTTGTGCAGTGTCAGGTTCCCCTGGTATCTCGGGGCCCGCGAGCAGGAAGTGTCAGTAGGTTATGAAAATGTAGAAATATGATGATAGGTCTTTAAAAAATAAAAACAACAGGCACCACCCGTTGCATCATTGCTCAATGCTATATAGAATTGTTTTAGTAATACAGCCCGGGCACTAGTGGATACCAGCCAACCTTATTGTTGAGCCTTGCTTGATTTGATCAAATCACATTAAGTTTGACAGGTGAGAAATCAGAAACTGTCCATATTTACGTACTGGAATTTTTTTCCTATTATTGCCTCAGTGTCTCTTATTATTTAAGTTTTATTCACTTATTTCATACCTTCATCTCTAATGCATTCTTAACAGCAACAACAGTTGGACATTTAAACGAGTTACTTCATGAGACATATCATGTTTTTTTTTTTATTCTACTATGATCAAACTGCTCCCACAACGCAGCCGAGTAGGATTAAGCAGACAGTTGAGACTCGGGTGACTTATCTTTCACTGAGTCTTGGCAGCAGCAACAATACGCAAAACAACAAACCAATTAACACTTTAAAGCTCAGCACACATCCTTCCCTCAGATATCCCAAAGCAAACCGTGAGCATATTTTTGAAAACACGGTTCTTTCTATGTCCGTGTTCATCTGAAGTACGGCTGCAAGATATTAGGAAAACATGCGACGTGTGATAACTTGCTGAATGTTGCGATGGCGTTATCCCCCACGATAAATGAAGAGACATGTGGAAGCGTTTGTTATGTGCTGATATACAGTAAATATAAGATTATTTTTTTTATGATGATGTTTGTACAGGAAGTTTAGAGTTTTATTTTGAAGGCCAGGGTGTAAGGAAATGACGTTGACGGTGTATGTGTTTTTTATTTTATTTTTTAAAATTTTAAGTTTTCAGATTTTTCCGCTTTTTAACTGTGAATATTTTCTGGTTTCTTTGCACCACATAATAAATAAATCATTAAAACTGAATAATAATTTGATAAACACTTTTTAAAAGAAAAGACCAAACGATCAACAGATTAATCTATTATGAAAATAATGGTTAGTCGCAGCCATACTCTATTTACATGCAAGGGTGCATTGCATGTGCTAATATTTCAGCCTTGGTTTTACATTTAGAGACGCTTTTAAGTCATCTTTTAAAAATATCTTCCGTCCACTCCATGTGTGTTTGTATGTTAGTGCTCGCACGCAAGACACAGAACTGGGCAGGACAAAAGGAGAGAAATGATATGAGAAACAGGCTAAAAACACACACTGACCTGAGATAAAACAAGCGTTGCTCCAAATGAACAGTGGAGGAAACACTGAGCCCATTATATTAATGATCGTGTGAAAGTTAAGCTGCACACTGAGTGTGTTGAGTGTGTGGGGGGGGACATTTCTCACAGTTCAAGCGGATGTTTGCGCCATGTATATCACGCGTGTTGATATCGCGTTTGCAATGATGGCAACACCTCACAATGAAAGTGAATCATGTATAATCTTAGCGTCTGAAGATCTGCAGTAGGGATGGGAATCGGCATCGGTCCAATACTGGTCAAAATCACTGGATCGGATATCGGACAGATAGAAATATAAAATCCAACACAATCCAAACATACCTAGAAATTATTCACTATGCACGAAATGCATGAAAAATCTGGGCTGCTTAATTCTTCTTTTTGAGACATTTTGGATATTTGTTACAGATTTTTAAAAAATTATGTCTTTGAAATGACTCAGCATAATTGAATTAACAGCTTTATATATAGTTCATAAGACTAATATCGGTATCGGACACAAAAAAAGTGGTATCGTCCCTAATCCCTAATCTGAAGACAAATACACAGTGGACATCATGATATTTTCCTTCTGTGGGGATTTCACTCAATAACTGTATGCATTTCCACCCACACTCAAACCTTTGTAATTATAACAGTTTGCATTCTTTGCATTCAAAGAAGTCTGGAATTAGTAATGCACAGGTCAACCCGCACCCACACACACGCACGCACACACACACATACACACTTATGAAAAGCTGAACCCGAACCATCCGTCCCTTAAATGTATATTATAATTACAACCTGAACCCGACCGACAACCTACAAATTTAGCAATCCTTCATTTATGTATTTATTTATCTTATTATACCTCTACAATTATCAGGAGGTCTCACTCTGGAGTGCTCCCTGGTGCTGATATTGCTGTTATATATGGATATTTCAACCTAACGGTTAGATAATAATACAGAATAAACAGAAATAAACACACAAATTATTCCAAATAGTTTTTTTGTTGTCTTTTTATGACACGATCGCTCGCTTGAGATGCTGATTGGCCAGCACAGAGAGGCGAGGGTATATAGAACAGTGATCCTTTTAGAAAGATTTTTGGCAAGGGTGATTTATGTAAATGCTACAGATACCTCTTTAGATTTGAGAGTGCTTTTGTCACTGCTGTCATTAATGTTTAAAATGAGCGACATGTGTGGTTTTAACCGTATGTCATCCTTATGTTGATTGTTATTTATTTGTGCATTTGCTGATCGGAAAGACACATACGTTGTTTGGTGCTGTCTTTTAACCGTCCCTTTTAAATCCACCCGAACTCGCCCGACCGACCCACAGATTATGCGTCGACCCGCCAATCACTATCTAGGATATTAACTGCTCTCTGAATTGCATTGACCCACATGTGAAACGTGCATGCGCACGCGCCGTCCTTCAGACTGCACCAAATTCCCCCCAAAAAAAGTCACACAAAAAGAGCCTCACCTCTTTTTCATGATACTATAATGCAGTTCGTCCTCTTGTTTTATGTGGGCATGATCACTACTGGCCCGCTCGCTGCCTTCACTGTCGTCACTGCTGAAGATGGAGGCCAGCTCCTTCTTGGGCACCCGGTTGGGGGGAAGGGGGATGGTGCGTTTTTCAGCCAAGCGCCCACGATTCTGCACAACATTCCACAAAAAGAATAGAACATACATTTTAGCATCAGGAGTCACTGTTACTTGTCCCTGAAGTACAAACACATGAAAACACACGTATGTGTTCTGAGGCTGAAATGAGCTCTCACAATCAAGACTCCACCACGATGGAATCTTAGCAGGAAACACAGAATCTTGTGTTCTGTTTCCTTGCTGAGTGAATACCTCCTAAAAGAACACATTACGGCTGCTGTCAGTGATCTTACTGCCTGTAGCTAACTTTCTGTCAGTTGCTGCATTAGTATTCCCCTTCCTCCTCCCCACATCACCTCATGAGCGTGTTTGCTGAGCGAGGCACAAGCACCGCAACTTCAAAAACTCAGAGGACAACCTCTTTTTGGAGATTTGGCCCCTGATTGGAAACAGTGTGGGCTACGTGAAAAGGTTTTCTGCTGGATTTACTGTCAGAGCCCTGGCACTGAGAGACCTATGACACTCTCGAGCTGTGATAGCTGTCTGAATTTAGAGTTAACACCTGTTTTACCCAATTTGACTGGACCAACACAGAAGGAGGTGCTAATGCAGCTTCAAAAAACACTAATATTATCCAAGAAATGTATCATATATTTGAACATTTATTGAACATACACTCATATGTAATGAACAGTGTTATACAACATTTGAGTTTAATTTTTAAATGCACATTTTGTAACATGACAGGCAGTGGAAGCTGTAAACGGCATTGCAGTGATCATCATTTAATAGAAAACATATGCATTCAAATAATCAACAGATATAAGATACAACAAACAAGCCAAAACTGGTTCAGCAGCCTCAGTTGGCACCTATGACCAACATCTAACACTAGATATGTCTGCAGTAATAAAGCAACTTCCTGTTGCTGTTTCAAAAACACAGACGTTAAAAAACTTTTTAAACCAAACTGATTTTATTTATTTATACATATTTTCATATATATATATATATATATATATATTAATTGACTTGTTTAGAAGAGTGTGGCTCTAAGGTCATTATGAAGTGAAGCTGGGTGACCTTTAATGTGACCTGAAGGGGTCACTGCAGATTGACAAGGATCTCTCACTAAGACAGGAGTGGTGAGAGGAGAGTATCGGAGCTTTGGTCACATTAGGGAGGGAATAAGGATGAATTAAACGGGGAAGAACAGGTGTGGGTCTGTGCAGGAGGGAGAGACCAAAGATGACTCAAAGCACCACAGATATAAGGTCTGTCCAGTGTGGGAGAGTGGACGTGGATTTGAAACAAATCCCCCTCCCCCTCCTTCTCTGTTTGTGCCGACATCACTGCTCTTACCCCCGGACGCCTTCAAGCCCTCAAGCTATCCCTTCCTCTACACGCAATCCTGCTCTCTACCACTCCTCCCCGCTCCCTCCTTCCCTCGCTCTTTCCATCCCAGGAGGTGCGGCAGCATGAGTGGCAGACGGGGGGGGGGCAGGAGGAGGGATTTGGGGGCTCCTAGCCAAGAGGCAAACAGGTGCAGCCCCTCTGGAGTCTCTCAAATGGCAGACATTAAAAACAGTTGAGGACAGAGACAGAAAGATGAAAACATCCCCCAGGATGAGCAGGCTCTCTTTTTTTCATCCCTAGCCAGAAAAAAAAGGTTTTTTCCTCCTTTTTTCTTTCCCGACAAAGGTTTCTACAAGTTCTGCTCCAGCGTTTGAGGACAGTGGATCACTTTTTTACACTCCCTCTACTTCCTCACAAGGCCGTGCCGCAGGAAGGAAGTGCTTGCACTCATGCGCACATCTGTTAAAGTAGGTACTGACACATTGTCAGCCCTGACTTGACACACCGCTGTCACCAGCCTCAGACGTGGACGCTCACCCTCGCTGGAAACATCATTTAGCAAAAGGCCGATCGCCTATTTATCATAAGAGTAGGTCTGCCCAAGATCAACAGGAAACTGAAGTTTGTCTCATGTCAATATCCATAGAGAAAATCAATCATTTTGCATTAATGCAATGAGTTGTCAACTCTTCCCTACATCAGAAAGTTCAGAAGTGTTATTTTGTAACTTTAGACAAATGACACAAACTTAGTAAAACAAGGCATCTGAAAGTTTTCAGAATGAAAACGCAGCAAATGTTAAACCAAACTTTATCAGTTGTACATTGTATTCGGTAGGTCTTTTGTTAGGTGGCTAAAATCAGTCTCATACAACCAGACTTCTCCACCTCAAAGTTTGTTTGTTGCTCTATTCATGTTGTCAGAGAAAACACACATGCACAACACTCAGCACTCACACACACCTGTTCCTTTTCCTTAGAATTCCCCTCCAAAGCAGGGGACTTTACATGGAGCAAGCCGGCATTACAGTGTATACAAGAATAGTTTGTTTAACAGCAGTCGTGACTGTGAGGGTGTGCGCATGTGTGTCTGTGACCGTGTAGACAACCACCCACATGGCCGTGACATACCCAGGCTGACAGCCCCCTCCCCTCCCTGTCCCCCCTGCCCCCCCCCCCCCGTCCTCCCGGAAAGCCCCCGATTCTTTCTTTAGTGGCACTGACGCAGAACTGGGGGTGAGCTCCCACTGCTTCCGGCAACACTTCCGCAGCACGGGGGTGGGCTCTCTGAAACAAAACACGAAGCAAAACACACCCCTGGCAGCCCACGTAGGGGCTGCTGCTGAGAGGAAGGGCGCCTGGACGCTCAGGCTCGTACATGCACACACACAAACACACGTGCCTGTGCTGAAGCAACCTTACTGTGTGTGGTCAACCTCCTTTAAGCCATGGAAAAAAGTCTCTCATAAAAGTCCCACTAAAAGCACCTCTATGAATATTGCCTCCCACATGTTCTGTCTGACAGTCAGGCAGCCAAAAAATATATCTGGGCTTCACATTTACACACACACGCAGAGAAAGACGCATATGTTTCACGACACACTGACCACATTGTTACACAACTTAAACAATTCAAAAATACATTGGTATAATACAAGAATCCTCCATCAGATGCAACATATGGTGAATTGTACTTTATAATTTCAATTTAGAGCTGCAACTAACAATTACTTTCGGAATTGATTTATCTGTGGATTATTTTCTCGATGAATCGATGAATCGTTTGGTCCATAAAACGTTGATCAGTGTTTGTCAAACCCGGAAATGGCGATGTTCTCGAATGTCTTGTTTTGTCCACAAACCAACATTTAAAAAGCTGAAACAATCCAAAAATAGTGTTTTAATAATGAAAAAAAGCTTCCAACCGAATAATCAATTCTCAAAATAGTTGACGATTATTTTAGTAATCGATTAAAAATCGATTAATCGTTTCAGCTCTATTACAGTTATTCAATAAATATGCTAGTTAGATGAATATGGACAATGTACAATGATTGTGAAGTGATTCTGAAAGAGAGTTGATATAAATGCACAAAATTGAGAGGATCTTAACAGATCAATAATGTGTTTTAGCTTTAGTAGATCGTAGATAGTCTTCTTACGACTGCAACAGCACTGAATGTCATCAGGGCTGAGATTTGAACAAAGTTCACACGATGTTATCTGACAATCTGCTCGCCGACCAGTTCTGCAAGTCTCAGCCAAGTCGGCATTCGTTTCATGTAAAATACTGTCGCCTTCCCGACGTGTCACAGACTCCGATCTCATTTTCAGCATGCTGGAAATTTGATCTGAGTCTGTGATGACTCCAGCCAATCACAGACAAGGACACGCTTCATCAGAGGGGGAAGGAAAAAAAAATGAGAAATGCAACATCAAAACACACACAGCACTGCAACAATAATAGTTCTGCAGTCGAACTTTTAGACTAAAACAAAGACCACACGTGGTCTACAGGAAGATGCCAAAGCGGAAGTAAAAATATATTGTATAGCCACCAGGGGGCATTTCAAAAAGAAGTTTTGTTTGAATGTCTATGTCTATCTTAATTTATAGCGTGACTAAACATTTTCCTGATTGTTAATAGTCTCAATCACTAGTTTCGGGTCTGCTTCAATAGAACATGATGTCAAGTCTGTAAACTATGTTTCCATTTAGAGGAAAATAAACAATAAACACAGCACATATGGACACCAGTGGGGTTTACAGTTGTTGACTAAATCTTAAAGCATAGTTGAAAACCTAAACCTAAAGCTCAACATCACAGTGAGTTGCAAAGGTATCCTCTGACTCTTAAGTCGTGTATTGTGAACTTGGCTTTACCAAAACTACACCGTATTCATGTGGGCTAATTATAAATATATAATATAATTCACACAAAAAACACGAGACTCACTAAATGTATTAACAAACAATCTTAAGAAATGGCACAAAGTCAAAAGTACAACGACGCGATCTTTACGAGACAATATATGCTCTTCATACGTTAACATTTAATGGGTAGATGTGGGTAATAAAGTTTAATAATTGAAGGAACAACATCAGCGATAACATATGGCGACTGAACATGCTTGCATTTACAGCCACATGTGCGTTTGGAACTCGTTTGGGTGGCGTCCTGAAATCATAAATCCGTGGCCCGGAGTTTGATTTCAACTGAAAACCAATACAGGTTCGTTTCACAGCTATAGCGAACACACGGGGCGCTAAATCCAAGCTAAATGTATAAGGCAATGTAATGTTTTCACTCTAAATGCACTTTTAGTCTTTAAAAAAAAACATCTCTTGGAGGAAAACAGCCATATTAAGTGTGTTTTTCCTTGCTTTCTGTCTTTCTTTTTTGCGTTATTTTCTCAAAGATTCAGCACCCTGCCACTGGCTCCAGCTAGCATTAGTGAACACACACACACACACACACACACACACACACACACACACACACACACACACACACACACACACTCAGCGGTAGCCGGCCGTGACATTCCTGCAGCTGCAGAGCTCTCTCTCCCTCGCACGCGCCCCCCCAGCGATCTCCCTGGGGGACGAATGCCTAATGAGTCACGCGCCTGTCTGCCGTTACCTCGCAGCATGTATTGTGTGTGTGTGTGTGTGTGTGTGTGTGTGTGTGTGTGTGTGTGTAGGCGGGATGGAGGGCCGATTTGGCGCGAGCGGTGGGGGAAAAGGAGGAGGGGGATTGAGGAGACGACGCGTAAGAGAGGGAAAAAACTGAGTGAGGGGAGGTTGGTGTGGGGGGGGAGGCTGTCATTACCACACTCACGTAAGCACTGTGAAACAAGGCCAAAATAAACAATCGCTCTACTGTGTGTGTGTGTGTGTGTGTGTGTGTGTGTGTGTGTGTGTGTGCGCGCGTGTGCGTGTGCGTGTGTGTGTGTATGTGTTTGTGCAAGCCTCGTGTGCGAGATTCAGTTCATCATAAAGTACAAATTACAGAAAAATTCTTAACTTTCTTTAGTCTCACTTCCTTATCTCCAACTCAGCCGCACAGAATGCTGGGACATTTTCACAGGTGCACCTACGTGAAGGACATTTGTCAAAAACAATACATTTAAGCTTCCGTAGCACTGAGGTTGCGTAGCATGCAAACGTGACTGCTATAACCTGATTACCGTAAATAATCTCATTAAAGTAGTACTTTGATTTAAGTGTGTAAATTGGTTTGCACTAAGTCGATTTCCTTAGTAACCCGATAATAAAGTTTATATGATCTGGCTGATAGACATGATGGTACCGCAAATGCAGTAGCGTTAAAACATTCTCTTGAACGCCTCACATTAGCTGTGACGCAAAAGCGGCGCTGCTGTCATCCTAAAATAACGTTTTTTGATTTTGTATTTTTCCCTTCACCCCCCCAGGCATGACACAGTTGGTGTGCAAAAACACCCATTTGCATCACTTGTACTCCCTGACCTTTCTGATGCATGTGCAGAATCTAAACAGTGCAAGAATATATGTCACTGTTTTGCCAATGAAAAAAAAAACAACATCATTTTTTATTTTTTCTGTAATCTGGTTACAGTCGATTATTAGGGTGCATCGTAAACACACTTACTGCCATATCTACTCCAAAGATTAAGCAAAGATTAGGACAGGCTGTGAATAAACACAGAGGTAATGAGAAACAAAAAAACGAAGACAGATAAAACACAAACGTACACTTAATTTAAGTTAAAACGTGCAATACAAGGCTTACAATTTGTATGTGCTGATCGTATTTGAATTCATTGTCCTGTGAGAAAACGCATTCTGCCCCTGCCCTTCCTGTAAAAATCTCATCGATAACTCACTGTCGTCACTTGTTTTCTCTTGTGCCGACACATGAGTGATAAATTTAAGTCGCTGCTAGTTTGTCACGTTGTCAGCGCGCAGTATATTCAACAAGCTTTCAGGACACAGACCGAAGGGGAAAACACAGCATACATCAGCCAAGTAAACAACGTGAACATTATGCTTTCTTTACTCAAAGTAATAATCAGACGTATGACAAATCAGACTTTTCTACATTATTCATTTCTCAAAAGATGTGTGCAGACTGTGTGTGTGTGTGTGTGTGTGTGTGTGTGTAGTCTCTCAGCAACACTTGGTGGTTCAAGGCCATGAGAGAAAAAAAGACAAAAGTGAGAAAGCACTGTAGGGCGGACAGGCATGCGACTGTGTCCCCCTCCTCCTCCTCCTCCTCACACACACACAAACGCACACACACTCTCCTGCACCTTCAGCCCCCACGCGCTGAGTCGAGCGGGCAGTTGCAGCCCAGTGGAGCGGCACAGGGCAAGGAAGGAGGGAGGGAGGGAGGGAGGGAGGGAGGGATGGGGCTTCAGGAAGGAGAGGGGGTGAGGTGCATAGAGGGCGAGAGACGGTGATGCGGAGGGGAAGGGGCGGGAGTGTTTGGCGGTGCTGGGAGGTCAGTGGCAGTGCAGTCAAGCATGCATGTGCGCCTCTCGCTCTCCCCTTTCCCTCTTGTTTTCCTTCCTCCTCCCATTCTCTCTCTCTCTCTCCCTCTCTCTCTCTCTCTCTCCCTCTCTCTCTCTCTCTCTCTCTCTCTCTCTCGCTGTGTTTTGATTGGGCCGCCACGACTGCCACGAGAGAGCTTTGCAGGTAACGACCAGGATTTCACTCAACTGGCGCAAATAAGGGAAGTAAAAGCAAGCACGAGGTTGTGGTTGAGAATTTAACTTGTGATTTTTGTTGATTCGTTTGTTCTGAGCGGTCACTCAGCTCTAATCTAAAGTTTGATCGGTTCATTTAAACAAACAAAAACAACACTCAAGTGTATGTTTATCTACAGAATAATGAGCAGCACACTCAGGCTATTGCTTATCAAAGTATGGTCATCAAACACACTGATGAGTTTTGCTTCCTAGTTTGACCTTAGTTCCAAAAATGATCACAACAATGCATCTTTATCTACATAATGTTAATAAAGATGAGCAAAACAATGAGGACTTTTACTTCCTAGTATCACCTTAGAAACATTATGTATGTGTGTGTGCAGAACAGCAGAGGATTCAGAGGAAATCAATGGCAAATTTAAGGCGCAAACACACACACACTTCAGTGTGATAAACCACATTCTGCTGACAGATGCTCCACCTTAATTTAGCCTCTTTTGAGCAGAGTTTATTCATTGCATAAAGAAGCTCAATGAAACACGTGGATGCATTGTTTAAAAGCTAACACAAACATTCAGCTCTGTATCTGCTGAAATAACAAATATTAATCAGTTTTTTTTTCACCCGACTATTAATAGAAAGACCAAAAGCAGCAACTTAAGCATTTTCACATTATGCAATTCATGATGTATTTCTACATGAAACTGAACTGCACGATTAACCATATATATATATGTATATATATAAAAAACACACAATATCTCTACGTCAACTTGTTTCTAAATGACAAAAAGATTCTGTATTGTTTTTATATAGGACTTCATCAGCTTCAAAAAAAAAAACTGCATCGAGGACAATAAACCCAGTGAGAGCGAGGGAAAGACACAAGAGATTTAGAAAAGTTATGAAAGCACAATTTGAAAAAAAACTATTCAATTTTCCTGTTGGATTTCCTTCTATATTAGGTACCTACACATTTAAATTGATGTAAAGTGGGAGGATCATGAGAGAACCGTGATCTCCATTAAGCATGGCAATGCTTCTCTGTTTTTTTTTAGGTTTTTTTTTTTTAACAAATCGTGCAACAGTGACATCCTCATTTCTCGCAGCGAGATTAAGATCCACGCTGAACAAAAATCTCATTAAAGGCTCACTTAATCTCTAACTTGTCTGATTCACAGTGAGATGTTACACAAGTAAGTGCACAAACACCCTTCACATGATGACAGCTCTGCACACTTCTGGGCCAATGACCGATTCCATTGTTACCATAGCAACATATCTGGAGCAACACAAGTGCAACAAACACATACAACTGAAGCAGCAGCGTGCAGAAGGAAGTAGATTCTCCAAAGCCAACATTCAGCGATACGTTGTGTATATAAAGTGCGTGTAAGCGTGTGTCTGTGTGTGCGTTTCAAGTTCCGCTTTGCGAGAGAAGTCCTTGATTGGAGGAGGTTTTTAGAAGCCGGAGGAGGCGAGTGTAATTTCCTCCCGGCCTTCGCCAGTTCCGCTGAAATAACAGGGCAGAGAAAGCCCAGCTCTCCTGGGAGGAGGCGCACACACACGCAAACACACACAAACAAATGCATACAGCGAACAGGCAAGTCATTCAGACATCAACAGTGGGAAAATAATCACAGACATGCGTACAAACACGGCGCTAAGAATCAAGATCAACGCGCATGAATAATTCAGTGTCATATTGTTAACATGCAAAAGTTACGCTGCACGGTGTCTCTCGCAAACATAGACAACACAACGCACTGAACAACTTCAAAGGGGCGACTGTAATAACGCTTAAAATGACTGTGAGAGAGAAATCATTTAAGTGCTTGATTATCACATAATAACAGGCTTTAACAGAGAGGCAGCACACCCTGGCAGCTCATCATTAACGGCGTATCAGTCATAAACTGCTTAAAATTTCTGTGCGGATGAACTTTATAATGATTATTATTTAAATTCCAAAAACGGTTGCATGTAATAACAGTTGACTTGGTTGTCGTGTCATTACAAACAGCTTGTGTCTGGGCCGACACAGCAAATTAACTTCCACGAGACCTGAGCAGGCAGGTGAAATGTCTCCCCACCAGCTGCTGCACACCTTTTTTTTTATGATCGCCTGACTCATGCCAATAGCAAAACAAGATCACTCCAAGTTCAGCCGTCAAACTTTCAAAATAAATGTCTGCATGAGGTAATTTGTGTCAGTCGGCAGGCATGTAATGTGTGTGTGTGTATATGTGTGTGTGTGTGTGTGTGTGCAAGAGTGAGTATGAGAGAGAGAGAGAGAGAGAGAGAGAGAGCTCATCAGTGAAGGAGTACTGGCTGCCATGCCCTGAGGGGAGTCAGTGGGGAGAGAGGGAGACGCCAGTACAGGCCATACAAGTCCCACTGCCTTCCCTCCTCCGCGTAACCCTCACTGCCTCGCAATGAGCTGCCAACAGACTTTGCCTGTGCATGTGTGTGTGTGTGTGTGTGTGTGTGTGTGTGTGTGTGTGTGTATACATGTGTGTCACAGTGGTATTGGTGGGTTCGACTTCAGGCTTCACCACCACACAAGGCAAGAAAGAAAGAGTGAAGGCAACGCCGCCATCAACCCTTAATGCTCTCGTATCCCTGCTTACGTCAATAACAAAGTTTTACGCCGTCACAGCTTTAACTCAAGTGGAACGGTACAAGCCCTTGCAAGCCAGAAGCTAATGGCTTTGATATCTGTAATGAGCCTAAACATAAGCAAATGTGCACCGATTCTGAAATTCTGCACTTCAAAATGAGACATGAACTTTTTTTTTTTTTTTTTTTTTTCTTAAACTCTGTTTTCATGCCCCCATTTTCCCTCGGGAGATTCATCTTGGCTGAACCCTGCGTGTAAGGGTACAGGTCTTCATTCTTTCTTTCTTCAAACGTTACCTGTTTACCTGTATCACTCAAACACCTCCGGCTTATCTAACCCACCTTTGCCTTGCGTGCCTTGCACACAATAATCAGCAGTAGCCACGCTCAGTAGCTCGCTAAGCCTCTTACACCCTTCCCTCAAGATTAGTGCTTGGGAGCGACGACAGATGCACTCCGTGGTGATAAACACACACACACACACGCAAACACACACACACACACACACACACATACACAACCTGTGTGAACAGATTTGGCGACAGTGAGCCGGCAGCGTGCTTGCTCATAACTGACAAAAACACACAGACGCAGAGTGGTGATGCCGTATTTGTGACACACCTGCAAGGCCTCAAGGTTTGGCATGGTGCCCTGGGCCGAGCCCCGAGGGAAGCACGAGGCGCACAAAAGTTCAACAGCCAGGTGAGGAAACTGATTCAACAAGACAGAAGAGCCCAACAGCCAATGACACCTTACGTCAAGCAGCCATATTGGCCGGCTCAGTGCCTCCGAATAAAAGGCTGCTTGATTCGCAGTGTCTGTGAAAGGGTGAGAGTGGATTCGATATTCATGCTGAGAAACATTATCATCAAAGATGACACGTGTGCCTGGAGGTTCTTCACTGTCAAGGTTACAAAGAGAGACAAGGCTCCCATACACACTCTCACTCTCTCACACACACACGCTCACACCTAATGTTTCATACATGACACAAGATAAATATCTTCAAAAACATCTGCTTTCAAAATAAACCCATATGATTTAAATCTATTAATTACAGGACCATAATCTGGTCAAAAAACCAAACATTGATAATGACCATGACAAAAACTGGCTTTACTCAATAAAAGCCAATCAAATACAGACATTTATCATCAATTTGACATAGAAATACAAAAATAACTCCAAGAAATGTGTATCGCAACAACACCACACCAAATACCACAAACATAGCTGGACTTTTTAAAACTAATATCCTCTTTTAGAAGTTAGGACAATCACCAGTGACAACACAGCGTCACATTAACCCTACATATACGCTGTGAAAAGAGACAAACACAAACTAAATCCCATCTGTAGCGTCTCCTGGTTATCACATTGTCACAACAAATAGACAAACATCCAGTTACAGCAGCAGCAGCAGCAGCAACAGCAGTCAGACAGAAGATGAAATATCCTTACCACTGGAGATGAAATTCGACAACCAGGACAGTCACAGATCGGAGGGTGCACCTGTAAGATTCCTTTGGACATGAGAGTCTTAAGACTTTTCCCTGGAATGAGAAAAGCACACAATAAGAGACTTTCAGGGAATGTTGAACCATTCGATTTGTTCTCCAGCCACTAAAGTCATCTCCTGGGATAAGAGAGATAAGATAAGCACACCTGATTCTTCAGTCCATCCTCTCCCTCCAGACCCAAAGTTTTCAGGAAATATTATCAGCAGATAATGTGAAACTGGAGGAGTCAGCACTTGCACTTCTGGCTCCACACTCTTTAAAATCTACCACAGTCCAGACTGAGTGATGAGACACAGAGACAGCAGCCCACTGTCACCTGTCTATTAGAATCAGTGTATTCAACTATCACACCATGGTTTTTGACCTGGGGGCGATACCCTCCCCTCCACACAGCTTACCTCTCGTCAGCTCTGCCTGAATGAACTTGAGTGTGCGTTTATGTGCGTGTTATCTGTGTGCGCAAAAAGAATCTAAAATATCAGTACCAAACAATAACAGTGAGTCTATGGATACCAAATAGTGTTTTAATCAATAGCTGACCTTTTAAATTGGCTGCATGAACATAACAAACATGTTTTAAATGACGTTGAATGAACATTTCAACAAAAAACTGCCAAACTTATCATATCCTAAGATGTGTAAAAGTGTAACCACACATGCACACAAGTGCAGCCTCACCAAACGGACGGAACGATCCATCCCATAATGATTTAAAAACACAGTTCCACTGTCAAACACTGAATGACCCATGCCTAACTTTTCACCTCAGTTCCGGTGCAGTCTGATCCAGATGCCCCGGGTTTTTTTTGGGTGAAGAACCGCAGCCCGAACTCTGTGCCGAAGCCTCGGTGTGTGTGCGAGTGTGTGTGTGTCTGTGTGTGTGGAGGATATGCGCCTTTTCTCATCTGTCTCCTTACGCACGGACTGCTGTAACCCTTTCACTCCAAAACACAGCACCCAGCCACGAGAACGAAGTTGGCGCCCGAGATAAGCGGCGTTTAAAAAGTGTGTAAATCACGACAAGATGTCCAAACCGTGAGCTCAGTGACGCTCGTTCTTACCTTTGTGTCTAATACTCCGTTTCCAGTCTTTAGCAGTCTCTCGTCCACTGACAAACTGGAACTCGTTCGGGGTGAGCCACTCACCCCGGTACTTAATTGAAGGTCCTTTGCTGCCTTGGCACAGTTTATTGATATAAAGCAAAGCCTTGTTTTCCCCGCACTCCACCTCGATGCACGGCTCCCCGTTGTCGAAGAAGGGCTGAAAGTCGGGGATGGAGGAGAACCTCTCCAGCATTAAGTCGTCCGTGTGATGGTGGAGATGCTGGTGATGCAGCGCCGCCGAGTCGTGGAGCCCCAAGTACGCGCGGTGATGGGCGAAAATGTGGTCGTAGGGCGGCGGATGAGGGGTCACCACGGGGATGGCGGCGGCATTTAAAGGGGCCAAGTATTCGGACTGGTTGAAGGCGGTCAATGCCATGTCGTCTCCATCCAGCCTCTCCTTTTTGATGGCAGGCATGTTCGTGGGAGCCGAGCGCCGATAACAAGTGAAAACCTGCTCGCTCGATCCAACTTGAGCGTCCTCTCCGTCCGTGAGCTGGGCTGAGCCAGACTTGGAGACGCGCCGCTTGGTTTTACGCAGAGCCCCCGTGTCGCTGTGAGACAGCGGTGTGCTGAAGTTGCCGGATAGATTCCCATTCAGTAGGTTCCAGCTCGCAGCGGCAGCAGCTCTCTCCGCCAGCCTCACAGATCCAACCTCCCACATTTAATCACACTCGCTCTGTTAATACCTGACAAGCTGGGAAGCTCTGAGCCGCGGACATGTCACCAGTGGGTGACAGTTACCGGCGTCTTTCTTATTTCTTTGTCCTTAGTGACATTTAAAGTGACATGCTTCAAAAAAAAAAAAAAAAAAAAAAAACATTCACTGATCAGTGACTCAATTTTAATCTGTTTTTGCTCGCTTTTTACAGCAACGCACATAAAACTCGGTTGTGGGGGAGCCTGCACGTGGCTAAGAAACAATATTACAGCCAATAAAGTTATTTCAAAAATAAAATGTAGACAAAAAAGATATATTCCCTCTGTTAATTACACTAATGTGGCATATGGCATAAATCAGACACGAGCTTAAAGATCCACAGCATTTGCTCAACATTAATACAGTCGAAAGTTTGTAAAGAGTTGTTTTTAACCCCTGCGTGGGTCGCTGAAGTCACGCTGAAGTTCACAGACCCAGACCAAACAAGATTTGCACTCTCCGCCGCTTCTCAACTTGGCCCATTTAAACAGCGGAGGCTCGGCGAGAACCCCGGCACAGGAGGGGGGACAGCGAGGGACGACCGTCACTGCCGGGGTTTACAGCCACCATGTCAGTCAGGAAGTGGACAGTGTGGATTCAACACACGAAGCAGCTCAATGTGAAACTTGTGATGATCAGAAAAAAAAGACCAAAGACTAGAGGACGACGATACTATAATATAATTCAGGGGAGATACTTTTTTTATGATTGTACCTCAATATGATTCAAGTCAATTGGATTATATGCTTTGCTTCTTTAATGTAGACCCAGTCAATTCAAATGGCCCATAACCAACGTATTGGTGGCCCAACATGTGGTTCCACCAACACTGAGCAATAACTAGAGAAACACTTTTCACTGTCCCTCAACCTACAGTGGTCTGAAGGATTTTTAAAGAGGACATAATATGCAAAATATTTTTTTTTAAATCATTTTAATACTTATATTTGGGACTCTGGAGGCCCTATGAGTAGGCAAAGTGTGAAAAAAGATGACTCACTCATGTTTTTGTGGTCCGCCTCAGTCTAAGTACAGAAGATAAAACATGCGATGTTGACTTCTGCACGCACTGTGACGTCACAATGAGACATTTCTGGAATTGTTGTCTTGAGGAGCTCCGCTTTGTCCCTAAAAAACCTGAGAGTGCAGGCGAGGCCAATAGTATCCTAAAGTGCAGCACAGAGTTCTACACAAACTTCCAGCCTCAGAGGATTTTACGTGTACACTGGATACATGTTATATATGACGGCAATGTGCCGGCTGGATGATGGATTTTCCAAATGCTAACTGCTGTTAGCTGCCGGAGCCTCAGTGACGCTGTAGTTTCCTGTGTCTCATTTTCATTTAAAGAGACAGGCACTCAAAAGCGAGCGTTCTGAACAGGGTTGTTTTGGCAGAGTGATTGAACTGCTGTGGTGCTTCATCCTTAAGGTATTTGGACCAAAGCATGTCACAGACATGTTCATTAGGACACCAGGGAACTAGGTTAACTTAGAGAAATAGGGTATAATATGAGTCCTTTAAAGGCACTGTGAGATGTCCTTGGGTCACATGACATAAGTTTATCTAATTTCAAAGACAAACAATTGCTTAAAATTGTGTACATTTTTGATTTCATGCACTTTGAGTTGCCCATGAGATGACACAACATGTTTAATTTTCATTTGAAATAGTTGCAGCTAATACTGGGCCCTTTTTTTCTAACGCACTTTGTAGTGTGAGAAGGACAGGTATGAGCAAAACAATTTTATTGCTATTTCTTTTATGATTTGATGATTTTTATTGGACTTTTTGATGTACTATCATCACCTGCTGCAGCAACTGGCTGTAGAAAATGCTAGATTTCTTGGTTTGAAAATGTGGCCCAACTGAGTTTGTAATTGAATAGTCCTGAAGTAGTCATTCACTACAATTACTTCCATTACAAATTCATAATAAGTGAAATCAACCACTGCTTACCTTCAAATCGATATTTAATAAAGGACCATGTGGTGTCCTTTGTTTTCTTTTTCATTTTGTGACAAAAATAACGCAGGATCACAGTTACCTCAATCATTTCAGCGTGTGTTTGGACATAATGAGACAAAAAACTTGACGCCTATTGTGTCAAAGGGAAGTCTGACTAAATAATACAGGATTATTTTACAAGAATGTGAAACAACGCAGGGAGATTTCTGAATCAAGTGAAGCACATTAATTCCATAGTTTGCAATGTAAACAAATGTCTTTTAGATACAAACCATTGTCAAAGAAGGTCACAAAATGCTCATTAAGCCTATGAGCTCCACATGACCCTCTCCCTATCGTGGTGTTAAGACCTCCTGTTGCCCTATGACATTCCCATGCTGCACCCAAGAAGGGATTTGTTTTATGTCAAGACAAACAAGGATGACACCAACACTGCAGTACATTGGAGTATGACTGAAAACACAGAGCAGCGTCCACAACACTTTTCAGAAGAGAATTCTACCTCTCAAAAAACCCCAGTCATACAACAGTTTGACAGGATAAATACTTCTTGCCTTCTGCCATATCTGAACACAGCCTTAGATTAAAGCTTTGACCTTTTAGGCAAACAGATTGTACATGAGGAATTTATGATTAAATGGCTTACACTAGACCTTCATTCTTGAAATATCAAGGCTTAGCCCGGATGGCACACGTCACTCCGTGATCTACCCATGACGTCTGACGGCAGGTCATGTCTAAATTAAACCATCTCTTTCTTATACTCCACCTACGGGGACAACAGCTTGCCCTGACTCAACCCATAGAAACTATACCCACTGTAATTACGTAGGTGAGAAAACTGCTCACACGTGTGAACATATCAGTCAGTGTTAACCCCCCACTCACTCTGTTTTACAGAATAAGGATTTTTTGTGTGTGTGTGTGTGTGTTATTGACCAATAATTCCATTATAACCAAGTGAACCGTGAGAATATGACACTTCACAAATAAATATGTCAACATAATGGGTTTGGCCTTGACCAATCACAGAGCAGTTCAAGAGAAAGGCAGCCTATTGGCTGTTCCACTACAACTACTCCACATACAGGTATTTTCCAGTACAGGACCGACTCTCCATCACAGGTAACAGCTTCCTACTCTGCAAATAAACCTAAAAGAAAGGAAGGTGTCAAAAAAACGTCAGAAAAGCCGTTGATAATCTAGTATATTTAGGCTGAATCCCAATTCCACCCCTGAGCCCTCCCCCTTCCCCCTACCCCTTGTTTTTGCGCGTTCATGTGAGGGGTAGGGCTGTCAGTGAAGTTTGAAAGCCGGCCGTTAAAGACTCGCACAAATGTATTTTCAGTATTTTAATTTTGACAGTCATGTGTAATGATTGTATTGCGGTCTTCTTCAATTGTCAACGGTGTTTCTGAATCTAAGGGGTGGAATTGGGATTCAGCCTTAAGCTACCACAGAGTGGTCCTATCGCATTAACTTGTTTTTATGGTCTAAAACCTCCTACTTGCTGTAAATGAGCCGATAGAAATCTCTCACTGAAGACTGTGTTGTGATTGGCCAGCCAGCAAGCGCTTTTCCAACTGTTTTGTGATTGGCCAATATCTGGAAAAGACGTAATCAGCACACCCGCTCTCAGAAGCGCAGCTCCCCCCTCTGGAATGGCGAATGCACTGCTCATCATTAGCAAAACATTGTTTTAACAATGTTTAAAAATAGCTTCGTCACGACTCTCCGCCGCAGTCCCTTTATGACTTTAACCCAGAGTCAGACCCAGAGTCAGAAGACACTGTTTCGAACCTTCAGGGCTTCATAAACAAGGTAATGGCGCAGATACACACCAAAAAAACAGCGTTAATTCGGTACTTCCGTTCTATGGGAGCTTTAAGTGGTAATGCATATACTGTATGTGGTAGTATATGCGTGTGAGCATCAGCTTTAGACTCTTGTGACAGGTGAATGAGTCGTAAATGTTGAGATCTTTTATTACGTCGTTTGTTTATTTCCAACATGTACATAAACACAACGTGTATCAGGTGTATTTTTTCACGTCATGTGTATATAGTATACATAATATATGGTGCTGCGAGCTTGTTCCATCAGTTGTAGTAAAATCTCCAAACTGCGAGCCACATCTTCTGTGAGCGTTCTCTCTCCACTCTGTCTGTGCAGCTTGTTCCCCTGAGCTCCTGGAGCTGGTGAGCAGGATCACATCTGACCCCCATCAGTGGAGAACCACCCAGGTGGATCCACCACCGACACATGGAATAGCCATTTCAGCAGCAGAGGTGGGGTCCAAAGCTCTGTGTGTTAGGGGCCTATAAATCAGGCCAAACTGACTCCGACACACACACAGAAAAGAGGCACGCCACACCGCAGGCGGAAGTGGTGCACGGAAAGGCCAGAGACCGCAGCCTGGCCAGAGCTAGTATTATACCTACAGCTAAAAACCGGGCAAACACAGTAGACATTTACAAAAACATACGCCAGCTACGTCACCAGAGGTGATGACAGACAAGGAATCTTTTTTTCCTTTTGGAGCTGAGAAGTTGTGATGTCAGAAAAGGAAGTTAATGGAAACAGAAGTGTTTTGTATTAGGAGCGGACCAAAACGAATTTAAAATCACATTTTACAGAAATAAAAAAAGGGCTTGCCTGATATCGGAAAGGAAAAAAAAAGTCAACTAAATCATGTCATTTCCCCACATGTTGCACAGCGAGCTGCAGCACTGACATTAAGTCTTGAGCTGGTGACATTTATGGCATATGTTTACAAAACCGTTTCGAGGAAGTGGAACACGGCGTTTCAGAAGAGAAGCTTTTTGATTATCTCTTCATCAAACCAGATCTCACCACACAGAAATGTCTCGGTGGAAACGTTGTTGATGTGTGCGTGGGCACTGGAGACAGCACCGCTGGGAGAGCCCTGGTGAAACTGAAGTCATAAAGGGGACACCCGTGCCCACTCCTACGCCCACGCCGGTGCCTGATTGTGACTCACTCTTGGTGCTTCATCGCGGAGGGGTTCCCCAAACTTATACGGTGACAACACTTCAACTTTCACATTTCAAAGGTTAGTTTGTGCAAGCCAAGTCAAATTTTCCATCAGCCTTTGTGTCATTTTCATAGAAATGTGATGTGACAGTCAAATCCTGTTGTCTGACTTGTTACTACGACAATGTCGGTGTCTCTCAAACGCCATTTTTAAGAATCAGAGTGCACTCAAGAATAAAATAAAAAATATGGTATAGAAGATCAAAACACAGTATTAGTCACTGATATAATGTAATGTTTATAATTCATGTAGTATTTTATACGAAATATGACCCTTTAATTTCTATAATTAATAAATACAACTGAATAATAAATAGAATATGTGAGAATATGAATGTAATGTCTGTTCAGAAAAACATCTGAAGTGAACTGAAACAGAAACAGTTTCACATATAATTATACTGTGAAACAGAGTTTATGAGCACAATTATTCAGAGTTACATGATACACTGAACATTGGACTTGGAACAACTGGATTATTGCACCAAGTGTTTTAAGAAAATCCCCAATATCAGCATAGAACTATACAGCAGAGATTGTGCTTGTCAAGTCTTCTATTCTTCTCTTCATTGGATCCTGATAATCTACGTATAGATCTACCATGACTTTTAGTGATTTTTAATTTTAATTCAATTTTTTAGCTTTTGGTTTCACACACGCCAGATTGGTGAGTGTCAGATGCAGCTGATTGACTTGTTCTTGTACAGTATCAATAAGGTAAAGCTGTTACTCACCAGGGTACAGTGACCGACACTGGAGTCTCCTCTACTTGAGAGTTTCTTGCTCTATTAGGTCTAAAGCAGAGAGCAGAGGTCTCAAATTCGCGGGCCACATGCGGCTCTCCAATTGATTGAATTTTGAACTTAGTTATGCAACTTAAAGTTATTTCTGTATGTTTTTTTAAAAGAATAGATTAGTTTCACATCATAAATGTGTTTTTTATTAGTACCTATATATTGTTCCAATTCAAGATAGACAATTTTATCCAACTTTTTAAACTCAGATTCACTAATTTCATGACTGTACATCCATAAGAAGAAAAGCATATTTCTATCATCAATGAACAAAACAAAATGAAAAAATAACAATTCAAAATGTGTTCTCACTAGGGTTGTTTACCAAAAACCAATACTTTTTTGTACTTGGTACTGATTCTGGTTGAGACTACTGATTAGTTCACCTCAATGATTCAGCCAAAAGCATCCAGTTGCTAACGCTAACATAAACTTTGATGTTAGCTGATCTAATGTAGCTTACTAGGGCTGCAGCTATCAAATATTTGTGTAATTGTGTATTCTACCGATTATTCCTCGATTAATCGAGTAATATGATTTTCTTTTTTTTTTTTTATCAAAAAAAAACAATAGCAATTACAAAAATATTCGATAGCTGCAGCCCTTTTTGAGAGACAAGACCAAGACTGTGAGGGACTGAGACCAAGACCAAGACTAGAACACTTTAAATATAAATGGTTGAGCTTCACATAAAAAAAAATAAGGGCTTGGAGAGAACTCCTTCAAATGTTCACATCCATGGTCATAGTCAATTCATTCCACCATGTCTATTCAAGCTCATATTCCGTTCCAATTTCTCACAGAAAACCATTACAGAAGTCTGGGTACTGGCAGACTTCCTCATATATCTTCAAGCAAGTTTCCATAACAGTCTTTTTTCATTGTCTCTTTAGACCCAAACAAGATGGTGCCACCAACTGGACTGTAAAGTGTTGTGCTTTCATAGGACGCATGCGCTGTCAGAGCATACTGTCCATGTGGAATTAAAATGGAGATGTGCATGACCCCAGTGGACCTCTGCGTACACATGGACATGGAAAGTATGACCCAGGCCTAACAGTGCACTTCCTCCCCCACAAACTTCACTGGAAATGTGATGGTTGTATTATGAATCAGCATCATCGTGGACAAACGCTGGTGACCGCAGCTAATGGTTATTTTCTTAACCGATTCACATTGAACCAGAAGTCAGAAATGTCCATAACAATCGAGCTTCAAAGGTGAGCCGAACAAATGGGCTCTCTTAGAATAAAGACATTTTAATTACAATAATATAAATACTTTTTAATCATTAAGTCTCTGCCCAGATAATTGACTGAACTACCTCATTGGCGGTAGATAATGTGTTTTAATTACTCTATAATTTAAATAGGAAGAAGAACCTAAAATACTGTGTAAACAAAACAGTAGTTTATCCCTGGGTTGATGACATCAGTCCTGTGTTTGCAAACCATAAATGATGTTTAATGAAAATGTCGTGGACAGTTTCTTGGCCATGTTTACGAGGCTCAAATTCTGTCCTTCCTCAAAATGCAGTTCATGTTTGTTCTGCTCCTTCTTGCTGCTCATCGTCCGGCGGGAACCCCCCTAACGCGGCCCCCGCCTCTGCGCCGGTTGTTGGCAGCAGCCCCGGAGCCGCAGCGCTGCCGGCGGGGGAGAGAGGTAATAAATAACCCGGGGAGAGGAGCGGAGACCGCCGGGCGGTGCACAGTCTGACCTGACAAATACTCACTGGAAAACCATCAGAGAGCGGGAGCCCACCCCTAGCGCTTGGAGCCAGCCTTTTAGACATGAGCTGCAAAATATATAGGCCTGCCCCTGCTGGAAAAAAAAGAGAGAGGAAGACAGGCAGAAAGAAGCGTCTCCCTCTCTCCCCCCCCCATCCTCACCCAGACAGCGCCGGAGACAAGGCGAGAGTAATTAACTATTTAGAGCAGAGTCTGAATTTTGTGTAGGAAGCAAGGCCAGCATAAAAATATAAGACACAAAAAGCACCACGCTTTTGCTTGAGGTGTAAAGCCACATACTAAAAATATAACTTTTGAGTGGCCCAGAGCATCCAAACATGTTTTCCAAACATGGCCTTCTCTGTGACTGAATGAGAACCAGAAGACTGTACATTTTCTCATGTTGGTATTTATCCCTATGACGCACTGTCAACAGGTTTCACAGGTTTCTCTTTAGTCAACGCAAACTGTTGACACTGTGGATTATCCGATAATGGCATATTGTTTCTGCAATGACGCATTAGCTGGGTTTCCATCAGCCAGTTTGCAATCTGCATATTAAAAGAAGCATGAAGAAGAGAGACATAGATATTTGAAAAGTCACATTACGGTTTTTGACAATTGAGGGAGGTGGAAAATTTGGCACATTGTTAAAAAAAAACGTATTTCCAAATAAGTTAAATGGAGACATGTTCAGATGGTGTTTAGGGCTCCAGTGCATTTCACTGTGTTGGAATGGTAGCACAAACGTAGGCAAGTGGCGCTTTTCCACTACATAGTCCCAGCATGGCCTGCCTCGGCATGGCTCGACAAGGTTTAGCTTGTTTTCCATTACCGAAGTACCTCCTCAATGTGGGCGGAGCCATCATAACACAGCTGCATGAAAGTGCTGTGACTTCGTTTTACACGTGAGGCACACAAACTAGTGACTAGCGACTCGTAAAGCAGTTGTTTCCGGTGTAACCGAATAATTAGAATCAGTTAATTAAAAGGAATGGTTCACAGAATCGTTCAGTACTTCCTGCATCACTGGAGCACAGACTCTGTCCGACACAATCACTGAACTCAAATACAGCGGCAGGGTTTGTGATGCGGCTCGCGATCACAGGCTTTCAGCAGTGCTGTCGCTAAATACACCAGACTCGTCTGTTAAATACTGAGATTTTAGACATTTCCATGCTAAATGTTGAAGATTTACTTATGATTTCAGGTCTTTTTAATTGATCTACAGTTCAGCATTGTTCGGTTTGATTCTTGTCTTTGATCCTTGTCTTCTATACCATTCTTGAGGACGTCTTGCTCAAGCCTTTTCCAGTGTAGAAACTGTACACTCTTAGAAATAAGGGTTCCAAAAGGGTCCTTCTACAAGGGCTGAGGTTCTACCTGGAAAAGAACTTAAAATAACCTACCTTTGCTTCTGAAAAACACTTTCCAGAAGAAAAGGTTTTTCAAGGGTTCTTGGTGACACTAATGGTTCCAGTAAGAACCATTTTGATCCAGAGAAAAGCAAAAAAAAAAAACATGTTGTGTCATGTGGGGACTATGGTGTAGTGGAAAAGCACATTTTGGTTTACCTGTGGGTCATATGCAGGAATTACGACCCATAGATATGTTGTTTAAAATAGGCACAGTTAACATGACAGCGGTGACAAAATTTCAGTCTCCTCTGCTTTTTCAGTTTTTTTGCTTGTCAAAGACAACTTCTTACCCTGCTTCAAAAAACAGAAGAGTCCTGTTGACCGATATATTGGACCCCAAGCCAGAAGCTATTTGAAAAGCCCTCAGCAAGCCTGGAAGAAATTTCAGGCTTAAATTTAGGGATGGGCGTTCAATGCAAAAACACTATTCAAAAGTTTGCATCTTATAATCGTCGAAAAATCCGTTCCTGAGCCTGAGCCAGTGGTTTATTTCAACAGGACAGGCCGAGGCAACGCTGCTGTGTCTCAGGCACTATGAGCAGCAGCGCCCTGGGGCTGTTCACCTCCGACATCGGCGCTGCCAAACTAAGAATACGTAACTTGGTACATAAATCACTTTTTTTTTATTCTAAATGTCTAATTTATCGCATCAAATGTTTTTAAAACTGCGTTCCGTGACAGCTACCGCTGCTTCAGAGGAACCGCTGCTCTGTACCAAGCACTGTGAACGCTGTGCGTCTGCATTAGAGGAGCTGTTCACTTCCGATATCGCCGCTGCCAATCAATAAAAAAAAAGTCAGATCTTGAAACATAAACCACACTTGTGTCATAGTCGGAGAATTTCACTCTTTGTGTGGGGTGGAGCAGGCAGCAGCTCACACAAACACTGCAGCGCGAGCGATGACAGCGTTAGCACAGTGCTAACAGACACAGAGCTGCTCAGAACTGTGTATGATAAGTTTGTTCGTAAGCATGGTTCAGCTCACGTTGACAGTGGTTCCACTATGCAACGTGTTTGCATTTGAGTGCAGATATTCAAATAATTTGTCAGATGTCGCGATAAAGAGTTCAAGACTTTGTTTGCGCAGTTAGCTTCCTCATTAAGCGCGTCTATCCATCACTGATGGTTTGCATTGTCCTTGTATACAAGGCTGTGTTTATGTTGTTGTTGTTATTTCACTAGATTGTATTCGTTTGGTTTGTGAACAAACAATTATTGTGTGTACACTATTACTATTATAGCATTATGCACTTAGTCGTTGTCGTTGTTGTTGTTGATATGGCAGCACACAGAGGGGGAGGTGCAGGACTGTGATTGGTTAGCATTGGGATCTTGATGTGGACACGGGAGACGCATGTTAATACCAGGTGTAAACGCATGTTGTGAAGCGCTATCCGATCTCCATCTGATCAGAGAAAAACGCATTCGAATGCCAGGTGTAAAGGTGGCCAGTAATGGGTCTAATAATGTGGACCATGATGAAATGTCATGCTGATAACCGATCACATTCAACTGGAAATCACATTGCTTCTTAGCCAGTGCAATACATCTTATTCTCCTATGGTTTTTGTACAATTTCTCTTTGCCGTGCCGTCCCAGAATGAAAGGTAGAAGAAGCAAGACAACACGTTTGCTTCAGGTCAACCTTCTGTTGTTGCTGTTCACACTCATTAAGTTTATTTGCTCCTTTAAAGATGATGCTACCTTTGCTGACTCACTCTCATTCTAGCTTAACTTCTCAGGGGTCCTGGAGGGAGTTTAGCTCCCCTAAGCTGGAATTTGAGGAATTTAATATCAGAAAATGTTTCAGGGGATACAGTCTCTGGCCTTTGAGTGTGCAATACCAGCAGACACGGAGAAACATCACACATTAGAGGGGGGAAAATGTGGATCAGAGTGCTGAATTTCTGACAAGAGTCTTTGGCATTTCAATAAGCTCCATCTGGTGATAGTGCTAAACAGCACATGGTATTTCAAAACTTTTCATTCGCAGTATGTGTCTCTAATTGCCCACCAGGCAGTGTTTGGGCCACTGTTTATGGTCTCTAAACACCCCCCCCCCTCCATTCAATAAGGTTTAAGTTAAATTTCCCCATTGATTTAAGTTTTTTAACAGTGTAAGCACACAGAGACCTATGTGCTATTTTTACGGTTTAACCCAGGCCACAAGCTAAATCTTTACACAAACACTGACCCAAAAATCCCCTAAAACTCTTTTAACACTGAACAAGTATAGGAGCACAGCGCGGCAGCTCCAGAATTTTAGAGTTGGCAAACAGGCAGAGTAACATTAGACCCTGGAGGGGGTGGGGGGTGGTGGCGGGGATTGTGCTGTCGTGCCGGCGCCCTTGGCCTCCCCTGGCTGATCTGGGGGGTCAGGCGGCTGTCTGTGATCCCAAGCAGCGGCTCTTCCACATGGGATTTATTTTCTTGCTGGATGGGCAGGCAGGCGGCCCAAGAGGATTCTCATTTTAGACCAGCGTCTGTAGCTGTCAACGCCAGCCGACAGAGGCGAGCGGACACCCGACCCCGAGTATCCTCCCTCAACACTCCCCTTTGCACTCCCTCCCCTCCTCCTCCTTCTATTCCCTGTTCACACACAAACTCACAGCACATATACACACACATGCACACACAGAAAAAAAAAAAACACTTCACAGCCTCTCAGTTTGTCTACATGAATCTTTCAGTCACTACAATAAGGCAGGAAATTATAAAATTAAAAATTCAACGTGTATTTTTCCGTTTTTGAGTTTAAATACGTTTTTGAATTTACCTTTGATATACATGGAGAAATCTCTGTGGTGAACTCAAAGCTTCAACAAGCAATGAGCCAGGTCTATCTCGCAAAAAATGCACAGCGTCTCCCCTTCCTCCCCAGCGCCGTTAATAATTTGTGCAGTAAAAGATAGCGTGCCTCTCCGAGTTTGTGGGAGTTATTGGCACAGTATTCCCCACCATATTTGTGCGAGGCAGTGATAGGAACATAAATTATTTCTTATCTCTTCCGCAATCCATTTTTCAAAGGGCTCACTCTGTGTTTGAAGGGTAGCAGCGCCAACTGCCAAAGCCCAGATAGTAGGCTACATTAGCCTTCAAGAGATTCAACTTGGTGATTTCAAACAATGCAATAAAAAGAGAAATAGCTGATATGAGCAGTGCCATATATGACCATATTTTAATACCAAATTAGGCAACTAAAGATCAAAATAATGGGCAAAATTACGACTACAAAGACGAACGTTGTGAGCTTGTTAAGTTAATGCACAGCAGTATAATGTGGTGATGGTAAGGACTTGGAGGTTCAAGGTTTAATAGATCTGCTCGGACACATTGTTGACCATATTGGAAATAGTAAAGCTGTGTTTCCCATCATGGTACAATCCGGTTTAGTAAAGTACAGTGCGGTTTGGAATGGTGAATCCCATGGTCAGGGCTGTGCTCGATGGCTGCGTCAGCAAGATACGTAGCTTGACAAAGAACGCGACACCACAGACAACAACGGAGCAGCTCGTTTTTTTTTTATTTGTCTCAACAACACGTCAAGCTTTGTATGAGAATAGACGGCAGGCGTTGAAGACACACCGTTCGCAAAGGAGTGGCTCTTTTCTGTCATATAATCAGCTGACTGTGGTGGGTGTAGCTACATCTGTACCGTACCATTACTCTGGCACCCCAAGGGAATGATTCCCGAAAAATGGAATGATTGGGGCCAGTTAATTTGGTGCTATTCCTAATGGAAACACAAAACAAAATGTACCATATCGAACTGTTCCACTCGGTGGAAACACGCCATTTAGATTATATCATATTTCCAAGTGTTGGTATCCACCAATCTGCAATGAAACTGTGAATAGACAAACTTTTCACAGTTTCTCTTGTAGAAATCTTCAGTCTTCTAAAATGTGCAGAAAATACTTGTGAATCACATCAGCCACTTAAGGCCACTTTGGTTTCTTAGCAGAAGTCACTGGTTTGTCTGTCTGTTCAACATAAAAAATAAAAAAAAAACAGGAAAAAGTTTGAGCAAAATTAAAAAGTCAAATAATTACTTGGTTCGACAGGCCACGTGAACACTGTTCGCAAACGGAAACTCAACACAAACTGTGCCAGTTATCAGTCAGCAATTTGGATTTATTCTAAGTTTCAGGATGATCTGCACGGGCAAAAATGACAAATGATAAATATCAAACCCCTCCTGTGCAAAGCATGAATGTCTTCTTGTAAAGAATAAACCCTGGCTCTCCCAGCTACTATTGATTTTTTTTTTTCCCTGTGTGATGTGAAACCAGCAATCAGCACTGCGGTTCGAAATAGCCCTGAAACTGGAGCCGAGACGTCGATGAGTCGCCAACACATTTCAATTAGTGAGCCGCCCTGGCCGATCTCTCCCCCGGGGCACAAAGCACAGAGGGTCGGGCACACCCAGCCCAAGTCCACATATGGTCCTGTGTTGGCTCAAATTAATCAGATAAGAGTTTAAGGGATAAATGATATGGACTACAGCCAAATATTTGTCTATTTCCAGATCTTTCTCTCAAGTACAAAACACAAACTTATGTATTTTCCAGTCGAACCAACCCTCGGCCTCTGAGGGCTTCCAAACAGCGTGGTTTGTTTGACATGGTTTGTTTTCTGGTAGAAAGATGCAGATGAAGCAGCAAGACAAGAGTTTACTTCTGCAATGTGAGTCAGTATGGTGCTCACGTTTCACGTTTTTGAAAAAGGTCTGTCAACTGTTTAACTTGTATTTATTTTAACAGTGCATCTAGAATGGGTTTTCATTTATAGTGCGCCCATGGCTGTAGTATCTGATGCCTGCAGGACCCGTGATTATTCACAACTTAATGTTCTGTGCTGTGGACTTTCACTGTCAGCTACTTTCAAAACTGTTCTTTTTATGTGGAACTGTATGTGAAGGTGCTGCGTTTAGCTTTGTTTTTTTAAAGATTACGGGCATGTTGTCCCATCAAATTACCTGTTGCTTTAAAACGTTAAAGTTTGTAACTTGGAAAATGTAAAGACGCTTTGCGGAAGAATTAAAAAAAAAAACACTCAAAGTGAATTTTAGGGGGAAAAAAATCTATAATTTTTGCTATTATATTACACATCTGAATCTGAATATTTTTCTGAAAGATACCATTGATGTTAAACTGTCAGAAAATCAATGTTGTGAACAGCAACATCAAATCTGTGGGACTGTTTCAAAGTATCTAAGACTGAGTGTTATCATAACATATTTTTTTTTTTTTTTTTTTTGCCATGATCCAATGACTGTGTTGGTCTATTCCTTTATGCAGGGTTCATGTTCAGGTGCCTCTGCTTATTAGAGAACTAAAGCAACCAAGGTTTAATGTTTGAACTAGTATGTAACATATTCTAATGATACCCCGAAAGTTAGCAAAATAACTGATGAAAATCATTCAATCATTCATGAGCATGTTTCATTCTCTGACAGCTCTCATCAACAACAGCACACTGGTGCCGATAATGTGTGCAAGAATGTGTTTGTGTGTGTTGTAGTCAGGGGCCAGGGTTAGGGTTATGATGGAGCCACAGGGCCACGGCAACAACTCACCACCCCCTCTCCCTGCCCCTCGTACCCCTCTGGCCTTTTGCTCCTCGCCTGGCTGGCAGCCCTGCATCAGGCAGACACACCACAGGCTCTGTACCCCCCCCCCCCCCCCCCCCAACAACAACCCCTAACACACACACACACGCACACTTGCTCCACCACCCCCCGCTCTGAGGCGATCGATGCAGCTCTTCGCCTTTCATCTGACCAGAGCTTTGGAGGAGCCGCACTTCCTGAAGAAAACCCAATACAGCTCTCACTCTCATAGCAGTTTTCTGAGTGTGTATTTGTGTGTGTGTGTGTGTGTGTGTGTGTATGCACTGATGCTTGTCTACATGTCAATGCGTAGGTGTGTGAGGCAAAGGACACACGTCATGTGAATTGGAAAATGATGAGGTCAATTAAGAGAAAGGCAAAAGCAAGATATATATATTTTTTTATGATTGAATGATGTCTATGAAAGACATAAGACATATCACTAACCAAAGTTGTATCCCTAACCTTAACCAAAACATGTCTAACCCTAACTTTAACCTAACCACAATTCAAATCTTGGTCCTAAATTTATCCAATTCCTCAGAAATGAGTTTCTGCCTCATTAGGATCACATTTTTTTTGACGTCTGGTCCTGAAAAGGTCAGTGTTAATGCCATGTCCTAAAGAGGTAACAAATACATGTTCACACACACACACACACACACACGCACACACACACACACACACACACACACACACACACACACACACACACACACACACACACACACACACACACACACAGACTGCTGGTCCCAGCATAACTGAATGATGAATACGTTACAGCTTCAGTGGCTAAGGCGAGTTCTACCTAGGCTGACTGAAGTCTGTTAGAAAGAAGTTTTAGTTTTAGTGGAAGGTCCTCATAAATACTTCAAAAGTAGGGGAGGCAACACTCATTTCTCTCCCTCAATTTCTCTTCTACTTATCTGACAGCTCCCTGCGTTGTTTGAGCACTGGGTTTCAGCTCTGCCTCCTTCTCTTCTCTGTGATTCCTGTGTTGCATCTACACAGAGAATCCTAACTTCCTGTGTGGAAAAGGGAGACACTGTTGGCTGAGTCTCCTCACTCATCATCCAGGTGTTAAATAAGAAACATCACCCAGGTCACGCAGGGGTCAAGTGAAAACACCACCTTTCAGGACAAAGACATTCCAGGTACTGTTATATAAAAATATCCCTATGAACATGTAATCTCATGACATAAACTAAACTGAACTTGTGCTCAGGTCAGGGTTTGTGTGTATAAGGAGGAGACAATAAATACACATTGCTTGCTGATGCACTGCCTCCACTATGTTATAGTGCTCATATTTAACTGCACTTGTCTCGTAAACAGTATAAATTCACACTGTTTAGTTTATTTTAGTACTTCAGGACATTGTTTGCCTTTAAAGATGTGCATTTTTATTCTTTTGTGGCAAGTGTAAAAGACTTTACAATGTGTATAATTATAGAGAGCAGATAAGTTTATTGGGAAAGACAATAGTAGAATACACACATCTGTGTGCCAGCAAAGCCAACTATTGTGTCAGAAAAGTGACTGGGAAAAATTCAAACTTACCAGACAATGCCTAAGTTGTACTTTTTAAGTAAATGTAAACAATAATGTAAAAATTAAAAGGATACAAAAATAACATAAAAGTATTGCTTGTTGTGAAAAAAGTAACAAGCTATATGTTGAAATACACAATGCAGGGGTCTTTGTTTTGATGCACTAAGAAAATATAACACATTCATAGTGGTTAGGGCTTCGAGCTTGCGACAGCAAGGTAGCCGGTTCGATCCCCGACCAGTCCGCGGCTGAAGTGCCCCTGAGCAAGGCACCTAACCCCCTCACTGCTCCCCGAGCGCCGCTGAATGCAGGCAGCTCACTGCTCCGGGTTAGTTTGTACTTCACCTCACTGTGTGCTGTGTGTGTGTTCACTAATTCACGGTTGCAGTACTTGGAATTTCCCCACTGCGGGACTAATAAGGGAATCTTAAGTGAAAAGACTTTTCAAGTTCCGTGTTCTTTATTTTATGTATGTAGAATGAAAGATACTCCAAAATGAATAAACAAGTAATATAAATTTACAAAAAGCCCCTTAAATGCCATACAATAATAATATTATATAGTATAATATATTTATAAATAATATAATCAAATTTGTGAGGATGCATGGATGAAAAATAAACAGTTTGGTTTGAAAATAAATTAAGAGATTTGAATTTATAAAAATGGAACTCATTTAGAAAATGATAGTGTGCCACTATAACCCAAAATACAACTACAATATCTTCACAGACAAGAAGAACTGCTGTCACCCCGCCCCCAGAGCCCTGATCTGGACATCGAGTCAAACTGAGATGACACAAAGAGACCAAAAACACTTAAATCCACAGGAGAATTGTGGCAAGAACCCCAAAATGCCTCCTGCCAAGTACCTGAAACAACCGAGTGTGTCAAGGAGAACTAGTGCCCTTGTAAAGTTTCTGTCTTTAAGCATCTGTGGGTGTTGTTGTTGTGCCGGGTTCTGCTGGTTTCACGATAAAAAGCCTTGTTAAAAAGGAAAATGGATTCAGGGAATCAAATCACTAGAGTGCACAACATCTGGGTCAAAAATGATTTATTCATGACTTAACTTACTCTCCTTCATAAAGGAAGTTTTGCAACACAACATGCAAACCTTCATTACTCAGATTACAGATTTTTCCTTTACAGTGAGTTAGCCATTAATATATGGTTCATAGTCTAGATCCTTTTCTGCCATGTTTGAGAACAGCGATTTCCTTTTGCTCGGGTACAAAGCACTAGTAACGAGTTGCATAATTGGACCACCAGAAACCATGGACACATTTGTGGAGCTGGACTCCACATGCCAAGGCTGGCATGAACTTGTTTGAAAGAAAACTGCTGACCTGAAGCATACAAGGCCCCAATGCCTCCTGATGTGCTCTAGCATCCACATCATGCAGCCCATAGCTCATTAATGTTTACCCCACAACTGGTCTCACTCAGCCCAGTTACTTCCACTGACGAAGTAATGGTAAATAATTAATAAAATACTGTCCTTGGCTTTGGATTATACAAATATAAAACATAAAAAAATAGAAACGATTACATCCTGGCAGTCACTGCAATTAACAACAAAAGAGAATCCAGTTTAACACGATCCCAATTAAGTTAATTTAAAGAATTACAAATTACAATTACAAAAAACATATGGATACAACAAAGCATGGGTTAAATTTCCATTTATTCAGCATAAATACAAAGCTAACAATGAAGTCACTCCCGTGTGTAAAAGTCAAGGTAATGGTAGGTTTCACATGTTGGTGATATGGCATGTATTTATTAAATAAAGTAAAAAAAAAAAAAAAAGTCAGAGCAGAATTTTTCCTTCCATTTCACTATAAAAAGGCGAGTGTCTTTATACAGATGCATGCAGATGCACATGCTTGCAAACCAGCCACCCATCAAAGGAGCTCCAGTGTGGATGCTGTCTGCACAGATGTTTAGTCTTTCCAGAGCAGCACACTGTCTTCTGTTTTTAGTGGCTCTCCAAAATCTACAGAGGCACACGACTGCCCAGGTCACTGCTCGCCCTCAAAACCTGCCCCACACCGAGTGTGAGGAAGAACGTCATGAAGGGTGAAAAGAACAGGTTGGGGGACAGAGGTTGGAATCGAGGGAACTGCTGCCAGATCGACAGGGCTGCGGACAGGGCCGCATAAACAAAGCTGAATGTGGCCACCGTGGACTGTTACATTCTCCCAGTGGAAACGTCTGGCCCTCTATGACTCAGCCTCTGACACATTGCAGGCGGATTGGAGAGACACTGCTCTGTCCCAAACAGTTTCCAGACTATCCAAAACTGGCCCGTTAATCGCAGCCTGATGGTAACCAAATGTCAATGGACAGATGAGTCTTTTGGCGGATGTAACGTAATTTACCCGTCTAGAAGTAAAGAAAAAAAAATGAAACTTGTATTAATCGCCATAGCACATGACCAGAATGTCCTATAGTTATTTACTATGACCATAAGTCTGAGGATAGCACGCAACTTATCTATGTGTGAGTGTGTCCACCAGCATGTGGCTGTTGCGAGTGATCCTGCATTCCTCTGGATCAAATTCAAGAAATCAAATTATACTCAACTGAGCATTCTTTAGGACATTTTTGAATGAATCCACATCTTTTGATCGTCTTTTTTTTCTGCATATTACTCACAATAAAGTGCCAATTAAATGTCCCTGCATTGAGTGACATGCAAACCTGCTCCCTGGTCAGTGTGCCTGAAAACAAGCCCATAAATTAGGTTTTAGACGAGCAGAGACGCAGCAGGTCAGCGACGCAGCTGTCGCGCAGTGCACACGCATCAAGCATGACCCAAGTATAAGAACACTGAGCAGAAGAAACACACGCATCTTGCGCACGTTGAGGAGTCCAAACCCACCAATCTGTCTTTGTAACCACCAAACCCCTCCTGACTGTCACAGTCAAGCAGGTAGCTCCACAGTCATTAGCCCAATTAGCTAACTGGGACATGCACAGACATGTGTGTGAGTATGAATTTGAGAAGGTACAATCGGCCTATGAATGCATGAAAAAAAAAATGTTGTTGATTCTGCGTATTACATCTAATACCTGTATGCTGGACTGTCTAATCCACTTTTATTTGTTTATCGGTTGTGAAAATTAGACATTTCTTAAATGCATTACTTCCACGGATCTCAAACTGTGGTACGTGTTCCACCAGTGGTATGCGACCTTCCTCTGGTGGTACTCGAAAGATCAAAAACACTTTTCTAACCCTGAGGAATTTTGACCAGATTGTGTAGAAATTGAAATTAATAACAAAATAAATAAATAAATAAAATAATAATTCCCTAATCTCTCGTTCCATCTTAATCTTATTTCGCTATCATGGTGTCTGTAGTATGTGAGCAAATTCTCTTATTGGGAATAAATCTGCTTCATGTGAAAAGACCGTAGCTGACCGTTTGCTCGACCCATTTATTCCTCTGTATTTTAACATTAGAGATAATGGTGTTACTATACTATAAGAGTTCAATATTATTCTCAGGTGGTGCTTGGTATAAAAAGTTTGAGAACCACTGCATTAGCTTATTAAAAAGGAAACTATAATGAAGAACCTTTTTCAAAGCTAGAAGCAAAAGTAGCCATGGATGAGAGGAATCCAGCACCCAGCATGAGAGGAATCCAGCACCCAGCAGAGTATTCCCTACTCTTCTCTCTCTGGGAATTAGTCTCCACATTGTGATCCAATAATGTTCTCCCATGAGACTGCAGATAGCATCCCATTCCCACTGCAGGAGAACATCATCATCCTCTTGCATACATGCACAGAGGAATACCAAGTTTCATTACAAACTCTCATCAGGACACTCTTAAATAACACCAAAACAATGCAGGCTACTCCTTCACACCACTTACAGCATTGAATATGCAAACGCTCAAACAAGAGCATAGAGTAATGACGGTTGCCTTCCATACTCCCCGATTTCCCTCAAAGCATTTGAAATTGTGTTTATGATTTCCAGTGCTTTGTGACAGACAACAAGCGTTCATCCTCGCATTTTATTGAGCGACGTGGGTGCAACAAACAACAGGAACAAAGCATAGTTTTTCAATTGTCTGTGACAGTGTGGGCTGCTGAACACAGAGGCCTTCGCCCCAACTATTGGGACTGTGTTTGTTAAACGAGCCAGAGCAGCACCACAGAGCCCACAAGGCTCCGTGATCTCTGATACAACCGGGGGCTTTTCTCTGCCTGCACACTCCCTCCACACCACCTTGCCTCCTTCCCCCATCCTTCCCCTCCGTCAGGAATCTATATTTCATAAGCGAGCTGTGGAGCTCCAGTGCCCAATTATCAGCAGATAAGGCGCAGGAAGCCCTGGAGCGCCGGCACGGCTATTTAGACGAGGAGGGGGAAGGAGCTGGAGAACGAAAGGCAGGCAAGCAAGCAGGCAGGGACCCAACCCCCCAGGGGCACTTCGCCCTCACCACTATTTTTTTTTCCTTCCTTTTTTTTTTCTTTTCTCTCCCGCGCTGACAGCACTCCCCCCCCCTCCTCCCCATCATACCTTAGCGGCAGAGTTCAATTAGTGCCAGTGGCGGCTAGCACCCGCAGCCCCGCTCAGCCCAGGAGCTGGAGCCTCTATCAGCGCACACCAACAACACGCAAGGATGAGTCCAACTAGCAAACTAACGTCAAGGCAAGTTGTGTGCTGGTCTCACACACACAGGCGCCCCACACACACAATCACTGTTAGAATCTCAGCCGTGAGCGCAACGTAGTCATACACATAAAATTTGAAGTAAAAACTGAGGTAATTTCTTTTTTTTCCTTGTAAACGATAATATCTCCATTGTTGCAGTTTAGCATCACGTTGGAACTTAGAATGCGTCATGACATGACGTGTCTTGACGAAAGCTCGAGATCATTCTTTGAACTATACTGTGAACAACTGTAAAAAAATAACCAGCAACAGGAGCAAGTTTTTTTTTTTCTGTTATTTCACCATTTCTCAGACTCGTAGCTGCCTCTTCAGATTCACACTTTTAAGTCATGACTTTTCACACTTCCACAGCCTCAGACCTTTATCAGCAAGGGGGTAAAAGTCAATCCCCCCCCCCCCCCCCCAAAAAAAATCTAACCACCAATGCTGAGCAAGGTCGACCGGGGGTCAGGTACAGCTCACGGATACGAGTCGGATATCGATTTGCTGGGACAGGCCACGAGCAGGCGAGCATGAACACACATTTTCTTTAACCTCCTCTTTTTCTCCCATTCTCTGCAGTCACAGGGCAGGCGTCAGCCAATAGATCAGCCAGAGGCAGGAAACGGCCTGGGTCAGAGGGGATAGTGTGTTTGTGCGTGTGTGTGTGTGTGTGTGTGTGTGTGTGTGTGTGTGTGTGTTGATGATAAGACTAACAGCCTGCTGAAAGCCCCTCTCATTCAGAGCTGTTCGAGACCACCAGGATGTGCAAATTCACCCCCAAGCAGCAAAGCAAATAGCTTCGACCAGCCATCGGTGGAGTATTTACAGTATCTTACTATTGATGGACACACGTCCACAAACACGAGCCCACTCTCCACACAACTGTGTCAATATTTATGAGCGTCTTGCCCCGTTTATAATTGCTGGCCTGTCACAGAGTTGCACTCAAACCTCAGTTTATCAGTGAAAAGTTGATTTATTATAGAACAGGAGGATGAGTAAGTGTGTAATGTTGTTGTTGTCCAGTGGCCTGTATTAGGAAATCCACCAATGGTGGGGAAAATGGGGTAAGATGGAGTTGAGGCGTCAGCAGCCACAGGCAGACTGGAGGCTCAGCTGGCATCGTGCACATGCAGCATCAGCAGTGCATGGGTCGCCATGTGTGAGCACGTGCCATGCACAATTGCTGTGCATGAGTGAATAAGTCAAGAGCTTATCTCAGAGGATGCGCATGTGTGCTTAAACGCACATGTGTGCGAGGGTGTGTGTCTCGCTGTACTGTATATGTAAGAGAAAGTCAAGGGGGCAGTGAAGCGGAGGAGGCCAGGCGATGCTTCCAGGCATAGAAAGCAGGCCAACTCCATCACCCACTCTGGAGAGCTTCAAAGAAAATGGTGTAGTAAAAGTAGAAGCTGGGTTGTATAAAGTTGCGTGAGATGAGCAGTGAGTTATTTTATAAACAATGATTTTATCATTTTTTTTTTTTGGCGGGGGGGGGGGTATTTTTTGAATGATACACGTCATAGTTTCTATTGTCTGGTGCATTTGGTTTTGATATAAGAATGGGAGTCCAACCATTTCTGTCTAATCAGAATGTGCATGAGAGAAAAATAAAATTCAAGAAAACCGTTTCAGAAGCCTCTGCTTTCAAACTACGGACAAAACATGCCGTTTTGTTAGAAGGAGAGAAGGCAAAACCAAAAACAACAGAGGATTCATATAAACAGGCAGACAGAGAAGACAGCAAGACAGTCAGGGGGAAGTTAACTTCCCCCGCTGACGCTCTTGTTCCACGGTGAGAATCCCCCGGCCGGTAGCCTCAGACATCTGGTTCCAGTTAGCTCTCAGCGCTTTGACGCGTTTCCTGTGCTGCTGCTCCACGCAGCCATGGCCACAGTGCAGCCCTCCCAACCCCATGACAGCCAAATGCTCTGGAGATAATACACTGCAACTCGCACACACACGCACAGTCAACCACATGTCTACTAAATGTTGAAACAGGCCAGAGGAGACGGAGGCTGAGTTCCAATATTTATTCATTCTACGATAAAGTTTAGTGTTGCTAAAAAAAAACCTCCAAGAGGCTTCATTTAGTGTGTTATAGATACGCAGAGAACAAAAGGTTCAGGGAGTGACTGACGCCAGAGTTAAACCAATGATCTGTGGATTTATGTGACATATTTATGTGACAGAGAAGGGTTTTACTTTGGCAGCAATCAAACACGAGCTTGACGATAAGAAGCCACAATGACTGCACATACAGTGTAAATCCCTCTATCTCCCAAAAAAATGAAATTAAAACACAGAATATCCAACGAAGGAGAAACAGGTCGATCTCACACAGGAACGTCAGTGCACAGCAAAAAAAAATAAGAAAAACCAAGCACAGATTCAACCGCAATAGAAGAAAATCACTCAAAGAGGAGACGTAAACTGAGTGGAAAACTTTGTTATCAGTTATTAGACTACACAGACTTGTCATAGCAGGAAAAGCACAGGTGTTACTAATAACATCAACTATGGCTCCGGTCCATTAAATGAGCCAGAAAGACATGACAGCGAGCCAGCATACACATCGCCAGGACCCTGAAACTGCGTCAGCTAAATGGAATGCGGTCGTTATCAATGTTATTAATTACACCTGTGTTTCTCCTGCTATGACATGTTAAAATGTCTGCTGTGAAAAGCTCAACTGAATATTCTATCAATGCGGGCCAGTTTGTGAAGTGGATACTTCCTGCTTAAGTATGTTTTTAATCCTCAAAACTAGTTCAGAGTGTTCACCTTCTTTGATGCAGATGTTTTCTTATAACAAAGAAATTGCAGAAACTGAATAATGAAGAAAATAATTGACAAATTTATCAATTACGAATATGGTAGTTATTTGTAGCCCTAGTTGAACTTTCTGTTTGTTATTTATTTGGGCGACTGCATTTATATTCACACCAATCACAATTTTATTTATTTTTTATTCTTAAAGCCTTAAACCCAGCCCTTATTTTGTTTCTAAAATACTTTTATCCGGTGCATTAAAAATCCTCTTCACGTGTTGATAGCTGTCAACAAACAAAAAAACAGTTTAATTTAATTCAGACAGACTAGCTTGTTTTTGTTGGCAATAGCTGCCACTCACCAACCTGCCTACCTGTGGGGTTTATCATAATAATGTCAAGTGTTTTTACAGGCGATTTGGAGACAGTGACGTAATCGATGTATACAAAGCAGAGTGCAGAGCAGAGCTTTGACGAGAAGACAGTCGGAAGAGGGTGGGATGTGTCTGTTGTCGTGAAGCCCGCCATTGCAGGCTTTTCCAAACTTGTAATACTTGACGGGTGTCAGGAAATGGAAGAGGATTTCAACAGAAAAAAATGTTGCAGGCAAAAATATACGGACTACAGCTTTAAAGACTTCTGTGTATGTGTGGGTATGATGTGTGGGTATTATCTGATGACTATATCAGTGTAAAAATGGCACATCTCGAGTCTGAATTTCACCTACAGAGCCACAGTCTATTAGCAGCGTTTTGATTCGTTACAGTACACGTTGTGACGAAATACTCCGCTGTTATCTTTGCCCACATTTATTAATCATTTCAATTGACTGAAATTTAAAGTCTTTGTGGTTATTCATAGACAGACATTAACAGGAGTCATGCGAGATATATGCTAATTCCCTGAAATGGGTTAGAGATTGGACCAATGGGCTCAGTATCGTCACTGAAACAACCAGTGGAAATACATGATATACTATGAAGTAATAACTATGGAGCACATTCATTCAGGAAATACAGTACTGCATGTTTCCATCTCGTAAATACCTTATCTGGAAAACTGTGGTCTGCACACAAAACCTTAAAGGTGCATTATGTAATAAATCTAAATCAACTGGCCATAAAATCCTCCTAATATTTCACAGAGACTCAGGAATAATGTTCATATAACAAACTGAACTCACCAACAACAACAGTGCAGCCAAAATATTCACATTAAAAATAATCTTTTGCAGACCGCAAATCGTGTTTATGTTTTGAAATCATGTTTTGGCATGTGGCGCCACCTACCGCCGTCTACCAATCATTGCAGTCAGTAGATTCTCAGCTGCTGAGCAACTACGGGTTGCCAGTTACGTCAGAAAACGAAACCTAAAAGACCTCGGTATTTTGAATTTGAATGTAGTAACAGTTTTTGGCCACATTCTTACATGTGGCACCTTTAAACAAAGTTAAGGTTAAAGTGAGTCAACATTAACATTTGCCTTAATATTCTTATATCACTTAAAGAGGTAAACAACAACTTTTAACAGTTCCAGGTAAAACCATTTCCTTCCATTGTTTTGGATATAGAATACCACTTTCATTAACTTTAGGTTTTGTAATTTTTCTGCTAATTCACATATGAAGGCTTATCATAAGCGTTTATACAACCCACTGTAAGAAATTAATTGTCTAATCTTATTATGAAAGGAATTATTAGATTATGACAATATTCATCTATGGCACTGCACAGTTAATGTCTGCTGCTGTTTACATTTCATGATGAGATTTCATGCCACACTAAGGCAAATTCTTGTCACCGTTGTTGATAAGGCAACAAATTACTGAAGCTGGAGTCTGATACCCAGTAAAGAGGATGCTGTGAGGCGTACACCATGTTTTGACCTCCCACTTTCAGGAACTAATAGCAGAGCATGTCATGTCACTCACACTGTGGAAGACTGCAATGCTTCTGCTCAACCACTCACCAAATCAACCGCAAGTTCTTTCAGTGAGGTGTTTCCCTGTGTGGGGGAGTGGAAAAGGGTGACCCAAGAATGGAGACGTACATT
The DNA here is from genome assembly GCF_963457635.1 of Microchirus variegatus. Taxonomy (NCBI): domain Eukaryota; kingdom Metazoa; phylum Chordata; class Actinopteri; order Pleuronectiformes; family Soleidae; genus Microchirus; species Microchirus variegatus. Next base: position 20,182,819 of record NC_139810.1, read on the forward strand.
TGAGTGGTAAAGAAAGAAAAAAAAAAAAAACATAGGCCCACACAAAGCCATGGTAGTCTGCAGTAGAACACACTAACCTTGTAGGCCACGTCAGGGATTACAGGCGGTGAAAGTGAGAATGAGGGGGTGAGAGGAGAGAAAGAAACAAAAGTGCAATGAAGAGGAGGTGAAGAGACAGGAAGGACCTTCTTAAAGGCTTTCCTGCGCTGGAGGGACTCCCTACACCACACAGATTCTCTGTAAACAGAGTAAAAAATAGTATTCTCTGAAATCATTCGTGACTGGAAATTTACCAACCACATATTCACCTTTTTTCCAGTACAAAACCCACGTACACATCTTAATCCATCTGTGGTGCGTTGTAGACCTGAGATATTGACATGATACAATACATCCATACAATTCAATCACTTCTTCAGGGCATAATAATGGATAAATATATTTCTATCCAAATTAATTTTAGGCCAAACCCGTTTTATTAAGACACAAAAAAAAACAACTCTAATTGCTCCCAATTGTGGGTGAGCACGAGCAAACGATGACAAATGAAAGTTTAAGGAGGGAGTATTGATGTAAGAAGAGGTCAGCAATAGGTCACCCCTATCAGAGAATCAACAAACAGCCGCCAGCACCTTGCTCAGCTAAGCCAATCACCATCTGACCTTGTCAACCGTTACCATGGCAAATGACCCAGAACCACACAGACCATACACTCGGCTCCTTGCTGAGTGAAAGCAGCAAGGGAAAAACCTGCAAGAATGAACCACAACTAACTTGAATTCAAGCTTTTAATTATGTTATTATGAATGTCGTGAGCCTTTTTTTTTTTTTTTTTTTTTTTTTCTTACATTCTCTTGGTTTTTGCATCACACTCTGGGTGTGTAGTGGTGATTAAAAATCATTGTCTTCAGCCAGGATTTGATCCAAATGTGTTATTGCTTCACAAAGCTAAACTCTAATTGAAATTAGAGGTAGAGCCATTAGAGGGTTGGGCCAGTTAATCAGCCATGACATCAGTTATTACACACAACACAGTTTTGTTCCCAGAAACTTGATAAATACTCCTAAATCACAAAAGTTTATTTTTTTTCGTGTGTATGTATATATATATATATATATATATATAAATCAGGTAAACTTCCCTTGCCCTTATGAGCAAGGTCATAGCACCATACAAATACTAGGTCAGGCTTCCTTTTGCTCAAACAGTTTTTAATAACACATGTTCATTGCATCATTTGATATTCTCTGTTACATCATGATGTTTCTGCAGAATTGTCATTTACGATGCCTAACTCCTTGGAGGTGCTTTGTTGGGTTCAGATGTGGTGACGTAGGAGTCCACAAAAGGTCACTGAAGTGATTGTCATCTTCTTTTTAAGCCTGCCATTTTGTGACAGAGAAAATCAGCAGGTAAATGATGGCCATGAGAGGATGCATATGGTCAGCCGCAATCCTCAGATAGGTGGTGGCACTGAAACCATGATTGATTTGCATTAAGGGGCCAAAGTGTACCAAGAAAACATTCCTCACAAATTACATCACCACCAGCTTGGACCATTGCCACAAGGCAGATTGGGTTCATGGATTCATGCTGTTGATGCTTTATTACAACACTCCAATCTGCAGCCTCAGCAGAAATCCAGACTCATCGGATCCATTAATGTTTTTTTCAGTCTTCAACTGTCACATTTCTTTGCAAGAGTGGAACCTGACATGGTCTTTTGCTGTTGTAGATCATCCACCTCAAGGATCAACATGTTGTTTATAAAGAGATGCTTTTCTACTCACCACAGTTGTTAAGAAGTGGTTTTCTGTGCGGTACCATAGGCATTTCTGTCAGCTCCAACCAGATGTGCCACTCTCCTCTGACTCCTCTCATCACTGAGGAGTGTTCTTGTACTTGACTGTTTTGCTATTGACACACCATTCTGTTTCCTTAGAGGCTGGTGTGTGTGAAAATCTCAGAGGGACTGACAGTTTCAGAAATATTCAGTCTAGCATGTCTGACACCAACAATAGTCAAAGCCTCTCTTCATTCTGATATTTCATGTGGAATTTTACTTTGTTTGTGGATATTCTGCTTATTAATTTCCAATTGGCATTGTCACATGAGGACGCAGGTGTTCATAATGCTACCATATCATCCAACACAATCACTCATGTCACACCTTTTGTATGAGATTGTTTTTACCGATTATAGCAGAAGAAATCTAAAACTCTTGCTTTCGACCACTCTTTCCATCCTTCCACTTCCCCCCTCGACTCCTCCCTACCCCTCCCTCCCTCTGAGGCAAGCAGGCAGTGGTGGTAACCAGCCCTCTGGCAGTGTGTTCCTATCCTGCAGGAGCCCTCAGGTTCCAACCTGTCAATATCCCAGGCTCCGTCTTGGCTCTGCTGTGACTCCGTTAACCTCAGTTACTCGCTGCAATCACACAAGGGGCTCCTGTTCCAATGCCAGCGCAGAGACGAGCACAATCACCCCACCACCCCACTCATCCTCCTCCAATCCTGAACACTGCGCTCGCATCTGTAAAGGGCAGCCACAGCGAGCAATATGGCAGCTGACGGCAGTCTGCCGTTTGCTGACATGTCAGATGTTTTGGATGACGGTTACGTTGGAAGCTCAAAGGCAGCAAAGTGGAAGCAGATATCGCAGAAAAAAGTCTGAGGCCTGGAGGAATAAAAGCTCAGTGGCCCAATGACAAAGGTCCCGTCGTCGCGTCATCAGTATCAATTTCACAGAGAGGCAGGGTCACAGGAAAACAGAAACGATGCATTAACACGTTGCACAAAGTCATTTCAGAGCGGTTTAAGGAATGTACGTGTAAAGTTGTCAGAAAGATCTCAAGTCAAGGGGAGGCCTTAGTGTCAATGTGTGTGTGTGTGTATAATCTACACAATCACATAGGCCCGAACCCAAGAGTGGTAGCAAGCATGTGGCAGCATGTCATCCCGTCTAAAAACACACACGCACACACATACACAAACACACACACATGCACGCACGCACACACACACACACACCTCCGTGCCTGACTGCGAGGCACCACGGCTGTCTGCTGTGAGCTCGGGTTACGGCTGACCGGCGGGACAGACTTTATGGAAGCTTCTCTCCCACACCCACTCTCCCCCTCCGCAGGGCTCCGGAGGAGATATCAGGTTGCCAGTTCAGCGCCGGTCGGGCTTGGTGATGGCGGTGGCTTGTGATCTTGGGTGTGCCTGTGTGTGTGTGTGTGTGTGTGTGTGTGTGTGTGTGTGTGTGTGTGTGTGCGCGCGTGTGTGTGTGTGTGTGTGTTTTATCTCCCACTCTTTGAGGTTACTGGCACACAACGCTGCTGTCTCCTCCAGGTATGTAGGTGTGATTTACAGTGTAGACACTTCACACTTATGCGTGCACACGCGCAATCTGACCTCTTCCTCAGTTCCAGAGCACCTACAAGTCTCTATACTACTATTACACAATGGCAAAAAATAATGAGAGTATTAAACTCACATTACAAAGAAAAATCCAGATGTTACTGTTTTTCTTTTGGTGCAGATACAGATAGAAGACATTTTAACTAATTTGCGGTTATACTGGGTGTCATACAAGAACTAGGTCAATAGATTCATAAAACACTAGTTTCAATAGTTCGGTAATAGTTGAGCTTTTTGAGATACTGACATATGATCAGTATTGACGTCCCTGAGGGTGTTGCCTCGGCCGAGAACCAGCCTGAGACACAAACAAACACTTGTCCTCATGGAAATCATGACTGCCAGCAGGGACACAAGGAAAGCCACTTACTAAAGAGCCACCAACTCTCAATTTTTGTCTGCTCAATAATTTTAAAAATATGTCTGGTGCTATCTTATGGTTCATTTACAGTGACTACTAATGGCACTTTTCCACAGCAGCAGTACAGCACGGCATGGCACAGCACAGCTTGACTCTACTGTTTGTTTTGTTTTTCCATGAGTGATAGTACCTGGGACCTCATACTTTTTTATGTGCCTGCTCCGAGATTCCAAGCGAGCTGAGCCAATACAAGAGTGTGTTGTCGACAAACTGCCGGGCACTGGCCATGGCAGAGAGTGTCGTCAATGGAAGAGCCATGAGCGCGACATCCAACACAAGAATCAAACCAAACAATGTCCATCTGCAGATCAGTTGCAGACAACTTTTACTCTTACTCCACTACATTTCCGAAATAAAATGTATACCTTTTACTTTGTTGTCGCCGGTTGTTTTGAACGGCACCAGCTGTTAGCCGCTCAGCTGATTTCAGCTTCAAGTGGACTTAAAACACACCAGCAGCTCGTTGTTTACTCGATGCTGCCCCATTGGGACCAAGGCACGCATAACAACTCGGAGACCCTGGAGTCCACCGGCAGATGGTTTGGGTTAGTGGTCGCAGGTCGGAGGTGTGTGTGGCAGGAAGACACAGACCGACACACAGCTCGATAACAGGGGTCTGCACTTCGGGGTACGAAGGCTCGGCATGGAGACGCCGGTGTTTCCCATTGATGGCAAAGTGACCCTCAGACAAGAGTCCCAGGTTTTTACGCGCTGCTTAAGGTAATTAGTTACACCAGTAGTTACATTACTTTTGGATTACTCCATGACATCACCTGAAAGGTACCATACCATAGTTGACAATTAACACTGTAAAATTAAACAATATACCTGAATCAAAATACTAAACAATGCCTTTTTTTCAAATTTTGGACAAACATTTTTTTTTTTTAAAGTATGAAATACTACATAGTATAGTATGACGTTTTTGTCAAGTTTTGAACCCAAAAAATGTTTTTCAAAAAAATTGTCAGATTTTGGACGACATAGTATAGTATGTCGTTTTTGTCAAATTTTGGACCAAATTTTTTTTCTCCAAAAATGGTCACAGTTTGGAGACATAGTATAGTATGACGTTTTGTCAAGTTTTGGACCACATTGTTTTTCTCCAAAAATGGTCACAGTTTGGAGACATAGTATAGTAGGACGTACTACATAGTATAGTATGACGTTTTGTCAAGTTTTGGACCCAAAAAATGTCTTTCAAAAAAATTGTCAGATTTTGGACGACATAGTATAATATGTCGTTTTTGTCAAATTTTGGACCAAATTTTTTTTTTCTCCAAAAATGGTCACAGTTTGGAGACATAGTATAGTAGGACGTACTACATAGTATAGTATGACGTTTTGTCAAGTTTTGGACACAAAAAATGTTTTTCAAAAAAATTGTCAGATTTTGGACGACATAGTATAGTATGTCGTTTTTGTCAAATTTTGGACCAAATATTTTTTTCTCCGAAAATGGTCACAGTTTGGAGACATAGTATAGTAGGACGTACTACATGGTATAGTATGACGTTTTGTCAAGTTTTGGACCCAAAAAATCTTTTTCAAAAAAATTGTCAGATTTTGGACGACATAGTATAGTATATCGTTTTTGTCAAATTTTGGACCAAATTTTTTTCTCCAAAAATGGTCACATTTTGGTGACAGAGTATAGTATGACGTACTACATAGTATAGTATGACGTTTTTGTCAAGTTTTGGACCCAAAAAATGTTTTTCAAAAAAATTGTCAGATTTTGGACGACATAGTATAGTATGTCGTTTTTGTCAAAAAAAAAAATTCTGAAAATGGTCACAGTTTGGAGACATAGTATAGTTTGACGTTTTTGTAAAGTTTTGGAACAAAAAAATGTTTTTCAAAAAAACTGTCAGATTTTGGACAACATAGTATAGTATGTCGTTTTTGTCAAATTTTGGACCAAATTTTTTTTCTCCGAAAATGGTCACAGTTTGGAGACATAGTATAGTAGGACGTACTACATGGTATAGTATGACGTTTTGTCAAGTTTTGGACACAAAAAAATGTTTTTCAAAAAAACTGTCAGATTTTGGACAACATAGTATAGTATGTCGTTTTTGTCAAATTTTGGACCAAATTTTTTTTCTCCGAAAATGGTCACAGTTTGGAGACATAGTATAGTAGGACGTACTACATGGTATAGTATGACGTTTTGTCAAGTTTTGGACACAAAAAATGTTTTTCAAAAAAACTGTCAGATTTTGGACAACATAGTATAGTATGTCGTTTTTGTCAAATTTTGGACCAAATTTTTTTTCTCCGAAAATGGTCACAGTTTGGAGACATAGTATAGTAGGACGTACTACATGGTATAGTATGACGTTTTGTCAAGTTTTGGACACAAAAAATGTTTTTCAAAAAAATGGTCAGATTTTGGACGACATAGTATAGTATGTCGTTTTTGTCAAATTTTGGACCAAAATTTTTTTTCTCCGAAAATGGTCACAGTTTGCAGACATAGTATAGTATGACGTACTACATGGTATAGTATGACGTTTTTGTCAAGTTTTGGACCCAAAAAATGTTTTTCAAAAAAATTGTCAGATTTTGGACGACATAGTATAGTATGTTGTTTTTGTCAAATTTTGGACCAAATGTTTTTTTCTCCGAAAATGGTCACAGTTTGGAGACATAGTATAGTAGGACGTACTCCATGGTATAGTATGACGTTTTGTCAAGTTTTGGACCCAAAAAATGTTTTTCAAAAAAAAGGTCAGATTTTGGACGACATAGTATAGTATGTCCTTTTTTTCCAAATTTTGGACCAAATTTTTTTTCTCCAAAAATGGTCACAGTTTGGAGACATAGTATAGTAGGACGTACTCCATGGTATAGTATGACGTTTTGTCAAGTTTTGGACCCAAAAAATGTTTTTCAAAAAAATTGTCAGATTTTGGACGACATAGTATAGTATGTCCTTTTTTTCCAAATTTTGGACCAAATTTTTTTTCTCCAAAAATGGTCACAGTTTGGAGACATAGTATAGTAGGACGTACTACATAGTATAGTATGACGTTTTGTCAAGTTTTGGACCCAAAAAATGTTTTTCAAAAAAATTGTCAGATTTTGGACGACATAGTATAGTATGACGTACTACATAGTATAGTATGTCGTTTTTGTCAAATTTTGGACCAAATTCTTTTTTTCAAAAAATTGTCACATTTTGGACGACGTAGTATATAGTTTGACGTACTACATAGTATAGTATGATGTTTTGTCAAGTTTTGGACCCAAAAAATGTTTTTCAAAAAAATGGTCAGATTTTGGACGACATAGTATAGTATGTCCTTTTTTTCCAAATTTTTGACCAAATGTTTTTTTCTCCAAAAATGGTCCCAGTTTGGAGACATAGTATAGTAGGACGTACTACATAGTATAGTATGACGTTTTGTCAAGTTTTGGACCCAAAGAATGTTTTTCAAAAAAATTGTCAGATTTTGGACGACATAGTATAGTATGTCGTTTCTGTCAAATTTTGGACTAAATTTTTTTCTCCAAAAATGGTCACATTTTGGTGACAGAGTATAGTTTAACGTACTACATAGTATAGTATGACGTTTTTGTCAAGTTTTGGACCCAAAAAATGTTTTTCAAAAAAATTGTCAGATTTTGGACGACATAGTATATATAGTATGTCGTTTTTGTCAAATTTTGGACCAAATAATTTTTTTCTCCGAAAATGGTCACAGTTTGGAGACATAGTATAGTAGGACGTACTACATGGTATAGTATGACGTTTTGTCAAGTTTTGGACCCAAAAAATGTTTTTCAAAAAAATTGTCAGATTTTGGACGACATAGTATAGTATATCGTTTTTGTCAAATTTTGGACCAAATTTTTTTCTCCAAAAATGGTCACATTTTGGTGACAGAGTATAGTATGACGTACTACATAGTATAGTATGACGTTTTAGTCAAGTTTTGGACCCAAAAAATGTTTTTCAAAAAAATTGTCAGATTTTGGACGACATAGTATAGTATGTCGTTTTTGTCAAATTTTGGACCAAACTTTTTTTCTCCAAAAATGGTCACAGTTTGGAGACATAGTATAGTAGGAAGTACTACATGGTATAGTATGACGTTTTGTCAAGTTTTGGACCCAAAAAATGTTTTTCAAAACAATGGTCAGATTTTGGACGACATAGTATAGTATGTCCTTTTTTTCCAAATTTTGGACCAAATTTTTTTTCTCCAAAAATGGTCACAGTTTGGAGACATAGTATAGTAGGACGTACTACATAGTATAGTATGACGTTTTGTCAAGTTTTGGACCCAAAGAATGTTTTTCAAAAAAATTGTCAGATTTTGGACGACAGTATAGTATGTCATTTTTGTCAAATTTTGGACCAAACTTTTCTTCTCCAAAAATGGTCACATTTTGGTGACAGAGTATAGTATGACGTACTACATAGTATAGTATGACGTTTTTGTCAAGTTTTGGACCCAAAAAATGTTTTTCAAAAAAATTGTCAGATTTTGGACGACATAGTATAGTATGTCATTTTTGTCAAATTTTGGACCAAACTTTTTTTCCCCAAAAATGGTCACATTTTGGTGACAGAGTATAGTATGACGTACTACATAGTATAGTATGACGTTTTTGTCAAGTTTTGGACCCAAAAAATGTTTTTCAAAAAAATTGTCAGATTTTGGACGACATAGTATAGTATGTCGTTTTTGTCAAATTTTGGACCAAATAATTTTTTTCTCCGAAAATGGTCACAGTTTGGAGACATAGTATAGTAGGACGTACTACATAGTATAGTATGACGTTTTGTCAAGTTTTGGACCCAAAAAATGTTTTTCAAAAAAATTGTCAGATTTTGGACGACATAGTATAGTATATAGTTTTTGTCAAATTTTGGACCAAATTTTTTTCTCCAAAAATGGTCACATTTTGGTGACAGAGTATAGTATGACGTACTACATAGTATAGTATGACGTTTTAGTCAAGTTTTGGACCCAAAAAATGTTTTTCAAAAAAATTGTCAGATTTTGGACGACATAGTATAGTATGTCGTTTTTGTCAAATTTTGGACCAAATTTTTTTTCTCTGAAAATGGTCACATTTTGGAGACATCGTATAGTAGGACGTACTACATGGTATAGTATGACGTTTTGTCAAGTTTTGGACCCAAAAAATGTTTTTCAAAAAAATTGTCAGATTTTGGACGACATAGTATAGTATGTCGTTTTTGTCAAATTTTGGACCAAACTTTTTTTCTCCAAAAATGGTCACAGTTTGGAGACATAGTATAGTAGGAAGTACTACATGGTATAGTATGACGTTTTGTCAAGTTTTGGACCCAAAAAATGTTTTTCAAAACAATGGTCAGATTTTGGACGACATAGTATAGTATGTCCTTTTTTTCCAAATTTTGGACCAAATTTTTTTTCTCCAAAAATGGTCACAGTTTGGAGACATAGTATAGTAGGACGTACTACATAGTATAGTATGACGTTTTGTCAAGTTTTGGACCCAAAGAATGTTTTTCAAAAAAATTGTCAGATTTTGGACGACAGTATAGTATGTCATTTTTGTCAAATTTTGGACCAAACTTTTCTTCTCCAAAAATGGTCACATTTTGGTGACAGAGTATAGTATGACGTACTACATAGTATAGTATGACGTTTTTGTCAAGTTTTGGACCCAAAAAATGTTTTTCAAAAAAATTGTCAGATTTTGGACGACATAGTATAGTATGTCATTTTTGTCAAATTTTGGACCAAACTTTTTTTCCCCAAAAATGGTCACATTTTGGTGACAGAGTATAGTATGACGTACTACATAGTATAGTATGACGTTTTTGTCAAGTTTTGGACCCAAAAAATGTTTTTCAAAAAAATTGTCAGATTTTGGACGACATAGTATAGTATGTCGTTTTTGTCAAATTTTGGACCAAATAATTTTTTTCTCCGAAAATGGTCACAGTTTGGAGACATAGTATAGTAGGACGTACTACATAGTATAGTATGACGTTTTGTCAAGTTTTGGACCCAAAAAATGTTTTTCAAAAAAATTGTCAGATTTTGGACGACATAGTATAGTATATAGTTTTTGTCAAATTTTGGACCAAATTTTTTTCTCCAAAAATGGTCACATTTTGGTGACAGAGTATAGTATGACGTACTACATAGTATAGTATGACGTTTTAGTCAAGTTTTGGACCCAAAAAATGTTTTTCAAAAAAATTGTCAGATTTTGGACGACATAGTATAGTATGTCATTTTTGTCAAATTTTGGACCAAACTTTTTTTCCCCAAAAATGGTCACATTTTGGTGACAGAGTATAGTATGACGTACTACATAGTATAGTATGACGTTTTTGTCAAGTTTTGGACCCAAAAAATGTTTTTCAAAACAATGGTCAGATTTTGGACGACATAGTATAGTATGTCCTTTTTTTCCAAATTTTGGACCAAATTTTTTTTCTCCAAAAATGGTCACAGTTTGGAGACATAGTATAGTAGGACGTACTACATAGTATAGTATGACGTTTTGTCAAGTTTAGGACCCAAAGAATGTTTTTCAAAAAAATTGTCAGATTTTGGACGACATAGTATAGTATGTCATTTTTGTCAAATTTTGGACCAAACTTTTCTTCTCCAAAAATGGTCACATTTTGGTGACAGAGTATAGTATGACGTACTACATAGTATAGTATGACGTTTTTGTCAAGTTTTGGACCCAAAAAATGTTTTTCAAAAAAATTGTCAGATTTTGGACGACATAGTATAGTATGTCATTTTTGTCAAATTTTGGACCAAACTTTTTTTCCCCAAAAATGGTCACATTTTGGTGACAGAGTATAGTATGACGTACTACATAGTATAGTATGACGTTTTTGTCAAGTTTTGGACCCAAAAAATGTTTTTCAAAAAAATTGTCAGATTTTGGACGACATAGTATAGTATGTCGTTTTTGTCAAATTTTGGACCAAATAATTTTTTTCTCCGAAAATGGTCACAGTTTGGAGACATAGTATAGTAGGACGTACTACATGGTATAGTATGACGTTTTGTCAAGTTTTGGACCCAAAAAATGTTTTTCAAAAAAATTGTCAGATTTTGGACGACATAGTATAGTATATCGTTTTTGTCAAATTTTGGACCAAATTTTTTTCTCCAAAAATGGTCACATTTTGGTGACAGAGTATAGTATGACGTACTACATAGTATAGTATGACGTTTTAGTCAAGTTTTGGACCCAAAAAATGTTTTTCAAAAAAATTGTCAGATTTTGGACGACATAGTATAGTATGTCGTTTTTGTCAAATTTTGGACCAAATTTTTTTTCTCTGAAAATGGTCACATTTTGGAGACATCGTATAGTAGGACGTACTACATGGTATAGTATGACGTTTTGTCAAGTTTTGGACCCAAAAAATGTTTTTCAAAAAAATTGTCAGATTTTGGATGACATAGTATAGTATGTCGTTTTTGTCAAATTTTGGACCAAATTTTTTTTCTCCAAAAATGGTCACAGTTTGGAGACATAGTATAGTAGGACGTACTACATAGTATAGTATGACGTTTTGTCAAGTTTTGGACCCAAAAAATGTTTTTCAAAAAAATTGTTAGATTTTGGACGACATAGTATATATAGTATGTCGTTTTTGTCAAATTTTGGACCAAATTTTTTTTCTCCAAAAATGGTCACAGTTTGGAGACATAGTATAGTATGACGTACTACATGGTATAGTGTGACGTTTTGTCAAGTTTTGGACCCAAAAAATGTTTTTCAAAAAAATTGTCAGATTTTGGACGACAAAGTATAGTATGTCGTTTTTGTCAAATTTTGGACCAAATTCTTTTTCTCCAAAAATGGTCACATTTTGGTGACAGAGTATAGTATGACGTACTACATAGTATAGTATGACGTTTTTGTCAAGTTTTGGAGCAAAAAAATGTTTTTCAAAAAAATGGTCACATTTTGGACGACATAGTATAGTATGACGTACTACATAGTATAGTATGTCGTTTTTGTCAAATTTTGGACCAAAATTTTTTTTCTCCAAAAATGGTCACAGTTTGGAGACATAGTATAGTAGGACGTACTACATAGTATAGTATGCATTTTTGTCAAATTTTGGACCAAATTTTTTTTCTCCGAAAATGGTCACAGTTTGGAGACATAGTATAGTAGGACGTACTACATGGTATAGTATGACGTTTTGTCATGTTTTGGACCCAAAAAATGTTTTTCAAAAAAATTGTCAGATTTTGGACGACATAGTATAGTATGTCGTTTTTGTCAAATTTTGGACCAAATATTTTTTTCTCCGAAAATGGTCACAGTTTGGAGACATAGTATAGTAGGACGTACTACATGGTATAGTATGACGTTTTGTCAAGTTTTGGACCCAAAAAATCTTTTTCAAAAAAATTGTCAGATTTTGGACGACATAGTATAGTATATCGTTTTTGTCAAATTTTGGACCAAATTTTTTTCTCCAAAAATGGTCACATTTTGGTGACAGAGTATAGTATGACGTACTACATAGTATAGTATGACGTTTTTGTCAAGTTTTGGACCCAAAAAATGTTTTTCAAAAAAATTGTCAGATTTTGGACGACATAGTATAGTATGTCGTTTTTGTCAAAAAAAAAAATTCTGAAAATGGTCACAGTTTGGAGACATAGTATAGTTTGACGTTTTTGTAAAGTTTTGGAACAAAAAAATGTTTTTCAAAAAAACTGTCAGATTTTGGACAACATAGTATAGTATGTCGTTTTTGTCAAATTTTGGACCAAATTTTTTTTCTCCGAAAATGGTCACAGTTTGGAGACATAGTATAGTAGGACGTACTACATGGTATAGTATGACGTTTTGTCAAGTTTTGGACACAAAAAAATGTTTTTCAAAAAAACTGTCAGATTTTGGACAACATAGTATAGTATGTCGTTTTTGTCAAATTTTGGACCAAATTTTTTTTCTCCGAAAATGGTCACAGTTTGGAGACATAGTATAGTAGGACGTACTACATGGTATAGTATGACGTTTTGTCAAGTTTTGGACACAAAAAATGTTTTTCAAAAAAACTGTCAGATTTTGGACAACATAGTATAGTATGTCGTTTTTGTCAAATTTTGGACCAAATTTTTTTTCTCCGAAAATGGTCACAGTTTGGAGACATAGTATAGTAGGACGTACTACATGGTATAGTATGACGTTTTGTCAAGTTTTGGACACAAAAAATGTTTTTCAAAAAAATGGTCAGATTTTGGACGACATAGTATAGTATGTCGTTTTTGTCAAATTTTGGACCAAAATTTTTTTTCTCCGAAAATGGTCACAGTTTGCAGACATAGTATAGTATGACGTACTACATGGTATAGTATGACGTTTTTGTCAAGTTTTGGACCCAAAAAATGTTTTTCAAAAAAATTGTCAGATTTTGGACGACATAGTATAGTATATCGTTTTTGTCAAATTTTGGACCAAATTTTTTTCTCCAAAAATGGTCACATTTTGGTGACAGAGTATAGTATGACGTACTACATAGTATAGTATGACGTTTTTGTCAAGTTTTGGACCCAAAAAATGTTTTTCAAAAAAATTGTCAGATTTTGGACGACATAGTATAGTATGTCGTTTTTGTCAAAAAAAAAAATTCTGAAAATGGTCACAGTTTGGAGACATAGTATAGTTTGACGTTTTTGTAAAGTTTTGGAACAAAAAAATGTTTTTCAAAAAAACTGTCAGATTTTGGACAACATAGTATAGTATGTCGTTTTTGTCAAATTTTGGACCAAATTTTTTTTCTCCGAAAATGGTCACAGTTTGGAGACATAGTATAGTAGGACGTACTACATGGTATAGTATGACGTTTTGTCAAGTTTTGGACACAAAAAAATGTTTTTCAAAAAAACTGTCAGATTTTGGACAACATAGTATAGTATGTCGTTTTTGTCAAATTTTGGACCAAATTTTTTTTCTCCGAAAATGGTCACAGTTTGGAGACATAGTATAGTAGGACGTACTACATGGTATAGTATGACGTTTTGTCAAGTTTTGGACACAAAAAATGTTTTTCAAAAAAACTGTCAGATTTTGGACAACATAGTATAGTATGTCGTTTTTGTCAAATTTTGGACCAAATTTTTTTTCTCCGAAAATGGTCACAGTTTGGAGACATAGTATAGTAGGACGTACTACATGGTATAGTATGACGTTTTGTCAAGTTTTGGACACAAAAAATGTTTTTCAAAAAAATGGTCAGATTTTGGACGACATAGTATAGTATGTCGTTTTTGTCAAATTTTGGACCAAAATTTTTTTTCTCCGAAAATGGTCACAGTTTGCAGACATAGTATAGTATGACGTACTACATGGTATAGTATGACGTTTTTGTCAAGTTTTGGACCCAAAAAATGTTTTTCAAAAAAATTGTCAGATTTTGGACGACATAGTATAGTATGTTGTTTTTGTCAAATTTTGGACCAAATGTTTTTTTCTCCGAAAATGGTCACAGTTTGGAGACATAGTATAGTAGGACGTACTCCATGGTATAGTATGACGTTTTGTCAAGTTTTGGACCCAAAAAATGTTTTTCAAAAAAAAGGTCAGATTTTGGACGACATAGTATAGTATGTCCTTTTTTTCCAAATTTTGGACCAAATTTTTTTTCTCCAAAAATGGTCACAGTTTGGAGACATAGTATAGTAGGACGTACTCCATGGTATAGTATGACGTTTTGTCAAGTTTTGGACCCAAAAAATGTTTTTCAAAAAAATTGTCAGATTTTGGACGACATAGTATAGTATGTCCTTTTTTTCCAAATTTTGGACCAAATTTTTTTTCTCCAAAAATGGTCACAGTTTGGAGACATAGTATAGTAGGACGTACTACATAGTATAGTATGACGTTTTGTCAAGTTTTGGACCCAAAAAATGTTTTTCAAAAAAATTGTCAGATTTTGGACGACATAGTATAGTATGACGTACTACATAGTATAGTATGTCGTTTTTGTCAAATTTTGGACCAAATTCTTTTTTTCAAAAAATTGTCACATTTTGGACGACGTAGTATATAGTTTGACGTACTACATAGTATAGTATGATGTTTTGTCAAGTTTTGGACCCAAAAAATGTTTTTCAAAAAAATGGTCAGATTTTGGACGACATAGTATAGTATGTCCTTTTTTTCCAAATTTTTGACCAAATGTTTTTTTCTCCAAAAATGGTCCCAGTTTGGAGACATAGTATAGTAGGACGTACTACATAGTATAGTATGACGTTTTGTCAAGTTTTGGACCCAAAAAATGTTTTTCAAAAAAATTGTCAGATTTTGGACGACATAGTATAGTATGTCGTTTCTGTCAAATTTTGGACCAAACTTTTTTCTCCAAAAATGGTCACATTTTGGTGACAGAGTATAGTTTGACGTACTACATAGTATAGTATGACGTTTTTGTCAAGTTTTGGACCCAAAAAATGTTTTTCAAAAAAATTGTCAGATTTTGGACGACATAGTTTAGTATGTCGTTTTTGTCAAAAAAAAATTCTCTGAAAATGGTCACAGTTTGGAGACATAGTATAGTAGGACGTACTACATGGTATAGTATGACGTTTTGTCAAGTTTTGGACCCAAAAAATGTTTTTCAAAACAATGGTCAGATTTTGGACGACATAGTATAGTATGTCCTTTTTTTCCAAATTTTGGACCAAATTTTTTTTCTCCAAAAATGGTCACAGTTTGGAGACATAGTATAGTAGGACGTACTACATAGTATAGTATGACGTTTTGTCAAGTTTTGGACCCAAAGAATGTTTTTCAAAAAAATTGTCAGATTTTGGACGACATAGTATAGTATGTCATTTTTGTCAAATTTTGGACCAAACTTTTCTTCTCCAAAAATGGTCACAGTTTGGAGACATAGTATAGTAGGAAGTACTACATGGTATAGTATGACGTTTTGTCAAGTTTTGGACCCAAAAAATGTTTTTCAAAACAATGGTCAGATTTTGGACGACATAGTATAGTATGTCCTTTTTTTCCAAATTTTGGACCAAATTTTTTTTCTCCAAAAATGGTCACAGTTTGGAGACATAGTATAGTAGGACGTACTACATAGTATAGTATGACGTTTTGTCAAGTTTTGGACCCAAAGAATGTTTTTCAAAAAAATTGTCAGATTTTGGACGACAGTATAGTATGTCATTTTTGTCAAATTTTGGACCAAACTTTTCTTCTCCAAAAATGGTCACATTTTGGTGACAGAGTATAGTATGACGTACTACATAGTATAGTATGACGTTTTTGTCAAGTTTTGGACCCAAAAAATGTTTTTCAAAAAAATTGTCAGATTTTGGACGACATAGTATAGTATGTCATTTTTGTCAAATTTTGGACCAAACTTTTTTTCCCCAAAAATTGTCACATTTTGGTGACAGAGTATAGTATGACGTACTACATAGTATAGTATGACGTTTTTGTCAAGTTTTGGACCCAAAAAATGTTTTTCAAAAAAATTGTCAGATTTTGGACGACATAGTATAGTATGTCGTTTTTGTCAAATTTTGGACCAAATAATTTTTTTCTCCGAAAATGGTCACAGTTTGGAGACATAGTATAGTAGGACGTACTACATAGTATAGTATGACGTTTTGTCAAGTTTTGGACCCAAAAAATGTTTTTCAAAAAAATTGTCAGATTTTGGACGACATAGTATAGTATATAGTTTTTGTCAAATTTTGGACCAAATTTTTTTCTCCAAAAATGGTCACATTTTGGTGACAGAGTATAGTATGACGTACTACATAGTATAGTATGACGTTTTAGTCAAGTTTTGGACCCAAAAAATGTTTTTCAAAAAAATTGTCAGATTTTGGACGACATAGTATAGTATGTCATTTTTGTCAAATTTTGGACCAAACTTTTTTTCCCCAAAAATGGTCACATTTTGGTGACAGAGTATAGTATGACGTACTACATAGTATAGTATGAAGTTTTTGTCAAGTTTTGGACCCAAAAAATGTTTTTCAAAACAATGGTCAGATTTTGGACGACATAGTATAGTATGTCCTTTTTTTCCAAATTTTGGACCAAATTTTTTTTCTCCAAAAATGGTCACAGTTTGGAGACATAGTATAGTAGGACGTACTACATAGTATAGTATGACGTTTTGTCAAGTTTAGGACCCAAAGAATGTTTTTCAAAAAAATTGTCAGATTTTGGACGACATAGTATAGTATGTCATTTTTGTCAAATTTTGGACCAAACTTTTCTTCTCCAAAAATGGTCACATTTTGGTGACAGAGTATAGTATGACGTACTACATAGTATAGTATGACGTTTTTGTCAAGTTTTGGACCCAAAAAATGTTTTTCAAAAAAATTGTCAGATTTTGGACGACATAGTATAGTATGTCATTTTTGTCAAATTTTGGACCAAACTTTTTTTCCCCAAAAATGGTCACATTTTGGTGACAGAGTATAGTATGACGTACTACATAGTATAGTATGACGTTTTTGTCAAGTTTTGGACCCAAAAAATGTTTTTCAAAAAAATTGTCAGATTTTGGACGACATAGTATAGTATGTCGTTTTTGTCAAATTTTGGACCAAATAATTTTTTTCTCCGAAAATGGTCACAGTTTGGAGACATAGTATAGTAGGACGTACTACATAGTATAGTATGACGTTTTGTCAAGTTTTGGACCCAAAAAATGTTTTTCAAAAAAATTGTCAGATTTTGGACGACATAGTATAGTATATAGTTTTTGTCAAATTTTGGACCAAATTTTTTTCTCCAAAAATGGTCACATTTTGGTGACAGAGTATAGTATGACGTACTACATAGTATAGTATGACGTTTTAGTCAAGTTTTGGACCCAAAAAATGTTTTTCAAAAAAATTGTCAGATTTTGGACGACATAGTATAGTATGTCATTTTTGTCAAATTTTGGACCAAACTTTTTTTCCCCAAAAATGGTCACATTTTGGTGACAGAGTATAGTATGACGTACTACATAGTATAGTATGACGTTTTTGTCAAGTTTTGGACCCAAAAAAAGTTTTTCAAAACAATGGTCAGATTTTGGACGACATAGTATAGTATGTCCTTTTTTTCCAAATTTTGGACCAAATTTTTTTTCTCCAAAAATGGTCACAGTTTGGAGACATAGTATAGTAGGACGTACTACATAGTATAGTATGACGTTTTGTCAAGTTTAGGACCCAAAGAATGTTTTTCAAAAAAATTGTCAGATTTTGGACGACATAGTATAGTATGTCATTTTTGTCAAATTTTGGACCAAACTTTTCTTCTCCAAAAATGGTCACATTTTGGTGACAGAGTATAGTATGACGTACTACATAGTATAGTATGACGTTTTTGTCAAGTTTTGGACCCAAAAAATGTTTTTCAAAAAAATTGTCAGATTTTGGACGACATAGTATAGTATGTCATTTTTGTCAAATTTTGGACCAAACTTTTTTTCCCCAAAAATGGTCACATTTTGGTGACAGAGTATAGTATGACGTACTACATAGTATAGTATGACGTTTTTGTCAAGTTTTGGACCCAAAAAATGTTTTTCAAAAAAATTGTCAGATTTTGGACGACATAGTATAGTATGTCGTTTTTGTCAAATTTTGGACCAAATAATTTTTTTCTCCGAAAATGGTCACAGTTTGGAGACATAGTATAGTAGGACGTACTACATGGTATAGTATGACGTTTTGTCAAGTTTTGGACCCAAAAAATGTTTTTCAAAAAAATTGTCAGATTTTGGACGACATAGTATAGTATATCGTTTTTGTCAAATTTTGGACCAAATTTTTTTCTCCAAAAATGGTCACATTTTGGTGACAGAGTATAGTATGACGTACTACATAGTATAGTATGACGTTTTAGTCAAGTTTTGGACCCAAAAAATGTTTTTCAAAAAAATTGTCAGATTTTGGACGACATAGTATAGTATGTCGTTTTTGTCAAATTTTGGACCAAATTTTTTTTCTCTGAAAATGGTCACATTTTGGAGACATCGTATAGTAGGACGTACTACATGGTATAGTATGACGTTTTGTCAAGTTTTGGACCCAAAAAATGTTTTTCAAAAAAATTGTCAGATTTTGGACGACATAGTATAGTATGTCGTTTTTGTCAAATTTTGGACCAAACTTTTTTTCTCCAAAAATGGTCACATTTTGGTGACAGAGTATAGTATGACGTACTACATAGTATAGTATGACGTTTTTGTCAAGTTTTGGACCCAAAAAATGTTTTTCAAAAAAATTGTCAGATTTTGGACGACATAGTTTAGTATGTCGTTTTTGTCAAAAAAAAATTCTCTGAAAATGGTCACAGTTTGGAGACATAGTATAGTAGGACGTACTACATGGTATAGTATGACGTTTTGTCAAGTTTTGGACCCAAAAAATGTTTTTCAAAACAATGGTCAGATTTTGGACGACATAGTATAGTATGTCCTTTTTTTCCAAATTTTGGACCAAATTTTTTTTCTCCAAAAATGGTCACAGTTTGGAGACATAGTATAGTAGGACGTACTACATAGTATAGTATGACGCTTTGTCAAGTTTTGGACCCAAAGAATGTTTTTCAAAAAAATTGTCAGATTTTGGACGACAGTATAGTATGTCATTTTTGTCAAATTTTGGACCAAACTTTTCTTCTCCAAAAATGGTCACATTTTGGTGACAGAGTATAGTATGACGTACTACATAGTATAGTATGACGTTTTTGTCAAGTTTTGGACCCAAAAAATGTTTTTCAAAAAAATTGTCAGATTTTGGACGACATAGTATAGTATGTCATTTTTGTCAAATTTTGGACCAAACTTTTTTTCCCCAAAAATGGTCACATTTTGGTGACAGAGTATAGTATGACGTACTACATAGTATAGTATGACGTTTTTGTCAAGTTTTGGACCCAAAAAATGTTTTTCAAAAAAATTGTCAGATTTTGGACGACATAGTATAGTATGTCATTTTTGTCAAATTTTGGACCAAACTTTTTTTCCCCAAAAATGGTCACATTTTGGAGACATAGTATAGTTTGACGTTTTTGTCAAGTTTTGGAACAAAAAAATGTTTTTCAAAAAAATGGTCAGATTTTGGACGACATAGTATAGTATGTCGTTTTTGTCAAATTTTGGACCAAAATTTTTTTTCTCCGAAAATGGTCACAGTTTGGAGACATAGTATAGTATGACGTACTACATGGTATAGTATGACGTTTTTGTCAAGTTTTGGACCAAAACAATGTTTTTAAAAAAAATTGTCAGATTTTGGACGACATAGTATAGTATGTCGTTTTTGTCAAATTTTGGACCAAATTTTTTTTCTCTGAAAATGGTCACAGTTTGGAGACATAGTATAGTAGGACGTACTACATGGTATAGTATGACGTTTTGTCAAGTTTTGGACCCAAAAAATGTTTTTCAAAAAAATGGTCAGATTTTGGACGACATAGTATAGTATGTCGTTTTTGTCAAATTTTGGACCAAATTTTTTTTCTCCGAAAATGGTCCCAGTTTGTAGACATAGTATAGTAGGACGTACTACATGGTATAGTATGACGTTTTGTCAAGTTTTGGACCCAAAAAATGTTTTTCAAAAAAATGGTCAGATTTTGGACGACATAGTATAGTATGTCGTTTTTGTCAAATTTTGGACCAAATTTTTTTCTCCAAAAATGGTCACATTTTGGTGACAGAGTATAGTATGACGTACTACATAGTATAGTATGACGTTTTTGTCAAGTTTTGGACCCAAAAAATGTTTTTCAAAAAAATGGTCAGATTTTGGACGACATAGTATAGTATGTCGTTTTTGTCAAATTTAGGACCAAATTTTTTTTCTCCGAAAATGGTCCCAGTTTGGAGACATAGTATAGTAGGACGTACTACATGGTATAGTATGATGTTTTGTCAAGTTTTGGACCCAAAAAATGTTTTTCAAAAAAATTGTCAGATTTTGGACGACATAGTATAGTATGTCGTTTTTGTCAAATTTTGGACCAAATTCTTTTTCTCCAAAAATGGTCACAATTTGGTGACAGAGTATAGTATGACGTACTACATAGTATAGTATGACGTTTTTGTCAAGTTTTGGACCAAAAAAATGTTTTTCAAAAAAATTGTCCAATTTTGGACGACATAGTATAGTATGTCGTTTTTGTCAAATTTTGGACCAAACTTTTTCCCCCAAAAATGGTCACATTTTGGAGACATAGTATAGTTTGACGTTTTTGTCAAGTTTTGGACCCAAAAAATGTTTTTCAAAAAAACTGTTAGATTTTGGACAACATAGTATAGTATGTCGTTTTTGTCAAATTTTGGACCAAATTTTTTTCTCCAAAAATGGTCACATTTTGGTGACAGAGTATAGTATGACGTACTACATAGTATAGTATGACGTTTTTGTCAAGTTTTGGACCCAAAAAATGTTTTTCAAAAAAATGGTCAGATTTTGGACGACATAGTATAGTATGTCGTTTTTGTCAAATTTAGGACCAAATTTTTTTTCTCCGAAAATGGTCCCAGTTTGGAGACATAGTATAGTAGGACGTACTACATGGTATAGTATGATGTTTTGTCAAGTTTTGGACCCAAAAAATGTTTTTCAAAAAAATTGTCAGATTTTGGACGACATAGTATAGTATGTCGTTTTTGTCAAATTTTGGACCAAATTCTTTTTCTCCAAAAATGGTCACAATTTGGTGACAGAGTATAGTATGACGTACTACATAGTATAGTATGTCGTTTTTGTCAAATTTTGGACCACATTTTATTTTTTCAAAAAATGGTCACATTTTGGATGACATAGTATAGTATGACGTTTTTGTCAAGGTTTGGACGAAAAAAATGTTTTTCATAAAAATTGTCAGATATTGGACTACATAGTATATAGTTTGTCGTTTTTGTCAAATTTTATACTATATCGTCCAAAATGTGAACATTTTAAAAAAATAAATTGTGGTCCAAAATTTGTCCAAAAAGTATAACTTTTTGGTCAAATTTTGGAGCACATTCTAAAGTATGACATTTTTGACAAATATTGGATGATATACTAACCGATTACTTTTTTGTCAAATTTTGGAAAAAAAATTAAAAACTTTTTGTCAAATACTACATATGGAAGTATGACTTTTTTGTAGCATTTTGGACATTTTGTCAAATTTTAGACGACATACTGTAGTATGACTTCTTTGTCAAACTTTGTACATGTTTTTTACTTTTTTGTCAAATTTTGGATGAAGGAAATTTTTTTGATAATAATTTCAGCAAACTTAAACAAAACCTTTTGTGAAAAAAAATAAGTACACTTTTGAAAAGAAAAACTTTTTGAAAATAATATTCGTTTGGAAAAAATTGTTTTTTTGAAATTTTAGAAAAAAATATTCCACACCTTTGATGATTTCCTGGTGAGAAACTGGAATATAATATGAGATTGAGTATGCATGTGTGGAACACTAGACTGACACGGAAAATAAGGTGATCCAAAATATTATTGATGGAAAGCTACATTGCTAAATCATTCATATAGCTATTAGATACCATGTTTTGTGTCATTTTTGTGATTTAGCCTTCAAAAGGGGCTACTATGATGATCAATTATATGTTCATCAGGTAAGTGAGTGTTAAAGGGCTGAGATCTCCTCCAAGAAATGCCTTTTTAAAAATTTAAAAAAATATACATACTAAACAGAAGACCATCACCATAACATCTATGTGGTTTCCAAATCTCTTGATACTGTTTGTCCTCTGAGAGCAACTTGCAGCTCTCCCTCACTCTAAGAAGCTTGCTGTGGCTCATTTGCGGGAAGGAGTTGCAGAGAAGGTGCATGCACAGGTCAACATGGAAGAGGCCCTCTATATGCAAGGACTTTGTGACGGTTCTGCCGCTGGCTCCCGTGCTAGCACGGCATGGGACGGAACTCATGAATAATGCACAGAGACATCTGCCACCCTTGAATTATAGATCTGTGGAGGCAGAGCATATGGGAACAGCCCACCAAGTGCTAATGGCTAACTCCATGACAAAATAAGGGTTAGAGACACACGTGAAAGCTACTCGGCCCAGGCTACCTTACAGCCATGCTGGTGGGGTGGACTGTGAATGTGATTATTTACGTATTTACGTGTGTTTGTGTATCTAGAATGAAGGAAGGAATTTTGATCATATGACCATGAACATATCTACCCTGCTGAAGTGTGTTTGAGCAAGCCATGCTATGAATGAATGATTTGGGGAAAATAGCTACTCACAATTTTGATTAATTTGCGATTTCTTTTAAATCAGGCTTGATACAATCACAGCAATATATTTTAATGTGAGGATGAGAGATTAAATACTATTACTAAAACCATTAAGAGTAAATTATCAACCCTAAATCAGATGTGCTGCATAACATATATTCTAAAGCCTTTGTGATTAGCTTATTGCCTCGTCTCACGGAGCGATTTTGATATGGAAATTATGAATAGCTCTAATCCAGACTCGTACATTTTCAATTAAACCAAGTGTTTTTTGTTCACAACTGATAGTTGAGTTGTTGAACCAATCAGTGAGTGAATGTAAGTAACTGCATCAAAATCATTTTCATGTCTGTTGTTGTTGTTTTTTGCCTGACCAGACAAAAAAGCATCCCTGGAGATGGGGTTAGGGTTAGGGTAACCCTTCAAACAAAGCTTTTTGTCAGGGCTTGAAAAAGTTGGCAAGCCGTAGCGTGAACAGCAGGCATACGCAGAATGTATGTATTTAAATGTTTTTTGTGTATTTTTAAGAGCCAGAATTTCTTCTTCAGGTGAATCTGTCATTGAAAAATAAAGATCAAAAAGCATCACTGTTATATTACAACAGGATTTCGTGTTTTTTTGTAATCGTAATTGAAGAAAACCAGTAAATGTAGCTTTATAAAATAAAAAGAAGAAGAAGCTTGAAATACTCTCAGCCTAACAAGCAGTGGCTAATGTCTTTGAGCCTTTTATGTAGGCTTCCTCCTGCTGAAGTGCAGCCTCCTTGAATATTCTATACTCTCTGGTTTTGAGTCGTACTCTCGGCTCTAAAGAAGAGACTGGATGGGGGGGGGCAGGAGGGGGGAATGCATTTTCTTCCGGCCCAGTTGAGCAGCAGGGCCTGGTCTACTGGGGACCACTTCGATCTTCGCTTTTCTCTCCAGGATTATCCTCTTATCAGCACCGCAAGCGCCACGCTAAGAAGCACCAGTAATTATCCTATCTTTAATTAACGAGCACCTTGCACCAAAACCACCCACGGTCCATGTAGGCCTCCACTTGGAAAGCAGTAAAGCACGGCGTACAAACGAGCAGACTTAATCTTGTTTTTGTCTCAGAGAGAGGGAACGTGTGGAAAAGGGCAAAGTTCATCTTCAAGTAGCCGGGGAGTCGCACCATGCAGAACGTCCCTCATGCATGCACGCCTGCAAACAAGACTTTCTACACGGCGGGTTTCAAAGGGAATCCTACCACCCACCACTGTTCCACTTTATTGTGCGTGTGTGTGTGTTCATTTGAGTGTATTCTCTAGTGTGTGGATGGTTTGCTGCACTCAAATTATGTCTCCACCTTGCAAACAGACTTGAAGCTGAAGCCTCCTACCAATCGACAATGGAAATTTAAGTCGCAGAAAATGTGGGGCAGAAGCAAACATCCACGAGCCTTCGTGAAGTTGAGAAAGTAGAAAGGATCACAGCCTCCACACTAACCTGCTTCCTTTCATGGAAGTTTCCACACGGTTTACAGTAATATAAACAGCTATTTAAAATGAAAAGAACGACACTGTAAACAGACGATGGATTATTCGTAAACTGCAATTCAACAGATTATTAATGGAAACTTCAATTTTTATCTTTTTTTGTAATTTCAGATCTTGGGTAACGTAATCATGTTAATGCATGCAATGCTATTGTAACTAAGGTAAATGTGCACAAACAGATGAAATGTCATGAAAGCATTACTTGCGATATGGGGACAGAGCTTTGACCAGATGGCCGAAAGAAATTACCGGAATGACTGGAAAGATGCAGGCTCCCCCTTGTGGCACTTCAAAATAAATCACCAGGACATTACGCCGCTAAGCTAGACAGCATTTTAAAGCCACTCATGTGCAAAATTAGCATAATTCCCGATTTTGAAGACTGACGTCAATTGACTTAAGAGGAGTATTTTTCGATGCATGATAAAATCTTATACCAGCCCCGCACTATGGTTTTAAAATATGTACTGTTATAACAATAGCTACATCGACTCAGTCACCTAATTATATAACCAATAGAATCAGAGATACTGGATCATCCTCAGGGGGAGTGAAAGCACGATGATGATGCTTTCATATGAAGGATAAAAGGAGTAGACAGGTAGAGAACTTAAATGATGCTGCGGCCTGGTTTGGCCTTGGCATCGACAAGCAGGAGGGCAGCAGCAGCGGCGGCGGCGGCGGCGGCGGCGGCGTCCCCAGCCCCAGTCCCAGCCCCAGCACGCATACATTAGCAGTGCTTAGGCGCACTAATTGCTTCTCACTTAGACAAATCTTCTGCAAATCACGGCTGTGCCGCCAGCACTGCCCAAGCCCCCTGGGAAGGAGAGACGGCAGGCAGGCGGACGGAGCGAGAGGCGAAGGAGGTGGAGGAGGAGGAGGAGGAGGAGGAGGAGGAGGAGGGGGTGGTGAGTGGAGCGTGTGTACCAGAGGCGCCTCGGAGCAGGATGGAGGAGGAAGGAGAGAAGGAGGGAGGGGGGCGGTGGTCCCATGAGAATAGAAAGAAACGAAGAGAGAAAGAGAGAGAGAGAGAAGAGCTCCAACACTTCAAGAGAGCCTCTCTTTTTTTCACTCTGCTCATCCATAGCCCAGGCGGAGAGCCCCCCCATCCTCTTACACCTCGACCCTCAGAAGCCCCACTACTGCTCTGCTCCTCCTGCTGCTCTGCTCCCCCACCACCACCACCACCACCACCACCGGCTCTCAGATCTCTGATCTGCCCCCTTGCTCGCCCCTCCTTTCTCTCTTGCGCTCCCTCCTCTCCATCACTCTACAGAAAAGTGGAGGAAAGATGAAACTCTACAAAGAGGGGGAAAAAAATCAATAACACAGATGGATAGCTGGATAACAGGGTCCGGCATGCTTCGGCGGTGAGGCAATCCAGAGGGTGCCCACACAACTTCCACACAGGCAGAGAGATGGGCGAAAACAAGATGCTCTGAAGAGGGTGGTGATCAGCCTCAGGAAGTCAACATCACCCACAACACACACAAGTACACACTCGTTCACACACAAGCACAAACTACAGCGCATGGCTGCATGCACACATTGACACACATGCAAAATGATCAACAATAATAAATGTAATTATGAGGGAAAAAAAACAGAAAATGACCTAGTCCATGGAAACACAACTCACTACAGAATAATAATAATACTAACTGTGAGGTAGCATGTAAGAAAGATGCTGCCTGTAGCAATAATATACACCATTATCATTGCTAGGTCCGCACTGTTTTCCTGAAAGTATATTATATTTAGAGCACATACAGATCACTATGTTTTTGTTTAATTTCTGTTCAGGATACACTTGCTGTCTGCAATAATATGTTTTCAAGGCCCCAAACCACAGAAGTTTGAAATCTACTACAACTGGTTCCGTTTTCATTTGAAACTCTCGGGCTGCGTTTTAGTTGGATGGGCAGAAACTGAAATCTTTGGAAATACAGATACTTTCCGATCAGTCATTATTGGCCACAACTTGACCTGACATTTCCTTTCAGTTTCACATTCACGTCGTCATCAGTCTCATGACAGAAATCGTTGCTCTTACTTTTTGCCTCTCAATGCTACTGCTAAAAATATAGTAGTATGGATGCAGCCTTACATAGGATTATATTACAGGGTAGTGGTATCATCACCCCATCAAAAGCAACGTATACAATAAACTACAAAAACACAGCAACTACATTTTAGCATATAGTTATTGATTAAGGAAAGAAGCTGTATAACCTCCTACGTTTGTGCCGTTATTCTCATTTGTTAAGGAAAACAATGAATAAAATGTCACATTTTAAAGGTGCATTATGTAATAAATCTAAAGCAACTGGCCATAAAATCCTTCTAATATGTCACAGAGACTCAGGAATAATGTTCATATAACAAACTGAACTCACCAACAACAACAGTACAGACAAAATACTTGCATTAAAAAAAATCTTTTGCAGACTGCAAATCATGTTTATGTTTTGAAATCATGTTTTGGCATGTGGCGCCACCTACTGCCGTCTACCAATCATTGCAGACAGTAGAGTCTCTGAGAGTTACGTCAGAAAACGAAATCTGAAAGACCTCGGTATTTTGAATTTGAATGTAGTAACCGTTTTTGGCCACATTCTTACATATGGCACCTTTAAATGTTTCAAATTAGCTTAGCATCATTCTCTGTCTGTTGCTGTTTGTCAGTGTTTGTACAGAATGTAAATACACAAGTACCAAAATTACTGAAGCAACGTTCACCTGCTTTGGTCCCCACTAAAGCGAGTCAGTGTCCACACACACACACACACACACACACACACACATTCTTGTACTTGCTGCATACTGAGGACCAGCATTTCCACTTTATAAATCAACACAATTACAAATATCTACTTCATGAATGACATCTACAAAGAACTACTGGTTGCAGTACCATAAAATGTCTGCAGGTGGAGCCCCAGAGCAAAAAGGGCTGGAAAACTTTTTCGATTTTATTTAATTTTTTTAATTTTTGGTCCAACATTTTACAAAAACGTCATACTATACTATGTCGACCAAAATTTAAAAAATAATTTGACAAAAAAATTTTGGTCCAAAATTTGACAAAACCGTCATACTATACTATGTCTTCGAATATTAAAAAAAAAATTGGACCCAAAATTTTAAAAAAAAAATTGACCCAAAATTTTAACAAAAATGTTGACCCAAAATTTGAAAGAAATTTGACCCAAAATTTGAAAAAAAAAATTGGCACAAAATTTTTGGTTCATTCTATACTATGTCGTCCAAAATTTGAAAAAAAAAATTTGGTCCAAAATTTGAAAAAAAAAATTTGGTCCAAAATGTGAAAAAAAAAATTGGGTCCAAAATTTGAAAAAAAAAATTATGGTCGTCCAAAATTAAGTCGTCCAAAATTAAAATCTTTGACAAATTGAGTATAGCATGTTATAGAAACCTAAAGAAGTGATTTCAATGAAAACAAAGTGAGGACTGGCCAAAATGTCCTCACTCCGTAAAAATTACCTCACTTTGTTGGTTTAAAACACTCACTGGTCCTCAGTATGCTGCAAGTACAAGAACACACACACACACACACACACACACACACCAGTGTTGACAACTTAGTGACTTTGTCGCTATATTTAGCGAGTATTCAGACCCCACTTGCTACTCTTCAAAAAAGCGACTAATGATAAATCTAGCGACTTTTTTCTGGTGTTATTGCAGATTTTGAAGTGAAAGCACGTATTGTTTTGCTTCTCGGTGAGCAGCGGGTGTTGCCGTGCTCCCCTCCGCACTCACAGGCGGTCCAGTCCTCTCCTCGCACAGTGGTCCATCCCAGCTGCAGTCAGAACAGGAGATGTTCACTCCTCCGAAGCTGCCGCTACCTGATCTGTAAATGCAAACTTACCATCATTTAGATTGTTAATGTATATTGTGCACAAAATATATTTTTTTATGTTGTCGTTAAACATATTCATGTTGTTACTGTATTTGTGTCCATCATGGTACAGTTCGATTTGGTACGGTACAGTTTGGAAGGGTAAAATTACCTTAACTTGGTCGGCAGGAGTGCACTGTGCCCAATGACCGCATCAGCGAGACATGTAGCATGATGTTGTACCAG
This sequence comes from Microchirus variegatus, assembly GCF_963457635.1. Classification (NCBI taxonomy): domain Eukaryota; kingdom Metazoa; phylum Chordata; class Actinopteri; order Pleuronectiformes; family Soleidae; genus Microchirus; species Microchirus variegatus. The sequence continues at coordinate 20,211,533 of NC_139810.1, forward strand.
TCCAACAACGAACGACGATATCGAACCCCGTTCACCCCTCAACAAGCCTCTGGCGGCCTCTGGTGGTCATATTGGCAAGCGCAAGTGCAAGTGTGGAAGCACAAACAGATAAACACACACAGCCACTAAAAACAATACTTCACTCCCCCTCTGTGGGGTGAAGTGACAACACAACGGACAACAAAGGAGCGACTCAAAAACACGGTCGCACCATCGACGTTTAAAAATAAGTGCCCATCTACAACATACAGTTTGGTAGATGTCGTCGTGCTGCGTTCAGGAGCATAAACTCAACAGTGTTCTGAATTCAGTCCATAAAGTTATGAAAAAGACAGGTAAACAGCAGCTGATGAAGCACGGTGAGGATTTTCATGTCAAGTTTTCAGTCTTTACTCTCTGTGTTTGCTTTACACGGTCTTTAACTTTTGTAGCTGCAAGTGAGACAGGACTCTGCAGACATGTTTGACAATGGAGTTTAATGGAAGTATTATGGAAGAGTATTAGGGCCACATGTAAAAAAAACAAGCATGAACTCTGATTTTAAGGTCAGAAAAATATTCTCAGTTCATACTGGGGTTTGTTTTTGTTTTTTTGTTTTTTTACATGTGGCCCTAATACTTCATGGACAAACTTAATTGAAGACAAGGCAGACATGCAGTGGGTTATTGTGATACATGAGTTAAATAAAAGAAAACTTGCTTTTGCTTCCATGTTTTTCAGGTATTTCAGTTTCAAAAAAAAAAAATGAAGATATCGAAAAGTCCCTGTCATTATCCTCACTGCCTGTAGGGGGCACCAGTTGTTTCTTTGATGTTAGACTAGCATCACTAAGACAGAAAAAGAAACAAAAGTTGTACATTTATAAAATATTTTGAATGCCTTTTTTCCCCAGAGAACCTTTTTCATTGATGGCAGAGAATTTCCAAAAAATTGATAAGTCAGTGTGTTGGAAACTAATTTAGACCACAGCTCTCAGGCTCATTAAGTGATAGATAATAAGACGGATTAACCAGCCAGCATATCTCTGTTTAATTCTGATATTTTTATTATGTGTGGTAAACATGATCAGTGGTAACCATTTAAATAAACACACAGTATTTCATAAAAACGTGCCTCACCACCACAGCGACACGGACGCTCACATAGATAAGGTTTGTGGATTCACAATCTTCGTTAGTTTTGATGTTTATCTCTGCTCACGATGGAACATTTGCTGCTGTTTGAGCACGATGCACCTGGAAGAGGCCACAATGCATGTCAATGGTGAATCAAACACACACACACACACATATATACAGAGACAGAGAGACAAGCCCTGCTCTCCTCCTACTGTCTAATCTTTGTGGAAATTACTGTAATCCTATTTTGGGCGTAGTGGTGATTTTTGTCTGATTTGGCAAAGAAAGAGCTGTGTGAGTGTGAGGTGGCCGTACAGAAGGCCAGAGGAACACTGCTCCACTCACACCATATTAAACAATAACTCTGTCACGAGGACACAGTCACAGTGTCTTTGAACTTTGACTTGAAGTTTGAATTAAAAGAATTAATCAATTTAAGCTCATGTGAGAGGGGAAGTGAAACCAACTGTCAAAAATAAGCAACCTTAATAACACTCTAACTTATTTTTGAGTGCACTGATTAATACATTACACCAATAAGTTCACAGAAACTAATTCATTGTTTAGGTTTTCCTGTCATTCAAAGCTGAAACTTCCACTGGTGGACATTTGTAAGGTCTTTGCCCAGCTTATAACTCCACAGCGCCATCTGCTGTCTCCTCTAAAGCTGTGCTCTTTGTTTCCTGGTTCTTCTCTGCACTGAGGTGCACTAACCTCCAGCACAGCAGAGGAAACACAACATGGTTATGGCTCCATCTTCTGGAGAGACACAAATGTCTCGTTGACAATTTAGAATACAACAGTGTTTTTTTGTTTTTTTCTATCCTGTTGATCAAAGCTCAGACAAAAGATTAAATGTCTGTAACAGTGAAATTAATAAATGATGATAAATATTGTGCAATTTTAAACAAAAATGTTGATTTGTGATTGTACCCTGAATGCACCCATTAAAACAGCATTCACATTGTGTTGACACACAGATATAAACTGTTTTTATAAATGATTAAAATATCTAATAAAGGATGAGACCTTTTTGTGTGTGAAGAATGTTTATTTACTCATGAATAAAAAGACTCACTCACTCATCTTCTACTGCTTTATCCTCCACACGAGGGTCGAGTGCCAATCCCAGCTGTCAATTTAGAGCGTCCAATTTGCCTAATCCCCAAATCTGCATGTTTCTGGACACTGTGAGGAAACTGGAGAACCCCCGAGAAAACTCACGCACACACAGGGAGAACAAAGGCACGAGTGCTAACCACTACAACAGCCATAGTCATAAATAAATGTACCTGTCAAAAGATATCTTGAGTATGTGATCCTATTTCAGTTAAATACACAGTGTTAACATGTACTTTTATATTACAGGTGGGACAAAACAGACGTCTACACTTGTGGAAACGACCTAAAGGTAAAAAAAAAAAGGCTACATTTTTTTTACTGTATCAGTAAACTGAATATTTATTCAGTTTACTGATACAGTTCATGGTCAACATATTTAAGAGCTGTTTCACCCATTTAAATTATTATTATTATTTTTATTTATTTTTTACTCTTTTTCTGATAAAAAAAATTGACAGAAACAAACAATAAAGAGCAGTGTAGGGCTTTTCTCTTCTTTCAAGGAAGTTCTTTTTTTTCATGAATCTTAGATCCACGCTCTGATGATCAAATAACACATTTAACTCATAAACATAAAAAAAAAGTGAAGTGGTCCTTTAAGTTTCGCCATTCAAATAAAGGGAACATTAAAATATCAGTAATATCACAGGATGTTTTGCAGGTAAAATACTGATCCTTCATTTGTCAAACAAACAACCTTAAACTGATTAACCTGAGATTAAAGAGAAATTATTTTACTGTTGTTAAAGTAAATCTCACTTCCAGTTTTACTGCTGAAGTGTACAACAGTTAGTGCAGACCTCTGAGGCTGTATGTTTATTTACCTGCACCTGTCATTTGACTTCTTGGTTTGGAAATTGATGTGATAAGGAAGATTAGATCTGATCAGAGACTGAACTAATATCTGTGATCACTATTTGTCTTTAAACAACGTCACTTCCTCTCAGAACACGACTGCACAGTTGTGTAAGGCACTGGATATGTTCCACATTAGTGGATCCAGACTGTCTTTGTGCCTCCACGATGTTGACAAATGTGTTTTCATTGCTTTCCCATAAGTGGGAATGTTGTTCCTTGAGAGCGAAAAGCCAAAATTTTACACTGAGTTATCGTAACAAAAACAAACAAAAACACACACTTGCAGTCAAAAATTCAACTTGAATTTGTCTTTTATAAGCCAACAGAAAACTGTCTCTGCACATAACAGGCTGTCAGACTCCACTTACTTTTCTTTTGGTCACACAGTCAGCTGCTGGGAACAGGAAATACTTCAACTCTGAGCGGGTTCAACAGATGTGCATCATGTCTCGTCAGAGCTGAAGTGACAAGAAATGTCTATCTATCTATCTATCTATCTATCTATCTATCTATCTATCTATCTATCTATCTATCTATCTATCTATCTATCTATCTAGAATGAGTGTATTATTAATGTCATAGCAGTTTTAGTTCATATAATCCACCTACAATAATCCAATCACATCAATGACCTGCAGAATAGCATGTTATGTATTAAAGTAAATGTTGTAAAATACGATAATATAATATATATAATATACGATTTTATCCAATATAAGTAACAAAGTTCAGTGCTGGTGTTGGGGGTGAGAAGCTCACAGGCAAACAAAGGGCGTTGAGTCCGTCCTCTCAGCCACGTCGGGACAGAGGGTCACGCTGATATCGGCGCTTGAGACAAGGTCAGCCATGATGAGACTGACAAGCAACACTGGTGGAGATTACACTTGATAAGCTTTTGTTCAGACAGACGCCTCCTCACACTCCCTCTCCTCCTCCTCCTCCCCCCTCCTCCCTCCTCACAGGCTGCAGTGTCAGGTCTCTTTTTCAAGATGTCAAGTGTTTACTATTTCAGTTCCATGTCTGCCTCTCTGTAGTGAATCTGGTGAAAAGACATTTTATTTGTGTGTGTGTGTAACAAGTAGACAAAGCAAGAGACGGCTTCTTTTTTTTTTTTTTTTACTACCCACTTACACACACACACACAACTGCATCTGCAGTCACACACACACACACACCTGCATCTGCAGTCACACACAAACTTGATGTTGATGTAGGAGCTGATAGTGTACGAGCAGAGACAGTTAGCAAAGCTGCCACACTTCACTCCCACACGGGCTGAGCTGTTTCTGTCAGCACTGAGTGGGAGAACATGGCACTACAGCGTGTTTGCCAACGGTTAGGAAACCCAGCAAAACACACACACACACACACAAACAACCTTATCACTGTTTACACATGCTGCTGCTGCTGCCTGTTGAAGCTCATATGTGCACACAGCAACTGTGCAAACCACAATAAAACTTACATCAGTGTGTGTGTGTGTGTGTGTGTGTGTGTGTGTGTGTGTGTGTGTGTGTGTGTGTGTGTGTGTGTGTGTGTGTGTGTGTGTGTGTGTGTGTGTGTGTGTGTGTGTGTGTGTGTGTGTGTGTGTCCACAACAGCTGGCGATTGTAGATGCAACCAGAAATGTCCAAGCAAAACTATTTTTTCAATCTGTCTGTAAATATTGCATTTGAAGCCGACGACGATGACGACGATGCTAATCATATAAATATATGAGGCTCAGTGTTATCATGTGTATTTGCTTTGAGTTAATTAGTTTTCGGTGAATAATCTGATCACATTTGCAGGCAGCAGAATAAAAAAAAAAGTGCTTCAGGCAGAACATTCGTATTAGTTCATTGTTCGTCTGTGTGGAAAAATAGCAAAAGAAAATCATCTTTCTCTCACTTTTTTAGAAAAACTTCAGATTATCATCATTAATTTGAAGTCTTACTCTTATTCAGGGCAAAACTGAGCCTGTTGTGCATGTTGAATTAAACAGTAAACACTCAGTATGTCCACTAGAGGACTCTGCACCACCTTCTATCACCGTGCAGCACAGGAGAAGCAGATGTGCTGGAGGAGCTGCCTCACTCCCTGAAGAGGGCAGCCTTGTCAACAACCTTTGAAATCCACCTTCCTCTGCTCTCACTTCATGAATTAACAGCTCACTCACCGACTGTTGCAAACCTTATTAACAGAGAATAAATGCAGCCCTGCAAATGTCAACCCAAAAACACCTCAACACCAACACTCTAGAAGGCTCATAAATAATGTAAGATAATTGTGCACAACAACCACAGAAAAGTCAGTCATATATACAGCTGTAAAGCAGTGGAACGGCTGCCTGTAACCCCCTGTGGCAGCTCTGCGTCGGGCTCGGCCACTCGTAGCTTGTGTGGTGTTCTTGCTGCTCTTTGTTCTAACCGGACCATATGCCACAAGCCCTCACTGCTTTTCCTCAACAGCTGCTAAACCCATTAAATCTGCAGCCAGAGTGAAGAGTTTACAGGGAGGGAGGAGGGCTCGACTAAATCATGCACTGTTTCACCATGAGCCCAGGGGCTGCTCCAGAGAAGTATTCAACATGAGTATGGATAATGGTGATGAGCAGCGTGAGTCCCCACTTGATGTGTCTGTGCTCTGTTAGCTACAGTAAACACTTTTCTTTCTTCTTTGTTTTTTTTCATGGCAAGAAAAAAACTCCATTCAAATCTGATTATAACAATATCATTTGGCTCCTGTGTGGAGAGGAGATATAAAGTGGTGCAGGAGCCTGAAGAAAATGCAGTCCAGTCTGTGAGGGATCTTTTAAAGGAGACTTTATGTGCAATGTGGTGATTATCCAGCATCCACTCTGCATCATTTAGTGAACTAACACTCAGTCCTGAACCTTCAGGCTCAACGGCTCCCTGTGCCTCCATTTGTTGTGCTCCACAATCTCACAACTGTTTTTTATTTCCGGGCTCCACATCACATCTCATTAAGCTGACCTGCCCCTCTGTGCAGCACCGTTTAATGAAGACTTCCACAAAAACAAAGAACACTGCACTTCCTTCTATTTTGTCCACATTCAGCTCACTCACTTCGAGGATTAGCGATTTAGCTCCTATGTCGTGCAGGCTTCAGTTTTTCCAACACCTCACTGCTCTCACAGCCGAGGGATTAACCAGTAACCACAACCACTGATTAGTAACTTACCGGTGCACCTGCAGGAGGGTTTTACACAAACATCAACAGAGATATCAACTGTTCCATTGTGAATGGCGACGTTATTCTGTGTTATAACACAGTGTGAAAGCGACAGCACACAGAAGGCGTGGCAAGGGTTCAGTGTCAGATCAAATTCTAAGCTCAGTGTTAAACCACATGATCTCGATATAAACCCACAACACTGAGGCAAGAACAAACGGGGAGAGACTTTCTCATGACACGGTGAGCAACTGGCACACAGGAAAAACTGAAAGTTATCGTCTAAACAACGATCATCGTGCTACTTTAAAGGTCCAGTGTGTAACATTTAGGAAATTCAATATAGGGTTTTTTACTGGCGAGAATAAATATTCCAATACAGGGATGATGATGATGAGATTTATTGTGATAAACTGGGATACAATGAACAAGGCTAAATATAAGAGGGAAGGAGAGAGAGTGAAATGGCTGAAAGTCTGCTGCCCACTAGAGGTTGGAGGCTTAAATACAATAACAAACCACTGTTGTGAGTATTTGCAATATATGGATACAGCACGTTTAACCCTGGTGCTCATGTGGAAACAGATCTGTGCCACCCATGGTAAACTGTAGTGGGAATAATACACAACTCCTTATATGGACATCCTGTGGGGGAGTGTGTTTATAGGTCACATCTTCAGGCTTTAGAAAAAGGTCTCTTTTTTTGTCTTCTTATGTGTTGTTAAGATAAGAGGATTCATTTTGGCTGGAGTAGTGATGATTGTGCAAAAGTCACGAAATGGACAATTTTTCTTCTATTTTTGTTCATAAAAATGAGCAGAGGAAACTTTGAACAGTGATGTTTTTCCATATTTCACAAATTCAATCCGATTTTTTTTGCTCAGGCGTGTTTACATAGTTGGTGAAAATGGAAACAAAAATGAAACAAAGAACAGTACAGTATTTCCCATGAAATATCAATGTTTTCTTGTTTAAGTGTATAATTGCTTTCAAATGAAATATATTTCCTTTTTTAATCTATCTATCTATCTATCTATCTATCTATCTATCTATCTATCTATCTATCTATCTATCTATCTATCTATCTATCTATCTATCTATCTATCCATCCATCCATCCATCCATCCATCCATCCATCCATCCATCCATCCATCCATCCATCCATCCATCTATCTATCTATCTATCTATCTATCTATCTATCTATCTATCTATAACATCAGTCCTCATTTATATGATGTTTGCAGTGTTTGTGCTGATGCAGTTAGAGCAGGAAAATAGCACTAATGTGATAGTTCTCTGGCTTATTATCTTCTTGCCAAAGGTGCAGAGAAATTAGGCCTCAGTGTAAAATATCTGATGGTGATGGAGAAGAGGGAAGAGGAGAGGAGAGAAGAGGCGAGAGTCTATTACGGCTGAATGCTATTTCCATCCAAGATAAATTGTACTGTGGAGCAGGGACAAATCTTGTACTCGCCTCCTCCTTCTGCTCGATAACCAAGGTGAGTGAGGAGGAGACTGGGAGCAACATGCATTTAAACATCTTCTTTCACCATCTCCTTGGTGGCGCTTGTCCTCAGGGTTTTGAAAGCTGCCTCCACTCTCCCACCGGTGACTGCTGCCCGCCGCACAGAGCTCTCCTTTCCTCCACGGGCTCACACTGAAGATTAATTACACGGTGGAGGTGAGGGGGGGAAAAAACAAAGGCCAATCCATCTGAGTCAAGGCGAGTGGACAGGCCCGTGGTGCGGCAGGTAAATGCTGTGGCAACGTCATCTATCACAGAGACGGTCATTACATAAACACAAGGTCAGGGGTGCTCCCTGTGTGTTTCAGCCTCTGAGCCAGAGAACAGCAGGTCCAATCGCACATCTTAGCCCCCGGGTGCCCTTTAGTCCACCTTTTACTTTGCCGTCCTAGACCTTAGAACAACAGGACGGAGAGCACACCTGTCGCCAACACTGCAGCAAAAGCCAATACTGGCTCAGGCACCTGACAGCACGCTATCAGTCCTGACCCACAGACGGATGGCAGCCGAGGAAATTGCGGAGGAGTGGAGGCCATTTGCTCGCGGTGATTTATTTAACGTTTGTGCTGTTGCTACCCTGAGACCGGCAGAGTCAATAAAGCCCCCACAACAAGACAGTCCAGGGTCGGTCCTGCATTATCTGCACATTTGGAGCCCGTGATACATCACCGTGTGTCGTCATTATTGTCATAATTGTATAAAATCGTTGCTGTCTTTTTTTTTATCTGCTCTGTACAAACAACATTCACTGCACGTCTGTGCATCCTGGAAGAGGGACAGACGTCCTCTTCTCAAGGTTTCCTTCATTTTCCTTGGTAGTTCTTACCTGAAGCATGGCTCTGAAGACAAAAGACGTCACAAAAAAACAAACAAGAGCAATGTGAAGTCATCTCTGTCTCAGGGAAATAGAAGATTTCTGGGAAATCTATTGTCAGATCACTCACTCCAGGTTCTACAGGAACACATAACATCAATAATAATAATACTAATAATAATAATAAAGCTCAGTTCACCACAGGTGACCTGTCACCATGTCGCTGTTCCTCTGCTGGGAATTGCAGATCACACGAGGGGAAAGAAACGTCGCGTATGCACCTTTAACATGTGAGACAAACACCAGCTGTGGCCACCAAACAAACACACTGTGGGGGAAACGAGACAGAACGACAAACCCAGTGTGATCCTCACAAACGGCGAACTCACACGCTGCTCACATCGTATCGTGTTTTCTTTGAGGACCAAGCGTCATGTGACAGTATCTCACACAAAAACCCAAACAAAAACAAACTCTCCCTTTAACTTGACCTTAAAGCCCTGCCCACTCCTTCACTCTGCGTCACCGTTGGCTGCAGCAGCTGCAGAACTTACAAGCTCATCTGTCTTCACTGCAGCTTCAGGAAAAGTAATCACGTTATGGAATCAACGGCAGGGAATGTTTGGAATATTTGCAACTTAAATGTACAATCAGGGAAAAGCTGAAGCTTCATTTCCTAAAGTGTTATCGTTTTTTAATTTTTAATAAATATATCTTAGACGAGTTGATCGTTGGTCCACTGCTGCCTCCATCACTAAGTTTTAATGTGCTATTTTACAACCTCAGTGTTTGAAATACTTCTTTTGGATGTTATTAAGTGACAAATTGAGTTTTTCCCTTTGTGCTCCTGAGGGCAGCCATCGTCAGTGAGGGTACAGCGGTCCACCCCTGAATACGACCCGCAGTACAATGAATGCAAGGTTATTATAGTTAAGAAAAACTAACAAAAAAACGAAAACTAAATTTAAAACTATTTTTTTGTTAACTGAAACAAAAATAAAAACTAGAAAAAAATAACAATAACTAGATGAAACTGAATAGTGTGTTTATAAAAACGAACTAAAACTAACTCAAATTTTAAATTTTCATCTTTGCAAATTATTTTTTTAGTTTTCATTTGTTTGGGTTTGAAAGATTGTATCTGAGACAGCATTTTCATTCAGTCATAATAAAATGTTTTAATTAGTTTGTGTTTACAATGTGGGACATAAAGCTATACAAGCTAAACATTTGTTATGTAGTTAATTGGGTCGATTTGGTTCATCGAAGAGAATCAAACCTCTCGTCTTTTATTGTTTTTCCTCAGATTGAGCTCCTGAGACTCCTGACTCACAAACAATGCGATGTGTCCCATGAGGGTTATTTATTATAATTATTTATGTTGTTATGTCCATGTCTGTTGGCTACATCTTTTACCTTTCACACTCACTCACTCATTTTCTTGGATACTGATATTTGACTCAGGGACGGTTGTTCATCTGTTCTAATAAACTTTAAACACGGCACATTTTGCTGTTTTTTTTAACGACACAATACTAAGTATTGTGTGACCTTTTTGAATCTTGCAGCTGGCAAATAATCCATATAATAATAACAAAAAAAACTCAAACTAACACTAAAACTAATAAAAATTAAACTAAAACTAAGCATTTACAGCAGATAGAAACTAATTTAAAAAAACTGACAAACCTGCTCTAAAAACTAATTAAAACTAACTCATTTTAAAAACAAAAGGTCAAAACTAAATAAAAACTAAAACTAATGAAAAATCCAAAACTATTATAACCTTGGTACAATAATGACACACACACACACACACACACACATATATGTATATTTATATATATATAATATAATATATATATTACTTATGTTTTAACCACTGAGTAAACTGCCACCGGACTCCTCATTGAAGCTACTCGATGACGATACACCCAAGGTACTAGATTGCTGTTATTTATACTACTGCTAGGGGGCGTCTACTTAAAAAGAAAAAAGAAAAAAGGAAAAAGAGTTGCTATATGATATACAAATTTGGTCATGATTTAGATTGTGATTTGGGTCACTATAGTTTTGCCAAAAAAGCAACATTTTCTGACATATCTGTAAATAAAAATAAAAGATCCTATGATAAGAGACAATAAAACCAGAAAACGGCTGCATGTATAAATCACATAACTCTATCGATGCGTCCTGTTTAACACAAGTGAGAGTAAACAGAGAGAGTGATAAATATTCTTGGACGGTGCTGATGATAGTGGCTGTAAACACTGTCAGAGTCAAAGATGACATCACACTGACATCGTGTTCATTCAAGGACAAACCAGGCCATAATAAACGGGACAAATAAAGATTGAGAGGGCTCACAAATTAAAGATAAACATCAAATGGGATAACCTACATGAAGAATAAGAGCACATTTAAGTGATGCTGTGCTCTTTTAATTGTGTCCATAATGTCAAACAGACTCTACATCAAAGAAAACAGCTTTATATAGACTGGTCTGTGTTTATATATATATATATATATATATATATATATATATATATATATATATATATATATATATATATATATATATATATATATATATATATATATATATATATATGTAAGCATGAGGCTAAAAGAAAAGACACCTTTACATTAAAGCTAGAGCATGGGTCTTGGTTTCTTTTCCTTTAAAGCAGACTGGAGATGAATCAGATGACAGCCTGAAAGTCTTATTTCCATCTGAGGAAAAAAAAAAAAAGGGTTTGAAGGCAGAGCTCCATTCACAGAACCAATATCCAGTCACCATCCTGTGATGACAAAGAGAGAGGGGACATTTCTGCAGACTCATGATTTTCTTCGATTTTCCACTGGATGACTGGATGAATTGAAACGGCCGGCGCTGTGGAGCTGAAATGTCAGGTCTACGTGACTCTGACAGTGCACAGGTGAGAAAAAACATGGACGTGGACAGTTGCAAGGGGCATTATCCAGAGCTCAGTGTGCAGCAGCAGCAGCAGCAGCAGCAGCAGCAGCAGCACAGAGTCCCATTGAACATTAAGTCTCTGCCAGCTGCATGTTTTATGACAACACATTAAGAGGAGCCTGGAAGTCTGGTGTGTGTGAGACTTGCATTGTCTCTCCTCTGCCAGCGAGGAACCAAACCTGGCACGCTTTGCTGAACAAAGAGCTCCTACCACTCTGGCTACAGGGCTACAGGCCGCTCCCCCTGAAATCTAACCCAAACAATAGAGAGGCAGAAGGGGAGAAGGAGAGCAGGGGGAATGAGAGGCAGTGTGCGTGAGGTTTGTGGTACACAGAGTGGAGGCCACTTGAGGGAGTTTGTGTGCGTGTTGGGAGCGGGTGAGGAATGCTTGGGCCGGGCCTGTGGCCGCACTCTGGGTTGATCCACTGCTGCAGACAGGGAGGGGTGGGTGGGGGGGGGATCCAGATCGGCTATGATAGGAATGTGAGTGTGGGATATCATTAGAAGCATGGGAGCTGCAGCGGCTCAGCACAGCAGGCTGCGACGCAAACACATACACACAGATAAACTGATACTGACACACACTGGGAAAGTCATTACAGCACCCATGCCAGGACAGAATATTATAGGCTGGTCAAAATGGCAGCCAAGTCTTACTGAAGAAATATTACTCTCTGGTATGCGGCTCCACAGCGTCCTCCCCTCCTTCAACCATTTTGTTCTTCAACAACACTTTTAATGGCGTCCAACTGTAAAGATATAATGTGGGACTGTAGTTCTTCTTCTTCTTATGATGATGATACAATTACTGAAGTAAAAGTTTTTTTTTTAAAAAGGGTTTTAGCAGCACTTACTTGACGCTTCTAAAGGCCCAGTGCGTATAAATGAGTGACATCTAATGGTGAAAGTGCAGACTGTGCAGATCAGAGGACTCGCTTCACTTATCTCTCTTTGTTTTCAAGCGTGTGTGGGATCTACGGTGGCCTTCAAATACCAGAAAGGACGTCATACTACGTTCTATTCAGGCTGCTGTGGACACACAGAAGACACAAGATGGCGTCACCCATGAAGCAAGGCCCTGAACTAAAGAAAAGACTCTTATTCTTAAGCGATTATGCACTTAGACAAACATACTTGTTGAATTTCTGAGAGGTAAACTCTCCTTAATGTTGCATACTAGTACATTAAGTACTATAAACACTATGAAGGCTCTATTTTCAACAGTTTAAAACATAATAATATAGTGTTTAAGCTGAAGTATGCAGTACATGCATGTATTTCAATCACACAACACCACCATGTAAACATAATGCCATTTAACAATTCTAAATATGTAATATAAAAATAGAGTATTAGTAAAAAAAAAAATAATAATAATGTCCCTTAACTTCTAATTTCACTGGTTCAGGAAAAAGCTTTTAAGCACATTTCGAAAGTTTCTTCTCCCACATATAATTATTATAATTTTTTTTTTTTACATAAAAGTCTTCCTTTAACCTTTCCTTGGAAAATGAAGGTTGTTTCAGTGATATGTAAATATTCAGATTAGTGAAATGCATGAACGAAACTCAGTTGAAAATAAACTGCTTTTATGCATAATTTGAGGCCGGGTTCATTTGCATTCTAAATGCACATAATGACTTTTATTTGCATGTATCAAATTCCTACAGCTGTGGCCGAATCACTGGATGGAGCCGAAGCTCGACTACAGGTCGCCTGAAAAACTGAGCGCTGAAGAGAAAGAGGAAAATATGGAGCCACTGTGGGGCCTTTTTTTTTCATTACTGCACCACATAAAACTAACAGACAGGATGATGGCTTTTAAAGAAACACCAGGTGTAAAACACCCTGGTCTCTTGAATGTTATTCAGTCAGTGGACGAGGAATAAATGTGAATATGAACAGAGTTGTTTTTCAGATTAAAAGGGTCACACACTGGGCAGCTACAGAGCGTGGCTACCCCTTCCGACTGAATGCACTAAAGGAACAATGTAGGCTCCTCTCTCTGCCACCGAGCATCACTGAACTCTGCAGGTAAGAAACACAGGAGGACGGAGGAAACGAGGAGGATCTATGTCCGAGCTCTGCTGCTGCAGCAAACACAATAACAAAAGACATATTGCCATTCAGACGGAGGGAGAGCACATTTCTATTCACTCTGTCTCCCTGTGTGCCCGCCTGAGGGCTACACACATTATGAGAAGGATTTGAGATGACACAAGTCACAGTCGCTCCATCGCCGGTGAGGAGGAGGAGGAGGAGGAGGGGAGATGAATTATTCAAGCAGCCAGCGTTGCTTGCCTCTGACGTCTTGTTGTTTCTTGCGGGGAGGTGAGGCGAGCCGCCGGAAAACAAGCAGCACCTCCTCGCGAGGCGGCCGTCACATGACAGCCTCAGGATAGAGCATCCAAGGAGCCTCGATTTTCCCGAGGACAGGACATCATTTCAGAGAGCAGCAGCGGAATAATAGCTCCCCTCTCAAAATGACAGCCATCGCTGCAGCACACCATCACAAGATTGTTGGTCTATCATTCCCCCACACACACAGGATGAAATGACAGGCCAGCCGCGCTGATAGGCGAGCGTCTCAGCCCCGAGTAGGTGTTCCTTGTGGCTTAGTCTGGGCTTTGATGTTATTATGCCACAGCAGAGCAATATTCAGCTCGGGAGATTCACGACCTGCTGCTGGGATCATCTCTTAAAGCTCGGTGTTTGCGAGGCTGAGAAAATGGGAGAGTGAAATGAAACGGGGACGGCGCGCTCCATCTATTCCCCCCAAACACATTTTCCCTGTCAAAATTCAAAAATGTGGGACACGAGTGTTATCAAAAGAGACGCTCTGCTCGGCGACAGAATTACATTTCACAAATGTACAAACAAAGATTCCCCCTTTTTTTCTCTTTGTCATTCAGCTTTTGAGGAGTGAGAAATAAAAATGGTTTACCTGTAAAAACAGGATTCATTCGTTACTGCTGCTGCTTTAGAAAGAGATAAAAGCATCAAATAAGACGAATGCTGTGTCTTGTGGTGTAACTTAGTCGTTTATTTTAATTCCACAAATTTTTCAAAAAAATTACAAAATACTCAAATGGAGAGAACACAGGACTCACAATTTTCTTATTATTTCTACTTTTTGTTTACATTGTGTCATCCCATGGCGACTACTCATATATACAATAAGCTTCAAGATACCAGTATATATATAAATCTTAGCAGTCAGAATTTACATTCTGCTATTGCCGCTTTGAAACAAGAAGCTAAACCATTGACAACACTTAACATCAAAGGTTCTGGAGACACAAAAAGAGGGAGTAAAAGGCAAAGGGAGTCCTCCGGAAACGAGGCAAAGGATGATGGTGATGATGATGATGATGATGAGGAGAATGTTGAGAGACAGGAATCAGGAGGAGGTGGCGAGACAGAGTGACAGGTTGTTTTTGGGAGCTTGACAGACTATTTTTTGGATCATTAAAAAGGAGGGGAATGAGTTAAATGATCGCGCTCCGAGAGACGATGTATGACCATGTCTAGATGCAAAACACAAGTTTCTTTAGTTGACTAAAAATGCTCATGACAGTTAAACAGTCTTAGTGCACAGGACAAATGCAGAAATAAAATCATGGTGTTTAAAAAAAACAATAAAAAAATAAAAATGAATGAAGGGCTCATGTGCACCGATATGACAGACAGGTCAACACTACTGGTAACAGTCAGTGGCACACAGACGCACGGCTCATCCTGACGACCAGGAGGCCGCGTGAATCCCGAAGGAACCAAGGCATATAATATTGTGAGGACACACGCACACACACACACACACACACACACACACTCATACACCCTCTACATACTGGTGGTCACGTGTTAGCAGGACCCTTCTAGTGTCACAGTGAACATTACACAGCCTAACGCTGGAGGACGACGTCGTCTGATCTGAGACCTGCAACAACATGGATGACTGGACCAGTGAAAGAAGGGGGGGGGGGGTCAACCTCAACACAAACAAACTAGCACCAGCTCCCAACCATTCACACTTTTAAAACAATGTTATTGTGACCAATGCTAAAATTCCCAGTCCCAATTGTTAAAAAGAAGAAAGTGTTTTTTATTATCATTATTTTGTCAATTTCAGCCAAATATGTTTCTGGTATCCACATTTTTAAAAATCAGAATTAAAGAAGTCACTCTTTGTAAAAAGCATTTCTCCATTAAGCGGACTTAAATATTGATGTTGAACGACAACAACAACAACAAAAAACATGGATAAAAACCAATTGAGTGGAGCTCAAGGAAACTCTTTCAGTGCAAACGTTTTTTCTTTCTTTTTAAAAATGGGCGGTTTCCACGTGCACTCGGCAGAAACCGGAGCGACCGCGCCGTCGCCTCTTCAAGTGAATCACGTCGTCAACTCAGCGCGTTTTGAGTTCACACATTCTGACAATCCAGGTTACGCAGCAGATGGACATGGTTTATGGTGGACATGGTGTAATGTGGGACTAAATCTAACACAGTGATGTCAGAGGAACGTCACAACTGAACTGCAACTCTCTCAGAAACTGCTCATATAATGCCATTGTGCTCCCCTCTGAAACAAGGGATAATGCTTCAAAACAAGTATATTGGAGGTTGAAACGACTTGGTTTGGAGTCCACACCTAGTAATAATAATAATTATAATAATAATTATATGTTTATATATACTATTTACAGACTCAAAAACGCCATGCTGTAGCTTTTCTTAAAATTATGAAAAACCTCCAACAATGTATTAAAATAAATGTTGAATTTAAGATAGCACTTGTTATTTTTCAATAAACGGCCTGACCGGTCTTGTCTTTTTCTCTTTTTTTTTGTCGATAAGCACAGTGTCTTGTTCTAGCACCTACAAAAAAATGTCAGGGAAGCTTGTCATGCAGGAGTCTTGAGGACGCTGTCACTACTGGCTATATACCAAAGAAAGTCAATGTCTTGAAGGGAAATAATAATTCAAAAGAAAACCGTCCTTGACGAGAACAGAAACCAAAATAAAAAATCTGAAGAACTCTCAGACGATCCAGTTGGCTTTTGCTGATCTTCAAGACTGAATGTGTGACGCGGCTCCTGCTGAGCCTCTGCGTATTCGCTCTGTAACAACTTCCTGTGTCCTGCACCTGTCTGTCCACGCCTCCCTTGGCTGGGTTACAGCTGCTTGTCGCTCTCCTTTTTCAGCCGGCTGAACACAAACAACATCCAGAGTTAATATCTTGTCAATCAAAGGCGCAGCTGGTGAGTTTAGTGTAAATGCTGTTTTGATTCGTTACCTAGTGCTTATCTGACCTGTAATAATCCTCCTGGCCTGGCAGAGGCCCCCCGTGCATGTGATGGTGTCCATGGAGCCACTGCTGCTCCATGGCTAACCTCTGGAGCTCTGCTGACTGTGCGTGCATGGCCTGCAGCTGGTGAGCTGCAGACATGGGCGGTGGCAGACCTCCTTGCAGTTCCCGTGGGTATGGAGTACCTGCAGGACACACACAAATGTTTCATCAGGAAATCTGGCAGAGGCGCTTTCATCTCATAGATTGGATTCAGTAAGCGTTGGCTGAGAGCTTACCGAAGACTGGGTGGCGCAGCATCTCGTGTTCATGTGGCGGCTGGCCGAGGAGTGGATTAGGGATGGCGCCGGGTGGGTAAGGGAAGCGAGCCAGGTGGGGTCCACCTGCCAGGGGATCCAGCGGGTGGGCCCCCGAACCTGCAGGACACACAAGACATTCACCACCTACTGGGGGTTAGATTCTTAGGGGTCAAGGTTCACTCATTACATGACAGTGCATCACAGTCAAAGCATGCGACAGATCTTCATATCATGTCTCTGCTCATATAAAGTGCAGGGTTCACTTGTATTTGTCTAATGCTCGGTTACAAACTGAACACACAACAAGCTTTTAATAAACATCTTATAAAATTAAAAAATATCATACTCTTCAGTGCAGATAGAATCAGTCAGTCAAGTAAAAACCAGTGAATATAATACTATCATGTTATAACCAGTGATATATAACAGCTCTTTCACTAATAGATAAATATAAAAATGCATCCATCTTTACACAGTAATTCACAGAAACAATTTAACATTAAAAAATGACATGAAAATATAGGTCAATTTATCAACATGCTGATTATGCCTGATGAGTAAAATAATTTAAATAACATAGGATGTGTATGTTTTTTCACCGTTTATGAATTAAACTGCAGTGTTTTCATAAACATTTTGGTCAAAGGTTTCAAATTAAAAAAACGACAGCCCAAATAAACAGGATTTTTTTCAATGTAATTAGTAAAATAATTTGTAAAAAATATTTTATTATTTTATATTTGATCTATAGTTTCAGTAGTAGTGCTGTGTATTTTTTAAAGTAGCAGAAAACACATTGAGTGATACTTGCAGGGCTTTGGCTCACCTTGGTGTAGTGGATCTTGCTGGTGGAGGTGCAGATGGGAGTGAATGTGCGAGTGCTGGTGGTGATGTGGCGTAACATTGAACATCTGTAGACGGGCGATGGGGTCATTGGCCACTGTGGCCATCCTCTCAGCGTGGAGCCTCTCTGCAGCCAGCCTCTCAGGGTAGCTCATTTCTGGCCGTAGCTGGGGCCCAGCGAGGGCTAAACGTTCACGCTCTAATGGGTTCAGACCCGGATGGAAAGCCGCAAAGGGGTGTGGGCCGGCCATGGGGGGCAACGTGATGGCCCCGTGACGGGCAAAGTGCTCCATGGGGTTTGTGGAAGGGTGGAGTGTGTCCATCTCTGGAGGTTTAACCTCGAAACCTGGTTTCATCCTTTCCCGCAGTTCCCTTTCGCGAATCTCCCTTTCGCGCATCTCCCGCTCTCGTAGCTCGCGCTCCCGCATGGCCGGGTCAGCATTATACAAGCTGGGCATGTGATAGGCCAGCAGAGGGTCTGCGGGGTTGAGGGACATAAAGAAGGGGTGGTTTCGATTGGTGGGGGACATGACGTGTGGCCGTGCGTACTCACTGAGCGTGCGCAGGGCAGGAGTATCGGGGCCAATGTACGGAGGAACTGCTGCGATTGTGGTGGGGGGGCCGTCGAAGTGCGGACGCATGTGAGCGGGGCCGACCATCTGATGTTCACCCATTCTGCCTTCGTGAGAACTTGAGGCTTTCTGTGATGAGAGAAAAAAAACAAGGTTTAGTCAAACAGGAAAAAAATAAGCCATTACTGCCAAAGAGAAGCGAGACACAACACATCACTCACCATAGCTCGTTCCGCCTCCTTTTCTCGTTCCCTCTCTCTTTCTCGTTCCCTCTCCCTCTCCCTCTCTCGCTCCTTCTCCTCCCTGACTTTCTGTTCTGCTTCTCTCTTGGCTTTCTCCAGCGCTTCCTCGCGTTTTTTGGCCAGTTTCGATGAAGCCAGAGGAGTGAAATAGAAATCTGTCCTGGCACATGAGTTGTACCCTCGGTCCAGGTGCTTGTAGAACCTGTGGAGACGGAGTGAAAGAAAAACATTTAACACTCAGATAGACTGAAATATGCTGCAGTTAAAGACTAAACAAACTAAAGCTATTCCATTTATCTTCAGGTCATGATAACGTCTCATTAGATGAAAAGACAGCTTGTCTCAGCTTTCACTGGTCTATTATTCAAAAAGGAAACAAACTCCCCTGGCTTTCACCTTTGCTGTTATGTATTAAGTCCTCATTGCTATTCATTGGCAGTCTAAGAAGCACTTAAGCACAGGGCAACTACACATATTCAGATGTCTGGATTCACGGTAATTAATCTCTCTGCTCTGTGTCCATAATAATTCCTGCCATCATTCACTCAGAGCTCAAAGCTAATTGTGGACTGTTTTGATTTGGTGTGAACATCAAAGCCTCAAAACTCTCCCTTTGTTGTTGTTCTCTGTGTTCGGGGCTCAGGACAGTAAGCAGCTCAACAGATGAATGAAAGCTTGATGAGGTGAATATTTTCCTCTTTTAAGACAGTGTTTGAGGGTCAGGGGTGAGCAGACATACCGTGCTGACTGGCTGGCATGGCTGGGTGTGTTGACAACAGTCGGCTCTGGGGAGGGGCTTCTCTGTGGAGGGGGCGGGCTCTCTGGTTCTTCCATCTCATCCAAAGGCTCTTCTTTGATGTGCACCGGAGGGAGCACTGGGCCCGGACCGGCACAAGTTACTGAGGCAGGGAGCGGCATGGAGATGGAGGAGGAGGACGGTGCGGAGGAAGATGGAGGCTGTAAGCCAGGCATAGAGTTTGACGAAGACGAG
The DNA here is from genome assembly GCF_963457635.1 of Microchirus variegatus. Classification (NCBI taxonomy): domain Eukaryota; kingdom Metazoa; phylum Chordata; class Actinopteri; order Pleuronectiformes; family Soleidae; genus Microchirus; species Microchirus variegatus. The sequence goes on from NC_139810.1 coordinate 20,231,379, forward strand.
GGGGGGCCAGTTGGAGGTAGAACTGTATTGAAAGGATGCGATGAGAATGGCGGCTGTGGTGGACCGTTTGGGTGTGAGGCTGCTGCGGAGGGCGGCAGAGGAGTTGAAGGAGGCTGGTGGCTGATTGATGGTGGGAGGCTTTGGGACTGTGTGAGAATTGGAGGCTGGGCTGGGGGAGGCTGGAGCTGCTGCCCCTGAGGCATGAGCTGGAGGGGCGGCGGGTGTGCTGACGGAGGATGGTGGGTGGATAAAGAGCTTAGGGGCTTAAGGGCAGGTGGTGGCGGAAGGTTTGAAGGCATCTGAGGAAACGGAGGTGCAGATACGTGCGGCGGGTGTTTGTGGGACTGTGGGTTGGGCATCTGAGGAATGGGTGTTGTTGGTGGGGGTTTGATATGAGGCATGGACAAAGGTGCAGGGGGCAGTGGTTGCTCCCTTGGAGGCGGACCTCCACTCTGAGATGATGGCTGGGACTGGGAGGGAGGCGTGTGCGGCCTCTGCTGCGACTGGACAGAGATGGGTGAAGGTGGGACCTGAGACTGACCTACGGGGAAACCCTGAGGGGGCATGGAGTGAGGGTGAGGCATGTGTGAGGGGCCAGGCTGCAGTGGATGAGGCATTGGAGGCATCGGCCCGTGATGCGAGCTGGGTAATGACTGAGGTGGAGGCGGAGGCCCAGGAGGCGGAGCCTGGGTCATAGGTGAATGTGGAGAAGGAAGCCTTTGAGGGTGAAGAGATGGCCCTGACTGGATAAGAGACAATGGGCTCGTCTGGGGCAGAGGCTGGGGAGGTAGAGAGACAGAGGCCGCTGTAGGGGAAACCTGCGGAGGCAGTGAAGGGGCTGAGGTCGTAGGTGGCGGAGGTCCTGAGGAGGCTGCTGAGGTGCCTGGCTGACACTGGATGACAGGAGGGTGCTGGCTCTGTAGGAGCTGCTGCTGCTGGGCAGAGGAGTCCGAGTCACTTTCATTGTCTCGGGGGCTGGGGATGCTGGGAGAAGAGCTCCGGTTGTCTTGATCAATGTCCTTAGGATCGCTACTAAGCTCCTCGTTAATGCTACGCCCATCAGAACTCTCGCCCTCTCCCTCGCCTTCACCCTCGCCCTCTGAGGGTGAGTCTGGTCGACTAAGCTCCTGAAAGACAGATGAGACGAGGATGAACATCATGACACCAAGTGTATGATTTCCTCCTGAAGGACAAACAAACAGCACCAGACTCACTTGTGTCTTGGACTTTTTGGCACCGGCCCTCTCCGACTCCTCTGTGTCAGACGCTCCTTTCTCTCGTTGCCGTTTGACACTTTTCATCGGTGAAGGAGCCTCTTCTTTAATCTTCTGAGGAGCCAGAACACCAGAACAATTAGTGTCCATTTTAAAGAGATACATGCATAGAAAAACACGGTTTTCAGTGAGTCTTTGTTAAGTTTACCTTGCTTGGCTTCTTCATGGAGTCTGTTTTGCTGTCAGTGCTGTCAGTACTTGCTGCACTGGGTGAGGTACGTCCACTGGAGCGCAAATCCTCATTTGTAGGCGAGGCTCGGCCATCGGGACTGGCTGTCTGCTTCTTACGACCACTACGTAGAGTTGACATCTAATGACGACAAAAAGTCAAGATAAACCATGAGTGATATTAGGAGAAGTAAAAGTGTGAACTTAAATCACCTTAAAGCTTTTAAACTTTTACTAATGTAAACAAAAAGGTATGAAACAATGATCACCAATGCAGTCACTATACTATTGTCTAAAAAAGATAAGCTTATTGCATTGGTGTCCAGCTCTGAGACTGTGGTTTCTAAAGGTGAAAATAGAGATGGATGGAAAGCAGGAGTGTGTGCGCACCGAGCCTCGGTTCCGTCGGGTCCTCATGCTATGCTTCCCGCTGAGTCCATCCTCTTCCTCTTTGACAGGTTTGAACATAAATGGTGGCGGATCCACAGGCTTCTCGATGGGGGGTAGCTCTCCGTACTTCTTGAAGTGAATGCGGCAGTCTGTGCACAGCAAGATGTTCTCCCTGCCCCCGTGGTGCCAGTCCTTGGAGGCTGAGGAAAAGCCATTTACAGTTGTGAAACAACGCACTCTCACAAGGGCGGTGATGAGTACAAACACCACACGGAAATCACCTCAGGAGTACAGCAATACTAGCCAATATAGAGACAATCTTGAGTTTTCTGAAATAAGAACGATGTACATCAAACTACCATACTATATATGTGTTTTCATTCATGTGCTAACAAGGTCTGTGTAGGTAAACACAATCGAGCCAAAGTTATTAACCACCCCTGTTGTTATGGCAGTAACCAAAGTGTGATCAGATGGAAGCCTGGCACTGGGAGCCAGCTGTGTGGGAAGAAGGGACGGATAATGATATGGAGACAGTGAGCGAGCTGTGGGCTCATGTCTAATTTGATCAAATTAGCCCTGACATCTTCTCATGCCCATCTGTCACACAGCTCTGCATTGTGCAGACTCACACTGATCCCAATCAGGACAGGAATAACCAAGCAAGTCCACATGATGACTGTGAGTGTCTGTTTAAAATACGAGTGTCTTACTGGTAGTGAAACAGTGACGGCAGGCGTAGCCCTTCAGCTCCTGTTCGCTGTCTTCACTGTCAAAATCATCTTCACTGGCTGAGCTGAGGTCCACTGGAAAAGAAAGACAAAGAGAAGCAATTCATATATACACCGTTGTCAAGAGCAAATGATATCAGGTAACTTCGCCCACTGTCCCCTCAGCTGCCATTCAAGGGCTCACATATACGTACAAAACTCGCTGGAGGGGGGACGTGAGGGAGTGTTGACAGGAGTCGAAGCAGTTCGAGTCTTGATGCGGCGGAAGACGGGCTGGCGGCGGTGTCTGCGGTGAGCTCGACAACTGGCTGCTTCTGGGGTCTTCTTCCAATAGTAGTAGAAGGTGATTAGCTCTCCCTGAAATGACACAAATAATAAATGCTGTTAATATACAAACACACATTTGTGGTCAGGTGAAATCAGGAAACGGGCACCTTTTCACGATCTGAATGATCTAAGGTGTATTTGTTAAAGTTGAATGAAAAACTGGAATAATGTCTGCAATAAGGCTGGACAAAAAAATTTGGAATATAGCAATGGGTTAAGTCCATGCCAGGATTTGTCATTGACCGGGCATGTTTGTGCTGCAGCCTCATCTGTCCCAGGATTAGGCGAGGAGGCTCGCTGAATGCAGGGATATTAGGATCAGTGCATTGGTGGCTGCCTGGGTGGCAGGAGCTTGAATGGGAACAAAAGAACATGTCAGGCAGAGCTTTGGTGCTACAAATAGGGAGTGAAATGGCTCCTTGCCCCTTCACTGGAAGAGTCAATTGAACTTTAATCAAACATTCAGAGTGGCACGCTTGCCAGTGAGCGAGGTGGATAAATCTAGTGTACAAAAGGCTGCCAGGAAATCAATACCCAACTGAAACATTAACGCATGCAATCATGGATTAGAAAACACTTTGGTAAGGAAGCCTGCGCATATTTACCGCTGAGTTTTTGTCAAATCATCTATTTTCCTTTGGAGCTTTGCACCCTCCCCCCTCCCCTCACCATGAACTTTATAATGTTCCTCACTAGGTTTATTACAAATTCATGAAGGTGTTGTGTGACTGTAGGGTGAACAGTCACCTGTTTTAAAGGACAACCATCTAATGTCTGAGGTCTGGTAATCTGCTGCTCAACAAAGCTCACAGGGTTTAATGGCTATTGATTGTTTTTCCGACTGCACTTCAGCACAGAGGCGTGACATAAATTAGTCAGTGCATCACTTTCTAAAACACATTTAAAGCTTTTAGCAACATCTTAAAATGTAGCAAAACAGACAACGGCCGGAAAGGACTTGATTTAACGTTGCTGTGGCCATAAAATGCTTCTGTAATGTGTAATGTAATTAAATAATATTCAGATTAAATAACTGCAAGTAAATGGGTAACAAAACTTGAGGTTAGTTGACTTGTTGTTAGAGGAACAGATTGGTATGGCCGATTAATTATTAAGGTCAACATCAGCTGATTTTATTATTAAATGAATCAGATGTTTATAAAGCATTTGTAATGAAACAGGTCAAGAACTGTCTAGTGGCTGTTCCTTAATCTTCCAAGAGTCTGATATTAAGGAACAAACTATGCCTTATTTGACCACAGCTTTGACCGGCACAAAATGGTGGACTCCTGCCAGTTATATAAGATTTCCCTTCATGTGGCTCTTTGGGAAATTCATATTTACCAGCACCTGTAGAACTTCATCTCATAAAGCAAAGCAGTGCAGGGAACACTCAACAAAGGCTTCTGGGCTCAATGAAACCTTCTCAAATTTCAGGGTCACTGTATTATGTACAAAGCCACTCCTCATCGCTTCAGCACAGCTTGTGCTAAGTTTTTAGGACCAGTAGGACTCTAAATAAAGTTACTCTTCATGTCAAGCATATAAACCAATCAGCTATTGTTTACTTGTTATACTGTCACAATGACATCACTCATAAAGATTTATTTTGTACACACACACCAGTGTGTAGAGTCAAAACATTACTTACATAACATTTAGAGGCCTTCAAATAGCTGGAAGCGTTTTTGTCGGTGCTCACCGTGAGAACAGAGCGGCTAATGATTATTATATCAGCTAAAAGCTCTATTATGTTATGCCATCGCATGTTTGTGTATCTATATTAGGCAGCAACAGAACTTCCTGTTCATTTCCGAGCGCGCCTGGCTCTCCAGCATGGCCGGCCATTTGGGAAGGCAGGGGGCGCAGGTGGTAACTGAGGGAAAAAGGCAAGCATCCTGATGTGAAATCTAATTGAAATGTGCAGATCAAAAGTGTCGAGTGGTGCCGAGCGTTGGCTTTGCTCTGTGTTTAACGACTGCTCCCAGCAGTGCCTCTCTGCTTCCTCAACTCAGGCTGACAACGACATGGCCTCAGCTTGGCGCACACACAGGGAAAGGTCACCCTGCTTCTCCATCACTTATACTGTGTCAAGTACCATTACATTAGGCAAGGGCCGATGAAAACATGAAGTTGGGCTTCTGAATTGGAATTAACAGGTGCACTGATGAGATGGTGCAGCTGGATGTAAATTTATACAGGAAAACAAAAAGAGGCAGCTTAACAAATTGAGAGTAAATTTGGTGAGTTGGAAAGTTGTTTCCACGCAGAACAGGAAAAAAAGGGGCTTCTGTTCAAAGACAAACACAACAAAATATTACCGTAATGTAATGTTACCCTCATGCAGCGAGTTTTTCAGCACCTTTTGTTCTTCTGTGAGATTAGACACCACCAACATATCAACTACAGCACTCTAATGCAAGGATGAGACGAGTTTGCAAAATGTAAAATTTAATTGGCCTAAAATAAAGAACAAATAAAAATAATAAATTGTAGCCTGGGAAATCCTTTAACTGCATTGTTTCAAATTGTGATTTCCATTTTAAAGTAATTAATTGTGATAAATTGGCATCAAGATTGACCGATTACCTCGCTGAGCGTGGCTGCATGACAACTACGGGTTCCTCTGAAGTGACACACTGTCCATCGTGTGCGTAATTATGTCCATATGTCACATTATGTCCACAGCAACACTCACTTTCATTGCCTTCAGTTCCTCTACCTGACTCCCAGAACATTTGCGTGGACCATTTGATGCTTTCAAATTTTCTTCCTGAAATGAGGACTACAAATCTCTACCTGAAAACAGCTAGCCCGCATCCAGTGAAAACTCATGGAAATACGTGAAACAGAAATCTAAATTGGCCCTAGCCCCCCGCACCATAATTTCCCCTAGTCCACTAAATCACTGCAGAGCAACACAGAATGTGCTACCGCTCTGCAGAACATGAGATAGTGACAGCATAAGCTCAGTCTTATAAGGCCTTTTAGACTGCATCCATCTGCAGAAGCTTTCTGGCCGGTGGATTATCCAACAAGGAAAGGGCTTACCCTCCTATCACGACACTCAAGAGCTTCCATTCCAGTTATTACCACTTAAAATGGTCGTCTGCAAACAAGTGTGTTTGTGTAATGGATGTAGAGTCCAAAATTACATGCTCCCCTTTACACGTAAGAATTTTCAGTCCTCAAATTAACAATCTGTGCTCTTTTAAGTGATAGCTAATTTTTGGACTATGTTTTGTGACATATATTACTAAAAAGTATTTTTAACATGATCATTTTCAGTTTTATCTTGAGTTCCTGAGTTACAAGCTACTTTATCTTCCTAGCTATAGGACTTACCTGGGAAAACCATTAAACCCCAAAAGGCTAGAGTGTAATTGGTGGGGGCAGTGCAAGATCCTCTATTGGGCTTGGTGGTCCTGTGTGCATGGGCAGGGCTGAAGGCGAAGGCTAAACTCATGTATTTACACCCTCATCCCCTCTCAGGCTCAGGCCTGAACAGATGGTTTCTGTTTTTCCTGGCAGATTTGTGACAGAGCCACAAAAGGCCCCTGCTTTGACATGAAGCCAAACGGTTAAGGCCGTTACTGGCGAGAGCAGGGAAGGAGGAGAGAACAGGAGAGAGCTGAGGAAGGGAGGGCCGAGTGTGGAGGAGAGCCGAGAGGGAGGAGTAAAGAGCTAGCAGAGGATAACAATGGACAATCAACCCCGAGTCCAACCACAAACCCTCCTTAAAAGTCTCTTGACAAATAAAAATGTTCAGCTAAAAACATTAGGCACAGCCAGGGGTGCAGGGAGCGGAGGGAACATGTGATTTCTGGGCTCTGGTGACGGATAGTGAGTTGTGTAAACATCCATTAGTGCAGCATGAACCTGTGCTGCTCATGCTTCCTCCACAGTCTGCAGCTGGAGGAGGGAGGATTGCTTCCTGATTCATGTCAGCGAGGTAAAAGGGAATGCATTTCTTGAAGCTAAATCAAAACTCGGTTTAATTATGTCTGCGCTCGACCCCTGAACTTGGCATTCTTCATTGCCCGTGACAGGTTGTATAGTGTATCGCTTCAGTGAGTGGTGCTTGACTTTCCTATCACCCTTGTTCTGAGTGTAACTGTGCGGAGGCAACATTGCAAATGTTTATGTGGTGAAGTGGGTCAGAAGTGTACTTCTGATGCCTAAGGGGCCGTTTATCAGGTTGTGAAGCGAAAAAGTGCATGTTTATTTACCATAACTCTTACTACAGCATTTAAACTATAGCAGCAACAATATGTAAATAATACAAATGACATAAAATAACACCCTAAAACATATCGATCCATCATTTTCTTACAATGTGGACGCACTTTAACCCCCCCCCCCCCATATAGCAACATGCTCATACCCAAACTATTTTGTAGGCAGAAAACTGCTGGATTTATATTGTTTTTATTTATTTAAAATGTAACTTATGTTTTTTTATGTATTCATATATTTTTGATTTATAGCAATTTGTATCGACTTGCAATAATCAATCACCTGTTTTTCAAAATAGCATGCAGCACTATTCCTATTCAAACAAAACATGAACTTAACTTGAATTAACATATTGTAATAACATTAACATGGATACAAAAGACCCTGACACGAGACTTAATATCAGGTAGGTATAGAAAAGGCAAATAATTAAAAAGAAATCTCAAATACATTTATTTTAGGAAATATCTTGGAGTTTGTAAAATTTCTTAATTTTAGTTGAATGTGTTTAATTTGAATCATTAGGAATTTAATGAAATATAATCTAAGTTACAATATTCAAGGTAGATTAGTAGTATTAGATAGATGTAAAAGTAGACCTACAGCACAGTGATGCCTTTAAGCTCAGCAGCAGACGATGGAAACTGAATAGTCACAATACCTTGGCTGGTGGAGCAGCAGAATGAACGTGAAGGCGGTTAAATAGACAGCCATTCCCTGCTGTGCAGAGCTTTTCTGTTGGAGAATCACTGAATAAGCTCTGCTTTCACAGGTCAGGGACGCACATGCTGAAGAATCAGCACTTGTGTTTTCCTGCTGTAAGCGCTTTCGCCAGTGAAAGCAGATTGGATGGCAACAGTGGCTCTTTGCTGGAGGGTCGATCCTGCGTGTTCTGCTGATAAGCTACTCCCCCCAAAACTCACAACATGAAGCCCACCAAAGAACTCAATTACACAGGGAGCTGGAGCTCTCTGAGATTCATCTCTGAGAAAGAAAAGCTTAAGAAGAGATTTATCCCACATTCAGCCTGCACTAAATTGCCTGTCACCAAAAGAACATCAGTACATACTGGTTGAGCTTCCATCAGCCGATTTTTTACCGCCTAAACGACTTATATCATTTACCACACGCCGCAGATTTCTGTCACTCCGCTGACAGCTGTTGCCAACTGGACCCGGCCCCTGTAGCTGGTTTAATTAGTGTTTGAACCAAAGTATTTATAATTACACTGAACCCCATGGTTCTGGCTGCTGAGCTCAGGACATGGCAATGAATTCAACTTGACGTTTGTACAGATTGTAGCAGGGCAAACATCTGCTGTGAGGTTGTGTTGAGAACATTGTTCTCCTGTTGGCCAGCCTGTAAATGACAGGGCCTGAGGGGCAGAGTGCTCTCTTTTCTCAGAGAACACAAGATGCACTAAGCCCATCACCTTCTGGTTGATCTGACTGCCGACACAAACAACAACAAAAAAACACCAAACAGACATCAATCATTTGCTCTGAAAATGATAGTGATGTGCTTTCACCTCACACAGTCAAAGCTTTAAATAACAGCACAAAACAATGCATATAGGGGTGTTAAATTAAGAGAGCTAACTAAGATGTTTGCTGCTGCTCTCCCACCTGTTAAAATCAAGCCGTTTGTCTTCCAAGGACAATAATGTTTGACTCTGGCTCTGTCAACACAAACTAAATACACAGCGTGGCTTCACCTGCCACAGCAACTTTCTGTTGTTTCCACCTCTGTGGCAAAACTAAACAGCAACTGACTCTTTGCATCAGTGTCACTTTTATTCATTTATCCCCCCCCGCCTTTCAATATTACAAATCTTGTTGCTGCTAACAGCTGACTAAATGGTAAATCATGAGCTTATTCTTTTAAATACCACCATTACATTTTTTCCCCCTGCAAATTGTTATAGAGGTGTTTTAATATTTTGAAAGTGCAGTAAAGCAATGGGCTCACAAGAGAATAACAGGATGCAGAAACCTCAAGGGAAACTGGTGAAAATACACACTCTTTAAAGATTTTGTTGTAGTATAGTTTTACCATGCAAGTGAATTGAATTGAGTTTATTACACTAGGTTCTATTATGAGGCTATAATCACACTCATTTGAAACTATAAAGTAAATCAACGACCTGTTTTTATGCCGCTCATAGCACATAAAGACACAAGCTGTTCTGAAAAACATTCGATTGTGCAGCAGTATTCTTTTTTTTACATATTTTTTTACATGCATATTTTGTGCATGTAAACTTGTGCCTTCAGCACAGTGAAAAAAGGAACGTCTAACTAAGCAGTTGTGCAGGTATGTTAAAATGTTTCATTTGCACATTTAACATATTAACATTTCATTTTCAGACTAATAGTAATGTGTGTCCTGTGAGGAAACTTGCGCTTTTCTAATTTCATCCATTCCTCAGCCGTCAATAACCATGTTCATCTTCACAGCAAACAGAGCTGCAGCCAACACAAATCACCTCAGGAAATTCTGTCTGTTGATATATCCCATGAAACCCACATCTTTATGAAAACCTCTCCCCGTACAAATATCAGGTGTTATCTGTTGTCTGAGATCTGCCATTTCAGCGTATTTACTTGTTAAAACACTGGGAGTAGCCTGCTCGTGTTCCATGACGTCCTCTCTGGAGTGAAGGAAATGGTGGCAGCAAAGTCAGTTGCAGACGGTCAGACGACACACCCACTTCCCCCCTCTGGGCCTTTATGTGACTTTATATAAAGCATTCCAGAGTGTTAGTCAGGCCTGGTGTGTTTACACAGCGCTGGGTGCTTTACCCTTGGCACTGGTTGTCCGAGCCTTGCTGGCACTTCTGGGGCAGCGCGGCTAAAGGGGGCTAATGGGAAAAACAGAGATGGGCAGACGCACTGTACTGATGCTCTGAATATCAGGGCTTTAAGGATTTAAGCTCTGCACTGTGACTCAACATTAGTGATCCAGTCAGAACTCCTGCATTTCTGCAAAGCAAATCTTTTCCAGTGGCAAAGCATGCGAGTGGAGAAACAGAAATATGTGTCTGTTACTGGAATTAAATGGAAAATCTGTCATTTCCATGACCTAAAACATTTTCAGGCGCTGTTATCATATTTCACTGGTAGGATGTAGGAATGAGCAGTCAGCAAATAAACAGTCTTCTCTGGGATTTTGACAAAAACCTAGTCCTGCATTTCAAAAAAGCAAGTTCAATCACAAGCAGAGTTTTGTTTTTGCACTTTGTGACAAGCCAGGCTTTTTAGTGTCTATTATTGAGCCAACACATCACCCTCCCCTTGCTCTTCCAGTCTTTTTCTTCTCTTTTCACATGTTTAAAGGGCAGTTTATTTTCCATTTGCAGGGGGAAAATTAATCTTTCTGTGCTCTGTGGTGGTGGCAGGCCCAGATCCTGGAGGAGGTATATTACCTCTCCTGCCAGGACGGCTCCCCCTCCAGGTTGAATTGCATTAATACCTTCTTTATAACCAATCAACTGGACTGGTCATATATTACAAAACCAGTAAAAATAATTGAAGAAACCTTTGTGAGGAAACGGTATTTGCACACTTTAATCTCTTATTTAAGAGGCTGGGATGGGTTTTTAAAGGAATAAAAATGTAGCACAGAAGAGGTGGCACTTAAGAGCCGTGGAGTAAAAATATTACACAATATGTTTGGGGGTTTTTTGAAAGCAGGGCTGATGTATCCTCAGCTCACAGCACATAAGGAAATGAAGTGGGTGAGAAGTACACCAAACACCTTTTTATGTCTGTGTAAGCACTGTCTCGACACTCTTCCAGCAGGAGCAGCTTTACAGGAACAGGCAGATCGACACTGCTCGGTGAATCAAAATGCGAATCTAAGATTAAACAGCTGAGTCAAAGGTGCTGAGGACCCATCAACAACAAGTCTTAGTCTTGTTTTAGCAAGGCTATAATAACCTTACAGTATAATTATTTCTCAACCACTGTATTGAGACACATCCAGCAAAATAAATACGTGTATGCAGAGAGAGGGGGAAAAAAACAACCCAGCTTCTACAGGTTCAAGTATTGTGTCAAGTAATAAGTGTGGCTCTCCTAAACCTGAAGTCGACCCTAATTAATATTATTGGTGAGGTTTTACCAATGTGTCCTACTCTTTCATGGCAAAGAATATCTGCTGTATTCTTAATATTATGCCAGGTTTATTCAATATATCCACAGTCACATCATTCCAATCCAAATGCCACTCATCACAGAATTTGCGAGACATGGAAACAACAAAGCTGGTGGTGCCCTGAGACTTTTACTCAGTACTGTAAAACATGTTCCCTTTCTTGCCAATTATAGCCAGGGTATAAAAAGTACTTCTCTTAAGATTATTTCCTGTGCAGATATATACAAAAAGATTACAGTAAAATGCCACATGTCAGCGGAAACTAGAGAAACAAACAAAGTATGCGATTATCAAATTTAATAAGGTCAACTATTGTTAATCATTGTTTGGCCTGGATTTGTCCTATTTGTACCATGAAACAGGTCACACAGTTGATGATTAACACATTAACACGCATGTGCACAGTCACACACACACACACACACACACACACACACACACACACACACACACACACACACACACACACACACACACACACACACACACACACACACACACACACACACACACACACACACACACACACACACACACACACACACACACACACACACACACACACAGGAGGGAAAAACACTAACAGAGGAACTTATAACACTATTATATGAGTTCCATAAGGTGAGATAAGATATTAAATCACTTCTTTTTTCTCCTACAATCACAAGCTTTGACAATAACCGACAAAGCTTAAAATTATTAAAAGGCACAAAAAACTGTTACAAATATGATAAAATATAAATAATCCATGACTGAAATGCAAAGCTCAGGTTCTTAACCCAGTGTTTGTCAGGTCTATTGATACAAAAACACACTAGAAGTTACTAGTGATGACATCAGCAATGATTTACTTTTAAACTTTATTTAAGTATATGAACTGATACGGTTAAAATGAAAAGGCTGAGCCCTTGAAAGAGGTACAATGTGCTGTGACTTCTCTTCTGCCATCTGTCTGACACCGTCACACACTCTGCTCAAGCCTTTATTGTTGAAACGCTCACATGTAACCTGCTTTTTAATCTTCAAAGAAGCCATTATGCTGCAGTGCACACCACATTGAAAACGTAAAAAAAACCAAAAACAACCACAAAAAACTACGACGACACTTCCCCATAAATAGCAGATGAAACAGGTTGCTCTTCAGACTTGCTCACATCACATCTGCACTTCTTGTTTACAACTCGCGAAGAGAGGGTGCTAATTAATGTTCTGTGCATTTAAGCATTTGATTTTCTCAGGTATAACATGTTTTTTTTATCCAAACAGCCTGAAGCAGAGATGATAATACTGCAGCAAAGTTGTTGGCAGGCTGCTCTTACTTCTTATCAATAAGCCCTGAAGTTAAAGATGAGCTCTGCTAAAAATATCAGAATTAAAATGTTCAAGTACTCAATTCTTCAATTATTTACAAGCAATTTTTTTTTATATAACACACACACACACACAGCAAGAAAGGGAAATAAATCATCTTACCGTTTCTTTGTTGGGCAGCAGCTCTTTCCGGATCCTGAAGAAGTTTTTGCCGAACTGTCTCAATCCTTTAATGAAGCGCTTCTGCAATTTTTCACAGAGGAAGAGAGCGAGAGAGAGAGAGAGAGAGAGAGAGAGAGGGAGAAAAAAAAGACCAGTTAGTGAGCTTAACTGCTACTGCTTAAATTTACTGGCTTTCAACAACACAGAGAAACAGTGCTTTCTTTTTACTGTCTGTGGTTAGAGATGTTTTTACATCTATCTCTCTATGGCTGTTTAAACTCCGGAGCGCACACAGCCATGTCAGGGCAAACCGAGAGAGGAAATGACAAGTAAGGCAGGGAGAGACGCTGAGATTCAGCTCCTCTTTTCATCTAAGATAAAACATGAATTTAATGACAAATCAAAAGATGATTACTGGAGCCAAGGTATGAATAAGTTCAAGTCAAAGTCAAAACCTTAAACTTGACAGCTTTAAAACTTGCAGCACATGGTGGAAAGTTCCCATTTGTGTGTGTATATATTCTGGCAATTTGGAAAAAGCAAGAAAACATGCCAACATGGAAAATTGGCAAATGTAACCTAACATGAGGAAAAGTATATAAACAGCACGATAGAAGAAACTGCAACTACTTCGCACCGAAATAAATCTGACGTGCAAACAGAACTCATCTCGACAATCACAAAACACAACAGAAATTATTCAACACCAGAAAAAGCTGAATCACCTAAATATATTTCTTCTCCTTTAAAAGCCACAAGCTAGCGAGCCATAAAAAGCGGAGGCTGAAAACATTCATGACCAGCGGAGCAGACAACCAACAGATTTACTTTCTTGTTCCAGAGACGAGCCCCGTCCCTCAGTGATCTCAGCCAAGCGTTTCCACCAAGTAACTCCAGCAAAAAGCAGAGAAAAGTCCTCAGGGAGAAGAGCACAGATCTCTACACCCAGCCACAGAGAAATTAGGGACAAATCCACAATGTCTGTGACGGCGCATTGCTTTTTTAATCCATATTTTTTACAAGGAAGAAATAGCTTGTCACTCTCTGCTCTTCCACTACAAAGGGGAAGGCTTTACATGTGATCTTTCTGCAAGAGAGCCTCTGGTTCGCAGTAGGCTGGAAAACCCGGAGTGGAGTCCTACGCTTCACGTTAGTGTTGGTCACAGTGCTCATTTCAGCCTGTTTTCGATCATGTAGCGCTGCATGAGCAGGGCTTCATGTCTCTGAACCACACAGGAAAAGTCCCAGGCCATAGTCTGTCATTAAAGCTCCACCAAAGCTCTATATATTTCCCTGAGAGGAAACAGTGGTCCTTTAAATGCATCATGCACAGTTTTGAGTGAACATATAACAACACATGAGAAGCATAAGCCCTGCGAGCGGCCAGTCTGAGAGCGGAGGCAGGCTGAGTCAGTTTGTGTGGAAAAAGCTCTCGGACGTGGTGGAGGGAGACGAGTTGGAGGGAAAACCAGACATGGAGCCTGCTCAGTGTTTCAGTAGTTAATTCTCCATGCTATCTAAAGTGCATTATGTAACCACAGATTGTTTACATGACCAGCTTTACTGGGGAATAAAGGCCAAATTTGCAGAGCTAACAACGCCAGCTGCAAGACACAACTGTTAAATAATAACAGGCTATAGAAAAGTGCCTTATCTCAGCAACAGGAATTATTAACATAACAAGTTTTACCATAAAGAGAAAAATAGATAAGTATAAGTCTAATTTAAACCACGGTAAATAATCAAACATAAAAATGCAAGAAAAATAGATGTGAGAGTTATTTGTAAGCTGCTGATTAAAGAAGCCTTAATCTAATCAGTGAGAGAGACAGTAGTTCATTTATCAGAGCCAAGGTGTAGCAGTTGATTAACCAGTAGATGGAGCCGTCACCAACACAGGAGCCACCACACACATGATAGGGGTTGAGAGCAGATTACCGTTTTTACCGTCAAAAATTCCACGGCAGGTAAACCGTCACCTCGAGAGATTCAGAGGATCAACATCACATGGGTTGTTTGACAGTGAAGGACAAGCGTAGTCAAACGGTCAAAAATAAATATTAGCTTCAAAAATGTAGCTGTGAATGCAAAATGATTTGATTTGACCTTAAGTGGGCTGGAATACATTTCTGTTAAAGGTAGCATTTTCCTCAGGTTTAAACTGGGCTGTGACAAAAATCAATTAGACCTGTCCACGTCCTAATTATGTCACGTTAATTATGTTGCCCAACTGTATTTGTTCAGCCTGTTCGTCTCCACAGAGGAGCTGTGTGCATGCTCCCCCTCTCTTCTCCTCTCCCCACTTTCCTCCTCCCCTCTGTTTTCTTTCTCTCGCTGGCTCCCCCCTCCCTTCTCTACATGTCGGCTCCAGTTTAAGGCTCCATTTCAGCTGCCTGGGCTCACTGCTCTCCAGCCCAGCTAATAAATCATCCGCCAATCTGCTCCCTGAATCGCTCTGCCCCTGCTCCGATTGCTCCAGCCCTCCGTTGCTAGGCAACGCAGCGATGGAGGAGGGGCTGAGAGAGCAAGAAGTTCTACCAAATGGCCATCCGCTGTGCAGAAACAACAGGCTTCTCTCTCAGAGTTGAGAGCTGGCACTTTTCACCCTCCCCAAGTTTCCCCTCATAGTCAAACAGTGCACTATTGTGAGGCTGGAGGGGAGACATAAAAGGAGACGGAGAATGAGAAAGAAAAATACTCAATAGGGCTTTGTTGTGTGAGCGCACCTCCTGCTTCAGAGTTGATTGTCGGGAGTTGTAAAACTGGTTAAGATAATGCAGTAATATGCACAAAGATGGTGTCATGATGACAAACAGAGCGCAGCCTCACACATGGAACATAACTCCTGCTAAATGTCACTCCATGACGACACTGACAACAGCAAACAATGCCACTTTCACTCAATATGGAGTCATTATATTTGACTTGTCTTTAAAAAGCTGACCTTTCCGAGCCTGCTGTGTGTAAACCCAGAGGCCCGAGGACAATGGTTCTGATGGCCAAAACTGAAGAGAAAACTGCTGCGTCTCATGTGAATGAGCAAGTCGTGCTCAAAATTGGCCACAGTGAGCACAGAGGAAATCACAACACACCTCAAGAGGGACTGACAGATGGGAGACTTGCCACATCCTCTTTGCACTGACACCGTTAGATAAAGATAAATCTAAGTTTTGATTTGCTTAAAAAAATATTTTAAGGGGAGAGAGATGTTTCTACATTACAAAACTTTAAAAAAAAGCACAATAAATAAAAGCTGATAAATATTTTCTTCTGCAACCTTTGCCTACAATGAAAAAGGTGTTGCTCATGGATTAAACCTATAGATATTCTAGCCAGCTTTGACGAATCGAGTAACATCATCTGCTTCCTTTGGCTTATAAGGACACAAAAGGTGACAGGAAATTCCAGCACACACCCATCCTGCCTCCTATTAAGTGACTAAACCAGTCTAAAAAGAATTGCAGGCAAAGCAGCATAAGGGTGATAAACTGCACTGCTGAGCACAAAAACATGAGAGGAGCAGACACATCTCCCCTCTCCCTCTCCAATAAAACATCTCAATTTGCTTTAAAATTATCGACAGCCTGCAGCAGTTGATGTGGGGGCGACACGTCTCGTGGTGCTTTTGCGTGGTTGGTGTGTCTCAGGTTTATAGGTTGGTGTTCTACCACTGGGGGGGCTGCTACTCTCTCTCTCTCCTTTTACGCCCTCTTCCTTTCTTCCCCTCCCTCTCATCGCAGCTCCGTCGTCTTCTTGCTCTAGTCATCCATCAGCTGAAGACACAGTCGGAGATAAGCCGCAGCATAGTGCAGCTGGCTGAGGAATAGACCTCCCGCTCCCCAGCAGTCATAGATCAGCCTCTGTGTCTGACATGGCGACACACAGCTCAACTGCTGCTACTGCTACTGATTGTTTATATGGCACCTCCTGTTGGCCAATATGTTATTAGCAGCTCTTATTTACACTCGGCAATGACAGCAGCTCCATGCACAGAGACAATTCCATTATATCACGTTTGGCAGTGCGAGAATCCTTTACAGGGGCTTCACCAAGGCTGAAAAAAAATATGTCTCTTTATATAAAATGAGCTTTACTATGAAAAGTAGTGATGTCAAAGGAGGAATAAAATGGCCTTTGTGATACCTAGATTTAACATTTCATATCTTAAAATGTAACTAAACATGTCCAATTAAAAGGTACTGTAAATAACTTCCAACACGAAAAGGGCTGCCTGTGTAACTTCTAGTTTTTGTATATATAGGATCACACTATTAGCAAAACAAGAAAGGATTCACAACTTCATTCTATGAAAGTGTGTGCAAACACACACTTTCAGCCAGCAAACCTGTTCATCTAGAAACAAGCTATAACAAGACTGATCTGAAAAGCAGAAGTCGTTCCCACTCTTGATAATCACATCCTGTTAGCGTATTGTGCTCTTGTACTTCAAGCAGTCACTCAAACAGTAGAAGTATTGGTCCTTCACGAGACTGCATCAGTGGAAAAAAAATATTATATATATGTTTGACACTTTAAATGTCGTCTATTCCAGGTTTCAAAGAGTTCAGTCAACGACTGCAAATTCAAAGGGATGGGATAAAAGAGTTGTGTTCGTAGTAAGGATCGATTTTGTCTTCTGATAAGACAAGTGAGACATACTCTCTCAGATTAGACTTAGTATATATCTCGGATGATTTTCCAATCCCATGACAATACTTTCTCTTTTCTTAGTGTTTTAATCCTTTCTCAAGCGTCAACAGTCTCCTGACAGATCTGTGAAATCGTTATTCTAAAATCATTTGCTTTGGTTCTCTCTATAGTCATCACCTCCGATGGATGAACCAGTCGAAGTGGTGCTTGCATCAAGGTGATGGATTTTATTTTTTGTTAAAGCTGAACCAATAATCTCAGTGAAAGATTGATCGCAGGTTGAGTATCGCAAATCTTTCCGAAGCAAAATAAATTTGAGAGTCTGCCAGAGGACAATAAAAATGTAACAAACAAACTGCTTTACAACAGTGTCACTTCCTCCACAGCTGTAATGAAACCGCTCACAAATGATGACTTGCAATGGTCTCATCTTTCTTTGGGGGTGGTGGTGGTGACGCAAGAGCAGTCAAAGGGGGAAGACGAGATGAGGGTGACAGTGTCATTTCGGTGGCCTCCACTGTCACTTTTATTCACATCTCTAAAAGAAAAGTAGGGTTGGGTTGATAAAAAAAAGAGCAGGCAGGGATAATGAAGCAAGTCCTGGGGGGGGGAGAGATGGGAAAAGGAAGGGAGAGGCAAGGCCAAGTGTGGGGTGATAAATAAATGAAGAGCAGCAGGGCTGTTTCCATGAGTGTGTCAAGGTTGATGCCACATTTACACCCATCCCTCAAGGCCGCAGGACTGAAAAGGCACAAGTGGTGATCAAATCACTGCGAGCGGTGTCCTTGGCTGGCCAGAGTCAAGATGTTGCTTCTCCAGGCGGTGGACACGGAGGGGCAGGTGGAGCACAGATGCGCCTGCTGACCGCCTCCACCCACACACACAGCACATGACTAACAGTGTGCACAGAAGTGCCTGACAGCTCCTGTGTGGATGACGAAAACTTGACCCAGAGTAAATGACATGGGCTCGAGCCAAGCAATGCTTCCAATGTTATAAATCATCTTTCAGTTGAACTCATTTTGGAGTATTTAAACAGTTCTATTTCAAGTATAATGTCACAATAATAAAATATGTGCATGCAGATCTTATTTTGGCTAAGAAAAAAAGGTTGCCAATATTTAAATGGATATGTGGATACATGTTTGTTCATATACTGTATGTAGTTTATTTGTGATGAATTCAATATATGTGTCGACTTGAAGAAGCTCAGACTCAATAAATCAATGAATTGCATATGTATCTACTTTCTGAATGACTGTTTTAATGATTGAATTCAGGAACAGCTCTTTTCAAGGATTAGCTGTTACTATTAACTCATGTTTGCATCATTTAATTGAATCGCCTTGGTGTTTCTAGCACTAATGTAAATGTTCTATGCTTGTTGGAAGAAATAAATGCCGAGACTCCTTGTGATCAAAACCCAGTGTGTCTGCATGTTCATCACCTGCTTGTAAAACTAAGTGTTTGAGCCCAAAACAGCTAGCTACAGCTTCTGCCCCAGAGGATATAACTCTTCCAGTGATTTCCAACCATGGTCTGTCGACCTTATTTTTGAATACAGAAATAACTAAGGGTCCGACTTCCTGTTTATGTGTGCCGAAAACGAGGTCTGTAAGCTAAGCAGGAAAGCCAACACAAGCAACTATTTACTGTTATCAGCATCAATTCCAGTGAAACATAACCAGACTTTTGAAGGTTTCACTTCCTGCTGCCTGTGTGTGAGTGTGACAGACAGGGTTGCCCTGTTTTAGCACTTCTATAATGACCATACAGTATAATTATTTTACAACCACTTTATTGGAACACATCCAGAAAAATAGGGGAAGCGTGTATGTTGATTTAAAATAACTTACTCTAAAGTATTTAGGGTGACCTTCCCTTACACTTGAACAATAGCACAACCCTGCTGGCTCTCTTAAACCTGGAGCAGAACCCTATTAGTTAAACCTGTGTTTGTCCTGCTATTTATGTTGAAAAATATCTGCTGTAAACAACGTCAATTACACTAGGTTTATTCAAGACATGCTTGAGCCTTGCATACATATGCCATATGTTAATTTATGAGATAGCATATGTCAGCCCTACTAGTTTTTAAAGAATATGTAAGGATCCATCATTACAGATAATTTACACTAGGATGCAAAATTTAGATTTAAAAACAAAAAAAAAATGGAACACTGAATCACTTATGTGATCACATAATCGTTTAAAAACAAGTTATTTTCAGATTCTGCACTGCACTGTTTCTTTGACAAGTGGTCTGTGGTTGACCTGCTGTGGTAACGTGTGGTAATAAAGCTTTCCATCAACATGCCTGAGCCCAACATCCGATACAAGCAAAAACATAACTAGCCCAACAAAGGTAAGGCTGACTTAATTTGTTGTGATTCACTGTGGTCCTTGCTAAGGGGGCTCTGGCTTTATTCAAATGTACCTATCATGTTCAATTACAAGATAAATGCACCCGTTCACTTGCACTGGATCTTAGCTGCTGCATTCAAAGCTCAAGAAAAGACTGCCAAGCTCCAGCATTACAAAACAATATCAAAGCGGAAAAAAGGATGATTCATCCGGGAGGAGGGAGAACTAACCAAAGCAATTTCAGTGGTGGGGCGCCTTGTGTTTTTCTTAGATCTGCCCTCAGATCAGTTAGTGGTGTTATCTTTAAAAGGGAGTGGATTCACAAATGTGTAGTGCACTGTGTCATAAAGCATCAAGGCCAAAGCCGCAGCACTCAGCCGTTTTGACACGGTTGTATCCACCGCTTTCACTCCCCTGCTACCCTCCGTGTTTGATCAAGGAGAAGCGCTGCCATTTTCTGATTCCAGCTCTTCAGCAGCTGCGGTGAAATTCACATCTAAATTCAAATGGAGGCTAACATTACCAAGCCTCAATCTTTCCCCTTTCCAGACTTCCATGCTTAAGATTTATTCTGTGGGTCATAAACAGGATGCAGCTGCTCTTCAGCTTTGGAGGAGCTGGAAACTGACGAGTTTTCACTAATGTCTCGTGAGACTGGGCCAAGAGCTCTGTTTTAACTTCCTCCCAACAGCTCCCTCTAAAGACACAAAAGCAGCTCTGACAGACAGCAAGAAATACCAGGAGAAGGCAAAATACAATAATAAGCTTTAAATCATTTATTGAGCACCATATCTATAATGCACTGTAAAATACAAAGCTTCTCCTACCACTTCATCCTCCGACCAGCATTTCTCTATCAGTTTGGGTACCGGCTTCTTCACCAGGCGCTGGAGAGCCTTTCCTGCGTCATAGCTGCTCTCGTGAAGCTGTGGACAATTAAATACATAAATGAATAATACAAATGTAATCACATTTTCTTAGAGCAGGATGTGTATTTTTTTCCATTGTATTGATAAATTATATGAAACAATTTTTATTTTTTTTACTGGAAATCTCAACCTAATTCAGAGCATCAGAGGAAATGCTGCACAAAGCTTTAAGAACCAGCCAGGAAATATACAACACAGTGACAAAGGCATTCGCTGTGCAGCTCTGTGTCGCATTCAATTGGGTGACACAGGCAGCGCTGGAGCTCTTCCTCTGAGAATAAACAAGCACTGCTCATTGGAATTGCAAATGGAGAGGAAGGTCGAGAGACAATGACCTGCCCGCTATGTTAATTCTCCAGTTTATAGAGTCGGCATATAAATGCCCTGTTTGTGATGATTCTAATCTCTTCCTTGTGCTTGATTCCTCTGCATTCATTGTCAGTGCGGTGAACAAATCTCTCATTACATCTAATGTGTTGTCAGCCTCTGAGCTTGGGTTGACTGCAGGGAGGAAGGGGGTACTCCTGGCTCAGGGACCCGAACATTGACCAACACTGCACATGTGCCTTTTAACTAAGCTAAGGACAAAATACCTGGAACATGGTTAGAAGTGAAAATGCCTTTGTGTCTCCCTGCATAGCTACTCACAGTGTTAAGTGCGTTTAATGTAGTGTCATCTCGAGAGGCTGCTAGACACCCGTCTTCTGTCGAGCCTCCGTCACACATCCCTGCAAAGGCAGCCATACTCCTGTGAACACAACGAGGAGGAAATCAGCATTAAAAAAAGACCACTGACACCTGGTTACAGTACAGTTGTGCAACATGAACACAATCTCATATCACAATACAGACAATTTCAGATCTGAAAAACAATACATGGTGATGACTCAGCATGTTTCTGTCACTTCAGTGAATTTTGGCTTTTTATGTCTGTATTTGTGTTCTATTTAGAATCAGAATGAGAATCAGAATACTTTATTAATCCCTGTGGGGAAATTGTTTTTGTTCCAGATGCTTCTTACAAAGTAAGAAGAAAATACAGCATGAGGAAACAAGAGCTAGATATACAGATATAAATAAAATAAAACAGTAAAATAGGCAAATAGGCAAATAGGCATTTACTGCTATTTATTGTGTTTTTTTTGTGTGTGCCTTTAAGCCGGGATTCTCTGCAAAGTCTTGTTATGCTCTCATAATGACAATAAAAGACTCTTGAATCTTAATATATAAAATAAATAAATAAATGTGGTAAATGTACATTTAATTTCTGTTGACAGATTTAACTCCTTGCCAACCAATTCTTCTACCAATTTGGATGTAAAGGGTAGGCATACTAAACTTGTACTGTTTTTTTGTCTTTCTTTGTTGTTGAATACCATTTCCATTTATTTTATTGTCTTTTATGTATAGTATATTTTTGATTATAAATGTGAATATCAATTATTTTTCTGTCTGTGAATTACCACAGCTGTAGTCTGACACCAGGCTAAATAGAAGGGGTTGTTTAGGGGTTGTATATTTAGTTATCCATCTATATTTAACCCAAGTTGTGATACCCGCCAACCAGGTTAGACCTTGCCCTGTTTGAAAAATCTGAATTCCTGTGTGTCCTTACCTTGCGGCTCTGAGGTACATGAGAAGGTCGCAGTCGTTGACACCAGGCATCCACACCAGCTCCTCATTCTCGGTCACAGCTTGGCCACCAGGAGAGGGGAAAGGCTGCAGCTCTGGGAGCTTGGCCTGATGAGGGTCGGGGAAAAAAAAAAAAAAAAAAAAAAGACATGTGGTGTCACACTCTAAATAGCACGCAAGCTTGAAGAAAACATCAGCTTTCAACCACATGTCATCAACGTTTCACTGTGGCTGAGTGTTGGCAGCAGGGAATGGGGACAAGTTACAGTCGCAGTGATTCAATACCTTAACACAACACAAGACTGCACTCATATGACTTCTGTGTCCTTCACACTAATCTGACTGACTGACAAGGGCCATTAATGAGTAATGCAGTATTACCAAGTACACTACCGTGAAAAAAACACAAGTGAAGTTCGATGTGAACTAGGCCATATGTTGAGTTTCAAGGGTCTTGATTAAACAGCTGTTACTAAAAAAAAAAAGTGTCATAAATGAAAAAAATACTGTTCCTTTTTTAACAGTTCGTTTCAAAAATTGGGATGGATCCACATTAAATTCACTGCACAGGGAATTATTGGCAGCCATGTTGTGGGAGAAAGTATATCTTGTTTTTATTTATATTAAATGATAAGAACTTTTCATGAAAAAAACATTTGTCATATTTAAGTTAATTGTGTGACACTGAAATCCTCAAGGCAATTTTGAATCAAGTCAGCTGCTGCATGATACGCGTGTCATTCAGTGACTTACTTGGTGACTGGGTCCCACTCGGATTTCCCCTTGTGTGCTGTTTAGTCGCCTGTGAAGAGACAAAAGACAGCAGACTGAAACAGAATACTTTCTTGGCCACATTTCAAAGCTAACTAAAAGAGATCTGCCTGCATTGGGCCTGTTGAATCAGCTTAACAACTGCATAAACTACCACATCACAACTGGGCATCATAACTGTGAGGAGAACAAAAGGAAAGAAAACTCATGAATGGGACAAAAACACTGCACATTCAGAAGGGACCAGGATTATACTTTAAGATGCCAAAACAGTTATGGTTATGTGAGGGTATAGTGTTTTATGCTAAAAATAAAATAAATATTTCAGGAGAATATTCCTGGGCGTCTGTTCCTGCATAGCGAGCTGAGCGGAGCACATTTGCAGGTTTAATATTGCGAATACAGCAATAAAACAGAATCCCCCAAAAGGGGGGAGGAGGAGTGGGAGGGAGGGAGCTGGCTCTGGATATGCAAGGCGAGAGCCTCCGAAACGGCTGCCGGTACAAATTTCGGTAGCCATAGCAACTGCAATTTAATAATAGTGTTCTGAATCTCCAGCTGCAGTGGATTAAAGAAAATGACAAGATGTTCCTTTTGAAAAGCCTTTCCCTCTGTTGCCTAGGTAACAGCGCCGATTTTCATACAGCCAAGTGTGGGGCGGCCCAGAATCTGTCAACGTGATTTGCACCCAGAGAAGCTCGCACTCCATCATGCAGACCTGGTGGAAACCTAAGAGGCCGCAGCCCTCTGGTCTCTTTATAGTCCTACAACCACAAAGCTCCATGATGGGCATACATTTGACTTAAATCACCTTTCGCCTTTCTTAACAAACCACCACCTCCTCTCTGACGGGGTAAAGTGATTAGAAAGGGTAATTCATACCCTTATGAACTATGGCTGACAGAAGCACTGGAACGGACGATACCAGCACAGGCCAATGACTGGATTTCATCTGCAGTGAATGACCTGAGGTCTGCCAGGAGAACATGTTGAAATACTTTGATTTTATTGCAAACATTCTCAACAGATAAGACAAACTAAATTCAAAGCGATCAGAACTTGGCTGACTGCGAGACATCAAGGCAATAAATAATGCTAATAAAGATATATGTGGATACTTCCTGCGTCATCAGTGCTTCAGATTTAAATTTTAAGGTATTGTAATGACTTTTCCCTTTCACACAACCAGGTGCCATTTTGTACGATTTGAGGGAACGTAGTGAAAGGATTTTCACAAGTGAATAATGTGAAAATAATAAACTAATAATAAAGTGTTCCCTGAGATTAAATTAGCGCTGAATGAAGCATAAAACTAAGTAATACATTATCGTGCATTTTACATGCTCACAGTATCGCAACCTATTATTGACATATTCATTTTTTGTCACAGTGCTGTACATCATCATATATACGAGTGAGTCTGGTATGTGTATCCTGCAGAGAAAGTTCTCCAAATGTGTTCCTGACAATATGAAGGTGGCCAGGTCTGCTGTGTGTCTGGCAGGAGACTGTAAGGATGACAAATGAGAACCTGGGCACCAGAATATGAACGGCACGTCTGAAGACAGGTGTGTTTTATTCAGGTAAATCCTGAGAGCAGACAGTCGAGGGAGTCAGAATACAATTGCACGGCGGTATTGAGACCCTTAGTAGTTTCGAGAAAGGCTGCAGGCAAACATGAACAGAGACTATATTACATATCCATATTATATCATTATTATTATTATTACAAACCTGGTACTGTGCTGCTGAAATGTCCCAGTTTAATACATTTATATTATTTAATTTTTATACTTTCAACCTACAAAAGAATCAGAGGCTTGTATTAAATACAGATAACAAAGGTATTATCTGTGTTGTTATGAGTTATAACACTGTGCCAAGTCATACTGTTTCTCATGTGTAATAAGCTCCTCAAAGCCTGCAGCCTTACACAACAAACAACACAAAACACAACAAGTTCAGACCAAACTCTACATTAGCGCACAATCTTGTACGAGTAATTACAGGCTTATTATTAAACCTAAACAACGACGTGATAATCTGTCTAGTCAACTGTGTGTGTGTGTGTGTGTGTGTGTGGGAGAGAGAGAGAGAGAGAACGTGTATGTGTGTGTGTAATCAAGGATAACCCCACCCCCTCCATCAATTTCAGCCAATCACAGAGCGAGCCCGTGGCACACTGACATAATTGCAGCACAGCAAAAACAGACCCAACTTCATGTTATTAAAGTAGCACAACAAACAGCGTGTGCACGCGACATCTGGCTGCAGAGCCGACTGAGCTTTGTGTGCAGCGACAGCGGAGCAACATGCGCCATGTCATCCTGACTGTACTCTGTAAACACGGGCTGCAAAATGGAGCCAGGAGCAGACGCTCCGGCTCCCATCACCGTCCTGTGACCACGGTTTGTGCGCATTTATCCGCGTTACACACGCGGCTGTACGGCAGACACTTGGCATGTGTCGGGACTGTGATTGCAGCACAATGATGCGGGACTGATGCGACGGGATTTGCCTGTGTGATGGCGCAAAGCAGCGAGCTGCAGTGACAAGTCTGTCCGTCTGCAGACACAAAGTGCACACCAGCGCATGTACACACGCAGCCGCTCCACACAAACACACGCGCTCATCGCCGTGACAGTGATGCAGACGGCTCGCGAACATCGCGCACATTTGTCGGGCAGCAGGAATGAGAACAAGAGACGAGCAGACACTCGCGCAGCAACTGGTAACGGCAGAAGAAAGCAGCAGAATATGATGGCGGACCTACCTCCGGGGACTGAACAAATCGTCCATGTCTGACATCGAGCCCTAAGGTTGTCTGGTGACACTGTGAGTGTGCACTTCTCGTTGGAATCAACTCCCCTCTCCCACCTATTTCTAGGTGCTCAAAATGGAGAACCAGGCATTCGCTCCGGAGGTGTTCACTGAGCTTGTGCTGTGACCTCAGCCTGCACGTACGGCGTCGCGAGCTCCGCTCGCTTCTCTGCGGACACTACTGAGCATGTGCTACGACCTCGCACGAGAGCGCGCGCGCGCGCACTCACTCACTCACACAAGCGCGCGCGCGGAGGCAGACATACAGACAGACACGCGTGCAGGACACGGAATTCATCTCTCGCCATAATAAACATGAGTGAAATTGCAAGGCTGCAGACAGCACGCGCTGAATACCAAGCGATCAGAGGATGAAGGAAGGGTGGGAGGGGAAGACTGACTGAGACTCCGCGGGGCCCTGGAGAGGGGGGTTTCCAACTGGCAACCCTCACTGCCAATAACAAGGGCAGCTGTCACTGCAACACGTGAGACTCCAACAGTGGATAATAAAAAATAATTTTCCCTGAACGTCTACATTCATTCAGTCACCAGGATCAGGTGATCTGAGGGGGCTTTCAAAATGATGAAAAACAACCAACAAGAATAATATTAAACTGTTAGATCTTTTGTTAAGTTGTGTATTTACATTAGCCAAACTCTTTCCAACACTCTTAAAACAATCCAGATTTATATCACAGGTAAAGGACCATTTAATTTTGGTCACATTTACTGATATAATCCTATTTTCTAACATCCAGGGGCAGTGCTGCAGATTAGTGAAGCAATCTCACTTTTTGTGATACATAAATCAAGCTCGACACTAATTTCCTTCTTGAACCCGCTTTTCAGAAAAGCCTGTGAGCTACACACAAAACAAATCAGTATGTTTTGCAATATTGTTTATGCAATTTTATGTTATTTTTGACCTGGTTTGTGATTGGATGATACAATTTTGATGATCTAGGTATCATAAAGGTTTATGTATGAGACATTTTCAATTCTGCATTTAAAGAGAAGAAATGTGTGCCCACATTGCAAAGATAGAAGGCTATTAATTGCAAATGGCTTTCAAACTTCTTTCTTTGTGCCATGGAAGGAAAGCGTTGCACTTGTAGATGATGGGTTATGGTCAATATTATCCGTTGCAGCTGTGCAGTAATAAAACCACTGTGGCACATCATTTACTACAGCATGTGTTTTTCTGAGGAGATAGCAGGAAAAAAGTGACTGCTGGTTGTGTTACCAGTTACCACTATCATCAACAACACCATGGTCCTGAAACTGAAGCAGCTAAATAAATCAGTCCCATTAATTTTATTATCCACAACTATACTTTTCCTACTGTGACAAGTCAAAATAACTTATCTAACTAATTACACTAATGACTTCAAAGTGATGAGCTCCATGAAGATTTTTTTTTTTCCCCCATTCTAATCCTAATTTAACTCAAGAGATCGGTGATTAAAAGCTGACATGTAATTTGACGAATATCAACAAATGCTCAAACAATTACAAAACCACGGGAGGGTTCCTGGGCTCATTCCCCGTAATTATACAACATTAGGACCTTTCTTGGTGCACTGAGAAGACCGATTCAGCAATAATGAGCAGAGAGCATCATTAGACAAACTGCTGTGCCAAAAAGTCAACAAAAGCAGAGAAAAAAAAGACTTTCCCATGCTGAAGATGTTTTCATTAACTTGAATAGCATTTTGCTACTGCTATAAATATTACAACAAATATATGACAGAATTAAAAACAGTAAAGATGATACATGAACAATATGTAGAGAAAGAATGTATTTTGTGGCCATTATAATCTTATTTTGATTATCGATTGTTCAACTAAGTAATGTTGGTCAGTGTTTCCTAAACCAAATTAAAATGTTGATGTCTTCAAATGTCACAAATTACATAATCACATAATTATATAAAAACAAAACATGATTCATTGATTAGCGAAGACGTTCAGTAATTCAGTAATACATCTATTGCCTGCTGCAGCTATAATAAATACAGCAACATCTGGTCTCATCATTATGTAAATTAGGTCAGGATACTGTAAAGCCTCAGCTAATGGCTAAAATAAATAGATCATTTCTATGATGCTCAGAAAATCACAAGTGTCCCTGAGGACAACACCAGAAATTTACATTTTCACAATTTTCTGGCCAAAAAAATGGAGAGAACATTAATTGGTAAAATAATTGTCAGATTACTGATAATGAAAATTATTTTGTGAGAGGTGTGAGGATTTCTGGCATTTCTGGGAGGGGGGGGGGGGTTCGTAAAGGCACTGTAACAGTGTAATGGACAAGATAAAAAAGCTCCTCACCTGGTCTCTGGGTTATATCCGAGGATATAGAAAAAGGAGTCAATGCGGGCTTTGAACTCCCTGGCAGCAAAAATGTCTGAGAAGTGGGAAATGTTGCATTTCCCCCTGTAACAGAAAAGATAAGGCTTAATTAGACAACAAAAGCAACTATGTGAGGCCAAAATCAGGAGGAGATGTAGATCATGTAATTAGACGCTCTGGAGATGTTCATTAACTAAAGGTGACGGATACAGCGGCAGGTATCTGGTTCCTGTCAGTGCCTGCTGCTGACTTTTGCTGTGAGACATCAGATTGGAGCTAGTCAACCCGTGAACACCAGCTGAACATGTCAGATCTGTCTCGACTAATGTAGCTGAGGAGAGTGTGGGAGACGCACATCAGAGAGATCTGGACAGGTATCCAACCTGTTTGCCTCGCTCCTGCAGAGGCTTGACCACATCTTAGTGCTATTTCCTGTTTCCAGTGAACTGGAGTCTGGCTCGTTTTAAAATAACATACATCTTAGGCATATGGAGCTGCGCTGCCTTACAGAGAAAACAGTATCTTCCTCCCCCCCCTGAAAAGATTAATGGGTGGTACGTAAGGGCCGTCTTCACAAAGCTGCAGCATTACAGCATCCCGCTGGAATTCCCTCCCGTTTATCTAAAGCCTGGAGAATAAGTCAAATCAAAGGCTGCTCTGTGTATGAGAAGTCGCAGTTAATTTGCCCTGAAATCAGCGGTTTCTGTAAGACACGACTCTGACTGCACGCTGCTGTGCTGCTCACAGATGGTTTTGGTAAAAGACAGAGGGGGAGACGTTCAGCCAGGCATGAATGAAGAGCCACAGGCAGGGACACAGAAAATATGAATTCAGTGCACCAAAAGAATTCACCGCCCAGTGCTTTCCTCCTGACAAATATATGGAGCAAATGAGCGGGTGCTAACAGTTCTCCTGTGTAAGGACCTGTGTGCTGACAGGTGTGTGTGTGTGTGTGTATGCACATCAGCTTTATTCTCACAGCACTGCCTGAAAGCACTTAATATGTAGAATATATACCGTATACACATATACAACAAAGACACACTGAAAACTATTGTTTAAGAGCCCGTACAGTGATTAGAAGCATTAACACATTAAGATAACATTTTGTGTGTGCTGACATTTATACTGCATGAAGTTTTTATGATTGCATTGGTATAGTTTTTATACCTGTAATTTACTGGAACTACAAAGCAAATTACTATAAAAACAACACCAGTTAGTTTATGTAGAGCCTCCAGTAACACAGGAGTTATGCAGTATTTTACTACTTTATCTACCTTAAAACACAGATGTATCGTGGTAAATATAATGCACTGTATTAAAGAGTTATAACACTGTCTGTATTTCATCTAAACACAGATGGAGTTAGCTCGTATGCTTAAGCATTTTGACACAGAATTTGTGTGACTGTTGGGTACAACATCGCTAAATTTATGTAAAATACGGTCGTCATAAAAGGGCATATTGTTTTCCAATAATGCATATAGATGAATATAATTCATGTCTAACAGGACTGCATGCATCCTACATTATAGTACATGTCACCACAAGAGTTAAAAAAGAAACAATTTTCAACGGAACAGAACAGTGCTTTGCTGTATTCTGTATGTGAATTGAACTCAAGGTACAGCAATAAAAACAGCACAAATAAAAGCTGACTGATGTTACTAGGGCACTAAATTCTTCATGAGACTGAATGTTGTTGAATGCACAGCTTCTATGCCTACCACAGCCGCTATGACGACTTATGAACTGGTATTGCTGCCAGTTTGTGTGTGTACTGTAAGTGTATGATATGATTGCTGACCTGAGAGCAGCAGCATGATAAGTGTCCACATAGTCAGAGATGAAGAGTTCTCGACTCCTGACCACTGGGTCTGTGATAACCAGCTCCCGGCCAGAGTCTGTAAGGAAGGAAAACATAGGTACAATGAATACACACACACATTTATATACATATATATTATGCTAAACAACAGCAGAGTCATTCATCTGTGACAAAGAGGGAACTTGAAGTCCCTAATAAAATTATGAGCACAGTCCTGCGTACACCCAAAGTAACAATATTATGCCACATAATTCAATAAAGCCAATAAAGGACAGTTCCCTAAGGAGAGAACATAATGTTCAGCTCTCTTGTGAAATGACCCTTGTGGGGTTAAGACACATCAGCTGCACCACGAATGAGCTTGGACTTGTCGTTGACAAACGACCCGAGCAGTCGCATGCCGTGGCCACTGTGCTGTGGCCTTGTGACATCAATTCTAATAATCCCAAGTTCCTGCTGCGAGGAAGGACTGCAAATAGCCGAGTGTCAAGTTGCACTGGAACATCGTCTAAAGGGAGCAGCATCCGTGGTGTTTTGGTTGATAACCTCAATGGCACACCTGAATGTACTCCTTCCCTCTGACACGAGACATACAAATAATTGTAAGGAAATATGAAAGAAATAGAAAGAAAAATCCTCTTAAGTTGTCACCGTGACTGCATAAGCATTTACTCTCTGGCTTCAAGGCTGTTTGTATTCAGAATATATTTAGAGATTACTGTATTCACTGTGGCAAACTGAGAAAATCTCAACCTTTAGGGGCACGTTAGTTAATGAGAACAGCCAGCTGCTTACAGGCACGCGCGCGTGTGTGTGTGTGTGTATGTGTTGTGATGATGTGTAAACACTGCTGCTTTTTCTCAAAACTGTGCTTAAAAAAAGCATTCTTAACAGAAATAGACTCAAGAGTCTGTGCCTTTAGAAAATGAAGAAAACATTAAAAACAAGCTTTAAGTATCTGAATATTACAAAAAAAACCTTCACAGTGAGAACAATAAGTGCTTACAGTCACATAAGCAAAGTACAAGCTAACTTTCTGTTGTACAATTTAAAAGAGTATTGAGAAAATTACAACAGATGTCATAACCGATTAATCTGATTATTCTAATAAATGTTGAGCTTCCTTTTTTGCCATCAGGATTTGATATTCCTTTGCTAAAACAGTGGCTGCGTATGTGCGATGAGTCCACTGGCTGTGTGTGTGTGTGTGTGTGTGTGTGTGTGTGTGTGTGTGTGTGTGCGCGCGCGCTCAAGGGCCTCATGACACTGTAGGGTATTAACACTTGACAGCACTGCTGTCTGGCCTGAAGGAGCGTTACCCAGGGAACAGCACGGAGCCTTAGGATTGGCTCAGCTGTCTGGGACACTGTCCTCTGGTTTCTGTTTGAAGTGCAATTGATTCTTTTATCTTTGTACAACCTGGAGTGCAGAGGCAGGTGTGCGCGTGCGTGTAAGTGTAGAAGACAAACGGAGTGTTGTGTTACAGAGAACGCAAGTGCAAGTGTATTTACTTTGAATGCAAGTGTGTACTGTGTATCTATATATACAGTATATATACATAATAAATATGTATGTAGTGTGCACAAGGCAGTCTCACCGTTCTCATTGTTGCGATCCTGCACCAAGTGCTGGTAGACGGAGTCTGGAACCTCTGACTGGCGGTAGTACCATTTCACATTCATCAGCAGATGGTCCCGTTTACTCTGCAACACAGAGGTACAGAGAAGAACAGGTAAGCAGGTGACAAAGAAAACAAACTGACACGCTGGATAAGGCGAGATGATTTCGTGTGATTACAATGTCACAAACTTGTCTCGCAGCAAGCTGTGATGCTGTGCAGACACACTGTTTATGAGTCACACTCGCTGATTGCCAAAAGCATTTGGAGCCTTAATGAAGTAAACAGTGGGATGGAAATTGCTGGAGGAAGTAATATGGACAGAGAATAACCAGGGATAAGGATAAGTGTTTAAATGTTTGACATCTATTCTATCTATTTCCAATCTTGGTTTATTTTCACTTTATGACACTAATCAAATAAGCAATTAATTCAACACACACACACACACACACACCTATATACATATATATAGGTGTGTGTGTGTATATTAGTTTGCTCATGGAAAGATACAGAGACTTTATGCCACACTTGGCAATGATCCCTCAGTGCTGCCACCTACTGGCTATTCAATAATGTGCAAGTCAGCAAAGGCCTGCAACTCTCCAAACGGCCAGCAAGTGGCACCACTGAGGTGAGAAGAGAGCTTCACTGAGACCAGTCAATGAAAAACTACTGGAGAGGGAATTGAGAAAAGGAAAGTGTGCGGTGGGGGTGGGTGTGAAGAAAATGGTAGAAACTGGGGCCAACACTGAGGTGAGAGATGAAAAGGGCAAAATACTGTTTTCATTTCATGTTGTAAAATATTTATTGTGCCTTCACATAAGCCCAACTGACCGTCACAGCAGTTTGAAAAGAACATTAGAAGGAATGCTGTGCTGCGACACAGTCCTATTGGCCCCCAGTCATCTTTATTAGAGACTCGGCTGCACTGCAATGCATTGAACTAACCAAGTGGGACACCTGCACCATCACAGTGAGTGCAGAAGAAATAAGCATATGGAAGAAATTAAATAAGGGGGAAAAAAAAAAATCTATGGTAATCTAAGACTGTTTAACATCTGCACTTTCAAGATTCATAACTGTATCTGTTTAAGTGTGTGTGTGTGTGTGTGTGTGTGTGTGTGTGTGTGTGTGCAGGAACATGAGGTCATGGTAAAGATATTGAAAGTCTTTACAGTACATTGTTCTGTTAATTCACTGGGGAGGAGAGTGAGCACACGCAGCCAAGCAAATCATCATCTGCCTAAACCCTCAAGTCCACCTCTGTTTTTCCCATTCTCTCCATTCCTTCCTCCCCCCTTTCTCTACCTCTACTCCACCTTTCCCAGCCCAAACCTCCCCTCCACTCCACCACCTCTTCCACCATTTTCTTTCATTCGCTCCTCCCGTTCACAAACCTTGAGCAGGAAGAAGGGAGTGAGTAAGTGAGGCTGGACATGTTACACAGCAGCTGGCAGTCAGTCAGCTGCATATACTGCTCTAAATGGTTGTGTGAGTATGCGCACGACACCACACAATCACACACACACACACAGGTTGTGATTCAGCGGAGAGCCATACTGATGGACTGAGACACAGACCCCTGAGCACGTAGACATACTGTGTGTGAAGAAATGTGTGCAATGACGTCATGTCCCTCCCCCTCCCTGCAGTTAACCCACCCATCCCAACCTCTTGTCTATCCACTGTATAGAAATCGCTGCCTTCGACACTAAAAGGCAGCATGAGTTGTTATGCGGTGTTTGTACATAATTAATATTTGAGCTGCAGCTGTAAATGCTGCTGCTCTGCTACCCTAAACATTTCATTTTCTGCCGGTGCTAAAGTAATCTGGAACAACCTGACACTAAGGGAAAAACAGAAGCAGGGAAGAAAGACGCGCACACACACAGGTTTTGCACCTTATTCACAAGGCAGGATTATTTTAAAACCTAGCAAATGAACCAAAGCAGAGAGAGAGTGTTACTTCAGCTATAATCAGTAACCTTGTCACTACAGAGTAGCTGCTGCTCTCCAGAGCAGATTGCTGTTTAGAAGCTCACAGCGGCGTTAAGCCCTCTCAGGCAAAAAAAAAAAGGAGGGAGGGAGGGAGATGGAGAGAAAGACAGAATGCAACATATGGAGCACGTAGTGGGAGTGAAGCATAGGTTTCAATTATCACAATTCTATAAACACGCGGGGTGGAAAAATGAGTAGATAACACAAGGAGAAAATGAAGGGGGATGACAGACAGCTCAGACTCGCCACAAAAACGACGAGTTGTATTGTCTGGGGTTTTGCTAAGCCTGCCATAGAAAATGACAGAGAGAGACTATATAACAGGGAACCACAAAGCTGAATTGATTAGAGACATTCCATGCTGCCTGTAGAGCCCCGCACAATGTCAGCCATCTTTGTCTGTCCTGCCAGAGGCTAAACATGGCCCTGCACTCCCTCCTCCTGGGCCCTAAACCCTGGGAATGCTACTCGCTGCGGAAAGGCCAAAAGACTTACTAACCCACTACTGAGAGAAAGAAATGAAACAGGAGAAGAAGAAAAAAAAAAGACAGCGCAAGGGAGCAGAGCAAAGGACATATGAGAGGAGGAAAGAGAGAAAGCTGTTGGATTAAGGTAGGAGGAGCAAGACCTTCTCATTTCCTCTGACTTAAAATTACAACTATCCTCCTCCTGCTTTGCTGAAACCCCCAGGGTACAAGGCTCCCCCCTTTATTCACAGAGGAGATATAAATCTGAGAGTCATGGTTTGGGGCCGAACACAATGGTACCTCCCCTCCCTCCAGTGGCTCAGCCTGGCCTGTGGCATTCTTGGGCACACTCATCACACAGGGCTATGATTATAGAGGGGGATCTTTAAAAGGGATATGATGGAAAATAGTTCAAGGTTATAAGAAGAATATTTCCTTTACAATTCAGAACAAATCAATGCTTTTCTAAAAGCATTCAGGGACAAATGAGGCATTGTGTGAGAGAGTTAATTCACCCTCTGACGAGCTAAAGGTGGCTGGCCCCTTGAATCCATAATGGCTGTGCAATTTTCTTTGTGTGACTGCATGTGTGCAGTCAACTCTGGAGCTGGGGCCTCTGTGTATGACCACACCACTACAAAGCTTGGAGGGTAAGGGGGAAACACAGGGCAGATGTTCCTCTTTTTTTTTCTTCTTCTTAACAAGGAAAAGCTTTACATTTGAAAAGAAACCAGTTTGCTGTATTTGTAAAGAAAATTGGTAAAAGATCAGGTGACTACAGTGATTTTCATTGCAACTACTCCTGTCAATTTGTTGGTATTTGGACTGCACGGCAGCAGCAACAGCAAGCCGTCAAGTTCTCCCGCATCTGTTCACAGTGGCCTTTACAATGTGCTCATTACGTCGCAGCAAAGCCGAGATGTGACAAAAACGAAGAGTGCGTTGTTACAACCTGTAACCCTCAAACCCGACGCCCTGCTCCTCTCTCTCCCCTCTCTGCACTGTAGCACCAGAGCTGCGCTTTAAACAAAACCAGACGCTCTCACTCAAAACACGACAACCCCAGTGCACCTCGTTAACAGGAAACCTCTGTTTATTTTCTCTACTTTTCAAACACTCTCTTCTTCCTCTGCTAACTCTGTTAGTGACCCCCCCTCTAACTGGTGACATCAGCAGCCAGGATCTATGACTTCCTTCAGATGGTGGCAGCCAGAAGTAAGGAAGGAAAGACAGATCCCAAACACACAGACAAAGGAGATGGTGAGAGGGAGGGAAGAGGGGGGGAGGTCAAACAGAGCAGCAGCAGCAACAGCAGCTCAGTGTTAGCCAGGAATGTCAGGCAGATAAGCTAGGCTAGCAGGATGTAGAGCTAACAGCTTAGTTAGCCAACACCTCAGGGGCAGGGGAGGCTCAGGTATGGCATATCAGGGCCTGGTAGCTGTGTGACATTGACAGAGAGAAGCTCAAACTGGCATGGAGGGTGGACTGTGGGAGTATTCACCTTGCCCGCCACCAGAGGAGAGCAAGCACAAGCAAAGAACAAAAGGCTGATTGTGGCATTTGGAGGCAGAGATGGGATCTGGGAGGACTAATCTGCTGCTTCGACATGATAAGATTAGAGGAGGGAGGCAGGCAGGAAGAGCTGGCTGGGACGATCACACATACACTTACATAAACCAACACACACACAAAAGAAGATGGATCTGATTGGAAGGCTTTTCCACTTTGCTTTTTCCTTTCCTCATTTTCCCTCTTTCTTATTTTCTTGCGCTCTCCCCGAGACAGAGGGATCCGCCAGCAATAAGCACTTCCATCTGGACAACAGAACACACACACACACACACACACACACGTGCACACACATTTGGAAAACTGTGTGTGAACATACACTGGTGAGGTACAAGAATCTGCTGTGCTCACGCAATCTTTGACATCTCAGTGACTGACAAAGGAGGTTGTTACAAAGAAATGCCAGCATGCTGAGCAAACACACACACACAAGTGAATGAGCACGCTCTGTCACGCACACACACACACACAAATAACAGGCTTTCAGGATAAGCACCACCATTCTTCTCGCAGCCTGCAGTAGAGCAGGGCAGGCTGGGACTCTGTGTCAGAGGTAAGAGGAGACACCTCTAAATCACGTTGTCAGAGGCAGCAGCAGGTTTCCACTCTGCAATCCTCCTTTCCTTAATGGCTTCTCGGTGAGAACTCGAGCTATTTGGTGCAACCAAGGATAACCTGCCCCTCAAGCTACATTCTGTTATGCACATATAATAACCCCAAACAATGCAGATTAAAATATTTGAGAGGAGGAACAGTGCAGTCTGCTTCCTCGCCTGGCAACAAGAACAAATGTAGAGTGTGGAATGCAGGGAGAGGAATGGGGGAAGGGAGGGAGGTGGTGAGGTGAGCCCCAGCTGTGGTGGCGGTGCTAGCAGGACCTTTGCACCATGCCTACACAGGGGTGTCTCTCTCTTTGGCTTGACCTGTTTGGATATTAAATCGACGACCTCTGCTTTGAAAGCACAAGGCCCATCTGTCACTAGGCTCTGTGTTTGATTGGATGAGCATTTGCCATTTCAAAGTGGGCTTTTTTGTGGCGCTTTGTGTGTGTGTGACTTTGAACTTGACAGCTCATATCTACCTCAAATTTAAACCTCCTTTTCAACAAATCAAGCAGACGTGCATTAATCACTTCATGGCATACGCGCGTCACTGTACAATTTGTCGACTTACACCGACACATCAGAGCATGTCAACAGGGTTCTGCTGTCATCCTGGAAATAGAAGGAGTGATGGTGGCAGAGATGGAGAGGGGAAATAAAACCAAGAAGGGTTTGTGTCACATGAGCTCACAGATGATGCAGGCTAAAAACCCAGGGCTGAGGGATCATACGGTCAACCACTGGCATACTTTAAACACTCTGGAGTCACAAGCACCACACATGACTCTAACCCTGCCTCACGCCATGCTAATAACAAACAATTAGAAAAGCAACAGTCTTTGCTTCATCTCTCCTCTGTTTCAAATGGGTCTAAATAAATGGCAGAAATAACAAGACAAAAGCATGATGTTGACCACATTGCCCTCCTTCCAGACAGAGAGGGGAGGGGAGGACGGAGAACACCAGCCTGAGCTGCTCACTTCATAAAATAGCCAGGCTTTGTCCACTTATTCTGCAAGGGATTTCTTTTCCTCACGCAATTTAACCAGAGTTAAGAGATGGTTCAGGCAGCGGCACTGTGAAAGTCACACGGACAGAGGATAAAAGAATAGAGAATGTGTTTTAGGACTACCTCTAAAGATCTGTAGCATAATGATGATCATTAGCAGCACAACACAGCCAAGGGACACCAGGGATCTGACGACGCGTGTTCAGGGATTTAGTCTACACACAAACACACACACACGCTCACTTCTCTCTTCATTTAGTGAGAGCACAATCACAACTCCAGGGTGTGAAATCAACACACTATTCCATCTATTTTCAGATAGATGAGTAAATCTCTAGTGTAGAGTGTATCCAGCACATTGGCAGGCAAATGTTTATACTAAACCAGTCATGTAATGTAAAACACAAACACATCCACAGCGATCTCACAATCATCTCACCAAACCAACAACCGTACAAAGAACATCCAATAAGAGGCAGAGAGTAGGGCCTTTGTTGAAAGCGGTTAACTACCGCTTGCCGCTGGTACACTGCTAGCTACCGTTAGATTAATTAACAGTGATGTGGCGACATTTACAGGGAACAAGGCAACGTTTAAAAATTATAAATACCCACTGAGGAAAAGTAGAATGAAGCCACTCCTGTCTCCTGTGAGAAACTGGAGGTTTGGAGATAAAGGAATTGATTGACATGATCGGGGCGAAGCTATAATGTAGACGTTGTGGTGACGAGTTGTGTGTTGTCCGTATGCCATTGACAAAAACAAGAATTTGTCATTGACAATAAAACAATGTAACAGGAGAACATCTGTGACAATGAACTAAACGCGTTACATTGCCTGAATGTCTGTGTCCTAGGATCAATCAGAGCCTCTACACTGAAAACTGAAACCTCTTCTGTTTGCATTCTGGATTTTAATAAATGTATTAACCTCTGAACCAATATATTAAAAGATTTTAATCATTTAATCAGGCCTCTCTTAAGTTTGATTTCAAGGTAAAACTTTATTTTAATGACACATTAAACGTGTCACAAAAAAGGGAAATGATGATATAAAATATGCTGGTGATTTACCATCCACCTTGAGTCAAAAAGTCAATGTCAGTCACTGCTTGCAGCACGAGCAGGGTACGGACCAACATGCAGATCCAAGTAAGACTTCAAACACGGGCTGCTTGAGGACAGATGGAGGCAGTTAGTGGAGCTCATGTCTGGGTGTTCAGATGATAATACTGACTTCATTTTCCAAGCTTTCACTCTCAGACGACATACAATTAAAACCTGCCAGAAAGGACCGTCATTTCTGCCTATAGTCATTCATTTACCGCCTTCGAAGCCACCTTGCTTTGATATCTGGCTACGGTTTGTGTGCGTGTTTGCTGGAGTGTGATGATCAACAAACCCAGTCATTTAAAAAGGCAGAGAAGACGCAGGAACGAGAAAGCCGAAATGCAGCAGTGCGGATGCCAACTGCCATAACAACACCCAAGAACAACAACATATGTGTGTGTGTCTGTGTACAGCACAAGATGTTTTTCTTAGAGCAGCGTTTGGTCTACAGTCAACCTAATAACAATGAGTCAGAATTCAGAGTTAGACACAAAAACACAAAGACCGAGGAATGCTCTTCTGGATGCCAAGGGCTTCCTTTGGGTTGTGCACTTTGTGTCTGTGTTTAAACGGTCTGGTGTTTTGTTTGGGAGCATGTTTGTCTTTGATCCATTATGTTAGCTTTGCCTTGTTAGCACAGCCTGGTGAGCTAATAAGACATCTTACCAAAACTGACTGAACTACTGCTGTGGAAGAATAGAGGGGAGAACTGCTTGGAGAGAGGGAGAGAGAGAGAGGGGTGTGCAGAAAAGGACATGAATATCAAGCTCTTTATCTCTGGCTTTCTCTCTCTCTCTATGTGTGAGTGTACTTGTCATATTGGATGTCTGCCCAGCCAGCTAATCCAGACCCTGTGTGTGTGTGTGTGTGTGTGTGTGTGTGTGTGTGTGTGTGGCAGCCCACAGAGGGGCAAGGCAGAGAAGGGCTGATTGAGCACTGTAATGGAAGACAGGAAATGAGAAGGTCTTGCTTAAACCAATGCTAATCTCTCTACCGTCTTCACACATATACAGTATATGTACATTTAATTTCAGGCTACAGTGAAGGTTAATGCAGTTGTAATAAATGTGAAAAGCAAAAAAAGAAAAAAAAGAAAAAAGATTTGACCCAGAGCAGAGCGCTGTGTGCGCCTGTGAATGATATCAACTCATAGGGGAGTCGGAGAGGTGTCTGCGCATGGACGTGTGCCACTTCAAAAAGAGTGATGGGTTTTGTGCTTTGAAAGCGGTGATTTAGAATAACGTGTAAGTGTGTGTTCATGAATGCTTAGGTCTTTTCTATTCAAGAGCAGCTGTCAGGCCATCAGAGGAGTGTCTATAGGCAGTGTGCTGGTGTGTGTGGTCAGCTCACAGGTGAGAGGAATATTTATGAAGCTTCCACACACACAGACTAAATGCACTTTCTAAGAGCACACACACCAAGGAGAAGGAGGAGTGGGATGCACAGCTAGAGACTGAGAGCTCAAGCATGCAGAAAAAAGATCTTTATGCTGCACATGAAACCGGCAAACAGCCTTGAAGGGATCACATCACCATGAGCTCAACCAGTTTTGATAGTATTGTTTTTATCTGGTCACTGCTTCTGAAGATATCCATCTCCGTGTGTCTCCCCCCCCCCCCTTATCTCGTGTCTGAAGGTGACCTTGCCTGCTTTTCAGTCTCTGGTGATGACACTGGCCCTATCAGCAATACATCATGTAAGCTGTGTATAAGCCAGATGCCACACTCGCTGAGCAGTGGGTGGTCTGTCAGGCAAGCTTGCTTTGTACAATATGCAAATAATCGCATGCAAATTACCAACCCCGCGTGTGTCACGATATATCAGAGTGGATGCAAATGTAGCAGGATAACAGGCGAGTATGTGTTAGCAAATGACTTTAAGATGTTACAGACCTCTCACCAAATACAGTTAAAGCTCACAAAATGGAAACGATACTCACAGTCACTGTAGTCTCAGTGCTGTGGAAGAATGTAATTGTAAAACATGTGCGAGTGCGCACGCACACACACACACAGGCGCACACACACACACACACAGGCGCACACACACACACTGGCAAGAAGCTCTAAGCAGCCTCCCGCTGTGCTGCAACAAGAGATGTATTGTAGACAACACAGCTGCAATAACAAGGCAGGCCCAACCCAATACTAGAAGAAGCTGTACCGCATGACTCTCAGTCTGCACTGGCAATAACAGCCACCATATTGTAACTCAATTACAGATGGGCTTTTGGTGAGTGTCAGTGAGGCACATTTCAGTCTATTTGAAATGAGAAAACCTGGAAATGAGGTTTAATTCATGGCGGAACAGCACTGTCTGCTCCGCTTCCTCAACTCAATAATTACATGGGATGAAACAAATCTGGAATCAAATTTCAAAAGGCATTTTTAAATTGGCAGAAAAGGACGACTTGTCAACTACTTGGTGATCACATTATTGGCTGACATTTTTATTTATTCCCAAAAGCAATTAAAACACCAATTAAGAGATTTCACATATTGCAGTGCAGCAAAAAAAACATCAATGGTTTGCCTATGGCTTATCGCACACTGTCAACTGGGTATTTGTTATTGCATCCTCGTTAAGCTAATTTGAATTTAAAAATCAACACAAGCAATATAATAAAATAGTATGTGATGATTAATGTTTAGAAAGAAAAAAAATCACCAGTGCAGGTGCAAGATAAAACGTGCAGTAAGGTAAAAAGAAATGTTGCATTAATAAAGGGAGTAACACATTACTAAATGTGTTGTGAATACAACTGCATTTGTCAAATGAAAAATACCTTTAAAACAGATTTGCATACATCCAACAAAAAAAATAATATATAACCTTGTTTTTAAATTTCTGCACAGTCAAAAAGAGGTTGGAAATATAAAACTGTGCACAATCCTGTTCCTAGTTATTCGGACACCTCGATTTTACAGTATACCTTCAGACATAAATGCAAATGAACCAATTATATGTTCAGAATATTTCATAATATGTCCAAAGTTGTTGAAAAGCAGCAAATAAATGTTTTCATGTAGAGAAAAATATAAACACATTAAATGTACAATAGATTGTTGACAGCACTTTTATTTAAATGTATAATGTTATGAGTTCAGCCTGGTTAAAACCTCCCATATTTATCAGGTGTAACAGCAGACTGATGCTGATATTATAAACCTGACACTTGGGGTCAACATCAGCCCATGTTTAGTTAGTGTTAGAGAGACTGATAACACACTATTGCACACAGCGTAAAAAGATGTTGACCTGTGTTTGCACCATGTGTGGGGGGAGGGGCTAAAAGGCTTAGACATGGAGAAACAGAGCAGAGGAAACAGATATGCAATGGGAAATTAGTGACAGTAGAGGCCAGGGTCACACCATATGACAAGTGGCCATGAATTTAGTGGGCAACATAAATATAATATTTTGTTTTTAACCCTAAGCACAGTAAAAAACATTTGGGAGATTCTATCATGCAGTAGGGCTGCTTTGCTGCCTCTGGTGCTCTGAATGTATCAAAGGGATGATGAAATCAGAAGGTTACCGCAGCGTTTCAGAGCCAAATGAGTTACCCAGTGTCAGAATAAAATACGTTTGAGGCAAAAGTCTAGAGTGTTACAGCAAGGCAGCAGAAAGCACACACACATCAGCACAGAATGTTAAGTTTTAAAATGGTTATTAATGAGCACTGATAGAGAGCTAAATACGGAGGTGCAAGAACATCTGCTAACTCAGACAACTTGAAAACAGACAAGTGAAAGAGAGCCATTTCTGTAAGAGATCCAGCAACCAATCAGTGGCAGAGGTTGTCACAATGTCTCCCAATTACTCTTTGTATCATTTCAAGTTTTTCTTTCTTTTGTTCAGTAATCATGGACATTTTGTTAAAATATCATGGCTATTTGTATTTTTCTGTGAAGACTTATAATACTTAAGCAAAGTAAACAAGTACTCACAGAGAACATGGGAAAAACATTGAAGTCATGATGAGCAGCATGTCAAACACACTGGTTATGGTTCACACACACACAGAGCACCCACTGAGAGAGAACACCAGACAAAGAGGCTGAACAACACACCAACGTCTCTACTCTCTGCAACCCAGGCACATCAAAGTCTTCTCCTCCCATTTATCTGTGTGTGTGTGCCTGTAAATCAAAAGCTATACTTTGAAAAGGCACTCACACCCACACAGGCTCAGACTGCATTTGCTTTGTGTTGCAGTGTCCAGGGTTGGGTAGGGGAAGGCAAAGGATTTTGATGTAGACGGGGGGAATCATTCGCCTCGACTCACTCTGTCAGGGAGAACAGGGAAATGACTGTTTACCCACAGTGAGTGAGAGGGGGAGAAAAAAGAGAGAGGAGCAAAAGGACACAGAGGTCAGTGGTGTGTCTGAGAATGTTCTTTCTTCTCCACAACTCACCTACTGCCTCACATTCACCCTCAACTTGCCCCTGCCAACATCACTGAAAGGTGACACGCAGGTTCACACATCTATCCTTGTAAGGACTCTGCATCGACTCCCATTCATTTAAACAAAGACTTATCCCTCACCACAATTGAACCATAACCAGCTACTCAGAAATTGGTCTTGGTCTCCATGATGACTAATGATCCTGACAGGGCCAGTGTTTAAGCCAGAAAAGTTCCTAAAGAGGTAACAAATACAAGAACACACACACACAGACTCATCAGCCTACACCTTTAAGGCCATCTGTAAAGCATATTAGATAACAGGCCGTTCAGTGTAATTAGTTGAAGCAACATGATTCAGAGGCCAAGGAAGAGGAATAAATGTACAAACACATTTAGAAAC
This sequence comes from Microchirus variegatus, assembly GCF_963457635.1. Lineage (NCBI taxonomy): Eukaryota > Metazoa > Chordata > Actinopteri > Pleuronectiformes > Soleidae > Microchirus > Microchirus variegatus. The sequence goes on from NC_139810.1 coordinate 20,274,671, forward strand.
CAACAGAGAGGGGAAAAAAAAACAAAGAATGCGCACACACGCACACACACACACATGCAGAGGATCTGTGCATCCCAGTGTGACCATATGGTTTGGCGGGGACTTCCTACCCACCGCAGAGGAAGTGTCCGTTTACAGTGTTCAGTTTAGCTGTCCGCCATCACATCCTGTCTCCCAGCTCTAAACGGCCATGTGAAGCCTGCTTGGCTCAGCCTAGTCATGGCTTTGGAGTTAAATCAAGCGGAAAGGAGACACAGTTCACCATACCATGCAATCAGCATCAGCGCAAGATCTAGCACGGTGCACGCAACCTCAACGACAAAGCACAGGCAGAATAAAGAGAGTCTTATGCACTACAGCTTGGGTGCAAAGCTATTCCGTGTTCAGTCTGTCTTATTGGCAGCTTCTTGCGTTTTTTTTTTCTTTTCCATTCTGGTGTAATGACTGACATCAACCTGTCCTTGGGTGGAGGGGTGATGTTCTCACAGCTGGCTCTTTGTAACAGAGTGGATGCTTGTAATAGATTGTGTGTGTAGAACTGATATGATAGGCTGATGATGGGATGATCCAGTAGACACTGACTAACAGTCTGTGGAACACAACAGGGTGGGGTTATTGATGACTCTCTTAAACACTGGATATCATTGCCATGACAGCCCATACATTATCACAGCGTAGCCACGCCCGTCACCAGCCCTGAGCCAATGGGCAGGCAGCTGCCAAGCAAAATGTCCCCAGCAGTGTTGGGATGGTTGAAGGAGAGAGGAGAATGTTAAATGTGCCACTTCATCTGGTGAGTGACACATAGCTTCTTGTTTACCATGTGGCACTGAGATTTATTTTTCTTCTTCTTTATTTTTTTTTTACTGTCGCCCCTCCCTCTCCTGTTCCCTCTCACTTCCTCTGTTAACCCCCTGCTTCACTCCCACAATCCACCTCGTGTGTGGAGGTGCTACATGAAGTGGGTATTACCCCACCCTGCTGCTATGATATTGATCAGCGTCCTCCCTCCCTCTATTCCATTCTCTCTCCCCTCTTCATAGCCCCACTGCATTGATTCCACCTCTCCCTCCAAGCCCGCCAGCTAGGAGTGATTAGACAAGCTGCTCACACACAGTGATGCAAGTGCACAATACTCATGCTGGAACCCATAGCAGGGATGTAGGGAGGCGTAGCCTTGCTTAAAAGCCTTAAATCGCAGTGGCTGCTGCACCAGCCCAGAGAAAACACTGCTTCTTTTCATTTAAGCAAATGACAGCATGCTTGGCATGACATATGACCAGAATAAACATTATTGTCATAGCATGTTAGCAATAACACATAAGCAGGCTAGCATTAAGCTGGCTGTGCTCTGATGGTTTTTGTAAGGGTGGTGCGGATTGACAGGTGGGCTCGAGACACCTAGTGATTCTGAGCAGAGCTTTCACAAAACTCTCTCTCTCTCACACACACACACACACACTCCTTATATGGGCCTGCAGTGCTTCACTCACCATCTTAAAGCTAACAGCCAGCCTGCTAAAGTCGGAGCAGTTACATGAAACAGCAGAGAGTGGGTGTCAGAGCCACAAAGACAAAAGACCAAATCCAAAATCAGCTGTGTGAGGAGAATTAAAGGTTGGAATAAAGCCACACTGCTTTGGATAATGTGTGCAAGCAGCAGGAGTCATCTGTGCACACTTGCACATTATCGAGTTAAATAGCAACCCTCTCCTGGTTACCAGACAGCATCTCTGCTAACAATAGCCAATAGAGTGTGAAAGGTTGTGGACGGGGAGTCCTGGCTGGTGAGCTAACAAGGGCAATGTAGGCCAATGCCACAAGAACGAACACTTATCTCTGTGTAACATCTTTCTGGCAGCAGCAATAATCTAGCAGAGAGTCTACAGCAAGGCCAGAGATCCCACATAATATACACAGGCTCTGCCATTTGGCATTTAAATGTCATTTTGGCAGGAAGCAAACAGTTTGCACCTAATTATGGACAGTTGCTGCTGTATTTCTGAGTTGAGCAGAGTCTCTGAGCCGTCCGCAGTGAATGACTGTTAAATCTTATCTCTAAAGAATATCCAACAGATCTGCCTTTCCACTTAATGTTCAAGTGGACTGGATGCAAGAGTGGAGAATTGAGCTCCACCGTTTGTAAATGTTACCAGGTAGCCAGGAACCCAAACAAGATAGCAAGGACGGTGCAAGTGTGATCAATGTAAGTAATCAATATTCTCCCTCTGTAGCTCTCACTGTTTGAATTTGCACTTGCATTGCACTGCACTGCACTGCAATTTAACCTCAGAGACATGGCTCAAAGTGACTTTGTATTTAAGCTATGTGATCTGATAAACAAAGGGACTTCAATTAATTTAAATGAATTAGCAGTTTCAAAACAGGGATTTGACAAATAAATAATATTATGCCTCATTATCACACATTCAAAAAAACAACTCATCATTTTTAGAGATTATGTTTTGGGCTAAAAAAAATATAAAAAAATTGGCCATCTGTTAACAGCAAGATCCATCAGTCTCCTACAGGTACCGTCACAGATCTACAGCTAGAGGAGTGAAAGCACAAGTGCACACCACTAAGAAATGAGGTGTGTGTTGTGTGTAAATGTGTATACCCTGGCCCTGCAGGGGAGAGATGACAAGAGGTCACCGTCTATACATGGAGCACACCAAGACAGCCAGGGGTCTCAATCACCTCCAACACCCCCCTCTACTTGCTGATGGAGAGAGCTCTTCGCACTCATCCGCCAACTCCATTACCCTCTTCGACAGGGCTGCACATTAAATCATGCCATTCCACCTGGAGAGGAGGGTGAAGGTAGGAGTAAGACAAGATTTCCTTAAGAGAGGGATTGTGTTCTTTCTTGTGTTCTTGTGGACTGATTCGGACATACCCACGTGCTGTGACATCACTAATCAGGCCCCACATCCCACAGCGCATTAAGACAGAAGATACATCACAAGAACCAGACAGTAGAGGAGACTAAGATGGGAGAAGCTGAGGAAAAATAGCGTGGTGTAAGGTGCGCGATGCGACTGAATATGAAAAGTGCAAATGGCAAGAGCCTATAAAGAGTTATTCACCCTCAAATGGGGAGGGTATTACAGCAATCTATAAATGGGCTGTTAAGCTCAATAGCCCGAGGTTAGCTTTTCGAGATGCTGCCATGAAAGTCTATATAGCTGAATGTATTAGTCATCCCATAAACACACAGCCAGTCCCATCTGGATAAAAAAAAAAGCGCTATGATTATTTCAATTAGCTCGAATGCAAGTAATAGAAGGAATTAAACAGCATATCAGATCAAGTTCCTCACGCACACGGCCATGAACGGCAGCTTGGTTTTTACAATAGCGCAGGGGCAGAGGAGAAACCAATGGATAAAAGACACAAGGATTTGACAACTGTATTAAAAAAAGAGGGACTCACGGGAGGTCAATACTTTCTTTTTCATTTCATTAAGACAGTGCTTAGGCTAATTTAACAGTAGGCTGAAAAACACAGACTTTCCTCCCTCTGCTCTGTACACAAGTGTTAACTGTCTGCTGGAACAAAGGCAGCTCTGTTCACAAACACAACACTGCCAAACTGTTAAGTACATTCCTATAAAGAGAAGAACAAAGAGCGTTTGAGCGTGACGGGTGCAGAAATGAATACAGCTACTGAGGGGATAGCACAGCCTGGCCCTTTGATGCCAGGAAATGTCTCTACCATTGTGGATAGTGTTTATACTTCTTCATAGTGCACTGTTTAAGATCCAGGCCAGAATAATATCAACTAGTGGTAGTGTGAAGTCTCAGTGGAGAGACAGTGTTGTGGAGAAAACGAGGCTGAGGTATGTGCTGCACTAAGGGTGGAGAGGAGAAGACGAGAGAATAAAGAGGTGTGCGCTGGATGGTTTTTGCTAAGCACAACAAAGGATTGAGGGTTTCACATAACAGAATAATTAAGTGTGCAATGTTTTCAGTGTCAGAAGAAATTCATCCAAACCTATGTTTGTGAGGACATGTTGGCTGGCTTTGAAGTTTAAGACTTGGTTTTATGGTTAGGATTACAGTTAGGTATTTAGTTGTGATGGTTAAGGTTAGGGTAAGCGGCCAGGGAACGCTTTAAGTATAGGAGTGTCCTTACTAAGACTGCTACACAATCATGTGTATGCATGTGTGTGAAAGAGTGGCGAAGCGTCTCCAAGCGCTCGCAGCTGTGGTTCCCTCGGTCCGTGTGATCCCTCGGCGGTGACAGACAGGCAAACACAATTTAGACTCACCCATCAAAGCACATACAACAGCAGTCACAGCCACTGTGGGCGGAAATGTGACGCACTGCATGGAAAACACACAGCCTTTCCATGTCCAAGGGAAAACCTGTTTAAATGTGTCATCAACTAAAATACCTGTTTGTACCACCCGTCTGCTCGGTTTCCATGTATAATTTGTGTATATTTGTTATTGTTCATAGTTTTAAGGATAATCGTCTGTTTGTGTGAGAAAATGTGACTCGGGTTGTGGGGATAATGGAGCATTTCACGGTTCAAAAGATTTTAACAAAACCTACTTAAAATCCTCATATGAGCACAGGAGTTTGAGTTGTGAGCCACTCGAGGCTTTTATCCATTGGTTATGGAGGAACTCCAATGTCTAAATCATGATGACATGAAGGCTTTTGGTTTGATGGTTTCTAGGTTTAAAAGAGATTTTTCTTGTCCACATATTTTAACTGAGTCCAGTCCACTGTTGGGGTGGGGGGGTTAGGGGGGAAGGCAAACACACAGCACACAAAACGCATCTTAAACTGAGCGATCTTACCCTTTCACGATCAAAGCGCAAGCACATGTTAGCCAGTTGTGTCGCATTAGATCAACAACTACTCAGAGATGGGAAGGAGATAAAGTTAGCAACGAGTCAAGTTGTAACACATGTACAGAATGTCAGAGGGTTTGTATGAATGTTGATCACTGCTGCAGGGGAGCTGCTTAAGATGGCAGCCTGTGGTGATGTTGCTGTTGTTTTAAGGTTAGTGTGAGGCAGCAGCCTCTGAGGCACAACATAATAGACATTCCAAATACCTCACAACAAACCCTGAAATTTACTGTTCTTGTGTGTGTGTGTGGCTCCTCTCTCTGACCAATGTCCTTGCCCTTCCTCCCTTTGGTCCCGTAACCAACGAGAGTTAATTTGCACCATGTGTTCTTTAATGGACAAAAAGAGAAAGAGTGGGGAAAAAAAATTGGGCCCTAGTGGAAGCGTGTGAACCCGATACCACTGTAAATCTGCACTTCCACAGCTTTACCTCCTCCCTCTTAGAACACCTCCCCCCCTCTCTCTCTCTTGTTCTCTCCATCTTTTTTTTTTATTGGTATGTCACACATTGGACAAGCTGGAAATTAAACTGAGCAGAGCTGAGAACCAGTGGTGAAGCAAGCCAGATACCCACTTTAGCTAGGTGAGAGGGGGGGGGCACATAGGGTGGTAAGGGGTTTTTGAAAAAAAAAGGCCGGAAGAAGTGGAAATGTAATGTCAGGGGAGGACGAGAAGGAGGCGGGTTAAAATTAGCCGACCATTTTCAGAACAGAGGCCAATCCAATTAAAGCTTGACCAGTCCACGCAGAGGTGTTTAGTGTCTGGTGACTACAATCAACACGGTGAAGCCAAACAACGACAAGAGACTTATGAAACAATTCTCCATAGAACTACTAAAATATATATTACTCACAAGTCTGTGACATCTGCTGTGAAAACCATCTCGCCCCAGTGATCCCGAGGCACTATTAACATTGCCCTACTTCAAAGGAGCCCTCAACCTCTAATTTAGCATGCAGCCCCCCCATGCAGGAGTCTACTCTTTTCAACAGAAGGACCTGGTCAGGTAGTTAAACATGCCCTATAATTATTATTTTCACATATGACAGCTAGGTTTGGGAGGTCTGTACATTTTGACAGCATCAAATCTTCCCGTCTTTCTTGTCATCCCTGGTACATTTGTTCCCCCCCCCCACCTTTTTCAAAGTCGGTGCCAAAGAAGATAACGCCGTCTGTTTGCTCTTCTGCTTTTGAGATAAAATGTAGTGCTCCACGCCAGAGCGCAGTGCATGTGCTTCAGATGTTGGTGAAGACATCAGAGGAAGCATTTTTTACTTGTGATGCGTCAGGGAAAAATACTGAGAAGTGCCAGAGACACCGCTGAATATTTCAACACGGCAACAAGAGGTGGAATTAGCATTAGGGATGTATGTATAAGCAAGGTCCAAACGTCATCCATTACACACACACAAAAGATATGACACATTTGCATGCAACTGTGTGAGAGATGTAGCCAAGCTCGTTGAAAGTAAACTCAATTAACGAAACTCCAAGAGGAAAGAGTGGGCAAAGGGGGCCTCTCTGCTGAATAATTTAACAGTGGTGCGTCAAAGAGGAGGCTATTGATTGAGTTTTTAAAGAGCCTTGTGAAAATGCTATGGGCGCTTGCCTGGCGCTTCAGTCTGACCAACCCCCACTGTCCAGAGGCCGCACCCTCTCCATCTAAAAACACACACAAACCCCATTTTGATTTCAGTCCGTCTCTACTTCCCTCCCCTCCTGCCTTCTATCCCAGAGAAAGAGATAATCCTATTGGCTGAACAACTAGTTTCCATAGCAGCATTTAGCTAATGCACAGGGAGGGCAGTGAGGGTGAGAGGAAAAAAAGTGTTATCTGTCCAAAAAGATGAAAAGAGGGAAATGTGAGAGAGGGAGAGTAGAAGCGATGCGCCAAGGCGAGAGTTGGCTTGGATTAATACCCACAAGGATAGCCGAATACAGCCTCCTCCACTCACTAGATCTGAAGTGTGTTGTTATCTCAACCTTGTCATTTATATTGCTGTATTTATTCATCTCTGTGTTCACGCGGACAATCAATCTAACCTACCTCCCTAAAGAGAGGCTGTAGTAGTCTGAGAGATGCCATGCCTGTCTCCAATCTGATTTGAGAAATGCACTGGGCTTGCAAACACACTCAAGTAATGACAGGCACTTGTCAGTCACTCAGATTTAGGACATGCTCGCATAGAAACAAGCAGCTGCGGCACCAAATAACCCACCACCTTAGCTTAATGACCTAATGTTATTACAAAGAACGGCAGTGATAGCTTCACCTCAGTGAAATGTCAAGTGTGTATGGACAGAGGTGGGTGGGAGTGAACACGAGGGGCGGCAGGATTGCTGGGGTGAATTCCACACAGAGGAGCATTAATCAAAATGTTCATAATGGGGTAAGTCACCTGATACTGCCAAAGCAGCAGTAAAACAAAAATCCTTTGCTCACAGGGTTTAGTCACAGCCAACTGTGAGGAAAAACAAAGGGAGGGGGCTATTTGTCAAATAAACCCTGGTAATCAGAGCAGAATTAATTTGTTCAAATAATAAATAAAATGTGTTCCTCTCATGTGTTTAGCCTGCTCACCTCAGTTATGAAGTTTAATGTCAGTAACCATTTCTGGTCCGTTTTCCTTTTGGAGGAAAGTGACATTGAATGGCCATTCACTGCTTAGTGGCTGTTGTGCCATGGTTCTATTGCTTTAAGGCTGCAACTCAATGGGGAACATTAGAGGCAGAACGCTTCAATCAAACAGCTTGCAGCAGGCTCAGTCGCCCAGCCGTGTCTATAGACGCCTAGATGCCCTTGTCAAAGCTGCTTCCTCACAGAGAGCACTGAGACAAGCAGACACTTAAGACAGCCACACACACACAATCGTGAAAGGCTGCACCTCCACATGTTCATGCCTGTGAAATGTACCAGCTCCCTTACAGCAGCTGAATGGACCCTGGAATGAAAGAAAGAGCTGAGCAGCACACGGTGTGCACACACACACACACACAATTGCCCATAATGACTATAGCGCCCCTCTCTCAAGAGATGGCAGCGGCTGCTGCTCCACTCGATAAATATTAACAAGAAGTGCGACTGATGGCAGTGCTCACTGATCCATAATTGCATTTCAAAATGTTGGGGGGGGGGGTGCAGAGTGGTCACAGAGGAAGAAATGGGAAGATAAAAAGAGGGAACCCAGCCTTCTAGGTACTGACAAGAAACAAGTGATGCCTGTGTCTAGTCGGCCTCTTTCTGTCATCTGAATATCAGCACACCACCAATCAGAGATTCTCCAGGTAAAAGAAATGAACAAGTTGTTCAATACAATCTGGTTTTCATGGACTCCAAGATTCACACTGGGCTACGGCTTAAAATAAAGGGAGAAATCTGGGCAAGAACCAGGGGGATGGAGAGGAACCCTACTTCCCGATGCCAAATTGTATAATGAGTGATATTTTTGCATAAATCTGAATATGTGCAGACAAGGTAGCTGCAAAACTGATTCACCAACGAACGACATTGTTTCTCAACACTTTGGATTCCATTAGGGCTACACTCAGGCTCCATAGAAAGCCCAATAACTGCGCGTGTTAGGCATGCATATTTATGCACATATATTTGCATCTTTATCAAACATTTTTAATTATGGGCGATGAAAAGGTGGTATTTTCCAGCGCTGTACGATAAGCACCTGCTAAGACCATCGGGAAACAGTTGTGTGTGATACATTTAACACTGTGTGTGTGTGTGTGTGTGTGTGTGTGTGTGTGTGTGTGTGTGTGTGTGTGTGTGTGTGTGTGTGTGTGTGTGTGTGTGTGTGGGAGATGTACACACATTGTTTATATGACAATTGGAAAGCCATGCCGTCATATCTGTCCAATACAAACAAGATATTACAGTACTTGTAGCCACACATGGACATATGTCCTTAATACACACCGAGAGCTGAGGACATTCATAAATAATACATTTCACATGTCCATGTATTTTAAACCTAAGTAGCCAGATAAAGCCGTGCAGGAATACGTAATCTAGCATAAAATATCTGGTATTCTGTGCTTCATTAAGAAATAAAAGAAAATTCAAAGTCTCCATTTTCTGTTTTAGTTCTCAAAGCTATTGTGTCACACCGCAGTGTTATGTGAAAAATGGGAAGAAAACTCTTAATTGGTGTCGTCGTCCTCCTTATTAAGCTATCTGATGATTCAGTCTTGTGGTCTTTTATTCTCTTTATGTTCTTCACTGCTGAAAATACATGGGATACACTTGCAATATGAGTAATCAAGATGCCCCTACGGTTTTTATTTCTTTATACGAGTAAACCCAAATTACTGATTAGGCATGCAGGGATCATGCAAACCCACACCTACAACTGAGAAATACTAACCCATTTTCCAATATATACAGCTTATGTTTCAAGACATCTTATTAATCAGATGACACGCACATCTATTGCCACAAGCACGTGTATTTTTAGAGGTAACTGATGCACACACATGCATTTCCGTATGTGTTATCTGGCGGTGTTAGGAGCTTGAACAAACACACCTCTGCAGAATATATCCACTGGACATGTGTGAATGCACAGCGTATCGCAGATCCGCTTGCACACATCGCACACAGTGCAAACAGAGTGAGTTCAACCTTGAGATGGCCATTACATTATACTGCATTATTAAACTGATGCCAAGATGAGGGGGAACAGAACGAGAAGGCAGTGAACACAGTTCACACAATACACTGAGTATATGACACAGAAAATCTCTCGTTCTTCTAAGCTCATTAGGTCCCCAACATACGAGGTGGACTCCTGGAAAGATAATTGCATTGCACATGGCATCTAATTAAATGTCCATGAGCACCGAGATCCAGGTCTGAAGATGCATGTTTGTTTACGTGTGTGTGAGAGAGAGAGAGACTAACAGCAAGAGATAGAATATGTGTGCGTGTTGGTGTACTGGGCACCTCCTCAATCTCTCGTTCCCAGAGGGAGAAAGACTGCAATCACTCCATTAGCAAAAGAGGGAGGGAGAACATGGGGAATGCTACGCGAAAGTAAAGGGAGCAAGAGAGGAATGAGGGGAAGGTAAAGGAGGAGGAAACACAGCTGACTTGGCCAATAACAGCAAACGAGGTTAGGTACAAGCAAAGAGGGAGGTAGATTCTTTTTTTTTTGTTTTCCTATGAGGGGGGTGGGGGTCAATGAGCCTCGAGGACACGGACACAATAATCAGAACATGGGGAGAGAGGTGGGTGAGTGACAGTAGATAAAGAGGAGCGGGGATGAGGGAGGAGTGACAGTGAGAGTGAGAGAAATGGAGATGGAGGAGACAATCATGTTGAGAAAAGCAGGATGGATTGGTGAAGTCATGGGTCAGTGGGAAGATATGGCTGCAGGTTGCTCTCTGTCCTGTTTTTGTTTTTCAGCTTATTTTCTTGTCTCACATAGGTTTGTTCGTATGTGTGAGCATGTTAAAATGAATGATTGCTATATAAATATGACCACTGGATCACGGCAATAATCCAATCCAAAATACCATTGATTACACGGTCATGGCACTGGGTTTAAAATGAAGCCTGCAGAAACAATAGACACATTTTGTTTCAGAATGCACCTTTATAGACACTATACTGACAGAATATAAATGTTATTAAATGCTTAATTATGCAGACTTTTCAGATTACATATCGTCTATTTTTATCCCTATTCTATTCTAATTATCTAAACAAAGACGTGGGAGAATCACAGCGATCGAGCGTCTACATTTTGACAATTTCATTACACTTTTCTTTCCTTCATCGGTTAAGATGGCCTCCTACTGCTGCTCACCTCTGTGTGCTGGCAGACATTTTAGGAGGAAGGCAGGAGGCTAAAATCTGTGCTGGATCAATATGTGACAGGGGTTATTGTGGACACTGTAGCCGCTACTGTGGAGTAAACAAACGACAGAAAACGATTGTCCTTGAAGTTCAGAATGACCCCAATGTTTCTTTAGCGTGCATTATTGCTTGATGGGCTTCCTCTTTAGTGCACGGATGCAATAAGGAAGTGCACGTGCATAAAAGCCTCAGGTAAACTCGAAATCGTCCCAATACAGACGACACACAGTGGAGAAAAGATATGAACTGACAGAGAGGTGGGGCCTCAATCCTTGTTCTTCCACCACCACGGGAGAGATTGATGGCTGCGTTCAGGATTTCTACACAGCACTAATTGGATTCACAGGTCATTAGATAAAGTACAGAGTGTGACTGTTACAGTCTACACAGTGAGGGAGGGAAAAAAAGAGACACGGAAAATGAGGGCAACCTCATCAATATGTTGATTAGGCTGTTTGCTTTAAGACCAGTGAAAATCCCCTCCCCTCGGTTGCCTCTAAAGCCTTGGCCCCCGCACAGAGGTTGGCTGATCGATAATTTGCACAGCAAGAAGAAGTGGGGGTTGGACACAGACACAGGAAGAGACGAGCGGACAGGAAATAAAGGGAATGAGTTGACGTCTAATGTGTGGTTCACTTACACAGACCTCAAATGTGCCTGCTCCCTGTCCTGCTCAGTCAAATCAGGCCAGAGAAGCAAATGCGATTACACCGACCATGATGTTCAACAAAATAGCAGAATGTGTGGATGAATGCTTTTTTTTTTTTTTACCCTCTTCCAGTGGCACAAGCACATGTTCCAGTTTTTGAGAGCAGGGTGACAGGAGCAGATTTGAGGTTGGCCAAGTAGATGGCAGTTTATATTGTGCAATTACAAGCTAATGCAGCTATCACTCTAAAAGAAGATTTTGTGCTGGTCTAGTAAATAGAGATTGCAGTGCCAATCTTCTGTGATTTGCAGCACGGCCACAAAGTGGGCTCATTGAAAAACACTGTAGTTGTTTAGAGAGCCAGCGGGACTTGTTGTTTTAACATAGGACGACAAGGGTACAGCCTGCTCAAACACATACAGGCATGCAGATGGCTGTTCATTAATTACAGATGGATGGGGGAGGGAGCAACAGCGAGCGAGAGACACAGTGAGGAAAGAAAGAAAAGAGAGATAGAGGTCAGCTAATGGATCCCGTATTCTCCCGCTCTCTCTCCCTGGACAATTATCTATGTCTGCCCCAGACCTCTTCTGGTGCTCTTAATCAAGGTGCAGGTGCATGGCGTTTTGTGTGAGTGGGTGTAGGCGCATGTGTGAGCTCAGGGAGGGTTTTCCTGCAATCCTCAGCACTCTCTGGGAGCAATCCGATTAAAGCCCTGCTTCTGCCGCAGGGCCAGGCTGTCCTCAGTTCTGCAGGGCTCACCTTACAACCCCTTTCTTCACACAACAACTGCCCTCCACACACACACACACACACACACACACACACACACACACACACACACACACACACACACACTCTCACACTTACACACACTCAAGTATTCACAAATAAACAGCATCCTGCACATGTAAGTATAGACACACATACTGTATATATACACACACACACACACTCATACTACTACACCTTTTGCAAAAGTGGTGTGTGTGGCCTCTGAAGCTGACCTCCCATCATCACCCTGGCTGTTGGCAGCCATTACTTTGGCCCCCTGGGGCCTGGCTGATCCTCAGCAGCCCCTCTGCACCATACTCAACTCATCTGTTCAAAGAACAGCAACTGCTCACAGACACCGATTCATCTGGCACCAAACACTCACACGACTACATATTCCAATTAGGACTGGGCAATATGGGATTTTGTTTAATATATTGATATATATGACCACATAAATCAAGTCAATATTTCTGTAAGGCTAGGTGTCATGGCTTTTAATAAATACTATACACTACCATTCAAAAGTTTGGGGTCACTTAGAAATGTCCTTGTTTTTTAAGGAAAAGCACCTTTTTTTCAATGAATATAACATTAAATGAATCAGAAATACACTCTATACATTGTTAATGTGGTAAACGACTATTCTAGCTGCAAACGTCTGGTTTTTAATGGAATATGTACATAGGTGTATAGAGGCCCATTTCCAGCAACCATCTCTCCAGTGTTCTAATGGTACATTGTGTTTTCTAATCACATTAGAAGGCTATTGGATGATAAGAAACCCCTTGTGCAATGATGTTAGTACAGCTGAAAACTTTTTGCTGGTTCTTTGACAAAAGCAAAGTTTGAAGGGTAAATTTATTATCTTGAATAAAAATCATTATTTCTAATCTTGTCAATGTCTTGACTATATTTTCTATTCATTTTGCAACTCTTTTGATGAATAAAAGTGTGTTTTAAAAAAGTGTATAGGTGACCCCAAACTTTTGAATGGTAGTGTATTTCTTTGGCTTTTTAATATTAAATGACGGATATTTTGATGTATTGAAATTGCCTATAAACACACAAAAAATGTGCCTTTTAAAACCTGAAAAAAATCATCCCAGATCACAATCTCTCTCATCTGATCTGTCATGATATAGATATTACCGCTATATTGCCCAGCCCTATATCCAATATACTTCAGCCCATTAAATTGTGGTCATGACCCACACGTACAAAAAATGTTCCACTCTTCACTCATGACAGGTGGAAACCATACAAAGGACCAATTAAAAATAATCACTTTCACTTCCATAATCAATTTTAGACATTTGATGAACTCTAGACGTGGTTGAGTGCAATGACCTCTGAAGACAAAACCTTAGAAATCCAGTTAATCTAGTATTTTCAAGTTCTTCTTTGAGTTAAATATAGACTAAAATATTTCAAATACCGCTTTTTTAATTGCTTCATTGAAATTACAGTGTGAACATGTCATAAAAAGCTCAAAATAAGTGATAATAATGAGCAAAAGGTGTTTAGGAAAGCACTTTACGACGGGACGGGGAAGCCAAAACACAGGCTATTGAAGTCGTCCACAAAACAACTCCAGATAAACCATCATGGTAGGGTTTTGTCAACAGTTATCAGTGGTTACAGTTAAACAAAAGTTAATCAAGAAGAACTGATGGTCGTTAATGGCGAGTCTGAAATTTTATTACACTCATAAGTGCTGCTCATAACTCGTAAGGTGTGTGACTTGTGTGCTGTGTGTGTGTGTGTGTTCATCGTGGGGCTAGAAGTTGCTTCCTCCTGGACGTAACAATACCTTTTGTCATTTATCATTTTGACGGAGCGACTTCGTCATCCGACTCTGGACGGCGAGCACACACACACACAAAAACACACAGCCACATACACACACCACACCAACAGACTGTCAAAGTAGCTTCAGCTTACTCTAACTGTGTCTGGCTATATACAGTATGTGTATATGCGAGCCACAATCAACTTTGCATATCCTGGACATATTAAAAAACTGCAGAGATAGAGATCACCTCACACGAAGCACCACCTCACTTAATCAGGCCGATTCTGATGAATCAGCCATCCTAAGCAGCAAATTAAAAACTAATTTCATTCTTTGTTCAGCAAAGGACATTAGGTCGTACAGAAAAGAGAAAGAAAATCATTCATTAAATCAATTAAGTGCATGAACAAACATCTCGATTTCTACTTTGAGCATTATTACACTGCCAGTATATCACAAAGGTGGTTAATATTTAAGTCTAATCCCTTCAAAAGAAATGATCTTTACGAAATCAGCTCATGTGAAAACATCCGCTTCAAAATGATTTGTGTTTGATGACTTATGCACACGCTCTTCCCCTCTCTAGAAAAAGGGTGGTGTGTTTTTCAGCAGGGGACGTGTAGTCGGTGGGTGAATGAGTGGGTGAATGAGTGCGTGGGCTGGTGCTAAACCTCAGGCTGGTGTGAGGACACAGGGACATAAAAGAGCTCAAAAACGCTGAATGCAAAAACATGTACTCACCAACTTGAAATCCTGAATGCTACAAATGAAGTAGGGAGTGTTGGGCCTCCGACTCTCGATGTACACACAATCTGCAAATGAGAAGAGAGAGGGGGAAGAAGAGAGATGTTTATCTTTGAACAATAATGTTCACATTTTCCAAAGCTTTCATATTTCCCTGCGTACAGATTCTGTAATACATTATTCTGTGTGCCGTTACCTCTACTAAAAAGACATTTTTCTCCTTGAGTCAAATTCAATTGGAATGCGAGTAATAGGATTAAGGACTTTTCAGAACGCTACAAGGTTGCCTTTCCAAAGCAAACATTACGCCCAAGGGGGAATTATGTTATTGTTCCACTCCTTTTATACACCAGTGAGCAATACTCACTTTAACCTCAGCCCACCCCGCAGCCATCACCGTAACCCATTTCCATCAGATGACAACTTCTATCATCACATCTGTACACACTTTATCCAGTTCACTTTGGCTTAGCTTATCGCAAAAACAAAACATTCTCGTTCGTGTTTCAGAATGTCACCACATTGCATAACTCTCAGGTGTCAGCCCCTGTAATGTGTGTGTGTGTGGAGGTGTCCCTGGCTGACGGTGCTGTTTAATTGAATGTGACTGGTGGTATGGCCAGGTCGTGAACCCTTGTTTCCTTAACAACATTCATGCTGCACAGGACAAAAACACACATCGGCCACTTCTGTTGAGAAGCAGAAGACGGGGCGGAGAAGGTGGAGGTGATCAGTGGTCACTGCTAAGTCTACAATAGAGCTGAAACAATTTATCGATTATTACTCGATGAAGCTTTTTTTCCATTATTAAAACAAGGTTTCTAATCATTTTAGCGTCTTAAATGTGAATATTTTCTTTGTTTCTTTGCTCCACATAACAAAGTAATTCTTAAAACTGAATAATTTTAGTTTGTGGACAAACTAAACCATTTGAGAAGACTGATCAACATTTTTTAAACATTTTCTGACATTTAATGGACCAAACGAATCGAGAAAATAATCGACAGATTAATTAATTACGGAAATAATCGTTAGTTGCAGCTCTAGTCTAGAAACTACAAGACGACAGCTGAACAATTTGGGGAAAATACTTTTTTTTCAAATAAATATTGCAATTGGAGATATCATTGAATATAATCCAAGGTTCAGTTCAATATTCACTGTGTAACAGATTTAACATTTTAATGAGCATATACCACAACACCGTCAAAACATTACTACTGCATATCCTGGTTGCATTACATTTAAAAAAAATGGATTTGCATAAAATACAGAGCAAAAAATAGAAGAATTTAATTGCACATTAAAAATGAAATTGTTTCACATAACATTTGCAAAATTTGCATGAAATATGATGTTTATTGAATGATTGTTCAGCGTTTTTTTTTAAGGATTATTATCAAAGATTGGCTGTAAGTATAGCATAACAGACTATCATTGACTTCTGTGACACACAAGCGTTCTGTTATCAAACTGAGATAAAATGCATTTTACTTGGGTCAATGGAGCACAGCGCCGGTGCTCACATTCATATATACAGTACATAAGCCGTCTAAGATGGAAAGCGTCTCTGCTCCACGTTCTCACAGCGCTGCAAGGTTGGATTACAAAAAAAAAAAAAAAAAGGCCACCATAGGTATGATTTACACTGACAACACAAAACTGCAGGTGCTCATTTCACCAAAACACAGGCTGAGCTATTCTTTAGTGAAAGACTAAAGCCTCACTTTCTGTAAGTCAAAGATGTGCAGCGAGCTTCTTTCAGTGTCTGGCAGTGCCATCATCTGTTATTTATTTGTTTGTGTCAACAGAGTTATCGATCTGGCTGTGGTTTATCTTACCGCATGCAGAGGAAAAGAGGGGTGGCAAAGATATTAAATGGCTCCGACACCCAAGATACCATTTGTAGAGGGGCTGGTGTCTGGTGAGTGCATCTGTGACATCACGGGCTTTGTTCTTGAGAGTGTGTGTGTGTGGGTGTGTGTGTGTGTAACCTCAGGGTGGGCCAGTTATCTGCTGTGGGCTGAATGAGCTGTTCTAAGGGAAACAGGAGGGAGGGAGGGTTTATCACCCTCAGTAGCTTTGAGTGACGCATTATATCGCTCTCATGACTGCCCCTCTTCTCGCTTTTTTCCCCTCTCTCTCTCTCCTCTACACCATCCCTGGAAGTCATTTACAAGATAACATGAATGAAAATATCCATCAGCGCTATTGTGTGATCTGTGAGCGACATGTGTGTGTGTGTGTTGAGACAGAGAGAGAGAAGTGGGTAGAGGCGGAGGAGGGAAGAGGAGGAGGGAAGGGGTGGGGGAGGGCAGAGAACAAAAGAGACTAATCTGAATGAGATGACATTTTTCGGAGGAGTCAAATTGGGGGAATTAGGGTTTAGTGTCCTTTCACCTTGTCGCCACATTCATTTAGAGAGGCCAGATCTCTGTGTCTACACCCCAGAGTACATCAACAGGCATAAAGGACTGACAGGGCCATAGACAAAAAAGATAGGTGGTGGGAAGAAGAAAAAAGAGAGAGAGACGGGGATCTAGTTTAATCATTCACAGCCAGCAAGCAAGTCTGTTCTTCGAACGTCGAAAAGCCCATTTTAAATTCATCCTGGGCACTAAAATCTACTACCTCAAGGGCATTTCTCTGAATGAGACTACAAGACGAATCTCAGTGAATGTGAAAGTTAAAACCAAGTTAGTGTTTCAAACACAGCTATTTGAACGAGACGAGGAGGCTGCAGAGCTCAGGGAGGTGGGGGAGGGGGGGGTGGGAGGGGGCTATCGAAGCACAGCCACACAGTTCCTCCAGGGTCTGCCTGGCTTGTTAAACATTCCTGCCGTTTTGTGCATTTGGAAGTGGGTCTCCTCGCTCAAGTGGAGAAGTGGAAAAGGGAGGGACTATGGATTTAGCTCCGGTGGGGGTCCGTGTGGGGGATGGGAGTTTTTTAGGGTTGAAGTATGTGTTAGCTGGATGGATGTAGCACTCACTGAGGGAGGGCTTTAAAGACGAATGTTCTTACTCCCTCAGCAGCCATACATCTAACTTCTACATTGCTCGGCCCCACTGCTGACCGCCATAGCACCTGGACAGATTAAGGGGCGAAGAAAGTTCAATACTTCGACACGGCGAGATAATCATGAAGCTACCGAGTTCAGCGTCTCAGACCCAGACACTTCACTGAAAGCTGATCCTCACGATCGTTGAATCTCCAATGACATTGTCACTGCGGAGCTCAAGCAACAGAATATTCATTGTTATGGCCCACGTGACCCTCACACACACACACACACACACACACACACACACACGTACACAGCAATTTTCTCAGCTGTAACTCATTGTTCAGCCAGCTATTCTCGCATGACTGCCAAGCATGTCTAATCTAAAACACACCTAGTCTCAGCTAAAGAGAGAAGCCTCCTCTGTGTGTCAAGCAAATAAGATGCTGTTTAATTTGCTGCAGCATTCTAGCAGAAGGGAGGGGGGGAGTGCTTAGGCGATATCAGCCTGGCTTTCTTTTGCGACGCAGCAACAATGGAAGAGTCACGTTGTGAACACAGTTGTATATGCCAGTGTTTTGTTTACAGTGAGGCTGGGTGGTTGGATCTATGAAATGAGATTGGCTATACACAACAATAATACGAGGACATTCTAGGCTTATTAAATCAAGGGGCTGTTTGTTTAAGTTGCGCTTAGGGTTGGGGAGTCTTAGCCATGAAGTGGGATGCACCTGCATTGTTATAAGTGGTGCTTGGCTCAAACTGCACTTGCTGCAGAGCAGCGCAAAGCTTCAGTAGAGCTGCACCCCCTTGAGTGCACTGATCCTAAAATTAAATAGCACAAGGAATGCAATAATGGAACCACGGGGGTGTGAGCAGACTGGAGGGCCAAAAAAAGACAGAAATCTTAAGGAGAGGTTGGTATTATTTATTGACCCTCCATCACCCACAGTGGCTCTGTGAAGGAGACCTGCTGATGACCAAAGCTGCCGTGTGCCATTTCCTGCTGGGCCAATCCCAGCAGGGTGGGGTAGTAGGCAGTCGAGCCCTGGAGGCACATAGACACTTGATTCTTCCCCAACTTTCCTTCCTCTCCCCTCAACCACCAGCCCAACAAATCTCCCTTCTTCTCACTGGAAAAGCAGAGGGAAATACCTGGCAAGTGATACCATCAGCTCTCTACAATAGGGCAGGCCCACAGCTGACTGCGCTCCTAAGGGAGAACAGAGGCTCTTTGACAACACCACCCCCACCTCCCCCTCTCCATTCCCTCTCGGCTAGCCCACACTTTCTCATTTAGCAGTCGGCAGGTGGTTGGATTTCACTAAAAAGCCCTTTTCCCAGAGTCTCTTGCGTGGGGAGAGATGGGAGAGCAGAGAGGGCTTTTTAAAAATAGATCTGTTCAGTTAGCGACAGGCTAGAGATTCACACTGCTGTTTCGATGTGAGAGGACTCAGAGGGCTTGTCCCTCTTGTTAGCTTGACTGGAAACAGCAAAAATGATCGACAGCTAGCCTTTGTAGCAGAGGGGATATGCTATGCTAATCAAGTTCTAGCCTCCGGTGTCTTGGCTGTGGAATAACCAATCCAACGCTCACTGAAACACTTGCACCGACTTCTCAAGAGAATACATAGTGAAAACAAAACTCAGATGTGATGTGTTCCTATGAAGAATAATTTACTTTGATCTGATTTCAATGGCCATCTGTGGAAAAATGTGTTTAGTTGTATAATAATGAAATGCTTGGGTGCAGTCATTTTCAGCATCAGTCAGAAAATATTTTGTGTAAGTTCAACTAAAACCAGACTAATGAAAACCATGTAAACAAGTTGGACTCATACATCCAGTTAATGTGATTGGGAATCAAAGCTCTACTGCATGTATATGTTTAGTCGGACCAGAGTCAGAATCATGGTGGCTCTGTGAAAGCACCACAGCTCCCTCCCCCAGTTTAAACCCACAAATAAGAGAAGTAGCAGGCAGTGACAAAAACACGACAAAATCCATGGTACGTTTGTCGGACTGACGAGGAGACCAATTTTTGGCTCTGTCAGGTGAAAGAGTTCAACATTTAAAACATTCATGGCTGGCAGCAAGACTGAATGAATGGTGATGGACATGCTAACAACTAGCCACCAGCTAAACCAGCAACCACCTAACAATAAGCTGAATGAAATCGCCAGCTGGTGTAGCAGAGGTGGACACACTTTATTTAATACATCGATTCCTTGCTCGTGCTTGCATAATAGCACATTTGTCTAATTGAATTGGTGTTTGGTTTAAAAATAAATGTATGTTTTTAAGCTTTTACAATTGCTCAGTTGTTGACTGAGCTAAAACTAAATTAATGCCTGCATCTACAGTGCAAACAACAAAGTCTACTCTCTCTGTATTAGACAATGCATTATTATAAGTAGGGTTGGGTAAATTTTATTGATTCTCAATCTGCCTATTGACTCTGAAAAAAGTGCTCCCACAGCAGTGAAGAAAACCCTCTCACAGTGGAGTGAGGATGGACTACAGAGAACAGCGCATCAGGCTCCGTGCTGTCCTCAGCGATGCCGGCAAAGTCCTTGCTGCACTGTCTGTTGCAGTGCAGCCAGGCTTTTGACCATTTTCCAAAGTCTATTCTCACTCTGCTACCCGTGGCTACTTGGAACCTGCAAAGTACAAGCTCTATGGCTAGCTCATATTCAAACATAGACGCTGTTATGTTGAAAAGACAGGTCCTGGAAGATAAATAAAAACCTCCTGGCAGGCAGCCATGTACTGTGCTTGCATATGTATAACGCCTATTTGCAATACATACATTTCAAGACACAGATAAGTGGAATAGAATTAAAATGTTCATATAGGTACCTGGAATCTGGCACATAGAAACTAAATTAGTCCCAACTCTGAAGCAATTTTTTGTTCCAAAGCTAATAACAGAAATTAATACATTAGTGCAAGTATTCCCTTATTGCCCTGAAACTCAGTTGGTTGACTGTAACATCCATGTTGTGTGACATACACCCAGTTACAGGCACATAGGAGGCGAGGCAGGTGATTTTCATTAGCTGTCTACATTTTTAACAAACCAGCCAGCCACTTAGTTAGTGAGCAAGGAGACATGCTATGGCACCCAGCCATCTGCAATGCCAGGCAGAGTCCTGCAGCAGTGGAGTGGGGGGAGGGGGGAGCAATATGCTTAGAGCTGTGTGTGTCTGAGCTTTAATGTGTGTTGCAGGAGTGTGCTTGTCATAAACAGACAGTTAAAAGCACGTATTGTGAGTTTGCGCAAACGCTGATGATCAACATGCTGTGTGTGTGTGTGTGTGTGTGAATAAGTGAGTGGATCTACTCTGTGGGTGCCTTGTATTCACCCCACTGTAGAAACTATAATCTGGGGTTGGGGAGGAAGGCGAGTGTGGAAAAAAAAAAAGAAGCTCTGGAGGCCTGGAGTAGCAGTGAGAGCTCAACCACAGATCCAGTTGGTCTGTTCATCCTCCACTCAATCAAGCAAATGTCTCGTGATGCAGTTCTCCACCACAGACACGTCCTCCATGCTTTATAAAGAGGAGCAGCACTAGAGTTAGCTGCAGGCCCACCTGCTGGCCAACTGAACCTCTCCGTACACCCTTCCCCATCCAATCAATGTGTATTAAGCTGCCCGAGCCATCTTCAAGGGATTCTAACGGCTAAGCAGAGATTGGTGGATGGCTGGAGAGTGGGAGCACACAGGAGATTTTAACAGTAGATTACCCATTTCTTCTGTGTTGATGTGGGCCATGTATGTTGCTAAACCTTAATATGACAAAAGCAATTAAAAGATTCTTTATAGTTCCTGCACTGCTCACTATTACAACTCCTTCCCTCTCCCCATGTCTGGGGCAGTGTAAATCCCTCTCCGAGGGTGGTCAGTTTTACATATTGTGTGTCACTGGACGGCTATAAAGGGATTTAACATTTAGTAAAGCATAATCCATCGCAGGCTTTGTGCCTGCCTAAGCTGCACACATCAAATCTGATTGCAAGAAGGTTGCTACCATTGAACAAAGCAGGAGGAGGAAAACACATGCTGCATAGACACACACATAACAGAGCTTTTCACTTGAACAGCTAACAGCAGAGACAGTGGGAGGTCAGTTGCTGAGGTAGAGGATCTTCCATTTTGACAATAGGAGGTAAATTACAAACTAGTATTGCAGTGCTGGGGCTGCCAATCCTGGTTCATCCCTAATCTAAACCAATCTAACAGGTCTAGTAAACATGGTGGGAGCAGGCTTTGACACTCAGGCCACTCTAAACCTGCCAAACTAATTGAATGAGAAGACAGGAAACCATTTCCTCCAACGTGGAAATATAAATATGCAGCAGAGCAAATCCACTGAGACAGTCGACTTTGTTTATATGCCTTTTGAATGTTTCATTGATGTGACTGACTGCTTCCGATGTTTCTTCACACCTCTCTCCCTCTCTCTCTACCCCCACCCTCCCTCTCTGCATGATTGACTATGAGACAAAGCACTGGTGCTCTCTCTATTAAACATGAAATGTGGAGCAAAGAATGTCTTCAATATAGTCCGTTGCAGAGCGTTAGAGGGACAGAAATAGAGAGTGAGCAACAACCAGGCGTTAGTTCAGTGTGACTGCTTGCTTGAGGACCTCCACTGATACCAGTGCAGAGATAATTCAGCCAACCAGATAACACAGCAAGACAGAGTGTGTAATGTAGGGATGTCTAGCTGTTTCATTGCACCTACTTTAAGCCGTCTGTTAAGTGGCTGAGGGCATAAAAGGAGGGCTGAGTGTTTGTGTGAACGTGTGTGTGAGACGGTAGAAGAAACCTGAAAACACAAGAGACTGTAATTTCTATTCCTCCTGTTAAATATCCAAACAACGCACCCCCCCCCACCCCCCATCTCCCACCTGACCTTTCGCTAGCTGCTACATAAACGAAAAGACATAGCGACAATGATTTAGTTGCATGGCAGCACTGTTCAGCAGGCGAGAAAATGAGAGAGAAGACTACACACACACACACGCACACACCCCGCCAGCATGCCCTGCTTCTAACCGACAGTGAGCGTTGACATTCCCCCACTCTAATACAGCTAATTTATAAACAGTAGGGGAAGGAAGGGCCATGTTTACAGCTGAAAAGGTTAGCTCTCTTTTTAGCCTCATTCATCTGATGTAATAAAGACGATGTACTGCCGCTCAAACATCTCTCCATGAAAACAAAAGTACCTTTAGGCTCCGGAGAAGAAAGCACTCTCTCAGTGAGTCAAAAGGTTCTGATGGAATCATTGTCATGGTCGTCGTCACATCACGTCATCTAGTGAACCACCAATCTTTTTTTTATTGCCCGAAACAAAGCAGAAAGGGCCAACTTGGAATTGACTGTGTGACATATTGGCCTCTCGATGTTAGTGTACTGTTGTGTTTGAGGTGCTGCTTACGAAAATGTGCAGTCCCTCAGTGGAGAAATTAATTACTGATCAATCGAGCATTTGAATCTTTAAAACAGGCAAGTGGACTAAACTACACTTGCCTTCAAAAATTTGGGGTAACTTAGAAATGTCCTTATTTTTGAAGGAAAATCATTTTTTTCAATGAATATAACATTAAATGAATCAGAAATACACCCTATACATTGTTAACGTGGTAAACGACTTTTCTAGTTGCAAACGTCTAGTTTTTAATGGAATACATACATAGGTGTATGGAAGCCCATTTCCAGAAGGCTATTGGATGATTAGAAAACCCTTGTGCAATGATGTTAGCACAGCTGAAAACAGTGTTGCTGGTTCTTTGACGGGCAAAATTATTATTTGGAATAAAAATCATTATTTCTATTGGAAAACACAAAACAATTGTATAGGTGACCCCAAACTTTAGAACAGTAGTGTATGTGTGACCTTTTGTTTTAAGTAACCTCTATAAATATCAGTTAACCGACATGGAAAATGACTGGCCAATGAGTGCGAGTCATTTGCTGACCACTGGATTTGCCATGACTGGGACTTACCTCCAGGTCTGTAAACAACATCATCTTCTGTGATGAAAGAAGTTATTTCTCCATTCTCTGTGCGCTCGTAGCGCGACTTCTTCTTAGGCGTCTTCTTTTTGCCCTTCTTGCCAGTCTCCTCGGCTGTGCCGCTGCCTCCACCTGTGCTGCCATTGTCATTGTCCTCGTCTTCACTGTGTTCACTCTCTGCATAGTTCTTGGCTCCGCCCTCCAGCGTACAGCTACGTCGGGGCCTGGAGCTTTCGCTCTCACGGTCGCACCTGTCCCCGTCCTGCCGGCGGGATTTTCCAGCCTCTCTCTTGTCTCTGTCCCTGTCTCTGTCCCGCTCTTTCTCCCTCTCCTTCTCTTTGTCGGCCGTCATGATCCGCCACGTGCCTTCCTCAGTCCTCTCACGGCTGGGCCTCCGTGAAAGGTAGACTGTGAGCCTGGGCTTCAGTCTTCTGAATTTACCAATCAAATCCAGGGAAAACTTGGCCACACCAACAACCCCAGTGTTTCAGAAAAGCTGTTAAAGAAAGAAAAGGAAAGATAATTAACATCAAGTAATGACAGCATTTTCCACACAGTACATGAACTACATTCAGTATAAAAAAAGGACCATTTTGTGCGAGAGGAGATTGTACATTGTAAGCACTAGAGATCAGGCACTCTTCTCAACATCACAGCCATTCTTGGCTCCATTCCACATCCAAGTATACTCAGGAGAGCACAGAGTAGCTTTATCAAAGAACAAAAACTCCCAGTTTCCTGCTCAAACATTTCCATTCGCTCAAGAAGGCAGCGAAGCAGAGTTATTAGAGTGAAAAAAACGAGAGCAGGAAAAGTAGAAAGACAAATGCTGTTTGTACAGTGCACAATGGCACAATAAGCTAAAAGGAAGTTGTAATTGCAAACACAAAAAGACAGTGCTGCGTTAAGCCGGCAGAATTGCTCAGACTTTATATATCATGGGGGATTTTCAGCACGAGACGCTGCTTGTCGTTTGCAATGCCACAGGAGAGCTGCAGCATAAAGCTCAATGACAGAGTTAACTGGCTAGCCTCTCTGAAGACCATCTGTGATGACACCAGGCTCACTTTTACTCATCTGTGTGTGCCCGTGTGTGTGTGTGTGTGTACTCAGGCTCACTGGACTGCACCCAAGCCCAGCCCTCTGCCCTGGCTGACAGTCACCACTGTGTTAATGTGACATGACAGCTCTTGAGGGAAGAACAGCAATCCACTGGGTAAGGAAAGGAAGAGGAGCAAAGCTAGGACAGTCATTTTGCCATGCCCGGACCACTGCCATTTCCAGCTATCGTCGTTCACTCAAAATAGTTCAGCAACCACTTTCTCGCAAAGTAATGAAATCCTCCATAAATAGTAAAGTGGGTAAATCTAAAGCCGCCCGCTGTCTGCACTACACTGCTCCGACACACTGTGCCTACAAAAGAGGCTTCTCTTTTACTGCTACTGTTGTGCCCCCCACGCCACCGCCACAATGAATTAAGTAGAAATAATCATTTCAGCCCCCACAGGGATCAGACCAGGCAATCAGCTTCCACATTAGTATAATCGTGATAGCAGGATGGAAGAGGAAGTGTCAAAGGGGGGAAGGAACGGAGAGTGAGCCAGGTAAACAATGTGAGGTGAAGAATAGAAGAGGAAGGTGGAAGAAAAGCTTTTGGCAGGCGCGCACACACTCACACAGAGACACACAATGAGGCACGTTTGACGACGACGCTCCTCAGCAGCGGGTGCTGTCATCTCTTGAGCAGACACCAACTGACAGGGCAGCTGCTCTTGTCGTCGACTTCAACACAAACACCGGGACTGATTACACCGCAGCCTCGTCACAGCCCCATTAATCACCTAATGATGAGTTACCACGGCGACCACTGGGCTGCCAGCATATACACAGAAGAACACATTAGTTCATACAGAAGCTGCAAGGGGCTCACTAACACAGGTTTGCGTTTGCACATAAGGACACACACCCACCCTGAATATTACTGTATTCCTCAATTGTCGTGCCAAAACACTGCACCTCGCTTTAGTATCTGATCTGGCTGCGTGTCTTGGAAGTGTGAGGTACATAAAAAACATTTGTGAAGGTACCATTTGATAGCTCAGCTCTAATCCTGGAGGATGCCAGAATCTGTGTATGAGCTAAGCACCTCTTCTCTCCTCTAATCAGTAACATAAGCCTCTTCCACTGAAACCAAAGAGGACTCTGAACTGTTGCAAATGGAGGTCTGGGCCGTTCTCCTTTGAAGTTGTGGGCAGCTACGAGCCTCAATAAGTATCTTTACAATCTAGGTGCTATTAGTTAGCATCTGGATACACTTTACATAACTGCCTCAATCCAACTTTTAAATTTCAAAGCACCTTGCTGACGTTAAAATAATTGTATTTACTAAGCCTGAAAGCAAATATAATTCTTCATAAGCACATTCTCTTGTTCATGTTTGTGTTTTATTAGACAATTAACAATATGCCCATGTGGCTTATGGGTAATCTGTTACACCTCAGTCGCCATGGCTTGATAGAGCTAAAAGCACAATGTGAAGCTGCACAAATTGAGCGAGTGAAAAAGGAGCGAGTCGGTGAGAAGTGAGGTAGTAACAGCGCGGCAATGAAAAGTCATAATGTATTGATGGCTGTGAGAAGACCAGGGGACGGGGACAATGGACACAGAGAGAGAGGGCTCTCCACACACAAACAGAGAAACAAAGTGCTTGGTAGAAAGCGGCCTGTGCGATGAATAACGCTGTAAAGGGGCAGGTGAGGCTTGGAACTATTACACATCAATCACTTGGCCAAGAGCCTTTGAAAGATACCAGCTGTCTTAGTGGAGAAATAAAGGCGGGGGCAGTGGCTGCAGAGGAGGTCCCAGCCAACAGCACCTAATCCACCATTTACATTAGTGCAATGGAGAGTCGAGGGCTAGAAGCCAGCAGGGCCCTGCTCAAATACATTTCTCCTTTCGCTGCCTGTTTAAATGAGACCTCTGGCCTGAAAAACCACACAGTTTGTGGCTCGATTAACACATCATCCCCCACAATGGCCACACAGCAGGTTTCAGTTAGTGAACATTTTTTTTTTCCCTCGCTCTCTCTCTCTCTCTCTCTCAACTGAACAGCCTTTTAAAACGCAATGTTTTATTCATTCCAGTTACTCCCACATACAAATCCACTCTCGTCTCATCTTTGTAGATTTAATGAAAACTGGGGCTGTGACAACAAATTAATTTATTACAAAATAATCAACTAATTGTATAATCCATTAATTGGTTTGAATATATTTTTTTGAAAAAATAATTAAACGTTCACATATTCTTAAAATTGTACATTTAAGGGTGTTTATTATTTATTTATTTATTGTTATTTTGGTTTGTAGTGAAAACAAGACAATTGAGAAGATCATCACTTAGCATTAATTTGAAAAAATGTTCAACCTTTGCCCTAATCAATATCTAAGGACATACACATAATCACTCTTCAGTGTGATAAAGCTGTAGCATGTGTGTTTCATCTTACCAAAATTCTAGTAATTGTTTGTTTTGGATTAAATTTGCAAAAGCAGGCATTGATTCATATGGTGTGCTTTTTATAGAAAACAGAAAGGTGGAATATCTGCATTAAAGTACAAAATAGAATTGAAAAATAAATTAACTGGCACAGAGATCCACACAGTTTTGTGGACAGAAACTGAAAAGTAATTCATGGCATATTCAGTTGGAGAATTATGAAGTGGCAAAATGTGATTGGCAAGGATTTAAGGCCCGGCTTTGCAAAGGGACTGAATGAAATACTTGCATGAATACAGATTAGAGGAGAACAATGTTAGCATGAATACATACAGGGTTAATAACAATGGGGGCAACTCAAATTGATCTGAATAAACCCACAAGATCCTCAGCAGTGCATTGATCCTAGGTGTGGTGATGTTGAGCTGCAGCAGGTTTTTGTCAGCTCCAATCCATTACTCAGTGCGATCTAATCTAAGCTGCCATCCAAAGCCCCTAAAAAACAACAGCACAATGAAAGGCTCAGCTGGAGGTAGGAGGGTAGGCCATTTCATGAGGGATTCTCAGTAGTCCTGTGTGCATTATCTTACCTGCTGCAATCTCTCTTTATTCTCAAGACCCTTTCTGTTTTAGTTCACATTGGCAGGGCAAAGACACTTGTCTGCTCCACTTGTTTTTCAATTCACTGATGAGTACCCACATCTTTTTCCCCTCTGCTAAAGCCGAGCTCACAAAGGTTCTATTTTTAGCCAGCATCCGGGGTTAGTTTAGTAGGTAGAAGCCATTCTCAAGAAAAGATAGCTTGGGGCTTTGCAACATCAACATTTAAACCTGCCAGGAGACTCCCATGGTAAAAAAGCAAAGTCCCTGCTGCTTCATGAGAACAGATTCCCATATACAATGACGGTGTTGGCAACAATAATCTGCCAAAGTCAACAATGATGAAACAAAAAAATATACCTGGGTCAATAACAGGTATTATCACTGTGAATACGGAGTTTAATACCGTAGTGCAAGATATTACGAGGCTGTGCCAGTCTAAGAGGAAGTGAAAAATACCTTTGCACAGTATTTCAGCACTGGTGCTCTTGACACACCACCTGTCTTCTTAAGTCATGTTTCCATCGAGTGGAACGGTTCGGTTTGGTGCGGTATGTATCTATTTTTTAACGTTTCCATTAGGAAAAGCACCAAAATAACTGTCCCAAACCATTCCATTTTTAGTACCCTTCCCTTGGGGTACCAGAGTAAAATGGTATGGTCCGGTCCAGGTGGAGCTAGACATGTTCCACCCATAACAGGCAGCTGATTGGACAACAGAAAAATGTCACTAGCAGACTGCTCTCGCACAAAGCTTGACATCTTGTGACAAACTGCCACAAACTGAAAAAAACGAGCTGCTGGATGTTGTGTTGTCTGCTGTGATGCACTCAACCTCACCAGTACTACATCACTAAACTCCCTGTCTACCAAATAAAAGTACTGTTCTCAGTCAAAACACTGGCCTGAGAGGGTTTTGCCATTCTAAACTGTACCGTACTGCACCAAACCAAACAATGCCTTAGTCCTGTTAAT
This sequence comes from Microchirus variegatus, assembly GCF_963457635.1. Lineage (NCBI taxonomy): Eukaryota > Metazoa > Chordata > Actinopteri > Pleuronectiformes > Soleidae > Microchirus > Microchirus variegatus. Next base: position 20,303,464 of record NC_139810.1, read on the forward strand.
ACAGCGGTATTTAATTTTAGTAGTTTTTGCTACAGCCTGATAAATTCATACTTTGTGTAATATTAAGCGGCCACAGGTCCTTCTAACCACAGAAACTGTGATCAAACGGTGTGATCTCAGCCTTCTCTACCTCTCTGAAAGAAGGCTAAATCCTACTGTAGACCCCGTTTGTATGGTTTCCCCAAGGGATTCAAAGCCAAAGAAGTCTATTACCTTAAGAGTCTGTAAGGAGAACTTAATTTCACAGCCTAATACCACGCAGGTCAAGACACAGTATTTCTCAGTCTGCCACATTTGTTTGGGTGGAGCACAGCTGAATGCCATATCAGTAACTCTGACTGCTTTGCGGGGCATTGTGTTTTGACTCCTGGGGGGAAAAGGCCAGGGCTGTCCACTGTCACCGTTCCAGTTTCTTCTAAATGAGGCCCTCTTGAGAAATATAATCGTAAGCCTGCTCACAGTTACAGAAAAGGACCTCTCCCAATGTGTCATTGATAAGAGAGGCAAAAAAAATGCTAAGTATGTGGCAGCAGACAGCACTATCATGAATGTGGCTTTTAATTGGGTTTCCTTGCAAATGTGTGGGCTGCTTTTCTGCAGTGTGAATAACGTTTCTGAATCAAAAAAGGCTTTCTAGTGTCTTTCACCTCTGGGGAGGCGGTGACAATTCAATTTTTTGGTGAATTATATGCTGTTGTAATTGGAATTTGCTCAGAGGTGAAGCGGGGGTCATAAGCGGTAAAACACACCAGGGACACGTTCAAGAAAATATCTGTATCATATATGCAAACATTTATCTCCATACAATGGGAGTAGGGGTGGGTGTTGTGACAATATTGGATCACGAAGGAAAAGAAGGTGTTGATGATCTGTCAAGGCAGAGAGATCCAGAGAGGTGCATCAGTTTATTTTTTGCTCACATATTCCATGCCCACCCTGAAGAAAAGGTGATTAACCATCCATAGCGTACTACAGGCAGTGCCATGGATTTTTCAATCGTCACCCTGTTTGATTCATGATTGAGTGTACGTAATGGGAAGCCGTGGCTGAAAATTAAATAAAAACGGAACTACCTGAAGAGACAGCGTCCTAAACAATAAACTGAATGTGACACAGATGAGAGAGAGTAGCCACACTGCAGCCAGCCCAGGCAACAGGTAACTTTAGACCAAAACAAACCACTTTAACACAGTCATTTGATAAAGGCAGTCCAGACAAGCAAGTAGTGGAAAGAAGTACCTTTTATCTCGCAAAAGTCCAACTGTCTGAGACCGAGTGTACTTACGTACTTGTTGGCAAAATTGCCAACTGTTTTGTGGCCTAAATGCTGCATTATAGATTTTTTTTTCCTTTTAGGGGTATGTTTACATAGCAAAATAGTAAAAGATCTATAGTTAAAAATCAATGTAAAAAACAAAATCATACAAGAAAAAATATGAATAAAAATAACCTGATATCATATTGTTGCCATATCGCCCTCTCCAAAACAGGAGAAAGCTCAAGCAGGGGGAGGAGGAGAGGAGTTAAATGACATTTTCTCAATCAGATGTGTCGAGTAAAAAGATTTTCTGGGGGAGGGAAATACAGATATTTTCATCTGATAAAACGAAAGGGCTCTTGAGAATTTAATATTTGAGCACTCAATCATGTACCACTTCAGCTGATATTGTGCAATCAAATATCCCCGTCTCTTCCTCCCAGATTTGCCTATCAACTTAATGATTCTATTCGTCACTTCAACGGCAACTGCTAGTCCAAATGAGTGAAGGAGAAGAGGAAATGTATTCACGCGGCTGCCCTACATCTTCCACCAACTCTAATCACCGTGCCACACAGAGTGACGAGCCAACACAGAGGAAAAACTAACACAAGCAGCACAGTCGATCACAGTGATAGATGACATAGTTCTGGGGTTTGCAGACTGACACAGCATGTCATTTTGATTAAAGTCTTCAAGAACAAAAACAAAAGCCACTCGGTCAGTGCACAAAATCTTCTTTCTGTCTGTATTATTTAGCTGCGAGGCAGCAAACTGCACTCAGTCTTAAAGCAGCTGGTACTGATCAGGAAGAGCTATTATATCCTATCCCAATGTCTCTTCTTTAACCACCAACCTCCACCCAACCAACCGATGAATAGCATTTGCAAAATAAAAAGAATTTAACATGTCGTTCTGTTTGTTATACTTAGCATTATTCCACAGTGCAGCGCTATAACTCACAAGTCAATATGTGAGCACTGCAAACAGACACTGAACGTTCTCCAGTTGGTTATGTGTTTGTTTAAGGAGAAGACAGCAGCCAGTGGGGGTGGAGGTTGGGTGGCTGACGAGTCGAGTGCAATATTCAGTGTAGCATTCAGCTTTGTCATCCACCATCTCAGCGGTGTAGGCCAGTGATCCTAGGCAGAGGGGAAAGCAGCGCACAGGAGGGGAATAATATGAATCATGAGTCAGTGAGGTCTCCATGCAGCTGGCCACTCTTCTTATAACTATAGCCACAGGCACAGCTGTGTTGTAGCTATCGCCTGATTCTGTATGCACTTCCTCTCCCACATTCAAAAAAAAGGTAAGGGAAAGTGGTCAGAAGTGATGAAAACACTGCTACAACAAGCAGGATCTGAGCTCGCAGCTCCCATATCCTCTGAGGACAGCTCATAAAACATGCAGTGGCTGGGACTGGGCCTCTTACAGCAGTGGCATTTTAGTGCACGCTGCCACAAACACACAGGCCACACACAGGGAGACTGCAAATACACATAATTAATTTTAAAGAGTCTGAAGGTCTCAGACCTGTTGGGTTTACTAGCTATGAATGCTTGGGTCTTCAAGATAAAAATATACATCAGCGACAGCATATGACTGTTTTCCAAATCTTTAACAGCAGGAGCCAGGAACAGTGGGGTTTTGGGACAATAGAGAGACAGGTTGGATATTGCACAGTGTACAGTAGTGAGGCACAGATTAACTCTGCTTGTTCATGTGTGAAATGGAGACTTGATCCCTAACTGATAGTGTGTTATGCCTCCAGCAAACACAAGCTGCATACTTTTCATCTTTTCCAAACACTAAACAACTGCAATATATTAGATTACACATTGCATCCTTCGTTGTGCAAAAACAATGGTACATTAATATTGCCCAAACAACACAGCTCAGGCTGACTACAAGGCTGCTGTTTCACCAAAGGTGAAGTGAACTGGCTGTGCAGTTGCTGTGAATAAGCCTCAGATATTCTTGGAATGTTAATGTTACGTTTTGACCATGGCAGCCTCACCAGCTTCTCTTGTCACTGGGCCATTAATGACAATGGAAACAGTACTTGGCCCTGCCTGTAGCAATAACACATGCTTTTTAAACATAGACATCACATGGCTGATTTGTCTTCATAATATTTAACAAAGCAAAAGCAGACGAAAACAACAAGACATATAGCATATATATATACGGTGCTGGAGTGAGCGTTCAAAGTGAACCCAATTATCACAATGTTATGACACACAATTCTTAACTAATCCCATGCTTGCATTGTGTTTAAGCACACCAGATGCTGCTCTCATGAATGGGAAATCAGCCTCCAGTGCTTATGCCTTTGGAAATCTAACGGGCAGGTTTGTGGAGCTAGCCTTGTTAAAATTGCTTCCAACAGCAACTGTAAGCTTATAAAAAGTCACTGAGAGCACATTCTCTACAGTGCTGCATTCATATACACGTGTCAATCTAAAATGTGTAACACACACATACACGTATATATATATATAAATACATACTCACACACACAAACGCAGCCTCTGAGCAACTGTATTTGCAGTCCAGGTGAGAGAATGTGCTCAGCCAATAAATGGCTCGAGTGTAATGTGCCTTGACCTTCTATCTTTTTCTTTCAGCAGCTCCTTACATATATCGCCGTCTCTCCTCGTATATCACTCAGGAAAATTGTGCCCTTCACCCCGTCCCCTCCTTAAAAGGCTGAGGGGACATTGTTGTCTGCTTTACTCAATTGACAACACAGGCAGCTTCCTCTCTGTGCACAAGGGGAGGGGCACCGATGCTCACGGAGGGGAAATTCTGCAATGAATAATTAGGTTTCATAACATGCCCCATCCCCCTCCTTTATTAGCATCAAACAATAATTAATGGGGAACAAGGGCCACCGAAAAGTCTGTTTTTCGCTTTCCAGAACATGTGGGTCAACATGCCCTTCAACCCTTCCTCTCTGCTCGACGTCAAAGCAGGAGACACCTCGTCCCTCTAAGAACGCGCGCTCTTCGCTTATTTATGATGCCAGTTGCTCTGCTGGAGAAAACGCAGCATTCTTGCTATACTCAGCAGAACTGGCCAGATCACTATACACAGCAGTTCACCCCTTCCATCTCTACACCTACTCCACAGCAGGCCAACCTAACTTCAATTCAATAATGAATATGAAATGCCTCCTAATAGATGTCTATGGGATTTGGGGTGGCTAAAAATAGGATATTGGACACAAGCTTGACTTGACCAAGTTTTTGTTTCACATTAAAAAAAATAAATCTCTGATCAGCAGCAGCAAAGTCAGTCCTGATCTAATTAGATTTGCACTAAGAGCTCCATTGATCTTGGAACTCATCTGTGCAGATGAGGCCTGGAAAGGCAGCTGGTAATCCAATAGCAGGGATGAGAAGTGCTTCAAGGACTCAGCTGTGTTTGCCCACCTATCTGCTACATCGAAGCAAGATGTTAACGCATGCCACTCACTAGGTTGGTTGCAAGCCAAGGGGCTTTGGGAGCTCCAATGAAGTGAGTAAGAGCAACACTGTGACCAAAAGCAAGGTACTTGAATGCTTAGAGTAATTGCCCTTACCACAGCTATCATGTAATGAGTAAACAGGATGAATCAAGCAAAGCCTGCATCAGTTTTTAAATTAGCTGTGCAATAACATCAAGGTCTTAATACAGGCTACACTTTATAACCAAGCCAGGCTAATATTTAAAGACTATTTACTCACCGTGAAAGTGTAAGGTTAGAAGGATCAGTTTAAAGATGTCTGTCTTTACATTGTGATGACTTCATTGCAGCCTGCATCAATGCTAGCCACCGCAATCAATTTTGCATGAAATGAATGACATCGAGCAACAGCCCAGGGGGCAGGGAGCAAGTGAAATGAGACAGAGCAAAAAAAAGGTAGTAAAGGGTGAAACATATAGCGGGTTTCTGTCACACAAGTGGTTCACATCGCTGTTCTGCATCGAATGCAGCGCCGCTGCCACAACGCCGCTCTTTCTCACACACTTACACACCCATAATCCATCAAGGATTCATGAGTGAATGCTCAATAACAGACTGAGTGCATTTCTCCCCTTTAATATCACTGCAGCAAGAAAAGAGTGAGAACTCTTCAGTAACCCACAGGCACACCACAAACACACTACTCTCAAACCACACTAATAACCTTGGGCTGTCTACCAATGCCATGACTTTATGAAACGGTATGGGCTCTAAATAGAAACTACATTTCTCACCAGTAGCCACCCTGTAATTAAATATTTATGTTAGCAGAGTGGCACATCATACCAAGGTGATAACCATTTAGACATCCCAATCTATGGCTTTTTGTGCCCCTAGCAACAAACATCTCATCGGTGCATGGACGAGCTGTTGAATGCCTGCACAACAGTCCCAGAGGAATACATTTCTCTGAAGCCATATCAGGCAGATTATCTCCTTCACCAACAGCAGACCGAATGAGTGGGAGTGAGTGTTTGAGGATGAAAAGATGTGCTACTACCTTGCTGTGATGTTCTCTCCAACAATCTCAGAAGAAAGACCGAGATTTGGAAGTGGAGTTATGCTGGCACGGGGCTTTTAAGGTCCCCGGTTGCTGTGTGTCATATTGCTTTCTGTCCTCTTTGTTTATTATTTTACAGAGATAAGTCACTGTTGAGGTTGACTGCGTGTACTACAGCAACCAGTGTGCTGCTCGGCTGCCAAAGCCAACAGTCTGCAGGAGAGATTGTGAGCATTATAAATCACAAGGAGACAGATGACCAAGTCTTGCCCTGACGCTGACTCAAACACTGACAATGACCCTGAAAACTGTGTGTTTGGAAACTGCGACCGATCCCTGGTGGGTCTGAAGTTGATCTTGAAGAGAGCATCATCTCACTCTGTCACAGCAACATCCTTCATTGACTGGCACAGGACTGCGCAGCTTTGTTACTCGTGAAACATAAGAGGTGGAAATCTACTCAAATCTACAATATTGCTTCAGCGTAAGAAATAGGTTCACACAAGTTATTAGTATTGACACACACGACAGGCAGACCCTTATAGATAGATGCGAGGGCAGAAAGACAGACATGTTTCTATTGATAAGCCCACACTAGTGAATATCCCGTTAGTTGAGTCTAGCACCAAACACCCGTCTCTGTGAGTACAACTGCAATCACTATTATCCATGTAAAAATGCTTAAGTGTTTAAGGCATAGATTATAACAGGACAGACCACATATTTTGAAATCAGCTATTATATTCAGAGTTGGGCAAAGCAAATTAAGAGTTTTCTCTAAATGTTTGTATGGTCGACTAAGTGGTAGTACGGTGTGTTCTGTTTCAGTCACTAAAAACGCATTTGTTTCAGTTTGTCATTACCTAGGCAAAGGTTAGATATAAATAAATTTAAAAATACAATTTTGCTCCCAGAGGTTTCCCATAAAAGACCTCTGTTGGCCTGGAACACATCTGCTATTGTCCCAGTGATGACGAGATGCTGTTGGTGTTGAGCCATGCTACCGAGTAACAGCGTGCAGCACGTTTTGTGCAGACAAACCAGTAACACAATTTTAAGCGTTTAAACATGACACAAGGCATGAACAAGCAGAGAGATGTAAGGTTCAGATTAACAGAAAAACATTCAATTATAGGACTGAGAACCTCTTGTCACACTTAACAAATGCCATGCTCCAATAAGCAAAATCAAGCCCTTTGAGCATCTGCTGTCTGTAAAAGTCCCGTCCCTTTGTTTTATGGTACGCCATCACAGTTAATGATTTTCTCAAGATCTCCATTTTGCATGATTTAGCCATTTGAAAAGCTTACTTGAGCAGACACTGGTTTGTAAAAACAACCATTACTGCCAAGAACCACCTAAAGAGTGTTTGGGCAAAGCTTAGAAATGTCATTTCAAAAGATAGGTTGATCAAGAGGAAACAGACAAGGTATCAGTATTGCCTCTTCTTGTTTACATATCTGGATCGTGCAGTCATCCCTTCCAGAGAGAATCACTGCCAGCAAAAACAATTACACTCCCCCCACCCGGGCACAAGCCTTTCACTGACTGCCTCAACTCAGCTTGACAATCAAGCCCATTAGATCCTTCTGTGAATTAACGCTAGTTAACTTAAAGTACTGACACACATCCAGAATAGTCATTAGCCTGTCTTTTTAGCAGGAAAAAAAACAGGAATGATTTGCCACCTCAGAGAGATCATCTCTCTCTACATGCAGCCTGGGGCAGCCCTCACTATTCACCTCATTATTTTTAGAAAACCAAGGCCATAGATGAATCCTGTTGGATTAAATGTAAGGCGGTCTCATTATGAACTGGCTTACGCACCGCAGTAGACTGCTTTAAGCTGATCTTCTTACAGACACAAGAAAATGAAATAACTCATCAACACTGAAATATATGGATACAATCTCACTCAGCTGAGCTGTAAAATCAAAGTGCAATAGTTGGAGTGCATCACTCCCACACAGCTGCAAGCACTACAGTGGAGGGGAAAAAAGCTGTCAAATGTTTTTTTTACTAGATACTAGCTGAGCTGACAACTGCCAATAATACGCCATGAGTGATAAAGACATTCATTCCTGCTTAGAGAGAGGTTTTTCCAGATGTGATAGTCTGCAATGCTCCACTGCTTCATTACTGGATAGAAAGAGGCTGTTGCCGTGTTTTCCCATTTAGGTTGCCAGGGTGACAAATGAAAAGCAAATCATCCGCACAACTAATCAAATGACTGAGTGACAACAAGTCAATATTTTCTCATTGTGTGGACAAGCAATATAGCTGCACAGTAACAGGCTGTGCTTCAAGGCTTAGGCGATGCTAGACTCGGAGCATTATACGGATAATGTGTCAATAATCTGGCTCGTGCGGCTGTTAAGAGCAGTGCCAATAAAGCCGCAGTATCAAAAGAAAACCTTCACTGAGTAGGGGCTAAAATTACCAACTCAACAGACATTGCCGAGATGCTGTACTTCAAAACAAACGTGCTCTGTGTAATGGCTACAAGCCAACAAAGACAAAACTGTAATTGGACATTGATCTTTCCAAGTCTAAGGATAAACCACTCAAAGGGAACAATATGTAAACACCAACCTCGCTGAGATATAAGACAAAATGGCAGAATTGGGATCTACAACGACGCAGTAATGTGCTCTGACTATTCAGATTTTATCCGCTTCTTTTAATTCATGTGGGATCATTTGTCATTTGAAGACATGTCATTAAACAAACACACACACAATTAGGTTGCTTTTGATTACATCCTTCACAAAAAAATAAAGATAAAATGAAAAAAGAAAAAATCCCTAAACACAAAACGCAGCAGCAGCACACATCAGCTCTACAAGCCTGGTTAAACACAAGCAAGATCAATGGGTAAATTTATCAGCAAATATCACCATTCCCTGCCTGGCAAGTAATCATTAAGGAATGGCACTAATGCATTATTCATCGGCTAATGTATAATTCAGACTTAACAGCAGATTCTATGCATAAATAAAACTGTGATACATTTAAACAGATTAAATGTTTACTTGCTAAAATAGGATATGAATGTGCTGCATGGATGCCTCCCCGCAACTGTCACTCGATTATTCGCAACCACTCCTGAGGATATAAGGCAGATAATTATGCAATATATGGAATATGACAGCCCACTCGCCATATCACATACATTTAATGGACACGGGATACTAATATCAAATGTATAGTGTGTGTGTTCTTTTTTTTCTGTACAGAATGAATAAAATGAAGATTGTTCAATAAAAGCACACATTTACAGCGGCGTATGAAGATTGATGTGCCGTCACTCTGTTTAATCAGTTTAATCTCCTCTGGATATCTATCGCTTCAGTGTTTTACCGTTGTGCCGAGACGGTGAGGATGTTCCTGTTGAAGTGTCAGTGCTGGTGTCAGAGGGGACAGTCAACAGGGAGGACGGGAGGGGGACGACACAGTGAGGACACACAGGCTCCATCTGATGGTGTTCAAAGCAGGCGGCCCTGTGGGGATCGCCATTCCACTTTATGACCATGCATTGAATTAACGAGGCCAGATGCCCCCCCCCCCCCCCCCCACACACACACACACACTTAACATGTGTGAAAGTGCCCTCCGATGGGCTCAGCTGCTTTAAGGAAGGGGGCGGGGGGGAGGAGATAGGGCCTATTTTCAATTATACCAATTTCTCACTCATCGTTGGCTCCAGAGGTTTATGTTAATTAAACATATCAGTCCTTCCTCTGCACACACAACAAAATTTGATGGATTTTTCTACGAACAAACAAAGCACCTCCTCAGTCCTTCATCTTTATTTCAGTAGACACCCACCAGAGGGTACTGCCTCCTTAGCAGAGCTACCACTGTTTCACGTGTGCTATGTCAATCTGTGGATAATGTATGCTAAGTGAGTCACTGGCACACCACTATCTGCAAGGACAATAGGTCAGGAAATGCAGCGCTAGCTCGTTCCATTTAGAAATGAAAGCCATCGAAAGAATCAACAAGACCTGAAGACATTTGTCATCGCCCCTCGAAAAACTATGAGTCTGCCTCTGTGTCGGGGGATGGTTCCAACAATGGCATGGAAGCCATGACTTCCCATTGATTTTCCGCCCGGCTTTATGACGAGGCGGGTCTGGCTTTTCTGTATGGTCGGGGGTCAAAAGTGGGAGGGCAAGAGATAGCTTTTATGCGGTTGAGGTATATGCAGTAAAGCTGCATACAAAGCATTTACTTGTTATATACCTATATTAACCTGACCAACATCACTCTTTTTCATTCATTCATGTAGCTCATTACAACAACAACAGGAGGTGTCATTCAGACTATTATTAAAATGCAAATGGATTCAAAACACCAGCAGAGTTACAGAAAAGGAGAGACCTGCCAACACTTCATAAGTTACAATACAACTTTCTCAGATTCTTAACGCATTACATCATAGTATTGAAAAAAAAAAAAAAAACCTTCACACAGAAAACCTGTGTTTTTCCCTACCAGGCAGCAACTGCCATCATCCTGACACGGGGAGGAAAAGCGGTGCAGAGACGCAGCATGGTGCAATCCCAGTAAGGGCCATCATGCGAGCAGATTAAATAACATTTTTTTTTCCAATGCCCTGTCAAACACTGAGCTGTGTCTGAGCAGCTACACAGCCTCACTCTATGAAGCATCTCTCTTTCTCTGTATGGTCAGAAACCGCCTCTTTGATCCGGATATCGCTCCTCAGATTCCTCAGAGGTGACACTCGCACACACGCCAGTATGTGAGGGGAATGTTTACTAGCTCTCTGTACCTTGTCAGCGGTGAGACTTGTGTTTGTGAAGGGGGGGGGGGGGGTGACTCACACCACCACTATGCTCCCCTCAGTTTACATGATTCAACAACAGACTGCAGACTCAGACCCAGATCAAATTGCACATCCGATTTAATTTCCCACAAACATTGGTATGAGCACTGCAAATAGAGATGATGAGAAATGATACAGACAGCAGTATGGCAGTGTGTACATAATTAAGATTTCGGCTGCTATATTTTCATCTGCTTGGAGTCTTAATGTGAAATGCCCACTCCTCGCTTCTCATACAAATCCCACACTGCGGCTGTTGTGTACAACTCCATTAAGAAAGCTGACCACCACTTCCCCTTTCTTCCAATCCACAAGTAGTGAAACTAAATGGTTATCCTGACCGCTGGGGAAGTGACAAAGATGCAGTTTCAAAAACGTGCTCAGAAATACAAGCCGTACAATTTTCCCCACTTGACATTGTTGGCTGGCACTGTGATTGCATGTTACCCATACTAAGTTGCTTAAGCATAATGATTTCTGTCTCACAACCAATTACCTTTGAAAACAGGCTAATAAAGAAATAACAGTGGCCAAGATCGCTGAGTATGAAACAGTCTCAACAATAGACACCTCGAGCAAATGACAGGGTCCTAAGTGTCACCTACATATCTGGAAGACCAAGGCTACATTCATATTTTTTTTCTTTCATTTTTCTCCATTTATGCCTAGAGTCCACACTACTCCAGAGTTTAAGACCTGGAATAGTGAGATGTTTTAAACCCTGCTGGCGCCTGACAAGAGATTATTTCTGATAAAGAGATTAAACTCTCATCTGGATTGAGACAGTTTGAGTTTTTAGATGAAAACATATTAGTGTGGACGTTGCCACAGACCCTGCCTTTGTTTAAATTGCCGTCAACACTATATTAAGGAACACATATTCACCATTAACTAGGTGCTTACTAACATATAAGTAGCATACTAGCCCTTTATTAGTAATCATTAAGCACATATTAACACCTTATTCTACCTCTATTACGACATGAATTAAGAATTTTCCTACATAATATGTTAAGACGTGCTTAATACTGTACTAATAAAGGGCGAGTATGCAACTCATATATGTTAGACACACCTAGTAAATGGTGAATATGTGTTACCAAATTGCCCTATTTTTTTTAACCAAAACTATGCAACAAACATGACATCACCTGAAAATAAAAGGGAATGCGTGCTATCTGTAAAATCTTAACACTCCATCTGCTTATTACAGAGAAATCAAAGATCACTCCCATTTCACATTAGAGAAGCCATTCATTAGAGAGGCTGACTGACAGTCCAGCTTTGTTCAGTTCCTGGAGGCACCAAGAAAGACACCCACTGTCAAATGTACGACCATAATTACACCTCATGACTTACACCATGTCGCATATTCACATTGGCTTCTTTAAGCCAACTATGCCTCAAGTGTTCAAACAATTTTGGGTGGAGTAAGTCTGTCCTTTATGTTTCAACAATCGTCCATTATCTGCAGTGCCTGTGTCATACATTAGTCCATGCAGTGTTGTCCTGCTCAAGTGGATTAATCACATCTGAATCATTAAGCCAGAGGTCACTTCTCAGCTCGCAGGAGAACAAAAAAACATGTCACAGGAAGCTGGGCTTGGTGGAGATTAGCTCCTCACAATTAGCAATGCAACATCTGAGTCCATGTAATAGCAAAAAAAAAAAATCTTGTTTCAGTGCTGAGTCTGTCTTTTTGCTGGAGTCACATGAAGACTTATAAGACTATAACTAATGCTGCAGTGATTTCAGAGAATAAGCTGCTCCTCTACTACAAAAAAATACAAAACAGTAGATAAGCTGCCCTTCAGACAAATAACTGTAGTCTTCTTTTAAATCCTAAACTACCCTCTCCTAAAAAGACACCCCCCTACTGCTCTTTACAACAACAGGCGCACACATCACCCCCCCTCAGCCCCACAGTGGGGGCTGCATGTGCTCGGGCCAGAGTTCATAGCCTCTGGGGTGCTGCAGGGGGGGGAGTCAAGTTAATTTGGTGGTCCTTCAACAGTTAGCAACTGGTTCACACATGATTTCCTCAATGTTTTTTTCCTTGTTCGAAAACACTGAGCTCCTCTGCTGCATCATTACAGGCCCGTAATCAATTTGTGACATGAGCTGCTTAAACAGCCATTTGTTTACATGAATCATGGGGGGAAATCCCATCTGTTTACATGTCTGACAAAACTACCCCCCCCCCCCTATTCAGAATGTTTCACTACAATAGGTCAAAGGAGAGATTTTCACAATCAATTAGTTGTTAAAATGCAGAAAATGTTGCTTACTGTTTTTCAAACCTCAAAATAACACTCCTTTACAGAAATTATTCATATTTAAGAAGCTAAAATAAACTATCAAATGTAGTTTCATAGATCAATTATGTTCATCATTCTCTTTTAATTTCACAGAGTTGTTTTACAGCTGAGCAGCAGCAGTGTTGCTATGTAAACTCTCCTTTGCCATGTTTTTGTTTGCTGGCATTATTCTCTCTTTATAACCATGAGCTGGTGAAACACAGTCACAGGCCGGGGCCAGGTCATGGAGGTTGCTTTGAGGGGTTTGCTACAAAGTCCAGACACAGCCAAGTTTCGTAGGACAACTACAAGCCAACTTTCACGTGCACACACACACACAGCTCTCCACAAAAATGCCTCTGACACGAGGTCACACGCGCTTCCTGTTGCGGATATAAACAAAAATAGGACACTTAAAATCCTTAAAACTCTTTGAGTTTCACCCGGCTTTAGTCATCACTATTGTCTGTGTCTACAGCCACACACTGCTCCCCCTGTCTGCGCCCTTCTCCTTCTCCACCAACCACAACCATTCTGTAGTCTTCTTTTTTTCTTTTCTTTTTTTTTATTTAACTCACCCGCCAGTCTGGTGATTCTTGGGAGTCCCGGAGACTGCTGCAAACAAGTTGAAAAAGGCGAGCTTTGCCCGAGATGACCCAAACGAGGGGGGGAAAAAAAACCAAGCGAGCTGGGCCAAATCCAAGACCCGGGACAGAGCAACACACACCTTTTCTCTCGCTCTTTTTTTCTTTTTTTAAATATCCCCACGGGTTTTCTATAAAGCACGCTGCTGCCCGCACGAAAAGGCTCGGGTGAGCACTTGCTTCAACAAAGACGGTTTCACTTTACTCAGACTCTCTTCATGTCCAAAAAACCCAGCGAAGGGAAGAAGAAGAAGAAGAAGAAGACGGGAGAAAAAAAAAGGAAAGCGCAGGAGCGTCGGATAATAGTCCCCCCTTCAAAGTGCTCCGACTTCCCGCGGCCGTGTTGTTGTTGCTGTCGGCGACAGTGTCCACATGAAAAGTCACACAAACAGCCGCTGTGAGTTGTTTCGAGGGGCAAAGGAAGCAGCGAGTTCACCGTTTACAGGCTCCGCTTCCTTTTCCCACACACACACACACACACACATTCACGTATACACACACACGCACGCACACACTCACAGACACGCTCCCTCTCTTCCCCCTCTTCTCTCTCTCTCTCTCTTTCCTACACACACACTCCACGCTCTCTCTCTCTATCTCCCTCCCCCTCCTCCTCCTCCTCTTCAGCTGTTCAACAGACGCATCCACATGGCTGACCCAGTCTTTCTTTATCCAGACACTAGAGAAGGAGAATTACCCCGACCACTCTTTAAAAAAAAAAAAAAAACGAGAAAAAAATCCGAGCGAAACAAAAACATGGACTGGATTCAAATTATCGTCAGCAGGGACAAAGGGGAGGAGGAGGAGGAGGAGGAGGAGGAGGGGGGGGGGGGGGGGGGTGGAAGAGGAGGAGAGGGTGGGGGGCGCCAATGGGGCTGATGATTGATGGCAACCCCGTAGGGACTCTGTGTGTGTGTGTGTGTGTGTGTGTGTGTGTGTGTGTGTGTGTGTGTGTGTGTGTGTGTGTGTGTGTGTGTGTGTGTGTGTGTGTGTGTGTGTGTTGCACGCACGCTTAAGTGGCTCGACCCTCATCACACGATCAATGCTAACGCTTATGGGAATGAAACACTAAATAGAGACAACGAAAGCAGTGAGCGCTACTAATAGTAGTGTTGGTAGTGGTAGTACTATTAGTAAGTACTAGTAGTAGTAGTAATACCTCGTTAATATGTAATGCGTTGACAGAAGTTTTTATTAGAGTTCGATTTATTCATCAACCAATTAATAAACCCTATTTTTTATCATATCAGCATACATTTGTCTATTTTTATTTTTTTTTTAAATAAATGCTAAGTGCATTCCAACCTTATGTTTTCATCCATTTGTTTACTTGACAAACATTTGTTTTTATCCCGTTTCATGTATTTACACTAGAGTTTATACAATTACTCGATTATTAATCGTCAACTATTTTGATAATCGATTCACTGGTTTAAGGCATTTAATTTTGATTTTTCAGCTTCTTAAATGAGAATATATCCCGTATAACAAAGGAATCACTCAAACTGAATCAGTTTTGGTTTGTGGACAAAACAAAACAAGACGTTTGAGAACATCATCATTTGTTATTGATAAACAGTATTCTTTTAAGGTGGAAGGGAGTGGAAAAAAAACTGCATTACACAGTTATCAGTTATTAGCTGGTTCCTAAAGGTCTGCATCAACCATAGGGGGGGATATCAATAATTATTTTAATGCTCCATTAAGACTAAAAAATAAATAATGATTTTATAGTTGCAATATCTATTTGACATGTCACAATTAGACAGTCCAGATGTACACAGAGCTACCACAGGTCAGTTAACGGATAAATAAAAGAATGACTAAAGTCATGTTGGCCTGTGCAGGGTTTACTGTTTTATTTTAATGAAAGCATTATATTATGTTCATCTGCAGGAGGAAAACCATGACAATGGGGGTGAGTGAATGCTGCTTATGCTTGTGGAGCTCATTTGCATTTTTGGATAATGAATTAATTAGTCACCCACCAACAACCCCCCCCTTCAAAAGGCAGAAATAAGCAGTGAAGATAGTGTGAGCAGTCCATTAGCAGCATTTGGGAGGCCAATTTTATTGGTTATGTGCATGATATCAAATGTGATCCCAGTTGTTTTCGAAGGTGTTGATTAATTGTCATTTTGTGATATAATATGTATTTGTTTTCTCTTTATTTAAACTGAAAAACAAAGGTGTTTAATTTCAGTGATTCATCGTCTTAAACTTGGTATTGGATCGTTGTCTAAATCCAATTAACTACAATAGGGGTTTTCTCTCTGTGCTTCATTTTGAACATTGGCAACAGAAAAAGGGCATGGAGTTGATGGAGGTGTGCAGAAGTTCCCTCATTGTGCTTACAAGCCATGCTGGTGTACATTTCAGAAGAGTGGGGGTGGGGTGTTCTGCTGAGAAACAAAGTGCTGGTAAAAAACCTTTCGCAGGTCCTCGGGCTGCTGCCCTGAGAAGTCCTATTCTCCCTCCAGATTGTAACCAAACACCAGCAGCAGCCACGGCTCCTCCCTTATCGCTGTATGTATACATTTCACAAGGTCAATATTGATGATAGTTTAACACACACACACACACACACACACACACACACACACACACACACACACACACACACACACACACACACACACACACACACACACACACACACACACACACACACACACACACACACACACACACACACACACACACACACACACACACACACACACACACACACACACACACACACACACACACACACACACACACACACACACACACACACACACACACACACACACACACACACACACACACCCCCTCGAGTTACAAAAACATTTAAGACTAACAAGGAGGTGGAAATAAACATGCGTGTTTAAAATGAATAGGAATTATACAAGTGCATTTCGAAGAAGGAAGCCGGTCAAATGCCAGTGTCTCTCTGTGGGATTGCGGGGCTTAAGTTGGCCAAGACAGCAGAGAGGGGCGAGTGCAGTGAATCCTGTTTGAAAACAGTGCATTGCAAAGCTGGATTGGCTGGCGGGGCAGGCTCCACTCTCTGGCAGATGAGATCCCATTATCAGGCAGACGAGAACTCCACCTCCAGGATTTCACAGTTCCTCTGTTTATCACATGGCTCTGTCAAGTTGGGCACCATTAACCGATAATGAAAGGAGACAACCGGTGCAGTTACAAGCAAAGCACTCCACATTCTACAGGCCTAAGCATGTATCTGGGAAGCTGACTGTGTCTATTCAATTCTGCTCAGCTTTCAAACAGCCCATCACAATACCTTACTTACTTGGTTACTTGGTGCCTCTTTGTGAATAAAGAGGAAATGACATCTAACAGAGCTGTGCACTGCTTAAGAGAGGAGAATTGCACTTTTCTGCAACACTGCAACAATTCCTTGTAAGAAGCAGAGGGAGGCGTATGAGAGGGAAATAGCGGAGACAAACTTATCATTTTGAAAAATGTTTCTTTCCATCGACACGAAACATAATTGTGTCAAGTGTTACTAAACAAAAAAAAAAAGACAGCGATTCAAAAGGCCAGCATGGCTCACGTCTCCCTCACTCTGACTTCTCCATTTATGGTTTATAGGATTCTGTAGCCACTTACGCTCATTAAAAATGAATAGTTAACAAAAGCTGTGGCTGACACACACTGTTTGTTTTAGCCTAATTTCACCACACTGGAGAAAAACAAGCCACTCAAAAAGGCAGCAAACACAGAACACAACCAGCAAAGGAGAGATAGAGAGAAAGTGCTGGGCAATTCAGAAAAAAAAAAAAAAAAAAAAAAAGAGTCAGCCAGTAGCTGAAACAACAGAAAAAGGGACATGGATGACTGAGCCAAGCCTTAGATAGACTTGGCAAACCCTCAAAGGCCCTGGCCTCTTAAGCACTCATATCTAGTAACTTCATTTAATACTTTCACCAGGGATGAACAGACAAGTTGAAAAGGGGGGAAAAAAAGGACAGAGGGAAGAAAACAGACGTTTAAACAAAGAGGAGGGTTAGGTTGTGGCTGTGGTGAGGCTGTTCTTTAGAGGGCTTGATTTTAACACATGACAAAGTCTCTGCAGTGTTACAATCCAACACTTCTTGCTGCTAAAAACATAAACTGAGAGACTGAGACCGTTTAACCATTCGCAGGCAGGTATTATCTACACAAGCTGTTCTTCTCATATTAGAAACTTGAAGAAAGCTATTCCAGATGGGGCTTTAAATCTGCGACTCTCTCTTCACCACACGTACTATATCCATAAAGAACAAAGACTGTGACTGCTGCTGCTTGGAGTTACTGTTCCTCATGTTGACGGCAAGAGCCGATAGACCCCAGTCCATCCTGCTCCTTTCTCTGATGGCAGGCAAGGAAGGAAAAAATAAAAAGAAGCAGACTTCCAATCATTCATCACCCCTTTTAGCCTTCATGGATTCTTAAGAGAGCACTTTATAAGTTAGGGAATCCAAAGGGAAAATAAGGTCTTACATGACTAATTAAAACGCAGTCTTTGCCTGGAGGGGGTTGAGAGACGGGGAAGCAATAAAACAATCCTCTCCAATCTCCCAACAAAGTAACCCAAGGAAATTACTACTACGGTTTTAACTACACACTGTAGATTTTGAAGATTCAAGGTTTTTCCACAGGTTTTTTTCGCTCTAGTTAAAGAGAACACAGTGAAAACTTTCATGAATTAAAAAAAAGAAGAAAAAAAAGGCTACACTTTTCTCCAACCCTTACCGAGGTGAAAAAAGCCCAACTGAAAACAAAGACGTCCTTTGGAGACCATCCAAATAGACAGCTAGTAATTAAGCTGCTACCTAGCAAGGCCTTTATTTGAGATCATTAACACAGTTGTAAAAATGTGAGAGAAGCCAAGGAATGGTATTTCACTTTAGGCAATCAGTGCAAGGTCTAGCCTCGCATAGCTATCTTGTTTACATAGCTATTCACAGTCACATTTGGCAGCCTCGCAACACTCTGAAAACCAAGACACTTGTAGGCTACATATGCCTGCTCTCTTTGCCAAAGCTACTCAAGAGAGTGAAACTTGCTTGCAGCGGCCAATTGGTGAAACTATTTCACTGTTCAAAAAATATGATATGTATGTAAACTTTACCCCTGAAATATTAGGAATGGCTCTCAGTATAACGGTGCAAAACGACATCCTCATTAAGGCCATTCATATAAAACAATATCCTCTTCGATCACAAGCTTGAGAGGAGGATTTCTTTGAGGGTTACTGTATTATGCTGTAGCAGTAAATATTTAGGTGAGAGAAACCTGTATGTGGTAAAGGAGCAAAATAAATATATCTTTTTTTTGAGGGGGGAGTCATTTGAGTTATGATCTTAATTCTAATTTTATCCAGATTCGTGCAGCTCTTTGACACATTTAAATAGCTCCGACTCTATTTACAGTACACTCCTGATTTTTCAAGCCTCTCACATGCACCGTCTATGTCTGTCTGATTCTCTGTGTTAAACAGGGCCTCATTCATCTGAATAAAAGAGCAGTTCAGCCCTGCACCGAGAACAGGCTCTGAGGAATGAGACAGGGTTTCTATGAGGGCCACGGAGAGAGAGCGAGAGAGAGAGAGTGCAGGCTGTGAAGTAAACGAGGAAGTTTACATTTCAGGCAAAGCCTTTGTGAACAAAGACACACAAAGAGATAAAAATGTTGTTGTTTTTTATCTTGTGTGCCTAGTGCTCGGATCTGGATCCAGTTAGGAAACTCCTAAAGTGAAACTGTGTGTTGTAAGGTGATCAGCAGTCTGCAGCAGAGCCAAAGCTGTCCACGATCATGGGAGCAGAGGAGAGTGGCGGTTGGGGTGTGTGATTCCTGTGTGGTTACCGTCTCCAGGCTGATGTGATCAGATAGCCTGTGACGGCTCCATTTCACACACACACGCACACACAGAGCACATGGCTGTGGTCTCACCTCCATACACTGCCACCCTATGGACAGTGAGCAGAAGTACAGCTTCACTGCTGTGGCTGTGCCAAAAGAGGGGGGAGGGGAAACTGATGCTCATGTCATGTAAAACAAAAAAAGAAAAAAAAGAAAATTATTCCACTCACAATAATTCATGACATGCGTATTAAGAAGCTCAATATGGTGCAATGGCCTACAAAGCTGGGTCTATTTTTTCCCCCCCTTCCAGTACCAACGCCATTTCAGAAATCAATTATTCTCTTATGGTCTCACATGGCTGCGCTCTGTGTGTAAGCTAATGATTCAGCCATCTAGTTTACACATAGATAGCGATAACTAGAATAAGCACATCCATAGTAGGTCAAATGCACAAGATTCTCAATCCATTCATGCTAATCTTTTCCACATCTTGGATTTTTTCCCCCCCCTGCCTCCTCTTTCATGAATAATAGCAGACAGAAAGACACATGTATGGTCAGCATGTCAGCACTGGGTGTGGTTAAAAAAGCTCTTATTCAAAGAGACAACACAGACAGGGTGTTGATATTTTTTTTTCTTTTTGGGGTGGGAGCGAATGGGCAGAAATCAGAGTGTGTGTGTGTGTGTGTGTGTGCAGTCAGAGCAGACCGTTTGGAGATCAGTGCTGAGGTCAAGAGGAGCCACTTAGCTGTGCTTTGGCCTCCCAACCCCTACAGCATTCAGAATCAGCCGCTCCACTGTGGGAGTAGATAAAAAGCCTGGCAACAGTCTTGAAACTGGAGACAGCCACATGTATTAATGCATGCAGGTTTTATTTATGGCTTTTTAAAGGTACAAAATGGAAATTAATGGGGGGGATAAGCAAGACGGTGGGAAGATTCCTCATTAGCCAGAATATATATTAGGTTATCCTCCACTAGTGCAGATTCCCAAAGGCAAAACCAAAATCATTTTCTTTCTGAAACAAATGAAGCTATAAACGATCCAGACTAAAAAGAAAACATACCTTTTCTCAATTACAACAAAACCACGGAGGTCTTTTGTGATTTTTAGCCCAAACTATTATCACTGTAATTCAATAAATGAGTTACAGAGATCTCCGGCAGATGTAAAACACTGCATTACTTCCCCCCACTGCACATTATTACAACAGCCGTGACACATGGAGAAAAGCTGTCAGCTTTGAAGTCCCCGAAGAGCAGATCATGTGCTGAAATCTGAGAATATTATGTTCGGTGTAATTTATGATTACACGCCAAACCCCGCTGCTCTTTGTCATTATTGTTTGGACTTATGAATCAAGTGTGCATGGACGTCTGCAGCTCATTATGCTGCTGTGGACACACAGAATTACTACACAGAAGTGGTGAACTGGAAATTCTGCAAATTGCTTGTTTGGATGCACATATCATGCATAATGCATGAGGCGTCTAACATATAAAAGATATGCGTGTCAGTGTGTGGTAGAAAGTGAGTGCGCGTGTAAGAGATCGCAAACCAAGTGGGAGACAGCGGGGGAACAAGAGATAGAGTAACACTGGTGATATTCAATATTGAGTAGAGTGGAGAGCTAACATGCGGCATGGTAACTGTCTTTATAATAAGGACGGGGGGAAATAGACAGAAGAGGCTTGATGCTGCATTAGCTCCATAAATCAGCTCTCGTAGAAGAGATGGGTGGAGGGAAAGATGGATGGGTCGAGGGGAGGGAGGAGGGAGGGGAGTGTGAGCTGTAGCTTTCTCTGTTCCTGCACACATCAGCAGCAGCAGAAGGGCAGGGATGCACGGAGGCCAAAGCAAGCCAATTACCAAACTCATTAAGTGACCTACTCATCAGCTTTGAACTGCAGCACCTCTTATATTATCACAACCGGATTCTACTCCACTAGTGTGTTTTTTTTCCCAGACACATTTGACACGTGTTCAGAATTAGGAAACAGGGAAATTGCAGTGAAGTGAAACTGTAATTAAAAAAAAAAAGAAAAAAAGATTGGCAGTTGTGTGATGCTGTCAAAAGACAGGATGTAATGAAAAGAGAAAGACCTGCATATACACAGTGAGACGTGAAGAGTGAAAGAAATGTTATAGAGTCAGACAAAAACACAAGAGAGGGTTAGTTTGAGGGACAAATGAGCGCTGACAGGCTGAAGCAGAAAAGGAGCAGGTGAACGCCTGAGATGATAGACTTCAATGCAGGGGTGAGGATGATGATGATGATGGTGATGATGATAGAGGAAAGTAAGACTGAGAACTAAATCACCTAATGGCCAAGAGCAACACACACACATTTAATACACTTGAAGAGCCACAGCTAACACATCATAGACTGCAAATGTACTAGTATTTGTAATTGAGGTGTAAAATCACATGATTCTATGAATTGTTTTGCAATACCACAAAATAAGCTCTTTATAATAAAAAACATTTTATATATTTCACATCAGTGGCCAAGTTAGGACTACAGAGGCCGCCATTTTGGATCTCCATGTGTGTTTTTTTTTACAGTAGCCAACAATGGACAAATTAAATATCCTTTGAGTTTTGAGGTGAGGATGAGATGAAATCATGACATTGATCACATTTAGAGGTCGATTGATATGACTTTTACAATTTTTTTTGGCCAATTTTCTCTTTTTTTTGCCTCTATCTATAAAATAAAAATATAATATAATAGTAACAAATAATACATACAATAAACTTAAATTGACATTAATTGAATAACTCTTATGGTCTGTGCCCAGTAAAGCTGAAAAAAATCATTGATTATTAATCAATTACTAAATGAATCGTCAACTACTTTGTTAATCGAGTAATCGGTTTGAAGCTTTTTCATTATTAAAAACAAGATTTTTTTTTATCGTTTTAGCTTCTTAATTGTGAGCGTTTACTTTGTTTCTTTGCTCCACATAAAGAAATCATCAAAACTGAATCATTTTGCTTCGTGGACAAAACAAGACATTCAAGAACATCGTCATTTCCAGGTTTCACTGATCATTTTATGGACCAAGCGATTAATCGAGAAAATAATCGACAGATTAATCAATTACGAAAATAATCAGTTGCAGCGCTATTCTGCAGTGCAGTGCACACAAGCCATCACAAATGTAAATGTTGTCAATTAACCTTTTGAATGGATAAGAAGCAGCATTTATCAAGTATCCACGAATAAACTATGTTAAATGTACATAAATAAGTAATTACTAGCCATGACTATTTTTTTTTTTTACATCTAATCACATTAGCGTTGTATATCGCTATAGATTTTTTGGGGGGCATATCATTCAGCTCTAGTCCACTGGGTGGTGCAGGAATTAGAGACAACGTGATGAGATGGAGAAGGATGTTAAAAGCAGAGGGGTGGGGGGTGGGGGGGGATGCTTGCGTTTAGACGGCGCTCCAGTGTCGCAAAAACATTGTTGACTAACCTTGACTGCATTCACCTCCTAGTTCACTGCCACACTGCCTCTCACAAAGTATTGACACAACGACAACGTCTGCAAGAGAAAACTGAAGGGGAGGAGAGAAAGAGACACACACACACACACACACAGGAGGAGAAGAGGGGAGGGGAAAAAAAAAAACATGAATGATGTGTAAATGGAACAAACAAGGTGGTAACAGCTTGACAGTAGTGGTGTATACATGGGTGAAGACAGCTGCCATATTTGGCGTCATGTAGAACACATGGTGAATGTAGCCACTGAAAAACATGGAGGTGCACAGAGAAATAACATAATGGCACTCACAATGCAGTTAACATTCTCAATGAGGAGACTGTGAGCTTTTATTTCAAGCCAGTATTCATTTCCCTCCTCTCAATAAACCTTTGTGGATACACACACACACTGTAAAACACACGCTTACACACACACACACACACACACACAGTCCCCCCACCCCCCCGTACCTCCCCCATCATCCCATGAGCCCTCTCTTCTCTGCCTCGCTCGACAAGAGCTTGGAAATAAAAACATCACAGCTCTGCCTCGCAGCACCTGTTCAATAACATTGACATTTCACATCCAGCATCCACACACTGAGAGATTCCCTGCTTTTAGAAACGCAACACACACACACACACACACACACGCATCACAAACTGGGATATGTGTGTGTTCGCACGCGTGTGTGTGTTTTATGACGCAGAACAATAAAAATTAATTCTTAGATACATGTCTGGCTTTGAACAAGTCATAACACAAACATGACGACAGCAGCCGTTTCATTCTTTGAATAAAAACCTCTTCTATATGAGCTCTTCCTTCATATGTACTCAGTGATTAACCATGTCATCGGTAGATAAAGCAGCTGTGAATCAAAAAAAAAAGGAATTACTGAGGATAATTTTAGAAAATGTGTCCGGATGATGTGGATTAATAAGGACGGGAAAATTGCATGCATGGTGAGATTAGGGGTCGTGTGATTATTTGTACCAATTTGAAGAAAGAGAGCATGTTTTTGTTCTGAATTTGAAAAGAACACCAGGTGTACAAGTTAATACAATTCTAAGTATTTTTATCCGAGCAACCTCAGCACTGTTCAACAGCAAAGCGTGTGTCTGATATGTGTAGGTGGGGGAGAAGGGGAATTGTAAACCTCATGTGTTTACAAAACTACACAGCAACAAAAAAAATGAGGATTGAGATATTATGGATCGATCTTGACTTCCTTTTAGATGGAACCACCACCACCACACTGACTGTAATGCATGTTTTCATACAATCATTGGCCGCCACCTGAGGAGAGGCTGAACAGAGCAGTGGACCAACAAGAGCCACGGCTCAATGGCGTCGCCAGGTGCAGCCTAACCTGGGCGGCTGAGCAGGGACATCTGTTTGACAGCAGTGGAGCCATCAGTCTCTCGCCATAACCACAGAGTAAATGGCAGTAAAGCTGAGGATTAGGTCCTCGTATGAATAGCTCACATTGATTCTGCAATCCCTTCTGGGATTTCTGCGGTGACAGACAATGTGGCCATCAAACACACTCACACACACACATACAGAAGATCATCCGTCTCAGAGTTTTTTTTTTATTATCAAATACCCTCTAAAACCAGTGTGAGACCTTTCTCCATTTCAAATCTCAACCTAGAGACTGTATCCAACAAACATGGAGCATCATTCCTTTCAAAAAACTGCCCATCCATTCAGTCTCTCTCTCTCTCTCCGCCACCAGTCTCAGAGGAGAAACTAAAACAAGCAGGACAGAAAAAGAAAAGTCCATTCCTATATTCCGGTACGTTTGTTCATGTGAGAGCCAGGTCACGTCCACGCTCCCTCAGAGATGAGGGTTATTACCTGTGAGCACTGTGGGGTGATGTGGACAATGACAAAGACAAACTGGCCTTTCCTCCTTTAGCTGCCTGCTCTCAGTCTTTAATACATCAACATTCACTCACTCACTCACTCACTCACACACTCCAGACAAGCATTTTGTTTTAATGACCAACACTATGTCATCGTCACCCGCTCATGCTAATCACTTAAAGAGACGTGTTGCTTGTTGCAGGATTGAGCTTGGATTGTTTTGGATTAAAATGTATTTTTCTAAAAAAAAAATGTGCGTCAAGAGTTTTCTTTCTTTTTATATTGACTTATGAAAGCAAGTGAGGAATTTGCAAAGAGGTTTTACACCAATACTTAAGGTTTGCATTTAAGACCTTTTTATTCCCACACACATTTTTTTATATATAAAAAAAAAAGGGCAATCAAGCCTCCATCATGCTGTGTTTTATACTACACTTATGTTATAATGCATATTTATCATTTATTATTTACTATCACCGTGCTCCTTTTGTTACTCACAATAGTTCTGGAAACAATATCCTCTGTCATGGTGATTCATCTATTGTCCATGTGTTTCATCTACTACATTTTATTTTATTTTTTTTTTACATAAAAAGCAGTAATTAAATTTTTCGGTGAATGTGAGACATGTAAATAGTACACATGTAAATGGTCTGCATTTATATAGTGCTTTTTTAGTCTCGACGACCATTCACTCACACTTTTTGCGCAGCAAATTTTCTATAAATCATCTTTCATATGGCACAGCTGTCAGGAGCAAATTGGGGTTAAGTGTATAACCCAAGGACACATCAGACGAGCCTGGAATCGAACCCACAACCTTCAAGTTGAAAGAAAAGCTACCATCACCCTATATCTGTACTGTACTAACTCACAGGGTAAAAAGTCCCAGGGTAGATCACAGGGTACCGCGATACATGGTCCACCAACTATTTTGTGATATCATGAATCAATATATTGCAAGACTAGCATATAGCGATGCACCATGATATCTGTCTAACTGAAGAAAAGAAAAACGTCCATGAAAAGCTGCAGCATTTCTCTATTCATTCACAACATAGAGAACAAAGCGCATAAAGTCTATATATTGAACGTGGATGGGGCTTCTCTTAACGTAGCTTTCTCCACCATTATCCAGATAAATTCCACCCAGTTTCCATCATTCATTTGCGAGTGAAAGAGGCAGGCACTGTTTATTTTGTGTCTTAATATATTAATTAAAATATCCATATTTGCCCTGGCGTATCGATTATCATATTGCACGAGGAAGGACAACGATACATCACCAAAATCTGTATTCTGACCCACGTCTATTTGCAAAAAAAATGGTTGTTGTGACTTGACAAGTCTGTCACACAGAAATCTCTGGTTGAAGACTGGGATATTTTATTCATGGCATCTGGAGGGGAAAAAAAAGCAACACAGTGCATGTTGTCATCTCGTCAACCCTATTTGTGAACCAGTCACAAACTGACTTCCTCATCCAAAATGGCAACATTGGTCACCATGCCAAACAAAAGCAATTACCTGGTAATTAGTGTGCACTGTGAGCACGCTCCTTTAACCTTTGAGGAACAGAATGTGGCGCCTGCAGTATGTAGCCAAACGGAACATCCTCCCCTACTACCACTGAAAGAGTGAACAGAGTGAGCGAAAGAGAGATGGAGAAACAGGCTGTGACAGGAGAGCAGCTCCTATTAGGTAAGCACATTGAGCCATCAGGCCTGCAGATTCATCACCACGCAGAATGCCAGTCAGCAGCAGCAGCAGGAGGCTCGTCTGCCTCTCAACCATTCTACTGTTACACTGAGGAAGGAAGGGGAGAGAGTGACAGGGAGACATTTGCCGAGGCAGATTTGGATCACAGCAAATATTCCAGATAATGCACGAGTGGGTGGTCTTAACAATCATTTCCCCCTGCCCTAATAGGCCACAGATTGCCAATGATAACATTATCATACTACATGAACTGCAACAGTCTGGTCCCACAGGGTGAGCCGAGACCAATGGACAGCAACATTTGGATCAATTCACTGGTGTGCTGCTGTTAAGCTGCTGAAACATATTTTGCATACAGTGTGTCGGCGTTGTGTTGAGCTGTGAATGAGTTGGTCCTTTGCCTGTTTGCAGAGCGAGGCATCGAGACACACGGGGTTAGGCAAGTGGATCGGTGCCACGTGAGAAGTGAGACCCGAAAACTGGCAGCGCCGCTGATGAGCTCCCTCCACTTATCTTAATGTCAAACACTCTGCGACTGTCGCAGACAAAAGCTACACATTTTAATTTAACACTCGTGGAAAAATATGTCTATTGTCCCTTTGCACTTGTCAACAGTCACTCCATAACTAAGCCAACGTGCTTTCGGTTTGGAGAACACATCCTGCAGTGAGCCTGCATGTATTATCTCCAGAGGAGAGTTTTTCAATACATTTACATTCTGAGATATGAAAGAGGATCATCAAAGGAAGATCCAGCAGCAGTGCATTAATGTTGCATTAGATTAAGACAATATAAGTTTAACTTTATAATATCATTTCAAATTTAAATTGCACAAAGTACTTGTAAAGATTCTTTATTTTCTTCAGCAGCCCAGGGTCACATTTAATTCATATGGTACCATTTTATATCATTAATATGTTTTATGGCTTCATGTCAGAAGAGTAGGAATATTAGATTAAGTCGTGATATTGCATTAAAATACTGTTACAAGAGTGTCAACAAATAAACCCTGCAAGCTTGAAATTTAATTGAGCGCTGATATTTAGATAATTAATAGATCAATCAATCGTCAGAATTTTTTTAAAGCAAAAAATAAAAAATACAGTTTATTTTAAGCTTTTACCTTTAGTTTACATTTCACTGTTATGCTAAGCTAATATGTGTTTTGGGGCTAAAAACAATACATTTGTAAACATCCCTGTGTCCACTGATTTTCATAAATTGGTTTCTTAGAAATGTAATTTTAAAAATGATTAATTAGGGGACTTTATATGAATTAAAAAGACTAATTAAAACAAATTTTTGTTGCAGTCCAAATTTAAGCTTGTGCCGATGCAGTTCATTAAAGTTCACTGCTGCTATTGGACAAAAACAGCTGTGAATAAAACAAATGAATGCAAGAGAAGAGAATTCAGAACTTAATCAAGACACCACTAATGAACTACATCTACCATGCATCACAAAAAGGGGGCCATTTCTACATTATATTACATTTAGCACACAGTCATTTGTTGTGTCAATCTCCTCCACCAGGGTTTATGCTTCAATCATAAGCACTCGCATCTTTTCCCTGCCACCAACTTGGTCTCAATCATGGCTATAATTTGAGAGCGGCCTGATTGTGTTAGGAGGCAGCTGATTGCTCTGATGAGCAGAGAGCTGCTGAGCAGCAGAGCAAAGTGGGCCATCGATGCTGTGGAACAAATAATGACACCAATAACAGCCGGGGTGATATTGGGTTGTCAAAGAAACGGTGTCACTTTTAAACGACAGCCCTGTCAACTCCGCTCGTGCAAAAATGCCACAAAAAAAAACAATCCCTGTATGAATTTGTCTTCCGGTAAAGCAGCAGCAGCAGTAGCAGTGTCACATTTTTTTTTTAGTGAGGCTAATATCCACAGGGTTAACCTCATCTGTGGCTTTGCCCCATCATCATCCTTCGGGCAGCATCATGACGTGACTTATTCCGGCACACAAAGGCTAATGCACGTAAATCACCACTAGGAGACTTGAATGCTCGACACTCGGCTTACCGGCAAAATAGCTAGCCTGAGTGGGCGAGAAATGAACCTTGTTATGTGTCCCGACACCGGGGCCTGCTCTCCAGCAAATAAAAACATGCCTCTCACTTACAGGCTGCCTGCACCCACAGCCCCATACATCAGCATTATAAAGGAGCTCGGCAGCCTCAAGGTCAGCTCAATTTCCTCCCGCTGTTATGAAGTATCAGAATCACAGTGAGAGGGGGCACACCCGCACACACACACACACACACACACATGTACAGAAATGATTTAGGAAGCAGGGGAGGAGGGGGAGAAGAAACAGGGAAGGAGAGGCAGTGTGTAATACAATGGAGCTCATATGAGACAAACCAGCAGAAGAGGACCCGTCTTTTACCGTTGGGATGCATGTACGAGGGCAGGCATTTGTGAGAAAAACAGAGAGAATATTAAGTAAACTCCTCCTTCCACACGCTAAGAGAATATATAGTGGTACAGTCGTCTGCAGTATATAGTAAGTAATGGGCTTGCACATCCTTTGTTTAACAAGCCGATTCCACTCACGTAATCACTCAAGTGTAAAGTCTATGAAACTACAGCGCAATTAGACCTCCTGAATTAGTGTTTCAGAAAATATGAAAATGATGTTTACCATTTACTGTAATTAAATTCTAAGCTGTTACATGGGCATAACAGCGACCTAATGCAGACATAATGCTTTTGTTCTTTTCTCTTTTTATGGGGAGATCTGGGCCCATTCATCACATGCCCAAGCAATTTGATAAATGACACAGGAAGCATGAAAGCTGATCATGTGCGTAGCAGAGAGTGTTTGCCTCTGACTGAGTCGGCAGTCGTCCTTGGCTGCCTCACTGGCTGAGGTTTGACATCTTCAGCTAAGAGCCTGGGGAAATAACAGCAAATTCACTTAATGGCACCACCTCATCTATTCCTCATACAGGGAGAGGAGGGAGAGAAAGAGAGAGTTCCTTCAGGTGTTTAGCAAAAAAAAAAAAAGGCTGTGTGCTCTTAGCAGTGCTGCTGTCTCTCCTATACATGGGGGTGCAGGTGTGCGGGTAAAAGAAGAGTGCGTTGAAATCCATCGCTAGCCTTCGTCAACCGCCAGCTGTAATTTTCAGTCAACTCTGACCCTTTTGCAAAAAGCCAATCTGCTTTTGTTACCACTGTGGGTCTTTTTAAGGCGGTTTGATGTGTGTGTGTGTGTGTGTGTGTGTGTGTGTGTGTGTGTGTGTGTGTGTGTGTGTGTTGGGGGGGGCGCTATGGTGTAAGAAAATATGAGTACACTAAAATATTGCAATATTTCACAGTGTGATGCTACAGTATAATGATTCTTTGAAGCATGACATTTGCTGTATAGATAATATTCTTGACAACTGCTAGTTGGCAGCAGGATTTAGTCCATTTGACTCCCTACCCCTCCCCCCCACCTCCTCTCACTAGACAAAGAAAACAGTAAATTGGTCATGTATATGACATCAGCTCATAGTATCCTTATGCATTGCAATATATTACCCCGTAACAATGTAATGTATTGCCAAAATCTTGCCAATACACAGCCCTGTGTGTGTGGTCGCATGAGGGAATGTGTGATGATGTGTGCCCACAAAGACAAACACATACAGAGATACACGCAGCGACAGCGTGCTCAGCTTCAGGTACGTGCACGCATGTTTGTGTAGGTGTAACTAAGCATGAGTGTGTGTGTTTGTGTGCCTGCAGGGAGAGTTACAGAGCCAGAGGTGTAATGGCCCTACTTCATCTTTGTGTGAGGTTTTTGCGGAACAATCCAAAAGCAGAATATAAGCAGCTGGCAGGGAACCTGGGCTGGCTTACAGGTGGATAACATCTCAGGGTAACTGCAGGTATTGCCATCAGTGCAGCCCCAATACCCTTCGGGGCTATTTTCAGGGCCACACTGTGCCCCTAGTGTGACTGGCTGCATGACATCTCTCTGTGCAGCACAGGAAAAGAAGAAGAAGAAGTAAAAACACGCCGTTGCTCTCGGCTCCACATTTAATTTCAGCAGCCCTGAACAGCTCTGCTATTGTTCAGATGTGTTCTTAAAAGACTCCGTAAACAGCTCAGCGGCGGTTTTCAAAAGGTGCGACTTCTCAGGGATTCGCCCCCCCCCCCCAATCGAGCCTAATAAAGTATGACAAAGTGCCATGCACACATTTAATTTACATTACCCTAACCTGAATGTAGAATATAACTGCTGGCATTCAAGAGCATTTAAGCAATAGTTGCTGCTTAAAGAAAGGATGAATCACAGGCAACAACACAATTTAGCTTGTGAAAGGATTTTTCTTCTCTTGTTTTTACGATGATGCTATGGTAACAAAGTGAAAAAAAAAACAACAAAAAAAAACATGTGAGTTATATTCACATCCTGATGTGAGGGTGAATCACAGGCTGAGCGCTTTGATAGTATTTCGCAGCTTGATTAAAAAAAAAAAAAAAAAAAAGGCTCCGACATCTCACTCAGTGCTTGTGTAGCTGCAGGTTATACAGTACAACACAGTGTGTTGCTGCAGAATTTGTACAAAGGTTAGAAGACGGCAGCAACACGAAGGAGGGAGAGAGAGAGAGATGACACAAGGCTGAACAAACACTGGAGGAAAACGGATTCTGCAACACAATGTGCAGCGGGCGGCTGACGATCTTAATTGGGCAACGTAGCAGCGTGGCATACAAATGAGAAAAGTAGTAACCCGGCACATAAACAGCTAATAAAACTATATATATATATATATAGAGTCAGGTCAGTTTGTGTGATATTGCCGGAGTCCATCTAAATTGAGTTGATAACAATCACACCTCAGGCTGCAAGTACCAATTACTTTTATTATTGATTAATGTGCTGATTATTTCTCCAATTAATCAATTATTCATGAACAAATGTGGAACATGCTTATATGTATTACCTGGAGCCCTGAGGCGAAAGCAGGAACGCCGAGAGTCATTCAGCTCACAGTCGAGATAAAAAAAGAACAACGGAGTCCTCACATTAAAGGAGCTACAGTGTTAATTATTTCTGCTTAAAATGTATAAATTAATTGTATAATTGATTGTTACTTCACAACGCGGCTTTAATCAAACCCACCGAGCAGAGCCACATTAACAAAAATAAAACAAGAACGAGTGGGGCATAGTTGCGTGTGTGTGTGAGTGAGAATATTCAGGGAAGTGTTGGGTCATGAATTTCCAAAGAAGCTACTATAAGTCACAGTGCAGAAATCTATTGCTATTGTACATCACAGTGCACTTTTCAGCGGGCAGTAGTGTCTGTTAATGGACTAGCTGATAACGGCTGCATAATATCTCTCATTGAGTGCAGCGGTGCTGGAGTGGGGAGATGGACGCCTTCCTGGAGTGCTTTCCTCTAACATAAAGCTCTCTCCTCGCCCATCCGAGTGAATGGCATCCCACTACTTGGCTCCCTGTGGTTAGCTTGTCAGCCCCTCTCTCCATCTCTTTTCTGCACACCTGCACCTGACATTGCGAGTGTTCCGTCACCCACCTCTTCTCAATCCCCCCTGGAGGATATAGCCGAGCCCCCGCCCCGTTGCTCCCAGCAGCCCCTGGGGTATGGGACAATTAAAAAACGAGGCAGGAGCTCAGTCAAGCTGTCAGGCCGAGTCTCAGATCAGCCTGAGCTGGTATCACAGCAAAGGCAGGGGTGGTGGTGGTTTGCCATTGAGGCACAAAGAAAATAATATACTATGTCTGTTGTACTTGAGATCAACATTCACTATAGTGCAAGGTGATGGCAGCATATCAACACCCTGAAAGCAATGCAGTCTGGCTGGAGCGATATATTTGACAGTATTCAGACGTTGCTTGACTGAGTGTGCACACACACACACACACATACACACACATCACCACTGCTCTATCCTGGTGTCAGCCAATTACAAGCCTGCCCTGCCTGCCCTTGACTACACTCCCTAACCTCCCCTCCACAAGCCGTGTCAAAACCCTGTGCACTGATTTTTGTGCACCTCTTGCTTCCCCATTTTGCCGCTTCTTCTTATTCTTTTACCGAGTCTCTGTCTTTAGGGTATGAAATATTTAGCAGGCCCATCTAAATACACCTTCAGGCACCGAGTCAGAGCTGTCTCCTTTTGCAGGTATGAAGTAACGAGAGAGGGAGACAGTGGAGGAAGGGCTGGTGTAATATTTCATCAACATTATTAAATCATTTCTCCCCTTGGCAGTCCCTGGGTGGTCTCGGGTTGTGTTATTTCTCAGTCAGGGTTCAGTGGCCTCAGATCGTAGGGTTGAGTTTGGCTGCTCCGCCGACAGAGTACTGTGCTAAGCGGGTGTCAGGGGAGTTTCCCTCAATTAAGCATAGGTAAAGTAATGCCTCTCACCGCGGTTGCGCCATGAATACATTAGTCATGCTGTCACCACAGGCTAGAGCGTCAAGATGCAAGAAGAAGACAGACAGCTGGTCACTTCAAACACAAATGAAGCAGGTTAAACAAACTCGCGAGGAAGACTGTGTCACATTAAACACGAGGGCTTGTTCCATATTTGGTAGCGATCACGTAAAATAACCTGCACGACATGGATGAATATATGAATTGAATCAATTCTAATATACACCAAAAGAGTAAACAGTGTAGTGTGATTTTGTTGCAGCGTTACTGGGACTTGGGCTAATGAGTTTGTATTAGCTGTTTTGAGTGGACGACACTGGAGGACACCGGATCCTTGTTGTGTTAATTAAAGCTCAATGAAACGATGCAGATGAAAAATTAGCATGACCCACAGCTTTAGTGAGGGATAGTGCCAGGGAAATGTGTTTCTCTTTTAAACTGTTTTCAAGGCAAGGCCATTTTGGAAAATTGGAATTAAAAAGAAAAAAATGATTTCAAGCAATTATCTGATTAAATAAAAGTGGCAAACATCTGAGGAATCAATTACACTCATGATGAGAACAAAATTACCTTCGACTTTTCTGTTACTATACAGATTTAAAACTGTTCATGTGCTGACATTTTTAGCCCGCACATCACTATGGCTCCTTTATTTTTAATTCACCTAACAAAGCAAAAACGGAGCAGGGTTATAATGACAAATAAAGCCTTCTTTTGTCACTTGTCATATGTGAGTATCACAGCGTACTGGACAGGCGTATTCAAAAGCACTGACTGATGGCTTCACTGTAGACTGTCTGTCCAGCTCTCTCCCTGATGAACCACATCAATGTGGAGACACATGAATGCAGCAGCCTGTCCTCCATTTTCTCCACCTCTCCTCCTCCTCCCTTGTCAGAGGCAGGGAGAATGACGCAGTAAATACAGATGCTGTGTGCACCGTAATTCTGGGCCCCGCTGCCTTTTATTTGCCTTGACAGCTTCTGCCGCTGTTGAAATCAAACGCACAGGCATTGGTGTGTGGTGGTGGTGGTGGGGGGGCAGCTAGAATTCTCTTTAATAAACTGCCAGGCAAAGCAGAGAGAGTAGAAAAGCAGGCTCTGCTCAACACTGTCCAGGTTTTGCTAAGCAGCAGCTGAGAGGGGAGAGAGAGAAATGGGGATAGCGGTCCTTCAGGCATCAGTGAGCATTATGCTGCTCACGCAGGCTCGGCCATTCAGCATCATTGCACTTACCAAGAGCCGTCTGAGCCAATCGGTCAGCAGGGAGTGCTGGGCATTAGGCAGAGATATGGGCACGGACATGACGACGAGAGTAAGAGACACTAGTGAGAGCGTCCCAGTCAGCAGCACCTGCTCCCATACTCATTCTCAGTCCCTTTGAGCTGCCAGGCTCAATTAATTACATCCCCTCACTTTATGATCTCTATCAGGATAAACACAAATAAACGAAGGGTGGTTTGACAACAAAGAGCGCCGCTGAAAAGCCCCTGCAGCATCGTGACAGACCAGCCTCTCCTTCTACTGACAAACCGCTCAGATGATTCTACAATTTGTATGTTGTTTAACACAGATGTTAGAACAACACTCTCCAAATTCCCCCACTGACGGTCAAGAGGAAAAGGAGGGTTTGCCGCTTTGAAAATAGACCGCTTTTTGTACCGACCCCACAGCTGTCACTTGGATATGAGAGGCAGTGTCAGCACACACACACACACACACACACACACTCTTCATAGGACACTGCACTAAATTCCATTCATCCCGTCTGGATAAACAAAGTGCTATCCCTAACCTTAACCATAACCTGTTAACTGCTAACCCTAAGTTTAACCATTTAAATATTAGGTAACACTTAACTCGGTGCTTACTAACATATATAAGTAGCATACTAGCCCATTATTAGTAATAATTATGCATGCATTAACACCTTATTCTACCTCTATTAAGACATGAATTAAGATTTTTCCTACATAAGGTGTTAATACGTGTTTAATATTTACTAATAAAGGGCTAGTATGCTACTTATATGCATGATAGTAAGCACCTAGTTAACAGTGAATGTGTGTGCACTGATCTAAAGTGTTACCAAATATTAGCCTTAAACTTAACCAGTTTGGCAGAAATAAGGTTCTCATTAGGACCAGTTTTTTGTGAAAATGACTGGCCCTTAATAGGGCTGAACAATTTTGAATACATATCCAAATGTGATGTAATTCGCAATATGAGAGGGAATGGTCGTTTTTTACATAATTATTCTAATTATCCTTTCAATAAGATATTCAAAATGATTGCTGTCTGATACTGTGAAAAATACAGATGTTGTCTGGAAAATAATGTGTGTCCAGATGATGTAGGGCAATATTTAATCTAAAATGGTAATTTGACACACATTTTGCCTTTAAGAAATATTGTACCTCCTGTGATTTGACAATTGCAGTAGGGAGTGTTGCGATTTTTTTGATTACATTTCGATGACATGTTCAGCCCTCGTCCTTAAGAGGTAACAAATACACACACACACCGTTTGACAGTGCAGCAGGGGAAGGACAAGAGGACTGTTGAGATGCACAGCTGCATTAAACATATAGGCAGCAGAAGGGGTAAATCACTAAATACCTGGTGAGTATTTAGAGTCCTGCTGCACTGTCGTGCCCCTAACACCATTAACATTGTTCCTTTAAATCCAATTATGAGCCGTGTGTGTCCACATCAATCAGCCATTTTCATTTGAGCTCATGGTCTTCTTTATCACCGTTACTGCTGCAGTAATTGAGGCGGTGCTATGGAGAGGCTATGCAGTTTACCTCCATCTGGGAGGTCAAGAGGAATGGAGTTGGTTGACAATGATTATGCTCTGGCTGATTAGGCTCTGGGCTACCGCTGAATATTTAGCACTGATTAGACTAAGCTCTGTAAAGAGCCATGTGGCTCGCTAACAAAAGGGACAAGCTATAGGAACGGGGAGAAAGGGGTATCCATCAGTGCAGGCTGCTGGAAACAAGCAGTCTCATACTTCCAGTGGCTGGCTTTGTTGTGATCAGCACATTTCTATGTTGTGTTTTAGCAACAAGACAAACAAGAGCTGCGAATAAGCATACAGAATATAGCTTTGTAACGCAGAGTAATCCTCAGGAAAAATAATAATTGCAGGGAGAATCTTATTCACAGTCATCTCTACAGGGTCGTTTTACTGTTATCTGAAAACCTTCGAACAATTATCGAGGAATATTTTTTGCCAGAGAAAAGAAATGACATTAATAAATGATACACCAAACAGCTCCTTTTATCCTCCTGTGAAAATGTTTTCCTCGTCATTGATTGTGATATTTAAGCAGAAAGTGGAGCGCACTGATGATTGAAACGGAAAAGAGGGTGGATGAGGGAACACAGAAAAGATGTTGAGAGAGAGAGCAAGACAAGTGTCGTGAAAGTGAGAGGATAGGAGAAAGAGAAGAAAACCAGCAGAGGAAAGGACACCAGAGGGAGCTGAGGAGGAGGAGGGTGGAAGAGAAGGACAAACAGATGGATGAAGGCACGGAGATGTACACTTATTTGGAGAAGCTTTAACTGTCTTGATCCTCAATAAAGAGGTGAAACTGATTAGGTTTATATGAAACGACTGCTCGTAACACAGTGCCTGTCACTGGGAGCACAAATCACAGTCAAGTCAGGCTTTGCTTTTTTTTCCATTTGAAAGAGCCGGCTCCATCCTCACTTGTCTCTGCCTTGCTCCTTTTATTCAGCGCTGCACAGCCTTCCTCGAGCAGCGAGCCAGCTTGTCAGAGTGACAGATGCAGATACGAACACTGACCTAAATCACTCTTTTCCAGCACATTAACCCCCGTGCCCCTACACCTTTAATGCAAAATACAAAACACCAACCATAAGGAAGCACTCCAGCGCCATTGCTCTCAGCACACGCTGCACAATTAGAAAGAGCCACAAACCCCACCCTACACTGCATTATCACACACCCCTTAAATGAAGCCTCTTCTCGAAACAGTTAAACCAGCTAAATAAATCACCATCTGATGTTCTTTAAAGGATATTTCTATCTAATATAAAGGCAAAAAAAAAGGGGGCAGAAATGCCTTCTTGTTCACCGACATGGAGAGGATCAATAATACTTTAATTACTGTAGCGCATGTTTATGAAATGCAATAATCATTCATTAAAGATGCAGACAGCGACAAGCAGGCGGCCGGCCAGGCATCAAGGCTGCATGCTATGGTGGGAGCAGGGAGGGGAGGGGAGGACTGGCGTAAATGATTCATGGTTTGATATCTCTCCTGTATAATGGGCTCCTCCGGGGAGTTGCTGGGGCTCCACTGCAGCGACTGACTGCCTGGATGGCTGGATGGCTGCCTGGCTCACTCTGACTCTGCCCAGGCTGCTTGAGCCACTGCCTATGCCTGCTGCCTAAGATTAAAAAAAGAAGTCTTGCCTACCATGGGAAAGCAGTTCAGTGAAAGCAGAGAGCGGGGATGTGCTCATACACACATAAAAAAAAGAGGAGGCAACTTGATTCAATATCATCTGACAAAGTGTCTGGGGGCATGCACAAGGATGGAAGACAGGAATATATCAAATTCCTTCTAGGGAGAAAAACACTGCCTCATAAGATACTGGGAAACATTTAATGGGTATATTGTCACATTTTCAACCTCACCATGTCCATCTCTGCCAGCCTATTACACCCCTCTACCTTTTGGGAAAGAGAGAGAGGTAAAAAAAAATGAAGAGATTAAGGTTGTAACGTGTTAGGCTAATCATAACATAGACAGTTTAGTGCCATCTCGCATAATTAAATGCTTTGCACTAACCACCTAATGCATACTAATTTGGTACAATCCACTCCTAGAGTTGGCAGACCATGAAGCTCCCTGCAAAGGACATGCTCGTTACTCTCTTTGCATGTGTGTGTGAGAAATACAAACACACTCACACACACATTGATTTGCATGGCAGTAAGGTGGAAAAGGTCAGGTCATGGACTTGAAAAAAAAAAAAAAAAGGTCAAGCATTATTACAACGTGACTAAATAAACCGGCTGTGCACAGCCCCGCAGCCAAGCCACTAGTGTGTGTACTGGAAGTGTCCACCTACACGCTGTGCTACATGTCTGTCTGTCTGTCTGTCTGGCCCCGCTTCAGCTTCATCCCTTGTCTTTATCCACATATCCCTGCAGCGTTAGACAGCTGACATGAGGACTGTCGTATCCTGCGTAGATTCTTATTCCCCTGGCTTTATTGCTCTCTTCCCCTCAGTCACAAGCACATTCACAAACACACAAAGCAAAAAAAAAGAAAGAAAAGAGAGAAAGCAGGAGCGCTGGAGCGTGCTTTAAAGCACATTAATATTAATTGCACTAGCTGGAGTGATAACACAGACAACATGCCCCTGTGAGGGAGCTGGGTGCAGGCAGTCGCTGGCTGCTTTTTGTTTTAAGAGCACTTCTCATCTGTTGGACGGCCATGGCACATCGTCTTTGAAGTAGCTTGTTTTCTATTAGAAGGTCTACCCCTCATCAGTGTGGGGGATTTGTGAGTAGTTTGTGTGTGTGTGTGTGTGCGCCTGTGTTCACAGAGGAATAAAAAAACTAAGCAAGATGATCTATTAGACTACTGTCTACATCAACAACAGTACAAATGTGTTCCAAATAACAGAATACTTAAAGCCATCCAGCTTTTATCTCTCCTACTCTGCCTGGATTGGCTCGCTTTTATGTCCCCCAGAATGAACTCAATATTCTCTGAGCAGTGAGCTTTCCTATAGATGTAAATAATCTGCTGTCCTGGGAAGAGAACTTGCTTTTTTTCAGTAAAGTGGAATGAAAAATACAAGCTTGCATGTCCACCTCTTAGCTTCTTTCTCCCCCTATAAGAAAAGCAGGTGACTGTAGGCAACAACAAAATGACAGCTATATCTCTACGTTTTTACCTCTTTTCTCTATTTGCCTCTTTTGTCGGTTGCTACCGAGAAGCCTGGTGCTGTCATCACTGCTGCCTCACAGAAGTGGGTTTTTGCTGTACAGTTTTGTGCTCCTTCTTCCAATTTCCCCCAAGACTCATCAACGCCCCATTACCAAGTCTAATCAGGTGGTGCTGCAGAGATTTGCTGAGAACCAGGGCTGCAAGCAGAGACACACACATACACACACACTCAGACAGGCACGAACATAATGGGCACACACACATATTAAAGGATTCTTTCAAAAAAGCCTGGGAGGTTTTCCACCAGCAGCTCCACAGGATCATGAACAGGGCGAGGAGGTGAACGGAGGAGAAATCACTACAGGCTAAATGCTGGTGAGTGGTTTATGGCTCAGAGGGGCAGAGAGGGAGACAGAGATGTGGTAATGCATCTCTCTGACACTCCTTTAAGCGGCCAACCACATTGTAATCTCCTGGGCCCACTAGTCACACATTATTGTTTCTCATTTCACGTGTCACAAACAATTAAAACACGCCTGTCGACTTCTGTGGCCTATGTTTTTTTTTTTTTAAATATATATACATATATATCCATTTGCTTACAAACATTTATACACAAATCCTTAAAAAAAACACTCATGTAACCTCCACAGCACACCCAACATTCCTAAGCTGAATTCCCAAATGACGTCCCTTGCATTTCTCATTTGGATCGCTCCGAGACAGTTCATAAAAAGAGGACAAACAGCAAAGTTACAAAGGCAGAGTTTGGATGACAGAGAAAAGAGGAGGAAATTAAGGGAGGGAGGTGTCTTTTTTGGTTTTCTCTGCATGTTGTCATGCTCTTCTCAGCTGCACAGGCAAGTGGAAAAAAAACACTGTGTATTGTTTTATGTAGAGATTTACACAAGCCTGTTCTTGATTAGAGATAATCAAGATAAATACAGAGGAAAACCAGGAGAGGAGAGGAGAGGGAGGACTGCTGTTTCTCCAGGGAAGGCTTTCTGAGGGCTGCCAGAGTTGCTGGTGAATCCTTTCCCTGTGACTGAGCTGTAGCACTGCAAAAGATAAATGTGAACTCCTGCTGTCTGGGCAATTTTTTTTTTTGGCTTTCATTACACCAAGCTCACTGTGTCTGCGCAATTGTGCATGCATCTGGCTGCATGTGCCCGGGTGTAATGTGAAGCCAGGTATCACTGTCGTCCTCTTACTACGTTTGGTGGTTGTGCGGCGTGTGCTGGCTTTGTGCCGAGCAGATTGTTTGCTTTGTTCCCGGGAATCAAAGAAAGAAAAAAAAACGACTGCAGACTCTGACAACGTTCTTTGCTCGCTCAATCATAATCAGGACCAAACCTGTGCTCGAAAACAAAACATCCACAACCTGGATGAGATTCGCACAACAATATCCGCATAATCTCCCATCTGCAAATCATGTTGTTAAAAATTAAACGAGAGTAAATCAACACAGACGCGACTCGCTGGACAAGCTGGTTGGAACAATTTGGTGAATGACAAGCTCTCAATCAGGACGTCATCAGCTCCGATGTGCAATCATTTCTTAAAGGAAGGAAGAGCGTTTAGGGGTTTGACTGGAATAAGCTAATCTGTACAGAGAAGCAGGTCTCAGTAATGCTGTGCCAAATAGCTGTGTCTTTATGTGGGAAGATGGTGAAACAGGAAGAGGAGGAGGATTTGGCCTCCTGGTGCGCTGCTGTGCCCAAGCTCAGCTAAGTGACAGTGAATCCTACGGTGAGTCGATTTGCTGCTTTTGAGTGTCTGGAAACTTGTCAAGCAGAGTGCTGGCAAGGGAGAAAGATATACGGGAGAATGTGGGGACATGGCTTCACCTCTCTCTACGTCTTCTATTTGTCTGTTTATCCTTGGAGGCTTTTTGGCTGCTTGGTACAACAAGGAGGGGGTTGGGAGGTTGAGGGGTGGGTGGGAACAGAAAAAGACCTCTGCGGTCATCCGCAGACAAAGCAAAAGCAGAAAGGACAAGTTTATAGGTAAATATTGAGGAGCAGCAGCTGGCTGGGAGCTCAGGCAAGCTCAGGTTTCAAAAAAAAAAAAATCAATCATCAGGGACTTTTCCACAGCAGCAAAGACGTAGCCTTCACTGCATTCACAGAGCAAACTGGATAAAAACCCATCACCCACTACAATCTGATTCTATGACACACATTGACAAAGGCAAAGACAGCTAATTGCATTCTAGTAACTAGTGAGACTCCGTATCGTCAATCTCAAACCGCACTCTGCACCACACAGCAGGCATTGAGCTAAAAAGAGAATCAAGCACAAAAGATAAATTGTAACGTAGTCAGTAGCCTTCATACTGCTCTGCACTCACCAGTTGGCCCTTCACATATTAGCAGGTGCAATTAAATAAAGTATAATACAGAAGGTGTTATGTCTTTGTAAAGGGGTGCCTCTTTGTGTTGCAGCCACCAAAGAATTTGATGTTCAAAGTCGTGTGGTTTTGCAGCACAGACAAATATCAAACAAATAAACAAATATCAAGAGAGCAAAGGCAATTTTAACCTGACTTTCAACTCCACAAACGATCACACAATGCCGTTTGAATATGGGCGGCTGATGACAGGAGTAATTTGCCACACTGCCGGTTTGAAAAGGAGCACTTAAAGATGACACAGATAGACAACTTTATTGTCATCTTAAAGAGGATCTATGAAGCCAATGGGAGGAGATCAATGGCGCATCTCCCTCTCTCACACAGCACTTTACATAAGCAGCAATAACCATCACAGATTTCCTGTGCAAGACTCCCAGTCTCCTACGGGCACACAACAAAAAGCTTCTGTGACTCCATCAGTGCAAAAGTCACATTCACAACTTCACACACAACAAAAAGAGGAGGAGAATCTGAGACAGAGTGAGAAAGAGGTTGCCGAGCATCTTCATTAAAGTATAGCAGCAAGTTGGTGGAGCTGGCTATCCAAGCACAGTGGTAAGAGCAGCTCATCCTCTCAGTTAATTAGGATTTCTGCTGCTTCATTCAGGGGCGAGGGACAGGATGTTGGAGGGTTGATTGCCTTTTATTTCACAGTCTTTCGGCTCCACTGCCTCTGTCGCTTTATTAACAGGAGATCTTGCAGATTTACAGCTCCGCAGCAAACATCAGTTTCAATAATTACAAGAAAACTGTTAGCGGGGGCACAATGAAATGCACACACACACAGAGTCATTTCCTTTCTATTGCTGCTACTCCAACACCACTCCCCTCCTTCACAGAATCTAATTTCCATAGATGTGCCCTTTTCATGATTGCATATTATAAACATGTTAAAACTCACATTGATTAGCCTCAGTCACATTTGGCGCCTCAAACACTTATTGACTAATCCCTGACCTAAAGGCCAATGCAAATGTTGTGAATGTCACATTTACATTCAACAAATAAAATGTTGAAAAACAAAAGGAATAAAAGGTAATATGCAGCTGGCTAAATGTGGAACTGGTTAGTAGCAAAATAAGCAGAAAAACAACCACGTGAATTAATAGGATTTTTTTTTTTTAAAAAGCCAAGAAAAAGATTTTAGTGGCCGACAAGGAAAATATGTGAAGCCAAACTAAAATGCTGAACAGCACGCTACATCTGGGAAAAGACATAATATATATGTGTGTATATATCTTGTATATGTATAAAGGCAACCAGAATCGGATTGAGAACAGAGAACAACTGATTTCATTTGAATAAAATCAATAATTGTGTTGACATGCAATGTATTGCCTGTCTTCTCATCTGGCTTACTAATGTTTCTTTCATGAGCCAGCCCACTGCTGGTGACATTATAGCTACAACACTTCCACAAGTCCCCAATGGATGGGTGAAAATGGTTGCCGTAAAACACAATTAGTACGGTCCATATGGCTGCTCGTGGAGGAGGAGCACCAGAGGTCCCATGTGGTCCTTATAGAGGCCCGCTCTTTTGTTACCTTAAAGATCAAACTGTTGTCATAATAATGGGGCCATTTTAATTCACGCTGCTTGTTTTTTCCAGTCAGAGCAGTGCTCCTTCAACAGATCCTCACACTGTGAAATGACTCTTGGCAAATAAATTGACCAACCACCTCTGATAGCCTAATCAATAGCTCCTTCATCATGATTAATGGCTCATATTGGATAATGGGAAAATTTAATGTGAGGGGAGCGTTACTTCCTCATTTTAACGCTCAGCCCTATCGATTGGTTATAACCTACCTTTTTGACCAGTGGAATGTGCTGATAAGAGACCAATGTGTTTCGACCTATGTAAAGTGAGTACAGAGAAAATGATTTACTGTGCTTTAGGCACGTCTCATCCACTGATAGC
This sequence comes from Microchirus variegatus, assembly GCF_963457635.1. Lineage (NCBI taxonomy): Eukaryota > Metazoa > Chordata > Actinopteri > Pleuronectiformes > Soleidae > Microchirus > Microchirus variegatus. The sequence goes on from NC_139810.1 coordinate 20,346,636, forward strand.
TCTGTATACCCAGCCTGACAAGCATTTTCTTGCCTGAGAAACCCAGACACCTTTTACTGAGTAGAAGCGAACAACAACAGCTTGAGGCAACAGATTTATTACAAATTGATCTATTAGATAGCACTGCTGTGCTTAGCTGTTTTTTTCTGTCCACCCTCCCGCTCTCTCTCCGCTCTCTGACAGCCTCCCCCCTGATGGTAGCTACAGTGTATGAGAGTGGAAGTGCTACAGTGGCAAATCTAAACCCAATCCTCAGAACTCATTTTCTCTGTGCTGGCTGGCTGGAAGACGGGTACAGAGACAAGATGTCCATCCTTAAACCTAGTCGATCCAGCTCTAAGTCCCAGAACCTAAACCGAAGCCTCAGCGGGGCTCAATAGGTGTGCCTAACCTGCAAGGGCGAGCAACAACACAGTTTACCGGAGGCACCTCGCGAAGAGCAGAGTGGAAAGCGGCACAATGTCGTGGGGGTCATTTCCTTATGGCTGCATGAACCCTGAGCTCACCACTGGCTCGCGTGACGTCTCCATTAAAACATCAGTCACTGGTGTGGCCTCTGCAAACTATCTGAGCCTCGTGTGCACAGTCACCGGAACAATGCGATACCTGTATTAGTCACAGGGGCCACAAAGCACAACCAGTGCATTGTAAAACAACGTACAAATGAGAAAAAAACACAACATAACAAGCCATCACATCAAGACAAGTGTGTCTGAATAATAGACAACTGATATTGACATAACTATCTATAAAGCAATCAATTAAATCAACTGCATCATTTAGACTTGCTAATCAAGGCTCTCTGATGTTTATAACATAGTCACCATTTATCTTAATCACTGCATCAGGAAACACAGCAGATATATTCACCATCATAACATTTCTTTCCTTATATCCAACACTGTAGAAATTATAATGTCAGCTTGGCAAGTGAGTGAAAACGAAGCCACCGTTGCTCTGTACAATGTGTCTACTGATAGAAGCCTTAAGTGTCACAAGCCGAACAGATGATGACATGTTCCCTTGTGCTTAAGATCCAGTTAACAGAGCAGATGCCATGATACATGTGTAGCCTTTTTAACAATATATGTTTGTACTGAAAAGGCCTGCCCTCAGTAGTAATAATGAGTGCTGAAAGACATCTGTACCGACTACATTGTGTGCCTCCCCTTTATTCACCTCCATCTTTCATCTCTGCTACAGCACACACAGAAACTATTGGCTTCAAAATGGCATTAATTTGGAGCTTTGTTTAAAAAACGGGGACACCATTTTAAGATGCAGAAATATTGTAGGGTGAGTGTGTTTATGTCTATATAAACATCTTCAGGCAGGCAGCTGCAGGGGGTGAGCGCAGTAAAACACTGGCATGCATTGTTTGTGTTTCTGCACCACTAGCGCCATGCCGTGTCATTACATGAGGCAATCTCTTACCTAATCAGCACTGACACACACACAGCAGTAGCAAGCAAAGCACTCACTCCTCTTCATCTCTCTCCCCCCTTTCTCTGCCTCTCCTCGGGGGACAGCCAGCTGATCCTACACCATTTCATTTTCCTCTTTTACCAAGATGGCAAATGGCTGACGGTTAATTTTCAACACTTTCAATTCATGTATTTTGCCACTGTAATTGCCAAAGAGCTTTTGTCGACCTATTGTACACAAAAAAGTGAAGAAGAACAAAACCTTGTCTGCATGCCGAAGTCTATTTCGATTAATAACCGATGAGACAAATGCGCGATCTAACAGGTACTGTGATAAAATAAAAGTCACTATCATCAGAACTGTTGCATGTGTTCACCTTCTTTTGTTTTCCATTGCCTCAACTTTCACAAACGTTATCCAAGCCTCCCTTTCCAGCTTGCACACTCCTTTGTACAGTCTATCACGTACATAAATCACAGAGGACTCTAAAATGTGGCGAGTTGCAACACTTTGCAATCTGATAATCTGAAGCCCACATACAAAATAGAACAAGGCAAAATATGCAAAACGTGTAGAGAAGTTCTGTACCTGAGGAGAAGCTCCTGCCGAGAGGCTGGAAACAACACAAAACACAATACACGTCTGATTAGTAACGATGTGAATCCCCGGCAAGCCAGCCACGTAGACACTACGGCATATGGAGGATGAAGTGAGACTGAGCTCACAGGGGGAACAGATTTGATCACATCTAGTGCATCAAATACCACCAGCAAAGGCAGCTCACAATTGTTAACAAGGATAGCGTTTGCCGATTGCTATCTCCCTGCCTCAATTGTAGAGCTGCAGAGCTAGGCCCGAATCAAACAAAGATGAGATATGATGCAGCACACTTGGATCCCTTCTTATGAGAGGTGAATGGAAGCTGTCAAAAAAAACTAAACCAAAAAATATATAGAAAGCTCATCCACCACACTCTTGCATCTCCTCTGACTTGCTGGGATCAGACAGGAAGAGGAAGTAGAGGGGCGGTGGTGTGGTGGGTGCCTGCGTCGAGAGGCAGTTTGCCTCTTTTCTGCCAGTGTGACCTGTGCGTGTCAGTCCAATATCTTAAAACAACACATGCACGGCTTTGCTACAGCCAATTACCCAGCTCTTGGCAGAGGAACTGAAAAACATCTTCAGAGAACAATAAAGAGAGCTTGGCTCACTGTGCGTGTTGTCAGTAAGTGCTGACAGATTGTTATTTTTAATGAATATACAGCACTTGAATGGCCCATCAAGAGGTATTTGAGTGAACATTGCTCCTTTGTTCAGAGCATTCATTTTCTATGTAAAACAGCCTGACATCTTCCGATAAAATTGATATCTAGCACTGTAAAGAAAAAAGGCCAAATCAGTTTATCCACTTGCTTTCTCACTATACGCGAACGCTTTGCAGCAGCTGTGGAAAGGCGTTAGAAGGTAAATAAAATACATCTGATTACTAACCTGGTGTCGAGAGGTGCTGGATGTCACCCATTTGTTTTTTGCGTTTGTGCTATGAAGCACATGTTTCACTGCTTACCTACTTCTCCTGCTCACGTTTGGTAAATAATATCCCTGGGCTTAACAGTCTCATAGAAAATAACAGGCAGCACAGCTTTCATAGAAACACAAAGCCTCGCTGAAGTTAAAACGTCTTTCCTTTTAAATACAGACTAGCTGCAGCGCTGACGTCTCGTGCAATGTGTCAACATAATGCCACAGTGCTTTAGTAGGCATCACATAGTAACTCTGAAACTAGACCCAGGCATTTTAAAGGGCAATCATCTTTCATGACAATTAGTGGTGAAAGAAAAAAATGTAGCGACAGCATCTAGGTGAAAACAACAAGACGACAGTCAAGCGCAGCATGTAAACATTGAATTCCAGAGCATGTGTATTGACAAATCATCCAACAAAGTGGTGTCAAGGGGCAGTAAAAAAAAAGAAAAAGAAAGGAAAAAGAAGAGAGATTTCCTTCAGCACTCTCTAGCCTTCAATTTGCCACATATTACTCACAGAGAGCAGCAATAACTCAAACATGCATTAGACATTAAAAGGAAAAGAGCAGGGTCATTACACCTCTTATCATTGCTCTGCCGCTGCTACAGCCACTGAGATACTCTGATGTTCAATGAAAGGGGGTGTGTCACTGGATGTGCAAGTCAAAGTCATTTTTGAATCAGCACCTCTTGAAATCCAAAATTAAAAACAACCAACCTCCTCTGGCCACTGGAATAACCAGTTAATGTGGGTTAAAAAAAAAGACTCCACACATCCATGTAAAAGCCACATATAGGAGCTTGGAATGACATGAAAGAAACAAACAGAAAATGACCACCACAACTGTTATTTTAAGTTTAAAGCGCTATTTTCAAAGATCCACAACTGAAGCAAAAATATATATATATATCCTGCTCCACAAAAACTATAAATGAAACCTTAAGGTGCTTTACTGTCACGGTTGTGCTAAAGCAGTAATCAACATATAGCCTGTAATGGCAGAAGACTGTAAGCTAAACTGACAAGTTCACAGTCTAAGTGGCAGTTAGGGGAAAAACTAAATCCACTAACCACTACGCTACTGGCATACGTTATAAAAACCCTCTTAAACATCAGACGTGCCGTTTGCAAGACTTATGGTGCTGAAAAGTTTCATCAAAGGAGCTGAAGTGCAGTGAATCGATACAGAACGTATTCCAGAATAAGTCTGGCTGAAAAGGAGTTTCTCTTTGTTTTGTTTTTCTCACAGAGAAGAATACAAAAACGATACTGCAGTATCACTCACAAAACATTCATATGAGTTTACGTGTGTGTGTGTGTGACCCGCTGTTAGTCTAGATCTCAGACATACATAGTGTTTATGTAACCTTTGATATTCAGTTGAATGACCCGCATCGTTCCACACTATTACATCAATATCAGAGGACTTGAACAGGTGGCATGGTTCAGACAAATAAAGTAACAAAACAAGCCCATGTTGGACTGTTTACTTAAATATACGGTCGAGTGGCAGGGAATTGGGTTCAAGTCCTGGGACAGGTCAAGGGCTGGGGTGACCCTGAGCAAGGTAGCATTCCCCGCAGGGTGCAGATAAGTGTGTGTTCACTCCTTGTGTGTAAAAAGATGGGTTAAATGCAGACGTCAAATTCACTATTATTAATAGTGTGTCCTATTCTACTTCTAAATGTAATATGGTGTATGGAGTGTACTGCAAACAATAAAGGGTTCTACTATTTATAAAAGACCACTGTCAGGATCTTGGAAAAGTTATGTCCTTACGCCTGACCTAATGTTCTGACACTTACAGGCTTAGTTAGCAGAACGCAATTACTACCTTCACCAAGGAGAGAAGGTTTTCAGTCAAGTGACCAGCTCTCTTCTCACTATTCTGCCATGAGGCCACAAGGATTGAACGGGTGGCATTGGCAAGGTTTGTCTGTTAATTTGTGAGCAGCAAGACTCAAAAAAAAGTAAAGAATGAACTGTGTTTAAATTGTCTGGGGATGTAGGTTCTGGCCCAAAGAAAAAAAAAAATCATTTGACAGAGGAAAACTGAGCTGCCTTGGCAGAGGTTTGCAACTTTGTGCCAGCCAGGCTCCATCGTCTATGAGGTACAAGAAAGTGAACAAGTCAGATGAGTCACAAGAACGCAATAAAACCTCTTGTAACAGATCGGTCTTTTAAACAAATATACTTATTTTAAATGGAGAAATTATGCGACGACTCCGTTTACCATTTCCAAACTTACAATTAATGATGAACCCTAAATCACAGTTTACTGCTAAAAACAAAAGCAGACCAAATACCACTATAAATGTATCTTGCAGGGTCATATTTTCAGTATTTGACCCGCTTCTCTTCTCACTATTATGTCATCATCAGAGGGCTTGAACAGGTGGCATTGATGAGACAAATATAGTATCAAAACCCATCCACGTTGGATTCCTTTTCCTTTAATAAATAAACACAAAGTGGTGCTGAGCATATCCATGATTTACGACACAGCTCTGGCAAGATTTCAGAAAAATTTATGAGGCATGTCTTTACGCCTGGCCTGATGTTATGACACATACAGGCTTAGCTAACAGCATTAAATCACATTCTTTCAGTCAAGTGGACATAGATGAACATTTATGCAGCACAGCAAATGTTGTTTTCCACTCGTTTGATTAGCGAGATCAGTGTATATTCATTACCTCCACCAAAGAGGTTATGTTTTTGGCCATGTTAGTCAGTTAGAGAGCAGTATAACTCCAAAAGTAAAGGAAGGATTTCGATCAAATTTTCTGGGGATGTAGGTACTGGCTCAGTGAAGAAATGATAACATTTCTGTGGTAATCCAGGTTCAGATCACCACTTGAGTGGGTTGACACTGTGAGAAACTGAGCAGCCTTGATAGAGGTGTGGACTCTTTTACTACTTTCTATAGTTAGTTATAGTGACGTCCAGAAGGCTATCTGGTCTGTAAGACACATGAAAGTGCACGAGTCAGGGGCGAGAGTCATGAGAAGTAAATAAAAAAGAAATCACTAGCTCTGTCACTGAACGACAGACTTATTCATGTAGACACAACACTGTTGTTTAAAGCTTATTTTTAATGGACAAACTGTGTGTGTTTGGGATGCAATGACTGTATACCATTTCCACACTTACTATTCAAATTTACTCCAAATCACACTTCATTGCTTCAGACAGAAACACCAAAATACCTCTATAATAACAGCTCAGTCTGCCAGATGAAAAGTACTCTGCTGGTTGATTTAGTTCACAAATATTCCTGTGGAGGTTTGGTTTTACAAGACTTGCATATTAGAGCTTACAAATCAGCAAGACTTGGCAGTTAGCCACCGTTAGCTTTGTTTAAAAACCAGTCTGGAACAAAGTCGTTAATACTCCCGACGTGAAAGCTACACATTACAATAACTGAACACACAAAGACACCAAGTTAGCTTCACCGGCTAACGTTTCTATGAGCTAATGACAATAGCTGAATGGGCTCAGACTACTCCCTGCAACAGAGACACTACACCTGGTAATTCAGGATGAGAAAACGCCTGGTATGAGACGCTGCAGAGGACACGGTCACACAGAGACCACAAAGCGCTTCATAAAATGAAGACATGTTGTGTTTGCTGCATGTGCTCCGCGCTAACCGGTGTCAACGAACTGTTTGTATCCAGACATTACACTGCTTCTTAGCTGGTATCCCCCCAATCAGTGCTAGTCACTGGCGCTAGCCGCTAACGTTAGGTCATGTTAACCAGCAACAGCAAGGGCCAAACAAGTCTATCAGCTAACGAGCTAGCGTATGCTAATAGGCAAATTAGCCAAATGGCTAGCAAGAAAGAGTGTATGTTTTAACAGTCGTGCGTTAACAAAGTATCCTCCCCTCAGATATTTGTCATTCACTCCTCGTTTTGCTGCTGAACGTCAAAGGCAAAGAAGGCGTCTGGTTAAAGCTCACAACACTTACCTTTAAGAGCTTGATCTACAACATCTGTGAGGTGTTTGATGAGAGACTGCAACAACAAACAATAGCAGCAGCAGCAGCAGCAGCAGCACCAGCAGCGGCAGAGGGGCAATTAGCCAACGTCAGTTAGCCAAGTGTCGCCACTACACAGTGCAGCACAGCAGCTGCGATGCCACCTGTATGTCTTGTGTAGCTATAACGGAACAACGGAGCACGTTTGATATACCGCTGTCATAAATGATGGAGTTGAGGATAAAGAGGGAGTAATCGCTGCCGGGATGCTCTGTGAGCTAGTGTGTGTGTGTGTGTGTGTGTGTGTGTGTGTGTGACTCTGTGTGTATGACTGTGTGAGTGTGTGTGTATGTGTGTGAGGCACTCAGCATGACAGCATCCTTCTTCGTCTTGAGGCGAGAACAGTTGGGGGGTTTCTCAAAGTTCAGCCGGTAAAATATCGTCACCCACTGGTCAAAGCTGGGAACTTGCTGTCTGTTCTGTAGAGACACTCGGTCTGTCTTCATCGTATATAAAAAAAAAAAAAAAAAAACACGAGATACTGTCAGACTTTATTATTAAGCTTGTCAGTGAGCTGAGTGGGCTGCTGTAAGACAACAGTGGTACACATGAAACTGACTAAATAAGCAGAGATGTACTCTTACCTTTGCTACGTGCAGTACAAGCACAGTACAATGGTGGTAATATACTGTAATAAAGTGGAGATTTAGAGTGAGAGTCAGGTGTGTAAACTCTGCACATACACTGAAAACATGTGACACATGTAAAGTGCAGGTATGTTTTACATGCAATCCAAAAGAAAACTGGAAAAGAGCACTACAACTAAATGTAATAGAATAGAATAGTGTAAGATTTAAAGATAAATTGTGACATGTAAGTCCACAAATGAGAGGAACAGCATCACATGAAAAATCACAATAGAATAGAAAAGAATAGAATAGAGAGACATTTTGTTGCATGTACTCATTCTGCATTTGTGGTGTTTAGATCAGTGGTTGAGCCTCACCTTTCTTTTACCTCTTTGATTGGATTTTATTTAATTTTAATGCAATAATTTTTGACAAATTGTGTCTCTAAAAGTCTTACCTTCTCATAAGGAAACATCTGACCTAACAAGTTCAATGACCCGCACAACATGGATCAACATGGATGTTTGGTGAATGGATCTGTAAGATCTTTTATTAAAGTAAGCTTGTATTTAAGACAGTAGTAGTTAAGTAGTGCTTACTATAATTAAGCCTAAATGATTGTCAATATTTTACTATTTTGTTCATCATGTAAGTTTAGACCAGGGGTGTCAAACTCAAAACACCTGGGGGCCAATGTGCATCTATTGTGGTCAACAAAAAGTGGGAAAAACTGTTCACAACATTGTATCATGATATCACACGTATACTTAAAAATATTATTTATGATGCAAAATTAATGTAATAATATTAAAAACATACATTTATTTTAAATGACATTAATAAGTGTCGACAACTGTAATTAAAATTCTTACGAGGAGCCGTTTCGGCCACTGTCATTCGTGGCTTGGGCCTTAACAAGTGTATTTATATATGTCATTGATTGTTGTATATGATATAATTAATAATGAGATAATTATGACCAAATATCTTATTATTACTGTAACATTGCTAGCCCTTATCTCCACAAGAACTGTGTTTGTAGGCACATGTCAAACCATTAAATATCTGGGCTTTATATATTCTATTGTTTTATCTACAGAAAGATGTAGAATACATACTGCAAAAATGTTTTGACATTTAGCAAGTGCCAACATTGAATGCTGCTTATTGCTGTCTTTACCGAGTATATCTCTGAAGTTACTGCATGTGTTTGGCCAGTAGGTGGTGCAAGACACAACGAAAAGAAAGGAACTCAACGTTGCAGTCTCAGAGATAATAAGTACCTTACTTATTAAGTACCATAATAAGTATCTTAACATAATACATCGTTTCTTAAAGGCTTCCCTTTGCGTAAAAACAACAACCTTCTTTTAATAATGTTCTTTAACATGTATCCTTAGGCTAAAAAAGATTGCAATTCATCATTTGTTCCTAGATAAACACTGATAAAAGACGAGTAAAGATTCTGTAATGTGTAATAGGTAGGGTCTTTGTGTCAGTGATTTGTAATACATCTCCTTGGTGACAGCGAAACAATGGAGGCAGGTTCAGACAGGGCTCACACACAAAGTGAACTGGTGTGGCACAAACCCAGCTGGCAATCCCCTGTGGCACCATACCACTGGTGAATAGAAATACATTTATCTCAGCAGAGCCGAGTACAAAAAGAGCTTGCATAGAACTTCTGGAGTGTTTTACCCAGGGGGACAGAAATGGCGCCTCAAAGCACAGAGCTCATGTTACTGCCTCACTGTGATGCTCAGATTACATCACACACACATCAGACAGCATTTACTGAGGAGGAGACCCTTTACTGTAGATACTCTCTTTATCTGAAGGAAAACTTAAAATGATTTATGAACACACCATTTTTTTCTTATCCCTTCAGACTTGTTACTGAATAACTTCAAACACCTTTTGAAATAGGAACTCCGACATATTAAAGATTCAATGTGTGAAGATGCACATAAAAAAATGGGCCAAACATTTCAAACTATATGGTTTTATTATATATTTCTGCCAACACTTACAGTAGCACAAGACCTTGTCAGATGCGACACATTGCACATACAGTACTCGCTGCTCAAGGCAGAGACACAGTAGCTCAAATACTCAGTAGAATCACAACAACTCACAGGAAGCTGAACATAAATCTCTCACACAGTTACACAGACACAGACAGAGGGACCACCACGAATCGGGAGCTAAAGCATAAGTTTGGAGATGAGCCTAAATGTGGTCGTACTAGGATGTCCTGTAGCTTCTCTATACCACAGACTTGGACCTTGGGTTTCAGCAGTGTTCTCCATCTTCTCTCCAGACAGGGCAGGCGACCTAGCGTGGCGTACATGTGTGGCTGTTATTCAAGAGTAATGAACACAAAGAGGCCCCGAGGTGGAGGACCTGCTTAGATGGGGTGCCTGAAGTTCTGGCCAGCGAAGCGGGCCTTGTCCCCAAGCTCCTCCTCAATCCTGAGTAAAATGATGACAGTTTGTTAACATGGATGAAACATTAGCCTGTTAAATCTACAATACTGCTACTTCCGAGGAACAATGTCCATACAGCTCTGTGTGATTGTGACCAAGTTTTTAGCCATTATGCATCAGTGTTTGGACTGGACTCACCTGAGCAGCTGGTTGTACTTGGCCAAACGCTCAGATCGGCAAGGTGCACCTGTCTTGATCTGGCAAAGACAATGGATCAAGTCAGTGGCGTGAAAAACATAATCTGCTACCGACACCAAACATCAGTCAAGGTTTTACCTGTCCGGTGCAGAGACCGACCACCAAGTCAGCGATGAAGGTATCCTCCGTCTCTCCAGAGCGATGGCTGACCATCACACCCCAGCCGCTGCCCTGCGCCATCTTGCAGCTAAAAGAAAAGCATACATGTTAAACCTGTGTGTCAGGTGACACCTTAATTTATGTCAGGTATTGGATTTTGACAACAAGGAAAAACCACACTGCTCGGTTGTGGACACTCACGCCTGCAGAGACTCTGTGACAGAGCCGATCTGGTTGACCTTCAGCAGCAGGCAGTTGCATGCTTTATCTGCAATACCCTTGGCGATACGTTTGGGATTGGTGACGGTCAGGTCATCGCCCACCACCTGGATCCCAGTGCTGGCTGTGAATTTGGACCATGCCTCCCAGTCATCCTGGTCAAAGGGGTCCTCAATGGACACAACTGTGAGTAAAAAAGTTAAATAAATATAAATTTTAAGACAATGCATAAATCAAACACTCAACTGTTCAAGAAGACAATTTGCTCCATCGTCTTTATTTACACTACAGTGTAATGCTTCTTCTGGACACTTGGGGGCAGCAGACACAAGCTGGTATGTGCTCCACTGTTATGTGTTCACCAGCCAGCTGCAAACTGCTTTTTCCTTGCTGCAGTAGTTGTTTCTGAGCTTCTCTTCATACATATACTGTACATATATGTGTTGATAGATAGATAGATAGATAGATAGATAGATAGATAGATAGATAGATAGATAGATAGATAGATAGATAGATAGATAGATAGATAGATAGATAGATAGATAGATAGATAGATAGATAGATAGATAGATAGATAGATAGATATTTTCTGACCATGGAGCAGAAAAAAGTAAAGGAAGAGTTTTGTCTCTGTGGCAAACCCACCGGGATAATCACTGACAAAGCTGCGGTAGAGGTCAGCCAGCTTGTCAGAGGAAATGTAGCGGCTAGGGTCATCGGGAGACTTGAAGTCCAGGTCATACTTCCCACCCTTGTAGAATTCAGAGGCAGCCACATCCATGCCAATGACAATCTTGTCAGTGTAGCCTGCCTTGGCGATGGCATTCTTCAGCAGCTCCAGAGCTGGAAAAAACAACACACTACACTAAAAATGGGACCACAACATTCACTTTGATTGACACTATGCTCCACTGGGGGATTTGCCAAATCAGCATCTTGACCTGTCACTGGAGTCACAGTCAATGCACTCAGTCTATAAATGAGGCCTTAATTTAGAAACCATATGTTGGCCCAAGAGATAAGTTAGGCACATGTCTGTGAAGGTCCAAGAATGCACTGCTTTTACCCACTTAAACTAATTAAGAAGACACGCAGTATCATAGGTTATTTGTTCAGCTGAATCTTCACTCTGGTGTGTTGCACATTATCTGTGAAAAGCTCTCATGTCTTTCTTTCCTCTCACCTTCCTTGTTCTCCAGAATGTTGGGGGCAAAGCCTCCTTCATCTCCAACATTGGTGGCATCCTTGCCGTATTTCTCCTTGATGACATTCTTCAGGTTGTGGTAGACCTCAGCACCAATGCGCATGGCATCCTTGAAGCTGCTAGCTCCCACAGGCAGGATCATGAACTCCTGCATTGCCAGCTTGTTGCCTGCATGGGAGCCTCCATTGATGACATTGAAAGCCTTAAGGGAAGCAGAATTACACCTGAATAAAGTGGTTTTCTTGGATGAAATGTTAAAAGTATACAGCATTATCAGTCTTTAAAAAGCCTGTGGTACATACTGTAGATATATAATAATAATAATAATGCTCTGTCATACTCACAGGGACAGGGAGGATGACTTCAGGGTTACCAGCCAGGTCAGCGATGTGGCGGTAAAGGGGAACGCCCTTCTCTGCTGCACCGGCCTTGCACACAGCCAAGGAGACACCCAGGATGGCATTAGCACCAAACTTTGCTAAAGGAGGACAGACACAAACATTTTAATATTTAGTTCTTTCTGGACAATATCTATTCTATATATAGACGGTGAGAAATGATTTCTCTGTTGCATCAACATCTATAACTGTCTCTTGACAGTACTCTTTAATTAATGTAAGAGGATAAACATTGGGCCTTATATAGTAAACAACTATAGTTTTCATGTATATTTATATATATATATATATATATATATTTATATATATATGTAGTATATAGAAAAAAAGGTTGACAAATGGATAGTGTTACTAGAGCTGCACCTAAACCCAATCTGTCAATCTATTACATTTAATTATCTTAACAATCAGATAAGTTGTTTTAAATATTTAAAAGAAAATAGTTGCCGATGAATTGAGTAAACGATTAATAATCAGTTCAGCGATCGATCATTGCAGCATTAATAATTACATGTTGTACTTTATATTGTCAGCAACATCTTACACTTGTTCTCTGTGCCATCCATGTCCAACATCAGCTTGTCAATCTTCTCCTGCTCCACAACATTCACATCCTGAATCAGACAAAATATGACATATTATACATTGAATGCAGAGTTTAAAAAGCATAATTATTACGTTTGGTTTTACATTAGTTCAGAAAATCTCACTGCAATACTGTTAGATTAAACACAACATGTCAGATGCACAGTAAAACAGCTCTTCTAATAATAACCGTTTAGTTTTTAACATTTTAGAACGATGTAAGTTGTACAACAACAAAACAAAGAGCTGCTCAACACGTCAGTTTTAAGCAAAGTCTCATCAATTGTTTTATAAGAGTACAGTTGGTTGTTTGGACACTGTCACTACTGCTGCTAGTGTTTCTAATATTAAATACATTTAGCAATAACATTAGTCAAACAATAAATGGGCCTACCTTGCTAACCAGTGCAGGCGCAATTTTTTTATTGATATGATCAACAGCTATTGAGACACCTGCAAGGGACAAGCACAAGCAGACCATGACTGACCCAGACAGAAGAAGACCATGCAGCGCAGACGAGACAGATGACCACAGAGCAACCCAACCATTCTTAAAAGGATTTAGTTATAAATATCAGTACCAAATCACAATGAGCTCTGTAAGAATGTATCTGGTGCTTTCTATGACATTAGTTTCTTCTTTTTTTTTTAGATCTGTGAACATCTGTTAAGGCCTGCGAGAGTTAGTTTCAAAAAGGCAAACCCATTCTTCATGCTGCTGTGCAGAGCTGTACGTAAGTAGAGTCAACCTGTTACTCCACACTTTATTTACCTGGTTACACAAGGCAGGGGCCAAGTATTCATTTATATATTTAACTGCTCTTTTGACTCCTAACAGGAGGAAGAGAGATGGAAGAATTGTAAATGAAGAAGTAAGAGAGCAAAATGTATTATAGCATTGGAAAGACATTGAAATATAGGAGCAGAATACAACGACGAGTTAGTTTTATAGGGGAAAATAACAGACCGATGCCTTACCCTTGCCCATGTAACGTGTCTTGTCATTGTCACGGAGCTCCAGAGCCTCATAGATGCCTGTGGAAGCACCGCTGGGCACTGCAGCCCTGAAAAGACCTGCAGAACACACAAGACATTTTTGCAAATGTTATTCTCTAAAGTGCCGCGTCATATCCAAGGAAGAACAGACTGCAGTTCAATGTATTTTATAATACAAGCCATTGTTATGATCTACAATGACGTGCGTCGTAGCTAAATTGCATTTTCACTGCTGCAAAAACATTAAGACGTTCGCAGGGAGGGGCTTTTTGATATTCAACAAGCACCAGCAAGTAAGAGAGTCCAGCGAATGGCATACTCTACTACCATAACCCCCCCCCCCCACACACACACACACACAGTATTACTGGCAGTGATGTAACAGGAGGACACATGCTGCCAAATGAGCATGTGCAGTGCTATGTGGAGGGATGCCAAGTCCAGGCCCATGCATAAATGGACTTCCATTTCGGATTCAACCATGTGAAGAGAAATTAGGGGATGACCAAACAAAAAAAAATCAATTCAGTCTGCTCAGTGGAGCAGCACAGAGTGCACAGTGCGTGTCTGAAGGGATTTAGTAAAGTAAGAGGACAGAGCTGCAGGATTAACAAATCATCTGCATCAAGAACTGCAGCTGGGGACGTGACATTATCTCTGATTTGTGTTTCATAGAATTAAAAAAACACTCAATATTATAACCTAACTAAGGTAACCCTAACCATAAAATATACAAATACATACACTTCAATAATTCCAATGTTATATAATATGTTCCCTACATGGTAGACTAATAATTCTAGGGGACAGTACAGAACCAAAGCCCCTGACATTACATAACTCTAACAACAATCACAGGAGGTTCTCTACTGTGCCTCTGACTGTGAGGAGAGCTGCTTACATAAGAACAAAACACATCACAGTGACAGACTTGCTCTGGATGCAGGACGCTCGCTTGAAACAGTAATGTTAATGATGCCAAAACATGCCTGGTTGACAAAAAATGGAATCTCACTCAAGGTGCCTTTCACGATAAATTTGAGCACGTCCTAAGAAAAACAGAGCCCTCAGGGAGTGTTAGCCTGTCCCACTTACTTCCATGTCAACAGTCATTCAGGTTTCTTCATCAACATTCTAAGGTAATTTCACAGAGCTGAACTGTTCCTTTGTTTTAGCTCTCAGAGCAGAACAGATTGCCTAAGTAATCAATCTGTAAGAGAATTAAATAAACAAACTGCAGTGTACGGTTTAAATATTGCGAATATTTAAATACACTGGTGTTTCCCAAATCTCCAAATGACAATATCCTGAAGTCTTTTAATCACACACCAGAGACTATTACCACTCAAACAATTAATAAAAACCTGTTTCCAAATAATTTACTTATTGATTAATAATCAATTATTGCAGCCTGATAATTTGCAACTAGATCTGTATTTGGCTCACAAGTCGTCCCCATCCTTCACGCCAATTTCTTAACTCTGACAGTACATAACATGATACAGTACTGTGCATAATTCTTAGATTTGTTGTTTTAGCAATGCTATAACGAATATAGAGGATCATTATTTCTATTTCACTTTACTGGAACACATCCAGAAAATATGTATGAAGTTGTTGTTTTTTTTCAGAAAAAGTGTGAAAATACTGTGAAGTATTTAGCGTGATCTACCCTTACACAGCTCTGTTAATACTGGCGTGGAACCTTAATTAAGTTACTGGTAAATCCTGTGTTTGTCCTACAATTTCATTTAAAGAAATATCTGCTGTAAAAAACGTCTATTACACCAGGTTTATTCAAGACATGCTTGAGCATTACATACACATGTTGCACGAGTTAAACTCATTGACCGCTCGCTAATATATAAGACCAGCTTTAAGTCGCATCACTTCATTCCAAATTGACATGATCACAGAATTTGACAGACAGAAAAAACAACAGGGCTGAAACGTTTACACAGTACTGTCTATTAGCTTTACATTACCTTTCTTGGTGTAAAGATCGACCTCCACAGTGGGGTTGCCACGGGAGTCAAAAATTTCACGAGCGTGGATCTTGAGGATAGACATGGTTCTGGATCTGCAGAGGAAAGAAACAGGCGACAAACATCAGCAGAGTGCTGCTGACTCACAGGCAGAGGCCACAGACACTGGTTGCGTTGCACTGTTACTTACTGAATTAAAGCTCCGAGTCAAAACAGTGAGTTGGCAAAAATGTAAATGCTCAGTGAAATATGGCTTTTATGTTTATTATATTTTAGAGTGAGTATTCAGAGATAGTAAACCATCCCACAAGTTGAATCAATCGCCTACGCCACCCAAGTCAACTGATGTGGGATGGCGAGGAGTGCAGAGATATGTCACAGAAAGGCGTGGCTAATGCACCAAAAAAAAAAAAAGAAGAAATCTGCACGTCCCTTTAGTTTACTTAATATATCAGAGTACAAAGCAGCCTTGCAAAATGCTTGCATAACAGTCTACAGCACTACTGTCAAACAGTTGAGTAAGAGCTCTTGATAACAATACTGAAAGGTTAACACAAGAATGGCACAGCTCAGTCAATGTTTTGGCTCTTTTTGTCCAAGTACCACCGTGTTGTTATGGGTAACACTCATCAATGCAGGCTCTTATCTCATAAAGCCATTGTTATCTCTGCAGATACCAGTGGTGGAGGTCAGAGATGGTTTTTAGCCAGAATGTCTGGCCATAACGCACACTCTGCTATTGATTTGCACTGGCTTTATCAAACTTGTCCTGGATCCCTGAACTGACGTGCTCATCAACCTACTCTGAACACGCATGAATGAACTTCTGGAACAACTTCAGGCGAATCAATAGAACAAAAAAAAGCTCTGTCCTGAAAAGTCAATGTGGAAATCTGCCAGTGGCAGCAGCCAAGAGGCAAAATCACTCAATCTCAAAAGCAACACGTTATAAATGGAAAGATTTCACAGTTTACTGGGTCTGGGGTCAATTACTGAAACTCATTAGTTAATTGCAACTGTGGCAAGACGGTACATTTCATTACCTCTGCCAAGGCGCTTATGTTTTTGCCAGCATTTGTCCATTTGTGAGCAGTGTAACTACACATTTTGAACACATTTTCTAATAATATAGGTGATGGCCCAAAGGAGAAATACATGTTTTCATATCCTTCATGTGCACTCCATGTCGCGAACATCTATTGACCACTGCAGTACATTTACCTCTGCATCGAGTCTGGAAATATTGACAAATCTATAGCCTGTGGAAAGCAAACCTGGTAGCACAAAATGGCACCCTCAGATAATTAAATAATTCAGGGTTGATGCAGGGGATGTTATTTGAGCACTGAGCAGCAGGAGTAAGTACCATGACTATATTGCTTGAACAGCCAGTGATGCCGATGAAGCTGCAGCAATCAACTACAGAAACAGAGAGACTGAGTGACCAGTGGAGCTTGTATAACCTCACTGCATGCAGTACTTTTCCTTCCTCTGTAAGACACACCCCCCCTCACGTCTGCTGCAAGCAACTAGTAGTTGAGCCATTACCTGGGGCAGCACCAGGCTGCCGTAGTATATGACTGCGACTCCCCATCACACCCTGCAATCTAACGGTTCTCTTTTGAGGAGATGGAAATGGCTGTCTGCTGGAAGATGGGTGCTGCAACTTGACGCCTCTATAACCCCCCCCCCCCACACACACACACACACATTCACTCACACACTGCAGCTCTAAATGGAGTGACAGGTCGCCAGCTGACGAACTCGTTTAAAAATAGACAACTTAACAGACGACAAACCAGTCCATTCTGCGAACTCTGACTGCAAAGCCAGCAGCCGAGGACTGAACTGACACGTTTTTAGTTATTAAAAAAAAAAACACCACAGAAATATACACAAGGACAAGACGTTGAGATTATCATTGACCAACGCGTACATGTTAATACAAGAACACAAACTGTTAACTGTAACTAAAACTAACTTTACATTTTTTTTTTAAATTAAAGCTTAACACTTGTTTTGTCCATAATACGGAGACGAAAAGGCAGAAATAACGGGAGTTGGAGTTACCTTTTCCGGCCTAAAACTGTGTGCAAGGACGGCGCTGTGTCACTCTCGTGCGGACAGACAGAGACGGCGCTCGGTTACGTTCCAGCGTCTGTGATAAGTGGACGTAACCAGGAAGTGCAGAGGCAACGGAGCGTCGCTATTGGACGAGGCCGCGTCACGTGTGCTGGACGAGAAGGCAGGCACGTTCACTGCCGCCGGGAGTAGGGGTGTTCACAGGGTGCGAGGTTTCTCCTAACCGCAGCATCGCTTGTTATAAAGACTGCATTTACAGTTATTGTGCCTAGAAACACACTGTTTTATGAATGATTGAAGCGGATACAGATTATTCCGGGGAGTTAGTTTGCGCTGGTGTGAGGATGTTCCAAGCAAGAGTGGGGAGACATGACGTAGAAATGTGTACGTGCAGAGAATCAGGCAAGAAAACTCCATTGCGGTGTTCGGTGATGGGTCACACGTCATTTCGCCGGTCACGTTTTTCATCACCGTCTTTACTTTACCATCTTCAGTCTCACTACACGAATGACAAATCTGGGTTTTGTGCTTTCTAAATCATGCACACTGAGACTCAATAATGACATGGTTTATGGACTTTTACAGTAAAGACAGTAAAATGTCACAAAAAAAGTACAGTAAGTCAGTGTGAGGAACTTTTCCATAAACAATGTACTGTTGGTTATATTCACTTTCCCCTAAGCATGGATTCAACCGTCGTTTTGCAGGTCAAAAATCAAAGATATCAAATATTGGGAGAATTATGGACAACTACAGTAATTAATATGCGGATCAGTGATGAGTCACACTATGAGAGAATATGTTTTTTTTCCCTGGACGCATGACTTCTCATCACTTGGAGTAAAATGTGTTCCATACAGCTGTGCAGTGCAGTGCAGCATCCATTGCACATGAGGCTGCTGAGAGGACAACCTGCTGCAGTGACCTTGAGACACACACACATACACACATACTGTCAGTGTTGCATCCTACTGCGCCATCTGCTGGCCACATGCTCTCATAAGCATTTCATAACAACAAAGTGTCTCCCGGATGGAGTTGAAACATGACAAGGCCAGATTCATTTACTGACCTCAAAGTGTCAGATTTCTACCTTCAAATAATTATTTTTGATGATACATCAACATAAAACAGGGTAAATGTCACCTCTGTCAAAGCCTGAGCAGGTCTGCATCGCCCGCATTGGCACATTGGAACTTGGGCATGGCTGTGTGTACATTGCACAGATGGAGACTAAGGTAATTTGGAGAGCAGGGAGCACTCCTTAATATCGTCTATCACTTTTTTTGGAGTGGTTTGCTGGGACAGTAGCATCTCTGGGCGATGTTAGACAGACTCATTAAAAAAAGCCAGCTCTTTCCCAGGATGCCCCCTTCACCCAGAGGAGAATGATTGCTAACTCTATCATCTGTGATGGACAATCTCACCAACCCCCCTGCAGGACACCATCACTGCACTGGGCAGCTCCTTCAGCGACAGACTGAAAAAATACATCCTAAAATGTCTGAAGGAATGGTATCACAGGTCATTAAACTATACAACAAGCACTGCTCTCAGTAGACCACATGTAACAGATTACTCATCCCACGTGCAATATGCTGTCATTTCAATCTCATGTTCGATCCTGTTAATACTGTAAATATCAATACATACTGTATATATTCTTGTTAATATTATCTAGTCAGTATTTTTTAAATACTGTAGATTCACAGATGTGAAAATGCATGTTTATAATATTAGTATAACAGAGTATTAGAGCCAAACTAAATAACAATTTCAAGAATAAAGTCATAATATTAGGAGAAAAAAAGTAATATTACGATAATAAAGTCATAATATTAAAAAGTCAGAATATTATGAGGAAAAAGTCGTAACATTATGATAATAGTACAACTTTATTCTGTATTTATTCTTTATTGAAGTCCTGCTGCAGACTTCACTGCAGATATTTATTTATAATGACAGTTGTAACAAACAGTACCGTTTACCAACCGTAGGGGGATCCTGACACAGCAAGGCCTACTTTGTGTTACTATCCCAGATTCCCAGTCACAACCCTGAAAACAAATTGACAGTGACTTTTCAGGATTAAACCGACAACCTGCAACGACAAACGGATTAAAATATTTCTATGGTCAACAATGGTGAAGAAAATATTTGTGTAGAAATTACTGGGTCAGTGCGGGAATAACATTAGGTTTAGTAACAAGTGGCAACACAACACTTTAGTACTAAAGTTATGAAGTAAATATTCTGCAAAATATTAGTAATATTTTGTGGGAACATTTCATATTTTATGAGCTAAGTTATGTACATAATTGTTTAACCTGCAATAGTTCATTCTGAAATATACAGAATTGAAGGTGAGGTATATATAGTATTGTAAAATGGAAAATAGTGTAGAAAAACAACATTCTGACACCAGTAATTCACAGAAAGAGATATAACGCTTTAATAAAGGGTGTCTGAGTTTAGTCTTATTGTCAAGGCCAGTTATAAGAATAGCTTCACACAAGGGAAACAACAGTCTTCCTGCCTGTGGACACCACATCCACCTGTGAGATGGTTGGAGGTTGCTGCGCTGGCATTAGACAGGTGATTAGTAACATGTTGCTGTCAACTGATTCAAAATATCTTCCCATTACCACATTCCTCAGCGCTGTCATTGGTGCTGACCCTTGAATGTGAGGCAGTGTGGACAGCAGTGGCCGAGCCAGAATGAAAGTCTGTTCCCGGATTTGACTGCTTTAACATTTTGAGGACTTATGAATTGCTCCTTCTCTGTACCACTGGCACTGAAAATAATCCAGTTCATTTTGACAACCAAGGCTAAGGATGGACAGTTTAATTTTTTTTCCCCCATAAAATAATTTTCCTTTTCATAGAGTGTGTCCTTTGAAAAACCCCTGTCTTATTACCATTGCTGAGCTTCTCTAAATGTGAGACCAATTTAGGAGTGACTCAGACTGTGTTATGGGCATCTGCCAGGTATGAGTGTTAATGTGGAAACAGGGGGCGTTCCTGCACTCATCCTTAATGCTCAGTTGATCCTGCAGGCACACAGAGGATCCTGATTATCCGGATCCCGGTAAACCAATCATTGTTTTCACTCGGATCGACGTCAGATATGTGACACAACTTTATATTATCGTATCAGACAGAGGAAAAAATTACAGCTTTGACTTATTTGCACAAAAACCTTGAATCAATCAGCGACACCATAAAATACATGTTCACGTCAAACAGAATAAAAGTCTCACTGCTCAACTGCTTTTTGTGCAGGTGCAAATGAAGACGCTGCCACACTGCTTGTGTAAAAGTGATTGAAAATGCTGGCGATGAGTGCTGGCTGTCTGCCCATTTATATTAAATCACTGAATAATACATTTAAAACATGTTTCAATCACATTTGTTGTCCAACAATTACTTATTCTAATGGCAAACAACCCACTGTAGGAAATGTCTGCCAGCATATGACTGAATTTGTACAACATTTATATACACGTATGTTTGTGATTTTATCCTAATTCACTTTGGCAAACTGGAAGAAGTGACTTTCAGTAAATCGATTAAAGCTAGGCTCTCTGTGACGATGGTGTTCTGTTATTCCACAATTGTGCATTTGTGCCAAAGTTAAATCTAATGTACCGGAAAGCAAAATCCAGAATCACTCTCACACCACTTTATTAGGTACACAGGACGTCTACTAAAGAGGCAGGAATGCCATGTGGTCTGGCCTCCAGCTGCTGTAGCCCATCTGCTATGTGTATTTGATTTATTCTGCTCTGACCTCGAGCATCAACAAGGCATTCTTGCCCAGAGAGCCGCTGCACACTGGTGATTTTCTCCTCTTTTATTTTAAACCCTATGAAAAATCCCTGTAGATCAGCAGAAACACTCAGACCAGCCCTTCTGGCATTAACAACCACGCCACTTTCAAAGTCACTTAAATCACATTTCTCCGTAATTCTGTAGCTCAGTTTGAAATTGAGCTGTTCGTCATGTCCATGACTTCACGTCTACATGCATTGAGTTGCTGCCATGTGATTGGCTGATTAGATATTTAAACCTGTGTAGCTTAAGAGTGAGTCAGTGAGTGTCTGTCATGCTCACCATATGTGGCCTTTAAATTACTGGGCTTGCCACTTGGCTTGTACAATTACATTATTAAAGTTGCCTAAACCTTAAAAACTATGATTGTCCTTCAGGTGAAGGTGCACCTTGTGATTTACTGAAGAAGAAGACAGTGTGGGATCATGTGTAATTGCTGGTGTGTGATAGTTAGGCGCAGAGAAGAATCAAAACTGGGGGCCTCTAATGAGCCCTTATTGTGTGTGTGTGTGCTCGTAAAAGACTACTACGCTACAGATCGGCTCTGGGGTTTTTCCATGTGCATTTGTTTAACCCAGTTTTTTTTTTTTTATCAGCCTGAAGGCCTCAAATTCCTAACAGGAAAATAAAACTGGCATCAATGAGGAGCAGGTCGTCAGAAGGTTGTAAACTCAGTTCAGAAAGAGAAGGAATAATGAGAGTCTGAAATCAAGGTAAGTCCTTTCATCGCCTTGTAATTTAATGAGGTCTCTACACGCACACTTTAAACAAAGTGTTATCTCTAACCTTAACCATAATGCACTAACCAATTTAAATCTTCCACCTCATTAGGACCTGGTTTTGGTCTCCACTAGTCCTGACAAGGTCGGTGTTTATGCCAGAAAAGGTCCTAAAGAGTAATACAATGCATTCCCTGGCCCCTTACCCTAACCTTAACCATCACCACAAAATGCATTAAACCCTAACCTTTACCCTAACTGAAACCCCAAAACCCCTAAGTCCCTAAAACCAGGTCTTAACCCCCCCAAAAGCCCTTTAAAGACGTAAGTGTAAGAACAACTGAGGACCAGCAAAATGTCCTTACTTTGCCAAAATGCACTCCGTATGGTTTATGTTTGGTCCTCACAAAGCTGCAAATACAAGAACCCAAACAAACACACACACACACACACACACACACACACACACACACACACACACACACACACACACACACACACACACACACACACACACACACACACACACACACACACACACACACACACACAATGCTGGTTTCCCATTCTATGTGTAGACAACGTATTCCCTAGCTAAACTAAACCTAATTCTAACCCTCACCATAAAACCATGTCTTAATCCTCAAAAAGCCTCTGGAAAAGGTTAATCCTCCTAAACTACGATCTTAGAAATAAAAGTGCTAAGTAGAACCATATAAGGTTCTTCGGCTTGTCCTCATAGGAGAACCCTTTTCTGCTCCGGGTAGAACCTTTTTATAAAGGTTCCACTTGGAACCCTTTTAAAACCATATATTCTGGAACCATTAGTGTTACCAAGAACCCTTGAAAAACCCTTTCTTTGGGAAAGGGTGCAAGAAACAGTGACATCGAGTGGTGAGAGTGCAGATAGTGACAAACAGAGGACACCTGAGAAGTGATTTGACACTTATACTGTTCATACTTTTAGTTCCAGTTTGCAATAATCCCTCCCAACTATTGCACACTTAAACTTTATCCCAGAGACTCAGATGACCTCAGTGGGAACATAGCCAGCACAGTTTTGATCAAAGGTGACAAAACTCTAAATCTGCGTAGAACTCAAAAACACATTATTTATTTAACGTGTTGCAACCTGTTTGTACACGAGGGAAACTTAACCACCTGTTAAATGCAAACGATAGAGCGATTTAACTGCTTGTGGCTACAGCTCAAATCATGAAAACCTGTTCTCCGTGAGCTTTAAATAATCAAATGAAAAATTATCACGCCAGCTGAATGTCGGCTTTATGACACACGGATGTCCTGAAGGCATTTCTACAGTAACAGCTGCAGTATGAAGTTTCTGCTTATTCATTCTGCCTTTGTTTGATCTTCATAATAGAAACAATTAAACATTATATGTGTGCTGCATCCATCATCTGAAACAAGCTCTACTGTCAGACCTGACTGAGGGAGCAGTGATGTATACACCAGTTTACTGCTGTGATTGTACAGTATGTTGTATTGTCCTCCAGTTTTGTCAGATTATACATATTTATGACCGGGTTAAATCAATATTTTCTCTCTCTCTTTTTATTTTGAATGTCTATGAGGACATGTGCTGCTCCTGGGCAAACTGTGCACACCCTCCTGAGAGCTGTGGCATTTACATGTGATGTTTACAACAAGTCGAAACTCGAGCGCAACAGCAGGTGAAACGGGTCTGGTATAATACTGTGTCACTGTGGACGGACGTGTTTTTATCAGCAGTCTTTCCATCTCACTGCTTTCCCAAGAAAGTGTGTCATGATTTCCTGTAAATATGATGAACTCTTCCTGCATGTGCAAATACTTTGTTACTGTACGTCAGTGCAAAATTCACATATCTGTACTTTACTTTGTTATTTACATGTCTAGCAACTTTTACTTTTACTCCACGACATTTCCCCTAACTATCTTTGTTACTCGTTACTAGAAAATAAAATCAGAAGAAGAAGAGTTGGAATTATGGTCTGTATTTATATAGAGCTTTTCTGGTCTTGTTTAGATGCTTTACACTACCGGTCAAAAGTTTGGGGTCACGGAAAGGCACTTTTTCCTCAATGAATATAACATTAAATGAGTCAGAAATACACTCTATACATTGTTAATGTAGTAAACGACTATTCTAACTGCAAACGTCTGGTTTTTAATGGAATATGTACATAGGGTACATAGGGAATATGTACATACGTTAGAAGGCTATTGGATGATTAGAAAACCCTTGGAAACCCTTGTGCAATGATGTAAGCACAGCTGAAAACCGTTTTGCTGGTTCTTTGATGAAAGCAGAGTTATTATTTTGAATAAAAATCATTATTTCTAATCTTGTCAATGTCGTATAGGTGACCCCAAACTTTTGACCAGTAGTGTACACTCATTTTCACCCATTCACACATTTCAATATGGGGTTGGGGTTAAGTGCCTTGCTCCAGGACACATATCGACGAGCCAGAAATCGAACCCACCACCTTCCAGTTGAAAGACAACTCACCCTACCACGGAGCCAACATGGCTCAAGCCTAACTCATCACTTTTTTAAAAATACTTTTACAAAACTAAAGTACATTTTACTTCTTTTTCTTTTTTCTCAATTGTTTACACACAAATTCTGGTACTTGAGACACAATGACCACAACAGGTAACTCATGCACCAACCCCCTGAGCCAACTCTGCTAATCTACAAGCACAATTCCTGCTTTACACTCAAATTGCAGTTGCAAAACACACTTTTTTCAAAACACTACACACAATTCTCTGCATTTGGCACAATTTTCATGAAGAAAATCTCTTGTTTTCACAAGGAACACACTGTCATTCAAAATTCTAAAGTTAATTTCCCTACTATGCAAACTGACTCATCACATGGGAAAACACCTGTGACACAGGTTTACAATTTGCAATCAGTGCGTGAGTATAAAAGGGTTCTGTTTTGTATGTAGACCACTGTATGTGCAACTTTGTGTTGGTTGGGATGGACACTGTGTACATTGTTTTTGTGGGAAATATATAGGAATACTGGGTGACATAGACCGATTGGAGGGGTCACACCCTGGACAGTTCACCAGTCCATAACAGGGCCTATAAAAACAATATTCTAAAATATTTTATGTATGTAGTGTCTGTAGTAAGTGTAACACTAAACACTAAAAAAAGGCCTAAGTCATTATGATCGATGAAGAAGAAGTGTTTTCCATTCATCATAGTGTTTTACATTGATCACATCAGTGTTCAACTGGTTCTTATAAATTGATATGATGGTTTGTGTGTGTCATTTGAAAACAAAATACCATTTTGAGAAGAAATAACATTGTTTTGAATGTTAAGTTTCATTTTGCAGGAGAATTGAGGGGTTTTGCCCATTGTGTGTGTGTGTTTTTGGATTTTGTGTGTAGAGTTCTGAGAGCATGAACGCATGCTTTCAGAAAATGTGTGTAAACAATCGAGAAAAACTGTAATAAAAGTCTTGTTTTATTCTGGATTCCACAGTGTAATTGCTATAATAATACATTTTCAGATCAGCCTGGCAGATAAAGTCAGGAAGAGCTGTGACTTTGGAGCAGCTGGGAAGAGCTGGGCGTTTTCAGGTTGCAACACCTCCCTTCTCTCTTCTCTTCTCTTGTGTTCTCTTGTGTTCCCTTTAAATCCAGAGACAGAGCCTCAGAGGTGATATAGTGTCCGAGAGAGGGAACAGAGACGCAGCGATGGAGACTTTCTCTGTGTTTGTGTGCGTTGTTTTGGTCTGTGTTGTCAGTGCTGGGATTCCTCACGATGGAATACACTGGACATACACAGGTAGGGACATTTGAAGACAGAATGTCACATGGACTCTCTTAAGTTGTCAGTTTAACCTTAAGACTTAAAAGGTGACTAAAATCAGATTTATTGTTTAGGTATATTCACTGCGCAATTGTTTTTGGGCAGCAGCAATTTTTTTGTTCCAAATTGTTCATAGATTATTTTTAGACTATTATGATTATTTATAGTGTATGAATTGTAACCGGGACGCAGTGTGTCCAGAGAGCGCGCAACGCTTTTGCCAAATACCTAATATAAGCTGCAGCCAGACTCTGGTTACATGATGAGCGTGTGAAGACTTTGTATAAACAAAGTATTTGTATACATTATTTAACATTAGTCCAGGCCGGGTCACCCCATATGTGTATAACAGGTCATTTTTACGAGGTGAGGGATTTTTTAACAATGTGAAAAAAAAAGTTGTTTTTTTCCTCTTTTTTTTTTTTTTATTATTATTTCTTGGCACAGAGGGAGCTTTGGATCAGATGCACTGGCCAACCAGGTATCGTGCGTGTGGCGGAAATAAACAGTCCCCGATTGATATCCAGCGGCGCAACGTGAGACACAACCCAGACATGTTACAGCTGGAGCTGAACGGCTATGATTCTCAGAGCGGAACTTTCCTCATGAGCAACAACGGCCACTCGGGTAAGATCAACCCAGCAGTGATGCAAGTGCGCAAGTAAAGGAGCCAAACCACTGAAACGACACACTGTGTGCATACCCAGTGCACTGTTTTCACCACGGTTCTCAAACTGTGGCGTGTGTGCCACCAGTGGTGCGTGAGATTCCTCCTGGTGGTAAATCAGAAACGCACTTCTAGGGTATATACCAGGGATATATATGCGATCTGATTATTGTCACATTATCCCTCTTTTCATCTAAATCTTAATCTGATTTCACTACACCAGTGTGTGAAGTATATGTGAGGAAGAGAGAGATCTGGACGATCTGGAGGACGAGAGAGCAAATTATCGTAGTATAGAAAAATAAAATAAAACAGTTGAACTAAAATAGAGAACAAAATAAAACAAGTGATAGAGTAACATTAAAGAGCTTTAATAAAGCTCTTTGATAATCATGTGATATAATAATACGTTTTTCTCATAAATAAATGTTCACATTTGGTGCTGATTTCAGTTCCACAAAATAATACTAACACTGTGCGTAACAGTACAATAACAACATGGTAACATGATGGCAATAATCTGTAATGTCTTATTTTTAAAGTTATAACATGCTATTGTAAGTCATATTAAGGTATTAGCTTGGTCTGAATACCTTCAATGTCTCACACAGATTTTCTCTTGAGTGAGATATTACTTTAGAAATTTCATAGAAATACGATGGACTTTCCATAATATTCCTTCCCCTTTATCAGCATGTTGTTGCTGTACTGTAAAGAGCACATTCATGCTTTTGTCCATCACAAATCAGTCAAATTCTGCCATTTGTTGTACAGAACCATCAGTTATACTGTAGCTGTTTACCCTCTTGTCCTATATATAAAACATATTTATGTTTCCTTTAGTCCAAATTGACCTGCCTCCCACCATGAAGATCACCAAAGGCCTGCCGGGGGAATACACAGCAGTCCAGATGCACCTGCACTGGGGCGGCTGGGACAAGGAGGCAAGCGGAGCGGAGCACACCATCGACGGCATCCGCTACATGGCAGAGGTTGGCTTTTATAGGGAGCATGAAATTTAAAGTCACAACAGTCGTGCGATGCGGAACAACGTGGTGATCGCGAGGGAACACGAGCTGCAACGCTGCCTCAGTTCACTCTTATACGTGCAGCTCAATGAATCGCGATCATGAAAGTATTAATTGCCTGTGAACAATCGACCTGTTGCGCGTGTTTGAATGTAATCACGCAGCTGTGCGTGGATGCAGTGGTGTTTGTTTCCCCCCACTCTGCTTTACTTTGCTGACCTCTTTGGTTTTCCCTTAATTGGAATTTGTTCACATTTGTACTATTGTTAGAACTTCCCGAGTAAGGAGTTTTGTATTTGAAAGGCAAACTGAGCCACGTTTGGTATCTAACCTGTCCCCCCCCCCCCATTGCCTTCCAGCTCCACGTGGTCCATTACAATTCTGACAAGTACAAGAGCTTCACTGAAGCCAGAGATAAACCAGACGGGCTGGCAGTGCTCGCCTTTTTCTATGATGTACGTAAGCCACTCACACTTTTGTTCCCCTTGTCATTTCTTTGTCTGAACGCCAATTTGTTTAGCACCCAAACAACACTGTTCTAGCTATACGACCTCCACTTCCTCTATGGGAACTTTAGAAAATGAAAAAAAAGAAGTGTCGTCCACTTGCTAAATGACCCAATGGCCTTTGAAGTGTGTGATACTTTGTTTTGGTCGTCCTGCTGTGATTAAGGCTCTATTGAGGCTTCTGCAGCATAT
Organism: Microchirus variegatus; assembly: GCF_963457635.1. Classification (NCBI taxonomy): domain Eukaryota; kingdom Metazoa; phylum Chordata; class Actinopteri; order Pleuronectiformes; family Soleidae; genus Microchirus; species Microchirus variegatus. Next base: position 20,375,228 of record NC_139810.1, read on the forward strand.
TGAATGACTGCCTGTATCCAGAGGAATGTTCTAGATCAGAGGAAGTCAGCGGCCCCCTGCTGTGACAGGTCACCAGTGCAGCAACACCATTACTCACATCCACTGTGACTGCACAATCACGGTTTTTGTGACCACTTTGGGGTGGATGTTGGTTGTATCTGTCGCCTCCCACCGTGAACGATAAGGCTGTTATCACTTAAATTGCTGATGGCTGAGTTCATACTGAATTCTGTCTCATGACAGAGTAAGAAATGCAGTCATCGTAGAAAAAAAGATAACAAACTGCACATTCACCGCAGTTTGACTCAACAAGACATTATTAGCAGTTTTTCCACTTTTGATATTTGGCTCCAAATATCAATACATATTGAAACAATTGACAGCAACTCTTCCAGATTTAGGCTGAATGGGGATTTTTCCAGCAGTTGGCACACTGTTGCCTTAGTGTCCTTGATAATCCTTTAAAGCTGAAAGCTGAGTTCAGGGATAAATAGAGTTTTTTTTTCCACATGATTTTACATTTTAAGTTTGACACAGCTGTGTTCTACTTCCAGGACGGGCACTTTGAGAACACTTACTACAGTGATTTTATCTCCAACCTGGATAAAGTCAAGTATGCAGGTGAGTTAATAATATCCAGGTGTATTCACCAAAGGTCTACGTCCTCAACGTTTTGACATAATGTTCCATCATGATATCGCAGTAAAGATATTCATGATGCTATTTCTCGGAATTTCAAAGTAAAAGTGCTTGTGTTGCTATGGAACGACTTATACTTCATGAATAATAACAGATCAATATATAATATATATATATATATATATATATATAATAATATATATAATATATAAAAAAAAACCAGAGAAACAAATCTAAAATTAAGTAAATAATAAAGTGGACAACTATAATTAATAGACCAAACAAGCTTATGTACTTTTAATACATTTATTAATGCAATAATTACAACCCTATTGTTATCATTATAAAAATATTGGTAGCAAATATATTAAATATTATATTCTGTGTATATAAGTAAGATATTAAGTGATGGGCCGCCTCCAGTATACATTGATGTTTTTACTTTAGCAGTTATTTCCACACTGTATTTGTTGTAATACACTGGTGGTACATTTTAGTCTCTGTGAAACTGAAATAATCTGTATGTCCACATACACAAGAGAATTATACATTGAAACTGATAACCAAAATGGGGAGCCTTTAACTGACAGAGTGCTGTGACCCTGACAGGTCAGTCCATGAACATATCCAGCATTAATGTGCGCTCCATGTTGCCTGAGAACATGAACCACTTCTTCAGATACCAGGGCTCCCTCACCACGCCACCGTGCTACGAGAGCATCCTGTGGACGGTGTTCGACACACCCATCACTCTGTCACAAAACCAGGTACAGTGTGCGTGAGTGGCTGTTTCTAATGTTGTTTTAAAGATACGACAAAGCACAAACCTGACCTGAGATCACCTCAAACCACAACGGTGTCAAATAGTGAATTCCAGAAGCGCATTGAAGTCAATTTCCATGTCCAATCTACAGTGCAAGTGCAAGAAAATGAGGGCAATGGGCAATTAATCTCTTTAAGCTCTTTAAATATGTCTTTAACTCTTTAAAAATCAAATCAATGTGGAATACAGTAGTAAAGTACTTTCGCACCAGTCACTTAACATTATTGTTCCTGAATCACTTGGTACTTTCTGGTCTGGTTTGCTGTCTTTCATGTTTTGTCCTTGACTTGACTCAATGTAATCTATAATCTGGCATTTTTTTGACGTTCAATACTGTGCAATGCCCCATCTGTAATAAATAAATAAGATGTGATATATTCGCAGATGTGTGTACAGCTCCTTTAACATTCCATTCATGTTTGGAACCATATTGTGTCCATTTGTCTTATTCGGAGCGTTGTGTCTTCTCTGCTGTGTTGTGTCCAGATCAGGAAACTGGAGAGTACACTGATGGACATCGACAACAAGACCCTGTGGAATGACTACCGCATGGCTCAGCCTCTCAATGGCCGCGTGGTGCAGTCGTCTTTCCTTCCTCGCCTTGGGAAAGGAAGTATGTGGCAACAAGGAAAATATCATTTATGCATCTCTTCATGAACGTTGGACGCCACCAAGGACTAATACGTGTCGTTTCCATTCACCTTGTGTCTCGCAGCGTTTTGTCGACAAGAGGAAATTGAATCCAGGCTCTTAAGGATCGAGGGTCTGATAACGTCGCTCGGAAAGATCATGCATTCAGGTAAGTGAGATGATTGTTCCGTGAAAACTGCTAAAGTCGGCTAAATGTGATACGAGAGGTTTCATATTTACATTCCAGTGTTTCTTACATATTCCCTTTAGGTGGACAACGCAATGTAAAGTCTTACAAATATGGTAAGAACTTATTATTTGAGAATAAATGCTGTTTATAAAGTTGTTTCTCACTCGCCAGTCTGATTCTGTTTTTTTTCTGTCTCCCTCAGAACCTAGTGTTCTGTTTCCTCTGGTGCTGAACTTCCAGGAGAAGAATGTTGGTAGCTATGCTTTGGCTCGCCTCAGCCACCCCATGGACCTGGACTCCTTCACTGTGTGCATGCATGTTCTGGCTCAGGTGAAGGGCACCCACACCGTCATGTCCTACGCCGGTAACAACAACAACAACGAGCTGATGATCACCATCAGGGAAGACAGAAATGTAAGAGAGGTGGGCGTCTGGATTGGCAACGAGTTTGTCAACCTGCCGCACAACTTCAGGTCCCAAGACTGGGCCAACTACTGCATCACGTGGTCATCCCAGTCCGGTGGCGCAGAGCTGTGGATCAACGGCATGGTGGGCGAGCAGCGCTACCTGAGACGTGGTTACACCGTCAGCCCCGGAGGCGTCTTCATCCTGGGCAAAGACCACGACGGCTTACTGGGCATCTCCAACTCGGACGCCTTTGTGGGTAAGATGACCAATGTCAACGTGTGGGACTACGTACTGACCACGGCAGACATCCGGGACCAGAGGTCATGTGAGACGAACAGCACGATGGTGGGAAATGTGTTCAGCTGGGGAACCACTGAACTTAGTCTGTATGGGGGGGTGCAGCTGGACAGTCAGTACAGATGTAACTGAGCACGCTCTGCTGTTTCTGTTAATATGAGCTTTAAAAGGCTGCAATAAAACCCTTCCAAATATCAGCTGCTGATATGGTGTGGTGATGTTTCATTGCTTTGGGCACCTGTAAATCAACATTTAATCCAGATTATATTCAAACTTTAAACCTTGTATTGGATTCACACGTTTGCAGCGTCAATAAAGGCTTACAATAAAGTGACACTTTGTTTTAATGACTCAAGCACCCTAACAATTAATCTGCTACACACACACATACACACAGACACACACAATCAGGGACTGTGTAAAGATTTCTTGTTAAATATAAAAAACACAGGCTAAAGTAAAACATTTCCAGTCTGTTCCAGTCACCCCACTGTGAAGACTTCCTCCCTCCTCAATGGACTCGTTTTTCTTCAGAGGGCCGTGACCTTGTCTCCATCCCCACGGCTTTCTGTTCTCTCTTTCAGTGGCAGATCCCTGTCACCTGTTTTAATCTCCACTTTGTTCCTCTTGGCAAACATCTGGCAGATCTCCAAGAAGGTCTTGTTCTTGGTCTCCGGGACCACCAGCCAGATGTAGATGAGCGTGACCAGACAGATGACGGAGAAAATGATAAAGCTGTACGGGCCCAGGCCTCTCTGCAGGGAGAATTAGAGGAAGTGTGTGTGTGTGTGTGTCAGCCGGCGGTTTATTAAGCACAGCAAGTGGAGTTTGTTACATAGCCATGGTCTTTCATGTTGCTTTTATCAGCAAGAGCAGCCTAAACAACAGACACATCAATTCAACAGCCTGAGTTACTGGCTACTTGTGTTAAAAATCCCTCTGTTTTCATTTCCCACACTCAGACACAGAGTCATGCAGGCACATCCCAGACTTGTTTTATTATTCACTTTGAAGTCCAAGAACCCGGTGGAAGTAAATATGCAAGCACGATGTTTATGCCTATGTCATCCATCAGACCAGTGGAAAAGAAACCGTGACGAATGCAGGCACATTTTTCAGTAAAGTGAAACCAGAAAACTGAAGTAAAAAGGTCAACGCTTGTATAAGAAATGATGTGTGAAAATGAGGTAATACTGCAGTAAGTTAAAAATGAATCAGAAATACATTCTATATATTGTTAATGTGGTAAATGTGACTATTCTAGCTGCAAACGTCTGGTTTTTAATGGAATATGTACATAGGTGTATAGAGGCCCATTTCCAGTGTTCTAATGGTATATTGTGTTTGCTAATCACTTTAGAAGGCTATTGAAAACCCTTGTGCAATGATGTTAGCACAGCTGAAAACAGTTTTGCTGGTTCTTTGACAAAAGCAGTTTGAAGGGCAAAATTATTTGGAATAAAAATCACTATTTCTTATCTTGTCAATGTCTTGACTATATTTTCTTTTCATTTTGCAACTCTTTTGATGAATAAAATTGTGCCTTTTAATGGAAAACACAAAAAATTGTATAGGTGACCCCAAACTTTTGCTAGTATATTTGGTGTATTGACTGGCTGGTTAATACAGTTTGTCAAAGGTGGGGGACTAGAAAATATATATAATATTTACATTTCAAATATGGATAGGTTATGTTACAACTTGTTTTTGAAACACAGAAAACACTTGGTGTCTGCCTTCGCGGCCTTGGGGATATAAGTGAAATGGACATTCTTAATTGACCGTATTTGTGAGTGTGTGAATGGTTGTTTTTTTTAGCATATTTAAATGTGGAATATCTGGGAAATCATCTTTATCCTCTATATTCATATGACTCAACTTGACTTGCTTGCTTGTGACTCATATTTGTGACTTACTCCCATTATCTCTGCTTTCTTAGATGACGTGTAAACTGACCTCAAGGAAAGGGAAGACGAGGCCGACAGTGAAGTTGGAGAGCCAGTGCACGGATCCTGCCACCATGAAGGCGGCAGGTCTGGCCGACTGCCTGAACATCTCCGTGGTCACCACATAAGGGATGGGACCTGCAGAGCACAACACATGGTCAGCGACAACTAAACAAAGCCCTCCAGACACGTGGCCTTCATCAGGGTGTGTGGACACTCATGTCTCAAACACATCCAAACAACACTTCAGCTAATGGAGGACACGGTTGTAATCAGTGTGTGTGTGTGTAAATAAGCACCGGTGAGTCAGACTCACTGGGTCCTATGGCATGTCCGATGACGTAAATGATTACACACGTGATGCTGATGTACGGCATCCAGGTCACGGTCTCCTGCAAACACAAACCAGCAGATGCAGCTGTTATTATTTATCCAGATGTACTGATGATTAAAAAAAAGGAAAAGCTCCCATGTGCAACTAATTTATTAAGAAAATAAATAAAATAAATAAATAAAATAAGCCTTTATGCAATGCTTTTCCTGCTCTGGCACCTGTACCTTTGTTTTACTCTGGTCAACAAGTGAAGTTTGATTACATTTGACCTGTTCTTCCTGAGAGTCCCCACCCTGTGTTACCAAAGTGTTACACACACGAATATGAGGAAATAAAACCAACCACAAAAAACCCAATATTAAGGGTGTTTCCATTACTCCCACGTCACACCCTTAATATTAGGACATGCGTAAACAAACAAACAAACAAACATAACTACCAGGAGACGCTAGTTCTGTGACCTCAAAATACCTGATCATGTTTACGTCTGCTCCGAAGCCAGAACCAATAAACACAGGAGACAAATGCGATGATTGTCAGCCACAAATGGATCTTGGGATCGATGGAATGCAGCTTTTTGTCTCTATATTAAATAATACAGCATTTATGGCTGTTTCTCATTGTTATTTACTTTTAGTTCCTTTAAATGACCACCATATTGTCAAATGTAAATAATGTAAAGCGAGTGAACAGTTAGGTCAAAGCTGAATAATAACATAAGTGTTCATGCTTTGACTTATATAATCCTAACTTATTCACTGTTGTCAAACACATGAGAACTCTCATATGGCACAACAAATATCCAAACCTCAGGGTTGAGAAACTCATGACACACACCATTATTCGTTGTCCTGTGACCCACTAGAGGACAGCAGAGTAACAGTAATGCCTCAGTGATGATGGTCTACCTGGATGCTGAGAGCCACAGTGAGCAGCACACACGCTACACAGCAGATGCCGAAACCGCAGAGCAGGAGGATCCGTCTGCCTGAGGCCTCCACGATGAAGACCTGGTCAAAAAACGTTTTATTTTCACAACTATCATCATCATCATCTTCTTCTGATATGATCAAACAACAGACTTCGGTCGTCACCTCCTCCCCCTCATATGTTTCTCTGCTTTAGAAAAGTTTAAATGAGCAGCAGGGCACCTACAGCAGCTATGGTCATGAAGACGTTTACGGCTCCTGTTCCCACTGTGACGTACTGAATGTCGTTCTGCTTGACTCCTGCCGTGGAATAAATGCTGTCTGCATAATAGTAGATCTGAGGAGGGAGACACAAGAAGGGATCAGACAACAGTTGTGGAGCACATGATCAGCAGTGCTGTAATATTTTGATCTGCTGGTGTAAAACAGAACATGTTGGTTAAAGCAGAGGTTCCCAACCTGCAGCTCAGTGTCCACTTGGGGGAGTTAAAGCTCCATTTTTAAGGGTGTAATAATTAAGATAAATTATGCAGAGGTTTTTCTCTTTGTAAGGAAAAAACAAAATTTAAGAGCTACATTAAACGTTTATTTGATAAAAAAAATATGACTATATTAAGTTTAAAAAGAGTTAAACCCTTAATTTCTAAAAAATAATGGCTCAGAGCTGCCATTAAAAGCCAAGAGTGTGTGCATGAAAGTGAAAAAGTACATACACACAAACTCCCTGTTGAGATGCGTCTTATCTCTGACCTGGGCCTCTTCAAATCAAGGCTAAAAACCTATTTATTTAGGATGGCTTTTAATACCGAGTAGTATGGTGACACTTTTTATCTTTTGTCTTCTTATCTTTTATCTGATTCTATCTTATTTTATTTTGCACTATTTTATTGTTTTTATTGTTTTTAATTACTTTTATGTGTTTCCTCTTTATTTATTTATTTCGTGTAAAGCACTTTGGATCACCGAAAGGATTGTTGTAAAGGGCTGTATAAATAAAGTACATTTACAAAGTACATACAGAGAGAGTGAGTTCCAGAAATGTAAAGGAAAAAAAATCTGTTCTGAATTGTATTTTTTTTTATCAGTATACATAAAATATATATATATATATATATATATATATATATATATATATATATATATATATATATATATATATATATATACGTTTATTTGATCATAAAAACATGGGCACCTGAAGAAAAAAAGGTTTGGGAAACCACTGGTTTAAAGGACACACTCATCTGTGATAAGGACTGGCAGGTCTCACCGCATTGACCCCGGACAGCTGCTGGCCCATGTTCATGACGACGATGGAGACCAGCTGCCAGCGAAGAGAGCGCTGGGACAGCAGCGAGAGCACGGACAGATGTCCTTCAGCTCTCTCCGACTGGTCCTCCAGATGCATCTCGGACAGCTCTGCGTCCACGTCGTCCCAGCCGCGCAGACGCTGCAGTGCTAAGCCCGACAGAACATCCAAAACATCTTTTATTGTCTTTTAAAGTGCTAATTTATGTATTAATTCATAAAATAACTATGATGTCTCTTCAAAGACGAAGAAAAAGTATTAAATTGAAGTAGTAACTCTACTGAAGATGATTTTATAAGCATAGATGGATAACTGGCTAGCTAGCAGATAGATAGATAGATAGATAGATAGATAGATAGATAGATAGATAGATAGATAGATAGATAGATAGATAGATAGATAGATAGATATAATTATTAAAATACAATAATATGTATAAATACAGTCATTTTTCATTGAAAAATCAACCTAAGACGCTAGCTAGATAGCCTGGGTTGCCAGATATGGGTCGGTACTGCCTGAAGTTACTTCCATCTCAAGTATTTTTAACTGGGATAGCAGCCAGCTTTGTAAATACTAATAATAATACAGGTTTGCTTATTTTATACTTCATAAGACGGAGCAGATTTAGCATTTTCTCACCTTTCCGTGCGGTCTTCTCATCTCTCTTCTGGATGAGCATGTACCTGGGGCTCTCAGGGAAGAAGGGTAGCAGCACGAGTTCTATCACTGCAGGAATCCCGGTCAGGCCCAGCATGAGGGGCCAACCTGGACACACATAAAACAGAGACACTTATTTAAGCAGTGCACCAAACCAAAAAAAGCTTGACTGTATCTTGGTGTACTTCTGCAACCTATAACCTATTACGTAAAATGTGGAAAAATGTGGAATCACTTCTGTTGACTTGTTTGTGTGCGTGTTTTATCTTGTGTCTTTGTTTGTTATCTCTGTGTCTGCAGACACAGAGATAATGCAGGAAACTAGCTCTGGGCTATAATCTGACATATTTACACATAATTGCTGTACATGTCGGTTCATATGCGCTGTCAACTATTTCTAAACCAATTTAGTGTGTACAAACAAATGACAAATGACAACCATAAATACAGGACATGACAAACATGACATGATTTGTGTCTGTTTGGGTGGATTTCAGGTTTTTAATTTAACATTTAAAGGTGCATTATGTAATAAATCTAAAGCAACTGGCCATAAAATCCTCCTCGTTTTTCTGTTTTTCTGACATTTTTTTTCTATAAACTCTTTTTCTCTTTTTATGTAATTAGTTACACACAGGCCATTAAATCGAGCTCTCAATAAAGGAATTAATGTTCCTTTTAAGTGCTCTCTAATCTCAGGGGGAAAAAAAATCAGTAAATCAGAAAAAAAATAGAAATAAATATAAACACAAATAAAAACTAATTTTCTGTGGTAACTCACTGGCGTGCAAGGACATCACGTCATAAAGAATTATTATTTTGAGAAGAGTGAGAAGATCCAACAACGGTTAGAGGTGGATTTATTCTCCTGCTTGTAGTGTTGTAGTAAAGATAATAAAATATGACAGTCAGTACCTGTGCTGTTGCCCAGTATGTTTCTGATGCCCAGCACTTGTGCGCTGAGAATGCCAATAGTGATGAAGAGCTGTGGTACGATGCCAAGCGCTCCCCTCAGGTTCTTGGGAGAGAGTTCGCCCAGGTACATGGGCACCACGTTAGACGACAGACCTGCACAAAGGAAGTGACGGAGGAATGAAATCAAACACGTTTTCCTGATCCATGCGGAGTTAAACAGACAGAATCTGACCTGCACAGATGCCCACGATGAACCTCGCCACAATGATGATCTCATAAGTCTTGGCGATCTCACTGACTCCCATCATCACAGCAGGCACGATGGAGAAGATGTTGTTGAAGAGGAGCGTGCCCTTCCTGTGACAGGTTCAGCACAAAAAGTCTGTATGAATTAACGAGAACTCCTTTCTTCTCGTCTATCTCCACTCACCAGCCGACTCTTTGTACCAGGCTGGATCAACTGTAGTTTAAAAAAAAATGTGATTACACCTTGGATGTTGACTTTAATGCATTAACAACCCCAAAACTTGTAGTTACAATATGTTAAAGCTTCACAATGCTTCATAAAGGTCTGCAACTTGCGGCTCTAGAGCCACATGTGGATCTTTAGCCTCTCTGTGGTGGCTCCCTGTAGCTTCAAAAAACTAAATCTTATGTTTATTTAGAGATCAAGGCGTGGAATGAAAGTGTTTTAATGTTTGGGCTGCTAAAAATACACGTCACATGCTACGTCTACGTCAAATGTGACATTTAAAAAACCTGACAAACTTGTGTTTTGAAATATTTCCAACACTGAAATGAAGTCATGTGTTCATGAAGCAGCAGTTTCTCTCGAGCATGAACTACTGAAGTCCAAACATTGTTTTGTATTGTATTTCAAAGTGGTTTCAATCATTTTATGGGTCAAATAGGTTTTGCCGATTCATTTTATTTGGATGGAGAGAGGTCAAAAATGGATACGTTCTTTTTGGTCCATGCTCAACCAACAACCATCCCAAATTCAAGTCCCCTGCCTTCTACATTCTGTTGCTCGGTTTGCATCCAAGGCTGCAAAGGTAGATTTAAAATTGGCGCAGATTCTGCCTCTGTGGTCTTGCCATGCAAGTATTCTCACACAGACGACCATGGTTCAGTGCGAGAGTGGATCATATTTCAAATGGAAGACAGAAGAGAGGAGAGAATTGGGAAAAAAAAACGCCTGTACATAGTTTACATAGTCTCCATTTCTTTTTTTTTAAATAAAACTTTTTATTTTCCTTAATTTTAATTTGTTAATACACTATCTTAACATGCAGTAAATTGTAAATAAACTGCCAGATATTGAAAGTTATTCTGGAAAAATGGGCAACATCTCTTACTCACAGGACATTTTCTGGCCCTTTTAAGGTTAAAATAAGCCAAAAAAAAAGGTTTGTCTTGGCCATGTTTACACCATGTGATTGGTCAATTATTATGTATCTGGGTTAACAAGCAGTTGAATAGGTGTACCTAATAAAATGGCCACTCAGATGATTTCACATCCTGGGACTAAACCATTTATCATATTTTTATTTAATAATTAGAATTCCTGAAGAAATGTGACAATGGAACATAGTGTAGTTTTCTGTATTTACCTCCCGAGCTTATTGACCAGAGGAGCGACCATCAGAGAGCCAAAGAAGCCTCCCAGTGGGTACATGGACACAGACAGTGACCACAGCAGAGTCAGGAAGTTCTCCTCCATTGGCTGACCATAACGCTCCAGGTGTGTGGTGTTATAGAACTGCTGCATGAACTAAAGACAGGAAGGGAAACACACAACATCAACATTACTGATGTTAAAAAAGGGCCTTATAATGATATGTGTGTGATATAAGTGTGCTACAGCATAACTTTTTGCTTCTTTTTCATTACCGGTGCAGGAGAGTTGATGACAGCGACATTATAGCCGTACTGGAAGGACGAACCAAAAGCAGATATAAGCGTTGCCAGCACCAGGACTGTGGTTAATCTCTGTTCAAGGACACGAGAGTGTTTTGTTTGTACACTGCCACAGAACAGACATGCACAATGCTTTGTGTCATTATAAGTGCAGCTTATTAAATATCTGGAAGAGGTCATTAAAAAAAAAAAAACATCAGTGTCTAAATACACAATAAATCTTGTGGGAAATTCTGATATGTCTGAAGTATATGGAAATGTCAGCACAGAAACAAATTAGAAAAAGCTGCCATACAGAATGGAATCAAAAAATCATGAATTTTTATATAAATGCATTCGGTAACACATATTCACCATTAACTAGGTGCTAATTAGCATACTATACCTTTATTAGTAAATACTAAGCACATATTAACACCTTATGTAGTAGGAAAACTCTTAATTTGTGTCATAATAGGTAGAGGTAGAATAAGGTTATGCACCTACTTAATGGTGAATATGTGTTCCTTAATCTAAAGTGTTACCATTGAATAATTTGTTCCGATATCGACGCCATGAGCAGTAAGCAGTAATGTGAGTACTTATGCAATCACACTGAAACAATAAAGTATTTATACATAAACAGACGTGATCACACCTGGACAGTAACTCACCCCTCTCCTCTCCACAGGCTTCACCCACTCCTGGTTCCCGGCCATGGCTGTGTTTGGACTTGTTGTCACTTTCAGTAATAACAGCAGCTCACTCTGTTATGACAGCACCGCTGGACTCTGCCTGTCCCTTTGGACTTGAGATCAGAGAGCGCAGCACTGGTTTACAGCACGGCTTCACTTATTGCTTTAATGTTGCTGACGGTATACTCTCAAGTTCAGGAAGTCTTCTCTGTGATACAGTCCAAATATTAAACACACCCCTGAGCTGATGGTCAAATTATGACTGTCATCAAAGGCTGGAATTAAAATCTTATCAGCAAAATGAGCATCTTTACAGCTACATGGAAGGAAATCATATTTAACACTGATTATAAGCCAGTGTTTCTCCTGAAAAAACACAACTGCAAATCTCTGCTTTATCCTCAGTTAGTCAGGAGTTGCTTTGTTTGGATGGTTTGCCCCTAAAAACTGTGTGTTTGTAGGCAAACACGGCAGAAACAAACACATACACGTACTGTTTAACTGTGAACTGTGAAACGCATCATTAATTCACTCATTATTAGAAAACCCAACCAAAAAATCTCTATATGAATCTATATTCTTCTATGCAAACACAAACATATTTCTATCAGTATTATAGATAAATGATAGAGTAGAAAGAGGGCATGCAAACAGTTGGAGGAGCTGCTGTCGTTGGTGGGATGGAGGAAAAACTAAGACATTTAAGTGAAAAGTGCAGTTTTACTCTGATGATGCACACAGACCAATTAGTGATTGTAGAACTTTCTAGCATTTGTTCAGTGTGTGTGGTGCGAATTCAAAGTGCGATTGTCATCAAAGCAGTCGTCATCAAAGCTTTGATGACCAGAGTGCTTCTTGTATATAGATAATCCTTTATTTGTTTGTCATCATCTGTAAACGATCACCAGAACCCGTATGCTTTACAACCTATTAAGAAGTGTATTAAGTAATTACTGGTTAGAATAAAACCCCTTAAAGACACTCGAGTTGTCCGCCATACTTGTTCTGGTTGCCCTTCCCTGAGGTTAGTTTATTGAGCTGTAAGAAGCAGCCGGTAAAAATCTGGACAGTGATAGTGAATTTGACCTCTGCTCCTCTTACATACAAACCAGGCATAGGAGCAGCACTTATCTGTGCCCCGGGAAGCAACAGGGCAAGACTATTCAGTTCCAAACTCTGTTCGGCCACATTTTCAAACCAAGAAATTAGTACAAATTTGAAAACGTGCATCAAAAAGTGCTTTAAATATACAATAAAGAATAATTATTTTGTACACCTCAAAGTGTGTTAAAAAATGCACAGTATTGGCTGTAAATAAGAAATAAACGTGTTCGTCATCTCATAGTGCAAAAAATCAAAAAGGTGCACAACATTAGCAATTGTTTCCTCTTTGAAATAAGGTAAACATACATCATATACGACCCACAAACATCTCACAGTGCATTTAACAGAATACAAAAGAACTATCAATGCTATCAGTGTTTCTGGTGGAACCACAGGTTGGGCCACTGTGACGTTGGTTATGAGCTGCCTGTGGCCCACGAGCCGCCATTTGAATAGGCTGGAAGTGTTCTTCTACAAGGGTTGAGGTTCTACTTGGAACCATTTGCTTCTGAAATTGGGTTTTTCAAGGGTTCTTGGTAACACTAATGGTTCCAGTAAGAACCATTTGATCCAGGGAACCCTTTAAAACCCCTTTCCTGAATTAAAGGGGTTCTTGGTAACAGGTGGAACCTTTATAAAAGGTTCTACCTGGAACCAAAAAGGGTTCTCCTATGAGGACAAGCCGAAGAAACTTTTATGGTTCTACTTTTATTTCTGAGAGTGTATGGGATTGGGTGCTTGGGTGATTTGAACTGGCAAACCCCCCAATTACAAACCCAATTCCTTTTCCTCTTAGCCACAGCTGCCCATCTTAAACATAGTACTATCTTATTCTTCTGTCGTACTGCTTCAAGTGTTTCTGATGGTTGTCTGTTTTGCATGTGTGAAATGTCACTTATTATCCAAATGTCCTGGTGCAGATTTGAATGAATGCCCGTGTACCTTTTGTTGGTGAAATATTTGAGAAGTAGCTGATGGAGCCAAATGAATAGCCACTGTTGAACAAAGACAAGTCCATTGAATAGATCGGTGAATGGTCAGCTCATGCACAATAGCACAACCCTGGGGTACTCTTTAACTTAATGAATTAAGTGGGAAGAGAGCCAGCAGAGGAGAGAGAGAGCAGAAAACCTTTCCTTAAGTGATTCCACTGGCTCCAGTTACTCCAATATCAGCCCAGCCTCTTGACCAACACAATGGATTCATTCCTGCAGGAATTACAGCCAGTGTCTGTTCTAAGTGAATCCTCAAGTACAAACAAATGAAAAAACAAGCTGCTCACTGGCTTTTTCAGATGTGATCATCAGCATCTTTCACTTCCACTTTCCCAGATGTGGAGTCCGGTGTTCGGTCGCCGTTACTGATGAATGATGAATGAACTCTGCCCTGTGTCCCATAACTTTAGTCATCCGGTGGTAAAATTAGCCCGAAGGAAAACATTTTTATCTCAAACAAAACAGGCAACGTGTGCTTTTGATATATACAGAATAAACAGGGCAAAAACCCCATGTTCTGGTAATGATTTTAGGGAACTAACTGCTCTCATAGGGAACACGGGTCTGTCTGCTGATGTGATGTGAGACAGTGGGTCTCTGGGCAAGAGTTAGAGGAACCCTGCAACACCTGCACTATGATACTTCCAATTTAGACTCTTTATTCTCCCATTTCACCTAGGCAGGGATGTCCACTTAGAATGTTATTATTTGCCATAGCCAAAGAAACCATCTCATCCTGAGATTCATGGCCGGACACCCTAACCCTAACCCTAACCCTAACCCAGCAAGAGAAACTCTGGAACAATCTACATCTTCATTGATTGACTAATGTATACTAACAAAAATATAAACGCACAAACTTGAAATGGGAGAATAAATAGAAAAATAGAATGTCATTACATTTTTCTTGATGCATTTGTTTATGGAATGATTTGTTTTGCTCAAACCCAGTAGTCCAGTGTCACTTGGCCACTTCTATTGACTACAGTCAATCTCTAATCTCAGATTGAGTATTTCAACTCACGAGAGTCGTGGAGCATGGCAGAGTGGTGGTCAATATGCGTGAAGAGTACACAGACACTCTTTATGGTCTGGTAAATAAAAGGGCACACCAAAATGTGGACTTTTGTCACTTGTCAATATGCCACAGATGTCACAAATCATGATGGAGCGTGCCGTTGGCACGCTGAGTGCTGGGTTGAGCTGTGGCAACACAACTGAATGACGCCGTATTCACCAGACATGTCAACTATCGAACACCTTTGGGATGTTCTGGAGAGGCGTGTCCGCCAGCGGGTTCCAGTTCCCCAGAACGGCAGCCAACTTCAAGATGGGACAGAATGGGACAACATCCCCCAGGCCACGATTGACAACCTGGTGATGTCCATGCGTCGCCGGTGTACCGATCTGCGTGAGGCTAATGGTGGACACCCACGTTATTGAAGTTTGTGAACTTGGATCATCGACCCCCATTGTGTTCTTCCTGCCATTACTCCAGGACTTTTGTTTTGAAATTGATCCTAATGCTCGCAAATTAAAGCCACTTTATAGATAAAGTTGTTCTGTTATTTTTGGATAGTTACTCTGTTTTGTCACATAACAATAACTACACGTTTTTCTTTGTGCATTTATATTTTTGTTGAATGTATTTTATTGATGCCAAAAGAGATTTACACAGCTATAAAGTGTGAAATGTAAGGACTAACCAAGAACAAGGAATACAGAATTAGAACGCAACCAAGTAAAGTGACAAAACTTAACAACACTGATGTCTCTCAACCAGACAATGTCCTGTTCATGAATGACGATGGTACTACAATACTGAGTCACGCTAGTTCTGCTTTTGGTGCGAGCACTGAATCATGATCAAAATGAATACTCAAACACTTAGAGAGGACCCACAGCAGTGGTTTGACAAAGATCTGTTCATGCATGTCAACAGTCCCTTCACACAGAAGCTCATGGCTTGGGGGCCAAGGGCAATACAACATCATCCAATTCTGCAGTGACACACACACACACACACATTTGCACCACTACTCTTGTAAAAAGCCTAAACAAAACATCATCCTGAATCTTAACCATAGAACGCCTCACCATAACCTTAATCTAAGCACAATTCAAATGTTAGCCTTGAACCGTTCATCAATAATGAGTTTCTGCCTCATTAGGCACAGGTTTTGGTCTCCATGAAGACGATTAGTCCTGACAAGGTCAGTGTTTATGCCAGAAAAGGCCCCAAAGAGACAACAAATACAAGTACACACACACACACACACACACAGAGGTTTCTGAATAGGTGTTTGTCCTCTGCGAGTCAAACAACAATAGGAGAAAATAAACCGTCACCATGGTGGAAGATCACCTTCCTCACCTTCACCAACAACCACCACAATCATTAATCTTGTTTTCAGTGCGGCTTATCTTCCCAGAGCAGACGTATTAAACTGTTATTATAACTAATATTCATGACAGTTGGGAGTTACTGTGGTTGTAAGGCAGACCACCACGTTCATGAGGATCATGTTGCCTCGAGTCAGGAAAAGCAGACGTATGCGAGCAGAGGTCAAAGGAGAAGTGAGGCTCATGAGAAAGCTTCATGTGTCGAGGAGGAAGGATGACATGTGACGATAGATCACACGTCTGAGCGTGATGACGGCGCCGATGTTGACTTCATGCTGGTGACACATGCAATGCTGATGAGCTTTTGCAACTCCTACGTTAGGTTAGGATGAGTATTTTTGTAAAAACACATTGCAATAACTGACCATCAAGGGAAATAATAGAAATAAGATTCACATGAGAATGTTTCATATTTTAATGTAAAGCTGGTGTATTATTCAAATTAACTAGATTATAAAGAGATGTTTTTTTACATACAAAACTTTTGAGTGATATTATAAATACAAATTCTTTTATATGTATAATATTTAAGTTACATTGCAAAATTAGTACGCACCAAAACATAAACAATGTCTTGCTTAATTGACTGTAAAGGCTTTTCAGGTTTCTCACAAACAGAAATGCAGCTGTAGTTCTCTTGATATTTAAGATTTAAGACAAAAAAAAAAAAAAACATACAAAAACTGGTGAAATCACACCAGCAACATTACAACCACACTCCTTAAATATCTGAGGCTCCATCAGTGCATGTTAGCAATATTGCAGATTTAAACCTGTCGACACAAATGTACAGTACATTTACCACAGAAAGTGAAAATGCCATAGTTTTTCATCCTAAAACGCAGGTGATTTCCCCGACCTGTGACATTAACTGAAAACTCTGTGGAAGAAAAAAAAGCAGCAAACCCCCCTGTTTGTCTGTTTGTTAGAAAAATAACTTGAAAAGTCGGGGACGGATTTGGATAAAATTTTCAGGAAATGTCCACAATGGGACCAGAAACAAGTGATTACATTTTGGGCGTGATCCATAGACACTATTACTGGTCACAACACTCGACGTCTGACCCAGGCGCGCCAGCAGGGTGTATTTTGTAGGCACTGAGCTGCCTTGGCAGAGATCTGCGCTCTCCGAGTGTCTTTTCTAGTTTTAAATATGTCTTTTTGGATGGAAAAGAGAACAATGATGTCAAAAAGAATGTTTTTATTGCACCAAAATAATCGCAATTAGATATGTATGCAAAATCATTCAGCCCTAGTGAACCTAATTGTTTTAATCATTCAAATTTGGCAGGGTGGGTTAGCCAGCCATATTCCTGGGGTGACAAATTGAGAAAAGAAAATGTTTTTCTTCTTTGCATGGTCTTTGAAAAAGCAAATGCAAAACTACAGTACAAAACTACAGTACAAAAAGTATCTGGATGAGCCATTTATATTCAAAATGTTTCATCAAAAGCCGGTGTAGAGTCTTCACATCACTCTCAAAGTGCCACACGTGTGCACACACCTTGCTCTAATGAGGCTCAGTGTGAAGCGGAGGCCGCGCAGCCACTGCTGCGTTCACGTAAAAGCCTCCGCCGCCCCTGTCTCCTCCTCATCATCATCCACAGAATCAGGCGTCATCTTTGATTCCCGTCTTCTCCTCCTCCTCCTCCTCTCTGTGTGGACGCGTCCTGGTTCGGCAGAAGCCTGTGAGAGGCGTCGTTCGAGTGCTGGCCCTCTGCTCGACACCTGGAGCAGCAGTAGCAGAGCGCTGTGCACAGGCGTGTGCGCATGGGCTTAGTGAACAACACAAACATGATGCAGTTGGCTGCTCCCTGTGAGGTGTTGCCAATACCCTGTGGGAGCAAACAACAGAATAACGTGTCTCTCAAAGGGTTGAAAGTGAAAAAAAAACTCTTATATTTATAAATGACATTAATACATTCATAATTTCTTATTTTACTGACTAATAGCTATGAATCATATTATAGCAAAAAGTATAATATTTTACGCCCAAAAATATTCATAAACTCATAAAATATTAAACCATTTAGCAAAGCCAGTGTTTGCCATTGAAAAAAACTGTTGATGTTATAATTATTGTGCAACTTTTAAGATGTTCAAAAATAACCTAGAAACAGGAAATTGTCATGACAGTTTGTCAGTCATGACTGATTCTTACACGCAAACACACCCTCAACATTTTAACATGAACTAAGTATATTATGACTTTTTTTGCCATCATAAACACCATGTGTTCCCCACCAGTACAATTTCACAGGATTATCAATATCAATGATTACGACTAATAACTTATCAAAGTGAGCACCAAAAGGCGGTAAATTACAATATGAAAGTCAAAAATTACTAATCTACAATGATTAATTGGGACATGTAATTTAAGAATCTATTTTGTAGAGCTGCAACAATTAATCACTTTCAATTGATTAGTAAATGAATGAAATCATTGTTTTTATGTGTTTTTAATGTTTGTTTTTATACTAGTTAAAACAAAGTCAATGATTTTCCAGCTTTTAAATATGAATACTGGAGTTTCTTCACTCCATAGAATGAGGAAATCATTAAAAATAAATTATTTTGGTTCGTGGACAAAAGATGTTAAAAACATAATTTCAAGGTTTGGGAAACACTGATCAACAACTAAACGACTAAATAATAGTTAGTTGCAGCTCCTATATTTTGACTTGAATGGTCAAGGCATCCCAATCTAGGGCTAACACTGTACACAATAACATAATCTAAATAAATCAGCATTAACAGGGGAAAGCCACCTGCAGAATACACATTAGCGTGTACACTACCATTCAAAAGTTTGGGGTCACCTCTACAATCTTTTGTGTTTTCCATTAAAAGTCATAATTTTATTCATCCAAAGAGTCGCAAAATGAATAGAAAATATAGTCAAGACATTGACAAGATTAGAAATAATGTTTTTTATTAAAAATAATAATTTTGCCCTTTGCAAAACTGTTTTCAGCTGTGCTCACATAATTGCACAATGGTTTTCAAGGGTTTTCTAATCATCCAATAGCCTTCTAACAGGATTAGCAAACACAATGTACCATTAGAACACTGGAGAGATGGTTGATTGAAATGGGCCTCTATACACCTATGTACATATTCCATTAAAAACCAGACAGTTGCAGCTAGAATAGTCGTTTACCACATTAACATCTGATTCATTTTATTTTATATTAATTGAAAAAAGTGTTAGATCAGCAGATGCTTGACTCACATGTAAGGTGACGAGCGCCGGGCTCTGTCTGGCTGCAGAGTCGGCCAGCAGCAGGATGAAGCGCACCGTGCTCCAGATGCGCAGGACAATGAAGATGATGGGAATGAACGTCAGCTTCCTGTCAGCCATGGAGGAGAAGGAGTGGGACTGAGGCCGGTTGGCCAAAATGGGTCGGTACTCGGACAAGGCGGCATGCTGCCTCAGACAGAGGACACAGCGTGAGACCAGATTACATTACACTCTATTATCTCACAAGGTCAACAATAGTTGTTTTTAAAACTGGATCAACAGATCTGATTATTTGTTTACTGTGCAGGAGAACAAAGCAATCGACAGGCTGAGACCTGGTTTGAGCCTCACCGCGATGTGGATGTGCCTCTTGATCAGGATGTAGAGGACGGGGAGGGTGAGATAAGCCAGGAACTCCCAGATCTTTCCGGTCAGCAGCATCCACAGGACGCGGTCAGGAGCATTGATCCTGACCCAGCACCAGCCCACGGACACCTCAGACGCGTCATAGCCAATCTTGTTCAGACACACGGCTGCGACGGTGATGATGAGAGGAACGCCCCAGCTGGACAAAACACGGTGTACAGGATCATAAAACCCTTTACACATGTAAATGTTTGCAGAGTTCAACAAGACATGTGACTCCGTGTGGTGGATTATCTCGAGCTTAAGGCTTTTGTGTTGCACAGTGCACACAACACTGCAGCATCGGCTAAACAATAACATGATTCGTTTCAGTATCTAAAGAAGCTGTGTTGACCATGTTCCTCCCTGAGGGAGCAGTTTTTTCACCTTCCTCATTGGACACTAAATCATTAAACTTGTAGCCCGTGGGTTACAAGTTTAATGTTATTTCTGCATGTGTTCTTTTCATTTTGCATTTTTATATCAATGCAAATGCCTTTATTTTGAAATTCTGTGAAAATTAGGATTTTGTTTCACTCGATCAGCCCCCTACTAACCAGACTAGATGGTCTAAATTAACCATGTGACCATCCTGTGATAAACTAGCAACCCAGTCCAGGGTGGACCGTGCCTTTCAGCCTATGTCAGCCGGGATTGGCTCTAGCTCCTCCACCACGACCCTCATGTGAACAATAAAGTGAGTGTTACAACATGTATAATTGAAAACACAACATAACTTTACCTTCTCAAGGACTCCCTGGTGTGGTGTCAATCAAACATAACCTCCATAGGACAAAGACCCTCACAGAGAACTCTTTCTACTCTTATAACTTTAAAAACACACACAGATTTGGGCACTGCACTGATTTCCATCACAAAAAGCATTATCTCTAACCTTACCTTAACCATAATCAGTTAATGCCAAACAGTTGCGACAAGGCCCTTGGGACAACCCTGCGGTTGTAGCATTAATCTAACCACAATCGAATACCTAGCACCAAACTTAATCAGAAATGAGGTTCATTAGGACCAGTGTTTATGCCAGAAAAGGTTCTAAAGAGGTAACACAGTGTGTGTTGTGTGGAAGCGTCGATGAATGGCTCTGCTGTGTGATCTTCAGCTCAATAGAACAACTGAGAATTCACAGAAACAAAATTAGAATGACCTCAACAGACACTGTCCCTGTGGTCAAAAATAGATCAATTATACAAGGAAACTTCTCAATCAACACAGACGCATCATTAATGTCACACCGTTTAGACACAGGGAACAAACTGTATACTTTCTACATTGTGCACGGCAGAACAGATACAAGATCACAAGTGCCATCCAACAAAATGTTTATGCAAAACTGACAACTGTACTGTGTAACGTCAGACCATTGTCAAAGGAATTCACACAATGCTGACTGATGAAGGCCATCAGCTCCACTTTCTCACTACTGTCACCCGGGAACATTCCTCTGCTACACACTGTGCTAACAAACAAGCAGGGTGCAAACAGGTTTCAGATTATATTAGATTATATTCAGGAGTTTGAGAGGATTCTTGCCCCAATTTCAGTCAGACTACGGCAATCATTCAGTTTTTCTTAATGTCATGTAAACATTAGTCCGACTAACGTACATGGCCAATAAATTGATTTTCTCCTCAGCATGTAGAGCTGCAACTAACGATTATTTTCGTAATCGATTAATCTGTCGATTATTTTCTCGATTAATCGATGAATCGGTTGGTCGATGAAATGGCAGAAAATGTAAAAAAAAACATTGATCAGTGTTGGTCAAACCTGGAAATGACGATGTTCTTGAATATCTTGTTTTGTCCACAAACCAAAATGATGCAGTTTTAATGAATTCGTTGTTATGTGGAGCAAAGACTAAGAAAATATTCACATTTAAGAAGCTGAAACAATCAGAAATCTTGTTATATATAC
The DNA here is from genome assembly GCF_963457635.1 of Microchirus variegatus. Classification (NCBI taxonomy): domain Eukaryota; kingdom Metazoa; phylum Chordata; class Actinopteri; order Pleuronectiformes; family Soleidae; genus Microchirus; species Microchirus variegatus. The sequence continues at coordinate 20,396,988 of NC_139810.1, forward strand.
ACACATATATATATATATATATATATATATATATATATATATATATATATATATATATATATATATACATTTACACACGTATATATATGTATGTATGTATGTATGTGTCTATGTGTGTATATATATATGTATATATGTGTGTGTGTGTGTGTGTGTGTGTGTGTGTGTGAGTATATATATAAGCCATGCTCTATCTGGTGTTTACAGATATATACATATATATATATATATATATATATGTATATATATACACACACATGTATATGGCTTATATATATATATACACACACACACACATATATATATATATATATATATATACACACAGACACATACATACATACATACAGCATACACATATATGTATGTATATATATATATATATACACACACACGTATACAGTATGTGTGTGTATACACATCCATACACACACACATAATATGTATATACTGCACACACACACACACACACACACACACACACACACACACACACACACACATCTATATATAGATATAGGTACACACAAGTCTTAAGCAAAACCTATATACTTACTATACTATAAGTAGTAAGTAGTACTTTTTAAAGGTAAAAGTATTGCCCATACTCAGGCATCATCAGCAGCAGCATCAGCAGCAGGAACTCACCTGACCAGGTGGAAAACCAGCACCAGACTGTCAGCGACTCTTTGGCTGGACCTGACGATGAAGACGTAGAGGTAAATGGCGATGGCCACGGTCCAGAAGAAGGAGCTGGTGTTCGCGAAAGTGGACACGGCTCCCTGGACGACGCAGTCCACCGAGTCTGTGCGGAAAACTCTCCACACGCCGTACGCGTACGAGACGGCGGACAGCCAGTCCGACACGGAGAGGAAGACGAGCAGTCTCCGCGGAGTGGTGCGTAAGTCCGACCACGCGATGAAGGTGACGATGATGAGAGAGGAGCCCACGAACGACAGCGCGCAGGAACACAGCACGGCCACCTGCTCCGAAAAGTAAACAACCGTCTCATTTCCGTTTGCCATCGTCAGGAGTGAGTGGACGAGCGGCTGCTGTCACCGCATGGACACGGACGCAACTCGTGCTACACTGTTGTGTGTGTGTTAACACACTGGGACACTTGTGAAACGCTCGAGTCCACTCGAGCCATGTGACTCCACGGACTTACTTCGTGTTTTCTTTTTAAAGGCAGCCACACAAATCTTTTCCTCCAGGCTTTAAGCTCTTCCCTCCTCCTCCTCCTCCTCCTCCTCCCCCTGCACGCGCCAACCCGGAACCCAGAGCAGCAGAAGTTGGAGTCAGCTGGTGGAGAAGTGACCGGTAAAGTTCTATTTTCAGCTCTACTCATCTTTACTGTTGCATCACACAGGGTCAGGCTGTGAATCATAAGAGCTGAGCACACAGTGGCTTTTCCACCATACGTTCATCACCCGCCACTTTATTAGGTACACTGTCAACAGCTCATCCCGTGGCTGCAATTTATTACACACTGAAGCTTTATATAATAAGTAGGGCTGCAATTAATGATTTTAATCTGATGATTATTTGAATCGATAGGTCCATAAAATGTTGAAAAATGTGTTTCTCAAACAAGGACATGATGATGTTCTCAGATGTCTTGTTTTGTAAAATGGACCAAAATTATTCTGTTTTAAAGGTGCCATATGTAAGAATGTGGCCAAAAACGGTTACTACATTCATATTCAAAATACAGAGGTCTTTTAGGTTTTGTTTTCTGACGTAACTGGCAACCCGTGGTTGCTCGGCAGCTGAGACGCTAGTCACTGCAATGATTGGTAGATGGCGGTAGGTGGCGCCACATGCCAAAACATGATTTCAAAACATAAACATGATTTGCAGTCTGCAAAATATTTTTTTTAATGCAGATATTTTGTCTGTACTGTTGTTGTTGGTGAGTTCAGTTTGTTATATGAACATTATTCCTGAGTCTCTGTGACATATTAGGAGGATTTTATGGCCAGTTGCTTTAGATTTATTACATAATGCACCTTTAAGGCTCATAGACATGGTCAAGACAAGGGAAGAGAGTTACACACTGAAGCTTTATATAATAAATAGGGCTGCAACTAATGATTTGTATATATATATATATATGTATATATATATATATATATATATATGTATATATATAATCCAATAATCTGATTATTATTTTAATCGATTGGTCCATAAAATGTTGATAAATGTGTTTCTCAAACAAGTACATGACGATGTCTTGTTTTGTCCATGGACCAAAATCAAATTGAATGATTTCTCTGTGGAGCAAAGAAACAGAACATACTCTCATTTAAGAAGCTGGAAATCAGAAAACATGTTTTATTAATGGAAAAAAAAAAACTCTCAAACCAATTGTCAAAAATAGTTTATTTTAATCAACAAATAATTGTTGCAGTCTTAATAATAATAAGTCCATATGTATAAATCCTTACTATTTTTCATATGAATTGACCAGTGTTGTGGAAATTCTCTTCTGATTTTGCTGGTGAAGAATGAAATAGAGACTTCTGCCGGCCAACATGGTTTTATTTTCTTTGCAAAATAAAGGTCAGTCAACACACGAGTAGTCGAAAGATGAAAAATACCCAGAGCATGGCGAGAGCTAAACTTTTCCCCTCTCACATCCCTTTGTCTGTTGTAGGGGTCTGCCCCTCCAGGCCGTGCTTTCACACATCCTAATTTGAATACAAAAAAGAATCTTCTAGGCCCTTGAACATTAATGTACAAGGGCCTTACTTTACAGAGGTCGCCATCTTGTGATGCATGTTTCTACAGCAAGCCAGAATGGACAAATTAGAGTGTGTGCATTTTCCATTTTGCAGATGAAGCTTAGCACACAAATGAAGATGAACGACATACTTTCTCCTCTGATTGCATTCCTTTTCTTGGCTACAGTGTAAGTTTGTTTACCTTTACACTTTCGACTGCACTTACTGCAGTCTTTCTCAGCCAAGGAAAGGAATGAAGTGAGAGTATCATTTTGACTGTGACATCCTTTCTGGTATGTGAAGCCCAAGGTCGTTTCCTGACAATGATGAGGTGAGAGGAGGAGTCCTCTGTTTGCATCTGTTACAATCTGCACTCGATAAATCTGCTAAATTAGTGTAATCTCAGTATTCATAAAAGATTATTGTGACTATCGTTTTGGCTATAACTGAGAATCCCTGTGTTGAAAACATTTATAATTGTTAGACACATTCGGTCGTTGAATTTTATTGTGCAATTTCAGTTATATCATGACAATAAAGGTCCTTTTCCTCCCCTTAAAGCATATAAAGACAGAGTAGATAAAGTTCTGCATCTAACATTATCTTTATGAATTTTTAAAATAAAAAACAGTGTCCTCACTTCTTGATAAAAAAAATAGTCTGAAACCACTTCCCCAAATTCAGAAACTCTTTAAAAAGAAATACTGTTTCTTTATGTTACAGTTTTTACCACATCTTGACTCAAAATCCAAGGCTACAAATGGTACAATCATCATCTGAAAGTAGATTCGCAAATAAGAATTTTGCAAATTAATTCAAATTAAATCAGTAGAAATTTGAGCCGTTGAGACTATGAAATATTTTCAATATTTCATTAAATGTTCTCTTTTGTTTGTAGGTTTATATAAAAAACTGCTCAATAAAATACCATAGAAAAGTGAAAGGTACAGTAGCATTTAAAAAAAAATCTTAAATCATGACAAAATCATATAACATACAGTGTAGCAGATATTGTGTACTGATGGCAATGCTCAGCAAACGCCAAGGTTATGGATTGTAGATTTATTCCTTCACCAAAAAACAAACTACTAGGTGTTCCAGTGAAACTAAGGTAGGAACTTATTTTAGAGAAGTTCACAGTTCTGAAAAAAAATCACTCTTCAATAATAAAAAAGAGGAAACAAAACCAAATAATTTGAGGAAGAGGAAAAATAAAGCAACATTAACTTAAGCACTAATTGAAATTATGATCAATATTAAGGTTGTGGACTGAATGCATCGGCAGCAGGCTCACGAAAAGTAAACAAACTGATGAAGGGGTTTAAGAATGAGTAACGTCTGACCATGTTTAGATAGATAGATAGATAGATAGATAGATAGATAGATAGATAGATAGATAGATAGATAGATAGATAGATAGATAGATAGATAGATAGATAGATAGATAGATAGATAGATAGATAGATAGATAGATAGATAGATAGATGTGAAAGCAAACAGAACACAATTATAAATCTCTTTTATGAAACTTTTATTTTTCTTAAAAGACACATTATTAGTCTACAACCGGCCCAAATCCACTTGTAATGTGATGAGATGCAGAGAAGTAAGCATTCAAACAACATGCATTTGCAACTATGTCTCATATTATGTTCTGTGAAAAATAAAAGTGTGGTGTGAGAAGCTGTTTTCTGTCACAAGATGGCAGCAGAGGCTGAAAGTGCAGAAATAAAGTTTGACGCTGTAAATGAAAACAGTCCATCTATCATCACTTAATTCTGTTTATAGCTCTGGTTAATTTCTGCTGTGTCAGCAGCACACGTGTAAAAACTTACAGTAGCAGCAGGAGGACGTGCGTTTTGCCGCACTCGCTGCTGATCCGCTACCCCCCCCCCCCCTCGCTGAGATCCCGGGGCTTTCTTATTGCGAAGAATTTCTGCGGCAGTATACTTGCTGATTGCTTCGTTCTCACTCCTCACAACAACCAGCTAAGACACTGCCAGAGAAACACCCACAGCGCCCCCTGGGTTCCTGCAGATCCGTCTTCCCGCCGCACGCCTCCACCTGTGAGTCTGGCTCTGTGGACGCTCACACACTTTTCCACTTGCCCAGCTTTGTATTGGGGGACGGGGGGGGGACGGTGTGGTGTAGTGTGGTCACATGCCGACATCCAGAAGCTCTGGAGAAGAAGCAGAAAATAGTGTTTTGAGTTATAACTGCTTCATGGAATCAACTTTGACCACATTTCCATGTAAACTTAATCTTCTGAAGCTAAAATAAAGACACTGTCAGACTCTCTGTCCCTGTGAATTAATACCAATAGCAATAACAACATTTGAAAAATGCTCTCATTGTGGGGCAGGCATTTGCAGCTCTCGTGGTCTTCTCTCTTTAGTGAAGAGTCAGTATCACACTGATTCTGATACTGAGTAATGTGTCGGCTCGTCTCTATCACTGATGAGTGTAGCGCTGAAACAATGAAAGCTTTTTTCATGATTAAAACAAGATTTCTGATTGTTTTAGCTTCTTAAATGTGAAATATTTTCTTCGTTCCTTTGCTCCACATAACAAAGAAATCATTCAAACTGAGCCATTGTGGTTTGTGGACAACACAAGACATTGGAGAACATCGTTTTCTGACATTTTATGGACCTAACGATTACTCGAGAAAATAATCGCGAGATGAATCGATTAATAAAATAATCGTTAGCTGCAGCTCTAGATGAGTATGTGCTCCCAACTCTCCAAACCCTAAACGGATCCTTGATACTTGTCTAGCCATTTGCGCAGCATCACCTTCAGTGCACACAACTTGGACACACACACAAGCACCACCACGGATCTAAGAATAGCCTTAACATGACTCATTATCTGAGCAACAAAAAGACAAGTTTGACTTGTCTCCATATCAGAAAGCCATATAGAGCAAGTTACCGCTCTGAGTTATGGTATAACGACGAACACGGTGTCCCTATCGCTTGCGTTTGCTCGCTGCAGTGCTATTTTGAGCCCACCGACCGCTCCATACTGTCCTCTCCCCCTGTGGACTCTGCTCTGCTGTCAGGACAACATGGACACTAGACAGTGTTATGCACCCTATCAGGGAAGAGGGGGAATTATGACAGAGAGGTGTCTTAGTTTTACTGCCGACTTCCACAGTGGGGGCTCAACTGAAAACATTTCAAAGAAATCGGTATGAAATACCAATGTCTGCCCCTGTGAGTGTGAGTGTGTGTGTGTGTGCGAGTGGTGTCTGCGGACAAACAAAAGGACGCCTCTCGACCTGTCTTCAGCGTCCAAACAACTGTGTGTCTCTTTGTGGTGAGGCAGACACTGCCTTCACTGAGCACATGACGACAGGAATTCCGTCCTGCTCGGCGCTTGATGTAATCTCTAATGAAGAATACCAGTGAAAACAACAACCCGGGTTTTCCTAAACGAATGAGCGGCTGCTTCGCTGCTTCACGCGGTAAACACAAGCAGCAGGAGCAGAGACGCCGAGCCGAGCCCACAGTCGTCTAAGGCCTCGTGCTGCGTTCAAGCATTTTGTCTCTCCTGTTTCTGTCCTGGTGACTAAACAAGGAAGAATTTCGATGGGGACCTGGAGGTTTAACTCACCTTTGTTTAGACTGCATTGTTATCGGATGAAATTAGAGGTATGAATGTAAACATAGAGAAATAGATGAAACCATATGATCACAGCTGCAGCAAGAATTATATCATTTTCATTATTGATCTAAAATCTAAAAAAAGAAAGAAAAAAATTGTCTCCTGTGGTCGATATTGCTCAGTTCACTGTAACATATGCAAAGGATAAATACAGTATGGAACTGCATACACAGCTTTTATTCCCATAATTGTTCATATCTAATATAATACTGGTGTTAGACATCACAGGCTCAAGTTTCACTCATCTGATGGGATTTTCTTTCTTTCTTTTATCGCCTGCTCTTAGTGAATTAGTTATCGAGTATTTAGGTGCGACACTGATACTGAATAGTGGCTCGTTCCTACACATCCGGAAACATAAATGACCAAAATGAAGTCCATCTCATTGTTGTGTCTATGCAACGTCAAAAATGGCCACTACACTTTTGAGCAGATCCTAATGTGCTGTATAGTGAAAGGCCTAAATGAAAGAGAGAAGTGGGAGAGAAATCATTTTGATGATTCATACATTTCGTCTAATTGTTTCAGGTTTTTTGCATTTCTATATTTATCGGTTGTTTTAGATATTTAACATCTTCACATGACGCACACACACAGTGGTCTTTTAAGTCTCTGCTGCGATAACGCTCCTTCTCCAGTTTACAGTTCATGACACGTTCAAGCAGCGACTCTCCTCAGCACCAGTGAGGCTCACATCACGACTGCACACACACACACACACACACACGGAGCATAGAAGCCAACCCTATAGGCTATGCCGCCTATGTTTTATGAATATAGTGGCTCCTTCTGTTGTCAGGCCTCAGACGGTAAAAAAAAAAAAAAAAACTCACCCAGCTGTCTACTTCACTTCACACTTTACTTCCTCTACCGTGCACACTCCTCAGACCTAATCATCCTTAAACCAACGGTCATGATGTTAGTATTAATTGTCGAGACATGTTTCTGATATCAAGCCTGGCACTGGAGCTTAGCCTCCATCCTCAAATGATCAATTCAGGATGGAGGCTTTTTGATCTTGATAGAAAACATTCAGAAGCAGTATTATATGATCTATTTAAAAACATAGTTTGGATCTTGTGTTTGTTTATCTGTGTTGTATGTGTGTGTGTGTGTGTCAAATAATGCTGTGTTAATAATGCAACGGTTCACACGGCACACACTGTCCTTGGTTACCAGAACACAGAGTTGCCTCAGTAACTGTCGTCGGCTTGCTTTGGGCGAACACAAACACACACACACACAGGTTAAACACACATATCCTCGTGCACGGGACGTTGTTATTTGACTTGACGTGAGTGATTCATGTGTGCATGAGTTTTCAGTGTGGAGCTAATCGGTAACACGCTGTGGTTCACATGCAATTGGTATAATCTGCTGGTCGATGTGCAGCCTGTGTGTAATCTAATAATACTCTCATGTCTCAAAAGACCAGATTTCCTCTTTATCACCTAATATCGAATTATTGATGCCGATATTAATATTCATTCCTTGTCTCTCGCGTTATCCTCTACATGAGGGTCACAGAGCCGCTGGAGCTAATCCCAGCGGGGGGGGGGGGTGTCATACCCTGGACAGGTCGCCAGTACATCACAGGGACGTTTGATACCAATATTCTGAATCAAATTCCTGTACCTAAGGAGTAATGTTGTGACGTGAAACAACACTGTGGATAAGATTTATGTATTATTTTCTGTTCATGGAACTGCTTTAAGTCTGTACACATGTCCTGTAGCTTAAAAATGAAACTTAAAGTATTCTCTTGGGTAACAGTTTACATTATGCATGATAATAATTTAGTAATAGGGAGGTTAGCATTAAATATTACATAATATGAGGAATTCTATAGAATACCAATAGTTTAATTATGTCACATGAAAATGTGAATCGTTTGAAATTGATATTGTATTATAAAGTAGAAGTCTTTGTTATTACCCAGCTATTCCTATTACAAATATTACCTAAATAGTGGGGCAGGCCTGTTCACACGCACACACCCCTGGCACAGGCCGTTTTTGCCGTACTAGAATAAAGTGTAATTGCACATCCACATCCACAAATTGATGCACTTTAAATCTTTTCTGTTACAGATTAAAAAACAATGTTAATAAAGTTATTCTTTGTTGTAAGTTGACATATATTGGGAGGACGCAAAATGTTTTCTTCATCCTAAGGAGGGCATAACAGAAAATAATTGAGAAGCACTGACGTATTGGTACTGTACAAAGGTGTTACTGTCATGTGTAAAGTCATTTTACATTAAAAACTGATTCCATTTCGAGTATTGTTTTAAATGGACATTCCAAGTCCAAATATCTCTATTTATACAATCAACTTTTTTTTATTTATACAATCAACTTTTTTTTTAAACGTTATTTCATACTCAGCCCTAGTTATGACTGAGCGTAACTAGGGCACAAGCATAAACTCATATCAGTGCTCTCTCTTCCTCTTGTTGGTATTTAAGCAGATACAAATCAGAAGACATGAGGAACTCTGACCGCTTTAACTCTTTGTTGTCTGGTTTTTTGTCTGCGTCTCCTGCAGGAAAGAGGAAAATCAGCTAATCTTCTGTGAGGATCAAACTGGAATCAGACGGAGCTCAGTGAATCCCTGCAGACTTGTGAAAGGGTCAGGGTCACACACTCTGTGTGTGTGTGGAGGTTACTGTGCCACCGTGTGTGACTGGTCAGCATGTGTGTGTAACCTTTTGTTTTTTTCGTTACCATGGCATCGTGCTCTAGCATCAAGATGCAGACACTTCAGATGAACGTTTCCTCAGCCTCAGATGTTATTAGGCAGATTTGAAGGCCTCTCTGGTGCATCTTCTGATCTCCAGACCCTAATTAAACTTCCTGAAGTACAGCAGAGCTGTTCTGTTTCCACAGACATGTTCAGTTATATTCACACACACAGTTTTGACACTCACCGGGCAGCGAGGCAGCAGCGGCTCCCTCCATCCACGCTCGTGTTGGCATCGGCAGGAGTGTGGGTCAGTGGGTGCTGCAGCCAGGCGTCTCTCCTGTGTTTGTGTGTCTGTCACTGCACTTGGCAAACTGTTGACCCACAGTCTCTCTCTCTCTGTCTCTGTGTGTCTGTGTGTGTGCAGCAGCTCTCTCTCTCCCCCTCTGCAACACTCAGGCAGCACGACAAGTCAAGACATGTTCCAACACAGCACCAAGAGCCGGACCTGCTGCATGAGCCTGCTCCTAGGCCAGAGGGGGAGGAGCAGAGGATCTGAGAGGGGGGAAACCCAGAAAAGACCCAGCATGACTCAGCCTGCTTCAGTCAGTTAACATGCACACATCATGCACACATTCAAATGTTGTTTAACGGTAGATTAAAATTGATGAATGAAAAAGCCTTGAGAAGAAAAAGCAGTGACTCGGCAGATCTTTGTTGATGTGTCGTATATCATTACGAAAAAATCCACTTGTGCTGCAGACGCTCGCCTCTTTCACTTTGAAAGCCGCTCATGGTGTCATTTGTCTTTCTCGGCTAATGCTGACCCCGGGTTGATGCTGAGTAGATTAAAGTAATATCTTAAAATGCATCCGCAGCGTTGGATTTCATTCATACTCATATCAGCAAGTTGATCTGCGTTATCGTTCACGCCAGCAGAATGAATAGTTTATAGATGCTGTAACCCTGCACCGGCGCTCCATGTTAATGAAAGCTGCTGATTCATTAAGTCCTCTTATACAGTACAGTAGGTCACGTCAATTACAAAGGAGACTCAATTATACGGCCATGACCATACGAAAGCAGGGTTACGCACAAAATGTGAGTGTTTTCTCAAAGCCGTTTAATGTAAAATCTGAATTTAAAGGCAGCTTTTCATTGCAGCGAGGAAGAATCATCTCTAATATAATGTGAAGGCTGTATACTGTTTTCAGTGAGATGCATCCACTGTGGAAAAACCACCAATCACCAGTGCTCATTATGCAGAGCTGCTCTGATGCTAGTCTGGGTTTTTTTTTTTACTAGAGGAGGAGTAATGCTAGTTCATCACTGCTGTAGAAGTTGATCACTAGGCAGAATCTGGGTGCAGCAGCAAGAAACCAGCTCAGCAAATCTCACCTGCTACACAATATGGTCTGAGTCTGGCTGCCTGAGCGTCTCTGAAGCAGCACACTGCATTTCACTGGCACTGCTCCTCACTGCAGCTCTTTCATTGACGACCTTATCAATGAAAGAGCAAAGTCACTATGATGTACCGCCAAGAAATAACTCTTTTGGACCTTTGCTCGGAGCTTTGTCTTTTACCCTCTGACAGCCAACACGGAAGCGGCACAGCAACTTTGTAGCAGAGCAGATGATGCGCACTTGCCTGCAGATAGTGTCATTTATCAGGAGGTGCTAATGTGGAAGTGCACAGCTGCAGTTCTGCAGACCGAGTTGGATCTTAATCTGTGGGAGCACAAACTCTGTGTTTGCACAAGATGAGGGGAAACATGGACAATCATTAAGCTAGCTCACTCAGAGGAAATGATCTTTTTTTGCCCTTCAATAGCCATAAAAGAAAAAAAAAATCTAATCAAATAAAGATTTAATTAAGTTCTTTCTACCTGGGACACAGACTGCAGCTGAGGCCGCTTTGCTTTGCATCTGTGTCACTCTGGGGGGGAACTGGGGGGGAGGGAACCCCGAGCCCAGCAAGTTCAAGGCTTGCTGCATTGATTACATCATCGAAACTGGAATGGGACAATGCACCATCAGGAGTGTGTGTGGGGGGGTGGGTGGCGGTGGTGGGGGTGCGGGGGGACAAATGGCTAATCTTGCCATTGCCTCCTTTGGGCAGAACGTATCAGTTCAGTCCGGTCCAAAGTGACCGTCTGCTCTGTCTCACGTTCCCCGCCACTGTGTCATGTGACTGAAGGACTGTCTGTGTCTGAGACAGGATGATAGTCCTGTGTGTGTGTGTGTGTGCGTGTGTGTGTGCGTGTGTGTGTGTGTGTGCGTGCGCACGCACTTGTGCATGTGTGCTGCTAGAGGCCAGCACTGCAGGAACTCAACTGCTGCAGGACACTGCAGGATTGCTGTTCTGCTGCTCTCCCTCCCTCCCTCCCTCCCTCTCTCTCTTTCTCTCTCTATCTTCACTCAGGCAAATCGCTCAAGGAGGATAGTGAGAGCATGTGCTGCATACTTTTTCAGCAGGGGAGAGGAGGGGGGTAGCAGAATCACAGAGGTGCAAAGCATGCTGGTGATGATGCTGTGCTGGGCAACTGTACCTTAGAGAGAGACTACAGTGGAGAAATTGGAGATGGGGAAGGAGGAGGAGGGAAGAGGAGGAGGGTAGAAAGTGGGGGGAGGGCAGAAAGTGAGGTGCAAGGAACATCAGGTGAGTGCGGCAGTTTTGTCTGCTGGCAGTGCAGCACCCACCCCCTGTGAGGGTGTAAGCAGGAGAGAACTGCAGATGTTCAAAGATGATGTCAGGCTCCGGATGTGGCGCGGCGGACCTTTAGTGCAGTTTGCTATCACACCTCACACTTGACTGTCTGCAGTGAGGAGAGATACTCTGGGCTCACACCTCACACAGAGCCAGCTGGCGGCGAGGGCCGGTGTTTTCAAGGTCTTAGCACAGTTACCTAAGGTGAACCCGGAGCCGACTGAGCCTGCATACATGCCAAATCGCCCCGGATGGATCCGTGTTCCCAAATCTCCCCGACTGGTTTCAGAGCACAATTTGAATACAGAATTGTCGTTCTATGGTGCTTTTAAAAACGATTTTAACATAGTTTTTGAAAAGATTTGAAGTTGCGCAACGGCAACGCAACAACGCACAAAAGACAAAAGTAGCACAGTTTACTTTCCGAGCACTGAGTTGCTTAATTACTGCTGATGCAGAGGTATTACCCAGTATAAGAGTCGCTCTGCTTCAAGAGACATTTTCCGTTCTGTTTTTAATCCACGTTAAAAATAAATGAATGCATCAGCAGTCAAATATTCTTCCTCTCGCACCGTTTTTTGACAAACCCTTCAAAAAGAATCAGGCTTTGTCCTGTTTTCCCCTTTACATGACTGTGAAAGTCCTAGTAGCTGGAGCACAACTTCATGACTGCACCACAGCTCCCCTGTCCCATGCAGGCCACTCTAGCCTCATTCTCATTTCCTCATTTCAGACACTGATGGTGCACAACCACTGAACAAATAGATCTTTCTTACCAGTATTAGTAACACAAGCTGCTAAATATAAAGCCACAACTACAGGAGAAAAGTAAAGATTTGTTCTCCTCTAAGGGCAAAGTCAGCAGTTGGTGGTGAGCCCTTTCAATCAGCAGCTCTCTGACACACCAGCTGCTATTTCCAGCCTGTACCATGTGTTAAACATGGATGAGGGAACGGTGGAGTCTGACTGCTAACCCCGGCTGGCTGATGCTGCCTGGTTATTACTGGTGCAGAGGAAGCTGAAACTGATGAGACGGAAGCAGCCAAGGGGGGCTTCAACACTGCAGGCATGCACACCGACGTTGCTGAATAATTAAATAAGTACAGTTATCCTGTGAGAAGAAGTAGACATGCAAAGAGGCAGGTAAATGAGAGCAAAGAGGAATTAGATGTGTACCTACAGAGGAGTCTCAGACGGCATCACACGGCGGCAGGAGAGGACGAGAAACTTCTTTGCACTCACTCTGGAGCCCTCTTGGTTGCTGGTGATGTGCTTTCATGGCGCGGCAAAGTTGACTGCAGCATTGCCTCCTGAACAGAATGACATTGTTTGCAATCTCTCTCCTCCTCTTGCTCTCTCTCTCTCTCTCCATCACTCCTCCTCCTCCTGCGTTCGCTCGCTCCCCCCCTCCTCTTCTGTGCACGCTCGCTGGCAGCATAAACTGCACAGCTCAGCAGTGTTCCCCCACTGCCGCAGCAGATCCTGCATGAGCTCTGCGTATCTGAGTGGGATGGGACTTTTAAAGGGGAATGCAACCTCCAGGGTCAGTGTGTGTGTGTGTGTGTTTGTCCCTGTATGTGTGTGTCCCTGTATGTGTGTGTGCACATCCTCAGTCCACCCTCCTCTCCTTCCTGTCCTCCTCAGCAAAACCTCCACTCCCCTGCTCTCTCCTGACACCCCAAGAATCATCAGTGTAAAGGACTCCTCACAGGAGAGACCCCCCCCCCCCCATCACCACCACCACCACCACCATCACCACCTCCATGCACACACACAATTCTCCATCCCCCTTTTATTCACTTTCAACACTACAGCAAAAGAAGCTTTAAGAAATCTGTGTGCTCAAACCTCAGTAAAGAATAGTTTACATGGCCCTTTTTAAAAAAAAAAAAGGGCCATGTCCTCTGGTGAGCTTTAAAACCCCGTCAACAAATCTCTGAAGCCCAATTTCCTCTGAGAATGGAAAAAGACGCAATCAACATCAATTTAATGTGAAAATGACTGTTTCAAGACATTATCGTTGCTGTTAAGACCAAAATGATTCTTGTTACCAGGTGCTATTGTAGAAAAAGTTACCTATTAAGCCATTGTTAGGAACCGTTTGAATCAAGTACGTTAATAATACCAATACCAATAATCATGAACTCCAAATGATGTCATTACAAAGTAAGTAACGTCCTTAATCTACCTTCATTTCATTACCCAAGGTGCACTGCATTACTGGTGCTATTCTGCAGTGCGCTAAGACAGAAATATCTTGACCAACCAAATTTGTCTTTTTGCGCGTTGCACAACTCTGCGAGAGTGAGATCATCCATCATTTAGTCAGCCAATAAGCTTGAACTTCTCTTTCTGCAATGCTTCGCTTTACAAAAATAAAAAAACACACACTTGGTGGTGGTATATACGTTTCCCCGGCTTCCTCTGATGATTTTGGGACGCATGGATGATGGTGTTCTCCATTTTAAAATTGTATGCATTTGAGGTCTCAGCATCTTGGCTGCTCTCTGCAGCAGTGCAGCATGCTCTGCTTCTCACTGCAGGAGAGAGCCTTCTCCCCCCCCCCACCCCCTACGTTTTTTTGTGACTTTGTTCTGCCTGGGCCCTCAGTTAAACTCTGGGCTCCTTTGGTGCAGAATTAGCTGCTGCATGCATCTCACATTAACCTTGAATCCGTCCAAATGAGATTACCTGTTATATATATATATACGCACATTGGGGTTTGTGTATATTTTAAGGAAGCTTTTCTTCCTAATAAGCTTGTGCCTCTGCTCTTATGAAATACACTACTGCTGATGCAGATTACTGAATCAGCAAACACACAATGGAGCATCTCTGACTTTTGGGCATCAGCTATAACACTCTGTGTCGGTATTAATCATAGGCATCGATCAATTTAAAATAAAAAATGCAATCAGCTGAGTGTGAGGCATCATTCGCTGCATGAAAGATCTGCATGCACCGCCGCCGCTGCTGCTGCTGCTGCATCAGTCTGCCGAGCCATGCAGCAGCATCTGTCCTCTCCTCTGCACTCAGTGACACCAGGGGGGAAAAAGCCCCCGCCAGCATATCCCTCTCATAGCCCTCGCGATTTACAGTAATGGCATCCCCTGATATGAATAAGCCATGAGGAGGGGCCTTTTTACATGTCCTATTAGATTACCTCGGTATGCTTTACCTGGCTACTGTCACCTCACCACCGCTGACTCTCCACTCCTTTTTTAATATTCTCTCTTTTCAGCTCACACTGGTGTGAACTGGTTAAACCTCACCATTTGTGTCAGCTGTGTAGTTCATTGAATATAGACTGCGGCTCACGCTGAGCTGATATTGTAATCAGGATTGTAATCATCATACATCGGCCAAAATCACAGAATCGGGTATTGGCAAAAGAAATGTGTATAATCTGATGGGATACAAAAAGTAATAAATATCACATCAATGCTCCACTCAGCACAGATTGTAAAAATGTAGAAAAAAACAAAAAAACAAGCCCAGCATTTTAAATGAATCGTGTTGTTGGGGCTGTTTATTTTGTCTTTATTTGCACAGGATATCTGTTCTACAGTTTTGCTTTCGCTGGTTATGGCCGTGTGGGAAAATGCACGAGCACAAGTGTGTTGTTAACGGCTTAGTTGTTTAAAAATATACAACATGGCCGTGTTGCACACAAAAAAAGAGTGCTATTTAGATATGCTGTATTCACATTATACTGCCTCATTCTGCAGTAGATATGAATGAGTGTTTTTTCCATCACATAAGACAGCTGAGCTAATGCTCATGTGACACAGGAGTGTTTTTATTATTATTTTGCTGCCCAGTCCTCGCTGCTCCATTGATTTGTTCAGAAATTTTAATAGACACATTGATTCACCAGCTCAGCAGCTTGCTTGGTTTACTCATCAGTTCAGACTAATTCTCAGGCGTCCTCCATCAGGGAGGAGAATAGTCTTGAGTGACAACTGACTTATTTAGAAGCCACGCTGTATATTGTCTCTACTTTTTTTTTTTTATGTAGCCCGCGCGATGCAGAATTCATTCTCGCAAATCCGACAAGCTGTTAAAGGAGCATAAGTGATGACGTGGTTGTAAGGCACAGGCTCCGGGGAGACCTGGCACTGCCGATGAAAAATAGAGTCACAAAGGAGTTAATTGATGCTGGCTAGTTGTAAATCAACTTCAACTTTTTTTTCTCCCCCCTCATGCTCAGTTCAGCGAATCTGGCATTGACACAGACTGAATTGTGGGATCCTGCCTTTGTGGAAGGTGTGCGGCGTATTTTACTGCACCAAGGCTTCTTCGCTGACCTCATTTTGCAAAGCTGGTCAGATTCCTCCCAAGGCCAAGTGGAGTGAAAAAGACACACTGTCAACTGCAAAAGAAACGGGTCAAATGAGGTTTTGCAGGATTGACTGGGAGCACACAGACGTGTGGAGGAGTTTAGCATTTTGATTCTTTTATTTCACTGACGGGGGGGGGGGGGGGGGATTTTTGAGGGGGGGACTCTTTTGATTTCTCTTTTTAAAGAATCACTTACAACATTACTCACTGTGACATTAAAGATCCTGTTGTGACAGCCAGAGTCGGATACGTGAAACATGAGTAAGTGCTTGGAGTCATCAGTTTTTTTTCTTCCTCAGTATGAGAAAAGAAAAGTACTGGGTCTGTGATGGACGGACATCACGGTGAGTGACTGAACTTATGACAGCTGGCTGCACCGGTGTGGAGAATGGGCTTTGCCTCTGTCAGCTGTCAGTGTCAGCGACAGCTGGTCTGCTCTCTTGTGTTGTTGCAAAGCACGACAACATGATAAGCCTTAACTGGGCGAGACAGGGTCGCTTTTAACACTTTTACACACTCATAATATTCATTATAAAGCATCTCTTTTAAAGATAAACCAATAATAAAATGCCCCCTGAAATGATCTCTAAATAATATTGTTTCCTTTCAAGGCCAGGTAAAAGTAAATGGAGAATCAAAGATTTAACACAGCTGCCACTTTACTCAGAAACACCCACTCATCTTAAGTTATCATAGTAAAACAGTGCTTCTATTTGTGTACTCATAAAGCACACAAGTGTTCTCAATAGAGTTAGTGATATATTGTAGGTTGAATGTAGACCCCAGTGTTACATTTCTTTCCTGCTGCATTGTGCTCTGCGCTCCATGTTCACGGAGGAGTGTTTGCATATCCTCGACACCAGCTTGTGTCATCTGGAGATGTGTCTTGACATTGTCTGGGAGAGATATATAGATAACGTTCCTCCGGCGAGGCATGCTCCTGCCTCCTGCTGTTGTCTTTAAAGCAGACGCAGACACCGGCAGATCTTTCTGTGCAGCAGTTCACCAGCTCCGAGTTGATTCCTGATATATGCACCAACTTCCGGCTCGTAATTCAGAGGAAACGACTCATATTTTCAAGCAGTGTGTCGAACGAATGAAAGCCGAATAATTAGCTGATGTATTATATTAATTTGGAGGCATGTTGTAAATTATGTTGGCAGAATATATCAATAATCCCTGAGCATATGTTATACATGAGTATATGTGTATATTAAATCAAATGGGACAGCAGAAATAAACAATACATTGGTCTTTTTTGGTCTGACTTATAGGCACAATGGTCGCAATTTTTTTTATAGGATCACAAATATATAAATCAGCTGAGCAAAGTTGTGTAAATAGAAACAAATACAGATTTAGGTCTAGCGTGTAAGAATTAGGGACATCGAATGTTGAGAGCGCAGACTGTAACAAAAAGAAGACTCCTCCTGGGAACTGCAGTGGCCATTTATAAACCAAAGAATGTCCTTTTTCTCCACTGCATAATAAGCATATGCTTTAAAAAAAAACAAAAAAAAAACTTATGCTATGGCATGTTTGTCCATCCAGGCTCCTGTAGAAATATGACGGCACAAGATGGCGTTCTCCGTAAAGTGAGGATATAAGACGTACTCTAATGCTACAAAAGCCAAACAATTGTTTTTATTTTAAAGTGATTAAAGCAGTAGAAAATGGATGGATGGATGAGTAGTTTATTATATTAGCACTTTTCCACTATACAGTTCGAGCACGACTCAGCTCGGCACATTGTTTCCCCATTACTCCATAGCACCTCCTCAACGTGGGGTCGTCATAGCACAGTGGCGCAAAAACACTGCTGTGATGACGTTTTATTCGAGACACAAACACACAAACTAGTGACGAGCAAAGCAGTTGTTTTCAGTGTAAATGAATCTTTAGAATCAGTTCAGTGCTTCCTGCATGACCAGAGCACAGACTCAGTAAATACACCAGACTCCTCCTGTTCAAATTTCCTTGCTAAATGTTGGAGATTATTATTATGCTTTTTGGATTTTTCTTTAGGTCTTTTTAACTGATCTACAGTTGGTACAGCTGTTAGGTTTGATTCTTGTTTCGGACGTCACGCTCATGACTCTTCTGACTCTTTGACCAATCAGTGGCCGGCAGTCTGTCAACATCACATTTTGATATCAGCACAGCTCGGTTAGAACCTCACCAGAGCAGGTACTAAAATAGTACCAGGTGCCAGGTACTAACGCTAATGGAAAAGCAAAAAGAAAGTGTTGTGCTAGAACTGTACATTGGAAAAGCTCCATAAATGTCACACACTGGACCTTTGATAGAGGAAACACAAACTCACACAATTATGTTTTTTTTGGGGGTTTTTTTAATTGCCATGCTCATTGGGCACGAATAAATGTAGAGGTTATAACATCTTCATCCACCACTGCTCAGAGAATATCGACAACACCAGTATGTTTCTAAAATGTATTAATGACCTCAATTCATCAGCTTCATTATCTGAAGTTGATGAGTGAGATTAGAAAAATATGAAAAACATTACGCTGATATACATGGAGCTGGAAGGTACTGAACTTATGGACTCACATTTGCCTTATGAGGGGCAACCAGGAGAGCCTTAACCATGTGGGTGGTTTATATCTGCAGTCTGCAGTCTGCCAAAGAGCATCATCATGGATGCTCTTTGATGATTCAGGACATGGTTTTGATGCTTTCCTGTTCGGCCGATTCTCAGTGAGAGCTGGGACTGGCAGATTCTCATCTCGCCTCCTGACTAGACCTGCAGTTTGAGGGAAATATTGTGATTTTTCTGATAGAAATTGTGATTGAGATATACCGTACGCTTTTATCCCCAACCCTTCTTTTCTAAATTAAACTGTAATTGATTTAAAATGGGATGGAGGATTGCGATGACGCTTAATCCATCAACATATGAACTTATCATTCTGAGCATATATGCATCACACATTTTGTGATTAGTGAAGTATACTCAAAATTATTGATTTGATAAATAATTTCTGGGTCTGTCCTTCAACTGCCACTTTAACCAGGATAGCCCAGCCATCTCACTGCAAGTGCATCTCATAGTCAAGGTCATAGTCTGAGTGAGCTAAGTCATTACATGTCTCAAAGTGCATTTGTACAATTCATTTTGTTGTATTCCTTCTGAAGGAATTCATATTGTGATACAATATACTGTTGTTGCAGCCCTTCTATAAGTAATGTATGATAAGGTATACAGATGCTCCTCAGTATGAAATGATTCTGAACAAGAACAATAGCCGTCCTAAGTGTGCGATGTGCTGGTGTGCGCTGAGCATCTGCTTTTTAAGGAAAAGACCCCTTAATCTGCAGATCATCCGTGAAGGACCTCGTCCACCTGGGACTCTTCCCTGGAGGTGTGCTGTTCCCGCCGCCGATCGACCCCACAGCCTCTCCGTGTTTCAGCAGCAATGCACCATTCAATTCTGCAGGCGACATGACAAATGAACAGCAATCTGAGCAGAGGGGCTGCTGCTCGTACTGCACCACACATCCTGTCCCATCCACATCCTGCTGTCCCGCAGTGGTGCACCTCCTCTCCGGAGTGTAAACCAGCAGCAGACTTTCTTCTCAAAGTCACACGAGTACAGGACACGCTAAATCCACGCTTTCTGACATACGGCCACACAGAGACGGGGTTCAGGGAGTGACTGAGGGATTTCTTGTCCTGCTTCATCGTAGCACTTTTGGTCATTATTGTCCTTTCAAATGCAATGCTTTAAAATATCTATCTATCTATCTATCTATCTATCTATCTATCTATCTATCTATCTATCTATCTATCTATCTATCTATCTATCTATCTATCTATCTATCTATCTATCTATCTATCTATCTATCTATCTATCTATCTATCTATCTATCTATCTATCTATCTATCTATCTATCTATCTATCTATCTTAATTGTATTACAAATAATTAAGGTAAGAGTGAATGAAACCTCACTGTCCGTGTGCACATTTCTTAAAAAAAAACAACCAAAAAAACCCTGAAGAGATGATTTTAGTTGCTGATGAAGGGTTTCTGCTGTATGAAGATGGACTGTGCAGGTCTTATATTGCAAGCCTTCTGAAACCTGAGATGTCTTCTCACCTGCAGCACGACTCTGTTTGAGTACTCAACCTCCAGTGCAGTCAAAGTGGTGTGGGACAATTAAGAAAAAATAAGGCATCAAGAGGGTTTTATGCACTTTTTCTCCACACGTGTAGTCACATTTCAGTTAAAACGAAAAGGAAGAAGTAACCGATGGATGAACTACTTCATGAGGTTTATTATTATGTTGCCTGAAACACCATCCTTAACTTGGAGACAGCATCCACCCACTGGTCCAGCTCAGAAACTGCATCTCAGAGCAAGTGAAGAGCCGAGTGTCTGACGCAGCATGCAATCATTCACCTTGGCAGCATTTGCTGCTCAAACTTGCCCTGGTGCGGCTGTCCATGCATCACCCCCACTCTCCCACCACCCACTACACCTCTGTAAAAGGCGCTGCGCTCTGCCAGCCGTGGAGTGGGACGTACTATTGATCCTGCTGAAATGAGGGCTTCTAAAAGGGAGGCAGTAAGCATGTCTGCACTCCCCTCCTCCACTGTAGAGAGAGGCCCTGAGATATCACAAAGCTCAGCATATTGCACCATCACCGGCATTGGTAAAATGGGATTTTCACAGGGAGATGAGCTGAGGGGAAGGTAATTCAAGTCGCCGAGCTATATGTTCCCCCCGCAAAGGATGTAAAATGAGCCACGTTACCTTCAGATGCCTCGCACATTGGACAAATAAGGTCATTTTTAGAGTCCCATAAATCCTGGTCCTTGTCTCACAGAAAGATGAGATGGAAAATATGCATCAGTGCTGAAGTTAAGAAGGAAGTGGAGAGGAGAGGATGTTCACTGGGCATTAAACCAGTCATTTTTAACATTTGATCAGGATGAGCCACAATGTGCAGCTTAGTCAATGAAATGTCATCATTGTAATGTAATAATTATTATAATAATATTGATGATTATCATTATTAAGATGTATGTGCAGACTATGAAGCTCCTCGCCTCAAGAAATAGGTGCTTTTTTCCAAAGGAACCACTAGATGGCGACACTGCCCTAGTTTTTTCCAACACCCAAGTGAACTGTGTTGTCTGTGGCCTGATTTACACAAGGTTTGACACAGATTCAGATGAACGTCTGAGCGAGCTGTAACAGTAGTCTGTGTCTGCCTGGTGCAGTGAGTGAGAGGATCAGGGACAAATGAAGATGACTTTTGCGTTTGGGTTTTTACTTTTTTATATGAATGGACTGTGTTGTTTTGAAGGAGCCCGTGCTAGATTAGAAGTAACTGCATCAGTTGTCCCATGAACACATGAAGGTTGAGTGCAGTGTGCACTATTCTTGTCAGTCACCACATTCCCCTTGGGTGAGTGAGTGTGTCAGTGAGTGGAGTATGATTGTGACCTACTGAGCAGCACCGACTGATCTCAGGTCACATCTGTATCTCACGCACCATGTCAGCAGAGGTCTAGAGGGTCTGAAGGTCAAGGTCAATAGAACAGTGCACCAGTTTCACACCTGTTTCTATGTGTGTGTGTGTGTGTGTGTGTGTGTGTGTGTGTGTGTGATCTCATGCAGGACACATGTCGTTATTTCACATGGATATTGACCAAAACATTAAAGGAGTGCTTAAATGATTGATGATTTTGAATCCAGCCATCATTAAGTTGATGATTTTGGTTTGGGTGTGAGAATATTTTCTTGTCAAATAATTATACAATTTTAGTTTCGTTTATGTATTTCAAACATAAAGAAGAAGAAATGTTTAATTCATGAGCAGCAGACATACAAATCCAATCATTACACCAGTTAAGATTTGTATTTGTGATAAAGTGGTAGAAAATGGATGGATTCAGATGTACTCAGATGTATGTATTTTTTGTATTTATATTGCACGCTTTTGTGCATTAACATGAGCTCACGGTGCATGTAGAGCAGTGGTGGCTCTGCAGTCTAACAGCAGCAGTGTGTCCTGCAGAGAGTGGGATGCATTCCCCTTCAGAGATGACGATATACTGTATTCTCCTCTCTGTCTACTAAATCAAGGAATCCTATAGGATCAGGATGACGTTTCTTATCTGCGTCTCTGCTGCAAAGCAGTATCCGGTCTAACATGCATTTCAGCGGGATATAAATGAACAGCATAGCAGAATATATTCTACTCTGACTGCTGTGTAGTTGGTATACAGATACTAATGTAAGCCAGATAAACAGGTAAGGCATCAAACCAAAGCAGCTTACTATTGTTTCACTCAGGGAAAGACCATGGTTCAGTGATGTCCTACCTGAGTACTGTGCTGCATAGAGTGGTGTTTGTAGAATCTAGTGAAGGACTGAAGATAGTTTTATATTGGTTGCTGTAAGTCATAAAGTGGACATTCATCATTTTCTTCTTTCTTTTTTCTTTTTTTATTGCACACGCACCGATAAAATTCACGGATAGTGAATTTGACCTCTAAATTTAATTACACACCAGTAGTTCTTATTATGTTAACCATTTGTTTTTATAATAATATAATAATAATTTCACTTTTGTGGATGCTTTCTGTCAAATGTGTCTACATCTGGCCTATGTGTGATATTTCAATTACATTAATATTTCCATTTGCCTACAAACACAGTGATATTCTATTAAACTACTATTCTCCATGAATTACTGCAGGGAAGTTACATTTTCCATTTTTCCAGGTAATCTGCAAATATTTTGATAAACGATTAATCGGTTTGAGTTTTGTCATTTTTCAGCTTCTTAGCCTAAATGTGAATAATGTTCTGTTTTTTTTGCCCCATATAAGAAATAAATCATTATTAACTGCCTATTTTTCCAAACCATTATTCAATTAATCGAGAAAACATTATATTATATTATAAAAGTATATATATTTCCTCTTCAATTTCCGTGGAATCATGACCAGTAAGAATCTAATTGAAGATATTTTAAATTTGAATGGATTGTCTGAATTTAGTTTCAGATTAAAAGGTAACGATGACTTAATGGGGAAGTAACGTCATAAATCCGGATTTAAAAAAGGATTTAATTTAGTCTTGTATCTAAAATTATATGTTTTATATACAGAAAAACTTCATATATCCAGACTAGCTATTAATAAATCATTAAATGTTAAATGGCTTGCTATTGAAAGCAGCCGCGGCACCAACACGAAGCTAACTTCTGGCTGCTGACAGGCGGTCAGAAGGGAGGGAGGTGCTAATCTTGCATAGCAGCTGGGAGCATTTTACCACGTGATGCGAGAGATGTTAGGAAGAGAAGCCATCATCATTTTCACCTAATTCATGTCCAGCCTGCATTGGTAGCAGCTCCCGCGACGAGGAATCACAAAAGTAGGATGGCGTGGAGTGTCTGAAGTGCTTTAGCCGGTGTCGTCCCTCCACTGTGCCGTTTGGAACCGCCTCTCAAAGGTCTGGTGGCTCCTGTGAGCTTTTCTTCCACCTCTCTGTTCCCCCTTCCCCTGCTTTCTGCTCATGTAGCGCCTGTTTTCGGTTCCAATGCTGCTCTTTACATCATATTGACATGTTTGACATCGAAAACGACAAAACGTCCGCTTTGAACATGAAGCAACAGTGAGCTGTTTATGTCCTCGCCCGTCGTTAGCACGGATGTGCTGCTGCTCTTCATGCTAACATGTACGCTCAGTGCTTGTTGTTGTGTAACACACACACTTGTATAGAGCGCAGGTAAACAGTAGTTTCATGTCAACGCTTCGACCCACGAGCTGACCCACTTGCGTGGACTTTCCTCGGCTTCCCTGGCCCACGACAGCTGACATGAAGATTGGGCTACCTGTGAATTAGCTAGCATGACAAGCTATTATGGGTGAGGAGGGCCCTTACACACTTAGTTGCCACTTTATTAGAGACAACCTGTTAAAACAAGAGCAGTCCTTTTCAAACAATCAATTTATTTCACCTACTTAATCTTATTCTTCGTCTTTCTGAGGGCTCTAGTGGACTACTCTTTATGCTGTGATGTTTACACTTGCTGTTAACAAATATGTGGATCTATTCAACCTATATTGATAATTAATGATAACTCCTGATAGTCTGTTGTTTACTGTATGTTCACATGATGAAGATGAGAATGGTTTCCACCAACACAGTAATGTGGCGGGGCAGCCACTACAGCCTACAAGTAACCTGCATTCATGTTTTGCACCTGTGCGAGAGGAAATTAATTTCCTTACAGCAGGTGGCAGTTGTCAGTATGCCTAGTTATGTCAATTTAATTTATATAGCCCGAGATCACAAACACAATTAGCCTCAAAGGGCTTTACAGCCCGCACAGCAGTGACACTCTCTATCCTTAGACCCTCGCATCGAGTGAGGGAAAACTCCACAAAAACCTTTGTAAAGGAAAACTGGAAGACTTATTCAGCAGCAGTGTATATAAAGCCTGCTCCACACTAGAGGATTTTCAAATCTGACTTGATTTGAAAAACATGGGAGACCCAACAAACTCTATAACCAAGTTTCAATGTTTTAATCCTGAGAAAGCACAGACTAGACAATCCAGTCAAACACTTGGCGTTTAATCAAACACTTTCAGGGAGGAGATTCCAGGGATTTTTGCATCATCTCACAGAAACTTGCGTGATTTTAGAATATAAGCGGACATGGAGGCGGAAGTCGTCAGTTATTAGCTGTTGTGTGTGTGTGTGTGTGTGTGATGTTTTGTGATGAGAAACATTAAAAAAAACTTGGCTTGTGTAAGTTATGGTTTTAAAAAAAACTACACACTATCCTTTTACCCGTCAACTCGCTTTCATTGGTTATTGTGGGGTTCTGCTCATGCCCCAAGGGCCAGATTCGGGACCAAAATCTGGACAGTTATCCTCTCGAGTGGGGCGGAGTTTAATAACATTTTGTTTGTTTATCTCCGATGGCACACTGATTACTTCTTGCCGTTTTTAAATCACAACTTTTCAGGTGACCTGTGTGAAAACTTGTGGTTTTCCCTCCGCTCTGAATCACAGTGGAATACAGCCAGGCTGGGCTAGTAATGTTTTTGGATTTGTTGGCTCAATTAATGGGATTTTCTATCTATTGAGAATCTATTGGCCCTGAAATTATTGTGCATCCTTAAAATGAGTTGCCACTTTATCAGAGATAATGGTTCTAGACAAGGGTTGCAAATGTATGAAACAACTGTAGGTTATTTGTTGACCATAAATAAACAATACTAATAGACCAATAAAACTATTAGGGTGATGCTTGAATAAAGCTGTGTCATTCGGTCATTAAGTCGACCTGCTGAACACTTGCGTCACTGCAGATGTCACAGATATTACCTGGGCATCCTTGGGAAATGTAGCACATTTGCTTTCAACCAGTTATCATTGGTTTATATCCAGAGGGAAGGTCCAGAGCAATGAAAGGACATTGACATTGTCTCTTTCATGCATTTTCAATCATGGTTGTATTCTTAACACGAGTCAATCAGTCAACCATTTAATGTCTCTTATAAACCTGTTGATACGTTTTACTTTAATACAGTAGATCTTTGCCTTTCTGGGGAGTGTATTGGTGGACTATTGCCTATACTGAGTCTGAGACACCTTTTGAATAGTCATCCACCTTATTTAAGAAAAAAAAAGTGTGCTGTCTCGTCTACTACATTTATGCCAATGAAACTGGATCAAATAAAAGAAACGGCTCAAACCTTAGCCTACATCACAACCCTAACCCCTGTAATGATGTCTTTTAAACGGCAACTACCAAACTCAAAACCTAATGATGTTGTATGAGAGCTGTTGTGTTGGTTCAATTTAGGTAGGTGTGTCTGTTAATGTCTTGGAACAGAATGCACAATTTAAAGGTAATTGAACAAATTAAAGTACAGTAAATATGTTTAATTGGAAGATTAAAATCTTTCTTCAAAGCTAGATAAGACATGGGCTGCATTATGTTCAAACGTATAATAACGCATTCAACCAATGGTGTCCTTACAGTTAATGTGTTTGTTTTTGATGAGTTTTGAGGTTTTTGTTCTCAGCTGGTCAACAAACGGGCTATGATTTAGGTTCAGGTATGCCTGGTCTAAATTGAGCCTTCCAATAGGGGCAAGTGTTGTCTTGGCCCAGTAAATGCAGTGAGACCTCTTGAATTTTAATCAGCTCCAAACCAACTTGGTTGCCCAGAAGCTTCCTATTCCTGGAACCCAGCTCAAACAAATCCCCCCCACAAGTCACCTTTTAGTCTACTCCTGGACATACTTATCTTGAAGTCCAGGCAAAATGGATGAAGACCCATTTATTGTTGGTAAATTTGTGTTAAACCAACACATTTTTGAAGAAATGTGTTGGAAAATTAGTTTATCATGTGCAGAGGTAAAGCCATGGCCTTTGTGTCAATAGTTTTAAAACATAAATGTCTACTTTAAATTTTAGATGGGCTTGTCATGTTGGGAATAGAGTTGCTCTCAAAAGAGATGGTCTGATGGTCGAAGTATGACCGATTGTGACACTGCCTTCGTGTTCTACGAAAGCTATTCTGAGACTTGTATAAAAAGACAGTTTTGTTACGCTTATGTCCTACAATGGGAGAGATTTGTTTTTGTCCCAGTCATTGAAAGAGCTGAATTGTGATGGTTGGTTACTACGGCCAGATAACTGATAAATATTTTGAAAGCGGGAAATCAGAGGATCTTTGGTCTTATTGATCCTTATTGTAAAGGGCAGTTTTGGCAGCATTATTGCTGAGGGAGAAAGAAAGAACAGGAGAGACTGATAACTCATAATCAGTATGAAACCTCGTGCTGGTGTGTCAGTCAGCCTTGGATATGGCAGGTTAGCATGAGCAGTTTTGCTATACAGAGGTCAGGACATAGGTTATTCTGATGACATCATTGAACGCTAATGAGGATATTATGCTTAAAAATTGGTTTGACATTGAAGAATCCTGTTCTGTTTTCAGTTTAAGTGTAGATTTTATGTGCATAATGCTTTTGCCACTCGCAGAGGGAATGGTAAACTCCCCATTTTGTGCAGATTAACACGTTTTTGGTCCACCTGAATGTTGGACAGGCAGTGAAAAGGAGATGTTTACATTCAGATTGTGGCCACCGGCTTATGCACTCTTTCTTCCCCTCCTGTTTTTAAATCACTGGAGAGGCATGACCCATTTAAATGGTTGTTTACTTGCATTAGAAGAAGAGCCAAAGCACTTCTCAATGAACTCTTGTCTACAATTCAATTAGTGTCCTTCCCAGAAGCACAGTTTTCCGCATTACACAATGGGTTCTACAGCCTCACTGCAACGCAGGCTGAACTCAGAAGAGCAGCCGTTGTCACACATGCACCCATAAAAAGTAGCATCACGTGTTTGGGATCTTGAATGACGAATGTGAAGCATGGTGCATCATAAAACTGAGCAATAGTAATATAATATAGTAAAGTTTGATTCAGGTTCTTTACTAAACTTACTAAAATTCTACAGCTTTGTTCTGTTGTAATGGAGTAGGTGAAGCAAAGCTCAGCAGGTATTCTTCAGGCTTTTGTTGTCAAGTTTCTGCATGTTTGGATCTGTCTCAAAAGAGCTGTGTCCCTCAAAGACAACAGAACATCTATTTCTTTCTTCTTCTTTTTTTAAAGGCCAGACATTTTATTACCGCTTTCCTGTTGCCCTCTGACTAGACAACCATTTAATAGGAAATGGCTGGAGTTTTCTCCCCTTTATCTATTTTTGGAGTTAGTGGGAATATTTCACTTACAGAATAGCTGAGTAAGGTTTAAGTCCACTGAGGATTGGGGTGGAATATACATTTTTGCTTCCTAGCAATTCCAGAATTTTTATTATCTTCACTAGTTCAAATGGCAATATAATGATATTACAGGTTTTTTATGCTGTTCTGTAAGGAGCAAGATCAACATCAACAGCTAATCAAATAATGTCATGGTGTTTGTGCTGAATAATGATTAATGGTACACACATAATAGGAACACATAACCAGCTAGATAAGCAGATCTCTGCTCACTGTATTGCTCTGGGTGTGATTTGAAAAGCGGAACCCGTGAGGGTTTCTGAATCGATAGAATGTAGAACATCTGGAATTCCAATAATATGAACTTATCAGATAGAGAAATATGCTATGCTGTGACGCGCAACATGTCTTGTGTTGTATAACTCGTTCATACTAGAGGTCAAACCGTCTTAATCTTATTTAGTGAAACTATTATCCTCCTTTTTTTGCTTTGTGGGAAATTTGAGCAGCTGTATGGATAAAATCCAATGTATTGTATACTGTATGTAATTTAATGTAGCAATGGTTTGGTTAGTTTTTGGTTTTTATGTAATATTTGATCTTATTATTGTGCTTCTCTATGTGAATAAACATAACAAAACATGTCATAATTTTGAAGTTCAGAAACACCTATTGATGTTCGTTACCACAGCGGATATTTTATAGACTAAACGATCAACAGATCAATTGATAATGAACATAATCGTTGGTTGCAGTCCTCATTTAAAGTACAGTGTTTGAACATTTGATATGGAAAATCTATACAATCTTATCATGATCACGTCTAACTCTACATACTTAGCCGTTTGATTATTAACTGTGTGTGCATTCAGCAGCTAAAGCGCGTCAGTTATTAAAGTTGAAGTGCAGCTTGTCAGTCTGACATTGTAACTAGGCCAGCCTTTTCACAGTTAATGGGCCAATCCATTATACATAATCCATTCATTCCAGGAAATGCATTGATTGTTGAGTAGCAGAAACTTGTTGGTCTTGTCTGTCTTGGTTGACTCAACATTATAGTGCAACAGAACGGACTAAAACGAGACAAGCTTTATCTGCTCTGGTTTACAGCAAAATCAAATGGTTGTGTGTGTGAACACTGTTTTCTGTATTGAGCTTTACATATCAGATTGCCCGTGTCATGGGACAGTGTCTTTATGTTTTCATACATGAAGCGTCACATAACAAAGCCACCTTTGATAAACTGCTTTGCAGCTAATGTCAGTCGTTGTTCACTGGAACCAACTGAAGTCATTTGAAACATTGTGAATTTTTCCATGTAAACATGAACCGTTACATTACAAGACCATACAATCTAATTATAGCAGATGTTTCATTTTGTTTTCAAAGGGCACACATCTTTTTTGGAAATGATCCTAAGATTTCCTGAGACAAATACAGTAATGGCTACCAAAGAATAACTGCCTTTTTACTCTCTTTTACTCTTTCTACAGGGGCTTCATACACCACCCAGGTTGACCTTGGCTGTCTACATCTGGTGGCAGAGGAGTACAAACCTGTTTCTTGGGTTGCATGAGCACAGTGGAGGAGAGGGCCTGAGGCTGATTTCTCCCCCCATTAGTCTTTGAGGAGGGGGGAGAAGGAAGAGGAAGAGGGAGCCACTATAACGACCCTGAGCATGGGGCAAAAAGTCCCAGGTGGCATCAAAACCATCGATATGCGGGATCCGGCCTTCAGTCCCCTGAAGCTGGAGCTACAGGCCCTGAGTCACACCAAGCCGTCTCGATTGGATCTTCTGCTGGACATGCCACCTGCCAGCGTGGACGTCCAGGTCCAGCACTCATGGAACAACGATGACCGCTCCCTTAACATCTTCGTCAAGGATGACAACAAGCTGGTGTTTCACAGGCACCCGGTGGCGCAGAGCACAGATGCCATCCGGGGCCGTATTGGCTACACGAGGGGTTTGCATGTGTGGGAGATAAGCTGGGCCATGCGCCAGCGTGGCACACATGCTGTGGTGGGAGTAGCGACAAGTGACGCTCCACTACACTCAGTGGGCTACACGGCTTTGGTAGGAAGCAATGCCGAGTCTTGGGGCTGGGACCTATGCAGGAGTAAACTCTACCACGATGGCAAGAACCACCCAGGAAAATCCTACCCAGGCTTCCTCGAGCCAGACGACACCTTCATCATACCAGACTCCCTCTTAGTAGTCTTGGACATGGACGAGGGAACTCTCGGTTACATAGTTGATGGGCATTATCTAGGGGTAGCTTTCAGAGGACTTAAGGGCAGGAAGCTGTACCCGGTGGTGAGTGCCGTGTGGGGACACTGTGAAATACGAATCCGGTACATAAATGGTCTTGATCGTAAGTACAAACTTTTATTATTTAAAAAAATATTCTTTGTGATTTTATTTTCCTCCATAAGGATCAGTGTTTTGACATCTTGCGTAACCAGAAATGACATTCATTGTTGCAGTAAATATAGGTGTGACGCATTTATCATACTGTAAAGAACCCATTACAGCTGGGGTTACTGTAGAGCAGCATTGTTGTCTCTGACTGTCAGTATGTCACCGTCTTGGCTGTTGCATAAAGCAGTACATGTGATAACTTGACTAATTTATAATCTTGCCTTGCCACTCAAATAATTGGAATCAATACATAACTTTTGTCTCTGACTCACTTTTTCCTCATGCAAGTATAAAGACAAGCTGTTACTATTATCTGCTGTAGCTTCTGTCAACACCTGTGTGGGCTGTGATGTTTGTCGCTCAAAAACAGCCTGTGTTACTCGATGTTTACGCTCGCAAGAAAGCTGCTTGTGTCCCTTAATGAATGTAAATTAACTTCAATTGGATTCATCTCAATTATTCCACAGAAAAAGAGCCATGAGCTCATCAAAACATGTTGTACTATCGTCGTCATGTCCCAACTGCTCTGTGCTCATTAGGTTTTTATGTTCAGCTTAGATCACTTGACCTAGTTTACATCTGAAGCAGAAGCAGTGATATGCACGAAACTGCATGAAACCAGTTTCAATTTGATAAGACTTTGCTCTTGCTGTTGGCTGAGGAGCCGGGAAGTCCCTGATCATGCACACACCAGCAAAATAAGTTCTAACTCACTGTCTAGGTAATGTTGTCTTTTGTGTCATAAATATACAGTACATGAGCACTTTTTGGAAACGGAACAAAATTAGTATTTAATATATAGATGTGTTGACAATTGTGAAGAACCAACATTTGCCTTGGAATGTTTAATCACATTCTTAATCTTGTTTTCTCATTCTTTTATCAGATATTTCCCTTTTTTTTTTAAAGTGTAATTGAGACATTTATAGTTGCAAGAATATTTGGAAATTTTTCTCAAAAAAGGTCTGAGTATTGGAAATGATAATAGAAATGTTCAACATGCTTCTCCCAGCTAACGACTAGTATTTCTAACAAGTGGTCAAGCAAAAAATATTTTATAATGAGGTTATAGAAAATCACTTGCCAGCAAATATCTTTTTAACCCTTTGTTACTACGTTGTACATGTCTGCTTATTCTGTGCTAAATTATTTCATATATCTATGAAAAGCGATTATGGGTAACGCATTCAATGCCATAAATGCACCTGAAATGACAGAACTCTGCAGTTGTAAACCCACACGTGTGCCCTCCCTCATCTCTCTCCTTCCTCATCTCTCTTCAGCTGAACCTCTCTCGCTGATGGACCTGTGTAGGCGTTCAGTGAGGGTGGCTTTAGGACGAGACCGTCTGAATGAAATCCATAGACTGCCCCTGCCGGCCTCTCTCAAGAACTACCTGCTCTACCAATGACGTTGATGAAAGTCACAGCACACACACGCAGCACACGCCCTCTTTCTCGAGCTTCTCTGGGATTCTTTTTGGGTTGAACCCGTTTGACAGCATTGCGCAAACCTCCAGGACTGACTCAACAAGTATGCTTCTGTGTCGGCGACTGGACTCATTTCCGAGTTTCTTACCCGGTTTTTAATGACTCTTTGTAACTGTATTATCTAACTTTATAAAATCAGGAATCACTGAGCACTATGCACATGCAGATCCAGACCATGCCATGACAGTCACCATGTTGGTGTACCTCTTCCAGTTTGAAAGTTGATGTGGCATAAGTAGTCAGAACCTCTGCTGCGACCTCTGGGCTTTATGATTATTAATGTCTATCTTTGTAGCCTTTTAAATTGAAATGCTATGGTGCAATGACAAAGATGTGATGTCAACTGAACTTGGTGCAGAGGTGCACTGTCAGTATCTGACCACATGTTGGCATCACATACTCATGAAAAGAAAATTTAGAATTGTAACATGAAATCCTAATTGATTTTAGAGAATGTGGTTTTAAAATGGATAATACATTTTTTAAAAATGCTGTTCAGGCAATACAGAAAAGAGATGCTGACCACTGAGGCAGAACCTCTGACCACTCCGTCTGCAATATGGATGGATGTGCCTCAATGCTTACCATCAATCATCAGACAGGAACATCAACACAGGAAATTGTAACAGAAGAATTTCGTCACTGTGATTATTTGTAGCATGCATCTGCGGGATTTCTTTCTCTGTACGATCAGTGTCTTTTTAAAAAAATATTTTCTGTTACTCCTGCTTTTTGTCGTAAAATCATTTTAAGTACATGTTGTCAAGGCCCAGAGTGTTGTTCTTATTCATTCAATTGGTGTCATCATGTTTTTTTTCCTTTCTTTTTTTTTTACTGGGTTGCACGTTAGCCAGAGAATAGAAATCAACTAGTGAAACTGCTTCTGTTGTGCAACTGTTGGGAGTGATGGCGACCTGCTACTCTCGGGCCTCGCTGAAAGCTATTGATGGTAGTGTTTGTGTTTTAAAGGGGGTTGGGGTGAAACAGACTGTGGATGAACAGCTTTGCATCTGAATCGGCAAACTCCTTAGAATTAAGACATTTCAACAGAAAAGACAATCCACAAAGTGCTGCACAAATGTGAAGGTCAGATTGCCAACATATCGTCAAATGCCATATCATAGACCTGTCCACTTTTAGTTGTTTTTTTTTAGATGTGCAGATGTACACAGTCGGCACTCGGCTGTATGTGGACAGACTGTACCGCACCATACTTTTCCTTGCTTGCAGATCCCTGTTAATTTGTATTCCTTGTTGTAGATTTGTTTGTAAGTATCTATTAAAGATTATTTCTAATTGTATGTTTTGCATTGTCCAAGAGTCTATTTTCACCAAGTTTTACTCTTTGAGGAATAGACATAATTCACAGATTCTGAGAGTTATGGAGCATGGCAGAGTGGTAGTCAATGTGGTCTGATCAATAAAAGGGCACACCAAAATGTGGACTTTTGTCACTTGTCAATATGCCACAGATGTCACAAATCACGAGGGAGCGTGTCATTGGCATGCTGAGTGCTGGGTTGAGCGTTACAGCTGTGGCAAGTTTGTGAACTTGGATCATCGATCCCCATTGTGTTCTTCCTGCCATTACTCCAGGACTTTTGTTTAGAAATTGATCCTAATGCTCACAAATTAAAGCCACTTTATTGATAAAGTTGTACTGTTATTTTTGGATAGTTACTCTGTTTTGTCACATAACAATAACTACAAGTTTCTCTTTGTGCATTTATATTTTTGTTGAGTGTACATGTTTTCTATGTTTCCCTACTCAATCACAATTCACGATTCAAATGGTCAGCTCGTCTGTAAGCTCTGCTGAAGCCTGATAACAACCCATTTATTTGAATCGGGTGTGTTGGAGCAGAGAAACACCCTTAAACACGCAGGAGAGTGGCTCCCCATTTAATTTCCATCTCTGCACCAAAGCAGTGGACTGATACTGTATATGAGAGTAACCGACTGCTGACATTGTGTCACTTAAGTATTGTCCACTGTGTTGCAGAGGAAGAGAGAATTTTAATTTTCGACTTTAAGGAAAAATTGGGCAGTGTTTAATAGGTTGCACTGAGCCTTTCAAATGTGAATGTTGTCCACTTCACAGCAGGACACCACTCTGAAAAGTTCAATACAAAAACGCTTTTTCTTTTGATTATGGACATAAAATGTTTGTTTAGGCATGTGACGATACAAATTGGGCAAATGTGTTCTCATTTTAAATTTTTAATCCTGTCATATATTCACTGGAGTCATTTTCTTTTTCGAGTTCATAGTTTCTGAAAGTTTAAAACACGACACGATGGTTGATTGTTAAATACTGAACACCTAACACAGCCACACACATGTAGCCAAATTACAGTCTGTGACCTTCAGGCCTTTTTCAGAGAGGACCTGTTTGACACTTCATTGTATGAAAAATATCTAGTAAATAATATGTTTGATTGTGGTTTAATTTAATGCAGGGAGCTGGTATTGTGTGTGTGTGCTGGCGCTGTTGGAAACTTGAATAAATCAAAGCCATTGTAATATATTTTGTACTGTGACAACTCAACAGTGCGGGACAAATCAGGCTTAATTTAGTCTGAGTGAACAGACCACATCGGCTCAGTGGTAAAAACAGAAATGTACCAACAGTGAGATTGATGGACAGTAGATTTGACTCCCTGTGTTTCAGCCACAGCATATCGAAATCTTGGGGACATTCACTTTTTAGAAACTGATTCTTCTTACAGTTTATTCTCTTTTTTTTGGTGTTTTACAACAGTTGGCATCTGTAATGTTGCATTACTGGCTCCATCTTCTGCAGTTGTAAGGCTCCTGAAATGTAACTGACTCCTGGAAAGTCAATGAGGTGCAAGTCCACAAATGTGCTTCCAAATAAAGGTGAGAAATTTAACCTCGGAACATTGAACTCTAAGAGTTTGTGCTCGAACACACAGCAAATGTATCTGTGTTCTAAAACAGCTGCTTTGTTGACACCTGAGTGTTTAGAAGAGGCAGAGAGTGAGGGTGGGATGGCTGAGAGCTCCTCCAACTACTCAGTTTCACTGACACAGAAACTACACTTTAAATCCCTGTCATCGTGGGTTAGTTTGTTTTTTTTAACAAAAGGCGCATGATTAGTTTCAGTTTAGCTCTTGTGCACACACACACACACCAACACACCCACGACATAAAATACACAAACATTGTGTTCAGCAACCGATTCAAAGAATCCCAGCGACATTTCTCAAGCAAACAAACAACTGGGATCTACACAGCACCTGATACTTGACGAAGGCAGCTGTTAAAAAACAGCAATGGTGATGATGAACTCAAACTCAAAAAAATAAAAACCTGAATAGAGCTGTGAGACACAAAAAGAAAACAAAGAGAATGTGTCAGACAGAGGTATGAGGAAATAGCTGCTCCTGTAGCTGCTAGTTTCATATTTGCTCACTTGGTGTCAGTGTTTCAGAGACATTGTGTTGAAGACCAGTGGAAATAACCCACTACAATTAAAGTAAAGTCATTACTATATGGCCAATGCAGTATAGTACACCATTACATGTACTTATTACAAATGAAATCAAAAGAAAACTTGGATTATGTAGAAATAAAGGATATATAGACTGTCTCAGTCGAGGAGAATTATGTTACTGCCTACAAAGTGGAGTGAGTTGCTAGATTGTGTGATGATTGATGGGGCAGAGGTCCACCACGCAAACCAAACTTTTGGACTTTACACTGAACTTTAGTTTATTTTGTGACAATTTGAATAAATACATTTACTTTTGACTCTAAAACCAATTTGAAAACCGCCTCACAACCCGAGAAGGTTAACCCCTCCTTGTTGGAAGTGCAAAGAACACATTACAGCCACAGTACGTGACAATTACAGTTTATACATGGTCAACAAAACAGGAACAAATCTAGTGTAAAGTTAACTGTATAAAATACAAATAAAAAGTATAAAACACTGGACATAATACATACACAATCCTCTACAGGAAGTTCCAAGCTGTAGAAAAATATTTAAAAAAGTGGTCAATATGTTAAAGATCCAAATGGCCTGAGGGCAAACAGTGCATTTCAGTTGAGGATTAAAAAGTAGAATACTTGTGAACTATTGTTTAGACAAATCCCTACCATGTTCTACAATATGCTGCATGACACTAATCATCATTATTCCAGTAAAGTAAATGATAAAAGTTTTTTTTTTTTTTTTTTTTTTACGATATCAGATTTTTTGTCAATGAGAAAAATGGCTGAATACCAACACTGGTGTTTTCATGTCAAACATAGAATTCATGTACACTGTCAATACAGTACTTAAAAAAAATTTGTTATGATTGCAATAGGTCAAACAAATGAAGCACAACAGGTTTAGTGAAAGTGTTTTGACACAGGCGCAGGTGTTATTGTGCAGACACACAGACTAACAGCCTGTTATCAAGGTGATTGCGTAACTTATTTTTCTGCAGTTTTACGCTCCGGAAGACAACACAAGTTACTTTTCAACTTTTATCACACACACACACACACACACACACACACACACACATACCATGCTGATTGTTAGACAGCACATACCATAACATGTTCATTATAGTCCAGGTTTGTTTTTATGGGATCACATTTTCTCTCAATTATAACAAAATCATAAAAGCATGGCCTTTGTTGTTCTGTGATCGTCCTGCTGAAGAAGAGGGTGTTGTTTACCAAGACATATTTCTGTGTCTCACAACTGAAACAGGCTTATTATAAGGAGGCAAACAGGTTGCTAAGGGATGTAGCAGCAGGAAGTGAGGAAAAAATGAACAACTGGTTTTAGATAAGCGTGTAAATCCAAATGTACCATTGTACAGTGGGGGGACACTTTGTGTTACATTCACATATGGGCTATTTTGATCTAGAGATGACAATTTCAAAAGAAATTGCAGTGGTATTGCTGCATTGACTTATGTGACTGAGATGAGACTGGTATTCTAATTGAATGCCTGAATGTTTAGAATAAAGTTGAAAATTAGTGTGAAACGGCCACTGAAAGTAGGAAATATATACAAAATGTGAATACATCCATTAGGGCTGTTGCAGTAATCGCAAAAATTCAACTAAGGAGTTTCACAACACACATGCACACATACACAAGAGCGCATACAGAGTATGCAATGCATCGAATATAAATACAGTGTTGACCTAATGGCAACTACAGCTTGTTTTAAAAAATAAAATAAAATAAAATAAAATAAAAATGTGGCCATGGTCAACTAAGTCAATGCCAACAGTGTTCCTACAAAGCTTAAACAGATGTCCCAGTCAGTTCTTGTTCACAATGCTAAGGTTTCCAAAACAACATATTTCAAAAGTTAAAAATGTACTCAATAAACGAGACTATCACAGAGGAAGACAGGATACGGCTCAACCGCTATGGTGGCCACAGAACAACCACGTGCAGATGATGTTAATTATTTTTTTACGACGAGATCCGACATATAACTCATGATATAAATCACCACGTCCAGGGTTCATTAATCAGAAACCATTGTGGGTATTGTAGATTTGCCTGAAACCACAGAGAGTCGTGGTAAATGGTTTGTTTTCATATAGTTCTTTTCTAGCAGCTTTACACTCCAGTTCTGCCATTCACCCATACCGCACAGCTTTCCTATCACTCATCTTTCATACCCACACGCTGCCGACACAGCTGTCAGGAGCCACATGGGTTTAAGTGTCCTGCCCAGGGACACATTGGCATGTAGACTAGTGGAGCCTTGAATTTGAAAAAGAAAACTCCACCACTTGAGCTGCCGTTGCCCCTCATGGGGTTA
This sequence comes from Microchirus variegatus, assembly GCF_963457635.1. Taxonomy (NCBI): domain Eukaryota; kingdom Metazoa; phylum Chordata; class Actinopteri; order Pleuronectiformes; family Soleidae; genus Microchirus; species Microchirus variegatus. The sequence goes on from NC_139810.1 coordinate 20,434,615, forward strand.
AAGGCCAAGATGTTTGTCGTTGAGTGTGTGTATACTTGTGAGTGCATTTGTATTACTATTATTGTCTGAATAAATAAACCTTTTGGGATGGTCACAGCTGCGTCCTTTTTTTTTTTAAACATAGTTTTTGATTTCAGCCATTTAATTATGCCAGAGCGGAGAAGTGCAGCGACAGACTTTGACTTTGTGATTGGGACTGAATTACAACACTGACTAGAACTCACAGGTCATATTGACACAACCGATAAGTTTGTTTTTTAAAAGCATATAATTTTATATATATATATATATATGTATATATATATATATATATATATATATATATAAATATATATATATGTTCTAATAATTAGTTTAAAATTAACTATAAGCCAGTCAAGGTCAAGGGGCACTCACAGAGTACACAGAGTGTTGTTTTTCAGTATGTCTGTTGTGGGTGCTGTTATGCAATAATCACTTCTAAAGGCACACGGCATAAGATGGGAGGCACGTGGACCTACGTCACGGACAACACCTCCGCCCGGCCCACTGACGTCACTGCGAGGAACACATCAGACCATCGCGTGACTCAACGGCCCGTGGTAATGACAGCTCCACAGAGACGGTGCACAGACAAGGAGTACGAGCGGCAACACGTCGGGAGGGGGACTCCACACTGTCCGTGTAAACGTTCATTCGTGGATATTTAACTAGAAGAATACTTACAGTATGGTGGCTGTTTGAAAAGGACAACGATGGCACAGAAAGACACGCTGCTTCATCTCTTTGCCGGCGGGTAAGGCACACTGACGAAACCGCTTCAAACCGGACTAACGCTGTCCAATAACACGGGGGTTAAAATAACGTGAACGGGGTGAACACGGTGTTTTGCTGTGCGGTTTTTTTGCGCAGAGACAATCTACGCGTTATAGAGCCACTAGACGCCACGTTAACGTACATAAACGCAAGCTAGCTCGTGTTAGCATAGTGCGGCGTCTGTACTGAAGGTATACATTTTATTGTACTGTCTGTAAAATGTTAAAATGCGAATATAATCTTCATGACGTTAAGTCGCTCGTGTCGATCTATTTTTTTTATTTTACAATGCCATAAATGGACACCTGAGTCTAGGACATTTTATGAACCACCCGGCAGCACCATATCATTCCAACCGGCCGGCTAACTAGCATTACATCAGTCCGCTAATTCCTCGTAGCTAATGACCGTTTTCAAGTTTTCTGTAAGTTTTGTGTGGGGAAAGGGTAATGTATAAACTGTGTCGAACACCACGTACTTAAGATAAATATGTTGTGTGATAACTTAAGTCACAATGTGTAACTCAAGACTTCGTTAGTGGTTAGCTAAGTATCTCAACCTTGTGGCTGGCACAGTCACAGGAGCAGCTAGCAGCTATGCGGCGTCCCCCCCCATGTTGATAACTTGATATTTTTCAATTGTCAGCTCCATGTCCTGACCGCCACCTGGTCGAATGATACTGTATGTTAACTATAAATCCGAACTATAATGACGAAGAGGACAGCGTGAAGGGGATTCTGAGACCACGTTTTAACATTAACTTTTTAAAATGACGCCATGTTACCCTTGACAATCCTATGACGAGCCGAAATGTAGCTTCCTGTGAAACGGTGATAAAGTAAAATGTAATTTAAAGTGGTGGAAGTGTTGCTCTCTTTCATTTTGTTTTGATCAACTGTCTGACTAGAGTAAACATTAATTTAAAGAACTAGCTGAGCTTGTTTGACAACCTCTGTCCTATACCTGGATCACCTGAGGAAGGAATGATGTAGGTAAATAGCAAATATGTCTATCTGACAAAATTATTTATCAATGTTAATCAAAAAAGTAAATATCAACATTAAGTTAACATCATAATACAAGAGACAACATACAGTGATGCAGTTGCAATGATGATAATGCACTAACCAACACAGTTCAAATATGGAAAAAAATCCCATAGAGCTCGATTTGAGTTCTGCATTAAGTTGTAGGATGAATAGGTGCATCTAAGAATGCCTTAATCTGATCCTACTCAATCAGGGGACCCAGTATCTGTGGTTTGAATCATTTAAAACATGAAAGGGATCACAAACAATCTCTTAGTATGTTTTTACGGTAGCCTGAGTCATAGAGATTTTGAATAGGTTGACCTTCAATCTTGGAACACACGAGGGAAAACCTGCCATGTATTTTTTATTGCATTTAATCATTGTGAACTGTGGTTATTACCGCAACTCTCCAGTCCATTATTTTATCACAGTGCCATGGTTTTGTCAGATTACACTTTGTGACGTGGAAGTCTTTCTATTTTCTGTCATTTCTAAAAATCAAATAATTAAATTAGTTAATGGACAATTGGGTCAGATGCTACTTTTGCTAAGATGTTTGACAGTCCTGCAGACATAAGACAGATAAGACTAAGCCTCACTGACAAGGGTATACCTAGTTAATAAGGATGTACTTGTGAGACATAATAAGAACCAAATAACGTAAAAGCTTTTGCTGACTTTGTTAGTGCACTATTTACAGCCATCCTTTTCGAGTGTTTTTAGAAAATACCAGATGTGCTGGTAACTTGATCAGTGTCTCATCAGTTGTGTCAGGTCCTCAGTCAAGTTTAAAATGAGTAAATCCTGCAAAAATACATATTCTGGATTCAGGATTCCCATACTAAACACTTACTGACCAGAAGGAAATGACTTGCTTTTTTAGCAAACTTTTAAACATCCCTCTGTCATAATCCTAATTGTAGTGTAATCATTTTTGCAGGTGTAGTGGTACGGTGGGGGCCATTGTGACCTGTCCACTTGAGGTATTGAAGACGCGCTTGCAGTCCTCCGGTCTCACCCTCCGGCCTGTCTTCCAGGTCCAGTTAGGCACACTAAGTGGCACTGGGGTTATCCGACCGGGGACTGTCACGCCTGGGCTGCTACAGGTTTTACGGTAAGATGGATGCTTGTATTGGTAGGCAAATAGTGCTGCACCTTGTTGTGTGTGTTCTACATTTGCATTTTCAAACCTACAAATATATTTTCACTCACTGTGGGTGTACTCTGTGAATTTATACCTGTTGTTTTGGGATCTGTGTAATTGTTAGCTGTTGGTGTTTGTAGATGCAGTGTGACATTCCACTATAGTCTAACCTGCAGAACCTTTTGTTTATGTGTGCCTGATATAGTCATGTAAAAGATGTTTATTAAAACAGTCATTTCATGGATCCACCTGGGCTTTGGAGTAAAGCTAAATGGCAGAAAGAAAGAAGGTTTTAAGCAGGACCCTGCTGGTGTTACATTACCCTCAAAGGACAGAAGCCACACACTGAACCAGTCTGGACTGGTGTCTGTTATTGCAGAGGCTGTAAAAGCTAAAGTGCCTAAAGACAAAAGTTTAGTGTTTCAAGAACAAATATTTCCTTGTCAGCTCAGCTCCTTTTTTTACCTAATGCAGAATGTTTTTCAAACCTTTAAAGCTTTTTCTTTGCATTCATGAGCATAGAATATTTACGAAAATCACTGTGGACCTTTCCCCACCTGTGTTTGAACAAGAAAAGGGGTAGAATACACATACACTGCTTGTGTGTTCACTTAAAATGAGATTGGAGCATGCTATCTACAAAACAGACAAAAATCTCCAGGGGGATGTGACAGACGTGACAAGCTGAGAGCTGCAGATAGAACTGGGTTAAATGTCGAATCTGATGCAAATCCAGATCAAATGAACATGACTGATGTAACAGTCAGGACGATTGCAGGAGTGACCTGTCATACTTGTGTTCATTAATAGAGTCTTACATAACACACTGACATGTACTGTAGCTAATGTAAAGACATATGGACAGTTTTGCATATGAATACAAGAACAACATTGTTTGATAGTTTATTGATTTCTGCTTTTATTTCAGATCAATTCTTGAAAAAGAGGGACCAAGATCACTTTTCCGCGGTCTGGGGCCCAACCTGGTTGGTGTGGCCCCCTCAAGGTACAAGGAAAATTATCTATCTAAAGCACACATTTCAGTTCTTCAAATACTATAAATCAGGGTTGACCATGTCCATGCCCACTACAGTGTCAAAGTACATGATACATGTATATTGCAGGTTAATGATAAAACACTAGGAACTGCCCTTGTATTTGAAAAAAAAAAAAAAGCAGGGGAAAGAGGGTTAGGGAGTTAAATCAATGGAGATTTATCAGCAGCGTCTTATTTACTTGTGTCAGGACACCTTAGATTTCACGATACAATGGCTGCCAAACAAAAGCAAACAATGCATTTATATTTTTCCTTTGAATTGTAATAAAACATTAACTGGATGGCCCATTCTTAAAGATAGCATTTTAGTTTTGGTTTTGAAATGACCTGCTACGATTATGCATGATGTTCACATCACTGCAGATATTTAGAGAGTCTAACATCGAGCCTTTTGGAGACTCTTCTGAACCGTTTTTAGTATTTTAAACTATTGGTTTTTATTTTAGTCCGAACAGGAAGAAACTTAGACTTACTGAGACTGTGATATGGATTATTGTATTTGCTTTGTGATGATGTTTATATACATCATCCTGTGGGTGGAATGAGATTATTTCTGATAAAGAGCTGTTCCATCTGTCATTTTTTTAAAGAACATAGTGGTGTGGATGTAGCCACACAATTGAATGCTGTAATTGTGTAACAAATTTGAGTTGTGCGTGTGCATACCAGTAACTGCCACCTTTGTTGTATTGCTGGTGTCAAAAAATAGCCAGACCTTTGCCCACAAAATGTCGATCAGACTTTGAAACTGTTACACTGAAAAGGTATGGTTAATGAGCAACCACAGCTTGACCCGTTGCCCAGTATCTCCACTGTCTCTCCTTTCCACGGGCCAACTGAGCAGGTCTGAGGGCATCTGCGGTGTTCTGTGCTTATTCAGCTCATTCTAGTGCAGTGAGAGCTTATTCCAGAAATCAAGCTGAGAGAGCAGACTGGGAAACAGACTGCTCTGGATGCACTGAAAGAGCAGCCCAAACTGATCCATACACGATTGTACAACTGTCACAAAATAACATCCACACTTTATTCAAAACGGTAAACGTCTGTGTGTTAATCCATCCTGCTGTGTGAGGTTCTTACCAGGTTGTTCTGTGTTTCAGAGCCATTTACTTTGCTGCATACTCGAAAGCAAAAGAAACTTTGAATGGACTGTTTGTGCCAAACAGTGGACTGGTGCACATGACCTCTGCGGGTGCTGCAGGTGAGCTTCTGCACGTTCCACTTTGTTACATGACACTGTGCCAACATGAGCACAGTGTCATGAAGGCTCTAAATTCACAGTATTTGGAAAATGTTAAATGTCTGTTAAGTAAGATGAGCTGTTAATTGCACAACAATATACAGTATGTCTGATCAGTATATTGTACGGTTTACTTTTGCACTTAATTACACTTAATAGGAACCTTGATGATATGATAATTTTATCACTTCATTGTGTAAAACTGTATCTTATTTTTTCTCCCTTTTCCTCAGCTTTCGTTACAAACTCTCTGATGAATCCCATCTGGATGGTCAAGACTAGGATGCAGCTGGAAAAAAAGTGTGTACACTCATTATTATACCTGTTCTACAGTACTAGTAAAGGCTTAGGCCACCATTAGATTTGTTGTATTAGCAATGTTATAATGACCATACAGTATAATTATTATAATTATTATTATAAATAATTATTATAAGTATTTTATTGGAAGACATCCTATAAAACTGGAATTAATTAATGTTATTGGTAAAACCTGTTTGTGCTATGTCAATGAATATCTGCTGTGAGAAAGGTCTAGTACTCTATATTTATTCATGACATGCTTGAACATTACATACTCACTTAAAAACTCACTGGAAGCTGAGGTTGCTAATATAAAAGACCAGCTTTCCATCACATCTTTGCAATCCAAATGCCAATGATTACAGGATTTGACAGACATAAAAACAACAAAGCTGGCGGTGCCCTTAAACTTTGCACTGTACGGTATGTGAATGTGTACTTTTTAAATCTGTTAAGAGGCTGTAGTGCAAAACATTCTGATTTATTAAAGGACTTATTTTGGGTGGAGAAGGTGGTACACACATCGTGACCTTTCACAAGGGCCCACCTGCATGACACTGGCCTTGGGTTTCATAGTGTATGGGACTGATCTTGTGACCGGCTACCATAAATACACAGTGCTGACGCACTGTCCTGCACGCAGGAGAGGAGTCTATATTTACATTAGCAAGTACAGGGCAGTAGTATCATGGAACAACTTTGAAGAGCACTTGACCTGTAATGTCCTGTAACACTGAATTAATGAAAGGGCAAAAAACATTTTGAACTAAATTCATTGATTAGTTAATAATGCAACTATTTGGGCTGAAATTGCATGATGTGGGGGGGGGGGGGGGGGGGGGGGGGAGAAGACTGTGATATGATTCATAATTCATAATTTGAATCATGTTTTGGTGTCAAACAAAACAAATGTTCTCATCTGAAGAAGCAACACTGCAGAATGTCATTGTAATGCTGCTTTATAACATATTTTGTTTTGAATGACCAGTGTCTATCATTTTTATTATTTTGTAATTAATTGTGCGGCTCTGTTTAAGATGTCAAAATACTTCAGTTGTAGATCAACAGAAACCTTTTCTATCATCTGCTTTTTTTTTTTAAGCTTTAATGAGTTTGACTTATTTTATCTTTCAGAGCCAGAGGAGAGAAAAAGATGAATGCACTGCAGTGCGCCCGCTATGTATACAGAATGGAGGGAGTCCGGGGTTTCTACCGAGGCCTGACTGCTTCTTACGCTGGCATCTCGGAGACCATGATCTGCTTCCTCATTTATGAGTCACTGAAGAAATACCTCGCCAAGAGCAAATTTGCTTCCCCGAATGGCGAAAATGAGAAAGGAGCATCAGATTTCCTTGGTTTAATGATGGCAGCTGCTTTTTCCAAGGGTTGTGCGTCCTGCGTTGCCTATCCACATGGTAAAGGCTTTTTTTTTTTTACTCATTGTTTTTGCCTTTTGCCTTGCTTATATGTTCAGGAAATGCATTTATTTCCCACGTAAATGACAATTTATGTTTTTTTTGGTCATCTCTACAGAGGTCATACGCACAAGGCTTCGTGAGGAAGGCAGCAAGTACAAGTATTTCTTCCAGACGGGGAGGTTAATAGCAGTGGAGGAAGGCTATGCAGCTTTTTACAGAGGACTCATTCCACAGTTAATTAGACAAATTCCTAACACAGCCATTGTCCTCTCCTCTTACGAACTGATTGTCCATCTGCTGGGAGAATCCAAATGAGGCCATGTTTGAAAGTTTGCATCTTTCTGACACACTGAGCAACAGACTTTTAAAGAATGTAGCACAAGCTGTACGTATTTTGATGTGGCGCTACAGAGACTTTTTACGGCGGAACTGAAGCAGGTTGGACTGTTATCCAAAGAGTTTATGAAAGTTTTTGAAAAAAAAAGAAATGTTCAAGAAGCTGTGGTACTTACTGAAGCTCCAAACCTGTGAAAAAAGGTCATCTACTTCGAGGCCTAGCCCTTAAGTTAATTAAGTTATTTTAGCTTTTGTTATTTTATGACAGTGTTTGTTTCCTTTTATTACTGCTAAATGTCCCATCACACGAAGATTTATGTTTGACAAATGCAATGTGTTGGTTTTGATTTACAGAGAAATTTATCATATTTTTCATTCATATATTTATATATATATGAGTGTGTGTTTGTGTGTGTGTATACTGTAAACAGGCTTTATCTGTATTTTTTTCTTTGTGAAAGAAATGGACACCTTTTTCTTACATAATGAAAACTTGGATGCTTATTTGACCAGTGGTTCAATAAATCGCATTGCAAGTACATCACTACTACATTATCATTTCAAAGTTACAGTTGTGGTCCTCTCTTATGCCTTGTTTTTGAAGTATGCACCAGAATAGAGGGACTCAATAATTGATGAACCACAATATTTTATTTGTCCGGTTCTATTCTGAAATCCAAAAACACACAAGGTAACCCAACTTGGGTTAAAGAGTATTTTCAGTCATATTAATAAGTTTAAATCGTTACACTTTCTATGTAAGCATAATGCTTACAGCAAAGTAAAGCCTCCCTTCTGCTCACCACTTTTATAACACAAACACGTTCATGCTGTGAATTTATTGCTGCTCCTACTAACTTATCTCAGTCTCACAGACCACTATCTCTCCGTGTGTCATGCCTGTAAAATGACTTATGAATGTTCATGTTTTACACCATGTTGATTTTTTTATGACCCTGATCCCAGGTTAGAGACTTAACTTGAATGGTACAAATATAAAATCCATATCCCACTTTTTGATATATCAGTTTGCACATTTGAATTCTACATTTAATAATTGGAAATCTGTTTTATCAAACTGTTTGGGGAGTATGGACATGTCATGTGACAGTCTTGGGGTCATTTTTGTAGCTTTGGCCTTATATTATTTAGGTTTCTGTCTGTCAAAAAACAAACAAAAACTCCCAGTCATCTCAGTCAGGAACCTAACATGCCTTCGACCATACCAAGAGTAGGACACTTGATGTGTGAGACCATTTGATAAGTCAGACATGTATCAGTAAAAATGTCTTCCTGTTGTGGTTTTGGGTAAGTCATCCACATTGTTGTCTTTAACCAGGAAGAACAAGCTCTGGAACAAAGGATGCTTGTTTGTCCGACTCTGTCAAATGTAACAGGCATTAAAATAAAAAATAGTGTCCAATATATAAACATGGAAGCTATTGAATGATTTCTTTTTTAAAACATATTAATATATAGTTTTTAAAAAGTAGTCACATGTGGCCATAAAATTTAATACAGTTTGGGTGCATTTTTGTGTCTGTGAGTCACATGACATGGAAGCTATTAAAAGGACATTTTGAATATGAATATTGCCTCAACATAAATATTTCTCTTTAACATTAAGTAAACTGAAGCTAACTTCACTGCTCAAAGCAAGATATGTATGTTGTCCTACATCATTATGGCTACTAGATCAAGCAAAGACAAAACCTTCTTAAGCTGGAAAGAAACCTACAAAAAAAAGAGATCGCCTTGGGCTTTGTGAAAATGTGTTAATGTGCTTTTTCTAAAAACCTGGGAATTCAACAGTTTTACACACTGCCACTAAATGAGAGTTTTGAGGGATCAATCAAGCTATTTATTATCCATCAATGAAGCCCTTAGTTACACTTCAAAAACCCTTTGTCAATGGTAATTAAACAGGAAGTGGGATGATCACGTTTATTATTGTCATACTTTTCCCCTCAAAGTTTTTCTTTCTTTATTGGCTTAATATATACAGCCTAAATAAGCTGGCGCCAAAATAGACAACAGTACACACCAATCAACAAAATAAACACGTTATAACCGTATTTATTTATGATATTTTTTTTTGATGAAGAGACCATCGTTACAAAAAAAACGCGCTATTTTAGAATGAGAGTGGTTTTACACTCCAGTCCGAAAGGTGGCAGTAGTGCTCCCACAGGCTGTTGGCCAACCTCTCTTGTCCAAGTAGTGTTGCCGTACTACTTCCGGTTCACGACACGTTCGGTCGCTGTTACTTTACAAACGTTTGTTTTCGGTATTCACCGAGAAATTAGCAGAACAACGCTGAAATGGACGAAGTACACGTTCAAACCAAGATTCCCCGGGAGTTGGTGAAGTGTCTTGGTGTTGAGTCTCAGAGCGCCTCAAAAGCCAGGACCTTCACACATGCGTTCTTAAAAAACAGCCTCCAGCATCAGGCTCAACATGGAGTGAGCGACATGTTGAGCCACAAAGCCGTGACTCTGGGCTTCTCCAGGCCCAAGAAGGACAAGCAGAAGAGGAGCAGTAAGAAAGCCAAAGGACTGAACGCTCGTCAGAAGCGGGCGATGAAGGTCTTTCAGATCAAGCCCGAGCATCAGAGATATGAGCTTTTCCTGCCTTTGCATGAACTTTGGAGACAGTACATCATCGACCTTTGCGGTGGGTTGAAACCAACGAGCAACACACAGTCTGTGCAGCAGAAGCTTCTCAAGGCCGATTTCCACGGTGCCATCATCACAGTCGTCTGTTCTAAATGTCCGTCATATGTGGGCACCACAGGGATCTTAGTCCAAGAGTTCAAACATGTCTTCAAAATCATTACTAAGGAGAACAAACTGAAGGTGATCCCAAAGAGGAACAGTGTGTTTGGAGTGGAGATCAATGGCTTCATCTCTCACATCTATGGAAGCAAGTTTGAACAGCGGGCGAGTGAACGTTCAGCCAAAAAGTTCAAAGTGAAAGGAACCATTGACCTGTGAATATGGACCTGCACAGACCTGATGATGCACCTTTATGTGTAATTTAAACTGTCAGAGACAACAGTGTCGGGAAGATGCACCATTTATTATCCACATTTCATCTGTTATAGGTGACTCACGTTAGTCGTTCCTACACATGAACTAGACATGAGTAATGTCCAGAGAACCTGGTCCTGACATTGTCCAGAGTTTGTCATTCACATGTGATGAAAGCAGCGGACAGATTCACAACAACTGGAGAGTTTCTCCTGCTCTGTTTCCACTCACTCACTCGAACAGTACTCAGACATTTGATTTAAGTGCTGGCTGGAAAGATAAAGATAAGATAAAAGATAAAAAGACACTGATGGATTTGAAAAGTATTATTGTTTACATTGTTACAGAAAACATAATTTTGTTATCAGTACAGAAAGGTAACAATCTCATTGGCTTTACAAGGATGGTGTTCTTGTGCCAAATTTAATTAAGCTGACTGAGTCAAGTTATTACATTTGGAATTTAATACATGTGCTGGCTGGTGAAAGTTTTTTTTTTTTTTCAAATGTGTTTTCAGATGCATTTTAACCATGTTTCATCAGTAGAATGCACCAGTGTATTTATAATTTAAATTAAAATACTTTAACTTGAGAACCAATGTTTGGGTGATGGTGCTTCTTCACAAAAAAAACACCATTTCATATATGACAGTGTTACCCAAATAGTTTTTATACAGGGACTCACTTTTTAAAGATAAACTATGGCCACATATTTCTGCACTCTGGACAGGAAGTACGCCACCTTTCAGTAACTTTATAGAATGCAGAACAATCGGTAACAACTCTTATCTTGGTAATAAAGGCGTTTTAATATTTTGTCAACCCACAAAGGTGTCCTGTCCTATATCTGCATCAAATTAAGCTATTTTTTTAAAAACTTGACAAACTTGTTTGAATAATGCCATTCCAACTCCCGTGTAAACATTTACATTCGGAGTCCTGAACATCTTTAAGTAAACAGGTTTATTTCAAGGTAGGCTGCTACATGGCTGTCTGTGAAGGTTCTCAGTCATCCAGATTATAACCATCTCCAGGAAGGCAACTGGACTTGCAAGTCCAGAACTCATGAAAAAGTTTTAAAAAGTTTTCGTATGTTGTAACACATAAAACAAGCCATGAAATGTCAACAGTTTTCAATTAAGTTTTTTTTTCATTAGGGGTCAAATGGTCTGGGTACTAAAGTATAATCCGTTTTTTGGACAATACCAACAAACGCGAGCACGGAAACAGCGCTGCTATTTCCTTGTTTCGTGTTGAACCAAAATATGAAAAAACGGAAACAGTGCTCCTTTTTTAATTTTTTCATGTTCTACCAAATAATGAAAAAAAAGAAAGAAACAAAATAACGGCCCAAATGTGTTTTTTGCAAATGTCTACCATTGGCAACTACTACAGCAACTAGCCTAGGCTGTCGGGGGCCGACAGCAAGGGGTATATCCGCGAACTTGTCCAATCCTCAACTTTCCAATATACCCAAAGTATACGCACTCGCACCTGCCACTAACTGTTTTAATTAATTATTAATAAATTCAACAAAATAACTGTTAAATATTATGATATAATGCTGACTACACTTTATACATGTTCAAAGTATCCATATAAACTCGATATTGAACACAGAATACCTGAACTCATAAATTTCTCTCTATAGTTTTTAATAAAACTAGTTAGCCTATTATACCTTGTTAAATATTATGAATATTAAAATGCTAACCACACCTGCCATATCTTCAAAGAATCCAAATTTCATGAAAAAGCATACACTATGTTAATTAAATTTTATGAAAAAGCATACAATATGTTCAAACTTTCCATTCAATGCATTAATAAAGAAATGGAGGCTTAACTATTTTTTATATGATGATTAATAAATGTATATTATAATGTAATAAATATTATGAAGTGTTAAATAAACCCATGATATCCTCAATGTGTCCAAATGAGCTCAATAATAAAGAAAAAAAAACTATTTTTTTCTGTGTTCACTAATAAGTTAACCAGTTAACTTATTATATAACTATTACCAATCATAGCCAAAGTAATAATGATTGTACTTGTAGATAGTTGTTACATGAATCATTGTACAAAATTTGAAGGCAATATCTCCATCAGTCTGGAAGATAAAGCCAAAAATGTGTTTTTAGCATAATAAATTAATTTATTTGCTAATTAATAATAAAGCTACAAAGATAGGGATAATTCTCAGGTGTTATGTGATGCCCATGCAAAATTTGAAGCCAATACCTGCAATACTTTGGAAGATACAGGCGAAAATATGTTTTTTATATTATTAATTAATTAATTAATTAACTTATTAATAATAATGGTAGACAGCTCAAAATCAATAGGGATCATCTACAGGGGGTATGTGACCCATAAAAAAAAAGAAAATTTAATCTCAAACGCCTTTACAGTTATCGCGTTAACGGCTAAAATCTGCGGACGCGAGATCGATTCCATAATATCCGCATTTCTCGCGGATATAATTAGAATTTGTTGATTGATGAAATATATGCACGCTGTAGTAGTGTTGCGAACATTTTCATGTAGACTCCATACCACATGGTGGCGGTAATGTACCAAATGGTTGATTGCCAACAGCGCATGCTCATCCTCACGCAGGTGGACCAATCAGCTGATGGCCGCTGATTGGTTCCTCCTCCTATTTAACTTCGTCCAGCAACAGCCCCGTGTTATTGTTACCGTGGAGTTTAATTTGAAGAGGAATACACACGAGCTGCCGCAACTCGAAAAAGACGCGAAGAAAGTCTTGAAAAACAAAACAACAACTAAAGAAGAAAAGAACTTGAACTCGAATTACAGAAACAAAGAAAGTTCCAGGAGGAGGGAACATGTTGCGGCAACAATGCACAAAATCGTTGTTTGTTTGCCAACCGCCATTAACCGGTTGGCAAAGAAGACTACCTGGCGTGACGTCAGACGCCGAAAAGGTGGCCTTCAGGTGCATTAGCGCGTGTACGCAGAAGGAGCTCCGAGATGGTGTGTTCTGACCTGGTCCAGCCTTGTGACACGTTCAGAATGGTGAGTAACTCTTGTTAGCTTAGTGGTGACTCTGTGGGTTGAATTATATTCTCTTCTGACTTTTATCCGTTCACTGTTGGCTCAATTCTGACCTAATCTTAGCTAGTTGCCCCTTTTCAGCTTTGGTTCAAGCCATGTGTCATTGTAAGTTAAATGTTTGTGCTGTTAGCTTAATTATTTAGCCTTAGCTCAATGTTGGCCAAGCACTAGGGCTCTGCGATTATTATTAATTATTAATTATAACTACTAATCACGTTTTATACACATACACACCCAAACGAGTGACTCGCGAACCTGACTCTCCTGTTAAATACTGAGATTTTAGACATTTCACTGGTATTTGACGGAGATTACGCCACATTATTTAGGGTAGTTGAGTCTTTTTAAGTGATCTACAGTTAGGCACTGTTCAGTTTTATCCTTGTGTCGATCCTTTTAGTCTGATACAGTCACATGTAGCGGCAGGGTTTATGCAGCTCGCCGCTCGATTAGTGGTGCTGTCCCTGAAAGCACAGAGGTGCTATGTTAATTCACTGTTGCGTTCAAGGTCATTACTATTGAGTTTGGAAAAGATTGTTTTTTTTAATTATGTTACATGTTTAAAGCCAGATTCAGGGTTACACGTGTGTTTTTTTATATATATATGTATACATGCATGTATATGTGTGTGTGTATATATATATGCATGTATAATTTTAAACTTTTAATGTTGTCCTTAAAATACAAACTTTTTTTTAAAGGAACAACCTTCTGCTTCATGCTCACGGAGACCTGGTCGGACCTGTCATTTGCAAAAGCCACTATGGAAGAAGGTGAGTGACATCTTTTTTAGAAACAATTCACTACCCCAATGGAAACGTTATGGCTAAACAACATAATGTATTTAGCTGAAGGCAATATATCATATTAATTCAAATGTATAAAATATAAAGGTTTTGGTATTTAAAAACTAGTGGCTGTATGAGCTACTGACATTTTTACATTTGAACTTTGAAGGCATTCCTTAAACCTTAATCATCTTTATTCTACAATCAATTCTGACTATGTACGTACTCTATATTGAACATATTCGAGGTTGGCTACTGGACTAAAACATATCTTTTGTTTGTTTTCCCCAGATTGATCGTCATGAAGACATTCAATTTGTAGGTGTCATGACTTAATTCTGGGTGTCCGCCGTGTACCCACTCTCTTGGCCACTTGGCCTACAGCTATGTGCATTGTTACATGGCCACGATCTTTCTCTTCTCCTGCTTTCCATCTGTCAAATAGCTTAAACGGAGCATTTGCCACAGGTTGGCTTTGCATGTTTCTGGTTAATCTGGTCCTCTTTTGTTAAATTTGTCGAACTGCTGAACGAGTGATTTGAACGAATGAGGTGCGTGATTGATGCAGTGTATGAAGTTCTCTCTTGTCTGAAAGATGCCGAGAGTGTGTGAGAGACTTTGACTGACGTTAACCTGACCTTTCGACCAAGACAAGACTAACAGGTTGAGATTCTGTTCAGCAGTTCACGTTAAAGTAGATATGTTGTAAAGATAGCTTGTGAACACTAACATTTCCTTTTTTAGGTTCCGTCAACAAGTGGTGAGTCCATATTTTCTTCTTTGGGGAGCTACCTTGTTGGCCTCCATGTGTGGTAGGGTTTGCAGAGTAGGGAAATGTAGGTTTTGTTGTTTTTCATACCTTGTGGCCAAAGCACTTTCTCTCCAACTTTCGGACTTTCCGTCAAAGTAAGTAACACCAGGCCTACGGGCTCATCGCTCTTCCGGCCGCCGTGCCGATCTGTCGTGTCCTGGCCCTCTTGCTCATTTTAATGAAAATGTTTCTAAAAATAATGTAATTTGAGGGATAGTGATGGAGGACCAGATCTTAAATTAGGTTTGAGTAGATAGTTTAATGTAAAATAAATTAATGTTTTCCCTTGTACACTATGTCACAGGGTTTAGGCTTCTTGGCCACTGTGCCTTTTTTATTCTTATTTTCCATCGTGGCCATTAATCAACTGTTAGCCCTAGTACGCACAAATAAATCCTTGTGATCTACAAACATAGTCTGCCGTCCCGCAATACAAGTCGGCAATGACGGCCGTCTACCCTCACGGCCCATTTGTATTATTGGACTGGCTTTGCGCGTTTAGGGACTTTACATGCCAAGCGCATCCATGTTGGTAAGTAACTAACCCTAACCCTAACATACTTTCCTTTGTCAGCGCATCTAGAAGAGGAGCACCGACATCCGTGAATGTCCAACTTAATTAGATAGCGTTTTAGTTTAGTTAAAACTTGGTGGTAAGAGCAGTTTGTCTTTTTGCTTGGCTGCTGTGCCAATACTATACCTCCTCTGATCTTTTTCACAGCTGTCTATTGATTCTTCATGGCCATGAAATCTGTACTGTCATGACTGTATTTGCCAGTTTCTCATCTGTTTGTTTCCTACTATGTTTTCCTGGTTACTGGATGGAGTGTGAGTGATGACTAACTTGGACTGATGTTAATCTGACCTTTGAACCAAGACCAACACTCTTAATTGACTTTACTGGACTGACTTTGTCTGTCTCTCGTCTGTCTGTCCCTCTCCCTCACTTGTCTCTCTCTCCCTCACTTGTCTCTCTGGTCTCATGTCTGTCCTCCATCTGATTGTCTCATGTGTCCTGTTTGGCTGTCTGTCTTGTTTCTGTCTTATCGTCTTGTGTCTGTTTTGTCCTGTGTTTAGTCAGGGTCTCCACTTAAACGCCTGGTTGTAAAGTTGATTTAAGAGTTGATTATGAAGCTAAACTTTGATTTATATGCAAGTGTAGTCACATTAGATTTTAGGTGTTATCAGCCCATGGATAATGTTATGAAATACTTTAAGTCCGGCTCTTGTTGGCACACTTTTGTTGTCAGTTTTTTAGTTTTAAACTTGCACTGCCGTCAGCCTTTGTAGTCACTTACTGATAATACTAATAATTAATTTTATTTATAAAGCTGTTTACATTTCTCTTAAAAGAATCTCAAAGTGCAACTAAACTATAATCAATATTGATGCTGACTTGTCTCACTGTCGGGTTTATTTCCTTCTAAAGTCTGGGGTTGAACCTTTCTGTGTTCAGTCTTTTTGCGCGTTATGTTGGGAGGCCTCCCAGCAGGGATTTATGTTCCCCTGCAAAAGCATCCGTTACTCGTCTTAGGGATGCAGGCCTATCCTGCATAGTTTATTTCTAAAATGGGATTGTAGGGTTGCAGGTTTAGAGCGCGTTTCATTTCTTTAGAAGGACACAAGCCTGGCAGCGAGACAACTCAGATTATTTAACTGAAGGATATGCCAAATATCTTTTGCTATTACAAATTGTAATAAAACATTGTATTATGTGGGCTGAATTCCAGGAGTCATGTTTAGAGAATCAGACGGAATTAAGTGTACCCTCTTACTGCTCCAGGATTGAGCAGCTGCAGCTTCTAAAATTTGTTTTTCATTGATTTGTTTCTATGATTGACTTGGTGTCTGGAGCTTTTTGGTTAACCCTGATGTAAACACAAGTGGTCTATTGCCTCTTATTTGCACAGCTGGTGATGGGACTTTATGGCTTGCCCAACGTGGGGGTTTTAATGGAACATAGGGTTAACTTACTAGCTTGTAGAGTCATTAGGACAATGCTTAATTCTCATGTCTTGGTTGGTTGCAAGAGAAACTGCCATCTCCACTGTCGGTGTAGAACAGGAAAGGCAGGTATAGTTTAGGGAGGGCATCCATAGGTGGACCCTGACTGGATGTGAGGACCTGTCGCACTTGACCAGGTGAGCTACCTGAAAATTTTGTCTTTTTTTTTTTTTTTTTCTCTTGTGACTTATCAAATTCTGCCTTGTTTTGTAGAGATGATGAAGGCTGCCCCAGATGAGCCAACCCTTTTATGACGAGGGCTCTTTTCCACAGGATGTCTTCAGGTACGTTTTTTCAGATAGTACTCGAGTTGTTTAATCCATTTTTTTCTTGTGACTTATCAAATTCTGCCTCGCTTTGTAGAGATGATGAAGGCTGCAGCAGATTTCTGGATCGTGGGACTCCATGGTGGACACCACGACCTGGAGAAGTCTCATCCTGGATCGCTGCATTGAGGACTTCGCCCCAGATGAGCGAGACCCTTCTACGATGACGCCTCTTTTCCACAGCATGTCTTCAGGTATATTTTTTCAGATGGTTCTAAATTTGTTTAATCCATATTTACTTAATACTAAAGTGTGCCGACTCCCTTTTATTTATTTTTAGATATTGGACCAAACTGAACACATGACTCAATGGCTGCTACATCACTCTGCCCAACAGGACATGGACACTGAGATGTTTTTTTCCTTTTATTTCAATGGACTTTACCATCTAAAGCCAGAAACCCTGTGCAATTGAAGTCTTAAACTTTATGCACTGCCATCAGCCTTTGAAGTCGCTAACTAAATTGTAATTCAATGTTAATTGAATTACTGACTTGTCTCACTGTCGAGTTTATTTCCCTCTAAAGACTGGAGTTGAACCTTTCTGTGTTCATAGTCTTTTTGCGCGTTATGTTGGGAGGCCTCCCAGCAGGGGATTTATGTTCCCCTGCAAAACCATCCGTTGCTCGTCTTAGGGATGCAGGCCTATCCTGCATAGTTTATTTCTAAAATGGGATTGTAGGTTGCAGGATTAGAGCGCGTTTAGTTTCTTTAGGAGGACACAAACCTGGCAGAGAGACAACTCCGATTATTCAACTGAATGTTATGCCAAATGTTACAACTTTAACCTTTTGACATGACAAATTGAAATAAAACCTTTTTATTCTTATGGCTGAATTCCAGGAGTCATGTTTACAAAATCATACAGAATGTGTTAAAGTGTTGAGACTTTTGTGCAAGTAATCTCTTGTAGCTGGAGAGAGCAGCTACAAACTGAAAACAAATTTAAAAAAAATTACGAAAATTATTTGGTTTGAATGGTTTGTTTATAAGAAATTTAAAAATAAAATATCACAAGAAGCTGAAAAAACAGATTACTAAAGATTATCAAAATAGTTGGTGATTAAATTTGGTAAATGGTACAGCCCTGATTAGGAAATGACTAACAAAGTTATGTTGAAAATTGTTACCTCCTGAGATGTTAACCAGGGGATGAGGGGAGCAAATAAAATATTTCCCAGGAAAAAGGAAACGACATGGAGGTTGATCAATGTGTATAAAATAATATTTATTGAATGAAACTAAAGTTGTCCCAAACTGACAACACTGGTCAAACTAAACTCCACGGACCAGGTCAACGCCACTCTCTGGGGAGAATAAGCCACAGTTAATTAACTTACAAGAAAAAAACCGCACCTTGGGGTGAGAGAAACCAATAACTGTTAACAAAAAAACTGGAGTCTCGCTGGAGTTGCCATGGACGCTGGAGGCGCCCTGGTCGCTGGAGTCTCGCTGGAGGCGCCCTGGTCACTGGAGTCTCGCTGGAGGCGCCCTGGTCACTGGAGGTGCCGTGGTCGCTGGTTTCTCGTTGGAGGCGCCCTGGTCGCTGGAGTCTCACTGGAGTCTCGACCAATGACTTTTGTGCAAAAGCCACAGTGACGACTGCTGTGCATACAGTCAAGGTGGCATTTGTAGACACTGTACCCTAAAAGACAAAAGTGATTGGGAAGTTTCAAGAAACAAATCAATATATATATATTTATATATATATTTTTTAATCTTTCTGAGAGGTTCGAAGAACAATCATTATCACATTAACCCATTAAGGCCTGAAGCGCCTGGAAAAATGCCTCTAAAACCTGAGCTTCAATGCCTACTAAATGACTGATTTCTCAGCCTCTGTAGCAGATATAGCAACACATTTCTAAAGGTGTTTGATAGCTTACATGTGTGGCTTTCCTGTGAAATTGAAAAAAAATTAAAGTGAATAACTATTTTCAATTAAAAAAACGGTAAGAAAATAAAGTAATATCAGCACGGGTCAGTGCCTTGATTTAGTCCTGATAGAGTGTGAAGAACAAGAACGGCATGTCATGACTGTAACAGTCTGCTTCACATGTGAAGGTGATGGTGCTTACAGCACTGTGGCATCTGCAGGTAAATCCACTGTCACCCCTGGTGTGCGGTTGTAAACACTCTGTCGATTACGGTGGTATTTATCGTCATTATCGCCGACCTCGTCGTCTTCAAACATAATTATGTCTTAACCATAAATCGCGGTTAACTTGTTCAGCGCGTTCGAAGTTATCAGCGATGAAGAGAAACTCCTCAAAATCACTGCCTTCAGAAATCTCTCCATGTCTCTCTTGCTTGAGCGTGAATAAGAAAACCCTTAATTAAATAATAAAAACATTCAATAATTATTAGGCATTTAAAGATGTATATTATTACATTTCTGTATTTTGCCCTGTGACAACAATACAATACTTCCATAGATGTTGATCCATTTGAGACAGGTAAGTTTTCTTTGTATTTCAGATGACCTGTCATGAGCCAGTTTACATACCATACATACATCTCAGCATATTTGCATACCAAATCATACAGGGTTATAGGCTATAAGACAAAACATAATAAATCCCTGGGTGGGTGCGGGCGCCACCATTTGGCTAAACATCGACACTGAAGTCATCATAACTTAATCACGAGTTTTAATTTTCAAATGATTATTAATACTATTCTTGGAATTTTAAGCCATGTCTGTCTTGACTGCGGGTGATGGCGACCTCTGCTGGTGACATTAGATGCTCTTTATTTCGGCAGTGTAAACGTTTTCTACAATATCCATTCACACACTCAGCTAAAATAATAGTTATAGCCTATATGTCCTTCTCCCAAACAACCAGCTGTTATAGTTTAACCTTTCACAAAAATAAATGTACTACATTACAGTGTATAAAGAGAATGGTATATAATCTGTATGAAAATAAATTAGCAGGCTTTTGTTTTGAAGTTTTTACACTTCACTTCCGCTTCCGGTCTGTCAATTTATATGTATGTTTGTACGTCAGTCTCCGTCTCGAGAATTTATAAACGAAAAACAAAAAAGGGAATTAAAAAAAATTGAATACGAAAAAAGGGGCACTGTTTCCGTTTTTTCATATTTTGGCTCAATACGAAACAAGGAACTGATATTAAAACACTAGACACGCGTATAATATATTACTGAAAAATAATTACATTTTACTATAAAAAATATCAAAATCTAAAGTCTTACTCTACGCAGACCCTTTTGCTAAAGAGCAGCACTGCAGGGCCCCCTGTCGGCCGCAGGGTGAAGAGCTCACAGCAGAGACCGTGTTGACTTGATTCCGGGGGCCTGGCATCATGTAGTTATCCTGGCGGTTCTCTGGACATCTCGTTGTTGTGACACTCACCAGTAATTCATCTAATTTTCTAGACACGAGTCATTATTTTATTGACCAGGTTGTCAACACTGCTCGGTTATCGACAAATTATTCATTCAAATAAGTTACCAGCCGCACTGCTAAGTGCTGCTCTGTGTGTGTTCACTTAGCCTGTTAGCTCACAGTTCTCTTAGCGAAACCGAGTCTTCCAGCTAATGTCTCGTCTTTGAACGGCTGTCAACTCCATCAACGGGACCACGGGCATCTTCCCCCCCGGCCGTCTGATGGAAGGCTGAGGGGAATGATGCTCACATTCCTCCGCGTCCTCTTCACAGGTGAGCTAATAGCCGCTAGCATCGGTGTGAGGCAGGAGCTGCTAGGTACTGTAGCATGTGTGATTATGCAACAGGATAAATACAGTTAACTACATCATCATAATAGTGTCAGTCAGTCTCAAAACTTCTAATTAAGTTGACGTTACGATGTCTTATTGAAAACATTAATGTTGGGTATAAGAAACACTCTGTTTCTGAAGACCGATTGTCTTAAATTTGTGGATTTGTTTAGTTAAGTTTAGTACTGCTCAAATAGTGAACAAAGCAAAGAATCAACGATTTCCTGATCATCTAAATGTATTTATTGACAGATAAGGTCGGTATAACTTAAAGTATAGCAATGATTTGAAGAGCGTTTCATTTTGTGCGAACACTTTGTGGAACAGTTTGGATAATTGATATCAAAGGAAGCAGACCTAGTATACAGTTTAAGAAAATGCTTAAAACTACTATATTATGGAGTTGTTGAGTTTATTTTGGTCATATGGTACGATTTGGTCTAGTTTTGTATATAAAATCCTTGTGACCTGATTTTAAGTTAACTTTACAAAGAAAAATAAGAGTTTAGGAGTAAGGACTGTGTGTGCTTTGCCCTACTTTCTGAAAAAATATGTTTTGTTGCATAAGTGTTTCATTTGTTTTTGTTATGATGTTCTAAAGAAACATTCATTCATTCATTCACTCAGTTATCTGAATTACAGACTACTGTAAAGTGCCATTTTATTGTGAGACTATAACACTGAGTCAGCACTGTTTGTCAGTTATAACCAACTGTCAGAAGGAGACATTCACCGTTGCATTGTTGTGTTAGATAGGATTTATCTGGCTACTGTTAGGTCTTCCAGATATATAACAGCCAAATATACAACCGTAGCTTCTGTTGTTGACATTTTAATGCCTATGAATTAGTTTTTTTTGTTTTATCCCCCCCACAGGCCTGTTAGGTGTACTATGGGATAGAGCTAATGCCTTTGGTAAGTGCAGTATTAACTTAAACCAGCAGCATCAGCCAGTCACACACTTCCTGTCCTGAAGTAACCTTTCCCACTGATACACAGGTGGGATCAGACTAGTAGATGGGGAGAACAAGTGTTCTGGGAGAGTTGAGGTTCTCCACCGTGACGAGTGGGGCACAGTTTGTGACCATGGCTGGGACCTACGGGATGCTGACGTGGTCTGCTTACAGCTGGGATGTGGCTTAGCTGAAACTGCCTTTAATGGTGCAGCATTTGGTGTTGGCAAAGGAGAGATCTGGTTGCACCATGTCCAGTGCACTGGACAAGAGTCCAGTTTGACACGCTGTGCTATTGCCCTTCACAGTAATTCGTACTGCACCCACGAGAATGATGCAGGAGTGAAATGCTCAGGTGAGACTCTAGTATGATAAATGTAGTTAGTAGTAAGTATTTGGAATAGTGTATGTTAGGGGTGGGTCAAAATATTGATTTGGTGATATGTCGTCCTTCCTTGTGCAATACGATAATTGATATGCCTGGCCAAATATCTATATAATAATTAAGAAATTATGGCAGTCCCTGCCAGCTTCACTCACCGGGCGTTGCTACCTGATGTCTCCACATGGTGGCGCTGTTCAATTGAATGCGGGAAACTTGGCTGGAAGTTACCTTGCCAAGGACCAGGGAGTTTACAGCAGGAAAAAGGCATATAATCTACATTCAATACATAGACTGTGGACTTCTCTGTGTTGTGAATAAATAGAGAAATCCTGCACTTTTAACTCTTCACAGTTGTTTTGTTTTCTTCAGTTAGATATTGTGATGTATCGCTATATGGTTGTCTTACAATGTATTGATTATCACAGATAGCAATATTATTATTATTGTTATTCGCAATATATCGTGGACCATGTATCACTTATCTTATCGTATCAAGATTCCAAAGTGTGTTGCTCATTTTTGTTGATGAACTTATCTCACACTCCCAGGTACTCTTTTAAGACCCTCTCTCACCCTGCTGTCGCCTCACACTGTGTTCTCACCTGGGGAGACTGTTCGCTTTGCCTGCAGTGTTCTGCTGGGTCATCACTTAAGTGACTTCCACCTATACAAGCACGGAGTGTCCACACCCCTGGTTACACAGAGGGTAGAGCAGACCCACACCAGTGTGG
The DNA here is from genome assembly GCF_963457635.1 of Microchirus variegatus. NCBI lineage: Eukaryota > Metazoa > Chordata > Actinopteri > Pleuronectiformes > Soleidae > Microchirus > Microchirus variegatus. The sequence continues at coordinate 20,457,787 of NC_139810.1, forward strand.
AGCTCACACTGCCCGACATCGAGATATTCCACCAGGGCAGCTACAGCTGTCGTTACAGGATCAAAGGTCACTTCCCTTTTCAGCTGCTCAACTCTCCACCCAGCAACTCCATCAACATCACATTGGGTGAGTCATTGTTTGTTTTACAATTAAAAACAAATGATTTTACTGTGTGACTGCAACATTGGGACAGTATTTAGAATAGTGTGCCTGAACGCATGGTCACAGATTTGGAAAAACTTTTTTCACTCACAGGTGCTCTGCTGACACCCATCCTCACCCTGCTGTCTCCTCACACTGTGTTCTCACCTGGGGAGGCTGTTCGTTTTGGCTGCAATGTTCAGCTGGGTCACCACCTCAGTGACTTCCACCTGTACAAACACGGAGTGTCCACGCCACTGGTTACACAGAGGGCAGACCACACCCAGAGCAGAGTGGAGCTCACACTGTCCGATGTAGAGACTTTTCACCAGGGCAGCTACAGCTGTCGTTACAGGATCAAAGGTGGCTTATCTTCTGAGCTGCTCAGCTCTCCACCCAGCAACGCCATCAACATCACAGTGGGTGAGTCACAACCACCTCGTCTAATCCACAATAACCACTGCATATTTTGCTTTTGCACAACTTTGATTAGATATTATAACATATAAATTGTCAGCTCATCATCGAGCTCTGCAGGAGCCTGATAACGAGCTGTTCATCTGAATCATGTGTTGAAGCAGAGCAACATCTAAAACATGCAGGGCAGGGGTCCCTGAGGACCAGGTTTGGGAAACACTGCTCTAGTTTTTGGGTTTTCTACACTTGTGTTTATTTATTTGTTGAATTTCCCTTAAAGCCGAAATATATAACATTTGGCTTAAACTTGTCTTTATTATTGTATGGTGTAATGGTGATGGAGAACCAACACCATCCTTACTCATCACTCATGTTTTTCTCTGGGCCACCGGGACATTCCTTTTGTGGCAAACCTGCAGATAAATGTATGACTCAAAGAAACTGCAGTATTCACAACAATGAAGGGGTGTTAAAGATGACACCTGTGGTGAGGAAAACTACTCATGTCCTCACCAGTGTTTTGCTACTGTTGCATCTTTATGACTGTGAAGTTTTCTGTTGCCACTTTAAAAGTACGGTGGGTAATTTATTGGTGAAGTTGCAGCTTTCTATCCCCTCACCTCACCTGTCTCCATGCAGCCTTTAGTTGGCATCAAAACTCAAATGTTTCGTTATTGTTGTGGGTTATTATAACAGGGTTATAATCAATGTATCTAAAATGAAGGCCTTCAAATGTCTTAAATTCATTGAAAATGTTATATGCTGGTCTTAAATACATTACTCAAAGGTCTTACATTTTTCGGGGCAGGACTATTTAATGTTATATATTTTCTTCTTTTTCTTGTGGGACTTCAAGGAGATGTAGAGACTAAATGTACTGCATTTATTGTACCTGTCTGTCTTGAATGCGGGTGATGGCGACCTCTGCTGGTGACATTAATACATGTTGTGCTTGGGTTGTAATACAGCGGGATCCCCCAACTATCGCCTATATTTGTAGTGTTTCGGTCTTAAATTTAATTCAAGGTGGCATTAACAGGTCTTAAAAAGTCTTAAATTTGACTTGCTAAAACCTGCAGATACCCTGTATAAAAACATGGTGGTGTGAGTGAGTGCTCAGCTGTACACTTATAATCATAACATTGACATTTCTGCCAAAATAAAGATCATTTTGTCCATACTTGGGCTGAACAATGACATATTTTGACTATTTGAACTGCAATGTGCATTTTTAAGTTAAATTTCAGCTCAATATTTACTGTGTTATAGATTCAAAACAAGAAAATCAGCTCCGCATGAAATATCATCTAAATATTAACTCCTGTACTCTGCAAGCATGAAAATGTAATGATTTTAACACGCATTTACAGTTAAAAGTGGAAAAGATAAATTACATGAAGCCTTTGCAGTTTGCTGATTTCATTGTTATCTATTTGAAAATGATGAACTGTTCAGCTCTGATTAAATTGTGTTTTTCATTTGATCACAGTGGAACTCTTGACTCCCCAACACTGGTACAACACGTCATCGGATGCTCCGGCTGGTTCTGTCATGAAAGGCCACGGTTTTAACATCACCTGCTCCACCCAGCAACAGTATCCCGGAGGCTCCTTTCAGCTGCGCCTCATTCAGCCCAATGGCACAGTGCGTCAGTCGCTGCCTGCTCTAACCCCGTCTGTCACTTTCACCTTTCCCAACGCACAGAGCTCCAACGAGGGCTACTACTACTGTTTGTATCGGGTCCAACTGGGTGGACGCACTTTTGTCTCCAGAGAAAGCCAACCGCTGCCTATAGCCATCAGAGGTGAAACTGATTATATTACAGAGAAATACGTTTTCTGTATGGTGTGTGCTCAAAGTCTGAGTGCACAGGTTTTGTTTCCTCTTGTTTTACAAGTGTCTTTTAGCTTGACAGACTGAGCCTCATATGAAAACATATGTTGAATATATAACTTACTGGTGACTCTTCTGATCCTCAGATCCAGATCCACTACTGAGTCCAATGGTGATCAGCTGGCTTGTGTCTGGCCTGACATTTGTTGTCGCTGTCATTGTGATAATCATTGTGGCGAAGGTACTATGTAACAAGGAGAAGAATCCGTCTGAGCTTGAGCGAGAGACCAGAACCTGTAAGTTCCTCTCTTTCTGAATGAGGCTTATATATACTTCTGATATATGAGTATATGATTCCCAGAAACATCCTGTCTGTGTATATACACTTATACCTGTGCTCCTTTCTTTCTTTTTTTTACAGGTGTGGACAACACTTATGTTGCCTTATCAATTAACAAGCTATGACGGGGAACATGTGCATCAGAACAACTTGAGGTACTTAAGGTCAGAATTCTTACATTGTTAACATGATTATTTATAATTTTTTTGTATTTCTTTATTTATTTTTTCCTTGGCTCTGTGCAACAATGCAATTTATAGTTGTTATTTATTAACAAATACTTAAAGGTGCATTGTGTAATAAATCTAAAGCAACTGGCCATAAAATCCTTCTAATATGTCTCAGAGACTCAGGAATAACGTTCATATAACAAACTGAACTCACCATCAACAACAGTACAGCCAAAATATTTGCATTAAAAAAATCTTTTGCAGACTGCAAATCATGTTTGTTTTGAAATCATGTTTTGGCATGTGGTGCCACCTACCGCCATCTACCAGTTCGCAGTCAGTAGAATCTCAGCTGCCGAGCAACCACGGGTTGCCAGTTACGTCAAAAAACAAAACCTAAAAGACCTCGGTATTTTAATTTTAATTTAGTAACCGTTTTTGGCCACATTCTTACATATTGCACCTTTAATATCCATTATTTTTGCTTTATTCATAAACATTTACACACTCAAATCAGCTTTTTATAGGCTCAATATTTTACTTCCATTTTCTGTGTCTGTGTTGTTAATTGTGCATCATTTTGTGTTCTTTTTAAAACAGAATCATTGGCGAAAGGAAGGTCAGGAGGGTCAAACAGGGTCCTACGTTGATTTGGACAGCATGTAACAGAGAAACAAACGACTCGGCCGGTCGTTCACTGCACTTTCGACAAAGGAATGACACGGACCCAGTTGAGTACAGTCCGGATGAGGTAGTTTTCACTTCACACCAACATAGACCTATGACTGTACAACCATTTTCTTTCATGACAAACGTCAGGCCTTGTGTTCAAATGCATGTGATTCTCAAGGGTTGCATTATGGTGAGATGTAAATTAAAGGCCACAAAAGACTGACGAAGAGTGTAAACCAGTACAAAGGTTCAGGTCAGGGTTTCAATGTCACTCAGACTTGGCTACTGCCACGACCTCAGACGTGACAAGTGGGAAACTGCCTCTTAGAGCTAAATCGGGGGAAACTGTGACATGGGTTCCTCAGGTGTGTGCATAACATTTTGTATTTATTATCAGATAGAACTAATGACATACTCGGCTAGCTTATCATGTATTTACTTTCACAGATCAATGATCCTTAAGGATTAGGAAATGTTTTGGTATTTTAACTCTAACCCTCCTATTCATCATGTCATTAATGTGCACATTTCTGCTCTTTTAGAGTGAACATAGAAACTAGTCTCTTAAAATGCTGCTGTTGAAGCTTTTTTTTCCACAGATAGTTTTTTAGTAGCTATTACTGCATGTATTATATAATACAACATCAGATCAAACTACATAAAAGGCAACAGCTTTAATCAAAAATGCATTATACTTTATTTTTTATACCATCTGTGATCTAAACATTTCAAATTTGTTTTTGTTCCTGAATAAATGACACTTGTTTACTTACTGTGTACAAGCAAGCTCCTTTTTGTATTTAGAATTATGAAACAAAACAAACATATAATCAAACCACTGGCTGTAAATGCTGGGTTATGTCTTTGTTTTGTTTGTATATCATAATCAATTTGAGGGAAACAAAGCGTAAAAATTAAGTTGCCTCCCAATAAACCACTCCCAATAAACTATACAATATAATGAAACACTGAAGTAACATTAATGCTTATCCCAGTTGTTTCAATATAGCTGAGGCACTTGAAATACAGTCTGAAAATTGTCCTGTTTTTTTAATGTGTTTTTTTCCTGAAAACCCACAAAAAGAAGTACCCTAAAAAGTATGCGATAACCGTTTAGTCACACAGCTATATGCACTAATAGATATTCATATGAACTGACAATCGAACCGTTTATACAAACTATGGCACAACTTGTGGTTTTTAAGATATAAATACAGAAATAAACAATTTTCTTTCAATCTTGGCATCTAAAATTGATACAATGGTCCCTTGATGAGAAATTCAGTTATTGCATAACTTTTATGAATTGTATAAAGACAAAATGTTTGATTTTCTCTTTAGTTTGATCCACTGAGTTGCTGAAGCTCACCCCAAATCAAACGTTTGTGGTGCTTACTGCTCAGTGAACCAAACATTCACTTACTGACCCTAAATTACATCAACATTTGCAATAAATTTAGTTTTTCAACACATCAAGTTCAAAATATCGCTGAGTACATCGCCTCCTGCTATGAGTTTTCGATCATCATCAACTGCATCCACATGGTAAACTGACAGCTGACAGCTAGTGTATGAGAAAGGATTTTGTTTTTTTGTGTCATTATAGTCTGGTCATTCCTATATAATGAAGCTCAATGACTCAGATTATTTTACCTTTAAGCACAAGCAAGCTAATAAACCGCATTGAAAACACACAGATTGCATAAAACACAAATTCAGCAATGTCTAAAATAAAGGCATTAACCAAAATACAATCTTTGAGTTAAAATACACAAAGTATTTAAAGCCCTGTAAATGGGGCTTGAATAAAAGAGTGACTCATTCGATCCCTTCGAGGGATTCATTTGACTCCATGTTGGCAAAAACGACGTATAGGAAGACTGCCACGGCCAAGAAGAACACAAACTGAACCCACAGTGGGATGAGGCGAGGCTTTGCCTGTGGCGCCTTTGGAGCATCTTGACCAGATTTCATGGGCGTCGACGTCGAGGAGGAGTTTCTGTAAGAGGACGTCTTGTCGTACAAGTCGGGTCTGGAAAGGAGACAGAGGAATTATGCAACATCCATCCATCATCATCTACCGCTTTATCCTCCATGAGAGGGTCGCTGTGCCTATATTAGCTGACATAGGGCGATAGGACAGTTCCCCAGTCCATCGCAGGGCCACATATAGACAGACGACCACTCACTCACACTCTCACACCTACGGCCAATTCACCAAATCCCCAAATCTGCATGTTTTTGGATTGTGGGAGGAAACCGGAGAACATGCAAACTCCATGTAGAAAGGCCCTTGTTCCAACCGGGGCCTGAACCCGGGTTTTCTTGCTGCAAAGGCAAGAGCGCTAACCACTATGCCAACCATGTGGCCCCCCCATCTGTGTATGAAAACACTTACTCTTCAACAAATTCCCTTCCTCTGTATTCAGATCTTGGCCTTGCGTAGGTTGAGTATGACGTCCTGTAGAGTGGGGAAAAAAAAAGAAATAAACCCTCAGTAAATCAACCGGGGCTGACATTCAGTATATCTGTCTGGAACTTACTCCTGTTGAAGTTCCCTCTCATTCCAAATTGGTCTTGAGCTCATGTACGATCCACTAGACAAATAAGAGAGAGTCATGTTATTTAGCCTTATTTGTCTCTGCATGCTTACACACATGATAAAAACAGAAGAAAGGCACTCAGTGTTAAAACATAATACAAGTGCAAAGGTAAAAGAACTGACCTGTCTCTATAATCTCCTGCACCTTCACTTCTGACCTGCAACAATGGAATCAGAGACATCAGAACTGCATTGATGTAGAATATTGACAGCGCTTATCAACACCACAGCTTTAATGTATGAAAGCACCCTTACATAACTTTATAAGAAACTCCATCATGGCATGAGGTACACAAACTAGTAAACATACTACACTACAACAGCCAACATGGAATTTAGCTTCATGCTGGATCATCCACTTGTAAGATTCTTAGTTGGTATTTGCAAGTTTCCTATAAATTACAGTGACTGACATTCACACATGTACAGTATCTTCCTGTGACATGAGTATGTCTATTCACATCATGTATGTAAGCACTTACCGGTGTCCTGTAAACATAGGTGACTTCATCCTCTAGAACAGAAAACACAACAAATGTCATGCTAAATATCAAGGATTTGTACATTTTATGAACACCGTTACTGCACATTTACAATTCATTCCCTCACTAACTGATGCTTGAAATTTCAGGTTCAAGCAAATCTTCATTAATATATTTAAGTTGGGTCCGATTAGAAATCAATCAGCTGATACACATCCATTGGTATTTTTTATTGTGTATCCAAGTGTTTTATTGTAAACATTTTCACATTTAAGAACCTGAAATAAACTCAAACCAATGATTAAACTATCAAAATGTCGGCAATTCAGTTATTAATAATTAATTGAGCTGCAGCATGTGGATGAAAGACCAGATTAGATAAAGTTCATTGCCAGTTACCCTCTTCTCTGTAGTAGGTCTTGTCAGGTAGTGGCTCATACTTTTTCCCTTTGGCCATGGCCTCTTTCAGCTTCCTCTCGTACAGACTTCTGGTGGAGTCTGGGGGAGAAAAGATCATGTCTGAAGAACAGTGTAGAAGGACTGAAGTCACACAGGCAGGAAGAGGCCTGTACACTTTACTGGGATTAAGGTCTATTAAAAAAAACACACTGAGTAAACAATCGGAGCTTCTCACCGACCACAGGTCCGTGCTTTATCCCATATTCGTCCAACAGCTCGCTGATTTGCTGCGCGGTTTTCTGACTTAGCAAAGCCATTGTTTATACTCGAGTTACTAACTTTAACTGCGGGGTTTGGATACTTCTACTATCGTTTCAACTAAGCTATGCTTTCTGTTACCAAAAACAGACGACGACCGTGACTCCGCCCACAGAAAAATGAGCGGGAGCTCGTTTTGTGCCAGCGCGTAGCCCGGACCAGACCAGGGTACTGGATCCTCTCGTTTGCCTACGTCGACTACGTCGAATAGTGTCCAGTTTAATCCCCGCCTTCTTTTGTCGAGGTAGGTCTTAAAAACACTCGTACCTCCCCTCAAGTTCTACGTCATTTCCTGTTAACAAATTCTTCTCCTTCTTTCTTTCCTTTAAAATTGTGGTTCCTTTTGAGAAATGGAGCAGCGTCACCAACAGGCCTATATTAATATAGACTTTAGAAACCCTCTTTCCTTGTTTTATTCTTTAATTATATATGTATATATATGTATATATATGTATATATATGTATATATATATACATATATATATATATTATTAATAATATTTTATATTATTTTATGTATATATGTTATAACTCAACAAATAGGTGATTGTTTTTTTCCATTAAAAAAAACCCTAAACATTTAATTCAGGTAAACAAGAAGAACTTGTTTGAGTACACAGTTCACTTCATCAATCATCAAAGTCACAATTTCATCACAAAAACATTCGTCAGTAGTTCGTTTGGTTTCCTCCCAACAATGTCTTTGTTTGTTACCTGCATGAGTCACTGTGCTAAAGCTCCACCCGGTGTAGCTGTAGCACACCGGGTGGATGTGCATGTGTGCAACAAACTGCACACTCACAAAGGCAGTGGCGTGCACAGATATTTGGAAGGGCCGGGGTGACAATTAAAAGGGCACCTACTGCAAAAAAATGGAAAAGGCGCCACTAGTACACTTAAGGCAGGCATGTCTAAAGTGTGACCTGGGGACTGAATGTCATGTGGACCTTTATATGAACCTCCACACACTATTGTATAATCAAGCTAGTTTGTGTGTTTTGTATCAATGTTTGTGACCTTTTAAAGTGCTGTGTCTTTGAAGATAGGCAAAAAAAAGCCTTGATATGTTATTGATGTGTTAAGGTCTTATTTGTCACAGTACATAAAATTGTATATTGCACATCTACTGAGGATCAATGTGATTGTTTTATTTATTTATTTTTTAAACCCTGACTTGTGACTCAAGAGGGCGCTATAGTGTTTTTGTCCATTAAAGGGCTCAGTGAGACGATGAGGTGAAGGTAATTTGTGTTTTCAGTTCAAATCTGTCTTTGTTGTGACCGTTATTTTCTGGTTAGAGCTGCAACAATTGCTAAATTCATTTAAAATCAAACTAAATTAAAACTATTATATTTGATTAAACTGCAGTAGGGTTGCAAATGTGTGGACAACTCTTTCCAGAAACTCTCCATGGCAACTTTAGGAAACAATACAAATTGTAAAATTTCCATGGGAATGTATGGGAATTGATAAAGAAAATATTAAAAATATTTTACACCTGAAAAAACTGTCCAGCAGGAGGCAGAAGAGACGGCATCATAGTTGCTTATTAAACTTAAACACCATGGATCAAATATTTATCATCAAAACATACTTGACTTCATGTATAGGGGGCATCAACTTAAACAAATGGTAAAGCAAAAACGTTTATTTAAAAACAACAACATTGCATATCACAGTTCCTAATATCTAGCCTTTTGCACTATATATATTTTTTTAATATATATATATACATTAATATTGTCACTTTGCCTTGCTCTTTTACCATTTGTAAGCACATTAAGTTATACAGAACTTGTTTGAATGGCAAAATACTGGCTTTAGTGCTTATAGAAAGAAGCTTGGCTGAGCCACTCTGGTTGATCAGTGGCCAACCAGAACATCAGCAGTCCCATGGCTACCACCACACCCATCTTCAGCATCAACTTCAGCACGCTGAGACACTGTAGGAAGAAAAGCGGCAACAATTAACAACAATAAACGCACAAAGTAAATGTTGACGAACAGTACACACCTTGTGCTTCCTGTTACAGATTTGTGTGTCGCTGTGATCGTTCTCTGGCGAGCTCTCTGGCGGCTGTGTATTTGGAAGATCGCAACCCGGCGTTATTTGTGCGGTTTTGTCAGGCTCCTCGACTTCCTGCACAGACAAAGAATATAAACACTTGATCACATCTGCACATGTCAGAGTGTGTTCTCATTTGAGACCGTGTACTCTCACCTCAGATGTGTCTGCAGAGCTCAGGTCCTCCTCCTTGTCTGTGGAGCTGCTGAGTGAATCTACATCGCTGCTAAGCAAAGACAAGGAAAACACAGTTTTTGATTGGCTCTGCCAAACGATTGTTCAAGAAACAACGCTTCATGTCAACATGCTCACCTTTCAATTTCATAGTGGATGATCCGAGACAGTGATTCTGTACAAAAGTGGACTTTTGTCTGCCTCTCTAAAACATGCAGAAAATGGAAACTGATGAATCAGAAAGTTTGACAGTGTCCAAAGAAAAGTCTTGGTATCCATGTCATCTACACTCACCTTCTCTTTCATTCTCCCCTTCACTGTCGTCGTCAAACTGGTAGAAAGCATTGGCTATCTCCTGTTCATGTTCCCAACTCCTCTTCTCGTCAGGTCTATCATTTCCCAATGTTCCCAGCTCAGAGATCTCAAGTTCCCTGTTGAAGAAGAAGAAGCTGTCGTCCAAGGATCCACGGTAAGAAGGGCTTATGGCTTTGTTGTCACCTTTCTGCACCAGCGAGTAGCTGTTGATGTCGTCTGCAGGACACGGATCTGAACAAGTTGTCTCTGCTTCGTCTGCGTCTTCTGTGGTTAACAGCTTTTCAGACAAGAAGGAAGCAGTTTTTGACACATCCAAATCCCAGTCCACGCTGAAATCAACAGAGTCCTCCCTGTTGTTTTTCATGTCACCGTCATTAGAAATGCTCCACATGGAGAACGCTGGGGTCTCGTCGTTTTCAAGATCTTGTGGATAGTCGTTGTCTAAGAGTTCCTCATCTCTCCTCCTTGCCTGGACCTCATCATCAGTGGAGCTGTCGGAGTCTGCCTCGCCCGTTTCGCCTGCATCGTCGCTGCCATCCACAAATGCATCGGCCAACACGTTCTGAACAATCTCTGTTCCTCTCCCTTCATTTTCTCCAACTGCCACATGGAAACTCACAAGCGCATCAGCGTCCATCTCCAAATCTCTACTGTACAGATACCCGTCTCCCTGCTCGTCAGTGTCCTCATCTGCTCCCAGCCATGTTACAACCGCTGTGTTTGACCGGGAATGACTTTCTTGGTTTTTGAGTACGTCTTCTACATATTCGCACGAAGAAAAGTCTGAGGGATAATCTGCAAAACTTTCACCGGCCTCTTCATGCTCCTCGCCTGAGAATTCCTTCACTTTCTCGACATATTCCTCGCTGTCAACGTCAACAATGAGACCTTGCACTGACATTGCTGCAAACTCCAAACTTCCTGTCTCGCCTTCGTAGAGAATTTCAACCTGAGCAAGAACGTTTTCATCCCGTTCAACAGGATCCGGCGTGTCCTCTTTCTCGTCTTCATCCCTCTCTTGCTCACCCTCTTCAATCCCATCAGTATTTATCATCATCTCGTTGCTGTGTTCAGGGACTCTCCCAAAGCAGGACTCCTCCTCAATGCCCATGTTCTCACCGTGTTCCTTGTTTCTAAGTTGAGTGTTTTCAGCGTCCTCTGGTGCCACAGGTTGTTGTGCCTCAGCAGAGATCACGTCCTCTTTGTTGCCAGAGCAGAACTCAATGTCGAAAGACTCGCACATCCACAATTCTCCAGGTTTCACCGCTGTGGCCGTATCCTCTTCCTCATCTACTTCATCTTCTCCAGAGATAGAACCGTCTTGCTCTGAATCTCCATCTGAGCTTGTGTCGTCCTCCTCTTGTGTTTGAAAATCCTCTTGATCATTTTCTTCATCGGGCTGGTCTCTCCCAGGTTTCTCCACTGTGGCTTTATCATCTTCGTCATCTACTTCATCTTCTCCAGAGATAGAACCGTCTTGCTCTGAATCTCCATCTGAGCTTGTGTCGTCCTCCCCTCGTTTTTGAGAGTCCTCTTTATCATTTTCTTCATCAGGCTGGTCTTCAGCGACATTTTCAGTCATGTATGTATCTTTAGTTTCTATGCTGCACAGAACAGCAGCCTCAGCAGTTCCTTCCTGGTTGAGAGCTTTGTCTTCGTTTCCGCGAGAGACGTCTGTCTCGTCTCCCTCGCACTTTCCATCACAATTCTCAAAGTCTAAATCTGGAAAAGACGTCTCTGCAATAACATCATTTCGTTTCAATCGTTTCACAATTACAAAATCATACAAATAAATAAATGCTTACAATTGTTAAAAAAGTTTGTTTCTTACCCAGTGCATCGCTGAGGAGATCAGACAGACTTTTTTCCATCTTTGCAAATAAACAAATCAGACGATTACAACCAGGAGTTATATCAACACGAGAATCCTCTTCTCTCAGAAAGCGAGAGAGCGCAAACTAGACCTCATTTGTTGTTGCTGCAAGTGGCTTCCTGTCAAACAGCTGCTGCATATATTACACATTAAAGCTAAAAACACATTTGGCTAAATAGACAGTATGACAATATATATCGATGTTAATGTAAACCGACAATAACTGAGAATGACTTCTCTCTGAAAAGTGAAGTAACAACAGCTATGTTTTGTGTGAGAGCTCGGTCTTACCTTCAGGAGCTCGCAGAATGATGTTACCTTTGATGTGGTTTTGGTTTCATATGCAAGTGAACACGTAGTTCCGTCACACTGAGGCAGCTCATGTTTGGGTGTGCATTTGTCAGTCATCACAAAGGAATTGTACAGTGAATATATTCTATGTGCCACTTTGCTTTATTGTGACAGTTAAAATCATGTAAAGCTACAGTCATAATTTAAGTGGATTGCTAATGGTTTGTCCTAAGTGGTTCAGAGCTCATGGCGGAGGAGGTAGCGATGGTTGGGCTTCAGGTCGACTTCTACAGGAAAGTGATCACTCACCTCAAGAGCCTGTGGAGGATAGATGTTCATGTAAAGCAGTGGTCTCAAACTTGCGGCCCCCAAATCAATTGCATGTGGCCCACCACTTAATATCAACTTATAATGAGTTTAGAGCTGAAGCGATTAATCGATTAGTAAATTAACCGTCAACTATTTTGATAATCGATAATCAACTTGAAGCTTTTTTCATTATTAAAACAAGATTTTTGATCGTTTTAGCTTCGTAAATGTGAATATTTTCTTTGTTTCTTTGCTCCACATAACAAAGAAATCATCAAAACTGAATCCTTTTCTGACATTCTATGGACCAAACAATCAATTGATTAATCGAGAAATTGGATGGATAAATCGATTACGAAAATATTCATTAGTTCCAGCTCTAAATGAGTTATTTCTGTTTTGTATTACTGTAATAAATTTGCATCACAAATACGTTTATATAGTCAACATTTTTTTTCGTTCCATAACAAAACAATCACGTTTAATGTGAAATTATGTGAAATAATATTAATATTATTATTTCCATGTCTTTTTCTCAAAAAGTTGGCCTTTTTTTTTTTTTTACTTCACCGGTCAGTTTGAGACCCCTGATGTAAAGTCTCAAATTGAACGGATAAAAGGCAAAATCTACAAGGCAACAGGTTTACCTCCTCCTCTGTGAGATGGAAATTCTCTGTAAAGTTGAACGGCTGAGCTGAGCCTGGCTCTACACTGGAAATCATTTCACGTCCATGGACAATAATCCTGTTTGACAATGTGGAAAGACCATTGTGAGAAATAATGTTCGCTAACATTAGTTCTGCCTTTGTTTTTAGTCTGATTTTCAGTAGTCACTGGCTGACCTGTCGTAGGCGCAGTGCGTCTTCTTCCGGACGGTCGTGTCATGTTCATCTCCAATTAGCCACACAAACTTGGGGTCACTCCTCAAACGTATGCCTTTCCAGCCCCTGATGGTGACGTAGTTGCAGGCAGCGTTCAGGTCCCCCAGGATCATCACATTCTGCAAAAAAAAAACTCATCCATTTTGTATTTTAACAAAGGGATCCAGATACAGCTTCAAAAGAAAACATTAGATGACCTACATCTGTCTTCCACTTCTTGTAAACGTCTTTAAAGACCGTGTACAGCTCGTCCATCTCCTTCATGGCAGTTTTTGGACTGGTGTGCTGGCCAATCAAGACAAAATCCTTCACCACTGGGGGAAAAAAAGAAAATACATCAATTAGTATGTGATGGCATTAAAGGAAATGCATTTATTATGGTTGTCATACTCACGACGTGCTGTTCACATCCAACACAGGAGACAGACATGGCCATTGTTACTCCTGCACATTCATCCCTGCTTATATTTCTTTCATAATCCAGGTTTCTGACTGTCAGCACAAAAGTAGGTTTTGTTCTTAATTGGTGAAATCTGTTAATTCCACACAAACCGATGAACCTAGTTTGATTTTTGTCATTCTAAACTCTGCTGGTTTAACACAATAATGGTATCATTTATCCTATGATTCCTGGATAAATCATGGCTCCTCATGTCCAACCAGACGCCTTCTTCACACACAAAACGTCACAATTACGGTCAATTAAGTCATGTTATGCAAATAAAATAAAATAGAATTGAATATAATTTTCCTGTACAACTGAAATCTTACATGTTGTGGGAGAGTGAAAGCGAACAATGAAAGGCTCTCGAGAGAAAACGTCACTTTCATTTGTCCCTTTGTCCAGTTTAGGATACTGATAATGCTCTTTGACCTTCAACACATTGTTCCTGGGGATGAAAAAGGAGGAGACAAAGGATGTCACATTAAACCGTCCATAAACAGTAAAGATGATGATGAGGCATCTGCATAAACAGTTACCTGTAAACGTAGACGTACTGTTCCTTATAGGTTTTCTTCCCCAGCCTTTCACTCTCCACATAAGAGTACGAGTTGGATTTGTCAAATCTGTAGAAAACAACATGACATTAAAGTTCAGACAGTTCACCTTTCATTTTCACAATATTAAACCTGTAAAAGTACCTGTTAAGATCTTTAACCAAAGTTTGTATTGCTTCTCCTTTGGAATCTCGAACCTCCTGAATAAGACACAAGTCACACCGGGACAGGGTCTTGGGAGGACAAAAAAAGAACTTCTGTGTTACACTTTTGTTCGATTGCTGCTGTAATTGTCGTGCACTCACAGTATACAGCGTTACCTTCAGTAAAATCCCCATAACCTTCTTGTTGTTCGCCTTTGCTTCTCCAAAGCTCTGGATGTTGAAAGCGCAGATTTTGAATGACGACGCCACGGTCAACGCACACAAGCCCACAACAAGCAGCTGCAGAACCCCAGTCCTCATCTTGAGGATTGTCACTCTGCAATTAAAAAGAGAATTTAGCGAGATCCTCCATCCCTTTGTCACATTGAGAAAATATGTTACAAGAACTTTAAGCCACAGGTGCGTCCACCACAGCCTCTAACCTTCAGCCCCAGTTACACCAGACGATTGACCTCAGCCCAGCATGGATCCATCTCTTCAGTGAGCAGCGTTGTATTTTTGGGGAACATGCTACGGTGGATGTGCTGCGTCAGTGCCTGATGAGAATGGCACTTTATCTGGAACAGTTTAAAACCACAGCACGCTTCACAATAGCTCCATCCAGAGCTCCGGGTGTGTTTTGTCTCCATATGTTTGAGTGTAATCAGACAATAGACGGGGGGCTGTGTGTCATGCCTGTTATAGTTCTATGAACATTTTGGTAGAATATGCCACAGCTGGTAGATACCACACAGTGCCATCGCATCACTTCGTTTTAAGTGATTTCCCCGCTCCTTTAACAGCTAACAATACTGTGTCCTCTAAACGTCTGAAATGCACCTGATTCATTGTTTGTTGAGGCGAATGTCACATTTTCCAATCAAATATGGCAACTGAGTGCATTTAGACAATTAGTCATGGTCAAGACAGTCGGATACTTTTTAAACTGAGCATCAGAATAGGGAAAAGAGGTGATTTAAGTGAATTTGAATGTGGCATTTTAGAACTTCATAAACTGCTGATCAACTGAGACAGAGAATTTTCTGAAAAACACACCCAGTGATCAGCATTGCTTTGGGAGAAAATGCCATGTTGATGCCAGAGGTCAAAGGTCAATGACCAGGCTGCTTTGAAATAATAGATAGGGAACAGTTACAACGGCTAACTCAAAAAAATAACCACTTGTTACAGACAGAGTATGCAGAAGATCATCTCTGAGGTGTCCTGTTACCCTGATTAAGTGTCAGTGAGTGTATTTGTTTTTTTGTTTTTTTTTACTTCCTGTTGAACCTTGCGGTTATTTCTAGATGTAAATGTGAGTTACATTTGTGAGAGTATGTTTCTTATTATAAAACAGCTCTTTCATTGTTTCCTCAGTACCTCTTGATTTATATATCATTCTTAATTTGTATGTTTATATTGATATTTGCCTTTTTCGACTTGGTTATACACTGCAAATATGTCATATTGTTCTACCTTTAATGACTCATTGATGAGCTCTATTCTTTATTCTTTCAGAAGCCATTGACGCCATCAGCGCCCTGCGATGGACATCCAAGAATCACATCAACGATAATATACTATTTGTTTGTTTTTGCTATTTTTAATACTGCATGTGTATTTTGAGCAGCCTGCACACCAGGGTCCAGGGTTTACTCAGTCTATCGCCGTCTGTCAGCTGAGATTGGCACAGCTCCCCCTGCAACCGTCATGTGGAGGATAAAGCTGTGGAAGATTGATGGAATAAACGATGCCATACATAAAAGGTAAAGAAGGTCACTATTTATTTTACATAGTGTATGATATGACATTTTTTTTTTTTTTTAAATAATACAAATGGAAAAATGTCACGGCATATGCATCAACGCAGATGAAAAGTCCTTAAAAAGACAATAAGGTCGCGTGATAATTAAGTTCCAAAATACATCCAATAAAAACTCTATTTTAAAACAACAACAACATCAACTACAACAACATCATCATATTGGTCTAAAACAGCATGAGTTTTCAGGAGTGGCCATTTCCAAGAGGTAGTCTTGGACCCGTGTCTCTATATCAGAGTACAGGTCTTCCACTTGCTCCCTGAAGGGAGGATGCCACATCCACAACATGACGAGCCCTGCCACAGCGAGGAGGAGGAGGAGGAGGAGGAACACACAGACGGTCCCCCAGGAGCCACATGGCATCTGCACAGACAAGGAAAGACAGGGATTTATAATCATATTGTTTTAATGACTGATTATTATGTCTCTGTCTCATTAGGACTGGGTTTATGGGCTTCATGGAGGCTACAGAAAAGATCCTCAAGAGGACACTTATTTAATATAAGTAAGTACACACACACACACACTCACCAGTGCCTTGCGGCGGTGGCTGATTTGCCGGAGTTCTTCCCTGCACTGCGACAGTCGGGCCTGGCTGGACTGACACTCCTGCTCTACGGCATGCAGTTCTGTCTGCAGCTCCTCACACTGCACACACACACACACACACGTAAATTAGATTTGGCTGTAATACACTTTTATACACTATTGAGAATTCATGTCGCCGCTCTGAATCTAACAAATAGGTTTGGTTGAGTATACTGTGATATCCCAACCATACCTCTCTCTCCTTGAGCCGTAGTTTCTCCTGAGTGTGACGAAGCTGTTCTCCCATCTGAGAGTTCTTCCTCAGTTGCGTCTCGGTTTCCTCTGACGTCAGACGATCCTGCATCTCCTGGCTCTCGCGTTCACCATCTAGGAAACGGGGGAAACATGTTTTGTCGTTTGAGCATCAGAAAAAAAACGTACCCAGGACACAAAAACGCAGCTCTGATTTTCTCACCTCTAAGATTCTGGATTTCCTCCTTTGAAAGAAGGTTATCCTCCTCCAGCAGACTTATGTTGTACTGCAGCTCCGTGTTCACTTGTCTCAATGACACCACTTCATCCCTCAGCTCATCCTCTCTGGCTCTGAACAGCTGCACGACAGTCACACACACACACACATTTATCACCCACTACAAACTTCTCACCTTGCACATTGCCACGTTACTCTGCCCTAACCTCCACTTGGCTGAGTAGCTGCTGCAGCTGTTCACTGCTGAGGTGCTGGTTCTCCCTGAGTTGTTCACAGCTCAACTTCAGCTCCTCGTACAAGCTCTGCCACTTTAGTGCCGCTGCCTTTGCTGATATAAGCAGTTCCTGGTGAAAAATGCAAAAGTATATTCAATATTCAACTGCAAAACTATACTTTTTTTTATGGATGAGCAGAGCAAATATCACCATGAAAACTCAGTAACCTGCAGTGTCTCAGCCTTGCTGAGTGCCTCAGTTTTCTCCTGCGTGGCCCTCTGAAGAGCAACGAGTGCTTTCTCTTCGTATATCAGTTTCTGCTTCTCCATCTGTACCATCAGCTTCTTCACTCCATCTTTTGGAATCTTTTGCAAGGACACAATAGACTCAGTCAGACTGAATGTTTGGCTTGCCGCAGATAAAGAAACAGCGAGTGCCTGAGTGGGTTTCTTCTTCGCCAGCTGCTGTTCTTCTTACCTTCAGACAAACTTGCAGCTGTGCCTCCAGAGCCCTGATCTTGTTTCTCAGCAGGTCTTCACTGCAGCGAGCCTGTGTGGGTTAGAGAGGAAATGACTGACTTTTGCACTGGAACCTGCAGATAGAAGATGAATGGTTTTTGCGTGTTCTTGTGATCGCCTGCACTCACTCGTGCATGAAAGCTTGCAGCATCAGTGAGCTACAGACAGGGTCGTAATGTGCTGCAAGTGTACATTTTTACACAGTACTAAGAAAATTATTATTATTATCCTTTCCTTCGTTAGAGCTAGATAAGCCTTTAAAAAAAGTCTATTATCACATATAACAGTGACAGACTGTCACACCCTTCCTGTATAAGAATGACAGCTTACACTACACCTACACAGTATAGACTCGAGTGGAAGCAGGAAGCTCCAAACCACAGGCTGCGTATGTCTTCCTGAGGCAAAAGCAGCCTCTCGACACCACTGTCACATAGAAAAGTGCAGTGTAATATCAAAGGGATTAAACAGCAACACTCTATGACCCTTTATATATAAAAGAATGATGTTTGAGTTGACATACGGTCCATATTTTGTTGGAGGAGTTCATGAGGTCTGACATGCTCTCCTGGAGACCAGCCAGCTTCTTCTTCATGGCCTCCTCTCTCCACAGGGCCTCCTGATAGACAAACAACAACAACACTATCATAAATACCATTATGTCCCTGAGTGATGCTCACGATTGAACAAACGATGGCCCTAAAACGGTTGTCAACTGATGAAAAGTAAAGCCCATAATCTGTGTTCATTTATGGTTCTTCAGAGTTTTATTTTGCTGACTCTCCAGTGAGCAGCCGCTGCAGCTAAAACGATGTCATAAACAGCACAAAATGGCGAATGCAGTTGAGCAGTGACTCAATAAGAGAAGACAATCAATGACTTCATCTAAGATTGGCTGATATTAATATTAACGACTTGGGCTGATGTTGGGAACACATTTGGTTGATTTACCTGCAAGTACTCAGCTAGCTGCTGGACATCCTGATATTAGAAAAAGAAGAAGAAGACAGAAATAGTTACAGATAACCAGAGTTTGCAGTTCATATCAACAACCCCCCAGTGAATAAAGCCACAGATTTAAACTCACTGATTCCTTGACGGTGACGAGGCCAGACCTGTGCACGTCATGGGAATTTAGAACACAGATTTAGGACACCGAATTATATGGAAGTTTCAGGGAAATGTTAAAGTCTCACTCACACTGTCTGCACACCCGCGTCCCGGAGAGGGTTTTTTGGTGGAAGGTTTTTGGTTTGATTTGCAAACTTTTGGTGAAGGCTTTCTGTTTGAATTATTGTTGTGATGCTGGTCTTTTGAACTTGAAAGAGAAGAATAAGAAAGCTGGTGAAAGATTAAAGATAGTGGTAAACAGTCGCTGGTTAAAACACATTGTAATTGCCAAGACGTTTACCTTTAACACTGTTCTCTCTTTTCTTCGTGTGCCGGCTCGATTCCTTTATCTCTGGTGTGGAGGTAGATGCTTGTTTCTTTGAATGATCGTTCTCTTGCCTCACCGGTGTTACCGGCTCTGGCCATAATGAGGCCTGAGGAAGTGAGAGGAGATGAAGGGAAGATGCAGGTGTTATGCTCTCTGGAGCAGGACAGGGGAGGAAACATCTGGTGATACATTACATATAATGTGAAAGGATCTTTTATTTACCCATGTACTTGAGCTTGGAGCATCAGTTATGCTGCTGTTAGATGATACAATGGTCTTTTTATGTCCGTTAGAGGGAATTTTGTGTCTGTTTGTATTCGTCTGATATTTTAAACTATGATGTTTCATTGTCTTTGGTGACGTGTTCGTCCTTGTAGACTTTAAGCCACACAGCTCTGGGCTCACTGATCTCCTCCTCAGATATTCCAGCTGCCTTTTTTCTTTCAGGTCATTTTTGATCAGTTTTGTGTCAAACTCTATCCTGGGGCTGCGACACGAGGTCACATTGTTACGTCCTCGCATGTGTTCGCGTCTCTCCGCTCTCATCTCCACCCATTGGTCAAAGTCTTTCACTGGGGAGAGCTGGAGCTCAGCCAGGGCGTCCATCACAGCTTCACGGGCTGTTACAGTACCTCGAGCCTTCAAGGACAGCAGAGATATCATTTAAATGTTTATAATACAAAACAACAACATTAACAATGTGGTTGAATTTACTGATATCATTATATACTGTGTGTATGTGTATGTGTATATATATATATACAGTTCTGTGCAGACGTCTTAGACTAACATTAGGTTTGTTGTTTTGGCAGTGCTATAACGACTATAATTATTTCAATTTGATGTTACTGGAACACATCCAGAAAATATGCATGCAATTTATGTTGTTTAAAAAAAAAAAAAAAGAAGCATGATCTACCCTTACACTTGAACAGGTAAATCCTGTGTTTGTCCTACTATTTCATTTAAAGAAATATCTGCTGTAAAAAACGTCTATTACGCCAGGTTTATTCAAGACATGCTTGAGCATTACATACACATACACATACACATACACATACACATACACATACACATACACATACACATACACATACACATACACATACACATACACATACACATACACATTATTGCTTGAGTTAAACTCATTGACAGCTCGCTATAAGACCAGCTTCAAGTCGCATCACTTCATTCCAAATTCCAATGATCACATAATTTGACAAACAAAAAAACAACAGAGCTGGTGGTGCCTGAAACTTGTGACTTGGGGTCACTTAGAAATGTCCTTATTTTTGAAGGAAAAGCACTTTTTTTCAATGAATATAACATTAAATGAATCATAAATACACTCTTTACATTGTGGTAAACGACTACTCGAGCTGCAAATGTCTGGTTTTTAATGGAATGAAATGTACATAGGTGTATAGAGGCCCATTTCCAGTGTTCTAATGGTACATTGTGTTTGCTAATCGCGTTTGGATGATTAGAAAACATTTGTGCAATTATGTTAGCACAGCTTTATTTTGCAACTCTTTTGATGAATAAAAGTGTGACTTTTAATGGAAAACTGAAAAGAAAATTGTGTAGATGACCCCAAACTTTTGAATGTAGTGTGTGTAGAAATATATATATATATATATATATATATATATGAATGCGTGACCGCTCGGGTCTTTCTGACGCACAGTGAGCAAAATGAACATGGGAGTCTATGAGGAAGACAGGCTGACAGGTGGCACTGTGAGAAAAGGAATGTCTGACAGCAACAACAAGGACACTGTGTGGACATTTTGCCACAAAACAATGAATTGTGTGTAACACTTGTGTTGAAAGATGCCTTAGCTGAACGAGAAGAAAACGGAAAGTTGTAAAAAGGTTAATAGTGAGTGCCCATGCTGCTGCCTTAGGATGCATGTGTTCCATCAGCTTTTGCCTAACTTTGAACTGTCCTCTAAGTTTATTTCCCATGGGAGATGGTAGGAACATTATATAGAAATAAAGCTTTCTTTTTCGATTGTATGCTGTTCTAAAAAAGTTAAATATTTAAAAAATGAAAATCCAGAATATGTCAAACATTTAGTTGTATGCAGTACTCTCTCAGACCTTTTAAAACGACTGATTATTGATTACACTGAAAGAGTTTGGAATGGACTGCTCCTGTGCCATCGTTCGTGCTTGAAATGTGTATATGCATTAAATAAAAAGTAAAGTATAGGTTGCTCAGCAAGTGTTTGTAACACATGTGGGTGTGTTGGAGTTGAAGCAAGTGCACTAGTGGCTTTAAAACTTGCAATAAAAGTAGGACTAGTAAAGTAGTAGTAGCAGGAGTAAAGTAAAATAAAATACTATAATAAAAGGTCTATCCTGCAATGGCGGCTGTTTTCAGAAAGATTTTATCAGGGTGCCATATCACAGAGAGACAAGGCCCTGACAACAGTCGACTGAAGCAGTGGAGGGAAAATGTTGATAATGCAAGCCACAAATATAACATAAAAAAATGTACTTAATAAGAAGACATGGAAAGTCTTACCCACTACGCCATGTCACTCTGTAGTTAAAACTCATCATGAGGTGAAAGAGTTAGTTATCCATTTTGTCACTCTTCTGTAAGAAATAATGTCCCGGGGCTTTGTCTGCATTTCACATGTAGCTGCTGTTTCTGTAGAGCATAATTTTTTTTTTTACAGGAAGTAAAGAGAACCACAGCGTCATATGTTCCTCTATCTCAGCAGCCACTCACACCAAACTGATGCCACGCACGGCTGGGCCCCAAGATTACAGACAGACCCACTCTGTCCCTCCTGCATGTGTTCTGGATGGGATGGAGTTCAGCACCTGAGACACACACATACACCATGACCCTGGTTCAAAAACTGTGTGTGTGCATGCATAAGTGCACGTATGTGTGATTGTGTGTGTGCATGCATAAGTGCACACACGTGTGATTGTGTGTGTGAGTGTGTGTGTACGTTTGTGTGTGCAACAGGTTTGTCTGCTGGTGTAAATTGTTGTTTATGATTATGCCTGTTAGTTTAATTATTTTTGAAATTTCCACATATACAAATGAATGACTAAACAATGGATTTGTGAAATGATAGATAGATAGATAGATAGATAGATAGATAGATAGATAGATAGATAGATAGATAGATAGATAGATAGATAGATAGATAGATAGATAGATAGATAGATAGATAGATAGATAGATAGATAGATAGATAGATCAAATTATCTCAATTAACTCAGTTGCAGCGCCCACTCGCGGTCGCTTGCCCTTTACAACTGTGAAAACAGGGAGCTCCTCTGTACTCTCGCGATATTTCCGAGGGACTTCTCGTGTGTCCGCCATCCTCACGGCTTTTTGCAGAAGGGCACAGAGAGGCTGAAACAAGGCAGCCCAGTGGAGCAGGAACTTGGCACTTTCGTCCTTCAAACATGCTGTCCAGGCTCGTTTTTGTTTCAGGTATGCGCTCATGCAGCTCTTCGTTTAACGCAGGAGTCCATTCGGCTGTGGAATAGTCAAACAGTGTGACCGGTAGAAGTCACACTTTTAACTGAATGTGAAGGGTAAAGTGAAGGCCGCACAATGAATGAGAGGAATGCTAATGCTAGTTGTGTGTTTATAAGTGCGGCGTGTGTTCTAAAACTGCAGCCGTTTTAAAGACAGTGCTGTCTTTTTATAATTTCACCTGCTGACATCACGACAAGTCAAGCTTAGTTTGTTTGAGGTTGGTAAATGTAGCAAACAGAAGCTACGCTGGCTAACGTTAGCCCTACACGCTTGCTAATGTCACCTCATTGACAGCTAAGGGCAGCTTCACGTCTCCAGTGATAAAAACGGTGACTTCAGAATGTAAACGTGGTTAGTTTTTAATTAAATACTCTCACAAGCGGTTCGTTTTAAGCTCGACATTCATTTGCCGTTGTCTTGTTGGTATTTGCACTACCTACCCTGTTATGGTGAGTCTGCAATCATCAGTAAAGTTATAACCCGTTACTTTAATGTTAAGAAAAAGGTTATAATACGTATACAGATAATAAAGAGCATTCTCCGTTTACATGTGCTCGTTGATATTTGATATGCAAACATTTATGTCTTGTGTAAAAACGGATGTTTTATAATAGTTCGTTAGATTTGTCAGAATGTTTGACTTATTCCAACTCCCTCTCAGACATAAGATAATATTAAGTTTTGCATGTGGTGTTCTTGTTTTAGCGTGTTCAGAATAAAACGTATCAAGAGGATGGGCAACAAATTAAACATTAATGAACTTTGTGTTTTGTTGTCTGCAGCAAGTGCCCTGAAAAGCAGTGGCCCCCTTGGAGCTGGGTATGTGTTCAGCATGACGATAAACATTTAAGATTAGGAAAAAATAAATAAATCAGTGAGCACTGTATTTTTGAAAACTAACACTGTTTTCCCTCACAGTCTCGTCCAGGCGTCTCGCTCCCTGCACACGTCATCCCAGAGTCTGGCCCCATTGCCTGCTTTGCCAGAGAAGGGAGGCAAAGTCCGCCATGGCATCTTCCCAGAGGAGCTCTTCCAGCTCCTGTACCCCAAAACTGGCGTAACAGGTCTGTAGTCTTCCAATCATTTTAGGGCACTGAAATAATCTCTAATTGTCTTGAACATATTGACGGTAATGATGCTTTGAGGAACATTTGACACCACCCCATTATGCTACAGTGGAATGTTACATCGGTAACATTTGTAGCATGAAAACAATAGAGAAAAAAAACACATTCATCATAATGAAAATTTCCATGAAATTATTTAGATTATTTGGATTTTGAGTGACTTGCATGAGCAATAACAAATTATAGTGACTAGTGCTGATAAAGACAGAAAGTCTAAGACAAATTGCTGTGAATTTAGATACCTCTGCATTCCGGTGGTCACATTAAACATTGTGGTTGCATCAATTTTACTAGTAGCTAGTAGCTTCTTAGAATAATGGCCTTGCAGCTTTGTGAGTTAATGTGTAGTGTAAATAATGCTAGGTTACTCATGAGACACCAGAATGTCAACTGGTTATTAATGTTAAATTTAAAGGGGGGACAACAATGGAATTCTCTCCAAACGTTACAAGGACAGAGACGGCTGTGTTTGATCATTGTTGAACAATGATTATTGACTCATAATCGCCTTTTTCATCAGGACCTTACATGCTGGGCACTGGCCTCCTTGTCTACCTGCTTTCCAAGGAAATCTACGTCATCAACCATGAGACCCTTGTTGTCGCCTCAATGGGAGCCATCATTGTCTATGGTGTCAAGAAATTTGGTCCAAGTGTTGCAGCTTTTGCTGACAAACTCAATGAGGTAATGGGTTCTTTTAATAGATTTAACATATTAGATTTGGGGAAGACCTGGGAATTTACTTTGCACATTGTCTCTGAATAGTGAAGAAGTGCTCTGTAATCCTGATGTTTGTTTTATGACATCAGGACAAAGTGGCCAAGGCTCAGGAGGTGAAGGACCTTGCTATGTCCAGCCTGACTCAGGCCATTGAGGATGAGAAGAAGGAACAGTGGAGAGTAGAGGGAAGATCAGTGCTCTTCGATGCCAAGAGGGTGAGCAGCAGTGGTGTTTGCATTCCTTATTCTATAACATCTCCACTTTTTTTGCAATGCAGTTCTTCATATTTTTTACACAAGACAAAGCCCAGTTTCCACCAACTGGAAATGTTGTTCAGTTTGTTTTGTTAAGCTGTTATTTGTTTCTTTTGTAAATGTATTGCTATGGATTATTGTCGAAATCTGAAACAAGCTGTTCTTTGTTGCTTAAATTACAATCCAACAAAGAAGGAATTTAATAATTGAATTAAATAAGTATTTAGTTTCTCTGTATTGAATCGACTAACTCCACTCTTCAGAACAACGTGGCTATGCTGTTGGAGACCAACTACAGGGAGAGGATACACATGGTGACCAATGAGGTGAAGAGACGCATGGACTACCAGATCGCTCTGCAGCACCTCCACCGTCGTATGGAGCAGGAGCACATGGTCAGCTGGGTAGAGAAGAACGTCGTCGGAAGCATTACTCCCCAGCAGGTCAGTGTAGTTGTAGCTCATCCTTCATTCCATAAAGTCTCATTATGATCTTTTCTACAGATTTCGAAATAAAATAAAACATAGAAGAGTTAATGCACTGTAGGGCATGTCTAACATACCTATTTGCACGGTATTGCACTGAAGACAATGACGCATCATTCTGTGCATCATTATTGTTCATTTGTCTTTTGAATCACATATCATTTGCAGCTTTGTATGGTACCATATTACAAATTAGATTAGTACATTCTCAAGTGATAGTGGTTCAGACATGGTGGACGCAGCAGGACATGAGTGAGAGGCATTCACAACAGCTGGAGAATCTCTGGAGAATTCTTCAGAGTGATGTCAAATTGACCTCTGTGGACATTTGTATTCACATATACAGCCTCAACATACAATTTCCACACAATCGCTGGTGTTCAGTGCATGTCTGAAACAGCTTAAGTGTGACTCATTTACCCAATTCCATTGATTTCTGTATTAGATATGTATTAATGTCTTCTTACAAGAAGTCCAGTCGTCAGTGTTTTGCCGAGATACTATTTATCAAAGCAGTTAGGTTTGTCGTTGAGCTTTAAGACAGGCACTATAAACGGAGCCTGGCGACATGACTGTGTACAACCAATTATGCAGAATCTGACACATCTTTTTCAAATTGGAAAAGTTTTGTAAGAAGTAAAAGTCATTTATTCACAATAAATATAGGTGATATTTATTTAATAAATAGTGAGATTAATGATTAAATGCCCATAATAGTAAATTATTATTATTATTATATATTATTATTGCTCTTCAATACCATGGTATCACTTTACCCCACGGAGTGAAGTATTGTTTTTAGTGGCCCTGTGTCTGTTGTTGACTTGCACCTGCCAATACGACCAGTAGAGGGCGCCAGAGGCTTGTTGCTTGAATGGTGTGATGTTGTGCCATCACTGATTGCCTTGTACTTCCTGTTTTCCTGTTTTTGAACTTCTCATCATGTTTTTGTTTTGTTGTTTTTTTCCCCCCAGGAGAAAGAGAGCATCGCCAAGTGCATCACAGACCTGAAGTCTCTTGCTCTGGCCACTCAGGCCAAGGCTACAGTCTAAACTATCCAGTCTTCAGAGAAGGCTGTTTAAATCCCCCCCAACTCATTGTCCCAGGACGAGATGTTCACTTTTCTTTACAGTATAAACTATTTCTCTTTAAGATGATCTCTGTCAATAGAATGGGTGTGTACAGTATTTACACGTCATCTGATCATAAAATAAATGGTTCTGTAACTCGGCTTCGTCTGGAAGATTGTTTTTTCCACTTGAGTGTTTTTTTCTTTTGTACTTTAAACACGTAGGTTAGCATTTGCTATTATGATTTCTCAGTTATGTAACATTTTATATCCAGGATTAGATTGAAGTAGAAGTGCTCTGGCACTTAAGACCTTTGAACACTGAAGGAGATGTGAAGCATGTTTAAAACCTTTGGACTCATAATGAGCCACAGAATTGTTGCCTCCCTCTTGATCCGTCACACCCATGCGATGATCAAGTTGTTGCTCTTTGAACCTTATTCCTTTTGCGCAGGAAGTCAAGAGCAAGCATTTTCTATCATGAGGTGTTGGTAGAAAATCGGTTTGAGGGAAAGGAACTATGACATTGGAGCAGAGCTGACGCTGAAAGGTAATAGCTGTCGAGATGATTCATGTGATTTGATTAAAATGTTTAACATGGGATTAACATGGGTTGACGTTGACATAATTTAATTAAGAATTTATTCTGGCAGTTTTTATGTTTAATATTGAGCATAACATCTGGGGAACTGGGACAGTTTAATCAACCTCTTAATACACAAGGGATCGGCTAAAAATGTTTATGAAATTGCGTTCAGGAAGAAAAGTAATCATGACGGTTGTTGAAAACGGGTTAAAATAACCTCATTTGTTAGCAACAAATCAGTTATGAAGCACAATTATCTGAACTTTTAGCAAATAACAGTTATAATGGTCTAATGTAATTTCAATGACAAAAACATATGTGTAACTAACAGGTAGGCAGCTCACCTACTAATATTTGGATTGCATAACATCTTAAGTTTGCTATCTTGAACCACCCTACTGGCTACAACCCAACTCTGACTGAAGTAGATAATCCCTGAGATTGTAGAATACAGAATTGAAGAATTCTATTTGTGAAAGGATAACTGTGTTTTATTAAGATACACAGGCATGTGGCCTGAATCTGTAATTATTCAAACTGGATGTTAATATTCTCTCTGTGTGATGTTAACAGTGTATCTATGCAATAATATCACCTGGTTCAAGTGGAAACGAGTAAATTTTTCCTGCCACACTGTCAGGTTGAAAAAAACACAGCGTTCTATCCCAGCTGGTGTGAGCAATCTGAAGATTTAACTCTCCTGGAAAAGACTGGTTTGAAAATGTTTGGAAACGCTGCCCCCTTCTCCTACTCCCCAAGGTCAGTAACACTTCATTTTTTCACTTTCCGGTTCGCTGGTCTGGTTTTTATTCAATCATTTTAGTGCTATATTTAGATATTTACAACACTCCGCACATCTGTTCACACCCTTTTATAATAAAACACCACTGTGGTGTGGTAACTACAGCTCGTTTCATTTACGGAATGTTTTATCTCAGGGTTGCTGGGGCGGCCGGTGACGTGTACGGTTTAATCTCTTGTATCTCAAACACGCACAATTATACAAACTTGTACTTCTACCTTCATGTGGACACTCATTTGAAAAAGGCATTCCTTTTCTAAATGCTTAACCACCAGTTTCCTACATGTCTAACATTGATGTACTGTATATGCTGCTGTGTCTTGAGCTTGGATGCTTGAATGTCCTGCAGGATAAGTGCCTACCTGCCTAAATTCTAATCATCTAGCTGTGAAAACCAAATTGTAGATGGGCCCTGTGTGTCCAGTCTGATGAGTTATGTTTTGATCTTCTTCAGGGGGTTTTCACCAGAGGACTTCCCTCAACAGAGGCGTGCTTTCCCACCAGACGACCTGAAAGCTGCACCCCTGCAGAGAAACGGCCTGTCTAGACCCAGTGGAAAATTCATATACAGTATGATAAGATATAGGAAAAGAACACCTTGCACTCCGCTCTGAATTTTTATTTAATTTAACTGTTTTAATGAAACCATTCTTTACATTAGGGCAGAGGAAAGAGTACTCTGAGACGCTGAATAGACAGTCGGACAACCTGCACGTCAGAGTGGAGGTAAATGAGGAATCTGCGCTCTGGCATGAGATATACACTACCGTTCAAAAGTGTGGGGTCACTGAGAAATGTCCTTATTTTTAAATGAAAAGCGCTTTCTTTTCAATGAATATAACATTAAATGAATCAGGAATACACTCTATACATTGTTAATGTGGTAAACAACTATTTTAGCTGCAAACTTCTGGTTTTTAATGGAATATGTACATATGTGTATAGAGGCCCATTTCCAGCAACCATCTCTCCAGTGTTCTAATGGTACATTGTGTTTGCTAATCGCGTTAGAAGGCTATTGGATGATTAGAAAACCCTTGAAAACCCTTGAAAATCCATCCATCCATCATCTACCGCTTTATCCTCCACCGGAGGGTTGCGGGGGGTGCTGTGCCTATCTCAGCTGACATTGGACAGTTCGCCAGTCCATCTCAGGGCCACATATAGAGACAAACAACCATTCACTCACACTCTCACACCTACGGTCAATTTGGAGTGACCAATTTACCTAATCCCACCATTGAAAATCTATCCATCCATCCATCCATTATCTACCGCTTTATCCTCCACCAGAGGGTCGCGGGGGGTGCTGTGCCTATCTCAGCAGACATTGGGCGATAGGCGGGGTACACCCTGGACAGTTCGCCAGTCCATCTCAGGGCCACATATAGAGACAAGCAACCATTCACTCACACTCTCACACCTACGGTCAATTTGGAGTGACCAATTCACCTAATCCCACCATTGAAAATCTAATTTCTAATCTTGTCAATGTCTTGACTATATTTTCTATTCATTTTGCAACTCTTTGATGAATAAAAGTGTGACATTTAATGGAAAACGACAAAAAGATTGCGTAGGTGACCCCAAACTTTTGAACGGTCAACCATTAACTAACTGTTAATTCATGACTCCTACTCGGCAGCATCTATTCACTTGTGAGATTGACGGCCAGGTGATGAAGAAACTGGAGGACTGTGTGGCCAAGCTCAAGAGGCTGGACACCAAAGGTCGTCTGTGGCCACAGGAGATGATCATGGAGGTTCAGGGAGGATATCTCCTGCTCAACGACATCGAATCCAAGGTTGGAAGAAGAGTTATTTGTTTTCTTGCAAGAGCCTCATTTGTAATGTAGAATAAAAGGTTTGAGTGACAACGGGTATTTTATGTGGTCCAAGAATGTGCATTAATTTGCTGCAATAACAACCTCCAATCCTCTGAAGACCTTCGCTGTAGGGATTTGCTCCATTCCAGCCATGAAAGCTTTAGTGAATCTCTGTTGTTAATGTGCAATCATGCCTCACTTCTCCCAGTCCTTCCCAAAAGAGTTTGCGGTCAGGGATCTGGCAGGTTTTTTCACGTCACACTAACAATCACTTTCCTTCTGGGGCCTCGTCTTGTTGAAACAGGACAGAAAATAAATTAAAGAATAAAACTGGAAGTTGAATTAGGCTCTGATTAAGGAAACGGCTGCAGGCCAAGTTTGGCTGTGAGTGATGAATTAAGCAGAATCTTTCTAATTATGGTTTACTATAATTCAAAATGACAATGTAAACGTGTTATGTGAGGAATGTCTTCATTGCTTTATTTCTTATAACCTTGTATTTTCGTATATGACTTCTTTATGTCAATAGTTTCCACATCAATCGTCATTTCATTTGTCATATTCTCTTTTCATAACTGTTTCTTCTGTCAAATTCAAAGATCGAGCTGGAGTCGCTGCCTTTGAGTAACATCACACAGACCAAGGCGACGCTGGACAGCTGCTCCTACAACTCTCTGCTGATAATAACAGTGCAGGAGCACAAGAAACGCTTCCCCCAGGTCTACATGTTCCAGTGTGAGGAGATCAAGGTGAGTCAGCTGTGGCCTCCTGAGGAGGGAGGATGTGTTAGTCATGCTATACGACCTCTGAAATCATTAACACTCATTCTCTAGTGCCACTATCAGTATTTCATAACACCTTGGCTGCAGCTGCTTTGTAGTTAGATTCTTATCTGGTCTCTTTTGCCAGGCGGACGTCCTCAAGAGTGATCTGGATAAAGTGATCCAGAAGAAAGGTGGTGAAGTGGAACCTCGCCTGGACCAGTTGGACATCAGGTACCACCAGGTGTCATGTCTCTGAGTGCACTTCTAAAGTATGTGTAGAAACCAAAGGGCTGAATTGGTGAGCTGCCACGCGTCCATCGTTTCAGGAGTGATCCTGAAAATACCGTCGGACGACATTCTCCAGGAGGTTTCCAGCAGCCTGAGCCTCGTGCTGTTGAGCGAGAGATTATTCTGCCACCACCGGACCACCTACCACGCTCACAGTGGGATAACAGAGAGCCAGGTATATCATCATAGAAAAAGCAACATTTTTATAGATGTCAATAAACAACCCTCTACCCACCATTACGCAGCATTGTTTCAACGTTCTCATGCATAGCAGTCATATCAATATTTACCTACAAATATTTTTTTTAAGTCTCCTACTACTCGTCAGTGGATGAAATGATGCGCCGCCCTGATCCTCGTGACTTTCAGAGTAGCCCAGAGCCTTCTCCTTTGGTACTTGAGTTGCAGGCAAGCACGGTCAGTGATTTTATTTAACCTTTATTCAACCAGATAAAAGACCCATTGAGATCAAGATTTCGCAAGCGATGCTAAAACCTTCTACATCAGGGATCTCAAACTGAAATGACCTGGGGGCCAATGCACATCTATTGCCGTCAAGAGGGGGCCGGCCTACAGAACAAAAAGTTGGGGAAAAAAACAACCGTTCACACTATCACACATATACTTAATAATACTATTTATGATGCAAAATGAATGTATTCATATCAAAAACAGATATTTATTTTAAATTACATAAATAATAGTGTGGACAACTGTAATTAAAATTCGTACCAGGAGCCATTTCGGCCACTGCCATTCGTGGCTCGGGCCCTAACAAGTGTATTTATATATGTAATTGAATGTTGTATATGATACATTTAATAATGGGATAATTATGACCAAATATCTTATTATTACAGTTAAAAAAAACATTGCTAGGAAACACATATTATATTCTATCACCTCGCTGGCAGCTGTGCCTCAGCTACACACTATGTTTATAAGATGGTGAAGTCGTGGGCCATGTTTTTATTATAACATGATATTAAGTGGGGGGCCGCATGTAATCGATTGGGGGGCTGCATGCGGCCCCCGGGCCGCCAGTTTGAGACCCCTGTTCTGCATATGTATGGAGTATATTAGTAAGGAATAATCATGAACTCCCATTTATTCACCATTTTCCTGTGAAGGATATCATGCTCGTGTGGTCGTCATTGCAAAGGTTTTATTTCTCGATTTCCTTCCCATTCCACAGGACATTTTAAACCATGTCATAGGAGATGTCGAGATCTTCGTAGGCAAAGTTGCTGCACAAGGAAAAGCACTTCCATCACAAAAGGAAAAGAAGGAAAAGAAGAAAAAAGACAAGAAAAAAGACAAGAAAAAGGATACATGTAATGTCATTTATGTCATTCGTGTAGACAATAGCTCGTGTATAGATAATGATGAACATTGTATTTATTATGGTGTCATCTATCCTGCAGCATCATCTGATAATCTGCCGCCCTGGCAGGAATATATGTCCTGTCTCCAGAAAATCAAATATGGATTCAATCTGCTGGTGAACTCTTCTTCTGATGTTTATATGTCAACACAGATTATCTGTAGTGGTTTTAGGGAAATGTGTGATTACATACACAACCTCCTTATATTACAGGCTCAGCTGAACGGGGTGCTGCTCAACCCATCTGCTCAGGACTTCGTCCACATCTTCTTCACTTGTTTAAGCTTGGTGAGATTTTTCAGCATCAGGTTGAAAGTTCTTTCTGTTGTGGTTCGATATTCCTCTTCATCACAACATCTCTTGCCCCGTTTTTTCCACAGTTGGTGCCTCGGTATCCTGCAGACCTGCCAACCACAGTGATCTCGCCACAGCTGTCAGAGTCAGCCATGTGGCTGCTCAGTGACGTCGTCACCCCGGAGGAGGACCAACTGTGGAAGTCCCTGGGAGAGCCGTGGAACGTTCCCAGGTAGGACGACATTTGCAGCTCCACACAGCTTGTCCACAGCTTGTTTCTCTCTCGTATACAACACTCTGATGATAGTCCATGAAAACCTATAGGTAAACCTGCCCTAACACTCCCTAAAGTTAATGTTGCAGACATGGAATATGGAAATTATATGGAAATTACACTGTTTAAATTAATTTTCAGCTCATTTTTGTTTCAGCACAACAATATCATCGTAATTTGTTGATCTATAATCAACTAATAAAACCCATAAAGCAATTCAAAGAAAAGCGTATAATTGCCAGGTTGATTAATCCGTTTATTTATTTTTATAACATTTTATAATAATAATAATTATAATAACAATAACATTATGAAACAAGAATGTGTTTCCCCCTGTAACTTTCTTTTATTCTGTTAAATTAAGCTAAGCTAAGCTAAGCTAACCAGCTTCAGGCTGTAGCTTAGTGTTATAAATGAAGCAAACATGAGTGCTAATGTTTTCTTATCTCTTGGAAGTGAGATAATATTTTGTATTCTAATTATTTAATTTAAACAATATTTTAAAGATGACAAAACATATTTTAAATACCCAACCTTCTGTTAGTGTCTTTCATGTTTTTAGCCAAAATTCAAAAGAGACACTGAAGGATTATTTTTGGACGAATGGATATTGTTTTAAATGAGGTAGTAAGATTTTTAATTTTTTATCTATTTCACAGGTCTAGATGGGCACGCAATGATGTTCCACCTTACATTCCTCAGTTCTATGATGGCTGGCAGCCGCCTCCCCCCTCACACGTACCCCCAATGAGCCGGAGCAACAGCCCGCGTTACCCATCTGATGGACCAAACAGAAGCGTACAAGTAAAATCATACCCAGATTTCAGGGGTTTCATCTTTAGCCGCTTGCTTTTAAGATTGGTTTCTCATTTGACAGATTACAGTATGAGCATTATCACCCTGCTTGATATTTTGAAAGTATTTGGTAATACTACCACTTAAATTGAAAGGGATTTCCAAGTATGTCATACTAACAATAATGATTTAAAAAAATAAAAAATAAAAAAAACTTGCTAATTACTGTTTTCAAGTTATATAAATTATTTTATATTCATTCAGTTTCAACACAGTGTGTTTTATTACTGTTACAGTCTGCGAACAACAGTGCACGGACTTCACCACTAAACAGGTCAGTGTCATTCATTTACAGGCATATTTTCTTCTGGATTACAACAGGATTATTCTGGATTATTTCTTGAATTCCTGCTCAGTGGGCATTGATGTGTTCGTACTGTATGTGTGAAAGTGTATGTGTGTCTGCTGTGGTTTCAGCGTCAGTGAGCCGCCTCTGTCGATGCGTGTCATTTACACCTTCATGGCCAGAAACAGCCAAGAGCTGAGTGTAATGAAGGATGACGTGGTTCAGGTGAGATGAAATGATCTTTCAGCAGCTTTCCGTGATTGAAAACTTGCTTTTTAATATCATGGATGAACGTTAAAGGGGACATATTATGCAAAATCAACTTTTTGATCATTTAAATCCTTATATTTGGGACTCTTGGAGGACCTACCAGTCGCCAACGTGTGAAATAAGATGACTCACTCATGTTTTTGTGGTCCTCCTCAGTCCAAGTACAGGAGATAAAACATGCAATGTTGACTTCCACGCTCATTGGGACGTCACAATCATTGGGACGTCACAATTGTCTCGCGGAGCTCCGTTTTGTCCGTAAAACACGCGAGAGTGCTGGCGAGGGCAACGGTATCCGAAAACCGGAAGTCCGCGAAAAGTTCTATTCTTGGTTCCACAGTGCAGCACAGAGTCCTACACAAACTTCCAGCCTCAGAGGATTTATCTGTCCAATGAATAAATGTTATATATGACGGCAATATGCCTGCTAGAGCCGGCAAATGATCACTTTTACAAATGCTGTTAGCTCCCAGTAGCTTTTTAAGGTGGACCTAAAGACATACTACTGAACAGAGCGTTCTGAACAGATGTTTTGGCAGGGTGATTAAACTGCTGTATGTCACAGACATGTTCATTAGGACACCAGGGAACTAGGTTAACTTAAATAAGAAATAGGGTATAATATGTCCCCTTTAAATCTTCTGTATGTTCATACATGTTTCATACCACTGTGTCCTGTTAGGAAAATGTAAATTAACCAATGCCAGCCAGTGTCAATGTGCCCAAAATTTACAACCACTGGGTTTGGGATTAATTTTTTTTATAAGATTATAGGTTCATTTTTAAGAAAACAAAACAGAGGCTTAATTACTCCAGCAGAATAAAAAGGACAACGCATATTTTAGCCAAAATTATTATTATTGCCATAGAAATGTGTTTCCTGTTTTGTAATAAATTAATTATTGTCAGGATATACAATCGCTAGTTCATTCAAAGGCAATGGAAAACAAAAAACAATCATATATATATATATACAATGTGTGTATATATATATATATATATATATATATATATATATATGTATATTTTACAGGTGATTCAGAAATCCAAGCAGTGGTGGCTTGTTCGCAACAACCGGGGACAAGAAGGCAGCGTTCCTCAGAATGTTTTGGAGCCGATGAGGAACACCAGGCTCCCTGAAGACATGTTGGTGAGTTAAGTACAGGCTGCTCTGCTGGGTAATCTACGTATTTAGATAGACTTTTTTTAAAAATAGAAATCACTTATTATTCCCTGTACACACACAACAGGATTCTCGTGGTCCAGTGACTCTGGACACGTCCTCATCAGCTGCAGAAGTGAGAGCCTGGCTGCAGTACAAAGGTTTCTCAAAAATGTGAGTGACATGAGATCCACAGTGGGAGTGGGAATTTACTGTAAATATATAAGTGATGTTTTCATATTTTAGTGTGATATTTGACGTGTTTTATGCTTTTACACGAACAGCACCGTGTCCAGCCTCGGGGTGCTGACTGGTAAACTGCTTCTGGGATTGACCAAGGAGGAGATGAGGACCGTGTGTCCAGAGGAAGGAGGCAAGGTCTTCTTCCAACTTCAGGGAGTCAAGTCAGCCATTGCAGTAAGTAATCTGTCACACACACAAACTTGATTTTATATCTTCATCATTGAGGGTATTTTTGTGTGATCGAACCAAAAAAAAAACTTCAATCAACAAATGGGTCATGCAATCAAAATAGTGATATAAAACAAATTGATTACTCTAAATGAATGTAGTGAATATTCTGTCTAATGTACATCAGGGGGTTTCAATTTTACTTTGACAGGCTGAAAATGCACAAAATTATACATACATCCCTTTACTTAACCATCACAACATTTTTCTCCCAAAAAAATTGCCAAATTTTGGACAACATAGTATAACATTTTGGTCAAATTTTGGACCAAAAAATGTTTATTCAAATAATTTTTACATTTTGGTCGACATAGTGTAGTATGACGTTTTGGTCCAATTTTGGACTAAAGATTTTTTTACATAGTACCGTGTGACATTTTAGTCACAAAAAGAATTCTACAAATTTTCTTTCACATTTTGGACGACATAGTATAGTATGACGTTCAATTGTGGACCAAAGTTTTTTTTTTACGTTTTTGTCATGTTTTGGACCAAAACATTTTTCGCCAGAAAATGGTCAAATTTTGGACGACATAGTACAGTATGACATTTTTTTACATTTATTTATTTATTTATTTTTAATGTGTCATATTTTTTGGTCTTCAAAAAGATGTAAATGCATACATTATATATCATGTGTACATATATATATATATATATCCCACTGCAACACATCAGTACTGTTTTATCTTGTCTTCTACAGCTGGCCAGTACGTCAAACCTGTATGACGTCCGCTACTAACAACCAAACCTCACTGCTTCTATCTCCTGAATTTTCACGTGCAGATCAATGTCTTGAACAAATTTTGTCCTCATGTCATTTCTCTGTGGAGGCCTACTCATGAATTAAACACAACATAAAACATTTATCTAAGTAAAGTAAAGTGCTTTTAATGATTGAAACGTCCCTGTATATGTGTTATATATATTATGTGTCGTGAAGGTTCAGCTACAGTTAATTAACTGTGAGCGTGAGGTAATACTTTTGCATTTAGTTATTTAATTTTCCACTAAATACTGTTGCTCTCTTTATATAACTTAAAAAAACATTTAAGATTAAGCTGCATTAACTTATACCCATACTACTGTGTCATTAAAAACGTTGTTTTAATCGAGATTTCTTGAGCTGTAATGAGTTCACCATCAAATGTAAGAAAGTAATTAAGTATTTTAAATGAAATGACAAGTTCTGCTTACAAAACTGTGATTCATGTATATATTTTGTAAAGGATAACGTGATTATACGCCGTGATATAATTAGTACATAATAATTAAAAGCTAATAAAAAGACAAATTCAAGTATTGTATATTGCTTTACTAATAATGAGTTCACACACACACACACACACACACACACACACACACACACTGTAGACATCACTTTGTGTACGTTTTCTGTTTCACAAGACATTTATTCTTTTTCTGAGACGTGCAAACTGAACGGAGGCAAGTGCTCCAACAACATTTTTCCCCATCGTCGACACAAATACCAATAAATAATATTTAACGAACAGCACATTAGAATTGTCTGATAGCATGTGTTTTTCCTGCATGGGTGTTGCACAAGCATAGTTCTCAGTGCTTCATTCATGGCTTTGGCACACGTCGAGCTTGTGCAAGTGTAGGAAGAACTGAGAGCACAGATCGTCATGTACGCCATCACTCGGCGAGCAGTTACAGCAGAGACAAAGTCACAGAAGTATAATCAGACGCTTACAGGCTCGCCGCACACCGGAAAAACAAATATTGACGTGCTTTCATGCAACACCCATCACAATCACTGTGAATAAAAAACAACAAAAACGAAAGGACAGCAAGAATATTACAGGGAGAAAGGAGATTTGGAATGATGTGATCAGCAGAGATAATGAAGAGGTGGAGTTTTCTACCGGTATTAAATACAACATGAGGTATTTATCATGTGAATAATTACAGCATCAAAACAAAAACATATTGTTTCAAGTCTGTTTAGTTAGTAAATCAGGTCCCTTACTTACTAACTAGACAAATGTAAACCCAGGACTGTATGAATACTGAGATCACATGATAAAGTCTGCCCTACCTACTGCCCGACTCCAGTCTTTTGCAAGTTTAAATTAAGCAATTCCTTCAGGTTCCGGAATTATTATTATTAACTACTGAATTAAACTTTACTTTTGCTCGCTAAACGTAAAGTTTCAACATCAATGCACAGAAGACTTCAGCAGAATGCAAATAACACAGATCTAAATAAATGTAACCTTTCCACGGTTTCTATTAATTTATTCAATTTATTACCAGGATCTAAAAAAAAATATAGGAAATGTGTCGGGAAATTATACAAGGTTGTTCACTTTTATCTTCTAAAATGATTTATTCTCTAAATGAAAGCCTCCCCCACACTATAAGTATGTTTATTTTGTTGTGTTTTTATGTGAAGGATATAAACTCCCTGCGGTCACTAGATGCCTCAGTAAAGACGGCACAAATATGGCCTCAGTGTTTCCAGTGTTTGCTACAGCCCTGAACATTATAATAAGGCATTTTACCTTCAAAGTAGTTGACTTTTTTCTTCAGTCAGTGGATTAAATGTTTCCTTTTTAAAAAAAAAGAAATGTAGATGTTGTACAGAGACCGACTATAAAAGTGTTAACTTAAATTAAATTAAATTAAATTAAATTAAATTAAATTAAATAGGAGAAACATTGCAAAATCACCAAACTAAACAAAGAATGATTCAAAGAAACTAAAGGGTTCCGACTCCTCGGGTACACAGATTGTAGGTCCTCTCCCTTATAGCTACAGTAGCAACTCACACAGTCTCATAACACATCTCTTTTCAAAGGGGTGATATGTTTATGTGCAGATTTATACAAAGTCCTGATATGAAAACGGGGAATGTGATGAGATTTTTTTGATTTTTTTTGCTTGTGTTGCCGTGTACGTTCACTGCCCTGCGCGCTGCACAGCTCCCATACACAGACCGCCTTCCTCCACGATGGTCTCCAGCTCATCCGTGCGGATGGCCTGTGTGATCAAATTCAACTCCTCACACATAGTCTCGTAACGGTATGCCACGCGGATGTCGGGAACGTTGGTTTGTCTGATGTCGTTACCCTCCTGTCCCTCCATGTAGTACTTTGGGCCAAGCCAGTAGCTCTTTGCCTTAAAGAGGAAACGTCAGAGTGAAAATACACTGTGAGAAAGGAAGGGGCAAAGTAGATAATGTGTAATGTGCTGTAAATAAATCATATAATTGATACCTCATGAGAGAATCCGCTCATTAGCACACTGTTTCTGGCCAGTTCACACATGTCACAGGAGCTCAGCTTCCACACCTGAGCCGCAATGCTGTACTCCTCCATCAGGGGCTCCTACACCAAGCAAAACGGCTCATTTAGACTCATTTTTGGAAAGAATTTTAAAGGTTTATAAGCAGACATTGAATATACTACCCATACGTTTGCCTATAGAGGTGTGAAACTGTTTTGTGTAGTCTTAGAATAAACCTTTCATCTATAAGTTGGCCAAAGATGTGGAAGAATCACTCCACCCACATAAACCTGATGTATACACACAAATTAAAAAAGGAGGAGGAAGTGGTAAAGTGGGGAAGTAGAAAACGGGAGAGTTGTGAAAGAGTGAGTGTTTATATCCTTTCTGGTATGCGTAGGCCACCGTTGCTCCCAGACACGTGGAGAGTGGAGGAGTCGCTCTGCAATCTCACCATTAGATGTCACTAACTTTAATTTTTTTCAGTTTAAACAATTTTCCTCTCATTTTCGAGTGCGGTAAATTCATAACTTACGAAAATGTAGTGTGTTTCTGATTAAATCAAAAATAAGTTGTTTACAAAATCATGCACGCTGACCTTGGTGAAGTGAAACTGCAGAGGGTCGTCTGTGGACAGAGACACCACGAGGCCTCTGGACAGATACTCTGGCAGAGGGTTACGATGGTAGCTGAGGAATAGGCTGTTGTTACTGAGAGGAGACATGGCGATGCCGATCTGAGCTAAGTAGTACAGGTACTGCAGCACTGGAGCCTGGAGGGACATAAGGCGTAATGTTCTCAATAAGCAATATACCAAAATTTCATGACAAGCACTGAAAGAAGCATCATTATGACAACAATGCAGGTGCTCTCCATGAATTCACAAGCATGTGGAAGGTCAAACTGTCTGATGAGTGTGAAAAATGAAGTACATATTGCAATATTAAGGTCCCACCTTCCTGAGCAGCAGTCCATGGGAGATGCTCTCTGACAGCATGAACCCAGACACCAGGTGATGGATCGGCCCGGCCTCTCCACAGTGAGGACGCAGGACAAATGTGTTGAACTCCCGCTGCCTGGTAAGAAAAGACACATGTTTAAGTTGACATTAGCTCATTTAGAAGCTCATGTAAATTAATGTGCAAGTGTGTAGGCACGCACACACATGCAAATGCCTGTTTTGGAGGCTTCTGCTGAAATTTTGAAAAACGTCACAGTTCAAAGTTTGCTTGGCTTGTATTTTGTGCCTTTTACAAAATGATGGCTAGTCCTGGTTTTAAACAAAATATGCTATTTAAAATGAATCATAACTTTGACTCAACAACACATAAGAAGATGAAAAAACTGCATTTTGTAAATCCTGAGGATGTCCATATAAGAAGTTGTGTATTATTCCCACTACAATTTACCAAAGGTGCACCTGCGGGCGGCACAGATCTGTGCCGTGTGAGCACTTAGGGTTAAAGAGAGTGGGGTCATATAATTGCCCTGTAATTAGGTTATTTTTCATCACATATCAAAGTATGCGCATGGCATAAATACCAACAAAATACAATCAGGGACAATTGGCTTTAAACAAAAATCAGATATTAGTGATCAGCTGAACATAGGTGTGGTTACATACCTGCGCAGGTGATTCAGCACAGTCATGTTTGCATACATATAGTAGAGGTAGTAGGAATAGGGTGGGTTGTCCACCTCTGTCCAGTTGGCTGGCAGCGGACTGTCCAGGTTGAAGATATGTTGCTCTGGTTTTGACTCATCGTCCACACTGTCGAAACCCACCACCTGTACGAGGGACACAGAACAAACCCAATGAACCCTCAAGAGGATTGACTACAATGAATCTAAAGTCATGAGAAAGGAAGGGTTTCTTACGTGTTGAAGGAAGAGGTGCAGATGTGGGTGGCTGCCCGGATTGACTGTGACCTCAAACAGAGGCATGAAGATGTTCTCCAGCATCTCTTGGAAGTTACACAGTTGGTGCTTTGTGTGGTAGACGTCACTTTAAAGGCACAAGGAATGTGGAATAAGAAAGTGATGTGGTGCATAATAATGGATGCATTGACTGAACATTACATTTGTTTACTTCAATGGAGGAAGAAATTCCAATTTAAACGTCATAATTTCATAAACTGCTTGCATGTATAACCTGGTTAAAAAAAATGTGTTAAATCTTGAATATAAAACTTTATCATAAATCATTTTACATCTTCTGTTATCCAGTTAACAAAATAATTAATTAAGTTTTGTAGTAAATAATATTTGTTATACGGAGATAATGAACTAAATTAATCACAAGAAAACAATAAGTTGCATATAAATAAGTAAAATGCATGGCAGTTCTCGGCTTCTGTAGTGAGCATACAGTTTATAATAAATAATTAAAGGAACTCAAGGCAGGTTAAGTGTATTTGGTAAGAGACACTTAATAATAAATTACTTTAAACTTATTATATCGTCTTTCAAGACTTGAAACCTTTTAGGATTTATGTTCTTTGGCGCACAGGAAGATGTTTCCTGGTGCTGGAATAGAAACCAGTCCACCAAAGAAACCAGCATGCAGAGTGATTGTAATGGAAAAGCCAGTAGTGGTGCATTTAGTGACTTTTCGCTGTGTTACTTACAAGAGTCGTGGCACTTGAACAAGCCAGCGCACATTATCGGAGTAGACCTGGTGCGTGACGGCCCACGTGGCCAGTTTGTCCCACTCGTCCCTGGAGCGACCATATATTGACAACCTGAGCTCCACGTTCTGGTACTTGCTCTCCTCCAGGTCAGCCATTACCTCCTGAGAAGCAGTGACACAGACAGTCAGCAGAGGGCATCAGTTACCACTTACTTACACTTGTATGTAACAGTCATTCTGCAGTGGCACAGTCAAATACAGTATAATGCATTCACCTTAACGATGTGACCAAAGTATTTCCCTTCAATGTGGTTGTCTGTTTTGATGAAGATCTCTCTCAGGATGGACTCGCCAATGGGATTATATTTAGCGTTGAACTTATCAAAGCGATGGAAAGTGTTTCGGTCCTGCAGCAAAAGTTGAAATGCTACGTCACATTTTTAATTTGCTGAAACTGCCACCTAGTTGAATCACCGTTTGTCATTTTAACACAAAGCTCTAGTATATTATGGGCGTCACTCACTGCGTGCATGTCCAGTGTGTCCACACTCAGGTCAAAGGCCGTCAGGTTCATGGTTTCAAACACCTCCATGAGCGTCTGACCTTTCCCTCTCTCCACGTGAACTATCTCTTTAGGATACTTCTTCATGGCTCTTTTGATGAAGCGCAGCAGGTGCTTCTGATTCATGCAGGACGAGGCGTGGATATGTGTGTCAACCTGTACGGACAAACGGTTACGAAACACACATATTTGGAGCCTGGTTCTGGATTACAGCGAGTAATTGTGCTTGGTAAAAGTAGGGAACAGCTATCAGGTTCACCTTACGGATATTGTAAAAGTCTCGATGTGGGACTTTCTTCTGTGCCGCCAGCTCTTTCATCTCATTCAGTAGGATGTGCATCTGGAACTTGGAGCTCAGATACTGCAGGCGACGGTAGCAGAAGGATTTACTGTGGCAACAGGAACAAACAAATGGTTTGTTTTGTGTTTTCTTACTGGCATCTTATTTTTCTATGAAATTGCTCAACAGCAGACAAGAAAATGCCTGGTGAAATGCCAAATATGATATCTTGTATATCTACTTCAGGGAAGGACCTTGCTTCATTGTGCCACTGTGTTACTGCAGCAGCTCAAATGGACAAACAAGGCAAACAAGTATGTATTTTATATTTTGAAGCTGAAGCTTACGACACAAATGTAGAAGACTAACATCCTTTTTGCCACGAGCAGGCCACCATAGTTGGAAAGAGTTATGGAGGAGTCGTCTGATACAATCTGTTAACTAATTCTTACATATAGAAAGTTTAAATTTAACATGTATTGTATAAACATAATGTGTTTTCTCCAGTTTCATGTAGATTTGGGGATTAGGCAAACCTAAATTGCCTTTCACCCTATGTCAGCTAGGATTGGCACCAGCGCCCCTTATGTGGAGGATAAAGCGGTAGAAGATGAGTGAGTGCGTGCGTTTATAAACATAAACTCACACTGGGCCGTTGATAATGAGGGCCATCATGACGTTCATATCAGCGATGTATTCGTGCAGGTCTGGATATGGCAGGTCCAGCTCTGTGCGCCTGTTGGCAACATAAAAAAAAACCACTTGTAAGCTGAAAAATCTGCCGCCTACAAAGTTTGTGAGCTCCTTCCAAACTGAGGACTACAACACAAAGCATGTGTGGAACGAACGATTCATCACAAATATCTCACTTTTCCATAGTGCTCCTTGTTGTGTACACGTGCATGACTCCGTCCACCATCTTGCAGCCGTAACCAATGTCAGGTGGCATGTTGGACGTATCCTGGTTTTCATACGGGTGCGTTTCAGAGATGGGAGGGTGCACTGTGGCACCTGAGAGGGGACAGAATGTTGTCACTGTGTCACAGCTTTAAGTGAGGTGAAAGAAAATACTCATGCAATGACAGTCTGGTTTTAACAGCATCTACGTTTTTGACAGCATGTTCACGGTTGTGCAGCAGATGGATTGTGAAGTATGTGGGTGTTT
This sequence comes from Microchirus variegatus, assembly GCF_963457635.1. Classification (NCBI taxonomy): domain Eukaryota; kingdom Metazoa; phylum Chordata; class Actinopteri; order Pleuronectiformes; family Soleidae; genus Microchirus; species Microchirus variegatus. The sequence goes on from NC_139810.1 coordinate 20,501,541, forward strand.
CACGTCTTGATGTGAAAATACTGCACGTGACTTGGTCATGGAAAACCTCTTACCAGGGAAGCCATTTTTACATTACAAGTTAATATGGTGGTGATTATTTTTGATTATCCTGATTTATGTACTGTTCTCCGCTTGAGGTTTCTATCCTTTTTGGGAAGTTTTGTGATGTCATGCAGTATATAGCAGACTTGAGGACTGTGGGCTACATTTGGCCCGAAGATACAATTCTTACCGGCCTGCAAAATAATTTTATTGGTCTATTATATAGGTGGTAAATAACACACACCATTCATACTCCCATAATCCCATAATCCCATAATCCCATAATGCACTGGTCTAGATCTGTGAGCACTAACTCCCCCTCCCCCATTTCTTTAATGACACACTCGGTGGTCAGTACTTACTTATTTACGTACTTTTTATGCATTTTTTTTTTCCTGAAATCACACCAGTTTCGTCATATTTGAAATTATTATTTATTGGTTAAATGGTTTTAGTGTACAGTACCTGAAGATGGAAGTGTGTACATGTGTGCATACCTGGTGTGACTGTGTTCTCTAGGATCTCCTCCTCGTATGTATCCAGGAATAAGGGTCTCTCGCTCAGATCTTGCAAGTAGTGAGCGGTGGTTCTGTATAAGCTCTGCAGCGACAGACCCATGTACTTCTGTCTGATGAACAGAGCTTTCACCACACATTTGGCTGCATCCAGCAGATCTGTGAAGGGAACCTTGATGGAAGAGCAACGGGATAAGTGATTAAAGATGAGAGCTAAAGGAAAAACAATAGGACAGAGCTATACTTCCTGTGTGTTAGTTAATGCAGTGACCGATCTGAACTCACCCCACATTTCTCCTCTCCAGATATAGTGACCCTCTGGTACTCTTTCTCTGGGACCAGCTCTCGCTCCTGCAGCTCAGGAGATTGGATCTGCTCCTTCATAAATCTAATAAGAGATCAACAAATACATATTTATTACCTCCAACAAGAAGGTTATAATAGTTTTGGCTGTGTTTATCTGTTTGGGGGAAGCATAAGTTAAAAAAGGAAAGACTTTGATGAAATTTTATGTGGGATTTTGGTGGTTTCTCACATAGGTCTATATTACTGTATCGATTGGTACAAATACAGATCTTGGATCGTAAACAGGGCAAAAACTCACTCCAGGTCAGTGGCACTGTCCGTCTTCATGAAGTCCTGCTTGGCTCGCAGGAGGATGTCAGGCTCAAACCTGAAGACAGAGCACATTTTAGGACCATCAGAACAGAGTCTGATCACAAACACAGTCACATAGGTTTGTATGTTGACCACCTATCTCGTTCCTTTCTCTCACTCACTTGATATCCTGGCTAATCTGTCTCTCAAGGCGATGACGCTTCTCCTCCAGCTGTTCAATGGGGCTATCCTCGGGGAATTCATAGGGGGCGCTGCGCATCTCACTCTCTGCCAGGCTGCGAGTGAACAGCTCCTTCACAGATACACAAACAGGAAACAACATTAATAAAGCTACACACAGCAAATCTCTCTTTTTTTCGGTGAAGTTCTAACCTCGGCAATCTCCTTGTACTTTCCGTCCATGGATGTACGCAGGTCAATGGACTGTTTCAAGGCCACAGGGATACCAGGCAAGGAATGCTGGGAAGTTAGGAGGTGGCGGGGACCACGGAGATCAACTGTGGATAAAGAGCAGGAAAGAGAAGGAAGAAAACATCAAGTAAGGATGGAAAATATGCCCCTCAGCGTGAGTGGTTCAAGCCGTATAGCTGAAGACAAGCAAATTAGACAAAAGCCTAATGGTTCTCTGTGAAGAGACACAACTAATTTCCGTTAAAAAAGATGATGAATCACTTTTCATGAGATAAACTGCAGCTCAGTCAGTCTGGAGAGAGTATTTTTATGCCATCCTATCCTACATAAATACATTCTGCTGAAGCTTGTTGTTCCTGAGCTCAGTGGCTGTTTGTGCCTAGAGAAAATGGTCCTTTTAAAATTAAAACTTGGGATAAGGAGAAAAAGTTGAAGACAAACAGAAGCATTTGTTAGCGAGAAACAGAGCCAGAGATGTGAGACCATTTTATTCACTGCTGTGTTGTTTATATTAAGTGTTCTGTCTGCAATGATATCAATGTACACACCTGCTACTGAAATATTAATTATCCTGCTAAATATTTCATCTTGTGTGCGCTTGAGTGTCAATGTGGTCTATCAGTATTTATAGACCACACATACATAAGCTCACAGGTGTTCTGAATGATACCTGCAGTCTGACAGTGAAACAGCGAGGTCTCATTAACTGGGCCAATGATGACAAAAAGCTTCATTAAATGGTACAAAAGCACACAGAAAAACAAAAAGAGATTGTGTAACTATCTGCACGACCAAAACTCATACCATGTTTTACACCTTCTGCTTAACACTTTCCAATCAACACATCCCACTCTACACACAGGGGAAAAATGCTTGCACTGCAAGATAGCAATATGAAAACATACAGAACAAGAATATCAGACTAAAGTCATTCAGGCAATGACTTCTTATTCATCTGCCTCGTAAAATGAGGTGAATGTAAAGGCACAGTGTGTAGGATTAAGCAACATCTATCGGTGAAGTTGCTCTCACTTCACCCACCTCACGTGGAGAGGACCTGCTCATTGTACACTCTTTGCCAAATGGAAATACTATGTTACACACAAGACATTTAACCTTTTAACAAAACAAGGTTGAACCAGGATCTGTTTGTTTGTTTGATAAATAACTCTGCAATCTCTCCTTTTGTGATTGGAAGGGCATGTCTGTGTAAACTAATGGTCAGCTAAGATGTTATCTCTGCCGTCAGAGGGGCTTATCAATTTGTCGTGATAACAGTGGACGCCGACATGAAGGGCAAGAGGCGACCAGGAGCAAAGACATCATGCTGGGCCGGAGTAAACCGGCGTCGAGTCCAGCCCACTGGACCCTGGAGCTAATCCCCTAATGGCTGCTATATTCGGTAGCATCTATGATTATGTAACAACTCATCCCCCTGCAGTTGGAGAGAAAACCACTCAACCATGTCACTTAAGGCTTTTATGAAGTGAACAGGAGCAGCAGGACAACAACAATAACAACATGAGAAGTTGACATAAGCGTGTGTACAAGATATTTCTCCACACACTGGATGCCTGATATAAAAACAAAGACACACAATCCTGCACAGCCACCACTCCATATTTCCACTGAGCCTTAAAATGGGGCCAAAAAGTATCAGCTTGCCAAGGGACTTTAACCGCATGCATATTTCAGCAGCAATACAGCACACAGAGAGTCCTCGCACCCAGTATAACTCAAACAGAGGTCAGGAGGCATTCTGCACAACTTCTTCTATTACACTGATTACTATTTTTCTCACCTTTCTTACTCGTATATGTACCACCAGTGAGACATAAGCTTAAATACTGTTCTACTGTATAAACCAGGGTATGTGAATTTTGGCTGGAATGCATAAAAAAAATGAAAAACATAATTAAATAATAATTAGAGTCCACTCAACCCTGTGATCCTTGTGTGTAGGATAAAGCGTAAAGGTAGAACATTGAGTACCCTTATCTTTCGCTCCATCTTAATGTAATTTCTCTATACAAGTATATGTGAGGAAGAGGAGGATAATGATGAGAGCAAATTATCTTGTTGGGAAGAAATCTGCCTGTGAAAAGACCAGTTCCTGACCACTGTATTTTAACGTTGGTGATAATGATGGTGTTACTTCAAGAGCTCAATATCTTCTCTTCTCTCTCTGTTTCAGCCACCGGGCAGGGAATACATCATCTACTCCTGTCTACCTGCCACCACAGACTACGCACATTTGCATTTCAGCACACAACCAAAGGCAATACCTTGTAATCTCTGAGGAAAAAAGCCACAGGTGCTCAGGGAACCACACATATCATTCATACTGTCAATTAAACAAAATAAATTCTCACATTATGTGTGAAAGTGAGGATTTGTTTTAAATCAATTTAGAGACTGAGCAAAGAATAAGGCCACAAAACCATCAATCTAAATGAATACTAGTGTGACAGTTTTCAATCGTGTGTGCTCTAGATACAAGGATGACTTCTCAGCCCCAGTTTTTTTTGTGTCAGAATAGGTTGATTGAAAAAGTCTGCTTTCCTCAAGTAAGAGATCCACGTTACTGAGCTGATGCAAAATGCCAGGTCTGTCATGCTCCAGTCTTTTAGAAGAAAATGTTACACACACACACACACACACACACACACACACACACACACACACACACACACACACACACACACACACACACACACACACACACACACACACACACACACACACACACAAACACACACACACATAACCAAAATTACATTTGGCTTTTTTAAGATAAACTCACAAGCAGAGCAGGGAGAAATGAGCAGGTTCTGTCTCTAAATTTCCTCTCCTTCTCTTAAAGGATGCTTCACTCTCCAGGATCTCACGCTGGCTCTGCATCAAACAGCTGAAGTCACTCACAAAAGTCTAATCATGAGTCTTTGGTTCAGTCTTTGCAGCTGCTGCTACTGAATGACTGTTGCCAAGTTTTGGTAAGAAAATATGTTCCTTTGTTTCGTCCGCTGTTCTCAGTCTTGTCAGCTGCACCATCGAGAAAATAAATAGTAAAAATGTAAAGTTCCCTCCAGCCAGCCTGCTTGAAAACAATTAGACCCAACACTTACAGGTGTAGTCAGCACAAATGTTATCTGCTTGTCTTGTGCACAGTTGCACCTTTACTCTATCCTCAAAAAAACCCTGAGAAAGCTTGTTTTGTGGGTCAGTCAATCGACACACACACACACACCAACAGACAGATCGGCTCAGGGCTGTTACACAAAGCCATCAAGGGACAAACAAGAATACTGGGCCAGTGGGTGTGGGGGAGGAAGGAAGGGGGGAAGGTTAAAGGCTGAGTATTGTTTGTGCTTTTTTTTTTTGACGGGGATGGGGGTAGTGGAGCGTACCTGTCTCCTCTGAGCCTGCGTTAACCAGCAGCTACAGCAGGGCAGAGAGAGGAGAGAGGGTTGCCAAACAGCAAATGGCCCAGAATAGAGTGTGCTATCCTCCCAAGATGATGTAAAACAAGATGGGAGAGAAACAAGAAAAACACACTTCAAGCGTTCTGTCAATCAGACATACTACCAGAAACACTTTTCACATCAGCCACACAGTCATCTCCTCTATCCAATCATAGCCTGTCCCTGTCATACATACAAAGAGCTGGTCCAGCAGATCCATGAACTCGCCCTCACTTCGCAGTGTGTGACCCCCCCCTCTGCTCTGTCTGCCTCCTGGATTAGGCCAGCTGTCGCTGCACAAGCAGCCTCTGGAGCTGATCCTCCTCATTTAAATGCCTCTGACATCCATCTGGAATGTACCACAGGAGGTAGAGGAGGCGGGGGGGGAGGCCTTGTGTGTCGTCAGCAGATGTGCATCCTCCTGCTGCCGAGTTTCTCTGACAGCACCCCTCTATTCTACCGCGTTATCATCTGTGCTGTGTTTATGCTGAGGGGACCATGTGTTCACGATGTTTGTGTCGTGTGTGTGTGTGTGTGTGTGTGTGTGTGAGGGAGAGTGTTTGTGTGAGGGAATAAAATGGTGTCTCAGTGATCAGGTTGGTCATGTTGTGGTTTTTGCTCTGCCAGCTGAATAGTGGCAGTCTTGTGGTCGCTGACTCTCCAATAAATGAGACCCTGCCTCCATCTTCTCTCACATGAATGCAATTAAAGGCCCAGCACATTGTGCCTATTATGGATGCAGCAATGTGTGATGCAGTGTGTGTTCTTGTATGGACACACACACACACACACACACACACATATACACACACTCCCCATTATAAACAATGGGGAGTGGGAAAATAAGGACATTTTGGCTGGCAGGAATTTTTGAAGGTTAAGACCTGGTTTTAGGGTTAGGGTTTGAACTCGGTTTAGGTTAGGGTAAAGGTTAGGGCTAGGCACTTGGTTATGGTTAGGGGCTAGGGAATGTGTTGTCTATGAGTGACCTCACTATGAATGTGCAAACGTGTGTTGTGTGTTGACTGAAACAAAACATAAGTGAACTGATGCAACATTTTCACTGTGTGTAATCTACAGTACATTGTGCAATCATATCTGTCTTTATATAAAAACATATCCAAATTAGCTTTTGTTATGCAACAAATGATGCTGATTAAATGTTGTTGTTTTTTCAGCTATGACTTACATCACATAATTTGCTAATAAATTCAATTCTAGGTTTGTGGGAATTGTTTACACAGTCTATCTTATCTGCTCTTACTCAACACTGTCCAGTTGTCTCAAAACCTAAGCTTTCCTCACCATGAGATACTAAATCTAATTTATTTAAGAATGTGTGCTTTGCTGGTGTTGGGGAAGGCATTTTCTCACACTCCTCTGAGAAATGTGGGTGATGATGTTCATTTCAACAAATGTCATGACAAAAATAAACCCAAACCATATTTCAGTCTTTCTTGCACTGTATTACTGTATTTTGTTCAGAAACAAACATAATAATTGTATATTATTAAAGTAGGGCACTGTAGATTTTTAGCAGAACAGTAATAAAATATGTATTTGTAGAGTTTGCACAGTATAGTGCAACGGTATCATCCATTTGGGTCCCTCTGGTAACATACTGTATAAAAAAAATTGAATTGAATTTAATGTTGATATTTTTCGTCTGGCTTTTTAAATGGTTGATATTTCAGTGAGATTTATGTCTTATCACTTGGTGCAGATCAGATAATCAGTCAAAATGAAACCATGAGCTGAAAACATCCTGAACATAACAACATAATCTTCTGTATGGAAGTGTTTCTGCCTCTTGCCACTCTAATGGAAATCAAGGCTTTGAAATTGGATTTCTGTGGTTTAAAAGCTGGATAAGCACACACACACACAGCACTGCAGAGTTAAATGTAATTCAACTGCAAACAAATCGGCACTCTGCCCTTTTTTTCTTTTTCAAAGTACTCAAACCAAAATTGCTTCTAGGAAGAGCAATCAAAATATTCTGGCCCTGAGAGGAACACGGTAAACATAATTTGTTCACTCATTCATTCAGGCCATGGCTCCCTCTGATGGGCAAATGCAGCATCACGCTCAAATTACCACACACCACTTATGATGTAAGCATGAATATGTATCTTACATTTAGGACTGAATTAAACTCTGGATGTAAGAGAAGCATTATTCTACACAACCTGCAATCATCAATAAAACGTTTTAAGACATAAAGAACAAACACTGTGCACACAAACCGCCCCATAGCCATGGATTCAAGATAAACCAGCTCTAATACCAAGTCAACCCCAGAGTTAGACTTTTCCATGAATAGAAGCAGAACTATATGTAACGCCCTTTAGTTACATGCAGTCTAATCCCCATTTTTTTACAATGTTATACTACGGATCCCCGGACATGACATTGTAAAAAAAATTAAATAGTGGCCACAAAATAGTATGTTGTTGTCGTTCCTTGTTTTCGCCAGCAGGGTGCGCATTTTACACACAAGCGCTACTCACGGTCATAGTTCCTTTGTTTTTTCCCGGCTCGGCAGCTTACACCCCCCCCCCCCCCACCACCGATACCGATAAGAACAGATGAGCCGAAAGAGGGCAAGTGAATGTTAATAACTATAGTGGATGAAACATTATAATTTTTTTCTCTGAAAAGTATTTGCACATGTGAGAATATTTTTGCCAGACCTCGCCGGAGAGAAAACTCCTGTGAGTAGTCCTCATTAGTGCGTAGCATAGCATGCTAGCTTGTGCTGACCAGGGGTAATTACTCACTAATTTCATGAATATATCATTAGTATGTGCCGTTATGCCTCCGATAAAATGTTTTAAACCAACCGGAGGTATATAAGAGCGTGTTGAATTTGAGAATGTGGTTCATTTTGTGTTTCTGTGTGGATAATAGTCTGCTAATCAAACTAGCGCTATATGTTAGCAGTTCAACCTGTTACTGATATGACCTGTGCTATTGCTATATGCTAGCTTGTGCTACAAAGCTAAACCAGTTGGTTTTGATAGCTAAAACACATGCAGTTGTGCGCATTTGTGTTATTAAGAGACGTTAATCCAATGAATCATTCTTAAACACGATTGATATGTGATTTAATTCATACTTTGTGTGTACTATGTGGTGGTAAATGTTAAGAACATTTAAAAATATTCCATATACACACTATTTTGTGTGTGTGGGCTGTATAAAATACATTTTATAGCTGTAGATGATACATGTGAATGGTTCACATTCATTGATTTAAGATTGAGAAAAGAGAGGATAAATACTGTACAGTTGATTAAGATAAGATTTTTTTTTTTTGTATGAATCGATTCTGATGGCGAGCCAGAGCCCGGACCAGAGGAATGTGGAGCAGAGCACCGGCTTATGCATGGAGGGTGTGACGTGGGAGGCAGTGTCATTGAGCATCTGGAGAAACTACATCTATCACATCAGACAGATAAGAAACAAAATCACACTCCCCAGGTACATGAACAATTGCACAACTGATTTCGGACGACCTGGGGACAATGACTTATCTGGACAGTTGACTTTATTGGACTTTGCTTTGTTTTTTTTTACTTTGGGCCCGTTTTTTCTATTTTAATTGCACTTTGAACATTATTACTTTTGTTTGTGTAAATTTGTTTATTTTGTTCTGGGTGTCTGAGGGTCTTAAACGGTATTAAAAGTTGATAAATCAATTTTGGGAAAATCAAGGCTGCAATTTCATGAGGTATTAAATTTCGTCCATAGTTTGACTGCAAAAAGTATGCATGAATGTATTTCCCACATTTGTTTGAAACTACGATGCCCAGGCATGCGCGCCCTGCAAGATTGGCCGCGAGCGTACATGTGACGTTACAAATCTTGCGACAGCAAACAACTGGCGCAAAATAATATATGACATTGCACGAAATAAACACCAAAATCGAGTCAAAGCGTTACTTGTTGTTTAATAAACCTTGCCTTTGATTTTATTTATTCTTTCGAGCTTTTGTGCTCTTTAGATTTAGTTACAAACTAAAATTGTTTTGTAAGTTCAATATGTGTTGCTGAGTACAGCTTGAAATGGCGATAAGGTCTTTAAATATTTTGAGAAGGTCTTGAATAATATCCTGTTGTTGTTGTTTATTGTTAATTCTAAGTTGAAGACAGGTTGTTTTTTTAAATATATTGAGAAATATAAATTCAGTCATAGCTGAACAAATTTATTTGTTGAAGAGTGGCTTCCCGACAATAACTTATAATTTTGCTTGTCTATTTGACAACCATGGATGCTGGCGTGTAAACTGATAATATAGTAGTCATAAAAGTCATGAAAAACTAAAAATTACATGACTGTTATCTTACAACTGATTTATACCATATATTGTATATAGTATAAGCTATATGAATTAAAAGCAGCATACACTGTACCTTTCAAAAACACTCTCCACAGGTTAATGTGCTGCAAACCACCGGCATGAGGTTATTCTGTAATATAGTATAGTATATCTACTGACTGACCACATCATGATGAACAACAGAGGGTGGTCCCACCCTGGACCAGAGTCCACGAGAACTCTAACAAGCCAGATGCTCACATGAGTAACAGAAACACACACTGTACAGAGGATGAAGGAGTCACTACTGAGTGACAGATTATCAGATTACGGTGTGTTGCAGTTGGAGTCAATCATTAATAACAACCCCAGCTTTTACTTTTATTGACAGTGGGGAGTGACAGGGCTTAACATTTAACTTACAAGGTATGTCGCCTGTCATCATTTGTTTATGCAGTGATGATGTGTGACATAAGTGAAGGAGACAAGGACATGATGTGGGTGAAGCACAGTCTGTTCAAAGGTCCACATTGACTGTATCAGTGACAATTACCAAATGATCTGATTTGATGGAAATAACGTGTATAATAATAATATCTATATTATTATACACAGTATACTATTACTCTGATTTGTTTTTTTGGGGGGGTTTTATTATGCATTTTTATTCATTATATTTATTACTTCTTAATTAATACATGTATTTGCACGATTTTGTGATATTGTATATTTAAGTGATACTGTAATCTCACTCTGTAAACTTAGCCTGCCAAGTATTTAATATGCTCATTGTTTCTAGTTGATTCGTTTCTGTTTCTAAAATACAATCCTGAATATTCAAAGCACAAACATTTAAGTGATTCAACAAGCACAAAACAGCACAGCATAGGTAAACTGGTGAGGGGGTGGTGCCTTAATCTCAGAATTGTGTTTTCATAGGTGAAGTGATTCACCCACGACCATTTTCTGTCGAGTTAACTCCACACTCACTGCAACAATGTGCTAAATATGGACAACTCCATGCCTCAGCTCTTCACACAGTAACTGCACAGGGGAGCAAAAAGCAGTGTAACACACACACGCAGCAGTCTGAGTATATGTGACGATATAATATTGTTTGCGTAATCTCCAGAGAAAGCAAAGCAGTGAATCAGGATTATTGTTCAAAGGAATCAATAAGTTAAAGCTCCACCTGCATGCTATCAATTTAAAAAATGGTAAAGCAGACTAATAACTTGAGACTGTCTATAATTTATGATCCTGTTATGAGCAGCAGGAATAGTTTATTAAACTTTATTGTAGATACATTAAGAATCAAACCGACAATTATTCAAATGGAGGGCCAAACAGCAGAGTAGTGGACTTTTGCCATACAACATAAACACCAGGGTTTACCTGATCTGACTGAGGGCCTTTCTGTATGTTGTGAGTGTACATCTTCTCCCTGTCTGCACATGGATTGAATCTGTATTGTTCCTATACTGGTCAAATCACTGGATTGGAAATTGGACAGATACAAAAGTTAAATCCGATACAATCCAAGAATCCTATATATTGCATGCTTTAATATGCATGGACTAGACTAGAGAATAAACATCAGCAAATGCATTTTTAGCTTAGTCATGTTGGGCTGTTTATTACTTCTTTTTGGAAGAACAATATTTGATACACAGTAGGAGAATTGTGTCTTTGAAATGACTCGGCAGCTTCATAAATCATAACATGTCTGTATCGGACTAATATCATATCGGTAGATACTCGTGTTTGTGATATTGGAATCACATTGGACACAAAAAGTGACATTGTCCCATCTGGGTTCTCTGCTTCTTCCCACAGTCCAAAAACATGCAGATGTGTGAGTGTTGGATGTTGTCTCTGTGTGTTTGTCTTGTGTCATGTCAGCTCAGATTGTCTCCATCTCTCTGCGACACTTATGTGGAGGATAAAGTGGTAGACTTATTAAATTATCATCACCGTCATCGGCATCAATAATTCAGTAACTCCAGTGATCGTATACTGTATCTGCAACCTGTTTTCACATTACATTATCATGCCCCAAACTAGACTGAGGGCCCTTTTGAAGAAATAACAGAAGATGAGTCACATAAATGTCATCTTGGCTTAGTCGGATGTCTCCTCAAATGCTTTAACAACATTACATGCGAGTGCTTCTGCACAGACTCTCTAAATCAAATCATGGAGACATCCGAGCAGAATCTGCAGTGCAGTTTTTTATACATCTACAAAGAATAATACTCTCTGCAAAACATAGAAGCCTTTCAAAGCCTCATTATGTGCTAATACCAGTGTGAGGTTCCAGAGCAATTTCTGTAATAACAAGTGTCAGCTCCGATCACACACCACACACATCTTTAATGGAGGAAGGAGAATCATCAGACCTCCAGCTGTTTGTCGCTATTGTCTCAGATGAGCTCTGCGCTCATTTTAATGTCACAGTATGTCACTGTTGTGTCCAGCACATGAGACATTATGTAAACTAATGCATGAGAAAATAGGAATGCATTATGGGTGGAGATGATGTAAATAACTTAAAGATGTGAGTCAAGCGTCACACATCGTAGAAAATACACAAATCATTCTTTTAAATAAATTTGATTTAATTATATCAACAATTGAGTCTGGAAAATCTTGGAAGACATGATGTGCAGTAGGAGTAATCTCATTTTTCTTCTTGCTTGATGAAAGATAACAAAAATTTAATAGAAAAAGATATGGACTGAATGTGACATAAAATGATAAATGAGTACTGATACCTTATAGCAATGTGAAAATCATTGTCGCTGCGTAAAAGCATCACTGTTTGCATAATATTAATCTTTGTACATTTGTATGAAAATGTGTTGAGAGACATGAGAGATGACAGTGGATGAACATAGAGAAGGGAATTTAGGTGGGTCTACAGTCTTTGTAGTTCCGATGAAAGGCCGGTCAGTGTGTACATACATCAGAGGGGAGGCTGATCCTCTGTTTTCATTCAGCAGGGATCAAGTCCTGAGCTACCAACATACATATTCTCTCCAGGATACATGCAGGCATAGTATAGAAACCATCAGCATCACACTTATCTCAGCAACATGTCACTGTGTGCAAGGAAATATAAAAGTGCTGCGTGGGAAAAAAAATTGTATTTTCCACATTTTCTTCACCATCACATGCTGAAGGGTCAGAAATTCACGGAAGCGCAAGTAATCCTGTAAATAAGACATGTTAACGTATGAAGCAGCGGTTTTGCACCATTTCAGGAGCATGAACATGTGTGCACACGATGCTGGCAGATCCTTTAACTTGTGAATAATTATAGAGAAGGTGTTTATTATTTAAAAATAATAGTAGGAATAATAATAACTGAAATGATCCACAGCGAGCTTCCTCTGCTGCATCTCCTTAATCAACAGGTTCGCATTTGAGTAACTACTTACAGACCGAAAGTGATGGAACATTTGTCTTCTCTTCTCATTGAAATAGGAGATTGTCAACACATTTCATCTCCTGTCACCCTGGTTGTGCAGTCTCACTGACCTGTGTTGCTGGCTGTGTACTGCAGACTGCCTCGCTTCCTAAAGGGGGACTTGTTCTTGGCCCCGGTGGCCCCGGCTGCTCCGGCTGCTGTGGTCCCAGAGGGCAGGTTGGAGGACATGTTCCCAGGTTGTGTGGTTCAGCTTAGCTTTGGTGGGAAAAGGAAAGCTGAGTGATTCAGACCTGCAAAAATACAAAGTGTCAGAGAGCAGGACAAAAAGGACAAAAGAGACAAAGGGTGACAAAAAGGAAAGGACAGATGTGGATGCTGAGGGTTTTTTTTGACCGCAGTCAGCATGTGTGTGCTACGTGCCTGTGAGTAGGGGTTTCCAGACTGGTTGGTCGAGCGTGGGGCTGCAGAGCATCCCTCTGCAGCGAAACAAGCCCCGCCCCCTCCAAAAGACTGTAGTGCCTGAGCTGCAGCACTGATGGAGACTGAGCGAGGGGGGACGTGGTGGAGAGGCTCGGCTTCCCCCTGCTACACACTAACACACACACAGGGTACAGAACAGAGAGCGACACACAATTCTGCTGTTGCCATGACAACCACAAATCTGAGAGGGGGGGGGGATCAAGGAGCAGAAAAGTTACAGCAGAAACGAAACAGTAAAATGAGATGTCAAATGTTTAGAATACTTAAAACATCTCACATCTAAATCTACTGTGAAATCCTTATTGTCCACTAAATATGTGACACTTGGAAAACTCCCACATTTAGTATTTATTAGCAGAATGTGAACACTGTGTTTTACAGACAGTAATGTAGGCCGTAGCGGATTAAAATAGATTTTAAATAAGAAATCTGCATAGGCTATGAGTCTATATCTTTGCAATGCAATACAGGTCCTAAAAAAAACGCCATATGTAAATTATACCAAAGATGCTTTAAAACAAAGTATGTGATTTGTTAAACCTTTACTCACTATAGTAATTCTCTAATAATATGACTTTGATGCAATAGTAATTACGGAAATGGACATTTAATAGTTTTTTACTCAGACAAAACTGGATAACAGGTCATGATCAAACCCTAACATTTCACGGTTTTTCGTTGTATTGAGGGAGGGTCACTCTCTCTGCAGGTCATGTCAGAGGGACAGAAAAGGAGCATGTTCCACACATGGAAGAACGATAAACTGACTGTGAACAGATGCTCTTTAATGAAGTGCCACCTGACAGTGGTCTGTACATGTTACCATTGCCCTCTTGTGGTACTTATGAGGAAGTCGTGAACCTGACTGTCACTGCAGACATCATTAAAGAATCTCACAAACACAGCCATTACACACAAGAAAAAAAAGCACCACCACATATTATATAAATGACGATATGTATTAATGATGATTTGATGATCGTGAGCAGGATATTCATCCAGAAATAATATCTCAGACACCTCCTATTCATAGCCCGTCAAAACTGGCAAATGACAGTGAACTGTAGCTTATTCCTCTCTTGTAAGTCGCTTTGTATAAAAGAGTCTGCTAAATGCTTAAATGTAAATTAACTAAAAACCAAAAAGGTTAAACTCAACTTTGATGTTCCTCAAGGACATAATGAGTAAAGGCAGGAGAAATTCTAACTTATAATAAACAGTGAACTGCTAAAGCAGAACCGATGTCTTTATGTGATTAAATAAAACCTGTGACAGGATGGTAGATATTTTTGTTCAGATTTTGGGGGCTGGAGGGAGTAATAATAAAAAAATAAAAATACGAGCAGTCAAGTTCAATCACACTCCACTGCAAGAATCCAAGAATTTATAAAACTGGCCCAAAGTGTCCAGGTTCGTTTTTGTTTTCCTGTGCAGCTGACAGAATATGTCTCACCCATATATTTAAAAGAGTCTGCAAGGATTTTATTAGAGCAATAAACTTGTAAAAACTTCTAGATTATATATACTTTACTCTGAGACTCGGATGGACAAACGATATGGGACCTCCATCATATCGAAAAGGAACAATAACCAAATAATAAAAAAATGTCCAACAAAAGGACAATACTAATCCAGTATTATTGTTTATCAGCACCAGTCTAGTGGCAGTGAGAGTGAGTAGACACTGGACAGTGATAGAGAATTAAATATGTTGTGTGTTTAATTACAGGTGGTTTCATGCTGATTAGAGGCCACAGGCAGTTGAGTGGCAAAAAGCTTCTGCTGTATTAAACTAGTAATGAGTGGAAATGTCTCATGGACTGAATCAATGAAGAAATTCAGCTGAGGTCCACTCTGGTGTCCTCTGACTACTTTTCACTCATTACCTCTAAACGTAATCTGTCTGTGGTTAATCCCTCTTCAGCTGCAGGACAATGTATGACCTTGGACACATTACTTCCTCATATGGCAAAACTGCATACACTGTTAAAAGAGAATTTGGATTATATATGCTCAACTTCTTGGATATTTGGTTAAAAAAAATATGAATTTGACTTTAATAACATTCTCTTTGTGGTTAATCATCTAGCTTTTGATACACCAAACTCAGCTTTGCATTGCAATCTATTTCATATCATTAGTCAAAAATCCTTTGTCAGAAATACAGAGGATGTTCAGTTCAACAAAAATGGTTAACGTTAGCCTTATGGTATTAGAAGCTGTTTTGCGTAATAGGATTAGCGTCAGTATTACAACACTGTGTGTGCAAATGCAACAGTAGCTGTGGTGTCACTACGGTTTCTCCTTGCGTCATCTGTGGGAGTTCACTTATTTATTTTGCAGACTTGTGGAAAAGCTTGGAGACTAAACCACATGAGCTCATCAGTGGGAGGGGACCATCGTATAATTGAGCTTCCAGAGGATTTAGAAAGCTACACACACTCTGCGACACTTCACATATTCACCTGCATCAAACAGAAATTACCTTACTGTTTGTTTGTTACTCATCCACACTGTAGGGGGAATATAATTGATGCAACAGTGGTATTTGATTACTGATCTGCAGATTTGTAGACTTGTTCTGACTTGTTTGGATGTTTAAAGAGGGACAATAAGCTCTGACTCAAAGCAGGAAAAACAGCTCTATCTTGTGTTATTATGATGACGTTATGCGCACTCACCAAATATATAAACACAACTCTGTTCAATATGCTGACTGAAGTTTAAAGAGCATGATGATTGCACAGGTGTTCCTTAGACTGGTCACAGTAAAAGGCCACTCACCTTCTCGACAAGTATGACAGAGGCTTCCAGTTCCAGCTAATGTCCAGCAACTTCACCTAGCCATTGAAGAGGAGTTTATCAATGTTCCACATGCCATAATGAATATGAATCCTCCTATGTGAAGGAGATTGTTCAAACCTAATGAGGCAGATAGTGGTCATACCATATACTGACAGTTTCTGTGTCTTTAAGTGGCCTTTTATTGTGACGAGTCTAAGACTCACCTGTGAAATAATCATGTGCTTTAATCAGCATCTGGATATGTCTCACCTGCCAGGTGGAAGGATTCTTGTAGTTAATGTGTAGTGATTATTGGGTGATCCTAATTTAAAGGTCCCATATTATGCAAAATCATCTTTTTAATCATTTTAATACTTATATTTGGGACTCTGGAGGCCCTACCAGTTGGCAAAGTGTGAAAAAATGTTTTTATGGTCCTCTGTCTAAGTACAGGAGATAAAACACGCATTGTTGATTCCACACTCATTGGGACGCCACAAGACGCTAAATTCCTGGAATTGTTCGTCTCGTGGAGCTCCGCTTTGTCTGTAAAATTATGCGAGAATGCTGGCGAGGGCAACGGCATCCGAAAATCGGAAGTCCACGAAAAGTTCTGTTCTTGGCTCCACAGTGCAGCACAGAGTTCTACACAAACCTCCAGCCTCAGAGGATTTATCTGTCCAGTGAATACATGTAGAGCCTGCAAATGATCGCTTTTCCAAATGCTATTGAGGTTATTGAACTGCTGTGGTGCTTCATTCTTATGGTATTTTGACCGAAGCATGTCACAGACATGTTCATTAGGACACCAGGGAACTAGATTAACTTGGAGAAATAGGATATAATATGGGACCTTTTAAGCCATGTAAGAAATCACTCATGGAAAATGGGAGCAAAAAAAAATGTGTTGCATGTATATTATTGAAAAAAAAAAAATTTGTATAAAAACAGCATCAGCTCAAAAACTGATGTTGCTGCTGAAGCCTCAGTGAACCTCATCTTGACCTCTTCTGATAACACACTGGTGTATAATAGTGAGCTTCAAATTGTATTCCCACATTGTTTTCATGTTCATCCTTCACCAAAAAAAATAGTGTTAAGCCCATGCCTCTTGGGTTGATCTGAGGCTCTGCAGCTAATCTCGTCAACAGATCTGAGACTCGAGGACTGAGCACAGAGTGGAACTGCACCATCCACCACTAATGGGATTGGTCGCCATCACTATTAGCCTGCTTGGAAACATTCTGGGATTTAGATCTCGAGCGAGAACTCTGCCCCAGGCCATTAGCACTGCATGCTTAGAGCAGAGAGACTTCAGTTCAAATCTCAGAACTTGATCTCAGACAATCTGGCTAGTTGGAAACCCCCTTTTCCCCAAGCCCTGATCAATCTGTACCACATAAAACACACTCAAGTTATAAACATATCCCACCAGTACAGATGGATTAAGAAAAAAAAATCTAATGTATTAGTATAGGATGATGTACAGTCCAATTTATTGTTTTTACATGACTTTGAATTCAAATTTAATTTCACATCGGCAATTGAACAAAAAGATAAACAACAAAAAAGCTTAACTTATGCAGATGATGCAAACATGTTTTTAAACAAATATACATTTTGTAAACACTGGGTTTGCTTTGGACAAATTCACTGGATCAAATGAATATGAAACATACCGTTTACAACAATTCTGGCTGAATTAATACATTAAAATGCAGTATATCATGCAGGAGTTGGAAACAAACTCAGCTGAACTCCACCCAAGCACATATCCTGTATGTAACCTCCTGTCCTTCTACTGTACATCCACTGACTGATTGAGAAAATAAGTCTCTTAGATTCCACTATGTTGGCTGCCATTCAAGATTATACAGATAATGTGACCTGAGAAACACATTTAGGTCATTGTGTGATGAGACTCCACTGAACACCGCGGTGCAGTGACGGTAGCTTTATTTAGCAGACACCACACCACCTTGGATTTAAACGTCTTAACTATAAGACGTTTATGAGACCTTAATGCCTCCCTCCATGCTTCATCTATGT
Organism: Microchirus variegatus; assembly: GCF_963457635.1. Classification (NCBI taxonomy): domain Eukaryota; kingdom Metazoa; phylum Chordata; class Actinopteri; order Pleuronectiformes; family Soleidae; genus Microchirus; species Microchirus variegatus. The sequence continues at coordinate 20,519,653 of NC_139810.1, forward strand.
GACTGACACTGAAGTCAAGAGTCCAGCAGAAATGGAGACAGTAGATCAATGGACACTGGACAAAGAGACTGTCACGGTCCAGAAACACCTGCACTTAAACAATTTATCCTAATAAAGAAAGCTTTTATTATTTAATTATTATTATTTTTATTTAAATTATTTATTATTATTTAAAACGCATTTATGCTGCAAAGATACAATTGTGGAACTCTATGTTAACTAAAGTGAGAATATAAACTGAATGGACAGATCCTCATGAGGCCAAAATGCTCACCACAAACAAACGATGTACGGTATATAAACTGTAAAATCTGAGGCTACTTTTACAAAAAAATAAACATAAACCTACAGGATGTTTTTTGATGACAAAATACCATTTTCATGATTGTAGTAACTGCAAAACAAGGGTGTTGCTAAATTGCTAAAAGAAATGACTCACTGTGCCTGAGAGTGAGTGCATTATTTTCTCCTTTTCTTTACCTCCAATGCTATTGCCCTTTTTAGACTAATTGGATTGACTGGCCAATCAGGAAGAGGCAACTCCTAAGTCAGGGGCTTAAGCTGAGGATTTAAAGTATGGAACTTTGCCCAGTAGAGTCTACAAATTTGAATTGATCCTACAGAGGGTCCTCGTTGATCACCTCATCCAGAACGAAGACAACAAACCCAGGGAAGCTCAAGCACCTCCCTCCCAATCCCCTTCCGCTCGGAAATCGCCTTTCAGTACAATTAGTACTGCACCCAGTTTCTCTGCAACTACTCACAGACAGCCGTCAAAATTTCCATCATCGAGGATCTTGAGTTTGCGGAGGCAGAGATGGGTGCCGGAGCAAGTGCAGAGGACAAAAAGTCCAAGGAGTTGGAAAAACAACTCCAGGAAGATGCTGATAAGGACGCTAAAACAGTCAAGCTATTACTGCTTGGTAAGTGTACTAGGTAGCTGTTGCACAAAGTTTTTCCATTTAGTCCAATAGTTTAATACTTTATTATATAATCATTAATTTTTCAGTGACGTACAAACTCTGATGTTTAACTTTCTATCTGCAAACAACCAACAGGTGTATGTGATGGTTAAGATGCACAGGTGAAAAAAGATGACTCGGGTCTCACAGTTTTACTCACTTTTCATTGGTTATTGAAATGTTTTAATGATTATTTTACAGATCAATGAAAACATTCTCAGCCTCATAACCACTTTGACTTTGTTGACTTGTTTGCTTCATTTTCCTTAAATCTTGGACATGGATCATCTGAAGTGATGTTCTACTGTTTGGCCTCATCTCTTCACCCCTCAGTGAGATTTAAGATGCAGAATGGGGAGAGGATTTACAGGCTCTGCAGATGATTTGTTTCTGGATAAATACCATGCATTAGTTTATTAGAAAGACTGGAGGACAGTCTAAGCTTGTGCTAAAGTCAAAGGACATCAGTCAGAGTGAAGGAAGTGCAGCACAAGGAGAGACCAGAGAGATCAGTTAACCCTCACCAAGGATCGAAAAAACACTAACAATTCTAAGACTTTTATTACAGTTTATAACATTAAATAATACATTAATAATATCAATATACAAGTAAAAGTTTTAACTCAAGTAATACATTAGAATAGTTAACTTGTACAAAATGTAAATACTGCAGCTTGCCCATCCACAAGTTGCTTTTTAACCGTTGTGATGATACAAATCTTTTAGTAGCTGCAAACGTGAAGTAAATGGAAACATTGTTTGAATATTTGTCAAATGTAGTGAGCTTGAACCGCGGCACCAAACATGTTCTACATGTTAAAATTAAGAGTGACTTTTCCACTCTAATGGAAGGACACTGGTGCTTAAAAGATCATAGTCTTTGGTCTAAATGAATCACAGCACAGCAGCGCTGTGTCAATCCAATTAGCTAACCGGGTTAGTGCAGATCCACCTGGCAGGATCTCTGTTGATCCCTCAACATGCACATAAAGTAAAACAAAAGCGTAATATTGTATTGTTCTTTGCTGACTTTAGTTATATAAGTGACAAAAATGTGGTGGCATGGTAAAAGAAAATAATATATTCTTTTGCAAGAGTGATGCTTGCAATTCATTTAATTAATGTATCAATGGGTTTAATGTACAAATGGCTATTATTATTTACTGTGGTAAAATATTTTAACTACAGATTATTTTCTCCTGCAGTAACACAGTACGAATCAGTAAATAAATAAGTAGCTTCCTGTTCCTGTTTGTTCTAATATGGACTATGAAAGCAGATAGAACATTTGAGGCTGATTTGAAAATGTATCTCCTTGTACGTAGTTAAAGCCTTAAATGTAGTTTGGCACCAAATGACTACTCTGCAAGTGTTGAGTTAGTCCTCTACTGTTATCGTATTAACTGACATGATTCATTGTCTCAAGTGTTTACGTACTGCACATGGAAATCAGTTTTTAACGCAAACGTTGCAGTATCTCGTGTGATTAAACTGCACATTTATAGGTTTGCATTATTCGACTTTGAGAACTCGATACTAAGAAACAAAGCTGAAAGTGTCCGTTGTATCACCTGCAGGACAAACACAGATGCCCCATTTAAATCCCAGATTTAATGTCACTGCAAAGGCCTAAGCACTCGCTAGTGAACGAATAACTCACAGAGGTAATTATCACTTAGTCACTTAATGAAAACCAATTTTAATGCTGTCACAGTACCACCTTTATTGCTGCGTTTCAAAAGAGCAAAACAAACTTGATTAATATCTTACTAAAACAGCAGTTTCTCTTTGAAAGGGTCGAATGAGGCCACATATGAGTGAAGTCTTTGAATGGTCAGCGGTGTATCTGTAGGTGGAACAAGCAGCTGTGGTTGTGACGTGATAAATGAGAAAGCTTACAGTGCTGCGGCGAAAGAGCCTGATCATCCTGCAAGCCTTTCTTTAGCCACCACATCCAATGATGTCACTTAAATTGAACTGAATGTACATCACTGTGCACTGTAGCAAATCAGTTTTTAAAAGAGTGAGATATCCCTAAACGTTCACTGGTTGTTTGTGTAGAGGTCAGAGACATCAAAGAAAAAAAAACCTAGAGCTCAGCATCATTTGTTACAGCACAGTGTATTCGGTGTGTAAGAAAAGTGTAGATAATCTGACAGTAATTGCTTATATAATACCAACAACAGCATTATAGCAAAGCAAGAAAAGGGAGAGTTTTGTGCCAGGAGATTGTGTTTTTCCTCTTAGTGGAGCCTCTAGCCAATTTACTGTCATTTGTTAAAGTATCACAAGACATGAAAATTCACAGAACTTTATGATCTCCATAAGTTCACAGACCAGCTGAATCTTTAGCTCATAAACACAAATGAATGTGAACATTGTAATCTGCTCTCTTTATGCGACTGTTGCTCTCTGTGCTACCTTCAGCTGCAGCTCTCTGGACTTCAAACTGCTAATGTTTGTTTCACTTTTTCACATCTTGTATATGATCTGTGTTTATAGTCTATGTGTGTTTCATGATCATATACATATGTGATATTTTAAGATTAAGATTTAGACAAGACAATTTGTGTACTTCCTTGTCGCCAAGACTTGAATGTGATAATGATGATGAGTGCTACTTTTTAAAATATTGTATCATGAAAGCACATTCTGTAACTGTCTCTGCCACAGAGAGAAACAGCAGTTATGATGTTGGAGCTGAACTTGTTGTTTTCTCTTGCAGGTGCTGGTGAATCAGGAAAAAGCACCATTGTAAAACAAATGAAGTAAGTTGTAAAATATGTATTTTTTCTTCTTTTTTTTTTAAATACGTGTATATGCGTCATCGACTCCTCGTCACCAGTGAGGAATCAGAGAGCAGCTTAGACTTCATTTAATCTCATTGGTCAAGCCCAAAGCCAGCAGGCCAAAGCCTCGCTCATCAGGTGAAGCCTGTGAAGGTCAACAGTGCAAACACCAGCTTACGTCAGCACTTGTTTTATTTTGTTAAAGCTCAATTAGGTCAGAAACTCACCACATGGTGGCACTGTGAGACGTTTTGGAGAATCCAAACTAGGCATAATTACTACAATATTCCAGTACTTCTAGACAGTACAGCAAAATATGACAAACACGTTCTATTCTTCTACTTTGCACAGGATTCTGCATCAAGGTGGTTACACAAAAGAGGAACAACTGGAATTTAGAGCAATCATCTATGGCAACATCCTACAGTCTGCTCTGGCCATCATCAGAGGCATGGAGATGCTGGGCATTGGCTTTGGCGCTTCTTCTGGACAGGTTTAAAACAACAAATACAGACAAGATTAATAATATCAACAGACCTGTTATTGTTGGTCCTGATGGATCTTTGCTCTGCTTGCATGCAACCATAGGAAGACGCACAGAAGTTGCAGAACTTGTCAGACTCCATTGAGGAAGGCACAATGCCAACTGAGCTGGCTGATGTTATCAAGAAGCTGTGGAAAGACTCTGGTGTGCAGGCCGCCTTCGATAGAGCTGCTGAGTACCAGCTCAACGACTCTGCTGGATAGTGAGTCCACACTAGAACTGCTGTCACAGTTGGGGTTACATGTCAAACTAATGAGTCAGCCAAGTGTTCATAGATAAAGCATGATTGACTGTTTGCTCTGCCATCACCAGCTACCTCAATGAAATGGACCGAATCTGCAAGGCAGATTACCTCCCCACTGAGCAGGACGTGCTGAGATCTCGAGTCAAAACAACTGGTATCATCGAAGAACAGTTCGGCTGCAAAGAGTTGCACTTCAGGTAAGACACAGGAGACACCTGAACTAAAGTCCCGACAACTGCAAATACTAAGCGAGCCTTTTATGGCACTGTGACGTCCAGGAGAGGCTATCGAACTGAGTTTGTTCTCTCTGACTTTCCGTGGTCAACAGGATGTTTGACGTGGGTGGACAGAGATCAGAGAGAAAGAAGTGGATCCATTGTTTTGAGGGTGTGACCTGCATCATTTTCTGTGGCGCTCTCAGTGCATACGACATGGTGCTTGTAGAGGACGATGAAGTGGTGAGTTGCGAGCCAACGTTCTGCTATCTATTTAATAATGACTTATAATGTCAACTCACCCTGTTCAATTCTGACCCTACAGAACCGCATGCACGAGTCCCTCCATCTATTCAACAGTATCTGCAACCACAGATTCTTTGCACTGACCTCCATCGTGCTTTTCCTCAACAAGAAGGATCTGTTTGAGGAAAAGATCAAAAAAGTCCATCTGAGCATCTGCTTCCCAGATTATGATGGTAAGATCAACCAGTGCAGATCCATGTAGCAGCATGAGTGCAATGCTTGCTTTATGTAAATTAAGTAATTTAATTCAATGATGTTATTTGGCTCATCGTTCTTACACTCTTGATTTCTTTAAGGTTCCAACTCATATGAGGATGCCAGCAACTACATCAAGGCACAGTTCCTGGAGCTGAACATGAAGAAGGGTGTGAAAGAAATCTACTCCCACTTGACCTGTGCCACGGACACAAAGAACGTTGAGATTGTGTTCAACGCTGTGACAGACATCATCATCAAAGAAAACCTTAAAGACTGCGGTCTTTTCTAAGCAGCAGCAAATGATGAAAAGAGGTGAGCACACCACCAGCACAGTCAAAAGGTCTCGCAGGTTTGCTCTGCAATTTAAGTTGCACAATGACAATAAAGATCCTTTCCTAAATGTATGGAAGCCCATTTGCAGAAAAGAAGAAAAAGAGGTAAAACTTAGCCTTGCTAATAAAAATATCCTCAAAGTAAGTCGAAATTATGAGATAAAAAGTCATAATTGAGATTGAAAAGTCATAATTATTAGATTAAAGTCATAATTATGAGATAAAAAGTCGAAATTATGATATTTATTCAACTTTTTATGTCATTATTTTGAATTACTTTGAGGATATTTTTATTGTCGAGGCAACATTTTACCTCTATTTTTTTTCTCTGGTGGAAATGGGCTTCCATATAAATGAGATGTAGAAATAAATCAGTGCAGAGAAACATATCAGGCTGCAACCTCTGGCCATAACACAAGTGAACACAAACTAACTGAGAGACATTTTACCATTTAGAGACAGCTGAGGGTTCCAGAATCAAATAAGTTACTCAAAAAGCTGCAGAATAAGTTACTGAATACATGTAGACTACATGAGACTGTTTTACATGGAGGAGGGTTTATTAGCAGAAATTGAATCAAAAATGTATTGTTTGGTTTTTCAAGCCTTGCACTGATTTTAAATTTCATTGTAAATGTGACAATGACACATAAAGACCTATTTTATTCTACAGTCTGCAATGTCACCATTAGATGTCACTAATTCTTACAAAGTGGATGTTTAAATGTGAAGCCATGATTTACTCATGATTCAACATTTCTATCTGCTGCAGAACGTCCTTTCCTACCTTAACCCCCCAAATATCGTCATCAACTGAGAAGTGAACTGATGGAGCGTCGAGGATCCTCCATTTGCTGGTCCTTGACTGCTCCTCACCATCTCCATCACCAGCTCATCCCTGCAACACAGTGCACGTCCAGCTGGACTGAAACACCTATGAAGCCACTGTATCGTTGCTGTGGACATGCAGCTTTCTACAAGAAGTAAAGTATTTATTTAACACCAGAAGCTGCTGGTTTGACAGAATCCAGATGAAATAGTTGCTTGTTTGATCCTCATTGCTTTCTTTTGACTACTGTTTCGTGAGTTGAGATTTATTATTAAAATCCAAGCCGTAAAAATGAATAAAACAATAATAAAAGACGGGGAAATATTAATATTATGAATAGCAACATGCAACCTTGTTTTTGTTTTTGAGTACACTAGTCTCTGTGGTCTTGATGTTGTGCAAGTGCACAAAGAATTACGGTATTTTCCCCAGCATTTGCAAAATATCAAGATGACAAACAAAATTGTATCTACTTTAAATAGTGTTAATTTACTCAATTCACTCAACATTTAAATGTGATGAATTACTTTCAGGAGGTCAAACATGGTAGAGAAACTTTGTATATAAGAGTAGATAATTCATTATATTTTGAACGATAAACCTATGATTAAATACAGAAAGACTAGTGGGAAGATGCTTTATTATGACAATGGAATGAAAATCTACCAAGTTTTTCCTTTCTTATGAAAAGTAGAAGCATGAAATAAAGATGCATCAACTTCACTTCTCTGTGTCTCTGTCATTCAGAAAGTAATGCATATTAAATTAGAGTAACAGACCAGTCAGCATCAACTGACTGACTGCCCTCAGCTGTGACTCACTGGGAACAATGCTGCAGTTACATAAGTTCCCTGTTGTGGTCAGAGGGGAAACCAGCCTGAGTTGCATTAGCAACAAAATGACTGAGGGAGCAAAACAAATGAAAGCAGCGATTAATATGCAGGTTGAGAATTCCTGTAAAGTTGGTTTGAGACTGAGAGTGGAGCTGACATGATATCATGTAAGTCTAGTCTTAGTTTTTGTCTAATTTAAAGCTGCATATTCTTCTTCTTCTACCGCTTTAACCTCCACATGAGGATTGTGGAGAGCTGGAGATAATCCCAGCTGACATAGGGTGAAAGGTGGGGTCACACCCTGGACAGATCGCTAGTCCATTACAGGGCCACGTGAAGGCAAACCACCATCCACTCACACTCTCGCACCGACGATCACTTTACAGTGTCCAATCTGCCTAATCTGCATGTTTTATGTGAATGTGAGCACAGACACAGAACTGCTTTGCAGCCAAAAAACTAATACAATCACAATGTTGCTCCTGTCTGAGAGACATTTGCTACAAACGACAGAGAACAAAGCCAATTTGGAAATGCCTCTTTCAAAAAAAAATGCAACTTTACATTTGAGTTATGCAGGACGGGAATGACACGCAGTTGGTTTTGGTCTTTTCTCAGTTAATGAACAGAATCACCTGCACTAAGATGTCCCAACATGCACCACATACAGTAGATTCATTAGTATGAATGCATTTTTATAATCATTTGTATAATTAATAAACATTTGTGGGGTTGTGTACGACTGAGACAACAAGGTCCAGATGTGCTGCTTTAGTCTAGAATTACTCTTACTCTTATTTTTATACAGTAAATCTTCACACTGGCCAAAACCTGTAGTTATTGATTTCATCTTTCAAAGAGAACACAGGTGAAACAGCTTTGTGCCCTCATTTAATGATGTTTAAATAAACCGATACAACTGTAGAAATTCAAAGTGAGCCATACATTTAAATTCTTATGGCGACCAGGGGAGGCGAAACACAAAGTATGGTCCACTCGAGCACATCATCAACATCAACAGCAGCAGCAGCAGATTGCAGTATTTTGTGAGAGCTACAGCAAGAAAACACACATACACGGCAAGCTGTAACACTTTATGTTTAAGGTGTTTCTATGTCTTTACTGACACCACAGGAGTAAAGGATCACCTCCAGTGAGTGAAGTAAGTTCGTGAAAAAAGAACAAAATGGATTTGCAGTGATCAATTATATATATATAAAAAAATAAAAGGTCAAACAGAAAGTGGTTTAATTACAAATAAAGTTACCTAAGCAGACAGCAATGCTGCTACTGAGTTCATTAGCCTCTCGCTAACTACACCCAGACCCAAAATGATATGTTAAATACATGAAAACTACTCAAACACAAAGTCTTTAATTTATGGCATTCACACATTGAAAAAGTGAAAAACACTATGATTGCGGCTTAAAAAATAAACTATATTGAACGTAAATGTTCAATATCAGCCGGGTGAAACAAATTAGAGCTAAGAGAAGATGAAACACAAACAGGCCAATTGAAATGTTGAAGTTTGATAAACACACAGTCTCGTTCTCTCTCTTGGTCCATGTGCTGACGACAGACACGATAATATATAAATGCATCAGTGGAGCTTTACCTGCCAGCCCGTCACAGATTCATTTCACAATCCTCCGTGACTTATCAAGTCCTCCGTGTATGCTCTGCATTGTAAAATATATGAAGTCAAAAGTGATCACAGTAGCATGTCCCTATGTGGTTGAAATTACGTCAGCGTGGGCTGCATGACCATCAACTCTGTCTGTAGTAACATCTACATTCCTATTCGCTCCCTGCAATCAGGAAACACCAGAAAACCCCCTGATGTCCTGATCGTTCTCCTGACACCTGCAGAAGGGAGAAGAACAAGAATTATTATCAAGATCCAACAGTGTGAAAATACAGAGGCTTTCAGCTTTCTTCAGTTATTTAATAGGGCTTAGTTCACACATGCTAAATTAATATGTTGCAGGAAAACAAATCAAAGTAATGAAAGCTAAATTGAGTTTAGTTTAGTTTAACATTAGCTGCTGCATTACAGCAGCTTTTCTTACCCGGGTTCCACAAAAAACACTTGCAATGTCATCATATTGTACAACGGTCCAGAAAAAGAAGAAGTTAACAGTTCTATATTCACAGATAAGTTGTTGTTACTCTGTGTTTCAGTTCAAATTACACAAATGTTTAAAAATGTAAGAATTTTCTATCGATATCAAGAAAACGTGCTGGATGTTAAATATTAAAGGGGGGCATATTATATCCTATTTCTCCAAGTTAACCTAGTTCCCTGGTGTCCTAATGAACATGTCTGTGACATGCTTTGGTCAAAATACCATAAGGATGAAGCACCACAGCAGTTCAATCACCCTGCCAAAACAGCCCTGTTCAGAACGCTCTGTTTAGTAGTATCTCTTTAAATAAAAGTAAAATGAAATGACATCAGCCACAGAGGCTACTGGGAGCTAACAGCAGTTAGCATTTGGAAAAATGATCATTTGCAGACTCTAGCAGGCACATTGGCGTCATATATAACATGTATCCACTGGACAGATAAATCCTCTGAGGCTGGAAGTTTGTGTAGAACTCTGTGCTGCACTGTGGAGCCAAGAATAGAATTTTTCACGAACTTGTCCTCGCCAGCACTCTCATGTGTTTTACGAACAAAGCGGAGCTCCTCGAGACAACAATTCCAGGAATTTAGCATTGTGATGTCCCAATGAGTGCGGAAGTCAACATCGTGTGTTTTATCTCCTGTACTTAGACTGAGGAGGACCACAAAACTTGAGTGAGTCATCTTTTTCCACACTTTGCCGAATGATAGGGCCTCCAGAGTCCCAAATATAATAATAATTTAAATTATTAATACCTCCTACTTTCACTTGGCACGGAACTGTTGCATGTGTAACAACATTTGCTTCTCCAACTCGTTGAGGTTGTTTGTCTGGTGTGAATTGAACTTTTAATACAAACACAGCGGCTTGTTTAACACTCCTGTCAGCATACAGGTTTTTTTCCCTGCCCTTCCCATCACGTTGCACATTCTCAAACACAGCGTTAAGCAATTGCAGCCATATCATTATGTTTCCTGCACAATTTCTTCAGCACTTCCTGAGCGACTTCACCCTCGGCACAGGGCGTGCGAGGATACTCATGAACTTGGCAAAAAGGCAAAAAAAATGGACAGCATTGTAAGTGTCTGTGTTGACACGACTGAGATAATGCGAGAACGGGATCGTAGGATCACATGAGCTTGTCTTCTGTGTTTTTATTATATAAACATTGTTATTGTGATTGTTATTTTTATTGCAATCATAATTGGTTTACGAGGACCAAAGTCATCCCATGAGAAAGATCATTTTACAAACTTGACCTTTTGTCTCTCGGCTGATGTAACGAACAGATTGTTTTTGCTGACCTGCAGGGGCTGAAGCCTCAGTAGAGTCCAATCTCCCTCAGGTTAATCTTGATGATGACGTCAGTGACCGCGTCAAACACAAACTGCACATTCTTGGTGTCTGTGGCACAAGTGAAGTGTGTGTAGATCTCCTTTGTGTCCTTTCGTTTGTTCAAGTCTTCAAACTGGCACTGGATGTAAGACGCTGTGTCGACGTACGACTGTCCACCTACGGAGGAAAAGAAGTCGGTCATAACTCAGCGCATCGATAAACATCTTATTCTTAACTGTATGGTGTCGACGCACAAAAGTAAAACAAAGACAAGAATGTATCTGTGATCAGCTGTTGCTTGTTTCCAACTTCTACAAAAAACTGCTACTTAAAAAAATGATCTCATTTATATCAATGGTTCCTGGTTTTTATTGTGAAACATGGTGTTGCTTCAGGCTCCTTTTCTGTTGAAAAATGGGGAAATTCTGTGAGCGCCATTGTGTGAAAACACCGCTGACATGTTAAAGGTCTGTTCAGGATTTATACAACTGTCAAACCTTCAGCGTGGATTACAGCCAGGTTAATATATTCAACAAGCAGTTAAAATGACGGCACACTGAGCTGCATCTCGTTTACTTTGCAGTGCACACATTTGATTATAAACAGTCCGACTGTCCGGTGATGCAGTTCACATGTGATGGAACAGCGACGGGAAAACAAAGAGCCTTTGTCAAACTGGGGAAAAAAATGACTTTGATGCAGAAATCAAGTCCAGTAATCACATCGTTCCAGAGTTGCTCTCTCTGTAAACTAAACACCCAGCAAGCCACGACATTACCAGAGTACTCGGGGTAGCAGATCGTGAGCGGACTCCTGCCGATCTTCTCTTCAAACAAGTCCTTCTTGTTGAGGAAGAGGATGATGGAGGTGCGTGTGAACCACTTGTTGTTGCAGATGGAGTCGAAAAGCTTCATGCTCTCATGCATCCGGTTCTGAGGGGAAAAAAGAACGGATGTGAACTTCACCATCGTGGGCCTATTGTTTATTTATTTATTTTCACAGACAACATTATGACACATCATAGTAGGAACAACAACGCAAGTTCATGATGGAAAATGTGATGACTGACAACTAAAATCTATTCAGCTGCTGTGGTTTCAAAGTCAAGTGAGTGCTCTCCAAGGGTTTCTGCACAGTAATTCAAACACAGTAGACATATTATACCCTATATCTCCAAGTTGACCTAGTTCCCTGGTGTCCTAATGAACATGTCTGTGACATGCTTTGGTCAAAATACCATAAGGATGAAGCACCACAGCAGTTCAATCACCCTGTCAAAACAGACCTGTTCAGAACGCTCGGTTTTGAGTGCCTGTCTCTTTAAATGCAAATGAGACACAGGAAACTACGGCAGCTAACAGCAGTTAGCATTTGGAAAAGCCATCATTTGCCGACTCTAGCCGGCACACTGCCGTCATATATAAAATGTATCCACTGGACACGTAAATCCTCTGAGGCTGGAAGTTTGTGTAGAACTCTGTGCTGCACTGTGTAACCAAGAATAGCGCTCTTCAGGATACTATTGCCCTCGTCTGCACTCTCACGTTTTTAAGGAAAAAGCGGAGCTCCGCGAGACAACAATTCCAACTCTGATGCCACAATGAGCGCGGAAGTCAACATCGTGGGTTTTATCTCCTGTACTTAGACGGACCACAAAAACACGAGTGAGTCATCTTTTTTCTCTCTTTGCCTATTCATAGGGCCGCCAGAGTCCCAAATATAAGTATTAAAATGATTAAAAAGTTAATTTTGCATTATATGTCCCATTTAAAATATAATGACTGCGGTGTAAAATGCAACTGGCCATCCTTACACAACCGCCGTAATATTCACTGCTTGTCAAAAACACTCTTCTTTGTCTGCCATCCCCCCCCCCCCCCCCCCCCCCCCCCGAGTTCAGCTTTTAATAACTCTGTTATGGACATTTTTACTGACACAGTAAATAAGCTTCACCCCCGTTTGTCAGCTGCTAATATTTGTTGTCCATATGCTTGTATATCAGTGGTGAATGTGTGTGTAAATGTTTATGTACTGTTGTTTGTTTTAACTGTTATTTTTATTCCTTTTCAGGCCCTCCATCCCCTTCCCTCGAGAGGCTTTTTGCCTTTTTGCCAGGCCGCCTTTGTAAAGGAAGAAGTGGTCCTGAATGACTTGCCTGGTAAAATAAAGGTAAAATAAAATGATACATATATATATATATATATATATATATACATATATATATATATACATATATATATATAAAATAACTGTGCAGCTGTCGGTGTGTTACTGTATCTGTAACTGTATACTGTGTCCCCATAAAATAAAAAAAACAAAAATACATCAATAACGTTTGAACGCCTGTGCCTTTCCCACGAGTTTCCTGTACTCAGAGAGTTCACTTTACGCTAATGGTTTGGTTAAAACTAATGGAAGAGGATTCTTATCACCTGTTGTTGATGTCTTTGATATTGATGGGACAGTGATGCTGACACATTCCCAGTCATGGATGTACTGTATGGGGTCCGTACTGTGTTTTTTTTTGTTTTTAATCTTTGGGGACAACAGATGGAAACTAGCCTTTGGCTGTAATCTGGTGTGTTTACATTCTTCTAATGTTCATTCACATGCGCTCTGTCTTCCAAATAAACTATAAATAAATATAATAAAACAACAACGACGACCCACTCTCCACTGTACTTTTCAGGAGAAAACCCCCCCAAAAAAATCAGTTTTGTATTAAAAGGACACAGGAAAGTGAATCCATCATTTACCATTTCCTCGTCCTCAGCCAAGACGAGGTCGTAGTCGCTGAGCGCGACACAGAAAATGATTGAAGTGACTCCCTCAAAACAATGGATCCACTTCTTCCTCTCCGAGCGCTGACCTCCAACATCAAACATCCTGAAAGCACACGCACAGAATAGGGAATGTTCTCATTTTCATTTTTAATCTCATTTAAATTTCAGTGTTTTTTATGAGGAGTGTGCAAATCTAGGGCAAGAGCACACACACATACACACACACACACACACACACGGCATGCTGATGACCTCACTCTGTAATCTCATGTTTGTGTCTGCTGAGGCCCTCAGGTGAACTAAATCTAAACGGAACTTTTTGACTGACACACACAACACCACTTCCCTGATTACACATTTCCAGATCCTAAGCTGTTTTATTATGGGTCTGCACAGTCAGGCCCCGGGGAGGCTATTACAGTTAATGTTTGACCAATATTTATAAGTACAGGAGCGAAACAAAATAATGCATGAGAACTGAAGTAGTGCAATTACATTAGCTGCTGCGAAGGTGCGTTATATTGGAGCGCAGCGGTCGTGATAATCAGATTATTACATCTAATATGCGTTAAGTAACAGGGCTTCAAACATCTGCCAACAACACCTTTAACACAATCGAGAAATACTACACAATTGACAACTGTAACGTGCAGTCACATGATGTGCACTGAAGCTATCATACATTTTTCTTTATTACTGCTCGAATAGACTTGTTATGTTATATTATTGCTAAAAGAATAAGATGTTTTTGTCGTCTTACACAGGAACTGAGATAACTGGAAAAGCACTCGGAGAGTGTAGACCTCCAAGGCAGCTCAGCCCAAATGTCTGTCTGTCTGATAGCAACATAACTCGAAAAGTGACGGACGGATTTGGATGAAATTGTCTGCAATGGGACCAGGAACAAGTGATTCAATTTTGGGCGTGATCCTTGGGGCGGGGGGGGGGGGTTGCACTCTCTGAGTGCTTTTCTAGTTAATGATAGAGTTTCCTGACTCACGATGACACAAACCATGAGGGTGTGGGGCTGTGATGGGAGGGTGGAGGTGGGGTTTGATGTTATCATGTAAACAATTTCTATCACTGTGTTCATTTTATCATGACATTAAACGCTGACCACACACACACACACACACTGTGTAAGTGAAATTAGTTATTTTTTATGGCAGAAAAAAACTGTGGCTGTACTAACTTGAAGTAGAGATCTTTGAAGGTGAAGTGAGTTTCCACGATGCCGGTGGTCTTCACGCGAGTACGCAGCACGTCCTGCTGAGTGGGGACATAGTCCGGCTCTGAGATTCTGCCCAAGTCATTCAGGTAGCTGAAAGACAAGAGAATATATGCAGATGATCCCACAGCAAATACACAACTATTCTATACAGATAGTGTAAACTAGCTCTCTGCACATTGAGCCGTGTTGTTAACAGCCCAGAGTGGAAAATATCCAGGGGATTTCCAGACTTACAACAGCGTGAAAAGTGATGAGGTATATTGCAAAGAGACGAAATGCATTTAGACACTTCTGACTGGTGACGTGGAGGGCTCGTTCCTGCAGATGCATATCCCAGGACTCCACAGAATGATACTAAATATGGGCTGATATTTTGGTGGATGATAAACACTGGCTCCTTCTGGGTTGAGTAAAAACAGGCTAACTCCACTGGTTTCTCTCGTCTCATAGTATGGACAAAGTGCACAGAGAGCCACGACAGCTAAGCTGTTGTCAAAACAAAGAATTTGTCCTTCACACTAATATCAACACCGCAGAAACAGGAAAACCTTGGACTTTATCCACGTCTAATTGGTTTTCGCATATAGACTACACGGACTACTTTAAGATGTTTCTAAACAGCAGTGACCAAAACACTATCCAATTTTATCTTTTGTCTTTCGGTTTCTTTATTGTTCCAAAATAAAAAAAACCCAACATGAGCAGCACAACTAGCTGACACAGAGCGATGAAAGGCACGACAAGTATTTCCCCCTTTCTCGTTCTCGGGGAGAAATTACAGACAGGATGGAGGAACCGTGCTATTTGACAAAGATGTCACCTCCTTGTGACAACAAGAGACGCACTATTACAAGAAACTTGAAGACGGATGATGCAATTTCAAACTTCACCCAATATAACCAAAGGAGTTTCATTTCCCTTTGGGATTTTATTTGAAAGTTAAAATTCTTTTCTTCCATAAAATGGCACATGATTGATCAAGAAAACATCGGTGAAATTCTCTGAAACGACTCCTTTACTCTGATCTGTGCGACAAAAATGTAATTTTCTACTTTGCCCAAAAACCTGCTGCCTACATTACCCACAATGCAACATGTTGCTGGACTAACAAGTCCACGAGGGTAATCATGATTGAAATTTAATGATATCTGCTCACCTTTCCCAAAAGTGACGGTGGCCCACACATACCAGAAAGGATGTAAACACTTGCCAAAGTACATATAAAAGACAAATAATTAATGGGATAATATTCAATTTCTATAAATAAACCCTCCTAAATGTTATACACTGGACCTTTAAGTGAGGATCTGGTGAACTGACATCTTCCTGAATCCACACCCACAGACACAGATACAAACCTTCAGCCCAAACACACACACACACACACACTAATTGAAGTCATGTCACTTGAGGACAGTGACAGTTTTTTTGCCTGTACTGTATGCAGAGCACCTGTAAACAGAGTCTGAGCTCCAATCCGAGTCAAAATAAACCAGCCTATTAAATGTGCTGATGCCTTTCCTTCCACTCTGTCATCTGTAAACTGACTCATTTAATTAGCCTGTGGCTGTGAGGTCTGCGTGTGGAGAAGCGCTCACTATGCAGCGGAGTCGTTGAGCTGATACTCTCTGGAGCGATCCAAACAGGCCTGAACGCCACTGTCTGTCCACAGCCTCCGAATCACACTGGTCAGCTCTGCTGACATCACTCCTTCCTCCGCCGAGCTCGCCAGGGCAAACAGTTGACGGGCATCGTCCTGAAAAAAAACAAAAACACAAGTGCTTTTCATTGTACGTGTGTTTTGTGTTGACCAATGGGGTGAGGCTTTTACTGTAAACTCAGTGTGGCTGACTTACCCCCCGCGCAGCTTCCCCAAAATCTATCTTTAACCGGCCCATGGCCCTGATGATGGCCATGATGGACTGGATGGTGTTACTGTACACCACCACTTTGTACTGCTTGCACTCGTCTTCTGAGTAGCCATCCTCGTGAATGATTCTGACACACAAACACAGTCCAAATAAGCTTTTACACTCCAGATAAACATGTGACAAGTGTGTGGAAATTTGCTTTAACAAATGTGGGACAAATTACAGAAACGTTTTCTCTGCCATTAGTGCAGGAATTTGAGCTTCAGTGAGCATGCAGAATGTGGGAACCAGGGGAATCTATTCAGGTCCTGCCAGGCTCCAGCTGGCCTCTGTGGTCATTGTTTCACATGTTATGAAAAAGGGAGCTTCCTCCTCTGCCTGAGCGAAGCCAAAATGAGGCTCCAGCTCTGCTTCTACAGCATTTACACAACGATGAACCCTGTTTGTAATCACAACTCCTGTCACATTGTTGAACCCAGACAACAGGGATGCAACTGAAAACAGGGCCACAGTGAGCCGCTCTTTGAACGGGGGGGGGAGACAAAAACAAACAAAAAAATAATATGATTTATTGTTGCGTGCACGTTTTTTATGACCGTGTTACAAGGTCTATAACTTACTTCATCTGCTTTACGATTGTGCTTTTCCCAGATTCCCCAGCTCCTGAAAAAGGAGGACACTTTAGTTATATGAGGCATCATCATACAGTAGAATCTACAGCATCAACCACATTACGCCACAGTTGCACAGGTTTTCAGGTCAGCTTTTATTTTTTTATAATGCTTGAACTTAATCTCATTTAATCACAGAGTGTGCACTATGTTTATATGAAAACACTCCACAAAACAACTGCCTTGTGCTGAATTTCAAAAGCAGACATTTAAGTGGAGCCTGAGGAGCATATTCAGTCACAAGGTACTTGCTTGGGTAGAAGTGTGATGTGGCATTGGATTGTTTTATGAACAGGACGTAGTAAATTATACCTTTGTTCTTTGCTTGGCACTTCACACTCAAAAAAAAAAGAAAAAAAGTCGCAGTCGTGATGTCACCCATAAGAAATGTAACTCCAGCTTTGAAACCTTGAGATTTGCTGTGAGATTTTCCCTGTACTGAAAAAGTGTCCACTCACGTACAGAGAATGTGCTAATTAGAGCTGCAACAGACGATTATTTTCGTTATCGATCAATCTGTAGATTATTTCCTCGATTAATCGCTTGGTCCATAAAATGTCAGAAAGTGTTAAAAAAAATATTGATCAGTGTTTGTCAAACCCGGAAATGACGATGTTCTCCAATGTATTGTTATGTCCACAAACCAACATGATTCAGTCTTAATGATTTCTTTGTTATGTGGAGCAAAGAAACGAAGAAAACATTTACATTTAAGAAGCTAAAACGATCAGAAACCTTGTTTTTCATCATGAAAAAAAGCTTAAAAAAGGAATCGATTATCAAAATAGTTGTCGATTAATTTAATAATCGATTAACTGGTTCAGCTCTAGTGCTAATCCAAAATCAACATAGTTATATTTTTTTTATTGAAGAAGACCTTAAACTAGTGATTGACACCATCAACGTATCAAGAAAACTGACTTCATAAATCAAGTTTTCCCATTCAGCAGAGTTGCCCCCTGGTGGCCATTTAATATTTTCTTCTTTCTTTGTCGTTCTCAACCCAACAATCCACAACACAACATTCACTTAACAGGACGTGCAACATTTAAGTTCCGGCTAAATATTTCATCTCCACTTTGCTTGTTCGGTTGCGTCTCCATGTTGTATCATCGTGGTCGGAACAGTTAGATTGTTTATTTATCTACGCATCTGTACCTGTGCTTCTTTTTCTGAGAGGATGTTTTGCTCTAAACAGTCAAGTTAGACTCTTAGTCATATTGTCCTTGACACAAGAAAGCTCTACTGGTGCAAGACATGACATAACATGACAGGACTTGACACGAGAGGAATTTCAGTTGCTTGACACATTTTAAAAGTGTCACGTAACATGTTGGAGAGCACTCATGTGCCAGAGAAGATCAACTTTTTTGTTAAATATCCAGACTTTATCAGGTGATAACGACTATTTATGTGATAATTTGTGAAAATCGTCACCCTTATGAATTTGGGCCCGCAGTCGCACCAACATCCTGTCCCTGACCTTTACAGTATTTCTATGAGAGCATCAGCCAAACAGGAAACAGGTTGTCAAAGCTTCTGGCTGAGTCTGTTTTTCCACAGCAGAGACAAACCCAGGCATCACGCTGCTGTGGGAGTTCAAATGACAATAATCGATTCTCTATCTGATTTAAACTGAACTGTGCAGTGACGACGATCCTGTGACTAGATTCACCAACGCGTCAAAATGCACGGACGTGTTCTGTCTGTGGATCGGCTCAGAGAACCATATCTGAGATCAGGAAGATTCCTTAAGGTGTTTTAAGGTACAACTTAGAACTTAGTCATGGGCATCATCTGAAAGCTTTCTCAACTCTTTTGAATAAATACATACCTTGGACAATTATTAAGATTTACGACAGACAGCTGTAACGCTTCTCAAACACTGTTGAAAGTGACTAAACATGACCTAGTTTATTGTTTGCTTTATACATGCAACTTCACATTCAACTGCAAAGGAAACATTCAAACAGTCCAAGGACGGAGAAGCGTGAGAGAAGAAGCTGCATTTTTGTAAAAAAAAAAAAAAAAAAAATCACCAACATAAACACAATTAAAATCCTAGATTGACTAATTCCTTCGCCCGTGTCTCCATAATGTCATCTCTGTTGCATTGAGACGACATTGGCACTGAAGGATATCAACGCTCAGGGGAAGATCTATAAATACTGAGGGGCTAGTTTGAATTTGTTTTTTTGGCCAAGAGTTACAAATAACATTCCAATCACTCTATCGTACAGATACAGCATCATGTTTGAATAAGTGAGCTTCGTGGATGCTGCTCACTATGTTTTGTTGACATTGGACAGAAGAACCATCGCTTCATACTTCACAGTGGACCTTCTTTTAGTCTTAATGCTCTTAATGTTTCAGTCAAGAGTTTTGCAGACACAGTGCACGAGTTTACAAAGAAACAACAAATGGCACATAGGCAACATGATTCATTTTCTGTGGTGGGGTCACTTTGTTGACACAGTTTCACCTTTGACTCACTTTCAGAGCTGTGGTTTGATCAAAGAGGCATTAAAACATGTATGTGCGGTCGTATTTGTTTCCATAGACAGGCAGGCTGAGTCGACACTGGCAGTAGAGCCTTCTGTTTTCGGAATACAACAACAGTCATTTTCTGGCCTGCAATTTGAAATATGGATACCTGCTAACCAGGAACTAGTCTCACAGCAATGTTTGAAATAAAGGGCTAAATATATAAATATATACTGCCAGTGAAGAATCCTTAGCAGATGATTTTTTTTTTTTGCCAGTGAAGCTCAAAGTGAAGTCATGTTTTCATTTCCCAACAAGAATTAATTCCGTGCATTTTTAGGTTAAGCCGTCAGCAGCGAAATAGATTTTACGCCTGCTCACACAGACGGGGAGCAGAAGATACGCTGTGCAGATCCCCCGTCTTCACTTCTTCTTTTTTTCTTTTTCCTCCCTCAGTTCTCTCATTCAGTCATGGCATTTTGTCTTGGCTCGTTACGAAGCGTTTGTCCTGCTGCCAGTTCACAAACCAACTTTACACAGGAGTCAGACTCCAAAACCAAGCTTCATTTCACAGGAATCTCAAGTTCAAGTTTTTGGTTTAATGAAACACTGTTTGTGGTTAAACTGAAGACTGTTTTCAGTTGGAGGGGGAGGGAGGGGGGAGGGAGGGGGAGGATGAGCTCTCAGGCTTTGTGGTTCCGCATAAAGAACAACAGATGATCTTTTTTTTTGTTTTCCCCCCATAACTCTCTCTCACTCCAGCACAGACAGACAGGGAGTGGTGGGCACTGACTGGGAAAAAAATGGCCTCCCCCGTCCCCTCCCATTAACTCTGTGGTCAGGACTTGAAAATGAATGTTTCCATGAACAATGAGATTATGGCCTGCATTATGATGTGTCAGTGAAGTGACTCCTCACAGAGCAGGGTTTATCTCAAACCTCACTGACTGTGACTGCGTGGTGGTGGGGAAAACAGCAGTAGATACAGCAGTGTTTCACTCGTAAGTTTCATTCTAATCATTTAGAAACATTTTGGTAACATTTTAGATTAGGGAACATATTCTCCATTAACTAGGTGCTTACCAACATATACAAGTAGAATACTAGCCCTTTATTAGTCATCATTAAGCACATATTAACACCTTATTCTACATAACCTTATTCTACCTCTATTACGACATGAATTAAGATTTTTCCTGCATAAGGTGTTAATACATGCTTAATATTTACTAATAAAGCGCTAGTATGCTACTTATATGCATGTTAGAGTGCTTTCACACCTACAGCATTTGGTGCGTTTAGATTCTCTGCCCTAGCCCGAGCCCGACCCGGGCCCTTAATCAAGCATTTGTGTTTTTTCTCCCTCGTCGTGTTCGCGTGGTAAGTTAGAGCATGTCGTATTGTGTGAATGTGTAAAACCCTGCGGCCATGAATGCATCATTTAAAAACCAGGAAGCTTATCGTCATTAGCAACATAAGCATACATGGAAGCGGATCTCAGAGGCTCTGTTGTAAATTAGACTGTGGCAACAGGTACAACAAACTCTCACTGTGGGGAGGACATGGACGTAAGTGTACATTTATGGCTCACGTGTAAAAAAATTGTCTAATTACAGTTAATGTGTCGGCCAGGTTGGACTCGGACACAACGTGCACAGGCTCTGGTCGGGTCGGGCTTGATTTTTTGGGCCCAATCTAAGCTCGGGCCCAAAAATGAGTGTTGTGAGCACCAACACCAAATGCTGTGGTTTGGTTCGTTTGCATAGGTGTGAATGCAATCTCGGTCCTTTGGTGCGCACCAAATGAACCAGTCCGAGACCTGCCTGAAGGGGTGGTCTCGGACCGATTTATCCGTCCTACTTTGGTAAGGTTCCTCTGGTGTGAAAGCAACCAAACCAAATTGTACAAAACGGTCTAGTTTAATGCATTATGGGTATGAGATACGGGACAACCTCTCTCTGCCCAGCTTCAATCCCCACCGGGCGCGTTACGCTTGCGAGCCAGTCGTATTCACACAAGAAGCCGCGGCGTGCCCGGTGGAAACGCTCACATTGATTAGAGGTGCAGCGATCAGCTCCGGTGACCACTACGCTTACGTCCCACAGCAGTGACAAGCCCGGTGGAAATCAGGAGTTAGTCCAGTTCCGGTGGCGATGATCTTCACGGTCTATCTTGGTTCGTTTACAACTATGCATATGTGAAATCAAACCGTACTCACGTCTGTTTGCTACATTGGAAAATTTTTCTGCGGACCCAAAACAATCGAACTACAGGTGTGATAGCACCCTTAGTGAGCACCGAGTTAATGGTGAATATGTGTTCCCTAATCTAAAGTGTTACCAACATTTTAAGGGTATTCTATAATTCTACTTTGACAGATATGCAATGCAATAATAATTGATTATCACACAATCGCTGCACCGTGGACCATGTACTGCAGACCAACATGATCCTGTAACAACACCGACATGACTTTATGTAAATCTAGGTTTCATCCCACGGCTGAACGTAGTCTAAATTAAAGTATAATTCATCTTCCAAACAGCAAAACAATGTAATTCTGCTGTAACTCACCAATAAAACAGTGAGAATGTGTCTCATAAAAATCCACCTTAGAGTATATTGGTGACACCACAATGGTGTAGATTTAGTAAATTTACTTGCAAGACTTTGGGCCAATTCCAATTCTTATCTTAACCCTCAATCTTAACCCTCAAGCTCAACCCTTAATCTTAACTGGCCCTCAAAACCAAGTGTTTAGGGTTATTCTGTCACTTAGAAATGGGACACCCCTTAAATGCAGATAAGTCTTCAGACTGCGGGGGGCAGAATAACGCAAAAGCTGCGTCCAGTTTGTCAAAAAAGAAGAAGAACAAATTTACGGCAGGATTATTTATTACGATCCATTTGTCAGTCAAGTTATTAGGTCGTCAGTTAGTTATAAGATGATACTCATACAAATACCACAACCACGGACATATTCAGCTGACAGTTACCGCACACCACGGCTTATTGAAAAGTAAACGATAGCAAACGATCGCTTGTCCGCACCAGCAGGCTATTGACAAAAGATTGTAAAATAAAAATAAATGTTACGCAACAATGACGTAAGCAATCCATAATATGGGCCTACAAGCCTAATATCTATTAACAAAGAAAATACTTAATTTGTAGCGTACTCGTTTCGCTGCTTTCGGCGCCATCTTTGTCATGTCAAAACACGCAATGCATTCTGGATAGCCCTTGCTCCAAAGGGTGGTCTCGGAAAATCTCAATATTGAGGGCGATACAGCCCTTAAACTCGACCCTCAACTTAATTTTTCTGAGAATCGGGACAGCACTTTCGAGGTTGAGGGTTAAGATTGAGGGTTAAGCAAAGAATTGGAATTCACCCTTTGTGCTGCCATATCCTCAATAAATAATCCATAGTATTCATTCTAAAGAATAATTTTCTCACATGTACGCCTTTGTGTGACTGGTTCTTCCACTGTGAGGAAACATTATCTGTAAAAAAAAGTGGAAGTTATTCACGACGAGTTCAACGCAACATGACGATACATGTCGAGGCTCAGCCCTCTGCGTGCCATCAAAATTGATGTAATGATGCCACCCTTTCATTTAATGGCTGCATCTGCACTCAGGATCATCTCTTTGATTAAATGGTCGCTACTCAAATTAAACACAGTGACATATTTCAGGCAATCCGTGTTTATATAACATATTTAATAAGAGGACAAAATAAAACGTGTGGACCATCCACTCTTACATTCACACATACAGTCCATTTTAGAGCGTCATTATAGATGAAACCCACCGTGGATTTCCTATTCTTCATTTCTAATGTCATGACCAAGTATTTATTGTGTCGTATATAAAGAAAGCGATAACAAACAGAGAATCAGCACACACACACACACACACACACACACACACACACACACGGCTGTCTGTCTTCTACACCTCTGAAGAAAAGTGTCAATGCTGTGTACTCATGCTTGAATGTCTGTGTCCTGTTTTGAAAGATTAGATTTACATTAGCTCAAATTAGATTAGAGTAGATTACACTTTCCTAGGTCTCACGTCGGGGGAAATTCACTTGTTACCACAGCAAAAAAAAAAACACGGACACAGGGGGAGAGGGAGGGGGGGGGGTCGAGAGACAAGTGTCAAGAACAATGTGCAACTTTCACAATGGAAAGTAACTATGAATAAATTACAGTGGCAGAGCATTTATAGATTGTTATGGAGATACAGAGTGGATGTGATTTTTTTTGTTTTGTTTCTCGTTTTTTGTACAGACGGACAACTTTGTCTTGACAATAAAGGGGAAAGGCTCATTTAAATATTCCCTGTTAAGGGTTATAGTGTTAGTGTTGTAGCCTCGTAACAGTGTCAAACATGAATTTCTCTGTATTCTGTATGAGTGCTACATTTTTTTTTTTAATTTGCAATTAAACTGCAGCCTTTAAAATGTACTAGTCGTGTTGTTTTATATTATATACTCAATATAGAAGCAAAATGTCTATTTGCCTGTCTGAGTTGAATTGAGTTCTCTGGTTGGGGTTTCTTTCTTAGTGAGCTGTTGATACATGTCTTAAAGCTTCACTATCATGATTTATGTCCAGCATCCACTGTTGACCACTGACTGTAGATGCACTGATATCAGTGACCACACACCAACACTCCCCCACTTCTGCAGCACTTGAGCTCTTTATTGGTCCCTGGACCAGTTCTCATGAAATACTTTAATATAATGCCGTTTTCTATAGCTGCAAATCCAGCCAGTGTACCACTATAGTTCCCCAGCTGTTTTGGTTTACAAGCCCTTGTGACCATGTTGTGGTCATGGTGTCTGAGCAGTGGTTCTGTCTTTTAACTGTGTGAAGAACTTGAGGAAAAATAAGCCTTTGCAAGTTTGTTTTTCTTATTTCCTCGATCCACTCGATGACACAATGACCCCTTTGGATCTTTCTCAAGCCCCTTTGTGGGGAAACATATTTAGTATCTGCCGTCGCACAGTATATACACACTAGGAGAGGAGAAGCTGCTATGCCCACTGTCGTGTTGAGAGGCCATTATCCTTCAGTGTGTCCATTTGACCAAATCTCCACATTTTCAAGAAACAGTCTTGGATACTTCTCTTTTTGCTCCATTTTGTTATTCACATCTTCTGAGTAAAATGGACGTGTATCAGTTAGATCATGCTGAACACTAATATTTCCTGTTGGTTTAGTTTTTTGTTTTCTTTTAAGAATATTATCACCGAGGTGTGAGGATGGAGAAGTAAAACCGTGAAGTTTAGGGTCATAATCGCTTTAACAAAGAGCTCAAGGATGTTAATCTTGGGTCTGATCTGTGTGTGTATCCATGTACTTAGCCTGGTTTCTGTGTCACTCGTGAGAAAAAACCCTCATCATTTCTTGGTGGTTAAGTCCTTGGGTCTGATCAGGGTCAGTGTTGCCTGCATGAGTGACAACGTGTGTGTGTGTGTGTGTGTGTGTGTGTGTGTCCTGTGTGACATTTAGGTGATTAATGCACATCAACAAACGCTCACACCGGATCCACATTTCAACAATAGAAAGAAAAGCAACGGCAGCAAAGTGTCGGTACAGTTGGCCTCAGCCTCTCACCACCAACATCTGGTTTACTTCTGTACAGAAGATGAGCCACATCTGTGTTAAACCAAGAACAGCCCAGGGCAGCAGAGAATATCCATATTTATAAAAAGAAAGATTTTTCTATTTATTATTATTTAAATCCAGGCTTTGAACTGAGGTTTAATTTATTTACATTTGAGGTTTAAAATGTGACACATCATTTCACTCTAACCTGATTCCTATAGTTGTTTTATCCACTCTTACATTTGACCATTTTACTCTTCTTTCATATTCTTACTTTTAACTAAACCTTTAGTTATTGTGTTAGTTCTTTACTTATTGACTGTATTACCATTATATTACCATTATTATTATGTCCATTGGTTTCTTTTCGGTCATTAGTAAGAGTTTCTTTTAACAGATTTGAGTTACATGTGTATGAAAAGTGCTATAAGGATGAAGTGATTGGTTGAAGAAGAGTGTTTAAAGTGTTTTGAAGTCAAAAACTGCAGCTGAAGAGTGAAGTCACGTCATGATGCAACACATTAAGTACAGTAAATAATAAAAAATCCTACCGAGCAGAAGCAGCTTGACTTCTCTGGAGGTTTTATCTCTGTCCTCCCGCAGGTTTTTATCAATCATTTTACTCCTCTCCACTGCAGCCTTGTCCTCGGCGCTGATGGTGCAGCCCATGTTTGCTCTCACACTTCTTCTTCTTCTTCTTCTTCTTCTTCTTCTTCTTCTTCTCAGGGTTTTGGCTCACAGCAGTTCATGTGTTGCGAAGGGAAAACGTTTCCCAGCAGATACACAGAGAAAATGCGTGAGTGGGTGAGTGAATGAGTGAGTGGAGGCTCGTCCGTCTGTCCGTCCACGGTTGTCTGTCACTCCGCTAGTGGTTTAACTCCAAGGTTTAAGCAGGAAAAAAAATTATAAACACGAATTGACGTTTTAAAATCCCCTTTGCGCTACTTATCCAGAGTTTTTACGCACGGAAAATGTTAAAGTCGAACTGAAATGGAATAGTTGTTATTTTTTGTTTGTTTGTTTGTTTGTTTGTTTTTAAAAAGGAAAAATAGAAAAGCAGGCTCTTCATCCAGAGTTTTCAGAGTAGAACAATCCACAGGTTTTCCCCCTGAAGACTGAAAGGCGTAGCACAGTCGCGTATTCGACCAGCTGATCCAGCGGTGAGCCAAGAAAACTGCACGGAGGGCGAACTCATGCGCACAGCAGCAGCAGCAGCAGCAGCAGGGGCTGATGGGAAATGAAGTCCCGTTTAAACCACCTGAATGTCAGTGTGATGCGCTCTGCTATGGAGGACGAGACCTGACATATCAATAAATAAATAAATTCATTAATAAATACAGGAATAAATAAATGTAATGCATTTATTTATTTATGCATTTATTTATTTATTCCTGTATTTAATCATTTATTTATTGATATGTCAGGTTTTGTCCTCCATACTCTGTGGTTGTGTTGCATAAATATGCCTCAAAGTTGGTGCACACGACACGTCCCAGTCATAACTAGGAAGTCAATACATAATTTAAAGCAAAGAAAAAATAAACAAAATAAGTGAGGTCAAAAAAATACAAATAAATGAATAAGAACTTGGTAGAAAAGGACAAAGCACCAAGGGCCTTTTTGGACATTGCTTCATTATGGTAAACATGGATTAATATGAGTAGTTGTATTTTGTTGTTGTTGACACATAACTGCTCCACGCTTTTACTTGTATGTGTGTGTGAGTGTGTGTGTAGTAGCTTATTTTAAATACCTGCAGTCAGACATTTGCACCTGTGTTTTTTTTTTTGCACCAGCCATTTTGACTGTCAGGTGTTACTAATCACAATAAAAAACACATTCATCATTATTCATTTGATTATTTTCCCTCTGTGATCCTGAAACTGATGCTGAGCAAAGGCCTCGTTGTTCTCTCTGTATTTCAGGCCATTCACCTCCATGTCACACTGAGGCAGCTGTGTTGTATGGTGTGAGAGCACCCCCAATGGACGTACACGCGTACTGCATTTGCAGGCCCCCTGCAGGAGTTGATAAAGCCATCAGGGTCCACACCACTGTCACGTGACGGCACCATGCAGAGGTTGCACTTTTCTTCAGCCACGAGGCCAAACTAGGCACAGGTGAGCTAGCACTGTGATGCTAATGTTAGCAACACGAACAAACTCAGTGACGTGAACGTTTATACTGAACTATAGGTGTTTTCTTTCGCTGTACTGTCGTACTGCTCTCTCTTCTACACATTAACAGGTTTAATTCACACTTTATTCAACTAGGGCAGCAACTACTTTTAATATTTATAAACACATTTTTAACACAATTTAACAAGTGACTGTTGACCCAGTGTGGTGTCTTTAAATGGCCTTTGTTCCTTTATTACATTTTCCAGCCAAGTTGCTGAATAAACATTTAAATGTTTTGCTTTTTATATTAACATATTCAAATAAGGAATTATCAACACACATATGTATTGTTTCTTTCTTAATGGACTCAATGATTTCATGCTTCAGCAGTATAGTTTGAGTGCATTGTTTTTGTCATTTTGTACATCATGCACCTCAACAGTTTATTAGCTTAGTATAAGTATTAGCAAGGCTTAGTAAAGGTAGTATCAGAATTTTAAGGACATTTCTAGATTGCATGTTTAGTTTAACAGCTTATCTAAAAAAGCTGAAGTTCCTATAAGGTAATTTAAGAAACTGTGTTTGTGTTTTAGCTTTTACAGTAATGTATGTACGTGGAGTGGACATCTGGGATCAAAGAGCAGAACCAGACAGGCCCAGTAAGATTATATACAAAGAATTGTGTGTGATTCTACACACACCCCCTTTTATAAGAAGTATTTTATACCAAATGCAATACAGTTTTGTAATTATCAATTCAAAACCTTGCTCGTAATTATTGACCTCTATGTGTGTATATGATTTTATTTAATTGTGTGTATTGTTGTGTATTGTTTGTCTTTTTAACCACTTTGTGAAGTGACAATAAATATTATTTTTATTATTAGGTTTGTGACAGTTCTATGTGTCCTACAACTCTCTTTCTTATAGGTGCCTCATTAGTTAGTGGTGATGTATATTACCTATGGCAAATGTATATTCGAAATTAGAATTAGAATATTTAGAAATTGAAGTCCACATACCGTGTTACACTCATCTATAACTTTGCTCCATTTCCCAAACAGATCCACTTTGCTGCTTCTCCTGCCAAACCCTCCCTCCACGCTGTCATCATCTCAGGTTACCAAGGCAACAGCTGATTTCAGAAGAGCCAGGATTTGGAAGTGAGTGATATTTTCACATTATTGTGGTCATGTAGAAGCTTTTCTGTGCTGACGCTCTCAAGGTAAACATGCATTTGTTTTTGCCACTGCTCTGGTTGCTGCTGAAAGTGGCCTCTAAGACCATTTCTCGCTTTAGTTGATAAGAGACAATTATGAACACAACTGAATGAATGCACCATGCACCTACTGACCCTCCAGGCTGGGTAACGTGATGGTGGCATCTGTCCTTGAGCACTTTTCACTGGGTGTGTCGATGCCAAGCACAAAGGTCAGGCTGTTTGAAGCGTTTCTGTGCGCTGCGGGAGGCGATCTCCCCGCTCGACATGAAAGCTATGAGTCACTGTGTTGGATGGGGAGCAGCGCAGGAGAGCATAAGAAAATTAGGAGAATCATAAAAGTGATGCTGGGCCTCGCGTTGTGCAGGCTTGGCTGTTTGGTCGCTTGGTCGTTGCTGGTAAAGAAACAACCTATGGTTAGGGAAACTTTACTTCCAACAATATTTCAGACTTGAACTCTAGAAATACTGTATGTAAAATGTTACAGATGTTTGTGGTGTTTCTCTCAAGCCTTTTTGTGTCTGAAAATCAAACGGCGAAAATGGCTTGGATTTAGTTCATCTTTGCACGTGTTGGATCATTATTATTGTAATAACAGGTTTTTGTCAGTGAGTCAATTAAGTTTTATTATGACAGTGTCATTCATACACACACACACACACACAGAGTCCAACATCCTGTCTTACTCCGAATGTCACTCCTCTTTCATTCTGTTCATAGTGCTTCACTGCACCCCTGTGATGCTGCACCCCCTGGTGGCAACACACACACACACACACACACACACACACACACACCGGTTTGCACAGCTTTTCTTAGTAGGACTCTGCATTGGCTTCCATTCTTTTGGGCATCCTAAACAAAGCTTTATGCCTCAATCTGAACCCAACCACAATTAGGACCAGATTTTGGTGTCCACGAGGACAACTGGTGCTGATAAGGTCAGTGTTTATGTCAGAAAGTGTCCTAATGATTAAAAGATTAAAGATGTAACAAATACAAGTACACACACAAACACACACACACACACACACAGAGGCAGAAAAGAGGAGGTGGAAGCCAGCATATAGGAGAGAGAAATGTTTGATGTGCTTCATCACGTGATAGATGCAGTTATTGGTATGAAAATACCTGTTAACTTTGACAGACTACAACCACAACACAATCTCCTTGCTGTTTTTTTTTTGCTTTTTTTAAAAAATAATTCAACAGATAGGTAACCAGTACACTGGGGAGTCTTAACAAGGCAGTGAAACAAACCCCAATCATAACAAAGAATCCACACAGTCTTTTCAGCGTAGGTACAAAAAGAGATACAGCGAAGACAATGAACAAATTGATTGTATTAATAATGGCCGATGCACAAAACTGTATGTCCCTGAAGCTGGGAATATGGTCTGCAGTTCATTCACCTTCAGGGTAGCTCATCCCTCTGTCGTCGTCATCACCTGACGATAGCAGAAGTAGAGTTTAAAGCGTGTAATCTGATGGGTCAGGGCAAATGTGCTGCCATGGTAATGGAAATTCAACGGATTGAATAATACACTTAATGTAACGGGTTTTGTAATGACCCCCAGATTGTGTGAAATATCACAATTTATTTAAACATTGCAACACAAAGAATAGATTAATGTTCAATGAGGAATATGTTGTAGCTTATTATTACTGCCACTGCTAAAGAAAAACAGGCCCTGTAGGAAAATGTGGGATCATGGCAGTGATTTTGTTTTGTGCTCCTTGTTAAACATCTAAATATATTTGGATCCAACATTACTGCACCATTTCTTTTGACACAGGAGAAACACTTTAAGCAGGATGACATGACAAATCCAGCTATAAACGAAAAACAGTCAACATTATGCCTCTCCAACAAAGAGACCTCTTTTTTTTGTTCTGACTCCCAGCAAAACATGAACCTTGCCTGGGTGCCTTGTGTTGAGTGTCTTGTGATCATATCAACAGTCTTGTATGCGGCAGTCCAAAATAGATGAAGGCAAGGAAGAGCAAGAGTAAAACAAGAGACAAAAAAGCATTTAGTTACGAGATCTGTGCCCTGTAATTTTCTTTGGAACGTTTATTTGTCACCGCCAGCGTGACTTGTGCAAACTGTATTCCACCTGAGATCAGAGAAAGTGTCCACAATTGCCTTCCATGTGTGGCTAAAGGAGGCCAAAGGCAAAATCTTGCCATGTGTAAGCACTGTCACACCTGTGTGCTGTGTAGTCACAACAAGCCTGGTTGTTTATAGCACACACTCGGGAGCACTCACACTGCTCCTGTGTTTACCTGTAAACTGCACAGGCATCACGGGGGTTAAGGGGGCCGGTCTGAAAACGATCTGCATGGAGCCTTGGTTTCAACAAAGTGACAGTTTCAATGTCCTGTAGCTGTACTCCTAACACTCGCTGGTTTCATGGCACACACAATGAGCTAGTCTCAGTGCTCTCCTTTCAGCGAAAAGGGGGTTGAATCACAAGTTGAGCTGTGAGGTTTCGGTGAGGAAGTGATAATCACAAGACTAAGAACAGATAAATGTGATAATGATATTCCTGGAAAATGTTAAAAATACACTGATGTGTCAGTCGGTTTATTGGCAATACCACCAACAACACCAGCTGGGAGGTGATCCTGCTTCTATTCAGTGAATTTTTCACTTGAAGAGACGATGGGAGCTCTGAATATGTACTCCCTTATGCCGAAGATTTTTGCATTGGTTTCTTCGTGGTATGAGGATCAGATACATGACGGGAACAGAACGAGCAAAAACAATTACAACAATATAGTTTACTTTAACCACCTTCTCATTTTTCGATAATAAATCTGTTTTTTATGGTTAAATGAGACGTCAGTAATAACACATTGTGTGTGGTTCAAGAGTCAATGATTGTCAAGGGGCTTCAGTCAGGGCATATTTAGCACTCAAATAGGAAAAAAAAATGCACAAGGGCATACATGTTTGATGTGCCATGACATTGTATAGTGTTCATTATTGCCTTATGTCTGATAAAGAACCCTAATATTAGTGAATGAGTGATTCAACACAGGTAGACATATAAAAACTAAACTTGACATTTGCTTCAACACTTTTAATGGCTCATCGTTTTACATAAACTGTGAAAACTGTGTTGACCCTAAAGATTTTTGTTCTCTTGGAGTCCCAGCACTTTGTTCTATCTATTAGCTCTTTGTCACTTAACTGCACTGTGGTTAAACACATGGGTTTAGTATCCATCCTATGACATTACACAGAAAACAGCCTCACACTGTATAGCTCTATAGAAAACATGTCATGTAATGCTGCTGCATCGTGGTCACTGGGGATTTGAAGGAGATTATGCACACAATATATCCAGCTGTGTCCTTCTCTGAAAAGCCTCCAGACTCATAGCTTTCGTATAAGCTATACATGTAACTTTATATAACTTCCATTTCTTCAGAGAAGATACAGGATGTTGTGGTTAAAAGCGCTGTTTTAGTATGAACAAACGTGTTATTCAGCACATTTTGGAAAATGTTGAATAAAAATAAATATATTCTTTGATCACTGAATGGCAGAGGAGCTAGAGAGCTACACCTCTGGTACAGTTTTGCAGCAGTTTTCATTCTCTGACCCATGTAGATCATTGTTCAGATGTTGCTGTTGAATGAACTCTGAGGTCTCCTCAAGGATCTGCCCTGGGATATGGAAGTCAGCTGGCATGTTCTGCTGAACAGCTGAATCATAAATGGCCTCAGTCTCTGGCTCCTCTGGGCTGTCTCTGCTGTTAGAGTTGCAGGGCTCCAGATTGCATGCGGTGCCCTGAAGGAACTGCATAAAGTTCTCCTCAATCGAGGCCTCGCGGCTGGGCAGCTGCTCCCCTTCAGTTGGCCCAGCCCGCTTGAAGAAGCAGGCTAGGTGGCGGGTTAGCTCATCGCGAATCTGCCGGTTCAGGCAGCCGTAGAAGAAGGGGTTGGAGGTGAAGCAGAAATAGCCAATCCATGTGACCACATCCTCCATTTGGGCCAATGAGGTCGGAGATGTTGAAACCACAGCTGAATAGAGATGGAAGGAGAAATATGGCAGCCAGCAGCAGAGGAACTGGCCTCCCACTGCCACCAAAACAGCCGCAGCTTTCCCACCACCAAAGGTCCTCTGAGGCGTGGCACGGGCGCCACTTCCTCCGAGGCTGGCTTCCATGGTGGAGTAGCTGCTGTTGGACTCAGAGCGTTGTCGCGGCATGTCCATCCAGGTGGGAAGGGGGCCATGCTGCATGGCTGCTACTCGCGCCATCTTGAACATGTTACAGTAGACCACTAGAATGATCATCATGGGGCATAGGAAATAAATAAATGTAAAAAAGACCATGAAAAGTAAGCGTGTGGTCCTGCCACCCGTCCAGTGGAGGGAGCAGTGTCTCTGCCCAGGAATGAAGAGGGACGGAGTCCCCAGACTCTGGTTCCCTTGGAGCAGCCATCCCACAAGAGGTATCAAGGACATGACTATGGCTTTAATCCAGATTCCCACCACGACTGCTACCACCACCGCTACCGTCATCTTCACCTCGTGACGCATCGGATGGACAATGTAGTAGTAGCGCTCCACGTTTATGGCACAGATGGTGAGGATGGCAGCACTTATGAGACACACACTCAAGCAAAGGTAGCTCCGGCACAGCGCCTCGTCCACCAGGAGTCTGTCTGATACCATCCCCAGAGGCATCAACACCAGCGCTGCCAGCAGGTCCACCAGGCAGAGGTGGAACACGAACGTAAATTTACGTAGCTGTGGAGTTTTGGTGATGACAATGATCACGGCCAAGTTCCCTACCACTGCCAGCACGTCCATAATGAGCATAGCACATAGTGCCAAGGACTGATTCAGATTGATCTTACCCTGGATGCTTGTGATGGGCAAGCTCACGTTAGAGTTGTTTGGATACAGTAAGGCTGGAAATGTGTAGAGCCCGGAGAGAGAAGTGTTCCAGGAGGGGCTTGGTGTGATAGAATTCTCCATGAGAGGATGGCATAAGGAGGAGAGAGTCTGCTGAATTTCATGGGCCCATCGCCCATCCTCCCCTGTCGTAGGGTGTCGCTGAGAAGCTCAGGCGTTGGTTTCTTTCATCGCAGCAGGAGCTGCACAGGCTCTGGCCTCAGTAGACGTAGGGCTCTGCAGACGATTCACTGATTCCGAGGAGACATAGAAACTTTTAGTGATGGCGTCTCTCCAGTTTGACCTTCAGTTGAAAGTATCTGCGGGGGTAAAAGAGATAATCCTGTTGAAAAACAGATGTTTCTTTGTAAACAAACTTGGTAAAAGAGAGATAGCAAAATTATGTGTATTAATGTCATTAACTGAGGAGAAACCCTACTAAAGATTACATGTATTATATAATATAAAATGATCACTGCTGTAATACAAGTATTGTTGTCTGTAAATTATACAAGTTTGACAGGAAATCCCCTAAATCTGACTTATTTAATGTTTATATAAATACCAAATACTATATAATACTTTTCACCCATATACAGATGATACACAGAGATGTGGCACTCGTTTGCTTTGGCAATAACTGCTGCCAGACTCGATGCAGTCTGCACTCACTTGTAGCCAGGGTCATAATTTACTACATGTTTGACATCTGCATCTTCAGTTGTGTGTTTTCAGGGCAGCCGCAGCCCCAGGGAGAAGCTAAAAGCACAGAGTGGACCATATGTCCTCTTTAACAGAGTCAAGAAGCGAGCTGGAGGTGTGAACTAACCCGAGAAACACATTACTACATAGCTCCGTGTTTGGGAAAGATCAACAAACACATTGCTAATTATTTACTGTAAATCTGCATTTGTATGACTTTTTTTGATATTAGAAAACACATTTTGAAAAGTGCAATATAGACGTAGATTAATAAATAAAAAACAATGTTGCTCTGTATTGAATCCAGAGAAATGGTGGTAGAGCAACTTCAGCATTGTTTAAAAAAAAAAAAAAAAAAGTCTAGTCGAGAGCTCCTGTGCTATGTTTACTGTCATAATCTCACCTGGACACAACCCCACACACACCGTTAAAGCTGTGGAGCGAGCAGGAAGCCTTTGGTACATTTCCATATGCTACACACCTGCATGTGCAAGTTTTCCATTTCACAAGTGTGACTGGCTTCATCGCTGCAAACGCGCCTGTGCTTTTCCTAACCCGCGTACGTACGCACAGTGAGCATGACCGTCACGTGACACGCGCAGGCGTAAGTAGGTGGCCTTTGGCGAATAGGTCAAAGGGTTACAGTCACCTTCACCCCAATTAAATAATCTGTAAACGACATTTGAGCCGTGATGTAACAACAACAACTGTAGGCACGGCCCTCTGTAGATTCTTACTCTCATTCAAACATGGATTAGTTTTATTGCTCTCTGGTGTCCAGGTAAACACTCCAAGGACCAGCAAAACATTATGACCACGATTCTCTGAAGTGAAGTGGTTTAAATCTCGAGGGGGTTTTTAATCACACAAAATCCCATTTTGCAGTAAGACGGTGTATAATAGTCAATTATGTCAATTAGAATACAGATATAACCATTTAAAATAGTCAAAACATGATCCCATTTTGTGCTATCAAATCAATGAAAGTAGTAGGTTATATTCACACAGAGAATATAAGGTTGTGGCAGAATGACTGGAAACCGTACGATCCTATATGGTGTTTACTGCATGGAGAAAACTAGCCTGTTGTTCATTACAAAGCACTTTCACTCCAACCTCAGCAGCACACGAGTGACAACCAGGAGTTGGGGAAAGAGGAGCATGAAAGGAGGCGTCTGTTTGCAGAGATCTCGTCCTCACACATGGACACAGACACTGTGATGTGTGATATCACGGGGAAGCAGATTTTTACCCACCCTCCCGGCATCTTAACTTCCACTCCCCCGCATTAAAAAAAATACAAAAGCAAACAAAAACAACAAAACACGCATCCCTCACACACACACAAACACACACACAGACGCGCGTTCTCTAAGCGGGCAGGTGTGTGTGTGGAGATGTGTGTGTGTGTGTGTGTGTGTGTGTGTGTGTGATGATAAGTCGGTGACATACCTCAGTCTGGAGAGTGTTGCTGCCTCCTCTGCAGGTTCACAGTCTGCTGAAGGAAAGCCGACCTGTTTCTCTCTCATTCACACACACAGCAAACACACACTGACACACCACACGCATACACACACACGCACACATACCACGTCACAGAGAGAGAGAGAGAGAAAGAGGGAGGGGAGGGGAAAGAGAGTAGAGGGATGTGCCTGTGTCTCCTCCTCACCTGGCTCTTTTCATCTCGTCATCACGTTGACCGCCCCCCCCCCCCTCCCATCCCTTCAAAAACACAACACACACACACACACACCCTCCCTCTTCCTTTGCTCTCTTCCAGCCAGGTCTTCGATCCAGGTGGTGTTAGAGGTAGAGCAGGAGCAGGAGGGTGAGAGTGGACAGATTATATGTTCTGTCCTCCAGCTTGTGATGTGCAAAAGGTTGGGAGACACATACGCACACAGCGCACAGACATACAAACATCCAGCCTGTGCCCAGGGCAACTGCAGATCCGTGTAGAGCAGACAGGCAGGCGGCAAGCGGACACAGCCTGCTCCTCGTCTCCCTCCTCTCTCTCCACTGGGTCTTAGTGCTTGGTTCTGCTTCTTTTTTTTTCTTTTTCTTTCCACCTGCACAATCTGCCGTCACATCAGGTCCCAGAGCATTTTTGTCCAATTCTCTGTCTCCTTGTTCTCAGCTCGCCGAGACCTTCGCTCGTTGCTCAATCCGGCGAAAAACCCTCTCACGAGGATGGATTATTGATTTAAGGAGAAGAAAAGGGCCCTAGTGGTTAATGTTAATGAGCTGAGATTAACATTTCCAAAAGCCTGGTTCACACATCGTACAACAACTGTTTCTTGCCCTTAAGAATGAGCGAGATGAAGGAGCCACTGTATTATGCAGTTCAGATATTGCAAAGTACTTATTAAGCATAAGTGGCAGTCAAAAAGAAAGGTCTCGGAGGCACTCAGATGTAGAATAATATAAAAATCCTTAATAACAGAACGTTTATATGAAGAAACAAGGCGGTTTGACTCAACAGTCTTCATCAAGTCACACGGGATCCTTTATTAGTGCCACAATGGGGACATTTACAGTGTCACAGCACCATAGATAGTAAACTAAAGGTAATAAAGACTATAAAAGGTAAAAAATTACATTTTACCAGAGTGCATTTCATATGTACATATTATTTTTGTTCTTTTTCTATCAGGTTTTAGTGAATTAAATGTCTTTTTTTATCCTGAACAACACATAAGCAGACTACTATTATAAAGTCACTCTGTGTAACACTGGGGGAAAAAGAGTAGAGATTAAACAGATGACTGAAAACTGATCTGAAGTACTAAATTATTGGGGTTTTATAGTATTTTCTGAATTTAATTTTAGGCAAATCATGGGTAAAACGATACTTTTTGTTTTAAGTAACTTGGTTTTTGGATATAAAATTAGAGATTAGGGTAAAATTAGAATGTTTCTATTTTAGCTCATTAGCTTTCGGGTTTCTGGTCATTTACCCATAATCCTTTAGTAACAGTTTAGAATTCAACTTTTTTTCTTTTCCTCTCACTTCTGTATTTTATTTTTAACATGGAATCTGATCATCTGAAAATGAGTGGTCGCTCCCTCAGGAGCTGCTCCACACACGAGTGTGTGTGTGTGACATCGATCTGACATGCTGTGTATTTCCTGAGGAATTCATTCATCAGTGGAAGTGCAGCGCCACACACACACACACACTGATCAGTTCATGAGTCATTGCTTCTGTTCACTGATAAATCAATGGCTGCATTGAACATGTGTTGTTCTATTGAGCCAGGTACTGTAGTACTGTTAGTATCTACACAGGCATGAACCTCTGCGGTCGCTCATATGACGGGGAGTGAAGGCAGTGTCACATATTCATGTTTAGCCGTAGATTAAATGAAGGTGAATGAAGCACAAAATAATAACAAAGCTTGACGGTGTTTAGGTACAACAGCCGAGATGTGAAGATAAGGATACTACAAAGGTGTTTTAAAGACACTGAATATAAAAGGGTCTTTGTGTGTCTTGTGTGTGTGTGTGTGTGTGTGTGTGTGTGTGTGTGTGTGTGTGTGTGTGTGTGTGTGTGTGTGTGTGTGTGTGTGGGTGTGGGTGTGCGCGTGTGTGCGTGTGTGTGTGTACTTGCATTTGCTACTTCTTTAGGGCCTTTTCTGACATAAACACTGACTTTGTGTGGGCCAGTAGTCCTGGGGCCCAGAACTCGGTCCCGATGAGGCAGCGGAACCTAATTTTTGAGCTGGGTGAACTTGTGTGTGTGTGTGTGTGCGTTTGTACATAAAGATATATATCTATGTATATGTATATATAGATATATATATATAGAGAGAGAGATATAGATGTATATGTATGTGTATATATATATATATATATATGTGTATACATGTGTATATATATATCTATATATATAGATATATATATACATGTCCTGTGACTGTGCTCATGTCTTAGGTGTTGAATAATGACAGAAATAGCAGATACTTGCTCATACCCGCAACACCAATCACAGTGTAGGGGAATACAATGGTTTCCGTAGCAACCCTGACTTCAGCCTCCCTGCTTGCCTGGGTCTTCCTCACCCCCCTGCACCTCCTCCATCCTCATCACTCAATCCCCCAGCAAAAAAAATGAAATAAAATGAAACACACATGCTCTCACACACACACACACACACACACCAGACACATTAACAGGCATTTGAAGTGGTGTTTTAATGCGTTTTGCAACCATGTGGCGTGTTTTTTTTTTTTTTTCTTCCACTTGTTTAACTGAGCACAGGTGAGCTGGTTCACACTGTATTGCAGCTGCTGCTGGTTTTCTGTTGTGATCTCTTATAGAATCAGTAGGGGGAGCTCTCACATCTAACAAGTGACTGCATCACCTGAAATCTCAGAGGTGGACTTTAAAGCTGGTGTGTTATGATGTCCACTGATTCATACAATTCAGATTGTAGCTGCACATTTTGTGCACATTAGTGCACTCACTGCAGTCAAAAGGTCTTTTTTTTTTTTTTTCTCAACATCCAGTGGCAAATTCTCTCAGTTCTTCAGAAAAATGGTGTCTTAGGCCAATGTTAGACTGGAAAATGGGGCAAAGAAAAAAACTCCGTCAGTGCCTTTCAGTCTGATTTTTTGATGTAGGAAGTAGTGAAGCAGTGTGTGCACGCACACTCACACAGACACACAAATTCACTGTCCCGGCACATAATGTTCTGCCTGACGTCAAACCCTCAGGGATAACATGATCTGCAAAATCCTTTAGCTCTATTTCATACAGAGCCGAATTGTTTAACGTGGGGCTTCGCTGGTGTCATAAAGGAACCTGTGACTGAAGGGTTATGAGACTTTACATGTTTATAGTTTGTAGTATTTAAACACAATTCAAATCTATGGCTCTCAAAGTGATTACCCCACGTGAGCCGTACACCAAATGAACCAAAATATTCTCATAGATAATATAAAAGAGGGACTTCAATAGAAATGTTTGATTTTGAAACAGAAGTCCAATGTTCTGTGGCCTTTTTGTGGTTAAATTCAATGAATTGCACTGTTTGCAGGACAGTTTTAGTGATAGCTGTAAAGTGTGGACTTGACTGAAAACTGTTAACAATTCATTATTTTATTACTAATAAATTTGCCTCCTGTGAAATGTCCGTAGCTGAATTTGGCAGGCCCGTTTACGCCAATTTATTTTAGTATCAGTCGTCACAGTGGTACTTTGGAGAGCTCAGTATTTTTCCTTGGTGATACTTGGTATGAAAAGATTTTTGGAGAACCACTAGTTTAGATCGTTATAGTTCACCCCTGTTGTTGTGCCTGGTTGTGAGTACATTTATAAACCAGAAAAGAACAAACATGTGCAGTTATGATGCATAACTGCACAAACTGTGTTTGATGTAGATAACATTTTGCGTAAAATCATTTCTAACAGTATACAAATATATTTACAATAATAATTTCGAACAGTTGGTATTTGTCCAATGGCAGTCGCGTAATTACTGCAATGCAAAATGCACTTGTGCAAACGTGTCGTCTGTGAGATGCTCGGTGTTAAAGGGTTAAGAAAAGGGACAATGCATATTAATAAACATATATAAAATATAAATATGCCAGGTTATAGACCTGTAATTTCTGCTTGTAGACCCTGGAACTAATAGCAGAGACAATAAAATAAATGAGGTCATTAAAATGTGACCAAGATAAAACACTCATTTACCTCAATAATAACAAGAAATCTATTGCAAGTTGACTAATCAGCTATTCATATAATAACAATAATCTCGATATTTGAATGCAGATATGATACTCATTCCATCTTTAAACAAATAAAGATGATAGATGGAGTTTGGTTCAGTTTGCTGAGAGTCCTGAGACAACCTGGCCTTTGTGCACAGCCAGAGAAAACCTGTTATGGTGACTGGTTTGTGCCTTTTGAGACACATTTTAACACTCTCTGTCTGTTCTAGACGGGCCATTGTCTTCCTCTGCACTCGCTGAGTAGTCACTGGTGAGTGTAGCAGCATTCTGGTCAGAGGTGTCATCACACTGACCCTCAGAACAGGAGGTAAGAAAGAAGATAGAATATCCTCGTGTTGTGGCTCCTATGGCCCTGCTGTCATATGGTAAACCATATTGTATTTGTGTCTTTTTTACTCGATGTACACTTTGTAAAATTCTAAATGACTGGCTGGGATAAATGCAACACACAAGTGCCTGTAGCCCACAGATGCTTGATGACTTTCACACTTTTTTATTGTGAGAAATTCTCGCCTTCCCTTTAACTTAGTGTTTTTTATTCAC
The DNA here is from genome assembly GCF_963457635.1 of Microchirus variegatus. Lineage (NCBI taxonomy): Eukaryota > Metazoa > Chordata > Actinopteri > Pleuronectiformes > Soleidae > Microchirus > Microchirus variegatus. The sequence goes on from NC_139810.1 coordinate 20,560,261, forward strand.
TCACCAACTGTGAGTCATTTCATATTTTATTCATTTCAGTGCAACGGCTTAAGGAAATAGACTTTGGTGGTGAAATCAGCCTATAAGTAAAATACTTTTCAGAGAGGAGACAGTGCCCATGAATAAGAATATTCAGCTGGTTAGGGTTAGGGTTAGTACCTGGCTGTTGGAGCAGTGCAGTGACATGTCCTTGGTCGACTCACAGATAGCCTACAGGGGATTTGCTGCTTTACACTGCAGCAAATGACCTCCATCTGTTCCAAGGACAAGCTGTTCTCTTTAAAGATGGATGCACTGTATTTGCCAAGAAATACAGGACACACTTGATATCCAACAGCACTGTTAAAACTTCCATCTGATATATGGGATCATTCTCTACTCAGTGTGCCCGTTAAAGGGCAGTTTAACCCATTTATGTCCCTCTACTCAGAGACAAGTGGTCAAACAGTAAAGAGTGCTGTTGGGCTTTTTTTTATTTTTTGAAGGAAGTGACTTTGACGTTGACTTTTTTTGTCAATTTTATTTCTTCTTTTCAATCCCAACTTCCTCTCTTGTTGTGGGAATGAGACATGTATCTCCACTGATGATCGAATCATGCATTTTAGTAAACCTGCATATTTTTTGGGTGAAGTAGCCCTTTAATGTTATTTCGTCCATCCCTCAACATACACCAGGTGAATAAAGACTAAGCTTTCTCACTTCTAGTGTACCCCTTCCTGCACCAGATGTTTTTTCCATTCAAGCTTCTGTAGAAGCACAGTGGCACAACATGGCAGCTAAAGCACTAATACATTAGTACACTCAACAAAAATATAAACGCACAAAGAAAAACTCAGTTATTGTTATATGACAAAACAGAGTAACTATCCAAAAATAACAGTACAACTTTATCAATTTAATAATTAGGATCAATTTCAAAATAAAAGTCCTATGGCAGGAAGAACATAATGGGGGTCGATGATCCAAGTTCACAAACTTCAATAACGTGTGTGTCCACCATTAGCATCACGCACAGAGCGGTAAACCATCGACGCATGGACATCACCAGGTTGTCGATCGTGGAATGATGCACATTCAGTTGTGTTGCCACAGCTGTAACGCTCAACCCAGCACTCAGCATGCCAATGGCACGCTCCATCATGATTTGTGACATCTGTGGCATATTGACAAGTGACAAAAGTCCACATTTTGGTGTGCCCTTTTATTGACCAGACCATAAGGAGTGTCTGTGTACTGGTCACGCATATTGACCACCACTCTGCCATGCTCCATGACTCATGAGTTGAAATACTTAATCTGAGATTGTAGTCAATAGAAGTGGCCAAGTGACACTGGACTACTGGGTTTGAGCAAAACAAATCATTCCATAAACAAATGCATCAAGAATCTGAGCAAATGTCATGACTTTCTATTTTTGTTCACCAATTCAAGTTTGTGTGTTTATATTTTTTTGAGTATAGTTATTCTAAAGGTGATAGAAACCTAACCATTTTTAATTTAAAGTGATACAAAGTTTATATTCATTTTCTGCCAATAAACCTTCCTGGACCTTCAAATGAATAAAAATGGGACAATGAGGATCCAAACACGGTTGCAAAAATGTCCAAAAAGAGGCTTTAATAAAGCAAACTATCGCAAAGGGAAAAAAGTAAGACACAAACCGTACACGGTTTTATGTTCACTGGCTGCAGTGACGACACACATGAATATTGTTCTCTAAGTACTTATTTTTATTGGAAATCAAAGATGTTATCTCATTTACTGATGCATGATTCCCTATCAATGTATTTTGTAGTTCAGTTGCTTGAAAGCGTAGCACATGACTGACCTTCACGCGGAGGCAGAAGTTCATTATGTAGCTGTTGGCGTTCTTCACCTATAACAGCCCTTTGTGAAAAGAGTCATATAAACAGGATGCCTTTATAGCTGCAGTGTCATTTTTTATTTATTGAAACCAAACAGTGCAGCCAGTCAGTTGAATAATCTCCATATCATCAGGCAGAACAAGGAATAAGGCCGTCATATTCTTCAGCTCATACTTTAGATTTGTTTTTTTGAGTATTATTTGTGTTATTGCAGGAGTGGGTGGTAATCTGTATTCTTTTTCAGGAAACAGGTGCATCACCATTCCATAAAACTAAGTAAATCCTTTTCCATCGTGGGGGTCATTGGTGCCAATCTCAGCTGACATAGGGTGAACGGTAGGACAGATTGGCAGTCTATCACAGGGACACATGGAGGCAAACAACCATCCACTCTGGAAATACATGAAATAAAAAAAAAAAAAGGTTTTCACCCACAGTCATGTGAACAGAATGTACAGAGTTGATGTTTTGCGTCTGGACTCTGACCTTGTTCAGGCTCAGCCTACAGAGAGTGTAGTGTTTTTCAAACCTGAGGGCTTAAAGGCAGCACAGCTCAGATTTTCTACATGTTTAGTAAACCCTCAGCAGATGCGTCGCAGTGTTATCACTGTAGCATTTGCAGCACGTCTATTTCAGCAGCATCAAAGCAGAGGGGGGGGATTCACAAATCTAACGTGCCCTTAAACTCTTGTTTCTGCTGACCTCCAGTGGAAAGTGGCAGTGATGACCTGTGACATCACAGTTGGCCGTGGTTACTGGTGACTGACGACAACTCTCAAACTTGTAGCTTCAATGAACCTGTGAAGTCTGTCCAACACCTCCTTCTGTCAGCCTGAACTGCACAATATTTGATTTCTAAAATGTTATTATCATCAATGAGCTTGTGATTCTCTTGATTGTGGCACATATACACATCAATTCATCTGAAATTATATTATTTAATTAATCATATTGAATTCTATTTCCTTTGCAACTACTTTTCCTGTGGAAAAAGTCAAGAAAACAACTTGAATTAACCCAATTTTCCACTTATTTTGATTTAAAAACATTTTTTTTTAATTGTATGACCACTTCTTTTCGTACAAGGCCATTAAAATATATAAAAGTCTGCGTACTGTAGTTCTCTGTGGTTAGACAGCTGGTGAAAGGACATTACTCACTGTAACTGCCCAAATGAACATGGGGTGACAGAAATAGTCATGCCATACATATTCATGAGAAAATTACAAATGCTAGAGGTCTGCTAAAGTGAAATATTGATGCAGCAACTTTCCTTTTCTTTATTGCAGTTTTGTCCGTTTTTCTCGTTCAGGCACAGGATTTAAATGTGATTCTGTCAGTGGCTCAGGACACCTCTGAATGTTCTGTCCACTTGCACATCTTCTGTCATTATAGCCAAAGAGAGAGCTGTGTTCTGCAGGCAGGAGGAGGACGAGGAGAGAGGGGGATGTTGTGAAATCAATACAGATGCTGTTCAGTAAAATAATGTAAAGCAGCTGTCAGCATTCAAGAGAGTGACAAACTGACAGTCCTTCAACCGCTAAAATAAACCTAAAACTTTAAAATTTGCCACAGCAGCACATGCACAAGTTTAATTGTCACTAACCCTAACTTAAGGAGAAACCTTTATATTTACCTTTTCAACTTCAATGTTCAATCAATGCTCCTCTGATGTCTGTTCCGATCCAATCCAAAGGTTTTTTCTGTGCTGTACTTCGCAAGAGTATGTAAAATAGACAGGATAAAAGCAATAAAACACAGAAAAATATCAAATATATCCAATCCAACTTTATTTATAAAGCACTTTAAAAACAACAACAGTTGGAACAAAATGCTGTACATCAGAGATAAATAAATAAAACAAATAAAACGTGTGACCTATTAGACCGAAGAACAAACAACATAACATACAATAAAACAATAAAATACTGTAGAAAATATACACAAAAATGGATTTTAAGATGCATTTTAAAAGTGGACAGTGAATATACATATATAAAAAAAACTATAATACTCTTATACATACTCTAAGGAGAAGTGTGTTTTTTAGTCGAGATTTAAAAACTGGCAGTGGGGAAGTAAATTTAATCCGTCTCCACAGTGTTTTAATCTCACTCCAGGTGACACAAGATGGGGACCTTTTTCTGCAGACCTCTGATCATGACATTGAATTGAATTGAAGATCACTGGGGTATGACCCTTTAAGGCTTTAGAAGTAAAAAAAAAAGAAAAAAAGCAGGATTTTAAAATTGATTCCAAAATAAATGTCTGTTGATTGTCATGAAAGTATCTGTGTGATATTAATTTTTTCATCAAACATATACACACACACACACCAGCCCTCTTTTATTCTACAGACATATAATCATTCTAATAATAACTTAATCATTAGGAAAACAATCAAAACCGAGCAGTCATCTCCCTCGTCAATCACCACAGTGAGAATGGCTGTTTTCTTCACATTTTTGACAGTCATCATTCATGTGGCTCCATTTCAAAAATATCCACTGACGCATTAAAGGCCGACCTCGACACAAAGCCTGTCAATTCAAGTCTGTGCTAATTATAGTGAACAAATGAAGCAAAGGTTATACAATACTTGGAAGCTGTAAAATAATCAAATCTATTGAGAAGAGGAAAACCCGACGTCTTCTTCTGACAACATCCTTCCCTCTGTGTGTGTGTGTGTGTGCTGCACACAGCCCTGTGACACTGAAACACGATGGAATCATCTTAATGACCCTGCATTAAAGCCAGTTTCGCAGAAAATGTCCGCTCACTAGACACAGCAGCGGAGGGGCTGTGATTAATACAGACAACGGCAGGAGAAGACGAGCAGAGCCATTTAAAACCCTTAAAGCTCGACACAAGGCTTTCCCTAAAGCGGCAGATTATTATTACAGACACCAAACAAATCTGTTTAATTTACAGCAGCACTCTCCTCTCCTCTCCCTCCCATGATCCACTGATGATACCAGGCTCTTTCTCTTAATTCTGGGTTTTTTGGGGGGGGTTGTCGTGTTAGCGGGACTCCCCCTGGACCACGCACAGCCATTTTAATGACACAGAGGGACTGGCACGAAATGTAATGTCACCAGTGTAGCAGCAGCAGTGTGGCTTTGTGTGTGTGTGTGTGAGTCATCCAGTGAATCACAAAATGAAAGCAAAGTGAATTTAATAAGTGGAGGAAATAATAATACTGTAAGTGGATGTCGATTATGTAGTTACAAGTGAAGGAAGCAGCATCAAGTCCTGTATTCAAAACTTCACTTAAAGCTCCCATGGACCGGATGTTCCAATTAACGCTGTTTTTCTGGTGTGTATCTGCGCCATTACCTTGTTTAAGAAGCTCTAAAGTTTCGAAACAAACCGTTCAGCCACTGCTGAGAACGCTGGGTTTTATGTATTTTCGGGCTCTGCACGCGCTCAGAAAAAGCCTGGAATCGTGACGTAAGGATCCTGTCTCCTGAACAGCGGATCCTCCTGCTCCGGGCACATCCGGTTGTATATATTGAACCGCAGAAGAAGAAGAACATCCGTTGTGGAGGTGTTTCACAGTGTCTTCTGACTCTGGGTCAAAGTCATAAAAGGGACTGCGGCGGGGAGTCGTGATGAAGCCATTTTTAAACAATGTTTTGATAATGAGTAGCAGTACATCCACCGTTCCAGCGGGGGAGCTGCACTTCTGAGAGCTGGTGTGCTGAATATGTCACTTCCAGGTATTGGCCAATCACAAGAGAGTTCGGAAAGCTCTCGTTGGCTGGCCAATTACAACACAGTCTGTCTTCTGGGGGTGAGATTTCAGTCTTAAACTGCGTGACTGATGAGAGCTTCAGTGAGGAGAGATTTTGATCGCCTGGTTTGCAACTAGGAGGTTTTTGACCATAGAAACAAGTTAATGTATGTAAGTAGACCTCCATAACTCATATATATGTGCGATAGGACCACTCAATGGGAGCTTTATAGCTGCCCTGATATATCTGCTTTTATTATTATTATTATAATATTCATGTTGTATTTCTGAACTCTATGGTGGCTTAAATGGACCACAGAGGCAGTTTGAGAAATGTGAGTATCTGAGAGGCCAGGTATATGTACTACATACAGACTTTAATTTGTACTGTACTAATCGTATTTCCTTCTTGAGTTGGTGGAGAACAAAATGAAGCAAGAAATATAACCCATACCGAAAGGGTAACACTTTAGATTAGGGAACACATATTCACCATTAACTAGGTGCTTACTGACATATATAAGTAGCATACTACCCCCTTTATTAGTAATCATTAAGGACGTATTAATAACTTATTCTACATAACCTTATTCAACCTCTATTACAAAATGAGTTAAGATTTTTCCTGCATAAGGTGTTAATACGTGCTTATTATTTACTAATAAAAGGCTAGTATGCTACTTATATGCACGTTAGTAAGCACCTAGTTAATGGTGGATATGTGATCCCTAATCTAAAGTGTTACCAATGAAGGGTGGCTTTCCTTTAGCTGGATGTGCACATAAGCAACTGCTTTGGTACGATGTTTACTCTGACCAATCTGCTTCTCCTCCTGCTAATATAAAGCGGCAGAGATCCCATCGCTACTCACTCTGCTATACAACAACGTAGTATTAGTGTTACTCCTGTAATGTTGTGAAACTGACAGACGATCACACCCACGGCACACGGTGATTGGCCAGCTGTTCACTTGTTGTTGTCTTTTGTGTTTGATCTGCAGCTAAAACACTTTAGAGGTAAAGCGAATGGGACGATATCCTGAGCTGCACCACAGTGAGCTCTCTCTCCTCGTGTGCTCAATCCCAGATTATACAGTACCTCAGCGCAGTGTCCAGTGCACAGAGGTGAGAGTCCTGCAGCAGAGCAGCCCACAAACCCCGCTCCTGAATAATAGATAGATCCTCCAGCAGCAAAGAAACCCGCTCGTTCCTCTCTTCATCACACACACACACACAGCCGTTATATAATGACCACAAACACTGGAGCTGCTGTTGCAGTGGATTTTTTTCTTTTGCCCGCAGTGCATCATCATGCTATGGCGCAAACAACATGCTGACAGCACAAGAATGAGGATTTATTATCTCACTAATATTGGGGTCACTGCAGTGTGGTGTGCACCTTATGCAACAAGTCACATTTTGTTTTGGAGGCCACTGTGAAGGCCAGAGTTCAGGAATTGGAAAATAGCAACACAATGATGTATTGAAGAGGCGTAGTGTACCCTTAGTCCCAAACACACTGCACTTGTGGAAAAATAGAGAATTGATGCCCCGGTATCTGACCGTGTTTTCACCTCCACTCCATTATTCACAGCCTAAGACTGAATAAATAAAGACACACACAGAGTAAACATCGCTGATCTAATGATGCAACCAGACACTTGTCTTAAAGGAGGACACTCTGCCCAACTCGCTCTCTCACACTCACGCTGCCACCCTCCTCCCCTCCTCCTCCTCCTCCTACAATCAATGATCTCCCCTCTCAGCTCTGCATCTCAGATTTGTCTGTCTCTCTGAGGAATAGCCACTCACATCTCAATTACTGGCCTCTCCTGTATCATGTAGCCCTCAGCCCATGTGTAACGCTGTGTTTCTATATTTACCCTACCGATCAAAGGTTTGGGGTCACCTATATAATTTTTGTGTGTTTTCCATTAAAACTCACACTTTTATTCATCAAAAGAGTAGCAAAATGAGGAGAATATAGTCAAGACATTGGTTTTCAAGGGTTTTCTAATCATCCAATAGCTTTCTAACGCCAACACTGGAGAGATGGTTGCTGGAAATAGGCCTCTATACACCTATGTACATATTCCATTAAAAACCAGACATTTGCAGCTAGAATAGTCTGTTATTTCTGATTCATATAATATTATTTTCCTTGAACAAAATACACAACGGTAGTGTAGTTTTTGAAGAAAAACGTTCCAAACGTTAAGCACAATTCCTTGCTGCTGTTGTAGTGTTGTGTAATGCTGTATATTCTATGAATATTTTTTTTTTGCTAACACTTGAAATAGTATATTCATTTTGTAATGGGTGGGTTATATTAGGTCAGCAAATACCCAGTGTGGGCCCTTAGGCAACGCCCTTAATGCTACTTGCCTTTCTCAGATGTGAGAATTGATCAATGTAAGTCGCTTTGGATAAAAGCGTCAACTAAATGACACGTAATGTAATATTATGGTAATATGATATTATTTAATGCGGCAGTGTTAAGCCACTTAAACTTAAACCGCAGTGAAAGATCCTTCACCATGACAGCCCCAAACATCCATAATCATAAATATAATAAAGCAGGTCCATTAAAAAAATACTCAGAGAGCACCACTGACACAGCTTCCAAACTAATCATTGTAAACCAAAGACTGCCGTGACATGTCTTCACTGTGAGTGTCACAAAGCTTGGCCTGAGGAACCCTGAGTCAGAAATTGCAGTTTTAAAATTGGGGACCTTTGTGTTTTTGCCCAAGAGGGAGAAGTCAGGTTTATATTTTGCTCTATGGTTCTCCTCTCAGTCAGACAGATCCACTTTAGTTTCTTTAAGTCGCTGTGCTTTGGTATCGTCACATCTAATGAAAGTAGACAAACCGTGTGTGAACTGGAGAGCAAGTTGAAGAGGCACTTTTTTAAAGGAGTTGAACACACTCTCCACTCTAGGGTGTCATGTCATCCACTCTAAAAGTGAATCATCCACAGTGCACTCCAAATGTAAAATTCTGTAACTGTGAAAAATCTGCAAAGGCCATGAAAGAGCTGCATTGACTGATGAAAGTGTCTCACTTTTTGAAGTTTGAAATGAAGATTCTAGATAATAAACCTTCAGTTAAGTCTCTTTACCAATGTTCAGATATTCTCGACCTTTATTGGCTCTCGTCTCCAACAAAAACAAACATATCCCACCTGTTTTGGCCAAGTTAAACTGGCTCCCTGTGTATTTTAGAATTCATTTTGTTATTTGTCCTCATGGCATGGCACCTTATCTTACAGACCAGATTGGTTTTTATTTTTTATTGTGCATGTGTGGCTTATTTGTATTTATATTGTTTGTGCAGCACTTTTAAATGAGCTATATGTTCTTCTCTGCATGCTTTTCCCTTAGACTCATTGCAGTGCATCCAAAAATACTGATTCCATTCTCTCTTTTTCCCCTCTAGGGCACAATCACTGCCGTTTGACTGGAGAGCTGTGGAGAAGACCCTCGTCACCCTGGCTTGGTGTGACACTGGCCACAGACGCAGGCACTTAAAACAAAGTGAAAAGTAAGATTCTCAGGACACACGGCCTGCAGGTCAGTGCTTTAAAGCTGTATGTATCCACTGCACAGATAAATCCTCTGAGGCTGGAAGTTTGTGTAGAACTCTGGAGCCAAGAATAGAGCTTTGCAGACTTCCGGTTTTTGGATACCGTTGCCCTCGCCAGCACTCTCGCATGTTTTACGGACAAAGCGGAGCTCAGCGAGACAACATTTCATCTCCTGTACTTAAACTGAGGAGGACCACAAACACATGAGTGAGTCATCTTTTTTCACACTTTGCCGACTGATGGGGCCTCCAGAGTCCCAAATATAAGGATTTAAATGATTTAAAAAGTTGATTTTGCATAATATGCCCCCTTTAAATTTTTTAAATCATCAGACTTGGGAAATGTAGGTTTATTGCAACCTAAAATTGTTTTGTAAGTAAAGTATGTGTTGCTGATTACAGCTTGAAGTGGAAGTCCTCTTTGCCACGTAATGGTCCGACTGCTGCTGCCTCACCTGCTGCACCTCTGTCAGGGACCTATGAGGAGAAAACGTAGATGCACATGTGGGCTGGCAGCCGATGAACACGATGTGCTTCGGGCTAAAACTGCAGCTGTCATTTCTCAGCAGCAGCAGCAAACGAATCCTCATCATGTTCAACAAGGCGTGTTTTAATGTTTCTGACAGAGGAAGCCAAACATTATAAAGGCAGTGAGTCACCGACTCCTCTGCCTCGTCTCGGTGACCTCGCCTTATTGGCTGAGTGCAGGGGCACAGATCGTATTGAAAAGACAGGGGATTATCGTTGTTTTCCCCCATAGTTAATTAGTCGAGAATCATCTCTTCCCTTTGTCAACAACCACACTGCATCTTCACCCTGAAGAATGGATTAAAAGGAATTAGTGGCACCGACTGGAAAATGCCTCGTCTCTCATTGGCATAGAGGATTTGTGTCCCTCTCTCATTCTCTCTGTCAATAAACAACATCAAAAAGTGTGTCCTTCATTTGTTTGCAGATGTAATATTTCCTAGGTGACGCTTTCTAAACATCCGTAATGGGGTCCTTGTCTTGACAGTTTCACCTGACAGTGTTAATTATGCCCATTTATTCCAGCAAAGCTTGTAACTGCATTAGTGACAGCTTTAATTAGTGAGAGAAAACAATGTGTGCTCAGCCTCCTGATTACAGCCATTGTTAACGCTCTCTCAGTGCCTCAGTGTGGGCCGACACCTGCAGCCCTTTACCCACAGAGCAGTGGCCTCTGTCATCCCCGAGCACGTGAAGCTGTTGCTCGGAGATGGACAAACGAACAGCACGGTGTCGAGATTGCGGTCGCCGTCGCTTTTATTCAGGCCTGTGGCGTCCGTGTGGGCATTTTGCCATGAGATTATTTAAGCTCCGTGACCTCGTTCAAATCAAACACACAACCAAATGTGTTGCCATGGAAACCAAGACTAGTCCAGACATGGGCTAAACAAAGATTATGGTCTCTCTCTCTCTCTCTCTCTCTCTCTCTCTCTCTCTCTCTCTCTCTCTCTCTCTCTCTCTCTCTCTCTCTCTCTCGAGATTGCTCCTACATCAGAATGTCCCCGAGGCAAGCGATACTGTGAGAGCAGCGACTTGACTCACTGACTTACGCTTACTTGTGTCAGACATGCTGTCAGATGTGTTGTGTAAGCTCTCCTGATGTTTATCTGCATGATAAGATGTAAAACACACACACACTGTGAAGTCCATTTACATGGGGAAAGCTGTCATGAATGTATCCAGGTGTGTGTAGACAAACATCTGGAGTTTCCTATAAACAATTCCCTGTTTTACATTTCAATTAGGGACCGATTATCGGCACTGATATTCGGTATTTTGACGCAAATCGGCATGGCCCATAAGAGATCTATTTATTTATTTATTTATGTAAATTATTATTAACATTATTATTTATTTAACAGATGCTGCTGACCCTGGGAACTCCCTGCACTTTTTGTCTTTGTTTGAACTTAAAACAAAGCTAAGTGAAAGATAAAACAACATTTCAGTTATATTGAAATTTTAGGGAGCTATTTATTTGTTTTACGTTTTCATTTAACTTTATAAACATATGCTGAAAGGCATTTAAATGTGAAAGTTAAGTGTCAAATTTTGACTATCGGTATTGGTCCTAGTCTATCTCTAATTTCAATTTCTTTGATCAGCAATAATCTGTGTTTCTATACCGATACAACTGTCAATCGGGCTGCATTAAGAGTCTCACAGTGAGTTCCAGCTCATTGTTTTTTCTATCTGCCTTGTAATTTGACTTGCTTTGCCCAGTTTGCAATGAAAATCCTCTACAGACACCGGTAATAACTAGTGAATATATTGGCACATACAGTATAATCCTTCAGATTGGATGTTGGAATTGGACACAAGCATGTCTCTAGCTGCAGGTGAATGTTAATGATGTCCCTGAACTACTGGACATGTAAATAAACCACCACTGTTTGGCCAAACAATCATTACAGGTTAAAACAACAACAACAAAATAACTAAGAATAATCAGGCAAACACAAACCTGTGTATGTTGTGCAAACCAGTCGGCCTAGAGTGTGTGTGTGTGTGTGTGTGTGTGTGTGTTAGCGTGTGTGTGTCTGTGTGTGTGTGTGTGTGTGTGTTTACTGTGCCAACAGAGACACCAGGTGGAGCACAGAGAGAGTCTGCTGTGTGTAAACATCATTTCCATTTGTTGTGATTGGGCGTCATACAGATGTTGCTGCCGATCGGACTGATAATGGTTGGTAGTAGCTTCCAAATTGCTGAGTGTGTTGTAACTCTATACATTGCCATGCATTTTGTGAATTGTCTTCCTGGCTTGTGCTGTTTACAAGAGATTTAACAATGCTAATGATGGATAAGTGGTCAGGGAGTCAGGATTTGTGTCTGCTTCTGACTGAAAAACAAGTTTAACAAATAAATATTTCAAATCTAGAAACGCCTTCTTATCAGGTGCATGGATGAGAACAAGAGATGGCAAGGCCACATGTACCACGTAGCCAAAACAGTCAACCAAAGGCCGCAGGCAGTTGCCAAGCAACGCTATCCCTATCACAGCAGGAAGTGGAGTCAAATAGCACATAAATCACTTTCAGCTCAATCTCACAAGAGTCAGTGTGCTACGATGCTCTGGTCAGACAGAGGTTTCACAGGATGTTGTTCAGTCACACTGATTCATACCTGGATTTCCCTGGGATTTTACTCGAGGCCTAGTTAGACAGACACATCTCCAGGTACATGCATGTCACACAATTCTGAGAACTAATGTCATATCATGTGTTCATTTGTGTCCCCTGTTACATATTAAGCCTGAGCTACTGCAGCTACTGTGTATGAGGAGGGTGTTTTTTAGTCTGAGCCACTTCATTTTTCTTGCTTAATGTATATTTGAAAGGACTTAAATTCTGTTTCATTCTGTTTCAACTATGTGTTTTTGCCAAACTTTTCAAAACAACTCCAGCTCCAACTGAGTTAATACTCGGCCATGCTTGTCGTGCCCAGAGTCTGCTAAATGGGTGAACTCTCAGTGAGCAGTACGTCAACAAAGGCTATAGTTTCCACTCTGGCTTTGCTGTTTCTGACGTGATTAACTACAGTTCTGACTTATCAGAGTTTCCAGGTTGCACCAATAATGAAATAATTCTAATTTCAGGGTGGAGATAATCACTTGGAGCTGATTTAACCCAGTACATATGACATGTATGAAGATACTATGATGCAGATGGTAAATTAATACCAAATTATTGCTCCCTCATGCATTGTTCTCCATTTGTTCTTTCGGTTCCTATTGTTTTCTGATGTTATTGATCTCCCCCAATGTTTTCGCCAGAGTTCATTTGTTTGTCTGTCTGTGTTAGCAATGTAACTCGAAAAGTCACAGACGGATTTAGATTACATTTTCACAATTTTCCCGCCATGGGACCAGGATGCATGATTAGGCTAAGTCTCGTTTTTGTAAATAGATTTTAGCCTCAGTGTGATTAAATAAAATGACGATGGGAATAGATGAATAATTAGAGGAGGGCTGTCGTACTCGATAACAGCAGGGGGTTGAAATTAAAAAATGTCCGAGGGTCGATGAGCGCAAATAATATCAGATTCAGAATAAAGCAGGCTCATAGATTAAATAAAAAAAGAAATCAGAGATCACATTTGAAATGAAGATGTTAAGATGCGTTTGTTACTTTTTCATTAAATAAAATGAATTGATTTACCCAAGCAATAGCCTCAGAAGGGTAGAACCATTTCAAAGTTATATACACATCTTTGATGTGTGGTATAAGTATTATTATAAGTATTTTTAGTATTATAATATTAATATAATATACTTGTATACTATAAGTGTGTCAATGGAGGAGCAGGAAAGACCTAACATATGATCTCGTGGGCCGGATGTGGCCCTGCAGGCCTTGAGTTTGATGTGATGTAGAGGCACTGTATAAATATGTGTGAATGGATAAATGTGACTCCTATTGTAAAGTGCTTTGGTCTCCATTTACAATGTAAAATGACTCCGTGTCATGCTCTTTGATGCCATAATCTTCGTTTAATAAATGATTGTGAGTAGGACACTTGGCGCTAGTGATGGAGCGTGTTATTGGCAGTGTTCATGGCTCACAGGGCTCACAGATCTGTGATTAGAGGAAAACTTGAACAGTTTTCAAACCACGTGGGTGGATTCACATGAGTGGGAAAAAAAAGGACAAGGTTTTCCCCGCTCAGTGGGTACTCGCAGACGGACCTATTCAGAATCATAAACAAGAGTCTGCCCAGTGAGCAAAGACGGCGATATGAGAGGGAAGAATTGTTGGAAAGCAGCACGGTTTGGCAGCCTGAAGCACTCGTCCACAAAAAAAAAAATAGCGCCTTGATGTAAATATTAAAACCTGGACATGACACCAAGAGCTAATCAGTGAGTAAGAACCCTCGTAAACGATGCAATTTACAGACTGGTTTATGTCTCTTCACCTTCTAAATGACAACCGTGCAGCCAATCACTGCTGAGTGGAGACAGTTGGACGCACACAGACAACACCATGACTCATGGCTCAGAGATGTTACTGCAGTGATGAGGCACGGTAGGAAACTTTGTATTTTGTTGAACAAAAATAATAATCACTGTTTCCAATTTCATCATTCTTATTTCTATAATTTTTCTGAAATTTGCCAGTTTTTTTTTTTTAGGGAATTAAACCAACAAACACCATGTTACTCATTGTACGTTCAAGGATAATCAACCACAGACAGTCCAGATTAAGACTATATATATATATGTATGTGTATACAGTATGTGTGTGTATATGTATGTGTGTGTGTATACATATATATGTGTGTGTGTATATATATATATGTATACATATATAAATATATGTGTATACATATAATGACATATATATATATATGTTTGTATGTCAATATATGTATACATATATAATATGTGTATACATGTATACACATATATATATATATATGGTATGTATATATGTATACACATATATATTAACACACCGAACTCTACATAAAAAGAACACAGCTCATAACGCATGCAATAAGGTAATCAACATTATGTGCAATCATTTATTTACTTATATTTATGTTTATATACAGTATATATATATATCATTTATTTCTGAAGGCATACGTTTAGTGTGTGAGATGTTATTTATATCTTTGTATCTGTACATCTTTATTATAATTAGTAGTACTTGTAGATTTGTGCCATTGTAACCAGTGGGCTTTTTTGTTATTATAGGGATGGAGATGGGATCCGGTATCAGTCGGATACTGGCCACAATCACTGGATCGGATATCGGACAGATTGAAATGTAAAATCTGATACAACCCAAACATCGCATGATTGTTGTTGAGAATGCATTAAACATTTAGAAGAATATTTTTTTTACTTTCACTTATAGGGTATATTTTGTTACCAGTACTTGTAGTTGAGTCGTGTCTGGGCTGTTTATTTCTTCTTTTTGGGAGATATTTGCTACACGGTTGGAGAATGATATCTTTAAAATGACGACTCTGCACAAATGTGTTGCTTCATAGTTCATAAATGTGACTGTATAGGACTAATATTGGTATGGCAGATACTCGATTTTGTGATATCGGTATCGGACACAAAAAAAGTGGTATGTCCCATCTCTATTTGTTATGTCCTTTATTTGGAAACAACATCCAGATGTGTGCCAATTTGACCTATACAGTAAAGATGTTGTTACCCAGGGAAAGATCATTGTTAGGCTTATTGTAAAAGACCTATGGATAATATTTTACGACAACGTGGGTTTTCAGTGCGTCTCCGCTGCGCATCTTTGGTGCGGCTGCTCTCGGTAAAACACCGCCTTGTGGATGAGAGCGCAATTACTTCTCCCTAAAACGACACACACACACGCACACACACTACAGCAGCAGCATCATCATAAGCAGCATCAGCAGCATCACTGCACGGAGACAGCAGCAGGCCTTTAGCCACCGCCGTCTGCCTCATTCTTAATTATCTCCATGGCTGCTGATGAGATGCGGCAGGAGCTGAAGATGCTCACTATATTAACTGCAAGGATCGGACGCTTGGTCGTCTGTAAACGGAGCAATATGAAGTCAGACAGAGCTTCCTAAAGCATCGCTAGTTAATACGTGTAATATTTTCTGTATTATTATTTCATTTTTTTTGCACCGGGTACTGGATTTGACGAGGATCTCCAGTGCGCGCCCTCCACCCTGCTGCTGCTGCTGCTGTTGTTGTTGTCCTCCTCATCTTCATCTTCATCATCAGCAGCAAACACACTCGGTCAGACGGACACCATCTGTACACAGCAACACTGTAAACAGTAGAAGAGGGACTGTTTTTTTGTTGTTGTTGTTTTTTGTAATGAAAGACGCAGTCGAAGGTAGGTGGTGGTTTGTGTCTCGCTCCATCTCTCGGATCACGCTTCCACCTCGTGCACGTTTGTTTTGCAGCAGAATGGTGCAGTGCAACGTTTGCTCAGCTCTTCCGCAAATGGACAGGGACAGAAGAGAAAATAATGTTTTTCATGGTTTCACGTTTTGGTTTTTGATTGATATGGTTGTTTTTGTTGTGTTTTTGTGTGTGTGTCAGAGAGAGAGAGAGGCAGGGCAATAGGGGAGAAAAGGAAAATCAATGCGTGCCTTCCAGGCGTGAGAATGATGCACATGAGTTGTGTGCATGCGTATATGTTTTATAGGATGATGCGCATGGTGCCAAGCAGCAGAGGAGTCAGTGCCTGTGAACTACAGTGTGCATGTAAGGAAGTGTGTGATGCTGCTGCTGCTGCATGTTCTCATGGGTGCAGAGGTGACAGAGAGAGAGAGAGTATTGTGCTGAATGCACAATACAAGTGCTTTGTCTGATATAAACAGTCATAGATGATTAAGAGAACATTGATCACTATGAACACAAGTATTCTTAGTCAAATAATATTATATCATTATATCATATTGACTGCTGTGCAATCTGTCAGCATGAATTGTTGCTGATGTCAATCCCTGGATTAAAATAATAATAGATAGAAGAAGAAGAATCTCTATTTATATAGGACTTCTCAAATCAAAGTTAAATCTAAGTGCTTCGCAAATAAGAATACATAAAGACATGGTGACAAATTAATAAAATACTAACTAAAACATGAGCACAATGAACAAATAATAACAGACTCCACCTGTTGTAGTTTTACTGGCAGGGAGTTTCAGAGTCGAGGCTCAGAATCTGGATGTCAAAGTACTTAATGCAGCTCTTTGTGAACATCTGCACCACCTGTTGTGTTAATGCATTTTTCTCCATTTTGATATGTAGCAATTATAATTCTTACCTCTCTTGTCTCTGTTTTTTCCCCCCTAGCTTTCAATGAGCAATGCCTAGGAGGCCACCCGTTACTCTTCAATGCTGTTTTCTGAGAATGGAGCTGTAGTAAACCTCTGAAGGATTTAGATAAACTGCTAGCATGTTGCAGCCTTCCAGCAGAACAGGTGACTGCCTGTTGGAAACATTACCTCAACAGAGTAAGCATCCGAAATGGGTCCTCCTCCTGGCCGTCTGCATAGCTGTCCTCTGTCTTCCAGGGGCAGCAGCAACGAACTTAAACTGCCACAAGACGTGCATCTGCGCCTCAAACATAGTGAGCTGCTCAAAGATGAACCTGACCACTGTCCCCGCTCTCATACCCAACTACACTGGCGTGCTGGATCTCAGCTATAATGAGATAATACGGCTGAGATCTGAGTGGACCTCAATCGTTCTCCCAAAGCTCCATCATCTCCTCCTCAGTCACAATGGTCTCTTCTTCTTGTCTTCAGAGGCGTTCATAAACGTGAAGAACCTACGCTACTTGGACCTGTCCTCCAACAGCTTGCGGCAGTTGGATGAGTTAATCTTTGAGCCTTTGGCCAAACTGGAGGTTCTCCTGCTCTACCACAACCTCATTTCACAGATTGACCGCTCGGCCTTTGTTGGCGTGATCAACCTCCAGAAGCTCTACCTTAGTCAGAACCAAATCTCCCGCTTTCCACTAGAGCTGGTCAAGGAAAAGTCCAGTTTTGAGAGACTTAGCCTCCTGGACGTGTCCTCCAACAAGATCAAGTTGTTGCCCATTGACGAGCTTGAGGCACTGCCTGCTTGGTTAAAAAATGGCCTCTACTTCCACAATAACCCTGTGCCCTGTCACTGTGATCTCTACACACTCTTAGCCCATTGGTACCTTCGAAAACTCAACTCTGCGGTGGACTTCAAAGATGACTACACGTGTATTCTGCCTGGTCTGCAAAAAACACCAGTCGCTGTTTTTGATCTGAGTGGTGAAATTATGAACTGCAGCACATTCAAGGAGGCAGCTCAAGAGGCTTATCTGGAGCAAAAACTGCCACTGCGCTGTGACACCAAACACAGAGACATGTCAAAGACCTGGACCCTGCCTGGCAATGTGCCAGTGATGCCGAAAAGCAACCAGACAGCCGAAGTCCTGTCGGATGGAAGTTTGCAGATAAGTTCAGTGAGGTCTGAGGACTCTGGGACTTACACTTGCTTTGCAATGAGCGAGGCCTTAAATGAGACGATCTACGTGGTTCTGAAGGTTCACAACTTCACCATGCACGGGAACGGAGAGACCTTGAACACGGCATACACCACCTTAGTTGGCTGCCTGACCAGCGTAGTGCTGGTGTTAATGTACCTTTACCTGACACCATGCCGCTGTTTCTGCTGCCCCAGCAAAGGTAAGACTCGTGGAGAGGACAGCATCCACTCCTCTATGCTCAGTGTGACACCGACCCACGAGGACCCAGCACTCAAAGCTGAGCTGAACAAGCACGTGGCATTCATAGATTCAAAGGACTTGCAGGGCCAGAATGGAAAGCTGAACCCCAACGGGAATGAGGACGATGACGATGGTCTGGATGCAGAGGCTGGCTCTCTAATGAAGGGGAAGAGGAAGAAGTCAGTAGCAGAGTCCATTAGCTCAGTCTTTTCAGACACTCCCATGGTGGTCTGAGAGGAGACAATGGATTCCACAAGACTGGATGCATAATGGTGCAATGTGAGCCATGTTTTAGTTCATGTAAACTGTGACTGACCAAGTGGGAGGAAAACGGACTAAGGATGTTCGCCTGCAGTTGCTGGCCAATGAAAAATTAGGATTTCAAAGGGAGTAAAAGATTAACTGACTTGACAATAAGCCAGACTTTTTCCAGCAGTTTAATCTGTAGCACTTAATATACTGTGAATGAATGGCAGTGTGCACGGACACAGAAACTACTCAAGTCTTAAGGACAGAGGATGGATACAGTATATTGATGATTTTAGCACTCAGGAAGTGATAGATTACATAATGAAGAGGGGGGGGGGCACATACGACACATGCACAGATTGATTTGAAAAAACAAAATCGCTCACATAAAATAGACATTGAAACCATGGCTGGCTCATAGTTATATTTTAAACAGGAACTACTGTTGAAGAGATCACATCTTACACTCTTAGAAAGTAGAACCATATAAGGTTCTTCAGCTTGTCCTCATAGGAGAACCCTTTTTTGGCTCCAGGTAGAACCTTTTTATAAAGGTTCCACCAAGAACCCTATTAAAACCCTTTATTCAGGAAAGGGGTTTTAAAGGGTTTTCTGGATCAAAATGGTTCTTACTGGAACCCTTAGTGTTACCAAGAACCCTTGAAAAACCCTTTCTTCGGAAAAGGGTTTTTCAGAAGCAAATGGTTCCAGGTAGAACCTCAGCCCTTGTAGAAGGACCATTTTGGAACCCGTATTTCTAAGAGTGTATGTAAACATGTCTCTATCAACACAGGGAGACACTTCCAGGTCACACTTACCGTGTTCTGAACTGGAGACGTACATGGATTCATCCACGTAGGCTTCAAAAGGGGCCAACACAGACATAGGTGGATGACCTTTGCACCCACATGGACACAGAAAGTATGACCTGGAAAGTGCTGTCACTGGACTATGGTTACGCCTGTAATTAACCTTTGGGACATCTACATAGAAACAGCATGTCATAAACCAACATTATACGAGGCCGTCGGACTATGACTGAGATGTAGGAAATCAGTAGAAGAAGAAGCGGCGACTCACATATATTACAGAGCCAATACTTAGATTTTAATTCATCAGACTGATCCTTATAAGTATTCACATTCATATATGAAAAGTGAGAGAGGAATATACTTTTCCATTGCTATATTAAGAATTTGTTTATATGTATGACTAGTATAAAATCATTAACCAGCTTGTAAGCATAATATTAGCCTCTTAGTGACTGAATATCTATGGTATAATCCCGAATTAACTACTGAAGCCTCACACAACACAGTTCTGGTACCATGGTCCTCACAAGCACAGACAGACTCCTCTTAGTCCCAAGTTATAGCATTTATGTCTCTGTCACACTAGCGAGGTTAAAAAAACCAAGTCCATGCTAAACGCTGCCAGCCTTAGTTCATTTAATACTTTTCTCGGTGTAAAATATACACCTTATATAATATCCTGATTTGTTTTAATGTACATTGCTAAAAAGAAAAAAAAAAGAAAAAAACACGAGCCTCTGTGGATTATGTTGTAGATTTGATTGCGTTTTGCTGAAATGAACAATTTACACTGATTTAAAAATGTAGCGTGGTTGGTAGGAAAATGATGTTTGTAGTATTAGCAGGCAACATTAGAGCCATTTAATAAGAGCCCCACAGGGTTCCTTTTGAAGAGAAACAACAATAATTTGACAGTTTGTAGCCGACTGCAGGAAACCTCCTGTGTCACGGGAGACTCTCCTCAGAGATTCCCTTCCTCTTAATGGTTATGAATTTATCTATTGTGAACTGAATTTACCACACCTGTTGTATGCTGTGCATATTTCATTAACGCGCTTTTTTTTCAAAAGGAGCCTGTGTGTTTTAGCGTAAACAAGAACGAGTGTTTGGATTAAGTTGTTTGGCGTTTGTGTCAGAGTACAACAGGGAAAGCCCCCCATGTAAATGGTAATTGCATCTTTAGAATGGGATGCAGGCTTCCCTCTGATTTCCATGTCTTTGTCTCTCTGAGCATTAGAGGATAGGTGTGTTATGGTGAGTCGCAGCAACTCAAAGCCATTCTCTGTGGCTGGTTATGTTTGCTGTGTTTGTGTACCGTTCTCATTATGGGGCTGCCCTTACGTAAGTTCAAAAGCAAACATTCACCTCGGCAATGAATGTGACGCCCTTTAAGAAGTCCGTATTTTTTTTTATCGGGGGGGGAAACACCTGGTGCTCCCATTAAGCATTCGCTTTCCCATCACATGGTATGGTTGGACAGTGTCAAATTATAGTTTTCCAGAAACCACAATATACAGTACGCGTGTGATTCACACACACACACACACACACACACACTGCACGGCAATAACAAATTGAGCTCGGAAATGGTGAGAGATGTAAATGTTTTTTTTCGGAGCAGTAGATGAAATTTTGGCGGAATATTTACAGTTGCAGTGTGCACCACAGCGTCTCCTGTGTGGGTGAGAAAAGGAAGTCACACTCGGTGTGTGTGTGTGTGTGTGAATCATTCCACTCGCTCACACACAGGAATACCAGGTGGAGAAATATAGAGCAGCAGAAAATACCACAGGATGCTCTTAAAAGACACAGAGACAGACGCAGCGAGAGAGGTTCAGCACTTACACTCGCTGAAGTGCGTGCCCCATTTTAAATGAACCAGGCTCCATGTTATGCTCCTCTGGCTTTGAGCACGTAGCCTCTGTAGCCGGTCTTTGTTTGCTGGGTTCAGTCTACGTTTGATTTCAGGGCCTTAGGAGGAGCTGGGAAATGTTCAATTCACAGAATCTGTGTATTCAGATATTATGGCTGTTGAATAGCACACATTAAACCGCCAGACCATCATATCATGTGTTTGCCCCAAAGTAACCCAGTGTCAATCCAGTTAAATTTGCCATGGGTAATAGGTGGTCTTCTGTGGATTGTCACTGAAATTACAAGTTGCATTTATGTACAGAGAAAAGCAGAGCTACTGCTGTTGACGATAGAGAAGGAAAAAAAGAGTGGTTTGTTCCCTTCAAAGCAATTCTGCCTATTATCTCTTTCTCTATATATACAGTATATATGTATTAAGACTCACTTTCCTGTGTTCAGTATTGATTACCCGTGTACTGCTATGTTCTACCAGTGTACTGACTGTATTCTTGTGTAATCTGATGTTGTTGATCACTTTGCATTTTTGTCTGCTACTGTTTGCTGTTTTCGACATTCAAGTCTTGACATAAATGTTTATTTTTTATGAGGGGTGGGGTTTAGTTTTCTAACGAAAGAGGATTATTTTACACTTAACTCAGCTAAGGAAGAATATGGTCGGAGTGAAAATGCATTTTTGACGGTTGCCGGTCGTGAAATCAGTGAGTACGAGGCCGTGGGACGTCCTGTCAGGTTTTGACTTAGGTTGTAAAAGCCATAACAAATTTAAGGAGAGAGCCTGATGCCTGAAGTTTTCAGGTGTAGATGCTACTATACTAGCAGTAACTTTTTTTTCTGTATCAATAAATAATAAGATAAATAAATAAGAAAAACAAACAACAAGAGAATCTGCCAACGCACAGGGATGAATTCCTGAAACATGGATTTCGAATGGGTTTGAAAATACAGAGGGAGAATAAATCTTCTCAGGACTATCTCATTTTAAAGTTCGAATATAACAATTCTAAAAGTTTTCATATTTGCAGCAACAATAAGATTCTAAATGTTTGATAATGGACGTCAGTGCAGATCACAGGCCTTTTTTTCTCTTTTTGCTATTTGCAGTTATAGCACTTTATGGTCAGTGAGAGAAGGGAGAGGCCCTTCACTGCACATCGACCTCCATTCATCCACATATGTAGTAGCAATTACAGGAACATCCTTAAGATGCTGGAGCTAAAAGCTCTCTGCTTTCACTATGTGCTACTACAAATGTCCCCGGGATGAGAATGGAGCTTTTAACACCATTAAAAGCATGACGTTTATTGACCACTGCTTCGGGGACGAGCTGTTTGGTAGTCGCCATAAAACCTTGAAAGGCCTCACAGCTAATGGAATGGCTTTGCATGGTACATTTAAGAGCTTCTCTGAATTGAGAATAGGTGCAACCTCGTAGAAATTTAAGAATAATGATATTTCATTTGGCTCAATAAACGATCAAGATTTGAACCTTGTGCTGCGTCCATTTTTACCGCCGTTTCTCACTGTACAGGAAATAAAAATTACAACAAAATGTTCCTGTTGTTTCTGAATAATCGTAAAGATTATTTCTGAAAAGTTATCACAAGAACAAATGATGCTTTGCACTGTCATAATGGACATATGGTTTATGGGGAAAAGACTTGAGACAGAACAATATTAAAGATTTGAGCAGAAACTTACTTTCATGCTTCCTGCAGGATTTAAAGGTGCATTATGTAATAAATCTAAAGCAACTGGCCATAAAATTCTCCTAATATGTCACAGAGACTCAGGAATAATGTTCATATAACAAACTGAACTCACCAACAACAACAGTACAGACAAAATATTTGCATAAAAAAAAATATTTTGCAGACTGCAAATCATGTCTATGTTTTGAAATCATGTTTTGGCATGTGGCGCCACCTACCGCCGTCTACCAATCATTGCAGTTAGTAGAGTCTCAGCTGCCGAGCAACCACGGGTTGCCAGTTACGTCAGAAAACGAAACCTAAAAGACCTCGGTATTTTGAATTTGAATGTAGTAACTGTTTTTGGCCACATATGGCACCTTTTACTGATAATAGTGATGGATGGGTTTTATTAGCATCACATGACCAGAATAGATCCACATACAGTGCTGTGCAAAGGTCTTTGATCATTGGCATTTGGATTGGAAAGATGGTCTTATACAGTCAAGGCCATAAATATTGGGACATCGACACAATTTTTTGGCTGTATACACCACTACAATGGATTTGAAATGAACTGTATGTTAGCAAGATATCTCTCGATATGAGAGAGTAGGATAAACAGTTCAGGTTTAGCTGAGCCAGGGTCATCTCAAGTCACACTAAATACTTGACACTTTAAACTGTAGAAGCGTTTTTTTTGTTATTGAACACTGCATACATTTGCCACCCCTATTTGCTGAATGTGTTTCAATAAAGTGACTAAGACTAAGATAATTGTACTGCATGATCATTGTAGCGTTGCTAAAACAACAAATCTAGAGCTGAAACAGTACATCGATGACTAAATTAAAGGTGCATTATGTAATGAATCTAAAGCAACTGCCCGCAAAATCCTCCTAATATGTCACAGAGACTCAAGAATAATGTTCATATAACATAATGAACTCACCAAAGACAAAATATTCGCATTAGAAAAAATCTTTTACAGATCGCAAATCATGTTTTGGCATGTGGCGCCACCTACTGCCGTAGTAGAGTCTCAGCTGCCAAGCAACCACGGGTTGCCAGTTACATCTGAGCTACAATGGCGGAGAAAACGAAACCTAAAAGACCTCGGTATTTTGAATTTGAGTGTAGTAACTGTTTTTGGCCACATTCTTACATATGGTGCCTTTAATTGTCAACTATTTTGAGAATCAATTAATCGATCTGAAGCTTTTTTTTCAGCTTCTTAAATGTGAATATTTTCTTCGTTTCTTTGCTCCACAACAAAGAAATCATTAAAACTGAATCATTTTGGTTTGTGGACAAAACAAGACATTCAAGAACATCATCATTTCCAGGTTTGACCAAACGATTAGTCGCGAAAATAACAGTCAGATTAATCGATTACGAAAATAGTTAGTTGCAGCTCTAAACAAATCCAATGGTGGCCTTCTCATGTAACATGGTGGAAAAAGCGCTGCTAACACTGATGACTCAACGCCATCTAGTGGTTAAAATGATGTAGTGCACTATTCCTTTGTACAGATCATGTCATGTGTGAGTAAAACCAGTGAGTGTGAATCATTGAGAAGTGTAAACTCAATTTTCCAGCAAGGTTTGCTCTGCTTTAAATGCCCACATGAAACTTCTGTTGTAGAAATCATAATTTGAAACACATTTTATTACATTTATGGAAGAACTTGGCACATCAAAATAAAGACAAATCTGCTCAAAATGTCAAGAATTATTAAAAAAAAAAAATCCCTGAAGAAGTTGTTAATTCAAATTTAACATTTAGTATTAGATCTAAGTTTCATAGTGTGGGTGCGAGTACAACAACACCACTGCAATATGACAGAAGACAGGACCATGAGGCTTCAATGATTTCTATTTTAGCAGCATATTTTGAGGTATTTTATGCTCTTAAACCGATATCTTCAGGGGTTAGCTATAGGCAAACAGACATGCTTTAATTAGGTTGAATTAGGCGTAATTCTGGGGTTGTTTATAGCTAATCCCCGACAGATACTATGACCTGGATGACTGACAAACCTCTGCAGACATCTTACAAAGACAGTTAACTGAGGCATACTGTATAGTCACATAGAAAATGATTCAGCAAAATTAAACATAGAGTAATATTCAGACCAACACTCCCTGATATCTGTGCATTCAAATGTGAAGACATAAATAAATGTGGACAAACAGATTGATACACTTCCACACATTCAAAAACAGACATTGTTTTCAGGCTTAAAAAGGACAAGAACTAAAAAAAAATACACTACTGGACTGGTAAACAGATTATTGTAGGAAGAGCAAGTGAGTCTGTCCACTCTTTAGGAGTTGGAACCTTAGTCCCAAGAAAGCTCATCCCCAGTATTTTCTCCCTTCTAGGTGAGGAGGCTGGGGCGAGATGGAGAAGACAAGCGCTTACACTTGGAGGTTCTGGGTAATGAGGTGCCGTCAGCCAGAGACTCGTTGCTTCCTTTGCGCTTTTGAGGACGTTGGGACCTCACTCTCAGGCAGGGGGAGTGGTCCTTTATTGCAGGTGAAGGGGAACGCTTCTCCAAAAGTGACAGGTGTCTCTCTGAAGGCTGAAGTGGCAGAGGAGGACATGGCTTCTTTCTGCGTGACAATGCACCGCTGGCTGGTCCTCGACAGGAAGGGTTTTGTTGTTGTCCCTTCTCATGAAGAGGGGAGTCCCTGATGTATCTGGAGGATTTCTCCTCACCGTTGTGTGGAGGCCTGGTGGCTTTCTGCGCTGCACTTTCCTCTTGCATAACGACGACCTCCTGCAGCTGAGCTTTGCTGGGTCGTCTCACGGTGTTGCGACATCGACCATGCTTAAGGCTTGAAGAGGAGGTGGAAGGTGGTTTGATAGACTGAGTGTTGTGCTTACTGTTTTTGGTTTCCAGTTGCCCCAGTGAGGTAGACTCACACATGAGGTAGCCAACGGACTGGAAGGGTCTCGCTGACTTTCTGACAGTTGCTGGTGTGACATGACAAGACCTGAGACCTGATGAAGCTTGAGGTATTTTCCTGAAAAGTAATAAAAGGATTAGTACATCATTGCATTTCCTATTAAAGAAATAAGAGACGTGCATGTACATGTGCATGTAGCCCAATTTAAATACACAGGTTTGTCTGCTGTAGTGGTTTTTGAATTGGATGCTAGCCTAGCTCCCTACACCTCCCCCAGCTCACAGACCAACCATTTCTTCAGCTTGCCAAATACAAACAGGTGCCATATCTGCAGGTTATGAAGCGATGATACTAACTTCCACACGTGTGCGTTGATATGATGCTCCAACATCGTGCTGAGGGCAAACCGGAGGTGATGCAAACGCCGGTCAAAGGTGAAGATGCTGCAACCCAGCGTACGACATCCGAAAGTGCACACCTGCACAACACAGACATTCTGTTAAACACACACACACACTCCAGTGTACATTGGAGAGGATTCCATTTTGACAGAATCAGATCAGACAAGACAAAATGATTTTTGTCCTATTTTAATTAGGCTTCTATACGCTTTGCTTCTCCACTCACCCCGAGAGGTTTAGGGTGCCAGGGTGAGGCAGGCAGGTGTGTGGTTTCCTCTTGCTCATCATCTTCACTTTCCTCACTCGACAGCAGGCTCTGGTTGAAAGGATAGGGAGGCTGGATTTCCACTTCCACAGTGCCGTCACCTCCCTCTTCTGGAAAGTTTTCTGGATCCCTGGACATGCTTTAAAATAAAACAACAGAACAAATGAAAATGATGACCTTCCCCTCATGAGGTAAATAACATTACCTTTGATAAAA
The DNA here is from genome assembly GCF_963457635.1 of Microchirus variegatus. Lineage (NCBI taxonomy): Eukaryota > Metazoa > Chordata > Actinopteri > Pleuronectiformes > Soleidae > Microchirus > Microchirus variegatus. The sequence continues at coordinate 20,587,103 of NC_139810.1, forward strand.
AAAATTGCTCTTGTTACCCAATAATGTGGCAGTTGTATCTCGTGTGCTGAGTTTTGTTCTCTTCAAAAGCTTCCAAATGTTGCTCTTTGTCTTCTAACTTCACATCTTGACCCACAGAGGCGATTCTCTGCTCCACTGCCAAGTCATCAGGAGTCTTATTCTCCCCCAGTGTTTTCTGTTGCTGGTGGACGGCATCAGTCTGTTTAATAAGAACATCCCAAATGATTAAACTTTCCATGTTAGTGCGTCAAATAAAACATTAAATACGTACGCTCAATTATTATGTCGCTAGCAGTTAATAACAGCTTACATTGCATATGAGCCCTCGGCTGCTGGGCTTCCTTTTTGGATTCAGAGTTCTGCTGTGTTTATTCAGGTCACATTCTTTCTCTATGGGAAGAAAGCAAACACAGTCGTCAGCGAGTAACAGCAGAACAAAGTCAGTCAACATGATTCATGATAGTGAAGAGGTTATAGAGCTGAATAGACTCAACAAAGGCAACAATTCTGCTATCTTCAGTTATAATACACACTATGAAAATACTGCTGTGTGCCTTTTGAAATATAATGAACAGAAATTGATTAGAAAATACAATAGAGGAGGTATGAAAAAAAAGACTTACTTTCTGTGTTTTTCTGTGTTCGGCTATAGGTTCTTGTTCCACCAGGAGGAGCGTGAGGCTCATGTGTTTGTCCTGAGTGCCACGCAGGAACTCTGGGACGAGGCATTGATGCGGAGTGGTGTGGGAGGGGAGGTTTCTCCTGAGGGAACTTCTCCTCTGAAGGCAAACTGAAGAGGTGGTTGGAGAAGCAGAATTGACTTCAGAGACCCATGCAGTAAGCAAAGACATCGAAAAACACAGTTTGAACTTGGATGAGACTGCACAGCATACTCACTGAGCTCTGGTCCACACAAATCAACTATTTAAAGGCGTTATGTGCAATACATGTATTGCACTATCGTTCAAAAGTTTGGGGTCACCTATATAATTTTTTGTGTGTTTTCCATTAAAAGTCACCCTTTTATTCATCAAGATAGTTGCAAAATCAATAGAAAATATAGTCAAGACATTCACAAGATTAGAAATAATGAAATAATTTTGCTTCAAAGAACCAGCAAAACTGTTTTCAGCTGTGCTAACATCATTGCACAAGGGTTTTCACGGGTTTTCTAATCATCCAATAGCCTTCTAACGTGATTAGCTAACACAATGTGCCATAGAACACTGGAGAGATGGTTGCTGGAAATGGGCCTCTATACACCTACGTACATATTCCATTAAAAACCAGACGTTTGCTGCTAGAATAGACGTTTACCCATGTAAAGAGTGTATTTCTGATTCATTTAATGTTATATTCATTGGAAAAAATGAAGGAAGTGACCCCAAACTTTTGAACAGTAGTGTATATTAGGACATAAAATGACAAATGATGTCATCAGAGATCAAGGAAACGTGTTCAAATCAAATATTGATATAATAATAATAATATACCACTGATAACACTTGTGCAGCAAGTATTGAGTAATTGTTGAATACAATGATAAAGGAGTGTGTAGCAGTTGAGAAATGTGCGACGCCAGCTGGTGCCCTGCATATGTGTAAGTGTATGAACAGTGTGAGATTGCAGTAACAAAGTAAGACCCTAAAGGTCACCACTGCACATATTTAAGCGATTAAATTAATGTGTGGTGTAAAACACCTCCTTGGAAGATATTGCAGAGGATACGGAAACACAAATCCGCATCACATTAATCATACTTCACAGTCCCCATGTTGCTATGTCGTGAACAATCTTAAACAGTACCTCTGGGCCTTACTCGGCCGGTGCTGGTGGACAGATGATGCTGCTGTGGATGTAGCACCATCCTCATGATGTCTGCCGTCCTTCTGTCTTTCTCTGGGCAGGGAAACGTTTGAAGGAGGCTGACCAGGACGAGGTCGCTGCTGGGGAGCCACGGCCGATTGCTGGCCGCACATCTTCACGAGCGGACCGTGTCGCCGCTCACAGTGCTTCTCAAAGGCTTCTGGCTTCACCACCTGGCCACAGTGACTGCACACCACCAAATAAATATCATCCTGTGCAGGACAGTGGCCGTATATGTGCATATCTGTAGAGGGGAAAAAAAACGAAAAACAGAAAATGTATGTTTGTGCTTTGTGAATCTACAGGAAAATATTGACAACGACAAAATGACGGAGTGTTCACCTTCTTTCCTGAGGGCCATGGTCTCACAGAGGTTCTTCCCATATTTGCTGCCGTCTTCAGGTTCAGACCCAGCTGCATGCGAGACAAAACCCCTCAGCATTAGACGTAAGGATGGAGCATTTTGCAGACACCTGAGTAGCTTTGCTAAAATACAAACAGGTATGTCCACATTTTGTTTAGAAGGATTTCAAACAGGAACTTTAAAGAACTCATTCGGAACCCTGTGGTCCACGCCTGGATTAGGAGGTGCAACTTGGTCCAGTCATTTTGAAGCAATTCAAACAAAGCTTTCAATATCAGAACATAATGGTATATTCCTCCATCGTCAAGGACACATTTGGACACTTTCAAGGAGATAATGTGATTTGTCGATTGGTCTCTTTCATGATGTACATAATAATGACATGGACCATGTGTAAAAACACTGACTAAACAAATACAACAGTGTGATTAAACCAAAGTGTCTAAAGACTAAATATACATATTAGAAAGTGAGTCTGGACTTAAATCAGCCAGAACAAGTGGACAAATCCAGGTTTAGTCTGTTATTTGGGGTTTTCACAGTGGAACTGTGAACAATTCCTCTGTGAACAAAGTGTTTTTGTGTGACAGTAGACGATTGTTTAACGCTAAAGGTGAATTCACCTGAACACATGTCAGCCGCCACCGAGACGTATTTACGTAGCTAACGTTTTACCACAACACTAAAAGAAATGCGTCAAAGAAACAATAACTTAAACGTGTGTAAAGTTAACTTTAGCGACAGTGTGGACAAGTCGGACAATCCACCCTGCGCTAGGACCCAGCGGGTCTTTTGTTTGGGTTACGCTTTAAGTCGCTCTCGGTGTCTGTGTTAACGACAAAATAAACCGCGGGACACGGACATAAAGACACGATGTTCGCCACAGATGCGGGGAGGGAGCGACTCTTCTCACCGTCAGATGGTACAGTGTTCACCCGTTCAATCCAGCAACTCCAGTTTAATCCGACAAAATCGTCGAGATTGGGATTTCGCCGACTCAAAGCGGCCATTGCTCCTCTGCCGCGTTCACGAGGACACAGCCTCAGTTCACGCGCAGCACTCCCGCGTGTCAAGGCAGCTCGCGGCCGCGTGGTGGCGGTGTTGTGCGCACACACACACCTGGACCATAGGCCACACATGGAGGCTACATACAAACAAACGTGACAATGACTATATAATGTAGAATATATTATCTATCTATAAATCCATACAGTTTAATTTTCTCCTGAAACTGAGTCAACATTCGAAAAAAAACAAGGACATCATCGAAGGAGAAAACAACAGCTGCATTGTTACACCTTGATGGAACCTTATTGAAGCAAATAATTAATATGTACAGTAGATTTGCATATGAAAACCTGTGTATTTTTGTGTGATTGACGTTTTTGGAGTATTTTGAAAATACAAGAATACAGTACACAGCGTTGCTGCTGTATTTTGTAGTTTATTTAGATATATTTATTAGTTTGGTATTATTATTATTATTATGTTTAGGAACATGTACATTTCACCAATCACACCTTGTTTAAATACTTTGTTGTGTACTTTAAACATAGGACATTTTAGCAGTTACAGTTAACTACTAAAGATGCATAAAGCCTGAAACACTGATAACCTTCACAGACATGGTCACATACAGATATAGGTAACGGCATCCTTATAAGGAAATTATATTCAGGACACATTTTTGTCATTATTAATTTGGCAAATAAAATTATTATTATTAGTTTTTTGTTTTTTTTAATCTCCTGCACTCTTTACATTTTAAAGCCAATGAATCCAGCACTTCAATTTGTATGTACTGTCTTATTTTACTCCCCGGTCTTATTAACTTAAGTGAATTTAGCACTTTAGCATAAGAAAGTTGTGCACAATTGCATACGTTTAAATAACGAATAAATGCATTAAGACATGGAGGATTAGAATCTTATGTAGACATGTATACATCTTAATCAGATTGTCATGTCCTGTTGGGGTGTTCACAGCAGTGGATGTGATGTTGGCATGAGTTATAGAGGAGCAGAGGAGCAATGTGTGCCATCTAGTGAGAGTCCAACAGCATTGCATTTGACCTGACCTTGCTACCTGAAAGCCATGGCACAAATAATGAACCTTTTACAGAATATCAGGTCTTCAGTGTGTGTGTGTGTGTGTGTGTGTGTGTGTGTGTGTGTGTGTGTGTGTGTGTGTGTGTGTGATGCCTGAGAAACAATCTGGTAAATAACCAAAACAGACACATAACAAATCCAGTTCTTGCTTTTAATGAGACACTGCATTTAATGTCCACACAGTTGATTCACCGATTATGATACAAGCATCTGTCTCAGTTATGCGACATGTTTTAATATCATAGCAAAAGGACAAGGAGCAAAAAACTGCAACAAGTAAGGCTTGTATCAAATATAAAAAAAAAATGACAGTAACAAGAAAAACAGCTTGCCTTCCCTTGTAACAATGCAGAAGCAGGAGCCAGGCAAATGCACGATTAAGAAAATAGGCAGTTCCTCTGCTGATGGTACCCAACTAACTTAAGAAAAAGCTAAAAGTAAAAAAATTTTTTTTTGAATTTTTGAAGAAAAAAAAGAGTCACAAATTGTACCTATTAAGTGTAACAATTTTAAATATATATATATAACAAAAGAAGAGCGAACATCCTCTAAAGAGATATATGTATGACAATCAGCATAAGCACTACTTTACTATAACGACTTAAGACAAAATGTAACTACATTGACCCATTACAAAAACTCTCATATCGGCAACAGAATTTATTTTTCAATATAAAGAATATTAATTGCAACTTTTAATTATTTATGCCTGTATTATGTTTAAGGATTAGACTAAAGTTTGTATTAAGAGTAATCTCACTTACATTAGTTCACATTCATTAGATTATTTGTTATTCTGACACTCAATAATAACCCTGATGTTTTTTTTTGTTGTTTGTTTGTTTTTTTAAAAGAAAGAAGTAACAAATGTGATGCAACACACCATTCAGACAAATCTCTATTACCATATGAAATAAGGACCATTCGTTTTAAATGATTCAAAACCATGCACACATAATATACTTCAAGTTACTGTGGCCATTACAGTCTGAACACATTTAAAACAGCTGTAAATATGACACAATACTTTACAAAAATGAGCAGTTATTATTATTATTTTTAGAAATGTGTACCTTGTATTCTACAGTTTTTCCAATTATTATTATTATTATTATTATTATTAATAATAACAATTAGTACCAAAATGACTCATTCAAGAAAGCTACTTTTGAGATGAGGCTGCTCAGCAGTTACGTTGGCCTAACGCCCCCCTCCACACCTGCAGGCTGGCTGGCTGATTTGTGGAAATCCGTTTCCTTATAAATGAACCAGCAGTTGCCTCCCCACAGGATGAGGTTAAGGAAACCAAAAATCTGCCAAAGAAGAACACACGAGTCAAAAATCGCGGGCTTTAGATTTATGCACAACTTTAAGCTCATTTGCAGGGGGAAAACGAATGGATTCAAACTCACCACTGAGCCGTTGAGTCTGCCCATGTGAGGCATCGCACCTGGAGTGCACTTGTTGTTGGAATCCTTGCAAACGTCAAGGAGAGTGATGATGGTTATAGGACTGGTGGCAAACTTCACATCCGACAAGCCTTTAGCCCAAGCAGAGGATGATGCCAGCCACAGGAAGGCAAAGGCGGCAGTCACCAACAGGTCCTGATAAATATGAGATATATAAATATAAGGCTTTTATCAGATATCAGAGGAAACGGGAAGGATCCTAACTTAAGGAGTGTTCTCAGACGGAGATGATCTAGTAGCATTTTTTTGGACACCACACCCCGTTTCATTTACACAGCTCTGTGGAATGCACTTTCTCTGACCTCCTGTCGCAATCCAGCATGAAGTAGAATCTTTGAAATCCAGCAGCTCATGCCAGATTCTTACACACAAGGAGCACAATATAAACATAGTCTGCTTTGATAAAACTAAACTTCATCCATTTAGAAAATACTTTCCTGAACACATAATACAACCGTGTGAAGTGAATCACACAACTCGAGGGCCTGAATAAGAGCAAACATCTCCCCACAACAACTGAGAGATCTTGAGAAATCATACCACGAGAGGACCACGGCTAGATTCCCGATACAAATGGTGGTAGCCCAGGTAGAGAACCAGAGTGGCAGCGCTGTAAAGAAAGGCAAACACTCCAACACAGACAAAAAACTGTGCAGAGGAAGCGTGGTCTCCTGTCAGGTAGCTCTCAGTGGTGGTCGTCTGATTGATTTTACAGTCAGGAACATTATAGGGATGCTGCATCAACCTGTGTACACACAAATATAATAGATTTAAATATGAATACTTTACAGTAAGTCAGTCCCTCCCCTGATCACACACTGACCTGAAAGGGTAGTTAAAGTCGGCATGTATTTCTTGAAGGGCGCTCCCTTGGCATTGGATGTTGACGCTGGTTGTGCCACTGTAACCTCCAGTCGTTGCAAAGGCAAACATGGCGAACAGCTAGAGGACAAAGAAAAATCTATCTGACACTCTGTCATAAGAGGATGTTCTGGACTGAAAGTTATTAGTCACAAACTCACACTTCCTTTAAATGTTATTTTACGCAACACAAGTTTGATGAGTTCACAGGATGCATCACAGTAAAAACCCTGTGCAGAGTTTGCAACGGAGCGTGTAAACGGGTAAATCTAAACATTAATTAAGAAGCAGTCCCTGTTGGTCACTGCTGTGAAGATGCAGCAGAAGATGCAGGTACTTATGCTACTCTGTTTTCATATTGTTGATAATGTCCTTGTGCCACATATTTATCTCAATGTTTCTGGTATAACTGCAGCCTGGCAGCCAAGTGAATCACTGTGCGGTTTCTCTGTTGCCATTATATTGTGCAAAACATTTAAACGACAAGAAGCTTAAGCCAAAAGAATGAACTCACACTCCTTCTGTTAATAAACCCTAATACTTACCCTTTATTTGTATACAGTGTATGGGCTGCACACAGGAGTCTGTCACTGTCTCCCTTACTCTGATTGGAAACATGTCTTTCAGTGGTGAGCCAGTGTTATTCAGTATGTTCAAATATTATAAATAACTACATTATTACTCCATATACAACCTGTGTAACAGTTTTCATACATACATAATCATACTATACTTTAAAAAACACGTTGTTTGATGTTTATAATTAGTACAGTTGCAAATGTGCCTTCAACGACCATTACCATACTATTTATAATTATTGAAATGATTGATTTGAATGTTATTTTGAATGTAATCCCCCCCTGGGATTTATGCCCTTGCACGGGCGATGCACAGCATCAATACATCTGTACTAACAATTATAGCCTTACTCACTAGAGACCATCTGCAGTCTTCTTTTTTTTTTCACTCATCTTCTGACAGAGTATTTATTTTCACTGTGTCCATTTGCATCACCCACAGACTTTACATACTGGCAACATGGTGCTGACAATGTGAGCACAGTGGGAAGGTGTGGCCGCTCCTGCTCTGAGATCCTGGTCTAAGATCCTGGTGCGGCGAGTGAGACACATAACCTTTACAACCACACAGGAGCAGCTAAGACTACAGAACTGACGATGGGACTTTTTTTTTTTTTTTTTTCCACAGCAGACATTTTAAAACAGGTCACACAGACCGTGTCAAAAAATGGCTGCTGTGCCTTCACTGTAACTGTCACAGGGGTGAATAATCAAACCAGTAATGTCTGACTTCAATTAACCTGTTTGTGAAGTTTCAGGGTGTTTGTTGACTCTATGTGTGACGACTTTTATTAATGTTACTGCAGTCGTACACAAAAACATGTATGTGGAGAAGATATTCTGTGGGATACAACCAGAAATGACTAAATGTGTGCATGTGTATCTTGTACTTGCATCATATTGCATTTGAACTTGCATTAACCTAATCATGCATTACATTGTAAATTGTATTCATGTATTTTTCTTTTAGTGTTATTTAATATATTCTTGTATAACTGTAATTTCTAACTGGGATGAAGAGATATTATATTCTTATTCTTCTTATTATTATAATAATAATAATAAGTAATAGTAGTAGTAGCTTATTTGGTCATTTGTTGTGTGATGTCAACACCATTTACCATCTTTCTGATCATATAAACCATATTTCTGATATAACCTGATCTTAAATAAACAAGACCAAATCCCTCTGAAACACTTCATTGCCGTTAAAACATGATGATGTGCATAAGTTTGCTGCCTGGTCGTGCAGTCGATCACAAGACCACCAACACAATTCATTAGTCAAGTTTTGTTTCGCTACCACGACGAGTGGAGCCCACGTAAAACACACCCTGACCACGGGCCATATGTTCAGAAGAGACGAGGCAAAAACGAACTTCTGGTAGTAATAAAAACATAAATACAAATCTTACCCATTCTAACAAACGGATAAACGCCAGCGGTTCTTTCAGAGGTCCAAAATCCAGAGTGAATCCGGAAGTCAGCACTTTCTGTTGAGAGATTTTAAAAAAGAGACATCGTTCTCTGCTCAAGTTTGTCCCAAACGAAGCGGGAGACATTTGCAACATCAGCCGATCTCATGATGACTGTGTGCTCTGTTACCTGTGCGATAGACTCCATGGTTTCTATGGAGATAAAGACCGTTAGTCTGAATAAACGTTAGCCCCGTTATGTTTCCGTCTTGTCCTCGGTCTTGTGCAGCTCCGCAGTCAGTGAGACTCCTCAAGCTTGTCAAACTTTCACCAACTTCAACGAGTCCTAGTAGGAAACACGTGATCGCTTACGTGAAAGCGCCAAAGGGGGCGCTACTGGACAGAGTGTAGACACAAGGAGGGAACGGAGAGGAAGGCAGATACTGATTCTGAGGGACCACATGTTGTTGATGTTGTTGTTTTTTTATGGCTGATTGTGTATATTCAGCGATGATCCACATACTGCCTTTTACAACATGTTGTAAAAAAAAAGTGATAAAAGGGTTAGGGGTAGAGCCCTTTTATTTCATTTGAATCATTCCCATACATATATATATATTTTTAATCATTTGTTTAATGTAAATATTAGCATTTTAGCTCAATAGCTTCCAGGTCATGTGACCTAAAAACTCCAAATCAGTACAGGAACATAGTACTGGACTACCTAGTCAGGACACACCTCTTTTGTATTCCATTTTAATACTTCCCATATATTTTTTTAATCAATGTTTTGATGTAAATATTAGCATTTTAGCTCAATAGCTTCCAGATCATATGACCTAAAAACTCCAAATCAGTACAGGAACATAGTACTTGACTGCCTCGTCAGGACTCTCGTCTTTTTTTTAATTCAATTTTAATAATTCACATATTTTTATGTATGTAAATATTAGCATTTTAGCTCAATAGCTTCCAGGTCATGTGAACTAAAAACTCAAAATCAGTACAGGAACATAGTAATAGACTGCCTAATCAGGACACTTTTTTTAAATTTCATTTTAATACTTCACATATATATCTATATATATATTAAAAAAAAAAAAGTGCAACCTATCCCTGGGTGGAGACGGAGGAGGGTGCCGCTAGATCTGGAGCGAATATCCATTGAATATCAAACTTAAGCCTAATTTCACTGCCGTGTTTGTCCAAACTAAAACGTAACCCTGCAATTTCCAGAATAAAAATCACCATTTTGTTGTCCAAACTATGAGACAATCACACAGCTTTTTTTAAAGTAAAGTCAGTTCTTGTTTCGAACCACACTAAATTACAACATATCCCTGAAATAAAAATAAAAGTACCTGTTAAGAGTGTACAGAAAACTATGAGGGGGGAAAAAGGGCCTAGATTTGGGAGATTTTGAACCCACACCCCGGTCAGTAGGTGGCGGTAATGCCCCATAATGTTAATGGCCAGCCGCCGTTAAGAACCAAGAAGAAGAAGAAGAAGAAGTATAAAAAGGAGACTGACTGATTGGTTGCATACGACACACCTGCGCATCTCCAAGCAGGTGGTTTTCAATCAGCGGATTGCCTCCTCCACCACCTCCACCACCACCTCTTCTTCTCATTTATCTTCCTCCAGCCAACAGCCCTGCGCTTTTACTTTGAAGAGAAGCTGAATAAACGAGCTGCAAAACGAAAAAGACTCGAAAAAAGTGTTGAACTACAAAAACTGTGGCGGTTATGCACCAAATCGGTGTTTGCCAACCGCCATAGAACCTAAAAAGGCGGGAACTTTGAAAAAGAAAAAAAAAGGTGGTCGCGTGCATCAGCGGCAACGGAGCTTCAATATGGCGTGTTCGACCTGGTCCAGCCTGGTGGTCAGTTCAGAAGGGTGAGTAACTTTTGTCAAGTTATCTTAAAGGTGTCACTGTTTGCTGAATTATATGCTCAAACTTAGCCCTTCACTGTCAGCTCAATTCTGCCTTAATGTTAGCCATTTGCTCAATTTCTTTTTTTGCTTGAGCTGTGCTTCATTATCAGCTCAATTTTTGGCTTGGTGTTTTAGCCTAATATAAACCACGCTGTGCCTTTTTTATAGTTGGATCAATTTAGGCTTATTGTTTTCCTATATGCTCAATTACAGCGTTGGCTCTATGTAATCAGAATTGTCTCATAGTTTGCTGAATTATTAGCTCAATATTAGGCTTGGCTTATTGTGGCCAATACTTTGTACCAATAAGACATCCAGTTGATCCAGCAGTGGCTAAATGTTTTTTCTTCTTCTGAATGTTGGCTCAGTTGTTGCTCAGCTATCTGAATTGGCAGCCATCTTGTCAGGTAACAGCAGTTCAATCATTGGTTTTATAGGGCTGCAACTCATTTATTACATTTTAATTAATCTGTGATTTGTGATGGTCCCTGCTCAAAACTCACACTTAAGCCAATCCATTATCAAATTGGACAAAACAAGACTTAGAAAAAACAAGTTAAAATGGCTGTTGTGCTATGTTAATCCCAATGTAGTCATTAAAATACAAACTTTTTTTTTTTTTAAAGGAAAAACCTTCTGCTTCCTGCTCACCGAGACCTGGTCGGACCCGTCCTATACAAAAGCCAGAGACCATAAAAAAAGGTGAGTGACACCTTATAGAGACAACTCGCGACCCCAATGAAAATATTATGGCTAATTAACATAATATATTTTACTGATGGCAATATATCATTAATTTAAGCTTTAGGAGTTCCTGGGACCATTTCCTGCCATTCTGTTTTTAATCGTTAACCCAATTTGGATGTGTTGAATGAATGCAGCTCAAATTTTCCACAGGCTATTCATTTTTGGTAAACTTTAGAGCATCTGACATCGTCTCCGTTTCTTGAATTAGCCTAAAATGTCTAAGCTATGCAAGAACTTCATGATTTGTTCCTAGTGACAGAAAACACTACCTTCCCAGAAACAGCTGTAAAAACATTATATAATTTTTTTTCCATTTTAAATGAGTCTGTCCTTTAAAGCTACTTCAGCCTGAAATACAGAAATCATATAGTAATTTTTTGGGAATTTTAACCCTTTTAAGGCCAAGTTGTTTTCATAACGTCACTGTGTTCTTGTCTTTAAAAAAAACAAACAATCACAAAAACAACCCTACAATTTCTGTAAAATACAATTCAAGTAGTGTTAGGTTATTATCATTATCAGGCCCTAAGGTGGGTCAATGATTGGCAGCAGTATTGATTTTGATTGGGTTGTTAGTTTTTCTGTAGTGCCAGAATTAAAACAAACTAACCTAATTTGTTCCTTGGGATAAAACTTGTCCACTTGAATACAATTTTTGATCACACATAAAATAATGCATTTCTTTAAGATTTCATGTTGCACTACTAGCATTAAGTTTTTATATTTGTCCACCAGGTGGGGCTACTTTTTTCCATTCAAAGCATGCAGCTTTTCACTGTTTTCTGCACACATTTCTTGCTACTGAAATAAGTGTGTGCCACTATTGATGTTGAATAATAGTGTATGTTAAGAAAAAAAAATTATCATCCACCTTTTATTAAGACTTCTTTTTCTTAGACCACACTCAGCATTATAAACTCAAGATAGCTCATAGATGGCTCAATATATCTCAGTCTGTGTGAACCATGTCTGTACCTCATATTACCACATTTTAGAACACCCGACCTACTTACAGTATTTTACAGGTTTACGAGGTTGGAGACTGGACTCAAACCTTTTCTTTTCTTCCAGATTGATCTTCATGAAGAGCTTCAAATTGTAGGTGTCATGATTTAATTCTGGGTGGCCGCCGTGTCCCCATCTTTTTCTTGGCCTCTTTGTCTATATCTATCTGCATTGTTTAACATGGCCACGTTCTTTCTACTCTCCTGCTTTCCATCTGTCAATTAGCTGAGGGTTTTACATGGAGCATTTGCCACAGGTTGGTTTTGCATGTTCCTGGTTAATCTGGTCCTCTGGTTATGTTTTTGTGGAACTGCTGAGTGAGTGATTTGAAAGAATGAGGTGCGTGACTGATGCAGTGTTTGAGGTTCTCTGGCAGCTTGTCTAAAAGAATGCTGAGTCTTGAATGGGTTGTGTGCGAGTGTGTGTGACTGACTTGGACTGACGTTAATTTGACCTTTGGACCAAGACTAACGCTCCAACTGTCTGTCTTGAATAGTTGAGATGCTCTAAGAATAAGATTCTGTTCAGCAGTTTCCATTAAAGTAGGCATGATGTGAAGATAAGTTGTAATGCACTAACATTTCCTTTTTAGGTCTGTCAACAAGGGTGAGTCCATATTTTTTTCTTTCTTTGGGAGGCTACTTTGTTGGCCTTCATGTGTGGTACGGTTTGCAGAGTAGGGAAAAACTAACTTTTGTGTTGTTTCTTGTAAGTGAAGGTACTTGGGTGTCTGCAACTGACTTGCTAGTCTAGATGCCCACAGCCAACTACTAAATCACACTGATGATTTACATGCAAAGGCAAGAACATGCCTCTATGGAGGCGTTTTCTTTCCTTGTGGCCTGAACCACTTTTTATTTCCAACTTTCCTGACCTGCAGGCCCATGTGCCAATTGCTCTTCCGGCCGCCGTGCCGATCTGTCCTGGCCACCGTGCTTTTCCTCATTTAATGAAAATGTCTAAAAAAAAAAAACTGTTTTGGAGGGATAGTGATGTTGGAGGACCAGATCTTAAATGAGGTTTAAATAGATGGTAGGAATAACATTAATATTGTGCCTTGTACGCTATGTCACAAGGCTTCCTGGCCACTGTGCCTTTTTTTATTTCTCTTTTCCATCGTGGCCATTAATGAACTGTTAGCCCTAGCACGCTAAAATAAATCCTGGTGATCTACAAACATAATACCTGGCTTTGTCATTCCATAATACAAGTAGGCAATGACGGCCGTCTACCTTCACGGCCTATTTGTATTATTGTATGTCTGGCCTTGCGCGTCTAGGGATTTTACATAGGCCAACATGGATGCCAATCCGTATCCATGTACAGTAAGTGACTAACCCTAACCTTACTTTCCAGTTTAGCATCATCAAGAGGAGCACCAGACATCCGTGAATGTCCATCCAAATTAGATTGCGTTTTAGTTATGGTAAAATTTCAAATGGTAAGATCAGTTATTTTTTTCTTGTTGGGCCGCTGTGCCATTACTATACCTGCTCTGAGCTTTTTCACATCTGTCTCTTGATTCTTCTTCTTTCTCATCTGTTTTTCCTTAAACATTTTCCTGGTGACAGGATTGTGTGTGTGTGAGTGAAGACTGTCTTGGATTTACGTTAATCTGACCTTTGGACTAAGACTGACACTTTACTGGATCGGAACGGTGAACAACATTTATGCTGGGAGATTGGCAAGATGCACACCAATTAAACAATAAGCATATCTAAGCTTGATTCTGTGGGACCTCGACCAAGATGAGCCGACCCTTCTACGACGCGGACTTCAACCCAGGATGAACCAACCCTTCTATGACGAGGACTTCGCCCAAGATGAACCAACCTTCTTTGATGACGCCTCTTTTCTGCAGGATGTCTTCAGGTACATTCTTTCAGATGGAAGCCAATTTGTTTAGTCCATATTTACTTGATAATAAAGTGTGCTAGAGCTGAAACGATTAATCGATTAATCGCTCACTAAATTAATCGCCAACTATTTTGATAATCGGTTTGAAGCTTTTTTCATGAGTAAAACAAGATTTTTGATTGTTTCAGCTTATTAAACGTGAATATTTTCTTTGTTTCTTTGCTCCACATAACAAAGAAATCATTACAACTGAATCATTTTGGTTTGTGGACAAAACAAGACATTCGAGAACATCGTCATTTCCAGGTTTGACAGACAATGATCAACGTTTTTTAACATAAATTTTTCTGACATTTTATGGACCAACCAATTCATCGATTAATCGAGAAAATAATCGACAGATTAATCGATAATGAAAATAATCGTTAGTTGCAGCTCTAAAGTGTGCTGACTCTTTGTTTATTTATATTGAGATGTTGGACCTTGCCAAACTGTTCTTTGTTTTGTAGAGATGATGAAGGCTGCAGCAGATTTCTGGATCAGAGCACTCTATGCTGGACACCACAACCTGGAGAAGTCCGGTCCTGGATGGCTCTGGTGAGGACCTTGCCCAAGATGAACCAACCCTTCGACAGTGAGGACTTCGCTCATGAACTGACCCTTCTATGTTGAGGACTTCGCCCAAGATGAACCAACCCTTCTATGATGATGCCTCTTTTCCAGGATGTCTTCAGGTAGGTTCTTTGATATGGTACTCAATTTGTTTAATCCATATTTACTTAATACTACAGTGTGCTGACTCTTTATTTGTATATTTATTTTTAGATGTTGGACCTTGCCAAACTGTTCTTTGGAACTTTACCACCTAAAGCCAGAACCCCCCCCCCCCCACTGACCCATAACCACATTTGACAAAAACACTGTACATGTGATGCATCACAACATTTAAATACAGACGCTTTTATTTATTCTCAACTGGTAATTGCTTGGATAGGATAACTGGTTCCTGAATTGATTATGAAGTGAACTTTGATATGCGAGTGTAGTCACACTTAAATTTTAGGTGTTATTCAGCCCATGGATAATGTTATGAAATGCGTTAAATCTGGCATTTGTTGGCACACTTGAAATCTGTTTAATTCTTAAACATTATCCACTGCTGTGAGCCTTTGCAGTCGATAACTAAACTGGAATTCATTATTAATGCTGACTTGTCTCACTCTGTCAAGTTTATTTCCCTCTAAAGACTGGTGTTGAACATTTTTGTGTTCATAATGCCTTTTTGCGCGTCATGTTGGGAGGCCTCCCAGCAGGGGATTTACATCTTCTCCTGCAAAACTTTGCATTACTCGTCTTAGGGATGCAGGGCTATCCTGTATAGTTTAGTTTCTTTCATAAATGGGATTGTAGGTTGCAGGTTTAGAGCGCGTTTTGTCTTTAGGAGGAAACAAACCTGGCAGAGAGACAACTTGGAATATTTAACTGAAGGTTACACCAATGTTAAAACGTATCTTTTGATGCAACGGCTTAAAATAAATGCTTTATTCTGTGGGCTGAATTCCAGGAGTCAGTGTTGAGACTGATGTGCAAGTACCCTCTTGTATTGATTACATGCTTAGCAAAATCAGGGTTTAAGCTGAGGGACGTTTGTGGCGAGGCCACAGAATCGGAAGGAACGTTTGTCTTGGGAACTCGGAGATTTAGACTTTTTCATGCAGCCAACCAAGACATTGGGGTTAGTGTCATCCCAAATGGCTGGTAAAGTGAGTGGATCGCTTGTGACTTTCAGTGTAGAACAGGAAAGACGGGTACAGATTAAGGAAGGCATCCGTTGGTGGGCCCTGACTGGATGTGAGGACCTGTCACATTTGACCAGGTGAGCAACCTGAGGATATTGTCATTTGTTTACTTTTTTTGGGGGGGCTTGTGACTGATCAAGTCTGCTTTGTTTTGTAGAGATGATGAAAGCTGCAGCAGATTTCTGGATCAGAGCACTCCATGTTGGACACCACGACCTGGAGAAATCCCGTCCTGGATGGCTGTGATGAGGACTTTGCCCAAGATGAACGACCCTTTTATGATGATACCTCTTCTCCACCGGCTGTCTTCAGGTAGGTTCTTTCAGATGATAGCCCAATTGTTTAATCCTTATTTACTTAATATTAAAGTGTGCTGACTCTTTATTTGTTTATTTTTAGATGTTGGACCATGCCAAACTGTTCACATGCCTCAATGGCTGCTACGTCACTCTGCCCAACAGGACATGGTCACAGAGATTTTTTTTTTTTTTAAATGGGCTTTCCCATCTAAAGCCAGAACTCTCACTCACCCACAGCCACACTTGACAGAACACTGTACATGCACATGTGATACCTCACTACACTAAAATACAGACACGGCTACTTTCATCGTTGCAGTCGCATAACTCAAAAATGCGCAACTATTGATGAGCTAAAGCAGGTATTCCTTTATTCTCAACTGGTAATTGCTTTGATAAGATGAGTAGTTCCTGCAAGTGTAGTCGCATTAGATTGTATGTGTTATTCAGCCCATGGATAATGTTATGAAATGCTTTAAATCTGGCATTTGTTGGCACACTTGAAATCTGTTTAATTCTTAAACTTTATCCACTGCTGTGAGCCTTTGCAGTCAATAACTAAACTGGAATTCAATATTAATGCTGACTTGTCTCACTCTGTCAAGTTTATTTCCCTCTAAAGACTGGTGTTGAACATTTTTGTGTTCATAATGCCTTTTTGCGCGTCATGTTGGGAGGCCTCCCACCAGGGGATTTACATCTTCTCCTGCAAAACTCTGCGTTACTCGTCTTAGGGATGCAGGGCTATCCTGTATAGTTTCGTTTCTTTCATAAATGGGATTGTAGGTTGCAGGTTTAGAGCGCGTTTCTTTAGGAGGAAACAAACCTGGCAGAGAGACAACTCGGATTACTTAACTGAAGGTTACGCCAAATGTTAGAACTTTTATCTTTTGATCTGCTAAATTGAACAAAAACCTTTATTCTGTGGGCTGAATTCCAGGAGCCATGATGTTTAGGAAATCAGACAGAATTTCAAGTGTTCAGACTGATGTGCAAGTACCCTTTTGTAGCAGGAGTGAGCAGCTGCAGCTTTTAAATAATGTATTTTTCATTATTTGAGTTGTTTCTTGGACTGACTTGGAGCTTTGTGGTTAACCCTGATCATCTTGTAAACAGAAGTGGTCTTGTGTCTCTTATTTGCAAGACTGGCAACTGGTTGAAGTGATACGACTTTATGGTTTGCCCAACCTGGGGTTTTTGATGGGTTAACTATTCACCCACACACTAGCAATTTCAGCTAACAAGTATCTGTAGTTCATTATTATGCATGACTTCAAATTCAATATATGACATTGACGTCCACTTGATTGCACAATTTAGGCAGCTTGTAGAGTCATCAGGATAACTCTGAATAAAAAGGAACGTTCGTTTAGGCAACTGGGAGATTTACAGTTTTCCGTGCAGCCAACTAAGACATTGGGCTTGGCATCATCCCAAATGGCTGGCAAAGTGAGGCACGAAGGGAGTGGATCGCTTTTTTTTTTTTTTTTTTTTTTTTTTTTACACTTAAAACAATGTACATGCACATGTGAAGCATCACAATACTAGAATACAGACACAGCTACTTTCAGCCTGTAATGATTTATTTTGAAAACCTGTATTTATTGCCTTCTTTATGTCAAGTAAAACTTTTGTTCTTAACTTTATAGTGGACTTGTATTTTTTTTTCAGTGGTTCTGTGACCAGTGTTATGACAAGCTAGATCTTTGAACTTAAAGATGTGGAATTATTTAAAAATAAATTGCATTAATTTGTTACCATAGACTCTCAGTTTGATCTTAACCGGTCAACTCAAACATGGTCCTGTATCATAATTTTTGACCTTATATTCTCCTAGTTTTAAGACTGTTAAGATCATGGTTGTATTACTACAATTAATGGTAGAAAAAATGTGACCCTTGAACTCTGAATGCCAACTTGTGTATTAAGATAAAGGATACAAGTTGTGTTGCCCCTGAGGAGCAGGTTAACTGCTGGCATTAGAACCAAACTGATCATAATGCACTGGCTGCAAGAGTGGTTTGTATTCAAGTGCTGGACAAAGGAACCACATGCGTTTCCTTCAGTGAAATTAAAGGCATGTAAGGTAGATGTTAAGTCTGGGTTACCATAATAGTTCTTAATGGGCACATTTCAAGGTTCTAGTGGGTTAATATGATTTGCAGTAAATCAATCTTGTTAAACATGACTTGGCATCAGTTGCGAAAACAACTCAAACGTGTACAAATCCAGATAGGGGACCAGTTCTCAACTTTGCACAGTGTTTTAAAGAGAATATAATTAACTGAACTCTAAAGCAGGGAATGCTACAGTGAATATCAGCATTGTGATGCATCTCAAAACGTCCTCACCTTCATCCACTACCACATATGGTATAATATGGCTCATGTATAAAAAGATGACACAAGACATGAGAGTTTTAATGTTTTTTTTTCCTTTGTTACCCTTCAAAATGTTTTATTTTTGTAGATTTTTTTGGAAATTGCTATTCAAATAGTTGTGTACAGTATTACAGTACCATTAACAACAGCAGCCACACATACAATGCTAATATTTTTGATCTGACTGTCTCGGCCCCAGGTACAGTAGGTGATGGGATGAATCCACAGCCAGATAATGCTCCACACATCAGAGCCTAAGGGCCAATGGTCCAAAGTGCAGGTCCTTCTCTGACTGGGATTTGAACCCTAGCCCGCCGCACCAAGGTCTGTGGACTCCACTTAGCTAAACCAGCTAATAGTAGATACCACCTAACAGAACACATTATTTTCTAGGGAGTCAGATATATGGGTCCTTGAAAAGTCCCAAACTGGAAGTAAATCAGTGAGTCCTAGAGACGTCCAATTTCAAATTTCAAACTGAAATTAAGTCAGGATCATCAGATGAAGTAAATTAAACAGTGTTAGAATTAATGTTTTTCCATTATAGGGTCTCTCTTGTTTTTTCTGGCCATTTGGCTGGATGGACTTGGAGCCCACACACAGAGACATGTTCCAAGGCATGGATCTGTGTCTGTAAAACTTTGAGAGGGCGATATAGGCCATCACCTTGTCTATGAGCCTTAGTTGAAAGAAGCAGGGCTTAACTGCTGAGATTTACTTATCATATTTAAAAGCACTGTCAAAATGGAAGGCAAGGCTTTTAACAGAAGAGTATTTTTGTTTAGGTTAAAGACATTTAGAGATCCATGCTCTAATGTCATTGATGCCATCAATAAGAGTCGGAGAGAGTCCCTGTTTATAACATAAGCAAAAGACGGGCTACACCCTGGACAGGTCAGGACCAACACCCACAGAGAAGAACCATTTACATATGATCACCTTATCTTGCTTATCCGTTCAAACCTACTACAGTCATTTTAAAGTGTCCAAGTAACCTCTGCATATTTAACTCAGGTTTCCCCCCACAGTTCAACATTTTTTTGAACTGTGGGGGGAAGCCTGAGTACTCTCAGATGGGGAGAGAACATGCAAACTCCAGAAAGAAAGCCCCTCAGTCAGACCGGTTACATCATGACTGAAACCAATTGTTTAATTAATGTTTTAACATTCCAGGAGCAGGCAGAGATTGAAAGTGAAAATGCATCTGCTTTAGAGCAGCAGCAGCAGAGAATTACCACATGATGAGACCAGATAAGGTGATAATAGTGCACAGTAAAAACATTATATAGCTTAAATATCCACTGACAAATTGATAGAGAGAAAGAGGGTCTCGTCTAACCTTAGCTGAGGCTAATGTTATGCAACTCCACTGCAGACTATAGGGATGGGAGTCGGTATCAGTATTGGTTTTGACACTCACTCAAAATGTAAATAAAACATCAGGGAAAAGCATTTTAGCTGAGTCATGTTTGGGCTGTTTATTTCTTCTTTTTGGGAGAACAATATATGTTACACCGTTGGAGAATTTTGTTTTTGCACAAATGTGTTTCATAAAACGGAATCAGAAAAGTCACAAAACACTTTCATCGTTCATAAATGGTCTAAAGTGACTAATATTGGAGTTTGTAATACAGATACCATTTCTCTTCTTGTCTGGTTGAAACACTCTTAGTTAGGGGTAGTGAGGTGTTTTTCAGTTTAATATCCTTCCATATTATAAATAACTAAAAAAGCACTTGGAGAGCGCAGACCTCCGCCTCTATGGATCACTCCCAAAAAGTAATCACTCATGGTCATTTCATATATTAATATAATACATGTCTTACATATAGAACTTTTAATATCAGCAACGGTAAAATCATAAATCACTAATAATAAATAGAATTGTATGATACAACATTGGCCTATATTTGCAGAGTATTAACTTGGAGTTCATAGCAGTGATGATGACTTTTCACTAGAGGTCACCATTTATACAAAGAAATAATTGAGCAACATGAAACCGATATATGTATCCAAAGACAGCCATGTGATTCTAATGACTTACATCAGCGTTTGCTGAGCTAATTAGCACCCAGACTGTCTTTCAGTTTGGTTTAGTTTGGTTTAGGTTTTCATAAATAAAAATATATTTTTGGCTCTGTGGGCAGGGGAATTTAAGTAAGCTTGGTTCCATCTTGTAATTTATCTAGCGTTTCCCAGAACACTTGTTCAGCTGAGAATGTTTTAGTCTTTGTGGAGCAGCTCTTATCCTTAGAGGGCACATCTCGAAAGAATAAAAGTGGCCTTGTTCCCCACCTTTTAATCGTGGACTGGGCTGCGGTGGGGGAGGGGCTGCTGCTCAATTGTACAGTCCCTTTGTGAAGGATTGCTGCTCTACAGATGAGATTGTTCAGCTTTCTGAGTGTATCTGCAAGAAATACTAAAGCAACACGCACGCAAAGCACATACTCTGTGTTCCAATGAAGACATGGATATAGCAAAGTTATGTGAAGGATTCTTGAAACCAGAGAAACTTGGCCAACAGGCTTTCATTTTTGGCTGTGATGACATGACATCTTATTTATTGTTGCACCCTTTCAAACCTGTCAGACGGGTTTTCCTCCGCCGAAGGCTAAACAAGAGAATAATAAGTTAGTTTGACTTTCTGATCTCATCCGCTCATCTTTTACCAACACTTTCTATTGGCCTATTGAAATCACAGCAACAATCTCACCCAGCTCAACGGGGGATTTTGAGAGAAATCTAAAACTACATGGTCTAAAATGTGTATTGGTTAGTGAATCAGTTTAGTCAGACCCATAGCAGCACTGGGTGAAGGATTTCTTTCTCTCTCAGTAGTCATGGGTTTGTTATTACAATCACATAATGAATACAATATGATGATTCGCTGGTAACAAAATTAATTTAAGAATGCAGCGGGCCTGTACAAAAACATCCACTGTAATTAATTTATAGAACGTCACATGACAGAAAGGCTCATTTCCTGTTTGACCCCTTTCTTCCAGCTCACAGACCTATCACTTGCCCAGCTATTAGACACTGTGAATTGAGGGTGAACTGCTACATAGACGTCAAACAAAAAGACCCATACATGGGTCACAGATGAAATTCAAAACAATAATAATCGGAAAAATTATACTATAAGATGTGCCTTTGTCACAATTTATATTGTAAAATGGATCATTAACTTTTGTATTATTATTTTTTTTTTTCCACATATATAAATGATTAAATATTATTTTAAATCCCTGTGTCTTATTCAAGGAAAATAATAGTATTACTCAACCTATCCTGACAAGCACTGACAGCTAATTATGCAGGTCCCTCTGTTTTGGTCCCGCCCTTTTTAGAGTGGAGCCAATCAGAAAAGCTGATAGGTGGGCCACAATTGAGGGCAGCCAATCGCAGCGCCCCCTGTCTGCATAGAGCATTACTGATCCGCAGACAATTTGAGTGAGCGTTAGAATATATCATGTTGGCAACGGAGTTCACAGCGCGATAAATCGGCATCGAACGCCTCGGTTCATTTGCTGAATTCACATTTTCTTTTCCACCGTTTGGATATTCGTGGACAGCGGGAGCCTCGAGGGCGCTGCGTGTTTTCAGAGGCAGAAACAGTCGGTGTCAGGAGAGGAAGGACTACGCTGTTTGTTGGTGTCATCGCGGCAGAGCTGGAGCCTCCTTCAATTTCTAGGCAAATAAATAAAGACTCCGGGTTCCTGCTTTTGTTTGTTTCCTTCGCAGGTGACACGAGCAACGAGGATGGGACTTTTGCTGCACTGTGCCCTGCTCCTGTTGTCGGTTTCCACTTTGACAGTCGGTCTAGATTTTCAGCAGGGACCCAAAGGTGTCCGACATGGAGCGTTCGTGAGGCGTTCAAACACCGAGGAGCAAGCTGCGAGAATCGCGAAGAGGTCTCTGCTGGCACGGCTGACTGATGCTGCTGCTGCTGCTGCTGCATCACCAGACCACAAGATTAGACGAAGAAGCACAGAGGACGGCGACTCCTGCAAAGCTCTCCGAGGACATGACACCGAGTTGGCAGCCAACACCCACCGTGTAAGTTACCGGCACCAGGTCCTGTTTCACTTAGCACCCTCTGACAATGAAGCGAGCCTGGCGCGGATTATGCGCAGGTGTGAAACAGGTGCACACATACAGTATTGTAGGCCTCATCAGGGGCCAGACTACTGATTTCTATTCAACTGTAAACCTCAGCATAACTGCTGCAGTGTTATTGCTATATACTGTTATTACAAAAGGCAATTTCAGTCACTCCTGGAGACTGTCAGGACCCACTGAGTTAGGTCTCTAAGGTTATTTCCCAGCTTCCCAATATTTATGTGCATAAAAAAAAAAAAAATGCAGTAAAATATTCATAAATGTTATGTTTTAATAGGGACTATTAAGGTACAGGATTTTAAAATCAGTCAACAGCCAAACAAGGGTTTTTGACTCCTTAGTGAAAGTTAAAGAAATCTCGTAAGTAGGTATTTAAGCTTTTGGTAACACTTTAGTTTAGGGAACACATCACTATTAACTAGGTGCTTACTAACATGCATATAAGTAGCATACTAGCCCTTTATTAGTAAATATTAAGCACGTAATAACACCTTATGTTGGAAAAATCTTAATTCATGTCATAATAGAGATTAGATTAAGGTTATGTAGATAGATCGATAAGGTAGATAAGTAAGTAAGCACCTAGTTAATTGTGAATAAGTGTTACCAAACTTGTTTGTGGATTCAAAATGATACCCACTTACCAGTCAGAAAAGCAATTCACACATTTGAGGTAAACATTCAGAACAATTGCATGCACAAAGCTTAATAAACAGCAAATCTTTGTTATATTGAACAATATCTTGTCTTCCAGTTACGTCTTTCTCAGGGTTACCACTGACCAGATTGTTATTCTTTAATTATTTAATGCAATAACAAATCCTACAGTGAAGTGAAACTGTACAATGTTTGGTTTCCTCATACTTTAGGACCAGTTTATGCTCTACTGAAGGACTCGGTCACTCCCTAACCTCTCATGTAACTTTGACCTACATCTAATTCTTGTCAGACATGCAACTCGCACCTTTCTCTGCTTGACAGAGACTGAATGTGCCCGAGTGTTTACAGGAAAATTGACTCAGGGGACTCCATGTGACTGGCTGCGTGGTAGTTATTTTGTAAATTAGAGCTGTGTTTGCATGGCCTGGGAAGGCAGTTTGTGAAAAGAACATCTATCAGGAAATGGGACTGCTGTAGTTAGTTTTTAGTTGCACTTTAATCCTGTGTGACCAGGAAGACAAAGCAATGATGCACCGCCCTCCTTTAAACAAACAGACGGAGTCCTCTGCTGTTAATTTGCCTAGCTCCTTGCTGCCATGTGATCAACTTTGCATTGTAGTCTTATGAGTCCTAATGTAAACAGTTTGTTCATTTCCACAAAAAAGGTAGAAGGCCACTGGAGCATCTGGACTAGGGAGTAGTCCAGATGTTTTATGTCAGGCAGCAGGACTGTCTCAGACACTGATACAAAGGTGGTTGTGTTCGAGCTACAGTGCTAAATCCGCTGCATGGGGGGTGACTGACTGCTGTGCAGGCAGTGTGTGAATGGGTATGGATGATAAGTGATAGAAAATGTGCTGCACATACTGTAGATGCGCTGTATGAAAGTGTTCCTGAATGGGTGAACTGTAGTGTAAAACAGCTTTGAGTGGTCATCAAGACCAGAAAAGGACTATAAATACAGGCCATTTCCCATTTAAATCAAGTTGATGTGCACAATATTACAATAGGTGTTGTGTGGGTCACCATCTACGGATGTCAGATGGTCAACTGGTTTATTTGTCCTCTTTTCCCCCCCAGCTGTTATTGCAGTGTAATGTATTAATCAAACTCCTCAATTATTGCTGTGATGATTAAAATGCTTATTTTTCACATTTTCATGTTTCCAAACAGTATACTTTCCATGACCTCAGTGGTTCAGTGTCAGTGGCCTGGGTTGGAGATGGCACAGGGGTGAGTGATGTTCCACTGTGACATTACTGGTGTATCAGTGAACTTGATGAAATTGACGGAGTAGTTTCATGCACCCAAAACATGACCGATGCTCCTCCTCTGAACCTTCTTTCTTTGCAGGTCATTCTGGCATTGACAACCTTTCAGGTGCCCATGTTCATGATTAAATTTGGGCAGTCCAGACTCTATCGAAGGTAAGTTATATGACCTCACCTGTTTTTTTTTTGAAAGCATAAAGTATGTGCTTAATCAGTGTTTATTTACATTTCGTTTGCCTGCAACCATTATTCTGCCAGTGAGAACTATGGGAAGTCATTCCAGGATGTCACCAATCTCATCAACAACACCTTCATCCAATCAGAGTTTGGAATTGCTATCGGCCCTGAGAACTCGGGCAAGGTGAGTCACGTCCTCAGACACATTGTCATTAGATTTTTCACAAATATGGTGGCGTGGTAATGTCTGCCGACTGTGAAGAAGCTTTAACATTTTATCGTCTTCGTCAGTCTTAACTCTGGCCTCTTGTTTAAAGGTGATCCTGATTGCCGACACATCTGGAACTAACGAGTTTGAAATCTTTGCCTCTGATGACTTTGGAAAAAGTTTCAACCGCAGAGATCTGCCCTTTACTCCTCAAATGCAGATCACGTACAACCCTGAAGATTCCAACGTGCTGCTGGCTCACAGCACCAATGTAAGTGGTGAATGATGCAAGCACAGTGTGTAGGGTATCCTGTTTGGATATCAGTTAACTGCAGAAAGATGAGCATTAGAGTCTGAGTAAAACTGACAGCTTCAGTTCTTTATGGGGGTCAGGCTAATCAATAAGAAATGAGTCCTTTATATCAGTCCTTCAGGGGAAATTCCTTCTTTGCATTTAACCCCTGCTCTACACGAAACTTTCCTAGAATTAATAGCAGTGAGAAACGCCTGGTTCCAACCCCAAGTTCCCTTTCCACTTGGCCATGTGTGGCCATTAGTTGTGGTCTTTAATTTAAAAGAAAAACTTTCATGGCCAGTTGTAAAAACCCTGGAGCAAAGGCCACCAACTCACTTACCTTTAGCAAAGGGACTGCTATTGGTCAGTCATTCTTTGTATCCGTTTACACATCGTACATTTATTAACGTGGCTGTGGTGTTTATGACCAGGCAGAGAATATCAAGGTCTGACAAACCTGTGTAAACAATGCCACTGCAGGTGAACGGTGGATTCATCATCTAAGAATCTGCTTCTTTCATCCTCAGAATGAAATGTGGCTGTCGGAAGATTTTGGCAGCAACTGGAAAAAGGTTCACGACGGGGTGTGTCTGACGAAATGGTAAGAAACAAGACCAACGGATGATATAAGCAACGTTAGTCACCTCGGACCATAAACAACAAACACGTGTTATTCATTATTATCTGGTCACTGAGAGTAGGAAGTAGTAGAGAAGTCAGGCAACAAAGATTTCACGATATTGATTTTCTATGTGTTAGCCAGTGGCCATTAACTTAAAGGTCCCATATTATGCAAAATCAACTTTTGAATCATTTTAATCCTTATATTTGGGACTCTGGAGGTCCCAAAGATCACTCAGTCATGTTTTTGTGGTCCTCCTCAGTCTAAGTACAGGAGATAAAACGTGATGTTGACTTCCACTCTCATTGGGACGTCACGAGACAATTCCTGGAATTGTTGTTTTGTAGAGCTCCGCATTGTCCGTAAAAAAAAGGCGAGAGTGCTGGCGAGGGCAACGGCATCCGAAAACCGGAAGCCTGTGAAAAGTTCTATTCTTGGCTCCACAGTGCAGCACAGAGTCCTACACAAACTTCCAGCCTCAGAGGATTTATCTGTCCAGTGGATACATGCTATGACGGCAATGGTGATCACTTTTCCAAATGCTAACTGCTGTTAGCTCCCAGCAGCCTCTGTGGCTGATGTCATTTCCTGTCCCATTTCGTTTTACTTTTTTTTTAAGGTGGACCTTTAAGAGATACTACTAAACAGAGCGTTCTGAACAGGGCTGTTTTGGCAGGGTGATTGAACTGCTGTGGTGCTTCATCCTTATGGTATTTTGACCAAAGCATGTCACAGACATGTTCATTAGGACACCAGGGAACTAGTTTAACTTGGAGAAATAGGGTATAATATGTCACCTTTAAGTTGAAATTCCTTCAACAAGCCACAGACTGGTGGCAAATGTAAATAAAACCAGCATCAGGTTTATTGTCCTTAATGAATGTTTGAATAGCCAAGCCCTCAGTATCTTTTTGGTGGCACTTCCTGGTATTTATTGCCCAATAACCTTGAGGGCTCAAAATATCTTATTGGGTTCATTTGTAAAGCTGAACTTGCAAAGTCACGGTGTCTGTGAAAACTGTATGTGCAAAGCAGACTTCCTGAAACCGGTTATCGCTATCTCAAATGAAGCTAATCTGACGAGGCTTTAGGAAAATGGGTCATTATCAAATAGCGCATGAGTTTTCTGATGTCAAAACATAACTGTCAGAAGAAAGCACACAGTAGAGAAGGCCATATTTGCATAGTGGTTATATTTAATAACTCATGCCGCAAGCTTCTTACTTTCATAACAAAGCAACCCTCATTATGGGAGTAGGTGAAGAATGTGTGATATATATATCCTGTATGAGACCGGATTTCATCCCTGATTCAGGAAATGTTCCTCAGCTTTTTTTGTTTAGTGAGACTTAAAAAACGTTCACTTTCTCGCTTATTTTGCTTGTTTATTTTTGACCTCATGGACTCAAATGTTCACCTGAAATCTTCTGTACTTTCCATTCTGATTGTAGGGGAAGGAAAAATGCCCTATTTTTTTCAACCGGCCATAATGGATCCTGCGGTAAGTAATCCCCTCTTAAAGAAAAATAATATCTGTTATTAAAAATGACCACCAGACACTTGAACCCAGACCTTAATTTCTATGTTTTGCATTTTATTTTGTCAGATGATAGGGGACTGCTGGAATTTAAGAGGACAACAGACTATGGCAAAACCATCAAGACTGTCGCCAATAAGATCTTCTCTTTTGGCCTGGGTGGACGCTTCCTCTTTGCGTCTGTGATGACAGGAAAGGTCAGTATAAAGTCTGTCCAAACCACAGTAAACACAAGTTCATGCATTCAAACGCAAAGTATTTATTGTTTAAAGTGTAAAGTTTGAAAGAAAGGCATTACACATTTCAATTTAGTTGTATTTTATTTTAATAACAGAAGGGGGAATGGTTATAGGAAATATTTGTATTCAAACTTCTCCTTTAAAGTGACCATAATGTACTGATTTATTTTAAGGGTTTATTAATGTTACTGTCATCATTTGGTTGTAAGTTCTGAAACCGGAAAATTATCTGATCTCCTTGGGACGTCACAATGCGCTAAATTCCTGGAATTGTTGTCTCGTGGAGCTCCATTTTGCCGTAAAATGCACGAGAGTGCTGGCGAGGGCAATGATATCTGCAAACTGGAAGTCCGCTAAAAGTTCTATTCTTGGCTCCACAGTGCAGCACAGAGTCCTACACAAACGTCCAGCCTCATAGGATTTATCTGTCCAGTGGATACATGTTATATATGACGGCAATGTGCCTGCTAGAGCCTGCAAATGATCACTTTTCCAAATGCTAACTGCTGTTAGCTCCCAGTAGCCTCTGTGGCTGATGTCATTTCCTGTCCCTTAAGTTTCGTTTAACTTTTTTTTTTTTTTTTTTTTTTAAGAGATACTACTAAACCGAGCATTGTGAACAGGGCTGTTTTGGCAGGGTTATTAAACTGCTGTGGTGCTTCATCCTTATGGTATTTTGACCAAAGCATGTCACAGACATGTTCATTAGGACACCAGGGAACTAGGTTAACTTGGAGAAATAGGGTATAATATGGGACCTTTAAATTTGATATTTCGCCACTAACTTGGTTATTTCTGCATAGATGTCATGGAAAATAACATTTACTTAAACATTTGTATAAATGAATATTACTTCTGACCCCTGGTGTCTGTCTTTCTCTTAATGAACCATCTCTGTGTGCAGGACTCACTGAGGATGATCCACGTATCAGTGGACCAGGGTGAGAATTGGAACATGGCCCAGCTGCCTGCTGTCGGTCACGAGCAGTTTTACTCCATCCTGGCGGCAAATGATGAAATGGTTTTCATGCATGTCGACGCGCCAGGAGGTCAGTTCATCTCTTGTGTCACAAGCAGTGATAATGTTTACGGAGTAGGAGACGGGCACTTCCAAACAATTGTAATTTCATGATGTTACACTGCCGTTCAAAAGTTTGGGGTCACCTATACAATGTTTTTGTGTTTTCCATTAAAAGTCACAAATTGAATAGAAAATGTAGTCAAGACATTGACAAGATTAGAAATAATGCTTTTTATTCAAAATAATAGTTTTGCTTTAATCATTGCACAAGGGTTTTCAAGGGTTTTCTAATCATCCAATAGCCTTAACCTAACGCGATTAGCAAACACAATGTACCATTAGAACAGGCATGTCCAAAGTCCGGCCTGTGGGCCCACGGTCAGATTCAGCTTCAGTTTTATTATGTATTATTTATGGCCCAGGACGGAGTCAAACAGAATATCTGCCCAGATTATATGTCATCCCAATTAGCTCATCTAGTACAGAGTTGCGCTTTGAAACCAGAGTCTCGTGTTTGATACTCAGCCGTGACAGACAAATCCATCCAATGGATCCTTTCAGTTATTATGATATGTGATTGCAGATGTAATAGAAAGGCAGATTTTTGTGATTTTCTCACTCCTGCGTTATGTGTATTATAAAACAGTGTATTTGTATGTAACTTTTAGTGATAAAAAAGGTCTGAAGGGACCATTGGCCCCTGGAAATATTCACATTATCAAGTCTGGCCCTTGTTAAAAAAAGGTTTGGACACCTCTGCATTAGAACACTGAGAGATGGTTGCTGGAAATGGGCCTCTATACACCTATGTACATATTCCATTAAAAACCAGACGTTTGCAGCTAGAATAGACGTTTACCACATTAACAATGTATAGAGTGTATTCCTGATTAATTTAATGTTAGATACATTAAAAAATCAGGACATTTCTAAGTGACCCCAAACTTTTGAACGGTAGTTTATGTGTGAATATGTTTAGAAAAGTAATTAAATGAAGATTTGTGACTTTAGAGTAAAGAAATGCATTTTTGGTCCATTTGTAAAACGTATTAAACAACATTTTTCAATAATAGTCCTAATTCTCATAAAATAATCCTACAACAGACAGTTTGTCTCATTGTAGTACATTAAACACAGGCATTTAATAAGAACACAAATCTTCAATGTGCACTTTACCAGGGCTGTGAATCTGTGAAATGTAATATAAATAATTTTTATTAAGAAAGTTTGAGAATAACTCAGTGGACGTACACAGAAAGACACGTGTCCTCTTTGACAAGGCCACTCTTTACCAATAAAGAACTAGGGCAGTGACTGTGAGCCAGATCCTGTTGTCCGTCATTATTGTCAACCTCATTAACTTCAGCTGAGAGAGAGTCATGTCCCGGTCACAGCAGCATACTGATCACACTTTTGGAATGACATATTTATTTGTCATGTGTGTATTTTGCTTGCATGTATATGTACTTTTGGCCACTTGTACCAAATCGTCTGAGGTTCCTGACCCTATATTTGTTGAATCTGTTTGTTCCTTTTGTAAATCTGTGTACAGATAGAGGCCTTGGTACCATTTACGTATCCGATGACAGGGGCACTGTTTACTCCAAGTCACTGGAGCGGCACCTTTACACCACCAAAGGCGGCGATACCGACTTCACAAACATCACCTCACTGCGAGGAGTTTTCATCACCAGTGTCCTGACTGAAGGTACCTCATTGTGTGTGTGCTTGGATGAAGGAATATCTGCACTCAGATTCCCTTAGAAACACACACACAGATATGAGTTCTCCATTACGCCGTGGAGTGAGGGTGTTTGGTAAATATTTAATTAGCTGTTCAGTGTTAGATGTGCTGACTGTTTGAAGCAGCTGGATGACACTTGAGCAGAAATATCTCACGTCACCTGCTACATCTTAACGCCTTCCTGTTCCTGCTTCACTCTGCAATTCCTGCTCATAATTTCCACTCTTCTACATGGTCATACGTGGTGGTTTTTGCACAGATAGCATGGGTTCGATTCATGTTTTGCTTACTTTATTTTGACATGCTGAGTCTGGATAGCAGCATCAGCTGAGTGATTACGACATACTGTATATAACTATATGTTGTGCCTGTCTTGTTGTTCCAGGTAAGTCGGTGCAGTCTGTGATTTCCTTCGATCAGGGAGGGGAGTGGGTTCCCCTGAGGAAACCCGCCAACACCAAGTGCACTGCTACTGCCATAGATCCAGAGAAGGTAAGCCCGTCCCTGCACTGCCCCTGTATACATACAAACACTCCCTCATTCAGCTCTGTTAATAGAGCCAGTCACATCTGGCATTAAAATGTGTTTGCTGTTATCGGATTACAATCAGATAGCGCCCGATCACTTTTAAGTACGTGTGTAAATACACTCCAGATGCAACGAGGGCGGATTGTTATCAGATCTGCCAAACTTCTTCGGTGGTTTCCATTATATTTGGTTATATCTATTCTGTATGACAGTTAACATCTGGCCCTTTGAGGGTAACCATTATGCTGATGTGGCCCTCTATGCAGAAGAAGAGGGGAAGGTGATGCGGTGCGATCGGATCTTGACATGGACACTGGAGATGCATGTTAATGCCACGTCTAAATGCATGTGGTGAAGCGCTATCCAATCACAGAAAACACATTCTAATGCCAGGTGTAAAGGGAGGCTGAAATGTTACATTGTTTCTGTTCACAAACACTAAACGGGTAGAGACAGCGACAACATCAAAGATCACTAAATGTTACGCTCTGCACTTTAATTGCTGTCAAAGGTCTTGTTTGTTGACTGTCACGCTTTGGTACTAAAAGCACACGGATGACAAACGCTGATTGTGTTGTTTACTTACAGTGCAGTCTCCACATCCACGCAAGCTACAGTGTTTCGATGAAGATGAACGTCCCCGTGGTGCCTCTGAGTGAACCGAACGCTGTCGGCCTCGTCTTAGCTCACGGTAAGTTCTCAGTTTGTACGAACATGACAAGTAAGTTTTGCATGCGGTCTTCTGGACTCATTAATATTTCTAAACGTGTTTCATCAGGGACTGTCGGTGACAGCGCCTCAGACACTAACCCTGATGTGTACGTGTCCGATGATGGAGGGTACACCTGGATGAAGGCCCTCGATGGACCTCATCACTACGCCATTTTGGACTCTGGAGGGCTCCTGGTGGCTGTAGAGCACAACTCCAAGTTACCTATCAACACAGTCAAGTGAGTCACAGGGTTTGACCTGTATTAAAGGAGACAAATTGTGCAAAATCAACTTTTTAATAATTTTAATATTACAATAATAATAATAATATTTGGAACTCTGGAGGCCCTATGAGTCAGAAAAGTGTGAAAAAAGATGACTCTTATGGTCCGCGTTACAGTACAGAGATAACACACATGACGTTGACTTCCGCACTCATTGTTACGTCACAATGAGACATTCCTGAAATTGTTGTCTCGTGGAGCTCCGCTTTGTCCTTAAAAAACGCGAGAGTGCTGGCGAGGGCAATAGTATCCGGAAGAGCAGAAGTCCACAAAGTGTTCTATTCTTGGCTGCACAGTGCAGCACAGAGTTCTACACAAACTTTCAGCTTCAGAGGATTTCCGTGTGCAGTGGATACATTTTATATATGACGGCAATGTGCCAGCTAAAGTTGGCAAATGATGGCTTTTCCAAATGCTAACTGCTGTTAGCTGCCCGAGCCTCAGTGACGCTGACGTAGTTTCCTGTGTCTCATTTGCATTTAAAGAGACAGGCACTCAAAACTGAGCGTTCTGAACAGGGCTGTTTTGGCAGAGTGATTGAACTGCTGTGGTGCTTCATCCTTAAGGTATTTTGACCAAAGCATGTCACAGACATGTTCATTAGGACACAAGGGAACTAGGTTAACTTGGAGAAATAGGGTATAATGAGTCCTTTAAAGATATATATGTTAGCATTTATGTTGTATATTTTTGAGTAGTGTACTTGAATTTGCCAAAATGTTTCCTACACTATTGATGGTCGACCATTTCATATATTGCTTTTTAATGACATCAATGGCTATGCAGAACAGCTGCTGCAATGCTTTTACAGATGAGAAGAATTTGAAATGCTCCTCTGTGCTTTTGCTTTTGCTTTGAAACAGGTACAGTAACAGGGCGTGGTTGTGTTTGTGACACACAAATAAAGGCATTGACGAGCTGAAGTTAGAAAGAGTGGTGTATGCGGCATTAAAAAAAAAGCTCATATGCAAAGCAATTTTGGGAAAAAGACAAGAGAGGATCAGGAATCAGACAATGATCCCACGCCGTTCTCTGGTGTCATCAAACTAGGTCATTGTTATTGTTTGACAGAGCGAGAGAGATAGAGAGAGAGAGAGAGGCAAATGACATACAGCACTAACATCTGTCCTGAGTGATTCAGTCACAGGCAGATTGCACTAAACACAAGCCTGAACACTCCCACCCTGTCCTGTGTGCGCCCTCAGAGCTGATCACAGACCTCTGTGTTCAGAGGTGCTCTGTGGCCAAATACCTGAGCTGCATGAATGTAATCTGTCCTCCAGATTGAGATCAGTTGACATCCTCTGATCCATGGTATTTTCAGGTTTTGTTCACACTAATTTATGTGTGGTCATAATAAAACAATACATTCATATGTATGCACCCAGGAAACATTGTAATGCCAGGTGTGAACAGTCATACTCGGCACTATCCACGTGCAATTCCATGCAATCTCATCTCTGAGGACGGATGTTAAAACTAGGTCTGAGTAAAATTTCAATTCACTTTTTTGTATACTCAATTTCACTTGATTTGGCAGTAAGAGTACATGTGTTACTCATGGTTCTGTTCTATTTACCTATCTCACTCACTGTGGCAATTTGCATTACAACACTCCTCTCTATCAAAGTGCTGCTGGTTAATGTTTGTCAGCCATTGTTCATGTTCGTATCCACACCCTTGCTTTTCCTACTGTAACATTTAAATGTTCTCAGTGTAACTTGCTGTTACAGTGAGAGTGTGACACAGGGCATTAGTGGTGCTGTGTTTCCAGATTAGTCTGAGAGGATGGTCAGTCAAATCCCTGCCACACTTTGTGTTTTACTTTTCAATTACAGTGTTGCTCCCTTTTGCAAGGAAATCAGACAGCAGGAAAAAACATAATCCTCCACATTTATTTAGAATATTTGTTTAAATAAAAGCAATTCCCATGGAGATGATGCTTTATTCCCAGTGCTGATGTCTGCACATTTTTGGATATCTTAACAGGTTTTCCACCGATGAAGGACAGTGCTGGGCCTCGTACAACTTCACAGATGATCCCATCTTCTTTACTGGTCTGGCATCGGAGCCGGGAGCTCGTTCTATGAATGTCAGTATCTGGGGCTACAGAGACACCTTCATCAGCCAGTACTGGATTTCCATCACCATTGACTTCAGGGATCTTCTCACCAGAGACTGTGAGTGACATGATAAATAAAAAACAACAAAACACTGATATTTTAAAGAGCGTCTGTTAACAGAGTCCAAAATGCTGATGTTTCTTTAGGTACAGACAATGACTATGTGCAGTGGTTGGCTCACTCGGATGACATCAGCGACCCCAAAGATGGTTGCATGCTGGGATACAAAGAGAAGTTCCTGCGTCTGAGAAAGGACTCTGTCTGTTGGAACGGACGGGATTATGTGGTCAACACCCAGCCGACACCGTGTCCGTGCACTTTGGATGACTTCCTGTGGTAAGGCTTTGACCTGCGGTAGAATTACAAGTTGCTACTAATAACTACACAATAACTGAACACAATTTACTTTTTACTTTACTTGCTCGCTGCAGTGACTTTGGATACTATCGTAAGGAGAACAGCTCAGAATGTGTGGAGCAGCCAGACCTGATGGGAACAGTGCTGGAGTATTGTCTGCACGGCAAAGAGGAGCAACTGCTGACTAGTGGGTAAGGTTCAAGCTTCAGCTCCTATTGTCCATTATGTGTTTGTGTGTTACTTTTACTGGTTTATTGTTGGTTATCAAATAATACCACCATATATCAGTATCAATGTGTTGACACACCTTTGCCACATGACGTGTTTAGACTTTGTTTGCTTGATACTTATCTCTCACTTGAACAGGAGTGTTAATAAAATGTTGCTTTTGCTCAACAGTATTACTAGTTTTTATTTGTTGCTCTACATTTATTTTTGTACAATATTGGAACATATGCATTTACAAAAGAAACGAGCACTTCCATGTTGACAGTTAGTGAGAATAAGGAAGTGGTCAGAGGACGCGCAGACTCATGTTTTTGTGTTACAAAATGCAAATGAAACTTGTGGTAAACAAACTGTAAATGCACACACGGCCTAATTAAAATGTTGTTTTGGGTCCAAAAATGAAACATCTGTAGAGTTTTTTTTTTGTTAAAGCTAATATTTTTTTTACAAAAAACAATTCCACTGATATGTCAACTTACAGTATCATGAATGGTTGACTGAGCAATAATAATTTGACCATTGTGCTCTCAGCTATAGGAAGATCCCTGGAGACAAGTGTGTGGGAGGAAAGATGCCCGAGAGAAAAGAGATTGACCTCAGTGAGAGGTGTGTGAGTGACATGGTCGACCCCGAAATGGTTAGTTCCTCTGCTTCTTTATTATTCAGATGTATTAATGCTATGTGTTCACATACAGTGTCGTTAGTGGTATTACATTATTTGACTCTTGCTTGTCTGCTTTGGTTTTTACAGGTCAACGTTCACTCCTCCAAGTCTGTGGCCATTGTGATAACAGTCGTCATCGTCCTTCTGCTGAGCATTGCAGCAGGAGTCCTTTTCGTGAAGAAATATGTCTGCGGGGGCAGGTTAGTGCATCTCTCTGTCAAAATGTTAGTCCACTTTTTAACCAGACTTGTTTTGTGTATTGTGTATTGTGACCTGAATGTGTTTGCAATGTGCCCTTCAGGTTCTTGGTTCACAGATACTCTGTGCTGCAGCAACATGTTGAGGACAACGGCACTGAGGAGATAGACGACCCGCTTGAGACCAACCACGTTCACAATGGCAAGATAGAGTTTCACGATGACTCCGATGAGGTACAGTGCATATTGTTTTCTTTCTCTGATACACATCTATCTATAAAGCAAGATGTGTCTGTGTGTGTGTCTGTGACGGGCATATATCGCTGACAGTTAGTCAGATCGACCTAAGATTTTGGATGTGGGCTGAGCATGACCCGATGGTGTGCATTAGCGATGTGAATCTTTGGGTGGCTCACGATTCAATTCGATTCTGATTCTTAGGATCACAATTAGATTCAAAATTGATTCTCGATTCAACCAATTCTATTCATACGATTCTCGATTCACAAATTGATACAACGCATAGTGTGTTAAGGCAACTTATGGCATCAAAACAATACAGGTTGTATAAGATAGTGTGATAATGTGATCACACAAAGGCAAACTTAAGACAAAAGTTAACATTTATTTATTCAAAACAAATAAAAACTTACTTACTGTACAAAAACATAACTTGCATAAATAAAAGCTTAGGCTAGCTGCCTTTTTCTCCCAGAAGTTACAAAAATAAACTGTACACAAATAACACAAACAAGTGTTTTGTTTTGTGTCAATCGATTCCGAATCGTGGATGATTAGAATCGCGATTTTTTCCTCCCACCCCTAGTGTGCATCCTTGATTTTCACGTTTTTTTGAGTCATTTTAATTTTCGCTGATTTATCATGCCACACCAGGCAGGGGGCGCCATCAGGATTGCCTTTCATAGTAAGCAAACAATAATACAATGCAAAACAATGCATCGGCAAACACTGTGTCAAAAAAATATGTGTTTGTTGTACACACATCGTGTACAAGCTTATAACTTTAAGGACTGATGAGTATTTTATTGTGACAAAACATAGTTTTACCGTATGCAAGGATGTGGCCACAATGGACGCGGTTCTACATGTCGTTAATAGCCTACTGCTCTCTTCATATTGGAGAAATACCCTGTGATAATGTAGACAATGGCTGGTAACAAATGATGTTTGTTCATGTATTGATGCGCGTCATAGCCTAGCCCGACAGTTTTCAATAGCCCAAATAGTTTCATCTCCACTTAGCATGCTAAGACCACTACAACGTCGAAAGCTAAATCTCCGCTTGGCATGCCAACGCCTGCAACTCCATAAAACACATACTTTTCATAAGGTACAGACACCACTTCCTACAGACACTGCACTCGTACAGATAATAACAGGCAGGAGTGACCTCAAACATACTGGCTTATAAGCCAATACCTGAATTGTGCATCTAGATATAGTGTTCTAGCTTTGCCTCCTGACAAGGTCACCTGATTTAGGTGTGTGCACACATGCTAATAATGGTTTTTGTTTGCTCACCTGTGTAATTTCTGACTTCATTGGTATGTTGTTTGCTCTCTTTGCACAGGACCTGCTTGAATAGCAGGCACAACCAGTCCTGAAGGGACAGGTTTCCACACCACCTTGTGGCTGGCTGCTGTTCCTGTCTCTCTTTCTGTCTCCAGATACTTCTTCCTTTTTGCTTCTAGTATGGACATTGGCGTCAGCTACCAGAGGAAAGGTCTGTGACACACATCTGTGAAGTGCAACGGACATACAGAGGCACCGTGGGACTAATGCTCAGTTGAGAACTAAGGAGACCTTGTAGTGTTGTGCTTTGGCTTTAATTCTAATGATTGGGTTTGAGTCTACAGGTCAAATGAAGAAGTAACGCAGTAACCTGAGGAACTGCCGACAGCCAGTTTTGAAACATAGTTGTAGAAATCCACCACAGTTGCATTATGGGTAGTGCCTCCTCATCACCTGGGAGTGCTCCCTGGAAATCATACTTTTCACTACTGCTAAAGACCTGTATCCTTTTTTTCATGCACTTGTATATAAACTTTTTTTTTTGGCCATTTGGACTTGAAGGTGTTAAAAAGTTTTACTGGTGAAAGAAGGTGAAAGAACACTCATACTTTTGATAAAGTATTTGTTTGTCAAAGCGTGCCCCGGACAGCTCAAAGTATATACATTTTTGGCAATAATTTGTAAGATCTCTTGTCGTAGTCTGTACTCGGAAATACAAGCCTGAATACTTTTGGTACGCTGTGACACTGAGATCCATGGTTAAAGTAATAAGAGGCAAGTGGAAACTTCCTTTTGCATTATATTTGCTAGCAATAACACGTTAAGTCCAGTTTACTCTCTGTGCACATTCAGTAATCCTATTGGTACAATATCTCTAAAGGTTTCCACTTGCTTCATGATATGAATGGAGACATTTTTGCATCAGTGTATAGGGTGGTAATGTGTGTCTGTTTCAAGACAGGATTTAATATCAAAATAATAATAATAATAATAATAATGCAGTTCTAGCTGCTCAAAGCACAAGGTCCTATATATGCTAAGAGTTTGTAGTTGGACATGTTTTCTTAAATGTGACCTAATGTGACGATACTGTAATAATAGTATGTTTATAATCACTCAGCAGTTTTTGTACTAACTTTTGTAATTTGCATGGCAAATTACAAAAGACGTTGAAACAATGAAGGAAAAAAATAATTATAGTTTGATAGTACATTCACAACTATTTTTTACGACGCATTCGGAAGATGCAACACATGGCTATAATTTGGTGACAAACTACTGAAGGAATGTGTGAACGTGAAGGGGAAACGGTTCAGTTATTTACACTGTACAGCATAATAAACACTGTAGTGAATTCATTAACAGACATAGTTGTATACGCTGCAACGCCACAGGAGAGATGGTTTCTTTTATTTTTGCACCTGATGTGAAACGACCTCTCAAATCTAACAGGGATATTGGAAGATTCTTTGACATCTGTTTTCTTTTTTCTTCAGCATGACACTGTTGTTTTTTGATGCTTAACGTGATTGACCAAACGGACCCGTCTTATCGTGTCACATCTTCTAGGATGATTTTCTCTCTTTTTTTTTTCTTGCACAATCATTTTGTCTTGTTCGAAATGTATCGTTTAAGCGGATTTTATTTATTTGTGACTAGCAAGTTGAGAATGCAGTAAAATGGATGTGGTTATGCAAGTGCCTGGTGTGAGGATATGATGTGAGGCCCTCACCAATATGTGGCCAGCATCTGTTTACTGATAAATATTTATAATGACTAATGTGTAACAATTTGGATCCACTCCAGTATGTTAGTGTCAACCCTAAACTGCACTTGTTTTCCCAAGGTGAATCCTCGTGTTTTCACTGAACTGCATGTTAATTCTTAATATTATTTATATTCCCAGAGCTCTATAAAAGAAATTAGCCACAGTAACCTGGATATTCTCCTACTTCTCTTGGTGTGAGACTATATTCTGACTGTGATACTTTAGAGTCAATCCAAATAAAACAGAATGAATACAGCGTTATTATTCAGCTGCTGTACACTGGGAGAGACTTATCCAGTTCTCAAACAAGGGTGGATTTCATTAAGGAAGGGTATGACATTTATGTTACAGTAAGAACGACTGTACAGCAAGTCATTGTGATGTTTCTGTAAATATGAGAGGTTACAACTTTGTATCTGCTATGATTCTCTCTTTATATTTGAGGCAATTATGTTTGGGTTTGCCATTAAATTCTTATGTTGCTCTATCTTTGTAGGCCCGTTCTTATTTACTGATAACAGCAGTGTAGAAATAGTTATCGTGTAGAAAAGGAGCCGACTGTGGTTTTAGCCTATGATCAGTAAAATAACTAGTATCTAAACCTGCTGTTTTGTAGAATGGCTGCAGCCACTATTCGTTGGGTATAAACACAAAAAATAACCTGTACAAAACATACATTTTGTACAGGTTTAATGTCAGTAATTATGTCAGAGATTATGTAATCATTTATGTCATCAAAGTATTGCTATGTTTTTCACGGTTTCACGTTTAAAAACCCCAAAACGTTTTTCATCATGCTGCACCATATTAAGCCCTTTCAGGCAAATTTTGATTTGTGAATATGGGCTTTACAAATCCATTTTGATTGACAACTACAAATAGAATATTCATATCTATTTTTGCCTGTTTGTGGCTTCTAAAGTAATTCTCTGTCTTATTTAATATAACATAATAATGCAGTCTCAAGAACCACACATGGCTAGCAATACAAAAAAGCAATAGCACAGGTCTCATGTTGTCCTTACACGATAAATAAAATGAATTCCATTAACCCCTCATGTATTAGCCTTGATTTATTTAACAATAAATATGTTGAAAGCAATTATCTAGTAAAATCAAACTGAGAACTCACTTATTTATTTTACTCTGAAGCCTTATATATACACACACATAAAGGCCTGTGTACATTGTGACACCTGTGATGTGTGAATGTGGAAACTTCTCACAGACATTGGCAGTCGGCCATAGTCTCCCCACTTAAAGTCAGCAGTTAGATTCTATACATGAAGTTTCCTTCTGCATCAAAGAACTCATTCCCAACTTGTACCGAAGGAGCAGGTTTCTCTTTTTCCAAATACTCTTCAATTTGTTCTTCAGTAAACACCTGTCCATCCCATTCCTCCTCCTCCTCCTCCTCCTCATCCTCATGGGTGTCCTCTGGATTTGTTTTGTTGGGACAGTTTTCTTCAGTTGACTGCGTCACTGTTGCTTTTTTACTAATACCAGTTGTGAAATGTGTGGGCAGGACAGTAACAGGGCCATGACTCTTGTCCAGTGACCCTGAGGGTTCTGCTTGGATCATCAGAGCCTGGTCAGCTGCAGCGATTAAAGCCCCTTCTCTACCTCCAGGTAGCAGAGTTGTTGCTGTGTTGTTCCCAGGTAGCTTCAGTCTATCCTGGCTGGCTCTGACACCTGAAAGCAGCACTTGTTGGCTCAGTCCAGTCATTACTTTAGCATCCTGCTTGGCTTTTCTTTTGGGAGTGGAGACAAACTTGCTTCTGAGGACCCTCAGGATGACATCAGGGGTGACAGAGTAACCCTCAGCCAGACGCTCTACTGTCCACTCCTCTGGTTGCTCTTGCTTCAGATATCTATAAAAAGAGAATATTTTCATCACTGAAATTAGTCTTTAAAATAGCGCAGAGTGCTGGAAGTGTCATGACAGACATGGCTCAACAAGGATGTTGTTCTTCTTCGTTTGTGAAGTAAGCTTCAGCTTCAAAAACGCATACATGCTCTTTTAGGTTTGTCTGTTCAGGCTGCTGTAGATGCATAGTGTCACCAGGTGGTGGCCTCTTGCCAATATAGTATGTCACAAACCTGGCCTGTGAGTAAATGTTACTCCCTGATCAAGTGGCTGGACTGAGGCAACAGATCCTCACCTGATCTGCTCCATAGCATCCCAGGTTAGTTTCCTGTGTGGAGCTCCTGATGGATTCATCTTCCTCCTGAGTATGTGATATTTCACAGTCTGTGACTTCTTCCTCTCGTCACTGAAAAACACAATAGATGAGGTTTCACAAAGTACACAGACGGCAGACCCAATAAATTAGCTCAAGTTTTATTTTAAAGAAAATTCACTGGTCCAGTTTTATTAAACTCCTCAATCCGCAGACACATTTGATTTGTATTATTACTGTGTACTGTGTTTGTGTAATATGTACACAAACATATTACACCTTCACAGGTCTGGGCTAATCACTTAATAATATATTGGGATATGATTTTCTTTAACATCTATATAACAATGTTTTAATATAAAAATGTTTATGCACAATTTGTGACACAGTTACTATTAAATGTTTTTAACCATGATGTGTGAAATGTTAATCTTTTTCACAAGTGTTTGTTTCAGTCCATACAGAAGTTTCAAACCACAATTATGCACTTTCTTTAATTTTCACTAAGAAGCAAAACATAACTATTGGACATTTTATCATAATTATGATCAACTAAAATTGCCTTTTGCAATAACATTTTTGGCCATATCACCCAGTCATTATAGATATTGGGTTTTTTCCTGACTAAAATGGTCAGTGCAATGTATGTATGCTCTCTTTGTTAATTCATATTTTTCTTTCTTTATTTTTGTGTGTTATATTGTGCAATTTAAATCAAAATATACTGTTGACTCTTACTCGACCAAGGCTTGAAGCTTGTCTTCTACGTCCTCAGTGTCCTCATCACACATGTCGTCACTGTGTCCTGATGCTCCCTGCACACGGTTCTGTCCCGTCCGCCGTCTGACATCTCTGCTGACAGACCGACAGCTGTTTGTGGGAGTAAAAGACAGAGCACCAGGCCTGGAGAAAAGGAGGGAGATGACCCGCAGAGGTCGGGACATGTTCACAGACGGTGTGTCCTGCTTTCCAGAGCCAAAACCAGGGTGTTTCTCTGAGCAGTTAAGCTACAGGACAACATTAGCAGCCAAACTATCCTTAACGGGCCTGGTTTGGACCGAGTAATAACCGACTGGAGTAACGCAAACGCGTCCTGGCGTTATCGTACAAAATAGTGCGGACGTTCATCAACTTCACACACCACCGCAAACATGTCGGTGAACAGCGTGTATTTACTTCCGCAAACACGAGTATTGCAACTTGATTAAGGCGCCACACCGCCACCTACCGATGTGGAGGTGAACGGTCTAGCTTATTGTACAAAATGTACATTTTTAGCTTGAAGTCGTGTCATACAGATACAAAAAAAACAAAGAACGAAAAATAAACCACATGCTCAAACATTAAAAAAAGAGAAAAAACTACACCAAGGGGGGGTATTGTGTTCAGCAGGCAAGAACGAGACCAGTCATCGAAAGAGATATTATAAACAGCATGATTTAATTAAAAAAAATCACACAATACAAAGCACGTTTACAGCGATCTTTCTTTAGTAATACGTTTTGCCAACCACCGTTAGAGTATTGGGATAATAAACAGCAATAGTAATAATAATCATAACATTATTATAATAATACTGGTAAAACGATGACATCTGTCGGCCGACATGAGCGCTGCATCCTGCTCATTCTGCTCTCTCTCTCCGCCCCCCTCTCTCCCCGTGCTCATGTGTCACGCAGCTGCGCACCTCCTCCTCCCTCGGCGCCGTTGTTTCATTTGCGCCATTTTGTCCGCTCACTTTGTTGATTGGGCTTTAGCGAGCTGTACTGGAGCCAATCAGAGGGAAACCGGACAGTGAAGATACGGTAAGGGAAACCCGATTGAAGGCATTGGTAGTTGTCAGCACGGATTGGTTTGTCATGGACCAACCAAATGACTAACCCTGCTAAATGCAAAAAAGATGAGAAGCGTAATGGC
This sequence comes from Microchirus variegatus, assembly GCF_963457635.1. NCBI lineage: Eukaryota > Metazoa > Chordata > Actinopteri > Pleuronectiformes > Soleidae > Microchirus > Microchirus variegatus. The sequence continues at coordinate 20,630,176 of NC_139810.1, forward strand.
AGCTTGATTTGGACCGCGGTGTCTCGGGCTTCAAATGACTTCTTGTCCCCGGTGTGTGTCCGTTCATGTGAGGAAACATGATGCGTGTTGGTCCGCAAGCCTCGGCTAATGTTAGCGTGTTAGCTTAACCTGAAACAAAGGGGTTGTTGATAATGTCAGCGGGCACTCACCAGTAAAGCACAGTATCGTGAACAACAGCCCACTCAATGGTGTTATGTTAAGACCATTGTTTCTTCACTATCCCCGAGTCACTGCAATCCAGTGCCGTTCCCTATTTTACCACGCTTTTACGCAGCTAATTGGCGCTCTCCGTGTTAGCTCTCGTGCATATATCCTGTGAAAATATCAACAAAAGCGGTCCTCGCCCCAATGTGAGGTTCATTACTCCTTTATCTAAGACAATAAATACCACTCAACACGATGTGGGAACACTCATTTAGTTTAATTCCGTAGGCTGCCCGTGTGTTCGTATTCAAATACTCAGTGTACAATCATTGGCCATTTTATTAGGTACACAATACACTTCATTGAGTGGCAGCAGTTGTACCTGGTGTGGTTTTCTGCAGCTGTAGCACAACTTCCTCAAGGTTTGCCGATTTTTGCTGTCTTAGATGGTCTTCACACATTGCTTGTTATTGTTGCATTTACGTATTTTAATTTTTGACCGTTTTCTGACCATTTCATCAACATCAACAGTACATTTTCAGTCAGAGAACTGCTGCTCAGGGATGGCTGGATATGTTCTATTGTTTTGGGTTAACCCTAGAGAGGACCAACCTTGTCACAACATATGAATCAGCGTCGTTCCAGTGGTTCCATCACTTAAATCACCTGAGCTTGAAGCTAAGAGGGTCTTCTTAACCATCTGCATGTCTCAATGTTTGGTTTGCTGCCATATGCTTGGCTGAATATGTTTCCATTAGCAAGCAATAGAACAGGCGTGCCTAATAAAAATGGCTGGTTGTCTTGTTGATGGTCTTGAGTACAGAAGATAAAACAGAAAATCAACACAATGCTTGCATCGTCTTACATAAGCATGGCAAAATGAATCCTGAGCTGTTAAGATGTTGCTGAGATCTGCATATCTGAACTTGTTAAACGGGTCCCGTGTTAAATTTAAATTTATAATCAAAAGAGCGATCCTGCATACGCAAACCCATGAGTTTTGACAGAGATATATTTTTTTTTATTTATGCTACTGAATTGATCCATTATAATAGATGGGGATTTCTTGAAAATGTGATAATGATTTTGTGGTGTCATCAGTGGGTATATATATATATATATATATATATATATATATATATATATATATATATATATTTTTTGTTTACCAAAACTGTATGGGAAAATACATAGGTCATCACCTACCATTACAAAAAATCTGATTATTTTGCCAAAAACTGTAGTAAGTTGCTAATAGAGTGACACACTTACAAGACATAATTTATTTTGCAGAGGTAAACATTTCAAATGTTAATAATGATTTGACCTCATGTAAATGAAACCCTTATCAAGGTTGGAAAATAGAATGTTTTGTGGTTGATCGTCATGTAAAAGTTACCTGTGTCTTTTTCTGTCTCAAGGGAAGAGGATTGTGACAATAATAAGCTATGGAGCAGTACACCACTGCCACCACTACCACTGGGGAACAGATAGTTGTGCAGACGACCAATGGACAGATCCAGCAGCAGGTGAGATTAAGTGGAAAAGTATAATAAATGTGCTTATATCAAAACAGTTTCCTGATCAGCAACAATAGAACGATGTACAATACCCAGTATCTGTATTGGTCAGATACTGATCAGAATCAAAAAGAAAAATGTTAAATGTAAGATAAACAAGCACATGAGCCAAGTGTTATTATTTTAACGGAAACAAAGCAGCAGCATTTTATCATGTCAAGTCATGTTCTTAGCTGTATAGGTTACAAAGTGGAATGTTGTGTTTTCGAAATGACGAGTTATGACTAGGTCATAGGTGTATTAGCACTGATGTGTTCTACTACTGTGTTGGACTAGTATCAGTAGCTGCTCAAGGCTGTGATATTGTAGTGATATCAGGCCATCCCTAATCAACAATGAGACCCTTTGCTGTAGGACCAGATGTCACAGGTACCAGACGTGAGCACTGTGTTGCAGTGGGTTTCAGGTCCAGTCTCTCTTCCTGATAATCACTTGTCTCGGATTGTAATGTCCTGCCTTGTCTGCAGACACAGGGCACAGTGACCGCTGTGCAGCTGCAAACAGAGGCGCCAGTGGTGACGGCCTCGGGCCAGCAGGTGCATACACTCCAGGTAGTGGTGTCACCGCCGCCCTGTGTCAGTGTCATGACCATGTTGCAGCCCACCAGTCTGCATGCTACAACCAGGGCTGTCTTTTAAGACTCATCTTTGTGCTTTTTTAGTTCATCTCTCCCCTTTCCGTTCCAGCATGTCCTACAGCTGCCTGAACTGCATGTACCTCAGCACAGTGTGTTGTGTGTCAGCCTCAGGTTGTTGCTTATCTTGTCAATGTTAACAAACAACAAAATGAACACAAAAGTTGTTGTTTGTCTGTATTGTGTTTGCTTATTGTTTGTAAAATATACATGTCAGACAGTCACAAGTATGTGTCTGCACTAAGCAGGACAACCTTTCAATGTTTGGCATTGTCAAATCATCACAGACTGTCACTTCTCATCTGGATGTATTTTTCTTATTGAATGGCCTTTGTTTTCTTCTCTCCAGCATTTCTCTGTGGCACAAACGCTGCACGTATTCAATTGTTCATTGTGGTCACTCACTTATTTATGGATGTTAGTTGAGCCATCAGTGATGGTCAAGTTTTACAACAGAATGCAATCAATGTGGTGGCAGCATTTCACCCTATCTTGTGTTTTTAATCAGGCTGAAATGAACTCCATGTATCCACTTTATTCAGCAGCAAAAATCCAGTTGATACAAAACCACTGAACTCAGAGATTGTGTCTAAAGTTGTAACTGATCATCCTCTGTCCAGACAGTTGGCTGGACAGTTGGCCACTATGGAGTTGATTCATGTTGGTGTAACCTAAAACGCAATGAGTGACAAGAAACCTTTTGTCCATGGTGTGGTATCCTGGATGTTTGACTCGCAGTCCTATACGTGACACATGGAAACAAACAAACATAGTCAGTGCTGCTGTATAACAGTCTTGTGTATCTCCCTGTAGGTCCAGGGGCAGCCTCTCATGGTCCAGGTGAGCGGTGGGCAGCTCATCACATCGTCAGGGCAACCCATCATGGTACAGGCCATGTCAGGGGGTCAGGGACAAACTATAATGCAGGTCCCAGTATCTGGAGCTCAGGGCCTACAGCAGGTAAGGGTTAATACATTAAAATCTGTATTCAAGATTCATCACATTATTGTGCACAGGAAAATAATATGCACTGGTAAATATGAATGATAGAACACCATTAGAGTCTCAAAAGTCTACAGTTCCAATCTTTGGATCTTATTGTGTGCAGATCCAGCTGGTCCAGCCAGGTCAGATCCAATTGCAAGGCGGCCAGACTATCCAGCTTCAGGGCCAGCAGGGTCAGCCCCAGCAGATCATCATCCAGCAGCCACAGACAGCACTCACTGCTGGACAGAACCAGGTGCTGAATTCTGACCAGTAGAACAGCAAATCCAAATAATTCAATTATTGAAAACACTACTGACTACTTTTCCTCTTACTTGTGGCTCCACAGGGGCAGCAGATCAGTTTGCAGGGCCAGCAGGTGGCACAGACGGCTGATGGGCAGACTATTGTCTACCAGCCTGTCAATGCGGAGGGTACAGTCCTGCAGCAGGGTAAATAGTTTTCTCCTTTCTCTTGTCTTGTTTGCCTTGTTATATTCTATAAACAGGTGCACTGCTGAGTTGTCCTTTTGAGTATGAACCGAGATTATGTTCTCTTCACAGGAATGATCACGATTCCAGCTTCCAGCTTGGCAGGTGCCCAGATTGTTCAGGCAGGGGGTGCTAACACCAACACCACCAACAGCGGCCAAGGCACTGTGACCGTCACCCTGCCTGTCTCTGGCAACATGGTCAATGCAGGTGGAATGGTCATGGTAAGACCCTGTGCAGAGGTACATCTTATTTCCTTTTTTAGTTTATTTAAAAAAAATCTAGACTCAAGAGGGTGTGCGGTGTGGTGAAAGTCACAGAACTTTTGAATGTCTTTCATAATCCAGCTACTACTATTTGTTTATATTTAGCTGCCATTTTCTGTATAATATGAAACAATCGGGGGAATAAACATGGGAATTGATATTGGACATTTGGTTATACATTTTTTGTTACTTTTCAGTAAAATTGTTTTCAAAAACAAAAAATTTTTCCACTAGCAATATAATAAATCAATGTATTATTTATGCAGTGCACAAACATGTTTGCAGTTGATTTGCGAAATGCTTTTAATGCTTTTTTTTTGTTGATCTGTGTCCATAGAGCAATTGCCGAACTGTAATTATCTGAAATTCATCACAATAACTATAAGCTATGTATATTTACATTTAAGTGTACTGTTACAATAGTCTGTGAATTCTATTAGCTCATTTGTTGGCCTGTTATCCTCAACATATCACCTGGTGAAGAAGTCTATTTAGCCAGAATGACAAAAAAAACCATTGTGCTTGTTTACAGAGCCTGTAACTTTAGTCTATAAATGTGCTATAGCATTGTCCTAAATGGCAGTGATTTATTTTACCATTTGCACAGTAAGCGCTTTTGCGTGTCCATATGTTCTGTTATATATTTCACATGCTAGTCGTTCTAATCACACTGTGCCTGTTTACTTCCACTCAGATGGTCCCCGGAGGTGGTGGAGTTCAAACAATGCAACGTATCCCCCTGCCAGGAGCTGAGATGCTTGAGGAGGAGCCTCTCTATGTCAACGCCAAACAGTACCATCGAATCCTGAAACGACGACAGGCCCGGGCCAAGCTGGAGGCTGAGGGCAAGATCCCCAAAGAGAGAAGGGTAAAGCTTTTAGATCATTTCTGTAATATGCATAAACATGGGAGGTTACCTTTTCTCCACCCACTAAACAAGCACAAGCACACATATTTACCTTTTGTTTGTGTATCTTAATTGAGTGGTTGACATGACAGTCAAAATTAACTTGTATGATAGTGTGATTGGTTGTACAACTGTGATGCATTGTTTTATCTAATTAATAATTTATTGAATTTAATGTTGATGTAAAACATTGCCCTAATACCTGTTAAAAGTATTTGCATGGCAAGACACAGGCTAGCTTTTCACCCACTGCTGGTACAGAGGAAGCAAAAATAAGCATGTGATCCTATATACACAATTTTCTCTTGGACAGAAATACCTACACGAGTCTCGGCACCGTCATGCCATGCAGCGTAAACGAGGAGATGGAGGACGTTTTTTCTCCCCTAAGGAAAAGGAGGAAATGGCATTGGCCCTGGCACAGGTATGACAAGAAGCTGTGTAATCACTCAGTAATGCAAGAAAATTCACTGACGCAAGCATTTTCTTTTCATGGTAAAATGGTCAATGTAGCACTTAAAACTGCTTCCTCACTGCTTCTTTTCTGCTCCTCTTGTGCAGCAACAACAGGAAGCAGCCCAGGCAGCAGCAGATGAGACTGTGGCTCAGATGATACGAGTCTCGTAGCACAAACATCTTCTGCCTGTGCACTTTACTCTTCCTGAGACTCTTCATCGCAGCTAAACCATCTGCTGCAACACCGTGTCTCAATTTTTTACCCCTGCTGCCCAGTGATAATAAACCAGTTCCTCCACTGGGTTTCTTTTTTTCCTCTCCACCTCTTCACTGGTCTTCCAGGGAGCTGACCGTGAGCTGCTGAGCCTTTGAACTGGTCTTCTTTCCTGAAATGGAGGATGCTTCCGTGCTCAGCTTTACTGGTCAAGCACTTGCGACCAGCTTATTTTAATTTTTATTTGTTTGGACAGTCATGAAACATTGAGTTGTGGGTAACCAGCGTCTGTTGCACAGAGAAAAAGGAAAGCTGTAATGCCATACTCTGGTGGACTCTGGTCTGTTAAAAATATTTGTATTGAGTACATTTTTGTTAAAATATTATTTTTTTGTAAATGGTACAGATTTTAGTGTCCTTCAACTTTTATGTGATGCCTCATATTTTTGACATTTCTTTTTGTTTTTTTCCAACCCATGTTCTGTGGGGTTGGACTTGGCATCTTAATGGCAACATGCATCTGCTGAGCAAAAAAAACGAAATGTGATACTAATGTAAAAATTGATGTACAGGAATTCCCCTCTTCCAAAGTGTGTTTTGGATGTACTTACTAATTTGCTCAATTACGTGGATGCATTTTATACAATATGTAGTCAGATATTTTGTTTGTAGGGAAAAAAGATTGCTGTGTTGCATCACATTACATATATCTATGTTATTCCTTCATGGGTAAGTCCACCAGTGGTTTTTTTCATTGTAGATAATAGATTTTTTTACCCATCAGAACAGTGTTGTTTTTTTATATAATGAAAAAAGAGTGGACACACAATTCGCGAAAACCTATGTCAATTAAATTTGGTCATTTAATTCAATATTTGTGGTCATTCTTTATAGTTTTGTACAACTCGGACTGTTTTTTTTTTTCTTAATTAATAGTTCAAGAAATCACTATTTCACTGGCCTTCTCTGGATACTTTTTGCTTGTTCTGGCCGTTCTCTGGAAACCCTAGAACATGGTTGTGCTTGTAGATCAGCAGTGTTGCTGACCAGCCTGTCTGAGGTCAGACAATCATAGTCACTTTGAATAATCTTTCTTTATCTTTCTGATGACTATACTTCCACACCTATAATGTTTCAATATTTTTTGTAAACAAGCAGTGGAACAGGTGAAAAAAAAGTTGTTGGTGAGTATATAATCCTTTAAAATCCCTGGATGTCCTAATATAGAAAAAAATCCTCCAGCCAAGGTCCTGGACTTGTGTAGTTACTATGTTATACTGTATATCCAAAATGCCAAACATATGTATATATACACAATTATGTTTATATACATCCATATACTGTATATACATATATATATATATATAAAAAATAATGAATTAACTTAATTTTGTTTCTGCTGTAGGACAAAATGGAGCCTTTGCTTTGAATATAACCTCCCCCCAGCTTAAATACTGTCCCAGCAAGTTCCACCAATCAGACGCTGCAGATTCTGACGTTCGTGCACGGATAAGCCAATCACAGCGAAGGAGGCGGGACTTTAACTCAGCCTGCGAGGAGGTTACTCGGTTACTGTGTACAAGGACAACAGTTTAAACGGCACGTACAAGTTACGCTCTCTGACAAAACTGTAAGTAAGCAAGTCATACATCATATATTATTAGTTTTCAATATTAAAGAACAAGTAAAAAGACTCGTTGTCTCTTTTCCTCTCCACCACCGGCTCTGACTGGATAATCACTGCCCGCCCCCCCTGCACACTTTTCAGGTGACAGCGTCAAGTGATCGCTCCGCCTCCTGTGGATGTTGCTGGCTGTGGATGACAGAGGAGCCGGAGCATCGAAACAAGTGTTCTAACTGCTCTCCTGACAACGAGGACGAGGACACCACACACACACGCCACCATCTCTGTGGAGAACATTTTTGTTCCCCGCTCCACATTTACATCGAGCGGAAGTGCCGTGGCGTCGTTTTGAGTCGCGAAGGTGACGGGGAAACAAGCTAGTGTGAAGTCCACTCGCAACCGGCGGCTCGTTCTCGGCGACTGTACGGGCATCATCACCTGGATGCAATGACCGACTCGGTTGTGGACGGCAAGACGGAGGTCAAACAAGCCACCAAATATGTCAAAGAGACGGAAAACGTCGCGGAGAAATATTCCGCGTTGACAGTGAGCAAAAATAGCAGCGATGTGAATATGAACGTGGGGGAAATGCCTTCCGCAGCGTTCACCGCAGTGCCCACTCTGAAGACCGTTAAGAAGGTAAGAACCATGGTGATGCCAGCCATCATCACTCCGCCACTGTGTGCACACACTCTCTGGGACATTTCCCCCATTCTAAACACAATATATCATGACTAGTGGGCGAAAGCCTTGTAATTCTGAGGTCTTGGTTAAGATTAATGTTAACATGTGAAGTGTGGTTAGGTTGAGGTTAGGGTTACACATGCACTGGTTTTGGTTTTGGTTTAGTCTGCTGTCTAAATGAAGGGAAGTCAGTGCAGAGTCCTAACAAGAATAGGTGTGCAAACCTTAATGTTTAATTGGCTGGGGGAAAAAAAAACACAATTGTAAGTTTGTCATTTATGTTGTGAGGACATTTTAGAAGGATAAAAATATCTTCTTGAGAGTCAGGACTTGGAGTTAGGCATTTAGTTGAGATGGTTACATAGAAGCTAGGCCCCCATCCTCTTACTTGTAGGACATTCTTATGCGTAATTCATTCCCTAGCCACCAGGGGACACATCACATCGATGAGTGTCCTCACAAGTATACAGAGAGATGTGGTGTGTGTGTGTGTGTGTGTGGGCAGCCACATGTGATGAGGACAAATCCATGCTGGTATGCAGTGTTTAGTAATCACATATTCATATTAAGGACCAGTTTGTTTCATCCAGCCCAATGTTAAAGCAGGAACACATGAGCGCTGTAGTGCACTGTTATTGTGTGATGAGATGCTGCAGTGTCTCTCTATTACTGTATGACAGGCGTCCTGCTCAGGGTTCACTCCATCATAAGACAAGCTGCTAACTCAGTGTAACACAATATGCGCTGTGTCAGTCCACGAATCTGTGGAGTTATAAGACACATAAAGGCTTTGTGACACTTCTGTCTCACACAATGTGATATTTTAAAGGTGCCATATGTAAGAATGTGGCCAAAAATGGTTACGACATTCAAATTCAAAATACAGAGGTCTTGTAGGTTTCGTTTTTTTTGAAGTAACTGGCAACCCGCTGAGACTCTACTGACTGCAATGGTTGGTAGACAGCGATAGGTGGCGCCACATGCGAAAACATGATTTCAAAACATAAACAAAATATTTTTTTTAATGCAAATATTTTGGCTGTACTGTTGTTGTTGGTGAGTTTACTATGTTATATGAATATTATTCCTGAGTCTCTGTGACATATTAGGAGGATTTTATGGCCAGTTGCTTTAGATTTATTACATAATGCACCTTTAATCTTAGCTTCTTTCCATCAAGTCTGGCCACATATCAGTATCATTCATCGGCCATGAGTGACTGTGATTCTCCCTGTTTATTAAGTCACAATTACAGATATGGGTTAATCTATGGCCCATCCTGGTCTTTGAATTTAAGGCTTTTCATGGCAAACGTATGATGATGATTTATTTATTTGGCCAGTTTTCTTTTTTTAATAGTAACAAACGATACACAGAATTGCCTGGGTACCTAAGAAATCTCAAATGGCACAGATGGTGCCAAACTCTGCCAAATTGGAGAATGCCCTAGGCATCTCTTTCACTTCAGCAGCATCAGTCTTTGCATAGCTAATGTCCACATATTGTTACAGGGTTTCCTTGAGTTTTTAAGCTCCTATTGCATATTTTCAAAGGGGATATTTACTTTCAATGGCGGTAGGTGGCACCACATGCCAAAATATGCTTTCAAAACATAAACATGATTTGCAGTCTGCAAAAGATTATTTTTAATGCAAATATTTTGGCTGTACTGTTGTTGTTGGTGAGTTCAGTATGTTATATGAACATTATTACTGAGTCTCTGTGACATATTAGGAGGATTTTATGGCCAGTTGCTTTAGATTTATTACATAATGCACCTTTTAATTACATAACTATCAGTCAATGTGATAATTGATAATGGCTGAAATTGGCCAAATTAATCAGTAGATCGACTTCATGCCAGCATTCTGCAGGCAAGTCCTAACAGGGAGTCATGTTGAGGTCTTAAAACTTTGGATCAAGATCTCTGCAAAGTGGAGACATTAATGCACTAACAACTCCGAGCTTAGGGATCAGGTCTGCACACTAAGTATTTAATTATATGTTTGCCGTCTGAAGAATTTCAATTGCTGTCAAAGCTACAAATTCTTTGAGGATATTTTAGTCGTGGAAATGTAATCCTGTAACAATTAACCATGCCAATAGCAAGTGGTCTTATGGTTGTTTTCATGATGTCACTTATTAATCTGTTCACGAGTGTATGTGTGTGTGTGTGTGTGTGTGGGCATCATTATCGTTACTAATACGAACAGCATGAGAAACATTTTGGCAGCTCGAGGTGCACCTGGAGTAGAAGACACATTTCTTGGCTGTTGAACAACAGCAGAGATCTATCATCAAACTGAAAGACTCCCCTGAGATAGCTGCTCATATCATTACAGCTCCAACACTGTGTGTTACAGCTGGGAACATGCTGCGGATAAACATAGAACAGACACTTAGTCGAAGGTTTCTTTATTCCGCTCAGAGCGAACGTGCTCAGGTGTGGAAGGAAAACGTCTTTTTTATTGATTTTATTGTTCTGCCGTGATGATTTTTGAGTTTTATGTCAAATTCAAAGTAAGGTAACTCTTTGGTGAGGTATTTTTCTATCCTTGTCTGTTCACCACATGTCCACATGATTTTAACAACTAGAACTAATGGAAGTAAATTAATGTCATATATAAATAAACTCGTAAATGTTAATAAGCAGAATTTTGCTACAAAGGTCCAGTGTCTAGCATTTATCAGGGTTTAGTGGCGTGTAATTGCTTTTAAATTGTTTGGTTTTAGTAGCCTTAGAATAAACCTTTTATATGTACTGCTGTGTTTCTACAGCAGCCTGAACAGATGTGAATTTTCGGGAATGTCCTCAGTCTGTTGCACTCTGCAGTTTCACCATTAGATGTCGCTAATTCTTACACACTGAACCTTTAATGTGTTGCGTTTTAAAATGATAGATATTTTATTCTTTTATTATATTCACTAGTGCTGCAATGTTAAACCCAGGCCCAGTATTTCAGTATCAGTTGAGCTCCGTAGTTTATAGTAATAGGACTTTAAAAGAATGTCCATATTTCATTATCCTCTGTTTGATGCACTGTATACTGATCTTCTGTTACTTCTGTAATAGTTGACATCTGGAATCATCGCACCTCTGTTGCATAAGGACACTGTGAATTAGTCATATGAAGTTGTGGTCAAAAGTGCGGCAGAAGTGGGAACATCACAGTTTGTGAAACACTAGAAACATTGCGATTGTAAAGCAAGATAATGAATCACCAGCACTCGCCGCACTATTTCTGTGACTGATGAACAATACAACTACAGAGGCTGAAAATATGCTTTTGTGTGGTCTGTTTTAGTCATGTACTGTATGTAACGTCTGTGTTGCCAGGTAGCCAGCTTTGTTATTGCTGCAAAGTTGTTGTTTTTTAATACAAAAGTATGTCCATATGAGCGAGACAGAATATTGAGGATAATAAAAATATTTATTTTCCCAGCAGCAGGGCTCACGGTCTTGAGAACATTATCTCTGACCCCCTGTCTGCCAAGGCAATAATGTGCGGACTGTGAGCAGCCGCAGGGAGCCTGATTGAAAACGTATTGGATGGGAGGATTTTTTCACTGTGCTTATGAAAACAAAGCAGTATGTTATGAATAAATGTGAGAGCCCGGTGTCAAGCTGAGCCACCTGTTTGCATGAAGAACATTAATGAGTAAAACACTGCAAATGACCAGCAAATTTAATTAAACTGTTCAGAGCTGGATGTCTGGGGGGGGGGGGGTGGGGGGGGGGGTGTTGGGGGCTACACTGCATTGACACAGAACCAGTGGAGAGGTGCAGGGAGCAAAAGCAATCAATGCAACACAATGAAATATGAATATTAAATGTGTGTGTGTGTGTGGGCGACTGAGTCGAAGAACACAACTATGAAAACCGCCTCTCTCTTTGAACCCATCCAGCGGTTACACAACACGCCCCCCTGCGAATGAGACTCACACAGCACAGTGTTCATGCATCATCAGTTTTTGAGCCCACTGGCCTCTTTACATTGGATTTGAAAAGTATTCAGTCTTTATTTTCATCTGTATCTCATTTTGTTTGTTCATATTGTGGCAGAACTCCATTTCAAATTTAGATTAAGGTGTGGAAGCATGTAAGATAAGCAAGTCTTTAAAACCTTGCTCATCTTACATGCAGGGTATGGGGATGTGTGACCTTGGTGGCTCCTGGTATTATGTGACCTGGAGAAGCTGAGTATGAACGAGGTGGAAGCATCACAGTTGGTGTGATGCTCATTCAAAACGTGACCAAGAAGATTATCTAATAATCTGCTCAGCCCCCCACAAAATAGCGATAAAAATAGTGATAGCGTCCACGGATCACGCCCAAAATGTAATTTAATTTAATGAAAACTTCATCCAAATCCGTCTGTGACTTTTTCGACAGACAGACAAACAAACTCGAAAACATATACCTCCTTGGCGAAGGTCAAGGAGGTCAATCAACATCTAGTAATGATTTGAGTGTGGCTTCAAAACAATATGAACAAAATAATCTTTTTCTGTGAGTTTTTATGCTCTATTTTAGAAATGACACTCTCTTTATCACCTTTATCAAAGTCTGAACATAGTCTACACACAATTTTGTGTTTGCCCCACAGTATGACCCATATTAACTTAGGGCTAAAGTCACCATAGACTGTGAAATATAACACGACCACACTGACTAGTTTGCTCATTTTGCAGCTGTTTCTTTCACTTGTGCCAATGTGATATTCACAAAGGATGAGTGTAGGTTGAGTATAGTCTTTGGTATCACCATTCTGACCTTAATATTTACCTTTAAATAATAGCAATGCTGATACCATAGATAACAAGGTCATATACCTGTGTGTTTTACTCTCACGTAGGGTTTTGCTTTGTGATAATATGTGGAATGTATATATTCTGTTAAAGGTCACACGCAGTAGCACTGGAGGATGGATTTAGCACAATCAATGTATGTTTTCTGTCACAACACCTAGAGCCGTCACGTCTGTGCTGATCCTTTGCAAACCACAGGAAGTACAATGATAATAGAGCCAGACCTGTGTATCACATTGGCTTTTTTGACCTTTTCATGACGGAATTTGTCCCCAAATATTTTTTAGATAATGGTTCCCTTTCTGCCTCTGACTTGTTGAGTGTGACCAATATCAATATGACACCAATATGTGTTGAATGCAAGGTGGCGCTGTTGAGCTCCAGTGGTTTCTGGTGAGTAGTCAGTGTTGTCTTGTTGCCAGGTCCCCTTTGAGCCCTCTGACCAACACTCCGCAGCTTAAGTCTGTGACCTGGCCCGCTAACTAAGAGAGAAAGGGTATTTTTAGCAGAAAGATGGGACTTGATGGCCGCTTATTGATGCGGCAGGAGGCTAATGGAAGCAGGGGATAATTCCTCCTGTCACTCCCCTTTTAGTTTGTGTCCAAATCGGGAACACAGACTAGAGGGGAAGCCGCAGCAAATGCATTTTGTGAGTGTGTTTCTGCATGTACTTATTGTATGCGTGTATTTAATTATTTTAGTGTTGACAGTTTGTTACTGCATTTGCTCTCTCAGCAGTTATATGTACATACATGTATTTATTTTATTTTATGTCGATGAATAAGTCTAGTTAAGTGTTTAAAACACAGACTTTAACAGCTGGTTGTCAGGGGCAGAATCAGAGAGAGGTGTGCGTGTGCGTGTGTGTGTGTGTGTGTGTGTGTGTGTGTGTGTGTGTGTGTGTGTGTGTGTGTGTGTGTGTGTGTGTGTGTGTGTGTGTGTGTGTGTGTGTGTGTGTGTGTGTGTGTGTGTGTGTGTGTGTGTGTGTGTGTGAGAGAGAGAGAGTGGTGTGTGTGAGAGAGAGAGTTTCTCTCTGTGTTGGTGTCTTTCACTCACTCTCTCTCTCCAGGCCGGCCATTACAAACCTAGATAATAGGTGGGAGTGTTCTGGGATAATAGCATCAGAGACACCTAGTACCATCACACAGAGAGGACACAGGCACAGGGAAGTAGGCTGGAAAACTGGAGAGACCAGGCAGCTATGGCACACAAACACGGGCACGGGAGAGACCGGGTGAGTCGCCTCTCGTCTAATGCACCACTGGGAGCTCATCTGACACACTTCTTTTTAAAAGATACCTGCAGCATATCCCACACACTGTGGAGTTACCTTTGGTATACGTCACAAGTTTCTTTTTAGATTGTTTAGCTGGTTAAATAAACACTGTGTTTCTTTGCATTATAACAAACCAGGGGCACTGAAAATCATACGGTCAAGCTTGTTCACACTGCTCACCTGATTGTGATGGTTTATTAATTGTGTGAGAGTAGCAGAAACCGAACACACTCTGAATAACTGGATTCATCTTTGTCTTACCTTGAGAAAATCAACCCTGGCGTTGGTGTCTGTGTACTGAGGAAGAAACAATGCAGAAAGGTTTGTGTGCCGAACCTCGGCTGAATCCTCTGGAGTCCAAACTGATGCAAAGTAAACACAAAAGTACTATTTTGCAAGTGCATGAGACAGAAGACGCTGCTGCACATTGTGAAAACAGAGACATGCAGAGATCTCCTGAGTTCACACTATCTCACAAGCTTCTTGAGTTTCTTCTGACTGACACAGATAGATGGTTGAAGCCCAGGTGTCACCGTTCATGGAGAGAGGGAATCAGGGTACAAATACTGAATAATAAAGTCACTATGGTTCTGGCGTTTTGCCTGAAACTTCATGAAAGTTGCAGCAGTGACTATGACGAATATGACGGAGAAGAGATCATCTTTGACTAAATTTGTTTCAGCTTCTGCTATCGTGTGTGTGTGTGATGAATGCCAGGTAACGTTGCTGTAACCCTGCACCCAGAATATAATCTTCTAAGCATATTTGGCCATGGTAATCATCTATAAATGTAATATGTGTCATTACTCTTTAGTATTATAATCATTAGGCTGACATCTGCTCTGACAGTGCATATACAATTACACTCTAAGTCTGGCAATCATGTTTTCCCTGGGCTTATCTTCTGTGTTGTGTCAACTCTGCTGTGCTGCACGTACGTTATTACTGCAAACACACCGTATGGACATCGAAAATAAGAGAATGAGGAAATCCTGTGTCAATGTCACAATGAATGAAGACATTTGGAAGTGTGTCATTGTTGACTATTAATCAGGTGAACAAATCCATGTTGAAATATGCAGGTTTACACACTGCAGAGAACTGTATATACCACACCAAGTAAGTCAGAATGTAGATAATTACAAAGTCACATAAATGTGCTCCCCATGATAGAAAATGTAAACTGTCCACTTTAAAAACGACGTCACGTCGTGGCTGTGATGAGGAGTGAAGCTGCAGACGACGAGAGGAACGCGGCTCATATTCTTCCCACGTTAACGTCGAAGCACGGTGAAAGTTCACCGCTGGCGCTTACGTGACTTACCGTGTTGTGACATGACACGCTGTTGTGAGAAAGAGACACAATATCAAATGGAGTTTGTATTTGATCCAGCCCATTTGCCACCAAGTCTCCAAGACCCACATGTTTTCATGAAAGAGCAGACGGAGAGGGCGAGAGAGACAGACCTCTGTTCCACATCTTAATCACATGAGGCCCTTTTATTTTTTGCAACATCAAGGTTCCACATTGAATTTAATGGGCATCATAAATTTCAGACGCGATAACCTCATACAATAATCTCAGTAAAGTCACTTTCTCATAGTCCTACTTATTCACATGGGACAGTCGTAACCAAAACCTGCTTGGTATCCTGGGCCTTGCACGCTTCAAAGGATGCAAGGTTTCTGTGTTTGCATTCAGACAGGGAGAGATTCTGACTTCTCTACATTTGTAGATGTAGAAACACTGATGGTTTTGCTACAGGTTATTCAAACTACACTCAGTGGATGTGTCAGACGATCCCAAGTTTTACCGCCCCTTTATTCAGCATCTGAATAATATGACTTGAGTCGGTAAAGGACAGTTATTGAGGATTAACCTTTGAGATTAGTTCCTGTAATTCTGCAGTTCTATCTTTTTCATCTAAGTTGACAATGACAATAGTCGAGCCGTTTCCTTTTTTTCTCTTGGGTTCTTTGAAGTGGTACGTTGACATGATGAACCACACCACACCACCACCACCTGAAGCCTGTGTATTTACACAAAGCATTAATCACAGAGCAGCAGCCGTCTAAATATAGCTCCCTTCATGTTTTCCCCCTTAAACTACATGTGTAAGTGACTCAGGTAATTTACCTAAATATTTAATTAAATGATCTTTGTGACTAGGGGCTCATTGTTGTATCTGTACTTATGCAACAATGGTGTTGAAGAAGTCTGCCTTTATGCTGTTGTCCTTTACATTCACCAACACCTGGGTTAAACTGCCTTGATATTCATGTGTTACGTGGTAAAAGAGGATAAAAGGCTTACATCAAGTTGTCAAAACACACAGCAAATGCCACCCTCACTGTGGCAACTAGGATTTGATTTTTCTGACAATTGTCAAGGTACACTTCAATATTGGGATGTGATAGACCAGGGGTGTCAAAAAAATGTTTTCACTGAGAGCCACATCAGCATAATGGTTACCCTCAAACGGTCATACAGAGTAAATGTAACCAAATATAATGTAAAATAATGGTAACTACTCCGTAACATATTGCTAAATAACTTTCTGTATTTATGACTTATTCAAGTTACAAATATGATGCATTATAGATGTAACCCGGTCCGTGATGGTGTTTCTTGACGGTCGGGGCAGACCTGCTCACACACCTTCAGAATGCACTGCTTCAAAAACACACCCTCAGAAAAAGACTTTGAAGCACGGGTGATTTCTTCAGCCACAATAAAGCTAGTGTTCACTGCTGCATCGTTTTTGGCTGTGGCTTTTGTGAACACATTCTGCTGCGATCACAGTCTCAATCTCAATTTCACTCGTCGCATGATGCGTATACAATGATACACTGCGATCGAGTGACGGGATGCCATCACATTGCAGGTAACGCTATCACCATGCATCGTGGGAAATGTAGTTTATGGTCAACGCATAAGCAGCATAGATCTATTTTAACACAGATTTTCAAGACCAATTAATCACTCGCGGGCCACGTAAAATTATGTGGCAGTTTGACACATGTGCGATGGACTATTTACACATTGACGAGTGTGTATTCTATTTAAATCAGTCAGATCAAATCAAATATACTTTATTGTCCCCAAAGGGAGATTTGTCTTGGGCAAAAGTGCTGCAACAGCTGCACAGAATACAAGACAGCACATAAGGACATACAGTACAAAAAAACAACAAGAGCACACAGCAAAAAGAAATGGAATATGCAGTGTATTGTACCTGTCCTAACCCATAATAACTACATTATGATATGATAATAAAACTAAATAGCAGAACTGGCCTTAATTAACTGGCCGTAATTGTGTGCGGAGGATGAGAAAGAGATCAAATGTTTCCAATGTGAGTTATGAGTTACATTTTTTAAAGAGTCAATAATAAAATAAAATGTCAGCCTCTGCTACACCATATGGACAAAAGTATCCGACCATTACACCAACAGGAACGGCAACGTCTTGATTTTGAAGTGTTTCTGTGTCTGTGTGACTCTGTCAAGTTCTTCCGCACTAAACTCAAAGTCAAACCATGTCTTTATAGTCTGTGCTTTGTGCACTGGGGCACAATCATGTTGAAATAGAAAAGGAACTTCCTTGAACTGTTGCCACAAAGTTGCAAGTGCAGCTTTGTCCAAAATGTCTTGGTATGCTGAAGCGTGAAGATTGTCCTTCATTGGAGCTCAAGGGGCCGAGCCCAAAACCGGATTGAAACACCTGAAATTCAATACGTAACAGGTGTGTCCATATAGTCTATTAGCAAATTGCAGTTTTTGTGATTTTGATTTGAAAATGAGTTGTTCCTCACGAGTGCCAACCATAGCATAGAGCATTTCATGTGCCTTTGATTTGAGCTCCCCATTCATTCCTATAGGTGTGTTTTCTTTTCCATGGTCACTCAAGATGTCACAGCACACAATCCCCTGGTAGAACCACATGTTTTGATGTAGGATTTGCCATTTAAAACCACCACTAACAACCACTAACCTTTGATCTATACAAGTAACCGTGGCAACCGGGGAGGGTAATCTCATCTGCCTTGGATCGGGCGTGTGCACAATAACGGCAGCAACATGAATGCTCAGTGTTCACACGAGACAACTGCTGCAGCACAAGTAGAGAACGAGGAGGGAGGAAAAAAGAGGCTTAAGAAAGATGAGAAGAAAAAGACAGTAATTCAACACTGTGGCTGTCAACTGCAATAAAACACTCAATATAATTCTAAATCATTTTAAAAGCTCTGTTTTTATAGTAGGTTTAAAACTTAGGTTGTATTAATAGTGCATCTTGTTTACCCCCGCAATCATGTTATATTATTACATTGTGCACCACTTTTCTTCTGTTTGTCTCCAGATCCAGTTTGCAAATGCAGAGGACAAACAGGAGTTCAGCAAGTACCCCACCAAGGCAGGCCGTCGCTCGCTGTCACGGTCCATGTCACAGTCCTCCACAGACAGCTATAGCTCAGGTACTACACGCCTGAAAGTACCTGAGATTCAATAATGCAGCACGTACACTACACTTTTAGAAATAAGGGTTCCAAAACGGTCCTTCTACAAGGGCTGAGGTTCTACCTGGTACCATTTGCTTCTGAAAAACCCTTTCCCGAAGAAAGGGTTTTTCAAGGGTTCTTGGTGGAACCCTAAATGTTCCACCTGGAGCCAAAAAGGGTTCTCCTATGAGGACAAGCCAAAGAACCTTTTATGGTTCTACTTAGCACTTTTATTTCTCCGAGTGTACCGTTCAAAAGTTTTGGGTCACCTTTACAATTTATTGGTGTTTTCCATTGAAAGTCACACTTTTATTCATCAAAAGAGTTGCAAAATATAGTCAAGACATTGACAAGATTAGAAAAAATGATTTTTATTCAAAATAATAATTTTGCCCTTTGGTCAAAGAACCAGCAGAACAGTTTTCAGCGGGTTTTCTAATCATCCAATAGCCTTCTAACGCAATTAGCAAACAAATTGTACCATTAGAACACTGGAAATGGGCCTCTATACACCTATGTACATATTCCAATAAAAACCAGACGTTTGCAGCTAGAATAGTCGTTTACCACATTAACAATGTATAGAGTGTATTTCTGATTCATTTAATGTTATATTCATTGAAAAAAAGTGATTTTCCTTCAAGAATAAGGACATTTCTAAGTGACCCCAAACTTTTGAACGGTAGTGTACAAGTGTACACAATTGCACAACACACATGATTTTGAAGTATACATTTCATAATAAACAGTTTTGTACTGTTTGCCTCTGTCGACCATAGTGACCTTTTGTGTTCTCCCTTCCCCAGCTGCGTCCTACACTGACAGCTCCGACGATGAAATCTCCCCCCGGGACAAAGCCCAGGTCAACACTCTGGGCAGCAGTGACTTCTGCGTGAAGAACATTAAGCAGGCTGAATTTGGCCGCCGGGAAATAGAGATCGCAGAACAAGGTCTATGTGAACTCTGTGGTGCATAGTTGAAGTCGTGGATGTTGCAAATCATTTTCCATTTCTAAACTGAAATGGAATAGAGCCATTGACGATCCGGTCACTTCGATCACAGTGGGTTTTAACTGTAGTCTCTTGGGGAGTCACTTTTTCTATACCGAGAGTCAATCTGGCCACATGCTGTGTCAACAGAGAGCTTTGTATCATCAGCACTGACTTTGTTCCCAGATATGTATCACATATCGCATCTATTTTGCTGCTTAGACACTATTTGATAAAAGGTCTGCACATCCTGATTTCATAGCAGTTTATGACCCCGTGCTGGAACAGTGTTATTTGGGAAACGTGATCTGAGTTCTTTCTCTCACCTCTATTCATCATCCCTTGTTACTTATTTACTCCTCTTAATGTATCATCTTCCGTCCTAGGTGTCTTCAGTCTCTCTCTTTCTGTGTGTTTACTGAACATTATCTAGTCAGAATTAATATTACAACCATTTACTGTAGAAAGGTCTTGTTTTCAGAGGTGGTCCCTCACTCTCTAGCAAAAACAAATGCTGACCATTTATGTTGTTTCAACGTCCCCTAACTTGTGCTTAAATGTCTCCCTCCCCAGATATGTCTGCCCTGATCTCCTTGAGGAAGCGAGCTCAGGGAGAGAAGCCACTAGCTGGTGCGAAGATAGTGGGCTGTACCCATATCACTGCTCAGACAGCAGTACGTCCTCTTATCCTCTTCTCAACTGTTCTCTGCGTTCCTACTAAGTCCTCTTCTCGTCTTTATCGATGCTACCTGTTCATGTAATTCTATATTCTGTGTTTCCCTTGTAGGTCCTGCTTGAAACCCTGGTGGCCCTCGGGGCCCAGTGTCGCTGGACTGCCTGTAACATCTACTCCACTCAGAATGAGGTTGCTGCTGCTCTCGCAGAAATTGGTAAGATCTTCTCTTTTCTGAGGTTGGAATTTCCCTGTTTGGTTGTTTTTTTTGTCGGAAAAGCAGAAATAACCACTGTCAAGTATGATGAAGTTTCTGTGATTTGTTTATGGATTACACACAAAGTATAACGTGTACATTACAGTTCAAATGTTTGGGGTCACTTAGAAATGTCTTATTTTTGAAGGAAAAACAATTTTTTCAATGAATATATATGAATATAAATGAATCAAAAATACACTCTATACATTGTTAATGTGGGAAACGACTATTCTAGCTGCAAACATCTGGTTTTTAATGGAATTTGTACATAAGTGTATAAAGGCCCATTTCCAGCAACCATCTCTCCAGTGTTCTAATGGTACATTGTGTTTGCTAATCACGTTAGAAGGCTATTGAATGATTAGAAAACCCTTGAAAACCCTTGTGCAATGAATTTAGCACATCTGAAAACAGTTTTGCTGGTTCTTTGACGAAGGGCACAATTATTATTTTGAATAAAAATCATTATTTCTAATCTTGTCAATGTCTTGACTATATTTTCTATTCATTTTGCAACTCTTTTGATGAATAAAAGTGTGATTTTTAATGGAAAACACAAAACAATTGTAGAGGTGACCCCAAACTTTTGAACGACAGTGTATGTGTTTCTGCATCTGATTATTAAAATCCTTAATATCTCACAATCTTGTCTCTAATCTTAAAAATAAGCATTTTCTTATACAATGACTCTCTACAATGTCATAAAAAAGCATGGATTCTGCTGCTCGTCTTTGCCATCAGGTTTGTGTTTTTGTTCCTCACAGGAGTTCCTGTGTTTGCCTGGAAGGGTGAGTCAGAGGACGACTTCTGGTGGTGCATCGATCGTTGTGTCAACACCGAGGGCTGGCAGGCCAATATGGTATCAGTCCGTCAATATCGTGACTTGCAAATCTTTCTCTGTTCTTCTCTCTCTCGTCTGTTCCTCACAGAGTTAAGTGTTCAGTTGTGCGGGTCGCATGTTTTCAGGCTGTAACCGATGATCGTTCTATTTTTGCGTAGATCCTGGACGACGGCGGCGACTTAACCCACTGGGTGTACAAGAAGTATCCCAGCGTCTTCAAGAAAGTGCGGGGCATCGTGGAGGAGAGTGTGACTGGGGTGCACAGGTGAGATGGTGCTTTGATGAGTCTGGGGGTTTTTGAAGGAGGGAAGGAAGCATTTTTGGCCACTCGTCCTTTATTAAAATGTGGATGGCTGCGTTCGTTATTTTCATTCATTTTGTGGTAGCAATAATGGACAGTAATATAGATAAAGATTGAAGCAGTATTTCATAATCATTTATTGGTATTGATCAAACCTCTTAATTTAATGATAGTAATTTTGTGCTGTTGGACTCTAAAATCTTGCTACAGAGCTGTATTTGCCCTTAACATGTTTAATAATTGAACTTAACTATATAAAGTAGCATTACATTAGGCTTTACACCATTTTGCAGTTTGTTTACATACTATATTACACTATATATATATACTATATTAATTTATCATCAATAAAAACACACTCTTGTAACACTAAGGTGATTTTACAATGCTTTTGAATCGTTTGCATTTCTTTTTTAATCCTCTAAATAGAATTGAACATCAAGCAGCACAGTTCCCAATGAAAGCAGCGTCGTAAGAAAACTAACTACCGATGCTTTTGAAGTGTTTGCATTATTCTGTCCTCTAAATAGACCTGAGCACAGCAGGCAACACAGTTTCCAAAGAAAGCAGTTTCCAAGGAAAAATAAATACTGCGTTCGCACAAAATGCATCAAAGGCAGTTGTATAAATCACATTAGTATTAATACACACTCTGACTCCACATATTTAAAAGGTCACTGGCCTGATTTGGCTGGAGACTATTTGAGAAACACGACAGAGCTGGACCACAGCTCACAGCAGCAGGGCATGTTCAGCTCTCAGTGGAATCAATTAACCAGACGCTCTGGAAAGTGTAAGATCACCCACGATCAAAGCTCAAGTCTGTGTGTGTGTGTGTGTGCGTCCGTACGTGTGTGTGCACATCTGCTGTTTCACATGTTTCCTGGTGTGTCCTCCCAGGTTGTACCAATTGTCAAAGGCAGGAAAGCTGTGTGTCCCTGCCATGAATGTGAACGACTCAGTCACCAAGCAGAAATTTGACAACCTTTACTGCTGCCGTGAATCCATCCTGGATGGGTGAGCAAAGAGTCAGCCATTTTGCAATCATGCTGCTTTTGACTTATTGTATTTCATTAAAGTTTTCATAAACATTTTTCTTGTATCTGTCAGCTTGAAGAGGACCACAGATATAATGTTTGGAGGCAAGCAAGTCGTTGTTTGTGGTTATGGAGAGGTGAATAAATGTTTTTATTTCCAAATGTTTGATAATACTTTAAAGGTCCCATATTATGCAAAATCAACCTTTTAATCATTTAAATCCTTATATTTGGGACTCTGGATGTCCTATGAGTAGGTAAAGTGTGAAAAAGATGACTCACTCATGTTTTTGTGGTCCTCCTCAGTCTAAGTACAGGAGATAAAACACACGATGTTGACTTCCGCACTCATTGGGACGTCACAATGCGCTTAATTCCTGGAGAGAGTGCTGGAGAGGGCAACGGCATCCGAAAACCGGAAGTCCGCGAAAAGTTCTATTCTTGGCTCCACAGTGCAGCACAGAGTTCTACACAAACTTCCAGCTTCAGAGGATTTATCTGTCCAGTGGATACATGTTATTTATGACAGCAATGTGTCTAGTGTCTGCAAATGATCACTTTTCCAAATGCTAACTGCTGTTAGCTCCCAGTAGCCTCACTGGCTGATGTCATTTCCTGTCTCTTAAGTTTCGTTTTACATATCATTATTATATATATATTTTTTAAAAGAGATACTACTAAACAGAGTGTACTGAACAGGGCTGTTTTGGCAGGGTGATTGAACTGCTGTGGTGCTTCATCCTTATGGTATTTTGACCAAAGCATGTCACAGACATGTTCATTAGGACACCAGGGAACTAGGTGCTAGGATACTAGGAGAAATAGGATATAATATGGGATCTTTAAATACATTCACTGCAGAAAATCTCTATTTTTTGTGTGCAGATATTATGTTAATAATGACTGTATTATTGTGTTTGCTGTAGGTTGGGAAGGGCTGCTGCACTGCTCTAAAAGCCCTTGGAGCCATTGTGTGCATCACTGAAATTGACCCCATCTGTGCCCTGCAGGCCTGGTGAGTCACTCACCATAACCTGACACGACTCCCTCACTGAGCACACACCCTCGTAGTTGCATGTCTGTCGCTGTGTTGTGCGTCAGTTTAGCTGCGTTGTGTGACAACTCCGTGTGTTTACACGGTGTTTGTGCTCGTGCGACTATAACAAGACTTTTTCTTTTTGTGTATCCACACAGCATGGACGGTTTCAGAGTGGTCAAGCTTAGTGAGGTCATTCGTCAGATGGACGTGGTGATAACTTGCACTGGTACGCTGCACCGTGCAGTGACTGCTGTTACTTCTGCTGTGACCATTGCACATCTCATTTCAGTTTCCCATCTGAGCGCTCTGCCTCACGACCCAACTTTTCACACGAACGCTAAAATGCTTTTACGTGTTGTTGCAAATTCTTTGTTATAACAGAAATGACTTTTATGCTCTGGATTTCTCCCACTTCAGTGACTCAGCATTTTTTTTTTTTTTTTTTTTTCAAATACAGGCAACAAGAATGTTGTTACCAGAGAACAACTCGACAGAATGAAGAATGGCTGCATTGTCTGCAATATGGGACATTCCAATACTGAGATTGATGTGGTAATAAATCTATGTAACTGTATATGTGTGAGCATTTCACATACACAGTATGTGCACATGCAAATGTTTTATAAAAATCTGCAGCTGAGGAAAAGAAAGAAATCATAAAGCCTTTAAATTCACATATTCTTAATTTAACCTTCTATTAAAAAAGTAGTCCAGAAAGCACAATATTCAGTTCATATATGTGTGAGGGAAGAGAATGGATGATTCCTTTATTCAAATGAATATACTCAAATGTGCTGCTACTATAGATCGAGAGCATCATGTCGTTCATCTTTATATCACTTTATGCTTTGGTTATTGTTTTTGAATGGACATGCCATTAAATATATGACCACAAAGTGCTCCTCTCACATTTAAAATACAGGACCGACTATTTTCTCTCTGCAGGCGAGTCTGCGCAGCCCTGAACTGACCTGGGAGAGGGTTCGCTCTCAGGTTGACCACATCATCTGGCCTGATGGAAAGAGGGTTGTCCTGTTGGCAGAGGTAATGCACCTTTACTGTAATTAATACTATCAACTCATGATACATGATACGGTTTTTAGATCTGTCGCTCGGCAACATTCCCATGCTGCGCACAGGAAATTATTTGTAGGAGTCAGTCTGATCAGTTCGAAGTGAAATCTAAGTGAAAACACTAATATTCAGTTCAATTCAGTTTTATTTGTATAGCGCCAAATCTTAACATACATCATCTCTCAAGGCACTGTACATAGACAACATCATGGAGAGCAGAGAAACCCATCAATTCACAGAATGAGCAAACACCAGGCATCAGTGGAGAGGAAAAACTCCCTTTCAACAGAAGAAGAAATCTCTGACAGAACCAGACTCAAACATGTGCGGCCATCTACCTCGACCGGTTGGGGTGAAAGGAAAAATGGGGGACAGAAAGAGGGGAGAGATGCACCCACTAAGTGTTTGTGTCAGTGAATTCTGCTACTTAAAAAAACAGTCATGACACGTGTGTGTTCACTACCTGTAACTGGTAACTGTGTAATACGGATGGGTTAAATGCAGAGGTTTGGTGTTGTTAATTCTAATTCTTAACACTCCCTGAGTCAGGTCTGACATAAATGCTTGATAGAGCCCAGTTTCAGATCACTAAGATGCTAAGGTTCACTAAGACCTAATATAATAACCACCAACAATAAATGTCTTCATGGTCTTGGCCCACAGTCTTCAGTCATACGCTCCCTCTTGCTCTCTCAGGTTGGCAGATCAGTCACTCTTAGTCGTCCCTAAGACTAAGAGGAAACTCAGAGGTGGCTGCGCATTTTCAGTGGAAACTGTGGAATGGGTCGCCTTTGCTTATCATAAACGGGTCGACTCACTTCCTGTTTTTAAGTCCTCTCTTAAAACACATTTTTTCCTCTTTGGCTTTTTAACCCAGTTCAAGGCTTTTATTTGTCATGTCTGTGTACAGCACTTTGGTCAACTGTGTTGTCTTTAAAGTGCTTTATAAATAAAGTTGTATTGGATTAAAAAAGATATGCACTGCTACACTAACCATAAAACTCTGTATTTGGGCTTTTTACTATCGTGAAAATGTGTAGTGTTAGAACATTTGACTTTAACCTTTAACAACAGTAAACAAACAAAAGGTCCAGACGTGTCTCATGCAACAGTGACTGTACACTCTGTATAATCTTAAATGTTAATGTTGTACACTGTGTTTTTTGTATGCTTGTATTTCGTCTCAGGGTCGACTTTTAAATCTGAGCTGCTCCACAGTGCCGACGTTTGTGTTGTCCATCACTGCTACAACCCAGGTCAGTAGTTTTGTCACCACTGTAGAACCCTGTAGATATTGTTTAGGACAGCTTTCCATCTAAAAATGTAGTTTGAATATTCAGGTGTTACAGTGTATGTTTGTGTGTGTGTGTGTGTGTGTGTGTGTGTGTGTGTGTGTGTGTGTGTGTGTGTGTGTGTGTGTGTGTGTGTGTGTGTGTGTGTGTGTGTGTGTGTGTGTGTGTGTGTGTGTGTGTTATCCGTAGGCTCTGGCCCTGATTGAGTTATTCAATGCTCCAGAGGGTCGTTACAAACAGGATGTGTATCTCCTGCCCAAGAAGATGGGTAAGATCTGATTGATGTAAATAGGTTCAAAATGCAGTGTGCGTCACATATGAAGGCAAGTCACCTGTATTATGCTCAGTGTGGCCACCTTGTGACTTGACCTTAGAATTACATGACATGTAATATGGACTGCAATCTTTCTCTCTCTCCGTCAGACGAATATGTGGCAAGTTTGCACCTTCCAAACTTCGATGCCCACCTGACGGAGCTGACTGACGAGCAGGCCAAGTACATGGGCCTCAATAAAAATGGCCCCTTCAAACCGAATTATTACAGGTAAGTCTCACATCTTTTACTGTCATGTATGATCCATCAACGATGTAATATGATATAATATATAATAACACTGTGTTTTGTTCACAGGTATTAATGAAAGTGTCTGCTCGTATGATCCTCAAAACACAGTTGCCCTGGGATAAACAGAGATATCTATTTTATTTTCTAAATTGCTACCAAATGGAGGAATTATTTTACTTATGCTGAATGTAACTTATTACTAGCGCCTCAGTCATAATGTTAAATATGAAACACAAGAGTAACACGTACAAGAATCTTAATATATATATAGATATATATACATACATATAAGCAACTAACATTTGAAATCACTTGTCGCGTGCTGATAAACAAAGCCTGCTTGCATGTTTCCATGTATGTGTACTGAATTAATTGCTACTGTTCATGTCAATATGTCGGAGGATTTTTGATTTGCTTGAACACCCTTTTTTTTCGCACAGTGCCAAAAATGGCTGTAAGATGGACCATGAGGCAGCATTTATAATTTGTCTGTCTATAGCTTTAAGATTTTACCAGTTCATTCATGTCACTGACTAGAGTTTAGGCTGAGCCATTACAAACTATTATAATGTACATTACTTTAGAGAGATTTAGTTTGCAATATATGGTTATCTGCATACATGCCCTGCAAGGTCACGTCCAGACGTCCTTATTACAACAAAACACAATGATGAAATACAGTGTCATATATATGTTATGTAAATAATATAATCCAGTGTTGTTTATTCTGAGAAATTATAAGAGCCATTTCATTTCTTCTTCTAAACAAACACGAAGCAAAGAAATGTTTACTGTGCTGATAACAAATGAAGATATTGTGTTAAAAGTAACAGGCTACGTGGATTCCTAAAAAGGAAGTAAGAAGACGTTGAGGAGAAGTGGTTCAACAAAACATTTCCTTCTCTAGAAAGATCTATTACTTCCTTCACTTAGTTTCCATTTGTTTATGACTGGATGGTCCCTTTAAGGACACGGCATGACTGTGCCTTTTAAATCATCAACAAAAACAAAATATCATGACCTTAATTATTCAATGTACATTCCTCTTTTGTATAAACGTGCTCCTAGTACATTTTAAAGTCTTCCTTCCGCAGCTTCTGGTACCAAGTGAATCACTCCTGAATGAGATGCAGTATATTATGTGTAGACTTCCTGTTTGCTACTTAACTGTCACTGTCTTAAGTTGAATTATTTCATGTGATCCACAAACATGTATTCTGTGTATGTAAACCAATGCATTCAATCAGCAATAAAGCAAGTCCTTTTAACAGAGTTTCAACATGTGAAGCTGTGTTCCTACCAAGGGGCTTCGTTGCTGGATTATTCTGGATTATCACTCGTTAGATCTCTGCCCAGAGCACTTATCACTTAAAGTAAGTAGCAACTGATTATCAGATTGTAGATTTATGTTGTAAAAGGTTATAAATAGAAACCTTAGTGCAGACTTCTTAATGTTTCAATGATTAATGGTAAAGGATACATCCTCGGGCTTTAACCTAATCTTGGTCCCTTAAATATTACATTCAATATCACTCATGCATCAGTTCTGCTCTAGATTATGTCTTGAAGCGAACTTCAGGATTCTAAAACACAAGTATTGTATTTTGGCACTTTGAATATCTCAACTCTGAGCTCCTCAGGGTAACACTGGAGCCATTTGAGAAAGCCCTACAAGATGTCAAGATGGATAAATGCAAGATCCAAGAAATTGTCCTTGTTGGGGGCTCTACAAGAATTTCCAGAACCCAGAAGCTCTTGTGGGATTGAACAAGATCATCGACCCAGATGAAGCTGTGGCATAATGGTGCAGCAGTCCAAGCTGCTGGCCTCATGGGGCGACACCTCGGAGAATGTCCAAGATCTGCTGCTGCTGGATGTGGTTCCCCTGTCGCTAGGCCTCGAGACTGCTGGTGGTCACGATGAAGTACAACAACCTCTTGGGGAAGTCTGAGCTGACGGGTTCCTGAGGTGCACCACAGGTGGAGGTAACTTTCGACATTGACGCCAAAAGTACAGTCAAGGAAAACAAAACTACCATCACTGATGACGAGGGCCACATTAGCAAAGAGGAGGTTGGCAACATGGTACAGGATGCTGAGAAGTATAAGGCTGAAGATGACCTGCAGAGGGCCCAAGGACTTCTACACTTACTTAGTGCAATTAACCAAACTACTAATATACTAATGATAAATCTTATTAAATATAATCACAACTGATAACTAGATAATACAATTTGTATCAATTTGAAAAAGAAAGCAGTGACTGCAGTCACATTATACCTGCAATGCTCTAATAATTGGATTTAACACTTGCAGGCTTAACAGGCTGATGGGTAATTTATTAGCGAAGCAGTGACACCTTCATTACTGTCAGAGGGAAATACCATTATGCAGTATCTAATTACTTTATAATAGTCTCACTGGTGACTATCACACTCTATAAATTCTTGCATGAGTAATATGGACCTAAAATCTGCAGGGAGGGAAGACATTAAGAGATCTTTTGATTTAAACCTTTGTGTGACGAAAAGTATGAATATTCATTTGCATACATGTGAAGACATTGTCCTTACAAAGTAAGCAGTCATGAATTACATATATTTTCAGGTCACTTCTGATCTGATGTTCATCTATGACACAGGAAGAAAAAATATGACACCTCTGGACCTCCACCTGTAGATGAATTATAGACGTTATTTTTAGCACAAGGCTCTGCAGTCAGCTGTGATATACTTGCCCTGTGAGCAGTGAGCAGAGGATAAAATACAACTCACAATTTGAAGGATTTTATGAGGCTGGTCTGTTGGAAAAAAAAAAAAAAAAAAGATCAAGTGAAAGTGAAAACTACATCAGCCATGCACATGATGACAAAATTGATCTTATGTTGCAAACTTAGTCAAAAATGCTGTTATTTTCTTGGTGTCCTGATAAAATAGACACCAAATCACCAAGATTTGGATCAAATAGAGACACAAAAAAGGACAGATGCCTAACCAAGACCTTTTTTTTTTTTTTTAATGCAATGTCAGAGTTGTTTTTCAAAGGTAAAACTTGAATGTATTTAGTCTCTGATACTTGGCCTGCAGTATTTTTAATTCTTATTTATTTGTTTTATGATCATAGCAACCGGACCGGACAGGGGGACGAGGGGGTGGACAGACGAGGGAAGGAAGAAGGTATTAAATAAATACAAAACAGACAGAACATACTTCACAGAACAGAACACAAACAACAAGATGAACAAGTGTGTACAGGTCAAAACAATAATTCGGCTCCCATGATATTTTGACACACATTTTGGCTCTAACAAATTTTGCGTCTCCTGCGATTTGAAAATGACATTATTGCGATTTCGATAAAATTCAGATGAATTGTTTAGCTTTACTATTTATTTTCTCACATTATGGTAAATATAGACATGTTTTTAACAGCATGACCAGGGCTGACAAGGTTTGGGAGTCATAGTTAAGCCTGTGACTGAGAAAGTATGACTGCATTTTATGATTAATTACTGACAGAGACTGAGATGAAAAAACTCAACCTCAAACAACTTAATCACCTAACATCCTTAAACTGTGTGCACTACCTCTCGCGGCCAAAGGCGACACTTTCTGAGAACATTCTCAGGTCACAGAGGTCACACACATGCACGGATATGCAGCTTCGCTCTGGCAGGATATTCTATAAATAAATGTCTTTTTTAGAAGTTTTACAAAATGCAACAGTTACTCCAGAATTAGGCAGGTTTATGTCCGTCTCCACATTAAAGTTATTGAGGCCTTAAAGACTTTAATACCTTATAATAAATGTTGATGGTGCCTCTAAACTTTAATTCAGTTGAGTCATGCAGATAATTAAAAAAAAGAAGCCCAAAACATGCCTTTTCATGATATAATGATATAATGTATTCACCAACAAGACTTTTAAACAGACTGTAAATTCACGACTGTATCATTTGTGACACATTATTCAGTCATGATGAGGCTTATTATTAAAACATGTTGTTCACTGGCAGAGCCACTAGGGTGCAACATTCAGCCATATCAGTGACATCAGAGGTTTGAGCTACCTGTTGGATCAACACAATAATGATAATAATAACAAACACACAAAATCACAACTGTATCATCCAGTTGACCAGTGTGGTTTGCGGTGACGTGTGTATTTATGCAGTGGAGCGACATTAATATGACATTTCATGTAGACTGTATGTCTCTGTGCAGTTCTTTTGGCTATGATGATAATAATAATAATAATAATAATATGTTAATACACCATTAACACCTGTAAAACCCCAATTAAATTAATTTTAAACTGTTTTTAATGGATTTCAATCCAGCTAATTCAGACCGAGACTGATATAGAGGAAA
Organism: Microchirus variegatus; assembly: GCF_963457635.1. NCBI lineage: Eukaryota > Metazoa > Chordata > Actinopteri > Pleuronectiformes > Soleidae > Microchirus > Microchirus variegatus. The sequence continues at coordinate 20,661,204 of NC_139810.1, forward strand.
AAAAATAAATAAATAATGAAAATCAGTCTGAGTATTCTCACACACACACACACACACACACAGACACACAGTCGCTCCATTCTCTCGGTCTAAATTGAGGGAGTGGTTCAGTGATGATGCACAGCCTCCAGCAGCCAAAGAGTTAAACTGGTGAGGCTGTTGTTGAACGAACCATCCAACTGGGCTGTGTCGCTAAGGGAAGACAGGAGGATACTTGTGGAGGAGCAACAGATCCCCAGCGGACAAACAACCTCACATCTGGCGCGCGAGCTAAGCGTTCTCATCAGGACCAAACCGTGCTGCGTTATTTTGTGACGGTGACGGTGTGTAATCAAAGCGCGGTCGCGTTCCGTGGCTTCTGTGTCCTGCGTGGAGAGGAAGAGGGGGAGAGAAAAAAAAAAGTTGTTGTACGTAGCAGAATTTGGATAATATTCACGCGAAAGCGGTGGCATAAGTGACAAGTTACACTACGGGTCAGTGTTGACGCTGCGCAGGCCCGTACTCCCGTGCGTAATTGGCTAATTATCTTCATCCATCCTTGTTTCCTCCGCGGCGTCTTTGCGTTCGTGTGCCGGGAAATAGACTCAAACATCTGGGCAGGTGAAGTCACTTTGTCCAGTTTGTTCGACAGCATTTAGAAAACAGCTGTGATTTGTTTCGGCACCAGACTTAGTTTTTTTGTAACAGGTGGTTCTTTTTCTCTTATATTGAGCGCCTCACTTGAGCGCTGTCCAACACACGCTCTTTCTTGTTGCTAAATGAGCCACAGAGGCCACTGTGAGGACCGGGCTCTGAAGTGATGGCCCGCTTCACCTTCATCGTTTGATCTCTGAGTGGACAACAGTTTGTAACGGAGGATAAGACCTCTGCTTCCCAATGATAAGCTCCGTGTGTGTTTCGTCTTACCGAGGGCGCAAGTCGGGCAACAAACCTCCGTCTAAATCATGTCTGAAGGAGGAGATGACCCGAGGCGAAGACTCGGACAAAATCATCATCAACGTGGGCGGAACTCGACATGAAACCTACAAGAGCACCCTCAGGACGCTGCCGGGGACCCGCCTGGCCTGGCTGGCTGACCCAGACCCGCAGCTCAGCACCGACTCGGTCGCTACTCCCTCGAGCGTCAACACCGAGTTCTTCTTCGACAGACACCCGGGCATCTTCGCCTACGTGCTCAACTATTACCGGACCGGGAAGCTGCACTGCCCGGCGGACGTGTGCGGGCCACTCTTCGAGGACGAGCTGGCCTTTTGGGGGATCGACGAGACCGACGTGGAGCCGTGCTGCTGGATGACTTACCGGCAGCACCGGGACGCGGAGGAGGCCCTGGATATATTTGAACCGCCGGACCCGGAGGACACCGACGACGACCGGGAGATGCCAAGACGGTTCGGTATCGAGGACTGTCCAGACAGGTCGAGGAGCTGCTGTCAAGTTTGGCAGCCGAAGATGTGGGCCCTGTTTGAGGACCCGTACTCCTCCAGAACCGCCCGGGTGAGTTCACTTATAGTCTGGAAACACTTAAGTGGAAACACATGTTTGTCTGACAGGTGTCAGTCAGTCAGTCAGTCAGTCAGTCTGTACCAGCCACAGGTCTTTGGTTTAGTGCATCTTCATGATCAGTGAGCTGAGGTGAGAGCATGCAACTCTTACTATATCTGAATTTGGCCACTATGCAACCTGTTGCATGTGATGTGGAATCCTGATTTCAACTGAGATGTTTGTCTCACTGTTATGATTTAGTTATTATTTCTATTTAGTTTAGTTTCATGTGTTTGTGGCCACATGTTCACGTCTTCATGTCTTCTGTTTCTATGTTTCCAGGACTGACACAAAGTGGCTCACACATCCTGAAACGTCTCCATATACCTAAACCCTGACCATAAGCCTCATAGAAAATAAATGAACACATAATCCCGCTATTATATCACTTGTTTTAGATCAAGGTGTTGGAAATATTAGAATTCAAATAAAATGTTCCCTTATTGTTGTATGAAACTGAAACTGTTCTGCACAGAGTCCTGACCTTCACCCAATCCAACACCTCTGGAATGACTTCTGCTAAACTAGATCACACTATATATATATTATATTATATAGTGTGATCATTATATTACTATCCAGGACTCACTGTCCACTTTCAGAGCCTTTATGAAGGCCTTGATTTTGTGGGTAATTGGATCAGAACCACACAACCATGTTGTTGTGTAAGAAAAACAGTCTGTTGATGTCTATAGATGATCCATAGGGGAATAATGTTCAGGTGTCCACTTACTTTTATAAATCCCTGTGGACTCTCTCATTGAATATGTATAGTTTTTTTTCCTATTCCTATTTTTTTTTTTTTACACCAAATAGGAGTGACGTTACCTTTTAATCAGGTTCACCTATAGAGAAATCTAAAGCCACTTTAATATTGGTTACAATACCATTATGTTGTCATGTGTTTCTGTTGGAACAGTTTTAGAGAGATGTTGAGGCTGTGGTTCAGTTGAACTGCTTCAGTTTTTTGTTTTTTTTTAGTAATTATTGGTATTTCAATTACGTAGTCCAATATAAATGAAGTGAACAAAACATTCGAAAAACTATGTGACAGATTCTCTCAGATTGCAGAAGCTAGAACCAGATATTTTCCTGAAACTAAAGAGAATTTTCTGATATTCCAAAGCTCAAATATAAGCAGCTGGAAGGAAAAAAAACAGACATGATGCATGAGCTTCTGCAGTGAGTGACAGAGATGCTGCGATGAGGATGAGGATTAGGAGGAAACTTTTCGTCGGTGCTTCTTGGCATTTTAAGCCAAGCAGGAGCTTTCTGAAAGGACAACTCTAGATTCATATTACAACCATTTGCTGATCTCTCACATCACTAGCATGGCTGTTATGCCTCTAAACCTTCTTTGTGCCAGTGAATGTAACAGACATTATCTGTTTGTATATAAAAGTTACACTCGTGCACAATCATGTTCGAGCCTTTCTCCAGACTACAGTTCAATAATCTGATCAGCGTTTTCTGTGTCATGAAGTTGTGACAAAATACTGTTTTATACAATACAAAAAAAAATCACTGTTTCATGACAGGAATACAGAGCTGGCGAAAGTGTTCCCACGCAACCTGTTCAACGTTTTCACTCGAAAAGTCCTCAGAACAAGAGTGCGGTAGAAAGGCTGCAGGAGTCTACGTCCATAGTCAGAACAAATGCACACAAAGGCATGAGAAACATACACTCATCATCAGTCACGTTTCAGACGAAACTCGTCGGACATTACGTCACGGTCTGATCTTTCTTTTTGAACGCGGTGACACACTTGCACTTGTGTTACAGATAAAATAAATACAGCCGTGTCATAAATTAAATCAATTTGCTCTGGTCGCTTCCACAGGGATGCAGTCCTGCTGCAAGCGTTTGAAAGGATGCTGTGCCCAGTGGCTCTGAAACAAAGGCAGAGTACTTAGTGAAGTAAACGTGAAAGCAAGTATTGAGCGTCACTATGGGCAGGCGTTGTCAGGCAAAGGGCGAGGAGCTTTCATCTGGCAAGAGGTAAAACACATTTAGTCCACAAGGAGAGATACTGATGCTCTTTCTAATTTCTATTTGCCTGCTCGTGGAGCCGAATGCTCTATTCAGAAGCTGCTCGCCGTGCTGCATGTATAATGTTCTTATTGCACGCCAGTCTCTCTGCACACACAGTGTTTGTTTTAGCCTCTCGTCCAGGTGGCGTTTGCAGGCTGTCACAGTGGAACAGCTGATGAGTCACAGCTGCCACTGACCTGCTCTGCGTCTCTCAACGCAGAGCATTTTTTTTTTTTTGCAAGCGATTTGGTTCAAATCCGCAACGTTCTGCGTCTGCATGTGGAGTCTTTGTGGGAGAATGTGGTTAGAACGAGACGGGAGTGCAGGCCGGGTTCATATTGACCGAGCTCTAATGTTCCTAATGTCCATTTCCTCTGCAGCCCTTTCATGTACGCATGTTTGTTCTGTGTGCTTTCTGAAAGCATGTCGAGAGCATTTTGTGGGACTCACGTTACCTTGATGGCCTTTAGGTTTTTAAAGAGCCCCAAGCTCATTTCAGGTAATGTGATTCTTGAAAGCTGGAGGGAAGTTAATCTGTCCGTCGTTTAAACCCGCATCCTCTTCACAATCGGCTGAGGCTGGAGGTGCGGCACAGGAAACCTCTTTAAAGGGCCGATGGTTGGTACACCTCAAAAATCACAGCCAGCTCCCACAGTGAGTGCAGCAGCTTTAACATACGCTGCAGTCAGACAGTAATAAGTGGATTGGAAATGTTAGTATGACTCTAAAGTAAATGCACATGAAGATAAATCTTAAAGCGGCCATAGAGTAGTCCTATCGGACATAATATGTGAGTTATGGAGGTCTACTTGCATAAATTAACTTGTTTTTATGGTCAAAAACCCACTAGTTGCTGTAAACGAGCTGATAGAAATCTCTCTTCACTGAAGCTCTCGTCAGTCGCGCTGTTTCAGACTGAAATCTCACCCCCAGAAGACAGACTGTGTTGTAATTGTCCCAACCATACCAGAGCTTTCCCAACTGTCTTGTGATTGGCCAATACCTGGAAGTGACGTAATTAGCACGTCAGCTCTCAGAAGCGCAGCTCCCCCCTCTGGAACGGTGGATGCACTGCTACTCATTATCAAAACATTGTTTGAACAATGTTTAAAAATAGCTTCGTCACGACTCCCCTGCCGCAGTCTCCTCCACAACGGACATTCTTCTTCTTCTGCGGTTCAATGTACGCAAGCGGATGTGCCCGGACTAGTGCCCGGTCAGGAGGATCCGCTGTTCAGGAGAAATGCTGTTTACATGACCAGAACGGGTTTTTTCCGAGATCTCGCTGAGCCCGAGATTACAATATTACAACACAGCATTCTCAGCAGTGGCTGAACTGTTGGTTCTTCCATGGCCGCTTTAATTTTCTTCTATTTACACCTGACGTTAACGTTATGATTGAACCAGATAACGCTGTTCAGTCTTCCCTCGTGCCATATTTCATTAATTCAGCTCCACTGCCAGTAATTAATCACCGCTGTGGTAATAGGCTGCAACTTGTTATCAGTGGTGAGCAATTAAAGTGAGCTTTCCCACAGAAAAGACGAGCATTTCTTTCTCCCACGTGGAGGAAGAAATCAATTTGAGACCAAAGGACTGACTGATAGTGCGTCTCATGGAGAATACATTTTCCAATCTCCTTTGCAGTATGATGGTTTTCTGTGGACGGCGCTCTGATCTGACATATACTGTACATTCTTATTGACTTACCTATTCAAAGTCAAGATTAGTACTGTGCCAATGGGATGTTCTTTGACGAGGGAGTTTCTTTGTTCTTAATCAGAGTAGATCTCAGAGTTTTATGTCTTGTTTAATAGCTATTTATATGAATTCTATTCATGTCTTTTTGGTTAAGATTTTATCCATTCTGCTGTTTTTAGGGCTTAGTGTTAAACAAGCAGTTCACATTTACCGTTATCTTTCAGTTAGAGCGATTTTTGCTCCATATTAAAGGCATTCTCACACCTCACATTTGTCTCCGGGCCCTGCTGTCACAGCGCCATCACCTCTCTCTTCATTCTCTGCTTCCCTGTGAATAGATCGGGGGATTCATTTTTTCACACATCATCAAAGCAGCACAGCCTTGTTCAGGAGGTTTATAGCGTAACGTAATCCTGAGACAGTCGGCTGTTAATTCTTCTTGTCTGTGTTCTTAAAGGACTTTCAGAGTTTGTTTTGCCGCCGAAAAAAGAAAAGAAAAAAAAAAATCAATAAATACACATTAGTGCAAATATCATCTTTCACCCACACAAACCAAAGAGCAACTGTCAGGGATTTGGATTGCTGGTATTTGAGTTGTCAGTTTAATTTTCCCTGCTTAAAAGGCCTGTAATTTTTAGATGTTTCCTCGATAAAATGTATAATATAAAAGAGAAACATTTCATTTCATTACATTACATGTCATTTAGCAGACGCTTTTATCCTAAGTGACTTACAAGGGAATAATTGGAACCAAACACTGAAATAAGTTGAGGGTATGGCGGTGATTGGTTACATCATCTCCACACAGGGAACAGAAAACAAAGATCTCGTGGCTCCTTCTCTTAAACCTGTCACTTTAGACCAGGGGCCTCAAACTCAAAGTGACCTGGGGGCCAGTGAACTTCTAGTCTGGTCAGGAGGGGCCAGGTCAAGGGAAACAACTGATTATGATTCAGATTTTTGTCTGTAAAAATACTCAATTTGACAGACACAACAAACGGCTAACAAAGGACATATTATTCACAGAAAAAAAGTAACATAATAAAAAAAAAAAAAAAAAAAAAAAAAAAAAAAATTAAAATCCATTTTGCCAATATTTATGTTTTTTTCCTGCCTAACCATTCATAAAAGTAAAGTATTAGCACTATAATTGACATCTTGTATAAAGTAGTTGCTGTGGTCCTCGCTCTTACACAATATCAAAATATACGGTCTACCCATGACCCATTCATTCTAGGTTGTTGACTTTCTTGCTTGCTCTATGGCCAGAGCTCAGAGAGCTGATGCAGAACACAGAACATACACACCACAAAGATGAAATATGACAATTTCACAAAGACCTTTATAAAAATGGAATTTTAACAATTAGCCATACGTCCAAACGGTGACACAAAAGGAGCTTACTAAATGTAACTTATGGTCTTTTAATTTGTAAACTATGGTTTTTGGACTTCTGCTTTGTGTAACTGATCAATGCTGAGGCCTGATTAATGCAGAATATTAGTTAAAATGGAGGTTGAATTTTATACACTACCCTTCAAAAGTTTGGGGTCAGAAAATATAGTCAAGACATTGACAAGATTAGAAATAATGATTTTTATTCAAAATAATAAGTTTGCCCTTTCGTCAAAGAACCAGCAAAAGTGTTTTCAGCTGTGCTAACATCATTGCACAAGGGTTTTCTAGTGTTTTCTAATCATCCAATAGCCTTCTAATGTGATTAGCAAACACAATGTACCATTAGAACACTGGAGAGATGGTTGCTGGAAATGGGCCTCTATACACCTATGTACATATTCCATTAAAAACCAGACGTTTGCAGCTAGAATAGTCGTTTACCACATTAACAATGTATAGTATTGTATTTCTGATTCATTTAATGTTATATTCATTGAAAAAAAAGTGCTTTTCCTTCAAAAGTAAGAACATTTCTAAGTGACCCCAAACTTTTGAATGGTAGTGTTTGTTTTTGGTGTCATCAACATACTGATGCACAGGAGAATTTCAGCACACAGCCTTAGTAATGGACCTAATCTGAGACTCCTCTGTTCTCAGTTGTACTGATTCATGAATTGACGTGAGTTGTGTAAGAAACCCAGCAGAAGCCGGTGCTGTTGACTCTGCAGCTCAGGTGGCTTGTTATTTGCGTATATCGCACGTCTGTGTCAGCGACAGGATGTGATGCTGAACAGCTGGAGGTGACTCCCCCAGCTGCCGTACACTGATGCACAGCCTGCTGCCGGTCATACGTCCTGTCACGCTCCATTCTGCTCTTAATTCCCCAGCTCGGACCAGGTGTCCGTCCCCTTGGGGGAACTCAGCTCTGTGTGCACACTGAGGCCAGACGACCTTGTACACGTGTAGAGTAACGCACTGTCCACAGGCCGCTGTACGTACAGAGATCTGTAGATATGTATCATCATTTGTATTTCTGTGTAAGCATTTGATTATTATTATTATTATTATTATTATTATTATTGTTATGCCCTGCGATGGACTGGCGAACTGTCCAGGGCGTAACCCGCCTATCGCCCAATGTCTGCTGAGATAGGCACAGCACCCCCCACGACCCTCTGGTGGAGGAAAAAGCGGTAGATAATGGATGGATGGATTATTGTTATAATAATTTTGGATCATGACTGACAAATTATTTGAAATACTGATCAATTATTGAATCTGAAAAACACCAAATAATCCAACATTCAAATGACATTTGTCAATAGTTTGGCATTGGTTTGGTATTAAGTCTTTTAGTAACAGTTTATACAGTCATGTAATGTAAGAAAGTAATATCTGTGTTTATTTTGGTTTATATGCCTGAGTTTTCATACAGCATTGTTTTTATTGTCATTATAGGAAACATTGGTGCTGCATAAATAGATTTTATATAAAAAGGGACACTTACCTTTTTTTTGCCTTTTGCTGTCAGATGGAAAGTGGTGTTCAGATCATCCACAGTAATAACATTACCGCAGTCAGGTTCTGATAGTTTTGCTTGACAGAGCCTTAACACAGCATACAAAGAATGTGAATAGAATAGCTACAAAGGTCACGAAAGGTCACACACTGCAGCTTTAAATGTGAGAAGCTTTAAAACAAGAATCATGGTGTTGCAGAATCACATCACTGTACCCTCTACAACAGCTCCCCCTCAGATGTTTATCGTTCTGGTTATAGTTTATTCTGCAAATGAGGAATCCTCAGAGGGAATGTGACGGTCCTGAGGGGGTTGATGAGAAGCCAGGGACCAGTTCTGCTTTACTGATGCAGCACGTGATGCACAATTGCAAAAAAGTAACTACAATTGTTATTTACATGCCATATGCATAACTGACCACCGTCTTTATTTTCCCTGTTAAAATACTTCGTCAGGTCTGTATTTACACCATGCGCCTTGTTGTGATGCACCTCGTGACTGTAACACACCTGTTCACACACCATGCACATGACGCCTGGGTAATGTTCAGGGAAACTGTGTCTATGCAACACAGGGAACTCTGAGCTCCTCCTGAGACACGGTCGAGGCTTCACGGCCTTCCCTCTTGTCCTGCGGCTCAGTCTTCATCTTCCCCAGGAGATCAGAGCTGCAGAGCTCTGCAGGGACCAGGCTGAAAAGCAGTTGTCATGATAAAGCTGCACATTGTCTGTGTGCAAAATAAAGACGCAGACGTGAAGTATCTTTACATCATATGTTTTGAACATAAGCTGCAGCTCAAACAGCCCCGGTCATTATTTATTTAGTTTGATCCATTGATTGATTTTTTCATTTCAATCACAAACACAAACATTATAAAGCAGACTGATGCGTTAAAAGGCCCTGGAGGCAGAAGTGCATGCAAGGCTCAGGTGTGTTGTTTGTCCAGCTGCAATAGAAGATTAGAAAAGGTTGGAGAGGCATTACAATTATGTCCAGGCTTTAGTCGACAACAAAGAGAGATCAGGTATGAGTGAGCACACATTGTTCGCGCAAATTGCGCTGGATCAGGTAAGTGCCATCCTGCCACAGCATTCATCATTTTTACCTCCCATTATTTTTTATTTTTTTTATTTATGGGAGGTCTAAAAGTCTTTTATCCTTGCCCCGCCATGTTCTGTGGATTTGTATTCACAAGAAATGATTTGTGTTGGAGCAAACACTGGCAATAAAAGAGTGAAATATGTCTGATAAACCAGACAAGATGGCAGGTGAATATAAGTGTACAGACGGGTAGAGTCAGTCTGTCAGGAGTCTGCAGGTCTCTCTGCTTTATCTCCTGTTACTTTGGGCCTGCAGGCTCCGCTCCTCTTTTCACTTCCCCTCTCATCCTCTTGTGCTCTGACTCCAACAGTGCAGCATTGCCATATTAGCAAAAGCAAAAACACATTATTATACTGATCATACACATGTGACAGTTCAGCGAGCCTCACGCAGATAAAAGCAGCAACAAGGAACAATCGTATTCAGTAAGTGTGAATTGATGGGCATGAAATACAAATGTGTGTAAAATATAGTTTATTTGATCCATTAGACAAAGACACATGTCTCCATGTGAGCGCCCCCTGCAGGACTTAATGCTAATTGAATCACGTTTTCAGAATAATTGGTTTTAAATTGGCCGTTCTTGTTTTAATGAGAACACTGTCCAGGCTCTCCTGTGGACGACGTGTCCCCTTATTACAAGAAAAGCCCAGTGAGCTGTTTCTTGTAGATAATATTTAGTATTTTTTTTATTATGGTTGACATTTTTTGCAGGTTTCACTTCAGCATAATTAAAAATAGTTGATTTTATGAATTATGTTTGCACTGGTTTTTGGAGGGAATAAACTTTTTTTTGTTTTTACTCTGGTGCAGTTGTGCAGTAACAAATCAACACATGCTGCCTGTAACTTTACTTTACAGATTTGTCGACATACGAGTTGAAAAACTGCAGTGATCGGTTGAATAATCAATGTCATTATCATAATGTTATATCAAATATACATATTTAGTTTGTCATATATGGCATTGAACGTCCATTTACCATACTATTCTTGATATTGTAAGGATACAAATTTGAGAATATAATCAGCTCCTAGAAATTATTGTTAGATTTTTAGGAACTAAAGTATGATTATATTTTAAATAGTGAGTTTATCCATTATTGCATACAAATAATGAATATTATCTGTATACATGTTTTTCAGCCACCCCTTTCTCAGCTTTGATGATATATTAGGTTTATATTAGGTTTTTCACAGGGGTCAGTCTTTTCTGTCCGTGTCTGCACACCATGACTACAGTCGCATATCCAAGATCATTTATTCCAATTTTGATGAAGCTTTTTTTTGCTGCCATTACTCATTCTCACTCATTATCGCATTTATTTGTGCTTGAGTGAAGTCGTCTGATAATTGTGTTCATGTTGTGAGTCTTTAATCACCTGAAGCTCACTCTCTCTGCCTCAGAATGATCAGAGAAAAAAAAGGTTGCTTTACAGACTTGATTTGCACATCCATGTCTTTTTATTGGTGATGTTACTGTCACCAATACTGCAGATAAAGGTTTTTATTGGTGCCTTGAGACAAGAGAAGACTCATAAACAGTACTAGTTGCGCCTTAGTTGTGAGAAAAGTGGAAGACATATCACTGTGCTAATCAGTTTTTTTTTTCTCCTCTCATCCAGGGAGTTGCATTTGCCTCTCTCTTCTTCATCTTGGTCTCCATCTCAACCTTCTGTCTGGAGACCCATGAAGCCTTCCATGAACTGCAGAACCGGACGCAGCAGGTCGTTGAGGGCAACGTCACGCGCAAAGTGGAAAGACTGGAGATGGTGACCAAGCCCGCCCTCATCGTGGTGGAGGGCGTGTGTGTGGTCTGGTTCACGCTTGAATTCCTGGTGCGTATCATCTGCTGCCCGGACAAGGCGGTCTTCATCAAGAACTCACTCAACATCATTGACTTTGTGGCCATTCTGCCCTTCTACCTGGAGGTGGGCCTGAGCAGTCTGTCATCCAAAGCTGCTAGCGACGTGCTGGGCTTTCTGCGGGTCGTGCGGTTCGTTCGGATCCTCCGGATCTTTAAGCTGACGCGGCACTTTGTAGGAATGCGTGTGCTGGGCCACACGCTGAGGGCCAGTGTCAATGAATTCCTCCTGCTCGTCATCTTCTTGGCGCTGGGCGTGCTCATCTTCGCCACCATGATTTACTACGCCGAGCGCATCGGAGCCAAGCCCGACGACCCCAAAGGCTCCAACCACACACACTTCAAGAACATCCCCATCAGCTTCTGGTGGGCGGTGGTTACCATGACGACACTGGGCTATGGAGACATGTACCCGCAGACGTGGCTGGGCATGATGGTGGGGGCACTGTGCGCGCTGGCTGGGGTGCTGACCATCGCCATGCCGGTCCCCGTCATCGTCAATAACTTTGGGATGTACTACTCGCTGGCTATGGCCAAACAGAAACTGCCGAAGAAGAAGAAGAAGCACAACCCCAATCCAGACGCTCCGACTGACTCCATCTCATTTGGGAAGTCAGACACAAACTCGCGCAGAGACAGCACGCAGAGTGACACCTGTCCACTGGCTGCTGATGAAAGTGTCAGCAGGAACCGTTCAGGTCAGACTAAAGAATGAAGGACTCGTTCTCTCAAATTACACAAACTTAATATTTTCCTCCCTTACTTTTTTGTGGTTTGTAGCTACGCTGTTAGCTTTGTTCCTATTTGTTAAATACACTCTGTGGTTTACTGATGCTGAGTCACTTTACAGGAGACATTTCAGTAACTTAATAGAAGAAATAAAGTTGAATTAACACAGTATATTGCTACCTTCTATAAACGGTGCATTTGTTCTCATAATCCAGAGATTAATACCCAAGTAATGGGGGCAGTTTTGTCCGGTTAGAGATGTATCTCCGCGCTTTGAACAGCACAATTAAATTGTATTCAACTCCATGTACTGAACAAGAATATAAGTGTGGACTCATTCTCAGAACCAGGTCATATTACTCTAAGTCTGCATGACTAACTCCAGGTGAGTGAGCAAAGGCCTTTTTTTTGTCATTGAGAGGAACTCACCCTTAAAGTTAATCTGAAAATGATGTACTTCAAAAAATACGTTAACTAACAACATCCAAATGTTCATTCAAAGTTAAGGTTACTGTTCTGTTATTATATTTATTCATTATTTTTAATCTAAAAAGATTTTTCAACAAATTGCATCATTAATCTTTTGGGATTTACCTGATTTAGTTCATTCATAAATACGCACTTCGTCATTTAGACAGTAACACAACTGCATCAAATTACTCCTCTTTACATCTCCGTCAAATTTGATTTCATCCCTGAAAAATACCGATTTCCTGTGATGTGCCTCTGCCTTTGACTGGGTCCTCGGGGAGGCTCGGTAAAAGCTTTGGCATTTACGTTGCTGTGTGTTTTTGTCATCCTGTCAGATTCCAAACAGAATGGAGATGCAAATGTGGCCCTTTCAGAGGAGGAAGGCTGCAGCCTGACCCAGCCGCTCTCACCCAGTGAAAAGTGGTCTCTGCGCTGCAGCCGAGGGCGAGACAAGACTAAGAAAGAGGCCACCTGCTTCCTTCTCACCTCAGGAGACTCCAGTATCCACACTGGTAGGTAACATACATGTCAGTGTGCACACCATTTGTGCATTTACAGTTTGTAGGACTGAACACCTACAGTACTGTGCAGAAGTCTTAGGCCACCATTAGATTTTATGTTTTAGCTGCTGCTATAACGACAATAGAGGATCATTATTTCTATTTCACTTTACTGCAACACATCCAGAAAATATGTATGCATTTTTTTTTTTTTAATTTTCAAGAAAAAAAAAAAACACATTCTCTACAGGTGTGAAGTATTTAGCGTGATCTACCTTTACACTTGAACAATAACACAGCTCTGATAATACTGGAGTGGAAACTTAATTCATGTTACTGGTAAATCTTGTGTTTGTCCTACTATTTAATTTAAAGAAATATCTGCTACGCCAGGTTTATTTAAGACATGCTTGAGCATTACATACACATGTTTCATGAGTTAAACTCATTGACAGCTCGCTAATATATATAAGAGCTTCACTTTCACATTCCAAATTCACAATGATCACAGAATTTGACAGCCAGAAAAACGCTGGAAACTTTTGCACACTACTATAAATTCATAATAATAATAAAAACAAGGTCGCTTTACAAGTCAAATAAAACACAAACATCAAACACACAGAAGTAAAAAAAAATTAAAATATAACAGACAATTAAAAAGGTTAAAGGTAAAAGTTAACCTAAAATACAATGGACATGATCATAAAGGTGAGACTGGAAAGCGGCGGCAGCTCATGGAGAATACATTTAGTTTTTTCTTGACTGACATGTTCTGGGATTGAAATTATGTGAAATAATTCATGTTGTCTCAGAACATAATGGGTCTAACAAAACCACGTAGCAATGACATATACTGTGTTTTGTTCGCGTTTGGCCAGAGACAGACTGGCCGCTCTGATTCAGATCTTGTCATGTTACTCTCAGCAAAAAAAGCATAGAACTTTGCAATTATACCCTTATACTTGCCAACTGTAAAATAGTGCAGGTGTTTGTCTGTGTGATGTTCAGAGGGTTTACCCAGACCAGGGGTCTGCAAACTTTACCATGAAAAGAGACACTTTGAATGTCTATAGACTCACCAAAACAACTTGTGTTTGCTGCTGAAAAGGCAAAAATAACTTGTTTCCTCTTCCTTTCTAATCTTCAATCATCTCTTGCAACCTCCACATGCAGGTCTGAGTTGTTATTCAGCAGCCAGATCAAAAGGAAATCAATGGAAGAGCTTTCTGGTTCTAATTGCATCATCCATCTGTCTGTGTGTTTGCTCAGTGAGAGTCTTTTATTTTATAAACTTCCTCACACAGAGCCTCTGGGTTAGGGTAAGCAGTAAAGAAACACAGGATAGGCTGCCACATATGTACCATATGTTCAATAAGTCCTGTCAATCATTAATGGAAGTTAAAATCTGATAAATCGAGGATGTAATACTGTGTGCACTCGTCACACCTGTCGTCAACACCTGTGTGAACATGACTGAATGCATGATTGTAATGTAACCACTTATACAGCACTTAAAGGTTCAGTGTAAGAATTATTGACATTAAGTAAGTGGTGAGATCCTCTGCTCACCCCTCCCTTTCTCAAGTGCATGAGCAGACTGCAGTGGCCTTTGCACGCCAGAAAGAAGTTAGAGCTTCTTCAGTTGCATTGAAAACCACATTTTTTATCAAACATACTGTACTTAAGGGTTCATTTTCTTCCAGTAAACACACAGACCTTTAATGAGTCAGTGGTTTTAAAGGGGACATATTATGCAAAATCAACTTTTTTAGTTCTATTCTTGGCTCCACAGTGCAGCACAGAGTTCTACACAAACTTCCAGCCTCAGAGGATTTATCTGTCCAGTGGATACATGTTATATATGACGGCAATGTGCCTGCTAGAGCCTGCAAATGATCACTATTCCAAATGCTAACTGCTGTTAGCTCCCAGTAGCCTTTGTGGCTGATGTCATTTCCTGTCCCTTAAGTTTCGTTTTTACTTCTTTAAGGTGGACCTAAATAGATTCTACTAAGCCGAGCGTTCTGAACAGGGCTGTTTTGGCAGGGTGATTGAACTGCTGTGGTGCTTCATCCTTATGGTATTTTGACCAAAACATGTCACAGACATGTTAATTAGGACACCAGGGAACTAGGTTAACGTGGAGAAATAGTGTATAATATGACCCCTTTAAAATACACTGCAAACAGCCAGAGATAATCAGTCTAATAATCAGTAACTGACTATTTTTAGCAGCTGTTTGAAACAAGATAATACAGTATGTACATAGAGAAGAAGGTGATGTTTTGTTCATTCTCTCACTTGGCATCTGCAGTATAGTCTGCTCACATCTCACATTTGCGCTTCCCAAAGTACCAAAAAGATTATATTTGGCAGCCATGGATTCATCCCCGACATCCTGAGCACCAGTCGACATCCTGTCTCTCTTCTGCCAACAACATGGACAGTGTTTTCCCGCAAAAATGCACTTTTCAGAGGTGCGTTTTTCTACCGACGCTCATTAGCACATCACCAATGAGAGAAAAACAACAAATAAATGGTGCACTTAACTGTAGCTCTGCTCCTTTGAGAGCTCCTTATAGCCTCCCAATTTTCAACAGCCCATTACATGGAAATTTTATTTTTTTTGAACGCATTGTCAGTCGCTGCATGTGTTGAGTGTTGTAGACATTAATGACATGTTGTCACTTGCAGACAAAAAAAACAAAACAAAAAAACAACATATCATGCCTCCCTCTCAGTGAAATCTATACTATATAAAAGGAGTGAGTGGATGTTTGGAGGACGTCTTGTTATGCTCAAGAGAGGAAATCTATACCAAATCTATGGCCTCGCAGACACAGTGGGAAAGACAAACAAACAAAAACAAGCTGCTTTCATGCTCAGCCACCTAATAATAAGCTAAATGACCTGGTCAGCCAATAAGATCGCCGCGCGAGCCTTCGCCTGATTGCAAAGACAAAAGTAATGGAAAGCTGAGCAAAGCCAGAACACATCAAAACTAATCTTTGGAGGGGTAATTCAATCTTGAGCTCTGTTTCTGGTGATGTGATTAATGAGTTCCCGGTCACAATGTGACACATGCATACAACACATTTTAGTGCACATTACCTGCAAAAAAGGTTAAAATATGTATAGAAATTGTAAAACTGTTGTGGCAGAATTCAAAGTTAAAACGTATTCATCCGTATGCAGAAGGCTGCTTTTGTATGTGCAGCCATTTTGATTTAGACGGCGATTTTTCAAGTCATCTGTTCTTCCGAGCCGTAGAGGATGGTGTTCGCTTAGTTTCTGGCTCACAGGATATAAGGTATGGATAATATTTCACCAGAACGGTACGACAGGAAGCAGGGAGAATGACAGCAGGTCTGACGATGCTCAGATGGCTATCAGTGACAGGAAATGGTCGCCCACCTTTGCAGTGGCAACAAAATGCTGGTGGAATTGACTTTGATTATGGTCATTACCAGGATCTTTTGTCAGTGATAGCGTCAACTATGACAATTTATACATACAAAGCCAAACACTGTGCAAAAGAGCTGCCGAGTGTGCATGAGCCTCAATGTTCCCCAGTGACTCCTCTGAATGATCGTCACTAATAGGGTTCCATTAACAAGATGGGTGGTCAAAGTGAAGTCTGCTGCTCGCCTCTGGAGTTTAGATATGTAGCATTCGTCTGTCAGTGAAATCTAACCAAACTCTTAATGAATAATCTATCACAGAATCAATAGAAAGGGATTAACATTTGTCAATTTGTTAAGAATAGGTTTTAGTAAAAAGTGAAATCCTGAAATTTGATTTCCCACGTTATGTTATTTGATGTAAGTGTGTTTTTTTGTCTACAGGAGGTGAAGCTGCGGACATTTAGTTCATATATAGTGTATGTTTATTTAGCTCTAACACCTTTTATCTTAGAGACGTTGAGCTTGTTTGACTGTCTGTTTTTGTTTTGTTTGGTTAATGTACAGCATATTGTATTTTTGCTTTTGTTTTGAGGTTGGAATTTTGAGTCATTTTGATGCTGTGTTGTATAGATTTGTACAAGAACAAAAGGTTAATCATAGTATTGACTAATTATGGTATTATTTTATTATTCTGATCAGTTTTCTACAGCAGATTTTTCACCTTCATTTTCCTTCCTCCCTCATTCCTGCCACTCTTAACACGTCCATCTTTAGCTTTCCTCAATCTTACCCTTCGTATTCACATTGTTGATTTGGCGTCATATTTATTCCTATTTTATCCTGACTTAGGACCTGCACCAGGGGCATAGACTACATACAAATGGTTTGAAGTGTGAATCCTAGGAAAGTAGGACAGAAGTAGCAGTTAATCACCAGGGGGCGACTCATCTAGTTGCAAAATGAACAGGAAGTCGATGGGAATATAAGCCTACTTCTCACTTAGCTCTCAATCACTAGCTTTTAGCTGTTTTTCAGTAGAACGTTAAGTTCCCGTTTAGAATAGACAATGAAGCCACATATGAGTGGACACCATGTGATTGACAGCAGGTATTGTGTAATAGGGGAATGCTGTGACTCACATGGCGCCGGTCAAATTGAAAATCTCACAAGAGTTTGCTTTCCCTTTATTATATACGGTCTACAACCAGGAGTAAACCTGGCTAGATTTCAAGTACGGATTAATTATAAAAAAATCTTATTTAACTGCAGCACTTGTGTCTGATTCATAGCTTTTGTGCAGCAGAGATGTTTCTTTTTAGTGACTGTTTCATTGCATTGCCGTCCTTTGTCTTTGCTCACAGACAGCTGTAATGACATCCTGGCTGCCACTGGAAACTACACTCAGCCCGAGGTCACCACGCTGACCTGATGGCGACAGAACGTCTGTCGTCTTCCAGCTTCACCTCTGGCCCCTGCTTTCTTTTCCACCCTGAATGAACTGAAGGAACAGACTCTTTTTAATTCAGGAACGAGCCACACATCCAGCAACCCTGCGGTGGAAAATCAGCTGCAGAGCAGAATCACCATGAATACACTCATTTTACAGTTTTAGAGCATTCTGCATGAACTGCATGTTCTAATATTGTTAAATGCGCTGTACCTGATCAGTTAGGAGTCACCGGTTGTCTTAAAGGCCCTGAAAGTGCGTATGCTTCTGTTCGTTTCTTTTAATAATTAGTGAGGTGAAGTCGTTTCACATGAGGGATTCTGTTTTGATCTCTTCTCACAGGTATGAAGGGAAAGTGTGATTTCCATCCACCAGACAGGGTTTATTCTGACACCTACAGCACGGATTACACTCTTTGGCTTTTGGGTTTTAAACTCTTAGCGAGGTAGTTTTCAAACTTCACCATATTAAGTTATGGATGTTTGATGGAATAGAGGAATTCTACAGCTTTGACCTTTCATGCTTGTAGTAAATATGTACAGAAACAGTGAGCTCTTTGTTTGGACCCAGAAAACGTCATTTGGACCAATGTCTTGTATCCATGAATGTTGCTAACTGTCCTGTAAGAACACCCAAACACTTGTGAATAAGACTTTGTACAGTTCAACTGTTACTGTGAACTAGGCTTAGATGAACACTTGAAATCATTGTCAGATCCTCGTCCACCGAACATACCCAGAGAGTTCCTCGTCGAATATCCGGTCTCTGCCTTCTGTCGTGCCACTGCCTTTTAACACTGACCACAGGAACAACAGTCACAGTGTGATATGAATGCTGCTCATTCATATTTGTAAATCCTCGTGCAAAAAACAAGAATTCAACAAAAGGAGAAATAGAAATCAGCAGTGGATCAGTATTACATTAGCTGTACGCAGTTGACTCATCGTTGCCAGTCGAGTCAGAACCTTCATAAAAAATCTCGTGTCATCCGGCACCATTGTTAGTAAGAACACATGCGCGGCAATGCCATCAGTTCCATTTGTGCCTCATGTTGAGAAACGTGTGCAGTAACTTAGTTAGGTTTGGTCCTTATCACGTGGTTTGTGTCTCATTTGTAGAAAAACCCGTTGTTTCATGTTTCCATGGAGAGAGAGAGAGGGAGAGAGAGGGAAGGGAAGGGAACGTTCTTTCTTTCACTTATGACTTAAATTATGTTCCTTGTGGTCTTACCATGGTGGCCTTATGTTTAATGAACAAAGGGAAACTTCATTTCATCTGCATTAGAAACTCTGTTTCTACGATGACCCAGAGGTCTGTAATTATGTATAAGCACAGTTTTTGCATATGTAGCACAGTAAAATATTATGGATCATTCCTGATGCTCTTTTTTCCCCCCTCTTGTCTGTGTGACGTGTATACACCATGGAAAAGCTGAACATTTATGAAAGATTATTATTTTGATAATTCACTTATACATATATATATATATATATATATATATAGCCTCATTTCTTATTTTAACTGTTGTATAATGTACTGGAAGGTGATGGAGAAGCATAGAGAACGCTTGTTCCATATCTCTACAATATGGATTGTTTAGGTGACGTGTGTGTGTGTGTGAGTGTGTGAGAGAGAGAGAGTGTGTAGACGTGTTTCTATGCAGAAATACAAATAAAATCAATTTACCCCCTTGTGTTGAAGATAAAATCTTTCGGTGTTCATTTTCATTCACAGCTTTCACAGCGGACGCTCCTTCTTTTTTTTACCATTAACTGCACAGCATGCGACTGTTGCACTGTCTGTCTGTCTGCCTGTCTGTCTGTGGTGGTGACACAGGTGTCATCTGGCCCGATCCTGTCTGCTTTAAATGGTGTAATGTCACAGTCACAGGGCTCAGCTGTGCCTCTTGCTCTCCTGTGCCTCTGTGATTATGTAGTGAAGGTGTAGATGGCACACAGAACACATCTCCATGGAGATCCGGGATGACAGGCAACACTATCTATTGCTCGGCTGCTTCCATCTCCCCCCCCCTTCCGCCGTCTTTCACACTCAAAAAAATACCACTCTGTATCATGATCTCTCTCTCTCTATCACACACACGCAGATAATTTATGAGGAGCATTTTGATATTAGGGTTGCACTGTGGCAAAAGTCTTAACTAGAAGAGCTGAATTTACACGTGCTGTCATACATGTCATATAGGATCTGCCATGTTTTTCTAGTTTTGAAGACCTTTAAATGTACAGTTTTCCCTCACACACATTCACGCACACACACACACACACACCTTTCCTAACTTACCTCCTGATGTATCATGTCTCACAGACACGTTCTGAAATATTCAGAATTTTCCATTACCCAGAATAGAAATTAATTTCAGGGCGAATACATTAATAACTTCTTCTTTTTCTTTTTTTTTTTATCATGTCAAAAAGTAAACTTTAAACTAAGGTTTAGTCTCGTGTGTCCCTCCCTAGCTTACTCTGTTCACTCTTAAATACATTGAGTGAATTAGATTTTGTACTTTGATGGATTTACGTTGACTCAATGCAGTGTCATTCCTGAAAACAAGTGGTGATTTAAGAGCATTTGAAGTATTCAACTTCTATATTTTGGTAACTAAAGACATTATCCCCGTAATCCCAAAGGGAAACAGTTCTCTTCAAACTCTGAATTGGTTGAATGCCATATTTTTTGATGACTCCTCTAACGTAGGCAGCTATCACGTTAGCAGCTGATAGTTTTTCACACCTGAATTACTCCATTACCATCCTCCGAGGGAGCCTGGAGAAATAATGATTGACAGATTTGCGTGGTTGTGATTCATCGTGAGATGAAGCAAGATGAGCTCGAGCAAGGCAAGAGTCAGAAATGGAAGTTGAGAGAGAGAATCTGTCAGGGTTTGTCCTGTCATCCATGATTACGCCTTTTCATTGTTTCCCTCTTTCCTTCTTTTCATTCCCCCCCCCCCCCTCTTCTGTTAAAGGTTGTCATGACAATATTGAAACACAGTTACCATGGAGAGAGGCTGAGCCCCAGCGATGTCAACCCTTCCATTCATTTGTGCGACACCGTGGAATGAGGTCATTTCTGAGGAATTGGTTTAAGTTTAGGGTTAGTAATTGGTTATGGTTTAGGCTTTGTTTAGGCCGTCTAAATGAATGGACACCATTTGCAATGCTTTGACAGGATAATTGTGCAAATATCTGTGCATACTTGTATTCATTACCTTTTAAGAACCTCTACTGTCATCAACACTGACCTCGTGTGACCTCGTCAGGACCAGTGGAGACCAAAACCTGGTCCTAATTGAGGCAAACCACTCATTTATGATGAACTAGCTATGTTCAGGGTTAAGATTTGAATTGTGCACATTAATAAACATTACTTTAACTGTACCAGAATTAGACAATAGGCTATTTTTCATCTGTAGTCATCCCACAATCAGAATTAAAAGGAAAAGAAATCACACTCATTTGAAATATTTAACTTACATATTAAAGAACACAGTAAAAGACAATCAATAAAAGGCACGCAGGTAAAAATAGCAACAGGTCAGTGGGGCAGCAGGAAGAGACGAGCACGGATAAAACTGCTGAATTTTTTAGTGCTGACAGACGATTACTAATGAAACCGTTGCTTTAAATGAGCTTAAAATGAGCTTTAAATGAATGAGCTGTATGTGCCCAGTTCTCTAATATTAGCAGGGATGGAATTCCACTGAAGTGCGGCTACAAAGGAGAATGACTGAAAGCACTCTTTTCTGAGAGGAACAATACAACCTCCTCTGGATGCACCTCTAGTGACCAGTGACCAGTTCTAACACTGACAAATTCTCTGAGCAGCGGGGAAGACAAGTCATTCAACATTTCAGCAAAGACACTGATGGTTTGTGTCAGTAGGTTTATATGAGAAGAGAAAAACATAGAAAACATGCTTCTGTTGACATGTATTCACCAATACATTGAAAACTGGAAGTGTCCAATTTGACCCAGTCACAGACTTTTTACGTTTAAATCAATCAGGACTCTGAGGTGATGAACATTCTGTAATCTCTCCCCTGATCAATTTTCAGTCCACAGCTATTAGTCTGTGCTGTAAACAGTTGTAAACAGCTCTGTTTGAACCATGCAGTCACATAAACTTTCTGTTACCACAGTGTCACCTGCTTACATTTTGATCCTGGTGTCAGGGAAAACAAACAGAAGACAGTTGATATACACAGTATGTAAATAGCAATGGACCCTGGATGGTTCCTTGTGGAACACCAGTGATTGATTACACAAGTAAGACTGGATCCATTTAAGTGCATCGGAAGAGATTTTAAAGATGGAATTTTCACGCTTAACAGTGTCAAATGCCTTCTTGGGGTTTGTGTGAGACATTAACTGGTTACAGTTAAGGTTAGGGAGAGGGTTTTGTTTAGCTCGTCCAAATGAACAGACGTCAATACAGTGTCTTGAAATCTGGATTTAACTGCGTGAAGTTAAGCTGCAAAAGTTGCACATTGACCAGACTCAGCAGCACCAGAATCCTTAGCCATCTGCATTGACAGATTTAAGTCCAGTGCCAACAACCTCTTTAGAGACTGAGAGGAAACAGAACCATCATGTGGTTGCTGTGCAGATAAATAGATTTCTTGTTGTTGGACTCAGCTCAAGACTAATTATTAGGGAGATTGATTCTCACATTTAGTCACACGTCGAGCATACAGTGTAGGTGTCACAGTAGGTGACTGTGATTAAACGACAGAAACAGTAAAGTGAAACCTCAAGCCCAGATTTAGCTTGTCACTCACTTCAAAATGTCTATGTGTTTTTTTTTTTTTTTTTAAATGGTAGCACTGTTTTTAGCTTTTCTTTCCAGGATCCTCATCCTCAGTCATCCATGTAATATGATGATTAGAGACATGCTTGGGCTTATTAATCCTAAAAGGACTTTAATGGACTGAAATCAACTGGTGTTTGCTTTAAATCAAAATGCTACAAACAACTTCACATTTCAATATCTCAGACGTTACGAGTAAAACATATGAATCTTCTTCTTATGTCATATATGTGGAGCAACTGTTTTTATTTTTCATTCAGCTTCTTGTTTTGCTCGCATAATCGCACATAGTAAATACTGGGATTGTTCAAGAATTCATTATTTGTTTTTAAATGACAACATTTCATCAGTCACTCACTCTTTACTGTTAGAAATAACTTTCTTCTGATCACCATAGTCACCTTCATGATGATGTGTATCATGATGAACAAAAACAATCATAAGCAAAAGAAAAAGAACCCGTTACTTGCCTTTTTTTTTTTTTTAAATTGATAGGAAATGATCTTGTGTTGCAATCTATTATTTTGTTGATCCATTCATCAACCTTGACCTCCTCCCTCCTACTGTGAGTAGAGGGCTTTGTCGATGTAATTGTTGTTCCCTGAACATCTGCTGTAAAGACTGATGCAATATCACACAAGTGCTGGATGTCACCTGACGACAACATGTAACAGCGGGTCTTCGTTTGCAATCTGAACTCCCTCCCACCAGACATCTGCAACCTCCACGCTCTTTCCACTATCTTACTCCATCTGTTCAAACTCACACTTTCACTTTGATTTGATTTATCCATCCATCTGTTTCAAACCCCACTGTATATTATGACTCTTTTGCATTATTAACTTGTTTTTATTCATGTATTGTACTGTTCTACTTTGGTTTTTCCTAAATCGCTGCCTGCAAGGTGACGTCCTTATTATCAGCCTCATTAGCATGTCGTCACAGCACAGAATATTAGTGTTCTTGTCAGCCGCTCACAAACATGTCTGCCTGAGTGCTTTGTGATCATCACTTGAAATAACAAGCGAGGATCAATCCAGCTCTGTGAGCAGGGATGTAGATGTAATGATCTCTGAAGAGCACGGGGAATATTTCTCAGTCATCTGTCCTAAAGGGACTTCCCCCTGGCACAGAAGCATTACATGTTCAGCAGAGGACCAGTCTCCTGTGGGCCACTAATGGACACTGCTCCCTGTTCTATACCCCTGTGTGTGTGTGTGTGTGTGTGTGTGTGTGTGTGTGTGTGTGTGTGTGTGTGTGTGTGTGTGTGTGTGTGTGTGTGTGTGTGTGTGTGTGTGTGTGTATGTGTGTGTGTGTGTATGTGTGTGAGAGAGCACAATAGAAAGTGCAAAACAATATATGATATTTTTCTCTCTACTTCTCCATACATTACATGAGACTTCCAAGATTATCAGCAATATGAATGTGAATAGAAAAAAACATTCAGGAAGTAAGTTGCATTTTATTTGATTTTTGTCGTGGGTTATGCTCCCTCTTGTCTCTTGTCTTCCTCCCACAGTCCAAAAACATTCAATATGGCGATTAGGTAAATTCGTCACTCGAAATTTAATAGGTGTGAGAGTGAGAGTGGGTGGTTGTTGTTTGGTGTGATCCCGCCTATCGCTCTATGTCAACTGAGATTGGCACAGTTCCCCCCCCCGTGACCTTCATGTGGAGGATCTATTTTCAGACCACAACTATTAGTCTTTGTTGTAAACAGCTCTGTTTGAACCATGCAGTCACATAAACTTACTGTTACCACAGTGTCATCTGCTTACATTTTGATCCTAGTGTCAGGGAAAACAAACAGAAGACAGTTGATATACACAGTATGTAAATAGCAATGGACCCTGGATGGTTCCTTGTGGAACACCAGTGATTGATTACACAAGTAAGACTGGATCCATTTAAGTGCATCGGAAGAGATTTTAAAGGTGGAATTCCACAGTTAACAGTGTCAAATGCCTTCTTGGGGTTTGTTTGAGAGAGCACAATAGAAAGTGCAATCCCGTCTATCGCTCTATGTCAACTGAGATTGGCAGATTGAGACTCTGGAGACCCTATCAATTGGCAAAGTGTGAAGAAAGATGACTCACTCATGTTTTTGTGGTCCTCCTCAGTCTAGGTACAGGAGATAAAACACACGATGTTGACTTCTGTGCTCCTGATGGGTCATCACAAGATGCTAAATTCCTGGAATTGTTGTCTCGCAGAGCTCCGCTTTGTCCGTAAAACACGCAAGAATGCTGGTGAGCGCAACGGTAACCGAAAACTGGAAGTCCCCAAAGTCCACTAAAAGTTCTATTCTGGGCTCCACAGTGCAGGTAAGAGTTCTTCACAAACTTCCAGCCTCAGAGGATTTATCTGTCCAGTAGATTACATATGACTGCAATGTGCCTGCTAGAGTCTGCAAATGATCACTCTTCCAAATGCTAACGGCTGTTAGCTCCTAGTAGCCTCTATGGCTGATGTAATTTTCTGTCCCTTAAGTTTATTTTTTATTTTTTTATTTTTTTAAAGCGATGCTGCTAAACAGAGCGTTCTGAACAGGGCTGTTTTGGCAGGGTGACTGAACTGCTGTGGTGCTTCATCCTTATGGTATTTTGACCAATGATGTCACAGACATGTTCAATAGGACACCAGGGAACTAGTTTCACTTGGAGAAATATGATATAATATGGGACCTTTAACACTGAAATAGTGTGTACTGATGATGTTTTATGTTGACTGTGATCCAACCAGAAGGACAAGCACACTCATAACTCAAGGACAAACTCACAGCCCACTGAAGAAGAGAGAGTATATCACACAATGTGAAAAGTTAGTTCATGATTTAATGAGTCTCTTTTGTTTGTGCCGGTTGTGAATAATTGTTGTTTTCTGTTTCCATCGCTTGTCCAGGAGACTCAGATGTGTGTCCACATTAATGAGGACACACAACAATGACTGGAGATGCTGATGCCGTGAGCCATGTATAGAAAGACCAGGCTGCAGGGACGTTTGATTTGAAACTCATTTGGCCTCGACTGGGGGAAGACAATGCGTGAGACTGCTGTGTCTGGACGTGTGATGAGAGATGTAGTCGTGGAACATGAGTCTGCTGACTGATGAAACACACCATGGGAAAAATAACATCTATCAAAATTACAGATAAAGGTAAGTGTGCAGAGCAAAGTTACAGCTAATGACCCATGACACACAGTCTAAATACAGAGGTGCACAGGCCCATGAAGTCAGAGGCATCAAAACTCGTTAGATCATTTGTTAAAAATGAAATAGGTGGACATTATAGGACATTAATTAGGAAGATGTTATTATAATAAGAATATCACTTAAGTCTGAAAGTTGAGCTGAAACTCAGTTCACCAAATTGACAACAAAACGTTAAAGAAACATGAGTTTAAAACGGTATCTCTTGCCATTTAGCTCCATTAACGTTACCATTTTAATTAACATTTTCTGCTCTAATCAATCAATAATCATGTACATGTTGTTAAATCTAATCTGTTTTTACCATTACTGTATATTTTTTTGATAGAACAGTGTTATAAAATAACAATTAACACAACTAAAAACATCTAAAAAAAACCTTAACCCTTTAATCCTTTAACACCTAAGCTGCAAATTGTCTGTCTGGACTTTTTTGTACATATTTTAATCATAAAAAAGCCAGAATAACGTTCAATATCTGGCAGTTATTTACAATTTACTGCATGTTAAAATAGTGTATTAACAATTTAAAATGAAGAAAAACAAAAATGCACTTTAAATAATTTAACTGGGAGAAAAACACTGTAGTTGTTCATGAACTCCAGATTTTGCATGTTAAAATTTTGACTAGTATAACACATCATTAAAATAACATTTGTATGAGTCTTTCCCCCCAAAAAAGAAAAGGAAACGACTGTATGTACAGTCATTTTTTCCACTCTTTCCTCTCCGGCTTCCTGCAACTGCATGAGTGAAGTTACCATAATAACCAAACTTTTCCGATAGCACAAACATCGTGTAATTACGGTAATGCAAAGTGCGCTTGCACCAAAATGGCACCTGTTATACGCTTGATGTTAAAGGGTTAAAAAAAAACTACAACCACATGTGCTCAACCTCTCAACTTTCCTGATGGCCCAATGTTTTTAGTTTCCTGCTCTGTAAGATGATGTAAGATATCTCAATAATCAACCTTCACCAAGTGACCTTGCTGATCGTGGATTTGTGCCAACTGGTGAAATAACAAAAAAAATCTGCTTTTCTCAGAAGTCAGCTCTACATACCCGAGAGCTTCCACATGTACTGAACAATTTGTTTTTCCAAGAAAACGTTTTCCCAAACGTCTTTTGAAAACAACAACACTGTTCATAAAACTGACAAGTAACCAAGTGATTGTCTCTGGGTGACATGTGAAACTTTTGTTTGAATGTGGAGTCAGCAGCGTGAAAGCTTGTGGGCCCTTTAAAATGAGTGTTGGCTTGACAGGCTCTTTACAACCATTTAGTAAATTCATGTTATTGCATGGGGATGAGATTCTTTCCCTCAAATGGGAGGGGATGACTTATATAAGAGCTCGGCCATTATGTCTAAAGACAGGCGGGAAATAACAGCCATTAGTATGTGCATTTGCCTCTTTATCGTGCCCTCTCTCAAGTCTCTGAAATACTGGGTCCATTTAGATATGTTTACATGCAGTCACTTCCTGACACTTTGAAAGGAAAAAAAAGAAAATGGATGATAGAAGTGAACAATAGGAGCTCATGAATATTTACTGCTCCGATACGGCGTCTCTCAAACACACCCGTCCTCTTAGACTTTAAAAGCCTCTGTTAAACTGTACCGTCTCTTTACAGTAACACTATCAATGTCAAACTTCTGATCTTACAGTATATCATTACTTATGCAAACTGACCTTGTTTTTTTTGTTTTTTTCTTTCATCCTCCTGAAATCAATGATGAGTTAGAGAACAAGCGGACGTTTTTCAAAGAGGTGGTCTAATCAGTGCCCACTCGTCTTCAGCTGTCATTACTGACAGCGTGTTTCAGAGCTGCACTCCTGCAGATTGGTTGAATGGGTGCAATCATCCCTTCTGACCGGGCCGGCGCACACTAAATGGCTCCTGCATTAATGATGAGGTATCCCCATGGTAGGTGGGGAATCATTAAGGCGCCAGTGTTGTTCATCGAGGGATTGTTGATCTACCTACAGCTCCTCACTGCACAATGCAAAATGTTGCTTAATATTTGATAATGCTTTCGGTTTCCAAATCGCAGCCATGTCGAGTAAACCTGCTTTTGTTATTGTGTTACTTATTTTACTTAAAACTGGCCTTGAGAAGTTTCCAGAGGAGATGTTTTGCAGTGTAAAAAAAAAAAAAAGATATAGAGTCTTGATTTGACAAAACAACAAACAAGATTCCACTCACCAATAAAACATGACTGACCTTCTGTAGTTCATTTGAAGGTTCACTTCCTCAGCAGCAGATTTCACTCAGGCCCTGTAAATCTCATACCTTCACTTTACACTGACCCTCTTCACATGTGGCATTAAAAACCAGCACTAAAACCAGTGCAAATGCACCCACAATGCACCAAGGATGCTTTTCACACAGACCACAGTCAGAGGTGGGAAGGGCCTCACATACCCATCATCTTTTAGCATGGTGAACGTCCACCGTGGTGTCTGGACCACAATGAAGAACTGTCCACTCAGCTCATCCTCAAAATACAGCCACATATTCAAATCCTTTTATTGTCTCTTTAAAAATGATAATAATTAAAAGTAGACTGGAAAATAGTCAGTATACATTAAGCAGTTGTCGTCTTGATGACCACTCAAAGCTGCTTTACGCTACACTTCTGTTTATGCTTTATTAATCACACACCTTTCATACTCATACAGCCAGCAGGAGCAACTTAGGGTTGAGTGTCTTGCCCATGGACACATCGGCATGTAGACCCCAGGCAGTGCTTCACCAGTCCTGGTCCTCGAGAACCCCCTGTCCTGCATGTTTTAGTTGTTTCTCTGCAAATGCCTGACAACAAACCACTCATTTGAATCAGGTGTGTAGGAGCATCTAAGACACGCAGGATAGGGGTCGCCAAAGATTGGAAAGACAACACCCTCTACTACTGATGTACTGCCACCCAGGTTTGGGCTGCTGATCTGCCCAATGTTTGCTGAGATTTGGTTCCAGATCCACTCATGATCATCAAATCATTTTGTTGGCATGGAAAGAAACTCACACAGCTTGAATTTCTGTCTTAGTTGAAAAATACACCATCTGCATCCAGTTGATGCGGCTTGGAAACATCCTCACCTGAGGTGAGCCAAGAGGGGGGTGATCAAACCCACATTTGTGCTCAAGTCAAGCTCTTACAGCTTCAAAGTCATTTGTGAAGAGAAATATACACGTTTGTTGAATTTACACTAAAAGTGTTTGTACAATGGAAATCTGAAAAGCAAAAATAAACACACACACACACACACACGTTTGTGATGATGCGACATCATCTCCGTGTAATAGTCACACTCCCTCTGTTATTTCTTCAAAGACGGTGATTTCCCATCCTTCATTCACACTGTGATGCCAGGTGAGAGCAAAAGCCGCTGTGAGGCAGTGTCACCAGACAAATTTAGTGCAGAAACCATAGCAACCAATGAGGATCTCTGTCGGCGCGGCGATCAATGCAACAAATCAGCCTCGACTATCTTAAGACACAAAAGCCAAATAACCACACAGCAACCCCCCCCCACACACACCCATCACAATAATCCTCCAGGTCTAATGATCATCTGCCACAGAAATAAATATACAAATCTCATTTTTATTCAGCTTCAAGCGTTTTACTGCCACAAACGTGATCTCCTTTTTTTAATGAAATGAGATCAATATCATACTCAAGTTTCTGCTTTTTTTTAGTGAACCCCCTTTCCCCAATTAGTTTGTTACAAGATTGCAAACTGTTGTTTTTTTTCCACTACTGAAGGATCATGTGATTTCTGCTCCACCATAAAAAAGGAGATAATTGCTGCAGCCCATGTTCCTGCATGTTCCTCGGCTCTTGTGAGATCGATGATTTGCTTGATCGTCATAACCTTCTAACCGTATTCTCTAAACTGTTTCCCCCCCTCAGCCGTATTTCTAATTACATTTAAGAAAAACAAATCTTCAGTGATAAATTTGGACGTTACTCAGAATGATCTCATGACTTCCTGCTTCCCTTCACTCTGCATCATGTAATTGACCTCTTTGGCTCCAGCAGCGAATCCTCTTTCCCAATTCTGTTCCACATTAATGAGGAGTGCAAATCAAATCTGTTTACAAGTTTGGTTGGGGATATGAAAAATAATCTGATTGTAATATATATGTAAGACCATCTTTGGCTGCAAAAGGGAAGCAGCTGCAAATGAGAAATCCAGAAATGTGAGTTCAACCTGCCCGGGAGAACAATTCATTCATGTGGTTTTTCCTCCTTCAAAATGTTCATCATAAATCCAATTGGAGAGCAATCACAGGCTTAAAATAGAATCTCTCTAGATATAGACATTTCCAGATATAGATGTAGATATTTGCAAATGTTTGCTTGTACCAACATCACAGCTGTAGCTACTGTGTGTGTATGTGTATGTGTACAGTTATATGAGATAAGAGTAAGCCTGTTGATACACTAATGGCGGCACAGATCGACTGTAAAAAATGAAAAGCACAAAAAAGAGCCAGTGAAGAGTTTCAGAAGTGATTTGCACTGCACAAAGAACCTGCTCATTCAGCAGTTTGATGGGATAAATGCTTATTGCCCCTGTTCCTGTACCTGTGCTGCTGCTGCATACACACGAATGCTCCCTGTTTTCAGATGGAGGATGCGGTGTACATACTTCATGAAGACCAAACAGAGGCAGCGGAAGTTATGCACTACAACTTTAAAGTTGTATTTGTGTAGTATTTATGGGTTTATATTACCCAAAATCCACTTTTTTATACATATTATGTGGGTTAGGCTGTATAATATTTTTTGTTTCATTTTCGTAGTGTTTCAAAAAGTCTTGTAAAATAACATGGTAGCGGGCCGCGGTTGCATAGCCACTATTAGCAGCGAGACGCCATGTTTCTACCGGAGCCTGTAAGGACAAACGCGAGAGAACAAATCAAGCGTCGCTTTACTTGTAGCGGAAGTCCCGCCTCCACTCTCTCCGATTCGTCTGCGGACACCATAGCGCTCAGGGAAGGGAGGGGGTGAGCAGAGGAGCAGTTCTTTGTTGTAAATTTCAGCCTCTCCTCTAGATGTCACTACTAAACTACGTACTTCACCTTTAAAGCAAGGAAACAGGGCATTGCATTGCAAATTTTTGCAAAGCGTGAACATTTCCATCACATTCACGTTGACCCCTTCAGTGACAATACTGTACTAAACTGAACATTATTCGCAGCGAGACAAGCAGGTCAAAAAGAAATGAGCGGTCATGGCTGTCGGGTCAGTCCTCTGAAGAGAACAGGCTTCACACAGGACTATCTGGCCTCTGCAGCGGCTGAAAGAGCCATGTGAGCGTATGACTGATAGTTATCCACACACACAATCTCCACCTGTCGGGTAAATGCAGCTCCAAGTGTGAAAAATGTCCCTTTCCTGGATCAGGAGGCTGGGCAGTGGGAAAATGGGAAAGTGCTGTTTTTAGATGATCATCTGTAAAGGACGCTGCAGGTGGGATTCCCATAAACACAAACGCACCAAGTCACCACAGTCTCTTTGTATCTATGTGCGACACAATGTGTTTACAGGATACTGAATAGTTAGACGTAGTTCACAGTGCACAGCTGATTCAAGGAAGGAACTGTGACGCAACGTGGAAGACAAATAGCTCGATATTCACGCACGCAAAGCTAACAGCAGCATCATCAGTTCCTGTTTTATGAGAACTTTAAGTGCATGCGGTCCAATTAAAGCAACATTACTTTGTAGACTCCAATATGGCCCGTGGGAGTGAAACATCATTTTATTAAATCCAGCACTCAGCAGAACTGACTGGAATACTCATATCCACCATGTCTCGAGCTGGAGTACACGAAAAAACACCAGATGCCGTGCGTTCGCAAATGGATTCAAGAATCTTTTCACACCATCGTGACCACTGATGTTCTACCATGATATCAAACTGTTCCATCTGGCGTCACTTATATAAAATATGCTGTATGGAGTCAGCAGACCTCACAGCTCTGTACATGCTGCAGTTCAGCTTACAGCACTTTGATTAACCTACACTCACCCTCTTCAACTGCAGATGGTGAAAACCACTGTGGGCGATACCAGAAAGAACTGCTGTATCCATTTGTGACCAAGTGTCACATGAGCACAGCTAAGCAATTTAGACAAAGCTGGTGGTGGAGGAGGGTTTTTTATTTTATTTATTTTATTAGAAAACACATGGGTAAGGAAGCCCGGAGAGTTAAATGACAACAGAGCATTAACAATTAATAATAATAAAACAAATTTTGAACACTTGATAACATTTTAAGATTTAAGAGTTATTGTCTTAGTCTGACTTAAATCGGACTAGTCTTAGTCGGACTAATGTGTTTAAGTGACATTAAGAAAACGGAGTTATTGTCTTTGACTAAAATCGGACTAGTCTTAGTCGAATTAATGTGTTTACGTGACATTAAGAAAACCGAGTTATTGTCTTGGTCTGACTAAAATCGGATTCGTCTTAGTCGGACTAATGTGTTTACATGACAACAAGTAAACCAATTTATTGTCTCAGTCTGACTAAAATTGGACTAGTCTTAGTTGAACTAATGTGTTTAGTGACATTAAGAAAACCGTGTTATTGTCTTTGACTAAAATCAGACTAGTCTTAGTCGAATTAATGTGTTTACGTGACATTAAGAAAACCGAGTTATTGTCGTAGTCTGACTAAAATTGGATTAGTGTTATTCTGAATAATGTGTTTACCTGACATTAAGAAAACCACTCATCCCCCCAGAATAAACGACACACAAACAATTTTTCTGTTTCATAAAAGTGGTTTATTTTAATTTCCTGTTTGCTTCACCCGTCATGTTTGTACAGTTCTTCACTCTCTTCAACCAAAAAAATAAAGATTTCTGTTGCGCTGTTATCGCAAAAAAAACACGTCTTCTTCTTGATTGTGTTGCCAGATTTGTGCTGGAAATCACCGCATTTCCAGTGAGGAACACAGAGAAGAGACTGCTCACATTAGAGGTCGCTGTTCACTGCACCGACATGGTCTTAGCTACTAGATTAGATCAGCAGCACACAACACTGACAGAGGAGGAAAAACACACACATTTAAACATCAAAAACCTACAAACACTTTAAAACACACACACACACACATACAAATACGCACGCACACACTCGTCCATTTTTATTGAGAACAATCACGCACCAACACCACAAACCAACAGACACTAAAACAACATTACCTACAGTACAAAAATCAAAAATATCTCCAAATATACAAGTATTATTTACAGCTCAAGTTTACATCCTGTTACTCTTACTATAGATACTCAGTGAATGTACATCAATATGTACAGAGTAAATACACCGTCTTAAATACTATAAATATAACTATGGTTTTGGTCACATAAAGACTATTTTGCACAGTTAAATAAATACACTATTACTTTTACGTTTGTTGAGAAAATCTCAGTCATTTACAGAAACTCTGGGTGAGCTTTAGAGTTTTGCTCTGTGGAATCTAACGCGACACAGCTGACACAAGACAGAAAGACCCTGGAGTTGGAGTCCTTGATTTCAATAGTAACATGGAAATATCATAATAACCACAATAACCTGTTGAGTTTAATAGTGCATGAAAGATGATGATTTCATATACGGGATATAAATTGTCCTGAAAGCTATACCGTTTCCGAAGAAAAATGTAACTGGTGCCGTGATTGCGCTTCTCTTAATGTGTGAGATCCTGTGTTTAACTGTGCATCATGGAAGTGCTTAATGTCTGGAGAGAATTCACTTCTACTGCGTCGACATGAAACTCCCTTGTGCTCATTTTCCTGTGCTTCCTTATAATTGTGCCATTTCTGCAGAGGTGAGCGCCCTCATCTGAGGTTAATGCACCACTGGTATCACTCGCAAAATGAAATATCATCACAGAAGACTGTATGTCTGTAATATGTAAAACTTTGTCTTTTTCTCCTCTTTGTCTTTCACAGGTGAAGACATTTACTGTGTCTCTGTGCCTGAGCATCTGAGCAGCAAATCCATGAAAAACAGGGAGGAAATAGATGATGCATCCTGAAGAGTCCATTGGGGATTCTATCTTTAAACGACTGTGAGTGTGAGTCCATGTCATAACGTATTCTCACCTGAAACCTGAGCATGTCTGAGGCAACATGAACACCTGTTACACTTCACAGACACGGGTCATCACTCATGTTCTGATAACTAAAGATTCCATTACATCATTTTTTGATTTTTGTAGTGTTTTGTGAATTTATACATTTTGTATTTGAGTTATAGTTTCTGTGTTTTTTTTCCCCCTCTTGTAATGTTTGTATTTACATTTGTTTTGCATTGTCTTTTACTATTTATAGGTTTTATTCTGTAAGTCTATAAGTGGTTCCTACTTTACACACGTGTTCTATTTTAATTTATTTTATTTATCCATGTGCAAGTCAACCAGGGACAGTGCAAATCAGTGGCATGGAAGCATCAATTTTGACATGATGGAAGCCAGATTATATCCTCTTTTCGCACCAGACAAGGTGACATGTAACAGTAAAAATAAGAGGTATAAGATAATAAAATGAATAGTGGCTGAATTCCCTTTAGCTCATCAGTTTCGGGACTCTTGCACTACAGTGAGCAAGTATATAATATAATATTATCATTAAAACATGTGCTTTTTAGAAAGTATGCCTGTTGGACTGCTAATGTCTTCACATTAGAAAGTATTTTTATACACACAGTACACAGTGTGTACTGTATATGTGCATAAATATTGCTCATCATTTCTGTCAAAGCATTCTTGTGATTAATGTTTCAACTCTACACAGCTTTTTGTCAAACTTAATGTGCTTATAACAATCAACCCCAGGGTCTTTATCTACTTAAAGTGCTCAAGTGAACGGGACGAGACGCTTTTTCTGAACTAAACACATAAACCAAGATAAAGAAAAGCATATAACGCAAAAACCGACGACAGAGATGCTGTTCAGGCACCAAAACAATGGGAGTGAGCTTCACACTACATCTGTTCAGTCTCGAGTATTGTCTCAGGGAGGGGCCACAAGCGTGTGTGTGTGTCATTGGCTCCCCCTGCTGGCCAGCAGAGACAAAATGAATTTATATCATGTTACATTTCCACATTTTACCCTTAAACACCTAGTCATACAATATCACACGTTAAAAAATAAAGAGGATTTAGTTCTCAGAAATAGAAGAAATGATGTCTAGAGTGGACACAATATCAGGGAATGTAAAACAATTAAACATAGACTTCAACCTCTCTGGGATGAGGGACGATTATTAACCCACAGCGTGGCAGTAAAATACTTATACACTGTAACGTAAGAGACTGGTCGTGGTCACACGTCGACACTAAAATGTTAAATCTCTCTCTCTCTCTCTGTATTTCAGGACAAACAGCTGTGCAGGTGGTGCAGACAAAGCAAGGTGGTCTCTTCTCTTTCTCCACCACATCAGAAGAGGACCTGTATCTATGGTGCCGTTGCCACGGCATCCCCTGGGTAACACAGCTCTATTTTTAAACAGGCCGGGTCACGGGGAGCTCTCGTTCAGAGGTGGATGACAACACACGAATGCGCGTACGCTTGTACATGCACCGTCTGTCTGTCTGTCTGTCTGTCTGTCTGTATGCAAAGACACAGCTCGACATTATTAGACCGATTCCTTTCTCTGCCTGCCTCGCTAACACGGAGGAGAACGAGCATGAAGCAGCCAGTCTGCTTATCTCTACTAAGGCAGTGATTAAAAATAGAATCGCTTAATTAAAAGAACTGATTAAAATGAATAGGTTTTGTCTATGCCAGCTGGGACTGGACCGGCACAGAGACGATGTGTGCTGATACCAACACTACAGAGAAGATTGTTTGAAGGAGGGGAAAAAAAAAAAAAAAAAAAAAAAGGTGTTAAGGCTCAGAGATGCTCTAACGACGACGGGTGTCTGTGCTTCAGTGTTCAAGAAAATTTCAAAATGATACACTACTGTGGTGTATATAAATGATTTACGGTGACATTCCAGACTACTGCACAACACATAATGTATAGTATTCTACATTAGAGGGGGAAGTGTGGATAGAAGGAGAACCACAGCTTTATTAAGACTCTTCTCGGACTAGTTATTATTGCTGATGCATGATAGGCACAATCAACGTGAAGATATAACGTGATATAACTACCAGAATCACTAATTACACACTGCGACGGATGTATTTGTAATAGTTTTTGTCATATACTGTATAGATGAGAAATGGCTTCGTACAGTGGACAAGATGGATGTCTCCTTCCATCCTGTCCCCACAAAAAAACCTCTACAAGTGAACCAGAGAAGAATGATAATCACCCAGAGCAAGGAACATTCCTTTTGTCTCAGAAATGACCTTCTCCAAACAGTCAACACACCAGATTACAGCTCATGTTGGTGTTGCACACACCTTAACCTCAGCCAGAGCTTATTACAAAACAAAGCCTGTATCTAAGCACACACCGGTCATTTATAAGCTCAAACCCCCCCCTCTGCCCCTCTCTCTGCCACTGGAATACCTTGACAGATGAAAAAGCTTATAAGACCTAATGGGACTCACATTCCCATGATCCCTTCATCTCAGCCGGAGTGATGGGCTATTAGCAGCATGGATCCTACGATGGGGTCAAACCATAGACAGGGAGCGATGAGGCAGAGAAGGGGGCAGAGATTTGGCTGTGGGGTTAAGATGTGATGAACACTGCAACAACTGGCAGTGAATCTGTTCCTCCCTTTCTTCCTCTCTAGCTCTAGATCTCTGGGTTTAATGGACGGAATGAACTGCGAGGCCAGTGAATCATAGCTCGGATTCGGGAGAGCCGATGTTCTGGTAACCCGTCTTGGTGCTGGTGCCGTAGTTGGTGTTGGTCATCTCCTGAGTGCCACCAGGGCCCAGGTAGGCACGGTGGGCAGGCATTGGCGAGGGCGTCTCGCTGGGGTTCTTGTTGAGGATGAAGCGCTGCTCATCCTGCTCCTCCAGGTTGGAGATGTCCTTCATCATGCCTTTACGGTAAGAGACAGACAGCTTGTTGGAGCCGTCTGAGATCAGGTTGAAGTGGCGAACGATGAAGACAAGGGGTAAAGGCAGCAAGGCCACAGTGATGAGGGTGTAGGCCAGGGCTAAAGCCCAGGGAGGGTAATTGTGGAAATGCTCTGAGCCCTAGTAAGATACAGAGGATAGAGAAAAAGACACAGAGGGATTAAAAATGTAGAAAGAAATGGAAAAAGAGGCACAGATTGTGATTTCACTTCGGCAAGCACTGGCATGGTCGGGCTCTAGTTCCGTTCAGAAACTTGGTGCTCTCTGCAAAATCAGCTCGCATTCAAACCAGTTCAGTGGAACCATTGTGTGGAAGCATTTAGCTTCAGGAAGCTTTCCTTCTGTTAATTCAGGTAATGAAACACAAAAATGGGACCAAACCTGTAGTCTCTTCCAGAGATCGCTGTATTTTCATTGGTATATTGTCGTACCTTCTTCCTCTTGTCTACAGCTTACATTGACAAACCCACTAATAACATAATGGTTCATATGAAACAAGTATTTTTTTCAATTTCCTTCGATTTACCTATTTATTTTCTGTGTAAATGTGCTAGCTGGTTTAAAATTTGGGTGTGAGAACTGGAACCGTGCCAGAGCATTGTCATTGTGAAAGCATTAAAAGTGAGGAGGAACCGCACTGACCTCGGCCTCCACCCATGCGTTGTATCCTGCAGGACTGATCACCATTTCGAGGATAGTGGCGGCAATGAGCACCACCAAGACAGCTGGAGAAACGTACCGCCACATGTAGTAATAAAAAGAGTATGGCCTGAATCCAAGCATGTCTTCCAAGTCCTGCATGAACCTGTGAAGACATGGAATGTATACAATTTTTACACAGAAACCCAAATACCACTGTGAAACACAAAGTTTCTATGACAGATATTAAATCATGGGGCACTTCTGTCGAGAAATCAGTTTGTCCTACCTCTTAGTGCCGTAGATCCAGGCTACAGAGATGTTCTCCAGGATCACCACCATTATGAGAGGCAAACCAGCAGAATAGTCATCAAACATGGTGACAAAGTAATTCCCTGACCGCTGGACAAACAGCAGACCCATCAGGAAGGCTATGACACAGCAGAACACTGGAGGAGAGAAGAAGAAGAAGAAGAAACAATCAGAGTCAGAGGTGTTTAAGTTTTATCAAGTCAACTCATTTTGATTCGAGGAACCAGAATCGAGACTCACCACACAGGATCTCCTTGCGGATCTTGAAAGTATCCAGTATGGGTGTAGTGATGCCGGTCATGGTTCCAATCATGCTTCCCAGCCCCAAGTTAATTAGCATGAAGAAGAACATGACGGACCAGAAGGGACTGGCAGGGAAATGTGTCATGGCCTCAGTGAAAGCAATGAATGCAAGACCAGTTCCCTGAACAGCCTGGGACACGGAGAGAAGATGATAAAGAGGTTTTACAGTGGTGAACTGTGCTTAGACATGTCAAAAAGAAAAGTATCTTTGACTCCCTTTTTCATTTTTCCATTAGATCAGACACAAAATCCTCAAAAATACGAATAGAACAGTCCAATTGATCTTTACCATGTTTCTGTGCACTACAACTAAAACGAATCATTATAAACTGGACCGACAGATAAATGAAGCCTCGTGTTAGTTCATGCAGGACACTCGTCGTACGGCCCAGCTGTAATCAGACGACAGCCAGCTGACCACAATCCATTAGTCACGCTACAATCATAGCCACTCTCTCAACAAGGCAGTCCATTTAAATAACACTCAGTTTCTTGCTACACCAATGCTGCCACCGCCCCATCCTCCACCTTTCTAGCTCAGAGTACTTCGAATGTTATGTATAAGTAAAAGTAATTAACTAGTAATTAGTTTATATGATGAAAATATCACAAGGCAAAAACGTAGGGTGCATGAAGTAAAATGGATGTCAGCTGCATGGTAATTAAATAAAAATGGAGCCTTCCCGGAAGCAATAGGCAACACGCTGTTAAACACGGTTAAACATATTTTCAAAGGTCAACACAAATTAAAGTTTGATTACATTTCCATATTGAGAAAAACAACACAATATCCACCTCTTGATTGCATGTTTTCACGTTCATGTTCATTCACCTGTGACTGACTGCGTGTGTGGAGATAGGCGTCCTGACCTTTGTGGAAAATACTGGCCTGGTGGTTCTTTACCTCCAACTTATCTGTCATTTATCTTATAATATGACGGCATCTTTAAAAAAAAAAAAAAAAAAAAAAAAAAAGAAACACTATTTCTCTACATCTCCACCGTTATTCCTAAATATGCTGTCTTTCCTGCTGACCTTGTTGAGTTCGTCCTCCAGCAGACAGGCGTCCAGGCCCAGCTGTCCAAAGCTGTCCTCCTTCACTGTCTTAATGACGCCGTACATCTCTTCGTAGTCCTGGGCAGAGAGATGGGAGAAGTTGATGTGAGGAGGGATGAGCTCTTTGCTCAGCACACCAGTGTTTACGTAGCCCAGGATCTTCTCTGCGTTCCTGCACATGGAGAGTTAGAGGTGTGGAGAAGATGGACGTGTTAGTGAGCCGGGGGGGGGGGGAGATTATCAGAGGAAAAACGAGTGCCAAAAATTAAGACGGGGACGGTCGGAAAAATACTCACTCTACAACACACTTCTCATTCATCAGATTCGCCTTGAAGCCGAGAACAGCAAACACCACTAAAGTGGCCAGGATGGAGGTAATGAAGTTGATGACGGAGACCAGTATTGCATCGAAATGGCAGTTGTTGTCTCGCTTGTTGTAGCTGGAGAAGGCGATGACGCCTCCAAAGCCCAGGCCGAGGGCAAAGAAGACCTGTGTCGCTGCTTCTCTCCACACCTGCGGCTCCAACATCTTCTCCAGCTGAAGACGAGAGAGAGCGACATACACTTTTGCTATCATCTTAAAATCCCTCTCAGGTAGATTTATTTTAGTATTTCATAAACGTTTTAAATCTGCTTCCTCAAACACTTGACTTATGGTATTGAATATAAGAAGATCATTTTCACCTATTCATTCATGATTTAATTAAGTAAAACGAAACCTAAGGGACAGCCACAGAGGCTTCTGGGAGCTAACAGCAGTTAGCATTTGGAAAAGTGATTATTTGCAGGCTCTAGCAGGCACATTGCAGTCATGTATAACATGTATCCACTGGACAGATAAATCCTCTGAGGCTTGAAGTTTGTGTAGAACTCTGTGCTGCACTGTGGCGCCAAGAATAGAACTTTTCGTGGACCTCGCCAGCACTCTCGCATGTTTTACGGACAAAGGATTAAAATGATTAAAAAGTTGATTTTGCATACTATGGGACCTTTAGAACAACTTAAAAGCTTAATGGGAAAAATAATATTCAGAAAAAGTAAAACTCCTACAGCTAATACTTATAATACTGCAACTCTTAATTAATCCATGTTGCATGACCACAGCAGCTCATAAAGCCACTGCACAGTGATTCACATGTGCAATCATACACACTCACCACTAGAGGGGGTATCTAACCAACACTTGACATAATCTGGACGTGCCATTTTCTTTGAATGAATCTGAGCGGCCTTGGTGGTCAAGAGGCGGAGGCCGAAACACATTTCCATAGATGACCAAGTTACATGATTTGAAAAGCGTGATCAGCACTGATACAACAGCAGAGCTGAGACTACTATTTCCCCACACGCCATTACATTCCCTGCTGCAGTAAACCTCTTATGGAGTCGCTTTGTGCTTTGAGTATGAATCACATGTCGCGTGATCTCACCTTTGGGGTGAACATGTGAGCTATGCCGTCCACCGCTCCCTTCAGAAGCAAACCTCGCACCAGGAAACAGAAGAGCACCACATACGGGAAAAGAGAGCTGAAGTACATCACCTGACAGAGAGGGAGAGACCAAGTCAAATACATCAAACACACACACACACACACACACACACACACACACACACAACACACACACACGGCATAAATCCCGAAACTGTTCTGTGTTTGCCGGGCACTAAATCTGTGAAATCTCTCTTTGACACAAAAACCCCTCTTCCAGGATTATGAGCATCCATTGAACCATAAAATACATCTAAAAATGTAGGTTTTTTTGCTAAATTTGCTCTCTGTTTATCTATTATATAAACTATAATCACAATCATAATATATATCCATCTTCTACTGCTTTATCCTCTACATAATGGTCGTAATCTCTCTCTATA
The DNA here is from genome assembly GCF_963457635.1 of Microchirus variegatus. Lineage (NCBI taxonomy): Eukaryota > Metazoa > Chordata > Actinopteri > Pleuronectiformes > Soleidae > Microchirus > Microchirus variegatus. The sequence continues at coordinate 20,702,206 of NC_139810.1, forward strand.
TAATCTATAAACCATGGGCTGGATGTTAAAATGCAATATACTACTCATCCTCTACCAGCATTTGCTCCATTATTAATGCTGGATGTCTCTTTATTTCACACCATGGATAAGAGAAGAAAAAATAATCACCAGAGTACCAGTGATAAGCTCTACTTTTATTGATAAGAGAAATAATGCAGCTAATGATGCATCACTGATTTTAAATCTGTTATAAATATTTTGTGAATCTCTACAGTCCTGCTGTGCAGTCATGGACACCCCATACCTTCCCAGAGGACTGGATGCCCTTGATGGCAGCCAGGCAGACCATGATCCAAGCCACCAGCAGGCACAGGGTCATCTTCCAGTTCAGGCCACCGGAGTCGTCAATTGTGCTGGTGATGTTGAGAGCCTGGCGGTACCAGAAATAAGTGGTGGCTGAGCTTTTCTCACACTCTGGCTCCACAACTACAACAACAGCAAAAGAAGAAAGATGGGGGAGACTGCATGAGGTGTGCATAACAGAATATAAATCTACATCACACAGGATCTGTAAAATGTTGTACAAGTAATTCTCTAATTATCTCTTTAAGTATATAGTGAAATCCTATTGGACACTCCACAGCGTCACTGCATTCATAATCATAAGCAGAGTCGCTCCCTGCCCTTGAATGCTCTTCACTACGTCAGAGTCTGTGTGTCTTTTCACCACAGGCTGCCATCCGTTGCACTGGGTCGTACCATTTGACCGGGCGGGACACTTTTTCAGATTGAAATTGCAATTTTAAAACAATGCAATTAGCATTGAAGATTAGATTGCCATATGCTCTCTGCTTAAAAAAAAGAATGTGATACACACATCACCCTTTCACCCCAACCGGTCAAAGAAGATGGCCGGACAACTTTGAGTCCACTGGTTGCTCATTAATAAAATGTAATTGAATGTTGGGAACAATTAATATGTTTACATGCTCAACCTTGCATTAGAATATAAAGTGATTCAAAATACAGTGTGTAGACTTCAGGGGGGAGATCCATCAACTCTATTCTCAGCTAGTGTTAGTTTGTTTACCTCAATTGCACTTCCTGCCGTCTTCCTCAGAAGTGTCACATTCAGAGTTAAAACACCGGAGGTCACAGCAACATGACATCACGTGACGGAAACTGAAGCTGTCGAGGTAAACACACTTACACTGGACGAGAAAAGAATGTAGTTGTGTCTGTTTTTATTACTTCCTCTTCCGTGGATTCAGTTGGTTGCAATAATCAACTGCACCCCTAGATGCCACTAAATCCTACACACTGGTCCTTTAATGTTCTGACGGCGCTGTGTGATGCGCCGTTATATTTGGAGTATATTAAATAAATATTGAGCTGCAGCTGACTTATAATTATATACACAGTATGTATCGCAAATCATAATCACCTAATACCTGTCGCAGAACCATGATTAGATGATTCTACCCGATGGGTTTCACCATCTATGGAGACAGCAAAACCACTTCTCTATTACTCGGCAGCACCGCCCCCTGTAGGCGGCACAGCCACAAGCTGCTTCAATGCAACGACACGTCCTGTAGCTATCGTCACCGGCCTGCTCTGTGTGTCTGCATCCACTGAGATACTTAGCTGGACACAGAATTGTCTCTGCAGGACTCTGCAGTCTTCATTTCCTTTTTCCTGTAATCAGTGTCGGGGCTTTTGCAAAGATGACATTTGTATCTGCACTGGTTCATCTCTACCTGTTGTGTTGTGCATTTTTTTTTTTTTTTGTGACTCACTGGCTTGGGTTCCATTAATCCTGATGGGGCATTCAGCCCAAGGCAGTGGATACTGGAAAGACTTGAGGAAATAGAAGATGCTCCAGCCAATAATCACATTGTAATAAAGGCCCACGAAACCGCAAACCTGAAGGGACGTGAGAGAAAAGCATCAGCCAGTGTCACTCCTGAAAACAGTTGCACAAATACACATGGAAAAGGGAACGGCACACACAGTTTGTCGCGGTGAGTTAAGAGCAATAGGCGCTTGCGTACACAGCTTAAAACCAGAAAGAGCATGAATTATTGAGCCGTTTGCTCTCAGCGGCCAAGGCTGAGGGTTCTCTCTGAGAAGGTATTTATTTATAGCCGCTGAATCTCACTCTGTCAAATCCGAGCTGCCGCACGGCTCACTGCCCTAGGCCAACCGTGTCCCTGCCCTGTTTAACACTTGATTGATGAACATCGACTGTTTTAGGCTCATAATGCAGACGAGATAGAGACACGATGAGTCTCTACTGCTGCTGACGATGGGGACAGATTATTATGGCAATGACGCTGTAAGAGGAGGAGGGAAGAAGGTGAGACGACTGACAGATGACTCACCTGACCAAGTAGAGATGACGCAAAACAACTCAAGAAGTAATCAGATAAAGAATGACAAGACAAACTGGCAGAAACTGAAAGGTGAGCGGAGGATAAATAGTGAGGGGAGAAATTGAAGGTGAAACTAATGGGGGGAGGAGCATGAAATTAAGGTGGTGGGAAAACACAGGAAGTTAAATAATCTGAAATAAGAGCGTGTTAGTTAACGGGAAGATCATCCAGAAGACTGAGCTCTGAGGCTGCGTAATAGTTTGTCTCTGCACATAAAACATGCAGCAATGAGCCAATATGTGAAAGTGAGAGAAATGACTATCATATAATATATTATATTCCAACAAATGTCCTGTATCATTGAGCCATTGGTCCTAAGAACACACAGCATTTCTTGTAGTGATTACTGTGTGAAATTGTATGAAGAGATCATAAATTGTCGATCTCTTGTCTTATATATTAATGAATATGAAATGAATGTTCGTGAACCTGTTGGAGAAAGAAATACTTTGTATCTTCAGTTGACAATTTCAGTGTTAAACTGTAAAGTGTAAAAAGGTATCAGATGTTTTTTTCCACTAATGTTAGTAAGGTATGTTATAGTATAGGTTTATTCCTTGTCATATAAACAGACAGCTGACAATAACAAGGTTGTCCTTTGTCAATTGCCAGTTTCTTTTTGTCATTTCATCGTGATCAGAAAATGAAGAATTACACACATGATGAAAGAAGCTACAACCATTTTCATCACCACAGATTAAACCTTCTGTGGTTTTACCGTTAGATAATTCAATGGCAGATTTTAAATGTGTGCTTAAGTGTGACAATATGGCTATAAACATTATCTTTATTATGACTTGTACATTAATAAATGTTTTTTAAACAGCTATTGCACAATGGCCACATGGAACAGACATTTAACTTTTCAACTTATGGTCTTTACATCACTTCCAGTGACTGACGTGGCTCATGAATTCACATTGGCACTCACCATCAGACTGGAAACTCCAATGCCTCCCAGCTGTGGGTAGACGTAGTTCCACACCCCGATGCTGCCACGTCTGATCCTCTGACCCACGGCCAGCTCCAGGAAGAACAGGGGGATGCCAATGAGCAGGAGGAGAATAAAATATGGCACCAAGTATGCACCTGAGACAGAGGATGGTCAGAGAGAAGGATTACTGCACGGTAATGTATGGTATTTTGTTCATTTTAGTGTCTTTGTAAACCATGTACAGTGAAGGACAAAGTCTGGTATAGTAGTAGAGGGGGTGTTATTCAATTTAATCTCTTACATGTTCTATTTTGAGGTCTCCCCCTTTCATCTTTCTCCACCACTCAAATTTCACAGTTTCTGCCCCTTAATCTTCCTATTTTTTTGTCTTTCATAATCTCAGCTTTGCTCATCTTTAATTTCCATTCACCATTTCCTCAGATAGGCCTGTCTAGAGGACAGAGGGGACAATAGAGAGAGAGAGAGAGAGGGACTCTGTTCAGTCCCGCTTACGTCAAGACACAGAGGGACACCATGGTTACCAAACCATCCAAAGTCAGAGAGAATGGGCTCGCACTGACGGACAGCTGGTTTGAGCAGCCGGCTTCTAGACTCAAACCAAATGACTGTGATGTATGATCAAAAATGCTGATAATGCTCTGAGTGGCTCTTCGAGCGAGCAGCAGACAAAGGAAACAAAGAACACAGGGTTTTGTTTTGCTTTCGTATTATTATCTGGACTGTTAGTGTATAGTGCCTACTTTTACAGATCTTTGATGTTCATTCTGAGCAAAAAACAGAGGGAACCAAATGTGAGTCGGGAACCATTGTGGTAACTGTTCACTGTATTGTTTTTAACTTCGAATATTGATCATCAGCCAGGTGGATGGTATTTATATGAGTTACCACACCAAAGTGTTTACAAGTTGATTCATTACTCTGTGTATTAATACATTTAATATCAGTGGGAAATCTAAGAGTGTTTCTAAATCAGGACCACACTTTAAATCCGCCATATGTAAGAATGTGGCCAAAAACGGTTACTGCACTCAAATTCAAAATACCGAGGTCTTTTAGGCTTTGTTTTCTCCGCTATTGTAGCTCAGACATAACTGGCAAATCGTGGTTAGCTGGGACTCTACTGACTGCAATGATTGGTAGATGGCGGTAGGTGGCGCCACATGCCAAAACATGATTTCAAAACATAAACATGATTTACAGTCTGCAAAATATTTTTTTTAATGCTAATATTTTGTCTGTACTGTTGTTGTTGGTGAGTTCAGTTTGTTATATGAACATTATTCCTGAGTCTCTGTGACATATTAGGAGGATTTTAAGGCCAGTTGCTTTAGATTTATTACATAATGCACCTTTAACTATGTCAAACATTTCACATCACTTAAGTGCAAATTTCAAGTAATTTATTTTTTACTGTTAGCTCTTGAGCAAAGCCACCTATCACTGAATGTGTCATTGTATCCTTGAAAAACGGGCTCATTTTAAGACACCAATCAGATTTGAGCCCTATATTAATATATGATAATATAATCCTGATCAAATCAAAGTGTCTTCAGTTTCAATCAACTTTGTTTGACAAATATTAGACACTTTGGGCCGGATTTACTTAAGCTTTGCGCGTGCATAAACGCGTGCAAACTGGATTGCACACGCAAATTTGCATTGATGCTGATCTACTAACAGGGCGCAACGAGGATTGCGTCTCTCAGACGGGCAAAACAGCACTAGCAATCCATTTAGCGGTCTTGCCTTAATGAATATACAATGTTGGGCGTTTACACATAATTTAGCGCTCTCTATTTGGGATCTTAGTAAATCAGGCCCTTTGTGTTGCTCTGTTCAACTCAAGATCAGATACGATGTAAATGTAGTAAGAAATATAACTAGAACAGAAACAGAACCTAAACCTAATTAGATTAAAATATTCATTGTAATATACAACAACAACATAGAGATATGGATTTATCCTAAAGAATACATCGACAATTTGTCCTCGTTAATTGGACAAGCCCAGGCAAGACAATGCAGTACAATCAGTGAGTCAGCAGGACACACACACACACACACACACACACCCCTACACACACACACACACACACACACACACACACACACACACACACACACACACACACTCTCCGATTAAAATGTGCAAATACACGCGCATTCAGCTTTGTTTCCTTGCATTTCAATCATAGCTTCTTCTTCACATAAGTTCCTCCTACACGAGGTCAAACCAACAATACTGAAAGCCCAGAAAATCACTGTTTACTCTTCTACGTCCTACATTATTTTTTTTTAGTCACCACCGATTCATCTCATCCTAGTACGTGTAGATCATAATAGCAGACCGACAAGGCTGAGAAATCTGCAAGAAACAAACAAGCAATGATTAAATTGGAGGATCCCTCATTATAGTAGAAACCTCACGTTATTCTTATCTTTTAGCTGCCGATGGCACAATCCATTAAGGAGAGTTGAAGACACTGGCCCTCTGATTTGTGTCATTGGTTGGCAAGACGAGACACCATTTATCAAAGAGATGAACTAACACAAAGGAGATGTTCGCAAGATATAATGCACAATATGGGCTTATAGCCACTATATTGTGATATTGGGAAATCATAGCTGCCAAAATCCACAAAATCCACCAAGAGATTAAAGATGAAACCAATATTTACACCTGATCTGAACAAACATACAAACAAAAACACTGTGGATTATTTCTCTACACTTACTCCTCTCACCTTCTAAAAAAAGGAGATGTAAATAGATAGTGAAATATGAGCTGTGGAAGTCATCAGTTTGTCCTGAAGTGAAACATTCATGATGTGATATACTATACTGGCAGGACTGACTGTTCATGTTGTCTCCAGACAAAACAGTGCCAACTAATTCAATAAATAACTGCTGATCTTGTTAAATTATTTATTAGCAATGTGATGCAAATTGAACTTTTATGAGCTAACACGTTACATTTCATGCGAATCATCAAGAGACCACAGAGTATTCTCAATCGAATCACATCTATGTAAGTGATTGCCAGGCACTAACACCTCACAAGTGTTAGTGTGCGATTCAGACCGAAAACAACTGTTAAACTGCAGCAAACAAACATCCATTCACCTACCTCCACCGTTCTTCTGGCACAGGTAGGGGAACCTCCAGACGTTACCCAGGCCCACTGAGAAGCCCACCTGTGCCAGGATGTACTCCAGCTTGTTGTTCCAGGCCGGTCGACCGTCCTCGGCGTCCGGGTCTGGAGAGGGCAGCAGTGCCTTTACTGGAGCGGTGGAGCCAGGACTCAGGCCCATGCTCATCTGACTGCTCTTATAGTCCATTGGGTGCTCGAGGGACAGCAGGTCAGCCACAGACTCAGTGACAGGCTCATTGCTGTGCTCCCGCTGGGTCACCTTGGTGTTCTTTGGCATGGCAGCAACACAGGCGCTCCTTCAGAGGGATGAGCGTGGTGAATTAGAGCAGAGAGTGGGATGTGTGCTTATTTCTTAAATCTGTGAAGAGAAATTGATGGAGACAGAAAGGAAATCGAGTTGTTTAACCTCAGGTAATAGTTAATCATCATTTCTGTTAAAAAATATCAACACTTAAAAAAGTTAAAACTTTAAACAAGCCACTCAAACAGGCAACTGACTGTAAAGGCTTAGTTCAAGGTCCATTTTTAGGGGGAGGTCAAAATGGAAGCTGTAGTGTGGTGAATTTGCATGTGAGATTCGGCTAAAAGAGGAACGACACTTTCCTCCACTGTGTGTTTGGCTATGCTGCGCTGCTGGTGCAGGGTGATGACGCAAACACTCAGCACAGGCATATTAGCAAACACTGCATGGATTCTGATCAGATCCGTCCACCGCCCAATGTTCCATAGCCATCTCAGACCACAGTGACGTGTAGTGACTTAAAGTGACTCTTGTTTGAAAATTGGAATTGAAGATGAAATTTGCTGTCAGTGTTGTCAGTGATTAATGAGAAAATAGTCAAATCAACAGAAAATAATTTCAGTACTTACAGCCCCTAAAAGTGTCATAAGAAAAGAGTCAGACTTGTCCTCAGTGAATCAGTTTTCATTCCAAATAATGGCCACTGCTCTTTCTGTTTGCTTGTTACATAGAGAATTTGCAAAGGAAGAAAAGCTGTGGCACATTAGAGCCCTCAGTGAGGTATTTCAGTAATCCACTTCATTATGGTGAATGAGACTCACAGAGAACTGAATTACATTCCTTTTTTTACAGCAGAACCCATTATACTAAAGTTGAGTCATGTGCACAGCGTAAACAGCAGTGAGCAGCAGCCTCCAGTGGAAAGCAGTGCAATAAAAACAAAAGCCTCTGAGCAAACTTTTCATCAGCTATTAGTGTCTGTATTTAGCTGATGAAAGCTTCCAGTGTTTTCCTACAGAGAATGTGGGGAATTTTCTGACGTGAGTTAACTGAACACCTGCTTGATGCAAATATCCACTAATGATCCTACATGTTTGTGTCCTCCTCAGTGGAAGCTGGATCACAGTGACTGCAGGAAAAATGTTCATTAAGCTTGGATCTCCTACTAGATTTTACAAACAGCACTAGAGCTGCAGCTAACGATTATTTTCGTAATCGATTAATCTGTCTATCATTTTCTCGATAAATTTATTAATCGATTGGTCCATAAAATGTCAGAAAATGTAAAAAAAACGTTGATCAGTGTTTGTCAGAACTGGAAATTGAATGTCTTGTTTTGTCCACAAACCAACATGATTCAGTTTTAATGATTTCTTTGTTATATGGAGCAAAGAAACCAGAAAATATTAACTTTTAAGAAGCTAAAACAATCAGAAATCTTGTTTTAATAATGGAAAAAGCTACAAGCTGATTAATCGATTATCAAAATAGTTGAGGATTCATTTAGTATTCGATCAATAATCGATTAATCGATTTATTTTTTCAGCACTAAACAGCACCCAGATCCTGATCCACTTCACGTTATGATCATCATAAAACAGGCACAAACACACTGTATTGCTTTCATTGTCAGTCTCACAATGGCTGTTTGATGATGCTAGCGAAGGCACACTTTTGCTAACCTTTTTACTATAAAAATGCTGTAAAAAAAACCTGGCTCTTTTTAATGGAAATGTTGCAGCTGCAAGCACAAAACACTGAAACTGACGAGACGCTTGACTGGTGTTGAAGACGCAGCTGTGGCCTCGATCTTACAGACGCTGGCAGGAAGGCTTCGTCCACATCCAAGGCAGAAGTGATGTTGGTGAGTAAGGCACATAATCAACTGCTGCTCCATCCACCCATCCATTGTCTACTGCTTTATCCTTTATGATGATCGCATGGAGGTGCTGTGCCAATCTCAGCTGACATAGGGCATAGACCATATATTAAAAAAGATCCTCCTGAAGCAACTCCACTGGAAGATTGAAGTCAGTTTGAATGGAAAATGAGCCTCTTCCCTCTTCATTCATAACACAAGTAACATTTTCCTGAAGAGTTAATCACTTGCTCGTCTTCTTCAATAGCACATGATGTCAATTTTTTGAATTTGTTTCCCTTTCAGAGGAAAATAGCGTGACTGAGAGCTGGATAACGATTGGTTGCAGGCAACTTCTGTGAATTTCTGGTAGCGAAACGTCAACAACATTGCGGAAGTCATTATTTGTGAATCACAAGGCTTCTAAACGGGAGTTCAGATTCCTGTGTGTGACTGGTTGCACTTGTGCTGCTCACATGCTCCTCGTACGACAGTGTGACTGTCGTACGATGGGTTAAAGGCGAAAAAACATGTTCGAATAAGATAGTATTGAACTGTTTGAACTGATATTAAACACTGTGAGGTCGTTTAAATGATGTGGACAACCGCGAAAAGTGCTTTAGGAGCAGAAAACGACTGAAACTGGACTTACTGTATCTCTAATCTGATAACAGATGCAGCCAGACGAAACTGAAACAGCTTTTGTTCACCGTTGCTTCTCAAGTACAGCTAGTTGCCAGTCGGCTGGAAAAAGCCAACCTAGAGGTCACACCAGCAGCACGCACATCACATTCCTGAACAGTGGCAATGAGCGCCTGTAGTCACGACACACGACAGCAGCTCTCAGGGTGCAACATCAACACATATCCCAGGGCAGTAGTGACAGCAGCTTACACAACTTCACAATACTGAGTCATTGTTGAACGCTCTGAATCAGGTGTGGGGCGACGATTGCGTATGTTTGCAAACAAAAAATGGTCGAGTCGATGACTTTTGTGGATTTTCTGCAGCGTAGAGCAGTCGCTCTGCAAGAATGTTCTCACACTACATGTTTGCCCTATTTAAAAATGAAATGAAATGTAGCTATAGTTAGCAACAAACTGCCCCGCTCCCTCCAACGTTAATCTCCTCTCTGGCTTTTTAATCATGAGCAGTGAGGCTTTTGGGTGTTGATGCAGACAAACATGAACGACTTACATGGTTTCACAGTATGCGCTGGCACAGATGGCACAATAGACACACACAGAGAGAGAGATGGACTTCACATTCAGTGCAAGACACAGTTACAGATCATGACTGAGTAATCATCAGGCTCCATCGGAGGGGAAACCATTGCACATGTGGTTTTCTTTTCCATGACGTTGAAGATAATTAGAGGCCGGAAATTAGAAGTGTTGAGCGACACGTTCATGAAAAGGTGATACGTGACAAGATGAGAGTTCGCTTAAAAGAAGGAGCGGTGACAGATGTCTGTGACAAGCGTGCTCCTGGAGCTATATATTCCTAAATACATGGTGGTGATTATATGCCCACACAGATTTTCTCTCTCTGCTACAAAGATATGCTCCACTTTTATCTCGCCTGGTTGCTAAGCAATGGCTCTTCCTGCAAAATTGAAACCCCATCCCTGCAGCATCATGGTCGCCTATCTCTCCTCTGCTCCATCTTAAATGGACAGGCATGAGATTCCTGAAGGACAAGTGCAAATACACTGAAGCCTCTGTGTTGACTCTTTCACTGTCTATCAGACATCCATCACTGTCAGGTTCCTCTGTAGCTTTTTGATTTAAACCTTATGCGTGTGTGCAATTGTGAAAGATAAGGTTTGGACAGAACTGTCCTCCCTCTCGCTGAGGTTTCAGCCTGAACACAACACTGACTGACATGCACAGGTACAAAAGGAGCACCTGCGTGGCCGTGATGATGAGGCGTCCTGCAGACACGCTACACACAGGCCCACGCACCATAGTCTTCGGGACTGTGTGGTGGTGTTATAACCTCTGAAGCCTTGTCAAGGTCACATGAATCACCTGATTTAAAAAAACAAAAACAAAGCCGGGATGCTCGCATCTCCAAGACGCATCAGCATGTGATCAGCCGCGCGGAGAAAATGTCACGTTGCTGGTCAATTTGGAAACTCGCCGCGCGCCATCGCCGTCCAACTCGGATGATTAATGGGCGACGATCATAGCGAACACTGCTGCGACGAAATCAAGCACCGTTCGTCAGGTGATGAGGTGAGCGCTGACGCCCGTCTCTGTCAAGTGATTCCGTTTTTTTCAAGAGAGGCCAATCCTCAACATTTCAAAACTATTAAATCGCAAATAAATACGCATGCATTAAACCCGAGATGTGGCGGCGATGGTTATAAGAGTGCCATCCTTACCTTGTGCTGTATGCAGGACGGATCGTGACGTCCTCGGCGTGTGAATCCAAAAGAGAGTGAGCGGTTTATTCAGTATCTTCATTCATGCGCTGACTCCGTGTGCAACATATCTGCGCGCAAAGAGATGCGAAATCACGGAGCCTGAACAGTCACACGGGGCTCGTGGTGCGTAAAGTGTGACGCAGGAGCACAACGCAGACTGCCACTATAACAACATTAACCTGTGCAGGTTTTAAAGGCGTTTGCTGCCCTTCACAGTTTTATCGACGCTCTGCTCTGCTCTGATGAAGACCCCGCTCGTTACCTCACGTTGCCACGTGGTTGCGGTTGTGTTGTGGGATAAATGGAAGAAAAAAAAACCACACACACACACACAACTATGTGGCAAGTCACGACCAAGTCTGACGCAGGTTTGACTCAGCCGCTCGCGCGCGCGCGCACGTCAAGCAGCTGGTCCAGAAGAAGAACATCTGCAGTGTTCCCAAAATCTGATGATGATACAGGAATCACACACTGATGACTTTCACTGTCATCACAGACGTGACGTGATGGAAGAGCTGCGTTTGGTGTCCAGATTAGTGAACATCCCTGATGCAGCCCGGAAATACAATAACAACAACAACAATTTATGATATCAATCTTGACACAATAATTGACATATCATAACACACACACTTGACTACAACAGGTGTGTGTGTGTGTGTGGAAATTGCTCCTATTGGAAGTTTCTCTGGTGAAGATAATTTGTGGCACAGTCATTTTTCTCTCTGACACCAGCAATTTATTCTGCCCTTGACTCAGTGAGTGTGACACTGCTCTCACACTTCATATTTGCTCCTGCCTGCAGAGACGTGATCTTCATTTTTTTTTACTGTTACTAAATCTGGCTCCAGAAATATGAGAATATTCTTCAAACAGTTGATTAAACTTAGGAGTAGATATGTATACATGTGGCTGAATTACAGTTTGCTTAGGGCAGCCTAAAAGATAATATTGCAGATTCTGCACACAGCAAACAAAGGTCCCACTATCATGCATCGATCATGATCCAGACAACTTAGATGTCCTGGAGTTGATCCTGTGGAACACAATGGGGGGTGAGAAGCATTTAGAAGTGTTTTACAGAGCAGCTCATTAGCATCATCCTCTCTCTGTCACCACAACAAGCTTAGAGATGGGAAAATGAGGCTGTAGAAGAAGGTGTGAGTCAAACAAAGACACGATACAGAGATGTGTACAGATCTGCTGGAGTCACAGGATGCTACTCCACTGATAAACACAGTGAAGATGTTTGTGTGATTGTTTCCACTCACTCCTGTTCCTCCTGTATGCCATGTTTCACTTTTAGGATCAGTAATGCAATGAAATCAACAGCGACTGTGTGTGTCGTAGCCCTGCAGTAACCACAGACACGTCTCTGCTCCAATCGCAAGACACCTCCTGAAACACACCCCCTTCTCTCCCACACACGCACAAGTATAACAGGCTACTGCATCAACTGACAACAACATGTATGCGCACCATGTTCCCCGTCTCCTTCAATTCACTCATGTGACTCACTTTCCAAGGGGCTGACTGCTGGGATCAGTTGCCATGGCAACCACACATCATATGACGGTTGCTCATGCTTCTGTCTTTTTCTCCCATACCTATGGTATTCTGCAGTACGACTGTGAGTGAGCTGCTGAAGTATAGTTCAACATCCCCCTGCCTTTCAAGAGAACACTTATGGCAGTGCTGGTGTTTCATCCTGTCGTCTATAGTTTTTCCCAACTTTCAGTGATGCAAAAGGAGCAGTCTTGTGTCTGCTGTCATGGTCAGATTTATGCTGCAGTGTTAACTCATCTTAATGCTTCATCAATAACCACAGGTCATTATTCTGCAGAGTTACACTGAGGCAGGTGAGGTGGATGAAAAAAAAACAAAAAAAACATTACATAGTTGATTCATGACACTACACAATACATTTGACTTATAATGCAACAGCAACACAGCTCTCCATCATTACCACTCTGACCTTAACAGTCTTGACCTTGAGCCGCCGGGTGATTTTATCTTTGTTCCTCACACGCGGCACAGAAGGCTGTTGAGGGAGAAACTGCATTAAGGCCCTTAAATACAGCCTTAATATTTCACATGTAGTTTATATTAGATTATGTATTAGACCGCAGAATGGAGGGTAATGGGCCATTAGACTGAGCTATAATTGACTGAGCTTTTTAAGACTTACAGTAGGTCTGGATGTGGATGACTGAGGACCTGGTGCACAGAGAGGACAGATGACATAGGCAATAATCCAAAAGCACACTATCAAATATTGGTTTTTTTTTTACCCTGATTGTTGCTTTTGTGAATGGAGGAAATGTTTAAACTCTCATCATAACCATCAGTGGAGCACCAGGCCTTAAGTCAAATCTCAGGAGAGGCAGGTTGCCAAGGTCCCGTGTTAAACATGCTGACGACAACAGGCAGCCACAATCAGACCCACGTCTCGGGGGGTGTTTCTGTACAAGTGAGCCATACGGACACAGATGATTCCACTTCCCCTCTCCACTCACACCCCCCCCGTAACTGCAATACATGGTGCATTCCCAACTTCGTCAGTGTACTGACACCTTGCCTACTCTCCACAGGGAGTGAGAGTGCACGCTTGGTAAATAGATGGACAAATGAGGGGAGAGGATTATTTCAGCCAGTCCCATGACTGACTGCCTGCTGCTTCTCTGTCCATGGATAAGAACAAAAAAAAGAGAGTGGAATACAGGGCAACTGTAACCATGCAGATTTAGGCATGACACCATTGACCAAAAGCCCTATCTGTCTTCTTTACTGTGATAATGCTGATGAAACAACACATTTGTAAAAATGAGTAAACATTAGTGCTCATTTATCAGGTGTTTGCTTTCTGCAGACCTCCAGGAGAGAATGCTCATTTGTTATTCCTCCCTTGCCCTTTACCCATTCCTTTTAATCACCCGCCCCTGCTGTTAAAGTGACAATAGGCTCATTAGCTCTCTGGTAATGATTCAAGACTAATCTCGAGATAAAGGAACCTACACAAAAAGTCATGACTGCTAAAGGACAAACAGGAGTATTGAAACATGGGATGGATGTGCAGTGCTGAAATCAATAGCAGAAATTTGGCACTGAGACTAAACATTTAATTTGTCAGGTGATGCGTGATGGGAGTGATGGTTCGACACGAGAGAACGTTCTGAGGATGTCAGAGTTTGGAGAGTTGGTTCATTTATGGGCTGTTGACAAATGAGTCGGTCTCTGGGGGTGAAAGGGTGAATTTATGAATGAGGGTTTTATAATCTCAGACAGGAGACTGTTCACAGACCCCACAAAAATAGAAGCACAATGAAATCCTGCAACCAGTTTCAGCTGGAAACACATCTATCATGTCAACAGGATTATCTTTGTAGGACATGTGGTGCGGTGTATTGTGCGGCATGTGTGTGTGTGTGTGTGTGTGTGGTCACATTTTGTTGTAAAAGGCAGAAACACATTTTTATGTTAATTTCTTAGGAGTAAAATCAACGGATTGTGAAATGAAACAAATGTTAAGAATCCAACCACCAGATTCTGGTAATTGGCAGAGAAGCACAACAAGATGTAAAGGTCAAAGTATTAGGTAGAGCTATAATTGTGTTAAAGTCGTCCCTGTAGATAGTGGGGATATAAGGTGGACGCTGGTTTTTTACTTCTCCTGCCTCCTTGTATGCAGCACCAGATGGCTGCTCAGCACCCTGCTGTCTGAGGCCGTACAGTAAGAGAAATAAGCAAACACTTCCACGTCATGCATGATATAAATGAAGTGGGTCTTGTTGTTGCTATAAATAGGTTTGGGACATTTTCTGTTCCGGAAACAATGAAATATGAGTGTTTATGATTTCTGCATTGCATGAACTTAATATTATGTAACCACTTGTGGTTATTATTATGATCCTTAATTAAGACCGCAGTGAATATACTGTATCCAGAGGACGGTTTTTAAGCAGCTTAACCCCACAGACCCAGTCAGTGGACTGTGAAAAGTCCACGTCAGAGCGACGCACTCTTCCTTCTCACAGTGAGTAATCTGCAGTGGCTGTTGCCAGGAGTCTGCACCGTTCTTTTTTATGTCACAGCATAAAAGACCGTGAACAAAATATTTGCTCCCTGGCCGACATCACTAACACTGTCAGCTGCACTCTTGTCAAAACCCTGGGTTGTGGGTATATATATATATATGAGTGTAGAAAGTTGATTGTTACTTTGCAAGGCTCTATTGGCCAAAACACCCTGTGTTCCCACCTCTTTATCTCTTGGTTAACCACCATCAACCACAGCAGATGCCGAAGTGCAGTAAAGAACAGAAGACGTCATGAGATGTGCATGTGTTCTGTTTCTCTATAATCCACGTTGCTCTTGAAGAAGTTTCACTTCACGGTGTGTATAAATAATAATCCCACATTTGCTTCCCTCCTGCTGACACCACAGTATTTATTTAAACATAAAACTAACACAACATGCCATGTGTTTATGATGGATCTGTCCTGGGATCACATTATTTCACAGAGCTCTGAGGCCGACATGAAAGCACAGGCAGCGAGACTTATTTATTCATGGATGAACATCTAATGGACTTGTGCGCTTTAAAGGCCACTACTGCTCACAGACAGACCACAGCCTGACTCGTGGTTTACAAAACAAAAGGAAAAGCCAGGCAGTTAAATTATGCACAAATGTTTTTCCCTTTTTTTAAATCCAGCATTTTGTAATACAATGACAACAATATATTGTCGTTAAGTGAACATTAAACCTTCAAGACTTCACAGATGTTTGCTTGTAAATGACAAACATATATATTTTTGTTCTTTTAACTTTTTTTATTTATTTTTTTTAAATAAATAGTGTGATATTTACAGAAGTCCACAAATCCCATATGAAGCTGATTGAGGTAGTTGCTAAGAAACATCATCAGATCTGTGATTAATATGTAATTGTAAAGTTAACTTGTGATTTCCTGAGGATCGACTGTGATATTATTGCACCCTCTGCTGGTTAGAGTTGTGGCATCACTATATATATAAAAGTGTGTGCCTGTTGTGTGAAATGAGAAAAGGCAAAGTGGTCAGAGAAAAAACTGAAAACAATGCTACTATGTGTATACAATTTATGACATTTCTTCACTTAAAGTGGTTTGTTCAGCCTGTCCTACAGGATCAGCCAATGGTAAAGATCGACTGGCTGTTTTTCCACGGTTTGCAGAATTAGTGTCATGTCTCACAACAAGTAGCGTGATAATCCTCCCTCCTCCCTCTATCTCCTTCCCGTCTGTCGACGTAGGCTGCTGAGACCTCTGCTGGGGAGGGAGGGCTTTCAGTGCCATCTGGGCTGCAGCAGGGAGTGGCAACCGAGACACCAACATGTACAGAGCAACAAGAGCTGCTTGTGCTGCAGCGACGAAAGCTAACAACCGCAGAGAACAGAGAGAGGACAGGAACATTGACCCAAGATGGCATGTATGAATGTCTGTAGTGGGTCATTCCAGGATTGCACTGTTGGTTGGTTATGAACCTTTTTCAGCACACATAACTCTGTGTTTAACGCAAAGTGAGAGGCATAAAAACTAAGTGGTTAAATAAAAGCAGGTGGTCAGAAAAACTAAAACTAAATGTCAGTAATAAAAAAAAAAGGGTTTTCATCAAGGATAAGAGCAATAGTGCTAATTCTGAGGCGAGTCAGTTAAACAGATAGATTCATGAAACTTTATGGATTCCTTTATGCACTCTCCCTTAAGACTTGAGATTAAAAACTAGCGTTTTTCTCTTCTTTAATAGAATGTAATCACTATGAATCTAACGACAGGATGACAGCAGCAACTACTGTACAAACATGACCATGCATGCATGCACATAACAACACAAACACATAGAATACACCAATATAAAAGTGGTTTGGTTCAGTGAATGTCAGCCTCATATTCAGCCTGTTCCTCTCACCATGTTCACGCTCATGTCTTCATCGGTAACAACAAGGCCAGCAGTAACTGTCACTGTGATAGATTCTGTGCTTGTTCAGACGCCCTCATGCACAGTCTGGCCGGCTGCAGCAGCTCAAGTCTGTAAAACCTGGAGACAAATGACCTCATCTTTGCCATCGCTCTCTCAATTAAATGTCTTGTTTTCTTCACACCCTGTTTCATTATCGATCTGAAAGAAAAGGGCGAAAAGAGCTTGATGTTTCTTTCATAGCGTTAAAATAATAGTGTCCCTTTGTGTATCTGTGTGTGGCTAAAAGTACAGAGGAGTACGAGTAATAAGAGAAAATTGCCCTTGTATTTCAACAGAACATTTCGCAAGATGCTGTTTTGACGGGACAGATCAAATGATTAAGCCAGAGTGTCATTCTCGCTGTAAAGTTGCCTTAGTTTGGGGTCAGCAGCATGCTGCCCGAGTTAAAATCAGCCACAGCAGCCATGAAAGCTGGCAACAGCCTGCCATTAAAACCATAAACAACAGAGTAAAGGGTGCAATGACCTGGTCATAAAATCTGGTCTAGTCTTGGGGTTTGATGTACAGTTCTGGGCTCTATAAAAAACTGCCTTTGCTCTGAGCGCCACGGCCATTAGTGGGAATGCTTATCGCCATATATTTTAACCTGTAGCCGCCCACTGAAGTTTCAGGTAATAGCAACTCCAAGGTCTCCCTCCTGACAGTAGGGAAAACAAATGATTATTATAAGAGGGTAAAAGTAATTGACCATAATTCACGAGGCCCACAAAAAGAGTCTGAGCATAATCAAAGCTGGTCTCCATATATCGAAGGTGCCTGTTTGACAGACCATTCATCTGGCTGCAACTTGTTAAATTCCTCGCTCTTGATATATATGTGCTAACTTTAAAAAGAACTGAAAGAAGCTGCTTGATTTTTTGATGTCACAGTATCTACAGGTATGTAGGTTCAGAATCTCAGCTTCATGACCATGGTGCTAGATATTTACAGAACACATGCAAGTCTGGAGGAAGTCAAAGTGGCAACACTGTGACAGATAAAGTCAGAGTAGTGTAAGTGTTACACAATGAAATAAGGATGTTTAAAAGTGTTTTTACCATGTTATCAAACTGAAGTTTAAGCTGTAAGAAAGCATCATATTTACCCCCCCCCCCAAAAAAAAAATCACGTGTCGAGAGTCATATCAGTTTAGTGTGTTTAGTGCCAGAACTTGACCCTTGACCCTAAAAAAACAACAACAACAACAACAACTGATGTATTCACTGCCCATACATAAAAAAAAACAGTAGATAGAGGATATTAATGAATAACTCTGTGAGGTGATGTAGCCATCCATCACCACTAGATGGTATCAGTAATGTTACAGTACCTCACATCAAAGACAAGTAGCTGGCTGAAAGCTTTAAAGTCACCAACATTAAAATGTCACTCTGTTGTTGTTCACTCACAGAAGAAACACCCTGCACAACATGCCAACATAATGAAGTGCACGTGTCCGCTCCCTGTCAAGCTCACTGTGAATCAGCGTTATCGCAGCACTGAACTCCAACACTTGCTTCTGGCTTTTCTGCGTGAAAATAATGTCACGACTTTTTTTGCACAAAAACCTTGGTGAAAGTCTTAAGAGAACCAAAATGAATAGCAACACTTCGTCAAAACACGCGGACACACACAGACTTCAATGGGATGTCTGCCGTCCTCTCTATGGTCTCTTTTCTCGGGGGCCAAAGGTAAAGCTTTGACCTGGTGAGGCCAACATGCCCCTGTTAATAAAACAATAAACAGCAGTCTTCTCTCAATAACCCCCCACACAGCGCCCTCACCAGCACAACTGACTTTCTGCATAATCATCACTTTATTCTCGTAAAAAATACAACTGGCACACAGTCTCGCATGCATCACTTTGTTTTTGCATATGCATTAAGAGTCACAATCAAACTGTACATTGAGTGCTGTTTACACAAGGGCTAAAAGGGGGGGGGGGGTTTATTAATACTCTATTTACTCTTTGCCCACCATATGTGAGGTTCCTGAGTGTTTGAAATCTAAGATGAGTCACCGAGGGGGGGCCGTGTGGCTCCCAGGATACCTAATACGCTGCGTGCTCCAGGGCCGGTGAGAAGAAAAGGAGCACAATTGGATTAGATACCAAAACAGGGTCAGTGTTTGTTTTAATCAGTTTGGTGACACAGGGAGCACAGAGTAAAGAGAACCTGGAGAGAGAGAAAACGAGTGGAAGAGGAAGAGAGAGTGAGAGCGAGGAGACAGATAGTGAAAGGGGGGGGGGGGGGGACAGAGAGGGCAGTCGGGGTGATTGGTCCCCAGGCTGTGGCTGGATAATGGAGACTGGAGGGGCCAGAGGGGAAGCTGTCTGGGGGGTGGCTGGCCTTTTGAGGGTTCACTGTCAGGTCTGTAAACCAAGGGGACAGTGGTCATTTCCACTGCCTCAGCCTCTCTGTGGACTTCTCTCAGCTTTGACTCATATATAATGTGGTCACTGGTTTGCTCTCCACACCAACACCAACAAATCGTCAGACACAGAGCACGTCGCGGGAAATTAGCGTCCATGAAATTGAGGATTTATCTGCTGATGATGATGATTCAGATCAACGACAACTGTGGCTCTGCTGGTTTTGGGCTTGGCAGTGATTTAAGTAAAGTTGTTGCAAAAACATTTGAAATTCGAGGCCTCGCAGTGTCAGCTGTCGAGTCTTCATCCAGGCTGATCTGATTACCGAACGTTTTTCTAATCTCAGGCACACTGAATAAGAAGTTTATAAAGTGAGAGTGCTGTAGCTGGAGCTCATGATTGTGAGTGATGGTGCACAATAACAGCCAGAGAAGGATCGGGGTTTCTTTTTCCATCTATGCTGTTGTAAACTCACTACCCCCAACGCCAAGTCAGTGAATTGTGGCTTGCAGCTGACTCTACTCTCGATGGCAGGGCTTGAAATCCTTACTGGGACACACCATTGAATTTCAGATGTCAAATATGATTTTCCTACGCCCCAGGACAATTCAGTCTGTTTTGAAGGGAACACGTAGCATTGTTTCTCACGGACAAAAAGAGCAGTATTCCATCATCTGTGATCTCACAGCTCAGCTCCCTAAAGAAAGAACAGGAAGAGACGCAAAGTTCGGCGGATTCTTGGTTGAAAAGGTGTATTTTCTGGAACATAAAAGACCTTGGAGTCATTCCTCAATTTATGATCAGTGGAGTAGCTCCAGAGTGTAGTTCTAAGTGGTATTACCATTTAATGTCTTAGCTGTCTGACCGGGCAAGTTTATTGGTTACTAAGTTCCAAAATATGCAGCCATGGCATATACTGTAAATACATAAAGTTGTGCTGTTACCCCACCAAAAAGTAAGAAAATAAAGTATTTTTTTAAAAATCAGTATCATGCAAATTTGCACAAAATGTGTTGCAGTCAAGTTTGCATTTTAAGAATCAGTAGAGCAACGTCTGCATATCCATCAGTCATCATATCCATGCTGTTTGGAAACGATATCCCCTTGTCGGAAGTGCAAATCCAGCTGCCGCGAAGTGGCTATAAATTAGATTTTCTGAAACTTGGTGCAGGCGTCTCCAGTGTGTCGTTTACTGGAGCACTCAAGCCTTAGCCCCACCTACTACAGCTTTCATTATCCTTACCCTGAAATCCCCTCAAAGTTTTCTGATCGATTGTCACACACCCTCACTTTACCATGTGCGTCAGCTCTTTTGTCTGCTGCAGTGCTGCCTCGTTTCTTGTTAAGAAAACCATGTTTTTAACGTGAACCTGACACTCCAGCAGCACGGTTATCTATTTGAAAAAAAAAAGCAGAGACGTGCAAAACAATACAGTACCACAGGTTAGAGTGACGGGCCTGGTGAAAGCTTTTCTAAAATCGTCGAGAAATCTACTGAGTACGTTCAGATTTTTGCAGCTGCTTTCTATTCCTCAATGTGCAGTGTAATTCCAAACAGTTTATTTTCTATCCAGCCACTTCAGCCCCCAAGGTCATTTACTTTTTCTCTTTCTAAACAGGCAAAATTCTCACATGTCCTTCCTAGGTGGAAATCCACTCTAGTCTAATTCGCTAAGCTGGTCTGTTCTCCCCCAGCAGAGCTGCAACACTCACATTTTAAGATGTGTCAAAGTCACAGACCTCATCTCTGCACCGAGATCTCCTGATAACTCAATAACAGGGTCAGTTTTAGCGACGTGAAGACTTTTCCTCAGATGATTGCTGTGCACATATGGTGATGGGGAAAAAAAAGATACTCCCCATGACTTTTACTATGGAGTTTGGAGAAATCGAACAGTAAAGCTAACGTTTGCTTTTTTTTTATATGCATGCATGTACATGTCTGTGCCACATGTGCTGCTGCATTGTGCACAATAATAGTAAAAAAAAAAAAAAACACAATGAAAATGGAGGATGAGTAAGAGAGGAGAAGAAAACACTACCCACCATGGATTGAGTTGAACTGTGGGTGCAGAGGGTGTTACAGCCAGTGTCTGGGTGGCTGTTTGGGGGGTCATGCTCTGTGCCCAGGCCCTCAGGGCACCAGTAGCAGGATGGGCCAAAGCATCCGCTGGGAGGATGACCTTAGCTTTCCCTGTGGAGCTTGGCTTGTACAGCTGTATCTGATTGGACAGGAACAAAGGGCTGCACTTCACCAGGGGGGTTTGGCATTCGGCACATCTTCTCTGAAGAATCATTATTTTCATCCGCACATTCATGATAATCTGTGTTTTTGCATTCTGAGAATGACATCAAACATCTTTAAAGCAAAACGGGTTTATAAGCCAAAAACTTAAAAAAAAGTCATTTCTATTTTAGACTTATATTTGAGTAGGCTTGTATTGTAAGGTTAATCTATCTATCTATCTATCTATCTATCTATCTATCTATCTATCTATCTATCTATCTATCTATCTATCTATCTATCTATCTATCTATCTATCTATCTATCTATCTATCTATCTATCTATCTATCTATCTATCTATCTATCTATCTATCTATCTATCTATCTATCTATCTGTAAAGAGACTATATGAGATGCCACACAACAGTCCCTAATGTGCACACTAATTCAAAACAGCCACAAATCCTTCAGACACCATGCATTGATAGCAAATGATAAGTATGAGAACATTGATTTGATTACACTTCTAAACTTAGCTGAACTTGCAAAAATTATAATTTTTTTTTTTTTTTACAAGTTTGTTCTACAGAAGAAAAAGAAGAAAAGGAAGAAAAACATGCCATTTCTGGCCCTTTCTTGTGTTTTATCCAGAATATAGAGATGTCTGAGAAAGCTGATGGAGACAAACCTCCTGTGCGTCAGGAGTTTTTTTCATTTGATGCGCAGGAGAAAGAGGCAGCGCTGCCAAAGCCGCGGGTCCTGGAAAAGGATCACAGACCTGAGTGAGTCTGTTTGTCTGCGTTTGTCTGTGGCAGTGCCAGGGATCATATACTGCCTGTCAGTTGTCACACACACACACACACACACACACACACACACACACACACACACACACACACACACACACACACACACACACACACACACACACACACACACACACACACACACACACACACACACACACACACACACGGACTGCGACCTAAATATATGACAACTGACAATTATGTGCAGAAAAGAGCTGCGTTTTCCGCGAGGATTGCTTTGATTTTAAACAACGGGGTTTCTCTTCATGTTATATATTCGCATGCTGTGATTGTGCAACGAACATGTGTTTATTCTCCATCTTACCGTCATTTGAGAAAACCAGAGCTTTAAGTTTTTGTAACAAAATAATGATGTTTTTTTTCGTTTAAGTTTGTAATTATATATAATGTCCTGATTATACGCTGAAAAAACTATCATCACTTTGACCGAAATCGATTTGCCAGTAATACAGTTATTTCACTTTATTGCAGGAAAATCATACTTCGTGAAACCGGATAAATAATTAAACGTTGCTGTTAATTGCAATCTGTAAAAACCCTTTTAATTTAATTAAAATAAACACGTTTTCCAAGTGTCCAGAGACAGTGGCTTTTTTCCGCATATTACTGTAATGCAAAACTAACCATAGACTCTATAAATATATAGCTACATACAATTAAAATAAATATTAAATATTTTTAATTCTGATTTTATTCGTAAAAATATAAACTTGTCATTACTAAGTCACAAACTAACAGGTTTGGTTTGAGTTTTACGCGCAGGATAAATATCTGCGGATATCTCAGCTTCGTTTCAGTACAAATTCTTTTTTTCATTCTCAGTTCAGCTTAAAGGCCTATTTTCCTCAAACTTCGGGTTTTACAGTAAAAAAAACAACAACTGTAAAACCAAAAATTATTTCTATAAATGCAAACGCGTAAAAAATAAATATATAAATTATTAATTGTACAATAGGTTGTCCAAAATGACTGCAATGTGTCTTTATGCTACAATTTGCTATAGGTTTTTGTTTTTATTTTGACTACATTAATATTCCAATGGCCCAGGTGTCACTGTCCATTATTTTTCACTGCCATCTCGATCATGGACACACATGGTTTCATATGCGTCTTATGAACACTTTACATCCACTCACCGGGACTCCTGCGCTGTGACTCAAAGTCCAAAGATCTTCAGTCCGGGCAAAAAAACTCAAAAAACTCAAATGCATAAGACGATGGGATCTCAGAGATCATTTAACATTTGACTCATTCAATTAGAAAATGTAATAATATCCTGTAATGACCGACCACAGCCACCTCACATCGACAACCCTCTGCACGTGTCCTTCCACCTTAAAGGAAATTGTCTTTATTGACCATTGCTAATTTAATGTTACTTTATTTAACCGGCACCAGAAAAAAAGGAATAATTTGACATGTATGTAAAGCAGAGTGTGACACTGACATGGCTCTAAATCACTGACATGGCTCTAAATCTGAGCAATAAATATACATTTTGGAGCTACACTGAGCTGACAGTTCACAAATTGCCAAAGTTGATAATTCGTTTTTTGTTCCATTACGCATGCGTCAAGGCACAGCGACTCCTCGTGCACTTTAAAACACATTCGCAATTATTCGCGTCTTAGCTCTGGCGTGTGCCCGACGCATTGAGGCCTATACAGCAGATGGTTTCTGAGGTGAGTGTGTACTGTCCTTCATTATAGGATCCATGTCAGAGCCATTTATCACGACAGACATCGCATTTATAATCCTCTTACACCAGTGGCGCGCAGACATTTCATAAAGCAGGGGCTTAAGTGGAAAAAAGGCACCCTCTAATAGTTATTCAGTACATAAATTAATAAGAATAATGATGATTGAAATAATAATAAAATACATATACTACTTATCATCGTGCAGATGTTTAACGGACTGATATTCTCAACACGCTTTAACAAAATTACTTTGATTGCATAGGAGTGATATCAAATAAAATAAAAAAATAAAATATAAATAAATACATATTTTTGGTCAGAGGATGGCAGGTGTTTGAAGTGGATCGACTGCACTGTCGTAGCATCCCCACCATGTATGCTCTTACATATACATTTGCCTTTGGTGTAAAACTTCAAATTGAAAAAAAGCAACAAAAAAAAGATTCAAATAGTTTTAATTCTTCACCGAAATACTGTAGGTTTTCTGTTGTGTGTGTGTGAGTGAGAGAGTGTGTGATATTGTACCACTTTCTGATGAGGTAAAAGGTCTTTAAGGCGTAAAGTGTGCAAACTGATTGTTTGCTAATGCTTTTATATAAATTGCAATTCATTAAAGTAATATCTTGAATGCCTGGGTTGTGAGTTTGTAGAAAATCTGCTCTTATAAACACGAGGAATGAACTGCTGTCGTGCTCCTCGGTTTACAAATGAAGTTTGAAACTGTTATGAATGTTTCTAAGGAAATAATTAAAGTTTTTTTGTTTGTTCTTTTTAGTTTAAAACCGGCAGCAAAAGTAAGTTAAGCACACAAATATTTAT
The DNA here is from genome assembly GCF_963457635.1 of Microchirus variegatus. Taxonomy (NCBI): domain Eukaryota; kingdom Metazoa; phylum Chordata; class Actinopteri; order Pleuronectiformes; family Soleidae; genus Microchirus; species Microchirus variegatus. Next base: position 20,727,179 of record NC_139810.1, read on the forward strand.
ACAATCCTTATACAGTAATGCAGGGTTTATGATAATCGAGCAAATCTGATAGCTGTTAGTAATCTGTTAAGAAACAGAACCATGTGCGCTGGCTTTTTCTCCGAGGTGGAAGTTTCCCTTCTGAATTAATTAGATAAAAAGAAAAAGGTTTGAGTTCAAGGAGAATTTACTCCAAACTTCGCAAATCAAATGTTGTTCTTATTAAAGGCTTATAATCAACCTACAAAGGATTAGTAAATGATTTCGGTTATTAGTTTGTAATTGAGCCATTAATCACAGCATATAAACGGTGCCTCATCAGGACGCGGTGCCTGTTCTTCTGTCTTAGATTTGAACAATGTGCTCCTGCCTCCCAAGATCCAAAACTGCAATAAGAGAACATGCAACATGGGTTTGTGGCAGTGAATCTTTTATATCACGGACATGACCATGAAGACAGGAACTATTTCCAAATTTTGATGAAGAAAAGATGCAGGTCTTGTCACTGTTGGTTTGTCTACACTGTCAAACATGGCCGTCTTTTGGTTTGAAGTTCACTGGGGGGTTAATTGAGTAGTTCAATATGTCACGATCCTACCAGCAGTGAGAATATTAGAAAAAGCTTTTCAATGATCTCGCAGGGCTGTGTGATGGAGAAAAAAAAAACATACAATCCAATTTTAACCAAAACAATACCACCAAACATTTCTTTGTTGTCCGTGTAAGTCTTTGTCCCTTTGTTTCTGACAGATATATACGCGGCTCATCCTTGTGTGCGTCGTGGATGTGGACTTGCCTCGGACGCTCTCTGGGCTCCAGTGAGCTCCACAATGCCTCATATGAGGTCAGACAGAGGACAACAACACCACTTCCCACTTCCCTTCCAAACCTCAACCCCCTTTCGCTGCAGACGACCAGCTCTCGCGTCCCACAATGCACCGCTCCAGCCGCGCGACCTCGAGGGTCAGCGGCTGCCAATCATGTCCTCAGCTGGCCGTGCAGCTTCTGGACACAGACTGGAGGATGTGAGGGAGGCCTCTGACAGGAACCCCTGGCTCTGCATATGGGATCATCGCTGTGCATTCATGGTGGATAATTGAATTAGCCATCCTTCTCCTATTCTAATGCAAACCTCAGGTTGAATCACTTCCCTGTACGTGAGAGGAAAGACCTCAGGCGGTGATCGTCAGACAAAAGCAGCCAGCTTGTTTGAGGCACAGAGTTTTGCTTCATGTGAGTCGGCTGTGATCTGTGTTGGTGTTCATCTGGCAGATCGATCTTAATAACGTCTTTATATTCATGCTGTTGGAATGGGTCAGATCTTTGTTTACTCGCCACTGAGGCTGTTTGTCGGCAAGAACCTCACGATCCCAACTGTGCTTCTATGAGCGAGGTGATCTAGTGCAATGTGATATGCATAGAAAATCAGAGGTGGAAAGAGTACTGAAATACTCGACTCGAAGTAAAAGTACCACTATTTTGATACAATTTGACTTAAGTACAAGTAACAGTACCGATCTAAAGAAGTAGCTTGTTTAAAAATGTACTCTTTGTTACTTTGCTACTTATTTTTTGTCCCCTTGTCCTTTTTGAAGGACAACATCTCACATTACTTGTTTTTAATTACAAATTAAAGTGCTGACAATATAAAATATGTAAACACATTATGTATCAGTCAAAATGGGTCAACGTTCACAAATGCTTTAACTTTCTCACTCACTCAGGGACTTTAAGTAACGCCATTTCACCTGTCACCATCGTTCACCTGTCAAATATTTTATATATTCAAAACCATAGTAAAAGTAATATCACACATGTTATACTTTAAAAATTAATACTACGCAAAAAACCTATTACAGCAACGCGGGTAAATGTACTTCGTTACTTTCCACCTTTGTAGAAAATACACAATGTTCAATATACTTTTGCCTCATGAGAGCGGTGGATGAGTGGCAACCGCTCATAATGTCGCTCACAAGAACCTGAACCACCCCTTTCTGAAAGCCTTGAGATTGACGATTTGTCCGTTGCCATGTTGAAGCAACCTGAAACCTGCTACATATTGGATATATGTGGAGCATAATTTATGAAATTGGCATCATGTGCTATTGAAGAGGACCTGAAACTAGTGAATAAGAGGAAGTAACTCCTCAGGAAAATGTTGACTGATGTTATCAATCTTGTGAGAAGTAGACTCATTTTCCCATAGACTTTCCATTCAAGCATCAGAGTCGCCCCCTGATGGCTGTTCAGTATATTCTTACTTACTTACTTACCGCCATGAGCAAACTGGAAGACTATATGTCCACTTTTTTTATTATATTTGGTCTATCGGAGCAGAAGAACAGGGAGAGTCAAATGGTCCAAAAATTTGGTGCCAAGTACAATATACAAATTAAACTACTGTTGGGGAATTTTTTTTATTTTAAGTGCTTCAAAAAATATCTTGTACAAAAAAGTACATAAAAGGAATACTTGAGTAAAAGTATCTGACTAGACTAGAAGTGACTAGAAGTTGAAGTCACTTTTTATAATATTACTTAAGTAAAAGTCTTAAAGTATATGACATTTACTATCAAAAGTAATTGGTAAGTAGAGTGGTACCCTTTCCTTAACCCAGTGTTGAAGTGTGTGAATGGGTGTACGGCAAAACTGTAGACTAGAAAAGCTCTCCGTAAATACAGACCATAATACCAAGTCTTCTTCTTCCTCTGATTTTATCTGGTAGTAACGAATAACAAAGACAGTTATAGGAAATGTATTGAGTAAAAGAAAAAGTTGCTAGAAATATAAACAACAAAGTAAAATACGTATATGTGAATTTTGTACTGAAGTACAGCAATGAAGTATTTGTACTTTGTTATATTACAACACTGGAACGGATACAGTATGTAATGTATTTAGCATCACTAAATATCATATAAACTGTTGAAGTAAAGTACATAATGCAGCTGGGCCTGCTTGCACACATACACATGTGACGCTAATTTGTGTCTGTGCGTGTGTGTGTGTGTGTGTGTGTGAGAGGGAGAGAGAGAGAGGATGTAAGGTGTAACATGGTGTGACAAAGCTCTACAGACTGACAGCCAGGCAGAGAGGATGTAGAGGAGGCAGGGGTGGAAGTGGCTCTTAAAGCCCCAGGGCCGCAGGGTGCACGGTGAGAGTGCAGGGTCACCTTTATCCACGCTGTCTGTACCCAGAGCTGGGAGGTGGTGGTGGTGGTGTGTGGTGGTGTGTGGTGGGGGGAGACCTGGGACTCCCAACAGGCTGAACTGATTTCCTGTGCAGGGTCATGCCCAGGACAGACTGAGAGGACAAGGGTCTAGGACCGCAGGGAGCAGAAAAAGTGGAGCTGGTCATGGTATGGACATTGAGACGATGCTGTTTTCACATCATGTGCTTATTCTATAAAGGACAAACGCTTTGTTTTTCTTGATGTGGCAAATACTTAAATTTGTGTTTTATCCCGAGAGTTTAGACCAGGGGTCTGCAACCTGCGGCTCTAGAGCCACATGTGGCTCTTCAGCCACTCTGCAGTGGCTCCTTGTAGCTTTAGAGATCGAGGCGACAAATAAAAGTGTTTTAATACCGTTCTCTTGAGCATGAACAACATACAAATCCAAATATTTGCTTCATTTATTTCAAAGTGGGCTCATTTTAATTTCTTTAATTTGCCACAAACAATGAAACAATGGAAGAACCAGGTCTACGGGGTCTAGAGGTTGGGTATAAAGTGAACATGTTGTAGTTCTTAAATGTCATAAACGATATAGACTATTACTATTGTATATAGTTTGTCTGTATAAAAACCTTTATACGTGTTATTATCTTCATCTAGTGTGTTTTTTTGCGGCTCCAAATGAATTTTATTTTGGCGGAGAGACGACAAAAATGGCTCTTTTCATCCTAAAGGTTGCAGACCCCTGGTTTAGACCATGAACAAATGCCCCCCCCACACTCACCTCCCCACCTCCCTCCAAAGATAATTAAGCAAGCAACAGCAGACAGCTGTCAAGTAGGAGACACTGGTTCATCAATACCCCGCATCTTATGCTCTCTTGATGCAATATTCATACAAACACTCTTACCTGCGGCAGCTCCGAGATCATAGCACAGGCGCTCTTCCTCCTGCCCACATTTCTGGAATGCATTTACTCAGCTGAGTTTGTGAATTCAAGAGTTGCCTCGCTTGCCTCAGGCTACAGTGGACATGCTTGACACAAGATTTGAGGGACGTATCCGCATCCCCCCCCCCGCCTCCTCACCCTCACCCCCAGCTCCCCTCTGTGTACATTTTAAAACATACCCTCCTCTAACAGAATTATGAGGTTTTTAATGGTGGTCAGCCAGACATTTTTGATAAATGCTGGCAAGAACAGCTATAAGCTGACATTTATGGGGATGAATACACACAGTTAGAGTGTGGGAAGGTAAAAAGGTGGCACTGTGGTTGTGATGAACATGACAGCAGCCGCTGTAGCCGAGCTTTACCGACGCAGACATGTTAATCTAAGTCATGCTGCACATAAATGCCATTAGGCCTTATATCTGAGGTCACTAATCACTTTAAAACTAAAGGGGCTCTTCCTCTGCACAGAAGCAGCCATGACTTTATAATCGGTGTCCAGATGAACGGTAGTATTTTGTCTGTGTTCGTGTCTTTATGTTTTTATGAGGCTCAGAATGTAGTTTGAGAATATTATGTGCATATTCCCATATAAAGGGGGACAATGAAATGTTTAGTTTATTGACTTCAACGACTAATACATTTAATATAAAAACAACAATTCAGGAAAGCCTTTGAGCTTGTATACCCGGAGCCATCATTGAAATGTTACCTCTGTATTTCTTGCAGCACAGCCTTTTCCCTCCCTGCACTTGGATCTGTAACATAGTGTAGACTCTTGACTTTGATATTTCAGAGCTCAGCATGGAGTCAAATGAGGCTTATGAGGCCTCTCAGCCCAAATGGACCTTGTGTTTACAGACGTGTCCATCAGCTGAGCAGCAGTGTGGCCTCAGGTATCCACAGAGATGCTGAGATGTCCCCCAAACCAGTGGGCCCCGTGTCTGAACCTGGTAAGTGCACTGTGTTTAGATGAAGTTTGTCTATAGATTAGAGATAAAATGTCACTATCAAAAGCCTTTTTTAAAATTCTCTAAACTCTGGTAAAAACACATATTGTGCCACAGATAAAACATTATATTTCTACCTTTATATATTTTTTATATTCAGATCAAAACAAATGTGGCTTTAAGGTTTTTCTTTGTTTGTTTGTTTGTTTCTTAATCTGGCAATAAGATCAAAAATATTTAAAGTTGTATTTTATCACGTTAAACACGGTTCTCCTCTCCATACTTTCTTTCCAAAGACATTCACTTTTATTTCGTTTAACCGCAGGAAATCACAGCGAGAGCTGAGAAAGACGCGGCGAAGTGAAGTGAAGCTGCTCTAACAATCGACCAAACGCACAGTAACAACCGGCGATTAACCTCATCCACAGATTACCATAATAATATTATGTAGGCCTACATTTTTAAGTATGTCTAGCACTTGTCTAATAGTTATTTATGTAAACTAATAACATTTTAAAATTAATATGTCTTTAAATAAGTGAAATCACAACTCTAGATTTTTTAATAAATGTATATATATATATATATATATATAAATATATATATATATATATATATATATATATATATATATATATATATATATATATATATATATATATATGTGTGTGTATGTGTAAAAAAAACTCTAGCGGATGTTTTTAACAAAGTGCCGTCGCATTTTGATTTAAAAATAATTTAGTTTATGAGCTGTATTTAATCTGTTAAAATAATAATAATAATAAAGAATCGAAAAATCTATTAGATAAAGTGAGGATCTTTATAAAATCACACTTTGATTTTTTATTATTAGCATATTTAATTGCGTTGTTTTGCGTTTGAATTCGTGTCATTTATAACACAGTTGTTCTCTGACCTCCGCGGCCTTCAACTGAGTCCCACCCGCTTTGTAAAAATGACTTTCTCTTTCAGAATAATGCCAACTTCATCACGACATTCGAACACGTGTCTAATAAACCGAAATGACCATAAATATATTTATATACCGACGAAAAATAATAATCGGTGGTCGATCCAAAGCTTTGGTGCACGTGCAAAAAAAAAACAAATAGAGAGACTATACAGAAGTGTTTTTACAGAAAACACCAAAGTATTCTCAGGTGGAATAAAGTCAAAATTAAACGAAACTAAAAATAAAGCGCTTTAATTTGGTCATTTTCCGTGTGTGTGTATGTGCCTGCGCGCGCGCGCGCGCTTCTCCTGTCCTGCTTGATTTGCTGATTAGGTCCATAACAATATATGAAATAGGAATTAAATGGTTAATTGGAGGAACAGAAACCACACGTGATTGAATTTTTGGCGGATTATATCAGACTGCCGGACACACACACACACACACACACACACACACACACACACACACACACACACACACACACACACACACACACACACACACACACACACACACCAAGCCCGCTTTCACGGGTCTTTGTTTCTGATCTGTTAAATCCCACCCACTTGACATGAACACAGGAGAAGAAGAAGAAGGGGGAAAAAAACTCTCACTCTCTCACCCTGCACTCTATCAGCGCCCAGTCGTCTGTTGTCTGTCCTGCCTGCTGGAGCAGGAAGATGGAGACGGAGAGTTGTTTGCCTTTCTCTTCGCAGAACAGCAGGAGGACGCCAGAAAACTCCCCGGGTCTGGAGCACGGCGGCTCCGGCTCCTTTCTCCCGTGCGATGAGCTGCAGAAACCCTCTCACCTTCCTCCTCCACCGCCTCCTCCTCTCCCTCACCGCCTCAGCCTGCGCGGGGATCTGTACGGCGCCGGCATGGGCAGGTTTGGCGATGGCGCGGCGGACTTTACGCACGGCGGCGCCGCCGCGGGGAACGCGCCCGCCTCGCCGTCGAAACACAGCAAGTTCTTGGACAGTTTAAACCACGATCAGAAGGGCAAGTCCACGTTCTACGAAAACAACTCAGAAGGTAAGTTTGAGGTCACTTTTCTTTCTATAATGTTGAAAAGAATCGTCTTATAAGAAAAGAAAAGTTGGAGCAAACACAAGTGGTTGGTTTGATTGTATTGTTTGTATGAATACACATTTATATTGATAAGAAAATATTGTAATTCATTCTAATTGTAGTATCATAACATTTAACATTTTAGTTGAACTAGAATTCCCTGTGTTGACGACAGTTTTTGCAGCTACTTCAATTTTACTACCTTAAAAAATAAAAGTATACTTACATAATTGGCTGAACTCACGAATAAAATTCAGGAATACAACTGATTTTGTCTTTTCATATTTTTGCTTGGTTTAATTTACATTAAAAAAAAAAAATCCGCTTTATCATATTTCAAATCTTTACATTAATGATATGTCAATTCATAATCACACAGTGGTGATATTTACTAAATGCACAGGAAAGCCTGGTTGTGCTAAAAAAAAAAAAAGGTCAAGTTTTCTATCACTTGACAGTCTTGACATAAAGTAAGCGAGGTTAAAGGTCAGACTGGCAGCAAGTTGGGTGTGTCATTAGGCCTCGAGTCAGCTGTCAACCTTTTTTAGGCCAAATTTCAGTTGAGTATTTATGTGTATTGCAGACATTTTTACCCTCTCAGTTGCTTTTTGTTCAGCTTATATAAGCAAGAGTGTGTGATGTAGGCTGAAACAACAAGAGTTGGGGTTGGGTTTTAATTTGAGAGAGAGCAGGCGTGTGCTCAGAGGCTGTCAGCACACAAATACACAACTACACATACAGCTGTGTATGTGTTGAACTGAGGATTGTGCAAAGAAACAGAGCACACGAGTATATGCTGATAAGGTCTCTTTAATATCTGTGTCCAGAATAATATACGACTGTTACTGCCAAAGTCAACTCCTTTCACTATTAGTTCTGATAACAATATCAACTTTTCGGGTGGATTTTTTTTTTAGTGGATTTGTATTACTCTTAATAAGAGGGGTTTCTCTCCTTTCCTCTCTTGACACAGATCAGACTTACAACGGCTTAATCACTGACAACTGTTAGATATCATTTCATTTGTTTTCATTAGGTCGCTGCATATTGTTCAAGATGGACACAGTGTGTGTGTGTGTGTGTGTTCGGGCTTGTTGACCTTCAAAAGCAAAGGCGTCTTCCTGTTTTGTCTATGCCGTGGAAGGAAAGTTCATCGGTGCAGACAAACACGTGAAAAAAAAAAAACATTCGACTCATTTCCCACGTTGAAGATTTTAAAATCGATCCGCAGAGTTGATTTTCTCAATTCAAATGTTACAATTATACAAAATGACACATTTTAAAGTGATTGAGGCAATCCCTTAAAATAAGATTCAGAAAAATCACTTCACTATTATGATGCCAAATTCAAATATTTTTTTCTCACTTTTTTTTTTGACAAATAAAAGTGAGGCACCTTATTTGTGCTTTTTCACACTGAGGCTTTAAAAATGAATGCCTTTCAATTCTTCACATTTTGTTTTATAATACATTATATTATAGATTGTAATATTATTCTAAGTGAAAATAATTCATTGTAATATTACTAGTTTATATGATGTTGTCTCTAATTGTGCAACATTGCTACAGCGATAGATGACGGACACAAATCTATTCACAGGTACAATCTATCTTTTTCTTTTCTTTACTTTGCTCCTATTTGTCGTGTATAAAAATGCACCTTGTTAATCCATTAAATTTAAATGTCTATCACTAAAGTCAGTTTGTGCAGCAGCACAAAGGAATCTGTCCCTGTAAGACATTGAGATAGTTTTATTTTTTAAATTATCTGCACATTATTCATATGTTCTAACATTATGAATCAGTGACTTTACCACAGTTTTGATGACACAAGCTTAAACATGTTTGAAAGACTGCAGCAGAGTTTTTGCACAAACTAAAAAGGCACAAATGCACAAAGGAAGAGGCCTGGAATAGAAACAGCTTAAATTTCTGCCATGACGAGGGCAAGCAGAGCAGATGTGGGTGCTTGATAGAGTAAAAGCTGCACTGTGTCCTGCGGCTTCGGTTTTTGCAATTTTGATGAATATATCCAGCATGAACTGCGGTGTGAGGTTGGATCTAATGGACGTGAGGAAATTAATGTTGCAATGAAAAGTGCTCTCTGCTGGGCTCCATATTGAATAAGGAGCATAGCAGAGTAGTGTCTCAGCGGTGCACGGCGGTGAGTGAGTGCCTGCAGAAAGATGGAGAGTGATTTTGTTTTGGAGCTCAGGGTTAAACTTAATGAACATGGACAATAACTTCCAAACACTGCAGGAGGGAGCAGCTCTTTCCGTGCAACAGGAAGAAACATTTCAGACTCTCAGATTTTTCCTCAACCGAACGTTAACACTGAGAATATACTTGATTCATTCAAACAATGACTGGCTTTGTCATTTACATACGTGTCATTTATATTATGGGCTGCTGCGTCCTCGCTGTTTTTATTCTTAATGAGAAAGTTGTGACATGATTATTGCAAGTTTTCCCAATAATGAGTGTACACTGATGTGGGTTTGGAATGTGGCCGTAAACGTCTTGTCTCTGTATTTCCAAATGAAATCAAATCCTGTTTTTTTTTTTTTTTTTTTTTGCTCTTTGCCTAGTGGTGAGTTTAATTCAAGCCAACTCTGTGAGAGGTCACTGCCTAAATATGGTTTGTCTGGGCTAATCCAATTAAAACACTGCTTGACTGAATTAGTGTTTTGTGTGTGCTGTTTGATGTTTGTTGATTTTCTCAGGAGTCTCACAGCTCAGCCTTTTTTTTTTTTTTTTTTTTTTCTATTTGCAGTTTTTGTTAGGGATTTAAAAACCATCCGCATAAAAAAAACAAGCATGAGATAAATGTTTTTTTTATTTATTTTTTTGATACCTCATAAACATTGAATGTGATATTTAATTTGATTTGGTCATAATATGTAAAGAAATACAATTTAATGGTCGTGACCACTGCATGCCAGAACCATATCTTTGTGAAAGTCTTCTGTTTTAAGAGTGGAGTTTAAATTATTTTTCTGGCAGGTCTGGGAGCTGCTTGACATGCAATGTTTGATTCCAAACACTGGCTTATTCTGTACAGATGTATGTTTCTCATCCTCGTGTTCGTGGGGGGATCCTCTCGATGCTGTGATTTGAGTTTCAAAACACATTCAAGTTGGCTTTAGGTATGAATGTTATCAGTGTTACTTTGTGAAGGGGATGAACAATTGGGTGTTTTCAAAGGTCCAACTCGGTCTCTCAGATCCTTCAAAAGACATGTATTATTTTATTTCGTCACTGCTTCTGTGGGAGCAAACTTCTTGTATGAATAAAATCAGATGACAGTGATGTAAGTTTAAATCAGAAGATGATTAATGCAACATTTAAAAATACACAGAGGCAGCACTTTCATTACAAACAGTAGTCTAAAACTACAAAACTGTGACGTGTAACAATGAATTCACACAAAAAAAATGCATTTATATGAATTTATATTTATGTTGAAATAGATATATAACCGTCAACCTTTCTGTGTGCTCTGTGTGCCTCAGTCAGAGAGAAAGGAGGTCCAAAATCCATGGGCTATCCTGGGATCATCAGCACGGACTGTTGTGGCAAACTGAAAGAGCCAGTCGTTGGTTTGCAGGGCGACTCCATCGCTGACTCCATCGACTTGTCGGGCAAGAACAAGAAGCGACGCAATCGCACCACTTTCAGCACGTTTCAGCTGGAGGAGCTGGAGAAAGTTTTCCAGAAGACACACTACCCCGATGTGTATGCCCGAGAACAGCTGGCCTTGAGGACCGAGCTCACAGAGGCTCGGGTTCAGGTGTGTGTTTAGGCAACTACTTCATATTTTACACTTACTCTGGTAAGTGTAAAATATGAAATATTAAACTAGCAGAGTTTGTGGTCTAAACAAGCATTGAACATTTCCTGTTACTATATACTATATCTTTTTGTTTTTGAAGGTTTGGTTCCAGAATCGTCGGGCCAAGTGGAGGAAACGGGAGCGTTATGGGAAAATTCAGGAGGTCCGCAACCATTTTGCTGCAACGTATGATATCTCTCTTCTGCCTCGCCATGATACATACCAGGTAGCCCACTGCTTATCTCACATTACATGCAGGTTGAAGTGAGAGTACATTACATTACTGATCCTGCTGCGATACTATGTATAGCACAAAACGGTACGAGTTCAGTGTGACCTTTGCCGATCGTGTATTTTGTTCGATGCTCACTGCAATATATAAATCATTTTTCACGTTAATGTATTCTCGTCCAGATGCAGGGAAATCTGTGGCCAGGGCCGACCTCAGGAGGAGGTGGTGGTTCAGGTGCTGGTTGTGTCCTAGGAGCCGATTCCATCCCCTCGTCCTGCATGAGTCCATATTCTCATCCCCACAGCAACCTGCAGGGCTTCATGGGTATGCCCGCATCACCGAGCCACCCACACCACCACCACCACCACCATCACCCATCTCACCATCCTGGCATCAATGGCCTCTACTCACTCCACAGCTTCCCTGGAGGCCTGGGGTCCCCTTCCATCGAGGGGCCCGAGGCCGAATACAAACCAACGGGCCTTGTGGCATTGCGGATGAAAGCCAAAGAGCCAGGTAGCATCCTCTCCTGGCCGACATGACCACAACAGTGCCAGCCCCCCGATTATGCACTGACTGAGCCAAAGCATATTACATTTCTGACCCATGAGCACTCCCAGATGTACACACTCTCTTCAGCATATGACTAAAATATTTGGATTTTCTTGATTCAGACGTTCCTGAAAGAGGAATTTCTTTAAGGCATCTTGAACTTTATGCATGAAACCCAACATATTAAAGGGAACATTCTTGTTTCCAGTTTTAGTTAGATATCGCAATGCAGAGACCAAAGATGAAAAGTTATTTAAGCATATAAAAAAAATGTAATTATCATATTAATCTTTGTTATGTGTCTGTTGTGCTTTATAGTGTGACCTGCAATAAAGTCATCCATCAAAATCATCTGTTTTATTCAGTAGGAAAGTCATTTTAGGGAAAAAGAGGTTAGAAGAAGGGAACAAAAACAATCCTGGTCTGAATCATTGTAGCAAGGACATGACTCCTTCAGAAAACGATAACCAAGAGAACTAACCAAAGTCTGGATCACAACTGGGAATGTGGTTCATGATGCAAGAATGCTTCGCGGGCTGTGGTTGTCACAAACACAGCGTTTTCTGCAGTGTGGTGAGCTTCTTTGTATCCAGGATGTCCACAGAGGGGCCATACATGTGCAGCCATACTTGGCTTCACTTCAAGAGTAATTCAGGTTGCACCTCATGTATCAGGAACAAGTGGCAGGTTCATTAATGAAAAACTAACTGAGCGACCACACTTCACTATTGATGATGAAGTAGAGAGTCTCCCACAAATGGCTGTGTTCATGTCGAGGCAGGCATTTGTAATTCACATCTGGCATCAGTGGTAAACCCGACCAACTGAATAATGAGCTACAGTTTAATAGAAGAAATTGGGGTCACCGTGGCTCTGGGCGTTTTTTTTTTTTAGTAGTATTTTTCACTGAAGACAGGTCATCTGCTTTCTGCTTGTATGCACAAATGTGTTGTCTTTAAAGTATAATATAACATAAGTGTGTTTTTGTGGCATACTTAGTCTCATATGTATCCCGAACGCATAATAATTGTTTTCAGGAAAGCTCCTTGTTGTGCTTTACCCCAAACAATTTACTTTATTGTCAAGGAAACTCTGAATAGCATGGTACCATCCCATCTGGATTAAATTACTAAATACCAACATATTCATGACAGATGTGCAAACATTTAAATCGGTTTGAGATTAAGAAAGCAACTTGAATTGAGAAGTGTTCCAGTGGTGGACAAAGCTCTCCCAAGCTCCACTCCACTCCCCAGGAGTGTACATGGCTTACGGGGGAATAGATTGGCTCTCCTTTCTCTTTCTTTGCTTCACAACGATAGCCAAACTGGATTAGCTGCCATTCACGTAGTCTGTGTCGGGATTTTGTGCGAGCCACTAACATGTGGTTCCAATAGAAAACTGCACAAACCCATCAGAAACACTTTCCACACCCACAGCCTCAAATTCCAGCCAGACCCTGGGAGACAGCAGCCCTTACTGCTGTTACATATTCCCCCTGATTAAATCCCAGATTAAGTGGAGCAGATAAGAAGCCCTGTCAGAAGGGATAAGGGATTGAGAAGATGGCCATCTTTAGGAAAGCTAAAGAAATAGCAGATGGTGGATCAGTGCTCGATTTTATATTTATTTTTTAAAGGGGGAAGTAGGTTAATCAAATGTATCTGTCTGCAAACCTAAGAGGAAACTCTTCAGCGTAGTGAATTTTATATGATAAACTTTCAGCACTCATAGTTGTAATCTATATAAGAATTGCTGAACAGACTATTTGACGGACAAAAGACCCAATTTTATGAATATGGATGAGGAGTTTTGGACAAATTCTCATATCAATGAAAGTGACCACAACAACATTAAAACAAGAAACGTGTATTAATGTTGCTGAATGAAGTACATGAAAACAATTGACTTGAGGCCGCACAATGCAGGGGGCACTTATAACTAAGCATAAATATGTGTGTCAGGGTCATTAGGTGAAGACTGCCACTAACAGTGGAGAAGTTACTGTACCCCAACCTCATTATTGGACTAAAAATATTATTTATTGCTCATTAAAATCTATAACGGTGCCTGCTGGCCACTGTTGTGAGCTTTGATCTCAACAAGATTGATCTCAGCTTTTTAAGTGTTGCTATTTAGACAAAAACTTCATACTATACTCTGTCGTTCAAAATTTGAAAAAAAAAATTTTGGTCAAAACTTGGACAAAAGCGTCATACAATACTATGTGGTCCAAAATCGGACAAAAAAGTCATACTATACTATGAAATCAAAATTTTGACAAAAACTTCATACCTTAGATGTCTTCCAAAATTTGACCATTTTTTTGAAAAAAATGTTTTTTCAAAATTTGACAAAAACGACATACTATACTATGTCGTCCAAAATAGGAAAACATTTTTGAATTTTTTTTTTTAGTGGACCACATACTATACTATGTGGATCAAAAATTGAGCAATATTTTTTTAGGGTGTTTTTGCCTTTTAAGTGGAGAGAGACAGGAGGCAGAGAGTTGGGGAATTACATGCAGAAAAGATTGCTAGGTGTGGGATTTGAACCAGTTTCACTTGCAGCAACTATATCTTCAACTCATGGGGCAGGTTAAATGCTCTACCATCTGAGCTAAACACAAAGTTGCAGTCAGCATGTCATCAACCTCAATCTCATACTACACTATTTTGTCCATAATCTGACCATTTTTTGGAAAAAAACTTTTGTTCCAAAATTTGACAAAAATGACATACTATACTATGTCGTCCAAAATCTGATTTTTTTTTTCTTTTTTTGCCCAAAATGTGACCAATACGTCATACTATACTATGTCGTCGACCTCAATTTCAAACTACACTATTTGGTCCAAAATCTGACCATTTTTTGGAAAAAAACTTTTGTTCCAAAATTTGACAAAAACGACATACTATACTATGTCGTCCAAAATCTGATTTTTTTTTTCTTTTTTTGCCCAAAATGTGACCAATACGTCATACTATACTATGTCGTCGACCTCAATTTCAAACTACACTATTTGGTCCAAAATCTGACCATTTTTTGGAAAAAAACTTTTGTTCCAAAATTTGACAAAAACGACATACTATACTATGTCGTCCAAAATAAGATTTTTTTTTTTGCCCAAAATGTGACCAATATGTCATTCTATACTATGTCGTCGACCTCAATTTCATACTACACAATTCTGTCCAAAATCTGACAATTTTTTTGAAAAAAAAATTGGGTCCAAAATTTGACAAAAACGACATACTATACTATGTCGTCCAAAATCGGATTTTTTTTCTCGAAATTTTATTTTTTAGCCCAAAATGTGACCAATACTTCATACTATACTATGTCGTCGACCTCAATGTCATACTACACTATTTCGTCCAAAATCTGACCATTTTTTGGAAAAAAACTTTTGGTCCAAAATTTGACAAAAACTACATACTATACTATGTCGTCCAAAATTGGGCAATACTTTTTTTTAGGGTGTTTTTGCCTTTTCAGTGGATACTATAGTGGAGAGAGACGGGAGGCAGAGAGATGGGCAATTACATGCAGAAAAGATTGCTAGGTGTAGGATTTGAACCAGTTTCACCTGTAGCAACTACCTCCTCGACACATGGGGCAGGATGAATGCTCTACCATCTGAGCTAAACACAAAGTTGCACTAAACATGTCGTCGACGTCAATCACATACTACACTATTTCGTCCAAAATCTGACCATTTTTTTCAACAAAGAACGTTTGGTCCAAAATTTGACAAAAACGACATACTATACTATGTCGTCCAATATCGAATTTTTTTTCGAAATTCTTTTTTTTTTGCCCAAAATGTGACCAAATCGTCATACTATACTATGTCGTCGACCTCAATGTCATACTACACTATGTCGTCCAAAATCTGATTTTTTTCAAAATTTTCTTTTTTAGCCCAAAATGTGACCAAATCGTCATACTATACTATGTCGTCGACCTCAATGTCATACTACACTATTTCGTCCAAAATCTGACAATTTTTTGGAAAAAAACTTTTGGTCCAAAATTTGACAAAAACGACATACTATACTATGTCGTCCAAAATCGGATTTTTTTAATTTTTTTTTTTTTTTAGCCCAAAATGTGACCAAGACGTCATACTATACTATGTCGTCGACCTCAATTTCAAACTACACTATTTGGTCCAAAATCTGACAATTTTTTGGAAAAAAACTTTTGTTCCAAAATTTGACAAAAACGACATACTATACTATGTCGTCCAAAATCTGATTTTTTTTTTGCCCAAAAAGTGACCAATACGTCATTCTATACTATGTCGTCGACCTCAATGTCATACTACACTATTTCGTCCAAATTCTGACCATTTTTTGGAAAAAAACTTTTGTTCCAAAATTTGACAAAAACGACATACTATACTATGTCGTCCAAAATCTGATTTTTTTTTTGCCCAAAAAGTGACCAATACGTCATTCTATACTATGTCGTCGACCTCAATTTCATACTACACTATTCTGTCCAAAATCTGACCATTTTTTTGAAAAAAAAGATTTGGTCCAAAATTTGACAAAAACGACATACTATACTATGTCGTCCAAAATCGGATTTTTTTTCGAAATTTTCTTTTTTAGCCCAAAATGTGACCAATACATCATACTATACTATGTCGTCGACCTCAATGTCATACTACACTATTTTGTCCAAAATCTGACAATTTTTTAGAAAAAAACTTTTGGTCCAAAATTTGACAAAAACGATATACTATACTATGTCGTCCAAAATCTGATTTTTTTTTTTTAATTTTTTTTTTTAGCCCAAAATGTGACCAATACGTCATACTATACTATGTCGTAGACCTCATTTTCAAACTACACTATTTGTTCCAAAATCTGACAATTTTTTGGAAAAAAACTTTTGTTCCAAAATTTGACAAAAACGACATACTATACTATGTAGTCCAAAATCGGATTTTTTTTTTGCCCAAAATGTGACCAATACGTCATTCTATACTATGTCGTCGACCTCAATGTCATACTACACTATTTCGTCCAAAATCTGACCATTTTTTTGAAAAAAAAATTTGGTCCAAAATTTGACAAAAACGACATACTATATACTATGTCGTCCAAAATCGGATTTTTTTTCGAAATTTTCTTTTTTAGCCCAAAATGTGACCAAATCGTCATACTATACTATGTCGTCGACCTCAATGTCATACTACACTATTTCATCCAAAATCTTTCCATTTTTTGGAAAAAAACTTCTGGTCCAAAATTTGACAAAAACGACATACTATACTATGTCGTCCAAAATCTGATTTTTTTTTTTAATTTTTTTTTTTAACCCAAAATGTGACCAATACGTCATACTATACTATGTTGTAGACCTCAATTTCAAACTACACTATTTGGTCCAAAATCTGACAATTTTTTGGAAAAAAACTTTTGTTCCAAAATTTGACAAAAACGACATGCTATACTATGTCCTCCAAAATCAGATTTTTTTTTTAGCCCAAAATGTGACCAATACATCATACTATACTATGTCGTCGACCTCAATGTCATACTACACTATTACGTCCAAAATCTGACCATTTTTTTGAAAAAAGAAATTTGGTCCAAAATTTGACAAAAACGACATACTATACTATGTCGTCCAATATCGAATTTTAAAAAAAAAAAAATTTTTTTGCCCAAAATGTGACCAATACATCATACTATACTATGTCGTCGACCTCAATGTCATACTACACTATTTCGTCCAAAATCTGACCATTTTTTGGAAAAAAAAGATTTGGTCCAAAATTTGACAAAAACGACATACTATATACTATGTCGTCCAAAATCGGATTTTTTTTTCGAAATTTTCTTTTTTAGCCCAAAATGTGACCAAATCGTCATACTATACTATGTCGTCGATCTCAATGTCATACTCCACTATTCCGTCCAAAATCTGACCATTTTTTTGAAAAAAAAGATTTGGTCCAAAATTTGACAAAAACGACATACTATATACTATGTCGTCCAAAATCGGATTTTTTTAAAAAAAAAGAATTTTTTAACCCAAAATGTGACCAATACGTCATACTATACTATGTCGTAGACCTCAATTTCAAACTACACTATTTGGTCCAAAATCTGACAATTTTTTGGAAAAAAACTTTTGTTCCAAAATTTGACAAAAACGACATATTATACTATGTCCTCCAAAATCAGATTTATTTTTTTTTTTATTTTTTTTTAGCCCAAAATGTGACCAATACATCATACTATACTATGTCGTCGACCTCAATGTCATACTACACTATTACGTCCAAAATCTGACCATTTTTTTGAAAAAAAAGATTTGGTCCAAAATTTGACAAAAACGACATACTATACTATGTCGTCCAATATCGAATTTTTTTTTCGAAATTCTTTTTTTTTTGCCCAAAATGTGACCAAATCGTCATACTATACTATGTCGTCGACCTCAATGTCATACTACACTATTTCGTCCAAAATCTGACAATTTTTTGGGAAAAAACTTTTGGTCCAAAATTTTACAAAAACGACATACTATACTATGTCGTCCAAAATCTGATTTTTTTTTTTTTTTTTTTTTTTTTAGCCCAAAATGTGACCAATACGTCATACTATACTATGTCGTAGACCTCAATTTCAAACTACACTATTTGGTCCAAAATCTGACAATTTTTTGGAAAAAACTTTTGTTCCAAAATTTGACAAAAACGACATACTATACTATGTCGTCCAAAATTAGATTTTTTTTTTTTTTTTTTTTTTTTAACCCAAAATGTGACCAAATCGTCATACTATACTATGTCGTAGACCTCAATTTCAAACTACACTATTTCGTTCAAAATCTGACAATTTTTTGGAAAAAAACTTTTGGTCCAAAATTTGACAAAAACGACATACTATACTATGTCGTCCAAAATTAGATTTTTTTTGTTTTTGTTTTTTTTTTTAGCCCAAAATGTGACCAAATCGTCATACTATACTATGTCGTAGACCTCAATTTCAAACTACACTATTTGGTCCAAAATCTGACCATTTTTTGGAAAAAAACTTTTGTTCCAAAATTTGACAAAAACGACATACTATACTATGTCGTCCAAAATCAGATTTTTTTTTTTAGCCCAAAATGTGACCAATACATCATACTGTACTATGTCATCGACCTCAATGTCATACTACACTATTACTTCCAAAATCTGACCATTTTTTTGAAAAAAAAATTTGGTCCCAAATTTGACAAAAACGACATACTATACTATGTCGTCCAATATCGAATTTCTTTTCTTCGAAATTCTTTTTTTTTTGCCCAAAATGTGACCAAATCGTCATACTATACTATGGCGTCGACCTCAATGTCATACTACACTATTTCGTCCAAAATCTGACCATTTTTTTGAAAAAAAAATTTGTTCCAAAATTTGACAACAACGACATACTATACTATGTCGTCCAAAATCGGATTTTTTTTTTTAGCCCAAAATGTGACCAATACGTCATACTATACTATGTCGTCGACCTCAATGTCATACTACACTATTTTGTCCAAAATCTGATTTTTTTTTTAAATTTTTTTTTTTAACCCAAAATGTGACCAATACGTCATACTATACTATGTCGTAGACCTCAATTTCAAACTACACTATTTGGTCCAAAATCTGACCATTTTTTGGAAAAAAACTTTTGTTCCAAAATTTGACAAAAACGACATACTATACTATGTCGTCCAAAATCAGATTTTTTTTTTTAGCCCAAAATGTGACCAATACATCATACTGTACTATGTCATCGACCTCAATGTCATACTACACTATTACTTCCAAAATCTGACCATTTTTTTGAAAAAAAAATTTGGTCCCAAATTTGACAAAAACGACATACTATACTATGTCGTCCAATATCGAATTTCTTTTCTTCGAAATTCTTTTTTTTTTGCCCAAAATGTGACCAAATCGTCATACTATACTATGGCGTCGACCTCAATGTCATACTACACTATTTCGTCCAAAATCTGACCATTTTTTTGAAAAAAAAATTTGTTCCAAAATTTGACAAAAACGACATACTATACTATGTCGTCCAAAATCGGATTTTTTTTTTTAGCCCAAAATGTGACCAATACGTCATACTATACTATGTCGTCGACCTCAATGTCATACTACACTATTTTGTCCAAAATCTGACAATTTTTTTGAAAAAATAAATTTGGTCCAAAATTTGACAAAAACGACATACTATATACCAGGGGTCACCAACCTTTTTGAGACAGAGAGCTACCTTAAGGGTAAAAAATAATATGGAGGGCTACCACGTTAACATTTTTTTTTGTTTACCATTTAAATGATTAATATTATGCATTCAACTGCATACACATTCATTCCAGTGCTTACTCCTAACGATTACCAGTTTTTATAAACAATATCAAAGATATTTTACTGAGCGATCATACGGATACATGCAAGTGAGGTGAAGTGAAGTGAGCCCGCGGGCTCCGTATTGGCTGCCTGCGGGCTACCAGGTGCCCGCGGGCACCACGTTGGTGACCCCTGCTATATACTATGTCGTCCAAAATCGGATTTTTTTTCGAAATTTTCTTTTTTAGCCCAAAATCTGACCAAATCGTCACACTATACTATGTCGTCGACCTCAATGTCATACTACACTATTTCGTCCAAAATCTGACAATTTTTTGGAAAAAAACTTTTGGTCCAAAATTTGACAAAAACGACATACTATACTATGTCGTCCAAAATCTGATTTTTTTTTTTTTTTATTAGCCCAAAATGTGACCAATACGTCATACTATACTATGTCGTCGACCTCAATGTCATACTACACTATTTTGTCCAAAATCTGACCATTTTTTTGAAAAAAAAAATTTGGTCCAAAATTTGACAAAAACGACATACTAAACTATGTCGTCCAAAATCTGATTTTTTTTCGAAATTTTCTCTTTTAGCCCAAAATGTGACCAAATCGTCATACTATACTATGTCGTCGACCTCAATGTCATACTACACTATTTCGTCCAAAATCTGACCATTTTTTTGAAAAAAAAATTTTGGTCCAAAATTTGACAAAAACGATATACTATACTATGTCGTCCAAAATCTGTTTTTTTTTCGTAATTTTCTTTTTTAGCCCAAAATGTGACCAAATCGTCATACTATACTATGTCGTCGACCTCAATGTCATACTACACTATTTCGTCCAAAATCTGACAATTTTTTGGAAAAAAACTTTTGGTCCAAAATTTGACAAAAACGATATACTATACTATGTCGTCCAAAATCTGTTTTTTTTTCGTAATTTTTTTTTTAGCCCAAAATGTGACCAATACGTCATACTATACTATGTCGTCGACCTCAATGTCATACTACACTATTTTGTCCAAAATCTGACAATTTTTTTGAAAAAATAAATTTGGTCCAAAATTTGACAAAAACGACATACTATATACTATATCGTCCAAAATCGGATTTTTTTTCGAAATTTTCTTTTTTAGCCCAAAATCTGACCAAATCGTCATACTATACTATGTCGTCGACCTCAATGTCATACTACACTATTTCGTCCAAAATCTGACAATTTTTTGGAAAAAAACTTTTGGTCCAAAATTTGACAAAAACGACATACTATACTATGTCGTCCAAAATCAGATTTTTTTTTTTTTTTATTAGCCCAAAATGTGACCAATACGTCATACTATACTATGTGGTCGACCTCAATGTCATACTACACTATTTTGTCCAAAATCTGACCATTTTTTTGAAAAAAAAAATTTGGTCCAAAATTTGACAAAAACGACATACTATACTATGTCGTCCAAAATCGGATTTTTTTTCGAAATTTTCTTTTTTAGCCCAAAATGTGACCAAATCGTCATACTATACTATGTCGTCGACCTCAATGTCATACTACACTATTTCGTCCAAAATCTGACCATTTTTTTGAAAAAAAAATTTGGTCCAAAATTTGACAAAAACGACATACTATACAATGTCGTCCAAAATCTGACTTTTTTTTTTTTTTTTTTTAGCGCAAAATGTGACCAATACATCATACTATACTATGTTGTCTACCTCAATTTCAAACTACACTATTTGGTCCAAAATCTGACCATTTTTCGGAAAAAAACTTTTGGTCCAAAATTTGACAAAAACGACATACTATCGTCCAAAATCGGATTCTTTTTTTTTGCCCAAAATGTGACCAATACGTCATTCTATACTATGTCGTCGACCTCAAGTTCATACTACACTATTCTGTCCAAAATCCGACCATTTTTAAAAAAAAAAAATTTGGTCCAAAATTTGACAAAAACGACATACTATACTATGTCGTCCAATATCGAAAAAAATTTTTTAGCCCAAAATGTGACCAAATCGTCATACTATACTATGTCGTCGACCTCAATGTCATACTACACTATTTTCGTCCAAAATCGGACAATTTTTTGGAAAAAAACTTTTGGTCCAAAATTTGACAAAAACTACATACTATACTATGTCGTCCAAAATTGGGCAATATTTTTTTAGGGTGTTTTTGCCTTTTCAGTGGATACTATAGTGGAGAGAGACGGGAGGCAGAGAGATGGGCAATTACATGCAGAAAAGATTCCTCGGTGTGGGATTTGAACCAGTTTCACCTGTAGCAACTACCTCCTCAACACATGGGGCAGGATGAATGCTCTACCATCTGAGCTAAACACAAAGTTGCACTAAACTCGTCGTCGACCTCAATGTCATACTGCACTATTTCGTCCAAAAGCTGACCATTTTTTTCAACAAAGAACGTTTGGTCCTAAATTTGACAAAAAAAGACATACTATACTATGTCGTCCAAAATCTGATTTATTTTTTTTTTTTTTTTGCCCAAAATGTGACCAATACGTCATACTATACTATGTCGTCGACCTCAATTTCAAACTACACTATTTAGTCCAAAATCTGACCATTTTTTGGAAAAAAACTTTTGTTCCAAAATTTGACAAAAACGACATACTATACTATGTCGTCCAAAATCGGATTTTTTTTTTTGCCCAAAATGTGACCAATACGTCATTCTATACTATGTCGTCGACCTCAATTTCATACTACACTATTCTGTCCAAAATCTGACCTTTTTTTTGAAAAAAAAAATTGGTCCAAAATTTGACAAAAACAACTTACTATACTATGTCGTCCAATATCGAATTTTTTTTTCGAAATTCTTTTTTTTTTGCCCAAAATGTGACCACAACGTCATACTATACTATGTCGTCGACCTCAATGTCATACTACACTATTTGGTCCAAAATCTGACCATTTTTTTGGAAAAAAACTTTTGTTCCAAAATTTGACAAAAACGACATACTATACTATGTCGTCCAAAATCGGATTTTTTTTTTGCCCAAAATGTGACCAATACGTCATTCTATACTATGTCGTCGACCTCAATTTCATACTACACTATTCTGTCCAAAATCTGAAAAAAATTTTGAAAAAAAAATTTGGTCCAAAATTTGACAAAAACTACATACTATACTATGTCGTCCAAAATTGGGCAATATTTTTTAAGGGTGTTTTTACCTTTTCAGTGGATACTAAAGTGGAGAGAGACGGGAGGCAGAGAGATGGGCAATTACATGCAGAAAAGATTGCTAGGTGTGGGATTTGAACCAGTTTCACCTGTAGTAACTACCTCCTCAACACACTGGCAGGATGAATGCTCTACCATCTGAGCTAAACACAAAGTTGTATTAAACTGTCATCGACGTCAATGTGATACTACACTATGTCGTCCAAAATCTGACAATTTTTTTGAAAAAAGAAATTTGGTCCACAATTTGACAAAAACGACATACTATACTATGTCGTCCAAAATCTGATTTTTTTTTTTTTAGCTCAAAATGTGACCAATACGTCATTCTATACTATGTCGTAGACCTCCATTTCAAACTACACTATTTGGTCCAAAATCTGACAATTTTTTGGAAAAAAACTTTTGTTCCAAAATTTGACAAAAACGACATACTATACTATGTCGTCCAAAATCGGATTTTTTTTTTTTTTGCCCGAAATGTGACCAATACGTCATTCTATACAATGTCGTTGACCTCAATGTCATACTACACTATTCTGTCCAAAATCTGACCATTTCCAATATCGAATATTTTTTTTCAGGATAAATGCTCTACCATCTGAGCTTAACACAAAGTTGCACTAAACCCGTCATTGACGTCAATGTCATACTACACTATTTCGTCCAAAATCTGACCATTTTTTCAACAAAAAACGTTGGTCCAAAATTTGACAAAAACGACATACTATACTATGTCGTCCAAAATCGGATTTTTTTTCGAAATGTTCTTTTTTAGCCCAAAATGTGACCAAAACGTCATACTATACTATGTCGTCGACCTCAATGTCATACTACACTACTTCCTCCAAAATCTGACCATATTTTTGAAAAAAAAAATTTGGTCCAAAATTTGACAAAAACGACATACTATATACTATGTCGTCCAAATTTGACAAAAACGTCATACTATACTATATCGTCCAAAATTTGACAATGTTTTTGAAAAAAAAATTTGGGTCTAAAATTGGACAAAAACGTCATAGTATACTATGTCGTTCAAACAATTGCAAACTTTAGACGACATTCGGAAGTCTGACTATATGACTATATAATATTATTCATAAATACCCATCTATATATATATGTAAAAATCAATATACAAGTTACATGTGTGCGTGCACATGCACGCGTGTTTGCATGTCTCTTGTTACGAGTTTCTATTTAAGGTTACTGTGTATCAGGCATTAACTACACATGGCCGGAATTTTGAAACATGAATGGCTATATTTGACCATCAACAAATATTTTCTGGCATAACCTCTGGTGAAATTCCTCTATAATCAATGTAAAAGGTTGTTCATTTAATGTTTTGAAGTTTTAAAAAACAACAACATATAAATTTACAGTTACAGGGTACTGTATCAATTTATAGATTACAATAGATTCATTAGAAGCTTGTTTTGGATGTATTCCCAGGGAGAAAGGCCAGGTTTACCTTTTATTTATCTACTGTTCAAATACTGCCATCTTGTGGTGTAAGAGAGACTTGTGTCACTGAGACGAAAATGTCCATGTGCCCTTTCCTACGCAATCATATTTTTTTTCCCCTTGTTGTTGATTTAATTTGTTTAGTGTGTGTGTGTGTGTGGTGTGTGTGTGTGTGTGTGTGTGTGTGTGTGTGTGTGTGTGTGGGGGGGGGGTGTGTGGGGGGTGTGTGTGTGTGTGTGTGCATCCATAGTCCATACAACTACAGTCACAATAAACAGGACACAGTCAGATCAAACAGATGGTGCCTTCAAATAACAATGACTAAATAACTGGATGGATAATCGAGGGAAAAAAAACACTACCTTGGTGATAATGTAGCCTTATTGACAAAACACCAAACGGTATAACATTATTTCAACGTTTCGGCCTCATCGGATGATTGACAGGCGCCATAAAAGTTTTCCACCCACTTTTCAACCAATGAGAGCGAGGAGGCGGGCTTTCAATCTAATCTTTACAAAATGGCGACTGTTGTTGTTTTGCTGCAGGGTCAGTGAAATAAATCCGCTTTCCGTTTCATTAATTTTCTGTACTAATTTGCAGAAACGGCACTCGAAACATCAGGCGCTTCGTCTTGACTGAAATGAAAGGTAAAGAGCGGTCGCCGATTAAAAAGCGCTCCCGGGCCTTGGACGATATTCGAGACAGGGGAGGATGCCACCCGACCAGCAAGAAAATGGGGGCTCTCTCCGTCTCCAGTGGGAGTAATAACGGAAATAGCTCGACCAAAAGTGACGGCGGCTCGACGAGAAGGAGTCTACTTGGTGAGAAAAGAGAGAGGGATTTTGACAGCCACAGTCGGACTGGAAATAATCACAGTTGTCAGTCTGCTCCCGCTAGCTCCGTGGGTAAAAACCACAACCTGAGCCTGACGCTGGATTTAGCCCCGCAGCGCAACACTTCGCGGGGGGAGCCGCGAGTCCAGCCGCCCAGCACCGAGAGTGAGTACAAAACCCTCAAAATAAGCGACCTCGGCACGCAGCTGAGCGACGAAGACATTGAAGACGGACTCTTTCACGAGTTTAAAAAATTTGGAGATGTGAGTGTCAAGATTAGCCGTAGCAACGACGAGCGGATAGCGTTTGTGAATTTCAGGAAGCCGGAAGACGCCCGGGCTGCGAAGCACGCCAGGGGGCGGCTGGTGCTGTACGACCGGCCGTTGAAAATCGAGGCAGTGTACATAAACAGGAGAAGGAGCCGCTCCCCCGTGGAGAGAGACTTGTACGGTGCAACCCAAAGCCATAGACATTTACAGAGACCTCTCTCCCCCACGGGGCTCGGATACAGAGACTACCGGCTGCAGCAGCTGGCTTTGGGACGGCTCCCCCCACCCCCACCGCCCCCTCTGCCCAGAGAGTTGGAGCGGGACAGGGAGTTTGCTCTGTTTGAAGCCAGGGCACGTCCAGCCTTCATTGCAGAGCGTGCAGCATTTCGCGAGGAGGATTTTATAGCGCCAGAGGATGACCAAAGAGCCAACAGGACGTTGTTTTTAGGCAACCTGGACATAACTGTCACTGAGGCCGACCTGAGGAGAGCCTTTGACAGGTTTGGAGTAATTACAGAGGTGGACATTAAAAGGTCAACACGAGGACAGACCAGCACATATGGATTTCTGAAATTTGAAAATCTCGACATGGCTCACAGAGCAAAGCTAAGCATGTCTGGCAAAATAGTGGGCCGCAATCCCATAAAGATAGGCTATGGGAAAGCAACTCCTACCACACGTTTGTGGGTGGGTGGACTTGGACCTTGGGTTCCGCTGGCTGCCCTGGCAAGAGAGTTTGATCGCTTTGGCACGATCAGGACAATTGACTACAGAAAGGGGGACACCTGGGCCTACATTCAGTATGAAAGTTTGGATGCTGCTCAGGCAGCATGCACACACATGAGGGGCTTCCCGCTGGGGGGTCCAGAGAGAAGACTGAGAGTGGACTTTGCTGACACTGAGCATCGCTACCAGCAGCAGTTCCTGCAGCCTCTTCCAATACCACCTTTTGACATGGTGGCTGAGTCATTTGTCCACCGTGCTGCACCTGAACCACTCAGGGTCAGGGAACGGACTCCACCGCCGCTTCACTTTAGGGAAAGAGAACTATTTCCTGGAACTGAATGGCCCACCCCGGCTATTCGTGAACGAGTACGAGCCTCACCTTTTGAGCCTCTTGAGCACTTGGAACGTGAGCGGCGGGCACGGGAGCCCTGGTCTCTGGAACGAGAGCTTCAGGGACGAGAGCCTGTACGTAAGCGGCGTGTAATGGAAGATGGACGTCATATTGATCACTCCCCAGAAAGCAATGAGAGGACAGTAAGGCGCAGACGCGTTTCTCCAGATGGTAGTCCTGGAGGAAGCAGCAGAGATGGAGGCCGCTTCAGTGACTCAGAGCGTGCTGTGCGGGGCGAGAGACCTTCCCCTGCACGAGAACGCCATAGCAGCCTAGAAAAGAGTGGAGCAGAACGGAGACTTAAAACCCAGAGTCTCTCTGACAAGGCTTCTTCAAGCAGCATTGTTTCAGCAGTTGGAGAGCGTAAACGCAAAGCAGGTGATGGCAGTAAAGGGCCAGCCAAGAGAGAACGTTCTGAGAGCAGTTCCAAGGGGGGCCAGCTGTCCAAGCCGGACGGCACCAGACTCAGTATGGCCTGGCATGGTATGCTGTTATTAAAGAACAGCAATTTTCCAGCCAACATGCACCTGCTGGAGGGCGACTACAATGTAGCCAGCGATCTGCTCGTTGACGGCACAACAGGGAGGCAGGTGAACGAGTTGAAGATAACCCAGCGCCTCCGTCTGGACCAGCCCAAGCTCGACGAGGTGTCCCGACGCATCAAAGTGGCAGGTCCCGACGGCTACGCCATTCTACTGGCAGTTCCTGGGACCACAGAGGATACATCTTCGTCCGATCCTGCATCCTCAACTCAGCGGCCGCTTCGGAACCTGGTGTCCTACCTCAACCAAAAACAAGCAGCAGGAGTCATCAGCCTGCCCGTGGGAGCGAACAGGGATAAAGACAACACAGGGGTTCTTCATGCTTTCCCTCCCTGTGATTTCTCCCAGCAGTTCCTGGATTCCTCTGCCAAAGCTCTGGCTAAAAGTGAAGAGGACTATCTGGTCATGATTGTGGTTCGTGGAGCAGCTTAAAAATCTGAACACACTAAGTTCACGTCATGTTAAAAAAAAAAGAAAAAAAAAACCTGCTGTATGTCAGTTACTATTGCATGCTGTGTGTTCTGCATTATAGGGTGCACTAGTATGGTTCTTGAGTGTTTGTATGTTGCCATGTAATCCACTAAAAGGACAAACAGTGCCCTTCTACAAAACTCAAAGGTTGTGTGGTTTTGAAATTATTTTAAAGGGTGTAAGAATTGCTCATAAAGTCACAAGTCTACTATAGGTCAGTCTGTAAATTCCAATGTCGTATAACAAGAGACAAGATGTAGAGAAAGAAAGAAATTGTTAATTTGCAAGTTGAAAATTTCAGCATAAATTACAGGAAGACAATAATACACAGGTAGATAAAGAGTAGACACAATAACACCTCAATGACAATAAAACAACAAACAATTGCCTTATTGGCATTATATTGACAAAAGCTTAAAAAAAGATATTTCAAAATACCCTGGCAAATATATTATTGCCTTTACATGGGTGTTGTTGTGTCTACCTCCAAAACAGGCACTCACATGAGGGGAATCAGATGACATGATTTATAAAGCTTGAAATTACAATGCACTAATAATTCTACTATCATATTGTGACTTGTGAATGCATAGGTTAACACAGCGATTTTGAATTTAATAATTTCATTAAAGGAGCAGTGAATGATCTGGTACTGCAGATGCAAAGCTAATCTCTACAGAAACGGTCCTTTAAACATTTTGATGGTTGATGCACAACTCCTCCGATGCACCACGCCCCACTAGCCAAAGGGTTTGACTATTTTGCCGTCTTTAGGTAACCACCCTAATGGCAGCAATATAGCTTTAAGTATTCAGTAAATGGAGGGAGGTGTGCACAAGAAGGGTTGTGCACTGTATTCTCATTTCGATGAGCTTGCATAAAAGCTCACTCTGGTCCCTGTGATCTCAAAGTTGCTCATAGCTCACTTGATTAGAAGTGTTTGGATAGAGCTTATACATTTTAGTTACCTACATTGTTATTTCTTTGACAAGTTTTGAGGTTCATGATTTAGAATTGAGTATTTTCATTATGTTCCTCACTATTTGAAGTGAACACTAAAGTTCAAGACAGACAATGCACTCGGTGTGTGTCCAGAGACACTGTTAAATCAAAGTGTCACATCCACTCTTTGGAATGCTGAATGTCCCACAGTACAATACTCATAGATGACACGGTAAACAAATACTAACAGGTTATATTTTTTTAAGTAACATTTTATTTAGTGCTTCCCTACCTTTTTAGAGATTGTGTAATGTGATTTTGGGGGAAAAAACAACAGTAGTAATGGATAAAAAGCTTAGAGAACTTTGTGTTGATATTTGACAGTTTGTTTCACTTTTGCTTTGAAACCATTTGGTTCTTCATTAATAATAACAATGATAATAATATTCAGTAAAATTAAAATCTTGGTACAAAAAAGTAAGACAAACCTGCCAGTTGCTCAGTAAATCGGTATGTGTCATTTTTAAGTTTTAACAGTACCTTTACAGTTTATGTTGGAGTTAAGATTTTAAAGGTTGAATCTGACAAAATTTTACTCATGACTGTCGGCATGCTACACCAGCCTATTTACAATATATATATATATATTTTTTTTTTTTACCATTGTACGATTGTCATGCAGTAGTAATCCACCCTAGGCTATTATTTACAGAGTGTGGTTTCATATGTAATGGAAACATTCATGTTTGAAAGTTGTTATGTGTCAACATCACACCAACTGCAACACTGGACTCCAGAGGAGACGAGTGCAGAGCTGAAAACCTCTGCAACGAAGGCAACATAGTGTTTGTGAGTCCTCACTGCTGAGGACGCTTTTAAGTTGTGTAGCCCATCTGCACCTGTGATGACTTCTGTTTAAAATGGAAAATTGAGCTTTGTACACTTTGATGTCATTGGAAAGGAAAATCCATAAAGCCCACGCGAAGCTGTTGACGTACCTGAAAAGTGCGGTTTGGCACTTAATGTGACCGATTATTAATAAATTGTTCATTTGAAGGGAAACATGTTTCTTCGATGGAAGTGAATTGAAGAAACAAGCTGCCTTATTGTGTTTCGAAGGAGTTGTCACTTGATGTTTTGTTTCTTCACACGAAAAAGGGAGACAATTTCCAAATTGTTTAGCGACAGCGAAGAGCGAGAGCCCTGGTTTCATGTGAGGATCGCTGTTTGCTTGCTGTTGTGAGCTCATAAGTTGTCCATCTTAAATTCCTTCCTCATGACTCCCCGTTATACCCTCAACTGTTCCTGTTGACACGTGCACACCTGATCGGGATTGAGGAGCCTCTGCATCCCTTGTTTACAGCAGTTTGCGGTGTGAAACGGTGGCAGATGCAGACAGCGGAGCAGCTCAGGAGACGGGGGGCCGAATTAAACAGCAGCACGCACCTGCATTCCCCTGCACGCACCTGCTCATTATCTAAAGGTCTCACGTGCTTTGTTCCTGGTTCTGAATAGGAGCTGAGGAAATTCCATCACTGGCCGTCACACACTCCACTCGGGAGATTGGTGACACCACTTGAAATTTCCATAGCATCTGCAGTTCATGCTGTCTCACTGCAGAGGCGAAGCTGAACTACTGGGCTGATTTGTCTATCATATCCCCCCCCCAGTAATGGTTTGATTTGACTTAATGTTTGGCACAGGGAAAAGGATTGGCCCAACCACAGCTAGGAATATTGTTTGCCCTTAACTTTGTGTTCCCCTCTGATTGAACGCTCTCCGAGGAGACAAATGAAGAGGTGTGTTCGCCTTGCTGAAGATGTGTTTGGTTGACATCGGAGTTCTGCTGCAGCACGGAGAGAAGACAAAAACAGGTCAATTACCCCATGTGACACCGCTGGAAGGAATCCACTCTGCGGACCACATTCTTCCCCGACATCCTCTAGGAGACCTTTTTCATTTTGCCTTTTCTTAAGTTTAAGTCCAATTTACACAGGAAGGAGAGTTGTCAATTTCCTCCTGACAATCCAGTTTTAGTCATATTAGCATGAAAACAAGTGCAGCGTTGTGTGCTGAGAAGAACCCTTTTCATCACTGGAGAAACATTGCCATCTTGAGGACCACGGAGCAGCTGCTTTCCTCTCTCACGGTCACCTACCTGATACATCACACTACTGCACAGCAGACATCCAGGACAGAGCTGGTATCTAACACCAGTGCAGGGCGCCAATGGTGAGTAAGAAAACAAGTGCTGCTTGCCAGGTCTGTGTCGGTGGTTCAGGCAGCAGTGGTAAGTAAAAGTGTCAACACCACATTGTGTACAGTAGCAAATGCATTGGTTTCAATCTAAAGTCATTACTGAGATCATTTCTCTGACGGCAACTGGTTCATATCCCAGACCAGAGATAATGGGATTGTAATATACCATATTACATATAGAGCTGTTTTAATTCATATCACACAATGTGATGTATGTCTACAGTGACCTACTACATTTGATACTAATGTCATTATTTGTGTAAATGTTGTAGTTAAAGTAAGGCACTTCACCTTCATCACCAAGGTGCTGTTATGTAAGAGATTAAAGAGAAAATCTGGTGAGTCAGGATCTAAGCGGTTGTTAAATAATCTTTCTAGATTAGACACAAGAAAAACTATTACATCGGGTTGCTTTTGAGCTTGAATTATTAAATATAGATGTAAAATCGTTGACAAAATTGTGTCACTGAGGAAAAAATAACCAAAAAAAAACTAAAGTCAAGATTAATGTGATGTCTGTGAGGCAAACGCGGTGTAAATTTAGTTATTAAAGTGAAGTAAATTGTTTTCAACAGCCTTCAGTGTATTCTCCCGAATGCAAGACTGGTAATTACTTAAGTGTGATCACTAGAAAGCCACTCCTGGCTATACTGATCATACAAAAAAAACTTGGATTTAATGTTAAAGCCTTAGGTGTAATTGTGACTTAGCAGAATTGAAAAGGAAATCTGGTACGAAATGTATTTTTACATCTGGAGACTTCAGGCCACAGATTAAAACCTCCACTCAATAAAATAATGTGGAAAAAACTACTCAAGCACCTTATCACATTACATGGACTCAGCAATGAAAGTGTGTCATGTAAAGTTTATAATCAATCAATCAATGTTCAATAATTGACTATTAAATGTATACTATATACATACTCCCTTTACTGCCTGCTGTATGTCACGCTGCTATAGTTGATTTTATTAAAGTAATGAATCCAAAGGAATACAACTTACTATTCTTTTCTCAAAAAGATCTTAATCAGGTCTAGTCCATTATTCATGAGTATACACAGTATTATGATGCAGTTATATCAGCTAAACAGAAAAATAAACGGTGGCGATCTTAATGACATGTTTTTTTAGAACACTTTGGATTCAAAGCATCACCAGCTTTTCAGATAATGATCGTTGCCTTCAATTATAAATGTGTATGTTAGTGTTGGTAAGGCAATAGGTTTTTGTCTTTTTTTTGCTAATTTAAATGAGTGTCCGACATGGAACAACGCAACTTTCTCAGTTCAACACATCTCGTCTTATTGCTGATTTGCTTTGTCTACCCGATCCACAGGTTGGTAAACAAAGCAACAAATTACATTTTCACACTTGCATTCCATAGGTTTATACCATTACAGTCCTTTAGATCTTGCATTCAAACTGTTGTTTCGTGACAAACCCTACTAACATAAAAACATGTCTTCCTGTCTCTTACATAGAACTCTGCTGGACAGAAGTCGGTGCATGAGTCCACTGATAAATGACATCTCCAGATTTCTTCATAGGTAAGTGACCTATACGTTTTCTTTGTTTGACCGTGTGTTGCCTTTTAATGTGGATATTCTGACAAAAATAACTGTAAAAAGACTTTCCAGGGTCTAATTTGAGACCCAATATAAAACATTGTTTACTCACAGTAGTTGTAGTGGTGGTGGTTTGTCAATAAAAATATATTAAATCTATTGCAGCTGGTGTTTTTATTTAATTTTTTATTTATTTATGTGTGAATTACACAAAAAGAGACCGAGTTACACATCAGTTTATTATAGCTGAGTGTGCACCGTTACAAGGCTTGGGACAAGGTAGCTATGATTGGTTAGGCATGTTTTCTAAACTCATTCATTTCACAAACCCAGGAGTAAAAGGAGTGACATAAACCGCTTCACCCAAACATGAATTTGCATACATTTTTCTTCACAGTGGTGTCAGAAATTTTCCAAGGAGCCATGAAAAGTATTGCTCAAAAACACACAGTTACCTTAACAGATCAAAAATAACTAGCAAGTAAAATAAACTCAAACTAAATCTAGGTTTAAAGCATGAGATCCTTTTTTTTTTTTCACCACAGTTGATGAAAATGATGGTACAAAATATACAGAGGCCTTGAATCACGATTGCATACTGGTGGTGAACGCAGCTCGAGAGCCAAAAGAGCTGTTGTGCATGACTGGTTATTGAAACAATACAAAGAGTCTTGCTCAATGTTGTGAAAGTGAGCTGAGGGGGAATAATTTGGGACTAATTAAGATGGCATTCTTTGAGTAGGTGCATTCCTCCGCCATAAGAGGGCAGTGTAACAAAACACTTGTCCCTCTCTGGATTCTGGGCCGTCCCTGTTGAAAACTTACAACATGACTGAATAATGGATTGTGTAGTAAAGTATCCAAAGTTACAATTAATTTATAATGCGATTCAAGTTGTAGGTAGGTTTCTAATGTGTCTTTGGCTGACATTACAGGAGGTTAATAAAGATACAACACAGTACCTTGGAAGGCAAACTGGTGAAAAACAAAGAATCCACGTAAAAACTCAAAACCCTCCACCATACATACATATATATATTTATGTATAAAGACTCCCATGTATTAACAGAATAAAATCATACGTTGCATTGCCATTAATCGGCTGCCTGCAGGCACTGTAAAGGCCGGGCAAGAGTCAGTTTAGGGCCCTGTACATTTATATGGGCAACATTGGCAAAACAACTTTGTAAAACAGTTGGTCAGAGATTTAAAGACAAATAAGGTTGATAAAATGACAGTCAGAAAGTTCTGCTGCTCGGTGGAGTTCATCAGGTCCTGGATCAGCCAACTCTGATCAAAAATAATGAGGTGGTATGTTCGCTTAAGTGATTTCAGTGATAGTGTGCGTGTGACAGATTGTAAAAAAAAAAATAAAAAAAAATAAAAAATCATCTGTGAGCCTTGCATAGAAAAGCTCACAAGGTAAAGTGTGAGCAAGTTTTTGTCAGCAGGTTCCGCAAGTCATTATTGTTATTGTTATTATTATTTTTACATTTCACAACAGATGTTTTAATTTGATAAAAAAAAAAAAAAAATAGAAGAAAACTAAGTGTGCTTATTTGTGTAGTAAATTGCAGCTGCAATGACTGTAAACAGGTTGAACTGTGGAAAAGAGCAGAGGTGTCAGTCAAAGTGTCAGCGCTGAAAGAAGCTGCAGTCAGTCAGTCAGTCAGTCAGTCAGTCAGTCATGTAATGATTCAGCTGGGATGTTCATTTCTTAGAAGAAAGCGTTTAAACTGGCGGCTGAAGAGTAAAAGCTGAACGCAGCTGAACTGTGTTTCAACATTAAACTGCAAATGAAGAGATTAAGAGTCGTCAGGGTCCAGTGATCGCTGCTGAATGTCACTTTAAATAATAATGACCGTCGAAGAGTACGATTAGTTTAAACATTACTTTTAGATGCTAAAAGCAGTTTAAAATGATTGGATGTCAGTTGACATTTACTGTACTGTTGACAGTGCACGTTTTCAAATCGAAGCAGTTCAAATTGCAGTTCAGAGTCGTGTGCACTGAGAACAGCTGATATATTGGTTTGTGCACCATGGAAGCACTGACACCTGAAGCAGCTACTGAGTTCAGAGGTGAGAGATGAAATTTAGGTAATATTACACTATGTGTATATGATTTAGTATATAAATACATCTATATATACTGAGGTGAAATCATCATTTTATATGGACATACTTTTCTTGAGCCATTTTTGAGAATATCAAATTTCAGAAAAACAGTAAAAAGTATGGACAAAAAAAAACTTAAATAATGTAATGAAGTACAAAGACTAATAATAATATGCAAGGGTATAAAGGGGTCAATTTAAAAAACACTTTGTTTAAAGATACCAGTAATGCCTATGTAGGGGGAAAACATGTAAAACAAGAGATATTCCAAAGTCTGAATGGTGTGTCATTCATTAATAAACATACAAAAACATGTGTGTGCATAGCTGAAAACAAGCACACTGGTTATACTGTAGCTTTGAAATGCTTATATGTGACAGACACTCTCCCCTTTGTCCTATCGTCTTGTGAAAATTGGTGAAGAATTGACTTTACAGCCTGACCCTGCACATGATGCCATAGAGATGGACAAAGTTAAAGGTCAAAGCAAATGTGCAACATAATCACAATGTTGCCCAAAGTGCATCTGTGCCAGCATTGTCGCCGAATCACAAAAAAAATACTGAAACGTGCTGGCTGCGGTCTGTGTCAGATTCTCATCGGTTTTGATTGAGGATAAAGTATTTTTTCCAATTTGACAATAGAATTTTGACTTTTTAAAAGTTCAGCTAAACAATTTATTCACCCATTCCCAGACTACTGTTTGTCCACTGACATGGTGCCACTGTGGTCATAGTCTGGTTCTCTTGCAGAGATCAGGAGTCACTTAGGTACCGCCTTCAAGTTGCGGCCCATAGTCATGCTCATGCTCATTCAAGATATCGAAAGCTTCCCCTGGGGTTTTATTCCTACACAACGCCGTTCTGCGGACGGTCAGGGGTGAAGCAGCCGTTGGTCTTACAGCTGCCCTCTGCTCTCTTGACTTGAACCAGTTTATTCCTGGCCTTCCAGCGCTGAGCCAGTGGCTCCATGAACAGGGAGATTGAGGAGAGCAGGTAGCAGAGCCCAGCCAGGTAGAA
This sequence comes from Microchirus variegatus, assembly GCF_963457635.1. Lineage (NCBI taxonomy): Eukaryota > Metazoa > Chordata > Actinopteri > Pleuronectiformes > Soleidae > Microchirus > Microchirus variegatus. Next base: position 20,763,070 of record NC_139810.1, read on the forward strand.
GGAACAGTCGTAAGTCTGAGTGTAGTCATAGAGGAACCCTGGAAAACACCAAGCACACAAGAGTCTCTTTTATTTCATGTGGAGTCAAAGTGAGGAAAACGGAGCATCGCCTCCACTATAAATATTACATGACCTACTACATTTGATACGTCTTCACACCTCAGTTGTTAAATAAGCTTTCGAGATTAGACACACGAACTGTCCAGGGTGTACCCCGCCTATCGCCCTATGTCAGCTGAGACAGGCACAGCACCTCATGCAACCGTCCGGTGGAAGATAAAGTGGTAGATAATGGATGGATGGATGGATAGATTAGACAACAACTATTACACATCAGGTTGCTGTTGAGCTTAAATGATTAAATATCATAGATGTAAATGGAACCAAGTTTAATGTGAGGTCTGTGTCTATGGTGTAAACTTAGTTATTAAAGTTATTTAATGTTTCCAACCGCCGTAATTATATTCTCCCTAATGTAAGACGCAGAATTACTTAAGTGTGATCACTAGAAAGCCTGACTATACTGATCATACAAAAAAATGTCTTAAAGGTCCCATATTATACCCTATTTCCCCAAGTTAACCTAGTTAACATGTATGTGACATGCTTTGGTCAAAATACCTTAAGAATGAAGCACCACAGCAAGTAAAAGTAAAACGAAACTTAAGGGACAGGAAATGACATCAGCCACAGAGGCTAACAGCAGTTAGCATTTGGAAAAGTCATCATTTGCAGGCTCTAGCAGGCACATTGCCGTCCTATATAACCACCATGTATCCACTGGACAGATAAATCCTCTGAGGCTGGAAGTTTGTGCTGAACTCTGTGCTGCACTGCGGAGCCAAGAATAGAACTTTTCAAAGTCGTGTGTTTTATCTCCTGTACTTAGACTGAGGAGGACCACAAAAACATGAGTGAGTCATCTTTTTTCACACTTTGGCGACTGGTAGGGCCTCCAGAGTTTAAAAAGTTGATTTTGCATATTATGGTACCTTTAAGTGTTATTGTGACATAGCAGAATAGAAGAGAAATGTATTCTTACATCTGGAGACTTCAGGCCACAGATGAAAACCTGCACTCCATAAAATGAGGAACATCAATGTGAAAAAACGACTCTAGGACCTTACATGGACTGCACAATGAGAACTGGTCATGTACATTTTAAATGTAATCAATCAATCAATGTTCAATCAATTTCACTGTTAAATGTATACTAGTTCTCCCTGTGTACTCACACTGTCTGAAGAGCTACAGCTGCTTTATGGCATACTGCTGTAGCTGATGTTATTAAATGAATGAAAAGCCAACATCCACCAAACACACAACTTTTTCACAACTTTTAAGTAAACTAAATCAATGAAACTAATCAAATATACAGTTAGTTTAAGTAAAATAAAAACAAGTTAAGGCTTACTTACTTACTATATATGACTTAACACATAGTGAGGACTCATTTGTTTAACATGGCTGACCCTTGTGTAAACATCACTGAAGGTGACCGCACACTATAACTTAATCCTATAACGTCCTGTGTTCCTATGGTCTCGTTTGTTTTCTGGATGACAGTTTATTTCGAAACAGGTGAATTGGTGTGATATAGATAAACAGCAGCTATGTCCACACTACAGCTGCAGCTACATCAGTTACCAGCCTGAAGGCAGGAACTGAACAATGGGGATGTTATAACAACCTGTAGCCTGTAGACAAGATCATGCTATGCCTTACATCAGTTTCTTACTTGAACCGCAGGAATGGTAAACAGAGCCACATGCTATTTCCGGAGGGGGTCATAAGTCAAATTTTGACCCTACATCTTACATCCAGGGGACTATGACATTATGTTCAAAGGAAAAAAAAACCCTTATACACACACTTAAACTGAGGCCACATGTTAAGAGCGAGAACAATATTTTTTCCTCAGGACAATTAAAACTAGTCTACAAGAAGTGGTGTAATTTACACTGCAGATCGATTGACATTACTAGTATTTTTTGAGCTGACCTAGAAAAAGACATTGTTCATTAGACGAAGTATGCAGCAAAAAAACACACACACACACACAACATAACAAACTGATTCCAGATTAGAAACAGCTCTCCACACCTAACAAAGACAATCTGTCATCACTTAAAAAATGACTTAAACCCCTGCCATGAACACACAACAGACTTGTAGGCAGGACGAAATCTGATCCATAACCCCCCCCACCCCCCCCCCCCCACAAAAAAAATCCCAGTCTGCAAATGTAGGTTGTTTTTCTCATGTCAGTTTCAGTTTTCACAACACAGTTTCTGCATGCACACAAAAAGGCAAACACATACTTGGAGGCACTGCAAGGAATCTGGGGCCCCATGAAAGAATGTGCCGCGAAACCCTTCCAAAAATATATGTCAGGAAAAAAATATAAAAGGGGCTTTTCAATCCCTCCACTGATCCCGTCATTCACCCACTTCCTGTTTAAAACACGTGTACATACTTCACCGTGTGTGACAAAACCGTGCTGTAAGGTGAGGTCATGCTGGCTACAGTCTCAGTGCACACGTTTATGTATTTGTTATCGTTATGTGCATGTGTACACGGGATCCACTCACCTGCTAACGGAGGCCCCGTCAGGCAACCCAGGCCAACGAAGAACATGGAGAAGCCCATGGAGTTGTTGAGTTTCTCCGCGCCCACGAGATCGACCTGTCGGGCAAGAAGAACACATCTTTTTTTTTTTTTTCACGCCGAGACTTCTTCTGTTTGCGCTGTGGCTTTTCAAACATTTGTCACGCTTCAAAAATAATTCCTCCGGTTTCATCTCACAATCCAAAAAACATGCAGATTTGGGGATTGGGTACATTGGACAATTGGGTGTGAGTGGATGGTTGTGTTTGTGTCTATGTGACCCTGTGATGGACATCAAAGCATGATTTTGGGTAACATTTTATAATAAGTGCACACTAATAGCATTAGTTAAGCAATAATAAATATTGAATTCATCATTTATAATGCATGAATACTATTAGTATGTAGTTTATAAACGCAGTTCTAAATGTATTACTCATGTACTGAGCGACTGCTGGACACAGAGAGAGGTGAGAGCGCAGTCCCTTGTAAGTCGATCAAAGAGCTTGTTTGTTGGAGGTGGATGCTGATTGGCTGCTCGAGTATAGCAGCTATTTGGACACTGTTCATTAGGTGATGGGCTGAGTAAAACATTTATAACTGTGTTTATAAATTACATGCTAATGAGTATTCATGCATTATAAATGATGAATTCAACATTTATTAACGCTTAGCTAATGCTAATAGTGTGTACTTATTATAAAATGTTACCATGATTGGTATTTGTCTGTGTCCTTGGTCAGAGGACTCGCACTCTTGTTTGTATTTAAGCACACGATGACAAAGAAGGTTTCTATTCCATTCTATAAAAGAAAAAAAAAAACCTAAATCCACAATACTATTTATTTTTTTACTGATAAAAAAAAGACAAAAAAACAATCTTAATAAACCAGTCACAACTTCACAGTGACAGAGAACATACAATAAGTAACTTATTTTTTTGTCCCCTTCATCTATTTGGGTCAGCAAGTTGCAGGCCTGAGGTCTGAAGCCGGTCATGGGGGTCACCCTTTTCTTAACATTAGACTGAGAGATTGCCCTTTTGCTGGACAAGTCTGTCAACACACAAGTGAATGAACGTCTGAGGTAACAGCTGAAAATACATCACAAAACCCCTGACTAGTTTGAACTAGATGAGGTTTGTGGCATGTTGCTTCAGCGTGCCCATATTTATTTTGCTCACTTACAAGTTCAGTTCTTTTATTTGGGAGATATGAGGAGAACACGCGATGGTCGAGAGGCTTGTTGTTTCTCTCGCACACTGCTGTAGAACCAGAACACCCTGCTTCACCATGAAGCTGCTTCATAAGACTGCTCTAAAAAGTTGCACCAGAGACTTCCTGAATTAGCAGTGTACACTGCAATACTGGCATCAGTTGTGTATTGTTACATATTCTACATGCACAAAAAGCTTTATGACACACAAAAAAACCTTTAATTCAGATTTCTGTCACACCTGTCTTTGGGTTAAGCCTGGTTTTAGGGTTAGGGTTCAAACAGGGTTAAGGTTAAGGTTAGGGTTAGGCATTTAGTTAGTTAAGGGGTTAGTGTAAGGGGTTATGTCTATGAATGCCTTTATGAGTGTCCTCACTAAGACAGCTGTGCACAAATGTGCAGGTGTGTACTTTGTCAGGTCCATCAGGCAGAACCTCATTTCAGAGTAAGTAGTTATATTTAGATCAGATTAGATTAGAGTACATTAGAATGGAATAGATTAGATTAGATTAGACTAGACAAGGCTAGATTAGATTAGACTAGAATATTGATCCCACCCTTGGGAAATTCACGTGTCGCAGCAGCCAAAGAACAGAGATCACAAATAGAACACACTTGAATAAATTAAAACACAATTGTAGTGTAAAGTGTGTAAAGTATTGAATACGATATACAAAAAGTCATAGGCCTAGACTTGAATTGCAATTGGGTCAGGGTTAGTGATAATGCAATGCATTGCATTCAATGCCTGCACAAACCAGAGTGCGTGTGTGTGTTCTTGTATTAGTGCTTTGTGAGGCAAAAATCAAATAAACCATTAACTCTAAGAAATAAGGGTTCCAAAAGTGTTCTTCTACAAGGGCTGAATGGGGTTTTCAAGGGTTCTTGGTAACACTAATGGTTCCAGTAAGAACCATTTTGATCCAGAGAACAATTTAAAACCCCTTTCCTGAATAAAGGGTTTTAAAAAGGTTCTCCTATGAGGACAAGCCAAAGAATCTGATATGGTTCTACTTAGCACTTTTATTTCTAAGAGTGTATGGAATGAGGAGAGTTTGGCAGTGAGGCCATTTTGGCTGGTCCTCACTTCTTTACATGACTTTTTGGGGGGTTAAGACCAAAACCAAGGTCCAGCTCATGACTGAATGTGGAAAAACCTACATGAGAGTGAGTACTCATACACAAACGCAGTAACTACTGAGAACTTGTGGTTCAAGACGTGATGAACTGGTGTGAACGCAATATAAGATGCCTTCTATAGTCCCAGGGGCATGTCTTGGCCTTTAAAGGGAAGTCACGCCATGTACAGCACCTGATCTCATGTTTGCAGGTGAGATGTGACCTGAAGATACTGGATACTCGCTGACTAAAAATGTCGTTCCACCCATAACGGTCGTTAAGAAATATCTCCAACGGATACTTTCCTCCTTCAGTGTGTGACATGATTAAGCCACTTCAAAGTATTTATCATTCACAAGATTATAGGGATTATATTATGGTCGAAGGTATAGTATGGTAAATGAACTACTGACTGATAATATAGTGTGTGAGAGTGACACTGGTGGGTACTATCAGTCACATAGATGGTCCCTTCGCTGACCCCACTAACCTTTATTGCTTTTCATTTCAAGTGATTCAGATTTACTTTTACCTGCCATGCAACGCGGTAAAGAGACCAGAATCAAAGACTTGGATACATTTATGGATAAAGCCCAGTTGAAACCATTATAGATTGAATTTAGCAGCAACAGTTCGGCATTCATTTATTTTCTATAATTTAAAAAAATGCATTTAAATGTTCTTCTGTTTCTGAAACTAGAAAAAGGAACAAATTAACAAGAAGCAATTTCCTATTCACCTAGCAACTAAACACATCGTATACAGTACACAACATTTGGTGCACCTGTATGAACACTTTCTTATAAAATATGTCATTATCTCTGAAAATGCCTTCTTATCTATGAAATGCACATGATTTTTGAACATGTTCAAACTGACCACATCATTTAACCACATAACTGATAACATTAAGTTTAGTACGCAGATGCACTACACTATGCAGATTAAATTGTATCCTTACTAGAACAGGCAGCAGCAGAGCCATGTAGCCGCCACAGAAGACGGCAAAGAAAACAGCGTAAACCATCAGCAGGATGTAGGAATCTGCCAGAGGGGAGAGCAGGTTGACCAGGCCACAGAGTATCAGGTAGGCTTTGTGGTAGTGGTATTTATGAAACAGGTTCCTGTCTGTCACCCAGCCTGAGGCTAACTGGGCGATGGTCTCTGTGATACCTGTAACACAAAAGCAAACAAAGAAATTAAACGTATTCTTCTAAAAATAGAGCGGGGGGGGGGGGAAAAGTGACACTCCTGATGATGCGAGTAGAAGGATTTGATATGGGCTGCACAAACGTCTCTTAAAGAGCAGAGAGGCACAGTGGAGAACGTACAGGACGACAGCATATCCAGGTAGTAGAACAAAGCTGCTGTTTGTAAAAAAAAAAAAGGAGATCTTTTTACAGGTTCAATTCCAGTCAAACATGTCCACATACGGTAGACTATTAACCCTAGAACACTAGCGCTCAAATTCAAAACACGCTTGTCATCAAAATATATCAAAACATGACAATGCATGACAAATCTGAGTAGTGTTCTTTCATTTTAAACCGTGTCATGTCTAACAAAATGAAAGAAAAGCATCATGAGGGGACCATATAAAAATGCTCCAAAACTACTGGAAAATTAGGAATTTGGAAACAAAAAATTTCAAAAAAAAGAAAATAAATAAGGAAGATGAAAACTTGGTTTCCATGAAAATCACATAAATGTATTTGCTTGGCTGAAAACCACCCGTCAATGGTGTTCTAGGTTTAATGACAACAACCATTATCATCATTCACAAGCTCACCCAAAAAGTACATTTGTCCAGTGTTACTTGTCAGTTAGCTGTTAGGTAACGGTAAATCATCCATTGTCTTTTTAAATATTCTGTGTGTGTGTGTGTGTGTGTGTAGACAAAGTAAAGACAGAATGTGAGGGAAGAACACTCTGCAACATAGTTACACAGATTTGACTGTTGTAGCACGTATGATGTCTCTTCCTGTTTCGTAAAAAAACCCAGTAGTAGTTAGTTACATCAACAAACAATGGCAACTCCTGGCTTAACTGCTCATGATTCAGAGTTTGCTCTATGATGACAGGGCAAAGATGTGCGCTGCTCTCTGCTGAGGTCAACTGGAACGCGATAGGCAGTGCAGAAACTGCAGTGGTGTATTGACCGTCACAGGAATAGCTACAGGCAGCCTGCGCTGAGCCACTGATCAATGAAACAAACTGGTTCTGTGCGGATCAGAGTTACCCATCCTTTGCTCAGGCTCTGCACGACAACTGCAATGGCTGCAGCCATTTACACTCCGGCTGAACCCAAAACAGCAGACAATTCTGCTGAATATTACTTTTCACACAGTTACATATTGACAGTGTACATAGTGTACATACCATCACCAGAGGCTATACGGTCATCTATGTTGTTCAACACTGGGTTAGTTATAAGTAAAGATGAACTAAATCTTTATTCTTTAAGGTTTTGAATGAAACGCCTCATCATTGAACACCTCTCCGCTTACATAACTGAATCTAGAGAGTTTCTCGCTGTTTGAAGAATTACATGAAGCAGCTGTGCTATGTTTATGTGCCCTCCTCTAGCGACCTAAGACAGTGTCCTGCAGAGTGTCCCTGCTTGCATACAGATAAGTTGTGAGTTTGTTTGTGTGTTTTCGCCTCAGCAGGTTGATCCAGGCCTGCAGCTGTTCGTGTTCAACCTCCACACACTGCAGCTTCGACGTGGCCTCTCTTAGTAGCACCTTAAGTCAAATGCATCAAGGGCATTATTGGCGTTGTCCATTTTCTTCTATATATTCTGTAGTAACAGACTCTCACATCTCATGCCACTGTCTGGGTCCTGTGTTCTATGTGTTGCAAAGTCGTGTCAAGTGCAAGCCAAGTGTCTTTGCTCGTTTCAGACGCACACACTTGTCATAATTGTTTAAATAGCGTATGCACTTGTGGCTCTGTGAGCTCCCGTTTCAGTCTTAACGCAAAGTATGGTCAGATGCTTTGCAGGTTGCCATCTTAAAGGAATACTTCACCGATTTGCATTTAGCTTTGTATCACTAGAATAGGTGATAGTACTTTTGAAAAATTGTGCTTCCCAACCTCAGTTTCCCCTGAGAAATATCGAGAAATATCTGAATTCTTTTTTTTTTGTTATGTGCCCACCAGTCACTCTTGGTCACTTGGTCCGAGCTTTGGTCCGAGGCTTGAAACTGTAAAGCTAATTCTGCACTTTTTAGACCCACCTGTAGGGGGACGGGACCTCATTCCCTGAATGTAAACGGTGTCCACCATCAGGACCAAGTGTCTCTGGTGGGCACGTAAAAAGAAAAAGAATGAAGACATTTCTCGACTCAGGGGAAACTGAGGTTGGATCATTTTGCATAGCCGTATCAATATAATAACATGCTTTTATGTGTGATTGCACAATGTGAGCTTGTTACACACAGGTGAAAGGCTTTTTTTTTTCTTCTGCAGAGAAACTAACCATGTGCGATTGCAAGTGCAACAAACCTGGCTTTTAAAGCTAATGGTAACTGACACTTTGATTAGTTTATTATGCTGAAAACAACCAAGACTAATAAACAGACTAAGTACAATTGAATCATGTGCCTGACAGTGAATTGGACACACCCCAAATGCACTTGCACTATGTGCATTAGACCATGCACTTAGAATACAGACCCCCCCATTATTTCCTGTTTTACTATGAAATATTTACATCTTGGCTCAGTTCAGACACTTCAGCTCCTGCTCTCATTGGTTTCCACCCCTGTAATTACCCGGTCCTCCCTAATGTGTTCCATCTGCATGTCCTTGCCAAGACTACAGTCTCTGTTTCCACCTTTCTGTGCCAGTTCATCTTAACACTGTTGTGTTTGTTTTGTCCGTTTTCTCATACAGATGAGTGGATATAATCATCCTTTCGGTTTGTTTTTACCTGCTTTTCTGGGGGGGGGGGGGGGGGGTTTAGACTGACTGTGTACTCATAGCAGGCCATCTTGTCACTAGATTAAAATGACAATAAAAGCAATTTTGTTTTCCCTCTGAGGTTGTTGCTGGCTCGCGTTGCGTTCCCCTTTGTACATTTTGCTGTGTCAGTGCTCTTCTGCAAAGTATCAGCCACTTCAGAACTGCACATGAGCAAAGTTGAGGGCCCTCCTTGTCAACATGCCAGCAACTTTTACAAGCAAGCTGTTGCTAAGCGACTTCAGCCAGCTCCAGTGTTTGGTGGCTGAGAGCTGACAAACACACAGACCCGGATGATAGTGGCCTCCCTTGCTCAGCCCACTCAATGGCCCTCTATGACAAACGCTGCATCGGGGAAAGAGAGACATTGGGACACTGGGATGGAGGCTTTGTGGTGTGTGTGGCCCCGTCTCCCTGGCTCCGTCTCTATTTCTCTCTCATTATAGCACCGGACCAGACAATGTGACAGAACAAACAATTTCACTTGTTGCTCACTGGCACCTTAGAAGCCTTGACGCGTATTCCTCAGTTAATTTCACTGTATCCAGCGTAATGTTATACATTCATGTTACTTGACTCCAGTCATATTTTCAGCTCGGTCCATAACTGTTCCCATCCCAGCTGTGCTTCTTGTGAAGGACATAGTGTTTTTCTTCACTTTTCCCATAAACTTGTATCTCTTTTTTTAGTCACATGTAAAACACAATACAGAGTGTGTCTGAGTTACTATCATATATGAAAAAGAATACAAGCGACAATATCATGTTTCAGGACTACTTTTCTCGAGTCACAACTGAAAATGTAGTTTTTTGATTTTAGGCGTCTTCTAGAAAGCTGATGATAAAGATTAATTTCAACTTTTAGCACAATAAAGACATTTAAAACATTTGAATCAACAAAGGAATACATTCACTGATGAAAGTTTTACAATGGCTCAGGCAGAGCACCAGCCCTGGATCCAAACATGGGACTTGTGTGCTAAGATTTTCAACAGGATTGGGTTGAATATTTGAATCTTAAATTTCACCATGCAAGAATTCTAAAATAATATCAGCAAATCAGTCCCAAGGACAATATAAAACCACATCTGTCCTCAAAAGCCAAACCAAGCAGTGATGCATCAGATGTGTACAAGATTTAATATGCAGCAAGTAGTAAGCATGTCCTCAATCGTGTGCTACTATCACAAAAGCAAACGTCCACGTCCCCCACGACTACAACATCCTCACACCAGATGTGTTTCGTACCATGTGACACAGTCACTATCACTATCTAAAAGACACCAGATATGAAGGGAAAAATGATCTCTATCTGCAGAGCACTGAGTACACAGGGAAATATTACAAAACAGAAGCCTGTAACTCATAAACACGCGACCCCCATCTCGGGTGTTTTAAATTATTCACAAAGCCTGACCAAGCACTCTTAATGAATTACACACAGATGGGGTCTGTGGTGAAAATGTTAATGCTGTTTTCTGTTCATATGGAGTGGCCTCATCAATGTCATACTGCTAAACTCACCCACACTGGCCAGTGGACCAAAGTTCAGCTTTTATGTAAGCACATTCATTACATAAGACTGCAGAGACTCAGCAGCTCACAAATAATTAATGCCCAGAAGTTGAGTGGGGACATTTTTCACATCACCCCTAAAACCTGGACCTGCTTCCTCAGTCACTATGAAATTTAAGTTGAATCTGACGTTCAACGGCAAATGGCAGCAGTCCAGTCGGTCAGTTTTTTTTTTTGTTTGTTTTGTATTACATGAGTGGTGTATCAACCACGGGAGAAGTAAGACAAGGAGAATTAAGAATAAACAGCAGCCTTTAACCATAATAACAAATGGCAATGACTAAGTAAGTAAAGATGTAGGTTCACCAAATGGGACAGAGAGCCTGAAACAGACATACCAGGGAGTGGGGTCTTTTGAAACTCATCCTTATATTGGAAATACAATGAAAGTAATTCACTAAGCATTATAAAAGATATAATAGCTGCTAATAAAGTAGTGGAGTTTATGCATTCATACATGCCTTCATTTAATGCATGTATCCAATAAAATGTCTGTGAACACTGCTTAGCAGATGTTTATTATAAAGAAACTGCTGCTGTGCTGCCGCTTTTGTCTATTACCGATATGGTGATAACTAAGGGCTGAGACAAATCCCTAGCTATTTCTACATGATGGCGAATCAGCAGTTTAATGTTCATCCGCACTGCTGCACAGGTGATGAGCAGCACCCTGAAGGCCAGGAGGTGGCCAGTGGGCGGGTGTTGTGAAGCGGCTACAGCCTCAGTATTCTCACGTGCACATTACTCGCCACTGATTCTCGCCCATGGGCAGCAGGCGTTGCACTCATCCTACTGCCCGCGGCCGTGGTGAGTTGGCTGTAACGGCGGTAACGATACAAGGCTGAATGTGCTAGTTTGCCTGCGGAGAAGGAGGAGATGGGACCTGCCAGACACGGAGGATTTCCCTGCTCTCCCTTCTCCTCACTTCTGGATGTAGATAAGTATGCTGAGAATGCTGAGACTGTAGCCGTAAATACTATGCTTCCAGTGATAGGTGCAGCTAGAGTTCACACCAGTGATGAACCGCTCCAGAGTTCAATTGCAAAGGGGTCTCAGACTACATTTGCACCAATCCAAACAAAATGTACACTAAATGAGGCTACTGCGACTGCACCCAATAAACAAAAGGACATAAAAAAAAGGCAAACTCCTCGTGAGAAATAGCCACGATTAAAATGGCATGTGAGATCGAGGATGCATGTGTGGAACTGGCTGACAGGGAACTGCAAATGCGACACATGGTAAGTATGACCCAGCCCTGACAATAAACGCACCACATCACTATCTACTCATCTATATACCTGAAAATGTGTGTGGGTGAATACGACAATGGTGTGGTAATTGAAACCAATGTGTGTCTCACCTGCCACAGAGATGATAAATGATGCATCCATGGCATCGATGCCCAAGGTTCTGGCTCGGGCAGATAGGTGGAAATAGGGGATGAAGTAGGCCAGCTGGCTGAAAACTACCGACCAAGTGTAGATGCAAAAGAACGGGTCCTTAAGTAGGGAGAAATCAAGTACTTTGGCTTGTCTGACTTTCACTTCACTGGGTATGCTGGCATGTGAGGGAAATCCATTATTGGTGGAACCATTCATGTATCCATTGAGCTCAGCTGAGCTGTCAGGAGATGTGGGTTTGCACTGACCCACGTCAGGGTGAGGTTCATGTCCATTCACACCACTGAGGACCAATCTGGTCAGTTCAGGCTTCAATGGCTGGTCTTGGAGTCCCTGAGTACATTCACCCCCCAGGTTCTCAGTGTCCCTGTGAGGAGGAGGAGGAGGAGGGGATGGGAATAAGTCTGACTGAGAAATGCCATTGGATAAATGAGAGGAGCCATTCAAGCTGGTCTTGGTGTATTCCTTCTCTGAGGTGCTCTTGATGGACATAGTGGGGCTCTTTTGGACGAGAGACGAGGTAGAGTTTGAAACAGGATGCTTCACATTGATGGGTCGCAGAAGCATCCCAGAGGCCACCAGGTTCAGCATTAGACCACCAAGAATCAGCAGCGCCCCTGTGGGACAGAAAGAAAGCTCAAAATGTCACCGAAAAGAACAAAGTCAAAACACAAGTTACGGTCCGCTTATTAAAAGACTTCTACTGCCTACCTTGCCAAGAATATTTGTCCAGAAGCAGCTGAGTAAACGGGGCGAGGGCAAAGGTCAGACCCATTCCAGACCGTCCAATTGCATACGCTGTTGCTAACCTCTTTCGAAAGTACAGAGCGGTGACCACTGAGAAGGACTGGTATAGCAGTGCGAAACCCATTCCTAGAAAAAAAGTTTTATTACGCACATGCTGCACCACCAGGAAACTGCTAATGAGGAACAACCTAAAGAGAAGGCATATTGCAAAACAGCGTACGGTGTACTGACTGGTATAAAATAATTTATAATAATAATAATTAGAAGAATGATACCTCCAGCAGTTTCTCTCTACTCACCAACTATCACTCCCATGCTGAAGTACAGGAACTCCACGCAGGTTGCGAAAATACTTAAGAGGAAGCCTCCACTAACCAGTACTGCCCCAGTGATGGAGGTCACCCTGGCTCCAAGCTTGGCACATGCCACAGACGCCATGGGTGCTACGAAGGATGCAGTGGACGAAGCATCAAGAACATATAGAGAAACACAGGGTTTACCGATGACCACTTTGTTCCAATCTACGGACTCAGAGCTAAATAGATGATGCAGAAATAGTTGTCATTTTATGATTCGAACCTCCAGACAGCCGCATACTCGACATGATGGAACCGATCCAACTGATGCTCTCTGAAGAGCCTTCAAACTCATCTTGGAATGCCACAAAAAAAATCCCAAAGGTCTTCAGTGTTCCCATCACCAGGACATTTACCTGAACACACACAAAAACACATACATGTTAGCATAATTTCATGTTTCTGGTTCACAGAGCTTAAATTGAGTAAATATTTTTTCGATATTATCGATAGTGATGCGAGTTCAATTCAATTCAATTCAATTGTATTTGTCTAGTGCCAATTGATGAACATGCATTCTCTCAAAGCACTGTACATAGACAACATCATGGAGCAAAGAAACCCAACAGTTCACACAATGAGCAAACACTAGGCATCAGACTGACAGAACCAGACTCAAAGATGTGCGGCCATCTGCCTCGAAGGAAAGGAAAATGGGGAAAAATGGGGGACAGAGGAGAGGTTTGGGGACAGAAAGGACAAGAGGGAGATGAGGAAGAGACAGAAGAAAGAGACCAGGAGCAGACATACAACAATTGTACCAAGTTTATACAGGACAGTTAGAGTCAGTGATGACATGTTTATAGAACTACAGTCATTTATACAAGCAGCAGCAGCAGAAATTGTTGATAAAGATTATACTGATATCGACATTTAATTATGGGGGCCCACGGTTGGTGTGGTGGTTAGCAGTTGGCCTTTCTGCAAGGAGTTTGCATGTTCCCCCTGTGTGTGCGTGGGTCTTCCTCCCACAGTCCAAAAACATGCAATATGGGGATTCGGTAAATTGGTCACTCTAAATTGACCGTAGGTGTGAGAGTGTGAGTGAATGGTTGTTTGTCTCTATATGTGGCCCTGTGATGGACTGGCGAGCTGTCCAGGGTGTACCCCGCCTATCGCCCTACGGCAGCTGAGATAAGCACAGCACCCCCCCACGACCCTCCGGTGGATGATAAAGCGGTAAATGATGGATGGATGATATGTATGATAATAATAATAAATATCTTCGAAACAGGATCTGGATCCTGCAACCTGCAAGATGAGGACACAGACAGACAGAGAGAGCGAAAGAGGAAAGGAAGGAAAGGCATAAACTAGGGAGAGAAATAACAAGGTTTATGACAATAGAGTCATATTCATACCCTGTGTGTGAGAGAGGGAATGTGAGTACAGATGATGTCATATGCTTTAGACTTTTTTGACTTGTTTGAACTGAAGCAAAAGATTACTATGACACAGGTCACACAAGTAGATTAAATATGCAACTAGTTCATGCCAAGATGTCTTCACAGCATGCAAACAGCTGAGGTGGACATACCAAGAAGCAATGCAGCACCACCATCCAGCCCCAACCTCCATCTGGAGGATCCTCATATTGGATGTCTTTCTCCTTCTCCTTCTTTGTCGTCATGGCATCCTTCCTGAAGAGGTTCATGGCTGTGTCACTCAGTTGCACTCAGCAAGTTTCACTAAGGAAAAAAAAAAAGAAAACATCAATAATTATAAGATCACACAGATAAGCTAGATAATCAGGTCAGTCACGTTAAATGCGTGGACATGGATATAAATAATAATTTAGCAGCCTTTTAGATGAATGTCTTACACAGTAACTATTATGTATTTCCTCAAACTGTAATATTAGGTTTGTCTTACTCTTACTGCTTTTCCTTCAGGCAACCATCAAGAAACCTCTACTAAATCATTTATAAATGGTGTCTGATATTTATTTATTTATTTTGGGCATGAGGTGATGACTTTTCTTTCATCCTGTGTTGTCCCAGCAAAAGCTAATGTTTATACTGTTATATATATATTTAACTGTATATACACTGTTTATAATGAAGCAATGCACTAAAAACAGACTGAGACAAAGTCTACTCTGTGGCAGGAAGAGATGTAAACAACTCAGATTTCAGATTCTTTCCCAACTACAGCATATGGAAGAGAATGAATCCCAGACATTCAGGAGGATCAAGGAGACACTTAACTGGCCTCGCTGTTGTGAGGGAAAGAAAGAGAGAGAGTTAGAAAGAAAACAATTCCATGTATGTGTTCCAATAAAGTGACTGATAAATAATTACACTGTATAGACATTTTAACATTGCCAAAACAACAAATCTAAGACTAAGACTTGTGCGCAGTATGTTTGGTGTTTGCATGGACACACACTGGGTGTGTTACTTGCTGAAGTGGAGACTTTAGTGATTCAAGAGCTGTTTATTGGCTGTATTATGAAATAACAGACAATGTGTTGTTTCATTTCCTGATCTCATCTCATCCACTCTTCATCAGAGATCTACTTCCTGTGCGGAGCTTGGTGAAATAATAATGAAACGCTCAAATAAACCAACATATTAAATAACTAAAGTCTGATTGGCGCTGGAGTTTAATCCTCAAATACAAGTCAGTCCTGCAAATTCTCCTTGTCGAGACAGCATTTATATATATTATGTTCATATATATATAGTTAATTCTGGAACTACACTGAATAATGAAATTAAATTCCATTGAATTTACAAGTTGGCACAAGCACACATAGCTTATAGCGACATAAAGACAACCACACTGGCAACACATGGAGAACATAAGCATGAGCCCTAACCTTTTCTCAGAAGCCGCAAAGCAATTGTTACCTTGAACAAAGTGAAAGGCATAGTGGACAAGTGTTTATAATAACCAGCCATATGTGGCTTTCATCAGTAACTCAGTGTGACTTAGACATGCATAAGAAGCCGAGACCAAATTAGGCAGAGAGCGGATTAAAAGGGGAATGAATTGGGCCAGTGTACTGCGAGGGAAATATTTACCCCATGTGCTGTTCACAAGTTGTCCTTAGAGTGTGCTTTAAGTGTTTGAAAATGTGCAGGGGATCTGAGGGTTGGAGCGATGGGGGATTGTAGATTAGCTCTTTTTCAGTCAAGAATTAACACCGCACTACCAGCAGGACACACTGCATATAATAATGTTCTCCACAATCTCTCTCTGTCTGACCTACATACTGTTTGCAGGGATGGAACTTATAAAAAAACACCATTCCTGCAGCAAGAAAGAGTCACAACGACCAGTGCGATCTTTTGATCTACACCTTCTTGGTACACAGAGAGCGGCGGGCTAGTAAAGTGGCTGAGCTTGTAAAAACTTTATGGATCCTTTTTGTTCGCCCACTGGCCCAATGATGCGACACCCCGCTGGGATTTGAAAATTCTGCTAAGACGCACTCCTGGAAGCCTGCCATTGCCTCAGAGTCACAACCCAGTGCAGCTACTGCAACTGAACACCTTTAGGAAGAATTTGCTCCATCTTTGAGTTTAATAATGAGAAAACACACACACAAAAGAATGGGGAGTAGAATACGCCTTATGAAACAAAGTCAACTAAATTTAGTCGAGTGACTATTAGTACTAACATAAATAAGAAACTGTGAGCAGAAAAAAATAACATACAACATAGAGCTGTGGCTCAGAGGTGATGTTAAGTCACAGGCTACAGTTTCATGTTTATGTTTAATGAGAGATGAAATAGGTGAAGACAACAGATGCAGGTGAGGCCGCAACACATTTGCTCCTGTTTCTGTAGCAGCACACAAGTCAGGACACGAGAACAAGCGCGGGGTTGATAAGGAAGAGTGAGCGTCACCATCTGTGAAAACAAGTATTTCCCAGGCACAACTTTGCATAATGATTACAGCAATGGAAAGTTCATCTATATGACTCTGGTACACATGTGGGACAGACACACGGACAAAAGGGCTGAGGTTCGATGACATTGTCAGAGCGAGGACTCCATCGACTGCAACGGCTGATAACACTAAATCAGTACATAGCAACGTGATATGCTTGTATATCGGTCTGCAGCTTCGTCAAATAATGTTGCTGTGTCTTGTGACTGTGTGGACTAATGAGCAGCGACGACTGTGAAGACCCTATGGGATGGAATAGTACATTTAGTCTAGTACAATGCATTGCACGGTCTAATATTATTGGTTGTTGTGTGCTATAAAGTATTTTAATAAGTTGTATACAGCATGTTTATGATCTGATGACATGTTTTTCCTTTTGTGAAGACAGTGGAGAGGAGAGAGGGGATGAGGAAAGCAACAAACTGATCAATTGAAAGACTAAATAGGGTGATTGACAAGGTTAATAAGAGGAGAGTATCAGATAACACGATAACAGTTTGTCATCAATGAAATTAACACAAAACATGAACACAATTATTCATTCAAACTGGCTCCTCAAACGTCACACTGGTATCTCCGAATCAAAGCAACAATAACAGCAACAGAGCAATCCAGGACACTGCCGCAGTAAAAGGTAAATAAAAGTAACCAAACTGCCATAACTGAGGGTATGTAAGGAATGCAGGGTCACACCCTTTGTCGAGATTTCCATACATTCCCTTCCTCAATAAAGACCAGCAGAACTTACCACTCAACAGGTTCGATCACGATAAACAGGATATTTAAATGTTAATGCAGACCTTTTTTTGGTGAACTTTCCATTATGGTGTTATAGGTGTACACAGAAAAAACAGCATCACACACACATTTATATTGGTCCCCTATAATAAAAGCTTATGTTTTTCTCTCGGCCACAAGGGAGGAGTTTTCATGGAAAAATTCTGATTCCATTTTGCGGCACAAAGAAACTGTGTTATTCCGTATCCAAAACAATTAAAAGACGAACGTTCACATGGTGTCTATTGTGTTTCTCATGCAGGGGTTCTTATTATGACACAACACAACACCAGCTCTAAGGGAAAAGTTTTTGACCTATTAATCAGTCAGGGAGTGAGAGCAGCATCTAATCATTGTTTGAATTTCAGTAATGGAGCCATGCTTTGGGTTATATTACAATCACAGATTGTATGTTTTAGGTTAATACTAAACAGCTTTTGGAAACATCGCTCATCTTTTCAGGCAAATTGAAGCCAAGATTTTAAAAAAACAAAACAAGAAAAAAAAACCTCATGTACAGGATCATACTTGTGCTTAAAACTTCAGTATGGGAAGAGGGGAAAACCCTTCAGTCACATCATCAGCGTGCAATCAAATAACTGACGTAACTGATGTAGGTCATGTATTCACATCATTTGGTCAATCTAATAAAAGCCCACGCTACAACAGCTGTCAGACCATATTGATTGGTGACTGTGAGGTTAGCGAGCGTCGTAGTTGAGGAACTAATAATAACCATATACACAGCATTTATACTTCAAAATGTGTCATACTGTCATCGTAATTAGGGATGGGATGTTTTACCACTTTTTTTTGTTCACGCATTGCAATGCACTCACAATAAGTTCATTGTGGTGAATTTATATTATTAGTACAGTAATGATGAATAGGGGATATCCTGAATTAGATGAGTGTCTCACGTCTAACTCGCCAACATACTACAGTCCTGGTGATTTATTTGGAAGTGTCACAAGTGGGATCCTTTTTTCTTTCAGTTTCTCCCTCTCTGGAGGTCGCTACAGCTCATCACCTGCTTTTTCGGAAGAAACAAGTAGGACACCGAGTGTGACGATCCTTGAGTGGGGTAAATTTAGAGTGAATTAACCCAATAAATGTGGATTTATGGGGATTAGGTACCTTGCTCAGAGGTAAACCAACCCTTGACCTGTTGGGATTTGAACCGACAACACTCTACTCTACACTCTACAAGCCAAGTTCCCTTTCCCCTACACTCTTAGATATAAAAGTGCTAAGTAGAAACATATAAGGTTTTTCGGTTTGTCCTCATAGGAGAACCCTTTTTGGCCTTTTATAAAGGTTTCACCTGGAACCCTTAGTGTTACCAAGAACCCTTTTAAAACCCTTTATTCAGGAAAGAGGTTTTAAAGGGTTCTCTGTATCAAAATGCTTCTTACTGTAACCATTAGTGTTACCAAGAACCACTTTCTTCGGGAAAGGGTTTTTCAGAAGCAAATGGCTCCAGGTAGAACCTCAGCCCTTGTAGAAGAACACTTTTGCAATCCTTATTTCTAAGTGTGTAGGCATGCACCAAAACGTCCTCCCCGGTCTTTGACCCGGAAGTAGAAGGAGACGTCATATAAACAGCAATACTGTTGGCGGAAATCATGCGCGGTGGCATCTTTCTTGAGACAACTTAGCAACCACAAGAGCCATGCTCCATCTAATTTACCCATAACACATACAGCAGGTACCAAACATACAGAGCCACAGCACCATCCACCTCACCGTCCATCACGCCGTTCACCGTTTGTTTTTCTGTGACCTAAAGGCCAACAGGAAACAATATTCAATAGCTTATATAGAGAAATACAACGGCACCTATGGAAGTGGTTGAACACGGCCAATAAATTGATTTTCTTCGCCGCATGTATACTGGGACTCAGCAAGTTGTCTGATTGCCTGTCTTAGTTGGACTGCTGTACCTTTGCTCGATTAAACTGCGTGTGTGTGTAAACATAAAGACTGGTACACTCTTACATCACTCTCACTCTCTAATCAGCATGAGGCTCATTGTCCCCCGACTCCTCCCCCTTTTTTTAAACACTGGAGCTGTTGCTCACAGCTGTACAGCTGTGAAATTAGTCAGCTGCAACTCGGTGTCAGATTTCAGATTTCAGATTTCACTACCCGAACCATCCCCCACTCTCTCTCCCTCCTCCTCTCCCTCACTCAGCTCTCAGCCAATTTCTTGGCATTTTTCAACATCCAGCATTGGGCAGAGTTAGTTGTGGAAGAGGGGGTTTATGGTGCGTTCCAGAGCCCATTCAAACACATGGGATGTTGGACTTATCCTACCTGAATTGTACTAACTCCTACTTCAAAGCGTTCCAGGCAATTAAGTCTACTTACATACACAAAAGAGCCGTATATGTAAAAGCGATACATATCGATATGTAACGTCATGAGTATACATTCATCGTAGCCCTACATATCTTCTTGCTAACAGATAACAACAACGACACAATTTCACACCATAACATGAAAAACAAGTTGTGATAAAATTGCTGTGTCTAAAACAAGTCTACACGCAGAAAAGTAAAGTTTTCAAAGCATATTCATGTGACTCAATGGGCGCCGCCATTATTCTCCGACTTAATTTTGGTGAAGTGAGGGTAGGTAGGTTGGTAGGGAGGTCCCACTTTGACAGGCATTCCAGTGCACTAGTTGGAGGTAGGATTAGTCCCACGTCCGACTGGTTTGGATGAGCTATGGAACGTACCAATAATACCCTTTAAATAGGCTCCTTAATATTTTCCTCAAATACATGAGTCACCATTATTCAAACAGAGGCAAAAATGCACAAACACAATACACCAACGGGACTGCACCATAATTTCCATATTCTCATGATTATACAGACAGGTGATGTTAAATGATCAGGGCCAAATATACAGTTCTTGGATTATAAATATCAATTAAAGGTTAATATGGGAATTCAGCAATTATAAAGTTCCAATCCTTTTGCGTCGATAACATTTTTACCACATTTTACAGCGAGAGTCCCCTCAAGCATCATCGGCTCAGAGAATGCTTTTCTTCAGAAAGCATGTCGGACAAATCTCAAAGTTCACAGTGTCTTGTTTTCTGTCCGGGATTGTCGTTATCTGTTAACCCAGTCTCTCTCTCTACACACACACACACACACACACACACACACACACATACATACACACACAGCTTTGGGGATCGTTTGTCATTGTTTTACAGCACTTTGTTTGCAGATCTATTCCACTCAACTCTGTAATGTTTAGTGTTTGCTTACAGGTGATTCAGATGTCTTGACTCGGCTTCTACCACTTGTCAGCCAGCGCGTGTTCAGTTGCAGCGCAGCCTGCTATTGCAACCTTTTCTGGAGGTGTACGTCGCTGGATTATTTATTCCAAACAACTTTATCTAATGTACGGAAATCCAGACTGCATTTACAAATATGTACTGCTTTTACTGTGAAACTCCTTTTGCATGGAAGGGTCACTCATTTGCACCTTTTGAGGTAATCGTGTGCTACAGGATAAAATGTTTGTTACCTGTTAAGCTGGTTTGGTCGTTTGCCTGCTGGCTGCAGAGGTGATGAATAAGGTCAGAAGTCCTAATCTCTGAGTGTCATCCTCACGCTAGATGGAGGGGACTTGGAACCAAGGCTGCATCAAGATTAACTTTGTACCTGCATGAAAAAGAAAGAGTACAGTGGTGACTGAGGTGGCTTAAGATAAAGATCTCTGAAACCTGAAAGCAAAGACATGTTACTTTCTACACTGCCTTTTTGTAACTTGAATATTCTGTATGAGGAATATTAAAATGAGTTCTTTGTGTGGTGCTTTCTTGTGGACGGCAAAACCAGCTTCAACTGGTCACTTAAACGCCTCCCATCACAATTCAGAGAATGGATCCTACAAATAATGCACAAGGAGCAGCCAGCAGAGGAGCTGAGAGTGCTCTTTACCACAGATGACAGCAAATGTTGGTCCCATTCAACTTAACTGAAAGCGAGACCGAGTCTGCAGCAATGCTGCGCTCACAGAGAAGATGTTAAAATGGTAAATTTGGTGATTGGCACGAAACACGAAGAAGAAGAAATGAGGAAAAGTCAGAGAACTCATTTTGGGAAAACACGGAGTAAGTCATACATATGAATCACAAGTAAGTCTCAAGTCTTCGAGTCACCACCAAGAATTCTTGCAAGAATTAAGCAAGTCAAGTCATGTCCCTGCTTTCAATCAAGCAAGTTACAAGTCAAGCTGCATGAAGATTGACGATGAAGGTGATTTTCCCACATATTCCACATTTAAATATCCTTTAGGAATTAATTACTCATACGATGTAAGGACTGCATCGTGGTCCCACACAACTGAATTGATACACAAATAAAATAAAAACTAAACTAAAATGTAAAAAAAATATATATTGAACAACGGAAATCCATTTCAAACATTGGACAAAACAAGGGACACTTATTATGACCAACTTTTCAGCAGCCAAGACGTTCACTGGCATTAAAATTATGTTGTCTTACCTTTCTCTGTGGGATTTGAAGTGTCGAACGATATTTCACGTAGAGGTGTCGGTGTTGTTCGGTTGCCAGGTTTGTACGCCAGGCCTCTAAAGCAGAGACAAATCATCACATTAACTCCTCAATATTAGAGAAAATTTGAGTAAATATTCTGTAAAACAAAAACAAAAAAGTAGAGCTGAGTCTTTAACCAGCGTTAGTCAAAGTAAGTCTCGAGTCCTCAAATGTGTGACTTACGTCAGACTCCTCCCCCCACCTCTGATGTTTGTTTAACAAGTTATTCATAGTATGCCGACATATCATCACCTTTGCATTTGATAAACAATTGAACACGTATTATTTTAATATTAAAGCAGGTACAGAGAAACATCATTTATTCAAAGACAAAGTACAACATACACATTATTTTAGTTCTGTTATTGTTCTCTGGCTTTTATTGTTGTTGATGTGCGTTGATGTGAGATTCTAT
This sequence comes from Microchirus variegatus, assembly GCF_963457635.1. Classification (NCBI taxonomy): domain Eukaryota; kingdom Metazoa; phylum Chordata; class Actinopteri; order Pleuronectiformes; family Soleidae; genus Microchirus; species Microchirus variegatus. Next base: position 20,785,726 of record NC_139810.1, read on the forward strand.
GTGTACAAGTCATTGAAGACAAGAGGTATTCACTTTTTTTTCGGTCAGCAAATGCAGACATCAGAGAATCCAGGCTCTGCACTGGGATGCAGAAATAGTGCTTCAGTCAGCAGTCTGACACATGTGCAGCAAAAACAACAGAGTGTTGCACTCTAGTTCTTCCACTCACCACAGAGACAATGACAAACACCTACAGCACTTATTCATCAGTTGGGCCAATACCTTTTTTTTTTTTTTTTTTTTTTTAATCCTCAGGCATTTTTGTCCTCATTAACTTTTGTTCTCAGAAATTCATTTCGTTTTTCCATCTAAAGTTGATTGATTTTGGTTTTTTGATGAGCTGTTTTGCATATTTAATATTTAGTTCATACATTATTTCTATGGAAAATGCTGCAAATAATTATACTGCAGTGCAGACACAAAATAAGGGCAGGAGAGACAGACCATTCATGTTATATTATATATTAAACTTTATTTGTACTATTAGTTGTCATTAAAGGGGCCATATGTAAGAATGTGGCCAAAAACGGTTACTACATTCAAATTCAAAATACAGAGGTCTTTTAGGTTTCGTTTTCTGACGTAACTGGCAACCCGTGGTTGCTTGGCAGCCGAGACTCTACTGAGTGCAATGATTGGTAGACGGCGGTAGGTGGCGCCACATGCCAAAACATGATTTCAAAACGTAAACATGATTTGCAGTCTGCAAAATATTTTTTTTTATGCAAATATTTTGGCTGTACTGTTGTTGTTGGTGAGTTCAGTTTGTTATATGAACATTATTCCTGAGTCTCTGTGACATATTAGGAGGATTTTATGGCCAGTTGCTTTAGATTTATTACATAATGCACCTTTAAACTTTATTTTATCAGAGGGGGGAAAGAAAATCAGCATCCGTCAGCTGCCTTGATTTCTAAAAAAAACTGTACTGCATTGACAGAGAAAAGGTTGATACAATTACCTACAATTTTACAATTTACATTTAATAATACGGCAGTTTTGATTTTTACCCAAATAAGTGGCTTCGAGCTGTAATAGCTGCTCTGAATATTACTGTCAAGGCTCAAGGTGACCTGCCACACACAAAACCTCTATAGCAATATGACTTCACTTCATCACGTTAAGTTATAGTCGCGTGAGTTAGAAAACGACTCATCCACAAATTACTATAATCGATGTCTCCTAGTTTAAAAAAAGAAAAAAAAAAAAGGTGGAGTAAAATCAATTCAAGATGATACCCACGCAGAAAACAGGAGAACACCCCCATCTTTCCTAGAGGAAACCTCCCCTCCCTGTTGGACAGGTTTGGAGTGTCAACATGATCGTCCTCGTGTAACACGGCCCGTTTGAGTTTATTGCACAGCATAACCTTTGTTAACAGGCACATTTCTAGACAGTCTAAAGGAGGACTGTTGTCTACTTGTTGCAACAAAGCCACGCCTGCCAGTGCCGTGATGGGACCTGTTCTGACACTGACAATACAAACAAACAAAAAATGCAAAAATGAACGGTTCACATAAGACTTCCATCAGTTTCCAGCCAGAAGACATGCCTTTCTGTGAATGTAAACAGTTGACACAATGGCTGACAACGTCAACAAGGGTTTAAAGTTATGACAAGAAAACAAAGCTTCATGGCCCCATGATAGGTTGACTGGGGTCCAACTATATTTCCTCCTCCAAGTACTTACATGTTTTCACTTGAAACAGCAAAAATATAGTGTTGCACTCTTTTGGGAAAAAAGGGATCTTAGATCTTAGAATAAAAACACTAATACTTAGTGGAGAGAATGTGTAACAAACTGCAGTCAAAGCAAGAAAGATTTACTTTCAAAGTGAAAATACCACATTATATTTGGCTTATTCTAGAATAACATATAATTACTCTGCTATTAAAGGTGATTTTAAGATTGACAGCTTGGTTTGGAATGTTTCTAGTGATGTGTGTGAAAGAAAGAAAGAAAGAAAGAAAGAAAGAAAGAAAGAAAGAAAGAAAGAAAGAAAGAAAGAAAGAAAGAAAGAATTGGGGGAAAGGTTACTCTGGGTAATTAAACTTTGTATGAAACATATTGTTGTCATTTTGTGTTTCCATCATTACTTGTGTGTGCCTGACGCGTTCACAAAAGACGCCTCATTCACACGCTTTTGTTGTGAGCAAAGCCAAACACCAGTCATGAGGAATTGTGAGATTATGGGCTCGTAAACTCAGAGCTAAAAGATTTTGGCTTAGTCTACGAGGGCATACACAAAAAAAAACCCGCATTACTATGAGGAGAAAACAGGGACGGAGGTCTTTAACATCTGGCCCACAGCCAGTTATCTTCACACCACAGGCCTGTTGCACTGCACTAAAGCAAAGTAAAGAAAGTTTTTGAATAATAGTTTGGGGCCAATTGGTTTGTTTGTTTGTTTGTTTTTTTCGATCTTAGACAGGTTTGCTGCAGCAGAAAAGAACATAATGCAATTACAAGCAAACAGCCAAACAACTCAGAATTAGTGAACAAAAACAATTTGAGCACCTACCTGGTATCTCTCTGTGTTTTTGACGCGCTTCACTCCCGAATTCAATTAGTTTGATTTGATGCGTAATTTGGGGTTTTCTCGCTCCGGAGTTGTGCGTTCCAGAAAAGCGTGCACGTCATCACTGATGCACTTTTTGGCAGAGAGAAAATGGTGCAGGACCTGTTCCTCCGGGGATGACCGTGCCATAACTTTGCCTCTTACAGACGTGCCTCTCCGAGTCGCATCTCTCATCCCAGCCTCAACCTCGCTGATTGCACTGAGGAGCCGCAGCGATCGAGGCTTTCACTGTCAGGAATCACGTGACCGAGGCGTAGCATTGAACCTAATCTGAGGGCTCACAGGAGGAGGAGGAGGAGGAGGAGGAGAGAGGAAGATAAGGAGCTCTGCGGTCAAAACATCAGTGTCACACTAGACTTTACACAGTCGAGTCCTGAGAGGAGACGCAGCGCCACCGAAATACTCTGTCCATCAAAGTACAGTCATCATCTGCCACATTTAAACCACTCATCTAAATAATAGTTGTATGTATGTGTTTAGACGTATACAGCGGAGGATAGAGCTCTCTTTTTTTCCTAATTAAAAGATCAATAGTATGATTATAGTAAATCACTCGAATAATTGATGTAATATTCCATCAGACAGTCGGTAAATGGGTTTAAATAGTTAAGGAACATCATCATAAATCAGTTTAAAAACATGTAAAAAAAAAAAAAAACATAAAAAACACTTTTTCTTAAGTGACATGCGGATTAGAATGTGTTAACTGTATGCAAAATGTGTATTGTTCATGTTTTGAATGGTTGGATATGGATGGCTGCACATTATAGTATTGAATAGGTGAGAAGGTGCAGAAACTGATAAGTGCAAACCTCTTCCTGCTCTTATGAAATACATCATTTGTGTTCCATATCTATATTATCTTTGATTGCATTTTATGGTCAACACGGAATTCATTTTCCAAAAGTTAATACAGTGCATGCAATCAATCAGGTTTTTGCAGAATGATGAATGTTGATGATGATTTTAAAGGTGTGGTCACCTGGGGGCTTAGGACCCAAAACAGACTGTCCAGGACTATAAATATGGCCAGTAAAATCTTTGGGAGAAAGCAGAAGCAGCTAGTGAAACAATAAGCCAGACAATTCATGTGTGATCCTGTTCCTTCTCTTTAAAAACAAAAAAAAAATAAAGGAAAAACAAGATACTTACTTGACTGTTCATGACTGTATGCATGAAATCTTTCCGCTCGTCTTCGCTTCGGTGGCTGCATTAATGATTGCAAACTCTGAATCCGGCTTTTCATGACTTAGGTGAAAACAGCTGCCAAAGAAACTATATTGGTTAACTATGAGACACCGAGCAAAGGAGAAAATAATGACTACTTAACAAAGAGGGTAGCATAAAGTCAAGTTAAAGTTTATTAAGAGTTGTTGCTCTGTGGATGAGTGTCCTGGAGTACAGGAGATACGCGTTTACAGAGAGACGAGACCACGGCCACACACACACACACACACACAGAAAATGAACATGCCTGAATATAACATGATATTGGATCTGTTCTATGCACAGCATCAATAAAATAGTAGTACTAATTGATTGGTACTTTAAAAAGAAAAGAAAAGCTTTTGACTCCTCTACTCAGTAGCTGTTAGAATATTAGAAATCATTGTCTAGTTTAAATATGACCTGAAAATACAGAAAACACAGCAGACCACTGGGGGGAAATACCCCAGACTTCTCTTTCCCACAGTTCATTTAGATTGTGTGATTATAGCGATGCACATTTACAAATCTTTACAATAAAACTGCCCAGTGAGCAACCGAGTCTTCAAGATGCTATCTTGTGAACTGCTACTGTGATGGTACCGTGACTCCTCACCAGAATGTTTCTACGAGAAAGAAAAAAACGTAGATCTTGTCAGACAAACATACACCTTATTGTATATATATCTGAGATGATTAATGTTAGTATATAAACCATATTGTTAGTGCTTTATTATTAGTGGTGGTTATTTGTATGAGGTCTGATTATCATCATCATATGGTTTATCAGCAATAGAAGCATAACACTGAACTTAAGTTTAAAAAAAGTCACAAAACAAATAAAAACAAAACAGTTGGCTCATCTACAGTTAGTCTAAAGTCAATATACATTTTTACATGAATTGATAATCATTTATTTATCATTGTTTAAGTCTGAAGTGCAGCAGGTGTTTCACAGAGTCCACAGGGGGGCAGCATAGTTACACAGATAAGCTCTCATGTCAAGTCTTTGGGCACAGACGTTCAAACTCTTTGTTTCTGGATCACGGTCTTTCTGTCAGTGTCACTAATCTATTTACTGAAACCAATAAAATAAAATAAAAAAATAACAAAAACGAAGGAGAGGTCGTGTTAGTGCTCACCCTAACTCAGACTCCAAACACACGGTCGGAGTGTCAGTGGGGTCTCTGGTGAGAGCCGCAGCTTGTTTGGCCAGAACTGACACAACACCGCTGTGATCATCGGTCAGCGAGCCACGACCTGGTGAGGATTGTGAAATATACAGTAGAGTCATTAGGCAGAAAAGAGGAAACAAGTTACATCAAACATAACGATATGAATGGAACAGCATCCATCTCATATGTATCGTCTCTGTTCTCCTCCGGAGACATTTGTGAAATAAAGTCACTGAGACTTGAGACAGTGAGAATCCATATTGAAACTGGTTTTGTCACCATTCAATCAATATTTTACAGAAGGACATCACAGATATCATCAGTGAACACGATCTAAATGTCTAAATCTCCAAATTTCTACAGTAAAGTGTTTGAAACTTCACACAAAGACACTGATGTGAGGCCAGGAGTAAGAAACCGTGGAAGTGTTATTCATCTCCTTTTAAATAATACAGTAGCAAATCATGGATATTAAGTAAGTTTTCTGTCATTCTGTTTCATTGAATTGATTCTCACACTTGCTAATTTATGACCTTTGGTCATTAGACTATTTGAAGCTAGTAGTTTTGTACTCCAAAACAAGAGTACTGCATTGCTACGGGGAAACAATATAGAAAAGAGAAGCTTATACGTCTTTAATTTCTCTGACTGTACTCTGACGGTAAATTCCTGTACAGCAGATTGTTTTACATAACATAAACTGAACTTTGAGCTACATGTGGATGTACAGAAGTGTTCTTACAGCCCAGACTGTGTCCTTGATGATCCGTGCACAGCACGCCGACAACCGCGGGGTTCTTCATGCTGCCAAAACAAGGAGGGAAAAGTGGTATATAACGTCCAAATATCTCTAACACGAGCGCAGAAATAGTGCGTTATTGACTTACGTGTCATCCAGGTGTTGTTCCAGAGTCGATTCCATAATTAGCGATGTTCAGACCCTCCGAAATTCAAGCGAATTTGATGATAAGTCGTTGTTGTTGTAGTTGACTACTTCCGCAGAGCTTCCGCCTAGCGTCAGGTGATCGTCACATGGTCTATGGGTCCTTGTGAGGACTAAACTACTCAAAACGCGCTTTGATAAAACAATAAACGACAGATAGATAGATAGATAGATAGATAGATAGATAGATAGATAGATAGATAGATAGATAGATAGATAGATAGATAGATAGATAGATAGATAGATAGATAGATAGATAGATAGATAGATAGATAGATAGATAGATAGATAGATAGATAGATAGATAGATAGATAGATAGATAGATCACATGAACGTGCACCCCCCACACAAAAACAAAAATAGATCAGTGTCATTAAATAATGTGATACTACTGGAGTGTCACTAATACCTTGCAATATCTTTGGCTTCTGTTGCTAGGATACTACAAAATATGGTTCAATAATGAAACTATAAATTTAAATTAAATAACAATTGAAATATTCATTCATAGTTTAGCCACTGCTTTTCAATTTCCCAGTTTGTTTGTTTTTTGTCAATCAGATTCTGTTACGGACAAATACAATTATGTCAAAACATTATTCCCGCCATCAACTTTTCAACAAGTTCAACTTTCTACTAACGCTCTAATCTAAAAAATTTATTTATGTTACTTTTGGAACATAAAATATGGGAGCAATATTTCTGCTAAAAAGCCGGAAGCTTTTATGATGGATTTACTTAATGTGTTTTATTCAAAAGTAAGCTGCAGGCCACCACCAATTGGCTCGCTTTCCCTGCGTGATTTCTGCTACCTGTCTCAAGACAGCGAAGCTCCAGCGCTCCTGCTGACAAGGCAGAAATGGGTGAATGTAATTATGTGGCCACTGCAATGGAGGAATCCATCACCTGTGCAGCAGCGGGGTAACGTCCGACTGATTCACCCTCCTCTCCTCTTCTTTCTCTCATATTTCTCTTTCCTGGCAACCTGCTGCCCGTCACTGTCCGAGCATGCACGTAGGCAAACACGCGTCCAAGTGCAAGTTTGTGCCTGTGAGTGGATGGAATAATTCTCTAGGTCCATACACACACACACACACACACACAGGTTTGCTCAGTCCTCTTCTCATTGACATCCATTCATTTGAACATCTTAACCAAAGCCGTATCCCTAAACTTAACCATTACCAGCTAATGTCAAACCCTAACCATAACCAATTCCTCATAAACAAGGTAGTGCCTCATTAGGCCCAGGTTTTTGGACGACATGAGGACATCTGTTCCTGACAAGGTCGGTGTTTATATCTGCATTGGGGAGGAAGGCATACATTTAAAATAAAGTCATTATCTGTTAGACAGGGCCACACTCACAGCACAGTAAATCTATAGATGAGCTAAATGAAAAAAGTGTAATCACTGCACCATATAATTGTTGCTGTAATGCATTTGGAGTCACGCCTCATTATTCATATACTGTATACATCGCACAATAAGTAATGTCACTGAGGTGTGATGTGTTAGTCCTAACAAATTGTTTTTGCAACATTAAACTTTTAGCTGTAAACACTTTGCAGCAATTACAGAATGTGACAGATTTACTGGTAACTAAATGCCTTAATCGCTCCATTATCACTGTACAATGGCACCACCACGCTAAACATATGCCATCATAAAACAGAAAATATCACTTTCACATGGCGCCTCGGTCCATCTTCATATATACTATAGATACTTCATTAAACGTTTTAAATCAGTGAATGTTGGAGATATTTTTGCCTCTCTCTGACAAATAACTCATTTGACTCCATGACCCCTGTCCCTCCTCCCTTCTACGTTTTTAAATTCATTTTAGTTCATCAACTTGTGAAGTAATTTTACCCACATATGTTGTGTTAAAATATAAGATTCATGGAAAATCAGCCATCTTCTGCTTGGAGCTGATGTGTGGTCAAACCCCACAGCAGACTAAAAGTTCGAGTCACTCTCCATCAGACATCATACGCATGAGCAAGATGACGAAGCATTTGAGGAGACAGTCAGAGGGCTCAGACATGGGGAGGGCGGATTGGGGTCGGAGGTGGGTGAAAAAAAGAGGGAGAGCGTTTGGCTCCCTCCCTCCCTCCCTCTCCCCCTCCCTCCCTTTGAGAAGTATTGGAAACCCTCATGACTGAGTGGAGGGTCGTGGATCCAGTGTAAGGTGCAGGAGAGTCCGTTTCCAGCTGCTGTCCAGTGTCGAAGGTATTGTGAGACACTGTCATTCTCCTCTTGTTGTCATGGGCTTCACAGCGTTGCTATTGTCCTTCCTGCTGGTGTCTCTGAGCTGGTCCAGTGGAGCCATCATCACAGGGGTGAGTGACAGCTTATGCCGTGCTGTAATAGCAGTATTTTCTTTTTTTTCAGATATTAGATTACTGTGTAATCAATGTGAGAACATTTTTCTAAATTTACTGACTACTCTTTTCATATCATTTATATCACTTTTAGCACTCGTTTCTATACTTTTCTATATTATGTTGAGTAGATGAAGACTGTATTTTCTTATTATTTATTAATGGATTGTTATTTTTTTATATATTTTATCAGCAAATCAAACAATCAAGTTATTTTGTGTCATAAGAAATAGTGAAAAAAGCTTCCTGATCAGATAATGCCTGGTCTTACAGAACTTTCACTCATTTAGTGACAATATTGGAAATTGACATACTGATGAACTGACTAATTATTTTAGTTCTTACAGAAGTGTTTTGTACTTCAACAGCCTGGTTTAATTCAACTTTGACATTTACATTTTTAAAAAACAGGCTTATAAACTAAATTACACAAAAAAAACAAAAAAACTGCTTACGTTGGTGAACAAATTGTAAAATGTGATTATATGCGAACGAGAGACCACATCCTTCTCCGTTTCAAGTCCGCTGGAAAAATGAGAGGAAATCATCTCAGTCGTCTCATTGATATTCATTTGTAAATGGATTAGGGAGTCGACAGGCAATGGATAAAATGGCTTTCATTGTACTAACAATCAAGGGGATCTCTATTAGCGTAAATAAAAATGAGACCGACTCAGTGGAATCTAAAGGACCGTCCTCATCTATGTCCTCTCTTCCATTCTTTCCTGTACATACCTGTATCACTCTGCGTCTCTCTGTCCGTCCTGCAGGCCTGTGACAGAGATGTGCAGTGTGGCTTTGGTCTTTGCTGTGCCGTCAGTCTGTGGCTGAGAGGTCTGAGGATGTGCGTCCCAAGAGGTGTGGAGGGGGACGAATGCCACCCTTTCAGCCATAAGGTGGGGGGAAATATATTTGTACCAGTGACACAATAGTGATGGATGTTAATGCATTAATAAGTATCACTAGCCTCTTATCATAACCCAATCTTAAAAAGTTTTACCTTAGATGTTGTGGAGGCCAGAAAAAACTGTCCTTGAATTGGTCCTCCGATCTAAAGAAAACACACACACACACACACACACACACACACACACACACACACACACACACACACACACACACACACACACACACACACACACACACACACACACACACACACACACACACACACACACACACACACACACATTCTTGTACTTGCTGCATACTGAGGACCGGGTAAAAGAGCTGACAAAGTGAGGACCAGCATTTCCACTTTATAAATCAACACAATTACAAATATCTACTTATATATAAAATTTGACCCAAAATGTGACAAAAACGTCATACTATACTGTCATCCAAAAAAAATGTTGAAGAAAAAAATTTGACCCAAAATGTTTGGTCCAAAATGTGAAAAAAAAATGTACGCAAAATTTTTGGTCCAAAATTTGAAAAAAAAAATTGGACCCAAAATGTTTGGTCCAAAATTTGAAAAAAAATTGACAAAAAAATTGATGCAAAATTTTTGGTTCAAAATTTGAAAATAAAAATTGGACCCAAAATGTTTGGTCAAAAATTTGAAAAAAAAATGGACGCAAAATTTTTGGTCAAAAATTTGAAAAAAAAAAATTGGACCCAAAATGTTTGGTCAAAAATTTGAAAAAAAATTTGACGCAAAATGTTTGGTCCAAAATTTGACAAAAAAAGTCATACTATATACTATGTCGTCCAAAATTTGAATTTTTTTTTTTTTTGACAAACAGTAAAGCATGTTGTAGCAACCTAAGGAAGTGATTTCAATGTAAACAAATGTGAGGACCGACCAAAATGTCCTCACCCCGTAAAAATGTCCTCACTTTGTTGGTTAAAAACCCTCACTGGTCCTCAGTATGGCGCAAGTACAAGAACACACACACACACACACACACACACACACACACTTATTCTCTGTGTTAGTGGACATTCAGATTAGCGCTGGCAGGTTGACTGACGCTGTAGAAAAGCTGCTGATAACCGCAGAGGATATTGATCTCCCTCACAGCAAAGCAAGCAATCGGCGCTGTTAATCACTGTGATTTGTGGGAGATGGCAACATTTAGTTCTTACTTCTAGCACTGCATCCATCTCTGCATTCAGACGTTTAAGGAGTATCCTTTTAGGATACCTGTGGCGTCACTTGTCAGCTGAAGAGGAATTAAACTGTCAGATTATTTTCACTCCCTTTCAAACATTTTTCAGGTGCCGTATCCAGGAAAAAGGCAGCACCACACCTGCCCCTGTCTCCCCCATTTGGTGTGCACCGGATACGCTGACAGCAAGTATAGATGCACGGAGAACTTCAAAAACATTGACTATTAATGGACGTCCAAACATTGGGATGAAGAAGGTCACAGCAGACATCAGAGACTTGGACAGGCTGTGGTTTAAAGAACACACGTGTCTTCTTCTTCACTGTCTTCATTCTTCATCTGTGTCGTCTATGTACTATAATATACTGCAGTTTCTATTCTATTGATTGAAGTGTAACCGTCCAACAGGAGCCACAGTAAATGTTATTTTTCGAAGGCTCCTCGGAAAGCTGTTTGTGAACTTCTGTTGTCATGCTCAGTTTGTGTTAATTTATCAAAAGAAAATGTACAGATATGATTGTCAATAAACTATAACAATAACAATGTCACGTAATACATGCCCCCGTGGAGTTGTTTTGTACAGTTTACAGCAAAGCAAGTGGCTTGATTAAACACATTAATGTGTGTAAAGAGATGGTGGTATCAAGTAGTATTAGTCTGATTATAGTGAAGGTCATAATCAGAGTTTAAGAGCCTTAAGTTCCACCAGTGAAAGTGGGTGACCTTGCTAAATAACACAAACTGAAAAACTGAAGACAAAGGCACCTGAGTGTGAAGGCCAAACATTCTAACATTCTATTAATACTACTACTACTACTGCTACTACTACTACTACTAGTGCTACTGATACTGCTACTACTACTACTGCTACTATTACTATACCTATCTAATACTACTACTAGTAGTGCTACTGATACTACACCTACTACTACTACTACTACTACTACTGCTACTGATACTGATACTGATACTACTACTACTACTGCTACCACTGCTACTATTACTATACGTATCTAATACTACTACTACTACTACTAGTAGTGCTACTGATACTACTACTACTACTACTCCTACTACTATTACTACTGCTACTACTGCTACTTCAGCTACTACTACTATTATTACTGCTACTACTCCTTACTACTACTGGTACTACTACTACTATTACTTTACCTATCTAATACTACTACTAATAGTGCTACTACTACTTCTCTACTCCTACTACGACTACTGCTACTACTCCTACTCCTACTACTTCTACTACTACTACTACTACTACTACTACTGCTACTACTCCTACTCCTACTACTACTGCTACTGATACTACTACTTGTCCTACTATTACTACTGCTGCTACTACTGCTACTACTCCTACTACTACTACTGCTACTGCTACTACTACTGACACTACTACTACTGCTACTACTACTGATACTACTACTACTGCTACTCCTACTACTACTACTACTACTGCTAGTACTATTACTACTGCTACTACTGATACTGATACTACTACTGATACTACTACTACTGCTACTGATACTACTACTATAACTAATACTACTAGTAGTAATGCTACTGCTACTACTACTGCTACTAATACTACTACTACTACTACTACTACTCCTAGTACTACTACTACTACTACTACTACTCCTAGTACTACTACTACTACTACTCCTAGTACTACTACTACTACTACTACTAGAAACATATTTTATAAAACCCATGTGTCACCTATGCGTTGTGACATAAGGATCTGACATAAATGAAAATAAAACAGTACATCATATACACAGCAGAAGCAGGGGGAGTGGTTAGGTCTTGTGTCGCCTCGATGACATTCCCATGCTGCACAGAGGAAGTGAGAGTCAGACAGAGGTAAAAGGAAGATTGCACTCGTAAATCAAGACGACTGGAAACACAAACAAGTGCCCACAAAAAGTTTCAGAAGTGTATTCTACTAAATAATAAACAATGCACACTCACCCCTTGCACTGCTGGTACATACGAAGAGATGCTCTCTCAGTCAGGTCTGATAGTCTTGCTTCATAAAGCCTGTTTTCATATGAAGTATGCTGCAAACAAATAATGTTACTTTGTTTCTGTTCATAAAGACTAAACAGAGGCAGCATATTGATATCAACATCAACAAAAATGACCAAATAAAATGCACTGTAGCTTTAATCATAAACTTTCCAGACATAAATCGACGACAAAAGATCTGATTTCAAGCGATTTGCTTAAAATTCATTGAGCTTTTCTTTAATGTGGAGCAAACCACGTGTCTTTATTTTGTGTCAAGTTTAACTGTTATCACAAATCCTGCCAAGTGTACTTATCAACCCATTAGGATCACTATGTAGCCTACTATTTAAACACAAGATTATCATTGGATCAAAAGGTCAGTCCTTTTTTAAAATTGCGTTTTAACACTGATCTAAATATTTGTGTGTATTGAATAAACATACACATCTAATATGTTAAGTGAAGCACTATAAAGTCACACATACAGTAAGTTTCTGAATCTACAAAACATGTTTAATCTGCCTTTGTTGACATTTGCTTTAGAGATAAGAGAGAGTTTATCAGTGTATCACATATTTCTTATCTCCACATGTTGTGAACTCATGGAGAAGGGCATTTTGAAGACACAACCTTGATATTTGGTATAAAAGGACTGGACTGTGAAACTAACTTCCCTCATCTGAGTCCAACAGCAAAAGAAATCAGCACCATGAGGCGGCTCATCATTCTGTCAGCCCTTGTGGTTTTCTCTGAGTGCTTTCCTCATAGGTAAGCTGCTTGAAAAGCAACCTGTACTTTCACTTCTTTGACATTTTACACCTGAATAGACTCAAGTGTTGAAAGACAATCTATTCATCTATTACTGGGGGGGAAATCTAAAGGCCATCATACTCCGTCTTACTTTGAGGTCTAACAACCTTGCACAAAGTACGGTACAGTGTAGATCTTGTCGTCTCCAGCTATAAGATTGAGGACATCTGTGGGTTTTGCTTCTTGTTTATATGCTTTGCCGTGTGCAGGGTTTCCCTGATCAAGGGGAAGTCTGCCAAGGAAGCCATGCAGGAGAAAGGAATATGGGAGGAGTACAGGAAAAATAACCCATACGACCCAATGGCCAAGTTCTACCAGACAGGTTTGGCGCCAATGACCAATGATGCTGACGTAAGTCCAGAGCAACAGCTTTAGATGTTAGATTCATCAAAAGATTCACTGATAATTTATTTTTCTGCATTTTACTCAAGCTGTTGTTAATACCTATTCAACTGCATTACTGTAGCAGTCCTCCTCATGTCCCTCTAGATGTCCTACTACGGCGTGATCTCCATTGGGACTCCTCCTCAGTCCTTCACTGTCATCTTTGACACTGGCTCTGCCAACCTTTGGGTCCCTTCAGTCTACTGCTCGAGCAAACCCTGTGGTGAGTAGCACTGAGTTTGTCTGCCCAGTTCACCGAAAACATGAGTGAGACGGTGAAACAAAATGTTAAAAGAGAACAGTCATGGATTATGGACCCCGGAGTTACACATTGGAGCTTTAAGAACATGTTTGAGTTCCACACATTTGATGTGTGACTCACTTCATCATTGGAAAGGGTTCAAGTTGCTTTGACATTGTAATAAAAACACACATTTAAAAGTGAAGCTGTTTCTTTGCAGAGAACCACAGGAGGTTCAGCCCACAGCAGTCCTCCACTTTCCAGTGGGGCAACGAGGCTCTGTCCATCCAGTACGGCACTGGCAGCATGAATGGAGGTCTGGGAAGTGACACTGTTGAGGTAAACAATCCCCCTGGAAAAAAAAAAGAAAAAAGCATAGTGTATTTAGATATTCGAGGAGGCATTCAGTGTCTCCACGGCCTGTTCAACTCTGACTGAGGGTTGTGTTCTTTGTTCAGGTGGGCGGCATCTCTGTGGCCAACCAGGTGTTTGGAATGAGCCAAACAGAAGCTGACTTCATGACCCACATTCTGGCAGATGGCATCTTGGGACTGGCCTTCCAGAGCATTGCTCTCGACGATGTTGTCCCGGTCTTCAATAACATGGTCAATCAAAACCTTGTGCCCCAGCCTTTGTTCTCTGTGTATCTGAGCAGGTACTGTATCAGGATGGACATCTGTGTGTGTTGGTTGTGATTCATTCAGCATGGCACATTTCATTAGTGTATGAGGTGCGTTCATTTTTCTCTCTCAGTAACGGTCAGTCGGGCAGTGAGGTGATTTTTGGTGGCGTAGACGGAAGCCACTACACTGGACAAATCACCTGGATCCCTTTGACTTCAGCCACCTACTGGCAGATCAAGATGGACAGGTACAAAGGAACGCATCCAAAAATCAGTTTTTACATTAGCACATGCACTATACTGAATGGTACAAGGCCTTCTGGTTCAAGCCAGAGGGTCTTGTGCCTTTTGGGTTTGCTGGTCCACCTCCTGCTGTTCCTCCTCACAGTGTTACCATTGACGGAGAGACTGTGGCCTGCACTGGTGGCTGCCAGGCCATCATTGACACTGGCACCTCCATGATCGTTGGCCCAACCAGTGACATCAACAACATGAATTCATGGGTTGGAGCCTCAACCGACCAGAACGGAGAAGTGAGTCATAACGTGACACCGCACGATTTGACCGAAATGTTCCCTTTCTCTGAACCCACAGTAAACAGGCGTGTAATGCTCTGACGTCAAAACGCTCACATAAAAATTATTTAGTAGAACGTTTTAAAAGCAGCCTCAGCTGGAAGTCTGTGGAACAGCAATAAATTGATCTTGTGCTACTACACGCTCCATAACTTTGCGTGTGATGTTCTCTTCACAGGCTACAGTGAACTGCCAAAACATCCAGGACATGCCTGATGTCACCTTCACTCTCAATGGCAACGCCTTCACCGTGCCTGCATCTGCCTACGTCTCTCAGGTCACTTAGCTTACCACCCACTGCAAAATACAATTTTCTGAAATTATGATGAAGATTTTAGGGATAATATTTACTTATTTTTTCCCTCTTCTCGCTGCAGAACTACTATGGCTGCAACACTGGCTTTAGTCAGGGTGGCAGTGACCAGCTCTGGATCCTGGGAGATGTCTTCATCAGGGAGTACTACGCCATCTTTGATGTCCAGGCTAAGTACATTGGTCTGGCCAAGTCTGTGTAATGACTATTTGTCTGAATGCAGACTGAAAAAAAAAAAGACAAGACATGTCGCCTTTGCATTAAAGACCTTTTGCAATCTAAAGGTTCTGTGTATTTTTGTATGTGTGTGATGACAACCAAGAAAAAGTACAACCAAGCATGTTTGGTCACAGTGAAAATGTCACAGGAATAAGAATCAGTTCAGTCTGTCCTTTCATTCACTCTTCAGAGAAATCTGATCTTTTGTCCACGACACAAAAAGAACAAAAAGGACAGACGTGAAGTAGAGGTAGAAGAAGGAATATCAAGTGAAGCTCAGAATAGCAGAGGTTCCAGGTGAGGTTGAAATCCAGAGGAAGACGATAAAGAACTGACAAGATATAAGATCACTCGATGACACGGTCTGATAACAGGACGTCACCATGTGAACAGACACACGGTGGTGAAAAGCAGACAAAGCCGTGAGGAAAATCGCACAACATTTATCATGAGACAGATTTATTCCTTCAATCATTTAGATAAAAAGCTCACACCATGAAAACATTTAACAGTGATTTATATATATATTTTTTTACAATTTGGGCTAAATCAGACATTTATCCTTTTGGGGTTTAAGCTCTTAAAAAACCTAACCATAACCACTGAAGTTAAATATATACATAAACTCCTACGCGAGTGAGTGTGTGTACTCTGACCACATTGGAACCAAATTTAGTATTTGTTCAGATGCTTAATGTGGGGGATATAATGAGGTCTCACAACAATAAGATTTATGCTTTAGGAAAGTTTTCATATTGATCGGATTAGTTCATTTTAAACCCGAATAAAAATGCACAAATAAAAACAGTCCCAGGAAAAAAGGGCAGGCACTAACTCGACTCTCAGAGGAATTCACTGGTGGATTGCCAGTGTGGAGTACTCCACCATATCAGCATGTTCTGCGTGTGGGGATCCAGCTCGTGTTTTCGGCACCCCAACGTTTGCATACAGCTCTGCGTGTTTCTGATGCGCTCTGAAGTCCACCGTCGTGTAGACGACGCCGCTCGTTTCCTGGAGGAGACAAACTTAGTCAAGAGACAACGGTGCAGAGGAAGATAAGTATGTGACAGTGAGTCACAGAGGATGCAGGTTCCCTGTTTTGCACTTACTGGGGCGTCTTGTTTCAGTGACTCATGCTGAAATTGTCCTTGTTTGTCTGCAAAGAACAACAACATGTATGTGGGTGTGTGGTTTTTTTTTCCCAGAAACACTCACATCACCATAAGTAACCTTCTTACCTGCCTGTGCAGAGCTTGTTCTCGCCTTCACTCTGAAGCAGACAACGCCAATAACCACAGTGATCAAAATCATCATCACAAGGGACACGATGACAGTTAGAGGCAGCGCCAAACTCCAGAGGGACCTGTAAATGAGACAAGACATTCAGATAAATCAGATTATTCTTTTGCTAGAAAGCACTCCATGGTCAGTGAATGACAAGATGAGGAGTGAGGAGTGATCTGCATGTAGAGTACCCGGGACTGTCCCTGTAGTCATGTGTCAGAACCACAGGTCCAGTGGAGTCTGTGGGAAGTGCTGCGGAGGATTTCAGGGCTTTGGTGGTTGTTGTCAGCGCAGGCTGAGGTGAAGTGCGATGATTTGTAGCTTCTGCGAAACGCGGGCATGCATATTTAAAGCCAGTATTTTTAACTTAATTTGTAACAATACAGTTTTGCGTTACTTAACCTATTCATAACACACACATATATATATATATATAACATCACATCAATGAACATTTCAAGAATATTTACCTGCTATCTCTACATAGTAGTCTTTGTAGATGGGTTGTGGGGTTCCCAGTACAATGCATCTGTAGAATCCTCCATCCTGAAACTGCACATTTGATATTTTGAACTCAATCCAGCCGTCACGTTCAGTTTTTGTCACTCTTCCATCCAGAAAGCTGCAGGTGTATCCTGTGCTATCCAGTAGTTTGAAACAACCCCCTGGATAAAGTTTACAACAGGACTTGTCATGGCTATTGTAAAACGACGGAAAGGCGAGTCTCAGCAAAATGTGTTCATACTCCTCAATCTTCTCTTGCCCTTTTAGATGAGGGATATCTGGAAAATAAACAATTATTAATGACACGCCATTAAAGGCCGTGGAAAGCACACAACTGCACATTTGATATTACATTATTCATCTTACCTAATAAAAGAAGAACAACTAAGGAAAACTTCATCTTCAGTGTGTTCTCAGTCCCAGCATTTTACTGCCTTTACACATTTCCCCTGTTCTCAGATGATCTGAGGCTCCTCCTTAATAAATAGAGGAAGCTGCCACTGCATCAGCTCAGTATCACTTTTGATGCACTATGTACACCATGTAATGACTAAAGAGCTGATGATCAGTGATTACACAACTGATCTCCGGGAAAGTGTGGTTGCATTGGAATGACTGTATACATTGGAATATGTTAAGAGGTCAACATTCAATACAGTAAGCGTTCATGGACACACAACATACACAAAGTTTACACAAAGTGGTTTATTTGGTGTCAGCTTCCAGCTTATTAAACACTTTGTATTTATCAAATCATAACAAATTGGGAACAAATGCAAAAAGGTATGTACATTTTCATATTCCGTAAACACAAAGATGTGACACTCAAACAACTGACATACTGTATCTTAAAACAGATCAAAAATAAACTTCCTCTTCACTCCATCTGAAAACGACATGTTCATTTGAGTGCTTGCTACCTCTTCCAAAAACATGATATAAGCCATTGTGTGTTCTTTGATAACATTGTCTTGCAAATAAAAGCAGTTGAGGCACATTAACATATCATTTTCAATAATTACAGTCCAACTCCTAAATGCGCAGCCCCTATGATTAAGTTAGAAGCAATGGGTGTCATCATTTGAATTTACAAAAAGCTGATGAACTTATTTAACAGTGCAATCACACTCAAGCGCACAATACCGTAGACGAGTGTGGGTACTTTAATGAATGCATAAATATTATCGGGGTCACTGCACTGTACTTGCCAGCTTATAGTGGTCTGAATTGGTCCTGGTCAGCGCAGGTTTGTAACCCAGTCGGTTTAAATAGCTGTCTATTCGTCAGTGAAGGTGATGACATCATATTGGATGCCCTGCTGCTGCAGCTGCTCCAGCTGTTCAGGCGTCGCTTCAGTGTAGACCGTCTGCGTCTGTGCCATCGCTGCCTCTGCTACTGCTGCAAAAACAAAGATTCTTCATTGACTTTGATTTATTGTCACACCTACCGTTTATATCATCCTTCATGGCATCATAAAGCCCATAGTTTACGTGCAATGGAAGGTGAGATTATCTTCTTAGAAAGCAAGAACCAAAATGTTGCCATTCATTTTAGAGCTAAAATATTTCTCCTCCAAAAAGGAGAAAAATAATAACATTAGATTAGATTATGAATTAAAAGCTGTTTGTCAAAGGTCTATTAACTTTGTTTAGGAACATCATGAGACTCACAAAATCAAAATTGACCCCACTAGAATGCAATAAGAGGCTGTAATAATGCAAAATAAAAAAATAGTACATTTATCTAAAATCGCCAAGAACTAGTAGTATTTTGTATCTCATAGCTTCTATTCGTAAAGTGAGTGGATGGTGTCCAGAATAATAGAACACTGACTTGTGTAGTGATGATTATAAATTATACAAGTTAAGTGCATTAAGTTCCATAAGAGAGCCAACCTGTGACAGCAGAGTGGGCAGCAGCCTCCAGGTCTTCAGTATTCACCATCTCCGAACTGACAGGAAGATACTGGATCTGACCGTCGTGACTCACAGCAATCTGAACATGGTAGAAAAATATATATAAAAAGAGTAAGCTTTTATCAAAACAAATACTATAACTAAAGTGGAGAGCATTTCAGATGATCTGCTGCTCACCTGCTGCTCCTGCAGAAAGGATCCATCATGCTCATACTGGATGATCTGTCCATCTGCCATCTGACAAACACAGAGATGAGTTGGAACAACGCAGCATCACCTCCAAACACAGCACGTGATGACAAGATGATGATCATCACAAATCACTTCTTATAAAAAGAAAAACACTAACCTGTATATGGTTGCCGTCAGCCACTACTACATACTCTTGAGGGATCAAATGTTGCACTCCATCTTGTGAGATGATATACTGGACCTGTAACAAGATATTAAAATGTGAGATGAAAGCTAAAACATACAATATGGGCTTACCTAATGTATATTGCCCTATAATTCATTCTTGTCATGTATATTATTGATAGACACGTGGCAGTAAATCTACTTACTTCTCCCAGCTGGTTGTCTCCTGCCATCAGGTGCTGGACTGTTTGTCCATCTATAGTTGTTATCTGTTGGATATATGTGCCCTCCTCCTAATAATATACACATGTTTATAATTTTTTGTCTTGTGACTGCATACAAACAACAGTTTGAGTGAAAAGAGTGAAGATGTACAGTAAGTATGTCATTTGACATTTGAACACAGGTACCTGGTCTGACAGCGTCTGTTCTTGAGCTACAATGATGTGCTCCTGTCCCAAAGCCTGCAGCCGCTCCGGTGTGATAACAGTCTGATGCGCCTGCAAAGCTGTACACGCATACATTTTGAATACAGTATCATTTTCTCATTAATTCTTCAGCACAACCGAGCTATAGGTGTGGTGTTATGTTCATATAATGTCTTACACTGCAGTGTGGCCAGAGCCTCCTCGTCACTGTTGACGATGATGGTTTGCTGAGATGTCGGGGTGCGGATCTTGCGAGTCAAATGATCCTGATTATGGAGACGCTCCATGTGAAACTTCAGGTGACCGTTACGGTTAAATCTGATTGGAGGAAAAAAAATAAAACTGTGGTCCAATACACACGTTTGTGTTTTTTGCAAAGAGTTTTCAGTGTTAACCTAATTTCTGTGGCAACTTAAACTTCTTCTCATCCCACCTTTGTCCACAAAGTTTGCAAGAGAAGGGTTTCTCATTGGTGTGGGTCATCATGTGCCGACGCAGATCTTTCTTGTTCTTGGAGGCAAAGCTGCAGTTTGGACACTTGTGGGGACGCAAGTAGGAATGCTGCTCCATGTGAGCCTAAATTATAACAGGATATAAATCGTGGTCAGAAAAATCAAGGCCCCAAGTTGGAATGACAATCCCCGTTAAAAGGACACAAAAAAATATTAGTGAAATGTGACACCGATGTCAATTTGTTTTCTGTTGCCCTGAGGAAAATTGGATGAATGTGAAATATTCATGCAGCTGGCATTGTTGTATCATATAGGACGTCTGGTATAGATGTGTGAATATCCATGGTGAATAATAAATAATTTTTATGATAACAATTATACAACGGCTCACTGGATTGCCTTATGTCCTGCAGCCATCTCTGTTACAAAAGCATACAGTACAGACCAAAAGTTAGGACACACTTCCTCATTCAAGTAAATGGAAAGGTGTGTCCAAACTTTTGGTCTGTACTGTACATGTTCATGAAAGTGGTAGTTTGACATCAGAAAAAACAAAACGGCATTACTTTATTGCAGTAAGGCACATACAGTAAATCTATTCACATCATCTACGTCCTGTGGGCATTCAGTTCTACGTACAATTCTTTTCTGTTATGTATTGTTCTGCATTTGTGTCACAGAGATGTCGGCATAATGACATAATACACCGGTGCACCTTAATGGCAGAACATGAAAAGTGGAGAACAAAACTAACAGTGTTGTGGCATTCTGAGATTACCTTGACATCAGGCCAGGAAGTGGAGGTGAAGTCACAGTCAGGACACTTGAAGGTGTTGGGATCCAAGTGCGCCCTCTTGTGGTTCTCCATGTCAGAGCGCCCATGAAAGGACTCCATGCAGATTCGGCAGGAAAACCTCTTAGTGCCGAGACTCGACGAGTCTGTTGCAGAAGGAGAGGCTGGAGCTTCGCTGCTTAGCTGAGAGAAAACAAATAGAGTCACACGGTTACAGAGGAGGTATACCTTTTGAATATGACTATCTACCATAACCCAATTTGCCATGTTAATTGAGCCAAACTTAAAATTCTTATAATTTCCACTCCCTCTTTTGTAAGACCGACTATTATTTTGAAGTAAACGGGTCATTTCCGAGATAAATAAATAAATAGATAAATCACACTTTCTTTGTATGCATGCTATTTCAAATATAAAGTCAAAGGCTGGAAAAGAATCTGCATATTTACAGTATTTGGTAACCCAAAAAGAATTTCCTGCAACTCAAGTGTGGGTCTATGCGACTGACAGCTCTCGGAATGCAAAGAAATTAAAAGATACAGTCAATAGTTACCTCCACTTGTTGCAGCACACCATCAGAAAGCGCCGGTGCAAGATAGTACTTTTCGCTTTTTATGCTCTCTGGTCCTGATGCCTCTAAAGCCTGAGAGGGACTGTTCTCGCCATTACTGCAAAAAACAGCAATTTAATGATGACATTAGACATTGTAGACATTGATGAGACATCAGAAATATTATTAAAAAAAATCCATGCACAATCAACCACATTCTAACGAAATAGTTGTGTGAATATTTAACATCAGATAAATTCTACACACGTGTGTGTGTGTTGTTACCTGTAACCAGGGCTATGAATGTCTTCAGCAGTCTGCTCTACCACACTGAAGTCCGCACCACCGTCGTAGGCTTCGGTGGCGATCTGGGTGAGCTCTCCTGTTTCAGAAGTGGCAGCCTCGTAGGCTTCTTGCAGCACAGTCTCACCGTTCTCAGACACGTGGAATGTCATCACCTTTTGGGCCTGGCCCGGGGCTGTTGTCACTGCACTCCAAGTGCCCTTTTCCAGAGCTTTGTCCTCTGACTTCAGCACTGCCACCTGAGGAGCACAATCTGGATTTCTTAATTGTATATTGATTTTCAAAAATGTCAGCACTATATGTCTTTGTATCTTGTCCGTTTTTTGTTTTTTTTGATGAATGAATAACCAATCGACCAACCTGTAAGGAGTTTCCAACCAGTTCGCGGGCATTGCTCATGTTCAGCAACAGGTCCAGGGCGTTCTGGGCAGATAGTTCACTGGATTCAGCTGAGGAGTAAATGAAGATAAAGTCAGTACATTGATAAACCACACCACACATATTTAAAACAACAAAAGTTCAGATAATTTCTGCATTAAAATGTCTAAAAATGATGAGACTTAAGACTTACACTCTTTAAATCACTCATAATCCATAATACTCTTCAAGGTAATGCACCGTTTAACTTTGGGCATAATTTAATGATTAATGATCATCTACTTTACTATCTCTGTTATAACTTCAGGGGAAAAGCCCTTATGAAACATGAGTGAGGAAGGAAATATCTGGTACTACTATCTGGTTAGCCAGTGTGTTTGTTTTTTATTATCTTATCCTGTATATATGTCACCAATGAATCATGACAATTCATGACTGTTTGCTGTGCATTCTGCCACACAAGCTCTCAGCACAAAGAGCAAGCGCTTCATCAGCAGCACAACTA
This sequence comes from Microchirus variegatus, assembly GCF_963457635.1. Classification (NCBI taxonomy): domain Eukaryota; kingdom Metazoa; phylum Chordata; class Actinopteri; order Pleuronectiformes; family Soleidae; genus Microchirus; species Microchirus variegatus. The sequence goes on from NC_139810.1 coordinate 20,808,793, forward strand.
TTTCTATGATTTCACACTTCTTCTGTCATCGAACTAGGTTGTTGTTATCGTTTAGATTGAGCGACCCCTAGTGACAGAAATGGCAGTGTGCACACTTAAGGTAATGTCACTGACCTTGCTCATAGATGATGGTGGTGTTTCCCATTGCATCCTGGGACACCGAGGCATTCTCTATCCCCTGCATGGCTTGTAGTGTTGCGGAATCTACTGCAACCTGCTGAGAAAATGTGAAAATAGTACAGTGTTTTATCTCCCAGTGCCACATAATTTAAGAAAGAAATGTAACTAAAGACGTCACAGATAAACATCCACAGAAACCATCGGACAGACTCACAATAGTGTTCTGTAAGTCCGGTGAGTCATCTTGATGTTTGAGCTCCTCTATCTGCTGCAGGGTGAAGAACGGCCTGCGTCGCCTCCGCACAGGCTCTTCAGGATGAGCCACTGACCACTCCTCAAACGCCTCAGGATGGCGACACTGGACATGCAGACGCAGGTTCTTTCTGTGCTTAGTCGTGAAGTGGCACATTTCACAGGAGAAAGGCTTCTCACCTGTACAGATTTTAAACAAAATGATGATGTATCACACAGTGGTACATTCATGAGGTGATAAGAACACAGATGCACTTTGTCAAAGTATCTTTGCTTTATTGACCTGTGTGTTTGATGGCTAGATGGGAGACCAGGAACTCTTCTTTAGAAGTGGAGTATTTGCAGAAGTCACACTTGAATGGCCTGTCGTTGGTATGGGAGAGCTGATGGTTGAGCAGCAGCTTCTTGTTGTCACAAGTGTAGTCACAGAACTCGCACTTGAACCTGACACACAGACAAAGAAGAATATTTATTGCAACCCGATCAAACAATTAATAATTCAATTTCAAATGACTGACCACTACATCCATGTTTTTGAAATGCACAGTGGTAAATGACACAAAACAATAGCATTGACTACTGACTTGCTGTCTCCAAGACTCTGGATGTGGGTTAGTAGGTGCACTTTGAATGTGTAGCGCTTCTTAAAGGATTTGCCGCACTGCAAAGACAGAAAGGAAAGTATCATCAATGAAAGGCTCACGGAACTTAAGGAAAATTAGTCCACAGAGGTAAACCACACATTAAAAGAAAAGGGACAAATAAAACAATGTAGCCCACAAAAGAGTACTGATGACTGATGATGATATATTTATTTATAGTCTCTCATGGCAAGGCTTTTTGCTCATTGGCATAAGGTGATAAAAAAATGATAACATATTATGTAAACATAATGACAAATGGAATGGAAGCTCATGAAATGCTTTCTGACCTTATCACACATGTGTGGTTTCTCTGAGCTGTGGGTTTTCATGTGCTGGGTCAATCTCTTTTGCATTGGATAAACTCTATGACACACAGGGCAGGGGAACTCCGACACCTTTGGTACCTGTGTCAATCAATACATATTAGTTCATGTCAATTGGAATTTTATCATTCAAATAAAAAAACGTGTGATTTCTTACCAACTCTGTCTTTCTCTTTCTGTATAGAAGGAAAATAAAACAAGATATGAGCATATGCGATCAAAGGTTTTAACTTGATACATACATTTATATATTGTCCGAGTTACTTACTTCTCCTTGTTGTGGACTGCGGAGTGGCGAAGGACATCTTTTCTGTACACACTTGTGTAATCACACTCCTCGCACTTGAAAGGCTTGGTTCCCTCGTGATTGAACATGTGTTCCTGTGAAACAGTCCCAACAATTAAAGATCACTGTGGAAACATGCATGTAAACATAGGTAAACTTTGAGTAAAACCAACCTTGAGTGAGGACCATCGCTTACAGCGATAGTTGCACTGGAGGCACTTGAAATGCTCTGGGTCGTTGCCTTCATGAGAATCCACATGGAAGCGCAAATCTTCTTGCGTGAGGAAACGTGAGCCACAGATCCAGCAGTTGTGAGGTCGCAGGAGGGGTTTGAGAGATTTATAGTAACGACTGGAAGATAATGAAGATAAAGCAATTTGATTTGAAACAGTATGTGACACATTTTTCTACATAACTTCATTTAAAATCTGATACTTACTTTCGATTTATATACTTCTTGTACTTCTTGCGAAGGAAGCGTTTGGAGGGTCGACCACGTTTCCTCTGGAAGAACTCCTCCCCCTCTGGCTGAGTGTTGGATGACGGGTCTTTGTTCTCAGAATCTGATTGGCTTATTGTGGCCTCAACGGTGTCTCCATTGGTCTCTACCGCAGGACCATTGCCTAACCCAGAAGAGCTTGCCTCTTCAGGTACACTAGCATCAGCACTAACCCTGGGCTTCTTAGCAATACTTTCTGCTTCTGTAACAAAGGATGAAAAAAAGCACATCATGCAAGTTATTTAAAGTAGCTCTCTGTGTTTTGATAGGCACGCTTTGGTATCTTAATCAAAACTCAGGATCTACCTTTGCTGACATATCCTTCTTCCAAACAGCTGTACTTCCTCGGACGACCAACCTTACGTCGAGGACGTCCTGGAGAGGAGGAGGAAATAGGAGGAGTGGGCCTCTTCAGAATAGTAGGTGGTCTTCCTTTCCAGTCCTCATCTACTGGGTTGAAGTCGCTATCCTCTGAGAATACACAGAAGAGCGGGGACAACACATGAATATGACTCCTATGATCGATCAATCTTATGTCAAACTTGTAAAAAAAACCTCATATATTTCTCCCTGACCTTCTGGATCATCAATAGCACCAGCATCCACAACATCATCCTCCTCCTCTTCTGCCTTAGGAGGCTCAGCAGCATTCATCTTAGCTGCCCTTCTCTCCTCAGCTTCTTCCCTCTCTGACTGGCGACGGGCCAATGTCTCACTTTTAGGAGGCCGTCCACGTGTACGCTTCTTTGACACATCCCCTGAACAATCAACGTTTTATACAGAAACAAAAGTTAGACAACTTACAGCCAAGTAAAATATGAATGTGCTCCATCATCAGCTACCTTACCTGCAGGTTTAAAATGTTTGTCTCTCATGTGATTTATGATTGTGTCTTTAGAAGCACTCTTGTATGGACACATCTTACACCTGAACTGATGTACAATCACAACTTCCATCAGCTCCTCCAGCTCAGCTAGGTTTGGAGGTCTGTCTCCAGTGCCTTCTCCCACTGATGATGTCTCCATCTCCCTGACCATCCCAGCTTCAACCCGAGGCCCTTGGGAACCTTGAGGCTCCTCTTGGTTGGGTGAGCATGGTTGAGTCAACTCAGGCTCTGGATTGGATGTATATGTCCCACTGCTGCTGATGAAGGGCCCAGGCTGGCTCTCATTGTTCTCAAGTGCCTCAGGAAGCCCACCTGAAACTGCCGTGTCAGCCAGAGGGTGGTCTGATGAGGAGCTGTCATCTGCATATAGGGAAGCCTCTGGGCCATTGCTGCTCTCCATGTAACAGGAGTGTTGGGGCTGCTGTTGGGAGTGCTGTGGCTGATCTGGATCCTGGTTCTGCTCATCATCATCATCATCATCCTCATCATCATCATCATCATCATCATCATCATCATCCCTAGCTTGGTACTGAGAACAACCTGGTTGCTCAGAGTCAGCAGCTGCAACACATTCTGCACCGTACTCAGCTCCATATTGCCGACTTATCTGGGATCGGTGGTCTGCACTACTGTCAATGTAACTGCGTGAATGATGCGGCTGCTCTCCATCATCCACTGAACACTCAAGATATCCAGCACTGCACTCAACCACATAGTGACGTTGACTGGTATGGTTCGAGTCAGCTCCACTGCATTCCACGTATCCTGGTAAGTCCTGGTCACTGTTGTCCCCACTGTAGTCAGGAAAACCTGACTGAGAGCGTGTCTGGTCTGGTTCCTCACCTGAACACTCTACATAGGAAGATGAGGACTCTCCTGTCTGGTCTGGGCCATCTGCACTGCAATCCAGGTACTGGGAGGGGTGGGAGTGCTGGGGCTGGTCAGGCTGACTGCTGCTGTCCTCTGGGTAACCTGAGTGTCCAGGCTGATCGTCAGGCTGGTCAGGATCAAGGTTGCCCTGCAGGTCCCCCTGCTCTAAGCAGGTGGATGTGGGACCTTCAGCAAGAGCTTCTATGGCTATACGACTGGACAGGGCAGAAGATGACATCTGAGCTACCATGGGAGCACCTATAATTGACAAATACATAAAATGTACATTAGTAAATCATTTATTAAAAAAGGATCTCCTTTTGAATTCCTTCTCAAACGTTAATTTGAAATAACCATTAAAAAGTGTAATTCACTATGAGAAAACTAAAATAAAATGGGTAGTCTGCATTTTTATCAATAATAATAATAGATTTTATTTGTATTGCACTTTACATTTGAGCAACAAACCTCAAAGTGCTACAGAGTAAAAACAAGGTAAGTGTACTTGGAAATATGAAATTATTTATTTGATCAATAAATAGCATTGTATCAATATGGTTGTCATTATCATTAACTTTCAAAAATATTTTGCAAAGGACTTATATGTTAATGAGTCAGCAGTAACATTAGCCCAATTACCGTCATCTGGTCCTTGCAATAAGAGATACTGGGTAGTTTCTGCACCTCCCTCTTCTGCACTAGTCACTGATATGCAACCTGATTAAAAGGCAAAACAGGATCAGAAATGAGCTACTTAGCTGTACATTAATTAGATATAACAGAACAGACAAGGAACAGGGGAAATACCATTCATGATGTCAGGGCCAATGGTGGACTCTATGATTTTGTCAATAGCAGACCCCAGGTCTGACGAGGTAGAAGCAGTCGAGTCAGAAACCATCATGGCTCCTTCAGAGACTGCACTGGAGTGGACCAGCACTTGGATTGATTCTGACACCAGCACAGACTGAGTCACTGTGGAGACGCTGGACACGATGGTGGACTGAGCCACTGAGGAAGAGTCAGGGAGGTGGACTGATGACACTCTGGCATCTGTACTGGAGCTGGTTTCTGGGATGAACACCTTAAGAGGGAGGGGCAATAATATGATTGTAACGCCACACAGTATTTTCTGGTTTACTTGTTTCACAGATTTCCCTCCTTATGTGCAAAACTTACCACAAGTCCCTCTGAACTCTGTCCCACATGGCAGTCAGACTCTGGGGCCTGTGCATGAGAAGCAGCAGCATCACTGCTGTCTGCCGACATGGCCTCCGATGACTCCATGCCCATACCACTTTCAGATGGCTCCTCCATCCCTGCGGGCCCAGCATCACTACTGCTCTCCACTTCATTCTCCTCCGAATCCATATCTATCAACAAATTACACAGTGAACCCAATATTAATTTTTGTTTACCACACTTGAAGCATGCCTTGAGTAGCATAACTTCAGTTCTATGCTTTAAGAAAATCCATATAACTAATGTGTAGTTGTTATTTCTTACACTAATTGCTGCTTACCATACATTTTGAGAGTGCTTGCACAAATTAAGATTGAAAGCAAGAAGTTCAGGCATCTCTTCAATGCTTAACTACGATGAATTAAAATTAATAATGTTGCTAATTGAACATAATATATAATATCATAAATGGTATATCACTAATTGTGACAAAAACAACAAAATGAAAATGAACTATTTATTTCTGGGGTCCAGATTTCAAGGTCAGAGATTATAAACCAAGGATGGATAAGTATGAATGACCTAAAATACTGAACAAAGGTAGGGGTGGAAAAGGTACATTTAAAGTTGCATTTAAATTATTTTACTTTTGTTGAGCAAGCTTGTTCCAAACATATAATGACAATAGTTGCATATATTTGAAACAGATCTGTATCTTTTATTCATTATTATTTCAAAAGTAATGAGTTTTACTCTTGAGTTTCTCATCCACATTTTCAGGGTGTTCATTTTGGAAAACTTTAACACAAGCGTGAGTCACTACCGTCAAGGACTTGCTAAGCTTGTCAGGTCTCAACACATTAACTGAAGGGATTCATTTCTACAGCAGAACCTAAACCTTTGCGTTACGCGTATATATTTAACAATATATACATCTCACCATTATAGGCACCAACACTCTGGTTGTAGTTTAAGACATCGACAATGAGCCCCAATGACAAATGTGACTAAGTTAGCTCCCAAAGAACGGCAGCTAGCGTTAGCTTAGGTGGTCAGCATTGTTTTGATGCCACTGCTGTGTTTTGCATGACTGTAAACAGATACAAAACGTCTCCCGCTTGTGACATGGTACTCTGAGTAGCTAAACATGGAGACAGCGACGAGTGGTGTGTATCACTGATATTGGGAAGTCGAAACGTTGGGTTTAGCGTCGACATGGATGTGTGCTAACCATTTTATAAGGGCCTAGCTGCCCTCTATCCTGCCTGCTCCACATCGCCATTTTAAGCCAGGCAACCCTTTTACACTCAGGCATTCTGGTAGCTCTACTGGGGACCTTGAGGGCCTCAGCTACGGCAGATCGCCCTAATTCTCTCCCTGAAGAAAATGAAAATGTTTTCATTCTTTGCGACTACAATCTCCATTGTTTTTTCTTACCGTGTATTTTCGCGTAGATCCGTATAATCCAGTACAGAGACGCTAAACAGAGCAGAAATAAGTCGCCGATAATTTTTGCCACATTCTAGACGGGCGCCATGAATATCTCCTTGCTTCCTGTTCGTGCTACCGGAACTTATTTATTTTTTATTTTTGTCGACAAACCGAGTCATTTTTCAAATATGTTTCATCAATTTTAACAGCATGTTTTAACGTTAATTTGTTGCCCATAGACGTCGCCAATTATTGTTTTTTTGTACGTTATGTGTGCAAAGACCTAGCGGACTATTGCTTTCAGAGAAAGCCGAATGACGCAACTGGGTGCGGAGTAATATGTTTTTCGCTAGTCGCTATCTGTATTTTGAATAGTCGTAAACTAATTAAGTAGCGTTCTTGTTGTGATGCTACCGTTGTTTTTATGTGCATTTATTTAGTCCATACGCCTTAATCACAACTATAATTAAACATGTTTAGACTAGTCTTCTCCTGATCCCTTATTTCTTCCTTTTTTTTAACCTCACCACTGTTATCAGTCATCTGTATTTATACTGTTTTTAGTTTCTTTAATTGCTTATTCTACAACATGTTCTTGGGTATTTTGTTATAGGGGCTTATAAAAAAGTATACTACTACTAATTATTATTGTTAAGTGTGTGTGTGTGTTTGTGTGACTTATAATAACAATACATACAATGCCACTTCATTGCACATACCAGTATACTTTGTGGTTCACAATAGAAATTAAACATTTACTGACATACACTTTTGAAATTGTTGCTGGTGTACCTAATACACCTGCCACCCAGCTGTTCTGAGTATATGTTACAGTTCATACATATTTTCTTACTAAGATGTGAAGTAGACCTAATTTCACTCGTCAAAATATAATATACTGTATGTTTTGAAAAAAAAAGAGCCTTCTGAAGACGGGCCAAAAACACTCTACAAATAGTTATTACACCTGCCTATCCCAAACTTTAAACCAATAAAGGCGTTATTACATGCTCAAATTATTGTGGACAGCAGACATTGGTAGGTAGTTTCCATGAAATGTTTATTGAATTTGAAGTTAAAACTTTCATACAAAACTCAGCAGTTTAATAAATATTTTCAGTGGAGGAGACATGCATTGTCTTCCAGTGCAAGTATTTGGCGTTAAAGCCACTTTGAAAAATAAACACATATAATTATACTGAACAAATAAGCTTTAGGACACAAAAATAATATTTGATATTGCTATGAATACCAAAATAATCTAATACTGTTTTGAGTCTGAACCTGTCAGACATTAGAAATTATTCAGCAAGTCTGGAATCACATTTAGACCGCTTAAGAGACAAAAAAAACTATGGCTATTGGTCTCAGACTACCATAACGTCATATCATATTAGTTCACAGATTTATTAGACTGAGGGCAAGTCAGTATCAAAGATAACAATTAGCTGTCTTGTACTGGGCCTTTGATTTTTCTTAGATCAATGTTGTAAAACATCAATCATGGACAGATATTTACATCCCAGAAAGCACATGCATCATACAAAAGGTGCAACACAAAAATACTGTATCACATTCTCCCTGACATTGATCTTGAGCTCATCCTTGTGTGTTTTCTCCTCAGTAGTGGGAGAATGAAGAATCGGAGCAACGGAGAAGGTCATATTTCACATAGCCAACACGATCCACCTGCTTGCGGGAATTCATACGCCAGTAGAAGCGGTCCCGGCAGAAGTAGATGTGACCTAAAGCACAAATATTCAAATTAAATCAATTGAATGCTGAATTTAGTTTTCGTTTGCTGTGTTTTGTAATGAAGAGTTAATACATATTTGAAACAGATCTATTTACCTTTGTACTGGAAGACATCGTGAGCATCATTGGGAACTCCACCAAAAACCACATCTGTATATCTGGGATATCCGTTGTCAATTTTCTGGGCCTTGACATCAAATCTGTGTTGATCAGACACAGAACCATAGCAGGAAATGTTATTAAAATTCTAGAAAGTGCCAGACTTTAGCAATGTTGTAAAACTTAACTTTAACAGTAAGTTTGACAGGGAACAACCACAGTGGAGGCGACATTTAACTGCCTTGTTAAAAGACCAACTAAGTCTCAAAGAGACTGAGAGAATTATTTAATTTGAGATGAAATTCTTTCAGCAACAACCTTCAGTTCTGCAGATTCAAACTAACCAAATACGTAGTTTTATCTCACCTCCAGAAGCTCTCTCCGCTGAAAAGCAGCACTTTGCCTTTCCCTCTCAGCAGGGATCCCTCTATCTTCTGAATGCTGCTGGGAAGGCCGAGCTTCTCGATGCTGCGAGGTCCCAGAACATTCTTCCCCGTGTACACCCAGAATCTGTTCCCTTTATGAATATATATATATACAAAGTTAAAATCAATATATGCACCTCTGGTTTGTTAGTCAATGGTTGGTTATACAGTACATCTTTAATGCATTAAGTTTCTTTACCTGAGAAGAAGAACAATTTTCTGTTCAAAAGATCCTCAAAAGCAGAATCAATGACTGAGGGCAAAGCTGGCCACCTCCCAGAAATGGAAAATGGTCCACTGAGTTTTTCATCACCCCTGCTGGACTTCTTCCAATAATCTCTGTTGATCAGCAGATTATGTAAATTATGACCTCAGCATGTCTTACTTATTTCCATTTATTCTTCTATGGTAAAGAACAGAAAGAACTGATTTGCTTACCCGTCCTTGAAGAAATGCAGTTCTCCCTGGATCACAGTGATCGTGTCGAATTTTGTTAACTTGCAAGCATCTTTGGTTGGATCCAAAGTTTGCGTGGTGGTGGGAACAGTGGGTTCTGTTTCATCTGTAGTGTCGGTCTCATCAGGGTCTGGATATGCGGTAGTAGTGGGGGTGTTGGGCCGAGGTGGGGTGGGATCAGGACGGGTTTTGCGTCCTACAACCGTGATGGTTCACATTTAATATGTAACATTTGATTTGTTTTGTGTTATGTCGGCAGCCTGTCGTGAACCTTACCATAGAGATACTGAATGCCTTCAATGTCGTCTTTGTGCAGGGAGAAGTTTTCCACATAACTGTACATGGGGAACATGAGAGCTTCTCTAATGTTGGAGTGATCCAGGCCAAGAGCATGTCCAAACTCATGAGCTGCCACTAGGAAAAGACTGTAACCTGCAACATAGACAACAAGGAACATGATGAATGCAAATACATTATCTCCACCCAGTCACTATAGTACTGTAGTACTATACTCTATGCACAGCTTATGTTTATGTGACTCACCCTGATCAGGACACAAGCCCCATTTCTTGTCGTCATCGTAGCTGCCAGTGGTACCGCACCACAACTTGCCATCTCCTCTACCCTCGCTGGTGCAGGAGTCGTACGTTTTCCCCAAGAACACAAAGGGGAAATGGCAGGGCTCTCCCTCAGAATTGCCTCCGATCACAGCAGTCTCTGACCAAACAACGTCATGACAACAGTGAGAAAAGAGGCCACTGCGGCATCACTCCACACTGTGTAAGCACTGTGGTTCCTGTCACTCACCACGAGTGGGACAGAATCCATACGTCGTGTCCTTGTCAAAGTTGTTTGTTGTGGCACACCAGCGGTAACCATCGCTGCGGCCCTCTGTGGTACAGCTGTCATATTCCTCCCCCAGGAAGACAAATGGGAAGACACACTCGGCTCCATCTGCGTTTCCTCCAAACGTGTACAAAACTGTCAGGATGAGATTTAAGGACAAGGATGAGTGGGTAATGCAAGTCAACATGTTTACAGATGACCTCTGAACTATGATTGCCCTAGTTGACCAAACTGTCAAACTTACGTTCGCTTGGGCAGAAGCCATATTTTTTGTCTTCGTCGTAATCTGCTGTGGTGGCACACCACGGCAGATTGTCCGTACGGCCCTCAGTGGTGCAGGTGGTGTAGGAATTACCCTCGAACGTGAAAGGGAAGTGGCACAAGGCGCCATCTGCATTCCCATAGCGAGTCTTCACAGCTTCGATGACAAAATATAGTGTTTTTTTATTTAACGCAGTGTATAACCAAAACACCAGAGGGCGACAACCACACAGGAAAGGTTGATTGAGAGTAGTATCTTAAGTTCTACAATCACCTACCTGCTCCTTTACCCAGAGTCCAGTGCTCATCATCGTCAAAGTGAGCATCTCCTTGCATACCCTCACCAGGGGGAAAAGCATGAGCCAGAAGGCCATCCTTTCCATCGAATGGATACCCGTCTCCATGGTCTGTACAGATGTTTAAATTACGCATTCATCAAAATTAGAGTTTAGACACCTATGAGAAAAGATTACATGAAAAAGGACCACTCCACAACGACATACCTGCTTTTCCAAATGATACCATGATGTCAGCCGTTCCCTCAGAGAGGCGGGTAAATGTCAGCGGCGTCACCTCACTCCATACCTTGAAGGCTCTGGCGAAGGCGTCATCGATCAGTGAGCTGTCCATGTCTGGAGAATAGTTCAGAACTCTGCAAAGTAGAGCAGAATGACACAGATGTCAGGCTGATAATAACAGACAATGAAACTTCTGGATACATTTTGTATGTTGTCCTCTCTCATAGTGTCTCTGCACTCACCTATAAGTGACGTCGTTGTGGTCCCATTTGAGGTCTCCATCGAAGGTTTTGTAGTTGGCCACATCAGGAACCCCACAGCGAGGCTGCTTCATGACCTCCAGTGTGGCCTTGTCCAGCTCTCCAGTCTCCTCCATCCCCATCTGCCTCTGCATCCTCTTCAAAGCCTTGGTGGTGGACAACAATGACTGGAAGCCACTGCGGTGCACTCTGTCTATGTAGCCAAACTTCTTCAGGTAATTCTGAAGGAAAACCATAACACACAGATCAGCACAGACGGTCACGATTAGAGAACAATTTAAATGCTTTTATTTGACACTTGCGATCACTGTAATACTCTCAGTTAATATCTCAGTTTAAGTACTTGCTTCTTTACACAGCTCGATTGCATTCTCTTTTGGGGATCTGTCAACACAAAATGAACCGTGTGCTACTCACTTCTGCCAACTCTGTGTCAGTCATGTTTCTGATGATGTCTCCTGGGAAGGTGACACTGACGGACTTGAGGGGAAGGCTGCATCCCTTCTGCAAGCCTATCCCCAAAACCAAACAGACAACTAAAGCACAGCATCTCATGTTTCGATCTACTGTGGGATGCTGGAAAAAAAGGAAAAAAAAAAAAAGAGAAAAGAACAGCGAACAGAAAGCCTGTGAACAAGTGATCACCAAAGGAAAATAAAAGCTTCTTCCTTGAGAATCAGTGGTGATTCTCCGTCAGTGCTGGCTTCTCTCTTTGTTTTGACTGTTGGCTCTTGTTGTTGTCTCCCTGCTTTGTGTCCTTGGTTGGGGCTTTGGACCTTGTATTTATGCAGAGCAGCTTCTTACTCACTTAACCTCATCCCCGCCTACAACTAATGTCAAACCTCCTACATGTATCTTGACAGAATGTCTAGTTAAATGGGCATGGGGACTTTCCAAAATGTCCACATTCCACATTTAGATTTACCTAACAACTAATAAGTGGTTAACTCATCTTTTTTTTTTTTTTTGAAGGGCGTGGTGTGTCAGAAGACCATGAGAACAATAATAGTGGATGAGGCCAATAATATCCAATAATTAGGGTTCATGTTTTTTATTAGTATAAAATCACTCATCTGAAAAACCACACAAACTACTAACCAAATAACAAATTACTTTTCAAGCTCTTGAAGAGTTAAAAAAAATAATAATAATAATAATAATAATAAAAAAAAAATCACATGATTAAAACTGGAATTTAAAGACAATCCCAGGAAATAAGCTTAATGCACTCTAAGCATCTACACAACTAATAAGGGTTGACATTATCTTTTCTTTTTTATAAGGCAGAGGCACTTTTATAAATCTGCCTGAATATAACACGGCAATCATGGGACCCTGTCAGACACTTCTGTTATTTATGCTTAAAGTTGTGATAAGCTTCCACTTTTTCATAAATAGGAGTTTCCTCTTTATCTAAAGTTGGTTTCTGGATAAAATCCTTTGTAAGTCAAGCAATAAAATACTAGATTTTTACAAGAGTCTGCATACAGACAGACTTATCACGCTTTGTCAATGTGTTCCTGTTAGGTCTCTATAAGAATTATAAGGACCTTATTATGAAAAGTGTCTTGAGATTAAAAAAAAAAAAAAAAAAAAAAAAACGTTTATAAATTGGAGCTATACTATTGCAATTAAATTGAAAAAACTGAACATTGATCCCAAATTGGGTTTTTTTTGTTACAGCAGTAATCTGCAATTCTTGCCATATAAAATAAAGAAATATAAAATACATAAAATGTGCATGTAAAGAGAAGATTAATATTTATAATATGATATTAAACACATTAAACATGAAACAGATATACAAGAAGGAATGAAATGATTAAAATTGACATTTTTTTTGCAGTATTGCAAACCTGTTGTTTTACCAGATTTTCTGGGGAACTGCCTGCTGATGAAATGCCTTAACTGGCAACGTTATCTTAGAAATAACATCGATTTCCTATGTAGCATTGAGTAACCACATGTCTCTGTACAAAGACAATCTTGCTTCATAATGTGTGCCATGTGTTGAACACAACACAAACCTATAAATGTTTTTCACTCTAAGGAACTTAATCTGTCCTCTTGACATTGTCAGCTCACTGTATGCCCACATGAATGGCCTGCGCTGCAAATCAGAGGTGGTTTTCCACTGCATTTAGAGATGCAGGTAAACATTTACCCTTAACTGATATAGTTAAAATCTCCATGAAGAGAAACAAGGCTATTTTCTGCCTTAACCTCTGCAGAATATAGTTGTTTACTAAACAATACAATGGCTGCAGCTCAAAGATATGTATATAATTTGAGGATTGCAACAAATTAGGTGTGACTCCTTTGTCCTGCATGGTGTCAAGAAATTTGCCTTTTATGGTAAAGGATATCTTGTACCTACGAATTTCCTAATGCGGAGGCTGTGTCAAGTACTTGTGGTTGCCTGTGGTTTGCTGATGGGGTGTATCCTTCCTCATATATATGAATAAATGCTTTACTGTTATGGCTGTTTCCTCACACATGTTGACACATTAGTGTTGTCATATATTTTTTTAGTTTCATATGGTTTTAAATGACGATTTAAAAAACTTTCCATAAAGATTTAGCAGACGCTCATTTTATATGCTAATATTTCTTTTCTATATATATATATTTTTAACACCGGCCCAAACACATTGTTCCAGGAACAAAACATTGAATATACAAACATAAGATAACACCTACACAGTGTAGTTATAATTACTCTGACTTTGATCGAGTGAGTTATGTTTCATTCAGACTAACGCAGCCTCAAATAGAACGCCTGTCATAAGCACTGTGTCATTTGATGCAAGGTTATTTCTTTTTTATGTGTCTCCTCAACAGATCCCCAGGCCTCCTTTGAAAACATCTGCCACCAATTTGACGTGGCGTCAAAGCCTTAATGAATATGGCTCCGTGTATTTTAACAAATGCCACATTTCATTTGGTTTCACCACTCTTCTCCCAAAAATACGCCTGGCACAGAACCTCAAAAAATACACATTTCTTTGTGTGGCATTTTTCCCCTAAAGTTTCCCCCTCGAATGGTAGAGCAGTCTGTTGACACACGAGGACAAACTGCGTCATCGGAGAGAACTGGATAGTGTCATATAGAGGCTGCTTACATGGGCTGAATCCTTATGATTTGCCTATGTAACAACAGAGTCATGACATATGGGAAAGCCATCATTTTCCCTGTGGCTGCTTCAACGCAGAGAGGCTGAGCACAACAAAAACACCGCACCTCGCAGACATGGTCAGAAAGTTGGCATTTTAAGGTCAGCAATTGCTCAAGGTGACAACTCTCATTACGTTCAGCGCTTCATTACCCGCCAAGACAAAAACACCAGGGCATGTATTTCATGTCCTAATTTGATGAAGCTGGCCTACAATTGTTTTGTTTACAGTTGTAACGTGTTGCAACGTCTTAGCTGTGACGTGCCCTGTTTAGCTTCAAATTGCCTTATTAACACAAACTGTTTATGCTGCTTATGGTATGTTTCTAGCAGGCAGTTTTAAATGCAAAAGTCACATCCTGTCTGCTGCAGTGAATGTGGCCCAGGGCCAACCTCTTCATTCAGCTGTGTTGTGTTTTATGACGACTGGTTTGTTGAATCTGCGGTGGGACACAGAGACTGTGTAACACACAGTACCATCGCTGTGTTTGATGTGGAGGAAATGCTACACCATCACCAGGTACTTTACCCGGCCCTGCTGAGTCTGCTAGTTCTCGCAGTTATTTTGGGAGTAGCTTTGTTTTTATACCCCACTAAACTCGCACAACAGTTTATTCTGGCTTTCCGAGGATGTTTGCCTCTGTGATTCCTTTGTTTTATTTCTGGTCATTCGTGTTGTTCATTTCGTTTTTTTATGGCGGCAGTCAAACCAACACAGTAATGGAACGCTGCGTCTAATGTATTGTCTCTGAATATTTGTAACCCTTTCTAATTAGCCAGGATACTATGCATGCCTGCGGGTGAACATGGTGCACAGTGATCCTTAGAGCACAACAAACAAAACAAATGACACAACCCAAAATAAGAAGGGATGAAAACAGGCAAACGCCTGGGTGGAAGCCAAGTGTCACTCAACATAAGTGCTTGTTTGCCATGAGTCAGTGTGATAAATACAACAGATATAATTTCATGAACAAACTTAAAACAGTTGCCATAGAGCAGTTGCCACAGTCATGTGAATGGGACTGTGGGAGTACACGAGGCCACAGGTTTGACTCATGCGGCAGACAGGAGAGTTACTTCTGCTTCACATAATACCTTCTCTAAACCTAGACTATTAGTCAGCTTAGGGAATATTACTGGCTGTGTAAAACTGTTTAATGTGAATGAAAAGGCTGACTCCAAAAGTAAACGAAAACAAATAGCACACGAATGTGTACATTTGTAGACATGCTATTATACTTTCAGGTGCCTAAAGTGTAATAATAATAATAACCATTCTCAATGTAATGTGTCATCCTGTGCCACGTGTCGTCTAGGGTGAAGTATATAAAATACTAGGTTATAGGTTAAAGCAGAGAATAACTTTATTAACATTGAAGTGCATCAATTTGTGGATGTGCAATTACACTTTATTCTAGTATGGCAAAAACGGCATGTTCCCCGGGGTCACCCCCCCGTCACACTATTTGAGAAGGACTGGGTTAAAGTAATATAAAAATACTTCTGATCCTGTGAGAAAACAGAATATAATGACCATAATGGATAAAAGTACATAATAGATAATAATTGACAGTACACTTTCAGGATCTGATGCTCCAGAAAGTCGTCAGACTTCATCTGGCTCACATTAGCGGATGACAACTTCCCACAATCTGATATATAGGAAGGAAGTAAAGTTCCACCGGACTGCAGAGGATCACAGCGCTGTGCCATGTCAGCGTGATCAGAGCCGTTACAAAATGCACGCCGTGTAAACCATTTCTGTTTGTCAATGCTTTGTTTGTCATTGCTCCGGTGCTGATTTTGTAGCAACAACCACAGACCAAAAACTCTACTGGGTCGGGACACGAACGACTCGGTGAGTGGAACAGGATATGACAGAGCCCAGCAACCACAGGGATGCATGTAAGCAGTGGAAGGGGGTATATACAGTATCTGATGACCGTGATAACACACATATGACAAGTAAATGATGATGGAGTGAGAGACGGGGAACGACATGTAACACATGTTCCCTGGCCGGCAGCAAATCAGGGACACTGCGGTTCATCATGATTGCCTCCAGGCTGCCCAAGGGAGATATAATTTTCAATGATGCTGTTGACTATTTGTATTCGTTCATGTAATCATATAATATCAGTAACAAGCAGTAGGGCGGCTTTGGCCAGAAACCATGTAGGAGGTATAGTTTGTGTCTGAGGCGTGTCCTGGCAGTACATGGCTGGCTTTATGGACAGACATCTTCACCGCCACTGTTAAAAGCCAATTACTGCCAGTCATAAGCAGCGGTCTTTATGGGCGTTACATTCCCTGCCACATCGTGTCACTCCCTGGGCCACGATGTGAACTCTGATTTCACAGAATATTATTATGTCTTGTTGAACTAAATATGGAGCAACACCTCCACATTTTTTTAAAGAGTTGTTTTCAAAAAATGGGCTGTGAGATGGAGGGCCTGTCGACCAAATCAAACAAAAGTAAATAAATTAACGTTTTGGTGGAAATAGAACTATGTGTGCTGTCGTTGAAACAAGAGTGTCTAATAAGGGGTTCATATGGGAAAGTTCATTCAACAGATGTTTAAAACCACTGGGTCCAGAAACTGGGAAAAGGCTGGAATGTTTTATTCCCTTCTTGTTGACAAAGGACAAACAGCTGATAGGAGGCAGGAAGTGAGTCAGGCTCAGCTTTTCAGCTGCCTCTGCACACTTTAGCTCGGACTTGTTGAGGCAGGCAAATCTTTCAACTTGTCATGTCTTTGCTGATGTTTAAAGCCCGGTGTTACCACAGGTGGTGTTACTGAGGTTTGAACCCACATGGCCTGAAATGAATGCAACATTTCCCCCCCAGGACAAACACAGAGACTGTTGCATGTGCACTATACTGTAATGCTGGGAAACTGCTTGAACCTTTGACATACGCTTTACATGTATGGACAAAAGTAATGGAATGTCCGGCAATTACGCCAACAGGGCCTGTAATGACGTATTCAAATACATACAGTACTTAAATAGCGAGTTTATCCCCCTTTAACAGCCTCCACTATTCTTGGAATAGTATTTCCTCAACATTTTGAAGTGTTTCTATTGGAATTTTTGCATATTTATATGTATATATACATATATATATATACGTTGGACGAGAAGGTCTGGCTCACAATCCCCAGTTCCAATTCATCCCGAAGGTGCTTGATGGGATTGAGGTCAGGGCTCTGTGCGGACCAATAAAGTTCATCAAACCGTGTCTTTATAGTCCACGCTTTGTGCACTGGAGCAGAGTCAAGTTGGAATAGAAAAGGGACTTTCTTGAACTGTTGCCACATAGTTGGAAGCAGAACATTTTCCAAAATGTCTTAGTATGCCGAAGGGTTTGTCCTTCACTGGAGCTAAAGGGGCCGAGCCCAAAGCAGGATTGAAACAGCTGAATTCAATACTTCAAAGGTGTGGCCAAATACCTTTGTCCATGTAGTGTAGTCAATTGTAATGACTCGACCTGTGTCATAGCATAGCAATTACACCTAGAGCAAAACATTATCTAAAGAACACATATATACCTTTTACCATAAGTAATATTGGGTAACGCTTTCTTTTACAGTCCCCTAATTACCAGGTATTTACCTGGTAAATTCATGGTAACACCAAAGTGTTACTAGGTAATTACCAATGGTAATAAGAAAGTAAATACAGTGAAACTGTTGCCAAAATACTGGGCATTTACCTGGTAACTATATAGTTAATTATAGCGTGTTATTACTGCTGTTAATAAGAAGGTATGTACAGCTAAACTATGGCAAAACTATGGTAAATGTAAGTGTATTATTGGGTTATAAACTGGTAATAAGCAGGTACCTACAGTCCCCTAATTACTAGCTATTTACCCAAGGGGTAATCTAACAAACCTAACCCTAAAAATGTGTGTAATTACATGGAAACAAGCTTGGCTTTCTTTTACAGTACAGTTTTACTTTACTTACCGAGTACATTACCGTGCATTACCCAGTATTTTGGCAACGGTTTCACTGTATTTACTGATCTTATTACCCTTGGTAATTACCTAGCAACACTTTAGTGTTACCATGAATTTACCAGCTAAATACCAGGTAATTAGGGGACTGTAAAAGAAAGCGTTACCTAATATTGTTATCATAGATGATAGATGATGCCTGTTTTTCTTTGTCTTTACTCTCATTTACTGTCGTCTCATCTTCTACCGCTTTATCCTCCACATGAGGGTCGAGGCGGTTTCGCTGGTGTCAATCTCAGCTCAGACATAGGTGGGGTAGATACATCCTGGACAGGTCACAGAAACACACAACCCTTCACTCTCACATCTATGGTCAATTTAGAGTGTTCCATTTGCCCGATCCCGTGGGAGGAAACCGGAGAACGCGGAGAAAACCCACGTGCACATGGGGGAGAACATGTAAACGCCATGCAGAAAGGCCCTTGCAGAAAGTCTACTGGCGAGCCTTTGTTGTAAAACAAGAAAATAACAAGCTCCTTTGACAACTGATGTTGAGCACAGTGACTGACTCTGGATATGGTAACATTATACCTCCAGAATCTCTGTCAGTCAACTTACAAAAAAAGGTATAGGTTATGATAAAAAAAAAAAAAGGAGAAAAGAGGATAGAATTCTTTGGAAATTCCACGCTGCATATTTTTAAGTGGAAATCTCAATCTGGAATATCTTAACATGGTGTTCTGATCTGCACTATACTGCCACCATTCAAGTGAGAGTGATTAAGATCTGTGTGTGTCCTTCCTGCAGCCACAGTGTACCATGCGTGGCCGCATATGTGCATCGCTGCACTGAATTGTGGGGGTTTGTTTTTGTCATTCCAGCTACAAGATCTAATCCTTGATGTACTTTAGAACTGCCTGGAAGAATGCAAATAAAAGTCTACAGATGCTGAGCTGGTCATCAGGACCTGTGGGAGAAGCTTCATGAAGGAACCAGATGTGACCTTGTTACTCATCGTCACACAGTCAACTCAATCCTGCTGGTTCTTCTGGCACTGCTCACGTTTACTCAAAAAGAAATGGCTTTCACCAGCAGGTGGCAGTCTTTCACAAGGACAGCCAATGGTGTGAGGGGAGCGCTCTGGAAGAGGGAATTAGTGTCAGGAGGAAAACATATTAATCTTTGACGGCCACACACTGTACGTGGAAAATCTCTTATTTGGCCAAGGGAGAGAATAAAGCGTTGCCGTTTGATTGGTCACATAAGAGCATCCCTCTGAATTAAATCATGTGAACCAATTCTTGTCAATTATCTTCATCAGGCTTCACGCACATGGACCATTTTGCCACAACAATTCTTCAAGGCTTTGTGTTCAACGTACCACCTGAGGCACAGATTCAATAAAGAGAAAGATTGATGTTCTCAAACCATGTTTGGTGAATAATTGATTACTATAGGGAACAATTATTTTATCTCCAGCACCGTGATTCTGTTTTATTTTAACCATGGTTTTTACACATGCTGAGAACCTTCAGGGCTATGTTTTTCAGTCTGGAAAACCACTGTTAAAGATAATGGATCGCACAGATTTTCAGCATTTATGGACTTAATGCACAGCTAATGATGGAATTAGTCTGCCCTGCATACTGACTGCTTATATGGAACACATTGCATCTGCGTCATGTTTAGTTATTGCATGATTAATGCATATCTGCATCCACTTATTTACATTCAACTGTGTCATTTGCAGCCTCTTGTCTGAATTGACAAACTGTCCATCCTTCAAAACACAGATGTGGCTGATGCTCTTTCAGCACAACTGGAGGCTACTGTGTGTTGTTTTTCCCCGGGAAAACCAATGATTGCAGAACAATTTCAGCGATCGAGATGATGGATATTGTTGACACCATTGTTCTGTAAATGTTGTTGTGACTTATTCCAAGAGCATTGTTTACAGATGTGCAGCAGCATCAGGTGCACAACACACTTGCTTGTAGATGCTGCCTGATCAGAGATCAGGTAGAGGAAATTGCTACTTTATTTTCAATGAGAAATGCAGCATATTTAGGGGAGACTGTATCTCAGTGGTGGAGTGAGTTGTCTTTCATGTTGAAGGTTGTGGGTTCAATTCCAGGGGCACTTAATCCCACGTTGCTCCTGACAGCTGTGCTGGCAAAGTGTGAATGGTATTAATATGGATTTGAATGGATGAATGACAAAGTAATGACTGTAGTGTTAAGCAGCTTTGTGTTGAGTGGTCATCAAGGCATTGCATAAACACAGACCATTTAGCGTTTCCCTTCGACCCCCCATGGTTGAAACATGGTTAAAGATATATCGATTTCACCGGTACAGATTTGTGGAGGTCACTTGCATTATGCGCTATTGTTTATTTGCCTTCATTACACACGTGATTACAACAATACACAATTCTTCAACTGGGCAGACGTCCATGTTGTGAGTGAAGGTTGCTCCACCCTGAACCTGAGTTGTTTTTTATTCGAGACTGAGAATATAAACCGGTGTAAAGCGAGGCCCTGCTGCGTCCCTCAGGATCAGTGGTCAAGAACCACATTAGCCCCAAGGACAGTGGGTCACTACAGGGGAAGGTCACGTGTTGTTCTATAAGAAATACACAGCTCTGGTATTTCCTTTCTTCTTATTTGTAGCTCTTATCTTGATATTCAGTTCTCCAACTCTGCATCTTTGTCCAGGAAACCAAGCCGGTACGATAAGAATAGCCTCAGAGGCTGAATTATGTAAAACATCCTTCAGGTGGATCAGATATTGATCTGCTTTCTGGTCAGCATTATATTGTGTGCACATGATCAGTATAGCTTATCGGAACATTTTAAATGTGAATGTGTGAACTGAAGTGATACTGCAGACAACTTGAGAATAGCACTTGGATTATGTGGTCCTTCCAGGAACATCATGCGCCTCCAGCTATTAAAGCTTTTCATGTACAGGGGAGAGAAATGTAAACTGTTAACTTGGAGCCACTTGCTGTATTATTGCACCGTGGTAATGAGAATTCTAACCAAGCTTCTGGGCTGCTACAAGGTGCCATTACAAGGTTCAGATATCTGGGGCTGTAAGTGTTGATTGCTGTGGAATAATGACAATTGAGAAAGTGCCAGCTAATTGTTAAATCATTCGAGTAGATGCACTAGGTGTAAATGTAGTTTAATGGCTGTATCCTTTGCTACTAGGAAATAAATGATTACTTTATGTGGGAAAGGAATAGATTAACGATCACTTATCTTTACACCGGCCTTTGTTTTGTTTTGTTTCCTTCACTCATGAGGGAAGGAAACACAGTACAGCAACAGTACATCAGCGCTCACTCGGAGTCATTTTAAATGCATCATGAATCCATTCTTCACACTTCTCATGTCTCGGCGTTGGCTTGGCAAACTGTGTGGAAAAATTTGGGCCAACGGGCCGACTGGTTGAGGTGCACCACATCAAATCGCCTTTGTATGACTTTAGTGAATCTTTCTGCTTCTCTACATTAACTCTCAAATAAAGGCTAAACGCCCAAAACATTCAGTTTCTATGCAGGCACGAAGCAAAGACATACGAGTGCATGTGATCCACTGAAGATTCTTTAACATTAGTGCACTTGTTCTTAACCGCTTGTGCAAAAGTGTTTTCAGATATGATGTTTAGTAGATGTACAAAGCCCAGGAGAAGTCGACATCAGGATTGTCCTCGTCTGTGGTTACGTTTAATCAACAAAAGCACTCTCCCCCGGGTCGACCATAAACTTTCCCTCGCCTTACATGAGTGCTTTGAGTATCTACAGTATAGAAAATTTTAATGACTTTGTCAATGAGCATCTTACTAACACTTCACACTTTATGCATCAGCGTAAAGATGTTCTAACTAACAAATTGTATGTGGAATTTCCAAAGAAAACAAGCGTTCCATCACACAGTTTGCAAATTATTTGTAGATAAATATACTCCGAGAGACAGCATTACATTGTGTGCTCAGTCAACACATTTGCAAGCCTTTCATTAGGATTGAACTATGGGATATATTTACAATGACAATGATATACCTAACCCACATGGAAATTTATTCATCCATCTATTTACTCCCCATGTGTAATATGTACAGTCCACCTCTTAGTATACAACTTTGTAGACATGTAAACAGCTGTGCAGTCTGGTGCTGAAGTGCATCAAGATATGGTATATTCTGTCCGTTTGCATTAAGTTGAAGCCCAGGCTACTTTATGCAAACCAGGAGCGTGCAGAGTGGCTCACTCATCGCCTCACAGAACTACGGACATTTCCTCGTCTGTGGTTCACTGTAGTCGACTGGACTTCTGCAGTTCTGACTAACTGAAGAACCGTGCGGACTTATACATGGACTTTCCGCACGTTTTCAAAATGAAACAAAAGGCAGCAACAGCAACTGCATGGCTTATTTATCATCAAGTATCTTACCCACTATAGGAGAACATCAGCGAACTGTCCCCGACCAGATCTTCAAGTCTTTATAAGAGACAACATTACTTTACATTCTCATATCATGGTTTTGTGTCAGTGCTGGAAAAGCTTAGTAAAGACCTCACAATCTTTAAGCCGTCTTTTATGGTTCCGTCAAACTAATTAGAACTCAGAATAAGGCCATAGAAGCCACTGTCTCTAGTGGTGAGTTGTAATAAGGTTATTATCAGTCAATGGAAGTGGTGAGAGGAGGAGCCCACTCTTCTTCACCACCAGCTGGCATGGAGTCTGGATAAACACAAGCTTTGAGTGCATGTTGTCTTTCTCCCCCATGACCCGCTCTCCTCCTGCAGACATGAATTTCCAGCACGCAGCTTCTGAAAGGTTAGAAGCTCCCAATCCCTCCAGCTGCTTGTCTTATATCGCTCTGGCCATCTCCTTTTAAATGGATCAGTACCGTCGGGTCACTGAGGGACTCCGCTCCGGTGTGGATTTGTCATGGGAGTACAAAACCCTTCTATCAGCTCATACACGATCTCTCAAGTAGAGCTTCTTGCTCTGCCTCTGTTGTGCTATTAAGACCCTGAAGATGCGCACACACAGCTGTGCTGCTGCAGTCTACTATTTACATGATTATTACATTCATATTCTTCTGCCACTGCCACTTTGGACACACACACACACACACACACACACACACACACACACACACACACACACACACACACACAGTACGACAGTAGTGAGAAGAACCTGCTATATTGAATGTATAAATGTTCGTTTGAGTTTTAACGTGTGATAATCTCATACTGACCAACGACAATAACTTACATTGCACATCCTGTAATGTCCGCACAAGATTGTGTCGCCATGATGAACAAAACCGTTAAAGCTTAATATCTTCAGTCTGTTACTAAGATGAACAGAGTCACTGTAAAAAAATGACTTCCGTTATTGCAAAGGTTTATCGATACCCTTGTTGCCCTTGTTTTTCGACACGTCTTTCTTCAGTAAATCCACTCCTCCTGAGTTTAAGATAAATCATCTCCCAGAATTGATATCATCCACGTTGTAATAGTCACAACTGCATTGTCGCAACTCCGATTCCTCACCAGGAGGAGTGAGCGAACGTGAGTGTTGTGCTGAGCATTACTTTCTCAACCAGCAAGCAGCTCCATCCCTTGATTTAGACAGTGTTCTGCTCCTGTAAGGGCGGATGTTCTTTAGGTTGCTGCAGTGTTTCGGTTCTCTGGTTCTGCTGCTGCTGCTGCTGCTGTGGGGCATCACATGTGAGAATTGGATTCTGCCCTGGTGTCGCCTGCTCGTGCTCCAGGTTGGGGATATCTTTCCTGTCGCTGGGCTGAATCTCTAGAGGCGGTGTGTCTTTGCAGCAGAAGTATTGCTGCCAGATTTTACGGAAGGCTGTGCGGAACTTCTTAATACGGAAAGCGTAGATAATTGGGTTGACAGCAGAGTTGCCATGGGTGAGTAGGATGGCGATATAAAGGATGACAATGGGCTTCTTGCAGTCAGGACAGAAGAGTGTGATGCAGTTGATGATGTGGAGGGGGAGCCAGCTGCTTGCAAAGAGAAAAAGGACCAGAGCCAGGGATTTAGCAAGATTCAGCTCCTTGTCGTAGTACTTGTTGGGGTCAGTGTGGCTGGTGGTCAACTTCTTGTTGTTGAGCTGCTTGTGGATCATGTAGAAGATTTCTGCATAGATAACCAGCATGAAGAGCAGCGGCGGCAGCACCCAGCCAAAGAAGTTAAAATACACCATGTAGTCCATGCTGATGACATTTTCAAACTGGCAGGTGATAAGGTTGGAGCTGTTGGAGTCGTTCAGCTGGAGGTGCCTCAGATTGTTCCAGCCTAACATGGGCGTCAGGCCCACAATGAAAGCCACCATCCAGCATATCACAACTGCCAGTCCTGCTCTCCGAGGGGTCACCACCCGCCGGTACCTGCAGGTGCAAACAACAGCCTCATATCAGCATTTTCTCTCACAACACTGCTGTACTTCCTCTTTGACTACATCTTTTGTCAGTGCAGTGTCCTTGCACTGACAATAGGTGTGATTCACAAGAAAGAGTTATCATGTAAACCAGACACCTCTGTACGCTTTGCACACAGTGTCTCACACAGCACATTTCCACCTGAACAAGCCTGTCTCTGGAAACACTTATCAATAAACGTTAGCCTTTACAGCACCGGTGCTTTTCATGTATCTTTGGTTCAGGGGATTCTCAATTATAGTAGTCAAATGTGGCTCAAAATGACTTTCTAATCCATTGCAGTGTTTAAAAGAAGCTGCAGTGTTTGGCATGAAACATCAGACTTTTTACAGGCTTGGCTTTTCCATTGTTTGTGAACAAGAAGCAGATGGTAGGTGGGAGATGCAGAGGCGCTAAAAACGTTTTCATTGTGACCAATAAACGATATACATAGAGAAAGAGACTCGTCCTATCTTACCTACATGCAGGGATGAACACAGCTATCAGACCAAGCCTAGTTAGTAAGTGTGTAATAACGGGTTCCTTTTGGATCATTAGTGAAAACGTTAGGATTATGATAACCTGAGCTCTGTTCAAGTGTTGCCTCAAAAAAAAACCAAATGCTGCAAATTAGCCTGCCTGTCACAGGTGCAGAGCGCTAGATTAGTATTGATTAGGGGACGCATGCTTTACGGTGCGTCTACGTATGTGGCTCATTATTCACACACTGAGCCCGGGGTTATGATCTGTGTGGGGGAGAAATGAGAAATATTAGGAAGTGGTTTTGTGACTCAACAAGAGCAAAGAATCAGTGACACAGTGACAGAGACCGCTGTAACAGACACATCGATATATACTAAGCTGCTGAATACAAATGAGTGACCGGCTTAACTGAATGATAGAGTGCTATCATAAGCCTGGAAGACTTACTGGTGTCACCAAGTGGAGATTAAAGTCTGAGGGTCTCACAGACAGTCATCTCAGACAAGAAATTCCCTATTTTCTAGTGGGTTATCTTTGTAGCCTTTCAGCAGCACTGCTCAGCCTTTTGTTTCAGCCTCACGTGAGAAACCACTGCTGTTGTCCGGCCAATCAGAAACAAAGAGGGGAGACTGGCCATCAATTTTGCCAATCTTCATCTCTCTTGAGGCCTCCAGAAACACAAAAAGATCTCCTGTCTTGTACAAAACCCCACCCCAACCCCAGATGTAATTATTCCGTCAATATTTCACTCCTCCACACCTATGATGGGTGGGGGGAGGGGGGGGGAATTAAAGCTGTTGGCTGATCAGTGATGTCATGGTTAGCTGTCATGTCAGTGCCAGTGAGAGTCAGATCTACAGTGCTTGCATACATATGGCGTTTTGTGAAGTGTAACATGAGACAGGATGAAACCTTTCTCTGCAGCACTGGAGCTCTGGTGACATCAGCTGTGTGTGAGGAAGCTTTTCATCATCACATCATCATCATCATCATCATTATCTTTAGAAAAAGCCCTGAAAGCACAACTTTTACACACTGCTTTTAATCCAGGACTGTCCAGTTCTACTCCTGCTGTTTTAGCTGGATTCTTTTGTGCACCATTTAAAAATGTTCATTCCCAGAGAATGGGCCTGGATCCATGGATTGGTTGTGGAAGATGTTTTACTTTTACTTAAGAATTATTGCCATATGAAAACAATTTTTTAATTCAGGTTCATTTATCTAACCTATATCTCTTGAAAATGGTTGGTTTAACTCATGGGTCAGGGTGGTTTGTCTTTTTTTTTTTCTCCATATGAAAAGTTTGGGAAACACATTTATAGCACAGCATACATAGAAGAAAGCAGTGTGAAACGTCTTTTTTTTTTTTTTTACAAAAAATATAAATATATATAGACATAGTTTTCATGTGCAATAACAATAAAACTATTCTGTTCTAGTAAGAAAAAAATATGGTAACACTTTAGATTAGGGAACATATTCACCATTAACTAGGTGCTTACTGACATGCATGTTTAAGTAGCATACTAGCCCTTTATTTGTAAATATTAAGCACGTATTAACACCTTATGGGAAAAGCTTAATTCATGTCATAATAGAGGTAGAATAAGGTTATGTAGAATAAGGTGTTAATATGTGCTTAATGATTACTAATAAAGGTGTTACCAAAATTATTTGACCCGAGGAGGCAATTCAAGAGCTCATAGAGCAGTCATAAATAACATGCATAACAAAGCTTTCAGAAACAATACGTAATCAAGAAATAGAAAACATGCAAGTGAATACTCTTAAACGTATGAATGTATATTAAACACATGTGTAAGTCAATACATGCAGGTAAATATACAAAAATACGCACACACACACACATCCATCTATTATATCATATGTTCCATGTGGCACATGGATGAGAGAGAGTGAATCCATATTTCCATGTGGTGGCTGTGTCAGCCTCCATTACCTGGTCGGGATCTTGACCCTGAGATAGCGGTCAATTGCAATGGCCAGGAGGGCGAGGATTGAACTTTGCGTCAGCACCAGCACCGTGCACGCCACCAGCAGGCAGCTGTAAAAGTGAGTTTGAAGTCCGATGCTGATCATGATGGCCAGAGGGATGACGAGGGCTCCCACCGCAATATCCGCCACAGCCAGCGAGACAATGAAACAAAACGTGGTATCTCGCAGCGACTTGTTAATTTTCACCGCCCAAACCACCATCACGTTCCCGATCACAGACGCGAGTGCGATCACCACCTCCATCCCAATGTAGAGGGACTGTGATAAAAGTGCCCCGGGCATCCTTACTGCGAGAGACAGTGTCCTTGCTGAGAAACCAGGTTGATGTGATCGAAGCGGCTCAGTCAGAAGCTTCCCCCCCCCCCTGCGCTTTATGTCTGGGCCACTACAGCCTCATCATCTCTGTGCGCCCATCAGTTCCACGGGTGCCCAGTTTCGCGTGGCCATCATCGTGTGTAAGTTTGCAGAGGAAACCCAGTCCTTTTCCGAAGGGAATACACGCGTTAACAAGCAGCAGCGCATCCCGGGATGAAAGGACTTTCCCTCAGAGTCGGTGTCGTATCTGGAGGCTGTTGTGCATCGCTCCTGCTCTGCGCCTCCACTTGGCTGAATACACCTGCCCGCGCACAGCATCCGTCCCGTGCGCTCTGACTTCTCCAGGAGGCCGCTTTAACTCCACCGGCAGCAGCAGCATCAGCAGCAGGAGTCTGCGTGTTTAAATGCATCAATGCTCGTTTTCAATACAAGGCAACCAAGCAACTACCTTAGTGGAAAGTAGCGCGCACAGTTGCAGCACCTGCAGCGCAGGCGGGTGCTCCCCCTTTCTCTCTCCCCCTCTCTCTCTCTCTCTCCTCCCCTTTGTGCTTTTCGGTAGGGATAATAATGCAGTCGCTTCGAAAAAAGCAGCGTTTCGTCTTCTTCTTTGCTCCATGCACAATGTCCGCCTGTGTTTGTAGATCTAGTTAAATAATCCTGGTGTCACTCCAGCTTTATCTAGTCCCTGTGCTGCTGCTGCTGCTGCTGCTGCTGCTGAAGCCTGGTGCGGGACCGTCCCAAGGAAGTCAGATATCGTGCAGAGGTGATTGAACTCCCACTTCTTTTCTCTTCCTCTCCCACCCACGCCCATGCTGAAGGACCTTGCTCCAAGGCTAATTATTATTCTGATTCAAGGTGAGGCAGTGAAGAATGCAGATAACAAACAGCAGTGATCCTTACACTTGAATCATATTATACAGCACAGTATCAGCAGTCACGCCTGCTTTCTGCTGCTGTAGCTCATCGACTTCAAGGGTCATTGTGTTGTGCTCAGAGATGAGCGTCTGCTCCATGCCTTGGTTGAGAGGCTATTTTGGTAACTGTTGCCTGTATATCATCTTGAATAAGTCTGGGTGTTCCCCTCAGTTCTCTGGGCAGAACATGCTCTTGTGTATGCCAGAGGTCAAACCTCTGCAAACAGGGTTAGGCATGGAAATCTCTATAGATCAGCAGTTTCTGCAAGACTATGACGAACCCGTCTGGCAGCAACAACCACGTTCAAAATCACTTTCCTTTCCCATTCTGATGCTCGGTTGGAACTTCAGCAGGTCGTGTTTACAATGCTTGAATAACTAAATGCATTTATTTAGTCATTGCTGCCTTGTGACTGGCTGATTAGATATTTGTGTTGCACAGTTAAACCAGTTAGTATACCCACTATGAGTGTTTGAACAGTATATACAGTATGTATGTGCAGTCAAATGTCATGAAAGAGTCAACAGTTGTGTGATTACCAGGGTTATTATAGTTAACGAAAAACTAAGTCTAAAACTAAAACTAGCAGTGGAAAATAATTTAGTTAACTGAAAACGAAATTAAAACTAAATTAAAACTAAACCGAATTGTAGATAATTTCAGCTTCGTCTTTGTTTGTCCTAAACTTCATTCTGGAATACAGGTGTTAAAGGTTAAATAATGACATTTGATAATCCGTATTTGCAGTCACACATTCTTTCATCCTTTTCGGCGTCTAAGTCGAGGCTTTCTCTAAATACCTGAACAACTAAGACTAAGACTAAAACTAAATAAAGACTAAACTGAAACTAGTCAAATCCTCAAAATAAAAACAAACTATAACTACTAAATTATTAATTAAAAATAAAAACTAATGAAAATGTAAAAACTATAATAACCTTGATGATTACACAGTTCAAAGCCTACCTGTTTTTTTCCGATTCAGTCATTTTAATTTAATTCAAAACACCTCACAGAAGCACAGAGAACAGATATTCAGGTCATTCTAAATATATCTTTGTGCCTTAAACTTCAAAGAGCTCCTCTCTGAGCCTGGAGCCAGCCCCGTCTTCCAAACCAATGGGGAAATTTAATGCAGGGCTGGAAACATTATAGGCAGATTTAGATTTATCGATCAGTCCGTTTAACAACTTTCATCAATACTTCCTGCTTCCAGACCCCAGCGACACTATCACTAAATCGTTGTTCTCTTGTGAAAACACACTAAGTGAGTGTCAATCAGCCGACATGGCAAACACACAGGTGTGACAGCAAAGGTTAGCAGAAGCTCCACTGAAGACGGCCTCCATCTGTAACAAAGCTTTGTGGTATGAGGCCTCAGCATGGAGCATGAGGTCAGCCAATGTGCACCGAGGAAGCAGGCAGCCATATGGTCTTCTTGCAGTGATGACACCTGACCCACTTTAGGCTTAATTTGTGGTAATAAATACACAAATAAATAAATAAATGTTTATATACTCAACCGCCAACGTTGTTAGGTCAAAATGACGCCTGAGAAAGCAGTAGAAGTGGCACTTGGTGCGGCCTTCATGCACCTGTAGCCAATCTGCTCCAAGGTTCGGCATGTGGGTTTGATTTTCTGCATATCTTGGTTTAAACGAGGCGTTTACGTCTTCTCACTTTTGGCATTAGCAAGGTGTTTTTTTTTTCGGCCAGAGAAACTGCCTCTAACTGGATATTTTCTCTTTTTTGGACCATTCTCTGACAAACCTAGAGATGGTTTTGTGTGCAAATCCTCGTCGATCAGCAGTTTCTACAAAAGTCAGACCAGACTGTCTGGCACCAACAACCATACCACATTCAAAGTTACTTAAATCACCTTCCTTACGAGTACTGATGTTCGGTTTGAACTTCAGCAAGTCGTCTTTTCGTCTTGCACTGACTTGCTGCCGTGTGATTGGCCGATTAGATATTTGCCCTAACGAGCAGTTGAACAGGCGAGTCTAATAAAGTGGTCAGTGAGTGTAGAGCATAATGTGTGAGCTTCATAAAGCCTCACATAAAGCCTCACATCAAGGCTGCATTTCATGCTTTCCTCACACTGTTTTTCAATTAGGTGTCATTCTGTATGACAGCCACTAATATATCAAGTCCAGCCTCTGTTGAGAATAGCGCAGGGTGTGGAAAGAGCACGGTTACATCACTCCGGCATCCGAGGCTGTTGTTTTCTCAGTATGTTCGGCCTTTTAGAAACTCAGAGCACAGAACACAGCCGCCACTCCTCATAACAAACACCATCCCGACGGCCTCATAACACTATTTATGCTTGAGTTCACCAAGGACATGACGGCAAGTAAACCATTTGTAATAGGTGAAACACTTGCATCTGCATTAAGCGTTCCTTAAAGCGCTCCACTTTTCTTCCCACCAATGTTTTCCAAGGAATGCATTTCAACAGTTGACACACACTTCAATAAAGGCCGAGAAATATTTCATCAAATTTTTGCCACTTGAGGCTACGTATACGAGGTTCACCGTGCGTCTGTTTTATGAAACACATTTGACAGTTCACTGCACTTTTCCCACTGAGCCCAGAATCAAAGGTATTTCAGCGTCTACAAAAGTGCACGGTTTGTATGTGGCCTTTTAAAAAAGGATTTCAGACTTTCTGATGCTGTTCAGTTATGCGATTAACTGACTTTTACCTAAAACCAGTATATTAATCATAGATCGTCCAGAAAGATGACAGGAATCAGGCAGATCGTGTGCACAGCGTGACATTGTGACAGCTTGTAAGGCTTCTTGTAGTAACATTGCAACAATTATAGTGAGGCTTCGATTGCCTGGACTAACACCAAGCACTGGGCCATGTCAATATTCAAATGAAAAAAAAAAGATCACAAAGTGTCTTCCTCCCAGTGTCTTCTCTTCTGAACTGGGATGAAACACAATATTGCGCAGTCATTAAAAAAAGCCACAGCCGTGAACTGCAGGAGTGCTCTCAGCGGACAGTGAGTCCCACTGGCAGTGTTGTGTTCAAGACCACACTGACCGAGACCAATTCATGACCAAGACCAGAGTGACAGAGAACAGAGCAAAACATTGACCCACGGTCAGTGCATTACTACAGTTTACAGCTCTATACATCTATAAATGCAAGGACTGAATTGTGATAAATTCAGCTTCGTCTTCGTTTTTCCGCAACGTCATTCTGGTATACAGACCACTTGTTTTTCACAAGTTTTTCTTTTGATTTACCTGCAGGTGTTAAAGGTTACAGAAGGAAATTATAGGATTTGATAATCCATATTTGGTGTCACACACTCTCTCATCTCTCAGTCTTTATTAAAAAAAACAAAAAAACAAGACAGGCAGATAGGGACAGCCAGAAGATTCCTCAAATAGCGTTTTCAACACAGGCGAGGGGAAAATCGTCTCACACTTGACTGGAACAGAAAAAGAGAGTTCAACTGCTCCACTGCTTAGGCTGGCTTTACACGACAACGATCTGAACACAAACCGTAAAAGTGCCAAAATCACAGGATTGGTTCTCAGAAAAAGGAAAGTCTAATACGAGCCATGTATGGCACAACTGCTTCACTTCAAGACAGGTGTCCACGGTCACTGTTGCATCTCGTGACCGCGACGGAGCAGCAAAAATGTCACAGCTAAGTTGTTAAAAAGCCGCAAAAGAATAAATCAGACTAATGTGTGTATGTGTAAAAATTCAAGGTTGCCAGTATTATATCAGACACAAAAAAAGTGGTATTGAGCTATTCCCAAGTGAAACATGAACTTTACTTGTTATTGAATAATTATATATCACCACAAGACTATTTCTCCATTGTGTTTTGTAAAAACATAGGATTTCAGCCAGTATCAGACAACAAATACTCATATGGCACCTGTATTAGGCGAGGTCTAACTGCATTGTAATTGGGAATGTTTTGCTTGCATTTGAAAGGATTTACACAAATGATGAATTCTGTATTTTAAAAAACAAACACATATCTGCAGAGCCCATGCCTTGAGCCGGGCTTGCTCACCACACTGAAAACACAAATTAAGTGAAAGCAGCCAAGCTGATCTGCCTTTTCTCATTGAAATGGAGATGCATTAATCAATCTCCTTTCTCTGCTGTCACATCTCTGCCTCGGTGTGTAGTCTTGACCAGTCTTAAAAATGAGACATTCAAGACTGAGTACCAAAACACTCCAGGCAGCAACAACATTATTAAAACTAACAATGACTTGGGACCTTGGCCTTTTAGCAAAGAGTCTTTCAAGGAAAACCATTCAAAACCTCTCTAATAAGATGTGACAGTTGAGGAGCTACAACACGAGACGGTAACCTCCTCGGCCCTGTTGTGTAGAAGACCTTCATACGAGGGAATATAAGAGCACTTAAGCTCTCCCATGTATTCCCTCGACAGTCAAACAAGCACCCATACAGCCAACTAAACGAATACAGCTGCTGGGAAACCATAATCCTCGATATATTTATGTGGAAGGTGGTGCAAAATAAGAAGTGACACAATTATACTGATCAAAGCATGCACTCTTTACCATATAAACTCAACTTCTTATAATAAACAGAAACAGCTATTACATCTTACTTGGTTCCTCGAAGCGACTCGTCTTTCTTGCTTTAAAATTAAAGTAGAGCTCGATTAATCGTTTGGTCCATAAAATCTCAGAAAATGTTAAAAAAACGTTGATCGTTGAGTTGTTGAGGTGATAAATATTGTGGCTGTACAACCAAAGTGTGACAGCATTATACCTAAGACAGAGTGAATTACCTCACTAATAATTTAATTATCCTATTCATTCTATTCTGAAAGGTACAGTATATATGGCAGTCCTGCATTACTCAGGTATATAGCTTTTTGTGGGAAGTGCTTGATTATATTTTGATTTCCTGTTTACACTCAGAGAGCACTATAATGAACTGTAGTACACTTGTACAGCTGGCCGCTCCACATCAGCTCACCTGCTCCGAGCCCACAGTGATCCTGCAAATGTAACCATCACACCCACTGGAATCTGGAGTGGACAAGGTGAAAATGAAAAATGTCAACAGCTATAGTTGTCGTGCTGAAGTGACAATTGGCCTTTTTTGAAGAGCTCCAGGAGGCTAACTCTTGCCTTGTAATGGTACTGAAAATAAAAAATGTTGTTCATGGTGTTTACGGGGTGCACTCTGTATGCAAAAAAAAAAGGGCCCAAAAATGCCTGTAGTGTGTGTATGGAAGCATATACAGTACATTATGTACATAAAATAAAATAAATGTTTTGAGTGATGTCATCTGCAACCATTTAACTTTATAGTCACTTAACTGACATGGATTACATAACTAAGACGTTAATTATGGCGATTTAGAAGTAGGGATGGGAATCAGTATCGGTCAGTATAGGCATCGGTCTGATATTGGTCAAAATCACTGTATCGGATATCGGACGGATAAATATGTAAAATCTGATACAATCCAAAAATCCTATATATAGCATGCCTCACTATGCACAGACTGTAAAAATTTAAATAAAAAAAGAGCAAACGCTTTCATAGATGAGTCATGTTTGGGCTGACTCACAGTTGGAGAATGATGTGTTTGAAATGACTCGTCATAGTTCATGAATGGTCTACACTCTTAGAAATAAGGGTTTCCAAAACGGTCCTTCTACACGGGCTGAGGTTCTACCTGGAACCATTTACTTCTGAAAAACACTTTCTTTGTGAAAGGGTTCTTGGTAACACTAATGGTTCCAGTAAGAACCATTTTGATCCAGAGAACACTTTAAAACCCCTTTCATGAATAAAGGGTTTTAAAAGGATTATTGGTGTAACCTTTATTAACATGGTTCTACCTGGAGCCGAAAGGGGTTCTCCTATAAGGACAAGCCAAAGAACCTTATATGGTTCTACTTAGCACTTTTATTTCTAAGAGTGTAAAATGACTGTATCGGAATAATATCGGTATTGGTAGATACTCAAATTTGTGATATCAATATCGGACACAAAAAAGTGTTTAACGGGCCATCCCTATTTAGAAGTGTAAGGTGCAGCGGTTGCGCTAGATCTTCTTAGCTGTCAGACATTTTGATGGACAGGGTTGTACACATTTATTTTAATTTAGATTTTTTTTTTCTTCATGATAATGTCACATAGACTATCTCAAAGTGTGTCATGTTCAACACAACCCGACCACAATAACATTTACAGGGCTTCTACAAGAAATGAAACTGAACTCAGCTGACCTTCTGTAGCCTGTCCTGAATAAACTCAGACTTTCCTCCTTGCTCTGCAGGGACTTAAACTTGGTGCTCACTTCAGCGTAATCAAGCGCATCAAGGGAAAGAGAGAGAGATGCTACTGCAGAGGCGATTGTCATTAGGTTCTGTGTCTTTGTCTCAGACAGACGACTCCTCGCTCCTCTTCTCTCACTCTTTAAATGCTGTTCTGAAGGCTGAAACCCCGCTCTGCTGCCACTTTTGACACTGGAATCACTAGCGCCGCTTTGGGTAGAGTTTTGAAGTCAGGGAACCTTTCTCTAAAGGAAGTGATCACAAGTCAGCAAGACTCTCTGAATGTGGGATTTCCCAATTCTGCAATCACTGGCTTCATCAGGAGGAAATCCTGCTGCATCCGCTCCTTCTGTGCCATACTCAAAGTGGAGGAGGCCTGTGTGTCTATACCTGCATGAGAGCTGGATCTATTACAGGTCAGTGACCACGTGCCGGCAGGATTGTATTTCATAGTACAGGATCATAACTACCGGTGGAGGTTGACGGTGCTGTGTGTGAATTATGTGACGTTACAGTAGATTGCCCTCAGTGTTCAATCTGTCAAAATGATGCACATCATTCAGATGTTTCCGTCATGGTAGAAAAGAATCAGTCAATCACGGAGAACTCTTTGTCAACGCGACCCCAGATTTGACAAATGCTTGGACATAGCTGTTTCCAGTCTTTATATGAATGTGAAGCAAATAACGATGTTCTCGAATGTCTTGTTTTGTCCACAAACCAAAATGATTCAGTTCTAATGATTTCTTGTGAAGATGTGGAGCAAAGAAACGAAGAAAATATTCACATTTAAGAAGCCAAAACAAGCAGAAATCTCGTTTTAATCATGAAAAGCTTCAAACCGATTAATCAATTATCAAATTAGTTGACGATTAATTTAGTAATCGATTAATTGTTTCAGCTCTAGAAGCAGCTGTCTCTTGGTTTAAGTACCAAACATGAAAGTGTTAACATTCACATCCGACTTCACATAATATTTATTTCATAACATCTTTCTCTGTTCATTTGTGTACGTGATTGTCAGCTGCCATAGTTGTCTATGACCCCAGGTCCATAAGATGACGTTGTATAAAGAAAACAGTTAGTGGCAAATGTTCCATTTCATCTTCCACAGCTCTTTACTGTTTTCACACAGACAATTTGAGTGTTAGGTTCTGCTTCTCTTTAAAAATATCAAAAGGAAAATCTGTATGTCACACAGCACATCCTGTCATGTCATTTCCAATATTCACTCAGTATTGCACACATGTGAATGGTTGATTGTTCTCTCAGCTTCCCCCACAGATGATTTCCAAGTCAAATTCTTTGCAGTTGCCTTTGTGAGTACTGATGAACAACAGCACGTAGTTCATCAGTGAAAAAAAATAAATATATATATATATATATATACTGTATATATATATGCAGTGTGAAAAGCACATACAGGAAGGTGGGTTTATTGACTTTTGTTTCATGCTTCACAGTTCTATTTGTAATTGACCACCACATGTACCAGGTCAAGTCAGTGTCAAAGGTGTAGAAACAATTTATAATTGGTTTAAATTCATGGTTACGCACAAATGGGAAGGGGTTCTGGATAACGAAAAGAACACAAACACACACACACACACACACACACACACACACACACACACACACACACACACACACACACACACACACACACACACACACACACACACACACACACACACACACACACACACACACACACACACACACATTCTTGTAATTGCTGCATACTGAGGACCAGCATTTCCACTTTAAGAATCAACACATTTACAAATATCTACTTCATGAATTACATCTATAAAGAACTACTGGTTGCAGTACCATAACATGTCCAAAAACAAACCAAAATTAAAAAAAAAAATTTGACCAAAAGTATTTGGTCCAAAATTTGACAAAAAAATGTTGGTCCAAAATTTGACAAAAAAAATGTTGGTCCAAAATGTGACAAAAAAAATGTTGGTCCAAAATGTGACAAAAAAAATGTTTTGGTCCAAAATTTGACAAAAAAAATAGGTCCAAAATTTCACAAAAAAATGTTGGTCCAAAATTTGACATAAAAAATGTTGGTCCACAATTTTACCAAAAACATTTTGGTCCAAAATTTTACCAAAAACATTTTGGTCCAAAATTTTACCAAAAACATTTTGGTCCAAAATTTGACAAAAAAAAATTGGTCGAAAATTTGACAAAAAAAACAATTGGTCGAAAAATTTGACAAAAAAAACAATTGGTCCAAAATTTGACAAAAAAAATTTTGGTCCAAAATTTGACAAAAAAAATTTTTGGTCCAAAATTTGAAAAAAAAATTTTTGGTCCAAAATTTGAAAAAAAAAATTTTTGGTCCAAAATTTGAAAAAAAAAATTTTGGTCCAAAATTTGAAAAAAAAAATTTTTGGTCCAAAATTTGAAAAAAAAAATTTTGGTCCAAAATTTAAAAAAAAAAATTTTGGTCCAAAATTTGGCTGGTCCTCACTTTTACTCCGTCAAAATGACCTCACTTTGTTGGTTAAAAACCCTCACTGGTCCTCAGTATGCCACAAGTACAAGAACACACACACACACACACACACACACACACACACACACACACACACACACACACACACACACTCCTGCAACTGCTGAGTAAAAAACAATTGAAAGAACGTGTACAGTAACACACTATAATTATAATATATAAACTATCACAGCCTAGCTGATGCTTCACATTATATCAGCTGTTCACTGCAATTTTTACATTTGTCAACAAGGATGGTAATTAGGATATTTTTTGCGCATGCACTTTTGTAACCCCATAAACAAGTCTCACAAGACAACGGCTTCTCTTTGACTTTGAGCAGAATACAGACAGACGTGAATAATTGTGGATTTCAAAACTCCAGTGAGCATTTCCCTTTGAAATCAGACTCTTGTTCTTATTTGTGCTCTCAGCTTGAAAAACAACATGGCAAGAAAAGATGGATAGATAGAGAGAGAAAGAGAGAGAGATAATATAATTAGCTGGATAAGCAGGAGAGAGGCATCGGTTAGGATGAGATAGATGCGGTAGCAGATGGAAGTAAATTAAGTGAGAAGTGGAAAATGTGTGGGTAAACGACCTAATTGTGAATCTAATCTATTTAAGAAGTGTGGTCAGTCCATAATCAGAGGTCGTCATGTGACTCACTGTTCATGTATCTCCTCAGAATGTGTCTTCACTGTCAGGATTGTTGTCAGCTCACTTGGCAGCGATGTTCCACTGAAAAGCAATATACAACAAGGTCAACTGCGTAGTTGTGCCTCTCTGTGATGCTCCAGCTTGTTTGCTATGATCTCAAGGATTTTGGATGTTGTCAAGATCCATTGTCGTAAAAGAAAGAATTAATAATCAAGCTTAATTCTATAGCAGGGAGCATCTAAAGCTCCACTGCATACTAAAATGACTACTGTGTTTGAATTTGGGATGCTCATTCCCATGAACAACAGAATGAAATTGGATTGGGACTATGGACTGATCTGGGTCAATCATGCACAGCAGCCACTAATCAGACTCTAACAGATTTTGGGGACTGATGCAAAACATACAAACATGCTGCGTATAAAAATCGATGCTGCTGATTACACGGGCAGGACACATTTCATCTCCTCAATTATTCTCATTTCTCTGCCTCAGTGTTTGTCTAATTACCCACAGCTTGGGTTGTGCATAATATATGAGATGTTACAAACTCTATTTTGACTAAAAATGACGCCCTTCATTGTTCGTTTCTAAAACTACAATAATTAGCTGACAGAATTTACTGCATATGTATCATAAGGAAATTAATTTGGTAATATCAGAGTGTGTCATTTACAGGGGTTTACGTATTTTACCATTAGTGCAAAAAACCTTTTCTTGTCTTTGTGATCTTCTCAATTTGGTGACACCATAGCCTCATTGTATTAAGTCACCAAAAAATTCTTTCAGCTCTGGCGATGCCAGGTTTACTCATCCATGGCTTTCCACAATAGAAACACGAGTCGAAAATGCTCAGGTGCC
The DNA here is from genome assembly GCF_963457635.1 of Microchirus variegatus. NCBI lineage: Eukaryota > Metazoa > Chordata > Actinopteri > Pleuronectiformes > Soleidae > Microchirus > Microchirus variegatus. The sequence goes on from NC_139810.1 coordinate 20,847,560, forward strand.
AGTTTAGACTGACCTTCGAAGAAAGTGCAAGAGAAGCAAATGCCCAGATATGACACGGCAAAGCCTCACTCAGGGTCATAATAAACATTATCAATAATCTATGTTGGTTTCACTTAACTATTGCTTACATCAACCAAATCATTATCATTGTTCTAAAAATGTTCGCGTCCTGAAAAAAATCACAGTTTTTGACGAACCAGCATTATCTTCTGCCTCACTCAGCGTACAAATGTAAAATGTGTGGTTGGGTGTCATGAACTCAGGTTTTTAAAATTAGATTAAAATTAAACTACTACTCTCATTCAACAAAAAAAATCAACATCCTTTACGTGTAGGGGCCATTAAAGCTATGTCACTTTTAAATAAAAACAAATGTCTGAAGAAAAAAAAAAAACTCTATGTTTCTCTGTTGTTTATGCGTCGTTCATTGACATCACCATACTCAGTGTGTGTACTACAGTGTGACACACATTCTGTCACGAATGATGAAGGCAAGGCAGAAGCTACAAAGCACAAGTCAAGTGAGACAGATGTGGATTCTATGGCTAAAAAATAAGCCTAAACATTTAGTAGGACTGCAAAATTGTATTTTCAACATGTTCCCAATTACAGCTGCCTGAATATGTCTGAATATGCCTGCATGTGCCAATTGCAGCTGCTGCTGTTTCCTTCACCCTGCAGCTCAAAGTTTCCTGAATGCAATCTGGACTTAAACGCCATCTTAAAAGACAGCTATAGAACAGATCGCTTACTGAAATACTGTTGAAACAAACATTTTAAAACAGCACTGCTTCTCTCTCTCTGTATGTGCGTGCACCTGTGTGTGAGTGGGGAGGGGTTGGGGCAACAAAAGTAGGTCAGTAGTCCACAGGGGGCGATAGAGGTTCTGCTCTAGACCTTTTAGGTTATGCAATGTCAAGGGTTTAGGTCAAATAACTGAAAAGAAACATGGCTAAATGTTATACTGACACTGAAGTGCTGTCACAAACAATGACAAACTCTCGAATAACAAAAACATTAACATAGCAAGACATTTGATAAGGCATATTTCAGCATATTTTGCATTCATTATGAATAAAATCATGCATACTTTATGTAAGGGGCTAAATGTGTGCAGATACAGATAACAATCCCTGATTTACTGTGTTCTTGGAGCTCACTAAAACTGTGGGGGTGCTGCTTTTATAGGTTGTTTTTTTTCCTTACCGGAGGACATTTTCTCTTTGCTGTGTCACACACACACACACAGCTGTGTGTGAGAAATATGTGTTGCAGTCTCAAGACAAAGACCACCAACAACCTGAAGGGATTTGCTAGTGTGCAGAAGACCAGCCTCAAGGCCAACATCTGCACCTCCTACAGAATACATGAGGCAAGATACGTTTGCTTCATTGGATGTGTGCTACATTCAGCCTGCATGCCAGCACGCAACTGCAATATGTTTCCTTCTCACTGCCTCTTAAAGGTACGAAGCCCTGAATAAAAAGCAGTCATAACTGGAAATGCAAGAGGGAGTTATGTGGCCCCTGCTGGAGCTTTTGAAACATCCAGCACATGGTTTAAACACCACTGTGGGGAAGACGCTATCCCTATGAATAAGACATTGTGTTTTGCACAAAAAGCAGTGTGCCTACATAATTTTTCCTCTTCCTGTTATCCAGATAAAAAGATAAACATGGATGCATGGTTGCATTGTCTGTTCGTACTCTCACCAAATGATTTCCATAATTTCACCTCAGCTCGACATACACCATTTACCCGTAGACATCTAAAAATAAATAAGCAATATTCACTTTGGCCTTTCTATTAACATGAGTTGGCTCAGGGGAAATAGAACATTACTATTTGTGATACTTAAAAACAACCACTTGCATCAAAAAGAAAAACATTAGGCGTGCTTATAGTTTTACCCAGACAGATCAGAATTTGAGAGCATGTCCACATCCTTTACACTCCCTGACTGAGACATTAAATTAATTTCAAAGGTCACCCGGGGGTCATTTCAATCATCTGCGGCCAAAGACGAGGCATGGTAGTGTTGTAATAAAATAAATCCCTGCACTCTGAGCCCACTTCCCATTTCAATTTAAATGCAATACCGTAAATGAAGGAAAATGTAGTTAGAGCTGGGATTATAAAACACCATTTTTCGGAGAGGTAACACATATAAGAGAACAAAATATTGGAGCCAGGGCTGGAAGCAATTACAGCAATGTGAAATGCATCATTTGCCAGGGTGTGGTTGCTGGAAATCACTGAGTAATTAAGACTTCTGCATTGTGATTGCTTCTGCCACAGGGAGGGTATAAAATCACAGTCAAATATAAGGATATATTACTAACATTTGGAGAGTCGTGAGTATGGGAACCATTTTAGCCTGTAATTTGAAATGTGATGATTAAATAAAAACAGTCTTCAGTGTAGGGTATTGTGCCCTGCATCTTTACTCTGATATAGACCTTACTGGGTTAACCCTGAGAAGGATTTGAAGTACACTAGAGCTGAAACAATTAATCGATTATTAAACCATTACAATATTAATTGTCACCTATTTTAATAATCGATTAATTGGTTTGAAGTATTTTCCGTGATTAAAACGAGATTTCTGATTGTTTTATCTTCTTAATGTGAATATTTTCTTTGTTTCTTTGTTCCACATGACAAAGAAATCATTCAAACTGAATCGTTTTGGTTTGTGGGCAAAACAAGACACACAGATCAACGGGTTTTTTTTTAACATTTTATGGACCAAACCATTAAAAGAGAAAATAACCAACATATTTATCGATTAGGAATATAAACATTAATTTCAGCTCTAAAGTACACACATTTTTATTAGCTTTTAAATCACATGATATTTGAATTTTGTCTTATATTCTCCAAAACAGCCGATGTGAAGATTAGGATTAAAAACAGTGACTGATCCTTCCATGTTTCTGTCCAATTATTGACTGATATTGATTCCAGTTTGTACAGGAATGATGAGGTTCTCAGTGGCAGTCCTTTGAGACATTACTCTCCTCTTAAGCCTCTCCCACAACATGAATATGCAACAACAGAAACATGACATATAGGCAGGGTGATGCGACTGAGGTCACAGTATACATACAGTGTACGTTGTCTGTAGTTTTGTCTCGTATCTCATTTCCATATGCAGATTGCTTCATGGCTTTTGCATGTTTGTGTCAATTTCTCTCTGATTACAGCTTGACCCACAGTGCAGCCGTGATGAAATGCTTTGTTCGGGATGAACTGCATTCCTCATTGAGTGATGTATGCACCCTCCTCCCTCATCTGCCACCCTCCATATGGTAATTTGGGTGTTTCTATGGCAACGGATATCAATACAGGAATGGATGGTTCTTAAAATGTTCAGTGGAGGAAAACATTTGCATTGTTAAGTGACAATCACTCATACACACACACACGCACACGCACACACAAAGTTCTGTAGATTAACACTGCTTTTCGCAAATCCACCCAGTTAGCATTTTTCCCCCTCATTTGCCCCAAATCCTTTTAACCCAGGCTTGTGGACCATGGCTGCAAACAACTTAAATTCTTTATGCATGAGCAATCCAAGTCTATTCACACAGCAGCGTAGAGACTTGAGAAAATAATGAATAAAGGGACACGGTAAGGTGGACTTCAGGGATCAGAACTTCATATTTGCAGGTGTGTATGAGCCAATTCTAGATAGACTGTGTGCGTTGTAAGTAGCAACAAGGCCAAATAGATCACACCAGAAATAAGAAAAAGGGAGAATTATAAATCAGTAGGGGAAAGATAGAGAGTGTTTTCAGGATTTCACCTAAAATGATCAGTATTTTCAGTATCAGCAGGACTATCATATCTTACTGACTTTAACTGACAGCCGATAGTGGCTAGTGGAGCACTCATGCTTAATTACACGAAGTTTGACAGAGAGCGAGAGTCATCGCGGTCATTATCGGTCATCACAAAGAGCCGCTGGAATGCATTAAGGAAGGACACTCCCTGCCTTACAACAAATCACTGTCAGTGTTGAGCAGACAAAGTGCTGACGGACTCACCACTCTTTCTAAAGCTGATGTGTTACAAGGCTGAGAAAAAGCCGGTGGCATCTTCCTCCTCTATTTGCATAGAGAGTTGATGTTGGAGAATTTATTCTTTGTCACACACACGCACACACACATGCCCTAAGGCTTTGTGCTACCTTATATGATGATATATGGAATTAATAACCATGGACATGCATTATGTTATGTCGCCACAGAAGTGCTGTAATGCACCTTTAGCACATTACCAATGTCTTGTTTGTCCATTCTAAAATGGTGCTTTTCCATTTTACAGTTCTAGCATGGTTCGGCTTTTTTTTGCTTTTCCATTAAGTACAGTACCTGGTGCTTTTTTGGTACCTGGTCTGGTGAGGTTCCAAGCGAGCTGAGCTGATACTATAATGTGACGTCAACGGACTGCCGGCCCCGGATTGGCAGAGTCCGAGTGTGAATACGTTTCATGTGTATTTCTTAGGTGCCAAATTAAAATATAATTTATACACAAGGTGATATCAACTACCAGACCTACAGTTTTCATCAGGATAAGGACTGAGCTGAGCGGACACTCGCCATCACAGGCCAACTATGTCGGCACATATTAATAATAACTGAGGTGAGAGTGATATATACGGCCTTAGAGGACCTTTCAGTATCCCATTTCATTCACACCAAATATAGAATCCCATTTGCATATTAATCTTGAGCTTTATCTGAAGCAAATGTACACATTTGGTGAAATACAAAACAGAGACAAAAATCTAACTTTTACAGAAAATGGGATGTAAAGTTCACATTCAAACTGTAATTACATGCTCGCAATTTAACCCTTTGAACACAGAGCATTTCGGCTGCTTTTTTCTATTACTATGTTAAAACTTAGTGTCTTATATACAGCACAACCTCTGCAATGTGACGAAAAAAACATAATTTTGACCAACTATATAAACACACCTGAGCAAAAAGTACTTAAAATGTTTAAAATCTGATTTAATTTGTGAAATTTGGAAATACGTCACAGTTCACACGTTCAGGCACGTTTTACGAGCAAAAAGATTATTATTTTATTGCTTTTTTATATACTATACTACACTAGTAGAAATGAGATTTAAAATGAATCATAACTTTGACAACAACATAAAAAGGAAGCCTGAATAAGTGACCTATAAAGACACACCTCCAGGATGGCCATCACAGATCCGTGCCACGTGAGCACTCAGGGTTAAATGCTGCTATCTCATAAGCGACGACAGAACTCTTACCTATTAGCGTCCAGCAGAGGGGGCATGCAAGGCGTCCCTTCCCTTTCACATGACAGTGTCAGCTGCAGCAGTGACAGCATCTCAGAGATTCAAGTCTACAAGAGGGAGACAAAGTAACCAAAACTCTATGTAAGCCGGCTGATAAATATATGTGTGTGTTGACATATTTAAATAAGATAATAAATTCTGTTCAAAGTTCATGATGTATCATCAGGGTATGAGTATGTACAATAATTAAACATTTTAAGAAATAAATATTTCATTAGTGCATGTTCTGAAATTGATCTTAGTGAAAAGCTGTCGGAGCTTCTTCCTGTTGTCAGTGAGTTCCCATTCATGGAGGTTTTATTCCAGTGTCATGAATACTATAAAATTGTTAATAAAGTCATTAAAACTGTGACATTTGTGGTGTATTAGGGGAGCAGCAGGGAAGGGTTTCAATAAATCTGACTTCATTTTTGGAATAAGTGAGTGCATTGGCTTCAGTCTCCCAATAGTAACAGTCGAAGGAGTTTTTCTTATATTTTCTGTTTCTGTAATACTCTTAGAATAAAATGAATTGGAAACCAAAGTACATTTGTCAGTTAAAGCCAATGTGATATTAAACAAAGCTGTATTTTTTTATGACAGATTTTCCCATCATATTATTGCTGCTTTGAGACTAAGAATGTCACCAAATCCGTCTGTACCCAGCAGCGTATGCAGTATTTTGATGCATGTTGTATCGAAGGGCAAGAGAAGAGTTTTCCAGAGTAATATTTTGTCCTGTCTCATTGTCGTGTTTCATCTTAAGTTGCTACAGGCAAAGATGTCCCTCAGAGGTGTATGATATTAAATGCATTTTAATTCATGATGTATCATCGTGGTATGAACATGCACAATAAATGAAAATCTGAAGAAATAAATATTTCATTGGTGCATTTCCATTCACACAGGCTGGTCCACACTCATGGTTCAGGAAGCCACAGACAGTAATAATGTCTAAGCTTATATCATGAGCACATACGATTTATATTCATGACACAAGCTTCACAATTTTCTCATTTCTTTACTTAATTCTGTCAGGACTTGTGTTATTCTTGTATATTCAGAAATTAGTTTCAGCATGAATGCTCACAAAGATCAATACATATTTTAAAATGCATGAAAATTCCCATTAGAGGGGGGGCTGGAATGTGACTAAGACAGTGACAGAAGTGTTAACCTTAAGGTCAGTGTATAAAAACAGGGATTATTTACATAAGATTAGAGTTTGGGGAGTTTGCGCAAATGTGTGTGGGTTTTCTGTGGGTACTCCGGTTTCCTCCCACAGTCCAAAAGCGTACAGCAGTTAATTGGACACTCTAAATTGACCAGTGTGAATGGGAGAGTGAATGCTTGTTGTGTTGGCAAACTGTCAGCTGGGATTGGCTCCAACGGCCGCCACGACCCTCATGTGAAGGATAAAGCGGTAGACAATGATCGAATGAAGGGTGAATGTTTTTTGACCCTCTTCTTTAAAGTGTGTTTAAATTTTTGGAACCAGCATGAGTATTTCTGTGTCTGACCCCCCACAATATACACAGTTTGTTATTAGTATTATATGAGGGAGCACTACTGTGTTCTTTTATTTGCTGGGTTTATAGCTGCTTAATTTTTATTTATTTTGTTACCACGTAAAGCACTTGTTTTAAATACCCTATAAAATTCAATGTACCATTATTATCATTACTTTAGTAACATTTATTTTTCCACTTAAACAAAGGCTGCAGAAGCCACCATTGGAGCGTCACTGTTTATGATCTTGTTCATTGCCATCAGTTGTGTTAAATGGGCTTTGTTGATTTGTACCATGTCATGATGCAGATGGTCATCACAGTTCCATTTTGCTGTTGTCTTTGTTTGCTTGTTTTTCCATAGCTATATGAGGCCATATTTCTGCCACACAGCAAAATAAAGATGGTCTTTGTTTTATAGATGGTCATTCATCACTGAAAGCATATGAACCAGTGCACTGTGGCATCGCGTTTTGTTGTAAATCATAAGAGCCTCAGTGGTCCGGCACATTGAGCAATTCCTTTCGAGGATGAATAAAATTACAGCTGGATTCGTGTCGGTTTACTGACAAATGAGGACACAGATTAAAACCCACACACGTGTACACAAATGTGTACACACACGCGCACACACACACACAGAATCTGGATAATCCCAATGTTGTTAGGGTATCTGCTACGAACCATTTTATCCGGTCAAGTCTTCGTCTCCGTCTCGGTCTTGACATCCTGCATGTCTTTTGAATGTATTAAATCCTAGTTTTCTCTTCTCCTCTGCTGCAATTACATCTTCTTCTTCAAAATATATATTTATCTGTGATTTGGCAGAGATAAGTAGGTCTTCCTGATACAACCCTTCAATTTATCCAGACTTGAGAGCGGATACATGTCCTGATGTAACCAGGTACTGGCACTAGATGTGACCCTGCCATGGCCGGGTTCTCATCAAAGGACTGAGGGAGGAACTGAACCTGGGCCCTTTGGCCTCGGGGTCACCAGCTCTGCCTGAGCTATCCCAGCTCCCTGTGTGATAATTTCATGCTATACGTAAAAATTGCACTCTCAGGACGCGACTGTGATTAGTTCTAGAAGTGTTTGGTAGCAAATGCACATGAATAATACATGTCAAGGTCAAGGTTGTCTATTAATTTTATTTAAAGCATACAACTGGGTCTTACCCAAGGGCAAGAGATGAGTATCTCCTTCAGCGCATACTGATTACTAACTAACATCTCAGTCCATATCATTTTACAAACAGGGCCAGTGATATGAGATACTGTAGCAGATTATTGTTGTAGCTAAGACCCATCTAAACATGATACTGTGAAAATTGTATTAATCATTACATTACAATACACAAAGTACTGTACATTCAATAAGGAAATCAACCTTGGAAAAAGTTGTGTGTCATCCTGGACAATTTAGTTTGATATGTTTGAATTAGCGGATAAAAAGACAGTGGCAGCAACCAAAGCAGAGCAGAAACACTAAAGTGCTGTAGATCCCAGCTGTGTTTAGTCTTTCAGAACAAAGTGAGGATGTGAGCACAGCTGTGAATCTCGGTCTGTTAACCTGTGCTGATCCATTAACATCAAGGTTAAATATGGATTTGCTTGTTGGTGGGAGCAATAAAAGTCTTATATGGCCTTTTCATAAGTTCACAGATGTATTCTCAATTAAGCAAAGTAAATATCATTTTCATTTTCACTTTGTCTTTCCAGAAAAAAAATCTATAAGTCCTTAGTCTAAAGCAGAGGTTTGACTTCCATACCCAGAGGTCAAATCGAGCTAATTAGACACTCCACCCTGAGAGCACTTGAGGGGCTACACTTGATCTAATATCAAATCAGCAGTACTTGGCAGGTCCACTCCTGGTTGTTCCATGGACATAGACTGGAAAGAGCACACACTCTCTGAAGTAAGCGGCCATACAGGACAAGTCTGCTGAATTATATACGACATAGACAGCTGAAAGAGCAATTTTTCTTAATGGCAAACATTTTACGCAACATAGAGCGATGAAGAGAGAGAAAAAAAGGGAGAAACGCTATCCAAAAATAGTAGCCGATGAATGAATGAATGAATGATCTCAGTGGGAGTGGGTTTGGAATTAATATTTTATTCTACTCTTCCTCTGGCGCCACATCTTTCTCTATCGCTCTCTTTAAAACAAGACAACTACTGCACAATAGTTTTCTGAAGCCTTTCGTGGCCTCATTGTCATTGCATCAATCTCAGACCCTCCGTCCAAGAACTCTGACCAAGCCAACTGATTTCAAGTTTTTGCACGGAAAAAAACTTCTCTTGCCATCTCATCAGTCCCCATTTCAATCACACTGCTACGTCCCCAACCGCTTAATTTTTCAAACTTTGTCCTTTTTCCCTCTGCAGTCTGTCATATGTCTTTTTTTTCCCTCACTTCACCTGCCCCGCTGACAGATTTTTATTTCTGCCTGAGACCTCTACTTCACTGGCATTTTCTTCCACTCCTTTAACTCTCGATCTTTTTATTTTTTTCAATACTTCAGTTCCAGTCCCTCTCTCTCTCTCTCTCTCACACACACACACACACACACACACACAGTTATGCACTCCTATAACCCAGCGTTTTGTATTTAACCATATACTGACACACAGTGGAGGCATTACTCCCATGCTGACATGAGGGCGTTGAGAATTAGACAAAAAGCCTGCAATGAAAAACTCTGGAGGACTCACAACAGGAGGCTAAGTGCCTTTTCAATCAGAATACAGCCAGCGCTGACACCAACCATGATTCTGACAGCTAGTCCCTGACATTCCATTAAGAAACGCCAGTTTAATGATGTTAGCAGTATTTACTCTCTGCATCTTTGTCTTTGGTTTTTCCATGTTAAACTGCTACATCGTTTTGTGGATTAAAATACTTGACATATATATGTATGCACTGTATTTGCATGTGTGATTTAATTTCCTCCCTGCCAACGAAGTGTCAACGATCTCACTTGCTAATAGGTATAGTAATGACACACGCAAACATCATAGACCTTGACATGGTGGCAGGTGCAATGAACAGCAGTGCTCCATGGAGAGGTTCCTGTCTCAGCTACATTACTAAAAGGAGAGTTTCCTTGCTTTCTCTCAGGAGCGCTTTTCTCGCAAACCTGTGTTTCAATATAAATGTCTCTGTCTCTCGAGGCGGGGACACACATCCAGGCTGATGACACGTCACTGCCTCATTGTGCAGCTCTTCTCCCTTTTACATTTTATTCGATGATGGGTGAAGTGACTGCTGCTGCAGAGGATAGTTTAACAAGTAAAAAAAGCTACTGGACCAAATTTAAAGGACTCATATTATACCCTGTTTCTCCAAGTTAACCTAGTTCCCTGGTGTCCTAATGAACATGTCTATGACATGCTTTGGTCAAAATACCTTAAGGATGAAGCACCACAGCAGTTCAATCACACTATCAAAACAGCCCTGTTCAGAACGCTCGATTTTGAGTGCCTGTCTCTTTAAATGCAAATGGGACACAGGAAACGACATCAGCGTCACTAAGGCTCCGGCAGCTAACAGCAGGACATTACCATCATATATAAAATGTATCCACTGGACACGTCAATCCTCTAAGGTTGGAAGTTTGTGTAGAACTCTGTGCTGCACTGTGCAGCCAAGAATAGAACACTTTGCGGACTTGTGCTCTTCCGGGTACTATTGCCCTCGCCTGCACTCTCACGTTTTTTAGGGACAAAGCGGAGCTCCACGAGACAACAATTCCATGAATGTCTCATTGTGACGTAGCAATGAGTGCCAACATCGCATGTTTTATCTCCTGTACTTAGACTGAGGCGGACCACAAAAACTTATTTCACACTTACTCATAGGGCCTCCAGAGTCCCAGATATAAGTATTACAATGATTTAAAAGTTGATTTTGCATAATATGTCCCCTTTAAATGTTAAGGGAAAGCACACACGACAAGCAAAACAATGATTAGTTCAGGCTCAGGGAAAACACATTCTAACATACATAAAATGCATACAAACAGTAAGCACTCTACATCCATATGAATAATTAATGTCATCTCGTGCGGCTCTTAAAATAGTCTACTGTCAACATGGCAGCATAGCATGACAGTGGGAGATGCTGCATATCGGATTGCATCTCATATTGTTGCAATCGATAGCATTGCCGGTCAATGAATCAGTCTAAAAATCTGATGCACCGAAAACATCAAGGATATTCAAGGTGATTAAGAGACTGGACTGCACCTTTTCAACACTTCAATTCACTGCAAAAGCAAAGTTTCTCAACTGAAAAACAAAACAAGGATGAAAAAATGGCGTTCGTTCCATCTCACTGCTTGCCTCTACTTCTTACTCACAATGAAAAGCTGGCCTTAAGGAAAACATTAAAGCAAAGACAGATTTCTCATTTAGTGAGTCTTCCCTTGAATTGGGCAAGCACATTGTCTGTCCAGGGTGTTCCCCGCAGTTCGCCTCATGTAAGCAGGGATTGGCACCAGCGGCCCCACGACCCTCATGTGGAGGTTAAAGCGGTAGAGGGTGAAAATGAATGAGTCAAGTGGTGTAAATATGGGTAAATATGGGACTGTGGGAATTTCTTTCCTTAGCATCCTGGAGGTCTCTGCTCCTTCTTTCCAGATATAGCGATCTTAAAGATATACTTGCCTTTCTTGCATGTCTCACAGCACTTAGTAAAAATTTGAACATGAACACCTCCGCCTCCCTCAAAGTCCCACCCTCCAGGGCGGAACGGCAGCGGCTATGCGCATGCGCGATTCATTAGCAGCCTGGACACAGAGTGCTCAGGTTGTCCCCACTGTAGACTGGGACTACTTTTATCATAATAATATGAGAATTAAATAATGATGAGTTTCGAAACCTGGTGGGTTTATCTTACGTTTTAGAGCGCCATACGCTTATTAGGAGCAATTTAAGGTTACAAAAGAAAAGTGTAAAAATGCAAGAAAGGTAAGTATAGCTTTAAAGAGAGTATAGGAGGAGCAATTTGTTGTATTTCCATCACGGTCGAGTTCAGTTTGGCACAATACGGTACCGTTTGGAATGGTAAAGCCCTCGACTGAGAACGGCACCTTTACTCAGTGTTGACTCGCTGGCCGTGTCAGCGAGACACATCGTAATTGTATCGTAATTGACGTAAAAGACGTAACAGACAACAACACGATGGACAGCAACAATCAGGTGAAGGGAGCTAGTTATTTTGGCATTATTTCTAATAGAAATGAAAAAAAATCCGTACCGTACCGCATCATCATCACCGAACCGCTCCACTTAGTGGAAACACACAAAAGTGACATATTTGAAAATGTTGGCTGAGCATGTCCTTGCACATCACACTGAATAGCAGCTTCCTAAAACTCTTGTCTAAAGTTTATTTTTATGCTAGTCTCGACGTCTGCCTGCCAGCATGAAAAGCGCCTCAGTGAATGTCACATAATCAAAGAAAAGGGACACAGAGAAAAGGTTAAGGGCCCTTTAAAAAGTGCTGAGCGCTGCCATTTCAAGCAATAATTTCATTGTTCAGTGGGCTTAGCTTTTCCAGCACTGTGAAAGCTGCTGCTGATTTGTATAAAGTATGGTGGGAGTTGACTCAGTGGTGAGAGTAATTTATTCCAAAACAATAAAGACTCTAATCTACCACCTATAAAGACCAAATTAATAACTCACTGCAGCATCACATCACAAGGACCCGCGGTATTGCCGCGTCTAATTAAAAAATATTGTTCATCTTGTATAGATTTTTTTTCTCACTGCAATCAATAAAAACGGATGAGGTTCACCTTGACGACATCTTGAGGGTATTAAAGTTTTATCTCAGTACCTTTGAGGAGAAATGCAACAAAGTGTGAAAGTCAAAAAAAAAAGTCTACAAGCTTCAACATCAGTCCTGAGCTGCTATCGATTCTGCAGGAAATGTCCCAGCACCGACTTCTCGATTTACTGTCTGAGTTCCAGTCTCAGCCTGAGAACTAAAAATATCTTGGATCCTGTTTTAAGTTAATGCTCACCAACTGGATTCTTTGGGGTACAGCAGCCAAAAACTCTCTGCTAACTGGGTCTTAAAATGATAATGAGAACTCTGCTGTCTGCGGACAATGAGATTGGTGCAAATGTACAAGAGAGGCTGCATATTTCACCATTGGAAAAATGCTGCATCTTGCTGCGACAGAATTGTCATATATTTTTTGTTCTCGCTCAGTACCATTTGAGGCAAACTGTTCTTTCATTAAGGCAAATCACTTTGACGTGACAAGTGACGATACAATCTTTAAATCTATAATTTCCTCTGCACAAATCTTGCATGACCGTGTAACCACAAGCTGTTAGCCAGCAGCAAAGAATTCAGATTTGTTGATTACTTTACCATCTGCAGTGTAGAACCAAAAAAAACCACTTCCAGACACCTCTTTTCAGGTGCTTTGCTTCTGCACATGTCTGCTCAGTGGACAGTTTAGTTTGTTTGCATCAAAACAACACAGCCACTGTGTCTTAATCCAGAGTCTGGATCCTCCCAAGTGTGGATTCATTGTACGGATGTTGTCAAAAATGTGTCCGCGTATCCCTCGCAGCAAACCATATCCCAGATGTCTGTGTTATGCCAGCAGCAGAGCAATTAATTTTTTTAAGAATCCTTTATTACAACAAGACAAGAACAGGCTTGGAGGAGCCTGTGTAATTATAAACCAGATGCAAATGCAAAAATAACAAATAAATAAAATTTACTCGAAAATAATAATAAAAAAGGAGATATAACACTTACTAGGTTATTTCCACTCATCCTTCATATGATTTAAAAAGGGTTTAGTTCATTCGTTCATTAATGTATTTGACCTGGTCAAACGTGTGTGTCCTAATACTTCATGTTGAAAACCATCTGCTGTGAATAATTAATGCATTTGACTGTATTAGTTGAATAGTTGACATATAAATATAATGTTGTAGTACAAGTTGTCAGAAATCTGTGTGGTTATATTTGTAAATCATATTCCAGGTTAGTAACAAATAAGGGGAACTAATTATTTTATGTTTGTCTCTCGGCCTGAGACGCATCGCATGCAAGTGTCTGTGTTGATGCATCTCCATTTCCTCCAATATTTAAAAAAAAGTCCATCAAATCTAATAAATAATCACAAAACACAAAACTACGACTGACGGACAAAATACTTCCATTAGTTCTACTACTACCTTGAAAAATTAAATATATTTTATAGATATTTATATTACACAAGATGTTTAAATTTAGATGTTTTTTTTTGGATGTATTAGGATATCTTTTAGGGCTTAAATCCACAGTCAGGCTCCAAACTGTGGAGGGCAGCGTTGTACAGCCTGCAAGAATTTATTAGGAGAAGAAGAATGGGAACCCATGAGGTGTGTGAGCGAGATTGTCTCATTTCACACAGCGCATGACTTCCGTCTCCTCCTCAGTGAGCGGCCAACAGAGTCATCGTCTCTGTCTGATGCACCATTTGGGAGGATCCAGCGCCTGGATTGAGAAACAGCTAACATTGCAGCACTGTTGTCTTCCTCTGGTGAGCTAAGCGAGCATGGCTGCAGGGCCAAGCTGTGCTCACAGCACCCTCTGGTTGACAACGTGTTAATTACAGTCAGGGGTGATTTTCGGGCTGAATATTTTGACGCTGAACAGGTTTTTAAGGACTATAACGTAGACTTGCACTGTGTGGCTACTCACTCATTGTCTACGGCAGGGGCCTCAAACTCAAGTGAAAACAGTCCAACAATTCGGGAAAAATTAACGATTTAGTGATTAGAAATTAAAATTATATCTTGATAATCCATTATGATGTCGCAATTACAAATATTTAGGCTGACATCGCACACCATTTCAAAGTAAGTGTTTATTTTGACAGATAGTTCAAGACAAAAAAAACTAGGGTGAAAGGCAGGGTACACCCTGGACAGGACGCCAGGCAGTCCATTTCAGGACCAACACACAAAAATGAACGACCATTCACTCTCAAACTCACACCTGCAGTCAATTTAGAGTGTCCATTTAACTTAATCTGCATGTTTTTGGATTTTAAATGGTGCAGCAAGTTATTGAAGTACACTTTGTTGAAAATCTCTTTCATAACCAAGCAAAATTGGTATGAAAACTGAAATACAGTGCTGTTTCAATCTCTAAATGGGTCAATGTAAGAGTCACAACATGAAAAGTAGTTGGACGCATAATTAATCATTTATAATCATAATATTGACATGAATAACAGGAAATATGCTAAAACTAAGCTCCCTTCAACTTAACTTGAACATACTGACTTTTAATTTAGTGAGCAACCTTTTACAGTGCAGTCAGTGAGGAAGAGAGCTGTATCAAGCACAGGAGCATGTTGTTTTTCTACTGTTTGACAGGGTAATTTGAACTTTTTTCTTAATTAAATATTCTTAAATTGGATAACATCACCTGTCATTCACATCAGAGTGAAGTTACTGTGCCTAGAGCTCATTGTGATTCCCAGCTTTGGTTGAAAGCAGCAACAAATCAAAGCAGCAAATTAATTTCATATAACCTAGCACCAGTGAAGTGAGCTCCACAGAGCTGTGGCTGCTTTGTCTTTAATCACGCTGCTCTTTGCTGCAGCCCCCAGTGGAAAGCAAACATCGTTTGTTAACACTTTGAGACCTGTGTCAGACCTCAGCTCTCTGAAGGTATAAATATTTCACTCCGTGTACATACGATGAAACTTCAAAGACCATCAAACTGATGGTGTGTATCTAAAGGGTCAGCTGACACCACAGATGGAGAGAGATGAACCTGGATCTAAACCTTTTTAAATGCAGTGGAGGAGAATATGGAAATGTGTCTGCGCCTCTACCTGTGCAAACTACATTCAAGATGCTCCTGTGCCTGAGCTAATGTGTGGAGATTTTAGAGCAGCGTGGAACACGACTTGATTGAGTTGTGTTAAAGCTCCCACAGAGTGGTACTATCGCACATATATGTTAGTTATGGAGGTCTACTTACATACATTAACTTGTTTTTATGGTCAAAAACCTCCGAGTTGCTGGAAACGAGCTGATAGAAATCTCTCCTCACTGAAGCTCTCATCAGCCGCACTGTTTCATACTGAAATCTCACCCCCAGAAGACAGAGTGTGTTGTGATTGGCCAGCCAGTGTAGAGCCTACCCAACTGTCTTGTGATTGGCCAATACCTGGAAGTGACGTAATCAGCACACCAGCTCTCATAAGCGCAGCTCCCCCCTCTGGAACGGTGGATGCACTGCTACTCATTATCAAAACATTGTTTTAACAGTGTTTAAAAATAGCTTCTTCACGACTCCCCGCCGCAGTCCCTTTTACGCCTTTGACCCGGAGTCAGACCCAGAGTCAGAAGACGCTGTCATTCGTGAAACACCTCTACAACAGACGTTCTTCTTCTCCTGCGGTACAATGTATGCAACCGGATGTGCCCGGACTAGCGCCCGGACCAGGAGGATCCGCTGTTCAGGAGAAATGCTGTTTACGTAACCGGACCGGGTTTTTTTCAGAGATCTCGCTGAGCCCGAGATTACAATACAACACAGCGCTCTCAGCAGTGGCTGAACTGTTTGTTTCGAACCTCCAGGGCTTCATAAATGAGGTAATGTCGCAGATACACCAAAAAAAAGAGCGTTAATTGGAACTTCTGGTCTACAAATAAATAATAAACCGCTTTTGAAAACTTTAGTACCAAAACTTGTGGGGAAACACAACAAACCTTAAGACAGTTTTAAATTGTGTGTCTTTGTTGCTTTCAGTCTAATTTCTATTATTTCATCTATGCCTCATCCTTTTTCTGTATTTTCTCATCCTATTTAATTTGTGACATACATTTTTCTATAATTAAGTGACTTGAGTGGATGATTTATACAAACTAATAAATACAACATATGTACTGGAGCTGCAGTGCACACAGCTGCACCTTCTGTGTAATCTGTGTTGTCAGATGTGCTTTTTTTCAGTGAATGTTTCTCTTCTTCAGCTGACTTTTTTTGTTTTTGTATTAAATCATTATTTCAGTTGCGTTTGAATCAAACCAGACACGAGTTAATGAAGACAAACAAACGTTTACCGTTGTGGCTCATTGCCGCAAATCAATCTTCTGAATAAATGTACAGCTCTGTGAATTACGACTTCATAGGAATAGTGTGCATGCATCGTATACTTCCAGGATACAGACATTTGCTTCATGTTTATCATTTCTGTTCATCTGAATAACATCCACTTACATACCAGCTAATTAGATGCAATATAATTCCATAATCCTACTATAAAAACTTTGTACAAGGACTTAACTAACGTCTATAATAACTCTTGGTGCTGTGGTGTGATAATTAACATGTGCAGCTGTATTAAACTGCATTACATCTTTAATGATTTGTCTGCCCATTTATATAGAGGCGAACAGAAAGATCAGTAGACGGGCGTTACAAAAATGCCTACGTCATAAGTGCTGCGGTGTTTGGCATTAGTCAATGTCAATAAACTGAAATGAGGTGAACACTGAGCGCAACAGCACCACTAACTACCACTTTAAAATAACTGAAGAGTTGAATCATCACATCTCTACACACAGTGTCTGAACATAATAACCTCCGCAGAGCTAAAGCAACACACTGCAGTCATGAACTCCGGGTTCAGGTGCTTCTACACAGAGCTTAGGTCCACTTCAATTGACATTCCTTGTTCGTGCCAATGTCAGATGAAGAAGAAGACCCCTCTGCATCACCTTTAAAACCGATGCATCAGCTGTGTCAGTCCTCGGTGAAGCCATGTGTACTGATTAACCTCAGTTTACTCTGGCTGTAACTGATGCTGAGCAGGTCATGCATGAGCATTGAAAAATTGGCATCTGGGCTGGGGCTCAGAAGAGGGAGCAACGGATGAGATAAAAGAGCATTTTTCATTCACCCCAAACCCCCACCCTATCTGTGGTGGAAGCACTCCAGTATGTTTACCTGAGCACTTTTCTTTTTTGTTTGTGTGGACATCTGGCTCTGTTATAATCTATGCAGATTTAGTCAACTGTGATGGTTCACTTTAGGTTTTTCTAACACCTTTAGCAGATTTATGAGGGGGGAAATTAGAATATTAAATATTAATATCTATCATGCAGAAGAGACAAAGCACAGTCCTGCTCTTTTAATCCTATTATTATGATAAAAGTATGACGGAAAATATAATACATATTATACATAAGCAATTAATTTGGTTTGGATTTATGGATATAGATTAACAGATTAGTGTTTCTTGTACCACTGGAGTAAACAGCCTGTAGAATAGAAGAAGATAAATAACTCCACCACAATCAAGATTCCATTAAGTATATGTGGGTTTATGGAAATGTTATAAAGGAACATGTGGGTAAAGTACCGGGAAAACTGACGGCAGATGAATGAGGTTGTGAAGAAAAAAATGTGCGTACTGTATCTGAGAAAAAGAGCAAGAACAGAAGCAACCTGGGAAAAAAATAACTGGGAGAAATACCATGAAAGTGTCTTTTATGTCAGCGCAACTGGAGCTGTATGAATAATTTTCTGTCGCACCGTATGACACCACAGTATTATAAATGACAGCAAACGCATAACATAAAGTGGGTTAGGAGAGAGCCAAGTAGAAATCCAGAGGTGTCTTATTATAATCATTGAAACTACTAATTTGTGATTGCACTCAGCCATGTCATAGCAGAGGGGAGGAAAGAAAAAAACAAAAACATCAACATATCCTCCGGGA
Source organism: Microchirus variegatus (assembly GCF_963457635.1). Classification (NCBI taxonomy): domain Eukaryota; kingdom Metazoa; phylum Chordata; class Actinopteri; order Pleuronectiformes; family Soleidae; genus Microchirus; species Microchirus variegatus. Next base: position 20,866,150 of record NC_139810.1, read on the forward strand.
AGCTGAAGGTGGCCAAAAAATCCAAACTTGAACTTTGAAGACACACATACAAATCTATCGTCTAACTAGGTCAGAAAACATGAAATCGACCGTCATTTAATCCATAACTGACTTTCTCATTCCTTCCCTTTTCATCTTTCTCTGCAAATATACACAGCTTTGTACTCCTGCACAGGGAGGAGATAAATACCTATCAAAGTGAGTGGTGCTCAAATCATATTTGACATTAACTCAGTAAAATTAACTTTTAAATGATCGTAAAACCCTGCAGACGTCATTATGTCATGATCACAACTGTAGCAGGGCTGACAAATGAATCATCACGTGGCTCCAAAGCTCACTGTCGCTACGAAATGTTATTTCATTGATTACATGTGAAATAAAAAATGCTTTTGTACAGCAAATTAATACTGTAGAGACAGTGTATTGATTTGTCTCGTAGTCCTGTGAGAGTACAAGTACAGTTTAATTTACTGCAAATCAATCTACAGTTGCAGGCATGTGGGCGGCTCCAGCAGAAAGGCTGTACAGTGATGCCAAAGACTGATGATAATGAGGCGGCTAATGAGGAACTGTTTCCCACAGCCTTATGCAGACTGACACGCTGATACCTGCTTTTTCTCTCACCGGCTGTTTTGCCCTCTAAGCAACACTAACAATGGAACTCACATCAGCTTAATAGAACCAGACATGTATGTGTATGTGTACTTGTATTTATACCTCTGTGAGGTCCAAAAAAACCTTTTGACCATGTGGGGACATTTTGTCTGGGACCAATGACTTTAAAGGGATTTTTCAGGGTTAAGACCTGGTTTTTGAGTTAGGGGTATAGGCCTTGGTTGTGATGGTTATGGTTGGGGTAAGGGGCTAGAAGAATGAATTATGTCTATGAGGTGTCCTCACTACAATATACACAACAAGCTTGTGTGTGTGTGTGTGTGTGTGTGTGTGTGTGTGTGTGTGTGTGTGTGTGTGTGTGTGTGTGTGTGTGTGTGTGTGTGTGTGTGTTCTTGTTTTTATATTCCGGTGGGGACCTTAACATGACTGCACACAGACCGGTGGGGACCTGTCGACCCGTGGGGACCTAAATTGAGGTCCCCACGGGCAAAGGCCTTTAATCAGATGCAAAACAGTGTTAAGACACGCCCTATGCAATTTTCTCGCAAGTCCCCATGGGCTCAATTTCAAGACATAATCTGTGTGTGTGTATCTTTAGGCGCCCCTGAAGTTCACACACGGTATTGCAGTCCTCACCAGGCGGCCTGTTCCGGAAGTGTGCGTCGGCGTATGTTCACTCGCTAGCGGCCCCATAGGTCAACCATAGTATTACATTTTGAGAATATATATTAATATTTGTCATTTTGACCAAATCTACAGCCTACAGACATGAATGATTAATAAATTAAATAAACAAATAATTATATTTATTAATATTAAATATACAAAGTATAATAAATAAAATATATGTATTAATATATTAATTATACCTTTTAAATGTACATTCATAAAGCTATAATTAATAATAATTATTATTTTATATTATTTAATAATGTAATAAAATGTGATTGATAATGCTTAATAATTAATGTTGACAAGCAGTCAGTCCTTTTTTAAATAATTCACTGTCTCTCAATTTTACACACTGTCTCTTTGGCTGCTACGCAGTGACCTTTGACCCCAGGGCCCCCAGACTCAGAACAGAGGATCCTCCTGAGCCACTGAACAATAATCCGGACAAAAAAAAAGAAAAAGTTCTGTAGAATTTTTTTGTATCTGTGTCAAAAACTGAAAATCAGATCCTGTCAGACTCTATACAGTCTCACACCCTTTGGTCAGAGTGGAGGTTTTGGAGGAAATCTATTTCTAAAGGTCACATGAGTCTGATTTTTTTATATGTTGTTTGTGGTCCTTAGACGAGCTGATAGACGTCAGTCTTGTGCCGCTCAGACCTGTACTTTTCGATGGGCGGAGCTTTGAAAAGTTGCTTTTTCCTGGCTTTGAGTGCTCGTCGTTGCCACAAAAATGAACTGAACGGCGTGAAACTTGACCTGTGGACCTGACCTAAGACCCTTATCAGTCTACCAGAGTCCTAACTCTGTAGAACCTCAGCAAAGCTAACTAGCTCTGTGGGGGTCCTATTGAAATGGAACAAAATAATCCTGACAGGCGGCTCTGTGGTGAACGACATAGTCAAAAATCATAACCCTACCTCGATGTCTTTATGAATTATCACAAAAACACACACCTCAACGGCTGACCTTTGACCTTTCCAAGGTTGCACGATTCTGAAACTCCGCACCCTCGATCAGTCTTAGTTCTTGATGCATATTCTCTAATTTCAGCCCCCCAGCTCAAATCCTTTTAGAATTATTGAATTAAAAAATTTCCCTCCTTTTTAGGTTTGAATTTTACACACTGTCTCTTTGGCTGCTACACAGTGACCTTTGACCCCAGGGCCCCCAGACTCAGAACAGAGGATCCTCCGGAGCCACTGAACAATAATCCGGACAAAAAAAAAGAAAAAGTTCTTTAGAATTTTTATGTATCTGTGTCAAAAACTGAAAATCAGATCCTGTCAGACTCTATACAGTCTCACACCCTTTGGTCAGAGTGGAGGTTTTGGAGGAAATCTATTTCTAAAGGTCACAGGAGTCTGATTTTTTTATATGTTGTTTGTGGTCCTTAGACGAGCTGATAGACGTCAGTCTTGTGCTGCTCAGACCTGTACTTTTCGATGGGCGGAGCTTTTTAAAGTTGCTTTTTCCTGGCTTTGAGTGCTCGTCTTTGCCACAAAAATGAACTGAACGGCATGAAACTTGACCTGTGGACCTGACCTAAGACCCTTATCAGTCTACCAGAGTCCTAACTCTGTAGACCCTCAGCAAAGCTAACTAGCTCTGTGGGGGTCCTATCGAAACGGAACAAAACAATCCTAACAGGAGGCTCTGTGGTGAACGACATAGTCAAAAATCACACTCCTGTCTCAATGCATTTATGAAATATTACACAAAAACTACACCTGAATGGCTGACCTTTGACCTTTTGAAGGTCGGACGATTCCGAAACTCAGCACTCTGGATCATCCTAACTTTCTGATACACATACTGAAATTTCAGCTCCCGAGCTCCAGGGACTTTTGAATTATGGAAGAAAAGACAGTTTTCCTGCACTTTTTAGGTTTAAATTTTACACACTGTGTATTTGGCTGCTACACAGTGACCTTTAACCCCAGGGCCTCCAAGCTCAGAACAGAGGATCAGCTTTAGCCCCTAATACACACACTGAAAAATCAGAACCCTGTCTCAATGCATTTATGAATTATTACAAAGAAACTACACCTGAACAGCTGACCTATGACCTTTCCAAAGGTCGTATGGGTCTGAAACTGAGCATTCTGGATCAGCCTACGGTCCTGATACACATACTGAAAATTTTGCTCCCGAGCTCCAGGCACCTTTGAATTATTACAAAAAACACACCACAATTGCTGAACTTTGACCTCCATGAAGGTCATGTGATCCTGATACTCTGACCCCTGGATCAGCCTAACTTCCTGATACACATACTGACATTTCAGCCTCATAGTTCCAGACACTTTTGAATAACAGTTTTCCAGTTTTCCCTCCTTTTTTTGTTTGAATTGTTGACAGTTGACACACTGTGTAGTTGGTGCTACGCAGTGACCTTTGACCCCAGGGCCCCCAGACTCAGAACAGAGGATCCTCCGGAGCCACTGAACAATAATCCGGACAAAAAAAAGGCCAAAGTTCTGTATAATTTTTTTGTATCTGTGTCAAAAACTGAAAATCAGATCCTGTCAGACTCTATACAGTCTCATACCCTTTGGTCAGAGTGGAGGTTTTGAAGGAAATCTATTTCTAAAGGTCACAGGAGTCTGATTTTTTTATATGTTGTTTGTGGTCCTTAGACGAGCTGATAGACGTCAGTCTTGTGCCGCTCAGACCTGTACTTTTCGATGGGCGGAGCTTTGAAAAGTCGCTTTTTCCTGGCTTTGAGTGCTCGTCTTTGCCACAAAATTGAACTGAACGGCGTGAAACTTGACCTGTGGACCTGACCTAAGACCCTTATCAGTCTACCAGAGTCCTAACTCTGTAGACCCTCAGCAAAGCTAACTAGCTCTGTGGGGGTCCTATTGAAACAGGACAAAATAATCCTGACAGGAGGCTCTGTGGTGCATGACAAAGTCAAAAATCACACTCCTGTCTCAATGCATTTATGAATTATTACACAAAACTACACCTGAACGGCTGACCTTTGACCTTTTGAAGGTTGCATGGGTCTGAAACTCAGCATTCTGGATCATTCTACCGTCCTGATACACAGGAACTGAACATTCCAAACCCAGCAGTGAAGTTAGAACGACCCTCTGCACCTCACCACCTCTTATAACCCTATAGAAGAGGAGAGGAGGAGCCTGTTACTCCAGCTCAGATCTGCTCGGCCTGCTACTGAACTAAGTGCTAAGACCCAGACCAGGTGGTCATATCCCATCATGATGGTATTGTGAAGGCAGTGTGCTAGCTGCTGCGCTAACAGAGCTGCAACATATGGAGTTAATGTGTTGTCCTTCATCACTGTATGCCTCTTATGTAACAAGTCACAGCATGTAAACAAACCAGCCTGATGATTGTGATGAGGTGAAGGTGAGCAGACATGTAGCTGAAACAAGACTGAGAGGATGCTGTTATAACCAAGTGAGACTTGTCAGGAACTGGTTCACCAGTGATGGCTCCTGGCCTGAATCAGCCACAGAATAAAGAACCAGACCCAAATAAATAATATTAAATGTATATAGCAGTTTACTAAATGAATGCGTCACTAAAAGTAAATAATAATAAAGGCTGAGGGGTATAGTCATGGTGGGGACATTAAAAGTCAGGATTTGTGTAATATATCACGGAGTACAGTCTTTTCACCCAGTCTCAGTATGTATCACACACATCCTGACATTTAAAGTCCCCACCATGACCATCTCCCTCAGTCACCTCTAATGAACATATACAATTCTTTTAATAAACGCATATTGTTATTATTTTCACATTTTAAATATTTAACCTAATTTATTAATTTATTTTTATTAAAATATACAGTACCATGTGGAAGATAGATATATTCCAGCAGTGTAGAGTTATATATGTATAAATACATATAGAAATGTATATATGCATATGTATATACATACATATGGTGTCCATATTGTATTTAAATACATAGAATGACAGTACGACTTTAATGTAAATCTAAAATTCAAAGTTAAAATAAAGAAAACATTAATAATATACAAACTGTCAGGTCAAAACCTTTACATTAAAAACAAAACATGTCAACAACAAATCTATCGATCACTAAGTATGTAATGACGGAGCTGAGTCAGCGGATCATTTCATCAGGACAGGCCGAGGTAACGCTGCTCTGTGCCGGACACTGTGAGCACCCAGCGTCCACTGAGGCGGAGCTGGTCACCTCCGACAGCGCCGCTGTCAAACTATAAATACGTCATATCTTATGACACAAACATGAGTGGATTCTAAATGACTAATTTCTCGCCTCAAATTATCTTAAAACTGCGTTCAGGGACACATAAATGTATTTATTTCAGGTTTATATTTACATTTCGGCGGAACAGAGCAGCCCAGAATACACAGAACCACGCCCCCCACAACAATAATCACGTGATCGTTTCACAGCCAAGTTGCGCGAGCGCCTACGTCATGGCTGCGTGAACTTGCGTTTGTTTTTTAAACACGGGCGGGCCGTCAGTGTCTGTGTTGTTTTTAGCGCTAACAGTCACCTGCGGAGTTACTCCGGGGTGTGCGGTGTCATAAATCCAGCGCTCCAGAGAAGAGACCGACAGCGACGATTGACGCGCCGACACCTGACTCACCGAACAGCGCGGTTCTTCGGAGGAAATGGTATGTTTTGATTTATTGAAGTAATTATGCTCACAATATAATATTCAAACTGTTTCTAAATGTGAGGGAGTTTATTAGGAGCCATATTGTAAGTTAATGTAGAACTTCACCAGGCTAACTGATGTTAGCTAACGCTTCGCTAGCACGGAGGCTAAGCTAGGTGCAGCTAAACATAAAGCAGACTGAAGTCAGGCTACAGTTAATTACAGAGTTATCGTTTACACACTGCAGGCTTTAATTCGCACATCAGTTTATTTTTTCTATGTTTTATTCTATTTTTTCTTAGTCCCTTTCTACACAGAATGTCATATTTTTTATGTAAGCAGATATTGTTATTCAAATCATTTTGATTAACTGCCATATAATATTTACTATATTACTCTACTGCTGAACTCATAAACTTTTTTTAAATCAATACCTATTAATGTTATTGTATGTTGGGGATGTTGACTGGTGCTTTCATAAGTTATTCACATATACACTTTTTAGAAATTATAATTTTAATTGTGTATAATCTGATAATGAGGATAGTCTAATAAACACTATCGTACAGTCTTTAGGGTCAGAAAATGGCATTTAGTTTCAGTAAAACTATTATGCTAACCAGTATCCCAGACGATATCTAGATAATGTCTGCATTCATGTCGCAGTGTTACATTAATATGTTGCCAAATTGTACGACTGTGACATGTGATGAAATGTGATGTGATTGAAGTTTTATTGTCACTTGTGCTCACAGGAGAATGGACCGATATATAGATCCACTGGTGGCAGCTCTGAAGGCACAGGTGAGAAAACTTTTGTTTTGACCAAATGGGGCATTGTTTCTGGGTTTAGGCCTAGAACTATTTTAGGAGGAAACCAAACCTAAATGAACAAATATTGAAGACCCTAAATTTCACATTGTTATGTCATCTTGAACCAAATTAACATGTACATCTTATGTCATTTATTCGCAGTTGCTGGTGGGACAGAGAGCTTTGGCTCTGAAGAGAAAACAGATGTTTTAATAGACGAAAAGGTAGGATACATCATATTCTTTTGGTTCTTTAAGTCAACAGTTAAATCAGTCTTGTATATGCACGACCAGAAATCACAACAAACACAGTATACAGCATGTTATACCATGACATGCCAGTTTTTACTTTACTAAAGTTGCTCAGTGGATAACATGGCAACAGGTAGAGCATGGACATATCGAACTAGAAAAGCACTTGGAGAGCGCAGACCTCTGCCAAGGCAGCTCAGTGACTTTTCGAGTTATGTTGCTAACAGACAGACAGACAAACTCCAGCAAAAACATGACCTCCTTGGCGGATGTAACAATTCAGGGATTAACAGAACAATGCACAACATTTAAGAAAAAAAAAATTGTGTTTTGCGGGCTCACAGTCATCACTTGCATCACCTTCAGAAATTGAATCTTGGTCGTAGAGTGATAAAAATGGTACCGTTAGAATCTGTAGATTCTCCGCTGTCCAGCCGACACATGTTTTTTTTGTTTACATAATCACGCTGACGCTCTGGTGCCGCTTTTCAATGACTGCGCTGTGACGGTTTTTCGCTCCTGCTGGTTTGATCCGTCAGTGTTTTAACTGTGTTTGGTGAACATAAGAATGGTTTATATGAGCTTTTAGCTGAGTTTCTGACCTTTCTGTGGGTATGCAGCATGTCTGTGTTTGTTAGTTAGACATGGTTTTATGACGATTTTGTCGCTGCGTCTGATGCTGCCCCCAGTACAGGGGGAAACAGGGAATTCGATGTTAAATGACGCGAGGGAGAGGACCTTGTTCATGACAAGCTGAATACAATGGTCAGTTGTACCACACTGATTTATAATGTACATCAGACTGACAGAAGAGAGAGAACAGTTTCCCTGTCATTACTTTTACTGTTTCACTTGTTCTGGGTGAGAAAAGTGAACATGTCAGGGTGTACAGCTGTACAATTCAGCGACAGGAGGAGAGAGCAGTTCATATTTGGTTAGCATTGAGCATTGGGCAGGCTAGTCTGTCCATCCTAAAGGAAATGTAAACACCAGACTCTGGTGAGAGATTTATTATGAACACAGTATCTTCTATCTGTCTTAGGAAAACGAAATCACTTTGTGATTTTTGATCAGGACTTTACTTGTCAAGTAGGCGATTACCCCTAATAAATGGCTGATTAGCCAATCATTTTTTCCCAGCCCTTGTTTCCTTGTAAAACCAGTAATTCATAGCAAAAACCAGATCATTCCCTTGTTGACAGTTAAAGTTCATATATTTGGCTGACCACATGGTCATTGTAACGCAGCACATGTGAAATGGAGTACGATTGTGATATTGTTAGAGCAACTGCTTTAGGCCAACACAACAAGTCACTACAGTACATCTGTATTGTAGAAAAACAAGTTCTGTTTTCATTTAGTTTGGACTTGAGATGTTTTCTCTGGTAAAGCTGATTTTCTGACCTATCTTTTTCAGAGCGTGATGAAGAATGACAGTGACAGTGACATGCTTGACCTCGCAGATGAGGAAGAGGACGAAATTGCACCTCTGCTCAGAAGAACACACTGTGTAATTATACGTTTTACTTAAAAACTGCATTTTCACATATTTTAGTTTTACCTTTAGAATATTTATTTAAAAAATACACAGGTTGTAGTTTATTTCCATATGACGCTCACATGCCATTAGCAAGTGAAGTGAAACAATTCTTTCACATTTTTGTGATCGTTCTAAGTAAAGAAAAAAGGATAACAAAATACTGATAAAGTGGCTTATATTGAACGGATTTGAACTGCCGTTTGCTACTGTATCTTTGTTTACTAAATATTTTTTGTTGCTGTTTTTAAATAATTAATTCATTACTGTATTCGAATTCAAAATTTTACTGCATATATATAAATATATATATAAAAAGTCAATATCTTAGTAGAAACAAATCTAAAAGGTTAATACACCTAATCAAATTTATCACATCAAAATACTGAGTGAAATTAAGGAAACATTAACTCAGTCAGTATGAGTCCTTCCTCTTGTCCTCTGTCCTACAACACCTTAGCAACCACCTGATAAAATCCTAGAAACAACGAAGAACACCTGAGAAACCAAATTGCAGAAGTCTGGCCACAGTTTGGTTGAAGTTAATTGGAAGTTAATTAATGTACCGTTGTGGTTGGCAAAGTATGCACTGTGTAATGTATGTATTATACTATTTATCCAGTTTAATGTTGTCATTAAGGCAAGATCTCACAATTTGTTAGCCTTAACTTAGTGTAGCCTTTTTTCTTTCTTCTAACACTAAGCTTTTTGTTTTTTAGCTAATGAGACTGGCGCTTGGATATACAACAGATGAATCAAGCTCTGATATCAGCGAGGATGAGCATGTTCCTGTATCTGTAGGAGAGACAGAAAGTGACAGTCCAGCAGAAGAAGTCGAACAGCACAAGGGTAAGAAGGGAAAAGTACAGCAAACAACTTCAGCTAACTCTCAGGGAGCAGACGTCCAACCATCAAGACTTATGGCACATTCTTGTTCCCTGGCTGCAAATGATGAAGAAAGTCCTTCAGCTAAAAGTTCTGATGTTACAGTTAAGACACCGAAGAAGAAACAAAATTGCTGTACTGTACTGTAAGACTGTACGACAAAAAATTCTACTGCGTGTTGGGGTTAGCAAAAAGTCACGCCATATGTAATCAAAACACAGATAAACCAGAATTGGCAAGGGCAGTTATATTTACGAAGGGGTCCAAAGAGTGAAGAATAGAGTTGAGTTTGTTTAGAAATAGAGGGAAGCGTGCCCATAATCAGGTGCTGAAACCAGGAAAAGGAATGATGATACCTTGACTCAGGCTGCTGGAACCTGAGTCTGTAGGATATTTGCCAACAGTACAACTATTTATACAGGGTAACAAAGCAGCAAATATCCTACAGACTCAGGTTGGAGAAACCTGAGTCTGTAGGATATTTGCTGCTTTGTTACCCTGTATTCAGGCAGCATCACGTTCTTTTGTTGTTGTGAGATAATGTTGTGGTTATTTCAGTAAAAAAGAAATAAAGAAAACTGGTGTTTCCTCATTTGAGACCTGAGTTAATAGTGAATATACAAATTAAATATAATTAACAAAAATACCAATGTGATATAGACACCATTCTGTCTTTTAATTGAAGCACTTAATTGATTCTAAAAATGTACCCTCCATTGTTTACCTTAAACGCTTGTAAAAAGAAATTCAACACAGTGCCATCTAGTGGTGATTGTGATATGACACAATAGGAGCGTCCCCACCGGAATAGAAAAACCAGACAAAAATTAGCTTCATAAATTTGAGAAATGTTGATGAGCACGTTGATTTTTGGGATCCAAAAAATCCCACAAAATTTTGTGAGTTGAAATCATGCTGTTTATTTCAACAAAAAATTGGTGTCCCCACGGGGGACCTGCACTTGGACGTCCTCACCATGTAATAAAAACAGGTATGTGTGTGTGTGTGTGTGTGTGTGTGTGTGTGTGTGTGTGTGAGAATGCCTATTTTCAACTCTCTCAGACCTTTTTACGGTCTTGCCAGCACCAGTAGTCGTCATGAAGACAAGCGTCTGGTTATGATGTGGCAGTAACACATTTTAAAGAATAAGGTTATACTAGATCAGGGGTCACCAACCTTTTTGAGACAGAGAGCTACCTTAAGGGTAAAAAATAATATGGAGGGCTACCACATTAACATTTTTTTTTTTTTGTTTACCATTTAAATGATTAATATTATGCATTTAACTGCATACACATTCATTCCAGTGCTTACTCCTAACGATTACCAGTTTTTATAAACAATATCAAAGATATTTTACTGAGCGATCATACAGATACATGCAAGTGAGGTGAAGTGAAGTGAGCCCACGGGCACCGTATTGGCTGCCTGCGGGCTACCAGGTGCCCGCGGGCACCACGTTGGTGACCCCTGTACTAGATTATGTGGTTAGGGTTAGGCATTAATGTTTATGGTTGGGCTATGATCAGACTGTCCAAATAAATAGGAATCAATGCATAGTCCTTCAGAGGATATTTATGTGTATTTATGAGCACATGTGCACCCAGGTGCCTTTTTAGCAGTTGTAAAAAAGTGTTGTTGTGACGCTTACAAGGTTACTCCCATTTTTTAGCAGCTGCTCAGTGCCAAAACCTTTAAGGTTGCCGTCAGCAAAACGCACACGCGCACACACACACACACACACGCACAACAACAATAATTCATCTCCCTATTCCCGCTGCGTACTACATGGATTGTGTGGAACAAGTGTTGGTTAACAATCAAACGGGGCATCTGCAGGAAATGCAGCTCTTTGCAGATCTTTTCCATACATTATGCACATGTGGATGCATGCACTTTGCCAAACCGTGAACACAGGCATGATTTGTCACGCACATTGATAGACTAAAGCACATTTAGAGTTCTCTGGGACCTTTGCGGTCAATTATTTATCAGCTCTTTTATAACGGTTTACAGTTCTGGGAAAAATTGGCACGAATAAGACTATTCTTCTATTTAGATCTGTGAGGATGAGTAAAAAGGAAACTTGTGGAAAAGGTAGGATCCTGTCATTTTTATAAAGTGGTCTGTCAATTTTCCATTGATTTTATCTCTGACTTTTTTGCCACTTCACATAAAGACCTAAGGCACAAGTGTGGTTCATACTTTGCCCTGCTATACACACTTTTATTTCAGCCATTCTGTGCATTCACTGGAGCCTAAAGACAACAGACGACTTAAAGCAATTTTTCCCCAACGAGAATAGAAAATGTTTTTTTTAATAATGATTTTACTGCATATCTTGATGTGAGTCATAAGTTTATTCGTCCTAGAGACAGTTTTCTTCTCCTCAGTTTATGTTTTACATTAAATGCCACACAATCTCTGTGAAAACCTGGCCTAATCTTCATGGGAGGGGAAATGGAAGAGAGTCAAAAGAACTGAGATGAAAGCAGTAGAAAATCTATTATCACCTCACAGCAGCAAAGCAAGTGTGCAGCAGAGTGTGTTACATGAAGACTAAAGGCAATGTTTATAAAGATACCTGTTTAATGGATTCTTCCTTTCTCACACAGAAACATATCTGCATGGCTTCGTGCTTATTGACAGGACACTGTGGGCTGTTGTCAAGTTTGTCATGGGCGTGACAAAAAGATCTCTTGCTAACAAACAGAAATCTGTCTAAATGTAAGCCTAACTCGTTTTTTTCTTTTTGCCTGAAAGCATTTATCTACTACTCTGAGTCAGTAGGAAGATTTGTTATGTCTGTGCCAGAAGGAAATGGACCATTACACACAACACTACACAAAGTCAATACATCACAAGAACGTATTTGCTGTCTTTTGTTTGACACTCAAGAACTAGTTCAGTGCATTAGTGTGTGACAAAACGATGTGTGTGTATGTGTGTACTTTTTTATATTTAAGCACAATACCATCAATTAATAAAGCAAACATTGCTCATAATCTATCCTTCTTGTATGCCCAGGGTTCATCGCCTGACTCTTATTTTTTCTTTCAAGATCTTATCTTACATCTGTCTTAACTGGAGACTTTGGTTGATACATTGACCAGGGTGTTGATGCAGCCCATCAGAAAAAAAAAAAAATGGATGTCTGCGGCCTTATCCAGCTTATGATGCTTATTAATGCCTGGGATTCATTTTCCCCATACGTGTGTCCTACCGAGACATTTTCAAAAAGACTTGGAGCCCTCCAGGAAGACAATTAAACTCATCTCTCTCCCAGTATGCTGCGTTGCCGTGACAGCAAGCTATGAACAAATTGAGATGCACAATGCAGCCCCTAAAACTGCACCCCTTGGAGGATCTTCAGCAAGCTGACTGCATGCTACACCACTCAGCAGCCCACTCCTAAAATCCTAATGAACTCTAGTAATCAAATTAGGTGAGTGGGAGAGTAAACTGACTCTTGAAACCCACAGCGCATTGTGGCGTGCCATTAAACCAGGCTAGAAATAGCACCATCGCCACCTCTGACACGAGGTGTTACAACTTTGTGGGAAAGACGGTGGTCACCAAGACTGGCAGTGAAGAGGATTAGTCATTAGTCTGCTGTCCTTCTGTAACACGTGAGAGTGTTTGGGCCAACGAGTCACAATGAAAAGAATAAAAATAAAGCAAGAGCAGAAAAGAGAGATCATAAAAACCCTGTAAGGATGACAGAGTAGAAACAGATAACATCAAGAAGATCCAGCGGACACACATCAGTACAGAGGAGAGAGAGTGGTGAGAAATGAGAGTGACAGAGAAGGACAGATGAAATAAGCGAGAGAACATGACAAAATAAACGTGTTGCTACTCATTAGCTTGCTATAGCTGACAACTTGCTCATAACCCCTGAAGGTCGGACATCAGCTTCTCACACATATCCAGATCTGCGAGGGAGATCGTACTGCTTCCACTGCTTCATCATCACCAGGAGCAGAAGGCTATGTGAATCGGCCAAAGGGAGGAGGAGGAGGAGGAGGGTTATTGTCATGGAGCCTGCACAAATTACTTGACAAATGAGGGGAAGCAATGGACAGGACAGACAGCTCCATTATCTAAGTGGGATTGATCAATAGAGCCTTCTTTTATTTAAAAAAAAGAATACATTCTAAGTCACCTAGTTTTAATTGGTCATTGGCCAATAAATACCACTGCTGAGACGAGAACATCACATTCTGAAGCCAAGACGCTCATAACAACGTTTATCGGTTTTCTAAAGCATTAAAAGAAAATGAAGAAAATGTGGCAATGGCATACCGAGACCAACAAAAGTGTAATAACAGCAGAGGCAGATCACAGACTGTGCAGCCATCTGTTTTTACAGCATCACTGCTGCTGTCTGACGACACTTTTGTTTCCTCCGCACGACAAGATGACAGAAAAGACAACTCATCCTCCTGAGTCCTGAGTCCAACCTCAGCAACCTTTGGTTTGGCACATGTAAACAGAGCTAGTGTTTTGATTATCATGCTCATAGTATTCTTGAGAAAAGAGGAGTGATCCTAGAATTTTCTTAACAAAAGCAAAGTGCTGGCATGAGCTGAGACCATTTATGAAGACAATGGAATGTGATTTCCCTTGTGTTTGCAAGTGGTTGATAATGCATACAACACATGTAGTAATTCATGTTTGTTCATGTATCTGTTACTGTTTATTCAGAACATTTGATCACATGGCTATATACTTGGACCTGCACCATACCAGTAATTAAGTATCCACACTCACTTAACTGCATATGCCCGACACACATTGTGACTATGTTCACAATTCCTATTCTAAATATGTTCAGTGACTAAAGAATTATGTACAGCTGAGGGAAACTTGAACTGGGTGTAATTAGAACTGTTCCAAATCCATCCCAGTCAGCAGCATCCACTTGACACAAAATTGTAATTTATTACCCATCAACATGTCTCTATACACTGTGCAGTGATCTAAAGGGCATCCAACTGTGTAACTTAACATAAAGTATCTTCAACTCAGTGTGTGTGTGCGTGTGTGTGTCTGTCTGTCCGTCTGCACTCGCACACTGACACTGATAACTAACAGTCAACCAGAGTGTGATTAATGTGCCTCTGGGCATGAGGAGCAGGCACAGGTTGTGTGATAGGAGAGGACTGTGCACCAATCCCTGATATAATCCCGAGAAAGTGAGTAGTGTGCAGAGGGGAGAGACGGGGAGAGAGCTACAATAAGTATGGATGACTGTCACCATAGCAACGACCCAATTCAACGTACCCCCAAAACACACACACACACACACATGCACGCTTGAAAGCATTTATAACAGATGAGACCACCAATGTTTTACAAATAAAACCTTGGAATTAATCCATCGTCCAATATCAGAAACAGATTTGCAGATTTAAAAAAAAATCTTCCATATTAAAGAATGTAGGAAATAATCAATACATTTTAACACTTAACAATGAAAGAGTATGTGTAATCATGTTTTTTTTGTCCTTATTGTGTTTGACAAATAAAATAAAATTCCTTGCAGAACCTCATAACATCCACCCATCCATTTCTACCGCTTTATCACAAAATAAAAGCCCAGCAGACTCAATTTCTTCTTTCCTCTCTGTTGACGCCATCTTGTGGGAAATATTGACCAGTGCAGTCAGTTTTACTCAAGTACAGCTGTACACTATCTCTAGTATGTTTTATTCTTTGGTCGAACTATCTGCGGGTCCACACAATCTCCCAACAATCGCTATTTTTCCCCGTACTCCTCTGTGGTTATGGGATGTTTATTTATCTTAATTTTCGCTACACACCTTCTGACCTACAGGTGGCAGTAGGGTGCAACAACCAGTTGCAGCTGCATCACGAGCCCGAGGACGAATAAGAAAGGTAGAAAACATAATGGCGGGAGTGGTGTGTGTTTACATCAACAACGTACTTCCACGCGTGTGTTATCGGTTACTGACAACTGTGAACGACGCCAATGGTAAGAGAGAAGCTTTACTAACTGCAGAATTCTTGTCTCGTTCACATTCTAGCCGGTTAATGCCAACGTTATCGAGTTTACTCGTTACTCGTCACTTCAACATTAGCTTCCACTTCACTCAGTTTCTTTTCTGTAACTTGTGCCGTGTTCAATAAAGCACTGCAATTTCTCCTCAGGCGTGTGTCGGTGTGGTAGAGAGTCTCCATACTACAAATAGATAACTTACCTTCGGCCGAAGTCGGTCCGGTACGTCTCCAGTGCAACCATGTCCGTCAACGGAAAAGTCATCCCGCACACCCCGCTGGCCGTCGACTTCTGGCAGGTGCGAAAGTGTCCCTGCACGCGGCTCTTCTTCCTGTCCCACATGCACAGTGACCACACCGTGAGTTTGACTTCCACCTGGAGCAACTGGCCCATCTACTGCTCACCGACCACTGCCACGCTGCTCCGGCTCAAACTGAAGGTGAGGGGGCGTGTCACGGTCAGTGGATATGGCACGTGAAAACATAAAGTCCTTAAATATGTCTAATATATATAATAGTGTCTGTGATTCAAATCAGGGATGAGCAATAATTCAATACAATATTGTACAGACAGACCCCCTTTACCTAGTGAGCTTGTTCATTACAACAAACATCATACATGTGTGTTGCAGGGGGAAACTGGAGACGCTGTTCAAAAGCCATCTTAGTTTTGAGGTTTTCTTTAGTATTCTTAGATAGATGACAAACAAAAGTAGAACTTCACTTTGTTGTGCCTGTAAGAAAATATCTTTGCAATTTTTTCAAGCTTTTCCTTTAATTTGTCAGTCATGGGTTGCTTCAGTGAGGAAATAAAATACGCTGATATAGAATATAGCTGCATGTCATGTACATAATGTGAATTCACTTCTGCTGACCATTTTCTCTCCACTCAGGTAAAAGAGCAGTGGATCCATCCATTAGAGCTTGGTGATCCATACCTTCTGCCATTGGATGACATTGGGAAGGAGAAGCTGATAGTCACTCTGATAGATGCCAACCACTGTCCAGGGGCTGTCATGTTTCTCTTCGAAGGCTACTTTGGTTCTATACTGTACACTGGTCAGTGTCTGAATGCTAACTTATGTCTTTGTCATATGTTTTCTATTTCCTTTTAGTCTTTAACATTTGTTAGTAGTGTTGTATGATTAAAAGAAACATTTGCACATGTTCTATGTTGTATAATTTACAGCATTGCACTCTTCATTTTAGGGGACTTCAGATATACTCCCACAATGCTGCGTGAGCCTTGTTTGAGGACAAACGCCACTATTGATGTCCTTTACCTGGACAACACCAACTGTGACCCCAACCGCACCCTCCCCTCCAGAAAGCAAGCCACTCAACAAATTAAAGAGATCATTCGCAGCCATCCTCTCCACAACGTTGTCATAGGTAATTCCAGTCGATTCGTTTGTTTCACGGCAACCTAACCCACTGTGTGTATGAATGATCTGATCAAGAGTCGCAAACAAGACAAACTTTGGTTGAGTTCAGTAGCTAAAATATAAACATTATGAGGTTTGGAATTGGGGGGAAAGACTTATTTACATTAATTGGTTTTGCATTACAGGTTTGTATGCGTTGGGAAAGGAGGTCCTGCTGGTGGAGCTGGCAATGGAGTTTAAAACCTGGATTGAGGTTAGTTTTGAAAGAATGGAGACCCTCACAGCTCTGGAGCTGCCCAACGTGTTCACCACTGATGTGGGAGCTGGTCGTATTCGAGCGGTGGACCAGTCACAGATCTGTCGTGCCTCTTTGCACCAGTGGAACGAAGAACAACCGACTTTGGTCATCCTGCCCACCAGCAGGTCCGTGGTCTCCTGTCACCCCAACCTCCATGTAGTGCCATACTCCGACCACTCCTCTTATCAAGAGCTGGAGGATTTTGTTTCTGCCCTTAAACCCACCTCCCTTGCACCTATTGTAGGAAACTGCTTACCAGGAAGTCTCTATGCTTTACTGCCCAGCAAAAAGCGTCATGAAATCCTGGTGCCTGATTCAGTCCGACACTACATGCTGAGACAGCCTGAGATCCAGAATTGCTCATTAGCGTACACCAGCCAGCGCCGCAGACACTTCCAGCCTCTTGCTCCCAAGGGAGTGGTATTTGATTCTCCTGTAAGGGGATCCAAGAGGCCATTTGGTGATGTTTGTGTCTGTGGATCACAAAGCCTTGAACATGAAGCTTCTGAAGATGAGTTGGACACAGAAGTCAGCGAAAAAGACTCTGATTGTGTATTTACTGACACTAACAAGAAACTCACCCCTAACAAAAACAGAGAAGGGTCTGGAGATGCCTGCTGCCTCAACATCGCCCAGACAGTTTCTGATCATATGGTAATGGCAGATTCAGTGCCACTCCCTCAATTTATCCAAAGCAACTTTCCTTCAGTTGACATTGCAAACACCAGGGTCTGCTCAAAGCCTGTCAGGGAAATGAAAGGGCCTCTCAAAACTAATGCCAAAGTAAATGTCACAGCATTACATAAAAGCCACAGTATTCAACACAGTGGCGATGGCGACCTCACACTGTCGGATGATGGAAGCATCAGCGTGCACAGTGGAAATGGAGTTGATCAGGAGGGCACTATAATGTCATATGACGGTAGCATGAGTCAACGCAAAAGATGTGGAAATGATCAGCAAAGCTGTTCATTGTTAACACAGAACAGCCCAAAACACCATACCTGTACGTTGTGTTGCATGAATGAGCTTAAGGAGGAATATCTAGTGGAGCTTGAACATAGTCTTTTAAATAATCTGCCTTTCCAGGAAGAGGATTTTCAGGCCTTTGACCTCTAGTTCCACATCTTCAAATGAGATGCATTAGGCACCTCAAACAAATCATGTGACCCGACATTGATATTTTTGCCTTGCTTTTCTGTGTTTCAACGTTAACTCTTAACAGCCTCAGTACTATTTCCCATGTTTGGTTACTTTCCCCTTTATGTAATTATTGTCCTTGTGGTGCCTCCATTTTGTGTCAATTGCCTGGAGTCGAGAAGATCATGCTTGTCTGTTGATCTATCCATACATCTGAATTATCTGATGTCAGTAGCAGAACTGAAGGAGCCTTTTGATGTTTTGACTTTTGCTGTTGGAAAATTACAGCTCCTGATTACTGTTGTTTTAGTTTTTTGGCCTGACCAATTTTTGTTCTTAACTTTTGAATACTTAGGAGTCGGGAGAACTTTGAGTGTGTTGAAATATCAGATAGGAGTATTTACTGCTGCAAAGAGACAAGAGTTACTGTATTAGTCAAAATCAAAATGTATTATCAACCTTAAAGAGTAAACTGTGAAAAGTTTGTGCCATATTTCAGACCAGCCCCTCTCATTTTGCCTTTCATTTTAATATTTAAATTTATTTGAGTCATTAATGGAAATGTACATATAACTTAGTTCTGAGTTCTGCGTGTTGTTTATTTGTGTGCTCCAGCTTCCTCCCACAGTTCACTTAGGTGAAGTGAAAATGTAAAATCCCCTGTACAGCACACGTTATATGATGATGTGGTGAACTGCCAATGTTGTGTGGGAAATTTCTGTGATATTTGTTTCTCCTTATGTGCCACTTGTTTATTTATTACATACATGTGCACATTCATGTTTATCCCTTTTTGAAAGCATGTTAGCTGAATCATGACATTGCAATGCAGTTCTTCTTCCATAAGATGGCAGTAGTTTTTTGGAAATGTTGCCTCTCATGTGATTGGGCTGTTTCTGCAACATGTCTGTGTTATTATTATAATAACAATAATAATAATAATAAATTAACCATATTTTGTCTCCAGTGACATACTGCACTGCAGTGACTCGGCCCAGCTTAATCCCATTAAACATAATCTGCACTTCTTGGAGACAACAGCCTTGTCGAGCTCTGGGCAGGACACATATTTGCAAAGTAACAGCATTCCTCCTCATCACCTCCCCAGCATAGCATTCACAGTTAGTGGTGTCATTTTTAAACACATTTTTGCTCGTTGATGCTGAAGTGCCTTATGAAAGTTCTCCCCATGTACAGATCATAAACCTCAATAGCATCTTGCAGAGACATCGAGTAATCGTCAATGTTGGGGTTTCAGATTGATGTGAGCTGCCAGCAGGAGCTATTCTTGTTCTCATAAAGGATGAATGACCAGCTTCTTTGTGTGGGAGGACAGCGATGTGTGAATAACGCTGTTAATTTTTATAAAATTTGATTGTAATTATAGATGAATTACTGTGCAGCAGGATTTTCATACCGTGCCTGCCGAACGGAAAAACTTGTCAATAATTTATGGAGAACGGCAACTTCTAAATAAATCAGTCGTTTGTGAAGAAATGCCAAATTCACTCCTTCACAATGCTGGTTTGGACATGCCAACTGTCCAAACCACAAAATCGTAGAAGTATATATAAATATACTGTTTATTGTGGTGTCGATAATGCTCAGATATCAGAGGTGGGAAATGGTGAATGACTACAAATTATCAAAATAGATTTAGACATCGACATTTAATCCAACTAATCATTTCAGGTAAATTGCATAAATGTATGGTATAAATAACTCAAAATTGTACTAAGGTGTAGTAATATGTGTAAATGTATCCACACGTCCATCACTGATGCCTGGTGATGACTAATTCCTGTAAGATTCCCCATCTTCCTATAGTGTATTATGTGCAGGATGAGATCTGCTCTGAGACTCTGGGATAATCAGATTCACATACAGTAGATGGATTGTTTTAGTCTGCAGATATTGCGGCTCAGATTATAGTTGTAATCTTTCTTGAAAGCAGTGGGGGAAGGACCCTTTGACTCTTGAGATTTGCTGAATTGTAATCAGGAGAACACAACAACATCATAGACTAGATTTGCATTACGATCCCTGCATATTTTGCACAATCCTGTTTTTTCCCTCTGCAACCCTGCAGCTCACAGTGCTATTTTAAGGCTCCACACTTTTATTGCAAGTAGTACAGAAAACATGTTTGTGACAAAAAAAAAAAAAAAACATAATAATAATTTGGGAAAATATTCATGTTTTTTTGTTTTTATTTGAGTGACTATAAAGCAGTGGCAGTGAGGCTGTAGGATAATAAAGGAAATGGAGTGTCACACACCCCTACTAGCAACACAGCTGGGTACTGGGGCTCAACTAATGGATTTCTCTCACACGCCATTACTTCAAAGTAGAATTCAGAGGATGCTGCCACCTGCAAGGCCAAGCCCTTTTACCTGGTGTAAATTCTGGCATAGTATGGCTATTTGCAATTCACTCACTTCTTCTTTCAAGTTAATGTTCATTCAGGATGTTGATCCTATCGATACAGATGTATCTTTATCAACAGATCGCAACATTACAAATAAACGGAATAGCCAGGCAAGGTGTATGTGCTAATAACAGCTACAGCGTGAGTGTTTCAGGTTGTTTCTCTTTTTCTCTTGTGCTGTAAAACACAGAAGACCATGACCATGTCATTTATAACTGCTCCACCAAAGCATCGCAATACATTCTCCAGGAAAATAACCTACAAATGACTAGAAAAAGCACTCAAAGAGCGCAGACCTCCACCAAGCAGCTCAATAAACAAACTTAACTCCCATCACCCCCCCTTTGGACTTTGAAAATCTACTCTTAGCATCGATATTTTGGCGATATATTTTTTATTTTTTTCTGGTCCCATTGCAGACATTTCCTGAAAATTTCATCCAAATCCGTCCGTGACTTTTGGAGTTATGTTGCTAACAGACAAACTCTGGCAAAAACATATACCTCCTGGCGGAGGTCGATAAACCTAATTCCTATGACAGGTCAGCACACCAAACTTCTGCTCTTCGCTAAATCACACAGAGCCCCAGATTCTTATTGAAGATTGTGGATCATTATTGCAGATTCACTGCTGCTGTTGTAAAGTTAAGCTCCCTGACTCTGAACAGCAGCTGGAGGATTTGTTCATATTTGTGGTTGTGGAGTATGGATGCTGCTGTATTTCTTTGCTCTTTGTGTGTGTAGTGTGTATTGCACATAATAAACTATTTCAACAAAATAATATGAATTACTGGGAGATAAAAATTGTATTTTTGATATTCTCATTGCCAAGATCATGTTCTGTCCATGTATAACTCGACATGTTCATGTATGCAACAGCTGAGATACTTTGGCTGCATTTACACTGCAAGGGATCCAATTCTGATCTCTTCTCCCATGTGGAAGGAAAAAAAACACATCGTCAATTCAGTTTTATGTATGTGGAAATAAATCAGATATGAATCAGATATGTGGCTTTGCATGCATCTAAGCGGACGGATCAGATACGACTTCTCCGTCCTTGAAAATAAGACAGTGGTGAATGTTGTAAACACGTGGGCTCAAGCCAGTGGACGCAATGTTTCATGTCTTTTAAGCCTTTTGGTCAAGGATTTCTAAATTTGATAATAGCTCAACTTTCACCTCTGTTTTGGCCTACAAACCACTTACAGGTCAGTCGTCGAGCCCACCGAGCATGTTGTCTCCTCAAATATAACCGGTGTAAATGCAGAATTCAGATATGGGTCACTTTTGAAAGACAATTTAAGCAGGTCCTCCAAAAAAAAGATAGATATACAGGCAGGTCCATAAATATTGGGAAATCGACACAATTCTCTTCTTTTTGGCTCTATACACCACTGCAATGTAAGGAACAAGATGTGCTTTAACTGCACACATTCGGCTTTAATTTGAGGGTATTTACATCCAAATCAGGTAAACGGTGTAGGAATCTCCCACTTTTTAGGGGACCAGAAGTAATTGGATAATTGACTGAAAGCTTTTTCATGGACAGGTGTGGGCTATTCCCTCGTTATATCATCTTCTATTAAGCAGGTAAAAGTTCTGGAGTTGACATTTGCATTTGGAATCTGTTGCTATTAATCCATTGTGGTGGTGTATTTAGCCAAAAAGAAGAGAATTGTGTCGATGTCTCAATATTTATGGACCTGGCTGTGTATAGGCAACATATCGCAATTGGACATCAGGACGTGCATTGTAAATGCTGCCTTTGTCTTAACAATAATACACTAGAAAAGCTCACTGCAGTGCTCTGGCAAAGGCAGCTCAGAATCACGGATCACGCCCAAAATTGAATCAGTTGTTCCTGGTCCCATTGCGGACATACCATTGAAAATTCATCCAAATCCGTCTGTGACTTTTCGAGTTATGTTGGTCACTAACAGACAGAAAGACAAACAAACTCCAGCGAAAACATATACCTCCTGGCAGAGGTCAATAATGCACAGTACTTGGAACCTCATAGAACAGTGTACCTGTCACTGATGTGATGGCCTTCAAGGAATAATTTAATGGCTTTTCACCACTGACAATACACAGCTTGTGCCATTGGATGTTTCAAACATTCAAGCATTATGTATTCTCTGATCTGGGACCCATGGTACCATTCCAGCCTGCTGAGAAAATCTCAACTCCCCCTGTTATGGTGAAAAAAAATAAAAAAATATGGAGCTGATTGCAATTCTATGAGAGGCAGGGTAATCAGGACATGTGAACAGGCCTATTCCCTAACTGGCAAATGCAGAACTACCACTAAAGTGAGGTTGATAAACCTGTGACCTGCTTTTCACACTCTTGCTTTTCACAGTTTTTGTATTTTCCCCAGCACCAGGGACATCACCCCTGTGAATTCATTACCATGAATCTTCCCTGAAAAGGGAATCTGTCTGAAATTATTATAACCTGGGGCTATGTTTCTCATTTTTTGCTTTCTGTGGAGTACAGTGGGTCTGAAAATGTAACTGATGTTGAAAATGAATGTTATTTTTCCACAGGGTTATGTTATGGAGCTCAGAGAAACACTCATCTGAGATGCAGAAGGCGTCTGCATCACCATCACTGGAGCGTCACGTCTCCGCTGTACTCTAAGCTAAGCCAAACGTATCAACTTGACAGACCACCTGACTTGACTCAGCTGAAACAAGGACTCTGCTGGAGGCAAAACCAATGTGGCAACACGGCATCCTTATAACTCAGGGCCTAGAGAAACCCCTGATTCCTTATTTCATTCCCACTTTAATGTCTCAACATGCTGAGTGTGTCAGTTTTCAGTGGCTCTTCAAAGACAACACCTTTCTGACAGAACTGTGTGGGGAAGAGGAGGGACAGCAGGAGAGGAGTACAAGTCCTTCACTAAAGCTAGGGTAGCCAGTACTAAAGCCACGGGCTTCTGCACTTTGTAATGATTTTCTCCCAGTCCCCTTTTCCTAGACTGTTGTAAAGAGTTGGAACAATGCAGCTGAGCTGTGTCAAACCCACACAACAGCAGAGGCTGTTATCTTTTTGTTCACACTCTACTGCTATTTCTGCCAATGTTTTTGAGTGTGGGTGTACAAAGACACACATATGGCAATGTTATGTCTTTTGTGTCTTTGGAGGGGGGTAAACACACAAAGATGAGCAGGAGTTAAAGGGATGAGAGTTATCTCAGCAGTCACAAAACATCTCTGTTGGCTGAAGAGGAGACAGAGAAGGATTTCTCGACCAGTTGAAAAAAAAAAAAAAATAGAAACTACACAAATTGTAGTGCACGCATGCTGTTCACATACAAACTGATGTCACATTGTTACAGTATAGAAATTGCGTTGCCCGGCGACTCAATTCAAGACAGACGGCAGTAATACTGCATGAGTAAAGTGAGGTGACTGCAAACAGGTTACAGTGTGACTGAAAGAACCGGAAAGTAGTGTTCACAAAAAGGTTCAGAAGTGGATTCTGCTGCTCATAAAACCCTGTCATTCAGCAGTTTGATGTGATAAATGCCTCTGTAAACACACAAATGCAGCATACACATACTGTAACATTGCCTCGGTTCAAGAAGAGCAGCAACAGAGGCATCAGCAACAATGTACATAAGCTATGCACTGCAGCTTTAAAGGTGCCATATGTAAGAATGTGGCCAAAAACCGTTACTACATTCAAATTCAAAATACCAAGGTATTTTAGGTTTCGTTTTCTGACGTAACTGGCAACGCGTGGTTGCTCGGCGGCTGAGACTCTACTGACTGCAATGATTGGTAGACGGCGGTAGGTGGCGCCACATGCCAAAACATGATTTCAAAACATAAACATGATTTGCAGTCTGCAAAATATATATTTTTAATGCAAATATTTTGGCTGTACTGTTGTTGTTGGTGAGTTCAGTTTGTTATAAGAACATTATTCCTGAGTATTAGGAGGATTTTATGGCCAGTTGCTTTAGATTTATTACATAATGCACCTTTAAGCTAAAATAAATGCAGGGTTTTGTATGCAACTTTACACAATCCATCATGAAAACTAAAGGTTTTCAACAGATCCAATCCCTTCATGGTTAAATGTTGTCCAAACTAAAGGATTTTTTGCCTGAAGAAAACAGCAGTGTTCCAGTGCAAAGTCCAATCCATCACACCCTTTCACATCAAAAGAGTCGTAATCAGGCAGCCATGAATTCACTGTTGTGCCTTCACCCAAGGAGCAGTCATTCATCACTCCCTCACAATATCCCATCAGACCAAATCCAGCTACTTGTGGATGACTGACAGGAGAGGGTTTTCCCCATGGGGGGCTCCTCCATCATAGGCGTCAGATATAATGGGGATAGATGTCCCTAGCACTATTTACGATCAACAGTTTTGTCCTCACCACTTTTAAAGATTTGTATCAATGTATAATTTACAATCAAACACCAGAAATGATGTACCCACTACAGTAATAGAAATACTATAGCCGTCATTTTGACCATTAATAATTAATTTGCATATACTTTCAATAATCAAAGGACAAAGTGAAAATAAATAGAATACACTTGATAGTAAATAATGAGGAAACAAAATGTGAATTCGAACAGAAATTGAACTGAGGCATTTATTGCAGCCAGGTCGAGGATATTACAAAACACTGCCACTGGCCATTTACGCGTGGGTGCTGAAGGGAAAGCAGTTTGAAGTGTAAACCGTGTCTGGTTGAGCCTTTTCCCCACTCGTGATGGTCACAGCTGTGTGGACAGTGATCAAAATGCATCCCTTTTTTTTTTTTTTTTGCTTTGCCCTGGTTGACAGTGAGTGATGGATGCGTTGACACTTTTCAGCACCTGTGTGGTGAACAGCGGCATTTGCGTCTTCACGCACGGGGGGAAGCACTCCTCTGATTTTATTGACCGTGTCAACCAGGCTCGTTTTCTTGGCTTTCTTGGCTCCATCAATACCAACACTGTCTCCGAGCCTTTGAACTGGCCTCCGCGTCTCATCTCTTCCCAGGTATGGCGCCCCAGTATTTAGTATCGACATGGGCAGAAATCCAGAACTTGATGCCAAATGTGTGTAGTTTGCTGACAATGTGTTGGATGGATCTTGCCTTTGTCGGAAAGAGCATCACATTGGCGTTGGTCGTGACACACAACTCCACGATGCAACATTGAGAAGTGGCTTTTCAAAAAAAAAAAAAGGCACCCTGCTTTTCCTCACCTTTAAGCAGGTTTACATGGCACATACCTCAGAAGCCTTTAAGCCCATAACTCAAAGTTGCCCTCTACACGGAGGTCTTTCACATGGCTGGGTGTCACCACACAGTAAATATTAAGAGTACGAGTATATCACGCATTTGTCTTCATAACAAGCTGCAGATCAACGACAACATCAAACATGGGTTTTTGTTTCCAACTGAAACAGACGTTTTATTCATAAATATTCAATTACTTCCAGAAAAAACTGGCACTCGGCCATATCTACTTGCTGATCCCTGCTCTAGAGAATGACACAAAGGCTCCATACTCCCTCCTCCTCCGGCTCTCATTGGTGGCTCATCATAGTCCTCCTTTGTGCACTCTCTTATCTCCCCGACTCCTCGCTTTAGCCTCACCCCCTCCCTGTGCTTTCCCCTGTCAGCTTTCCTTCCCTTCAGATACTGCATTTTCATCTTTAAAGTCACCACTCATGTCAACACTTGCCTCTTTCCCCTTCATCGTCTCCTACCGTCCATGTATCCCCCCCCCCACCCCCGCCCCTTCTCCAGTCACAAAGATTACCTGACTCAGATTCACTGGAGGTATCTGAGGTGTAAAGTACATACACGCAAAGGGCAGAGCAGAGAGAGAGCAGTTGTCAGAGTAGGAGACATTATTTGATCCCGTTGTGAAACGGCCACATGCTCCTACTTTTTTTTTGAGATGTCCGATGCCTTTTACTGCTCGACAGGGTTGGTCAAATCAGACATCACATGCACTTTTCAGTTTGCTGCTAAATGGCACAGATTGACAAGGGAATAGTTCTTACTGCTGAAATAGTTTCACCACCACCCATTCGATGTGCATGAAGTCAGCGTGGATGCAAAACTATGGGGGAAATGATTAGGAGGAGGCACTGAAGGGAATTCCCTGTTGTCATTTATTATATAAGAAAAGATCGATATAACAAAATGTGTCCATATACCCTTACAAAATGACTGACTGATCTGACATCACCGTGATAATATAATCTTTGGGGAAAACAATCTGTTTTATTGATTACAGTGCTGTGGTTGGTGTGAGTAATGTTCTCCAAACCCAGCCTTTTAGTCAACAATAGTGGAGCTTTTAACAGAAAAAAACTATTTATAAAGGGAAAATGAAAAGCTGTCACTCATGTCAAAGCCCATTGTTTTATTCATCTATAAATCCACACACCGACCACCACCATTTTAGCTCCTGACTATGGCTGCATCTAAATCTGAACCGATGTTGTTCCAGAGCCAGAAAAGCTTGTTGCTAAAATGTAATTCATGTTGTTTTGTTGCCATAAATGTGGGAATCTTGATTGCTAATTTCACTTCAAGTGCAAGTTTGTGCAGATGGTGAGAACATTAAGTTCAGGATCATTACTGTTAAAAGCTTGCTTTACGCAACGCTGACCATATCTATCCTCCCCCCCCTGAAATATTCATAATCTAAATTTGTTTAGTGCAGAATCTAAATGTGTTCATTATCAATTTATCTCCTGATTTCCTGCCTGTTTAATGTCAGAAAACGAATCACACTTCCCCAGGAAGACGTAAACAAAATGTGTGAATTGTCCAAATAGTCAAGAGCAAACATTCAGTCTAATGTGAGAGAACAAAAAGAAAGCTTGATATGCTGATGACCAAAATACCTCTCAAATATCAATATAAATTGGTTATTTACCATTTAAAGGTTTTTTTAATCATCAATATCATTACAAATCAATCAATCAGCTACTCATTACACCTCTACAGGCAGTTAAAATAGCATTGTTCTTCAATTTAAAAGGTTCAGATTGGGTTCTTTACGTTCTCTTTATGCCGTGCAGTTTTGCGGCGGCATTTAAAAATGAAAGAAATTCTCTAAAATATTCCTGACATTTTCAATTTCTGTGTTTTTCGTCTATAATTGGAACACATTTTTATGGGGAACAGGTTGTTCGAGCATGCAGCAAACAGAAAGCCTCAGTCTGCCAAGACATAATGACATTCAGCACATCAGACAGACGTCCCCAGGAGAAGTCGACAATCTCGCTATGTGGATGCTCAGCCCTTTAGTTTTATGTTTCCCTTCTTTATTATTTTGTTGATGTTTTTGTTGATGAATGTGCATGGTCAGTCCATTATCTGGTGCTTTGCTATATATATATTGTTATTCTTTTTTTTTTAAAATGTGCGTCTGTGGTAATACAAAAAATACAAATTGAAATCTTTATACTGTATTTGTCCTTTAGTTCAACTGTAAAATGAACATGGCCTGTTTTTGTGCTTGTTTTTTTATTTGATTTCCGTGTGTGAGACATATTAATTATGATGATTCATCACACTGGCTTTCTCTGTGGATTACTATCCCAGATGACAAATCTCCAACACATTATCTCACCGTTAATGTGAAGCAACCCCCTCTGCTCCCCTCTCACTCCGTTACAGTGCACTGAAAACACACTCAAACTTACAAAATCAGTCTTTATGGTAACCTAATGATGATGTATAGCCAATGCAAAAAGTGTCTAATGAATCAAAGCGGTGGGTCCATTTGTGCGGCTGTGCCGTGTTGTCAGTCCAAGGTGAGTGGAGTTCACTCTGATCAGCGGAGCAGAAAGGTTACTGAAGAGAGCGATGCCGTGAGTGTTAGAAGTGAGCAGTAGAAGCTGTAGCCAACACTCCCTCAACGCAAATCCCACATGAAAGAAATATGTGTGTTCAATTGGCCCGAGCTCTGCAAATCAGACCGCTCTCAGACATGAAGCTAGAGGCTGCTTTAATAGGACGAAGCTGACGGTGCTGTCATATACTGTGTAAGGAGAGGCTCTGGTTCTCATTTGGTTTCCAGGTCAATACCAACGGAGTCCACCTTCATCTCTGATTAGCGTGAGCTGAGAGCAGCTTCTGCTCGTCTCCCTCCTCACCCTGCAGCACGGATTAAAAACAACTGCCGACCCTATTAAATCACAAACGCACTCGCGGTTTGTTCATGATATCCTCTGCCAAATTATTAGTTTCAGGCAACTGCATGTTGTTCATGTGGTTTTGATGCAGTCAAAATGTTGAAATAAGAAGCACTGCTTCACTGTCTGCTGCCCATACAGACATTAAAGGTATAGTGTGAAAGAATTTGAGACACCACCTGGTGTGACAGTCACCTTGAGCGGAGGTGGAAAGTAACGAAACACGACATTTACTCAAGTTACTGTATTGAATACTTTTTTTGTGTGTATTTTGTATTTATAAGTACAATTTAAAATCTGGAATTTGATTTTTACTTGGGTACGTATTGACTCAAGTATTGTACTTAGTTACTTTATAAATCCTATCCGTTACTGAGTAAAAATAAAAATTCTGCACAATGAAGACGGCAGAACCAGACGAATGATGATGAGATTAGCACCAGCATTGGCGCGTGAAAAAAGAGGGCGCGCGCCAAAAGTGATGTAATATCCTGTGTCCAAAATAGTTTTGGATTTCTGACCCCTTGTCATATTTCTAATACCCTCACACCCCACGCAAAGTAACTTTTACTTAGTACATTTCAAATTAACTATTTTTTACTTCTACTGGAGTACATTTTCAGATGACTACTTTTACTTCTACTTGAGTAATATTTCAAGTATTTCAAGTATTGGTACTTTTACTTGAGTACAATATTTTAGTACTTTTTCCACCTCTGACCATGCACAGTTTAATCGAGCTAAGACAATAGTCCGACTGAGTCAGGCAACCGGACAACTTGCCAAGTCTGTTTATAGGATAATAGGAGAAACTCGATTTAACGGCGGTGTAAGTTGACTCTGCCTCTGTAGGTGGCGCTGTATCTCTCTATAAGCTAGTGTGTATTGAATCAGTTTCCTGTTGACCTTAACCTCACAGAAAAACAAACAGGCTAAATGGATGGTGAGTTGGATCGTGCTGTGGTTTCTAAAGCGTAAATATCCTCTGTCAGTCTAAAATTGGGTTGCAGCATGCAGGAGTAATCGGACTATGAGTTGCATTATCCAGGTACGTTAGTCCGACTAAGACTCCAACACCTCCCTTTCCCAAGTGTATCGGGGAACTACGGCGCTCTGCACAAACCAGAAAGGATGTCATATTTCATGTTGGGTACAACCAAGTTATATGAAAGGCTCACTTTAAAGATATTTTAACTATATGATTATATATTATACACATGCAAGTATTGGTCGTATACTCAGTTTCTTCAAATAAATCCTCCTAAATGAGAACCTTTAAGTACTAATAAAACCCACAAGACAAGTCTGTCATACAATGATGTGCAATTATAAAGCAGAGTTAGTTTAATGTAGTGACAACACGAAGTAACCCAGCACATAATCCCCATTAAAACCCCAATTTGTGGTTTACACACAATATATAATGTGTAACCCTGTGGGCTTCAGTGTTTCTTTTTTAATTATTTTTCAGCTATGGCTGATAAAATGTTGCCTGTAAGAACTCCAGAGTAATTAGTATAATACTTTCTGAGCAGTCATCTCTTGCAAATGTTTTGCATATTATATACGTGAAATGTTATACAGTATCTAAGTACGCGAGTATAATTCTATGTCATTAGTTGTTGATTTCTTCCTGGCTTCCACTCATCATTATTGTTCAGTCAGAAAGTGGGTGGGCGAGGGAGGTGTTTGTGTCTTAAGCTGGTAATTTATAGCTCCAGCTGCGCTGTCTCCTTCTCCCCAGGTGGACAGCTTGATTCATCAGCAGTGCATCTTATTAAAGGGGGAAAAAACACATTTTAAAAGGGAACACATTCTGTGAGAGAATCGCACTCATAATAGATACAAACCAGCCGTCTTGTTTAGTATAAGACTCCTTGTGGTTATTGATAGAGGAAATCTTTTCTTGTCTCAAGCTGAGTAAAATTAATTGCATGTTCTCCCTGGGTTTTCTCCAAGTACTCCGCTTTCCTCCTACAGTCCAAAAACAGGAGATTAGGTCAAGCAGACACTCTAAACATTCACACGTTTATCTCTGTTTGTTGACCCCGACCTGTCCAGGGTTTCATTTCGCCGTGTGTCAGCTGGGATTGGCTCCAGCGGCCCCACGACCCTCATGTGGAGGATGAAGCTGTAAACAATGAATGAAGTATAAGCAAAATCATTTTCATGATCAAGTTGTTGTGGCACTGGAGTAAGTTTTTTGCAGGCTATACTTTCTTTTAGACTTAATAAAAACCCTGCAAAGAAAATCTAATGACACCGGCTTTTCTAATGTACAATGGGTGGGAGAAAAAAAAGAGGAAATGAAGAGTAGAAAAACTGGGAGAAATTCAGATGTCTTTACACATTAAAGTCTGTTTATGTGTCGAGGGGAATGTGACCACATACTATGTGAGAAAAGGTGTAAAGCCTTTTGTCAGCTAAGTGATTCAGGGCTCAACAGTACAAGGGTTAGAGTTATGGAGGTAGACAAGGACTTCTTTGTCATGGTTTGTTTATCTCTGCCCGAGGCAAAATCACAACAGACAAAAAAAACCCATCTCCAACCAAACTGTTATTTTGCATTGTGGGTAATGTCAGCAGCAGGTTATATAGGTAATACCAAGCAAAAATTAGCACTGAAAAATGTGGTTTTGTGTGGTGAAGCGATATTAACTTATCACGCTTTTCCACTACAGCTGACGTTACCCCACGATCACGGCTCGACTACGTGGTTTGGTTGGTTTACCATGACAATATCATCAGAGCACAGCTGCATGAAACTGCTGTGACATTGTTTTTTATATGTGACATACACAAACTAGTGACTTGTAAAGCAGTTGTTTTCGGTGTACTGAATCATTAGAATCAGTTAAAGGGGACATATTATGCAAAATCAACTTTTTAATCATTTAAATCCTTATATTTTGGACTCTGGAGGTCCTGTGAGTCGGCAAAGTGTGAAAAAAATGACTCACTCATGCTTTTGTGGTCCTCCTCAGTCTAAGTACAGGAGATAAAACACGCAATGTTGACTTCCGCATTCATTGGGATGTCACAATGCGCTACATTTCTGTAATTGTTGTCTCCACTTTGTCCGTAAAACACGCGAGAGTGCTGGCGAGGGCAAGGGTATCCGAAAACCGGAAGTCCGCGAAAAGTTCTATTCTTGACTCCACAGTGCAGCACAGAGTTCTACACAAACTTCCAGCCTCAGAGGATTTATCTGTCCAGTGGATACATGTTATATATGACGGCAATGTGCCTGCTAGAGCCTGCAAATGATCACTTTTCCAAATGCTAACTGCTGTTAGCTCACAGTAGCCTCTGTGGCTGATGTCATTTCCTGTCCCTTAAGTTTCATTTTATTTTTTTTCAGGTGGACCTAAAGAGATACTACTAAACAGAGCGTTCTGAACAGGGCTGTTTTGGCAGGGTGATTGAACTGCTGTGGTACTTCATCCTTATGGTAATTTGACCAAAGCATGTCACAGACATGTTCATTAGGACACCAGGGAACTAGTTTAACTTGGGGAAATGGGGTATAATATGAGTCCTTTAATTAAAAATATTTGTTCAGTATTGAAAGTTGCAAAAAAAAAGAAAAAAAAAGTTTTCCCTTTTTTGTGCAGTTCAGTATTAGGCAGTGGTTGTGTCACAGTGAGGAACCTACACACCATTCACAGTCTGCTAATTTCTTGATGGAGCTTTATTGAATTTTTGCTCTTTTTTCAGCAGCACAGTCCACAGTTATGTCTCACTCTCTCTGGTGTTGTTTCCAGCAGCAAACAGCCCACTGTATGCTGCCAAACAGCAGTCAGTGTTAATTTCCTGTTGTAATCAAAAACATGACTCCAATGATTATTAAATTGTTCCATAACTGCTAAACATTATGATGACTGCTCAATGTGTTATGCTTTGTTTTCATAATGATGCTGTGTCCGTTTATCTGGCATGTCACTATCTCACAGAGATCAAACAGATGAAGAAAAACATCTCCAATTCCGCCAAAGTTTTCAGTATTTTATTAATCTTCAGTTAAGGCAATCCATTACAAAGCATTTCACAAACCACAGTATGACGACAATATCATGTCCAACACCTGGTTTGGAAAATTATTCGGCATGCAAGTCAGAGACCAAGAGAGGTATGTAAACAACCTGGGATAAAACAGGATTAGTGGCAAGAAAAACCAATACAGTTTGTGTCTCATAGGAACAGAATGGAAAGAACCCAGAGATACAACATGCTCAAAGTGGCTGCTTTCTCTAAATAACATCGAAGGAAACAAACGAAGCACATGGCAGATGCACTAATCAGGTGAAATGAAGGCCGACTACGAGACTTCCTGCCGTTTTGGCACAAACATGCACATTGTCTATAGAGGCCAAGTTCATCTAAACATGTTTGGCACTGAATAGTCTTCATATGGGGCTTATGTACATAATTAGAGTTCAGCCTCATGGAAAATTCAAAATGATGGGATAATCAATCCCATTTCCACCAAGAGAAAATAAGTCATGTTATTGTTGGAAAGACTTCTTTTAGACTCAGGATGCGTCATGATAATTTGATGTTTCACAGTTGCATAAGTGTCATCACTGTGCTCATTTCATATTTATTCATTTATTCGCTTCAGGTACGGAGCAGATTTTGAGGATAACAGTGTCTAGTGTCGAGGATTATAACGCAACATTAGTACAGGAGCTGCATGCTGGCACTGACTTAATTTGACATTGTGCCTGCCAATGTTCTGAGTAATGAA
Source organism: Microchirus variegatus (assembly GCF_963457635.1). Taxonomy (NCBI): domain Eukaryota; kingdom Metazoa; phylum Chordata; class Actinopteri; order Pleuronectiformes; family Soleidae; genus Microchirus; species Microchirus variegatus. The sequence goes on from NC_139810.1 coordinate 20,899,748, forward strand.
AACCATGTCATTATTTTAAATTCAAAATAAATAAGTGAAACAATAAAACGTGCTTTGAAAAGTAGATTCTAAAGAGATGACTTGCGAGGAAAGTTAATAAATATATATCATATATATGTATAATTTAACATAATACATATTTAAATAGATTTGAAGAGTAATGCATTCAGTGTATATTCATTATTTCTTTTTGGCTTGAATGGCTTTCTGTAGAGGTATACTGGTATTTGTGTGTGCTGTATCACTAAACTTAATGGCCTCATTTGGCAGGAGATTAAATGCTGCTTAGTCTTCTGAGGGAACAAAGTAATCACTGATGGAAAAATTAAAAAAGATGAAGAAATAAAAAAAAGAAAATGTGGATCTGGGCCCATGAGAGAGAAATTCACTGCCTCTGGATTGAGTTCTTGCTACTTCCCCCAAACTCTACTCTTAGACATCACCAAAACAGTGGGAGTCAGAGGACATTAAATGGCTTACAGAGCTCATAAAGCAACATGAATTTCACGAACACAAAGAACAACTATGAGAAAAATATGCGAGAGCTTCACATTCTCAGACAACAGCACAGATCTCTGTCGAGTCATTTCTCCGGTGTCATTAAGGGAAAACTCTTCAACTCAGCCGTGCGACCGACTAACGCAACGAATGGGGAAAAGAAACTCGTTTTTTCTCGTTTACTTTTTCCAGATGAACTGTAAACAAGTCTCGACTTTGAATATCGAACAAGGCTCAGCGACATTGCCATCATTTCGATTATTAGTGAAGAGCTGTAAGTATAAAAAGCACACGACACTGGTCGAGAGAGTGCGCCGTCAGTCACTGAGGCTGTAATCGTCCTAATCTCCCTAAACAGTTTCATTAGCGCCAACATTTTCCTGCATGTACATCTTACACATGAGACCTGCTGCTGCTGCTGCTGGCAGAACAACACCTGGGTAACTGAATTTGGATATGTTTCCATATAATAGGCACATTTGGATTGAGATATTGTGAATGAAAATAATGGCCTTTGTTAATATAGATAACAGAATAGACACAACACATGGCTATAACTGTATAAAGAGTAAAAACAAATGCAGTGAATATAGTCTCCGTGTTAAATTGTGAAATAAAATTGTGAAGTTCTTTTTAATACAATAGGCCTATGTGCATTTGCACAACATGATGTTCAATGGAATCAATGTTAGTACACAGTGCAGAAGCAAGAAACTTAGACTGAAAATATGGACTCATGCTGTTGTTGTTTTGTGCAATCACTCACTTAATTTTTCTTCACTTAAAAAAAAAAAAAAAAAAAAACATACATATCCCTAATATCTCATTCTTTTCTGCAAGTTTTATGATTGTTCGGTTTTCTTCCTAGGAAAACAAATCAATTTGCCAAGCGTAAAAGTGGAAGGTGTTTGCTGACATCAGTCTTTCAAAAGACTATTTATAGGCTCCTTTAAAACCAATATTCCAGATGATAAACTACAACCACAACAAACATAATGGAAAGAAACTCAAATAGATAACAAATATAACAAATGAGATTTGGCAGCATGGATGCATACTGCAAGGAAGGTTTGTGTGTCCTTTGAATAGTTGATCTTTTTCTGTAATCATACAGATTGTTTTTAAAAATGCATTTTGATACATAATATGATAGTATACTTCTAAATGTACTACCCATTGTAATATGGGTAAAATAATAGTGGAAGACAATGTTCAAGCTTCTTTGAAAATATGATGTGGGATCCTTTCCATTGTTTTCATTGTGGTCGTTTTTCTGTCACAATGCTGATTTTTCAGCTTATTAACATTGTTGTGCTTTTTATTTGGACAGTAATTAGTGCATTCTGATATAAATATTACAAATACATACAAGACATGGCGCTTGTAAATTAGTATGGAAACAGCTCACAGCAGGTCTTCTACATTACAGCTGGCAATCAAAAATTACCCATCAGAGAAAATGTTTCCTAAACTGCAGAATAGGTTATTATCACATGCTTTTATATTACAGTCCTTATCAAAGTAGAAATGTTTATTTTTCTTAATTACACTGGTCACAAAATATAAGATGGAAAACTACAGGGGAAATATTACTTCAATCCCCCACGCTTTTAAACCTCTTTAAAGGAATAAATTATTTCTGCAATGAATAAATACACACATTATCCCCTAGTTTAACACACATCAACTCCAAACGGTATCACAAACATGATACACACTGGCACATTCTAATATATTTATGCCTTCAGTCAGGTTTACTATCCATTACATCACCACTTTGACAGGTTTGACAGCAAACGACTACAACCCTCCGTCTTTATCGGGCTCCTCTCACGTGTCAGCAGGTTCGCCTAGAACAGTCTCAATGCTCCAAAGTCTCATCTTCATTTTATCTAGCATTAAAAATATTTATGAAAGGGCCTCAAACGTGTTCCAATCTTCCCCTCAAGGGAGGGTTGGTGGAGGCAGTTTCCAATCAATCAAAGAAGCAATCAATCAATCAATCAGTCAATCAATCGAACAACCAACCAACCCCGACCGTGTCGCACACCGACCCAGAGTGGAGCGTGGGACTCAGACAGGGTTGATTGGGGAGTGGTCAACGGGTGAGTAAGGTGGTGGGACAGGGTTGGGTTTAATACCTCTGCTCTTCATGTAGGAGATGAGCTGGTCAGGGATCTCAGCGAGAACGTCTTTTGCCAGCCTTGCCATGCTCAGTACATGGTTACCTGTGCGGTCCATGTAGTCTCTGAACGGTACAAACTGTGGACAAAGACATGACTTCATCAGGTTATCCACTGATTGCATGTCGGTTATATTCTTTGTTGCGGTGGGGTTTTTGCATTGACATTATTTAATTTCTCTTGTGTTATATACAATGTATGTAACCATGGGCAAAAAGTAGAAGTAGACAAATACAAACTTGAACCCTCCAGATGTGCAATTTGACTGAAACTGACCTAAAACCAGACACCTAATGGACAATACCAGCTGTCAAGTCACAACCACGCACCCACTAGCTGCGCTTCATCTTCTGATTTATTGACCTCCGCCAAGGAGGTATATGTTTTCACCGGAGCTTGTTCGTTTGTCTGTCTGTCTGTTAGCAACATAACTTGATATTTTCAGGAAATGTCCACAACGAGACCAGGAAAAAGTCATTCAATTTTGGGTGTGATCCGTGGGGGGGGTTAGGGCTGCGCTCGCTGTGTGCTTTTCTAGTTTTCAATAGGTACATCATTTGCTAAAATCAACATCATGTTCTATTAAAGAAGACCCCAAACTAGCAATAGAGCTCCGGACATCGCGTGACTCCATTTTGGCACAATGTTGGCTAGAAAAGCTCCTGAAAAATCGATCCCGAGATCGAGTAAAAAAAAAAAAGAATATACAGTATACATGATCCTTAGAATACCCACAGGTGCTTTTCACTCATACTCTCAGTACGTGCTGTTGCTAATTGACTCCACCAACTTCATCACATGTCGTGAAATATTTGAAGAGGCCAACTGCTGAGGTGTTCAAGCTTTGTAGGCCATGCTTTCAACGCTAAATACTCAACTAGAAAACAAGTATTTGAGAATCAGAACACAGATGAGCTTCTGTGTAAATAAATGTGGATAAAACACATTTGTGATAGATAGCAGTCAGGATGACATTCGAATAGATGAGTCTCTTCCGGGCATAAATGTGTCAAGGAAAGTTCCATAAATTGACAAGTTTAAATTGCACAACTTGGATCAGGATTTACATTTTAGACTCAACAGAGAAGAAGAGCAGAGAAACAAAATGACATGTCTATATGTTAATAAAGATGGTGCATGCTAAAAGTGAGCCGTCAAAAAGAAAATGTCCATTTTGGGAGGAGATCATCTTTTGACGAGTGTCAATGTCATGTCAATTGGTTTTAAACACATTATACAAGTAAAGACTGTTGCTGCAAGGTGAGAGATAATGGGAAGTGACCAAAAAGATGTGAAATACTTTATCACAAAATTATCACATTTTAAGAAGGAAAACTAACTCCATTCATGCTTTTAAACCATTGTGCTTTCAGGAAATGAGTCGACACTCAATGAGCGTACGGTGAAACTCAACACTGGAAACATCTCACCTGTACGATGTCTCTTTCTGCCAACTTCCCTCTTGAGGAGATCCTGATGTCATCACCATCAAGCTCCACCATGGCTAGAGATAAAACATGATTAAAAAAATACTCCTTGGTATATTGCAGTATCCAAAAGACACACGTTAATATACTTGATGACAAGACTAATCAAAGCAAAATTATAATTATGATAATTTCACTCTGTTCATGTAATTGCTGACACACTTGTGGTCGTGCAAGTTACCACTAACTTTTGTTTTTCTCACCATCAAACTCAGCTTGACCAACTCCAACAATGATGATAGACATGGGAAGTTTGGCTGCCTGTTATTACAAAAACACATTCAAAAAAATATGTAGTCAGCTTTTAATTTACTTCGATGGAAGAACACAAATCCCCCTGACACAATCATTTTTATCAGTGCAATGAGGGGTTAAATTTCCAATTACGTTTCCCCCCCCCCCCAACAATTCACTTTTCATTCTGCATTCTGTTGGTATTAACGTGATTAATTCCCCAGAGAAACCCGAGACAGAAGCAATAACAAGCAAAATTAAACAGGACAGAAAATAAATGCTCCACAGCATCGCGGCCGCTCCGTTTCCCATCGTGTTCAAATTCATATAGAAACGGCATTTAACACAATGTTTTAGCTGCCTATGCATAACATATACACAACATTTGCATTTTACAGGCTCCTTTGACAACAATGTTCTGTTAAAGTCAAAATAAGAATGCCACATGTGCAAAACCCAAACTTAATGAAGCTTTAATAAAGTTTATCTTCTCCATAGTTTGCGGTGTGAAGCACAGTCCATTGAATGACTTTAGACCCTGGTCCTGAAGTGGAGAATGTGAAAGCTCTGGCATGAATGAATGATGCTTGTGGTAGAAGTGCATCTACAGAGGTAAAAGTAGGTCAGCGTTCCTGGAAAAACCTCCCGAGGGGAGAAGCCTGTCACAGATACGAGTAAACAGACAGACATGGTCCACCCTCTTCATGTTCTCCGTCGTTTTTCAATCTCCATCCCTTGTCCCATTTTATCTCTCCCTCCACTAAGCTCATTCCTCAGGACCTTGTGTTCCATACACACATACACGAAAAAAACATACATTGTTTTTGCCCCTTTGCGGCAACAGAAAACCCCAAAGGCGTGCACCTATGATTGCAAGATTAGATTCTGTATCCAGAGCTGAATTATTCAGGCTACACCATTTGTTACTTTGCAGTGCACCGTCACTCCGGGGATCTCACTATCAATATCTAACGTCGGTAACGCTTTATAATAAGTACAGACTATCAGTATTAGTTAAGCATTAATAAATATCAAATTCATCATTTATAACGCATGAATAATCATTAGTATGTAGTTTATAAACAGAGTTATAAATGTTTTACTGATGTGCTGAAGTGTTAGCATGTACTGAGCGACTGCTGGACACAGAGAGAGGTGAGAGAGCAGTCCCTTGTAAGACGATCAAAGAGCTCGTTTGTTAGAGGTGGCTGCTGATTGGCTGCTTGAGTACAGCAGCTATTTGGACGCTGTTCCTCAGCTGATGGGATGAGTAAAACATTTATAACTGTTTATAAGCTACATACTAATAAGTATTCATGCATTATAAATGATGAATTTAATATTTATTAAAGGTGCATTATGTAATAAATCGAAAGCAACTGGTCATAAAATCCTCCTAATATGTCACAGAGACTCAGGAATAATGTTCATATAACAAACTGAACTCACCAATAACAACAACAGTACAGACAAAATATTTGCATTAAAAAAAATTATTTTGCAAACTGCAAATCATGTTTATGTTTTGAAATCATGTTTTGGCATGTGGCGCCACCTACCGCCGTCTACCAATCATTGCAGTCAGTAGAGTCTCAACTGCCGAGCAACCACAGGTTGCGAGTTATGTCTGAGCTACAATGGCGGAGAAAACCTTAAAGACCTCAGTATTTTGAATTGGAGTGTAGTAACCGTTTTTGGCCACATTCTTACATATGGTGCCTTTAATGCTTAACTAACGCTAATCTCTGTAATTCTGTACTTCTCAATAATAGTGTTACCATACAGTTCTCACTGCTCTCACTGCATAGGCCCATAATAAACACATTCCTGTACCTATTGAAAAACAAATTTACATCAGCTTGTTACAATAAGTGGAAAAATGGCACATTATAAATGTATATGACACTTTTTGTTAGTTAGTGTTTCTAGAGTCGACATTACATTCACTTTGTGGATTGGGAAAGGATAAATTAATAAAAAAATTAAAACAACAACAAACGATAAAAATCTTAATTGTGTACGGAGCTCCCCCTACAGTTTCTGAGTACATATTTTTACGACACGACCGTAAACACCCATCTGTCCATCCAGCCATTATCTACTGCTTTATTCTCATCATCGTGAAAACTCAAAACCAACGCTCAACACTCCCTTCCGCTGTCCTGGCCATGTGCATTTTTTTTAAAAGGGACATATTATGCAAAATCCACTTTTTGATCGTTTTAATACTTATATTTGGGACTCTGGCGGCCCTATGAGGAGACAAAGTGTGAAAAAAGATGATTCATGTATGATGTCATGTTTTTGTGGTCCGCCTCAGTCGAAGTAAGGGGGGTAAAACACGCAAAGTCAACTTCTGCTAGGTATCTGACGTCAGAGTTGAAATTGTCTCGCGGAGCTCCGCTTTGTCCCGAAAAAAACGCAAGATTCCAGGCGAGGGCAATAACATCTGGAAGAGCGGAAATACGCAAAGTGTTCTATTCTTGGCTGCACAGAGTTCTACACAAACTTCCAGCCTCAGAGGATTTCCATGTTAATTGGAAACATTTTATATATGATATATGATTGAACTGCTGTGGTGCTTCATCCTTAAGGTATTTTGACCAAAGCATGTCACAGACATGTTCATTAGGACACCAGGGAACTAGGTTAACTTGTAGAAATAGGGTATAATATGAGTCCTTTAAATGGAGCTGACGAACACATGCTGGGGAGCCATGTCCATGCCAGTCAGCTTCTTTTTTGCCGGCTCTGCCAAAATGAACGTCTAAAATAACGCTATCCCTGCCTTGATCGTATAACCAGTAGCTGGCTAGGTTGTGTGTGTGTGTGTGTGTGTGCGTGTGTGTGTGGTGCGCTGAAGCAATTTGTGTTTATCGTGAGACTTGAGACTTCACAAGACCTCTTCATTTTGAGGACTCTGGGCAGCCCTGATCTTGCAAGGCTGGTTTCCTGCTAACAGATGTTAGGGGGGAGTGAAGAGACAGCCCCCCAATTTCCCTGCAATAAGCCATTTAATCATCACACTGTTAAATTAGGGTAAAAATCCTGCATAGTTCTGCTTAAAGACATCTCGAAAGATACATCACAGCACCAGAGAGCACTTATGAAAAAGCAGAGGTGGAGGGATGAGCATTAAGCATTTTTTTATGGTTCATCTCGGCAGAGCAAGGTGAAGCAAGTCATTTGGTTCTTTGCTCTGTGGCAGAGAAAATGAGGGTAGCAGGTCCAGACTGCGAGGTGAGAGGTGACACGAGGACACGGCAGGTTCGGCCAGAGTGGTGCAGAGCAGCAGACAAGATCTTAAAAGGAAGGTGTGGCTGTTCGAATGGTTTGATTAACAGTCGCAAATTCCCTTTAAACCCAGTCTGCTGTGGGTCAGAGTGTACCGAGATGACAGACTCACAAAGCGCCAGCCGTACCCCGGAAGACACATCAAACTATACAGATTTTAAACAGAAAAGGCTAAACAAACAAAATAAAATCCTGAAATGTGCCTCATGTAGAGCAATGGATAAAACCCATGCCTCTAATTAGTTGAACCTGTTGACCTGAGATTAAATCCCAACTGAGCCCCCAGACTCCCAAGTGGTTTAATAAGAAAGGGGAAAATATTGGACAAACAGGAGAGCAAAGCACTGGACGTGAAAAAAGTGGAGCAGAAAACATCCTATAAATCCTCAAATCTACTGCTGCTGGATTAGGAAGCCCTTAAAGTAACAGAAAGCCTGAGAGCAGTGACACAAGGAGCTAAAAGCACCTGCAATGCCAATGCCGTGCAGAGAGAAAACAGAGAGGTGAATGTCTTCCGGCTACAGTTAGAGATGGACTTACGTTCACTATGGCTTCCTTGGTCTGAGCCATATCTGATATGACGCCATCAGTGATTATGAGCAGGACAAAATATTGAGATCCATCTTGAACCGCTGCAGCATATCTGAAACATGGAAGCAAAGGAAAGTTGAGAACGGATATGTTCTACATGTTTATGGATTTACATCAAACTGATTTGAACAATCACTCCTGCCAGGGGTGGCAATCACTGTGCATGCTATCAAAAAAAAAAATAGAATAAAAATATTAGAAAAAAAAAAGTTCTGTTCAGACATGCCCCCTCCCCACTCCTCCCAACATGTGACACAAAAGCTTAATATAGGCTCTTCACGTCGCAGAGGTCTATCCAGACACTATTACAAAACCCATCAGAGACACCACAGAGAGGGTGGCCTAGTTTCAATCGGACCATTGCTGGCTGCCCTATGAATAATTTATTAAACTGTTTATGCAAGTGCTGCAGTCTTATTCTTTCAGAGCATTATTGATTGCCCAGCGCTCAACTGACCAGACTTGATGAGCGAGAAGGCGAGGGGGGGGGAAACATGTTGGATCAGCACGAGGCAAGGGCAGGTCAGAGGTGAGCCCTTACTGCACGTTCAGTTCGACTGTGCAGTGATGACATTAAATCAAAGACGGGAGCCCGAGTCAGTGACAACGGAAAGAGCAATGACTCTTCAGGAGATTAAAGAGTCGATGCTTGCTTGAGACATTTTGGCCACGTTATTGATAACTGCAGCACCAAGCACAACGTAGATATTGTGAGTTACTATCGTCAAAGATCAGAACAAAGGATCATCAACATTATTCACTATTAACGACTATTTTCGTAATCGATTAATCTGTCGATTATTTTCTCGATTAACTGTTTGGTCCATAAAACGTCAGATACGAGAATTTCACTTTGCCTATTCTTTCCCTGGGTCTGCTCCGTTCATGGAGAAGCCTTCACTCGGTGTCTGAATACATCCGACAGTGTTTACCTTGCCACGTGATTCACAACGGGTGCGAAGTTGGTGGGTCCATACAGCTGAACCGTCTTAAGGCTTTGATGGTAAGCGTCCAGAATCCCTTCCATGCCGTTACAGTACGGGTTCTCGATGTTACCGTTCTGAGGAAAACGAACACGAATGAAACACAACAAAGGGGCTTTTTAGTATGGAATACAATGGCTGTGGCATAACAAATATTTGATGTGAACAACAGTATTTCAGCTGAAAACACTGCCTTCAGGACTAACCTTTGAAATAATTGATATTCTGGCCTATTGATGACAATGAACATGACGTCATATATTCAATCACCTGTTGGGTTTATAAGGTGGTGATGACAGCCCGATAGCTGTGCAGATCCACTCTGAAGATTTTGTGAGAGCCTTGGTTTCGGAACATTCAGAAAAGTAATAGTACAACTCAATGCGTAAACACGCTTCTGCCGTACTGACCCATCTCACACCAAGGCTCCAAGCTGCTGCATAATGTAGCTGCGGCTGCTTTAAGGAACACAAAGCTCCAGATTCCTGCACTATCTGAGACGGCAAACATGACAAGAATGTAGGGAAGTGGCTGGGCACGGCGTAACGATAACATTTATATTTGACAGAATTATAACATATAATGACTAAACATTATGATATTGTCATATACGAACATCCTCACGTTGACAGCATGAGACACTGCACCTATACAGCGCACACCTAATAGGACGTACAGCATGAAGTTCATGTACTTACACTCAACCGCCAATTTATTAGAGATACAGAACACAAACGAGTTCCGCTCTATCCACTGACATCCAATCCAACTTGTTAAGCTTGCAAAGTGTCGAAGACCAAAGCGAAGAGGTGGGACTTTAAGAAGGGATTTAAAAACAGGCAAGGACGAGGCCTGTCTAATGTTCAAAGGAAGATCATTGCAAAGTCTGGGAGCTGCGACTGCTAAGGCACGATCCCCTCTGAGCTTCCGTTTGGTTTTGGGCACACAAAGGAGCAGCTGATCAGCTGACCTGAGAGAGCGAGCCGGTGAATATGGGTGTAGAAGCTAAGAGAGGTAGGGCGGGGCAAGGCCATTCAGGGATTTTTTTTAAATGGATCCTGGAATGTATGTGCAGCCAGTGGAGTGAGGCTAAAATGGGGGAAATGTGCTCAAATTTGCGTGTGCCCGTTAAAAGACGTTCGGCAGCGTTTTGTACCAGCAGTGGAGGACGCGCTAACCCCCACATAAAGAGTGGTCACAAAGGCATGAATTACCATTTCGAAAGTGTAGCCTCGAGAGAATCGACTTCATTTTGGCCAGCTGCCTTAAATGAAAGAAACTTGATTTGACAATGGACCTGATCTGGCTGTCGAGCTTCAGATCAGAGTCCATTTTCACTGCCAGGTTTGTAATGGTGGGTTTTACAAGTTGGGCCAAGGAGCCCAGATCTACAGGGAGGGGATCCCAGAGGTGCCACCAAAAACCATCACTTCAGTCTTTTTCTCATTAAAATTTAAAAAGTTCAAAGCCATCCAGGCCTTTATGTCATCTAGAAAATAAAGGGTAAAAGAGTCCACATCATTCTTTTTAATCATCTGCATAATAGTGGAACGCCATGCCATACTTTCTAAGAATGGAGCCAAGTGGGAGCAGATAGAGACATCAACAATAGCATTTTGTTCAGAGGACTGCTGCTCACTGGATATCGTCTTTCTTGTTTTTAGACGACGGTTATGCACGAAACCAGGAGATAAGCAGTTTTTGAAATACTCAGTATATTATGGCCCATCTGGCACCACCAACACAACAACCGTGCCATGTTCAAAGTGACTTAAATCACTGTTCTTCCCCATTCTGACGCTTACTTTAAACTTCAGCAGGTCAGTTTAATCAATCACTTAACCAGATGTATTCTTGCCTAAAGTACATACAAATGCTTATTCTGAAGTAATGAAAACCAAACTATTTTAATTTTAAAGTGATTGAACAGGCATGAGTAGTATATTAAATTTCTGCCCATAAACATTACATTACATGTAATTTAGCTGACGCTTTTATCCAAAGCGACTTACATTGATCAATTCTCACATCTGAGAAAGGCAAGTGGCATTAAAGGCCTTGCCTAAGGGACCACACTGGGTATTGGCTGACCTGCCCTGACCGGGATTTGAATCACAGCCCTCCACACCGTCTGTGGAATTTACCACTGAGCTATACCAGTTGCTAAACCCTCCTGAATATAACACATTGGACCTTTAACACAGGACCGTGACTTTATATTAATACCACTTACAAGACTAAAGCATAAAAGGATGAGGCTTCAATGATATGGTGAGATGAATCTCAGTTTGCAAATTCTACTGGAAATATGGAGTGATGTTGGCATTACTATGTAGACAGACTCTTTGTTAGCCTGCACTAAGCCACAGCCAAAGCCACATTAGCCTGGCTGAGAGAAGCCAAATTGATTTAACAATCCTTCAACCTTACAGAACCTAATTTGCGCTATAAAAGTTAAAAGGAATTCACTCCAGAATTATGCATGTCAGAGAGGTGTAGCAGCATTCATTGCAAAATACACACATCCATATTGCACAGAAAAACATGGCACATCAAACGCATACAAGCTGGAGAGAGCATAGACACACAGATGAGTGCTCACACTAATGAGCTCCACTGGAGCATTTTCAACATACAATCATGTTCACGTTCAATCAGATAAAGAATCCTGACGTGCAGTTTATACCACAACGATAAGAATGAACCTCACCAGAGGGAACTCGTGGGAGACCCTGCCATCAGGAGGCAACTTAGCCCCGAACCCCAGCGCAGGGAACATCTTATCACTGTCATAGTCCTGGATGATCTCTCCTACAGCCTTCAGGGCCATGGCATAGGCATTCATCTGGTATGGGTTCATGTAGTGGAGTGAAGTGGACTGGGACGGATTTCCTTTCAAGACAAGACAGGTCAGAGTGAGAGTGAGCTGACAGCTGCGGTGAGAGACACATGAGTGACCCCATGAATAAAGTGGATTTTCTGAATCATAGGTGGGGCTCAGTGTGCAGTGTCTGGCTTATACTCTGCTGGAAAAGTGTTGTTCTGCTGACTACTGATTGAGAAGAGAAGGACGTGTTTATTACTTTAAAGTTACACTGTACGGGCGTAAGCCGGTGCTTTAAGCCACTGAGGTGTCGCACTGTAATTACCAAATGGACACATTAAGTCAATTTATTGTCATTCACAAAGCCTCTTAGTGCCCATAAACTCAGCATAGTTTGGCACAGGTGCGACACCTCAGTGGCTTGAAGCGTTGGCTTAGCCTCAACAATTAGTCCCAAGTCAAAAACAGTTTGAGTGAAACTCTAGACCAAGGCTATTCAACTTAAGGCCCGGGGGCCAGAACCGGCCCTTCTTGGACCGGCCCCGCGGCCCATTAACCCATACATAATGAATGTATTACTAAAAAGCTAATAAAACGGTAGCTTCGCCTATTTCTGGCACTTTGCGACACTTTGTATTATATTTATGTTACGTCTAATTTTGTAAGAGCCAATTGTGACTGTTATACCCAAATGTTGGTGGCACTGTAACTGTAACCTTTTTGCACTATACGCAAAAAAGGAATTGTACCTGAATGCTGGTGGTTTTGTTGCTTACAGCCATTTCAATAAATTAGTGCTAAAAAAATTATAACATTTTGTATCTATTTGTATCCGTTTACTGTACATGCAACACGAAATAGTAGTACAGGGGTTGACCGGCCCCTCCGGAAAATTTAGTTGAATAGCCCTGCTCTAGACAAACAAGGTTCCTACCCATATCCAAATATGCACTGAGACCAATGCCACATGAATAAATAAATATATAAATAAATTTCTACTCCCTTACACTGACTTTTGAATTATGAAATGTGCATTTCTGATTCATATATTGTTTTTCAGGAAAGATCCAGATTTGCTAGTTATGTAAATGTGATGTGTCTTTATAAATCAGAAAGATACTATGATGATGAGTCAAACGCTGAATGAACATCGCATGAGGACTGGCTGTTTTCTCTGTAGGGCAAGATTGGAGAAGAACAATATAGATGTGAACGTTCCCTGATTTGCACGGTGTCGTTAAATACACATCTTATATTTGCTTTGTATTCTCTGTTATATAAAGTATCAGGTTAGAATTTTGCAATTTGAAAACAGTGTTTATCATCATCTTTGCTGTATGTCACCCTTTTAAATGTACAAGCAGAGGAACATCATTTTGTCATCTCATGGTCAATATAGCGAGTCAAATGACAAATGCAGGCGGTGCAGGTTGATCACAGGCAAAACACTCACCATTTGATGCAGTGAAATCAATGGCCACTGTGAAGTGAATCTGAGTCCTGAAACAGATTGATAGGGGAAAGTTTACTGTTAACAAAAAGAGAGGCAGGAAACCTCAGCGCTGCAGTTTAATGAGGCTGCGCTCTGGGCTTTGCCTCTGAATCAATCTGAGACAAGGTGTGACAAAACTAAACCCAAGACAGTGTTGATAACAGACCTCCTTCCTACACGAGCAGTGTCTAACAGATGTTTCTTTACTGCAGTTAATTAGAGTCATGTCACTGAATTTAGGAAACAGTGATTCATTTATATTTACTTATCAAACTGCATCCAAACCAGTATTTTGATCTTTGAATAACACACAAAGCCACAAACATATAAACTCAGAATCACTGACACACTGATAAAAACAGCACCATTTATATTACATCTTAAATTTATCTTATATTATATATTCATATATTATATGAAGCTATACAGAATGTTGCACACTGCACATCGAATTAAACATATTAAACAAATGATAGCCTTAACAAGCCTCATTATAATCACCAATTTTGTCTTCGTGTTACATTGTTGCTATTGTGTAATCAAAGAAAAAAATTGGCCTGAAATTACACTGAGAGCCAAAACCTTTAAAAAGAGACTAAATGAGTCTCTGTTCAATTCACTCGATTCTCTAGAAAGACAAATAAGGGAAGGTGAGCTCAGATCAAAGTGTTTGCTCTTTCGTTGGCATTAGCCCTGATTGCCTCGACCGACTTTGCCTCCTTTCTGAAATGATCACAACCACAGTATCAGAGATAATGGCGGCTTCCTCCTGAGGAGAGTCTGACCCCTGCTCATTAATCAGCATTGAGCTGGACTGCTCAGCTGACAAAGGGGAACTGTAACAATGGACTGCTACCTCGATTTGAAAGTCTCGGCTGATTTCTGTGGTCAGTTTTGAATGTTTGGTTTGAAAAAAAAAAAAAAAAAAAAAAAGCATGGTGGTGATTTTGAGTGAAATCTGAATGCAGGACTGTAGATATATTCATGAGGGAACTGTCGGTCAAACTACCAATTAGCCGCTGTCTGAGGATGAAATTCATGTGTGGACAGTTGCTGGTTATCTGCAGTCATCTTAACTACCCACAATATGACACCTTTTAGTCTGAAAGTTTAAAGGACCAAATACACAGCCATTGATAAAAGGCTACAAAAAGGCTATAGATGTTCAAATGATTCGTATGATTATGATTATCATTGTCCAACTATATACTACACTCATAAACATTATCTGAACATGATGTTTTTGCTTTCAAGCAGCATACTTGGAATTATTGTTTGTTTGTGTTTTCCTTTTGAGACATCAGAATTTAGAACAATTCTATATATGTTTATATATATATACACACGTATACGTATGTATACATACGTACATATGTATGTATACATACGTACATATGTATGTATACATACATGTACATATACACACATATACATACATATACACACACATATGTACATGTACATATACACACATATGTACATATACACACATATATGTAGATGTACATATACACACATATACGTACATGTACATATACACACATATACGTACATGTACATATACACACACATATGTACATGTACATATACACACATATGTACATATACACAGATATGTACATGTACATATACACACATATATATGTACATATACATATACACATATATATGTACATGTACATATACACATATATATGTACATGTACACATATATGTACATATACGCACATATATGTACATATACGCACATATATGTACATGTACATATACACACATATATGTACATGTACATATACACACATATATGTACATGTTCATATACACACATATATGTACATGTTCATATACACACATATATGTACATGTACATATACACATATATATACACACACATACACATATATATACACACACATACACATATATATACACACACATATATGTACATATATCCATATATATGTACAAATATATGTAAATACATATAAATAAATACACACATATATATACACACACACATATATATATATATATACACACATATATACATACATACATATGTAAATATATATGTACATATATATTTGAAGTTGATAACATTCTATGATTTGTCTTTAAACTTTCCTCATATTTTATAAACTAAATAACAAAAAAACTTATCAATTGACAACTTGCTGCTTTCAAGAACTAAACACGCCATTAATCACTCATGACATGACTGATTACAGTTCAAAAAGAGACAAAAGGAAAAAAAAGTATTTTCAAAAAAACAACCTTATAAACTTTGATTAAAGCAGCCTGCGTTGATAGATTCACAAGGTCAGCTCATAGGTAGAATAAATGTAAGAAATATTATATCTAATCAGATTTTCAGGTCAAGTAACGTTAATAAGAGATAATGTATTTCAGTCTTCAGAAAATTACATTCATTAATATTACATTCAACAACAACAAAAAGACAAGTCATGGTGTTTTATGTAGGAGATCAGACTTTAGTTTCAAAATCTAATTTTCCCTCTAATTAAACTAAAGTGGGAGCTTTTCCTAAATTAAAAAACACACTTCTATTTATTTATTTTTTTCACTGGCCCAAATTGAAGCAGCTGTCAGTTGCAGACACTGTACTAGAATTGGACATAAAACTGAGGAACCCCAGGACTGGCAGAATGGTCCAGGGTTTAACTTTTTATAAGGGCTTGACAAACAGGTCCACTTTGTGTTAAGAAAATCACAGACCACTTGGATCTCTGGAGCAGTATTTGCTGCCGTCTGTCTGTGTCTTTCTGCAGGTGAAGGGGTTACATCTACATACATACTGTATGTAATGCCTTTCTTGAATTTCACGGCTTGCTTTGTTTTTTTTTCCCAGACCAAACAATCAATATGGTTGGATGTTCACTGATACTGCAGCATTGCTGCCGTGTGTAGATACTATTTATATCCCTGCAATCCTGTAATCTATAGTCCTTGAAAACAGGTCGTTTTTCGGCCATCTCTCATTTCTTAGACTCCTCTTTGAGCGATGCATTGCTCTGCGGACAAATGAACGTACCGTCACCATTTCCTGCATTTAATCATAACTTTGTAAATCTCACGCTAACCTTTGAGTGGCCTCTTACATCCTGATTCAGTCCAAATCCTTCAGAGGAGGCCATTAATTCTCTGTAGGCTTAACTGTGTCCCTGATATCTCCTACAACCTTGCTCAGCTCTCCTCTGCTAAAATGACAGTTCCTGCGCTAGTCTGTCTGTCACCTTAAATTACAGCCGCAGCTTAAATTAGCCCCAAATGTAACGGTATCAAGTTGACTTTTTGTTCCCTCAGGTACACAAACACTATGTCGCTGAATGTGAAATTCAATTGAATTGAAAGCTGTTCACCTACACAACATGTGTTTTAAATCAACCACCACATAAGATAGCAATGGAATAGCTTACATTAGCACTGAGCTTAGCATAAAGACGTGAAACATAGGAAAGCAGATAGCTTACATTGGCACTTAGCTTAGCATAAAGACTTGGAACAGAGGTGAGCAGATAGCTTACATAAGCACTTAGCTTAGCATAAAGACTTGGAACAGAGGAGAGCAGATAGTTAACATTAGCACTTAGCTTAGCATAACGACTTGGAACAGAGGAGTGCAGATTGCTTACATAAGCGCTTAGCATAAAGACTTGAAACAGAGGAAAGCAGATAGCTTACATTAGCACATAGCTTAGCATAAAGACTTGGAACAGAGAAGAGCAGATAGCTTACATATGCACTTAGTATATAGACTTCAAACTTTTGTTGCACCAACCCTGTCTCACAAAAATCCAAGTTTACTAAATTACTTTCTTGAATTGTGTTGCCATAAACTAGAGTTTTTCGTGTTTCACAATATTTATGTCACACGTAATTATGTGAGGTAAACATTTTCAACCAGAGGTGAAAGCTATTGTACAACATCATGAGACGTCCACCAAGCAGCGGACCACGTATTGAGACCAGGTAAACAACAGACATTGTGCTCATCATGGTTTATGTTTGCAGACGTCATTGTGGTTTGTTCATTGAGAGGCTGTTGGTGCTGTGAGAAATCCTGTTCTAGCCCAAACCTATTGTGCCTATCACCTGACCAGTAACAAAACAGTATGACAGTCCCCTGGGTTTTTACAGAGCTTGTGAAAAACATTGTCCTATAATGCACCTTGGACATGGAACAACATTCAAAAAGAACTCAAATTAGTTTCACTCATATTTCTCAGCAAATTTAAGGGAATCAAAAAGAATGTGGTGACGGAGACCTGAGGGTGTTTTTCAAGAACGAGCACTGAAAATGTTAATTTCTTAAGACATGTTGCGAGTTAAATGTGTTTTATGTCATATGTTGTTTTTGTGAATTTATACAGCTGCTACCTTGGCCTGATCTCTCTGAAAAAAGAGATATTTTAATCTCAATTTGACTCCCTGGTAAAATAAATCTGTTAATGAGTCGCATGAATCAATTGAATAAATAAATATGGTAATTTTGGTTCAGAAGATACAAAGGTGATTAAGAATGCACTTTAGTTGTGAAGTAATGTAATTTTTGGAAGACAAGATCGATGTCTCTATGGTTTTTCATTCATCATTAAATTAAACGCACACCTTTTGTTTACAGCAGCATAGTTATAGAGCTAATAACTACTGTGCATCCTCCAAAAATGATCATTTCAGGACAGCACTATGTTTCTGGGATGAAACTATTAAACCTTAATCAGCTCTCCACATGATCCAGGCTCCTCACAAGAGACTACACAGCTGACCTCGCTGCAGATTTAATTTAAAAAGAACCGTTTCAACATGTAATGAACAGAATATAAATCTTTCATTAGCCTCTCTGACTCAGAACAGTATGTGGGCTTTTCGACTTCAATTACCTCTATTTCATTCAATCTCTGCCCCAAGTGAATGTTAACTAAAATGATTATTATTATCAATAATAATAATAATAATAATAATATCGCCTTGAAATCAATTCGTTTCATAATCAATCTTAAGTTTTTCTTTGTTTTTTTGTTTACAAAATAAACACATGAAAGGAGAAATTTAACAACATTTGAGGTCACATTGATGAAGCCTGCTTTTCAGGCTTGTGCTCATATTTCTCATTATGTCACATTAAATTTCAGAGTTTCAGGCTCAGTTGTTTGTCGTCAGATTACATTTGCAAACTCCTAGAAACTTTGTGATCCACAGAAGTGATTAGGCTTTTGGCCCAGAACTCAATAATTACCGTGTGTGGACGTGAATGCATAAAATTGAAATTAAAGTCGAGTTGAAAGTGAGTCTCATTTATAAAACAAGTAGAATGTTGTTTAACCAAAAGGCTTCTGCTCATGGGGAGAAAAAAAAAAACAATTTCCACCACAAAGGTAGAGTAAACACTTTTGGAGAATGATTTTTGATATTTGAATTCAATAGCACAAAAAACAAATCCATCCCTACCAGCAGTGCTTCTCCAGAAGCCCCACCCCCTACATTAATGGTATTATTGGCATGACATTGCTGAGGTAACAACACAGCATTGATATTATCATGTTTCATCGCTAACAGAAGACAAACTTTATAATATTAACCTTTAGAACACAGAGAATGTGGGCTGCTATGTACTATGTTATTAAAATGTATAAACAGAGGCTAAAAGAATATATGTGCATTATGGTGTCTTTTTTCTGCACAATGTTTAGGCAATCTGATGAAATTGTTTTCTTTCTTCTTTTATTTTCATCAACTATATATATATATATATACCTGAGCAAAAAAGTGCTCAAAATAATTTATGAAATTTGGAAATATGTCACAGTTCAAATTTCGCTTGGCTTGCAAAATTATCGCTACTCGGAAAAACACAGAAGAGGACAAAAACTATATATATATTTTTAAAGCCTGAAGATCTGACCTATAAACACACATTCCCAGGATGTCCATATAAGGAGTTGTGTTTTGTTCCCGCGAGAATTTTCACTGGTAGATCAGGTGTCCGTGGGGGAAAGGCGGCGTTTTTTCCTTCAGAATTCACTTCTGAAGCTTTTCATGGGTGCTTCTTTGTGTTTTTTCAGCGATACTTCAATCCGTATGCAGCCATCTTGCTGTTTTTGTTTGTCTTTCTTGATATAAAACACATCACTTCCTGCGTGCAGTGTTGGCATGTCGCCAGGCAACACGACATCTAGCGACAGCGATACTGAGAGAGTCGTGTGGAGCCGAGAGGCTTAATCAGAATTGTGTGTACTCGTTTGACAGTTTAATGTTGACACTTTCAATGTGAAATGACAAACTTGAAAGAAAGTAATTAATAAATAAGATAAATGTACACATTCATTGAAACCATTAAGATTATATAAGTTGATTTATGGATCCATGAGATGTGCCTTGGGTGGTCATCAGTGATTGAGCGTAATATTTAGCGTAATATTTAGCCTAATAACAAAATGTTGAGTTTAATATTCTGCATGGAGAAACTTGACATTGCTTCATCATTCGGAAATGACTGTTGACAGCACTGATGGCTGCAACAAGGCATCCAAGTTAAGCGCTGAGCTGAGAAAACACAAAGATAAAAATGTATACTCTCCCCTGTATCTTTGTCTGGGAACGTAATACACAAAGGCTTCCATTGTTGAGTTTACGTTTCACTGAAAACATAAATGAGAAGGCACAAATAAATGACAGAGAAAATATTACAACATCTGATGCTGGAGTGGCTCTTAAAAAATAAAGATTGCAGTCGGCTGTGAGCTGATTACAGCCGGGGCGTATGACGTCAAGGTCCTGCATGTATCATTTAACTTTATTTGAATCTGATTATTGTTAACACCTCATTCAGAGTATAACAGTCACTCATGTCCCTGTGTTCACCTTGTTTTACTGAGTTCTCAGGGGAATCTTGTATGATTGCACAGTATTTACTAGTTTACTACTAATCATAAAGTGTACCTTCTGCTTTCCAGCAGTAGTCATCACAATTATAAAGTGGAAAATGTGCAGCAGGTGCATAGGAAATAGGCTCAATACTTGAATCAGGTCCATTTCTATGCTAGTGGCTGGATATAATACTGAACTTGGTATATTTTTCTTCTCTTGACTCAGTTGTACCAGAGAGTTTGTCATGGTAATTGACAGTGACATATTTAAATGAACAGATTAAAGATGTTGTCTTTCTCCCTCCATTTCAGAAACATTTTAAAATTAATTCTGTTTTTTATCTTCATGTCATCCGTAAAATAGACCCATGAATAAAAATCTGTCATTTTATGCTCATAAAAATTGAGTGATATTTATTTCTTGATCTGATAAAATGGGATGATGCTGGTGTTAATGTAATTTTAAGGTTTCATTTTATTTCATTTATCTAACATTTATTAGACCATAAATTAGTGAATGTTTCATCTCTCACTTCAAAATAGCAATGGAAATTCAGACCTGTGGTGTATTATTGTACTGTACATTTTCCTTCAAAGTCTCAAAAGGTAAGGTTGAAAATGGTGTTACTCCAAGTGCACGTGCATGGTTACAGTATGTGTGTTCATTTGTTTGAGCTGAGATCAGATCAGCAGGACAGATCTGGGACACTCAGACATCAGTCGCAAAGCAGCAGAAACCTAAAACCAGGGCAACCACTAATCCACGGAAAAACATTCCCATATGTGACAGGTTACCCAGCCTTAATTAAGCTCTCAGATCTTCTCCATATTTTATCATAGTCATCCATATTCATTCACATTGAAGTTTTGGCTTTGGCCAGGATTTTTTTTTTATTCAACATTTGGACCACACTTATCTCACATGTGAACAATTCCAGTCCACTCTCAGTGACTGCAGTCAATAACACGGGGGGAGAAAGTGTGGACGTGTGCTTACGCTGCAGCGGGCAGCAGGAGAAATGGAAAACGATGAATCAGAGGAGCCACGGTAATGCATTTAAATCCACTGTATTAAATTTCGCCCGTGCCTTATTTACATGCATTAGTCACAGCGACAAAGTCTGCAAAAGCCCATAACGCTCGCTAATGTTCTCCGTGTTGCTGCAGCGAGCTTCACCAAACTTATTAACTCCCAATACTGCATGTGTGAACACTGGAACTGCAGACATAGTGTGTATGTAATGTATGGAAATCATTTTCAATATTTAACGCAATATGAATCTACGTCTGACCGAAACCTAAGTTCAGTGATGTGAATATAGCTATAAAATGCATTCTATAACTAAACTTTCCCCCTTTTTCTATTATGCAACACACTATCAAAACATGAATCAAAAATAGTTTGAAGGGGAAGTAAGTAGTTTATAGTGACATCTAGAGGAGAGGCTGAAATTTACAACAAAGATCTGCTGCTCTGCTCACCCCCTCCCTTCCCTGAGCGATACGGTATCCGCAGCTGGTCAAATGTCGTCCTCGTTGTCTTTCTCCGTGTCAGCAGATGAGGTTCGTGAGGTGAGGGAGAGGGTGAGCTACCGCGGCCGTAGCAGACGAAGCGGAGAGAGAGGAGGCGGGACTTCCTCTACAAGTAAAGAGACGCTTGATTTGTTCTCCCGCGTTTGTCCTTACAGGCTCCGGCAGAAACATGGCGTCTCGCTGCTAACAGTGGCTATGCGACCGTGGCCCGCGACCATGTTATTTTAAATGACTTTTTGAAACACTACGAAAATGAAACAAAGAATATTATACAGCGACTAGACAATGCAGGAGCACATAATATGTATACAAACGTGGATTTTGGGTAATATAAACCCATAAAAACTACATATTGTCCCTTTAATTAATAGTAATAACCGATTTTATTTAATTGATTTAACCCACACGCTAACAGGAGGGCTGTTGGTGAGCTGCAAATTTAAATGTACAGTATGTGCTGAATTCTTTATCACCACCTCCTCAACAAAAGTGTGCCTTGTTCCTTTTGTTGCAAGATGAAACTCCATTTCCTGCTGTGCTTTGTTAAACAGGTGTCTTTACGTGTGTGGTATGTGGCACTCACCAGGGTTTTATTATTTCTAAAAGTGACATGAACACCATGTTGGTTTGTCACTCTGTGACAGTGCAACACTGCTTTTACCTTATATGGTTATTGCTGGTGGAGATGTTATTGGCTTTCAAAGGTTTTTATCATCAGGACGACAAGGTTCATACAATTCACTATTACTTCATTGCAAAAAAAAAATGTGTTTCTGAGTTGTTAATATACTGTACTTTGACTGTAGGTCTGTCCCCATGAAAATACTAATATCCCAACAGTGACGTTAGTTCTACCACAAAACAGAGGCTACAAAATAAACATGAACACAAACAGCAGATATATTAATCCTTCGGGGATCTTTTTGTTATATTTTAGACAACACAATACACACTGAATGACGGGTTTGTGTTTATATCATATGCTGATAAAATTGAAAATGAGAGATGCTGCCCAGACATCTTCCTACTTCCATTGACTAAGTATGGGTTCACCACAGCTGACTTTATCCTAACTGCATTGTTGATTTTGCATCGATTTGCACACGGGATGCAAGATGACATCTTGATGCCACCTCTCTGGTAATCCAGGCTTTGGACCTGCAGTAGGAGTACAATTATGTACACCGGTGGCAATGTGGCGTTAAGTATCTTGCCCGGGGACACGTCTGCATGTAGACTGCAAGAGAAACCAGGGATCGAACCCCCCAAACTCTCAGTAGGAGGATTGTTGATCCCTCTTTACTACCGAACCAAAGCTACCATTAGAGAGTCTCTCCAGATACATTTTGTGTAAATGTGTGCTAATTTGTTTTGTCCCAAAAGCGAAGCCATAAATATATCCCATCTTCATTCAAATACTCAGTTAAAATGTTTTCTCAGTGTGTGTGTGCAGTGGAGCACTTCAAATACTGATTATCGGATCAATGTGATTCGATTTGAGGTAAGAAACACTTTATTCTGCAGTCGAGCTCAAGTAACAACGAGAAAAACTACTTTTAAGAAAATTAATTGGATGCTGTCAGACTTTCCAAGTCACTGCTTTAAGGAACCTACCACACATTTGTATACCATGTAAACACACGCACACACACACACAGTATCCAGCAATCACTACACTCACCCTCCTTTGATGTAATCCAGGAAGGTGTGCTCTGACTCCACATTAAATGACAACAGGGAAACCTGAGGAAAAACAACACAAACAGATTGTGTCATGCTCAGTGATTAAGAAAAGCAGATTATTCACAAATTGACTCACCAACACTGACCTCTGCAGCAAACAGCCAACACAATTACTCATACACAGAAAATGCATGCGCTTTCACGGCTGGGGAGCAGCAGCATCACTTAGTTTCACCGAGGACATCAGTGTGACTGTGCACTGATGGATGACCAGTAAGACGGATAACTCGTCACATATTTTAAACACAGAGTCACACGCGCACAGCGAGCCCAGCAAAACACTTAGACAGTGAGAAAGCTGTGGCTAATTTGTAAACATCTGTCACTTCTCTTTAGGAATATGACACAGATAAATGTCTCTTTGTGTCTCACTGAGGGTTTGCTTTGTACCCTGAGAATATTTTCACATAGAGAGCAAAAGCTCTGAGACTGCAAAGGGAACAAAAACATTTTAGCAGAGCTAAAATGCCTGACGCAAACCACTTAGGGGAAAGTTCCTGATGAATACCAAAGCAAAGAACGGTCAGTGTGTGAGTGTACTAAGAAATCTGCTCTTACTGTCCCAGAGTTGACATATCGCTTTTTCTTTATTTTCTTCTTGGGATTCATCACCTGGTATGAAGGCAGAATAAAAAAAAAAGATGTTTAATGCAAACTTTCAACACAATTCTTTTTATCCAGCCTTGGGCAAAATAATAAACACATATTTGTCCTCCTATATTCCATGTCTATGAGGGTAATGGAGCATATGGACTGAATCCAATAACTGCAGTGGGTGAGAATGAAAAAACATTGATCACGCCCGGCAGCAACACACAGATTATTCAGGGGGATTTTTATGAGCACCTACAGGATAGTGGGCTGTACATTGCACAACCTTTGCACAAGTCCCTTATTTCTCCCCAAAGTGTTTATTTGTCATAAACAATGTGATAACCACATACACACTGGAATATGTGGGAAAATGTGCACATTCTCAATTGTGCAATCACATCTATCATGCACAGATACACAAAACATAGGAGCTAAAGGGCTGAGATGAGAGTGGTTCCATAGACCTACAGTATCTGCTTCAACTTAATCATGTGACAGTATGCAGTCAGGGCCACAAACATAAAGCACAAGCCTGCAGCAAAGTGTGCTATGAGATGAAGAAGTTATTCCACACTGGTCCCTCTTATCTGTAGGCTCTACTCCTCCATTCTGCCTCTGTGGTTACACCTCAGCCCAGTCCAGCACAAAGATGCACTACCTCCCAATGCTGCATTGCTCACTCAGTCATGTGTACCCGGTTCACATTAACCTCACACAGACATCACCCTAAATTAAACCATTCTCCAATTAGCATTAGTCTGCTGTCATGTTGACTCACAGAGCGGGTGAACTCTGCAGCCTGTGACCTATTCAAAGTCTGTCAGCTGAGAAAAGGTGGCTTCGTGGAGTTGTCGGCCACATTCTGAGACACTTTCAAGGACAAAGAAACTGCTGTGGTTCGTTTTTTTCTGATTAAAATATACAGACAAGGCTGATGAAGGGAAATGGATACGCCTCCCTCTGCCGTGTCTGCACGCCACTTTTGCTTTGTCCTTACCGTTTCCCCCATGTCCCAACCCATTCTTTCTTCTACTCGTTAAGTCATTGCCGTGACTAATTCAGAGGCAAATGTGACATGACGTGTGTTTTAATGTGCAGGGACTGATTGAAAACAAGAGTAATACCTAATCTGACCCTAAAAGGACTGTCCCAGGAAAAAAAAAAAAAAAAGCTGATTACAGTTCTGTTGCATTCCCATTACACCATTTGTCATCCACTTTGCTGCAACACTTAACCTATACCCAGTGCTTAAAGTGACAACGTAGGATTTCAATCTTCAAATAATGTCTGAAGATTGTTTGATGATTTGTTTTGACATCAACTTACAACAAGGTGAATGTCACCTCTGACAAAGCCTGAGCAGGTCTGCATCGCCCTGCATTGGCACGATGGAACTTCTGGTTTGGGTCCATGCCACAAAAATAACTATAACATTTTATGGCATTATCATGGCAAATTCAATTTCTCCGTTTCAGAGCTACAACTGCCCATCACCTTATACCTGTCGAACTCAGAATACCAGGTCCTTTGTGTATAGTGTATTGTATTGTGTATTGTGTCTAGCCTGAACTAACACCTTCCTACAACATCCGCAGGGAGTCGGCTCCCCGATACCTACAGTAGACAAAGAGGTGTGCAAACACCGCCTGGAATGGCAGACTCTTTGTCTATTGGAGGAATGCAAAAGGGGAGTTGCTCAGGTATAAATGTGGAGGGCACACTTTGCTCTGGGTCTTTCTCCAGCTAGGATCACTCCTGTGAAGATTGACCTTTTCCTTGCAACGAACACGAACAGCATACACCGCACATCTCTTTTCAAATACAATACTTTTGATTTACAATTAAAAGTATCGTTAAAGTAAGTATTGTCTTTACTTACCTCATAGATGTTTAACTGATTCTGACCCCGACACAAGTCTTTGTAGCTGGTGGTGAATTCACCAATGAAATCGTGGCTGGAGGAAAGAGAGGGGAAAAAATAACACAGCCCATGGTTTTCATTTGCAGACAATGCTGAGACGTGAAAGATCAAGTAGCTACAACGATTAAATAACAATAACTTAAGAACAGAAGCCCTACAATTTGTGTTAATGGAACAATGAAAATGAGTTAAATCCAAATCATTGCGATTGTGGTTTCTATTGCGTATCTCAGGGGAAGTGGTGTAAAAGGAGATTAGTTTTCAATTAGTTTGAAGTTATGTATATTTACCTTCCGTCCCTGTCCCAGTCATACACTTCCACTTTGATTGTCCTGTGAAACAAAAGAAAAAGGTCTTGGTTTATGTGACACGTGAACCTCGTGTGGAGACGTCACAGAAAACATTACTGAAAGGACGCTCATTAATTGTTAGTGGTGATTGAATTAAATCAGTCCAAGTTGAACTGCTCTGTGTTCTGATGGATTCGTCTTACTGAAGATATAATAACGGTGACAGTTCGGTAAATCTGTGAAGCTAGACTGTTGCACACTGAGATTAATCTTAGTCTATGTCAAAAAATAGAGGCCTAATTAGAGTTGTTGGAACCAAAAGAGTAAGCCTGAGAGGGTTTACTGAGGACTCCTTTGAGTCAACTTGATGTCAAGATCTGTGTCTTCACAGCAGCTACTGTCAATCATGTGTCAATAGTTCCTGGAGGACACACAGTGATGGAGGTGCTGCCCTGTTGTCAAAACCTGAACTCATTCTGTCTGCATATAACATATTTCCCCCACATCACACACACACACGTGTCAGACATGAGATAAGATATGTTCTGTGAATCTGAACGAAAACCTGTTTTCTCTTTCGAAATACTAAAACAAACATACTGTTCATGTTTCACAGTTTCAGAGCGAGGACATGATCAACTCCTCTTTCGATAATTAACTGACATTTCAACATCATACTCTGTGATGTAATATTCTTGAGACTAATCATCAAGGTTATAAGCAGCGTCACCGAATGATCGAATCAACTGGAGGAGATACTGTATGAGAAATTAGTCCCAGGATCAATTTCATCTCGGTTCCTCTACCCCGCGGCACGCTGGAGTGGAAACCGAGAGGATTTCACTTTCTAATCACCGATACAATCTAATCATTACAAGAGATTTGAGTGACACGCATGAGGCAGAGAGATGTGAGAGAGGAGAGGAAGAAAACACGATTATTCCTGCTTCACATTCACATGTAACACAATATGTAGAAAATAAAATGTGGAAAACAGGAGGTCTGGTCTTTTGTTCCTTTTGCTCCTGTCAAGCATCTCAGATCTACATCCTCCAGGAGACTCAGCCTCATATCTTTGAACTCTTTGACCAGGTTTAACATCTGTGTTAGTTGTAAATGCACGTTATTTTAGCTGTAATAAAACAAATGCATTCTGGGCCATATTGAAGGACCTCCTACTCAGAGTTTTATAATGATACTTAATCTATTTTCTTCTTTGGAGTGTCTTTTATTGATGGCATCCTGCCACAATTCAGCTATTGAGCGCAATATTGATTTAACTCTCATTCTATCCTTCTTTTCTTTTTTTAAACCATGTAATGATTTGCCAAGCATCTACTTATCGACACATCTCTCACTCACACACACACACACACACGCAAATGTAGAGACACACTCTAATTTCAGGTGTGAAGTGATTTACGTAGAACTTTCTGATTATGATTCCTGATATGACCCCAAGTGCAAATTAATGCCATATATGAACAGAAGAGATCTGTGTGAACATGTGTCCTTGATGTCTTTGTGGATCCATATATAAGTCATTGCATAGTGTGAAGATGTGTGTGGGAAGAAGTGTGGGATTTTTATGAATAGGAAAAACTAACTTATCTTTACTTTAAACATTAAATATTCGAGTAAAAGCACAGGAGATGACATCTGCATTATGTACAAGGTAATGCATTAGATAGATAGAATAAGGTTATGTAGAATAAGGTGTTAATATGTGCTTAATGATTACTAATAAAGTCCTAGTATGCACTTAGCACTTAGTTAATGGTGAATATGTGTTCCCTAATCTGAAGTGTAAGCATATACTGTATACACAATTGCAGTAGCTCTGTTGCACATCTTGTAAGTAAAGCATATAAAAAAAAAATGTTCATGCGAAAATATGACAGACAATAAATTGCTACATATTTTTCTTGCCGTCAAAATCCTGGTGCATTTTTATGCTTCCTCTCCATCTGTCTGACCCAATTAGCTTCTGAGGAGAGCAGAGGTGAGCCGAGACGGGAGCGAAGTGAAGAACCTCAGTTGACACTCAGTGTGGTGGAGAAGGTGAGGTTTGACAAGTTCTTTGATAACTTCTACAGACTCTCACACTGGGGTCTCCGGCAACACACTATGTACACATTCACATGCAACACACACACACACACAGCAAACATCTGTCTACATTTACAAATTGATGAGTATAGAATCTCTACTTTCTGGCAAAACTCCCAAGGCGTTTTTGCTCCGATGACATTCAGAAAGCAGATGCCGCTCAGAAACTTGAAGGGCTATTGTCACTTGTGGGCAAATCGATGAACGGCCAGGTAGACTGTATATAGTCTTTATCATACAGTTGGGCATGTAATAATTCTCTATTTCAGCAACAGATAAAATAACAACGGAAAATCAATGGTGTCTAAATTTGTCTCACCCAACTCATTTTGGAAGAAAAAAAAAAAATTACCCTGCATATTGGAACTCGAGGATCGATTTCCCACAGGAAAATCGCACTCCATCTGAACGTGTGTGAGCAAAACATCATCGCTGCATATCGTCACTCATCTTACCTGTCGTAGTCTCCGTTGCAGAGACCTCTGACAGGGATGGAGAAAGGTTGCCACACAGGGTTCAATGTGTTCTTCACCACCTCAGTCTTGTGGCAGATGGTGAACCTGTAGACTCAGGTCATCGGGAATTAAAAAATATAATATAACACAACTCATAAACTTAATTTGAACAGTTTAATTGTGTCTGTATGCAACCGAGTACAACAAAACTCAGTCTTATTCTTTCGACCGTAGCTCATGTCCTGTATGATCTCTACCATCCTCACATGACTGTGAACATTAATTTCCCCCGGTGAGAAACGGAAGCAGGAAGCGAACTCACGTGCCGTCCTCGTTGCTTCTGTAGAAGACCATGAAGGGATCTGACTTTCCAAAGAAGTCCTTTTTATCCAGTTTGTTAGCACAGAATTGCATGGTGGAGTAATCCTATGGGAGGGAAAAAGAAAAGAAAATGACCCTATAAATCTATGCCATACACACTGTTCGCCGCCTGTACTTTGTTTTTACAGCCCATGTGCCAATATATATATAAAAGCACTATGGCACAAAAGCAAAGAGCTGTCCAAGTCTGAATATGAGCAGAATGAAACCAGCCGCCGGCTCGCAGGTTTCAAAGCCCACGAAAGCATTCAATACCATCTCTTTGTTATGTAACACCTGCATAACAACAGTGGATGGTATTGACGATATTATTGTCAAATGACCTTGCTGTGCTACGTATAATCACAATAATAGCAGGGGAGGCCACGCACAAGGCACAGAAATGGATCTACGACCTGTGTGCAAAAGAGGATGTGGCAGGTGTGAGTATAGCTAATGATACATTAGAAAGGCTGGTATTACCATAATTATACCCATTTATGCAGCATTTGAATCTGTACCCCCATTATTATAAGGACAATGAACGTGTCCTCATGCTCTTGGTTGTAGAAAGTGTTCCAGGGGTCAAGGTAATACTAAAAAGAGGCTGTATGTTAGTGGCTGGGTTGCTGACCCGCGAATAACATAATTGTGTACAGTTAATGAGTAACATGTACTGTATTATCTGCAGTAAAAAATGTAGAGTTAAAATGTTCTACACTGTCTTATGTTGTGAGAATTGATGAACTTCATATCTAGGGCACAGAAATCTTTGGCCATAGACTCTCAGTTTAAAAAGTACATCGGCGTTTGTGGGGCATACGTTTTCTGCTCCTCAAACAACATTTATATTTCAAGTCGTGCAAGACACGAGGCACGCGAGAGAGAGTTGAAAAAGAAAGCGCTGCTTGAGAATTGTTTTACATAAGATTAATGAAGCAGCACATGCATAAAATGATATTATTATTCATTTATCAAACATATACAGTAGAGCATAGCTTGGAAAAACCTCTCATTTAACAAGTCAAAATAACATTAGGTGTTACACCCTTAACAGCAGATGTTACTTTTAGTGTGTAATTCACAAAAACGGCAATAAAAAATAGTCAGCAATGTTATAATATGCACAAATCTGCTCTTGTGATGCTCTATATTCATTTAACGCGTCCGATAGTTTGTCATCTTTAAAAAGTGGTCCCTGTATTAAGAGTTGGGGAAAGGCTGGGCTTCAACAGATTTGGTGAGTTTTTAAGATTAGTTTAGATAGAGTATTTTAATTAAAGTAAACACACTGGTGTGATGCTGCTATCCTATACCCTCAAAAAAAATCTAGTGTACACAGTCATTGTACCTTAAAGCTCAGGGTGTGACATGAGGACACATTCAGAGCTCTTGGCCTTTTACATTTTGTTGTGCAGCAATTAAATCTGAGCAGGGCCTTTATTGATTGCTTTGACCCAAATCAGTGTGGTATGCTCCACCTCTGACCTGTCTGTCACCAACACCCCCCACTTATGTCTTGGGCACAAAGCAGCCTCTATCTGAGAAGCATCTACTAACAATGAGATGGATACCATGACATAGATACACAGTAAATGTAGTATTTAATGGTTTATCATTTAAATTGAGCTAATGTGAGTATCACTGATTTTCACCTATATTGTAAAATTTGTAAACAGAAGTGATGAAAAGAGATGATTTAACAATCAGGGGCGTCTAGATGGGCTGCTACATATCCAATTCCATCCCCTCCTCTCATCATCAGTCATTATCTGTCCTTCTACACAGTATACACAGAGGAGGGAGCATGAAAATAGAACCTTAGTAGCTAGATTATGGATCAGCCACTTTGAAGTTTGTACCTGAAGAACATCTAATTTGTCACAATCCTACTGAGGCTTGTTTTGTGGATTAACAAAAAAAAAAAAACTACAACGTATTATTTGCTTAGGTCAGTTATCAACACCCTTAAAAATAGATTCACCCTATAACTCCCCTGCTTAGGCCTGACACAGCCCCTACAATTATACTATCATGGCAACACGGTGCCTTAAGCCCTCATTATAGGCACAGATAACATATACCCACTTTGGTGCCAAGTAGTGTTCTCATTAAGCAGAGGGAAAAAAGGCAGAACATCCATTTCAGCCACTGAGGTTTAGAAGCAGCAGGGGAATTCTGAGTGTAGTCTCCACCCCCTCCTCATACCTCTGCTCCAACAAGACATTGCTACATGGGGTGAAAGCAATGCAATATTGTGACTTACAGGAAGTGGCAATGACAGAGACAATGGTGACTATACCTGAATTCGTGTTACAGAAGGTTTTTTTTCCTTTTTCTTGGAATCGCATATTATAGTGACTCACAAAATGACTCCTTAGGGTATGAATCTGAAAGTCTTTAAGTCCTTCACACCTCAGTCCTTTTGTCTGCTACGATTACAAGCCGAAAGACATTTTTATTAAAAAAAATAATAAGAATTAAAAGGTACAGTACTGCAGTTCTGCATTAAAATAACTGAAAACCACAAGACTAATGTATATATTTTGATGTAGTGTACTTAGATCAGCTAAAACGGTATCTATAGAAACACATTTATATTCAGGGTAATGGACCTTTAGTTTTCATCACGTTTCAGTGATGCGTGAGGAAATATTCACATTAGCGATACCGGTTAGTCTTTGAGTTTTCTTATGTATTTTTTTTATTGTAATTTAATTGTGTACGTATCACTAATAAATTACAACTACACATTACTATATGCTGCACATTCTGCCACATTTATGCAAACACACAGGGGAACCAAACAAGACAATACTATACTATCTTTCCAATGATTCCACGCTGTTTCCTGATCAAACTGCATCTTTTATTATTGTTTTGAGTGAGAGACCCCAAGCAGCAGAATTGATATAATGTGCATTTAACAACCAAGGTAACTCCCTCTGGTAGGATACTACACTGCTCCTCTATAGATGTAGATACTAGATAACAAATACATCAGGCAATATGTCAGACAACTCATCTCTTTGCTGGCTGTTTTCATCATAACAGTGAAGATGGTGGATAGCTGTTGTGCCCAGGGATGCCAAAACAGTCAGAGACAGGCTATAGTGGAAAATGTTTTTGGTTTTTTTCTCCAGATCCCCACAGATCAAGAGAGACGACGGAGGTGATTCGCTGCTGTGAGACATGCTCACATCGAGCAGAAGGAGTCGGAGCAATGGGAACCCATCAAGCATCGGATTCTGTGGTTTACTCACTTCAGTGACTCCCTGGAGTAAGATTAAGGGGAGTTAATCAGGAAGTTGAAGATGTCAGGACACCGCAGGTTTGGAGTAATGTCATCTCCGGCTGATTCCAACCTCATAAAAAGCATGTTTGCACCATTATACGGATTGGATAAATTCAGTCTGTCAAGTTCTGTGATAGTCATCTCCATGGAAGTGCATTGTGAATTCTGTCTGGTTAAATCCAGCAGCGGTCCCATTCATTTTGTGCCGATTTATATAAAAAAATGGAATTGATTTGACCGAGTATTATATATGTTCATATACGCTTATAATCCAGTAAACCTCAGTGTGGTTTACTGAGATTGAAATCGTCCAGAGCTGCACACGGACTGTGAGGAGGATGTGAGGGAGAGCCTGTCGCTGCTCAGCATGTCTTATGAGCCCAAGGTAACAGCAGCCAAGAGGAAACCTTTGAACCGTGCAGAGGAAGTGGCTCTGTTTAATGATACCTGGCCAATCCGTTATATATCGATGCATATAGTTTAGAGCCAACCTGCCTTTCAGTGAACACTCCATGCGCTCGATTTCCCTCCCTGGTTCTTTCAGTTTTGCGGTGTTTACCTCAGGCAAAGCAGCAACTATGTCATCTCCATGTACATGTCACAGGTGGATTATACAGTAAACAGCATTCACATGAATGGTACCAATTTCAAAATTGCTGTAATTTGCAGGTGTGGGCATTCTACTGAAAACAGTCACTTTGCGCAAAATCCTCAATTTCTTTCATTTTATCGTCTCATTTCAGGCCCTTCTTTCCTCGGCCCACAGATATTTCCATACCGGGTTAAATCTGTGTAAACAGTGCAGGTCTGCAGTGACAAGTCAAGACTGTGTCGCACTAATTGAGTCTGGGAGAAAAGGAAATGGTCGTTTGAACCAGTAATGATCATTTGCATTTATATTGCAAAATTGCTTTCTTGAAGTGGTGCTTTGCGGTGATAATGCTAACTCCCATCATCACAGATCCACTGCACCTGATGACTAGCAGCAGCACTTCAATGACTGTGAGGGCTGGCACTTCAACCCAGCAGCACGGAGACGATGACAGTTAATGTCGGCAGATTTATTATCGGCAAGCGTTTTCTGTCAGCACTCCGATCATTTGTCAGGGAACAAATGATGCTTTTAGTAAAAGCTGAACTCAAAGTGAAAGTAAAACTGTCATTAAAATAGAAGTTTGTTTACTTGACACGTATCAGAGAAGGTCACAAACCTCCAAAAATATTAGATGCGTACATGTATTAGAGCCTCATAAAGTATTTATACTCCAGTTGCAGCTCAGTGATTTGCTTTATAGCTTCTGAGGGAGGCCGCGTGTTCTGGCCAATAAGTCTTGCTACTTTCTCATGCTCTACTAGCAGCACGACAGTATGGTGTGATTATTTACTATCTCCATTTAGCCTTGCAGAGGGAAAGCCAGTGGGCATTAGTGGACACTGTTAGTTATCAGCGCACACCACACTTAAAAGGAAAAGGCTGGCTTTAGTAATTGGGATGAACGCTGGCTCATTAAAGATCCATTCAATCTCACGGCATATTCACAACGTATACAATTTCCAAAATGACAAATAGACTTGCACAGTGACATGGCGTATCCTGCCGGTTTAATGGGAACAGTTATGATATAATGATACAAGCTATTAAACAAGCCACTTCACTTCAGCAGGCTTGTGAAAAAAGATTGCCAAACATGCATTATGCAGCACGCACAACGCGCACCATTCAAACAGTGTGGGTCACAATTTCACAGCAACATGCGGCTGATCATCAATCAGCTAATGTGCCATTGTTAAAGGGCCTGTTTGAAATTAGATCAGAGAACACTGTCGTCATACACATAATGATGTCATGTATTACACGATGACAAATTAGTCGTTAATAAGCTGCAGGTCATGTCTGAAATATTAATACATTACTACACTGATATGATGTCATTTTTTGACATCAGTCCTGCAACACACACACAAAAAAAGTCAAACTATTTATCAGGTTTAAGGCTGCGTCTGCAGTCCTATAGGCTGTAGACTTGATTGTATCTCCTTCATGGTGCCATATCATATAATAAAGGTGACAAACCATTGACCCAGAGCACAAAAGAAAATGTGTGCATTAAACAATATTGACTGTTTTTGCTGCCGTCTCCATAATATTATTTTTGAACCATGTAAACCAGCCATTTGATAATGATAAATCCTTTTTTACAACTTCATTTTTTGTCCATTATTTAATAAATCAAGTTAAAGGCTTGAACAATTATCATAATGTATGTGATGGCCACAGGAAACTCTCTCCACGACCACAACATATCTGTTGGTCCTGACCCAGTCTCTAGCAATGACTATTTTAGACTTTCTCTACTAATTGCAGATATTTCATGTAAAAAATGTTTATCTTAAAATATTTTGCTTTCAGATCAATTGACTCCAACACTTAATCATCTGGAAATGCCTTCCATAGAAACGGTGCCACAAGATTTCATGAAAAGAGACTCTCTCGCACACACACATGTTAAACATATACTTTTATCTCACCCTGCAGTTTCCCAACTCCTCAGCTGACAAGATAATGGTCCCACATTTCTTCCCAGGTATGCCACTGTGAAAACAAAATAGATCTGATTTACTCTTTCAATAACAACAAAAATATATATGAGCACAAACCTGTACCTTTCACAGGTTTGTATTTAAACTGCATTAAAGGACACAGTGAAGCACACAAAGCTCAGGTCTGAAATTAAAAGAAAAAAAATGTCTGCTGTAAGGGAATTGTTGATAGATAATGGTTTTTTATGACCATTGTCAGAAATAATACTAATAAAAATAGCTTTATTTGTAAAGCACCTTTAAAAACAGCAGTTTACAAAGTACTTTTACATGCTAAACAAAATATACACATATAAATAAATAAAACAAATGTGAATTTATTTATGGTGCTTACAAAGAAAGAGCAATGAGATAAAATTATAAAAAGAGATAAAAAGATTACAGCATCACGTAAAGGCCAGTCGATAAAAATAAGTTTTAAGAAGTGGTTTAAAAGAAGACACTGATTCAGCAAGCCTTATCTCTGCGGGCAGGCCGTTCCAAAGCCGAGGCGCTCTGACGGAGAAGGCACCGTCAACCCTGGTTTTGAGCCTCGGATCTAAGGCTGCGAACAGGCTCGTATATGGTCAGCATGTCTGTATGTATGTCATGTGATGTATTCAGGGGCGAGCCATAAATCAGTAAAATCTTAAAATCAATTCTAACACGGACAAGGAGCCAGTGGAGTGAAGCCAAGATTGAAGTAATGTGATGTCGTCTGATGGCTGATATATGATGCTGATCAAAAACCTACATTTTGTCAAATAAACACTTTCATTGCACTTTCTTACATAACTTACATAATCACAGTCATTTTTAAGGGTTATTAAAAATGCCAACACTTAAAGCAGTAGCTTCAAATTTGGTCCAGTTATCTTCTGAAAGAGAACATTCATAACTTTATACGAATAACCCTAATAATTACATAGATTAACGGTTGTTAGACGATCCGTCCGTTTTCTCCAATCACTCTTTTCTTTTCAGGCTGATAACACAATATTGTATTGTCTGCATAAAATTACAGCTTGAGAACAAAATGTCACACATCAACCACGTTGTCTCAGCACCGTGTCCGCTGTGAACACACAATGACAGTGTTAATGAGCACATTTTTTGTCCATCACAAGAAGAGAATATGTTATAAATGTTGTAAAAACTTTTTAAGAGAAGCATGTACTAAAACTGCTGAGATAGAGAACTCCTCTGCTCCCTGTTTGTCACACTGAGATGTCAAAAAAAAAAAAAGCAGACCTACTGCTGTTTCCAGCTGATTCCTAAGTCGACGGATGATGAAGACACTTCGCAGTACAAGACAGATTCTTTGCATCCCTCTGTTTCTGTACATTACCTATTCAGTGGCTTGTCAATTCACATGGCACGCAGCAAAACAAAGACACAGTCTCTCCAGAGTGTGTCCCTTTTGATGCGACTGAGCTGTCGTTTTTCAAACGGAACAAAGTGAGACTTTGTTGATATCCAATCCAAGCAACTTTCCGCATCCACCAAGGCAGTGAGAAGAAGCCTCTGCTATACCATCCAACACGGAGCAAGAAAACACACGGAATCTTCCTTCTAATCATGTACCAGCACTCCAGCACATGACACTCCTGTCATCTGCCTGGATCAAGAAGGAAATTACACAGGAGTCCTGCTGCGGCCTTAGCTGGAAACCAATCGTTAGAAGGTCAGACTTGCCATTGATCGTCATCAAGGCTTTGGCAGTTGATCTGACTGGCAGGACTGGATTCCACACAGTGAAATCAGAACAAGTCTTTGACTAGAGCAGCATAGTTTTGCATTATTTTACCAAACATAAAGCACAACCGATGTAACGGAAAGGAGTTGAACAAAGATACTGAACATACCATTCTTTCTTATCTCCTTTGCAGAAAGTATCTGTAAGAGAGATGGGCTATTTCCATTAACCTCCACTGGCTTCTCACAGATTTCCCCCAGCCCATAACACATAACATGCAATTCGTCATAAATGTATCTCCCGATTAATCAATATTTAATCAATACCTACACATAAAGCATCCAACTGCAACTGCTGCACATCCACCCTTATGTGCAGGAGAATTTTCACATTCTCAGCTTTCAGTGAGGCAAAATGTAAAATGAAGCCATCACACTCTCAGAGGGCACGTACACTTCTGCCTTGGGCTCGGTGTTCAAGCTCCATGGAGACCAATCTCAAGGTGAATTTACTGTCCTTGAATTATTGATGTTTGACTCTGAGTCACCAACACGCAGTCTGATGAATCCTCAAAGAGACGTAAAACTTTTGCCCACGATGCCTGCAGAAGCAGCACATACTTCACAGGTCTCCCCTCAGGTCAACATAATGACTGCTACACCTTTCAGATCCACCCGTTGGTAAAATATCAGCTGTCAGTTGAACCACCCAGTTTTTTTTTTTATCTACAGCTCAGCTTGGAGCAGGAAACCAAAAGGGCAACAGGGTTTTAAATGAAACGTGCAAAAGCGAGTGTGACATTTTTCTCCGACAATGACTGGTTAATTTGGAGAATAAGAGAGCACTTAATGGATAAATCATGTTCCTGTCGTTTGTCTGTGTGTGTTCCTTGTTATTGCTCAGACTTTCTTGCTGGATCTAACAGCTTCTGTGCTGACAGGTGACTGTTGGGAATGAGGCTTCCTGCTTCAAGAGGCTCTATTTGTGCCTGTTCCACGGTTCCTCATTGGGAAAACACTTTGATGATGAAATAACGTGAAATGTGTTGCCGTGGTCCTCCTTCCTCCCTGTGCCGTGAGCAATGAATGAGGCCTGCGGTCTGACTGCTGAGAGAAAGCGACTGGTATGAATCAGTTGGCCGTGTAAATGTGTGTCATATTTGTCTCCATTGATTCTGCTGCAACTCAGACATTAATGTTGAAATGACTACAGTCAGGTCATTATGTGATGTTGAGCAGTCACATAATCCCCAGCCAAACTACTGATGTGAGCAATGTGACAGCTTCAGTATTTCAGATTACAGCATCACATCCGTATCAAGTATATACTGTATATATAGTAGGGGTGAAACTGTTCACCAAACCCACGATTTGGTTGGTAAAAACACACTGAAAAACCTTTTGGAAGTTGGAAGTTCCAGAAAAAACTTTTCTTAAAACCAGTCTACAATCTCTAAATCTATCTATAAATCCCTCTGTCTGTCTGTGTGTGTGTGTCTGTGTGTCACTCGCATATCTCTCGAATCGAAGGTCCGATTAATATCAAACTTGACAGGTGTCTTGCTACGGGCACGAGTAAGTGCAGTGCCAAGTTTGACGTTGTTTGGAGAAGTCATGCAAAATATATAGTTAAAGAAGTACACACTGGCTTTCGTTGCTCTACTCCCTCTCTCACTCACACAGCACACCGAGTGAGACACTGCAAGGCAGATGACGAGCGCAACCGAGGTTCGTGAAGATAGAATGAGTTTCTGAACCCAAGTCCTTTAAACCGAGGTTTTCTGTTTCCCTAATATATACAGTAATAGGGCTTTCAAAATGAATGCGTTAATCGTTGTGATTAATACAGCAGAGATTGAAGCGCAGTTGACGCAGGTTTGTTTACTTCTGGTTCGCACCGACCTCCAACCTTATCAACGCGAAACAGGTGAGAGAGGTGAGGGTGAGGTTACCTTGGTGTCACGGCACAATTTATTGACAATGGCTTGAAGTTGCGATCCTTTGCCTTGACTGTCAAAAAAAAAACAGATGTGCGACTAATTGCCGAGACCTGCGCAACGACAAGTACAGCAGCCTGAAAATAAGTGGCAAACTCACCACTCTAGGCACCGATAGTGCCCGTAATATGGTGGCATCTGCCCGGAGTCTTCTATCTGGAGGGTTAGGGTTAGGTTACCCTGCGTGCTTCCATTCTCTCTCTCTCTCTCAAATATGTATTTTGTACGGTTTTTGTGTGTACCAGCCTCGAGTTGAATGGGAAATCCTTTTTCTAAATAAAGGTCAATAACAGGTAATGAAGAGAACGGTCAGTAAAATGGCGTATATAAAATTAGGTGATGGTTAAGTTTCACTCACAGGTTATTAAAACACTTATGTTTTGAGGCGGCTCTCTGTGCTGTACTCTTTAACCCCAATTTCATCAGTAAGAGGCTGAGGACTGAAGACAGCAGATGATTTAAAGAGATCATTTAAAACACATTTCACCTCGACTGTGCTCTCAGCAAATACTACTCTGCTCTGCAGTGATACAAACAAGCCTTTGCTTGATTGTAGTTAATCTCACTAACCAATTTGTCTAAACAATAACAATTAGACCTTCACCTAATCACTGCAATATAATGTGCGTTAATTGGCATCTTTGTTGATGAAAATAAGAAAGGATTGGAGTGGCTTGAATCACACAGAATCAGAAAAAATTTAAAAAGGTCCGACTCTTCACTGAGTCAAGACCTTAAATTCTTGTCACTAATTACACTGAGGCAATAATGTCAACATGTGAAAATGCATGTTATCGTCACACTGACTAACTATTAACTACTGTGCTCAAAAGTTCACATTTTTGCCACACTATCTGTAAAAATACCAGAAATCCCTGCAAGTAACAAACATTTTTCTCTGCGCCGTGTCAGGTAGTCAAGAGAGTAATAACTGCACAACGACTTAATATCTTTGAAACACACAAGAGAATTGGATAAAAATATCTCTGTACCAGCCTGAGTGATGCGATACATGCTGCAGTACAGTCACAACTTATCCAAAGAACAGAAATGTCAGGTTTATGCATCTCTCTTACTTCTTGTTAATAATTTGAGCGAGACATTAGTAAGAAAATATCAATTTGCAGAAGCAGTAATGGCATCTAAATTCAGAGTTAAGCACAGATATTGAATAATTTGGCTCAGTGGCTCAGTCACAGAAAAGATTGATGGCCTCCATGTCGATATATATCTATGTTTTTTGTGCTTGCAGTGAATGGTTAATGCCATATAACACAAGGCATTAATGTCTCCAACATCAGAGCAAAGCAGGTGAGCAGTGACTGCAATAACCACACACCGCCATGTACTTTACACATTTTCACAATTCCGCATAATTCAAAACGACACCGACAGGCTTTCTTCGGCACACAGCTGTTCTATAATGGTGATGTGTATTGATGTTGCCTCTTAAAAAACTCAACAGGCCTCATATTTACAGTCAGATTACCGTCATGTCGGGCGAGGCGCCCTCCTTTGCTGTTGCTCATTTTGAAGAGAAGGATGAAACGCAACTTCATGAAGAAAACAAACATGTAGAGACAGAATTGAAAGTGGGCCTTGTAGCACAGTAGCTCCCTTTCCAAAGAGGGGGAGAAAGGAAGCAGCGCGATCATGCTCTTAGCTCACCCTGAAACAGAGGGATAGCCATAGCAGCCTTGACAGATCCACCGTTTGATCAAACTGAATGAAAAAAGATCAAGCAGCATATCTCAGCATCATTCCAATTACATGGGCAAAGTTTCTGATATTGCTGTTCTGCACCATACCAATAAGAATGCTGCCAGTTATTTATTCCTCCATGAAATAAGCGTCAAAGATCATTGTGCATGACATATTGTATTATGGATATTCAGGCTCAGTGTATGGATCTATAATTTCCCATCGAGAGACAGTAGCCGTCACGAAAAAGGTGATTCACCGCTACCTTTCAGCGCAGAGGTGGGGTGGATGGAGGTTGGTGAGATTAAAGTCCAAAGAGGGAGAAGGAAGCAATTGGTGATGCCGTTCACATTAGGCCATTAGGATGAGAAATGATCTTGATATTTAACAACGCCGCAACGTGCCACGCATACGATAGTGGGGGAGGGGTTATCTGTGCAACAATGTGAATGAGAGCTGAAGGAGAAGCCTTTTTTTTTTTGATCTCGAAGTGCAGCTGTTGCAAGGTGGTTTCTGTTCTATATGAGACAGAATATGTGCAGGGTTATTGCACTGAGAAAACTGTTGGGCACATTGTAATGTAAACACCGTAGTTTTCTGAAGCCTCTCAGAGAAGGTTTGCCAAAATGATACGTCGCTTCAAATGGGATAATCCCCATAATCCCTGTGATCTATTCTTCACACACTGATAAGCATTCGCAATCCCTCACCTCACAAGGCTTTAAAGAGAATTAAAAGTGTACTAATTCAAAAGGGCACAGGAATATCTACTGTGTTTCCCATACTGGACAAGAAGTTAGTGTGAAAAGCAGGTCTGTGCTAAAAGCGTTGTTAGAATCGGTGCAAAACAAGTAATCAGGGCAAACATGTGGTCAGACGGTACAAACCAACCACGGGAAAAGAATGCGCTCTCTTTATTTCGAAGTGTAAATTAGATACTCGTGATGAGAGCATGGTCATAACACATTATCCTTTCATTTTTTTTCTTTTATAACAGTCGTGTTGTGTCATGTGCAGTTTTAAGTCTGTTGCCTGATGACTGAAACTGAGCCCGTCATTGATGTGAGCTCTGTTTTGCTTTTATGTGTTCTTTTCATTATAAACACTAAGAATGAAGCAGAACAACATTTTGGATTTATTCCGTTTTTGAGTGTGCAGTGGCATAATTACATACTTGTAGACACTTTGATTGCACGAATTATGACAAAGGATTTAATCACAACAATGTTGATTTATTGGGATTACAAATCAATTAGATATTCATCAACCGCCTGCAGGCCAAAACGTGCTTGTTTAACACAAGAATGAGGATTGTCCTGTCAATCAA
Source organism: Microchirus variegatus (assembly GCF_963457635.1). Taxonomy (NCBI): domain Eukaryota; kingdom Metazoa; phylum Chordata; class Actinopteri; order Pleuronectiformes; family Soleidae; genus Microchirus; species Microchirus variegatus. Next base: position 20,941,821 of record NC_139810.1, read on the forward strand.
ATACAAACATTGTTGGGGGTTTTTTCGTTCCCTGTCCTAAGTTAAAAATGTACCCAAACCCAGAGCAGTGAATTCACATTTGTTATTGTTTTCTCCTGCCAACAAGAAGAATCTTTCTCTGGAGAATGTAATGAGGCATTTTGATTTGCTCCTGGCAAGAACAGAACATCCTTCTCTATCCGAGGACCAAAGAAAAATCCCACTTTTCTTTGTTTTGACACAAATGATGCATTTCATGCCACTTTTTTCGCACAGGTGTATGAAATCAAATGAAAGCCACTTTTGTGCGTATCACTGTTATGTCAGGAGACTGGAGCGCCTTTAGCCTCCTCCCCATGGCGAGTCAGGAAGAAAATTATGCAATTATGTACTTTTCTCCCTGACCTCGTCTTTGATAGTTACTGCAGAACATAGAGTTTCCATCTGTTTAATAGGTTAACTAGATATAGGTGTGTTAAACTGGTGCAGCACAGCACTGATTCAAGTTCTTTAAGGATGTTTTCTCAGCAGATTACAGCCTGTGGCTATGAAAAGAATGAAGACTCCTGCTCTGAGTGAAAAACAAATTAGCTGAGATTATCCCCAGTGTAAAAACCCTCTGCTGCACTTGCACCTCCATTATTACTGTGAAGCCTAAATCTACTGATCTTGAAAAAAGACATTTAAATAAATCTCTTACGTGGCAGAAACATTGGATGTTTTTTTTGTTTGTTTTTTTTTTGTGAGGCCAAAATCATTGAGGAACACGAACCGGCCATGTCATTTAAAAGTGTTGCTTGGTCATCAAATTTCCTTCTATGCACATCCCACTGCCTCTTCTTCCTTTCTTCAAACTCAACAAAACAGATCTTGGTCAAATCCAGAAAAGAGTTCACCTCCTCTGCATCTGCACATTCTGTGTCGCAGTAACGTAAATAAAAGTAACTTGTTTACACTTATTTGCTATGGTGTCGATACAATCTGCTTGTTTAAGTGGGCCATTGATTTAAGAAAGTGAAGTAGAAATGTTGATAATTTACTGCATCTAGTAAAGTGGCAACTAATGGTCTCAAAGTCCATCTTTGTCCAGCCTTCAAGTAGTCACACACTGTTTCAGAATGTGCTGTTGATGGTGGTACTTGTACAGAGATTCAAGTTACACTTTACTCTGGCTTTTACATTTCAAAATGCCAAACTTTTTATATGTGTTGCATATTATGGGATGGGTTAAATTAGAATTTAAGATCCATTGGAGATTAAAAATATGATGTGTTGTCATATTTCAGTGTGTGGTGTGTGCAAACAAACGAGGCAGCTGAAGTTTTTTTTCCAAACCTAAGCAGAAGTGCACACACAGAGACGGACCCTTGTTAGTGCTCAGACCTTGGAGGCAAAACTGACATTTAGCGAGGCAGCACATTCCTCTAATTGTGTGTGATGGCCCCAAGGCAGAGGATTGTGATTACTGTAAGCTGTCTGGAACACTGTATAACCACATTCACAGTTTGGCAAACAAACACTGTACCTGCTCTTCTCCTCTTTCCACACAGTGCTACAGTTATCATTTCACTTACACCCCAAAAAAAAAAAAATGTGTCCCACTCCCACTCATTATTTAAATCTGCAGCACAGAGAGCGACTGCTGATGAGAAGAGTCAGAGTCAGTCTGCAAACTACAAGACCTTAGCTTCTGAAATCAAAAGAAATAATGCCCTCAGCTTAGATAAACCTCTGGTGAGTCATTGAGCTGCATCAACATGTGTTGAAGAAAGAAATTCTTGTCCAACAATTTTTTCTTGCAGTGCTTGCCTTTGCAGCTCTGACAAAACACACAAGATATCAAGAAGAAAGGCATAATCACACAGTACAACTGGACAGACCCTGACATATGACAAAATGAAATGATCGAAAGTGTTTTTGTAAACTACAGTAAATAAATAAATAATAAAAAAAAACAGATATCAAAACTGAACTTGTGAACACTCATTTACCATGCGTGATCAAAATGTAATCTACACAAATCACAGTTGATTGTTTTGATAGTGTTTTCTTAGAATCAGTTGGAGCTTCGCTCTGAATCAACAATGACTTTTCTCTCATAAATCACTGACGCTACATTGATATTGGTGCTTTTATTGGAATAAAACAGCTAAAGAAGCTGAATTGTTATCATTTATTTGCAAGCTGACAGCAGCGAGTAAATGTTTGTGCCCTGTGACCCCACTACAGTGCACAAATTATTTATGAAGCCATAACTTCACACAACCACTTTACTTTCATCACATCTGCTACGCCTTCAAAGGGGGAAAAATTCAAGACAGCGTTATCAGTTTCTTCATTTCTGTTAAGTTACTTAATTTTTAGTACCTCCCCGGGCTCATTTAAATCAAAATTTTACTGGGACTTTTCACTTTGAAGTGTTCCAAAGTACCACTGTGGTGCAGACTCTACTGTACTGATCTGTAAAGACACATTTCACCAGTTTATGATGAAGGCTCAATATGCCGTCGTCACACTGATAACAGACCCAAGGGCATAAAACCAATATTAAATTAAACTTCAATGGTATCTTGACGTCCAAGGTAAATTCTGACAGTGAATGAATTTAACTTCATCTTCATATAAATGTAGAAATTATCATTAAATAGCACATGAGCATAAAGTCATTTTTACAAATGGAGCCGTAATAACTTCTCACATAAGTAGAGATTGGCGTTGAGACAAGCTAATCTTTTCTTTGAGCTGAAGAGTAAATTAAACATGAAGCACTTTTTGAAGTCACTTACTGTACGTTGCTTTCTACCTTCTACACTTCTCATCCTCTCAACTCTCGTGGTGCATCCATCACGCCCACGACAGTCATTGTGGTTTTGCTTACAGTTCATATCCTACTTCTTTGTTATGAAGCAGGACGGCACATTCGCAGCTAATGGGTTTATTATGCTAACGTTGTGCTGCATTTGCAGCATCTAGTGTCACCAATAGAAGAGGTTATTATTATTTGTATAATGAAGTCTATTATCATGTTACCTATAGGCTGCCATAATATCATTCCTTGCCACGGGCTATAAGATCACAGCCACGTGAGGCAGCGCGACAGACAGCTGACGTGTAATTTTCAGTAAAAGATGCCATTTACCTGCGTCAGTCAATCATTCAGCTTTAGCATTCCCCTCAGCTTCCACAAACAGTGATGCATGACTCTCATTAAAACCACATAAACAGAAAAGATTTGCACCAGTGTGCACACGTTTATATCTCATTAGAGTCACGTGGGGGGAACCATGCATCACAACTGACCTGCGATTATCCCCAAAACAGATAAGCCTTCAGAAATACGTTCTAAACCACAACATTGTGTTTGTTCCCATGCGTTTAGCGATTCAAAAATGACTGAGTGAGCCAAGTGTAAATTGCATGTTTGAGCTTACGAGGCGAAAAATATAGTCATCATTTATTCATACATGACCACAGCTTCTAGTGATTTTTTTAAAACTCTTTAACCCTGTTTTTAACCCACTGACGTTTACTGTTGATTTAGGTGTAGACCTACTTATACAGGAAAAATAACATATATATTATTAGTGTCTGTCTATCAAAATGTTTGGACAAATATCCCCGCAATATGTTAATAGACATATCATTAAAACATAGATTTTTTTTTTATTTGTCTAAATGTGACTGCATATATACAGATTTAAAAATGAAAAAAATATTAGATTATTATAAAATTAGATATTATGTGTTCACAATAATATCTAACCTAGTTTCGTTCATATAAGACTATTTACGACAATCACACGATATACTGCCATTGGAGTTGCATGTTTATTGATCAACACAACAACTTGCCAGTAACCAAGTATGGTTTCTTTGATCAACCACAATATCAGCTCATTAGCAGCTACAGCATTAGTTATTTATTTATTTTGACAACACAAAGCACTCTGCTTAGAATAAAATAATCCTTATAGTCATATCCAAGCATTACAAAATGTCAACACTGGCACATGTTGTCTATTTCAGTCCTAATGAATCCAAAAATCCATCTTTCTTGCTTTCAGAATGAAAGTTCTGTTATTTTCATGGCAGATGCTCATCCAGTCGCTGTCAAACCTGGCCGATGTGTTAATGAGGACCAAAGAAATCACCGGGACTGTTGTTTGTTTGGATAAGGCATCTATCATAACCCCAATTTGTGACAGTGCCATGCACTGATAAGAAGACATCAGAAAGGAATAAAACATAACTCAAGTATCTAAAAAAAAACCTCTCAAACCTTAACCTCGCGTGAAATATGACTCAATATCTCTCAATCTTCTGTACGATGCAAGTCCAACCATCTCCTTTTGATTCGAGCATAAGGACATTGCATGTTTCTTAAAGAAAAGACAAGGGCCACACGATGCATGCAGCTATTGCAATTTTCAGAAATGGAAAATGGGTAGCATTATCGAGGAGATATATTTATACTGAGGAAAACTTATTTAAACTGCCAGGTGGGGACTCATTACCAATCTGGGAACAAAAGTTTTGCCTCGCTAAGGATTTGTGGCTGAGGGTTTGGGAAATGTGCAGCAGTTACAGTGTGGATAATGGTAAGATGTCTCTACAATGTGTGTGCGTGCGTGTGCGTACGTGTGCGTGCCTGCGTGTGCATGCGGACATTTTCTGGCATTACTCATGTTGTGGGGACATGTCTGACAACAATCAAGTCCCCATAACATACATGATTACATTTTAAGACGTGTTGTATGGTTAGGATGAGGTTCAGGTTAGGTTAAGGTTATAGAGTAAGTCTCCAAGAAACGTACGTAAATTAATGTAATGTCCTCTGAAGTCATGGAAACCAGACTGTGTTTGTGTGTATACACTTGTCAACCAGTAGAACAGGGGTCTCTGGTGTTGTTACACACCCACAAACAGGGGACTCACGTTGAACAGGGGACATTTTTCAGGTCTCCTCTTTGTCATGCTTTAAATCAAGTCTAAGATGCTCTGGTGAAATGTTTTTTTTAATATTAAGCAAAGTGGGAACTTGCACGTGTGTGAGTGTTAAAATCCATACTCAGCATTGCCCCTGCTGGCTGGAGATGGGATTTTAAATACTTAAAACTCTACATCGATAAATTCTGTCAGCTCGCATATAACAACAGCGATCCATGAAGACGGTTCGAAGATGGACAAAAAACAGAGCATGAGCAGGGTTTTCCGCTGTGAAAATGCCTGCCCTAAGTGTGTTGGTGTGCGCGTGTGTGTGCGAGTGTGTGTGTGTGTGTGCGAGATGGAGAAGAGGGTAAAAAGAAGGCAGAATGTAAGAGGTTTGGAGAACAAAAAGATGAGAGAACACAATGAGAAGAAATGGGTCAAGCTGGAGAAAAAAAATGAATCTGAGAGAATAAATGAGAGATGGAGTGTGGAAAATAGGGAAAGAGAGTGCCGACGTGCTTCTTAAGCAGGTCATTGGATGCAGTGTGCCTTGGGAGGGCTTGTTTAAGCATGGCTAACAGATTTGCTCAGTCCCTGCGGGAGATGCAGTCCACCAAGGAACTGTCACGTCAGGATTCATGACAACGAAATGCGGCACATAGCTATTAAACAACTTCTGAGCCAACCTGTGTCACAGGAGGGAAACTCCATCACTGTGGATACTGTTTAACTATTCACAAAGACACAAGCTGAATAAAACAGCACCCTTAGCTGAATGTCAATAGAAGTTTTCTGAATCACTTATTTCTGACATAGAGGCTTTAAGTACAATTAGGGCAGGGTGATGTGATTTATAAATCATATCTTGATATTTTTAGGCTATGTCCCAATATACTGGACGAGATATATCTCAATTGATAAAAAGCTGGCTGCACACAGGTTTGTGACTCTTCCAAGGCAGTGACGATATATTACAAATATTGTATTGTACTCTGAAATAAAAGATATCGTCTGAAAATATTGAATTTCTGTATTCTAGCTGTTCATTATCTGTATTACATACTTAAAATACAGAAACGGTGTCGAGATAACTGTATTATCTCTGGGGTTATTAGACTTAAGACAATGAAAGTAAAAGTGAAGAGTTTTTAATTGTGTTTTCAATTTTCATCATTTTTTGTCACTTCTAAGTTTCTTTAAATCGATTTCATTTAATATTTGGCGAAAAGTCGATCAATCGGGAAGCAAAGAGCCTTTAAAACCAAGACATCACAGATGACATATTACTATATGACAACATCTAAAATCTAAGACCTCATAAGAGATCTCATGTCACAATATTGACATACGAGTGAGAGATTCCACAGATTTGAACTAACAGCAACCACATCATTACCATCGACCTCCGTTACGATAGATCACGCGAGTGTTGCATTTGTGCAGAAACACAACAGTTATCGAGCTCCAACACTGAAGATGTAGAATCAGTATTTCTGCGCGAGGCTGCGTCTAATGCTTCTGTAGTGGAGCGTGAAGCCTCATTTACAGCAAACTGGTGAACGTCATCTCTTGATCCTGCTCATCTTCATATTCAGCACCGACGGGCACCGAGCTCTGTATTCCACAAGCACCAGTCACTGGCAGAGTTCATGGTCGACACCAAAGCCCTGCTGTTCGCGCCGGCTCCCCTCTAACGAAGCCATCCTCACCCCCATACATCACACGGAGCCATACATACTGCACTTCACAGTCTCATGCACAAACACAAGCTTTGTAGTTTGTCAAAAATCCTCCATCTCACTCTCCCACTTAAAGAGCCACACACAGGTCTGTAGGCGTCGACTTCAATCCACTCACTGTGGTTGACGGCCTCCCTAATGACAGTAATTGCACTGAGGAAGCTCCCGGTTGTGTTCAATTACCCATTACCATTCCAAGCATACTGTTCTAATCTTACAGTGTAATGTATGACACAGATGGCTCTAGAGTGCAGACATATTCATCACTGCTGAATCTCTGATGGAGTGTGTGAAATCCTGCAGGAGAGTCGCATTGTACTTGAATGGGCTGAGAGTGGCTCTGCGTTTCTATCATCAGATATCTGATGAAAACTTTGTGTTTGCAAAGTTAAAAGCATTCCATTTGTCTCCCTCAAGTGAAGCAAAATACATTTCCAGCTCTGAACAGCTTCAAAATCAGAGAGAACACTTTGAAACAAACGCTCACCCCAAAGGTTTCTCCAGGCGACTGGCAGGTGAGCCCACAATCTCTCCCAGCGTACAGTGGACCTGGCCCAGGAAGTCCTGTCATGGAGGGGGAACATAATGTGGGATGGAGAGAGACACAGGTTGGGGCAAAGGACGGGGCATTCAAGATGGATCACAGGAGGGTAACAAGGAGAACCGGTGAGGAGTTAAGCATCGTTATAAGCTAAGCATTGTACGGTTGTAAATTAGGGACATCTGAGGGGGACACGTACGTTAAAGTCGGGCGGCTTCCGAGGTGGAGAGGAAGGTGGAGGAAAAGATAGAGACCAGGCGGCAGAAGTGACACAACAGAGCATATCATGGAACAGAAGGCACACAACTCAAATACCAGACTGTCATCAAACAAGTGCAAGAAAGAAGAGCGAGAGTGGAAATGTGAAAGAGCAGATTGTGTGTTCAATGCAAGGCGAGGAAAGAGAGCGGAGCGAGAGGAGAAAAAGCAAAGAACGAAAGGATTTCACGATAGGAACAGTTAGTTTACGTGGATTGCAATGCAAAAGCCTAACAAGGAATCATCACTTTCATGGAAGCATAACATATTCCGGTTGATATGCAAACCATGTCGTGTAAACACATTCCTTGTGTGTTTGTGAATAAACTATTACCGTGGTTCTCAAACTGTGGTACCAACAGTGGTACGTGGAGGAAAATACTGTACAGAAATACTGTTATACCGTATATACCAGGGTATGTGATCAATTTACACCTCTGTAGTTTAACGTGGGCGATAATGGTGTTACTTTGAGAGCTCGACATCGTCTCAGGTGGTACTTGGTGTAAAAAGTTTGAGAACCACTGAACTAATAGTGACATACATCATGCATTGAATGAGCTGTTGACTAAAATCTATGTTCTATATCAAAGCCATGTCAATGTCGGTCAGACAGAGCTTCCATTTCAAATTAAATGTACTGTTTTAAACATCACATGCTCTCTTGAAAATGAAAATCGAAATTGCAAACAACACCAAACAGGGAAAAGTGCTGTTTAGCTTTGATAAAGATGATTTCATTTTCAATTAACATTTTTAAAAAAAAAGGTAATGCAGGTTTATGCCAGATGCAAATGAAACTTTGATTATTATCACTCTGGAGAAATAAAGCTGCTTGTTTTATAAATTGAAGCAGATGGGAAGCAAAGAAAGGTAAACATTTTTTTTGGCAGATAAAGCATAATAGACTCATTACTGGGGAAAATAAATTTGAGCATTCAGATGCCACAAACGCTGGTTTGTGCAGAACCATAATTATTAAAGATAATGTATGCAAGTTCTTCACTTACGTGCTTTGTCAGATCTGGACTTTTAGAGTCAACATCGTACCTGAAAGGGGAAAAAAAAAAAAGGGGCCATAAATCAAAGAGGCAAAGATGTGGGCAAAACAACAGCCTCACAAATACTGACTCCCATAAAAAGATAGTGTCTGCAGACATTTTTTTTGCCCGTCGAGCACACACCTCAGTCATTGGGGGAGCAAACGGAATAGCGCAGGGAAAATTGTAAGCAACAATGTGACAGTTAATTAAGGGAGGCCATTCTATAGTTTATAAATGTAATTTCCTTTCCATGCCAGTGGGATCATATTGAAACAATCTAGCCGTACATAAAAAAGTTTGGAGCATCTGCCAGTCAATCTTAATGTAAAAGTAATTAAACCTCAGAATGCACTGGCTCCCACCTCTGTGATAAAAGAGAGATGTAAATGAGGAGCACTAATTGTGAGGGGATGCACTCCCTCCTTTCCTGTTCCAGTGTCGTATCATGGTAGCATGCCTAATTAATTCATTAAATGTCTAAAAATCCACAGAGACCTGCTGTGTGATACATCCTGGAAGTCCATCAGGGACTTCATGCTTGAAGGGAGGGGGTAAAGAAGGGATTTTCAGAAGCATATTTCCTTTTGTTAAAGGAAGAGGAAGAAAGGGAAGAAATGATTCTGACTCAATTATTTGGATTTCAATATTAAACTGCACTTTCCTGACCCTCTCACCGTCTGACCTTTTCAGGAGGAGAATAGCGGCAATAGTGAAAAAGAGAGAGTCTCTGTGAGATTATAGGACATGGTTTCAGACATTTGCTTTTCTTAGCAGCAGTGAGATTAAGGATAAAACTTTGTATGAAATATTTATCAACCTTTTACCAATCTGCCTTCCACGAGCGACTATAGAGACACTGCACTGATGAATAATTCCTCAGGAGAGGAAAAACTGACTCGAGAGAGAGAGAAAATGAGAGATGTAGTAGGTGAGGAGATGGATGAAGAAGAGAAAGGATGAATGAGCATGAATATGTGAAGCATGTGGTGGATATAAAAGGATGAATTTGAGAAGTGTGTGAGAGGAGGGGGGATGTAGCACATCTGAAAAAACACACATCACAGTGATTTTCCTCAAAGGACCAGCAGCTAAAAGTGAAAACTCACACGTCGAAGCGCAGGTTCTGCTTCTCCTCAAAGAAGTAGTCCAGGATGAATTTCCTGACAAAGTCCGGGTTGAGTGTGTTGTCGATTACCTCTGTTCTGCCAAACTAGATGAGAGCCAAATAAGAAAGAGGGATTAAATAGGAAGATGTAAGCAAACAGTGTTAACTCCACATGCCAACCCCTCTGTCTTCTCCCAAGAGGTGAGGGAAACTCACAGCTTCAGATAACGTGAGAGTTAACAGAAGTCACACCATCAGCTCTCCTCATTGTGCTGCAGATGTAGACAAACCTGAGGGAAGCACTTTATTTGACTCTAATTGCACTAATTTAATTATTACAACAGTCACAACATTTTCAAATCCACTTGAAAGCGATGAGGCGATGATGTTCTGAAACAAAGGCAAATAAAAACATGTTTTCACACTAAAACAGTGTGGGAGGAAGATGGCAAAACCCTCTCCTGTTGTGTAAATGGGAACTTGCCAGCACAGAACACGGTAAAAGGGATTCGTCAGTGTCACAGTGCAAGACCCTCTGATGACGTGCTGATACACAAATGAACGCGTACAGAAAAGTCTTGCACCACTTTTGTGCAAGCGCACTCACAATAACTGTATGCAAAATTTATATTTCAAAGTCACAGGCCTGGCGTTGAGCCGCATAAATAAAAGATCCCCGGTAGAAAGTGGCATCGAAAAAACTGACACAGTGAATTTGCAATAGCAGTGGTCGGGGTTAATGAAGAGATGAAATTACAGGCTCACACCTTTGTGATTACAAGCAGTGGGGGTAGAAACAGTGGGGGTGCCATGTCTCGTACAGAATATTTCAGTCTGTAAAGTGACTGCACCACGTGTACACTGTGTGCACAGGATATACTGCGAGGGCGATGGTGTGTGAATGTTATGGTGGTGGTGTTGTTCCAAATCAAACACAGATGTGAAATGACAAACTGCACGCGTCAACATAAATGAGGCCAATATCTTTATCATCTTTGTTATAGTATATAGTTATTAGAGCTGAAACAATTAACCGATTACTAAATTAATCATCAACTATTTTGATATTCGATTAATCGGTTTGAAGCTTTTTTTATTATTATTAAAACAAGATATCCGATTGTTCAGCTTCTTATCCCTATAAAGCCAATCGTATCATATGTGATACATGAGTTTTTGAGCCCTCCGCATGAGCAGTGTGACAATTTTTTCCCTGAAAAACCCGATGTATAAAATGATGGGAAACCCGACAGAGAAACCTGACAGAGATGCAAGCACTGCGTAGCCCACTTTGCCCATGTGTACTGTGAGAAAGGCAGGGTGCATCTTTGTCTGAAACAACTGTTTTCAAGCCTACCATCACTCAAAATAAAAAGGTTGTGAACCACAAAATGAGTAAAAAATTACTGAAATGTTATGTCTTCCGGACTACCACCCTGCCAGCTCCATTGCTGCATTGTTTTTGTTGGAATAGTTGGATTTGTTGGATTTTTTGTGTATTTTTTGTTCAAGAGCATTGTGACCCACTGTATCAAATATGATACAAATTAAAACTCCTATATGGAATAAAGATGGATATTTGAAAAAAAAAAAAAAAAATGTGTTCAGAAAGACCAATAAAGGCTCCAGTTTCAAAGAATTAGATTTTTCTGTCAACTATTTACCGGTTTGGGCTTCACAGTTTTTTTGCATTTTTTTTATATGTGAATATTTTCTTTTCTTTGTTCCACATAACAAAGAATCATTAAAACTGAAGCATCTTGGTTTGTGGACAAAACAAGACATTCAAGAACATCGTTCGACAAACACTGATCAACGTTTTTTAACATTTTCTGACATTTTATGGACCAAATGATTTGATCGATTAATTGAGAAAATAATCGACAGATTACTCGATTACGGAAATAATCATTAGTTGCAGTCTAATACTTATACTGTATAACATAGTTCACCATTTTTCTACATAGCAAAGCTGGCAAGCATCAAGGGTAACGTGTTGGTGATTTTACTCTGAACCTTATGACTATTTTAAGTGCACAATCCCATTTATTTTGAGTAGCCAAGACACCAACACTGCTGTGGCAGCTCACTAATTACTAGTTACTTTACTTACTAGTTGCCTCAAGTCAGGAGGCACCTGCTCCATCTTCAGCTGCTCCAACATATTGATGCAATTTAACTTTTAATAAACCGACGGTGAACTACAGAAGCCTCTGCTTCCTAAAAGGTGTCTTTGTGTCGACTTCATACAGATTTCCTGGCAGTGTAGGCACGATCATGTTCACCCTTGAGCTTCAGTTTGGTTCAGTCAGACAGAGAAATAAGGTTTTTTGATTACCTTGACATGTTTCGACCACTTCCTCTGTGGTCTTTCTTCAGACGGGGTCATGTGATTTTGAGGAAGATGTCAAGCTTTTCAAAAAACCTTATATTTCCTTCTGACTGAACGATACTTCAAATTCAATATAATACCAAGAAGACAACCTTTGAACCTACTTTGGATTGTATTAAAATCAATTTTATATATATATTTTTTTTTTTTTTTTTAAATGTGGCAGTCTTGAGGGGAAAAAGTGGCTAGGTAAAAGCATCGTTTCTGTTGGTATTTTCTGGCCGTTCTAACAAACAGCAACATTTGAATGGTGATACAATCACCTTTGATAATAAGGGCAGCGAACACAGCAGTGGTGGCTATGCAAGATGGTGGAACATCAAGAGTTCTCTGCTTACTGCCATTGTCAATGTGCGTGCACACTTATGCATACATAATGCAACATAAATTTCAATACACTATGGGCCAACAGTCGAGTGTCATTTCACTCGTATTATAATTTTAAAGGGGAAATATGCAAAACCAACTTTTTCAATCAATTGAATATTTGGGAGTGTGAAAAAAGATGACTCAGTCATGTTTTTGTGGTCCGTCTCAGTCTAAGTACAGGAGATAAAAGACACAATGTTGACTTCCACACTCATTGTGACATCAGAGTTGGAATTGTTGTCTCGCGGAGCTACACTTTGTCCCTAAAAAACAGGAGAGTGCAGGCGAGGACAATAGTATCTGTGTTGTATTCTTGGCTGCACAGTGCAGCACAGAGTGCTACACAAACTTCCAGCCTCAGAGGATTTATGCGTCCAGTGGATACATTTTATATATGACGGCAATGTGCCGGCTAGAGTCGCCAAATGATGGCTTTTCCAAATGCTAACAGCTGTTAGCTGCCATAGCCTCAGTGACACTGATGTAGTTTCCTGTGTCTCGTTTGCATTTAAAGAGACTCTGAGCAGGGCTGTTTTGGCAGGGTGATTGGACTTCTATGGTGCTTCATCCATGTCACAGACATGTTCATTAGGACACCAGGGAACTAGGTTAACGTGTAAAAATAGAGTATAATATAAGTCCTTTAACAAAATAATACCGACACTAATGCAGTGACAGAGTGGGTTTGCTGAGTCTCAAATCTCCACGAGCACCTGTTTCTGTGAGGATTGTGGAGGCAGGAGGGCAGATTCGCTTTGGTCTCAGGCCAAAACTTAAAGGAAAAAGAATGAGCACCATGAACAAAGAACAACCACCTAAGGAAATAAGAGATCTCCCACTCCACATATTGCTCCTGCCTTGGCAAGTACACAGTCAGCCTGAAAAGCCGGAGTTGCCTCAGCACTACAATTAGCTGTCACCAGGGAGAGAGAAAAAATGGGCTGAGTGGATTTCTCTGGTGCTGGCAGTGTGCACTTCTTCACCTTCAATATCCCCAACTAGAATTAATTGCGAGCTGGAGTGTGAGAAAATTAATCTTGGCGAAAGATTAATGTCTAAGATTTTGACTAGAATCGAAAAGGGCCCTGTTGGATTTAGGGAGGTTACACTGTGTCAGCCGCCCAGCTGTGTGAAAGTGGTGGACAGAGTCAAATCTGTCATGAACTCGGGGTAAAAACAGACAAGGGAGCTGAGGATTAGGACTGTAGTGTCATGTGGAAAGAGAATGATGGGCTGCACCTACAGTTTTTTTTTATATTCATCCATGGATGCTGACATAATAAATCACTGGGGCTCCGGTCCTGAAGGGGAGAGGATGATGACATCCTCCTGGAATCGAATCGCAATTTATCCGTAACATTTGTCTTTATATTCTCCTCTTGATGGAGGAATGCGAGTGACTAGCGGCCGATGGGGTTTGTAACTGGATTAAAGACGTTTGGTGCACAGTGAAAGGTTCTCTGACCAACTGGATCTGCTCTCAGGAGAACTAAAACCAAATTACACAACAGAAGGGCAAAGGAGAAGCTCAGCTTTATCAATACTGCACAGCTTGGCTCTGGTGCTCACAAAGGGCCTCTATCTCTGTCACGGAGACAGAGTCAAGCTGCACCCACAGTGTGTAAGCTGGAGGTGAGGCAGTGAAAAGCAGCGTTGACAGCTGTAAGAGGCTCTTCCACTCCCAACACTGCACTTGATGCTCGAGCACATTTGCAAGATAAACAGTGACACTTGGGTTTTAAATCCAGCGACTTCCTTGGATTTGGAAGCACTCTGCGACAGTCACTCAAACATTCAACCGATCAATCCATCAGTCAATCAGTTACCTTAATTGTCCCAGCTGGGAAATGAATAATGCAGTCAGGTTAGTAATCACATGATTACATGACACAAGATATAACTACTGTCAAGACAATAGAGTTCCAATAGCTGATGTCACAAAATCTCATTACGCAACAATCGGAATCAAAACAACGCCTTTTTTGCAAGAAGACAAGCTGTTCAAATCCAGACATAAACCAAGCTAACATATGTCCACTCATCTCCTCAACAGCTGTATTCATAGAAAATGATGATGGTGGACGGCCGTTGTGCCCTGAGGTACCAAAACAGTTGAGGACGGAAGATGGAGAGATAGAAATCCACCAATTCCACTCGAGTAGTGATCACTTTACATCAGGTACATAAGCCACCACTGTTTACTTTACATGGATTTACTGCAATATCCAACTGTTCTGCATAGTAGGACTATGTCGAAGGACTCGTATTATGTCCTAATTCCTAATGAACATGTCTGTGACATGCTTCGGTCAAAATACCTTAAGGATGAAGCACCACAGCAGTTCATTCACCCTGACAAAACAGCCCTGTTCAGAACGCTCGGTTTTGAGTGCCTGTCTCTTTAAATGCAAATGAGACACAGGAAACTACGTCAGCGTCACTGAGGCTCCGGCAGCAAACAGCAGTTAGCATTTGGAAAAGCCAACATTTGCCAAGTCTAGCCGGCACATTGCGGTCATATATAAAATGTATCCAGTGGACACGTAAATCCTCTGAGGCTGGAAGTTTGTGTAGAACTCTGTGCTGCACTGTGGAACCAAGAATAGAACACTTAGCCGACTTCCGCTCCTCTGCTCCCTCACCTGCACTCTCACATTTTTAGGGACAAAGTGGAGCTCCGTGAACAATTCCGACATGTGTTATCGAGGACCACCTGTTTGACATCTTTGATGTCTGCCTTTTACCTCTTCAGTGGATTGTCTGAGGGTTAAAGCAACAGACTGACATTTTGGAAAATGCCCTTATCCACTCTCTTGTTAAGAACAAGGTAAGAGTGATAACACGGCAGAGTCTCTGGACCATAATCAGCTCCAAGAAGTTACTGCTCCTGAAAAGAGTGAGTCCAGAACATCACCCACATAAAACTGTGACTTGACCTTCAGACACTTCACTGTAGGGATTAAACCAGAGGTCTCAAACTCCTCTTTTTTTCCTCACCTTTTCTTGTTCAACACATGGCTGAGGCAAAACTGTGGTGTGCATGGACAGAGGAGGTGAGGGATGAGGCACAGCAGAGGCTCCACTCATGCCCTACTCTGCATCTGATTGGCTGATTCTGACAAGCTCATCTCGACTAACTAATCAGAGGCACAGTAATGCTGGCGATGCATTCACTGTCCTCAGAAAAAGTCAGATTGCACCAAAACCCACACGGTGTCATGAAGTCACTGGTGTTATTTGTTACCTTCCTCAGTTTGTTGTTTTCTGTCCATGTCGAACCACAAAAGAGAAAACTCTTATTCTACTTTTTAAATGCTGCTGCGCTTGACCGGCCCCCTTCTTACCAGACTAGATGCTCATTAGCCCCCAGGTCATTTGAGTTTTGGACCCCTGGGTTAAACGAGCAATATACAGAATGATGTTTATAATGTAAATTTTAATCCGCTGTTGTTTTGCTTGTTTGTTTTTTTACCTTTAGCCAGAGGCAACATGGTTCTTTCATTCCTGTTTTCACTCTTTATGCTAAGCTTGTGTTAACCAAGCTGCAGCTTCATATTTACATACAGATACAGTGTTAAGTCTACAAATACGATTGATATTGTTTTCAAGAAGGAACGTTGAATGTTGGTCAAATTTCTAGATTCTGGCAGTGGTTCCACTTTAGTTCAAGACAGGGGTCACCAACCTTTTTCAGACCGAGAGCTACGTGAAGGGTAGAGAATAATATGGAGGGCTACCATGTTAACATTTTATGCAATTTGCCATTCAATTCAATTGCATACACATTAATTCCAATGCTTACTCCTAACGATTATCACAGTTTTTTATCAACGATATCAATGATATGTTAATGAGTGATCACATGGATACATGCAAGTGTGGTGAAGTGAAGTGAGCCAGGTGTCGCGGGCACCACTGGTTGAGGTAATTCAATGATGGGTCCCACAAGTAAAGCAGGTCAAAACATCCGTCTGTTTTTATTCACTTCAAATTGACATTTAAAGTAACTCTTAACTATGCACCAGTGTAACACCAAGGTCTTTGTGGAGTCAATAAACATTATATTCAATAAAAAAAAAAAAAGATTTTAGCACAAAACACTTTGAGCTTGCAAAGTACTTTTCTTTCTGTTAGGAAATGTGTATATTCAAGTATTGATTGTGTAACACATTTCTGGCTTTGCTGGCTTTTAGCTTTAAAACGTGTTTTGTGTTCACGAACTGTGTTATTAAATTGAGTATACCCTGCTAAGGTGTAATTTGAACAGCTATTTCTGTGAATGTCCATCCATAGAGATTCCAAGCAAGAAGATTTAACCCAGATGGACCCTCAGTTTCGTTGAAATATCTTCTCCACTTTATCTGCCTTTCTGATCAAATGTAACCCCAGAGGCTACAGCCAGTGGGGGACTCAGACACAAAGAAATATTTGTTGATGCGTGTAGCTGTCACCTTAATCGGCCAATCAGTCACAGCTAACACAGCGCTGGCCAGCACCGTTGATATTCACGGGGTCAGATGACAGTCAATGATTGGCAGTCGCAGCATTTACCCTGAGGCGGAGCTGGTGGTGGAGTGGAGTTGGTGGGTGTAAACAGGGAGCATGCTGTCATGGAGCGGGGACAAGCTGATGGAGTTGTGCTGTCAGAGGGACAAATGTGTTCTCTTACCTCTCTCCACTGTTTGGACTCCACACCCTGGGTGTACAACACAACCACTGAGAAGAGAGGAGGAGGAGGAGGTAAAGGGGAGAAAGGAGGTATAAATGGTCAGTAAATTCTATGCTGCCACACCCTGACAACATGATTCAGAGCCAAACTTGATGATGCTTGTGCTGCATCAAATTCACATATGTGGTATGATGTCCACATTGAAAGAACAAAGCTCAGAAGCAAAAACCCCCTTCCCCGTTCCATTTTTAAAGCAGAGACGAGAAACTGCTACGTGACCTGCCATACATCCAGAGTTTCATCTTCAGGCTATTACCAAACAGGGCAAGTGTGCATTATTTTTCACTGAAGCCTATTTACACAAAGGGCTTAACCATCCTCCCTATTATATAAAATGTCCCTTTCACTCTGTGTCCTGCAGGGAGGATATAAGAAAATGTATTTATGGTAGATTCCTATGAGTCTCAACAAAAGACACCCATTTGTATTCAGAAGCTGGAGTTTCCACCCTGCCAGCATTAAGGTACTTTGTGTAGCTCCCAGGGAGAAAAAGACGTCATTACAGTTGATCATTGAGAATTAATCTAAGCCATGCCCAGCAAAAGCAAAAAAAAAAAAAAAAAAAAGAGAGAGAGATGGTGTCAGAGAAAAGCTAAGCTGCAATTAGCATTGACAGAAAACTTACTTGGGTCAGATTTGGTAAAAGTGTCTCGGTCCAAGAGGTTCCTGTGGGAGAAGGAAACATGATGTTATTATGATATACGTTTTTTCATCACATATTAAATTCACAACTGATTCTATATTGTACAAATATGTAAATGCATCTTCTCTTGTGCAGTTTAATGAAAAAAAATCTATATGCAAAGAGCTCCAGGAGAACTGCTGTGAAAGTGATTCCCAACCATGCTGAGAATCACCATAATAATTCACACTGTCCTTGAATTTCATTTCAAAGTATGAGGAACAATGAACACATTCAAGATCAGTGGAGAGACACAGACACAGAGAGAGACGGCACTGAAAACAGCCTTAAAGGTCCAGTATGTTCGGTTTAAATGAAAGTTTTTTAATTTGGAAGAAATTAATGATAAAATGATGATGCTTCATTGTTTTGTGTGCACTGTGTCGGGCTGCAGCGATTATTACATCAAATTAAATTAAAACGAGTTTCTTTGCTCCACACAATAAAGAAATCACTGATCAACTTATTAATTTTGGTTTGTGGACAAAACAAGAGATTGAAGATCATCATCATGTCAAGGTTTGGGAAACACAAATTGACATTTTATGGACCAAACAAGTACGTCATTAACAGAAAATATAATTGACTGTTTAATTGACTTTGAAAAGAATCATTAGCTGCAGCTCTAGAACAGTGACGTGATTGTTTGCATACATTTTTTTATTACCCCAGACTGAGCCTTTTATATTATGTACATATGCATCATAGAATGCCCAAATGAAACATTTGAATTTGGAATGTGCAACATTTCTACCAGACTGCAAAACAAAGCCAGCAGTCTGTCACATGAGACTTTCTAATAAGAAAAAAACGGCACAATCAATAAACAATCATTTAATTTAATACTGAATCAGCAAATTATTTCCATGTCATAATTGCTTCACCAAAGAGGAACTCTAAGTAGAGCAAATGATATTAGCCGAGTAATTAATTGACAGAAATCACAAATAATCTATCAAAGATGCAGGAACTGTGTGTGTGTTTGTCTCAATTAAGAAATGAAATGGAAAATGAAATGAGAGTTATAATAATGGCTAGTTTGATTTTGATGAACCACAAAGTGAGCAGCATTTACGCGACTTTTACTGTACAATGCAACGTTTATCTTCACACATCGATATAAAACTATGAGGAAAATGAATATTGCGATGAAGTGATTAGCGATAAATACAGTAAGTAGTGTGCATATTCAGGAATCGAACCCACAACCCATTAAGTTGAAGGACGACTCGCTTTACCACTGAACTACTGTCGCCCAGACAATAGTATATTTATAAGAAGCTTTGCACGTCTTTCTAATCATACTGTCAAAATCAAGATGATTCTTCGGAATAGAATAAAATAGAACAGAATATTGTAATTCTACCAAAAGAATACAATAATCAGAATCTCACTCCTGTACATGCTCACACATGCACATATACATTGTTCTGTTATCACACAGCTTGACAGAACACACAGATCTATAAAGGTGAACAAGTCATACATTTCACATTGTAATACTAATAATGCTGGAAGCCATCCACGTCCAAGTTCTCCTACTACCATTGGTGATGTTTAGTAATGCTCTATAATGGTTTTAAATCTATAACACAGTGACTATTGAGGTGAAGTGTGACTTGGAAAATATAAATCACAATTGTAACATGAGTCAGAAAAATCAGAATTCCATATTCTACCCACATTTTTCAGCCCTAAAACAAAGTGTGACATACAGTGCTGTGCAGAAGTCTCGGGGCACCAACAGCTTTGTTGTTTTTCATGTCTGTCAAATTCTGTGATCACTGACATTTGGATTAAAATGATGTGACTGAACGTTGGTCTTTAATATATATATATATATATATATATATATATATATATATATATATACATAATATTACTAAGCGGTCAGTGAGTTCACAGAACACAGAACATGTGTATGTG
This sequence comes from Microchirus variegatus, assembly GCF_963457635.1. Classification (NCBI taxonomy): domain Eukaryota; kingdom Metazoa; phylum Chordata; class Actinopteri; order Pleuronectiformes; family Soleidae; genus Microchirus; species Microchirus variegatus. Next base: position 20,961,513 of record NC_139810.1, read on the forward strand.
ATAAAGGAAATATATTATAAACATACTATTTCAACAAGTTAACCTAGTTCCATCCTGCCAAATCAGCCCTGTTCAGAACGCTCAGTTTTGAGTGGTTGTCTCATTAAATGCAAATGAGACACAGGAAACTACTCCGTGTCACTGAGGCTCCGACAGCTAACAGCAGTTAGCATTTGGAAAAGCCATCATTTGCCTACTCTTATATATGCCGTCATATATCAAATGTATCCACTGGACACGTAAATCCTCTGAGGCTGGAAGTTTGTGTAGAACTCTGTGCTGCACTGTGCAGCCAAGAATAGAGAGCTTTGCGGACTTCTGCTCTTCCGGATACGATTCCTCTCGCCTGCACTCTCGCGTTTTTTAGGGACAAAGCGGAGCTCCGCGAGACAACAATTCCAACTCTGACGTCACAATGAGTGCGGAAGTCAACATCGTGTGTTTTATCTCCTGTACTTAGACTGAGACAGACCACACCTGGGTCATCTTTTTTCACACTTTGCCGACTCAGAGTCCCAAATATTAAACTGATTGAAAAAGTTGGTTTTGCATAATGTCCCCTTTAAAATTATAATACAAGTGAAATGACACTCGACTGTTGGCCCATAGTGTATTGCAATGTATGTCCTTTGCCATGGACAAACACAGGTTTTACCAGGAACATTAATTATGGTTTCCGGGGGCCGTGCTATTGTTCAAATGTCAGGAGAGGTCACACTAAATACTTGACACTTCAACCTGTAGAAGTTCTTTTTCCTGAAAAAAGGAAATGTGTACATGTTTCCTGTATTTGCTGAATGTATTCCAGTTTGGTGATTGAGAAATAATTGTATGTTCATTGTATCATTACTAAAATAACACATCTATAAAAGTGGCCAAAGACTTCTTTCACAGTAAAGTTGATATTAAATAAAAATATATATTATAAATAAATATTTTCACGCTTTTGGAGCTATGTGTGTCATTGAGAGTGTAGAGAGTGTAGCTGCTTCTGCTTTGGTGTTTCTGTCCTCAGGGCAGAGAGCAACAAGCAATCACACCGTCATTACAGTCTGTCCGTAACAACCTCCACATACTCATCATTTACACACACTCTCTACATTCAGCATGTGGATTTATTTCAATACTCACTGCAACATGGCACTATCAACACATTGAACAGGTGCATCAGCATGCATCCCTGGGCTAAACTAAGATTCAGAGCTCATTTCACATTCACAGCAGCATCCTGGTGTCAGTGGAGGCCAATACACAATCCTTGTGAGCCACATTGTTAAGTTGATCCAGTTGCACAGAGCAGAAGTTACTTATGTAAGTCACACTCACTCACTTCCCCATTAGAATATCCCATACTTTGAACCACAATCAAAAGAAAACAAGGCTACTGCATACCAGGATACCTACAATAACCTCAAAGTCATCTCGCCTTCCTCGGTGTGGTGGAGCAATCCCGTTTCCTGACACTGATCATCATCCAACGCCTTTTCAAGCTGCCAAAAACCTCACAGATTGGCTCATTCAGAACGAGAACCGCAATCAGTGCAAATAATAATGCATGCCATTTTCTATTTTCTGCCTCCTCCAGCCTGGATGTTGTGTTTTCTTTAGGGGTACAATTCTGAGTTTTCCCCCAGCAGCTCAAGCCATTCCCTTATACATTTCCTTCAGTTATTTAACAAGATCTGATCAAACAGACATTACCTTCAAAATCTAGGACAGTTCTGCCATCACTCACTTCACTCATCATCCTCGCGTCTTAGACGACAGACATTTCCCAGATGGTTTCAACAATCTCATTAGCATATCAATATAAGGTAAAAAGCCTACAGTGTGCAGTAAATATCTCTTGTTTCTGGTTACTGAACGTGAGTGCCGTCAATAAATTAACTTGCGTGCCGTTCAAAACAAGGCCCATCCCAAAAGGAGACAGAAGGAATTCAATGAATATTGATGAGATTTCAGGGCTGAATCCAAACAACAGGACATCATTCATGCACACAACATCATTCTGCAATCCTGGACACAAAATCTTCCGCCACAGGGATGTGTGGGGGGATAATAGATACAGCTTCGGTGGGCAATAGCCTTGGGCTTAGCAGATAACAAAGCCATCCATGACTAACTGCCTCTTTACATCCACCTGTTACTGTCTGCCATCTGTTACGCTCACACAATTAACTTGTCGACCACTTTCTCCCGTCTCTTTGTAGCGGGGGAAGAGTGTGACACAAAACATGACATGGTCGTGTGTTTCACTCTTGTGTTACTATACAAAATAAGACTTCACGTGAATCGTTTAACCTCCGCGAGCCCTCACGAGTGTGCAGAACATCGTCTGTTCTTGGAAGTAATAATTGGTATACATCAACACATAATTAATCCACCATCTCACTGTGCACATGGCCAGAGAGCACAGAGCAGTAAGAGCAGAATGGGTATTAACATCTCGGATAATCCGTCTGCTTTCACTGAAGATTTGCAGCCCATTCTAGAGGGTAACCTCTTCTCTCCACAGATCTCAGTGGGATGAGAGAAGATCATTATCCCAACAGCTGATGCAGAGAAGGTTTGTTGATTAGGATAAAGTATTCAAAAGTAGGACAAAGGTAATTAGATCCAGCTGCATATCCTGTGTATCCTTCTGATCCCCAAAACTTCAAATATCTGAATAAAAAAAAAATGGCCATGATGACTTTTCATATTCCTCTTGATCCCACCACCTTCATTAAATATCTGAGTATGATAATTTCCTCTTTCAAGTATTTAATGTTTCATGAATTCTGGGGACACATTCACGTCGACACCTTTTTTATCTTAAAAAAAAAACAACTCACATTTAAAAACCAGTACTCAAAGCTGATCAGACCTCCTCCAGAAATAAACATGGGTGTCTACAGTGTTGCTTTTAAAATGTCTCTTCCTTCTCATCAAGACTTTCTTTAGTGGCTGAAAAACATCCAAACTACAAGTTTTTAAACCATATTATGTGTTTGATGTCGACATGGGACGGTACGAGTAACTGACGGTATGATGATGGTATCATGGTATTTGTGATGACACTTTCTTTGGCCATCAAACCATCATTTTGTAACGCGGCCCACTGCAGCAGTGCTGTCGCTAAATACACCTTTGTTAAATACTGAGATTTAAGACATTTCCATGCTAAATGTTGGAGGTTAACACATGATTTCAGGATTGTTGTCTTTTTAACTGATCTACAGTTCAGCATTGTTCAGTTTGATTCTCATGTCGGACGTCTTGCTCGTGACTCCAGTGACGACACTCTGACCAATCAGTGGTGGGCAGTCTGACGACATCACGCATAGTCTCGGTTCAGCTCACTTGGAACCTCGTCAGAGAAGGTACTAAAAAAAAAAATGTAGCAGGTGCCATCGCTAATGGAAAAGCAACAAAAATGTCCAGAGTCAAGCCGTGCCGGTAGCATTCAGTGGAAAAGTAACATATGTCAACATATATTCAACCAGTGAAGTCATCTCAATAAATATTATGATTTTTTTCACAGCAAACAATTTCCTACATGAAGTAGTTGGACAATCATGTTTTTACCAGGTAAAATAAAACCTTCTCGTTTCTTCTTCTTGCACATTTTTAATCCACAAATGTAGATTCTTAAGAAATGCAATTACTTAGTAAGTCCTTGTGGATATTAATGATCAAAACAACTAATTGTATCTAATCACATCATATTCTTTTTCTTATTATAGTAGAGTCATTGTTTGCATTTGTTTGTCACCTGTGTGATCTAAGGGAGATAAAAAAAAAAAGCTTATTTTCAAGGTTTTTATGGCGGTTGGCAAAACAGCTGAAAGGTGCATTAGCGCCATCTTCATTGCTCCAACCGCTGGCGCCCACCACAGATGTATCCATCGCGAATGGGCAAACGTCAGCCCCATGTTAAGGAGCTGATGATTCATTCAAGTGACGATTGGCAACAGCCCACGTCGCAGTGTTGTGACGCAATTTTGACAACATCCGGACGACAGATCCACACTTGGAGGATGCAGCCTCCGCTGTTGGGACACAGCTACCGAGTGATTCCTTCACTGTTCATAAAAAAAATTGAAAACCCAGTATGATACCGTGCATCAGTTTTGATACAACGACTTCCCTATATCGTGGTAAACCAGTAAACAGGCCAGGTCTGCTGTAAATGCAGACTGGGTCTGGAAATTGAAGTGTATTCATAGTGACCTGGAAATCAGGCCAATCAGCTCGCTCATGTTTATTCCCGTCTGCAGATATTTCTGACCTCACTGCCATTCAGGCCAATTTCCATCAGTCCTAAAATTGCTCAGGTCAATCACGTTTAGGTTTTGTCACCCACAGAGCGCCAATCTCACTTCTGCATTAGCAATACTAGCCTGGTGCATGTACACTGCAATTAAGTCTGAGCTAATTAAACTCAGTTTGGTTATATCAATGTGTCAACTCCTTTCATTTGGGTAATAAATTGATAAATGTTTCCATTACCAGATGAGTGTGATTTAGGTTTGACCTCCAAAACACGGCCAGAGTGCAGAGCTCTAATTTAAAAGAATAAATAACCCAAGCTCACTTTCACTCAGGTCCCCGGAGACATTCTTGGGCAGCTCCTTCATGCATGCGACTGATTATCAAACTAAGAAATGTGGGAATTAATTCCCGCGCCCACAGTCAGCAGTCGCTTAATTCTCCACTTTCCACGAATTGTCCAAATCATAATTGGCACCTTGGAGAAACAGCCACTATTTCAGGGGAAGGTAATTTTAAATCGTCTTCAAATTGGCTGGCTAATTTCAATAGGATGTCCTGCCTCACTGATTCTTAAAAAGGACACGACAAATGCAAGTTTAAATCTCTGACTGAGTTAAAGGAAGGAACACAAACCAGGGAAGATGGCTAAGAGCAAAACATTAGAAGTGGATTTTAAGTATACTCCATCTCTCGTCCCTTTCTCTCCTGCCTTTGGCCTTCTCCATTTTGACTGAGAACAGACATTTTCTATTTCCACTCACACACACCACAGGGTCGACTTTTTGTCTAATGCAACTTTAAGCAGCTTCTCAGGGGTCAGAACGTCCGAGAACTAAATGGGACGTATGCATGTACGCAGCTGCAGAGGTCAGTCAGTCCTTTACACATCAGTGGAATTTCTTTAAGACTGAACCATTCCTTGGAGGCATTTTCGCAATTTAAACGCTCAGCATGTCATTTCTACAGCAAGCCGACGCAATACAAGCGACGCATTCTTCGGTAGCAGAGCGCACAGCAAACGACAGTAAGTAGTCGTGATCCATTAGTGCTGGATACACACAATAAAATGCAAAAAAAAAAAAAAAACGCAGTATGTGTCTATGTGTATGGCATATGTTGAAAATGATGCACATGGCAATAGATAGTAGTTATAACAATAGTTATAAAACACTGGGTACAGTTTGTGAGACCTATTGTTTTTATTCTTATTAATTTCCTTTCTATCGCGTCTCTGAATGTAAATAGTTCAGTTATGTGTTTCACTTGGTTGCCTTACTCTCTTAAATGCACTGTCATTGAAAGCATTTGTTTGTTCTTCCTAATAAAAAAAAAAGATAATCACAAAGAAAATGATGCACATGTAAAGATTCCACGCTCAATTCAGTACAGTGGACATGGATAAAGTGAATAACGTCATTATAAAGGGGAGGGGAAAACCTTTTATCGAGAAATGTTAGATTTCAAACTGTTGTGTAACATGAAATGGTGATTATTCTTACTAAACATGACAAACAGGAACAATTTATTAATTAATTATTTAAAAAAGTAAGTGGAAGTTTTGAAAATGGTTCAGTTTTAATTAAAGCATGTTCATTTGAATGCTTAGATTACACCTGTTTTGAGAGTCTCAAATCATTTTGGCCAAGCATTTTTATTTTATTTTATTCTATTTTGAGTAGACGAAGCTATAAAAAAAATAAAAACATTGAATCTTCTAGATTCTTAAGTTAAAAAGAAAACAACACTCCTTTGTACATGTTAGAAACCACTGTCCACTGTTAGATAAAGGTCAAACTGACTGCAACGTGTGATGTGCATTCATTTTGGAAATATGACTCGTAGGTTATTGTATCACTCAAATTGAAAAGAGAATCACAATAATTGCTCCTATCGATTCAAAATACTAAATCACAGCCACAATACAAATTGAACTGGCACCCAAATACGAGTCTGTGACAAAAGCATATTGTTGCCAGCCCTATAACGCAGTAAACTGCTCAAAGTGAAAATCTCTATACTGTATCGGCGTAATATAATTGAATCCCGAGATAATGCTAAAGTGTAGTGTTGTTTTTTAAAAAGAAATCTTTAAAAATCCACTTGGTTACATTCAGTGCCAACGCTGCTGTCTTTATTAGCAACAACCCCATCTGCCAACCTTTACTGCGATGCCACCAGGTGTCTTCGTCTTCACCTCCATCTGTTTTATTATTCACTTTCTTTCCAATCTGGGATGCCTCTGCTCGGCTGACTGTCTCACGGGCGATGACAGAATCTCAGTCATAAAGCTGCTCTTCTGCCAGTGTAATAAATGTAATGTGTGTACGCCGTGACTTCCTGTGTCGGGGTGGCTTTCGGTGTGTGACTAATGTCTGACCTGAGAATAATATCACTGCTAATTGCATCACGGTGACAGCTCGGCGCGCTCAGTGCACTTAGCCTATGCTGAATTCATGCCAATTTTATCTTCACATTCCATCTGACAGAAAAAAAAAAAAAAACATTCTTCATATATGATTGCAGGTGCACATTACCGTGTACTTCACCGACCGACTGGCAACATACAGTAAAGCATTACAACACGGGGAACAAGTCAGGCACGGCTCGTATTTCCAATTTCATGCCGTTTCTTTGAAGCGACAGTGAATGATAATTATATAGAGACGAGAAGAAACTGGGGCGGAGTCAGTCAAGTGTGGCGCAGCGGAGTCAATTTCAATTTTTAGTAATCATAATATTTAAGCATACAATGCACTTCTGTTAGAGTATAACGATAATTGATGTTACCGAGGCATTAGATGCCCGTTAGGATAAAAAGCCTCGAGGCGCCTGAAGAGGTGAAAGCACACGCAGCAGGTAACTGTAGACCGACTGCTATGAGGATTAACTAACTAGCAATCTGCATAAATATGACCGCTGTATGATGAAAAACAGCATTTTTCATTGGTGTAGCTCGGCGCTTAGTAAATCAGATTGAGAACAGGGGACGCTATCATTTTTCAGATGTCACATGATGACGAGGGAGACGGTAATACATTCCATAAGAGGGGGGTGTTCACATCACATGCACTGTGCTGCTGCTGAATATGGTAAACGTGACCCAATTTGAAGAGAGCATTTGTCCTATTCACATATGCTAATATATCTGACTTCTTTATACATTTATTCAACATAAGAATTAGTCATTTTGCACACACCAATTAGTGATAGTGAAATTGTCATTTAACCCATCCTTATTGGCCTTGGCCCATCCCAGCATTAAAACACTGACCTTCCAGTTACGAGCCCATTCTGTGATTTGCTTATGCAGCACCCAGCATATACTTAGCAACTGCAGTAATGGTGTTGTTGTACCTTTACTTTTGGCTCATGATGTTTATGAGGAAATTGAAATTTCCAGCTTCTCAACCCCACTGTAAACCTCATATTAGCCCAGGGAACAAATTTAGTTGAGTCAAAAATAGGATGTGCAAGCACCTTCGATTCAAAAGTTATTTCAAGTAAGTCAAAAGCATAAAAAAAGTGTTAAAGTAGCTAGTTTCAGTGTATGTGTAGAATACCTCTTTAAACTGTCACATCACTCCCTATGGACTATAAGTAAATGCCTAAATTACAGGCTCAGTTCAATAAGAGCATTCACTCTTACACGGTCAATGGGGCATAACTGATTTCAGCTTCCTGATACGCTTTCCCCTTGGATTTATATACATTCTTCACACCGCGTCGTCATTTTTCACTTCAGTGGAATGACAGTCAGCAAAAAGTGGTGCTGAATGTGGTGTCATAAATAATTTTTCATTTCACTGTGGAATTCATCATTCATCTGTTCACCCAGGGAAGAATCAATATACACAATCAGATATTCAAATACAATAGTGAAGAGGAAATCCGAGTCATTTCTGTCAGTTTCTGTCTTTTTTTCTTCTTCTTTTTTGCATTGCTGAGGCCCTCAACTCCTTTGTTAACCCTTTAGGACACTTTTTAGCATATCTTTTTCATTTTTTCATGCATATTGTTCAAAAAAAAATTTTTGTCCATTCTAAACAACGTTAAAAATAGTCACATTAACAAACCCTTTGCACCAAAATGTGCTCATTGAAACCCATTCAAATCACTATTTTTGATCCTGCTCAAATATAAAGTAAAAAACATGAATCATCTAATTTTTTCCACATCATTTGAAGAAAAAGGCTTTAAGCTTTTAGTCAGCCTGCATTGAACAACCCATCAGTCATTGTTTTGCTGTACACCTTTGCTTCTTGCCAGCATAACATAAAATTTAAATTACCCAGAACGGCCTTTTGTTTAGCTGACAAAAACTTTATACACACCTTTGGAGCAAATGCACACACACTTTCTTCACTTACACAGACAGAAAGGTCCTTTCAGCTACAGTATAATCTACACTGACTGTAGTATGAATGTGCCTCACTCAGATAATGTCAACAGACATGACAACACTGACAAATGAGTGTCAGGTTTACGCCGTCAGCTATAAGACTGTCAACAAGTGAAAGACCTTGAGCATATGCAACATAACGGTGGTGAAAACTTCAGCGAGTAACCTGTCACACTTGGTACAAATCCACCACAGGCTCTCATATTTCCCAGACGAGCTGTGATCTTAGGTCAACTGTCGCCTGACACAGCTGTCCACCGACTCACACTTCTGACCCTTAAGGTTCTCTGAAAACAGTGACAAAATCAGCCCGATACCTCTGAGCCCAGAGGGACCGCTTTGATTTGTTTTTGCAACACCACACTTTTGACTTTTCCTGTCATTCTGTTCAACACTTTGGGATGAAAGGCAACACACGCAGGGTGTTATAAACCACTGGCATGACACCACAACTGTGCTTCCATGGGATGCCCCCTCTGCTGTCATACCTTCCCGATGAGAATATATTAATATCGTTGACACCGTCGCGAGCCAAGTGTCTGGGATCCAAACTCATTTTCACACGTTGTCAGGAGTTCATGCATAATCATCCGCTTCATCGACCCAATCCCAACATCCACAAAATTAAAATTGAAAAAAAAAAATCCTGGCATCTTTGTTGTCTCTCAGCCTTGATCCCCAAAAAAGATGCAACACATCGCTGACAGACAGTGAAAAAAAAAAAAAAAAAAAACTTGAAACTTCTCTCCTCTTCTACTAAAAGAGATATTCTATTATTTTCAATCTTACACAATGCAAAATCAAACTTCACCAAGGCTAAATGCGACTACATTTCAAACAGAAAAAACACAGTTAAATTGAATGTGCAACCAAACGTGAATGGGATCAACAGCTCGAACAGCCATTTACACAAAAACAGCATCGGAGTTACAGGACATAACAACATGCTCCAATAAACAATAGCTTTGTTATGCAGCCTGAATCCCAATTGTCCTACTCAAGCTATTGTTTTTGTCAGACCAAAGAACACCGCAACACATCCTAATCGTCCTGATTTCATTAAAGCTCCCCCTCTGCACTAACAGTTGCCTCTGAAAGAGTACAGAAGCATGCCCTAAGTATTCACACTGACCCCCAGGGAACAGCAATCAGTGGCTTCATGTAGCAGGAATCCTCTCCTGCGAGCATTTATCACAGGTTGTTGGCAGTCATGCGACCTCCTGTGTATTTCACCAGGTAATGGATCCCTCGGGAGCACAGTGACCTGGCTGAGTTAGATCCCCGAGCCAGGGAATGTATTGATTGTATGTATCGCGACGACAACCAATCTATCACAGCAAATGAACGGTGAGAGTGAGCAGCCGAGTGACAGCAGAGCAGAGACGAGGCAGCAGTGAAGACAACATGAGGTGTCTTTAGACTAATGAAATGAGCAGCCGGGGCAGATAAAGTTTGATGTTCAGGCTCTGGGAGGCTGAGGAAGGGCAGTGGAAAAGATGAGGGTGGGCTGTGTCAGCAAATTTTGCTTTTAACAGCATATGTGTGGTCTGCTGCAAATGCCCAACACATCTCTTTCCACGTTGTCGTGTTGATATGTTTTTAAAAGTGTGCTTAAAGGACTCATTATACCCTTGTTTCTCCAAGTTAACCTAGTTCCCTGGTGTTCTAATGAACATGTCTGTGACATGCTTTGGTCAAAATACCTTATGGATGAAGCACCGCAGCAGTTCAATCACCCTGCCAAAACAGCCCTGTTCAGAACGCTCAGTTTTGAGCGCCTGTCTCTTTAAATACAAATGAGACACAGGAAACTACGTCAGCGTCACTGAGGCTCCGGCAGCTAACAGCAGTTAGCATTTGGAAAAGCCATAATTTGCAGGCTTAAGCTGGCACATTGCCGTCATATATAACATGTATCCACTGGCCATGTAAATCCTCTGAGGCTGGAAGTTTGTGTAGAACTCTGTGCTGCACTGTGCAGCCAAGAATAACACACTTGGTGGACTTCGCTCTTCCGGATACTATTGCCCTCGTCACACACTCTCGTGTTTTTTTTAAGGACAAAACAGGAGCCCTGCGAGACAACAATTCCAAGAATGTCTCATTGTGACGTAGCAATGAGTGCAACCACAAAAACCTGAGTTTTCTCACACTTTGCCTACTCATAGGACCTCCACAGTCTAAAGTATTAAAATTATTTAAATGTTGATTTTGATGTCCCCTTTAACATTGAATCAATTTATTTTGCTGCAGACAGCAGTGGAGAACTATAACCTCATGTCGAGAAAACAAGGTGACAATAACAGGCTATAAAAACATTACACAAGTTAAATATCCACCATCAACATTTATGAGAGAAAGAGTGTTAGCTATAACCTTGGCTCGAGCTCCTTCCTCATCCTGGAGAAAAATACTGACACCAGCATGTTCGTCTTTCACCTTCCTCTTGGGCTTTCAGTCGCCTATATTTGAAAGCACTACAGACATTTGTTTGTCCTTCCCTTTCTGGTCAAGATGTAAAACTTGAGACAGGGAGAGTGAGGCTTTTTAGTTTGGTAAAGTTCTGCATTTCTGTCACATAGACGCAGTTTGCTGCGTTTGAATAACTCTGCTGTCAAAGTGCCATCAGCTGTGTTATTGTTCTGATGGTGCAGCAAAACCAAAGAGAGTTTACGGCCTACAAATGAAAATGTACAGTGTGAATACACAGATGATATGACTGTTATCAGTGAAGTATTTGCATTATACTTAATGAAGTGAAATACTCATGTTTCCTTAATTTCCATTGACATACAGCACATTGTTCATTTTATGACTTAATATAATACATCTCTGAGTTGTTTCCCCTTTTATCTTGTGTTATATAATATATAGTACATTATACGGACTTTTCATCAAATCAGTCTGCTTGTTTCTTTCCACTTCCTCACCACTAGAGCCTGGGCTTGTAACCAAAGGGTTGCCAGTTTGAAATCCATACACAGGTCAAGTGTCTGGATTAGGTGCCCCAGAGCAACGTAGCTGAGCCCCAACGCTCCACAGGCACAGATGTATATACTGCTCTTCTTCTGCAGGAGAAACTGTCTGAAAACGATATCACAATGAGTTCATTTTCAGATATAATACATCTTTTTTTTTTCTTTTTCATAAGGGTGGTAAAACCATTGTGAGAAATTTCAAGCTTTTCAGCAAGATGTTTTCTCCCTGATTCTGTTCACTGAGTCACATTCAGAAAGCAGCACATTTAAAATCCATTTCCAAAATCCAGAACATGGATCCCTATTGTTGTTAACCTAAAAATGATTGAATAAAATTCCATCTACTAAGCCTTTAAGGGTTTTGTAGGGAGGGGTGGGGGGGGGGGGGTCAGTGTGAAATGTATGTCCAGCATTCATTACTGAAACTGTGCTTCACGAAGCCCCAGTTTCCCTGAAGTCTTTGTACATGGGAACTCTGAAACGCTCTGGTAAGCTGAGCTACAGAAGGGGCACGTTATGCTACAACCCACGAGGAATCACATTTACTACTTTTCTCTCATATTTAAAGCATGATGTAGCAAAATGCACAGACGACCTAAAATATTTAACGGAGCTGCTTAAATATTAATTAATGAAAACATGCTTTATTCCTGCCATGTAAGATGCCTGTGAAGGCGCAGAGGACACACTTGGCCCCGAATCACTGAACTGTATTTACTGTGCTTGCTTCAGCAGATGAAGAGACTGAGGCAACTTGAGTGTTGAAGAGCCATCTCATCATCACTGGGGTTAGAGTGGAGCCGTTGCATCAGAGAGGCAGATGCGGACTCACTGGATGACCTGTGAGCAAAGCCAATCACAGCCATAGACGGAGAACAACAATGTCCTTTACAGCAATATACTGTACACTTGTTTTGATGCGAGGTTGCTTCAGTTCCTCTAGTGTTTGTCAGGGAGCTTGCTGCAATATTGGCAGAGGGTTATGAGAATGCCTGTAGGGCTGCACGCTGCAATTCAGCTCCATGTGCACTGCAGTGTCTGAGGTCTAAGGCTTACTGTATCAATTACAGAATAGTGGAGCCTGTGTGCATCTCACGCAAAACATCCATAGTTGCCATTTGCTTCTCCTGGATGGAGCAAATACACACACACTGACAAGTGGAAGGTCATAGCTGCATACAAGGCTGTGGATTTATTTTTTTCAACTTTTGTGATGCCCAGTTTTGTATAAATTTAAGAAGCCATCAAAAAGGTCAAATGTGGTTTTTGTTAATTTCTGCGCTGGAGCTTTGTTTGGAAAGTTTAATGACTGACAAGGGAGCGGCATCCTCTCACCCCAAGGGGAATCAATACAGATTCCATCTTAAATTATGGAAGAAGAAAAGCAATATTGTGTACCAAGTGGGAAATAACAAGTCGAGCTGCAACTCACACTGAATACCTTATATAGCCAACATCAATATGCCACAAAGATGCATCACACGCACACTAATGTCTGTTAAACATTCAGTTGACCTACAGTGAGCAGGGATTAATGCCTTCACCTACAGCCATGTAAAGGTTAAAAGACTTGTCTGCATGACAACAGCAGAATGCAACAAAGAAGTGTTTTTTTAAGACGTTCCTTTCAAGAAGATCGCAAATGAGAGGAGAAAACAAGGGCAGTGGCGTGTTTGTTTGACAAATATGTTGCCTGAAGCTTATGTAGATCTGAAATCGCTACGTGCTGCATTTCAACAGCAGCACTGCACATGGGAACACATCATTTACATGCATACACTTGATGCACTGTAGCCCGGAGGTACAAGGGGCTCAAAAAATGACTCACTGCTGATGAAAACAAAACAAAAATAATAAATCACATCAGCCTCAGTGAGAAACTGTAATTAAAACTGTACCTAAACCAATATAGGCTGCAGTGTATTGTGTATATACAGTTACTACCTGCCCCACCCGAGACACTTTCCATATGGTGTTGGAGGTTATGGGGGCAGGAAAAAAGAAAAAACAAAAATGCTATGATGTTGAAGGGGTTTTGCTTTTTAGAGCCAGTTGAGATTATAATGTGATCTTCATGTTTATGCAACTAACGTTTACAAGCAGGTGGCTACATAAATGCACACATCACACGCAGCCTCGGGGGAACCTCACAGGCACCACAACAAACTGTAGATATCTCAAGTGACACATGACACGCATTCACAAGCACACATCATAAAACTGGGACTCTGCATCGATTTCCATTCATTTAGGCAGCCTAACCACAGCCTTATCCCTACCTTTAACCACAGCTTCAGAAATGAGTTTCTATTTCATTAGGACCAGCCTTTGGTCAGCCATAACATCTACTGGTCCTGACCAGGTTAGGCTGGTCCAAAATGTCCTAGAGAGGTAACACAACGAGCACACACACACACAGTGCTGTAGACTCAGGAGACTGAGAATAGGATTTCCCTGAACATTTGTTCAGGATTTGGTATTCTCATAAATCAGAACACATAAAACTAAAACACAGAAAAGTTGATGGTTGGTCAGATTTGTGTGGTGGGGGAATCCGGACTCACTGCAATCATTACAGGATCTGATGCATGCATATGTCTAAAATGATAAATCGACAGTAGAGTGGAAATAGTACAGTGACGTCTTGGTTGTGCAGCAAAGACAGAATCACTTAGAGAACTCCAGAACGTTTGTCGTTTTACCGGTTTAAAAGTTTTTATTCAATAAAATAGTTCATTCTCGTTAACAAATGTAGAGGTAAATACTGAATTTCTGCTTTGCCTCTTCTTTATAATGTCCACAAGAAAAGGCAAAGCAGGAGCGCGGAGTTCCCCCATTCCCTGACGCACAAAGCAGAGTGGACTCACCTGCATGATACGGTGATCTCCACTTTAGTGGCCGGGATGCTCCCACTAATGGGATCGAAATCCCGCACCGTCCCCGTGGCCTCCACTTTGTCTATAACGTCTCCCTCCATGTGTGCGGGAGACTCGGTACCAAAACCCCGACCCGCGTGAGTCCCTCTGAACCTGGAGAGCCAACGGTGGAGAAGCGGAGCGCGGCGCACTGATGAGCGGGAGTGGGTTTACGGTCCGGGCGAACCTCCTAAGTGCTGTGCATTGGACTGTCAACAGCATGGAAAGTTCAGCGAGAGGCTGCAGCTGCTGCCGAGGTGACTGATCAGACTAAAGAGGGATCACATGCCAGGACGAGCGAGCGCCACCTCCGCTCCTTCACCAAGCAAAGAATGCGCACCTCTGCCTGAGGAGCGTCAGAAAAGTAGAAAAGCTGGAACTCCACCCCTCCGGTCTGCATTCTCCTGCATCCCACTGGGCTGCGACTGACAATCGTTGCAGATTCGAGCTATTGATCCGTGGCTGACGGAACGTTATTGTGGTCCAAATTGGACTGAGAGCCATTAATTGATATTAAATGAGCACAGAGTTGGATTTATTTTCCCCTATAGGAAAAATAATAGTCTCTTGTGTCGTGTATGCTTTTTTTATTTCATTGAGCCACTTCTGTCTTGTTTTAAACCTAAGGCTCAAATAAGTGACAAAATAAATGTTCAAGCTGAACCTTTAGGTCGCATTTAATGTATAATTAATTGTTGTTACAGCTTGTTAAAATGGCATCAGCTCCTCCTGAGCCTCAGCTCTTGCGACTAATTGAAAAGCAGATTGACGCTGTTTCAGCATCTGGACAGCTCCTCTGACTCCTGCAGCCTCAGCCTCCTCCTGGCTTATCTTCCCAATTAAATAATAAGAATAAGAATAATAATCCATTATCTGTTATTTCCTCCATGCCAAGTGTACTGAATTCAAGACTGTGTTCACCCACGGGAGCTGTCATGACAACTCTGCCGGGCGAGATGTGCAAGAACCTCATTTCTGAGGAACTGTTAAGTTTAAGGGCTTTGGTTAGGGGGTAAGGATTGCTGGTTATTGTTCGGGATAACACTTTGCTTTAAGCAGTCGCACACCCGTGTGTGTGTGTGTGTGTGTGTGCGTGTGCGTGTGCGTGTGCGTGTGCGTGTGCGTGTGTGTGGACATGCTGACTTTGTGAGGGCATTTTTGGCAGATGTCAGAATTTCTAATGGTTTTTAAATGATACACATTCACCATTAACTCTGTGTTTACTAACATCCCGATGAGTAGCATACAAGCCCTTTATTAGTAAATATTAAGCATTTATTTACACCTTATGCAGGAAAGGTCTTAATTCAGGTGGAATAAGGTGTTAATATGTGCTTAATGATTACTAATAAAGCACGAGTATGCTACTTATGTTAGTAAGCACCTACTTAATGGTGAATATGTATGTGTAAGTTTTAAGTATGAACAAATGTTCCACTCAAACATTGTCAAATGGGTTGACACAGTGCTGATTAAGCCCATAAGCTTGGGTGTTTCTCAGTATTATGATTTATGTCAAGAACAGATGGAGGCAAATTGCACTAGTAAATCAAGACAGTGGCAAACTGCAGCTTTAGACACTGAGGAGTGCATTGTTATTGTGAGTGTCCTCACAACTATACAAAGACAGGAGTGTGATGTGAGGGGGAGAGGTAAAGAACATGTGAGAGAGATCATATGGGGGTTACCGCTACTCTCATCAGTCACAGCAAACAACTACAAGGAAATCACCAGGGACAGGATCACTGAGCAGAGCGATTGTTTCTCCGTTGCAAAACACACACTTAAAATCAGTGACCGTGTCACTGTCGCCTCAAACATTCACTCCGTTACCAGGGGCAAAAACAATCCTCTTCTGGTGAAACAGCTAATAAACTCAGAAAAACACAGCTTCACTCTACATTAAGCAGCACTCACCATAGACGTCATACATGAATATTAATGCAGCCATAGGAACTGTAGTCATGTGGTTCACACTACACGCCATCAGTTTTCTCCAGGAATCATTCCTGAGCTGCAAGCATTCTGGGAGGTCTACTACGTTTGCTGCTATTATCCTAATGTTCTACATTTGAGAGTGAAACTTGGGCCAACTGGGTGATGAGGGCTGCACATTTTTGGACACAGCACCACCAGAGCACAGCTTCATTAACTCTATAATTAGGCCTCAGGACGGCCCTTGGTTGGTTGGTTTAGCATTCCCTTCACTGTGGTGCCTGCTGAGTGGATCTCTACTCTCCCCTCATGCAGCCTACCACTCCTTACAGCTCTGGCAGAAGCATAATTACTGCTGTATGAACCCTCTCTGTGTGTGTGTGTGTGTGTGTGTGTGTGTGTGTGTGTGTGTGTGTGTGTGTGTGTGTGTGTGTGTGTGTGTGTGTGTGTGTGTGTGTGTGTGTGTGTGTGTGTGTGTGTCAGCATAAGCAGGGGAGGACAGGCAGACAACAGGAGAACAAAATCCACGACAGCACTGGTGACCTGCAGTATTAAACCGCAGCAACATGACATACTTTATGTAACTGTGCATTGTTTACTTTTGTTATTCTAGTCTAACTTCATGATGTCACAACATACGATTTCATATATTATACTGATTTAATTTGAAGGGTTGCAGGAAGACGGAAGAAATCCCGGGTGACACTGGACGAGAAGCAGTGCACACACAGACACACACAGGGCAGGTGGCCAGTCTATTAGAGGACCAACATATACAGAGACCAACAAGGATTCAGATTTACAGTCTCACCTCTGGAGGTTTAAGATGTCTCCATCACACTGGCGTGAAAACATTTCCCTCAGGAGTTAATTATCTTAATCACTAGTGTTGTGTCTTCTTCAATAGAGCAAGGAAAATAGATTGTTAAATATATATAAAATAGACAGCAGGTATTGTCCTGATTGGAGGTGAGCTTTACAACCAATACCAATCTATTGGTCTAAGTTGCATCCTAAAGTTGGGTCTGATACTGACATCACTTATCTAATGTGTACACATAACCCACCATCTAAACCAGCATTCAAGAAACAAGTAAACATTTTAGGGCGCTATTCCAACCAGCTTTCTTGCCGAGTTGAGAAAATCAATACCACTCTCAAGAAGCAACCGACAGGAAATGTTCAGCTTACTTTAAAGTTGTCAAACTAACACTTAAAAAAAAATCACTAGCTTAGATCAAAGGTTTAAGAGAAGCATATGTTGGACCAGTTTATGCCCATTTGCATTTACTTCCTGGAGTCTTACGGTTTTAAAAAGATGATATGCCATGACAACCAACTCGCTAATATTTAGCATACACACACATATAGAATCACATTTCTCATCCAAGTCTATGCAAGACTATAATAAGCAAAAGGAATAAGCACATTTCCCAGATGGTCAAACTTTTTTTTGTCGACACACAGCAATAGTTAAAGGAATAATTATGTAATTTGTATCACTAGAATATGGGTAGTATTTTTTTTTTTTTTTTAAATGTGCTTCACCAACCTTAGTTCCTGACACCTGCAGAGTATCTTTCTGCTCTGATGCTCTTATGTTCCTAAAATGTGCTATGTTACTCAAATATTAGCGACATGAAAATGTCAAGAGAAACAGCCCTCACTTACCATCATGACTGTAATATAAGGCAAGGTTTGCTCAAAATGACCCTCACAACATGTTCCATTACATGGGCTTTTATCCAAGATATTCAACATTTGGGTACAAGCAAGAGCTAGAAATAAGTAAGTGGTTCAAATATGCCAAACTGTAAAGTGCTACTCGCATGCCTGCAATCACAGAGGCAAATGTAATGTTATTCACCTTATTCTGCCTTAACTAAACATGACATAAATGCGTTTCTATCACTGAAGAACTGTTTTAACCCTTGAACCAAGTTCTTTTCTGCAGCGTGACCACCGCAGTTACTTAATCTATAATCCTCTGACTGTTTGTTCTGCCACTGAAGGTTGTGACATTCAGAAAGGCACGAGCGTCCGTGTGCTGAAAAGGATTGCAATCAAGACGAGCAAAGCATAAAGTAATTTTCTGTGCATTCTGAGGCTACATTCTCTAAATGAAGGGATATGAAATGTTTCGCTGTCACTATCTGGAGAAAAGCACAGGTATGCAAACTGTGTCAAAGGTGTTTGTGTGTTTTCTTACTGTTGTTGCAATGCACTGAAGCCCTAACTACTCTGGATATTGAGAATAAATGGTGTTTTGATGTCAGCAGTGCAAAGGAAAAAAAGCTGTGGACCTTTTTGTAATTGCATGATGCCGTTTGTTGTAAAAAAGTGTTAGGGAATCGGCTACTGTTACTACTTTTTTGCTTTATTTTTACCATAAGTGATGTGGCTCATTATGAGAGTTTATAACTGATCTGTACCCTTCTGTAGTAGTAACCGTTTGACTTATTTATACATCTAACAACTTCACAATGAAAACGTCAGCGTGAAGAGACAAATTATCCAATTGACACCAATAAATCAAAGGTATAAAAGAAGTCTGGGGGCTGTGGAAGTTTATTTTCAGCGTCATGTACTAACAGCTACAGCATTCTTCTTGAAAGCACATTTGTCTTTCTCCATTTCAGGTGATTTGATTACTGTGGGATTAGCAGTGAGGGGATCTCCAGATAAACATAACAGTGCTGAAAAGAAACAAAAACCTTTTGAAAAGAGTGCACTAATGAGGAGAGTAGAGATTCATCACAAATGTAAGGTTAAGAAGTGCAAGATATTGGCTCATTTATCTTACTCAAGAGAGACACCGGTGGAGGCATCACAGTTCAGGGCTTCTTAATGGAACGGTCTGTAGAGGCACGACACATGTGTAAGAGCACATGCATGTAGCACCACAGTCTGGAGCAGAAACTAATTTGTTACACTGATTGAACACCAGGAAATGTGGCATTGGCAGCCGCTGCACGGTCAACAGTGAGAAACTGGAGCAGGGCTGTTTTCAGTGGTGGTGAAGGGAGAGCGTTGTGTTTCACTGTAGTGAAGGTCTGGCTCTTCCCTGTCAGGGACTTTATTACTCTGGAAAAGAGATTTACAGTCTTGTTAAGAGGCATTTCCAGGTATAGCGTGCACAAGAGATACGATAGCTCAGAATGTCACTCGTTCTGTATGCTTTGTCCGTTTGGGGTTGCAGACCTCAGACATTTTCCTGTGATAATAGGTCGAGTGTTACAACCACAGGTTTAGTTGTAAATGTCCAAGAGCAAAATTCCCACAAGGTCAATACGCTCCACTATCTTGTTCACAATTCCCAATGAAAATCCTGAATCCAAATCACCACCAAAATTAAATAATTCTATCCTTGTGCCATATAACCTACATCCAGCCATTCAAATGCATCCTCTTTAGTTTAGTTTATTAGTTTAGTTGACAGGGACCATGTACAGAAGGGGTCTATACCCGAGTTAGCTAAATAAATAGCTTTTGCATCTGTGGTCCCTGGGCAGGGTGTTAAAAGACAATAAAACACATACTAAACATTACAGACAACAACATACAAAAAACACATAAAAGATGTGGTGTTCTATATAAAAGATCAATGATCACATGATTGATTCTCTTGCAGCCATGTCTTCAGGGAATTTTTTTAAACAGTTGCACAGTCTCGAATTATGGAGTGGAGTCGAGTTCCATTTTCCAGTTTCTTGATTGCCCAAAAGCGGTCTTCCCTAAATTTGGTGGAACAATCGCCTCTCACCGAGTTGCTCACAGGCAAACAAAGATGACCAAACACATAACCTCCCTGGTGGAGGTAAAAAAAAAAAAGATATATTTATTGAGAGCTGTCATGCAGCACAGAATCATATTACCTTTTATAATTCCCAACTGTGATTGGTAGAAGGAAACAGATGCCGGCACATTTTAATAACAGCCAATAACATTGGGGGCATTTCTCATATCCTCTGACAGAGCTCTCTGTGAGGCATCTGTGACAGCCAACCAATGTGAGGCAGGTTCACTTCAAATGACAGGTCTTTTCTCTTCAACCTCATATGAGAAGCAAACTTTAACATTGATCACAGTTTGTTGGAGCAATTGGATTTTTTGATGCCGCCAACAATAACCAAAGGAACGGGTTGTGGCAAAATGATGGGCTGTGAAATTTGTCAGCTGTTGCAATTTCAGCAGTAATGATCCCAGAGACAACAGAACAACTGAGAAACATCATTAGCAAATCCACGCTTCACACTGAGACCACTGATGGGTCAGTGAGACGAGGCACCAAAACATGACAGCACAGCTCTTGCTCCTCCTCCTTCTTCTTTTCCACATAAGTCTATTTACTTTGATCAGTTTTAACACAAACCATCTTTACAAAGCTATGAAATTGCTAAATGACATCACACCCTGTGATGGACTGGTGATCTTTCCAGCGTGTACCGTGTCTGCTGGGATTGCTACAGCAACCCTCGTGTTGGAGGATAGAAGATGGACGGATGGATATGACATCGCTTCAGTACGTGTGTGTATAACTATCTGCTTCACATTCATTAGATGGACCAATCAATGTACCCAGTTGCTCTGCCTAAATGCCAAGGCCTAATGGACAAAAAATGATCCCCAGAATAGTCATTTAGGGCTTCTCAGCTGGATGAACAGCCGTCCTGTGAATTTAAAAGAGCACATCAACTTGTTAGAGGCATAATCTGCAAAAGTTAAGGCCTCTCACATCTGCATTGCCTCTGGAGACTTTCTCTGAACACCGTTGTGTTGCCTCACATTTCCTTGCTTCACTTCACAGGGAACTCATCACCCACCAGCAGCCTGACCTAGATCCATGTTGTGCTCATATTGTATACATAGTTATTGGGCTCCCTTAATCATGAGATGGCCCCTTGAGTGGGAGAGGAAACTCTTAATTAGTTGCCATCGCCCGACGGCAGCACATGTTTTTGTCTCCGTGTGCTGCTGCAGTCGCTTTAATTCAGCTTCAAGCCTGGCTGTCACCGGTAAACTTAGTCCTGATGAATTCCTCTGGGTCTCATTCAACGTTGTGTTTGTCAAAGTAAACACATGCTGTGTGCTTGAAGCTGCCTGTTTCAGAGACCATACTGCACAATTGTTTGACTGACTGAGGTTTGTAGCGATTTAAATCTAAAGAAGTGTTAACTGTTATTTTTTTTCCCCAGACTTTACTGGTTATTCGTGCAAACTGTCTGTAAATAAATATTGTGGTGAAAACACACGCAACATCACAAGGCTCAAGTCGTAGGGCTGCACGATAAATCGTTGTGATCTCATTTCTAAATGACAACGATTCTTCTGCATTTTATTTCAAGAGCTGCATTGCTGCCTTCTCTCTCAACACATGAAGTGCCTTTAGGTCAAGCGATTCAGTGGAGGAGGAAGCCCGTCTGTAGTTGAGAGAAATAAACACAAACTGATTGGTGATGAAAACCCAGGTGGTAGTGACGAGAATCACACAACCACCCGACCCTGTGCCGAAAAAAGGTCTGCATTCGCCTCACAGATCGTGATTGCC
This sequence comes from Microchirus variegatus, assembly GCF_963457635.1. NCBI lineage: Eukaryota > Metazoa > Chordata > Actinopteri > Pleuronectiformes > Soleidae > Microchirus > Microchirus variegatus. The sequence continues at coordinate 20,983,542 of NC_139810.1, forward strand.
AGCTTTCAGCAGCAGTGCTGTTGCTAAATACTCAAGAATCTTCTGTTAAATGATGAGATTTTAGACATTTCCTTTGCTAAATGTTAGCGATTAACAGAAATGATGTCACACACTTCTCCTAGTTATGACATCACGAGTCATGAGTGCAATAAACAGATTTGTGAAGAAAAAAATAAATAATGCCAGAGAATCGTGATCTCAATTCCAAAATCCTAACCCTAACCCATCGTCTTCTTTTCCTTTCGGCTGCTCCCTTCAGGGGTTGCCATAGCGAATCAACCTCCTCCATCTAACCCTGTTCTCTGTATCCTCCTCTCTCACACCAGCTAACTTCACGTCTTCTTTCACTACATCCATAAATCTTCTCTTTGGTCTTCCTCTAGACCTCTTGCCTGGCAGTTCCAACCCCAGCATCCATCTACCAATATATTCTCTATCCCTCCTCTGTACATAACCAAACCATCTCATTCTGGCCTCAATGGCCTTATCTCCAAAACATCTAACATGTGCTGTTCCTCTGACTAAGTCATTCCTGATCCTATATTCATCTTCGTCACTCCCAAAGAGAAGCTCAACATCTTCATCTCTGCTACCTCCAGCTCTGCTTCCTGTCATTGCCACTGTCTCTAGACCACACAGCATCGCTTGTCTCACCACTGTCTTGTATACCTTTCCTTTCATTCTGGCTGATACTCTTTTATAACACATTACCCCTGACACTTTTCTCCACCCGTTCCAACCAGCTTGAACATATTTCGTCACTTCTTTTCCACACTCTCCACTGCTCTGGACTGTTGACCCTAAGTACTTAAAATCCTCCACATTCTTTATCTCTACTCTCCGTAGCCTCATGGTTCCTCTCATTCACACACATGTATTCTGTCTTGCTGCGACTAACCTTCATTCCTTTCCTTTCTAGAGCATATCTCCACCTCTCAAGCTTTTCCTCCACCTGGTCTCTGCTCTCACTACAGATCTGTGTGCCTAACCCTAATCCATCGTGATTGACATTTTTTTCCACTCCGTGCAGCCCTAACAAGTAGTTATTTTTGCACAGGAGTTAGTGACCACATTAGATGGCTCTGTTCATTTCAAGTCAGCACAGTGAGACAAGTGAACCAGCAAGTACCCAAAAACTGATGAAGCTAAATGGACCTCAGCCATCATTCATTTGATAAATATCATGAGGGATGTTCCTACAGTGATCTGTCAAAGTTGCTGCTGCACAAATGCCCCATTGTGTCACATCACCATCACCGTCTAACACTACACCAAACCAGCCCTCAAACACACCTTAGAAATCATGAGCACAGGTCAAAATCTCTCTTTCTTACAAACCATAAACCACTCACACCCATTACCGTTTGGCATCTTCCACAGTCACGGTTTATCTACAGGAGCCGTATGGCAAGCAATTCTTTTATTATCGCCGCCTGCTTGCATGAACCAAACATCACGGTGTCCAATGTCAATCAATAAAAGAAAATGAATTGAATTACCTCAGAGGCAGGGAGCCTGAGAAAAATGTATCATCTGTTCCTGCACTGGATCCCATGTGACAGCATCATTTACATTTTTCCCCATTTCACATTCTTCATGCAACAGCAACCCGCCCGGTAATCACGACACCTCAGGATGCTAACTCAGGCTATTTGGTGTGTGTTGACAGAAGCTCGTCATAAAGGGATTTATAAAATTAATAAAAATGCTTTTATTAAAGTAGCTGAGGCATCATCTCGCAGCTGAGACTGGTTTATAACCAGGAGCTGTACCGCCCTCCATTTTGAACATGTATTTGTTGAACAAACACCGAGTCTAAACTTACTGTAGCCTTCTGCTGCCGTGATGCCAGGAGGCACTGAGACATTTTCTACTCTGATCAAAGTTTGCTTCCCAGTGTGGGGATGGGGGGAGGGGGGGGATAATTTCATCACAGTGTTCTCTCAAAGCTATATCTATGCAAATAATTACATTCATCCCAAGTGCACTGTGGGTGGAAATGAAAACATAGCCAGTCGGTAATATGTGAACATTGTCATAGTAGGGCTAACAGCAAGCACAGTGCTCCAGCAATGGCCCACAGGAGAAATGGGAGGAATCCACCCACCCACACAGAGATTAGATGCAGGTGCAGCAAAGTCCCACTGAGCTGGAGTTACAAAAATTGGACCATCATTATAGCACACATGCGATATGATATTACTTTGGCAAAGTAGAACGTTTTATATACCTAAACAACACTGGGGTCAAATGAATAGAGCAGTTATTGTTGTCCTGACAGCATCAGCATGTGATGGCATGAACTTCTGTCTCACGAGTGGACCTGCACATGTGTGACAACATGATTAATGTGAACACACACCTTCTGTATTATTCCACCCTCGTGGCGCTCACAACTAGATAATGAGGAGAGCCTGCTCGCCTGTCGAAACACCCCGCCCCCCCCCCGCTCCCTGTGCACTTGCCCTCTGGTGTAACCATCACAGGCTGAGGACGCTACGAGCGGGATTTGCCATTATGGTTTTCCTCATTACAGTAGCAGCATGGTTTTAGGAGTTGATGGGCATCCACATGCTCACAGGCACTTGGTAAAGTCAGTGTTGTTGGAGGAGGGGGAGACAAATAAGTTAAACCAAAAAAAAAAAAAAAAAAAACTCATCAGTGATGATGCTGGTAGAGTACATGCCTGCTGTGGCACCATTAACACCAGCAGTCTTTAAACCCTTGAGCCATCCCTCACCACCACACCAGCAGCAGCTGTCTCCAGACAATATACAACGAAATGGCAGCTTGGTCACCTTTAACATACTCTACGATCAAACTAGACAGGAAGTGAAGAAGTGAAAGGCACTGATTATTTACAATATTTTACAGTTATAGACAGAGAGCTTGTACAGCCAACACCTTTATATCTTTGCCATGTAAGTGTTTAAAGGAGACATTATGCAAAACTACGTTTTAATCATTATGAACTTATATTTGGGACTCTGGAGGCCCTTTGAGTAGGCAAACTTTGAAAAAAAGATGACTCACTCATGTTTTTGTGGTCCGCCTCATTCTAAGTACAGGAGATAAAACCAGTGGTGTTGACAGCAGCGCTCATTGCTACATCACAATGAGACATTCCTGGAATTGTTGTCTCACGGAGCGCCGCTTTGTCCCTAAAAAAACATGAGCGTGCAGTCGAGGGGAATATCTGGAAGAGCGAAAGTCTGTGAAGTGTTCAATTCTTGGCTCCACAGTGCAGCACAGAGTTCTACACAAACTTCCAGCCTCAGAGAATGTACGTGTCCAGTGGATACATTTTATATATAACGGCAATGTGCCACCTAGAGTCGGCAAATGACGGCTTTTCCAAATGCTAACTGCTGTTAGCTGCCGGAGCCTCAGTGACGCCGACGTAGTTTCCTGTGTCTCATTTGCATTTAAAGAGACAGGCACTCATAACCGAGCGTTCTGAACTAGGTTAACTTGGAGAAATAGGATATAATACGAGTCCTTTAAGGTAACATTTCCTTGGGTTATTGAAATTGTATGTTTGTATTATGTGCAGACTTGCACATGTTGCCTAACTGCCCAACTGTACTGTTGGTGCATTGCGCCCCTTTGCTCATGTGAGTGGCAGAAAATGAGAAATGTTGAACTTTCCAAGCAGCAGTGTGACCGTCAGCTAATCAAAACACATCATCCAAACAGACCAACACAAGTGGTCAATCAATAGCATGGATAGCTTCCTGCTATCCAAAAGTCCTATTTCTTTGTCACAATCATCCCTGATTCTCTTGGTAAAGGGAGGGATGAGCAGAGGCATCCTCCATTTGTTGTTTCATACATCAGATTCTTATACACTGGACCTTTAAGTTTGCGTTTCTACAAGTAACCTGAATGCTAGATGAGAAAGTGAGAGGAGGATGTTACTCTTAGCAAAGATAAGTGTCTTTTAAATGTTCCACAACATCGTCTGTCTGTAAAGCAGATAAGCTGAACATCGAAGGCTTACACCGAGGTCAGCAAACACCTAATAAAACTCTTAAATCCACATTCAGGCCATCCAGTATTTAGCCGGAGCTGCTGCTTTAGATGATGGAGCACCCTTGTGGATAAAAGAGACGCACAATGGCTGAACGCCCAGTGGTGCGAGGTGATTTAAAACTCATCGCACCAAACCAACACACACTGTAAATCTGCAGAAGAGAGGTCTCAAGCAGGGGCAAGATACAGCAGCATTATACAGAGAGAAAAAAAATTCATACACAATAAACACGATCAGGTTTGAAGCAGAGTCACAGGAAGTGGCAGCATCACCATATTTTCATCACTGTGTGAGTATAGCAGCTGTCGCTCAGCCTGTGTGTGTGTGTGTAGAGAGACACAGAGGCTGTGACCTTCAGATACCACTCTGTTTTTTGGATGCGTTCATTCGCTGTGTATAGAATTTCTTGCCAAAATCAAAAAGGTATGAAATAAATAAATCTGTACACTTAAAAAACAGATGATCTGGCGAGTCTGTCTCCGCCCCACAATTTACAAATCTGCTCTCCTAAATGCCAAATGTTATTCTCAAGAAGGGATCGGATGGATAAAAGTAATTGGAAAAACTCCTGTCCTGATTCTGTAAATCATTTCAGCAGGAGAATCTTTGAACAGCTATCTTCTCTTTATTGATGAGGGGTGGAGTTCTGAGACAAGGGTGACCTTATAAATGTGTTTATGCTTTTTTTTTTTTTTTTTTACCAATGAAAGTTGAATTCATTTATATACAGTTGAGGCGTGTCATATAACAACCCTCTCACAAAGCTGTCAGGATTGCTTTTATTGCAATATAAAAGGAATACTGTTGAACTTCATGTTGAATCTATTACATAGGCCCTGCTACTGCAGTAGATTACCCAATAATACGTCCATGGGGCTAAGACCATCTCATTTATCACAGCGTCTGACTTCCATCTCCTCCTGAGTCTCGTGAGAATCCAGACTACGGACTCCCAAAGTGCCAACATCAAATGTACTCGAAGATTTCAGTACACCTTCAAGTACATTATTCTTGAGTGTGCTGTGGCGGCGGGCACTCTTGTCCCATAATGCAATGGACCACGGACATGGAGGAGCATTTCAGTATCCTTTTGAAGAAGATGAAAAAATGAAATTGCATGCGGTGCCAATAAAAAATAATAAAATTTGTTGTAAAAGTCAAATATTTCTATGTTTTAAAAGGACAATATTTTGGGAAATATTCACTGTGTCTGCAAGGGTTAGAAAACATTGATGGTTTAAAATGTGAATGACTGCTAACCACATGAATTTGTGGGTCCAGCTACTAGTTAGCTTAGCTTAGCATGACACCTGAAGGGAGAAAGCAGTGGTTTGTGATTAAGTCTAGGGGCCTGTTGTCATGAATGTTTTTATTAATAAACCAAGATAATCTCTGAGCATTCGTGTTATGTGGCTGGATTTACATAATGTCCCGTCAATCTCATCCTGCATTGTCTCAAGTCAGTCCAGAAATAATTTCACAAATTCATCTTCGAACTCAAAGTGTCCGAGTATAAATAAATAAATCTAGAATGACGAGGTATTCCCTTTGCTTGTGAAAGTGTACACACTGACTGTACATTTCATGGTGCACTCTAAATGCAGTTAAAAGGTGATATACTGGAGAGATCCATGCTGTGATCTGAAAGCTTTTTTACAATCCATGGTGTGAACTTGCAAAGGAACAAAGTCGACATAAAGAGTGGGCTGAATGTGATCTGCAGTAAAAAAAAAAAAAAATCATTTGCAGTCCAATTAACAGCATGAATTTCCGCCTCGGCGCTGCCTCGCCACATGCAGCGACGATCTAAATCACATTTAATCTTACAAAGGAATTATACAGCAAAATAAATGACCACACTCGCATCCGGTCAATGCAATTGACAGACGTATTAGATGGTGACATTTTAAAAAGGGCACTGCACACTCTGATTGAAATTATAGGTGTGTTTCTGTCAACGCGAGGGTCTCTCTTATATCTGATAACCGAGAGTACGCGAATGCAATCGAAGTGCGGAGCCGCAGGTCTTGGCACACCACCAAATCAGCACAGGTCATTAAAAAAAGGAGGAAAAAAAATAATGAGATTCAGCCCCTTGATAAATATGCCTCCATGTCACGTGTGCCTCTGCATAACTGCACCTGTAGTTGATATCTCATGCAGTATGTGTGAGCTCCAAGATGAAGCTGCTGTCAGTTTAGAGAGGTGAGAGAGCAGAGAGTCTGTCAGGAGAACTGAATGATGATCCCGTCTAACACCTGATATCCTTGATATCCTCGCACAGAGGACACCAGTCGTGGAATTAAAAAAAAACCTAAATTGTCCAGGGAATAAACACATTACTCACAGAAGCAAGAGATCCTGATGTAGATGTTTGAATATGAAGATCAATGTGACTATTTTGCGTCTTAATGTAATCACTCTGGAGGACTGTGAAGCCTCTTCAAAGAGGCTCACACCACAAAGGATTTATGCAAAATAGATCCTGTGATCGTTTTTAACATCAAAAGATAAAGCAGTAAAAGAAAAAAAACCTCCAAGAAAAGAAGAAACACACAGGACTCTACAGCTGTTTCTATATGGATTTTAAGTAAATATTTCCGTCTAATGCACATGAATGTGTAAGGACAGAGACAATCAGTTTACCGTCTGACTGTTTGATTCTGTAAAAGATGTTAGGAATAAAATCTATATCCATCTTGGGCAGGACACTTAATGACATACTGCCCCCTTATGGTCATCAAGGCAACGTGAGCTCATGATGAAAGGAAACTTACTTTGAGACATTTTTTCTAGGGTTTTTAAAGGGCAAAGTTTCAGTGTCAGCAGGGAGTCAAATTGATGAGGTTCCCAGATTGAAACATGTTAATCCCATGTACAGTGGTGCTGAGAATGTGAACGCCCCCTCGTTCATCTATCCTCTGTCTCACAGAGCCACATGCATCCGTCTGAACCTCCTTGCGCTTTTTTCCGCTGCCAAGAAAAAGCCGACTCTCACAAAGATGGACTTGGAGTGCAGTGAACAAGCAACTGTGCTGCTAAACAGAAGAGAAGGGGGCACAAAAACGTGGCTGCTCAGGCAGAGCTGCTGCAGCTATTAGCACACCTGTTCTAATCTCACTACCTCATTACCTTCAAGCACTGGTGCAGCCGGGGAACAAAGCCACAAAACAGCTCGGGGCCAGGGTTATCGATGCAACATTACAGGCTGTTTAGCACCATGTGAACAACTCCAGTGAGATTAAAAGTGCAAAAAAAGAAGGGATGCTAGAAATACCCTCAGGGATGGGTTTGGTTTGGTAACAGCCTTTCTCCATACTGATAAGAGTAGTGTTTAAAAGTGAATACTAAGAAGGAGACTAATTAACTTGCTCCTGTAAAGAAATCAGTGCCTTTGTTTGTGTCATAAGTACCAAAAATGAGCCACTAGAAGCAGGAACCAGAGGCAGATTCTCAGTTTTGTAATTCAACTTGAATGAAGTCACTTGTTAAAGCTCACCAGAGAAGGTGGACAAGGCTGGCAGGCAGGTTCAGGCTAAATGAGGAAGCTTCAGAGGAAGTGAATCTTGGGCACAGGAAAAAGCTCAAGTTAGTCACAAAGAACTTAAAATATTAAAGATAAACACTGAACAGAAACAATGTCTTAATACCATGTACAGGACTGGTTGGTCTAGCTCTGTGGAGTGAAGAAGCTCTGTTACATACTGCTGAGTCTTCAGTAGTTGATTGAAACAGGTGTGGAGGTGAAGGAGCAGCAGGAAGAGACCAGGAAGCCACTCCCACACAGAGAGTGGACAGAGAGAGGCTGCCAGCCTGTGTAGATTCTCACCAACATTCAGATTTGAGTAAGCCTCTTGGGTTAGAGTTGCACACATCTTCAAGAAATCCACAGGTGCTACTGATTCAGTGTATATAAAATAAGGTAAATATGTAAAAGTGGTGCAAAATTAGCTCAGTAGCGCCCGCAAAAGGACAAAGCCAACAATAAGTTGCACCAAATGTCACCAAACTTTATGAAAACATGTAACAGCCCAAAATGAACAAAACTGTCTATTAAGACCATGGCCTCAACTCAACATCAGGATACATCATCATAGGAACATCAATGATGAAAACTTATCAGATTGCAGATTTAAAAAGGGCGTGGCCAAGGCAACCATCGGAATTTAGGGGAAATTCCAACCATTCCCCATAAAACAGGTGTCCAAGTGCCAAAGTTACATTGCCCTGTTACTTTGCCATACATTGGTCGATCGCCTCAAAACATCATACATGACAAAAGGGATGATGGACGCTGAACACATCTACAAACATGACCTTGACCCAACAGGAAGTTGGCTATTTTGAATTTAGCAACCATTTGCGACAAAACAGGAAGTGGCCTGTAATTTTGACTGATCTGTGGCAAAACTTCTGTGAGCAGAAAATATCAGCACATGAAGACTGAGTCAAGGGCACACAATGTAATTTGTTTTGAAACCTCTAAACAGCATCTTTTACAAATACAGACAGACTCTTTGATGCGAGGTAAGGTGAGTCCCGCAATGTTAAACAAACAACACAGCAGCAACAATGTAATGATGATGCTGATAGAATATATCTGTCACTCTTTCTGGAAAACATTATGGTGTATAATTCTGCTCTCTGTCCCAGCAGCAGACCATAATCACATCAAGGAATAAGCATGTCGCTCATTTTATGAGAGTTGACCATAAATGTAATAAAGCCACCAAGGTTATTAAAACTGCCACAGGTCATTTTACTCACATAGCAGCTCGTATTGGATTATGAAGCGATATATGAAGAAGCGAGGAAATAGAACGTGCCCATTTAAGAAGGACCAGGGGAGGTTTAATGGCTTGTGACTCAATCCATTCATACGCATTTATTCCTTCAGCAGTGACAACCTGCAGCTTTGTGGAAAAATGGCAGACATCCTTTTAAGAAGCGCTGCAATGCAACTGTCTAAACATGTCAGTCACACACAGTGACACACACACACACAGTGCATAAGCTCTCTACCTTTAATCAGGGCGTACATCCAGCAAATTAAGCTTTTTAGAGGTTATTATTCTTTCTCTTTTTACATTACATTCTCTAAAACGGTTTATTTAAAATAATATTAGGTGTTGCAGAAATGACAATTATATTGTGAGTTAATGTGAAATGGTTTGTCATCTTTGAAAAGTTAAAAATCAAAGTTTGGTAGCTTGTGTTTTGTTATTGTGTCAGCTACAACAACAATAATAATAGTATAAGTCCGTGTCGGAGTGAAATTCCTGTCATAATATTCCTGATGAATGTCTTTTAGCCACTTGAGAGCAGCAGAAACAAGCTAAGAGGACAACCTCTCGCTGGGGTTCTGGCTCCTGATTGGATACAGAGCTGTGAGATAATGGAAATGTTTCTCCTGGATTTACTGTCAGAGCCCAGCGGCTGAGAGACCACTGTTACTGAGCAAACACTCCAGATCAGTGACAGCTGTCAGAATAAAGAGCTTTTTAACATACGCATTTTTACTGACAGCAGCTTTAACACTTGTTTGGACGAGGTGAAGTCCAACAGTGACATCTGTTTTATGTCTCCACCACAGGCAAAGCCAGACAAAGAGCTGAGAGATGCTCCACAGAGCTGAGGGGGGAACGATTCACTATAGATTTGTCACTATAAATGACCACTTTCACCAAATCATGTCAGCTACAGTTAATATATGTAGAAAAATGGATTATAACTGATTGCAGAAACACAATTAAAGGGGTTATAGGTGAAATATGTACAACAGCATCCTCAAGTATTTAAAATGGTTACATTTAAAAACATTAGAGAGCAGGAATCAAATGACCTGTGTCTAGTTTGGCCAGTAGGGGGCCGGTAAAGTGGTGAAAAAAAGTCAAACTTTTTGAGAAAAAGACATTGAAATAATATTTATAATGATCCATCCATCCATCCACCCATTACGAGCTGTATTTATGATGATATTTCACATAATTTCAAAATGTTTGTTTTGATATGGAATGCTAAAAGTTATATATCATTATAACTTGATAATAAGTGGTGGACCACCACTTAATAAAAAAATATGGGGGGGTGGTGCTTTGTGCCTTCGTACTTATACATAAGCTATAAGCTGTATTCATGCACATACACCTTACACATAGTCAATTTTCCCACCATCTGGTCTATTTTGGCGAACCTATCTGGTAAATCTGTAAATGGTATCTGCTTTAGAGCAGCAGCAGTGCAGTCACATGGTGAGCGGGAAAGACAAGTAACGTGCTGTAAGAACATGATTTGTCATAAATATCCACAGAGAGGGGAGTGGGGTGGTTTCAGCTAACACTGGCTGAAACTCCAATACAGACGTGTCTTTCTTCTGCTCTGGTCGAGACATTTTTGAGAGGGGAGTGAGGCTTTTGAAATGCTGCATTTATGTCACAAAGCTGCTGCTTGCTGTGCTCAAGTAACTGACTATACTAACAAATCAGAAGTGCTACGAGTTATTGGGTGGGTGGTGAGTGGTTTGAAACATAAACGTAGCTTGTAGCCCCGCAAATGAATATTTAGATTGTGAATATGCTGCATTACTGTTATATCCCTTCCCTCCCTTCCCTTGTTGTATCGTTAGCCTGATTTCTGATGGCACATCAGGGTCATTTCATGGTCACGAACTTTAATCCTCATCACAAATGTCTGTCAGCAGATATAAATGTTGATATCTGTTTCGACCTCCACCCTCAGCAACCAGACAGACTATATCACATGTGCTGATTTTATGGAAGCCCAGGAAGCAATTGCCCAAGGTAAACACTAATGATGATGCATGTAAACATTCATGTTGCTATTCTTATACTGCACACACTGTGGAGAGAGAGAGAGAGAGAGAGAGAGAGAGAGAGAGAGAGAGAGAGAGAGAGAGAGAGAGAGAGAGAGAGAGAGAGAGAGAGAGAGAGAGAGAGAGAGGAATCACAGGAACTATGATGCTGGTAAACATATTCATGGAATAAACCTTGGGTCATTTTGAAAATAAATTGCAGTCGCATTCTTTATTTAAGGGTTTGGAAACATGTGAGACTAATCTTCCTACCTTTTGACACACATTGTGGTAATGGATGTGTACTCGTGTCGTGCCATTTTCAAAGGCACTACACGTCTTTTATCCATCACACTTTTTCGGTGTGTGTGCGTGCGTGCATGCGTGTGTGTTTTGCAAGCTGCGATTTGCAGAGAGCTGGAGTTAAAAATGTTTACCTCTACTTCCCTCTTTACTTTTCTCATGCCGCAGAGGAAACCAAGGTGGCGTGTCGTCTTAACAGCCTCGCAGAAACTGGAGCGAGGCACAGGAATTATAAACAAACTTTACTTTCTGAGGTGAATGAGTGACAAAGCAGATATCAAGGCTCACCTAAGGATGCGAAAAAAATACATTCTTATCCGTATTAATCCTTGGAAAAGACGGGTGATTAAGAATCAGTGACATCTAAGTCTGCGTGTGTGATGTGTAACAGGGAAACTATGGTAACCTACGCAAACCAGAAAGGATGTAAACACTGTTTCACACCTTTTAACATACACCCTCTCCCACTCTATTTACCATGTTCTCCTGCTTCATAAAGCAATGTCCTTGTCTTAATTCCATATAAAAGGCTACAAAATGTTATTTTTCAATTTCTGTCAATAAACCGTCCTAAATGTTGCGCACTGGATCTTTAACTGTAAACCGGCCTGAGGGTCTCATGTGGAAATAATAGATCTTGAGAAATTTCATTCAAATATCACTTTTGAGACATCAGGATAAAGCTATTTACCAGGTAATATTATTATTCCATCTTGCAGCTTAGGGTTGATGATAGAAACCTGCGACTAGCTGAAGAAGCTGCTGGCTGTATCTATATTATGTTTAGTATAATTTACTGTTTTGACATTGGAGATTCAGATGCGTCATTGCCCTCATTTCAACTGAAGAAAAAGGAACATTTGAAGTGGCAGAAGGTGGGTTGACTGAAAAGCCAAGGCAAACTCTTTCAATCTCCTCAGTAAACTGAAAGAGGTCGAGCCTTTAATTTATTTTCTCTCTAAAGTGAAAGCTGTGAGTGCTTTTTCAGCTTGTAACGTGGTAAGAAAACGCCAGATAATGACTTTTTTCTTTCTGTTAATATTAGACCTGTGATGGAAACACAGGCTGTAAATATAAGACGAACACTTCTTCACCTTCCCAGCGATCGACATCATGTTTCCTCCTCATTAACACAGCGGCACCGCTGTGGGTCAAAAACAGATGGCCATGGATTTATCTTTTATTTCATAAGCAGTTCTGAATGCACTGTCTGTATAAATGGATTTCACTAATTCCCTCGTGTCACTCCAGGCTTTTCATTATTTTGACTTTAAAACAAGCTTGGTTTGTTTGCCTTGATTTCTGTAAGTCTATTACATAAAACAAACAAACAAACAAAAAGTGCTCAGAGAGAGGCCACATGATTTTAGAGACGTGCATGCAGTCTTACATATTCAATAATTTAATTACTATGTTAGTGTAATGAATTACATTTACTTTTACTGAAGTCTGTTGTCTGTCAGAAGTACTGTACTTGAATGATGAGGACAGGTGAATGATGAGGACAGGTGAATGATGAGGACAGGTGAATGACAGGTGAATGATGAGGACAGGTGAATGACAGGTGAATGATGAGGATAGGTGAATGATAGGTGAATGATGAGGACAGGTGAATGATGAGCACAGGTGAACGATGAGGACAGGTGAATGATAGGTGAATGATGAGGACAGGTGAATGATGGGGACCAGTGAATGATGAGGGTAGGTGAATGATGAGGATAGGTGAATGATAGATGAATGATGAGGACAGGTGAATGACAAGGACAGGTGAATGATGAGAACAGGTGAATGATTAGGACAGGTGAATGATGAGAACAGGTGAATGATTAGGACAGGTGAATGATGAGAACAGGTGAATGATAGGTGAATGATGAGGACAGGTGAATGATGAGGATAGGTGAATGATAGGTGAATGATGAGGACAGGTGAATGATGAGGATAGGTGAATGATAGGTGAATGACGTGGACAGGTGAATGACAAGGACAGGTGAATGATGAGGACAGGTGAATGATGAGAACAGGTGAATGATGAGGACACGTGAATGATGAGGACAGGTGAATGATGAGGATAGGTGAATGATAGGTGAATGATGAGGACAGGTGAATGATGAGGATAGGTGAATGATAGGTGAATGACGTGGACAGGTGAATGACAAGGACAGGTGAATGATGAGGACAGGTGAATGATGAGGACACGTGAATGATGAGGACAGGTGAATGATGAGAACAGGAGAATGACAAGGACAGGTGAATTAGCGCTAATACATATGACATGACAATGACATTAGAGAGAAGCAGGCCAGTAAAATAATAATCATCTCCACAGAACCTGTGGAATACCAATGGTCTGGAGGAGAATTTGTAATTAAAGCCACAAGTGGAAATATGCAAGTTCTTGCTGCTTTGCATTCAACATAAGGAAACAGCCCAATCAGCATAAATTAAAACAGTAAATGAGGAGACTTGATTCAGGCTTGAGAAAGCAAAATGATGTTTAAAGACCGTTTAAGACCAATTACACTTTTTTTTAACCCTGATTACAATTTCCCACTGTTTGTCTTCCTGTGACAAAATATGAAGGCACGATGTGAGATAATTACTTACTCAAATGTGTGATGAACAAATCGCTTCAGATTCATTTTTGGGCAGTTTGGATTTTACTGCAGCATTACTCTACCTTAGAGAATGAGACACTTGTTTTATTGTCTTTGCAAGTAAATATTTAATATTCACCTATAGCACGCCACCAATCCTAAAGCGCCCATAACAATATGATACAGTGGGTGGCATCCAAGACAGGCTGCTATCAAGCTCAGCACCAGACAATCTGTTTCTTCTACCTGTTCAGTCATTGCACAATCTGTCACACTCCAGAGCACAGGGAAGTGCTTTTACCTTCCTTTTACTCGCCGCACAGAAGTCACAAGTATTACCGGTTCTGTTTTCCTCATATCCATGAATAAGATGTTATTGTCAATCCAATTATTCAGTCCCGTCGTCAGCTTGTTGCAGCTTGTTTGCCAAACAAAAAAACAAAAAAACAAGACAAATTAAGAGAACAGACTCATTTCTCACTTCTTTAGGTGTTATGTGAACATAATGACAGTGTCTGTGGTGGTCAGATGATCCTCTGAAAGCCTTTTTTATTTTATTTATTTATTTATTTTTTAAACAAATGATTTGTTATTTGAGTTATTGTCGCCTGCTTCTGTGCTTTTGCCCAGAGAACAGCCACTCACTGAATATTTTTGTATTTCGTGGATGCACACAGAGGGTTGTGCATGAACATCCCAGTACATCAGCAATTCTGAAATACACCAACAACAACATCCAGGCCACGTTGTACGCCACCTAAACCACCTTTCTTCCCCATTCTGATGGTCATTGTGACCATATCTGCATGCCTAAATGCACTGAGTAGCTGCCATCCATCCATTCTCTACTGCTTTATCCTCCACATGAGGGTCGCAGGGGGTGCTGTGCCAATCTCAGCTGACATAGGGCGATAGGCGATAGAGTCACACCCCGGACAGATCGGAGGTCCATCACAGAGCCACAAAGAGACAAACAACCATTCACTCTCACTCTGTTATGTTAATTAACAGGTCCAGTGTCTGTCATTTTCCAGAAAGTTAAAAGTAAATATCTGTGTGTGTGTGTGTGTGTGTGTCCCTACATCTCGTCCGTCAGCTTAATGAAATCCTGACAGGACTCTCAGACTGTTCAGAAGCTGTCACATGAATCGAGGATTGCACCTCATTAGAGCAGCACTAAAAGGCTCCCTCTCCTCCACATTTTCCGTTCACATCCTGCTCGTGATTAGTTTGTCTGCTTGTGATCCTTCTCTTTCTGAGTCTTTCAGAACTGGTGCGTGGTGTTTCCCATTTTTCTACTCCCCCCCCCCCCCGCCTACAGATGATTGTTTCTCCTGAGCTGCATGGAGCCATCAGAAATCCCCCTAGGGAGGCAGGACAGCCACTCATCCCTGAATACCATTTTTCCACAACATGGCATGATGTCATATCGAAGGCCCTCCAGCTCCTTGTTACCACCCGTGACTGGAGGGTGACAGCGAGGCACAGATGGTGACACGCTCTGTCCGGCTGCCCCTGTCAACCTCATCCCATAGTTGTCATCCAAAACCGAACAGGAAACAAAAAAAACAACAATTGCAAGCAGAGAAACAATAATGTGCCGCTGTGTTTCAAAGGTAACTGTGAAGGGGCTGTTTCAATATTTACATAAACACACAGTAAAGTAATTGAATGCGATGTACGAGAGAGGGGAATCTACAACAAAAGAGATAGTAATTGTGTGCGAAAATGCTCTTGTGAAATGAAATACAGTAACATATCAGCCTGCAGCACAGCAATTAATGTGACAATACAGCAAGGAAACTGTCTCCTGCACAGCAGTTAATGAGAGAGGGAGAAGAAAGGGAAGGCTGGACTCAGCAGCATTAGCAGAGCTCTCTGACTCGCTATCAAGCAGCACAGATGCTGCTTTTGGCAAACAGAAGTGTGCTGTGAGATTTGAAGTTGGCCATGTGTTTAATGTTAGGTTTGTCACATACAGTATGTGCTAAAGCTAAAATAGAGTCAAGGCAACTATTGTTCAATAAACTGGGAGGAAACGGTTCTCCTAAAAGCCTTAGCAACAGGCAATCAAAGGCTATCATCTTGCCATGTGATTTCTTTTTTTCCGCAGAGGGTTTTCAGATAAGCAGTGTTTCAATATGAAGGCTCCGGCGGAGTCAATATCCAGCTCAGTGTGATATTTAAAAATAATACTAATAATTAACAGTGGAGTTTAAACCAAACTACAACAAAAACAAGGTCGAGTTGAAGGACAAAATCCACTTATAAGCAGATTATGAACACCTACAACGACAGACGGTTAATTACTGCAGGAATTGCCATCAACACTTGATGGTGCTTATTACAGACGAAGAAACACATTAAATGGTATTCATGGCTTACTCACATGTTGTGTGTATACTTAATGTTTGAAGAGGGTCTCCTGATAAAGTTTTGCCGGAGCGAAATTCTCCACAACTAAAATCAAAACAAATTCATAACCATTAATAAAAACAGTGATTAGGACATTAGGATAGACACCCACCTCCCACTTTATTAAGTACACCTGCTTGTTAACAATAATAAACATCTAATCAACCAATCACATGGTAGCAACTAAATGCATGTAGGGACTGAGACGTGGTCAAGACGACCTGCTGATGGGGAAGAAGAGTATTTCAGAAAGTGCTGATGTTCTGGGATTTTCACATACAACCCTCTCTAAGGTTTACAGAGAACATCTGTGGACACACAGCACTCCTCAGTTCATTTCACTTCAGAGCTTCATTGTCCCTCAAGGGGAGATTTGTTTTGCAGTTGGAAGAACAAAAACAACAAAAACTACTTAAAAAAAAAAAAAAAAAAGTCCACAATAACAAAGATACAGCTCAACAAAGACGTACACAGCACAACGAAAGTTGACTTAAAACAATCCTCATCAAAAGTTTATAAGAACTGACAGTTGAGTTTGGTAAGAACAGTGCAATAAAGAATTGTACAAACTGAGTGCACATGGAAGAAAAAAGAAGAAGAATTCATTAATCCAGTGGGGATGAACCAAGGCTTCTGTGAAACCTGTCTGTGATATATGTTGTGTGATTGTGAGGTATTACACATCAATTACTTTTGACAGCTTTGTACAGGAAGGTTGCCAAAAAGAGATAGAACAGCACAGTCCTGCCAAGTTGTTAGATGTCACTTGTACCTAATAAAGTGGCCATTGACTGAACTTTCTGAGATAAAAGCAAAATGGTGGTGTTGCCCAGAGCGTTATTCATTAAAAATTCAAAACGCTATTGTTCAGTAATGCATGCATTAATGGAAAGTTGTCACAGACACACAGACATTTACAATTTCATAAAAATAAAAAGTGTACGACTAGGCTTCATACATACTGAATATATAGACGTACTGTAGTATTTCATGAATTTGTACAATGCTTACATTTTCAGACCTGTCAATGTGTGACGTCAGGGTCACGAGTCACGCCATAAATGGAAAGGTGAGGCGCTGTCCAGGGTTCTGAACCGTCAGCCTGGTCTGCCGCAGCCGCAGCAGGTGTGCGCGCGTGTGTGTGCTGTGTCGAAAGATCAAGGACATGTGGATACAGTAGAGCAACATACAGGATTACCGAAGTCAAATAAGTCTAAAGAAAGAATCAAGGTTTTTTATTTGTATTTTCTTGCCGATCTAACATGGATCTCCTTCCAGCGCAGGAGGCGGCAAAAATCTACCACACCAACTATGTGAGAAACTCCCGAGCCATCGGCGTCATGTGGGCAGTGTTCACCATCTTCTTCGCAGTCATCACCGTGGTGGTCTTCATCCAGCCTTTCTGGATCGGGGACAGCGTCAACACCCCGCAGGCCGGATACTTCGGCCTCTTCCACTACTGCATCGGCAACGCGCTGACCTCTGAGCTGACCTGCAAGGGCAGCGTCCTGGACTTCAGCTCCATCCCCTCACCTGCCTTCAGGACCGCCATGTTCTTCGTCGGCTCGTCCATGCTGCTGATTGTCGGCACCATGGTCTGTTTCAGCCTGTTCTTCTTCTGCAACGCTGGGAACGTCTACAAGATCTGTGCGTGGATGCAACTGGCCTCAGGTGAGCGAGTGAGCACCTGTATTTACTCTACTTCTCCAATTAAGATAAGGGATAAAGAGATGTGATGTATTCATTCAAATTGCACAAATGACAGCAACAAACTCTAATGAGAGATAAAATCTCATAAAAATTTGACATTATGGAAATATAACATACACTTATCGACATACAATGTAATAATACTTAATTACAACGTTAATTATCCTACAATGTGTAAAGTAGCACATAGTACTCATAGTACTAATATTTAGTTTTTGTGTTCTGTAAATGCAGTAAAACTAGGATTTTGATAATCTTAATTACATTATCGATCTGGTTATTTATCATACTTTGAGATCATCTCAATATAAAAACATCTGTGGTGGTATCAGTGTCACCTTCACACATTTTACTGTCATAATACAAACAGAACACTCTGATAATAACACAAGTGGAACTTTGAAAACTAATCTACAGGCTTAGTTAGGGTTGAAATGTCAAGGTTAAAGTCTGTAGAGAAATTGGAAATATGCAACTAACACAAGTCTTTTAAAGTAAAACCTGTGACTGATGAAGGAGACAAGTGTCCTCATGGCCTGAATCTGCGAGCACCTCTCTGGTTTCAGACATGTTGTGCATTTGTTCTCAACGCGATCTTCGTCATCGCCTGAGCCAATCAGCGATCTGGTTACAGTCCAGACTCTGACACCTCTGCAGGTGTATCGTTACACGTTACAAGATCTGGTGTTGCTGTGAAATGTTAGCTGATCTAACACCTATAGCATAGCAGAGCCATGGAAACTGGACATTTGTCGTCCTGGTTCGTCGGGTTACAGAAAGAACAAAAGAACCCAGTTCTTGCTTCTTACTTTCCACCTTCATGTGTAATATGGCAATAACGGGGCGGTGATTTCTTGATCCCCATGCACATCCTGCAAAGGTCAGATAGCTTTGGCAAAAACCCAGAGGAAACTTAACCAGATTAAAATCATGAATTATTTAAGGCATTTCATAACAGTACATGATTCAAACAGCACTACTGGGCACCTTCTGTCCTGCTGTATTATAAATAAATGATTTCTTTGGCACCTAATAAGGGAGCATCATCACATATCTTCCACACGGGTCTTCATAAAACCTCTCTCACAATTATATATCATAGTTAGAGCACAGAAGGGGTAATTATGACAAGGTTGTGCCATCACTCAGTCCTCCCTCCCTCCCTCACAGCTGCGTTGATGGTGATGGGCTGCATGATCTACCCGGACGGTTGGGATGCTGAGGAGGTGAAGAGAATGTGTGGCCAGAGGACGGATAAGTACAGTTTGGGAAACTGCACGGTGCGCTGGGCCTACATCCTGGCCATCATCAGCATCCTGGACGCCGCCCTCTTGGCGTTGCTGTCATTCACTCTTGGTAACCGTCAGGACAAACTGCTGCCGGACGACTTTGAGGTGGAGGGAGCAGGTAAGGGTTAAAGCAGAGCGCGTGGGGTGGAACTGAGCTGAGGATTAGAACCGCTTTTGGGCTTAGAGTGAGTGATGACTGTGGAGCTTTCGACTGCACACATTTTCCACACCCGTCACACCATGTGTGTCTCAGTGAGACAGCAGTACAGCGGGAGATTGAGCCGACTGTGAAACTGAAGCAGGTAAACAAAATAATTCATTTAGTCCACCTCAGGTCTGTTAAGACTGTGTGTATAATATAATGGTGAGACTGTGACAGAGATAAATTCTCCGCTCACCCCGACCAAACAATCACTGAACTACGGTGGCCTTTCCATACCAGAAAGGACAACAAATACTATTTCACAATTTCCTCCAATCTTATGCTGCCAACATAGGGAAGTCCATCACAGGGCCACAGAGAAACAAACAACCATCTACTCTCACACTCTGCAGTCCTATGGTCAACCTAGAGCGGGGGTGTCAAACTCAAATGACCTGGGGCCAAATGAACACCTAGTCTGGTCAAGAGGGGGCCAGACAAGAGAAAAAAATGGGGAAACAAGGTTCTGCCTGGAGCCAAAAAGGGTTCTCCTATGAGGACAAGCCAAAGAACCTTATATGGTTCTACTTAGCATTTTTATTTCTAAGAGTGTAGTAGATGGGCAATATAAGACACTCACGATAATATTGGACAGAATTTCAAAATAAAAGTGCTTGTTTTGATATAAAATGTACACGTCACAATAAAAACATATATAAAACAGCTTAAATATGTCAACTAAGTTCTGTGTATTATAATAAAGCAGTAACTACAACCGAGAGTAAAAAATATTGCTAACAAATATATTAAGTCTTATATTCTGTCTCTATTCCATCACCTCGCTGGAAGCTGTGCCTCAGCACAGTGGTGGGCGGGACACATGTAATTAATTGGAGGGCTGCATGTGGCCCGCGGGCCTTCAGTTTGACACCCCTGATCGAGAGTGTCCAATTTACCTATTGCATGTTTTTGGGCTGTGAGAGGAAACCAGAGAACCAGGAGAAAACACACACACATACATGGGGAGAACATGCAAACTCCATGCAGAGAGGCCCTTGTTCCAGGCAGGTCACGAACCCAGGTCTTCTTGCTGCAAAGGCACAAAAAAACAAATTATTTTAAAGCAAGTATACACTTATACAAACACCCTTATGGGTAGGGTATTCAATTTCCAACCATTAACTGCTCACACTGGGCCTTGAAGTTATTATTCTGGAGCTTCTCTCCAGTTGGACAAGCTTTCGTCATTGGAGTACATTTCTCACATCCCTTCAGTCGAACTGCAAAACACTAAAAGTCTTAAATCCATTTGTATTATTTTAAAGTATTTTTTCCTCCTTCACAGAAAAATCATGAGAGACATCAAGACCTGCAGTACCAGTACGAGGCAGCAGCATTCAAAGGTCAAGGCAAGCATTTCTGAGTAAAGGCTTTTAAATCAAATTACAGGCCCTGCTGTTCCAGCTTCAGGCTGAATTTTTTGTCCTCCTTTCATTTTGAAATGTGATAAGACTGTATATATTTTTTATTTATACCACTTGTGGCCTCATTCACCAGACAATTCTATCCTATGCCAGAAGTTTTAGTTAAACTCATAATATACCTTTTCAAAAACCTAATAAACTCTGTAAGAAGCACAACCGTTGTCTGTATTGTATGAACTCGATTTATTGCATGGTGTGAATCGACAGCTCGCACAAAAGTTTATGTTTACGCAGATGTTAATGTTGATTTTACCCAGGCCTCAACAGATACATCGGTAACTGTGGTATGATTGATTTTGAGACACCCTTATGTTTCTATGGTACAAAAAAAAAGGAAAAAAAAGGGAAAAAAACGAACAAAACAGTGACATTATTGAACAGTTGGCCATACATACAACTGAGCTCACTCAAACACATCTTCCATACACTTTTATTAAAACACAGCTACCCAGCTAAATAAGTTTAGCTAAGATATAAGATTTGTTAGAAACTGTACATAACTGTAATATACATAAAGGCAAACTCTTTGGTACAGATATATACAGTTTATTTTCACTTTCTTTTTTTTTTCCTTTTTAAGTGGGCTTCTTAAAATGTATTTGTTGAAACCTTTAAAACACTATATTCCTGAATTGTAGGTGTATGAGAATACCAGCCTCCCATGCGAATGAAAGATCCCATTTACTCTAACTATCCACAGTAAATACCAGGTGACCGCTGACTCTTTAGGGCCAAATAATGACCGACTTGATCAGACAGTGGATGTCTCGGGAAGAAATTAGCCTGTAAGGAGAAATGCTGTTACTGCAGTCAGTGTAAATGTCAGCCCAGTGTGCAACTTTCTAAACCTACTTTACAAATACAAAATGTTTACCTTACATATGCAATATGAGATAACGTAATTCATTAAAAA
The DNA here is from genome assembly GCF_963457635.1 of Microchirus variegatus. Classification (NCBI taxonomy): domain Eukaryota; kingdom Metazoa; phylum Chordata; class Actinopteri; order Pleuronectiformes; family Soleidae; genus Microchirus; species Microchirus variegatus. The sequence continues at coordinate 21,005,236 of NC_139810.1, forward strand.
AAAAAAGGGACACGGCACGAATGAAACTACGAGGAATAAACTTGGGGGAAAAAAGTGAAAGTGAGTCCTTTTAAAAGGGGTCAAAATGACCAATAAAGGCTACATATCCTTGGTTTGTTTGGGGTTTTAGTGCAGGAGTGTAACAAGCAAGGATGAGTCACCAGCACTACAATAACAGGTTTGCTTAGCAGGATGGGTGAACTGAGCACAGCAGTTGGAGCCAACGCAACCACAAATATAATCCACTTGATTCCCGATGTCATCAACACCAACAGAAGAACCAACAAATACAAAGCAAACGTACACAGGAGCATTAGCCCAATAACAAAAACATAAGAAATCCAAAGGAGAAAAAAAAAGGAAATAAATATTCATTTGATATGCCCAAACTGGAAAGTGATCTGTTGCAGTCTCTGGAGAAAGGATGGAAGGGAGGTGCAAGGGCTGGAAGCCTCCACTAGAGTGTGAGCCAACGGTGGCGCAAGCACTCGGCAGCGGTGGCTCTCTTCTCGGGGATGAGCTCCAGCATAGGGAGCAGGAAGTCAGTGAAACTCTCAGCTTCTTCTCGGGGCCACTCGTACTTGTCGACCAGAACCTCCAGCAGCCCCCAGGGCTTCAGCTTTGTGATGTGTTTCAAGTCACCTGCACATTTACCAACAGACAAAGTTGTCAGAGCCAATGACGCAAAATGGTACAGTGTGTGAACTCAGCTCAACAGTGAATGTAACCCAGGGGGAAAAAGACACACATTATAACCGACTAGATAACTTCATACGGGGAATATTTGATCGGTTTAACAGTAAATCTAATTCCCAAACACGCATTAAAACGTGGATGTTTTAAAAAAATGTTTTATATGCTACGACTGGTTTAATTAACACTCCAGATCCTGAGGACAGACAGAAACTCACTGACGCTTCTTGTTTTACCTTTCTTGGTGAAAAAATCCTTGGAATATTTGCCAGTCACTATGAGTTTGCGTGGGACACTCCCCAGCAGCTCAATGATCAGCGCTATATGGTCTACAAGGCAGGTGGTTTTGCAAAAGGAGAGGAGGGGGAGGGGAGACAGACAAGACCAACAACAGATTTCATCAGACAGTGTCACAGTCACGGGCCCACTCTGGGTGTGTGGATGGAGGGCAGAAGAAGAGCGGCTTTAGGCTGACAGCACGGACACCGGGGGGCAGAGGTTGTGGTGCACAGCTGGATTTAAAGGTGTCAAACAAGGCCATCAGACATTACAAGAGCTGGAAGATTCTTTTGTCTCCACAGCTCCAGTTGCACTTTGGATGGGATTAATTAAACTATATTTCTGAGACCTATGATCAGCTATGGCCAGATTAAGTTCTCTTAATCTTAAATAACTTAAATACGTAAATACCTACATACTTATTTTATACTTAAAATTAATCTGAATCTGAAAAAAAAAAATCAATCAATTGTGTTAAATCATCCAAGGTCCGGCTACAACTAATGAGGTTTATGAATGTAGTTCTGTAAGGAAATCCTTGATCCTGAATCAATGTCTGATGGCATAGTTATTCATCTGTATTATTTGTCCACTGGCCTGTGCAACACCCACAGCTCCTTCACTTGTGAACGTGCCGACAGAAACCTTTACCCTCCTCCCTGCCGTCCACCACCGGTCCCACAGCAGGCCACAGGCAGAGGGGTGGCATACCTCTCTTGGTGAAGTATTCCTGTGAGTATTTCCCACTCAGAGCATAGTGACGGGGGATTTTACCAAGCAACTCAATCATGAGCGCAAGATGGTCTGGAAATGAGGCACATCAGAGGAGGAGAGAGAAGAGAGAAGATAGGAGGTCACAGTTTTGGAGAGAGGGGATGGAATGACAGGTGGGTGATGGGATGAGGAGAGAGATGGCAAACGGTCATGTGGAACAATGTATTAGGAACAATGGATGATGACGATGTAGTATGGCATGATATGAAGCACAGGTATTAAAATCCAGTATTACTTCTTGCAAAAAACGTAACACATGTAAGTCAATAACTTTCATTTATGTAAACAAACCACAAAGGATAAATCAGATGGAAATCATGACTTAAAACCCAGCCCAGCAGATTCTTAATTCAGGATTAGTTCATATAAGCCAGAAGAGGACAGCAGCACAACAGAGAACACTGTGATAGAATACTAAACTACACAGACTCATGCTTGTATGAAATGCAGGTGAAAAAAGATGATTTGCAGCAGCGAGAAATGAGCGGATGAATACAAGTTTAAATATGCAGCGGGTCAAAATTGTACACAGAGAAAGCATGATGAAGAGAACATCAAAAGTGAGCGATGGGAAGATGAAGAAAGGTGAGTGAGAAAGTGAAGAGATGGCCCCGTCTCCAGTGTGGCGGAAAATGTGATTTGAGATGTTAAAGAGAGGACATAAACACAGGAATGTAGACAATATAAATCACGAGTTCATATCTACATCTTTGCAACTTGTATAAACGGCACATTAATGTGTAGGGAATTATTTACAACCCCCAATGAGAAAATCTAACTCCGAGTCTTCCGAGCACTAATGAGGGTCCATTCAACAAGAAAACAACATCATAAAGCTTTTCACAGCAGCAGAAACTGTAAAACCCAAACAATGTTAAAGCCCTCTTTCAAGTCAAGAATACCTTTCACTTATACTACTTAATATCCTACTTACTATTAACTTTGTGCAATTACTTTCCTGGATTAAAAACAAAAATAGACAAGGACATTCCAACAATACCTTCATCCCTGGAATAATCTTCCCCAGAATGTGGTTCAAACAAATAGTCCCCTGTGGAAAGTTCAAAGGCCTGAGGAGACAACACAATCATCATAAACACAGGAAAAGACACTGGCTGAGGGCATAATACACATCCCTTCCCATAACTTGATGCACTCTCATAATGAGGTCTACAGAGATCTTACAGAGATACACTGGACTAATGCAAGTCGACTGTCTGTGCAGTCTCTCACCATGCAGGCTGTGCTCCACATATCGGCTGGTGTGCTGTATCCAGCACCGATGAGCACCTCTAAGGAGCGGTACTGCCGTGTCTGTATGTCTTCTGTAAAGTGCTTGTGCTGAGAGGTAAAGAGAGGAAAAGTTTCCCGTTATAATAAGACAAATACTGTATATTGAAGAATTAAAAATATGCAAAGACTCAAGATCAGAATGCATTTGCTATTTCACAAAGTTACTCTTATAATGGCATGGGTGTGTGCAGTTGTGGACCAGTGTGTACTTTCTTTGGCTGTGACTGTGCATTATCAAAGAAGCATTAGAGTGGAAGTGTATGTCCAGCGTTGCATTTTGACACACAATTTTTGTGAATTATTTTAACTTAAAGGGGACATATGCAAAATCAACGTTTGAATCGTTTTAATACTTATATGAGTAGACAAAGTGTGAAAAAAGATCACTCAGTCATGTTTTAGTGGTCCGCCTCAGTCTAAGTACAGGAGATAAAACCTGAGATGTTGACATCCGCAGGCAATCTGACGTCAGACTGATAAATGCCTAAAATTGTTGTCTCGCGGAGCTCCGCTTTTTCCCCAAAAAACACGAGAGTGCAGAAAAGGGCAATAGCATCCAGAAGAGCCGAAGTCCGTGAAGTGTTCTATTCTTAGCTGCACAGTGCAGCACAGAGTTCTACACAAACTTCCAGCCTCAGAGGATGTGTGTCCAGTGGATACATTTTATATATGACGGCAATGTGCCGGCTAGAGTTGGCAAATGATAGCTTTTCCAAATGCTAACTGTTGTTAGCTGCCGGAGCCTCAGTGACGCTGAGGTAGTTTCCTGTGTCTCATTTGCATTTAAAAAGACAGGGACTCAAAACCGAGCGTTCTGAACAGGGCTGTTTTGGCAGGGTGATTGAACTGCTATGGTGCTAAGGTATATTGACCAAAGCATGTCACAGACATGTTCATTAGGACACCAGGGAACTAGGTCAACTTGTAGTAATAGGGTATAATATGAGTCCTTTAACAAATGGCTTGACCTGGTGAACCTCATGGGCATGGAAGAAGCTGTAGCATCTCTATCATATCTTGATGAGGGATGGACTGACTTAAAGGGCCAGTGTTTCCAAAGGAATTAATTCATTTGGTGATGGGAGTGGGGTGCGTCCTCAAGCGAACAGGGTTCACGCAATATGGGTCAATGTGACTCGCCAAGTGTGAGATGTTCCCACTTGAGAGAGACAAATGTGCATTTCATGAATGTGTGAAGGAAGGACAGTATGATAGTACGAGCAAGCATGAAGCAAATAGTACAACACGTGGATCTACGCGGCAGTAGCAGACCAGACACTAAGTTGGATAATGTGTTGTTATAAGAATTGTAAAGTTATTTGGTTCATTATGAAACAGTGCTGAGACAAATTAGATTATTACAGCTTGCAAGAGTCTAGATCAGGGGTGTCAAACTCATTTTCACTGAGGGCCACATCAGCATAATGGTTACCCTCAAAGGGCCAGTAAATGTCATACAGAATAAATGTAACTAAATGTAACCAAATATAATGTAAAATAAAGGTAACCTCTCTGTAACATATTGCTAAATAACTTTCTGTATTTATTACTTATTCAAGTTGCAAATATTATGCATTATAAATGTAACCCGGTCCACGATGGTGTTTCTTGACAAACTTAACAGTTTTAAAAGTCTGTGTCTGGTCAGGGCAGACGTGCTCACAAATTTCTTCAGCCACAATAAAGCTAGCTTTCGCTGCTGCATCGTTTTTGGTTGTGGCTTTTGTGAACACATTCTGCTGCGATCTCAGTCTCAATCTCAATTTCACTCCTTGATACAATGATACACTGCAATCTAGTGGAGGGATGCCGCCACTTTTCCGGGTAACGCAATCGCCCTGCATTGTGGGAAATGTATTTTAAGGCCAACACATGCCTTAAAGCAGCATTGACCTATTTTAACACAGATTTTTAAGACCAATTAATCACCCGCGGGTCAAATAAAATGATGCGGCATCTGGCCCCCGGGCCTTGAGTTTGACACATGGTCTAGATAATTAGCGTGAAAGACCGGGGAGACAATAAAGTCACTTCTTTGTGATATAAGAAGACCATTGTTTGTCTCACAATATTTACTTTCACCATCAACCCATATGTCTATTACTGTCAAGTAATAGATAGCAAGCATTACTGTGGGATCATGTCTTCAAAAAAATAATAATTATCACAGCAAATTCACCATGTCTTTGTAGTGTCTCATACATTTGTCCCATTAGAAATGCTCCCGTAAAATCTAAATGATAGAAATGTGGGAACAACTTCACTACACATTAATAGATGGAAATATTTCTAGCTTTGATAGAAAAAAATGACACTGGTTGGTTCACTGCAGGACTTAGTCCTAATCAGGAAATCCCTCAGGTTATTAGCAGACGACTCACCACCCAGCAGGCATTTCCCAAATCTGCAATCTTGACCTTGATGTTGTCTGCATTGAGCGGCTCAAGGGGGTTAACTAGCAGTTCTCCTGCTGACGGCTTGCCTACAGAGCAGAGAGAGACACAGACGTGAGTAAAAGAGACTAAAAACTGAATTAACTACTTGTTTAACAATCAATAATTTAAAGTTCACATAGCTGAGCCTTTATTGAACTCTGAAAGTACCCCAACCAAAACAAACAGATAACACAAAATCTAGATGTACTGTTTGCCAGACTGACCATTTCTCGGACTTTCGTTGTCGGTTCTGTATTGATAAGAAGTCTCATCTTCTCCCTCCTCCTGCAAAATGCTTTGCTCCAACTCTCCCTCCTCCAGGCCAGCAGGAAGGAGTATTTCAGAAACTGGATTGCTTTGAGCTCCCCTGCGTTCTGTCTCTGTGTCCAGCTCATCAAGGTCAGCAGAGTCCACACCGTTGCAGGTGTGGTGCACAGGCAACTCCTTGTGCTGCTCCTCCTGTCCGACACACTTCTCAGTAGGATCTGCATTTCCATTGTGTTGGTCCTCATCCCTCCACTGTGACTGTCTCTGCTCCACCTCTGCGTGACCATTGCAGTTCAACTCCAATAGCTCCTCTGGTCCCACTCTCATGAGATCTGCTTGATCACTGGTCTCTGGCAGAACAAGGACAAGAAAGGAGATAATTCTTCTTCTTTTTTTCTTTTAAAAATTACTTACACTGCATTTAAACCACAGCAGAACACAAACTACAAAAAAGAAATGCAAATCATGTTACCCCCCTGACATTTTCAGTTCTTACCCTCTGTTTCCGTATGTCCCAGATCCTGCACAGAGACCTGTCTGAGAGGAGCACAAGCCCTTCCCTTTGGAGACTGCGGATCCTCGTCTTCGTCATCTTCCTCCTCATGTATCTCTGTGGTCTTTTCCATTTTCTCTAGGTCCATGATGCACTTTTCCAACAGTTCTGCTTGACGCTTCTGCTTCTTTTTTAACTTTTTCTTTTTGTTCTTTGACATTTTTACTGTCTGTCAGGGAATGAACACATGGGGGGGAAAAAAATGAGTTTTGCACAGCTTCATATTTTGGGAGTGCGTTTAAATTGTATTAAACTGAAATGTGAGCGGCTGAGGTTTGTACCTGTTTTGGAATAGGTGCTGTGCTTACTGAAAAGAGAACATCACATTAGTATAAAGTGTTCTCACACTGGGCTCATGAATATACATACAAACATGAGTGTATTTGTGTCCGTGTCCATGTGCATCTCATACTTGCTGAACCAGAAGGAGGTGGCGCCCCAGCCTTCTGCCACTCTGTGGCCTCTGCTGCAAGCTTTCGGACATAAGGTTCATCAACACTCATCAGGATGTTCTCTGGCTTGATGTCCGTGTGGATGATCTGACACTTTGTGTGTAAGTAGTCCAGGCCTTGAAGTACCTGGTAGTCAAATGCATGAATAATATTTTATTGACTGTAAAAGCTGAATTAGGCATTTGTCTTTGTAGCCAGTCTGAGCAAACAAACTATATAATCCTATAATAATCCTGGAATGATAAAAGTTTATCATTTTCCTCTCTCAAAGTAAAGCTGATTATCCTAGCATACGTGAAAGGCAACAGTGATGTCACTGTATCTGCTACTCATTCTGTCACAACAAAAGCTTCTTGGCTGAAAGACCGCAAACACTTCACAATTTTCCCTGGCTCCATCTGCCATGTTAAGAGGCTTACTCGATGATTATATTTTTAATTATCACAACATGCTCTGGCCTGAGTGGTTTTCACCCACAGTTACAGGCCTTTGCAAATCAGACATGTATTTTGTACAGTTGTTGATGACATGACATTAAAAAATATTTGAATAAGCAAATGTGCAGAGCTGGGACTGTTGGCAACAAACAGGACCTCCCTCACATTTCCAAACTGTCTGACAGACATCATTTAGTATATTCTGAGGCAGTCAATGATCCAATGTATGTTCCTCTCAGTTCTTTGGGTGGACTCAAGCATATTGTCTCTTCTTTTCTTTTCCGCAGAGCCTTATTATAAATGCTGACTTTTTCTTCCCATGACGCAATCTTTCCAATTTTCTCTGGTACATATAATTTATAGGCTAGGGTTAGGCCACAGGACTTTAAATGAATAATAAGGGTGTCAAAATCAACCTCTATATTCTATCTATCTCAATTTAATGCAATTTATTCTCACTGCTGTTGATGTGCAAGCTGTACAGCTACATGACAAACTATTGGGAGCAAAAACTGAACTTGCATTATGTGTCACCTGAATACAAAAAGGTGTGGCTCTGTGAGTGTTGAGTTACCTGCTTTATGATGCTCTTCACACATGGCAGTGGCAGCCCCTGGTAATTGGACTTTATTATCCACTTCAGTAAGTGATGCCCCAACACTTCAAACACCATGCAGACATCTGAAGATCACAGCTGTCAAGGTATTAACAGTGCAGCACAAGTAAAAACCCAACTGAAAACCCTTCAGGACACAACCCTTTACTAAACATTTTAAGGCCCCTGCTGGCATTCACCTACACAGGGAGCAGCTTTATTTATACTTAAATGAGGGCAAGCCACAAGACTACAATGTTGTCGGGGAGTGTCATATTACAGCTATGGCTATCCCAGTGGCATTTAAGGGCTCTTACTCAGGCAAAGTGTTGTGATGGGTGGAGATCTGACACATTCCATTTAGTCAAGCCACCTGCTGTTTCTTTTGTTACTTACACACTGCTTTCCAGCTAAATTTGACACCAATGGAAAGAACTATAATTTCCCTGAAATTGTATTGGGGTTTTTTTAAAGTCTATAGGCCAATAAACACATCCAGTTTGAGTCAAAAAAGAAGCATTTGCATCATTGGGCTGAAAAGGATACGAGTTCCATTGACACCAGAGATCTTGAAGTCATCAAGCATCTGCACCACCATCTCCCGGTTGGGATCATCGGGGTCTGAGTTTCGTACCTGAGGACAAAGGAAGAAAAATGCAACTTAAACCATCAATTGTGTGCTTTCTAATATTTGACAAGACAGATACAGGATTTACATTCATTCTGTGACCATGCTACACTGCTTGAAAACACATGCCTAACATGCAGGAAGTTGCTACACGGTACTGTATATGAAGCCACACATCATGCACGCTCTGATATATCATGTTAGGTTGTTCCATGCGTTATAAGTAACTGTGAATGATGTATCCATACTGAGGCTCATCAGTACATGTTTATAAATTGATGTGACAACAACTCACAGAACATAAATTTCAATTTGCTCGGCTACTTACAGATCTGAGGAGTTTGATCTCATCCACTGCCGTCTCTGTGTAATGCTCTGCACTCTTCACCACTTTCATTGCAACAAACCTCTTCACCCTGCAACCACAGAGCAAGAAACATTCACTAACAGGAAGCACTGTACAAGCCATGGTCCTATCACACAACAGTTTTAGAGCGCTACTACTGTATTTATTATCCAATGTCAGAAATGAAAAACAAAACTGTGCAGTGAAAGTATGCAGAAAAGCTTTTCCATACTGGATGTCCCAGGCGAGCCAAACAGTAGAGAAGTGTCCCCAGCCCAGTTTCCGGATCACATGGTATTTTCCGTTATAAAGGTCTCCTACTTTGACATGGTGATAGCCACCTGTAAAAAAGAAAATGCACATTAAGTAGACAGTTCAACGCCCAAAGAACAGACTGAATAACTGAGTAAGACTCAAAGTTCTTATATTGTTAGTCTTTGGTTTCTCCCAACCTGCTTATGTTAATTACATTTTTATCATGAAACAAAACAACAAAGAAACAAACTTTCCTGTGAATATCTCATTTTAATTATCTGCAAAAACAGGGCTCACCTTTGCAGTAGTCATTAGGATCCTCCTGCTCTTCATCATCAGAGCCGAGAATCTCTTCAGGTTCCTCAGGCTCCTGAGGAGAGGCTTCTTGCTGGGGCTGCTGCCGTGTCCTGGCATTCCCTGGCTGCCTAGTGAACAAAAAAAAGAACCAAACTTCATTACAAATGTAGTCGGCAAAATATTCTACCCTGCGTACATATGGGAATTCTATCATCATTAAATAATTTACCTTTGCAGCACTTCTTACTAATTACTCTTCTTTACGTTAGAGACATGCATTCCTAGCAAATAAATGTTTCACAAGCCTGAGTGAAACATTTAAGAGCTTTTCGGGAGTTTTTTGGAATCAAACCCAACTTTTTCCTTTACATCAAGTTATTATTGTGAACAATTGCCAAGGAATGTGACATATAATATTTTAACTATTTAAACATTTAAATGTCTTTTGCACCATTGAGATTATAGAGGTTTAATTATAGGTGTCTGTTCTGCTCTAATGAAGAAAATGTAAGCTACACTTTCAAATTAAAAAGAATCTTCCATCATCTTAATGACTTTTGAGCTATTCTACAATACCCTTGTCAGTGCAGTGAAGCAGTTTATATTCTCTGTTTTTGTTTTTGTTTTGTTTTTTAATATGCACAACAACAGAACAGCAGCTTGACAGAGAGTGTAAGCAAAATATTCTAAAACATCCTCCTTCCACTTCCTTATGATGTATAAAGTACTGGTGCAGACAACACAGCATTTAGCATACTTCCTGTTTGGAGGGAGAACGCAGGATACATTTACACAATGTTTTTATATGTGAATAGTAGCAGCGGAGAGAATTTGTAGAAGGCCAAACAGAAAAATATCAATAAAACACTTGTTTTCTGTGGAATACTCAGTGGTCTACCATGGTGTTTGAAAGGTCAACCCAAACAGCTGCTCTGCTGCATAATAACACAGCTCCTATGCTACTGTACTTGCATGCGAGGGAATGTGATGTGAAAATATTGTGCCAGTTGACAGCATGGTAAACGTCTGAAACATATGAAATATAGCATACAGTTTGGATACTAGTATTGTTGGATCCAGTTGGGTCTTCTTTAAAAGTGCTTTGATGTGTTTTCTCATTTGCCAGACATAAAAACAATGCGTGATGTTCTGTTCCAGTGTGCTAAATGTGGTCAATGTGACACGGTGACTATGCACAGGTACTACTTAAAGAAATCTGAACCATCCTTTTAAGCACACAATGAAACCTAATTAACATTTGAAGAAATATGTGCTGCAGGCTACATTTTAAGACACTCAGCTGTCACGTCAGAAGGACTCAACTGACTTTGCTGCAGGCGTATTTCTGGGCAAATATCTGATAATGTATACACAGAACGCATACACATACACATACACACACTCACTCGTATACACAATATATACAAACAAACTCTGTTGAATCAGCACTTTAGTGGTAGACTCAAGGATTGGTAGTTTCTAAAACAAGAGAGATAGATCCGGCTTTAAAAGGTTAAGCATATACAGTAGCAATCAACGGAACACCCCGCTCTCATCTGCACAATTCTCAGCACATACCTGTGGTGACCTGTCTTCAAGTAACATTAAAATTAAAATATGAAACATGGCAGAACAACATAACAGATATCCACTCGCTAAAGGGCTCAACCAAATCTTAATTTAAGGTGATTATTACAAATTATTACAAACATTATACTCATTACTACTGAAAATGTTATACAGGGAACCTTAAAAGTTTAAAATGTTCTCCTGCACATGACAGCATATTTAATAATTTCATGTAAAATAGTAATCACATAAGCATTGAAACACTTAACCTGGGTATAAACTGTAAGTGTAACATCGTATAATCTGTGTTTACCAACAGTTTAGTCTAATATTAACTTTAAGGCCAGGCAGCCTGACTGTTACTTCATCCACAGAGGGGATTAAGGCTGCTTATCGCTACTGACGCGGCACAGGCATATTGAAATAAATTCCTTCCTGTAAAGCAAATTCTGCATTTCTTGTCTTCACATATTATATTCATGTTAGCAAATAGTGGCTGAGAACATTGAAACAAAATTGAAATGTAGAGTAAAGAATTATGGAGTTAAAAATTAAAATAGTTTCCAGTAGACTTTTAATGCATGGCAAAAAATATGGAGCATAACTCCTCTTCAAACATGGTATCGATACAAAAACTCTCGACACCTTAACTGCAGTTTCCGTTCACTTGTGAGTCACTGCACCTGCTCCTAAACTATTGCCTTTGTTTTGCTAGCTAGCTGAGATGTCTTTGTCCCAAAAATGTGTCTTAGCTGGATGCAAAAGACGAGGTGGACCAAATTTGTGCTCTGTCATAAATGAGATGCTAGATTGTAATTTGCAAATGACCTTATTATAAAAGCCATACTTGTGTACCAATGACAGAATAAACAGCAGCAATCAATGAATTGGTTTAAATACATTTTTACTTTATAATGATGAGATGCATTTCTTTTGAGATGCATTTGCTACTCTTACTGCACATTTCATAATTATTAGCCCGTTTGTTGGAAGGAACTAATCAAAGCACGTACTTCATCACCGGTTTTCAGTGACAGCTCATCATTAACTATTGAAAAAAGAAAACCTGATTTAAATCAAGGGAATATAATTACCAAGATGTGATGACAGACAACTTAAACTTTTCTGAATTCGAGTGGCTTCTATTCAGCCGTCTTCGCTCAAGGTGTGAAAGCAACTTAGTGCTCTAATGGCACATGGATTGAAAACTTATTGCATAATCAAACATCAAACGGATTGTTATAGCCTTGTATGTGAATTATTATAGCCAGTACACAACACGATGTCAAATCATTATCAACCACTTCTATTTACATACATGGTCAGTAAGGATGACTTTGACATGCAAGAGTTCTATTTTAGGTTTACATTTACTATCTGTTGGAGCCATGAAGATCGATATATCTGCAGTAGAGCCGTTTTCAGTGAAACGCCGTGGTTCTGTGAGCTGATGTGAGATTCTTCATTCTCCCATTTTAAATATAGCACAGGCTGTTACGCAACAACCCTGAGGACAGCACTGATGGCATGATTACTAGATTGTTAGGTGCACTAAAACAATAAATATTTGGATTGAATGCTTCAGTATATTTTTATCAAAAAATGTTGCATTGGTTTCATGCAATTATTCCAACACCATTCTGACGGTATGGCAAAGCCTGTCATTTTTTGGCTGATCTTCTAAGCCGCCGCAGCAGCAAATATTCACTTCTCTTTTTCTCCCTATTCTCTGCATCCTTCTCCTTCACACATTTGATGTCCTCTCTCAGCACATCCATGTACAGTACATTCCCGTGGACCATCCTTGTTTAATACAGGGTATCCGATCAGGTTTCAACTAGTCAAATTTAAGACTTTTTTAAGATCGTAAAATGCATTGAAATTGACCGGTTTCAAGTCCATACTGGCAAAAAAGTATGAAACAAGGAAAATCCCCGACTGACTTGCAGAGTAAATTGTATTTATCAATAAACATAACAATACACAGAACTGTGAGTAACAAGTAGAATGTTGTATTACAGAATCACCTCACATGGATCTGTGCTGGTTTTGAACTAATATTTGTCGGAAACACTTTTCTAAAAGAACTGTACACCTAGTGTCTAGGATGTGCATGTGTGTGCTGACTTACAGAATGGGTCACACTGAGGCTCAACTTCGATTCTGCCTCTCGCGATGTGGAACAATAATAGCTGATGTCTAGCATTTGTTGTTGGCTTTTCAATGTCGCTTTGTGTCTCTGAATTTGCGTGTGACTGTAATGCTTTTATTCAAAGTGTCTCAAGTTGTATTGTCCTCTTACATAAAGGTGCAGCGGGCTTGAAACTGGTTTTCAATGGGCTTCAACCACTCGTGAAAATCTTTGAAACATCTTTGAACCCACACTCCAACATGCAAGTAATATGCTAATCCAGTCCTCCGTTGCCAGACTGGCTCATGTTGGGTGTATGCTGATAAATTCTGACCAAGCTGCAATTAATTTATTAAAATGTATTAATGCTCCATGTTTGTTTCTTTGTTATATTACAATTTCACATGAATGAAAAAAAAATGTTCCCCAAAATAAAATAAGATATAACCAAATTTCATCACTCAATAAATGTAATGTTCAGTATTTTTTATTATTATTTAAGACCTGGCCAAACTGTATTTAAGACTTTTCAAGGCCTAAAATTCAGATTATTGTAATTAAGACTTTTTAAGAAGAGTTAGTAATATTCGCCTGGCAGCTCCATACTAAACACACCCTTTCCCTCTCTTCTCACTTGCACTTGTCATCAATTACCTCAATCTTGCCTCCCTCATCATCAAACCTTTCCATGTACCTCAGATGTTCTCATTCTTGATCCTGTCCACTTACCTTATTTCAATCACTAACTTTGCATCTTCAGCTCCACCAAATCCACCGTCTCCACCGTCTCCAATACACCATAGTCGGTCTCACTACTGCCTTACCTTTTACTCTTGCTGGGACCTTCCTGTCACAAACGACTCTTGAATCTCTCCTCAATCAGCTCCACTCTTCTTCACCTCACTACAGCCTCAGTGTTCTGCACAGTAGACCCCAAGTACTGGGTTTATGCACATGTTATGTTGAACTGCAGTATGGTTCTGTCAACATAACTGCCTGAGGCTAAGACACAGCTGCTCTTACTGCAAAAAGCTATGAAAGCTATGGAGACTAACCCAGTGTGCAACTCTTATCTATATATCGATATAGGTATGTCATTTATTTATTTTTTAGAATCAGAAGGACCAAAATATGGAAAGTAAAAAAAAACAGTCAGGAAGAGAAAGATTAGAAGTACTGGAAGACTCCCAAGAAGGGTGTGATGCAATATTATTGATGCCACTTACCAGTTAACAACACCAACCAAATGACGTAAGTGTACAAACATGAAACAAGGGCCTTACATCAGCTTCACATGTGTGGAAAATGTGTCAAAATGTCAACAAACACCCAAGTACAGCTGACAAATACATGCTGGTCTGTTATCATGTTCAACAGAGAAAAGGGTAGCTTTAGACACAGACACGGCCTTACTTTTTGGTGGTCTTCTTTGCTTTGCCTCTCTTCTTCCTCGCCTGAAGTGCCAAAACTGTCAGGAGAAGAAAGCAGTGACACAGTATTTTGGAGACTGTCAGTATACAGTAGCTCAAGACAAAAAAAAAGATGACAGCATGAGGTTAAGGACACAAAGTCTTGGCAATTCGTGTCAGTATGTGTTACGTTCAACCGTGTTGGCAAATATCAGCATCTAAATCAAACCTACGATGCATCTGTCAAACCAGTTTGATATTGAAAACCCTCTCACGTTAAGTTACACGATACTACAACACAGCATTTGCGGGCTGCAACGTTGGAGTAATATCACACACGCTGGTGGATGGCCGGTGATGTTCATACAGCACCAGACCGCGAATGCTGCTCGCGTTTCGAGCGTCTATAATAACACAGAGACCTAGAAAGCGCCGCTAATCCTGACATGTCTCACTGAAGCTAACGCTAGCGCAGTTCGCCCAGGCTCAACAGTGCGTGACAGTCGCGTACAATTAAACCAACATATAAAGGCGTGCAGCTCGACTAAACACAACATTTGAGTCACACACACGTCAGTGCCATTACACACACACAGGCTGGCGTTGCTAACATAGGATACGCGGGTAAAGATTTACCTTTCCTCTCCATGTTGGCTTCGGCTTAGCCGCTAGCTTAGCAACACCACCAGCGATCGAATATTCCACGCATGCGCACACGCTCGTTTTGCTCGGAGGAGAAGGTGGGGTGACGAAGAAGTCTCCACCTGGGCAGCGTGACGTCATCAACAGACGATGCGGAAGACTGTGGCGTTTTAATATTTAAAGGTTCAGTTTGACTATTTGACAATCAAGTAACCTTTCAGATGTCAATATTGTAATACTGACGACCTGCGATTACACTTGACCAGTCGAAATGACTGTTTGTAATTACTATAATCTGTTTGACCAGTCATAATCAGAGATTTGACTCCGCACAATGATAGCAGACATACTGTAATCAGGTAGAAATCTCCATTTACTATATCTCAAATCAAATGTCGCTTGAAAATATCTATGAATTATAATATATATTTACAATTCTAATCCATATTTTGATACACGAAGATTACAATACATGTTCAAATATAAACAGAAATATTTTTGAGAAATGTTGACTGGATGTAGGTAGTGGTTTTAGAGCTATACTACTTTATTAGAATTACGTTTTTCTTTTTATTTGCACTCACACCAATTAGTGATTTTGACGTCTGTGTTTAACCCTGTCCTTTTTACACACCAGTAGTGAACACAGTGGTGTTTGGGAACCGCAGGCCTCGAGCAAAAAGTGTTGTAAGATAAGATAATCCTTTATTAGTCCCACAGGGAACAGGGGAAATGGTAATGTTGAAGCAGCACACAAGGTTAAGAAGGCTATAAATAGTAACATAACATACATTATAAACACAAGAAAGTATAGAAATGTAGAAAATAGACGAAATGTATTATATGTTAATACGTATATTCTGCTTTGTGTTGTGATTTTGTCCTTCCAGGATTTCTTGAACATGTATTTATTTATCTATCTATCTATCTATCTATCTATCTATCTATCTATCTATCTGTCTATCTATCTATCTATCTATCTGTCTATTAATCCATACAAAAGACAAAAAAGACAATGTTTCATGTTCACCACATTCGTGGAAAGAGAAATATTGAAGACTATTCACAGTTAACATATAAAGGTTATAAGAAGAAGCTAATGAATGTGAATGATTTGATTTGTATGTCTGCTTGTGAACTGTGTGTTCTTTATTGTGTTCGTTTGAAATAAACTAAACTAATAAACTCACTAACATATCACAAAGTAGTAGATTATTCACAGCAAAACATATAATAAAACAATATCTATATTAGATTATTAACATACTACACATGTAGAGGACTATTCACAGCTCAATAGCCACACTTTGCTATTATATACAATACATGCCTAAGTTTGCATTAATACACGTTTATGTTTCACCTATCCATAGTCCTGTACCTAAAATAAAAAATTACCTCTGACTTTTCTGAGTCATAAGCAGAACCGGACAGTAACGGAGTACATTTACTTGAGTACAGTACTTAAGTACAATTTTGAGGGATCTGTACTTTACTCGAGTATCATTTTTGGGGAGTACTCATGACTTTACTCAAGTACATTTGAGAGGCAAATATTCTACTCTTTACTCCACTACATTTCTATCCATAACCATGAGTACACGTTACTAAAAAAAAAAAGAGCCTTATGGCCTCTGGTCATAATTGAAAACAATTATTTAGCTTGGTAATCCAAGGTGTGGCATTGAAAATACTGATTCAGTGATTCAGAGGCATAATATTGTCTGTGGTGCTGCCAATAAAACCTGATGAAAGTCTAGTGCCAAGACGTCGCAGTAATAAATGGAATCAGTAATCCGAATCAGGTGCCTTGCAACCTGCTGATTGTTTCCCTTTGCACACCTGTCTTAAGAGGTGCATGTGCAAAATTTCCTTCCTGTCAACTTTTTTCTTTTTTTTCAACTTGTATTGACTTTTCTTGCAAGCTTCTGCAATTACAGCATTAGGTTTACTTTCTCTGGGTCAGACCATCAACACTGTTCACAAGGTGATCCAATAACTATATGAAACAATCCAATATTAAACATTAAACATTCACTTAAAAGAGAATATTTTCTTAGTTTCTTTGCTCCATATATCTAAGGAATCGTTAAAACTGAATCATTTTGGTTTGTGGACAAAACAAGACATTTGAGAACATCGTCATTTCCAGGTTTGACAATCACTGATTAACATTTTTTAACATTTTCTGACATTTTATGGACCAAACAATTAATGGTGAAAATAATCGGCAGATTAATCGGTTACGAAAGCAATCGTTAGTTGCAGCTCTTGTTGGAATCCAATGGTGGAAGTGGCAACAACAACAATAATAAATGAACTATCTTAAATACTGTTAAATGTAATGCACTCACTTTATCAAGTAAAATCATACCATGACATGTCAAAAAAGTGTAAAAGTTGTATGTATTATGCATTAGTCATGGGTAAATTGCATTTTACTGTTGGAGCTCATTGATGTAGAGAAAATATTTTAATACTGATTAAAAGTCAAAGGATGGTCACACCAAATGCTAAATCTGCACTTTCAGTCATTTCAGCAACAGTTCATCTCCAACTTCTCTTTTATCAATTTTGCTTGATTACACTTAAGCAAAGGAGACGCAGCACTTAGGTCATAAAAACAAAAGACACATCCAAAAGGTAGCAGTATTTTAAAATAATAAAATTAGTTTGCAGGATTAGACAAAATCTGGACGTTCTAAACTGGCTGTAGGTGTGAGTACGAGAGTGGTTGTTTGTCTCTATATGTGGACCTGTGATGAACTGGCAAGCTGTGCAGGGTGTACCCCGCTCATCGCCCCATGTCAGCTGAGATCGGCACAGCTCCCCCACCACCCTCATGTGGAGGATAAAACGGTAGAATATGGGATGGATGGAAAATTAATTTTCAAGTCATTTGCATTACTAGGGCGTCTCATGAAATGTGGGTAATTCATCTTGTAATAGAGTCCACAAACACAACACAAGTCTCTTAAAAATAAGTCTTTATTTTGTTTAACAAATGACTGAAGATGGTAGTTAAATCTGCAGGACTGAAAATAGATTTAGGGAACCTTTGATTGTTTATAAATACCACCTCCACAAAGTATAAATACATGTATAATCCCTCTTTTACACACTTAAGCAGTATTTCTATGTAATGTTTCAGCATGACACTTTAAAACTCCTGTAAACCAACAACACAATCTCGCAGACGCACACACAAAGTATTTGACTGATGCACTGTACATGCTAAAAGTGATTGCTTCAGAGCAGAACCACAAGAAGTCAGAAATTAAAAAATTATGACAGATATTTACATATTTTTGACCAGAGCATGTACCCATAAATATTTATTTTTCCTATTTGGTGCCACATTGAAAAGTACTATTCCTTGACAGCGGAGGCTCAGATCGTTGTTGCCAAAATGTCTCTGAGGGCATTTAAATTATGAACATTAAAATGTGTGAAACTCAGTTGGTGACTACTAAAGGTCAATGATTACACAGAACAAGCTCATTCTAAAAACTTAAAAACTGTCAAATCTAACATCAGAGAGGAAACCCTTCAATTTTATCTCTTTAAATACATGGCAGGGTGAGTGGCAGACCAGCATAGTAGCATATTTTTTGATTGATTGGTGGATAGATAGATAGAAAAAAGCTTATTCATAACTTACTAAATAGAAAATTTAAAACAGAAAATAGCACAGCTATAGGTCCAGGCATTTCAGCATCTCAGAGTCACAGTGATGAGTCATCAATGTCTCAATTTCACAATATATAAATTTCTCACTATTGGCAACAAGTGACATTTCCCCAGCATCGGCACATTAGTGGTTCGTGAAACGTCAAGCTCTTGCTTCCTGTGCTGGTATTTCTTTCATAAGGGCAAAATGTGGAAAATGTTTTCCTGATTGATAAAGATGAATACAACTAATACGCAAATGTCTGAGACTTTAACACTAATGCACGTTTGAGTTTGTTACAAATGTGTTGGATGCTGCTGTTGCTGGTAGCTCATCTCGTCACTCCATGTCATCCTCGTCGTAGACGGGTGGATCGAAACTACACAACTCCTCATAGGTTAATCCTACAAAATGGGAGAAAATATATGAATTTAACATGTGTATCATTTTCTTTTACACGTTTAAGATTTTTTTTAAGCGTATGTGTCCATACTTTTCCATTCTTCGATCTCCAGCTCGCGACTCTCAAAGCTCTGGTCGTAAGGCTCGGCCTCAGGCTCGTCGTCAGGATCGTGGTACTGAGCGAAGTAGGGGTGAGCCAAAGCCTCGGCTGCCGTTATTCGCTTGTCCGTGTCCAGAACCAACATTTTCTCTAAAAGATCCACAGCTAAAAAAAAAAAAGAAACGAACAGAATCTTAAAACAGTGTGGTTCCTTCACATCCAAGTGATCCCTAGTGTATAGTTAATATTTATAGTGGTTAATACACAGCTGGACAATATGGCTAAAAAAGGTTATCTTGATAGTAACATTGCAAATCAGTCAGTATCAATAATTAACCACATAGACATCACATCATTAATAGACTGTTGCTCTTGAGTCAAAGTTAAAGAGACCAGTAAATTGTGGTTTTTAAACATTTAAGGATGAAGAGAATGTCTGAATAAATACACGATTGCAGTTAGCAGGCATTGCACCACAATAGACTGTGACCAATAATGATCCAAGCTTATTGTTTCTCCCCCTCTTATTACCTTGTGGGTTGGCACCGATGAAGACATCAGCAAAGTGCCTCTTGGGCATGTGTGGCAAGGAGCTGATGTAGTTCCTGGCCTGGGGGGAAAGAAGTAAATCAAATGTCAGCTTCAACCAGCAGCTACATGCTTCCCACATTCAGCACTGCGCATTTCATTATGCGGACGTTTCTTCACGACGGTGATTGTATTCAATGTTGCAAGAACTCATCACTGCTCAGTTCCAATCTCTGCCTTAAGCTCCAACTGCGCTATGTCCTGTAATCAATGTGGCTGTAATGTGTTATGTACACATTTTGTCTCTATACATGATAGTATTTCTGAGTGGTGAGATTCAGGAAGCCAAAAACTCATACACTGCTGCAGTGCATAGTAAAAAAAAAAAAAAAGTAATCAATAGAATTGATGTGTTGCTTAGCAACAATGTGTCTTAGGAAACCAAAGCTGCAAGTGGGACAATAGTTTGCTTTCTTCTTAAGATGCCTGGTTTAAACCTGTATTTAAGCTGCAAAGGTTATCAATATACATTTTAAATAGTGTTCTTAATTTTGTGATAAAATAAGGCCCAAGTACTCCCAACAGTAAAACACTGTTGTCCTCATCATCTAAAGAAACTTATAATTATTCAATTATGTGGAACAATATGTGAATGATCCAAAACCAGGCTGAGAGTTTTTAAGAATTGTGCAACAACATGAACAGAAGCAATAAATCTGGCCATTGCACATTCTGTAGCGTGAATGGTTTCTTTTTTTTAAACAACCCCAGTGAAATGACAAGCAAAGAAATGCATTCACCTCATAGGTTTAGAGCTGGTGGTAGCAATCTTTACAATCACATGCAACAAGCATGTCAGGTACCACACAAATACAACAGTGACACTGGAAAACTGAAAATCTTATACCCCGCTTGACAGAAGTAGTAGTGAATAACACCTAGGACACTGAGAAAATGGGTTTGTAGCTCTTAAAAAAAAAAAAAAAACAGGGAGACTGTGATACAGTGGGTCTGACTGTTCTTCAGCTCAAATCTGCTGCCTGGTCTGACAAGGGCAACAGTAGATCCTGCTCACCTCGTGGCTGGGCATCCTGCTTATTAGAGATGCTGGGGGTGTTCCTGTCAGACGCATTATCTGCTGAAGCTGGTTTATATCTATGAAGCTTGTGTCAAGGGGAGTATAGCGACAGAGCAGAGCTGGTTAGAAGCTGCCTCTCAACACAACAATGTGGGCCTGAACTCTTAATGCACGACAATGTTATGTTGACAAGCAAACAGCTTTGAAGCAAATCGGGACAAAAAAAAGGTTAGAAGGATTAACAGATTTGGAGGAAAGAGAGAAAGAAAGAAACCACACGCTGATTCGAAATTGCAGGCAGTCAGTGGAAGTAGGAGCTCAATCACCTACGTCACAATAATCTTACAGCAGGTGATATATTGTTCACTCAGATTAAGAGGCAGAAAGCAAGTCTCAAATCCACAAAGCTGAAGGATTGGAAAACATGCGGTCAATCAGGAAGCATCTACAGTAAATGACGTAGTTGTAGAGGAGAGTGGCAGGTTGAAATCTGGCGGGAGAAAAAAAAAACCTTGCATCATTTTGTAAAACTCACAGAGTCTGAAGATATTTTCATCAAGAGCTCGGGCCCTGGGGTTCCGACGACCTGCATGATTAGCTTCAACTGATCAATGTCTACAAGCACACGGTAAAGGAAGACCAGATGCTAGACGGAGGGAAATAATCTGACCTTGTGAATCTTGTACCACTTTAAAACAATGTTTTCATGTTAGTCATTTTGCACCTGTGAAAGCAGGTCACTAGGAAAGAGAAGAGGGAGTGGACAGTCCAATAGGACCTACAGAACGTACAAGCGCAGCCGTTAGTCTGAAACAATACTGGCAGAGAGAGAAAGAGAAAGAGAAAGAGAAAGAGATAAAGACAACTGTAAGCAGAGACACTGCAGATTGTTAGGCCCCAGACTGGCAGTAACGTAGACAGAACGTGGACCCGAGCCAACAACGCACACTGACAATGTAGGAGGAGTTGAAGCACGCCAGTAGAAACACATTGCAGTGGAGAGTATGTGTCAAGCCAGAGGGAAGTGTGCCAACAGGTACTGTGTGTACTTTTAATAGAATGGAACCTCAGGCAGCATCATGTTGGAAAAGAAAAGCAGGTTTTCATCAGTGGACACAAAAAAGAATTGCAAATCAGCTTCTACTACTGTGCTGGTTTAACAAAAACATAAATCAGTAATGGTAAATGTAAACTGTAGATGAGAAGGATACGGTCAGTGCCAGGAAACAGAGTTCTGCCAGTGAGGAGTTCTGCCATTATACAGCCCACTGACCAAATATCCACTGAAACACAGAAAAGCACAACACAAATGTTAGGATTTACTTACACAAGAGCGCAAATCAAAGGAGATTCTTCGTTTGTCTATTTTACATGAGAAAGCAGCTGAACTTAGGACTGAATATTAACAAATATCACAGTAATCATTTTAAACATATTTATTCATTTAATATAATTATGTAAAAAAATAACCATTTCCTCTTGTAGGAGCCAGTATTGAGTTACTTTAGTTTAGGGTTAGTTTAAATGATTAATGCAGGATTACTAGTTACAGTGTAATTTGTGAACACTTAAAAGTCGTTAACTGTTGGCCTTAAGCCTTTGAGTAAATGTTCTTACAAGGTAAGGAGCGTGGCTTTGTGGACCTTTGATGTAAAACCTCTAGATTAAAGGGTACCGTGGATCCTTGATAACTTTGACAGCTATGATAGATAGAGGGATAAGTAGACATGTACTGGAAAATATCTAGCAATTTGCTTGGTGGACGTGTACGTCACTGTTAAATCTATAAATTGTCATACACAACCTGGAACATCAATGGAACAGTTCTGTGTGATGTTGATCCAAGATAGGCTTGGATACATGTGGATGGAAATGTAACCTGGATGTACGGCAAGTGGAAATAAATGTGCAAACCCCTTAGACGACTCTACCTTGCCTTGGTGATTGAGGAATTGAAACAGCCCATAGGAACCTGCCTACAGCTAACGACTTTGGAATAATGTTTGTTTGTCACTACACTTCAAATAATAGCAATTGGATATTTATATAAAATCGGCACAGAAATGCCAAAAATGTTTCCGAAAACTCACCATTCAGTGTGACCACAGGGGAGTAGTCAAGTTTTCTTTTTCGTCGTTTTATTCAAAAAAAGATTAAACTTAGCAAATTAACTTGTCAAATGAATATCTGTTGGCATGTATTATTATAAGTTTTTAAAGTATAAGTTTTAAAACTGTAAAATATTATATAGGTACGGTACACAGTAATGCTCCAGTATCAGTAATGCTGTACCTGTCATGTTATAATGCATCCAATTTAACATGATCTCTGGTGCTCGATACCAACGGGTCGCCACGTAACCGGTCATCTCATCATCAGTGTGCCGCGCCAAACCAAAGTCCAAAATCTAAAGCGGCGTCAACAGCAAGAACAGATAGACTTTTATAAAATATTCACATTTGTATGAAGATTCAGAATTAAGTGTTTTTCTTTTCCGTCTTTCTTAAAATTAGAGCAGCAGTTCACTGACCTTCAGCTCGCAATCTTCATTCACTGCCAGGTTACTTGGTTTCAAATCCTGAAGAAAGGAAATTTGTGCAACTTAAGTTTAGTTTATTAGCACAATATGGGACACATAAATCAGAAATGTATCCTTTAACGCTAGTGCTAGTGAAATGTGATCAAAAAAAATTGCTCTTACCCTATGAATGATGTCTGCCGAGTGGATATACTAGAGGGGTAAGAGGAGAACATGCATCAAATCACATCATCACTTCATGTAAATAACACAGATGTATAGATTAACCAGTACAGAAATATCAGACACCACAGTGCAATCATTGTGTAAATTCCTAATTAGCAGGACAACTTGAAAGAATGAAACTAGATTTTAATTTTTATTATTATTTATTTTTTTAAACAAGGAAAAAGAGGAAGCTGAAATTAAGATAATTAACATTATAATCATATTATCCTGATATTCCACAGATAAATTCTTCTACTCAAACTCTAAAAAAAATTAAAAAATAATAAAACGCAATTTACCTTTAACCCTCGGAGGATTTGGTATATGAGGAACTGCACGTGGTCATCTGTGAGCTTCTGACATTTTACTATGTTGTTGAGATCTGCCCCCATTAGGTGAGTCACAAGATACCTGCCAATGAGAAAAGATGGTCAAAGACACAAATATCAGACAGCAAATTAAAAAAAAGCCAGATTGATTCAAACCCGTATATTTGCACTTGCAGCACATTTAAGCTCATATAGAAAAGGAAAATGAGCTTTTTCCAGAGCAGGAAAAAGCTCATTCTCCATATGGCTATATGAGATTAAATCCAGTTTAGCTGCAATTTTCTTTTCACCCTCATTTCTCTCCAGAGACCTTCAACAAAAGGGCGTCATTTCACAACACACGCAGATAAACAGCATTAATGGACCTACATCCCAGAGCAGTTAAAAATATTCAAACTTATGGAAGTGAGCAGGAGCAGGATGCTACTGTGGCAGTTCTGCAGCCAACACATTAGCCATGTGCAGCTTCTCTGGTCTGCTGCTCACCAAATATCCATGTCATAAATACTCCTCTATTCTCACACGGCACAGAGAGACCAAGGTTTTAAAATAGCACCTGGTTATGCATGAACTTGTTCTTGTCAGCTCTCACAGACACTTTCCAAAGTTCACCCGCCTTGGAAAAAAAAAAGGGGGGGATATAAATAGTGACCTCTGTTTTCCTCTCTCCTATAGAAACAGGAGCATGACTGGAGCTGCGAGGAGCCTCACTGCAGCGTTGTGACTCAGTTTGTATTTTTAGAGCCAAGGGGAACCACACTTAAAGCACCTGCATACCCGAGATTTTTCCTGGATATTACGTCGTACGCAGAACATTTCAAATGTTGCAGTGGTTAAGCAGAGAAAGCGTGACGCATTATATTGTGACAAACATTTATATGCAGTTTAAGTTTCTACTTCCACTATCTGTACTGTAATATTGTAATCCACTGATTGCTTCCACATTCATGCAGTAATACTATATGGGTTCTTGTCAACAAGAGGCAAACTTCTGTATGCAAAAGGTTAAAGCACTATAAAACATTACCAAGGCAATAAAGATTATTTCCAGTGTATGTGGTCATTGTAATTTTTTCCATTTATATGTGCAATCTTGTATTGATTTCAGTCCACCATAACATTATGCTAATCAGGGAGGTGGGTGAGGACAACTCTGAATTTCAAGACCGAGTCACTGCTGTGTTAAGTGTGTGGGAAAGGCTCCAACACATATTTCCAGTAAGGGATGTGTTATTGTTTTACTAATGCTAGTTACAGACTCAATGTTGTGCTGTGCTAATACTTCAATACACAACATAGACTTAATTAAAAATAGATACAGCAGAGCCAGATTTATTTATTCCACTTCTTCCGTAACAAATCTAGGCTTGCAGTAATTTTTTTATGGCAGATATATAAAGGCTGTGTAGATGCACTGCACAAAATAGAGGCTTTTCAGAGACATGACTAAGTAGAGAGGGGGGAACCTTTTTCAATCAGCTCCAGCTAAAAAGCCATTACCGACAGAAATGCATGTTCTATACGTAAATTTAAGTCTGTGTTAATGCCACAAACGGCAAATATTACCATTACTCCTGCATAAACCATCTCTGAATATCATTCTGTAGGAAAGAAATCAAATCTTCTAACCCTACTTTAATTCAGAGAACACTTATCTGGGCCTCAAATCTGGTTCCTGAGTTCTGATCAACAAAGTCCACATATTTTCTCAGGATTTAGATGGTTTCTTTCCTCCCACACTAATGACATGCAAGTTAGGTATGATAAACAAGCTGCCAAACGTTGTTGGTCAGGGCTTGAGATATGACGTATTAAATAGATCTGTGGGTGGAGCACTACCAACTGCTCCACAATTGTTAAATGATTCAATTGTGGAGGGTTTGTTTCATATAGAGGAAACTAGAAAATATAAAATCAAAAATGCAGGAAATCAAATCTTGCTCCAAGTTTTTAGCAGACACACATTCTTATGTCGGGTGTCAACGGAAATCAATTACAACTAGATTTTACTCTTTTTTTTTTAGAAGAGGAAAAATCCATTCTACATATAACAGGGGGAGGAAGCATGCACGCCTGAGGAATTAGTCACCGTTTAGCTGTTCACTTCCCATTTCTGACAACTTTCAACATCAACAATTTAGAACTACCTGTTTGCCAGCAGCAAAGCAGCTACGATGTGTCACAGAGAAACAGAAACATAGGAAAATAACTTTCATAGCAGCAAGAGCAAATAACTAACAGAGTCGACGGTCTGAAAAGTGCTCCAGTGTGTTTTGGCCTGCTGGACTGCCTCCAGATGTTTCCCAGACACAGCTAGGATTGTGAGAAACTAAAGCTGCACTTGAATCAAGAACAATTGTTGCTGAGGTGAAACTCTGCCCCCAGCCAAAGTGCATGGAAAGGGAAAATTGGCATTAAAGTTGCTATTTTAGATAAACTTACACATCAGTGAATTCCTTTAGAGAAGTAGCTGGGGAAAAGACATCTAGAAGTCCAATCACCTGCAAAAAAAACATGACAACAACCATCAGGTGAAGAACATTGGGTAGAACCTAATCCTCAGATCATAGATAAAGAGATAATACATAACCAAACACAAACTTTTATGCCAGTGAAAAATTAAAAAGGTTGAGAAAAACATTGACTCACATTTTCATGCTTCATGTGCTTGAGCAGTCGCAACTCTCTGTACGTTCTCTTGGCGTGGATGATG
The DNA here is from genome assembly GCF_963457635.1 of Microchirus variegatus. Classification (NCBI taxonomy): domain Eukaryota; kingdom Metazoa; phylum Chordata; class Actinopteri; order Pleuronectiformes; family Soleidae; genus Microchirus; species Microchirus variegatus. Next base: position 21,031,857 of record NC_139810.1, read on the forward strand.
GACTGAAATGGCCGAGAGAGCTTCTTCACAGCCACCTTTAAAACACTCTTCATATCATACGCAGAACTGTCAAGAAAGTGGACAAAGATCTTAGATTAACATTTTAAACTCATACGTAATATTTCACACACATTTGTGTCACCATGTGCTACTTTATAGAGCTCAAAGTCAGCACTGAGAACATCACAGTAGAAATGAACTTTAGAAAAGCAAAGCTGGTCATTTTAGGCAGATGAGGAAAAACACTTTCACATGGCTCAAGATGGGCTGAGTGTGCTTTCAAAACCAAATTAGGTGCAGTAAAAGCTGCTGAAAGCTGAGGAAAAAGAACGGCATCAGCAGATAATGTCATCTCTCAGCCCTGCAATGAAGGCTTATTGTCTCCAACTGGGCAACATCAATGCTAAAATGGTTATTTTAAAAATGATCTTCAAGAGATAAGTATTCCCACAAAGCCAATATAGATGAAGCTGCACAAATAAAAAAAATCACTACTTTGATTTTGATAATTTGATATGAATATTATTGCATGTCAATAGATGAGCAGGTCATCCATTAATCATGTTAACTGTTAACAGTTCAGTCCCTGGCTCCTCCTGTACACATGTCAGTGATAATATTAATAATAGAGCTGCAACTAACGATTATTTTAAATCAATTAATCTGTCGATTATTTTCTCGATTAAACGATGAATCATTTGGTCATAAAATGTTGGGTTTTTTTAAACGTTTGTCGAATAATCGAGAAAATAATCGTGGGTATAAATAAATGAGTGTTTGTCAAAGCTGGAAATTATACGTTCTCGAAAGTCTTGTTCTGTTCACAAACCAAAATGATTCACTTTTAATGATTTCTTTGTTATGTGGAGCAAAGAAACCAAGAAAATATTCACTTTAAGAAGCTGAAACAATCAGAAATCTTGTTTTAATCATGAAAAAAGATTCAAACCGATTATCAAAATAGTTGCCGATTAATTTAGTAATCGATTAATAATTGATTCATCGTTTCAGCTCTAAATAATAGTCACCATCAATCACACTGATCTTTGCGGACATCAGTGTGGAAAAAGAGACAAATTATAACACTTTTAAAATAAAATGCAATCAATTGACGACTAAGGTAGTCTATTTCTGATTCTGAAATAAAATAATTGTTATTATTGTTAATGTTACACTATGATCAAGCCATGGCATGGTCTAAGAAGGCCGCTCCAGTATGAAGCAACTGAACAGAGATTAAGTAGGACTGGGTTCATCATGTCAATATATAAGTCAGTGAGCTATTAAAAAAAAAAAACAATCACACTGGTGAGCAGCCATTAATCTGTCCAGCAACAGATTATCCTATTGCCCAGCAACAGAGCAACAGCACAGCTGTCTGCTTCATTTTGCAAAACAAACATCTGCCCACTAAATCAACCACAACCCATTTAAGCAACACAGTGACGACAAGGGTCCATGAAGCAAAAGTCAGTGGCGTGCAACTTCTCTCCAGTAACACTTATCAGTACTTACAGTCCTGTCATAAACAATTAGACTACTGCTTAATTTTATTACCAATAGGTTTAACATTTTAGTCGAAAAAGTCAAAATGACTACTCAGTATCATAAATTACTGTATAAATCAATACAATATTCAATGACAGGCGCACATCTTTAAAATGAATGTAAATAAATAGTGAGCATTTGTCTACTCATAAGAAATGGGCAGCTGTGTCTCAGGAAGTGAAGTTGATCCACTAATCACTAAGTTGCTGAGTCAATCCACAGTTCCTCTCGTGTGTCAAAGTGTCCATGACACTATTAATAACAGTATTATTGGCTGCTACTTCACCTTAAACTATTTTATTTATATTAAATGTTTGTGCCAAGACTAAACAACATCACACCTGGAGCTTTGAAATCTGCAATCGTTTTTGTCGATCAATATATTCAACTAATCAAAATTACTATTTAATACTCTTTATTATATTTAGTGCATATTCCCTGCATTCGAGAAAGACTTATATTATCAGACTACTACTGTGTGGTAATGAGTCAAAAATACACACAATTTTAATATTTGTTCCCCAGACTCAACTACATCCATTATCCTCATCACAGCATGATGACAGGTTAAACCACCTGTTGATGGCTGGTTTTTATTGGTGGTAATTGTTTTTGTAAATTAGTTTATATGTCCCAATGAAAGTACATAAAGGACGTTTGTTATATATAAATGTAGGTATTTCAAATAGACCCAACAAGAAGTGGGACCAAAGAATTATGCATAATAGGAGTATATTAAAAAGGCAATTCAATGGTCAGCTGAATACTGCAAAGTAATAATATTGCCTGCATGTAAGGACATTCGGATTATTTGGTTTAAAAACATATTTGTATAGATTAGAATGCAAATATAGATTAGATGCTATTGTTGTAGCCTCTACGTGCAGCTATGGTGAGTAAGAGAGTCGAAATACAGGCTGGTGAGTCAGTATTGTGACTGTAAAATGCCCACTCATCAGATAACCGCGCTTACATTTCGAACACTCGATTATTGTTGCAAGTACAAAAAAAGTTTGTTGACGTGAACGGCTGTGAGTTTGAAGAGGGTTAGTGACTCTGTTTTACGGGACGATAATAAGCGACAGAAAACAACTTTTCTCTCGGCCGAGAGCCGTCGAGGCTCCACCTTACTAGCCAAACAATCGGGGCGAGCTAAGCTCACTTTAGCATCTGCAGCACAGGCCTCGTATTAATGAATGGGAGTGAAGTTGGACGCCAGGCTACAGCCCACGCACAAACTTAAGAGGAAAAAGTAATTTACCACACGGATCCGTAGGCGCCAGATCCCACCGGGGACAGGTTCTGGTAGCGTTCCGGGACTTCCCATATCGTCTTGTTGACCTCCTGTCGATAGAACACGGGTCTCTCTTTCTGCGACATTCCTGCAGAACCAACTGCCGACAACCGAGTGCACTTTCTGCGCCTCAAGGCGGCGGCTCGTGTCCCCCGAGCCCGAGTTTAACTTTCCCCAAGTAAAGGGAACGTGTGCGAAGTCAAATGTAAATCGCCTTGACACAACTTTAGTACGTTCTGAACGCTACGGGGCTACCTCCGTGCTAAAGACTGCTGCGTGCACGTTTTTTGCACAGTTTCGCTTCTCTCTCTCTCTCCGCTGTCCGCTCTCGGGAACCTCCGCTATTGCACCCTGCCTGCTTGCAATCTATGCTCGCAACACATCGCAAAGTCTCGCGAGATAACAGGAGCCGGGCCGACAGGAGGGATGTGCTGCTTATTATTATTATTAGTGATACGGGACAAAAAAAAACAGTCCAGACCTCCTCAATTAAACAGTCAAAATACTGTTTTATAAGTCATAAACCTCTCAGTGAATGCTTGAATACTATACGTATGTATATTTGTGAATAACTCGCATTTTGCCAGTGTTTTCCACTTTATCTGCTTCTACCACCAAGTTAGTTTTCAGTGTCAGGGATATCCAGTAACAAAAAAAGGAATAATAATGACACATGTTTTCATATATTTATGTATATATTATGGGGTTAGAATTCCCAAATGAAAGACCACAAAGGACACATTTTGATAAAGAATAATTTTTAAACAAAAATCACATTAAAATACAAATAAACGTGGCATAAAAGAATTGCACATAGTGTATATGTGTGTGTGAAGTGATATGATATGTGCTCTGCAAAATGAGTTCAAAAGGAGCACCTGAAGGCAGCATTACAGGACTATCCTTATTCCCAGAGATGCACATTTGTTAGTATAGAACAGGTTTGTTTGTTTGTTTTTTACTTCAAGGGGTGACGCTATACTTTATTTAGCTGCAGTAGAAAAAAATCAAAAGACAAAGCAAATAAAATTCACAAATTAAGACTGAAATATATAGTTATTCTTATTACAAATAAAGACAAAGAACAACTAAAGAGAAACAAGTAACAGTTCTGTGTAAAATCCACAGTCAGGATCTTAGATTATTATTTTTGAAATATGCCGTAGGCTTTTAAAATACAGAATATCCCCAATATGGAGACTTTTTTATTTCAATATTAGGTTTGGAAACCTACCATATAACAAATAATACTAAATAAAACTGCCAAATCTTTACATCCATGCACAGTAAGCCTGTATATTTTGTAATAAATAAAATGCATTCACAGCCCATCTCTGTTTTATACAGGAGAACTCCATAAAAACATAATTTGGAGCTCCAGTGATGTCAAACCATCTCGGCACTTCAGTAGAAAAATGTGCTCATCCTCTGATTTAACAATCATCCGAGTCTGAGTCTTCTCTTTGGAAGCCTGAAGATGACTTCAGGGGAACGGAGTCAAATCCATCCGATGATCTCTGAAAACACATGGATCATAATCGGAAGCATGAAAAACAGCCTTATTATGTGCATGTGCATCTGTGTGTGCATGTGTGGAGTGGTAACTCACCTCTCGTGAAAACGATTTCATTTTGGTGAAAAAGGATTTCTTGGTGAGGTCCATGAGGTCGTCCTCTGCGTCCTCTCCCTCCATTATTGCACAGCTGTCTGCGGTGGGCAGCTCACATTCTTTACCCCCAGAGGTCATCATCAGCTTGGAGTATTTATACTGCAACCTGCAGGTAAAGAATGACGAACACTGCTATATTAATATATTTAATCTTTTCGTACAGATAATTTAGGTTCTAGGTTTGTTTTTATTGACTAGGAAATGCAAAGCTCAGCGCAAAGCTCACTTGCGTGTCTTCTTCCAGTAATAACAGCTGACACTGATGAGCAGCAGAGCGGCGATGATTCCTGTCGTCACACCAAACTTCAGCCAGAAATCCAGACTCACACAAGCATTGACTTTTTGTGCCGGTAAGGATTCTCCTCCAAAACACTGCAACGGCTGCTGCCACACGTATGTGGTTTTCTGGAACACAATTTGTAAAATGTTGAACTATATCTTTAAATGTCCCCATAGATAGTGAGTGAAGTCCAGTGTTTTTGACATTTGATAACATGTAATGTTGTCCCTATAATATTGTCTGACATAACTGGGGTTTACAGCACTTCCAAAGGTCGAGTGTGTAAGAATTAGTGACATCTAATGGTGAGACTGTAGATTACAACAAAAGGAGGACTCCTCTGCTCACTCACAAGGAACTACAGGAGCCTTCACATAAAGAATGTAAACTCTCTATGAGGCTACAAAAGTCAGACTATTTTTATTTTAATGTCATTATACACTATTCAAACATACAAATAGTTAGGCGTGGGTCAAAATATCAATTTGGTGATATTGTCATCCTTTCTCGTGCAATACGATAATCAATACGCCAGGGCAAATATCGATATTTAAATTAAAAGATTAAAGAGCTCTAAAGTAGTAGTAGAGTTAGACCGATATGGTTTTTTCAGGGTCGATACCGATTATTAGAAGTCAAGGAGCCCGATAACTGATATTTAGAGACGATATTAATGTGAAAATATGTGCAAATCTTTTTCGTGTTTTTTTATCTTAGACAATAGAAATCTTTGTTTTCAATATAACATTCTAACAAAAAGTGCAGGAAGCTCCCAGGCTCAGCAGCATGTCTTGAAAACTTTAACAAATAAACAGCTCCATAAAGTTTTCTACAGTAAATAAAGTTGTCCAAAATGTCAATATAACTGTAATGTTATTTTATCTTTCACTTATCTTAAAGTAAAGTAAAACAAAAAGTTCCCAGGGTCAGCAGCATCTCTCATAAAGTTAACTGAAATTTTGAAATTAAATAAATTGATCTCTTATCGGCCGTCGGATTTAAAAAAAAGGCAGATGCCAATATTCGTCAAAATGCTGAATATCGGCGCCGATAATCGGTCTATCTCTAAAGTAAACAGTCTCTCCGAGGCGATGCTGCGCAAATGAACAAGGGAAACTGTAGTAGAAGACGAGGGAGTTTACAGCGGGATAATGGTGGAGAAAGCTACGTTAAAGATGTCCCATCCACGTTCAATACTTAGACTTTATGCACTTTGTTCTCTGTGTTGTGAATCCACAGAGAAATCCTGCACTTTTGACTTTTCACAGATTGTTTTCTTCAGTTAGACAGATATCGCAAAATGTATCGCTATATGATTGATTATCACAGTGTCAGGACCATGTATTGCATATCCTATAATAAGGATAACCTGCGATTCCCATTGCTAAAAATAGGTAGTAAATTCTGCTTCTCCAAAATATTACACACTGGACCTTTAAGTATTTCAGTTTCAATTTGATCAGTGTTGGAATCGCTGGGGAGGTGGAATGTTGTTATTACCTGTATTCCCTGGAGACAAGCGCTGACAATTTCTTTGTAGTGGTTTTTGGTGCAGAGTGGACAAGCGTGCTGACTCTGCCACAGCAAGTGGAAAACGCAACCATCACACGTCCCCTCTGAGCAGTTACTGTGGAGGAAAACAAGGGATGAGTTATACGTACACAAACCTGACGCGGCAGAGGCTTTGATCCGCGCCACAGAGTTCAACATGTGTTCGTGTCAAATGCGGCTGTTTGTCAAACTCAGTGTTGTCAGGGGAGAAGCCGAGCTTGGTTATGGTCGAAGTTACCTTGGCAGTGTGATGTGGTCTTTAGCGGTCACTGTGGGCTCACACCTCAGTCTGATGCTGGCTGACCTGCCTTGTTTACAGGCCTGAGTCACCTTACTGGACCTGGAAACATCACGCACACAGAGATCTTGTCATGTGTTGATACTGTTTTTGATGCTCTGCACATCGCTTAAAACATGATGTATGTGAGTGTGGAGAAGAAAAGGAAAAACAATGGGATGTTATTTACTTGTAATAGAATATGACGTCAGGCAGGCTGGACTTGGATGGAAACAACCACTGTGGGGAAGAAATGCCACTCAGCGCCGCGTCAGTGGTCACACCTTCACAATGACAATGTTATCTGATTAATGACATGCACACGAGTCAACCAGTGGTTCACAAACTCATTCTCTAGCCACCCCGCAAAGATGGTGATTTATGAGCATTTTCTAAAAAAAAAAAATTCCAGCAGACTTACTTTCTACCAGATGCCAGAAAAGATAAAAACACACAAGAGACTAACAAAAAAAAAAACCCTGCTAGGCTTGTGGTTGAATTATAGTGTTTCTTCTTAGTTCACATCTGCTACATCTGCTAAAATAGGTGCAGAATAAGCACACACTAACAAAGACACAAACAAGAGAAAAATCCTGACCCTGCAACACCACCAGTGCCAGGGAAGTTTTTGCAACCAGAAATGAAAACAGAGTTTCTTCCTGGGCTTCACTTTTCAAACTGGAAGACTGCAAATTGTCCTTATAAATATGACAAAAATCAGGAAACATCTTCTCTGCTTCTCAGTCCATACCGACGAGAGAATCTCCGATGATGAAAGGCTGGGAGGACACCACACTCTGACTCCTGATTTCAGACGGCACAATGGTGGATTGGCAGACGTAACCTTTGACCGTCTCCACACCTTCCGTTACGTTTTCCACGCAGGTAGCTGGCAAACGACCCTGTGAGAGGAACACGGCAGGTTTACGTCATGTCAAAATAACATTTTGCAGGAATTATAGCTCAGGTAAAGTCAAGTCTCACCTCTTTGCCACACAGAGTCACATTAAAGTGCTGGAAATATTTTAGGCCTCTGTTGGTGAAGCGGGAGCCGCTGTTGAAGCCGGTGACGTTTGCCAGAGGAGAGAAGTCATAGTGCAGCAGCGGTTGTCCTCTCAGCTGCACGTCCAGTGTACAGTCGCTGAGACATGCCGAATAAGCCTGGAGGGGGAGTCGAAACATCAGCCATGGACATGCACAGATAGACTCCTTTTGCCCACTGACCAAATAATGGCCCATTTTTAGTGTGTAATTATGACACACAATATCATTTCAGTAATTCTTTCTATACTGTAATTTTGTAGAAAGTTGTTGAGTGGGTCTAATAAACATCTGAACAAGTGCATCATTCTCTTAGTGTTGCAATGAAACCCCTGCCCTTAAAACAACTGTGAGGTCACTGAGGTCACTGCACACCTCCATCATATTCTGCAGCCAGTGGATCAATGTGGGAAAGCATAGTAAAACAGAAGATGTACAGTATATAGAAGTTTAAATACAGTTAATAGAGTGTTTTTTGTTTTTTTTTAAATAAAGAATGTTCAATCAGTTATGGGAGGAGTTTGACTTTTTGGGGTAAAAATAAGAAGTCACGTACATTGTGTTTTTTCCTCTCTCCTTACCTCATTTCTCTTGGTGTTTGGGCCACACTGAATACACGCTGCCTCTCCGACCGGCTGCTGCTCCCTGATGTAGGAGTTTTGCGAGCAACCCTTACACTGTCCCGTCCCGTTGACCATGTAGTGTCCCGGTGGACAGGGAACGCAGGCGGAGTTGGTCCGGTCGGTGTTCAGAGCACAGCGGCGGCACCGTGAGGCCACACCTCCGATCACATTGGTGAGGTGGACGGAGTAGAGCTTTGCAACGTCAGCACTGTATTTCCTCTCCTGCGGGAGTTTTTCAATATTATGTTGTACATTATTATTTATGTACAACTACTTCATTATATTATGTTGAAATCAGGCAATAAAAATGAAAATACTTTCACCTACTACTTACTACCAAATAATTAAAAGTAAATGAATGTGAGGTACTTCCTCCACCACAGTCAGTTTTGCATCTACTCAGTGCTCATGTAGTGAAAAAGGTCATTTAGATTTTTACAGCAGACACACACACAGCTCCAGACTGCCCTCTGGAGTTAAAAGCAATATTTGGTAACACTTTAGATTAGGGAACACATATTCACCATTAACTAGGTGCTTACTAACATGCATATAAATAGCATACTAGCCCTTTATTAGCAAATATTAAGCACATATTAACACCTTATGTAGGGAAAATCTTAATTCATGTTGTAATAGAGATAGAATAAGATTATGTAGAATGAGATGCTAATACGTGCTTAATGATACTAATAAAGGGCTAGTATGCTACTTATATATGTTAGTAAGCACCTAGTTAATGGTGAATGTGTTCCCTAATCTAAATTGTAACTTAATTGTTTTTATGTTTATTTCCTGTCTGGTACCAGTTTGTGAAATTGTGGTAATGTGGTAACTCATGTTTGGGCTGTGCCGTCGTCTCTCACCGTGAGAAATCTCTCGGTCCGCTGAAACGACCACCTGAAGCTGACAGTGCCGTTGCTCTGGATCAGGTAGGAGTACGACTGTTTGCTGTTGCTGCCTTTCCACTGCTCCACCACGTCCTTATTCCACAGGTTATGACCCTAGAAAGAACAACACGTTCATCTCGTAAATGACGCTCACGCTCGCGTCGTCACACGAAGCATGCGAAAAAAATTAATTATCCGTCACTCACGGCTTGGAAGTAGAGCGTGCAGTCGCCCGTGCACACGGTTTCAAAGACAAACGTGATGCGAGACAGTTCACCCCGCTCGCCGTCTTTGGCCAGTGACTGAGGCAGCCTGCGGAGACATTTCACACACCTCTTTTAACACGGTGAATACATGATATGTGGGATTTCTCCAAGAGAATGAGTGTGCGACTGCACCTGTATCCAGGGACAGTGAGCGTAAGCATGATCAGATCCGTGTCCTCGTCCCCAGGGGTTGTGTAAACATAATCTCCGGCCACCTCCCAAGCTGTGGTTACAGAAAACATAGTAACCAAGCATCAATATTCATATAGAGCGTTCAGAAAAAGAGGAAACTATGGATTAAAAATACAAACTCTGTTGACTCTGTTATGATTAGATTGTATCATGATATTTTGCTGCAGATTCAGATTTGTATTGCTATTCTGATTTATTGTGATTCTGCAAGTGATCCAATAGTATCAATAGTATTTTCCCCTTCCTCAACCAAAATTTAATGATGTCCAATGTCAGTCAGTCCATGTGACATGTCTCTAAACCGAATGGGACAGTGGGAAATAACATGTATAACGTTTAGCTGCCCCTGCTAATAGTTAAAGGTGCATTATGTAATAAATCTAAAGCAACTGGCCATAAAATCCTCTTAATATGTCACAGAGACTCAGGAATAATGTTCATATAACAAACTGAACTCACCAACAACAACAGTACAGACAAAATATATTTAAAAAAATATATATTTTGCAGACTGCAAATCATGTTTATGTTTTGAAATCATGTTTTGGCATGTGGCGCCACCTACCGACGTCTACCAATCATTGCAGTCAGTAGAGTCTCAGCTGCCGAGCAACCACGGGTTGCCAGTTACGCCAGAAAACAAAACCTAAAAGACCTTGGTATTTTGAATTTGAATGTAGTAACTGTTTTTGGCCACATTCTTACATATGGCACCTTTAAATAAATACAATCAGACTGAGGAAGTACTGTCATATGTTTTATACATTTGTTATTTTTATTCATCAACGTTCTGAGGTCAGTGCTTTGCGGCGTCATATTCTCTCACCCGTGTTGTGGTTGTAGTCACTGTAGTGCTGTCTGATAACGAAGCTCTTCATGTTGCTCGGCATCGTGTTCCACCATTTGTACTCGAGGCCAACCACTGGCTCTGTGCCGACAGGGCATTCTGCACAGGCTGCGAGTAAATCACTGTGTGTCATTACGGCAGCGTAAACATACAGGATTTAGTCAGGATTTAACAGGGACTTGAGTTTATCAAGGTAAGTTAAGTTTTAGGTTGAAGGTTAGTGGAAAGTCTGCACAGTGAGGTCCAACTTTTTGAAACGGCTCCAGCAAAACAGTCATTAGTCTTTCTATTATTAGCTGTACAGACCTCAAAAACAGAGCCACCGCGATCAAGCTGCACACGACTTTTATCTGATCACAGATATGAAACCATCAAAGGTTTTGTTTTGGCATGAGTTCTGTCCATTCTGCCAAAAGCTGCTCGAATTAACAGGCTTAACACTGTGAGAAGATGTGCGTGTGCTTGGGATGGGACGATGCCACTGTTTAATGTTCGATACCATCATTTCAAAGACATCATTCGCCAACTGTGTAACAAATACACTACCGTTTGAAAGTTTGGGGTCACTTAGAAATGTCCTTATTTTTGAAGGAAAATCACTTTTTTTCCAATGAATATAACATTAAATGAATCAGAAATACACTCTATACATTGTTAATGTGGTAACGTCTGATTTTTAATGGAATATGTACATAGGTGTATAGAGGCCCATTTCCAATGTTCTAATGGTACATTGTGTTTGCTAATGGTGTTAGAAGGCTATTGGATGATTAGAAAACCCTTGAAACCCCATGTGCTGTAAACAGCTGAAAACAGTTTTTCTGGTTCTTTGACGATAGGACAAAATTATGATTTTGAATAGAAATCATTATTTCTAATCTTGTCAATGTCTTGACCATATTTTATATTTATTTTGCAACTCTTTTGATGAGTAAAAGTGTGACTTTTAATGGAAAAAATGAAAAAAGTGTATAGGTGATCCCAAACTTTTGAACGGTAGTGTATTGTTCTCCCAAAATAAAAAGAAATAAACAGCTCAAACATGACTGATATACGATTATAGATGTTTGGATGTAAATGAGTGAACGCATGGATACCAGTATGTTCAGTTAGAATATGCCTGTTTTTATACCTGTTTTAATCTCCTGTTTTTGTCTTGGAATTGCAGATTACTGTCATTTCTTTCTAGTTTTGGGTCACTATTGGTTGGTGGTGATGTTGACCGTTAGTTGGCGTCCCTAATGTTGCATTACTGCCGTTTTTCTGGATTTAATCATTGAGTACTTCTCTTTCCTTACTGTTTCTTATACTCTGATAATACCCGTACACATGCATTTCACTGCAAAATGAAACCACGAGGTCGCTTTGAATCGCATGAAACTGAAACACCAGTAGTGAAATGATTCACTGCACCTGATCCGTTAGAGTAGAGACGGCCGCCGCAAGGCTCACACATGGAGGAGTTGGTGATAAAGAAACCCGGGTTACATGGCGGACAAGTTTGTTTCTCCCCCGACGCAGGAAGCATCACAGATCCTTCAATGGTCTCGTTGCAGATCTTCGGCTCAATCCACTTGTACATGAGCTGCGTCTGAGACACACAACAGGCCAGACGTGAATAAAGGGAATCAACCAGGTTGTGTTTAAAGAAAACCAAACCGCTTCTGAAAGACAAATGACACCACGAATGTGCAGCCTCCATTTAGTCCAGATTACCTTTCCCTCAGAGTCACAAGGCGTGTGAGTGTAGAAGTAATCGCTGATTTTGCACGCTGGTCTGGGTTTGCAGACCCCCGACCCCTCATCTGAAAAACCAACCCCAGAGGAAACAGATGAGGGGAAAACGCACAGCGAAACATTAAGATCCAGTGTTTGATGTTTCATACGAGAGGCAACGTGTGAATACAAGTCAAGTCTTTCTCTTAATACTTGAAAAACTAAGACTAAAACTACTGCAAATAAAAACTAATCTAAAACTATGAAATCATTTGTTGAATTAACTAAAACTAAACTGAAATAAAAAAGCACACTGAAAGACTAAATAAAAACTAATGAAAACTGCAGACACGTTTTAAAATGCTAAGCGATGCGTCTAATTCATTAGACATGCAAACGTGAATGAATACCTGCAAATTGGTCTAGTTCACACTGACGGCAAACAGTGGCCCCCTTAGTGGAGTAGGTATCAGCAGGGCAGGAGGCACAGCGGGCAGATCCTGGTTTTGCACTGTGGGTGCCAGGTTTACAGTGGAAACACTCCGATGTGTAGGCCACACCTGGAGAGAGAGCATGGATTATTTTTGAATTATTAACAGGACATGAAGTCTTGCATGTTCTCCCTCTGTGTGTGTGTGTGTGTGTGTGTGTGTGTGTGTGTTCTCCAGTTTCCTCCCACAGTCTTAAGAAGATGCAGATTTTGGAATTAAGCAAATTGGACACTGTAAATTGACTGTATCACACGGTTAAAAGTGTGACAGTGGGTGGTTGTTTGTCTCTATATGTGTCCCTGTGATGGACTGATGACCTGTCCATGATTTACCCCAGCCTACATAAGCTGGGATTGGCACCAGCCTCAGTAGAAGATGGATGGATTGATGGAACCATGACCAAATACCTTGATACGTGAACAAATGCTTAGAAATACTGCACTGCAAGGCGTTCATTTACCTGAGATGCCGATGTCTCTTAACAGCACTGGTTTGACAGCATCACCCTGTACAGAGTACGCAGTGGTTCTCCAGTACAACACGTTGTTGCCCTTTTTCAGCTCAACCTGCACATGGACACATTTGTTTTTGTTTGTTTGGTTTTTTTTTTCAATAAAAGAGAAACAGAATAGATAAAGAGAAGCACAGATAGAGATGTTGAAGCCAGCAGGGTTACTACAAACCTGGTGTTTGCTCCATTTGTCCTCTGACGTCTTCATCCACCGACTTTCAGATTCTGTAGACTGACACTGGTCATTCTGGATCTGCAGGAGTAAGAAAATAGAGGGATGCGTCGCTTAGTATTCCCCCTGACATCTATTTTTTTTTTAAAACACATATAATGAACTCAATTTTGACAGCCATTTTAAATCACTTACAAAGAATTCAAAGTAGACGTTGTTGTCCGGGTAGAAATACTCGAAGGTCACGACTCCAGGTTTCTTCAGACTCACAGCGTAGGACAGCACTGCACTACACTCGTCTGTGTTTGAGGATACGTAGTCACTCTTCGGCGTCCAGGTTGAGCTAGAAAAAAAACATCAGCAGCAAGAATAGTTTTAATGAGTGAATCAAGTGACACAAGGACTTTATTGTCTTTACTGAAAACACAGCAGTCTGCCTCCTCTCACCAACATGGACATTTAGCACAACTAATAGTATTTTCAATAAAGTTACACTGACATTATCACGTGGGATATTAAAAAGTCCAGTGTGTAATTGAATACAATGTTTGTAGCTGTTTTTTTCATTTATTTATTATCACCTAAAACAGGAGTCTGCAACCTGTGGCCAGGGATAGGAGCGGGATAAACGTGTTTTAATATTTTGTCAACTAAAAATATGGGTCACACTCACAACCTATGTCAACGTCAAATGTTATATGATATTTAAAAACCTTCCTAAAAATCAACAGACCTGTGTTTGAAATATGGGAAGCCATGAAGTCATGTGTATGTGACGAAGTGCACATTATGGATCCACGTAATTATTCCAACAGGTTTTCGAAAAGCGTGAGCTACATACAATTGAAACTTGTTTTTATTTATTTCAAAGTGCGTCACTTTTTTATTTCATCAATTTTCCACAAATGGCTCTACATAGATCTGTGTTTTATTTCAAAATTGGCCTATTGTGTGTGTGTGTTTTCCCTTTGTCATCAGCTATCTTTTTTTGTAGTTGTCGTAAATTTCACAAATGCAACAAACTTTAGTTACTATATCTTTACATAAAACGTTGTGTTTTACGTGATGTTATCTTTATTTTATGATTCAAATAAGGCTCTTTTTTTGCAGCCCCAGATTCATTATATCTTGGTGGAGAGAGAAGAGTTAAAAATGGCTCTCCTGATACACGAGAGGTTGCAGAACCCTGACCTCAAACAACTGTTGTTGTGTGTTTGTTTGCAAAGGATAAGCTCTAAATATTCCACGTTGTTCCACCATGTTTGTAGTCCAGAATGGACAAATCAAACACTGGCTTTAGGGCAGGGGTCTCAAACTGGCGGCCCCCCACTTAATATCATGTTATAATGAAAACATGGCCCACGACCTCACCGCCTTTTAAACACAGTGTGTAGCTGAGGCACAGCTGCCAGCGAGGTGATAGAATATATGTTTTCTAGCAATGTTTATTATAACAGTAATAAGAAGACATTTAGTCATAATTATCCCATTATTAAATGCATCATATACAACATTCAGTTCCATATATAAATACGCTTCTTAGGGCCCGAGCCACGAATGGCAGTGGCCGAAACGGCTCCTGGTACGATTTTTAATTACAGTTGTCCACACTATTATTTATGTAATTGAAAATAAATGTCTGTTTTTGATATTAATACATTAATTTTGCATCATAAATAGTATTACATATAGTATATGTGTGATATCATGATGCAATATTGTGAACAGTTGTTTTTTTTTTCCCACTTTTTGTTCTCTAGGCTGGCCACCTCTTGACCACGATAGATGCGCATTGGCCCCCAGGTCATTTGAGTTTTGAGACCCCTGCTTTAGGGAGACTTTTCCATGCAACTACACACTGTATATACAATATGCACTACTTATATTGTATATACAGATTTTTATCCTGCTTAAATTACATTCCAAACTGTGCAATATCTATATTTTTAATGGTACCCTGCTAAAATCACTTTCATACTGTGTAAATATTTATATTTATATTTTATATACTGCAAAATTACATTTCATTCTGTGATATTTATATTCTATATGCTGCTAAAATCACATCTCACACTGTGATATTTATATTTCTATATTTCATATACTGTAAAAAAAAAAAAAAACATTTCATACTGTTGAAATAGTCTTATTTATTATTTTTTATACCCTGCTATGGGTCACGTCTCATAGAAATGCACTTTTTATATTTAAACCCTGCTATAGACCTGCTATTTCATACTGTGCAATAAGAATTTGATGGCTGTTTATCCTTTTAATGTAGTACGCTGCAACTGAAAACCCACCTCACGTTAACTAGGGTCACTTTTTTTTAATGTCCTTTTTGACCCATACTCTGGTTGTTGTTGTTGTTGTTATTGTTCTTCGTTTTTAGCTGTATGCACTTTCAAGGTGAAGTCAAGTAAATCTCGTTGTACAACTTGTATAATGACAATAAAGGCATTCTGTTCTATTCTATTCTATTCTATTCAATTCACTGGTCATTTTAGCCACAATAAAGACAAAATAAATGTTTAAAATAAAAAAAGGTGAGGTAGAGTAAATCATATACTAACTTAGAGCAGTTGATGTGGCTCTCCCCATTGTTTGATGACACTCCATATGTGATAAACCCTGTTGGTAGGCTGTCCCACTCGTCAAAGGCCACGCCGGTGCCCAGTGAGTAAGTGCCTGCGGCGCACTTCTGGCACTCCTGCGACTGCATATCAAGAAACTCGCCTTCACTACAGGAGAAGGCTGTGAAAGAGGGTCACAAAGTGAGACATGAGGTCTAACAGGCACAGTTAAAGGTTAAAGGAGAAAATGTGAAAGTAAGAAACTCACTGCACTGAGTGCCTTTGACTGGATCTGGTAAACCTGTGCACGTGTTGGCTTTGTTGGGAACGGCCACTCTCCACCGTGAGCCCAGGACGTCACACTCCGTGTACTCAAAGTGATAGTCGGACTGAAGGGGACACGACACAGATGTTGAGTTTCACACAGCCTGATGCATAAAGCAATGTATGCACAGCACACGACACAAACATTGCGTTATCTCTGACTTCATACTGTCATTGTGTTACAAAAGAAAAGCATTGCATCTTTAGATTTGAAACCAATCAATGAAGTGACTGCTGAAGCTCGCGTGCACGTCATAGGAGTTAAAACGGTAAATTAGGTCATCACACAAGTTTCATACCTCGAGATTCATTCTCCAAAACCAGTCCTGCCTCTTATTCAAATACAAGTTGAAGCCAATATTTACCGAGGCGGCGTCTCAACTGTTTTAATCTTGTTCATCAAGGACGCAACTGCAACTCTGCACCTTCAGGGCTTATTTACTCGGCTATGGGGGAGAAATTGTGATGCATCCGATTTGCATTTGGTGCTTTGTGTTTTCGTGTGTGTGTGTGTGTGACAAACCCTTCCCCACCTATGCTGATGTCGTCTCTCTCTCTCTCTCTAAAAGCTTATCTCGTTGATCTGACACCTTCTGAAACAACAGTGTTATCTTTAAGATTTTGGTTTTCCTGACCAGCCCACTGTTGCTGGGAAGGTCACCCGGAGCTAATCCAAGCCCACACACACACACACACACACACACACACAGGGTGGCTGGATTAATAGTTAACAAAAACACTGCAGCAGCAGCAGCAGCAGCAGCAGCAGTGGCCCTTGCTCAGTGTTTTCCATTAGAGCTGCTACATTAACTGAGCAAGGTATCAGATGAACATGGCCGTTTGGGAGGATCTAATGTAAAAATGCATCAAACTAGAGATGGGCTGGAGCCTATAATCGCCTCCTTTACACAAACATGAGGAAACCAAGGCAACAGGACATGATGACCGCCAGGCCTCATGGTCAACATGCTGACATGGAAACAGACTGCACTGGAAAACGCAGCTGCTGCAAGGGGATCAAACCTCCATGAGCTGGAAACTAAATGACCCTCGGAGATCATTCGTATGTTCTATATCAGCGAAACAGAAACGCTTTGAATGTTATCAGACGGTTACTGTTACCATGCAAAGTGAACGCAGAGCAGACGATTGGAGCATATGGAAGATCTGGTCGAACAAGAGTGTGAGAAGTGGAACTCAAACACATCCAGAGTAAACATATGTTCATTTACAGAGCGTGAAGGAAGACCAACAAAAAAAAAAGGGTTTGACTACAACTGTGAAAACATACGATTCCAAAGAAGTCACATCAGGAGAATAAACATTTGTTTTGAAAAGGAGTTATGATTAAGTGAAGCTGTTTTAAACAGGTTTTATGTCACTTATAAAATATTGCATCTAATTATCCAAGCACAGACTCCACATGGTACAGCAGAATTAGCTTTGACTTTTAAGTAGAAAGTCTCACATCTTTAGATCATATGTATTTAAATTTAATGCTGATAATAACGCAGTTTATAAACTCCCAAACAAGAACAACTGACAATTATGAGACGTTGTTGTTGTTTTGTTTTTTTTTTGTTTTTTTTTACCCACGGCTTGTTTCTTCATCGTGTATTAAAATGTAAATGATCGACATCATGGTTCTCACCTCTTTGCACAGCGGCAGGTCCGCAGAGTTTTGCGCCGCCGCGAAGAGCAGCCACAGTGAAACGTGGCTCAGGAGGAGGATCAGGCCTCGGTGCTGCATCGTCGCCTGCTGTCAGAGATGAAGTGAAGTGACAGAGACAGTCACAGGTTCACCTGCTCTCAGGTGCTCACAGCTGGCCTGGAGGAGGAGGAGGAGGAGGAGGAGGAGGAAGGGTCAACACTCAGAATAATCCCAGTATATTATACTGGGAGCTGATTGGCTGTGGTGATTTTAAACAAAACAAAAAATAGAGAAGTGTTAATAACAAATATTATACATTTTATATTATAACATATTCTACTTTCAGTCAGATGTAGGTAATTTTTGGTTTCACCTACATCTGACCTAATTATTGACATCAAATAATGAAAGATTTTAACTCTTCAAATTGTCATGTTGCCACCATGTTTTTAGATGGCCGTGCCATTTTATGGAAATATATCTGACCTAATTATAGATATCAAATACTAATTCATTTATTTTAAAGATTTTAACCCTTTGAATGCCAAGACAACAAGAGGCAAATATTATGAAATGATGAAGTGACTTGATGTGAATATTATTATAATGTAGCAAATGTATCTAGCATAGATTATTTAAAAGTTATTTATAAGTTATTCGTGTATTTATTTATGTATTCGTTGATATTTATTTTTATATATTTTACAACGTGGCTTAGTATCGACATTTATTTCAAGGCGAAAGGAAGCGTCCGTCCACACTTATTTTGAAAAATGTAACCGGAAGTTTGAAGGTTGCTTAGAAACCAGGTTGTAAACGTAAGTTGTTGTTGTGTTTTTTCACCCTTTTCTTTCTCTTTCCCCCTTTTTCTTTCGTCGAGGTGAAGATGTCAGGCCGGAATCCTTTCTCTTCTCCAAAGTTTGAAGACGATTTGAGCCTGAGTGGCTTCAGGCCGCAGCAGGTGAGTGATTCATCATCACAGAGAACTTTGTTTTAAAAGATTTAAATGTGCTTTATTCTCTCAACCACTATCAGTCATTGACATTGTGATGTGAATCTGCGTTTGTTTTATTAATCTCATAATTAACTCAACCCAGTTTAGGAATATATAACATGTACGTACACTACCAGTCAAAAGTTTGGGGTCACTTAGAAATGCCCTTATTTTTGAAGGAAAATCACTTTTTTTCAATGAATATAACATTAAATGAATCAGAAATACACTCTATACATTGTTAATGTGGTAAACGACTATTCTAGCTGCAAACATCTGTTTTTAATGGAATATGTACATAGGTGTATAGCCCATTTCCAGTGTTCTAATGGTACATTGTGTTTGCTAATCACATTAGAAGGCTATTGGATGATGAGAAAACCCTTGAAAACCCTTGTGCAATGATGTTAGCACAGCTGGAAATAGATTTGCGAAGGGCAAAATGATTATTTTGAATAATTATTTCTAATCTTGTCAATGTCTGAATGAATAAAAGTGTGACTTTTAACGGAAAACACAAACACATTGTATAGGTGACCCCAAACTTTTGAACGGTAGTGTACGTTTAAACACAACATTTCGATATTGAAGGCTATATAAAGTTAGGTTTTCATACCAGGATTCATTTTCATGAATGACCTTCAGGTCACCTCATGTTTTAAGAGGGAAAAGTTTTATAGATTATATGGGTTACAAGTCTAAGATTAAACAACTGAAGAAACGTATTGGATGAGAGGTGAAATGTCTTGGGGAAAAAAGAAACTTTCACAATTTGCAATGGCCTGGATGAATGAGAATCTAAACAATAACAATAAAATATTGAGAAACGCAAAATCCTTTAAAAAAAAATAATAATAATATTAATAATAATAATAGACCACAACAAAGATTTTTACTGTAAAGTACTGCATATTCACTTCTGAAATTCTCCAGTTTAGGTCTCAAAATGACCTTAACATCAATTTCCCTCTGACTAACTTTGAGTTTATTATCCTCCTTTGCCCCGACGTGAAGAGAAAATCATTCCAGAAACCAACACACATGGCCCAAACAGATGAACCCTGGAGCCGCCTCCACGATAAAGCCACGTTTTCCAGCACCCAACGGAGCGTCATGCTCCAAGTGTATCAGGTAAGTTTTGGAAAACATTCGGAAACTTTTGCAATATTTTAAGGCAAACGCTCAATCTGAAGTAGAAAAATGCACAACTTCTTTCTTGACCTCAGGCTCCCAACGACAGCCTTGATTTCCAGCTGAAGTCGGTCTACGATCACAACAAGGACTTTTTCCCAAATAAGAACCAGATTTTGTACCAGAAGGCGACCGTTTCTGAGGAGCATATGTGGGTGATTGTTGTGATGTTACAGTCATGTGACTGTGCAGCACGGTGGACATTTCAGGGAGCAAATGAACTTGAAATCATTTTCCATCTTAACTTGCAGGAAACAGGAAAACACAAACTGTCAGGACAAGCCGCAAGCGGAAGACGAGGACATGAGAGTGTGGGTGGACCCGCAGAGGCGCTCCATTTACAGCATCAAGTGAAGCAGTGATCATCATTCACTAACGTACTGTGTGTCAACTGCCATGAAGAAATCAAACACTTGAGATTGATTGGTGCAGTCCAGCCTTAACCCAGTGGGTGTTGAACCAAGTGTTCCCTAAATACTAACACTCTGTCTTTTATCAAATAAAGGTAGAAGCAGTGAGACTGATGGCAGCTTCTATTCAACCATTTTTGTACTATTACCTTTTTCCATGATCATAAAAGTGGATGCAGAGAGGTGACTTCTCACGTTCCTGTATTCATTTCAAAATCTTTGCCCTCATATCTTGTTCTTCTCATTAATGCACATAATTTCAGAAAAATTGAAATGGTCAAATAGAAGAGCAATGGCTCAAATTAAATGTCTTCTAATGGCCTTAGATGATGTTACTATTTTCCTTTAGTGTTTGAAAAAGTAGAATTGATTTATTAAAGCAAAAATAAATAATCAGTACCGACTTAATACTGCATATTCAAGCCAAGCATGCAAGGTATCAGATATTTAATGAACAATGGGAATAAATGCAACATGCCCATTTAAAATAGAAGCAGCAGAACATACTTATTTATTCAACTATATACATGTGCATAACTACAGTTACAGAGGGGAAATGACTGAACTGTACATCACTGTGCATGAACTGACAAATGTATGGAACATCTGCTCACTGCAATTTCTGCTTTCAGTAACCCTGACTTACAAATGTCAAACTCATCTGAAACAAATAATTTAACGTGTTGGAACAACATTCCTCCTTTGAAGACCGCCCAACGATTACAAAATTACTTTACACCTGATCGGATTACAATCAGATGGCGCAGTAGAGGTGTAAATACACCTGAGACACATTGAGGACTGATTGTCACTCTCATGCCAGGTGTAAAGTGGGCTTTAGTCATGTAACAGCTCCAAATACTTGGTACATTTTGAACTCTGCCACCTGAAAATTGAGCGAATCCAGGCAGGTCTGGTCGGGCCTGGTGTATTCATGACCGGGCCTTTCTTTGGAGGCACCGTCTGATGATGGTCTGCTCGTCCCACTGGCTCGGAGGAAGCATGTAAGGACCGTTGTGGACGCACAGGATGGTCATGTCATCAGCGTACTGAAGATTCTGCAGCAGCTGAAGACACAGCAGGAGAGACGGTTCAGGCAAATGAAGAGGACTGATGGGTGCACAAATACAATCTGTAGAGATTTGTTAAAGACACTGTGTGGCAGGGTCACCTGTTTATTTACACATGAACATTCAATCAAACCTAATGTCAACATCTGTTTAAAGAGATTTGATCTCAATTAGACAGCACTAAGTTTACCTCTTCACACCTGGCATCCAGACGCCGTAAGGTTGGGAATTGAGTATCAGAATCACAATATAATTAAAAACCCGACACGAGAGATGCAAGTAATGATTATTTTACTAATTGAATAATCTGTCGATTGTTTTCTCGATTAATCGTTTGGTCCATAAAATGTCAGAAAATATATATATATAAAAAAAAAATTATCAGTGTTTGTCAAACCTGGAAATGATGATGGTCTTGAATGTCTTGCTTTGTCCACAAACAAAAAATATTCAGTTTTAATGATTTCTTTGTTATGTGGAGCAAAGAACCGAAGAAAATATTCACATTTAAGAAGCTAAAACAATCAGAAATCTTGTTTTAATCATGGAAAAAGCTTCAAACCGATTAATCGATTATCAAAATAGTTGACGATTAATAATGGATTCATTGTTTCAGCTCTACCAGGAAACAGGAACCCAAAAAACTTTATGAATAAAGGCCCATAACATGATTGTGCGTTCCATCAGAAAATACCTTTCTTTAATTTGATTCGATGCTGGAGGCATAATAAGATTAGTATATAATATAAAAACTGGCACTTTTCTTTTTAACCATACTGGATTTTAAAAAATCATTACTGGTAAGAAACAACAAATGAGCAGAACTGGAATCACAGCCTGAATTAATACAATTCTAACTTCATCACTTAGAATCCAACCTACGTCCAACTCTTATTACAAAAACAAATGGACAGCGCAAGCCATGTTAATTGTATGCAGTTCACCAACCTGGTCCATAGGTAGCACCAGTGTGCCGTTGGATGTGGGCATCAAGTATAGTTGTATTGTTGGCTGAATATCTGTATTATATTACACAAGCTGATTATAGAATCCTACTGAGCAAAAAGAAACTTCACCACCACACACTGAGGTGGTTTCACACGGATCACAAAGTCTAAATGATGTGTTTATAAACTCTATGTTCTGACTATGTCCTGATGACAGATTTGTCTTCACACAATAATGCAAAACAATGGAGTCACACGAGTCTCCAACTCTGTGGTTTTAGACCTGTACTTATGAGCAAATCATTAAGGACTGATGTTAACACCATATCAAAGAGTCATGTTTTCCCAGCAGGTACAAACACTTACTTTTGGTGTTATGAAGAAGTACTGGGACGTCGTCTCTTTGCAGGCTGTACGAACGACGATGTCAAACACTCTCCTCTCGTTGGCAGGATCCATTCCCTACACACAGACTCCGAATCATTCACATACTTACACAGTGACAGTGGAGGTGTATTTGTATGTGTGTGTGTGTCACCTGGTTGATCTCATCCACCACTCTAAAAGGGCAGCGATTGAGCTCCTGCAGGGCCATGAGGTAGAGCATGGTGGAGACGCTCCGCTCTCCTCCGCTCTGATGGTGGGCCGTCAGCTCGTGAAGCTGAGTGCTGCTGTGAAACTTCACCCTAATACGGATCCCGTATTTGTCGTACTCTTCCTGCAGAGGACAAACGACAGCTGTTCGTTTGAGTTTAATTTTCCCAAAGGTTGCGTACAAAACACACGTAACACTACCTTTCAAAAGTTTGAGGTCACTTAGAAATGTCCTTATTTTTGAGGAAAGGCACTTTTTTTTCAATGAATATAACATTAAATGAGAAATACACTCTATACATTGTTAATGTGGTAAACAACTATTCTAGCTGCAAACGTCTGGTTTTTAATGGAATATGTACATAGAGGCTGATTTCCAGTGTTCTAATGGTACATTGTGTTTGCTAATCGCGTTAGAAGGCTATCAGATGAATGAAAACCTTGAAAATCCTTGTGCAATGATGTTAGCACAGCTGAAAAAAGTTTAGCTGGTTCTTTGACGAAAGGGCAAAATTATTATTTGGAATAAAAATCATTATTTCTAATCTTGTCAATATCTTGACTATATTTTCTATTCATTTTGCAACTCTTTTGATGAATAAAAGTTTTTATGGAAAACACACACAAATTGTATAGGTGACCCCAAAATTTTGAACAGTAGACTGATGAATAAAAATGAAATTGTGCTTAAGATGGTCCTTTATTAGTCCCACAAGCAGGTCATCCATGTGCTGCACAAATTGTAGATATCAAAAAGGTTACATCTTCAAGTCTTACAATGAACAAATCCATGTTAAACACAATTTTCTCTCCACCAAAATGGCTGTTGTCAGTGATAACGTTACTCACAACCTACTCTAGTGATTTCTATGAAGACTTTCTATTACACTGTTCAATTTTGTAGATAAAAAGAAAGTGAAAAAAATTCAAAAAATTCCCTTTGCCCCAAGAGATGATGATGATGATGATGATGATGATGATCCAGAGAGCGTGTCTGCATTGATTACCTCATTCTCCGTGTGTAGATCGACCTCTCCTGCACACTGCATGGAGCGGAAGAAGTCACTGAACTTGACGTTGATCTGTTCGACGAGCTGCTTCAGAGGGTTCAGCCATCGATTCTTCGCCTGTGACACAAACAGCATCACTGCACAAACACATTCATACACAGGACCATTCAGAATGATGACAATAATATGGTCTCACACACACACCTCTGATATGTTTTGCCGGTAGGTGTTCAGTGCACTGCTTTTATCTTCCAGCTCTTTCTCCAGATGTTTGATCTCCTGGTCTCTTCTCTTGTACTCTTCGACAACCTCCACAGCAAAGATAATTAACATGGCAAACATTTACACAGGAAAAGTAAGGGAAGCCCAATTGAATACATGAATAGGCATAAAAAAACAGTCTGTTGGCACTTTGTTGGCCTTTCAAATTTCTTAGGTTCACACACAATCACATAACAAATGTAATTCTTATCGTGTCAGTGCATTTTCCTAATCATAGGCCCCATGAATGAAACCATGAATTAACCCAGGGTATATGCAGGAATCCTGAAGTTAATTTCAATACCTTTTTAACACTTTTTCCAAGACCTTCTCAAAATATTTGAAGACCTTATTGCCACTTCAAGCTGTCATCAGCAACACATAGTTAACTTAATAGTTGGTAATCATAATTAAATCTATAGAAAACTTAAATTTCCCCATGTCTGATGATTTTGGAGATTATTTTGTGCGATTTCAGACATTATTTCACTCCAGGAGGAGCGCGTTCGCTGTCGCAAGATGCGCAACGTCACGTGTACGCCCAATCTTGCTGGGCGAGCATCGTTTTGAACAAACACGGGGAGGAAAATAAATACATTTGTGCATACTTTTTGCAGTCAAACTCTATGGAAAACTCCTTTAATAACCTCCCTTTTAATACTTTAATACTATCCTGTAACCAGTACTTTTTGGAAGATACTCCCATTTAGATGAAATCATTCTGAGCAAGAGAAAGATACAAATGTCTTGTTGCCTTCTGGGAATTCAGTGATAATCATAAAAAAAAAATCAAATAAAAAAAAAACATTAACCCAGACTAGTGTCTTGTGTGTTCTTACATTTTCACTCAGGCCAGTGAAGCATTCAGATCTGGACCGCTCCTCATTCAACAGGGCATCAATCTCATCCAGTGTGTTCGGCAGCTTGCTGAAAGCCTAAATTAACATGACACAAACCATTCATATTTTAATAATACATTTTTTTTATCCTATCTGATTCCATATGTTTGTTTTAGTGAGAAGACTGGTGAACACCAACTTTACACAGGTCTTCGGGCAAAGACTCGTCAGACTGCATCCGACAGATGGACTTCGCTCTCCTCAAAAGGCCTTTGCATTGTTCCGTCAGCTGGACCTTCCTCTGCTCCAGACGGTTGCACTTTTGCTGCAAGAACATGTCGACACTTAAAGGCCGTGGAAAGTTGTTGCGGAAATGAATGCTTAAAAAGAAACAAAAAAACCCCACAAAGAGTGGTCTTTGTGTGATTCTATTTCTTCCAAGAAAGAGAGAGAAGGTCAAGGTCTCTGGTGAGAACAGAGGCAGCTTTAAGAGAAGCGAACAGAGGAGGTGAAGGGAGGTGTCAGGAGATAAGAATGACACAGTGGAAGAATGTTAGGCACACATTTTTTCACGGGGGACAAAAGAACAGAACTTTCCATCAAAAAAGCTAATTTCTCCTCTTCACACGTTTGGGGTCACTTAGAAATGTCCTTATTTTTTTAAGGAAAAATACTTTTTTTCCAATGAATATAACATTAAATGAATCAGAAATACACTATATACACATATGTACATAGGTGTATAGAGGCCCATTTTCCAGCCACCATCTCTCCAGTGTTCTAATGGTACATTGTGTTTGCTAATCACGTTAGAAGGCTATTGGATGATTAGAAAACCCTTGTGCAATGATGTTAGCACAGCTGAAAACAGTTTTGCTGGTTCTTTGACCAAAGCAAAGACCCTAAGAATCGGAATCGAATGAGCCACCCAAAGATTCACATCCCTAATGTACATGATTGCGTGTGCGAAATACGTACATCGGTGGTTTTAAGTTCAGAGGCACCTTCTCTGCAGTCGTTCTCCAGCTTGGCCTTCTCCACCGTCAGCGCCACTGTCTCCAAAGCCAGGTACACCTTCTCCATCGTCATCTTAGTTCTCAGCTAAAGACGGTGGACAGAAAGGCAGAAATGAGATGAATGACATTCAAACAACAGAGGACAGAAAACAGGTACAGACAAAACCATGAGGAAAGGTGTGTGTTTTTATTACGAGACATGAAAGAGCAATATTCTTAAAAATCTATTATCACAGAATCATTGTCTTTGTTACAATGTAAGATATAACAGTTCATCTGTAAGGCAGAGTTGTGGAGAAATTAAATATTTAACACAGAAAAAAAACAAGGAAAAAAGAGGAAGAAAAAATGACATGACATGCAGAATTGTATTTATCCACACCTTCATTTGGACCATGAACGCTGAGACTATTTTAACCTTCTGAGAATTGACGGCCGTGATTTTCTCTTTGGTCTCCTGTTCAATCTTCTTCAGATCAATGACACTTTGCTCCATCTGTCTGAGACTAAACACACGAGGAGGGAGGTATTATTGGTCTTCCTAATATTTACATTAACTTCAATGTAGAATCCATGCAGAGAGCAACATCTGTGATTGGTTCAAGCACACCAAACACAAGCATGTCTTTTTTTTCTCCGCCTTACAGGAATGTGAGTTATGCTAACAACAACATCACCCACACTAGTTCAGTTCAATTTTTTTTTAAACATGCACACCTAATGGCTTAGAGCCCCACCACCAACTAGCATTTTGGTGGTGTAATTGAAGCTACGCAAACGTCATAATATTTGTAGGCGTTCCTATAAAGAAGTAGAAACTCGACGTCTCCTTCGAGCCATCATCCAATATTTAATCTATGGTGTAAACACATGACATGGAAAACTCTGTTACAGGACAGACTTACCTGTCCTGTCTGGTACTGATTTTCTGCTCCAGTTGTCTCTTTTTGCCCTTTAGCTCAGACAGACGCTTCTTCTCCGCCAACAATTCATTGTCACGGCGATCCATGTCGCTGGCCTCCTTCTGCAGGGCCTTCACCCGTTCATCGATGTCTCGAAACTTCAGCTGACACTCCTGATCACAATTAAAATCTTATTAAAATACCTTATTCAGGTTTAGATATACATATACAATACATATATACACACAATATAATATATATATATATACAATACATATATACACACAATATATATATAGATATACACACACATATACATGTATATATATACACACACACACATGCGCACATATACATATATATATATATATGTAGAACTTTCTAGCAGCTATTGAGGGCGTGCAGTGCGAAATCAAAGCGTGATTGTCATCAAAGTTTTGTTGACAAAAGCACTTTTCGTATATAGCTCATTTGTTTGTCTCATCGTTTGTCTTCATCTGTAACTGATCATCAGAACCCGTATGCTTTGTCGGTTTACAACCTATTAAGTAGTGTATCAAGTTGTGTGTAGAATAAAACCTCTTAAAGACACTCGAGTTGTCCGCCGTACTTGTTCTGATCGCCCTTCACAGAGGGTAGTTTATTGAGTTGTGAGAAGCATATATTGGCATATCGAATATCAGCAAAAAGTAAAATGCATCCCTACTTTAGTTGCTGTTCATTTATAGAAATGTCAGATTTCACATGAAAACACCAGAGCAGAGGGGAAGCGTCTAGTGTCTGACCTTTATCTGCTGCTCCAGCTTCCGTTTCTCTTCAGCGTCCACAGTGAGGTTGAGCAACTGAGAAGCGTACACTGCAGAGTTACTGGTGCTGATCCTGTTGGAGTAAAAAGACCTTTTCACCGTGTATCTCTCGTCTGTTGTGTATAGCACACGGAGGTAAGGCTCCTCAATCACCTTGGAGAGAAAAATACAGCGAATTAGTGGAAATATTAATGTGCACCCAGATTGTGATATCATGCTTCCTTGATTAAAACTGCTCAGCTCATTTTCTAATTCGGCAAATGATGAATTTGGCATCAGATTCTTTCACACAAAATGATGCTTTTTCTTGCGGTTTAGACTTTAAAAATCAAATCTGGATTTTTGATTACAGACTTGATCAAGCGCATGTAAGTGTATGTAATTTAATGAGTGACGTGTGTTCACACCAATATCACAGCATTTCTCTGCATTTTAAATAACATGCATGAATTATACCTGTTGGTCTGTTCTGAAACTGTGTTTGATTACAATGGAGAAAGAGGCGTACCGTTGTTATCATGGCTTTGGTTTGATCATTGCCCACAGGGACATCGTGCACTTTGTACTGGTTACAGAGGTAACTCATCACCTCATCAGGAGCATCAAACATCTCACGCAGGTAGATGTAGAACCCAAAACGCCTGCAAATTTAACAAGAAAAGTAACAGTCACAGAAAGACAAATACACAAATCAATGAATGGAGACAAACAAATGCAGTTTGTGTTGATTTTATGCTTAATTACACTCAAATCAATATTCTCTCACTTCAGGGACTCGATATTCCGGGACGGCGGTAGCTGAGAACATGACTTCTCCGGCGCACAAATCGCATTCACCTTTAAGTTCATTCCGTCTCGGACCTACGGATAAAGACAGTAAATTATTATTTTGTAAATTTTTTGGGGGGTAGGGGTTTTGCATTATAAATGGGGTTTTTTTTGCAGCACACCGACCTCAGTCATGAACTTTTCCATGTCGTCTTTTCTCTGGAAGACAAACGCCCGCAGATCTTGGAATGAGATGTAATTTTCTACATACTTGGCAAAACGAGGGTCTTTCACGTTTATCTGACGATGATGATGATGATGATGACGCACAAAAGAGAAAAAAAAGAATAAGCATTGAGGCTCCATCAGCATCACACCGGTCATTCAGTTTCTGAAGGGAAAATGTTAGTCTTTTCTGATCAACCAAAACAAACTGGTCTGAGATCAGCTTTCTCATTTTATTTGGGTTTTTTCTTATCATTATTATAAGAAAACTTGAGGTAACAGGTTATTGGAGGATATGTTATGTTTGCTTTTGTATACAGTATTTGACAAATAAAAACCCCTTCATTAAATGTTTAAAAACAATACTAAACTTCTTTCAAGTGAAGTACTTCCCATACGGTAAAGTGAGACTCACCACCAGCATCATGGGCTCATACACATTCCCAGCAAACAAGTTTCTGTTATTCCTGAGCCACTGGAGTGCAGTGTGTGTGTCTCTGTGACATCCTCGCAGCTTCTCCTCTTTGGCGTTCATCATGTTGTTCATGTCATTGAGCCTTTTCTCCAACACTGACAATGGGGAGGAAAAAATGACCATGAAACACTAACGTGAAGCAGCATTGTAATGTTCGATATGAAAAGATCCAGAGGACACTTACTCCGGGACTCAGCAAAGAGGTTCTCCCTCTCCCTACGAAGGTCAGTCTTCTCTCCTTCGATCTTAGCCCTCTCCTGCTGGATTTGTCTCAGCTCGACGTTGATAGCGTTGATCTGTGGCGTCATGTCCGGTTGATCGCCAACTTTGGCAAGCTCAGCCATCAAGTCTTCAATGGTGCGCCTGGTGTTACTGATTCGCTTCTGGTGATCCTCCTCCTCCGTTTGCTTCAGGTTCAGTTTCTGTTTAATAGCGTCAATCTGCAGAGAAAAGGTGACACTGACACTTATTATGAAAAAACACAGCTGCAGCTAAATGCTACATATGTGTTTTTTAAAAGGATAAAAGAAACTGGCATCAACCTAAACAATTGTTTAAAAGAGTCATATTATTATATCCCATTTCTCCACGTTAAACTAGTTGCCTGGTGTCCTAATAAACATGTCTGTGACATGCTTTGATTAAAATACCATAAGAATGAAGCACCACATCAGTTCAATCACCCTGCCAAAACAGCCCTGTTCAGAATGCTCAGTTTAGTAGTATCTTTAGGTCCACCTTAAAAATAAAATAAAACGAAACTTACGGGACAGGAAATGACATCAGCCATAGAGGCTACTGGGAGCTAACAGCAGTTAGCATTTGGAAAAGTGATAATTTGCAGGCTCTAGCAAGCACATTGCCATCATATATAACATGTATCCACTGGACAGATAAATCCTCTGAGGCTGGATGTTTGTGTAGGACTCTGTGCTGCACTGTGCAGCCAAGAATAGAACTTTTCGCGGACTTTGTGGACTTCCGGTTTTCGGATACTGTTGCCCTCGCCAGCACTCTTGCATTGTTTAGGGACAAAGCGAAGCTCCGTGAGAGAACAATTCCAGGAATTTAGCGTCTTGTGACATCCCACTGAGCGTGGAAGTCAACATTGCGTGTGTTATCTCATGTACTTAGACTGAGGAGGACCACAAAAACATGAGTGAGTCATCTTTTTTCACACTTTACCTACTCATAGGGCCACCAGAGTCCCAAATATAATGATTTAAATTATTATAAAAGTTGATTTCGCATAATATGACCCCTTTAAGGAACAAAGCAATACCGATCACTGATACAGAAGAAGGAAGTAAAAGAACTGCTAAATGAATCTTTAAAAAATACATATGGGGAAAATCTGATCTGATATTTAGTAATAACAAAACCAAAATGGCTTACATAAGTTGCAAAGATCATATATTACACATTTTCATCATTTCTATGCTTGGAAAAAGGGAATAAATGTGAAAAATCTCACCTCTTTGTTCTTTTGGTCCAACTGGTCTTGTTTCTGTTTGCACTTGTTCGAGGCTTCTTTGATGGCAGCAGTCTGAACAAAGTAAAGATCATCTTCACTGGGGATGTAACACTATTGTCAATTTCATTTTGTCGCAAAGGTGTTATCACAAAGATATCAAACAAAAGCTCCTCCACTCGAGCCTAGTAGCGAAAATAGCCGGTGTAAAATGTTGCATGTGCTCACTGAATGGATACACCCACAATGTTGCAATATTTTCATGGGCTGACTTGTTACCATCATATTATTGGATTTTGATATCTTTTTACCCTTGTGATACGACAATGGTCTTACAGTTTTGACCATTTTCATCCCACTACAGAGAAACACGCTCAAAACCCTGACATCCAACAAAGTGGTCAAAGAGGAAAAATTAATTTTCATTTTGAAATTAAAATTACTGTATATCCTGATAATCCATCACCATGTTGCAAATTAAAAGTATCCAGGATGATATTGCACACCATATCAAAGTGAAACGCAAAAAAGAACATGATGATGATGCAAAATGACTCTGTAAATAACAAAAACAGACAGAAATATAAAATAAAATTGAATCAAGAATGTGTAGACAATTGTAATTAAAACACTAGACAAGCTTATCATTTAATGATGAATTTAAGACATTTAATACATTATTGTTATTATGAAAACGTTCACTGTTGGTTTTCATTATAAAATCATAGGGAAAATAGTCGCATGTGGCCCATGGGCCGTGAGTAAAGGGAATCGCACTTCCTTTAAGCCTTTACACAGAAAGAAAGAAAGAAAGAAAGAAAGAAAGAAAGAAAGAAAGAAAGAAAGAAAGAAAGAAAGAAAGAAAGAAAGAAAGAAAGAAAGAAAGAAAGAAAGAAAGAAAGAAACAGTGCATCATATTCCCATAGAATCCCACTGCGATACTGAAGAAATATCACAATGCTTTTTTACCTTGGCCTTCATTTGTGCCTCACTGGGCTTCAGCTGTTCATCAATCTGCTGAATCTTCCTCAGCATGGGCGCCTGGGCCTGCTTCAGAGTCAAGAGCTGCCTTTTGGCCTCATCTCGCTCCCTTTTCACCTGCTCTAGGTCCTTACGGTTGGTTTCATATTCCTAATAAACACAAGAAAAAAGGGGCAGCACAAAGTCAGTCGATTCAATTTAATCCCTTTATCCCTTCATACTGAACAGTGTTCACAAGACTCACCACCCACGGTTTCTTCTTATCAAGCAGTTCGACCATGTCCAGGTGCCTCTTCCTTTCATAGTAACGGTTAACGTCGATTTTGTTCCTCTCATTCCTCTGCTTGGCCTTCTCTAAGAAACTGGCTTTTTCTTTCACAGCGTTCTAAAAGGGAAACAAGCCAGTGACAACATTGAGAAGGATTATGGAGCCTGAGGCGAAGTGCCATTTACATGCTTTTAAAGACACAAGGGACAACATTTGTGTCCCCAACTGATTCCTGTTTTATCAGTGACAAGACACTGGTAAAGTACTTTTTTTCTCAGTGTTTTTTGATGCATCAGAAAGAATGAAAGATACCATGTAAATACTATTTACTACAGTGTCTTGGCTACAGTTGTTGTGCAATAGAGTCTGCCACAGTCCCAGTATCAAGGGGGGGAAAAAGAGTTTTATATACTGTTTTACTATCACGATTAAACTGTGGGATCAGTTTTAACGTCATAATGACAAAAAAAAAAGTCTACTGCAGTTTTAATGTGGAAGACAATATTTTCAATAATCAATGGTGTGTACTGCAAATCTGGATGCAATTTTGTATTTAAAGTGGCATGTACAGTTCAATATTCGTAGGATAATAGGATAATAATCGAAACACATAGGGCTAGGTGACATGGCAAAAAAATGAATTACTATTATTATACATTAATTATATGAACATTTATCACAATATACTGTTCTTGCTGATACTGCCAGACTGAAGTCCATTCTGGCTGAACCAGGGGTCAAAAGAGTTCATCTTAAGAATGTATTTTTGACAATATATGTACAAAACATTTGGTCTTGTATTTCTAAACATTTGAAATCGCCGACCTGTTGTTATTTTAATGTGAATGAATTTTAATGAATGGGCCATTACAGTAAAAACGATGGCAGGAGTTGCACAGATGTTGTTATAAAGTTTACCTCCAGTTCTCGTTCCTTGTTTCTGAAGTTCTTGAGGTCTTGGTGGTACTCGTACATCTCTGGTGGTCCCACTGATTTCTCAGTTGCTTCTAGCAACTCAATTTTGGACATCTTGGCGAACTCTCCTACTTTTTCCTGTGAGGACACACCAGTCACATCAACAAGAAAATGGAAAACACAGCAAGCAAAGTAACTGCCCTGCCATATCACAGGATGAATTCATCAAAATGAGCCCTTAAGAAACCTTTATTAGCCATTACTCTACATAAGCAAGATGAAATGATAAAATCATACCTGAGGCAGAAACTGACAGAGGTTGCTGACTTGAATTTGCAGAGATTTAACTTCCTCCTCCACAGCTTTCTGGCTACAGTGTTTCCCATTCAGCTTCCACACAGACTGGTTGTTCGTCCCATCGATCTCTCGGTTTATCACTACATTTCCACCACTTTTATATCTTCAATGACAAAAAAAAGGAGTTTGATTCAACAATCTGGTTAACATTTGGGGAATGGACAGAATATTTTATAAAATGCTTAGATGGCAGATGAAACACTTCTAAAGTATAGCTATTTTTGTTTTTAAAATGTCTGACTAGAGTTCATAAGGTTCACACTTAATGATTTAGAAATTGTCAATCAACAACCATAACTGTATCTAAAGAAAAACATAGTAGTAACAGTGTGTGTGTGTGTGTGTGTGTGTGTGTGTGTGTGTGTGTCACATAACTCACAGTTCAATTTCAATAGATCCTTTTTGACGTTGACCACGTTTGACGTAAAGCCCCGCCTACAGAAAAGTAAACAGACCGATCCTTCAGCCATCAGAAGTGCATTTAATTATCTTTAGAATAATAAGATTGAGTGATGCTAATGCTGTAAAAAAGTAAATAAAAACCAGCAAAAGCATTTTAGTTTCTTCTTTATGGGAGAACAACATTTGTTACACAGTTGGAGAATTACGACTCAGCATAAATTAGTCTTGTTAACCGCTTCATAGTTCACAAATGGTCTAAAATGACTGTATCGGACTAATACTGGTAGATATTTGAGTTTGTGATATCAGTATAAGACACACAAAAGCGGTATTGTCCCATCTCCAGTTGCAGTCGTAGATACAATCCATCACACGCAGTGCAAGGAGACAGCGAAAGACATTCTCATAACAACATGCCATTAAGTTTAATCAGTGACTTTCTGAAGCGAGACAAAGCCATATTCAGTGCGTCTGACACTAGCTGTGTTACCCTGTGCTTACCTTGTCACCTCTGCCCAGCACAGCAGTCTTACCAGCCAGACCCAGACAGATGGCACAAACGATGCTGGACTTGCCTGTTCCATTAGCCCCGACAATCATGTTCAGATTAGGTCCAGGATTCACCACCGAGTAGTCATAGGTCCTGTCAAGGCACAAAAAGGAGTTCATTTAAAGTAGGGGTCTCAAACTGGCGGGCCCCCAATGGATTACATGCAGCCCCCCACTTAATATCATGTTATAATGAAAACATGGCCCACGACCTCACCGTCTTTTAAACACAGTGTGTAGCTGAGGCAGAGCTGCCAGCGAGGTGATAGAATATAATATATGTTTGCTAACAATGTTTTTTAGAACTGTAATAATCAGATATTTGGTCATAATTATCCCATTATTAATTTATCATATACAACATTCAATTACATACACTTGTTAGGGCCCGAGCCACAAATGGCTGTGGCCGAAACGGCTCCTGGTACGAATTTTAATTACAGTTGTCCACACTATTATTTACAGAGGCGCAGCTTGTGAACAGGCAAGGCAGGCAACTGCTTGGGGCCCCGAGCCGATTGGGGGCCCCCGACACTCGGAGCCTGAGGGCTGTTTTTACTGAAACGTTCCGTGACCAGCCGCCTCCCCGTCCCCCTTAAAAAACAATGGGCCATTTGCAATGACATCTCAGTAGGAAACCTCACTAAAGGGGCCCCACCTCACTTTAACCTCTGTGAAGTTATCGTTCTGCAAGTTGGAAAATGAAGAGGATTATTTACAGTGTAATGCATATCTTTTTTACTCAATTTATATATATGGGTTTTTTCAGTTATTTACAGTATTTTATTGTTCTTTATATTTATATTGTTTTATAATGTGGGTTCTTTACAGTGTAATGTCTTTTTTTTTACTACGTTTATATAGTTTTTTAAAAGCTTTATTTATATTTTCACATACATTTTAATTACAAGGTTTTTCCATGTTATTTCATTCATTTTGAAAAAAAAAATTATTTTGAAGTCATACATTTTTCGTTGGTGTCAGATTATTTGTAACATAATGGTGATGAACACTGGTTGGAAGGGCCCCCTGGGAATGTTTGCCTAGGGCCCCTACAGGCTCTAGAATCGCCTCTGATTATTTATGTCATTGAAAATAAATATCTGTTGTGATATTAATACATTCATTTTGCATCATAAATAGTATTATTAAGTACACATGTGATATCATGATGCAATATTGTGAACAGTTGTTGTTTTTTCCCCGGCCCCCTCTTGACCACAATAGAAGCGCATTGGCCCCCAGGTCATTTGAGTTTGAGACCCCTGATTTAAAGTGTCCATAAAGTCACATACAAGAGGAGTTATTGAGAGAAATGCAATATACTACCCATACGTATGTTCATGTAAGGATGGAATTGCTTTAATATACGATATTTTTGCTCGTTTCTCATAATGATTTGTGACAGATGGACATAGCAGCTCAGCTAACTCAGTGATGCTAATATACTACCGTGGTCATGTAATGATAGGCAGCAGCAGCAGCAGAAGATTAGCCTCACATGCAGCAGTTCACTTTCGATTCCTGACATTGCTCTTGTTGTTGGTGTTGTTGTTTGACAGCAGCACGAACTTACAGGAAGTTTTTCATGGTGATGCGAAGTATGGACCCATCCACGAATCGCTCTTGTTCCCTGCTTCTGTCAGGGCTGGACGTCTGAGTGTTGGCGACTTGACTGAGTCGCTGACGCTTCTTCAGCTCCGCCATGGCTGACGAAAACACACGGAACAACTACCAGTGTCTGCCTGGTGAGAAAAAAACAAAAAAAACAAACCATGCCTATTCGCCGTCCTCGCGCGCTTTGCCCAACCGTTGACGAGATTTGATTGGGCAAACGGGAGTCACGTGTGAAAAGAGTGACGTAGACTGAAAAAGATCCCGTTCGTTATCGCGAGAAGATAAAATCACGAGGCAAGCAATACACATTTAACACTATAAAACAAGTTAAATAAACAAATAAACAAACATCACATCATCAAAATATCTTAAGACCAACATCCTATACATTTAATCACATCGTTTGTTTGTAAGTTCACTCATTTGCTTCAGTCACATTTATTCTTTTTCACATTTACATTCACTGGTCTTATGTAAAAAATAAAAGATTTTAATTTTTTTTAAACTTATGTTAATATTTTTAGTCCTTTTATTGTTGATTTTGTATATTGTGTACTGCACTGTGGTCCAAACTGTGGTTTAAAAATGTGCTTTATAAATCAAATTGGATTGGATTGTAACGTTTGCTTGGCATTTAACATGGTGGTTAATGTGAGGCAGTTACAGTCACATTGTGGTGTGTTAGTTCACACACACAATACAGGTCACCCAATATAATTCTGTCTTTAAATCTATCTATCTATCTATCTATCTATCTATCTATCTATCTATCTATCTATCTATCTATCTATCTATCTATCTATCTATCTATCTATCTATCTAAATCTGTTAACTTCTTCCACCAGTGACCTTTGTTTGAATTCTTCACGTCTCAGTGTCTCTGTTATTGTTTCTCCTCATATTATTGTGCTGAAATCAAAGGCATCTGTCCATAAATAAACAGATGAGCAGTTGCCTCATAATGAGCTTAAATATTCCATGTCTTCTTAACACCCACATCTCTCAGAGGCAAGGAGGGTCATGGCAAGGCAGAATATGCTGCACCACATGTATGAGATGTTCTCATGGTGTAAGATTATCTCTGCAAATACTCCAATCTCATCTTCATTATCAGCTTTGTGTATAACCCCTTCCTGTTGGTAGGGCCTATATAAACGCAGAGACCGAGGGAGAGCGCAGAGCAGAGAGAGTGCAAAAAGAAAGAGAATCTTCTCTTTGTTTTGCACTTCTTCCTTTGATCGACAGCTTTACTTCATCGATCCAAACTCCCACCAAATCAACACACAGGTGAGCCTCTCACAATATGCTGTACTGTAGTCTGGAATCAGATTTAACATACTTTTGGAAAAATAGATTCCAACTGACCTCATGAGGTTTCTTTGTGCATAGAAAATGTATGAAATATAGACTGTAAAACCAGGTTGACGTGACTCATTAGATATTTCTATGTGGATGTGAAGTTATTTAATCTGCTCTGTGGCCTCATATCAACTGTGTAATTGATGAAAAGCTTATACTTCAGAGTTTTCAAGTTCATTGTTGAATATGTGCATGATTTTGAATAGATTCGTATCAATGTAAGTATTTAGTCGGTTGTGACACGGTAAACAGAATGGAACTATCACCAAATAAGGATGCGAACTATCCAACGTATTAATTAATAACACAAACAATAGAATATTTGAATATTTAACCCAGTGCGTGGTTCGTAATGCAGTTAAAA
This sequence comes from Microchirus variegatus, assembly GCF_963457635.1. Lineage (NCBI taxonomy): Eukaryota > Metazoa > Chordata > Actinopteri > Pleuronectiformes > Soleidae > Microchirus > Microchirus variegatus. The sequence goes on from NC_139810.1 coordinate 21,069,564, forward strand.
CTCTGAGGTCATGTATTATTAAAATAACTTAAGCTGTTCACATAAAGAACATCACTGAGAGCTCAAAATAAACATAATTATCTCATAACTGCGGAGTCAGAGCGATGAGTTAAGACGTTTAAGTTAAGTGGATTAGTTAAGGTTGTATCTAAATGGGTAAACTTGAGCGGTCATAATAAATAACAACTATATTTATAATACATGTTTGTGTTCCTTTAAAAATGAATACACAGATTGATTTATTTTTTAGCAGACATGAATGCAGCAGTGGCAGAACCTGGAAGCGACAAGGCTTCTCCTCCCCAGTTCAAGCAGAAGGAGACCAGGCAGTTTAAGAGCAAGGCTCCCAAGGCTGGACAGAAGGGGTGAGTAAAAATCAAAAGAGAAAAACACAACTCTATACAGCAAACATGAAGTTTAATTACAACTGAAACCACTCTCTCTGTAGATTTGATGATGTCCCAGGAATGGAAGGCCTTGGAGGTAATTACTGATCACAGTAATAAGTCAGTTAACAGCAAATTACTCTAATGCAGTTGATAAAGCATGGTGCATGAACTCCTTTCTTAATTCTCTGCTGCAGATGCTGACGTCGTCTGTCCATGGGAGGCATTTGGAGACATAGAGCTGAGTGATCTGGCTCAGTTTGGCATAGTTTAGAACTTGTGCCGAATGGAAAGTTATTCCTGGTGGCTGCAATCCAGCAGCTTTTATTAAAAAAAAAAAAGAATCTCCTCAAAAATTCTCCACCACTTTTGGTGTGAGAAATGAGTCTGACTTTGGCACCAACTAGGATGACTAATGGGCAAAGGGGGGTTTTCCAGCCCTTCAGCCCTGGATGAGTGGAGGAACAAGCTCTTGGACAGCAGCCCCCAAGAATGACTCCTGTCCCGTCCTAGGTCGATGCTCTTCAACCCTGAAGTTTTAGCATCTCACTGATGTCAGGAAGTCTCTGTTGTTGCCTTTTCATCCCGGGCAGCCCAACCACTGTGTAAAAGTGTAACACACTGTACCATGTTTGGGTTCTGTTATAGGGATGATTGGAATCAACATTGCTTCATTTATGAGTGTACAGATTAGCTTTACACCTATAAACAAGTCACTATGACCATTGTAAACTATATATATGCATCTATGGATCAATAAAATTCTAGTGTATATTAAGTGCATTGTATTTTTCATTCTTATTTGGATTTCTTACTTCTGAAAAATATGCAGTGAAAGTTATTGTAATGCAGAAAACGCTAATACATGACTTTATTGAAAAGATGACTCATCACATAATACTACTATATATATGATATTATATACATCATTTGTCAAATGTTTGATTTTAAAACAATCCTAATAAAATCTATGTTCAGGTAACATATTAAACTTAAGTAACTGTTTTTATAATTACACCTGCATTCACTCCAGCTGAAAATAGATAGTTAATATAACTCCTTCTGTTGTGGTTACACCACTTGACATTTTCTGGGGTAATCCATCTTTCCTTTTGTAAAACATGTTTTAAAAGCTATTTGAAATGACATGAAACCGACAGAAATACATCATATCTAATATGTTTGCAAACCTGATGCAAGCTTTAAAACCTATTTATTAAAACATTTATGAATTGCTCATAAAATGAATGTGAGCTGTGTAGGTGTGACTAACTGTTTTATCTGATTTGTGCAAATCTCACCATCTGGTGCAACTGTGGGTCAGCCATTAAAAAATGCTGAAAAACTGTAGTGAAGAGCAACTTCGAGTGGTCATCAAGACAAGAAAAGCACTATAAAATACAAACCATCAACCATTGGTTAACACTTTACTGTTGCTTCTGTTTGGGCCTATGTATTCTCATTTATACATTGTCCTGCACTGAAATCAAAAGGTAAAGTCCATGAGTAAACATGAAGTAAGACTGAAGTTTTCCAAAATGAGCCAAAGAAAGAGGGTCATGTATGGAAGAACATGATTTTTCTTATTTTAAAGCAATGATGCACTCATGTAAGAATTGGGGACAGATACTGTGATTGTGACTTGATTCAGTGACAAGTTCAGTATTTTATTATGTATAAAATAAAAATACAAATAAAAGACTTGATCTAAAAGGGATAATTCATTTTATAAAATGTCTGAAACATGTATAAATAATGTGATTATGTTTAAGAACGTGGGACAATGATTTAAAAAGTATACCATTACAATAGTCTCCGTGCAAACAAAAAAGAAAACGGGCTGAACAACCAGACTACAAAAGTACTCCAGTCCGGAGGGTGGCGCTAACGCACCTAAAAGCGGTTTTGAGAACGGCACCAAAAAATAAACAAGGAAACAAAAAAAGATTCAGCGAATCTTCTTAACTGGCGGAATGTTGTTAAAGTTTCTGAATCTCTTCGTCAACCTCTCGTAACGCACAGCACGTGGTTAATGTACAGCTGAAGACAATGAGAAAATGGCGGCGGCCTTCTATCATTTCAACAGAAGTGCTACAGGGTTCCTCCTCCTCACTGCTCGTAGATTGTGGTGAGATCAGAATCGCTTTATTTACTCATCGTCCATCGTGAAGCTTGAGGCGAACCTCAAACCCACCAGAACTAGTATATCTGATCGAATCATCACCTCTTACCACAACACAAAGCAGTGGAAGGCCCTGAAGTTAGCGTGTCGCCTGCTGCTCATCGCCATGGAGGCTCGAGAGCGCGTTTCCTATCATCTCCGGTCAGAGCAGAGCCGAACTCTGACCGAATCAAATAAGATCAGTGTGTAGGTTTTTTAAAAAACAGAAATAAACATTCACTCACAAACACACCAGACAGACAATCACTCGCCCAAACAGTCTCCACTCACACGCTCGTTCACTCCACAACACGCAAGCCTTTCATTCTGTGGCTGCGGAAGAAGCAGGGCGGTATTTAAACACAACACCGCATGGAATCATGGGAAACGAAATAAGAAAGTATAGTGACCTCATGTGGTCAATGATGGGATCGACTGTCATTTTTTATTTTTAATAGTATTTACATAAATAGGAAAACACAGATAGTAAAAAATTAATGTGTGGGGTTCAAATCAATTTTTGATTATTTAATTTTGCTTACTTTTCATTTATTTCACATGGTAATATTATATTGGGAATTCAAAGACATTGTGGTAACACTTTATGTTACAGTACCTTAAAAAATAGTGTGGTAAAACTTGCTATACGGTAGTGATATTGTGTTAATGCCACCTTATTTTTATCCTGTTATTTCTATAGTGCAAATAAGATCCCTACAATAATGTACCCGACCATTAACACACATTACCATGTTTGTGTTAGCTTTTTCTGGAAACTAATTTCTCTTCTGTGTTGTTTGCAATAAATGGGGGATTTCACACCTAAGCAAGTCTGTGGGCTAAAGAGTTGATATCTTATCAACAAGAATAAGTACACATTTTTAATATTCTATATGGAAGATATAGCTAAAATGATGATAAGTGAGTAAGTAGTAAGTAAGGACGACTGACTTTCAGGAATATAATTTTGAGGATGACCATGTGTTGCCCTGCATATAGTTAAGAAATTTAAACATGGACATGTTTAAATTTAAACATGGCAACCTCGGTTTACGACCTGGTCCAGGTGAAGGCCTTTCTGGATTGAGGTTTGCACGTTCTCCGCAGAGGTTAACTGAACATTCTAATCTGCCCATAGGTGTGAGCGTGAGAGTGGACGGTTGTTCATCTCTGTGTGTTGGTCTGTGATGGACTGACAAACTGTCCAGAGTGTACCGGGCCTTTCACCCTATGTCAGCTGGGACTGGCTCCAGCGACAGGGGTGATCTGAGGTTGTGATAAGCATGTTGGTTTGCCTGAAAACCGTTTGTTGGTGAAGTTCCTGTCGGTAATAATTTACTTGTTGGTTGTAGAATCTGGTAGCAGTGCCGTGCTCGGTTGTTTTTTAAGCTGCATTTCTGTCACTTGCAATTAACTAATCTTGTATCCTGTGACATGTTGTGGTTGTCTCGTAATCCTGAATTGCGTAATGAGATTTCAATGTATACTACATCCAGTCAGTGACCACCTCAAGGCAGCACAACAAGTCTGAGGAACCCTCATCTACAGCAGTATGTTTGACTTGAATACAGCAGGGACACAGACAGCAGACTGGCTACATGAGGAGATGTGAGAAAAATGGACTAAATAGTTACACTGGTAACCTCAACGACCCTGCCATGGAGGGGTCAACTCCAAAAAAAGTGAGTTCGAGCAAGTTGTCTTCTGAAACCTTTACTATGTGGGTGAGAGGTCAGTGTCTGGTGTCTGTGTTGGTTTATTTCCAAATCTCTATTTTATGTCAAACAGATTCCATTTGCCATTATTTACATCATAATCAACAATATGTGTATGTCTTATAACTGTCTGCTGTCATTGGTACAGTCTGTTACTTCACCATTGCAATTTATAGGGCTCTGTTTTATTAGATTACTGTGGTTAATTGAACAGTGAAATGTGAATATATATACATGTTTAATGTATATATATATACATACATATATATATATAATACATATTAAAATACTTTGCTTTCTGTGCTTGATTCTCAAATGACCCATCTATTACTCCAGTATGGAAAACTAAATGAAGTATTTCAAATGAAATTAAATATACTTTTTTATATGTAATATAATATTATAATATACTGTTTTTTTGTGCCAAATTGTTGCAAAAGTTGCACAGCAATAGTACAACAGAGTGGGACACACCGTTTACAGACCATAGATAAGAGAACATAAAGATGAATATCACACTTTCAGTAAAAACACATACAACGTAAACAATTAACATAAATACAATACAATACATTCACAGGAAATTGGGGCCAATAAGATACTAAATAATCCTTTAGCCTCTACTGGTCCTGTCTGAACAATGGCTTCCATCAGCACAGACACATGCCAAGTTCCTTTCCAGCTCAGGCTTTCCACAGAGGCCTGGAGAGGAGCTGGGTCTGGAGGTGTTATATTGGTGACAGGGATATTATAAAGTGCAGTCTCACAAAAAAAAAGAATCTTGCAGATCACGTGTAGAACAGTCTGTATAAGACAAATATATACTGTTGTGTCTCTGAGAAAGGCTGGACAACGACAGCATCTGCCATCTGTTCCAGGCTCAATATGACCCTTTCCTCTGACTTATCTGGTTTCAGTGGGTGTGGCAGAGGCATCTGTCTGACTGTGTTACAGGAGGATGTTGTGTCAAATTCTGAGTTTTGAGTGGAAAAAACAACAACTCTTGTTAACTAATATAATATGACTGCATAAGTCAATCATGGTGTAGCCCAATCTAACTCCTGGGACCGTGTCAGGCTGATGGAGCTGTCACGTCACCTTTGAGCTCCAAGTAAACACAGCTCACAGCAGGCACTGTTCCTTTAAGTCTTTATCTGATTACAACCTGTGTCCAGTGAGGTGAGGATCAAATTAAAGAAACATGTTTTGGTACATGAACGTTAACATGTTTAGATGTGTCAAAATGACTAACACGGTATGTGATCTTTTTCTTTTCCCACTTTTTGACTGACAGAAACCAGGATACGGACGTCACAAAAAAGGTATATTATAATGATGGAAACCATTGTGTACGATTATTACTGATACCAGTTTCTCTTTTTTTTCTCCTTTCCAACTGGTGGAGCAGCCTTGGATAACTTGAAAGGCGTGATACAACGCCTATTTATTATTGTTCTAGATAGATCTATTGAAACTATCAACATGAAAACAGAACGCTTCCATAAACCTGGTGTATTTCAGATTATGAAGTTGTTGTAATCCCTTTCAAATTTCATAATCTTCACTTAAATGATCTTTGTCTTTGTCCATGACTTTGTGACTCAAAGAATTTACAAATGTTCAGTTACTTTTTTTTTTTTTTAGTTCAGCAAATGACTTTCTTTCTCAGGAAGTAAACATGCAGATATTGATATTTGCTGCTCTGTGCTCCTCAGAGAATTCTGGTGGCCACCCTGTGCTCTTCCATCAGTCCACAGCAGATTGGAGCAGTGATGAGTCTGTTCAGCCCAGAAAACTGAGCAGCTCCTCAGTGGAAACACCAAGCTACCAGAACCTGCACAGGGAGCTGCTACTCAGCCATAAAAGGTATATAAAAAAAAACACATTAGATCTTCTCAGAATTTGAAATTGAGCAGTGCACTGTGGGTAAGTGTGGCTGATGCTGCAGGGGGCTGCTGCTGGAGGGGAAACCGGAGCTGGATCGAGTGTTGGAGCAGCGTAGGTTGGAGCTGCACAAGGAGGAGGAGATGGCGCGACGGCGGCCCTCAGACCTGGAGAGAGAGCTCCACAAGAGGCAGCAGAAGCTGCAAGAGGTCAGGAGCACAAAGCTCAGAGACCCTTAAACTACTATGAAACACATTTACCTTAAAAGTTTAAAATGCTGGGATTTGTCCCAGTATACAAGCACTAGTGGGGAATCTATTTATTGAACGAAGCGTGTCCAACTCTACTACACTAGGTGGCGATAATTTGTCCGCTTTCATCTTATTGGTATTAGGCCGTTTCCAGTTTAGCTGGTGGATAGTTGCTAAGTGTTCCTGACAACCATTTCACTAATGGACTGAACTGGATTTTGTGATGTTTTTATTATTGCCGTCTTATTTTTCTGTGTACTCGGTTCTTCTATTATTTTGCCTCTCTTATCTACACCAGTGATGTCTGATTCATCGGTTCAGAGCAGGGGTCTTAAACTCAAATGATCTGAGGGAAGACATCACAATAACAATAGGCTATTCATGATGATATTTCATATAATTTCCAAAAAATAAGTGTTTGTTTTGATATGGAACGATAAATAGTTCACAATATAAACAAATTACATTATCTACTAAAAATCATACAGAAACAACTATTATAATGAAATCGATCAGGGGCCGTATGTGGCCCGCAGACCGCAAGTTTGAGACCTTTTGTCTAGAGTCATACAGTAATTAGACATCACAGGGCCAATTTCACTGAATAAGTATCAGCATTTTATATTTTAAGTGCATTTTTTAATAGTACTTCACTGTTAGGAGCATGGCATGTGCTTGTGGTAGAATTCTCTTTTGTAACATTAACTTTTACTTATGTAAAGACAGCTAGAACGGAAAAATTTGTATAATAGTATCAAATACCCACAAGATTTTGGAACTGCGTCCACACCCTGGGGCTGTAATACTCTCCCTTTAGACCATTATTTGAAATGTAGAAAACTGCTCATGGTCTGGAGCAGCTGGATGATGTATGAAGTGAATGACACTGGCTGAAAGCAGATACACTGACTCGTACTTTGTTTTTCCAGTACGAGCAAGAGGAGATCAGGCAGCGGGAGAACCAGCAGAAGATTCCAGAGTTTGTCCGTGTGAAGGACAACCTGAGGCGTACACAGACATCTGAGCAGTGAGGCCCAAAAACTCTTATCAGCCCCTGCTGCATCTCACCACAGTGGCCCCGAAACTTTCTTTTGTTGCATAAAAATAAATCATAGATGCATCATTTGGCTTCTCTCCTCTGAAGTGACTTTTACATTTTGTTTGGAAATACCTGAATTTGTGATAATATTCTATGTTCAGAATATCTTTTAAACAATCACTACTCTCTTTCTGATGTTGGAATGCTGGTAATTGCAATTATAATATATAAATATTTGGATATGTGTTTGTTAAGTGATAATTTTGACTTCATGTTTTTTATGGTAAATGTAGCCCAGTTTCTTTTTTTGTCTTTTTCAAATCAACTCCTCACGCTTCATCGGTCAAGCCTCTTATTTAAAAAGACCCACTGTTTTTGTAGCAGTAGAGATCCCAGAGTGTTACAGATTGACACATCTCTTTGTACGTTTTATCTTCAGTGTGTCTGTGTGCTGTGGAAATAAAGTTTTTATGGTTTGCAGAGATGCAATGTGTTGTTGGACACAACTCAAAGCACTGGGGACTGATTTTCATGCGGCCCTCCTCCCCGAGGACTCTTGCGGTTCTTTCACACGGATATGGGACTTTGTTTAATTAGTTGATCTTTTCATTCCATCACGGGTTGAGAGGAGAAAGCTCGGGCCATCTGGAGGACGCTTTTAAGGGTATATTGGCTGGGAATACCCAAGGGCCTGGTTAAAGCACTGGAGACATTTGGAATAATCATTGAAGCCACTGGCAGCAGGCAGATAAAAGTAACTCACAGCACATGATCAATAGTGAAAGTAGTCAGATTTACATCTATATGTACAGTAGTAGATTACATTTCTACAATAGTTATTATTATAATAATAATAATAATGAAAATATAATATAAAATAAAACAATAAAAATCAAAGTGAAATCTCTTAATGTTATATGACAGTAGAGAAAATGTACTGTTATATAAAGTAAACTCAATAGCTCAAATAAAGAAATTAAATGGCAAATTAATAAATACATGATGTATTATTTTTATTTTAGTTTAGTCACTGTTTTTCTTCTTCATGCCATGGTGGATGGGAGAGGTGTCCATCACCAAGCTGCCAGCTGTTCTGGGTCTTTTTCTTTCTTTCGTAGCTCTTTCTTCTTTAAACAAAACTCTGCCTCGGGCTATTCAACTTTTGTGTGTCCTTTCAAATTAAAAGCCCCCTCAGCGAGGCGCGTGCTATGTATTCACCTCAGAGCGTGTCCGGAGTCAGCAGCGTCGGACCGAACCATTCAAACAAGACTCCGGGAGATTTTGAGAAATGATCTAACTTTTCTCGTTCAAAAACATTTTAGTGAATGCTCCTAGTTTTGGAGAGATTACTACACACACGTACACGTTAAGAAGGAAAAAAAGTGAGAGGAAGTATGTCACGATAGAAATAATTTAGCACATTTGAGTGAAGCACACCCCCTCGTTTAGTTAGAAAGTGGAGTTGACTGAAACAGATGTCCCAGAGTCGGTGTTTGAGCAGCAGCGCAGAGAAAGTAAAGCAGCTTGTGTGTCTGCTCTGAGGATGCTGTGAAGGAGAAGAGGACATTACACAAGGTAAATAAACCCTGACACTGTCTTTTATCGAGATTTACAGCATGATATGAACACTAAATAGTGGAGTGTAATGTCGATATATAAATAAAACACTTTCCGGTAACGCGTTTTCAAAAAGCAGCTCACTCTTACTTAAGATGAATGAGTATAACCACTTTTTATAATGCTTAATTATAAGTCAAGTGTTGTATTTTAAGTAAAGTTGACGCATGTATTAGCGACAAGAAGTGACCATTCTGCGAAATGACCAAGTGGGTTAAAAATGCTGTATGTTTTTGTTGTTGTTTTTATTAATTTGTTATAGCATTCATTATGTTTTATTTGTATGTTTTTGTGTATGTAAATGTATGTATATCTGATTTATAATTTCATCTTAATGCAAGCCAATAAGTCATCTTTTGAAAAGTAGTTTTATTACTAAGTACTCAGTTCTCAGTTACTTTCCACATCACTACACTGATGTACTGTTAATGTACTTGTTTCTACTACTTTTTTCCATCGGGAAACATTGTACTCGATTTATATTTCTCTAATAATTTAGTGTTAAAATGTGGATACTGTTATTTTCTTAGTTGTATTACTTCAGATAATACTTAAATGTAGTTAATATAGATTATTTTTATAGTGTTAGGTCTTCCATCACTGCTGCCCTTTTTTACTAATTATGATTTATAAAAACAAAACAGCTGTGGTGAAAATCTGTGTAAAGTGTCTGCAGATTGATAACCTGCTCTGTAATGCACTATTAATATAATCCAGTTTAAAAAAAAAAAAAAAACAGAATGTATGACTTCTATGTGAGGCAGCAAAGTGGCTGCTGGTGGTTGTGTGTGCCCACAGCAGCAGAATAAACACAGGCCTCCTACATGTCTGCCCACATGTTGACTGACATGCTGTGCTACTGTGGTGCCAAACACAACACCTCAGTGTTGTTATGCCCCCGACGTTACCCCAGCTCTTTTACTGATGGTGGGAATGTGTGGGTGAAAAGTTGAAACCACATCCTGCCGGTGACCCGAGATGACCATCGGTGTGTTAATTGCGAGGCGTCAGAAATGAGGATCCGTCCGGAGGAGATGAGTCGCCCTGATCCCTCGGCCGTTCCTTCGGCCTCTGGTGAACAATGAAGCGTCTCTTCTTGCCCTCTGTATTTACGCTGTCGTCGGGCTGTGACAGAGCTGCTGTGTCTGGCCAGCATATGGCCTCCAGAGACCGAGAGCCTGCTGGTGTGGTGCTTATTACTCCTGCTGCTTTGTGTCTGCTGTAAAGTGAAGACGCTTGCACTAGTTAACAGCGGTGATGTGAACGAGCACTGACAAATAAAAGAGGCTAATAGTGTTTAAGCCTTTAACATAACCACCTCACAGTTATGCTGCTGCTGTGTGGAATTTGCAAATCAACACTGCTTCTTCAGGCAAAGATCTGACTCCAGTGACGTGCTTCGTAATACAACACTGCTCCCGCTCTCCCACATTGATACGCTTTTCTTCCAGCAGCACAAATCGTGTAGAGTGGATCCATTTTGCTGAATGGATTTTGGCTTTTCATCAGACTCTGAAATAAGGCATGCTGTAAAGTCATTTGGTTTCTTCCATAGTATCAGCACTCAGTGGAGAATCTTAATTATAGGGTTCAACCAGGCCCTGGTCTAGTTTCAGGCATCCCTCACTGTTTCCTTGGCTAGGCTGGTCCCCGTTGGTAATTCCAGGGCCGACCACAGTGGTAATGGTGGCGGCATTCCAGGAGATCGCAGCTCCGAAGGCTCATGGGAAAGGGTGGTGGGGGAAGTCTGCGAGACAGTGAATCCACATCTTGATCTCCTGCCATAAACACCCATTTCCGATGATGTTACACTGCCACGGTCCAGTAAGCAATCGAGGATGGGAGCGGATCTTCAACGGCCATCCCTCACACGTTTCTAGATCAGTCTTCATCAGCAGTGATCACACACTTCCCTTAATTAGAATGTTATGACTATTCTGTCGGGTGGAGTCAGTGTTATCTGCAGTTTTCCCCTGCAGGAAATTGACGACTTCCCTTGATCAAGAAAAGTTTTGGGTTTTTGGCTCGCCTGATTCCAACACACCCATGTCTGCAGATCCCTATGAAAGCCATGATGAACGTCAATGCAATAAACTGTAACTTTTTCTCTCTGAACTAAACCCCCCTCTCCTCCCTCCCGCCCACTCAGCCTACATCTCAGACCACAGACTCTTGTGAAAATCTTCAGAGAGTTATGGGGTGTAAGTGGGTAAATCCCACATTACCCTTCTGGCTGGATTCCTGTTGACATCTTTAGTTTTTTGGGGGTTACTGCAGTGCAGAGTGTTCAGCAGGCCCTGACCTTGCACAGTAAAAACACAGCCCTGTTCCTTTTTTTTTCCAGCTCTCACTGCAGCCTTGGCCCCAACAATGGAGCTCAGACTGAAACAGAGTAGTCAGCAGATACTCTGCCTATAGCAGAGATTACCAAGGCTGGTTAGTGGATACAGGGCCTTTGTTGCACTGTTGTTTTGCTGACTCGAGCTGCCTCGCAGGGCCTCGTTGTGCTGCCGGCTGTTCATAGCTGTGTCATTTCACATGAGTTGCTGTGGTGAATGGTTTTTGGGCCGATGGGATACACAATAATATCCTGTTAGGGGAGGATGTCATCCCAGTCTCTGAGTCTTCCTGGTCCCTGCAGAAAAAAAGACCTGATACCAATCTCCAAAACACAGCGCATGAGACAGGAGCTGGAGATTCAACACAGCAACACGCTCTTGTGGTGGTCAGGATTCATTCTTGACTAAAGACCTAAAGTCTTGAGCCTTATTTACTCCACGTTAACACAAAGGCTGCCCCAGGAGTCATCAAGTTTATGAATGTGTGGCACTGAACTAATGACATCCTTTAATCACATCACAGAGACATGTGACATTCAGACTAAAATTGAATTAAAAATGGACAAAAACCATTTCTGTAAAGTCCTCTCTCGTCTTCAGGCAATTTCATCAAAAACAGCCACACACAGATCTCCAGGCCTGTTTTTAAAAGCCTCGACTTATCCCCAGATAAACTCTCCAATTTGTTGTGGTCACTGTTTTCCTCCCCGTGCTGTTGTTCCTCTCCTCTCTGCTGTTTTTTGGGGTTATTGTCTGTCAGGTGTTTGTAAAAAGCAACAATGGAACAGTGTGCGAGTCATAAACATGAATTGTGCTCGCCTGTCTGTGAACGTGTGTCACAGCGCTGCACTGGAGTCACCAGGAACCTTGATATGTGGTGCTGTGTGGACAAGCCCAGCATTGAGACATTCTTCCACTTCAAAGCCCCCAGAGGGTTTTCTGGACACTGGTTGAATAGGAGCTGAGGGAGGGGGGTGCTCGGGGGGAACAGGTGCAATCCCTGAGCAGGGTAATTCCTGCTGCCATCTGCTTTCTTTTTCGGGGTCTGGGCTCTTTAAACGCCCTCTGACACGCCTCATGGCGACACACTCCCCTAGCCCGCCGCACCACGCCTCGTCACCATGGCATCACAATTCGGATTAACCCCCCGCACATGTGCCGAGTCAACCGTGGGGGTCTGCCTCCTTTGTGAGCGAGCATGGGAGGTGGAGGAGGTGGAGGAGGCAGCCACAGAGCTGCATGGATAAGTGTGTGAAAGGACACCCGCCACTTACTCACTTTTGTTAAGTAAAGCAGCAGGAGCACGAATGAATGAAGCCATGTGGCAGAAAAACAACAGGCCAATCTATACTCTTGTAAATGATTGATCTAATTTTTTACTAATCTGAACAAACCTTTATTTTTATTTTTTTTAACAGGTATTTCAAAAAACTTAAGAGTGGACAGTGAAGATGACGGCCATCGAGAGTAAAGAGGAGATCAGTGACACTGACAGTGGGATTATTTTGCACTCTGGTAAGAGGAAGACGCTGAAATCACACCAATTCATTTAAAAGCTGATAACTAATCATAGGTTATTGCAGCATCTGACAGGCACACATCCCATTTACATGTTATGGCTTGATCAAACATTAACCAAAAAAAAGCAGAGATAAACTGTATGCTGGTTTCTATGCAGCACTGACCTGCTTATACGCATACAACATAGTACAAGAACTAATGTTAGCCTAAGTGCAGAAGAAATTATGCCAGATAGTTGATGAGAGACTATAGAAATAGTGAATTATGTATTTATTTCTATGGCTGACACAGGTGCTGATGTGGAAAGATTAACCCTTTGTCACCTCTGTGTTTCTCTGCAGGACCAGACAGCCCCACGTCTCCAGTGAAGGACCTGACCACTCACACTAGAGCCCTGAAACTGAAGCACCAGTCTCTGGAGGAGCGTCTGGAGCTCTGCCTGCTGGAGCTGAGAAATCTCTGCATCAGAGAAGCAGTAAGTCAACTCTTAGTGACAGTAGATGATGTACAAAGTACCAAGCTCTTTTTTTTGACTGCTTTGTGTGTGAAATGTTACTGTGTGTCTACTCTTTTTAATCAGAACTTTTATTTTGTAATCACAGGAGCTGACTGGTACACTGCCCTCAGATTATCCTCTGATGCCTGATGAAAAGCCACCTTGCGTCAGAAGGAGAATCGGAGCTTCCTTTAAGCTGGATGAAGGTCTGATCCATCCGGATAAACAGGTACGAGCCACGATCGCCATTTAGTATTTTCAGTGAAAGTAGTTGAACAAAACAAACGTCTAAATGTCACAATGTGTGCCTCTGTTGCAGAATTCAGAGCTGCAAGTGCTGGAAACAGACCTGGCTCTTCAGCGGCAGATTTATGAAGCAGCCCGTAAACTCTCGCTGGAGGACAACCTCAGCAAACCACAGAAGAAGAGTCGCCTCCAGCAGTGCAAGAGGGTGGAGAAGAAAGTGAAGGATCTGCAGGAGGCCGTGTTCCAGCACAGGAGCAAGAGCGAGTGCAACTCCCCATGCATCAACATCCAAATCAGCCATAACAAAGGTGAGGGACGCTGCTGCCCCCTGCAGGAGAATGTGTACACTGCACTCATGAGCAATGAAATAATGTTTGGTTTTCTGTATGTAGATGTTTGCCTGTCTGATGACAGCTCCCTGTCTGATGTGGTGGCCCTGGACGATGGTGAGATACATTTGAATACACTCATGCTTTGACTGACACTCTGAGTAGAGTAATATCAGCATGCATTAGACTGAATTTTATATATTTTTATTTTATTTTGTTTTATTAATGCATTCATTCATGCAATATTGTAAATTTGCAGGTACTGGAGCTAATTTTAATAACTTCTGCACAACAGAGCTTGTGTCATGTCTTAATGTAAAGGTGCAGTGTGTAAAATCTATCTCTTTGGTGAAGTTGCATCTGAATATTCCTCACCTCGTTCCTTCCTTCCATGTGTGTCAGTAGAAGTAGACAGTACCAGAAACAAGAAGCTCAAGTAAAGCGCACACTTAGAAATAAAAGTGCTATGTAGAACCATCTTCAGCTGGTCCTCATAGGAGAACTCTTTTTGGCTCCCTGGAACCCTTTTAAAACCCTTTATTCAGGAAAGGGGTTTTAAAGGGTTCTCTGGATCAAAATGGTTCTTATTGGAACCATTAGTGTTACCAAAAACCCTTTCTTCGGGAAAGGGTTTTTCAGAAGTAAATGGTTCTCGGTAGAACCTCAGCCCTTGTAGAAGAACCCTTTTGGAACCCTCATTTCTAAGAGTGTACTAGTACCTCAAAAATGTACTTGCTTTCTACCACAGAATGTAACAGATAATGAAATCAGAGACATTTGTGATCAGAATAATTAGTGCTGAGTGAGCAGTTTCATGAAAACTAAAGCACACTCCTGATGGTCCGGCCTCACACTGAGCCATTGATGTTTTCTCTGACCATAGATGTGGACTCGCCCTGCCCCCTCTCTCCTCCGGTAATGGGCACTTCTTATTCAGACCCTCTCCAGCTGTCGGCCAAAACCCTGCACTCATCCCACCATTCATCGAGTCAGCTCAGTGTGGAGTACGAGCGCTCCCCCATCCAGAACTCTCCATGGAAGGAGTCCAGTCTGGACCAGCCTTACCAGAAGGCAACAAAACCTCAGTCTGCTAACAGCAGCAGGTCCAGGTATGAATCTGATCAACCCAGCACATACACAAGAGTCTATGTGTATATAAGCTGTGTATGTGTACTCTGCTGTGTTTGTACAGCAGCCAAAAAAAGAGGAAATAGCAGAGAGAGTGAAAGCCTCCATGTGTTACACTCTGCAGTCTCACCATTAGATGTCACTAATTCCTACTCACTGGACTTTCAACACAAAAAGAGAAAAATGTTTTCAAAACAGCATAAATCATTATCACTGTCCAGATTTATTGGCTGACCTCACACTCATGTGCTGTCCCCTCTTGTTTTGCCGCACGCAGCAGTCCAACAGGAACTCAGGTTTCCACAGAAAGCTGCCGGATCCCGCTGTCTCATTTCATCAAGAACTCAGCTCTGCGTCACAACCACTCCACCAGCGCGCCCTCCACCCCAGAGCTGCACATACGTCGCCAGTATTCCCAGTCCTTCAGGTAAACCAAAGACACAAATGCAGGAGGGGTCAAAAGTGCTACAACAGCTACATGGCAGATACACAACAAACAGCTAACAAAGGACATACAAATGTAGGAAAGACCAGACATTAACCACAAAACAGAATGAAAAGGGAAGTGGCAAACTTAAGTGCTTATTGAGAGAATGATGACAGAAATAACCTGATTCCTTGTTGAGTAAAGTAAACGACATTGGGATAAAAGAGAGCTTGAGATGGTTGGTTTCACATTTGCTCGCTCTGTGTTGTTATTGATGATGTTATTATGTTTTCTAAGGCTTCCTAAAAACAAGCCGTCTGTCGACACGGAGCGTCTCGCCTCAAACAGCCGAGGACGGTCCAAGCTGCCCCAGCGCCGCTGCGTGGCTGACTTCATGGTGCGCTCTCCAGAGTTTTCTTCTCCTCTGCGTCCGTACCAGTCCAGCTCTGAGGACAGCAGCTCGGAGCACTCGTCCTCCTCTTATATCAGCTCCCCCAGCAGGGATGTACCCAGCGAGATCCCAAAGCTCTGCCCGCCGCCTTACGGATTCCACTTTGGAGCACAGAAACAAGGACACTCCAGCTTGTCCGTCTCACATAGGAACAACGCGCAGTTCCAGGCCAACAACGCGCAGTTCCAGGCAAACAACACGCAGTTCCAGGCAAACAACACGCAGTTCCAGGCAAACAACGTGCAGTTCCAGGCCAACAACACGCAGTTCCAGGCAAACAACACGCAGTCCCAGGCAAACAACACTCAGTCCCGGGCCAACAACAGCTACGTCAAAGCCACCACAAAGGATGAGCCGCTCTCCCCTCAAGACCTGGGCATTGGGAAGTGCATCCTGTCCTCCACTCCTGTGGCACGCAGTCCTCAGCAAAGACAGTGGCCGGATGCAGCGTCGTCCCCAAGGAGAATCCTAAAGCCTCCTCCTCCTTACACCAGGCTAGTGCGAGCACCCTCACTGAAGGAGTATCCAAACCACGCTTTCAGACTGTTGCCCAGGGAGATCGTGTCCGAGGAGCTGAAGTCGTGGCACCAGAGGAATCAGCTGCAGAAACTGTGGCCCAGCTGCCTGGACCAGCAGAACTCCGTGAACGTCAAAACGCCCACATCGCCCCATCTGCCTACATTTAAACAGGTTGGTACCAATAATGGTCCTAATTTAACAAACCCCACAACATCAGATTGGATTATTTAAATGGTTAATAATCCGAATTTACACAACAATTTTTTAGTCTATTGTTGCTTAACCCTTCTGTCAATTTGCCCCCATTCAGTGTTTCACGTCAAAGATGATTTTAAATGACTCAAATGAAAAATTCTGTACTTATTAGAAATAATATACAGTCATTAAACACTAAAAAGATCTTTCAAAACATTAGGTCAATCATACAATCAATGAGATTGTATGGTGATTTTCTTATTTTTGGGTACTATGTGTGTATGTGGGCATTTATTTATTTATTTATATAAGGGCAGTCAACAAAGACACTTAAGATACCTGACACATAAACTTGGGAAATTATTTGAATAATAAACATTTTCTTGATGTTTAAATTGCTGGGGTCAAATTTACCCCAGGGTTAGGGTTAATTTCACTAATTTCAAGACTTTCTCAAAATATTTTAAGACCTTATCGCCACTTCAGGCTGTCATCAGCAACTCGTTTAACTTACAAAACACTTTAAGTTTGCAATTTAATCTATAGAGCACATTTTCGAGTGATTTCAGATATTATTTGGCGGCAGGAGGAGCTCGTTCGCTGCCGCAAACTGCGTAACTCCGCATGTCGGCACGGGGAGGAAAATAAATCCATTCATGAACTTAACTTAAGTTCAACTTAACACCTCATGAAATCGTGATTAAGACTTTTTAAGGGCCTCAACTTTGATTTATCAGCTTTTAGTAACTTTTAAGACCCTGCAGACACCTTGTACCACAGACCATTTACACCCATTAGCACACCGTTGACACAGCCAACATTAGCAAAGCTGAGCGACTTGGAAGTAAAGTCAAGCTGCAGTTCAACATTCTCTAAGTAATAGATTTAAAACATGACAGAACACTACTACATGACACGATGAGAAGATATAACTTACCTCGTTCCAACACACCTGATTCAAATGAGCGGGTCCTGACGAGCTGATTTGAATCAGGTGTGTTGGAGCAGGGCGACATCTAAAACAGGGCAGTGAGTCCACCGAGGACCAGGATTAGGAAACGACTGCCTTAGAACAATCTGAGAAGGCATTTCATTGCCATGTTTCTACACTAGTGATGCAGTGGGTGAAGAACGGAGTGTGTTTAACTGGGTGCAATCTGTAACAACATGAAGATGAGAAAAGCTCAGCATGGACATTATGATTGACTGCGTTTGCGTTGTTTTTCCACAGGGTTCAGGTAACGTGATCCTGCAGAGAGCTGCAGACGGGACTCCACTGCAGTGGTTTGTAGCCGACGATGCTGAAATTGTGAGCCAAGTGTAGCAGCTGTCCTCTGCCCTGTGTGCACGAGGATGTACTGTATTTTTTTATTTGTTTCTATTTATCTGTGTATTTATTAATACACCTGTGGACTCGTCTGTGAACATGATGCAGAACACGTGGACCTATTGGTGATTGGCACATTTCTAATTTATAAAGTTAATGCAAGGTGCTATTCCCACTTGTTATTTATTTCGTTTCCTCATGTTTGAGGTGAATCCGGGTTTAACTATCTTTCAAGAAATTCACCCTACAGTAGTTTTAAGATGAATAAACCCATTCCTAATATAATTTCAATTTAATTTTGCTATATTTATCTGTTATTTAAAGTTCCCCTTTTTACAACAGTCTACTAAGTAAGATTTGAATACATATTCAAAAATGTTTTTTTATTTATATATATATATATATAGTTAAAATTTAACAAATGTCTAGTCATGACATGAAGTAAAGTGAACCTTAAAGCTTACTACACTCTTAAAAATAAAAGTGCTAAGTAGAACCATATAAGGTTCTTCGGCTTGTCCTCATAGGAGAACCCTTTTTGGTTTGGAGGGTTCCACCAAGAACCCTTTTAAAACCCTTTATTCAGGAGCAAATGGTTCCAGGTAGAACCACAGCCGTTGTAGAAGGACCCTTTTGGAACCCTTATTTCTAAGAGTGTAGTTTATTATAATGATTAATCACTGATGCCTTTAATGGTGGTTTGATGAATGTTTTTATTCCAGTATGGCGGGGTTGTTTTTTTTTTTAACTAACCAAGTGATTGTATCAGTTTTGATATTCTCTGTATATTTATATTAAAAAGAAAATGTGACTGAGAATGATGTTTGCGGCATTTATCCAGACAAACAAAACAGGTGTTACATTAACATTTTGTGCAGTGACAGACAGTTTTTGACACATCACGGCTCAAAACGCTTCATCGTGAACCTTCCACAAGACGAAAGTCAACACGACGACACAGAAAAGCACAAACGCGTACAAGCAGGTGAGCAGCCGGTGACGCCGGCTCGTCTGGTGACTCAGAGGATGTTTTGTCCACCAAGATCCATTCCTGAGGAGAACAGCCGGGGTCAGTGTGTGTGGTGTCCAGAGGAAATTGTCGAAATCACAGCCATTAAAAGGATTTTGAATGCTGACTCACGTGTTCGCAGAGATCCGTCCGCAGACGTTTGTGCTCTTTTTGTTCTTGTCTGACTTCTTCCTCGTTAACGCAGCTTTGTCCTTGTGTCTCTGTCGCAACGTATCCAGAGAGGCACTGCAACATAGACGCATAACTTTAACAAAGTACATCATCGAGCCTCATGATTGGGTAAATATGGTGTGTGAGAGAAATAATATACCCTATTTCTCCAAGTTAACCTAGTTCCCTGGTGTCCTAATGAACATGTCTGTGACATGCTTTGGTCAAAATACCTTAACCCTTTAAAGTATGCACCAAGAAAAAAAGCAAAGGAAACATTTTTTCTTTACATTTTTTATTATTTTATTTTATTTACTTATGATAACAATAACGACAATCTATCAATATATATATATTTTATTTTATTTTTTTGATTGACGGTTGAGATGTCTGTTCATAATAAACCTGGTTTGCATAATTCATAAAGTAGAACATTCAGAACAAGTCACATTAATTTAGTGTTAGTGAGTTCAGCTTGATGCTTTTCTCAATGAGATATAGTGACTTAAAGTGTCACCCTGCCAAAACACTCGGTTTTGAGTGCCTGTCTCTTTAAATGCAAATGAGAAACAGGAAACTACGTCAGCGTCACTGAGGCTCCGGCAGCTAACAGCAGTTAAAATTTGGAAAAACCATCCTTTGCCAACTCTAGCAGGCACATTGCCGTCATATAAAAAATGTATCCAGTGGACACGTAAATCCTCTGAGGCTGGAAGTTTGTGTAGAACTCTGTGCTGCACTGTGCAGACAAGAATAGAACACTTTGCGGACTTCCGCTCTTCCAGATACTATTGTCCTCGCCTGCACTCTCATGTTTTTTAGTGACAAAGCGGAGTTTTGGGCTGCCATCTGTGAGACAACAATTCCAGGAATGTCTCATTGTGACGTAATAATGAGTGCGGAAGTCAACATTGTGTGTTTTATCTCCTGTACCTAGACTGAGGAGGACCACAAAAACACGACCACATCACACTTTGCCTACTCATAGGGCCTCCAGAGTCCCAAATATAAGTATTAAAATGATTAAAAAGTTGATTTTGCATAATATTTCTCCTTTAAAAGATTCAGAGATGTATTCTATTCATATTTATTCCCACACATCATTATCCATTACTTCACAGCAGACAAACACACATCCCAGGAGTGTCTTTGCCATTTGTGAGAGACTTTACTCAAATAAATTAGCAGCTAATCTCTGCCCTGTCACTCACAAACTACTCAAAGTAACAAGCAAACTGGGACTCAACGTACTTTTTGTTTTGTATTTTCCTGGTGATCACTTGTTTCTCTGTGCTGGGGATGGCAGCGGGGTGTGGAGGAAGCTGAGCAGATGACTCTTCAGGTGGATTTCCCTCTGAATCAAGTGGCCTGAAGAATTCAAACAGATGAAATGATAATAATAAGTGATAATAATAAGGTGATCCATGCATGTGGTTTTAACCCATCATGTGGATCAGGTACAGAATAGTTGACCTGTCGTCCACTAAAAAGCTTTCGTCCTTGTTGGCGGCACCGTAACTGGACTCTGCAGAGCTCATGGATGGAGACGGACAGGACTTCCTGCTGGACGACGCTTTGTGACCCGATCGCTTTCTCTTCTCCTGCACAGATAAAAAAAAAAAACATTATGTTATTTTGGATGACAAGAGTTTTTTGAGAGTGAGGAAGAAAGTGAGTGAAGAAACTTTCCTACCTGAGTTTGGCTGGAAATGACTGACACACTGATCCTTCGACGACCGCTGTTCTGATGGCAGAAAAGAGAGTGATTATAGGATGAGAAGTATTTTGATGCGATGACACTGAAAAAGTCAAATTGTCTCCGTACCCACTGTGAGCTTCTCAGTATGTTGTCACTTTCCCCCGGATCTACGGCAAGAGCGATCACAGTGATCAGTCGAGACAGTCACACAAATACTTTGCACACAAACAAGAGAATAAAAGCAGGGAGGAGACCTGGTGAGGCTCTGGGGTCAAAGATGTATCTGCGCGAGCTTTGCTCCTGGATCATTCTCTTGGTCTCTTGCAGCTCTGCCACGTTCCTGTCATGTCGCCTCCTCAGACTCTCCACGTGAGCAACCATGAGCTCCACCGCCCGAGTCACCCGAGCCTCCTGTACCACAACAAAATGGATTACAATAGATCTGAGGTGTTATTAGCTTTAGTAATATACACATTATTCAAAAAGGTCAATTATGAATATGGGTTAAAATAAGTGGGAAAAGAGATTGGGTTGCCAGGTTGAGTCAAAATTTAACTGAAGTCTGTCATGAGTTTGATATCTGAAATTGTTTTTATCTCTGTAGCTCTTTGTACTATTTGTACTGCTGTCTGGACCAGGACTCCTGGAAGAAGAGATCTTGTGTCTCGTTGGGAACGTCATGGCTAAATAAAGGATAAGTACAGTAAATAATGTGAAGCTGTCCTTTAAAACTACATCAAACCCAAAGAAAATAATGTGTTTTGTTGTTGCTGATCTTTGGTTTCTGCTGTAAAAGGGACTGGCATTATCTTAAAGGTCCCATGCTTAAGACCTTCAGTGACATTTAATGAAGACACAAACCAAGGACTCCTCCACTCACTCCCTCTTTAACCAAGCCAACCACAATGACCTTAGCATTCCAGAAAGTATTGTCTATTTGAGCCGCTGTGGCAGGACAAGATGGCAGCCCAAAGCTCTTACAGCTATTACACACTATACAAACTAACTGATTGGTAGTATATTTCATTCCTGCTAGTTAGTTCCCCTACATTTTACACACTGGACCTTCATGCAGGAACAAACCTGGTGCACGGCCCCGAGGACCTCAGCCGTGTTGGAGATCCGCTCCACTGTCCCACCCAGGATGTCCAAAGAAAGCTCCAGATTCTGCAGGATCTGACTGCGCTTACTGTCCAGACACAATCCCTTCAGTGTCTGAAAACACACACATACACACACACACACACACAAGTGTGTCCCTGCTCTGTGGCGTGTCATCATAACACAGATGATGTCAGATCATCCATCCCTCTCATCATACCTCCAGAGTCTCTCTGCCTCTGGTCAGCTCCAGCTGGATGTTCTCCTCAGCCAGGTTGCGGGCGTGCTCCTCCGCCTGCAGCCTCTGCTTCAGTGTGTACTGGTCACAGCGGAAAGCCAGGGTGATGTGAGAGAAGGCCGTCTGGACGCAGCAAGACACAAGAGACTCAGGCTCAGGTCAGTCATATCACTTAACGTGAACAACGTTCCACAGCATGTTAGACACGCCCCTTCACTGTCCACATATAAAACGCATCTTAAATCTGGCTTTCGACCCAGTATGAGATGTTGGTTTTTATCTTTTTTATAGTTTTATTGTATGACCTGTTTATTTGTGTTGTTTTTATATTTTCTAGAGTATTTTATTGTTTGTTCTTAGATCTATTAGGTCACATCTATGTTTTATTTATTTATCTCTGACGTACAGCACTTTGTGTCAGCTGTGGTTGTTTTTAAAGTGCTTTATAAATAAAGTTGGATTGGATTGGATTTAATTCATTAATTCAAATGCTTGTTTTTCACTTCACTACAAATTTCCAACACAAAATCAGGAAAAATATCACAATTAGGTTTTGTCAGACTTTATGAGTAAAACAAGGCATCCATGTACAAGGGCTCGTCACAAAGTTCTCAGCCTCACCTGGAAACAAGAGGCATAACTGTAAACAATAAAGCCTCACATCACTGTAAACAAAAACCCGGGTCATTTGAGTCCTTTCTTTGCAATTCATGTCCAAAAATGAGAGGGAAACCAAAACATGAAAAAAGGTGGTGGCAGTGACAGAAGCATCCATGCATCTTACTCACTTGAGCTTCAGTTTGACTTCTATGAGTTTGATCTTGTTTTTTATCAGAGTGACAATGAAGTCATCAGTGCTGTTAGAATGGATAATCTGGAGGCTCAAGTGAACGTGTTCCACAAAGGGAAGGCACTTAGTTCTGAGTGAGGCAAAGAACTTTCTGAAGTACTATAATATATCAAGGGGGTTTGAAACCAATGATACACAGGAGAAAACTACTGCTGGATGAGGATTAAACAGCATCTAATCTGCAGGATATTGTGGCAAATGGGGGAAAGGAGGAGGAAGAGGAGGCCTTACCTCCAAATCTTTCTCCGACATCTCTACACTGTCAGTAAAACAGGAGGTGTGAGTGTTTTATAAAAGGTCAAATAAGCAATAAAACTAATAAGACATAATCTGATGGTGAAAATATGGCACCTGTTGAGGCCAACGCGCTCGACGATGGACAGCCCATTCCAGCTCATGAGAGGGGAATCCTCTTGACTGGTTTCTATTTCAAAGAATGAAAATAAAATCACGTTATGACTCGTGGTTAATGTTCTTTTATATATATATATTTTTAGCAGTTACCTTCTTCACTGTCCTCGCTGTCCAGCATGGTGGACGGACTGTAACTGTGAGTCTCTACATCAGCCTGAAGCAAGTTCACAAAGTTCTATTACATTATATTCCACAGTGTAACCAGGAACAGGCAGGACTGTTGGTAGATAATTATTTAACTCACCTCATTAGTTGCTCTCTCCATCACAATAATCCGGGAGTTTTTTTTCGTCAGACAGAAACCAGATTAAATCCTCCGCACAGTGAACCCGGGATTTAAACTCACGCTGAAAACACAAACATTTGCTCTTGTGTGCGTCTGGTTCATTTTCTCTCTCTGCCTTCCTTGTCTACTTAGAACAGATAATCCCATTATGAGATCCACAGTCAAACCAGAGTAGGACGGCCACCCCAGGAGGCTCATGGGAAGTCTTCCTGTTGAACCTATGATGAACAAACGCTAGTATGGAACCAGTGATGAATCAAGTGTCACATAAGCTGCAAAGTCTAACATTTAACTGAAGATTATTCTCTAAAATGCATCATTTGTTTATTTGGTAACATTTTAGATTAGGGAACACATATTGACCATTGACTAGGTTCTTACTAACATGCGTTTAAGTAGCATACTAGCCCTTTATTAGTAAATATTAAGTACGCGTTAACACCATATGTAAGAAAATCTTAATTAAGGTGTTAATATGCGCTTAATGATTACTAATAAAGGGCTAGTATGCTGCTTATATGTTAATAAGCACCTGGTTAATGGAGAAGGTGTATTCCCTAATCTTAAGTGTTACCGTTTATTTTTGTTCATACAGCACTGAGCTGAAGTCTTAGGGCATCACCAGTTTAGTCAAATGCTGTGTTCATTGGTGATTGGATTAGAATAATGTCACTGGAAGTTGGTTCCCCATCAGTAATAACTGTAACATGTGTATGCATCATTGTCAGTAGATTATGAGGACATTTGGCCATTAGTTCCGTGTATACGTTACTGTACCGCTCAATTTCTAAGCATACGACTCTTGCTGTCTAACAACTTTCAATAAACCAGGACAATCAAATCCATGAGCACTCATTGGGTTGATAAGGACAAGCTTTGAACCATGAAAACTATACTTCAGGAGTGATCCAACCTGACAAATAAAACACTCAAACTGCAAAGTTTTGGAACGTCTTTTTTTTTATTAACAGAAAAGATGTTTAGTAGAGACGCTGGGGTTTGCCCATGGTGCTCTTGATGTAGAGGGCACGCACATTCTGCCAGTTCTTCTTAAGCAAAGACACCAGGAAGTTGACGGCCAGGTGGACGTTGTACACCAGCTCATCCTCTGTCATCTTCACATGTCCAACAGCCACGGCCAGACAGAGCACCTACAAAAAGAAGAAATACGCACTACTCAGAACAGATAGAAATCTACACATACATCACTATGTTCTAGCAGTGGTTCAATGGGTCTACTTTGAGGAAGTACCAATATAATTCAAGATGAATCGAAATTAACGGCATCGTAGATTATATTAATCTGGGTATTGTTTAATGTACCTTCTTCATCTGAAATTTGATGGTGGATTTGACCTCGTCCACCTTGGTGTTCAGGTTCTCATTGTGTGTGAGCAGGGAGGGGAACTTGCCGGCCTTGTTCAGCCCAGGTCCCAGGATACGTGGGATCTGCTTGATCAGAGACTCTGAGGCCAGGAAGGCATCGTACTTCTTGGCTAGAAGAGAATAAAACCAGAGTCAACTTTAAAAACCTCGTCAGTCAATAGTACTCATGTATTGCAGGGAGTTGTGCTTCTCAAATTCATACCAAGCTTCTTGACCATCTTTTTGTTCTTGTTGAGCTTCTTGAGAGCCTCGATGTCCATGTGTGGCAGCTCGGCGACTTTGGCCTCGTCACAATGTTGCTGGTCTCCCAGAACGCACACGGAGAACTTTGGTCTGGGGAGACTCTTCAGCCTGCAGATTAACATAACAGCAATTTAAAAACACAGGAGCACTGGTCTGCAGAACAGCAGAGTGAGGCTGAGTGACGCCATCAACTCTGGGTTGGGAGAAAGGACTCTTAAGGATTCATCATCCTCATTTCTTTTACTATATCAACAATGATATATCTCTGTGTGATACCATATTGATAAACAAATTGTTTAAAGTAGTTTTCTGACTTTATTTCAGCCTCTGACTGAACTTGCAGCAGGCTTTCAGACATCCGTCTCTCCCTTACATTGCCCTCACTAGACTAGACCATTTTTGAGGAAAGAATCAAATCACCTGACATCACGAGTATCGTATCCTCACCCCATATCGGGAAATTTATCAATTGGCTGGATATACAGTCCTAACTGATCAACTTTAGGATCTCTTAAAATTAATTGCATTTAACATGGAGTTGCACAACATGTTTCGTCAAGCAAAGACAATTCTTATCTTAAGAGGAAAAACATTTACTGGTGAAGCCAATTTATCCAAGACATCACATTTTATACAGCTACCATCCTCCACCCTGATTTTACAGTGTAGTAGAAAAGTTCTTACCCATACCACCACCGTGGTCGGTGTCCAGCAGACCTCTTGAGTAACATTATGTTAATTGGTCGGCATGAGGACATGAACTTAGCAGCTCTGTCACTCAAAGCCTCCCCTGATGTTTTAAGACCCAGGGTAGGGGTCCGTCTGCTTCGCCTCCACCAGCCGAAGCCGAGTCAGCTCAGTCAGACTACCCAGAGTCATTTACCTTGTCTGCCCCTGGCCTGTCTGGACTGTCTCCAAATATTTATCAAGCCTCTACCGGCATTATGGACAGGCCATTATAAAACTCAGACAGGGCTGGAAGCACACAGGGAAAAGATTGGGTGGTACAGTAAAAGGTCGAACCTGACGGTGCCGGAGAAACGCTTGTCCTTCTGGGGATCGTAGTTTTTCAAGCTGATCTGGAGCTCAACAGTCTCCACAAACCTGCAAACAAGATTTAGAATCAATCACCTGTTATACATATACACAACCTGATTCACCATCACAGTCATTGAAGCATAATACACCAGTTAAGAAAGTTGGGAAGAGCAATGCCAAATGAGACACCATAAAATATTTGCAACTATAGAAAGATGAGAACTTGTTTCCAACACTGACCTTATGCATTTTTAACAGATTATTATACAACAATCTGAATAATCGATTACTCGGTTCGAGTGATTTTCAATAATTAAAGCCAGCTTTCTGAATTTTCAGCTTCTTAAATGTGAATAGTTTCCTAATTCTTTGTTCAACAAAGCAAAGACATAATTGAAACTGAATAATTTGGGCTTATGGACAAGACATTTGAGAAGATAATTTACAGATGTGAGGAAACGCCAATCAAAAGGTTTCAATATTTTACAGACCAAACAAAAACTCCATTAGAGGAAATAACTGACCGAATACTTGATAATTAAACTCGTCTTAGTTGACCATTGTATACTGAGAAACATCTGCCTTTGCAAATGTTGAATTGTTCAGTTGTTTTTAAAGTTCAGTTTTTAAATACATATCTGAGATTTACCCATCACAAATAGGAAATCTGCAGTATTACAAAAAACACTAACTTAAATTAAAATGTTAACATAGCCCACAAACTATGAACCATGTAGACCAGAAATTGAGATTATGTACCGTTTTACACATTACTGAACAGAGAGTTGACAGACAGCAGATACAGCACTTTGGTCTTCTGCAGCCTCACTGACACACATTACACAAACTTGCTGATGTGAACTTACTTCCTCGGCTTTCCCACGGAGCCTCCGAGAACCTCCTTGACGGCCTCATACAACATATCCCTGGAAACCTTACTGTAAAAAGACGAACACATGACACCCGTTAAATACAACAGAACATCCCAGCACAGCCATTTGTAGACGGGGCTGAGCAAAGTATCGTCATATTGATAAAGATAAGCAGAAAACGGGGGTGAGTTTTGTGTTAAAACCATCTATGCGAGTTATTATAAATATATAATCTCGGATTATGAACGTAGATGTTATTTGAACAGAGGATGGCGATGGATTAATGTGAAGTTAACGTGGTGTCTTTCCTCCGCGGAAGAACCGGCACCACACTCGACGAACAACATCATGTATTCAATAAAAACCGGACTTAAAAACACACGTGTCACATCATATAGTAACTCCATGGGTTTAGGAACCTAAAACGTGTGAAAATAAACGAGTAAACTCTCCGTATTTTCACGTTTATTCGTTAAATTAGCGCTAACCTCATGATTGCGGCTGTTCCCTCCCGTGCAGCTACGCTGAAAAGGAAGTTCACCCGGAAGTTACGCAAAATAAAGACGACGGTGGTGACGACACCGAGAAACGTCAACGACGGTTCCGTAAACAAAACAACGAATAATTCGTTTAATATTATTCTGCCACATTATAAATCGTCTTTGTACCAAAGTGCGTGTTACAGTTGACAGGTTTTTGCATTCTAAACATTTTTTATTAAGTGATTTCCAAAATGTGGGACGTGGCCGCCCGGTGGGCTGTCAAGGTACTGCAGGAGGACTGCAGGAGGTAAACAATGAATACTCACTCACTCACTCACTCACCGATTTATCTTCCACATGAGGGGGCCGCTGACCAATAAATATATAATGTCTTTATTTTCAGTTTTATTATCTAGCCTAAAACGACCATAAAACACCTAGGATGAAAGTGGCACTGGATTTATTGTCCTCTCATATTTACAGTGGAACATATCTCTCAGGAGGCAAAGTAAATTGTAGTTGTTCATTTATTTATTAATTTTTTAACTTGGAGTTTCAAACTAGCTGAATTATGATGAACTAATCCCGAGTAAAGTATGAATGCAAGTATGACTGATGACTATTAAATCAATGAAAAATAGTGTTGGTCTTCATTTTCAAGCTGTGCTAAGAAAGAAGACAGAATAACTTTTCTTAACAGGTTTATTAACATGTATTAGATCAGAACAATTCAAGTCCACTTCTGTGGAATTTCATTCCATTCCATTCTGATAAGTCCTCTTCTATGGCATCAATAAGTGGAGGCTGTTAATACATGATAAAACGCATAAAATATGTCTTCAGAGGAGGGGGTATACTTTTTCACAAATACTGTTCATTAATTGTATTTATATTCTTATAGATTGCTAATTGGAGGACTTTTAAATAAAGCACCATCACGTTGTGTGCGTGATTCTTTTCAGAGCAGCTTGAAGAGACTTTTTCAGGAAAGTCTCATTTACTGTCAGGCAACTCGACAGCGAGTGTTTGTGTGCAGCAGTCACCTAGAAAACAAAAAGCAGACGATTAATACAGACACAGGTGTGTTAATAACAATTCTGTGATATATATTGTGTGATGATAGTATAATATACTATCATCACGCAATATTATTGCAAGACAATCATACAGCGTTAGTTGTCTACCTGAAGAAAACAAAACGTCTGTGAAAAGACAAGAGTGCAGGATTTCTCTATTTATTCACAGCACGGAGAACAAAGTGCATAAAGTCTATGTATTGAACATGGATGGAGCAATCTCTTAACATAGCTTTCTGGTGTATCATTATCATATCGCACGAGGATGACGATATATCACCAAATCATCATTTTGACCCACCACTAATGTGTGATAGACAAACTCACATGGCTGCTATATTTGGTGAGGACCGTTAACATCATCTTTGCAAACTTGACAGACTTTGTGAACAGAGGAGCCTGGCTGACGAGCTGCTCAGTGAACTGTGTGAACACTTCTTCGTTGAAGTCAGGCTGAAAACAAACAAACAACTTCATGACGATCAATACTGAAACTGGAGTTGCAGTACTTCTTCCATGAATAAAAAACTGGACTAACCTTGGAGTCTAACAAGCTGTGGATCATGGAGAGCACTGCCTCACTCCATGAAACCTTGAAAGTCATTCTGAAAGGAAATATATATAGGGTAAACTTACAACTGCCAAATGTGACCTTTAATGAAGTTAAGTTGTGCATATCGTCACAATTCACTTTGAAGTAGCATTCAATCAGATGTGAAATGTATCTTTATAAAATAGTTTTTATCAAACTACAACTTTTTTTCTGAAGAGAAGGAACTTTTGTTTATTCAGAATAAAGTCAGAGTCAGAAAACGAGTGTTCTTTAGCATGGCTCATTACAACTACAACCATGCAGCATAGACTGAATACTTTGAAAAACAAGATTTAAAAGTATTAGAATTTTTTATAATCAAGGATAAAAGGCATGAATGTGTACAATGTGATACTGTACGGCAACGTTGATTAGTTTATAGCTATGGGAAAGAATGTGTTCTTGTAGGTGCTTTTCCTAAATTATATGATGAACTGTGGAAATAAGATCCCTGGAAGTTGAGGTCATTGTCTTGAAGCTAATAAAAAGCTGCAACGTTAGCATATACTAGATTACGAGATTTTGTTTTTAGGCCATATTACCCAGCCCTCACTGAGAGGAAATGATTAGATTTAGGGGAGATTTGGATACAGAAGTGAGCAGCCTTGACAGAGCTTTGTGCTTTCTGAGTGCTTTCTCTTTTTTTTTTTACTATACTGGGTAACTGCTTCTTTGGTTTATTACAAGGGTTAGAGAGAGAGACTTGTTTCCATGCTGGATCTTACTGAAGCAGCCGGAGTCTGTAGTGTGAGTCCAGGCAGCCTTCTATCAATCTGTTCAGGAGCTCAGCCTGTGGATTCCCTGAAAACAAAACAAAGTTCAGAGTAAGGTCCTGGCTCAGCGTCTAAGTGCTTATTTATACACGAACAAAGACACTGAATCCACTGCTGCTGTCATCGACAGTCTCTGACCCCTCTCAGACATTTTGTGTTAATAAATGATTGATTTGTGCCGTTTTCCTCACCTATGTTCTTCTCCATCAGAACTGGTCCAATTAGAGCGTGGCACATTGGTCTGGGATAGTGGCTGCACAGTGACGTGACTGCAGTAACCAGGCACCTGGAGGCCGGTTCTGACAGGGACAGAACCTGCACACACAGCACATCACATTAGTGTCAAACACAAGCATATTGTGTGTACATATATATATATATATATCCTGTGATGTACCTTCTTCAGCAGGAGGCTCTTGATGAGCGTTGCTGCCGTGCTGTAGCTGAGGTCAGGAGAGAGAGACAAAACACTGCTGCACAGTTTAGGCAGAGTCTGCTCCAGCAGATCAGGCAAACTCAGAGAGCTACAGAACAGCTCTACCTAAACAGAAGAGGTCAACAAGAAGTCGCAATACATTAGTGAGTGGAATATGAGTAAAAAAAAAAAAACGTAAAAAGTATAAAGTATGTGGCACTTTTTGACACAGGAGCTAAATAAAGTGAGCAATACAATTGAACAGACATACCTGGGTGACATCACAGTCATTGAGAACTTTGAACACATCTATGGAGCTCTGGTCCCACTGCAAACACATAATAAAAAAAATCATGATTACAGTGATCCCAAATCATAATCATTACACCCTGGTGGATAAAATAAAAATATCTCTCTCACCTCTGTTTGACTTTCCAGTAATTCTTTTATCTGAAGAACAGAGACCTAAAACATAGGGAACCAATTAAATGTATTCACGTCTCACGTGGATAATGAAAGTGTATAAAACACCTGATTGGTGAAGCGCATTCTATCACTTCGGTTCTCTTTTAAAGCTGCAGTGCAAAACTGACAGTGATTTTTGTTGCTTTGTAAACAGAAACGTTGAGACATTATTTGTGTGCTGCATCTGAAAATGGGCTTGTTAGTGTGTATACGGCCGACAAAGCCTGTTTCTTTTTCATCATCATCATCATCTACCTTTATATGCTCTGGCAGGGAATCACTGGTGACTGGTGCTGGCTGCAGCTCCTCAGCAGGAGTTTCTGTTGGAGCATCTCCCTCTAACATCTCCTCAGTTACATTCTGCTCTTCAGCATCAACTCTATCAACATCACAGACATCCGTCTTTGTCCTTTTACTCTGCTGTCCCCCATCTTCATCGCTTGAGTCCAGACAGACAAGACTTAATTTCCTTTTCCTTTGTGTTCCCGCCTCTGAGGAACCAGAATCACCCCGAGATTCAGATTCTTCTCTTTGACCACTGAGGCACTTGGCCCATCCTTCAGTTTCACCATTAACAACCAAACGCTGTGACAGCTCCTTCAGTCTCTGGCTGCACAGTGCAGTGTACAGAGGCTCCTCCTCAGTGTGCACGCCAAGGCTCCTCTTCAACTGTTGAGCCAGAGCAGAAATCCAGGGGTTTGGATGAAGGTCCTGGTCGAGACATTTGAGCAGATGAAGGATGGACCTCTGAGGGAGAACCGAGTGGATCAGGTAGATGAAGGACAGCAGATTTTGTTTGAATAATGGAGGAAACAGGCACACCAAGGGTTTTCTGGAATAAGTGAAGGAAAATGGGTGAGAGAAATCTTAGCTTCTCAAATAAGTCTTGCTAATCCCAAAAATGCAACATTATTGTGATGAGAAAAGCAATGAAAAATCCAACTTAATCTAATTTGAAGGTCAAGTAGTAGACCATGGTCAGGCTCTTAATTGCCATCTTACCGTTGACAGAGAAAAAAACAAAAGAAAAGACCTTTGGAACAAATCTAGGAAAAAGGTGATCTTAGTTTGGTGTAATTGACTAAATGAACACATAAAATCAAACATATACTGTATATGTAATATGTATTCCCTAAAATGAAGCAATGTAGTTTGAAATTATACTTTTTAAAAGGTCATTTGTGACATCTAATGTGAGACTACAGAATGCAATAATCAAAGGACTCCTCTCACAGTTCACTTTCTCCATGCGCATCAGTTTACTGCAGTGACGTTAACTTTGCATTAATTTAATCCATTATTGTGCGCCAAGCAGGGGGAGCTTATGATGACGGACAAAACGGAGCAATTCAACCGGAAATTGTGGGGTCAGTATAGAGTAAATAGTCCAATCAGTCAGGAAAACGATGAAGAAACAACCTAAAATGGCAGTGAAACAACTGTAGTTCACTGGTTTGTCCCTGCAGCCAGGGGCTATCTGCAAAATGCAGTTAACACAAAAACATTAACTCAAAATGGAAACGCAAATCAAAAAACACCAACACAAAAGCATTAACTCAAAATGGAAATCAAAAAACACACATCTGTTCCATTTTTAGTTAATGGTTTCTTCTTTTGTGTTGTTTGATTTGCATTTCCGTTTTGAGTTAATGTTTTTGTTTTGTGATTTGCGTTGCCGTTTTGAGTTAATGTTTTCGTGCTTTCTGCGTTTGTGTTTTCTGATTTGCGTTTGTGTTTGGCACCTCAGGGCCACCATGCTATTGAACCCTGCTTAAAGTTACACATTGGTCCTTTAAACTTAAAGCGCTTTTAAGTTAATATATATCTTTATAGAGAACATAATATTTATGAACTGTGTTGTGTTACTTACACAGTGAAGGGCTGCTCTTCAGTCACTTGGTCGCGACACAGTGTTTCTATGAAGTCACACAGCGACGTGTCGGGATTCGCTCGCTGCTGCTTGTGGTAGACGGTCAGAGCTCTGTGAGCACCGGAGGTTCCGGACATCAGCGAGCGGACGAGCAGCTTCGACTGACCGTCAAACCGGCCGAGGCTCATCATAGCGACGGTCAGCTTCTGCTCTGCACACCCTGGGACAGAGTTTTCACCCTGTTTGTTTACACCACAGCTTTCCAGCTGACGGACCCACTGTGCCCGCCACTTGTGTTGACATTTCTTCTTCGCGGGAATCGTGGGTGACGCACTGAGCTTCACAGCTCCACCTAGCGACCAAGACAGGAGCAGCGTCTTCTTCAACGAGTTTGAATCCGACGAGTCTATCGTGGCCAAATAGTCATTCGAGGGGACATATTAGGAAAAACACAGGTGTAAACAATCAAAATATTAATTAGTTTCATTTAGTTTCCTCAGTTTCAGTCTACATAGTGGTTTAGACATTTTTAATGTCATCAACAACACTAACATCTATGCTTTTCCAGCTAAAACCTGTCGAAATGGCAGCTGTGCAAAGGGCCCAAAATGAGCATCTGTTGCATGTGAAAACAAAGAGTTAATTCCTCAGATGAGCCATGTATAATCCAGAATATAAAGTGGCAAACAAAAGAAGTAGCCATGGGTCAGCAGATTATATTTTCCCTCCCTGGATTATAAACCAGACAGGTGGCGTGGCATCACAAGGGGCCCAGTATTTTCTGCCCCTCTGTTTGAGGTTTATGCTTGATACATACATATGTATGTGTGTATATATATATATACATATATATACACATACACGTACATGCATATACATATACATACACACGTATATATACACTAAATTGATTTCATTTTGACTGAAAATAATAAACAATCTTTAGTGCTCTCCTGCATCCATGTTCTTAGGTCACCAGTACTGGAGTT
The DNA here is from genome assembly GCF_963457635.1 of Microchirus variegatus. Lineage (NCBI taxonomy): Eukaryota > Metazoa > Chordata > Actinopteri > Pleuronectiformes > Soleidae > Microchirus > Microchirus variegatus. The sequence goes on from NC_139810.1 coordinate 21,103,564, forward strand.
AATGTGCATAGAACATTGAAACCATGGTCCAATTCTATTTAGCCCTTCTGTGGTTAAGTCAATTTTATTTTAAGACAAAAGTTTCCCCCTCATCTTGCCACAGAACAGAGACCCCTTTACAAATTTGGGTAACATTTCAAAAATCATTTGACCTCCATCAAGGTCACTGAGCTTCTGCATCACCTCCCGATCTATTCATTTCTTCCTTGGGCCATAAACTGCATCCCTAGATCAAATCGTATGGAAGTATGTAATCCTGTTTATTAATGAAGCTCATTTAAAGCAACATGGTTACCAAGTTGCTGTAATAAAGCAAGAGAAAGGGTGACCTTTGTCTTGCATATGTATCATTTTGTTAGCTTGTCATGCATAAAAAAGTAAAGTTTCATTGGAAAAAAAAAAAGAAAAAAAAAAGAACATAGGACTATTGTTCAGTGAGACAATGTGTGAAGCAATGTTTTATTTTTCTGTGTACAAGTACAACTTGTTTAAAAGAGATAAAATCTGAACATTTTTGTCTTCTTATCAAAAGCAGAAACTGAGCGTCATTACTACCACTCGAAGGGCGGCATCATTGGTAGCGGACTAGGATTAGGTAGAAGGGTACAGTACACTTTGTATCTTTAGACAATTAAAACTACCATCCACACAACACTTTTAAAATATCAAAATGGTACAAATTCGCTAGGAGAAAAGTAGAAATGAGCACTAATATTCGTCAAGAGTGGTTTAAGCAGAATTTGACAACCTGCAACGTGGGAAGCACCATGGCCACGGGAGGGGCGGGTGGGGGGGGAGGCCTTAATCAGAATGTCACAGGTTAAACACAAAATTATTAGAGGCAGTACAAATCTTAAACTTCTACCTAGGATGCTTACTTCTTAACCAGGGGCGACAAACCATGTGCCATGAAGCACTAAGTGTAAACATTCTCTTTTCCAAGCAGCAACAGTTTGTAGAAACTAATTTCACAGATTCCCTCTGTGGTCCAATCACCAGACGCGGACAGATTAACCAAACGCATGGACATACTCTGTGCCCCACGGTTACGCAGTGAATTTCCCTGGTTCTAATCACGGCTACTCAAGTGTTGCTGTAATACTCGTACAAGGAGGACAGAAGAGGCAAAACACAACTGTGTTCTCCTGGGGCCGATGACTACGCACGAGTTAGGGCCCCATTCAGTGGTTTCAGGCACTGACCAAAAGAACAGGAAAGAAAAAAAACTAATCTCAGTATTCGTACTCCTCAGAGAGATAAAAAGGAAAGTCATAGTCAAAGTCATCATCGTCATCCCCACTGAGTAGAGTCATGGCTATGAAGAAGTTCAGCAGATCTAAACCGTCGCAGTCGTCTTCGTCTTCTGTCGGATGCTGGAGACAAGACAGGGGAAAATGGCATTAGCTCACACATCCAAACACAAGAACACTTGGGTGTTATAGGAATATTTACCGGATATGATCTGCGACGCGTAGGTTTATGTTGATAAAGGCACTCTGTTTTGAAGGGACAACATCTGTACCGTGCGTAGTAACTGCAGCTTCTCTTACTGGAATTACAAACAACCAGACGGATCAGGAGCCATGACACCTCAGCACTGGTTTGAGATTCAAAGCATCATCAGGCGCAATGCCTCCATCTTTACATTTAATGAACAAATCTGTCCCATTTCTGAATCACTGACTCCAAACTGCTGGGTGCAGCATTGGCACGAGTGGTTCAAGGTCTAAAGCCTTATCCTCATTCGTTTTAACTGCACAGTTGTCTGATATTACAGCCATGGCAGGGTACCATGTAAAAAGGTGTTGCCAGAAGGTTGTGCTACCGACAACTCGACTAACTGATCAAAAACAAAAACGATGTTTTACTTCAACTGGATTTGTCAACCAAAAAAAAAAAAAAACACTTCCAGTTTCAAGTTGTTTTTATTAAGGGGATTTTTAACCAGGGAACTGAACCGTTGAGATTCTGCTGAAGACTCTAATGTGCAAAGTAATCAAACTGTTCTTTTAACACCATATTATTTAATGTATTGCTTTGATATTTACAGAGAAGGTCTTGTCCAAATGGTGTTTTGTCTACCTCTGTCAGTCTTTAGAGTATTTTGTGTTTTTAGTATTCTTAATGGGTTTTTTCCCATACTTTTAAAACTATAGGGATTACTTTGCCTTACTTGCATCTGCATGGATTTAAAATATTACAGTTTTGAATTACATGCAAATACCCAGTTACATCCCATTTAATATTAGGCTGCACTACAACCATCTTCTGCAATAGCAGAATGAATGCATCACGTTCTCGAGTGCGACAGATTCATCGTCATCCTGTTACTTCCTGTCGTCTATTGGCGCCATTTCCTGTGTCCCACCTACTCTTTTTCCATTAGCGGTTGTCAACATGTTGCTTGCAGTTGACATTAAATATTATCCATGTAGCGTCGACTCAATTCAAACATGTCTGACTGAGGTCGGGTCCGTTACCCTCACACTACTAAGAGATTTCTGTGCCAACTAGCCATGCTGACCGTCTCCAACCAGTGCTGAATTGTGAGTAAAAATCAGACAATAAATCTTGTAGTGCGTCCCCAGTTTGAAAAAAAAAAGAAAAGAAAAAAAAATTGGCCATACCTGCACTTCTCCTTGAAGGCAGCAATTACATTCTCCTTTGCTTGTCCGTCAACCCAGTATTTGTGCGGCACATAAAAGGCAGATCTCACTCGACACTGTGGGCAGCTCCTGAGGAAAAATAAAACAGTCATCCCTTTAAGTTACATCTTACATCTTCATCTAACATTCAAATATACATATATACCAGACACATACTTGACCACATTCGGCCCAAAGTCCTTTGTTTTCCTCCAGGTCATTATGCATTGTAAACAGAAGGAGTGATTGCAGTTTGGTAATATTCCAAAAACTTTGTCGGCAGGATTCATCTTTTCATACACCTTGTCCATGCAGATGCCACAGGTTACATCTTTACTCTGGAAAAAAGCCTCCATTTCCTTCACCTCCACCTGGGTACCACAGGCTGCTGCTGCTGCTGAAGCCACATGCTCCGTCTCAGCTGAAGAAGTCTGTGAAGGTGAAGAGGGTAAAAATGAAACTCCCCTTCCCTACGTTATGAAAGGATGTATACATCCTTTCATAACTTTCTCCATCCTCCCATCGTCTCCTACTACTTTGTTGTAGTACAGGAGTTGTACCATTCTTCATTCGCAGAATAACCTCCAGCTTTGAAATGCATTAAGCAACGTACAGACACAGTTTATTCCAAGGCCGACAAGTCAAACACTTGTGTAGCATATTCAATCTCTGCCAGTAAACCATAAATGTTGCATGCTGGACCTTTAAATACAAACCTGCTCATTTTGTCCATCACCTGCTCCTGCATACGCAACGTCTGAGCTGGGGCCGAATTCCAGAGGAGGAGTTAGAGGAGACTCAGTATCTGGAGAAACAAGGAGTAAACCTGTTTACTAATGGAAGAAATTCCAAAGCCAGTTTCACACAGAAAACATCCAATACCTTGTGATTGTTCCTCAGTAATATCCAATACCAGGCGCCCGGTGTTGTGTTGAGGATTTGTCACATTCCCTGATCTGCTGCATTCCTGCCTGGACGTCACCGCAGTCTGCAGAACAGCCGGCTCCGACTCTCGCCTGCCAGGGTGAGCGTGAGCCATGTGGGAGGAGGAGGAGGAGACAGTCGGTACTGAACCTCTTCTACTCGCAACTGCTGCGTCACCTTCAGGCTGAAGGACATGGAGAAACCTAGAATTGGGAAAATAACGCACGAGTAGAGAGAAGTCATTTATTTACATCAATAACCAAGAGAATACAAAAAGCTTACCTGCAGCGTTCACCAAACCAGCATCCACCTTTCTGATAGTGCCTACATATTTGGGCCGATGGTATGACTGGCCACTCATGACGATAATTGCAACGTGGACCAAATCTGCAAGAGCCATTAATGAATCGCCTGTAATGAGAAGGGAAAGGCCTGTAATTCATTTATCATCATTTGACATTTGATTTTCCCCACAATTGATTAACCAAGTAAAAAAAAAAGAAAAAAAAGCCAACACTGATCACAGCTTGGCAAAGCCTCTGTGATATTAGATAAGACGACATTGATCTCACAACCAGAGATAAGATAATCCTTTATTTGTCCCGCAAAGGGGAAAGTTTAAAAAAAAAAAAAAAAGGTCAAAGGTTGAGAAGTTATAAACACAAACTAGGCAGTAGAGATATTAAGATAAAACATAAAATGTGCAGTGGCACAGATTTACTTTGCTTTACTTAAAAGTAAAGTCATTTTACCCTCGCGCATCCTTCATGTCCCCCAATCGGAAAATGTACATTCTTACAGCGACAAAGACAGTCATGGTAATAACCATGAATGAACAATACAGAAAATAAACTCTTAAATAAATATAGCATGAATTTGATATTTACAGTATAAGCCTTGCCAGGGAATTGCACATTGGATATTGTACTTTTGTGAATCACTCTGGTCATATTGCATGTGGGATGACATGCAATATGGGAGAGCAGTTCTTGTTGTACAGTCCAACATCAGCAGGGAGGAACAACCTGTGGTACAGCTGTAACTGAAGGAGCTGCCCAGTGCTGTTATAGTGTCCTGCAGGGGGTGGGAGAGGTTGTTTGAAAAAGAACTGAGCTGACGATCATAATTGTTGCCAGACACTTCCCCCCCCCCCCATTCACCTGCTGCGTCCACCCTGCCCCAACAGATAAGATCTAGTTCACTTAACGCAAGGCATGCCACACATTCACACACTCACTTAAAGGAAAAAGGATCCTTGATTTTAACAGGGCCAAAAATGGAATACGATTGTGGAATAAGTCTATAGTTTTGAGGCAGCTGCAGGAGAGCAGACTGACTGGTCAGCAAAATAAATTAAACCATTTGTAAAATGGTACCAAAACAAACCTTTGACTCAAGCCTCAACCAATATATGGATCCCATCCACTGTTGGGGTCTCAGACAAGATATAAAACCTTTTCCATTTACCAAATTATTTCATTTTTAGTTCTGGAAAAGAACAATGCTTTCATGTGCTGCAACACGGCAGATACCACTTGCAAAAAAAACGAGATTGTCCCTCCGTTAGACGCATTTAAGTCAATTCAGATTCAGGTTCAGACAAAGCAAAGACAGACAAGCCGATCGACACAACAACCCCTCACAATTCTCATTAAAATTATATAAGCCAACATGCAGGTTATAATATCAGTGCTTCTCACTTATGGCCAACATAATCACAATAATTTATAATGAGTTGACATGATTATTATCATCATGTATGGGTAACAGGCAGTGGCCTAAAGTGGCCTTTTGAGTCACAAGATGTTCACAGAAGTATCCTCTAGAGTGGTAAAAACACAAGAGCCCTACTGGCTGCCATTCATATGTGGCCACTCTAATGTAAAATATTATTTAAATAAAAATCTATTGTTTCTTAAAAGTTGTGCTTTTCTAATGGGAAAAGTGAGGCAGTGCACTGTAAGATGACCTTGCAACTTCATTTCCTATGGGTGCCCTTCTAATCAAAAAGGGTGTCATTATGAAGGTCCCTACTGGCCCTACATTTATTTAAAATTCACACATTTTAATCACAATTGTTGTACAATTGCCCAGGAGCATTTGTCAGGCTCTGCATGGTCTGGTGTTTTTAATGCAGATGGATGTAGGTTTGATATATGAAACTCATATACACAAACTGACCTGAATCTGCACTCACGTTTATAAAAATCATAATATAGCTTTTTCTCATGTTTTAACTGACACTGAACACATTTAATATCAAACTATGGTCTGGCGTTGTCTAATCCAGTGTGAGTTGAACTGTAATTGAAGAAATTCCCACTCATTCAGAAGCCCTTAAATGCCTCAACTGAACAAGGTTTACGTGCTGTCGGAAATCAGAGACTCCACTGGCCTTTATAAAGCAACAGTGACTTTACCGTGTATTCATCGAGTCACGATTGTGTTTCAAGCGTTTCCTTTGATCAAACGCAGGACATTGTGTTAATCGCTTTCAAAACATGCAAAAAAAGTAAGCATTTTTCGGAGAATATTTCATCGATATTGATTAATATACACCCGGCAACGTTGTCATGTTACTCCACACTGGTGCTGACAATGTAACATCATGAAATAAGAACTAAAAGTGACTTTGACCTAATTTTACACGCATCAACGGCCGTTTTTCACCGGTCAACAAAGAGTCACCTTTTCCACCTGGAGGCCTTTAAACGCAGCACAGCGGCGTTCAAACTTCGCCGCGCTCGCTGACTATCACTGAGGTTTACCAGCCAAGAGCCTACTGTTTGTCTTTCGTTGTATATATTTATAGTAATGTTTTTAAAGGACGCTTACCTGCAGATACTTCCACTGCGGCCCGAGTCCATCCTCCGTGAGTTTTGAGCAGGCCGCCCAGCGTCCTCCAACAAAACGTCTAAATAGTTAACAGCCGGCAGCTTTTTACCAATTAACCTTTCAACGAACCAATGAGAACGTGACGCCGACGTCTGTGCGTAACGTTGTCCGTATTCGGAAACGTCAAATTCCCATTGATTCATCCATTAGTATGAATTGTTCCGTTACTCACAGCTAAAATGTAAACAACACGGAGAAAAATCAGTGTTTCTAATAAAGTTTATATATGAGATTTATCTAAACTACATCTGAAGATAGGTTACATGTGACTTTTAGATGGAATTACTTCCAGTCTTCACACTTTTCTTTGTGTGTGAACAAATATTGTCCATCACTTACACAGGCATAGAGGTAGCTTACATCAACAACTTTCTTGGTTTTGGTGTACATACTGCTTTTATCCATCCACATTAGCCAGTCAAATCAAATGTGCAACGTGTACCAAAAGCAGGAATTAAGGCAAAAAACTGTCAATTAAGAACTGTCAGAGATTAGATGAGACAGTGGAATTGTGTCACAGATAGTACATTAGAGGTAGATAGGGATTGAGAGAAAAGTGTAGCACAAGATGAGACTTAAGAAGGTGGAGACTGTGTCACATAATAAGCACAGGAAAGAAAACAAGTCCACAGAATATGGAAAAAAAACAAAAACAGAAATGTATGAACAACAGTATTGTAAAGCTGTCACACGTTGTGCCTCTCCTTATTAGGAAAACCAGACTACATACGACAAGGTATGACTCGAGAACAGTTTTCAGACACGACCTTCATGAGTCCAGACGTCCAGAGAGCGTCTCACTGAGACGCTTTCACAACACATGAGAATCTCCAGAGGATCCAGGTGAGGGTGTTTTCGTCCTCGCTCGTTCTTACAGGAAGTAGAACATCTAGCTATTCACTTGCTGTGGGTCCTCTGGAAATTCTCCTGCTGTGTTCATAACCAGAGATGATACTGTGGAGCTGGCAGGAGAATCTCCAAAGCCACAGCTGTGTTCATACATGGAGCTCCCACACTCACATCTATAGGTAACCTTAGAAGTTTAGTGCATGTCTGAAAATAGGTATCTTCGTTGTGTGCATGAGCAAAAACAACTTCTGAATTGCCAGATGCTGCACTGATTGCTAATCATTACTATTCCAAATAATGATATCTTGTTACACTATGCTGGTTTTAGGTAAATCTCGAAAATGCCTTAAAATCCAAGCTCATTAAGGAAAAAAAAATGTATTGGTATGCTTGACGATATATTTGGTACAACCTAAACTAAACAAGCAGACGTGTAATATGAAATAACACATATACATAAAAGAAGATGATAATTCATGTTTTGTCCTTACACGTATGATCAACAATTACAAATAATTAGTAACATAATTACAAATAAACTAACAAAAAAAACAACTTAAAATGGCAATTTATGATATTTTGCATGTCCATGAGGAAAAAAAACCCAACATGCTGTCCCTTAAACTTCAACGGGTCATGCATTTATAGTGTCAGCTTCAGGAACCAAGTCTGTGCAGCATAGTCCACTGGTTACCACTTGGGTAGATGGCTTTGAGACAAAAACCTAAAAAAAACTTGGATTTCCATTCATTGAAAAATAGAAATGGTATTGCACAGACATCTGTATTGAGAGAGCTCTGCACTGCTGGACCCAGCCCAGTTTGTGTTCTATCAAGCAAATCGTGGCAAAGAAAGGCAGTCGTCGTTGATGAGGAAAACGATGTGAAGAAAAACCAAAACATCTGTGTGCATCTTTAGCTTCACCCAATCATTTATCACTCCACCAATGACACTGGTGTCACGAGAAACTCCAGCAAAGTGCAAACTAATGGCTCTTCTCTTTTATGACAATGTCAGTGATGTAAGATGTAGGAAATGCTTTCTCTATACAGCAAAACACTGAGCTGAGTTGAACGAGGAGAAGCTCTCTCTAGACACTGCTCTGGGGTCAGCATTGCTGTTAGGAGGAAATAGGAGCAGCCTCGGTGAGACAACATATCACTCTCTCTGTTAAGTGACCGTTGTGAGAAACTTGGACTTGCAGCAAATGATTCCAGATGTTTATATCAGGCACACACACACACACACACTCTCTCGCTCTCTCTCACACTGCTATGTTGAAGGTACTGTAATGCTGACATTGTGTAGATGTTGCTGATTGTGTTAGCTCTGCTACAAGCCTTTTTGTCTCATCTGCTCATTATAAAACCCATGCCCGGATGTGGAACAGTGCTTGTACTAAATGCAGTGTATTATTCTAAATGTAAAAATTCATAAAAGGTCTGTAACAGTATTGCTAAAAGCAGTCTGTGCTGAAGATTTACTAATACATGTCTTTGTAGATCTCCTGTAGTAAAGGGTGGAGCGAAGTCTCCGACTCAGTCTTTTTAATCTTTTGGACGAGCTGAGCGTTCTCAGTAACCAGCTGACGAAGGTCGGCCATCTTCTGCAGCAGCTTGGGGAAGAGGTAGACGGAGTCCGAGTGGTTTGCCTGTAGGTGGAGGTCCAGGGCCTGGAGGATGTTGTCCTGACTCTGCTCCACCTGCTTTACGTTCATCAGCCCGGGACGATCTGTGAGCAAAAGACAGGAGCAAAGGACCCCACTGAATTAACCATAGATGTGAATGTGAGTGTAAATGGTTGTCTGTCCCTGTATTTTGACCCTATGCTACACTAAAGACCTGTCCAGGGTGTAAACCTGATTCCTGGCCCATGTCAGTTGGGTTAAGCTCTAACTCCCTTTGTCACCATCAAAGGACAAAAAGGTACAATTCAGTGGTTCTCATGTGACTACCAAAACTAACATGTGGTCTAGAAATACAGTAACAAAGTATTCCAATGAATGATGGCTAGAGTTCCATTTAGCTTCCTCAGTTTTGTGGTGCAGGCTGGCTTAGTGTCAGACTGTCCTGACTTCAATTACACAGAGCCATCATTAATGTTACCTGGAACACCTGGAGAAAATGGCCAATTGTTGGATTTTGTCACATCCTTCAATTTGTCAGCAAAAGTAAACAGAATCTTTGATCAAATTATTGTCTTTTAAATGATAACAAGTCAATACCATCATCTGCTAATCCAGAGGAGAGCAATTAAAAAGGTTTGAAGTTGAGAGCCATTTTTAGAAGCCCCAAATATCAAGGGGTTTGATGATTTCAGATGGATGGGTGGACAGGTGGCTCTGATTCAGATCACTACACCCCCCACAGTAAATGTCATGAGGACAAGCATAAGAACTGTTAAAAACTTACATTTCAGCCAGTCTGAAATTAGATTTTAATAACCAGAATGTCAAGCGTCAGTAATTACCTTCTAAGAATTCTGAATTCTAAGCTTTCTAAAGAAGTGGAGATATACACTACCGTTCAAATGTTTGGGATCACTTAGAAATGTCCTTATTTTTTAAGGAAAATCACTTTTTTTCAACGAATATAACATTAAATTAATCAGAAATACACACATGCATTGTTAATGTGATAAACAATTGCAAACGTCTGGTTTTTAATGGAATATGTACATAGGTGTATAGAGGCCCATTTCCAGCAACCATCTCCCCAGTGTTCTAATGGTACATTGTGTTTGCTAATCACGTTAGAAGGCTATTGGATGGTGTATCCCACTGATAACAACAAGCAAATTACTTTGTTATTACAACATAAGAAAAACCTTCAGTCTCACCTCCGCAGAGAATAATGGCAGCAACAAACAGAGCCAGGTCACTGTCATCCAGCTCCAGAGCATTAAACTTGACCGCAAACTCAAACTTGGGCTCCATGATCTCATTGAAGGGCTTTCTTAAGCTTCGCAGGAACTCCCTGGTGACGAAACCTTTTCCGTTGGCCACCAACAGTCCATCTTTGTTCATGAGAGACGGCAGCATGGCAAAAATAGCCTCGTGCACGCCGTACTTCAGCAAAGTCACCTGCGGAAAAAGCACAAGGACAAAGGTGCATTAGTGTCTTCCTGAACAGTCACCTACAAATGAAGTTACCGTTTCGCACACTGAGGAGAAAGTGGCCCACCTGGTCATTAAGGTAGAGATCAACGAACCCTGGAATGCTCTTGGCAAACTCGGTGAGCTCTCGCACAGTCTCCACTGTGGTACACTGGCAACGATAGAACACATGGACACCAATCTCCTTGGTCAGCGGTGCCCCGGGAACTAACTGGCTCCATACCAAACCACTTTCTGCTTTCCACAGTGTGTCTACATCGTAGATTACAAATGGCTGGGGGTAGGAAAAAATAAACATTTGTAATTTCAAATACTTTTATTTTATTTTTTTCAAAAAAACATTTCAGCCACCGTTATCAGATAGCTTATATCCTGTGATGATCCTGTTTTACTGTGATATACATCTGTAGAAACTAGACGGGTAACTTTTAAGACAGGAATGTACCGAGGTGCTGCTGGTTTTGCCTGTCAGGATGCTGCGGGCCCTCTTCTTGGTCATACTGAGGTTCTTTTGATAGGCTGCGTTGACTTGTTTGGCCAAGGTCTTCAGGTCGGAGCCACCTGGTTTGCCATGGTTGAGTTCCTCAGCGAGCAGGCCCGCCACCAGCTTCTTCCGCTCAGCCTCAGGCATACGTCCGTATCGGATCGCTGCTCAAAAACACACAGACATGTTGGTTTCATTTTGAGTGGAGGTTTCAGGTGTGTCTGTGTGTCTGTGGGTTAACATGTTCATTTAGTTCTTCGTGTTTCCCCTCTGGTTTACTTGCAGGGTGCACACATGTATTCCACATGAATAGCCTTTTCCCCCAGTGTAAATCACATTTACTTCATCTATGCTTGAACATCTGTTTCATTTTTGTCCCCCCAGCAACAAATGATGTAAAAAATTGTCAACAAAAGAGATTAGAAAGGTTTTGAAATGAGCAAATGTGTAATTTAGTTCATGTTTAATAAATATCATCTTTACTGGTTGATATGGGCAAAACAGATTTTTGCCCTTAAGACAAAGTTAAAGAAACCAATTCATTGTGGTTCTTCTTTAAGGGTTGCAAATGACAAGCTTGTTGGACAAAGAAACATTTCACATATCTTCAGTGAGAGAAAAAAAAAAACATGTTAAAGCTGCGCATTAACCTTTAATTGCTATATATGTATTGAACCTTTGTTTCTACTAATAAGTATTGCCATTGTTTAACTCCCCAGCCCTAGCTACAAGTCCTGTATTAATTAATGTTTAAATAAAAACGTTTTCAATCTCACCATCATGGGACATTCCCAAAGACAGGCACTTCTGGAAGCGACAATATTGGCACTTGTTGCGATTCTTTTTCTGAATCTTGCATGAACGCTCGCAGCGGTCATATTCCAGTTTCATTCTTACAGTTCTGCGAAAAAAGCCCTGAGAGAGAAATAACAACTGTTAGAGCAACTTCAATAAAACAAAACTATGATTAAAATAGTTTTATTGTCTTAAATAAGAACTAAACCCTCTTCTTTTTAGGTAAAAAAAAACAGTGCATATGGGCATTTTTCAAACTCAAGCATTGGGCAGAGTTAGCTTCAGAATAGGGGGTTGAGTTACTCTTTAATAAGCAATTGTAATGTGATGTATAACCTGCAGTACCTTACAACCCTCACAGGCATGCACGCCATAGTGGAAGCCAGAGGCCTTGTCACCGCAGACCTTACACTCCACACTGATCCCCGACGCTGCGCTGTCCTCACGGCCAAGCCGCAGTTGTTCCGACAGCGAGGGTGACGAGGTATGGGACAGGTCTGTGGAAAAAACACATAAACGTTGAGGCTCAAAAGTAGCTGTGTGAGTGTGCCTAGATGTCGAGCTACTAGCTGTAAATATGTCAAAGGATGTGCATTATGTCCTTTAAATTATGTTCCCATTTACTGAAATCAAAATAAATGAAACTTAAGTCTTACCTGTATAGCTGGATGCTGCACTGCTGTTTTCCTTGCTGTGATTGTTCTCTTCCTGATCCACACCTTCATTCTCTCTGTTCTTCTGGTCCCCTTTTGGGCCTTTAGAGACAGGCACTGCCTCCCTCTCTTCTCTGTCCTCTTCATCCTCACTTTCCCGGGCCTTCAGCTCTTGCAGGTCGGTCAACTCCGACACACTTGTTCCCCCACAGCTGTCTGAACCCACAGACTCTCCCTCCAGTGACGTCCACCTGACGTCAGCAGTGTCCTGAGGGGATTTGGGCTCGCTGTAACCATTCACTCCGTCATGCTGTTCTGTGGTAGTTCGCTGAAACCCTTCCATGGTTCTTGTTGAAGCTGACTCAGCGGCTCCCCTCTTGTCACGTGGCCATCATAGCTCCACTGTCAAAGGACATATAGATTTATTTTTTTATGTAATGCAATGGTAACATGTATTAACATGTTCACTAAATATAGAATACACTTTGCCTCTGTCCCAAAAGTCCATGTCTTCTATTACAAAAAGATCCAACAAGTGATTTGTTTGACAGCTGATTCCAAGGACCAGTCCCCTGAGTGTACAGCTTGTCATAACACACATCTCTAACATGTTCCCTGCAGGTATGCCAGAATCAAAATATATACAAAAAATGATATATAATATATGATGACTTGGTTGTGTCTTAGTGTATCGGAGGTAACTGTTTATTTAAGTGTCCTTTTCCAATCAAGTACTGGTTGTGTTTAACAAGCCAATGAGTATTCTTGATATAAATAGGCATATGACATGACATAAACTCACTAAAGAGTAGTGGCTGGATTTCTAAGGGGCACAGTACAGAGGTGATTTGACCTCGAAGTGTAAACACATCCTATTAATAATGGTAAATTATTATAATATCATATATTATAATACCAACATCTATCATGGTAAATGTTATTTTATACACCAGTCTTGACATATCACAATATGTAAAAAACAAAAATTGGAATAGCAGTCAAGAAATTGCATTTAAAAACGTAATGAAGCCATAATACACCTACACATTCGGTGAAAATAAAATATCAAAGGGCAGAAGTTTGGAAAAGCTTACCTTAAAGCAGGCATCACAAAAATATTGAATGCAGACTGTAATGACTTTAACTTGTAATTTTTTTCTTGCTCGTTTTTTGTTGAGTTACATGTAACTATTAATCGATGCAAATAAAATACGCATTTATACAATCCAGAGGTAAATATATCCTCATATCATCCACTGGAATACAAATTACTAATCCGAATATCTGCCTAAGGCTAAAACCACTTTTTTTTTTTTTTTAAACAAAACAAACAAAAAACTAGCTTAGATTGCTAATAAGAGCTACATGTATACTGAAATACAGGCACAACAAGACAAGATTCCTATCCTGACCACTGTCTGTCCTTCACTATCTTAAAAAGTACAAATATTCTGCCGCGCAGCTTGCAGACATCTGTATTATTGTTTGCCTCAGTCCATGGCAGGGTGCACAGTGTACTTGGTGAGTGCTTTAAGGCGACAGTGTGCTTGCACCCTGTACACACTGAGCAATGTTGATCTCCAGTGGAGGCAGTGGAGGAGAGGGCTTTGGGGGTGGGGGCTACATTTTTGCCTTGGGGCCCCCTAGTGGATTAATCCGTCTTTGAATGTAGTCTGCGCTGACAAACATCCACAGTATCTGCTCATTAGAGATATATTAATGACTGAATAGTGCAAATGGCTCCAAGTCTAGACTGTGTCCTGTCGGCTATATGAACATTTCCTGTCATAATTACCCTGCATATTGTAATTTGTGATATTATTGCGATACATGCTTTAAAACATTTGTTTAGGGTCGCAAACTTAAATTGCCAAAGCCTTCTTGCTGTAATCTACCCCGATTTGTGTTTTTGTTTTTTTTAATCTGTAAACAACTTCTGAAAGTGTAATACAGACATATAACATATATAATATAATAATAAATACAAAACAAACTACTTAGGGTAACAAAGAAATGTTCAAAGACATGCAGAACATTGCAGAAACCATAAGCCGCATTAGGAAAGACATGACAAGTTGTTAAGTTGTTTATATTAAATTTAAACGTTGAAAACTAATATTCAATTAAATAAATAATAAAAATAAGTCCTGGACTTATTGGAATTATAAATACAGATTATAGTAATACAAAATTAATGACTAGGACTGTATTTTGAAAGCTACACGGACAATTTTCCACATTCACAAAACGGCGGTGTTTATTTTTTTGTTGAAACCGCGATTCGCGATGATATCGTACGTTGTCCCATCACTGCATGGGGCTGTTAAGACATGTCATCCCGGAGCCAACCTGTCACACTGGTTCTCGTAAATATCTGCCAACATGACTGAGAAGGACTTTAATATGGTACGAGCAGAGCTAAGCTGTACAACTGTGAAACTTTCCCTGTGAAAACAGTATTAAAAGTGTGACTGGGTGGTGGGAGCCTGTCAGTCGGCCGTCGACGACTACGGCACGGTTAGCTCACTCAGCTAACTTAGCTACTAACCTTGAATGTTGACGATTACTAGCTGTTAGCGTGGCTGACCCACATTCCCGTGTGTGCCTTTAATAAACGTTAGCTGCTTTGCCAAGTGAGCTTACCTCTCGTGGTAGTGCTGTAGCTGGTTCACAGGAGTTTCCACACAACAAACGCCGCCAAAGGGTTAAAAAACCAACAAGGGAACAGCAAAAGAAAAAAAAAACAGTTCCGAGTCCGGTCCACGATCGATCGGCTGTTGACAAGTTGTGTGAAGTAAGCAGCAGCAGGATAGAGAGAGGGAGAGGGGGGAGAGAGAGGGAGGGAGGGAGCTAACGACAGGAGCTAACGACAGACTGCTAACATAAACTTAGCGGGCACTCCAGGCCTTCATGGAGCCACCGAACTGGCACATCACTGAGTCCCACAGCAGAGAAGGACCGTGAGGACAATTTAGCCGGTTCACATATCACATTGAGATAAGTGTAGTTAAATGACAACCATTTTCATACTCTGTGCTCGCTTCTGGCTGTGCTGTGTCTCACTCACTGCCCCCTCCTCTCCTCTCCTCCCCCTCTCCGTCACATGCCAGGACACAGCGCCCCCATCACAGACTCACACTGATTTTTTTGCTCTGCTGTGCATCGACTCCCTTTCATTTGGACAGTCAGTCTGACCAAAGCCTTATAACATAACAATAAACACAACCAGCTAACGCGGAACCCTAAGCTAACCTGTGAACTACTGGTGCCGACAAGGTCAGAATTTATTCCAAAAATAGGTAAACAAAATGACTACACACACACTGAGAGACAGAGAGGTTTAACTATTCCTGCTGGGACTCTGTGTTGAATTCCATTCATAGACAATCTAAACCAGGGGTCTGCAAATCTCCAGTATCAGAGGAGACATTTTGACCCTTCTCTCTCCACCCAAACATAATTAATCTTGGTTCAAACAAGGCAATTTTGCAGTTTTATTATCTATAAAATAAGGAAAACATCATGTATAAATAATGTGTGGATCCATACGTGTACTTCTTCATGTAAACGTGACTTCATTTAAGTGTTGGGGGACGGTGTTCCATATTTCAAACACAGGTCTGTGAGGTTTGAGGAGATTTTTAAATATTTGATGTTATTTATCGCCCTTGATTTAAAAGACAAAACTGTAAAAAAAAAAATATTTCGTAGCATACAAGGAGCCATTGCAGAGGGGCTGAAGAGCCACATGTTGCAGACCCCTGGCCTAAACAAAGAGTTATTACTAACCTTAACCTACCCCTAATGGCAACCAAACCACAATACAAATCTTAGCCCGAAATTCACCCAGTTTTTTGCATCAGATTTTGGTTTCAATGAGGACTACTGGTCCTGAGATCAGTGTTCAGGTCCCTCTCTGTCTTACTCAATATAATAATAATATATTGTATGTATGTGAAACGGGTGCAGTGTTGACCCAAATGCAGCACAATACAGCGCAGGACAGTTGGTAACAGTTTTTATTAGAACAGCACAGACAAATGGCAAACAGACAGGAGACGAGGAATCAGCAGGGATGTGAGGGCACTCTTTGACAGAGAGGCAGAGATGCACACAGATTCTTTGAGGGGGAACAGCAAGCAGGCAGGCAGGTAGGTAGGTAGGTAGATGCACCAAACAAAAAGCTCACCAAACAGAAACCAGAGACACTGAGGCAGAAACATGGTCAGGGACAGAAGGCTGAGGTGACATCCAGGGTTCAGGCAGAGGCAGGGCAGGTCAACGACAGTCCGGAAATAAACGCCGGAGAGTCTTGCACGAGGGCTAAGAACAATCTTGCAAAGGAGCCAGCGAGTGAGGAGCTGGAGTATATAGGGAGGGCTGATTGCAGGAGATGAGGAGCAGCTGTGATCACAGGTGAGTAGTGTTGGCTTGATGAGTAGGTTTGTCTTGTTCAGGTAGAGTGGGTTGGAGTCAGGTGAGCGGAAAACTGCTGAATGAACTGTGACAGTTGTTGATTAACAACAGACGCTCACTCGGACAGGACAGATTGATTGATTCATTAATTCATGTAAATCAGGGGTGTCAAACATCAGCATCACGGTTACCCTCAAAGGGCCAGATGTAACTGTCATACAGAATACATGTAACTAAATGTAACCAAATACAATGTAAACCAAAGGTAACTACTCCGTAACATATAGCTTTCTGTATTTATTACTTATTCAAGTTACAAATATGATGCATTATAGATGTAACCCTGTCCGCGATGGTGTTTACGTTAAACTAAGAGTTTTAAAAGTCTGTATCTGGTCAGGGCAGACCTGCTCACACACCTTCAGCATGCACTGCTTCAAAAACACACCCTCAGAAAAAGTATTTGAAGCACGGGTGATTTCTTCAGCCACAATAAAGCTAGAGCTTTCACTGCCACATCGTTTTTGGTTTTGGCTTTTGTGAACACATTCTGCTGCGATCACAGTCTCAATCTCAATTTCACTCGTCGCATGCTGCGTATACAATGATACACTGCAATCTAGTGGCAGGTTGTCGTCACTTTGTGGGTAACACAATTGCCATGCATTGTGGGAAATGTAGTTTATGGTCAACGCAGGTCTTAAAGCAGCATAGACCTATTTTAACACAGATTTTTAAGACCTATTAATCACTCGCGGGTCACTTAAAACGATGTGGCGGGCTACATCTGGCCCCCAGGCCTTGAGTTTGACACGTGATGTAAATAATACACATTATAATATATGTACTGTATATCGTACAGTAAATAAAGTTAGGATTCAACACATTGCTGTACAAATATGACTCGTGATATTTAACACGTTAGTCATCTTACTTTCATAACATAGAACCTGGCATTATTGCTTTGAACAAGAAGGTTTATGATTTCAGCCAATCGCCGACGAAGAACATTATCCGTAAGGGTTAGGGTTTGTCTGACTGATGTCATACACCAATAGATTTATTGATTACTTTTGTCATTCATGTGTATGTCAGTTTCTACAACTCAAGATATCTAAAAAAAATATATATATATATCGGGAGTGAATATATTACATATATACATATTTATTAAATAGTGTTTCTTTCAGAAAACAATAGACCAACAAGAAAAAAGTCAAATGGGATACAACCTGTAGGTGATAAAGATCATCACAGTGTCTCCATGCAGTAAGAGCAGTTTGTCAGTGGATGTCTCTGTTCACTCGTGTGAGTCAATGGTTTTTCTCAGTGAGAGGCGTCAGATTAGTGCGTGCTGACACATTTCAACTAAGCGATGACTCAAATTCAAACTCAGTGAGACATGCGCGGTTGTGTACATGCACATTCAGCATTACAGCACCCGACTTCTTCCGCACACGTGTCAGCTCATGTATAAATGTACGATTGGTGTTTAAATTGTTATTATTAACTGTTAACAATTGTGTTCTGTGTCATTTTAGAGAAAGGGAACATTTCAGTGTAATTACATTGTACGTTGCAACCTCATTTAAGAAAGTAAAGATAACAGCGAAAAATCTTGTTATGGCATTAATTCACTCTTTTATTTACAGTTATATGTTATGTCTGTTATATGACAGAAGAAACAGGAAGTTCAAGAAGAGTTGCCTCCCCCTCCCCGCCCTCTATCTCCTTCCTGTTTGTGAGGAGTGATACCTGAAAATTCAACCAGCTTTTCTACAGATATCAGGACAAGCTTTAAAAACATCAAACTGCACCCCAAATATGTAAATATTTTTTTAAAATGTTGTATTACAGAGCTTAAAGTGAACTTCCATTACACTGTTTATGTATGTATCATTATTTCCACATCAGCTTTTTAGCATCTCGTCCAGCTCATCTTCTTTGCACTGAGGAATTATTAAGAGAAGTCCTTTTCACACGGCCGATCTGAGCAAAGCGTTAGCTGAGCGGTGAATTCTGCAAATGCAACTTCTCACTTAAACGTGTTACTATCGTCACTATCTGTGAAATGAGGTCAGTAAATCCAGCCATTAATACAAATGGTAGTACAGTAAATTCAGTTTTAAGTGTAGATGTCAAACTGTTTTTACATATTGTTCACATATTAGACAGCCGACCTTTGCCCTCCCTGTCAGAAAACCCCACAGTGTGAGCAGATGTGAGCTGTTTTTAGGGTATATCCATGTCACCATTGGAGGCGTGGGAGTGGCGTTTCTCCAAGTCGCACCCAGCTCTGTTGTCAACATTCTCTTTGCTCTCCTCGCTCTGATCCTCTGAGCCCGATCTCCCTCTGAGACGTAGCCCAGGATCCCTCTGAGTCGGGATCTGGAAGGCTGAGAAAGAGCTTCCCAATGATGGTCTCTTCTCTAGAAGCGAGACAACAAAAAACGTGAGGAACAGGTTACAGCAGATTGGCATCAGATTAGACTGTGACATAGCAGTTTAGAAGGGTGATGAAATTAAATGTCAGTCAAAAATAAAGAATCAATTATACGTTTTGTCTCCATAGGAAGAAAAGACAGTGTTGAATTGAGAACACGGTGCAACTCTTTCCCTGTTATAAGGGTTTTTTTTCCTGGTAGTTTTTCCTTACCCTGGTCGAGGGTCTAAGGACAGAGGATGTTACCAACCCTGTGAAGTATAGTGAGACTGTGTTTTGTAAACTGTGGGCTTTATAAGTAAAATTTGATTGATTGAGCAATTTAACGGTGGCATTTATGGTAAATGGTATTTACTGTATATCAGGCTTTTCTACTTTTGATGAGCACTCAAAGCTGCTTTTACCACATACAACACATCTATGTGCATCACACATCTGTCACACCCATTCACTGCCAGCAGAAGTATTCTGGGGTTACATGTCTTGCTCAGGGACACATAGGCATCATGCAGAATAAAGATTAATGATGACCGGTGATAAAAACCCACAAACTCCTAGTTGGAGGACAACTCTCTTCTTTTACACATAAAATTCAAATGCCGACTATACCATCAAACATGCTACTGTTTTGGTTATAAATATTTCCTTATCATGTATTATTCTTCTCGGTGTTAAGCTGCATTACCACACAACTGACACAGAACTTCACATGCGGTGAGAGACGGGTCACATACCTCCTGGTCCGATCGGTCGCATCAGTCTGTTCATCTGGACATTCCAGTGTTTGACGTTGGTGCTTGCTTGGCGAAGTTTCCTCTGCGCAGCCTGGTGGAGAAGAACGAGTACTTATTGCATAACTGATAATCAGATTTATTAATTTTTCATCACTGATGAAAGCTCCACACTGAAATCAACCAGCTAAGATGTTAGAAATGGGACATTTTCTGTGTTGAAGTTACAAACGTCTGTGAAATTACAGAAAAACACGTTGATAGTTATGGAGTCATGTACAGTTACTATTATCTGAAAATACAAAATAAAGAATTTTTTGTGGTTCTCACCACTACATCCTGATCAACTCTGTGCCGGTTGGCACGGACTTCCTCCAGCTGCCTCTGTGCCTCGTCCAGAGATCGAGACTTGGCCTCCATTTCCTGCTTGAGCTCCTGCTTCTCCCTCTGTGTCTTCAGGATGTACTCCTCCTGTTCCTCCTGCAGAGCCATCAGGGCCTTCATCTTCTCCTCCTCCTCGGCCAGTAACCTGGACCCGACAGAGAACAAACATCTAAAATCTGCCTTCTTTTTAAATCATTTAAGGTTTTAGGTAAAGATGCACAGGGCCTTAGGTAAGGTGTTTACAGATTCATGTGATCAATTAGTCATAATGTTTTAATGTGAAAGATTTAGAGAGTGCATGAACAGTAACACAATACTTTTGGCTGATGAAAACATGAAATAGCTTCCTCTGTTGGCCGGTCAACTTCCTCAGGAACATAATGCAACATAATACAAACTCTTTTCAGCAGCTGAGCTCAATATATCATGTCTGCAGCCTTTATCATCTTCTAGTGCATGATTGTTAACACATGACCTCTTATCATGCTGTGACAGTGTGTGTTGTGTGAGTCTCTGATTATGTGCTTGGTGTAGATGAGTGGTTATCCACTCTTACCCTGCTTGAGCATAGCGGAAGGCCTCCTCGTCCCGCCTTGCTTTGATTTCCTGCTGCAGCGCCTCCTCCAAACGCTTCTGCATCTCCTCCAGCTCGTGGATTCTCTTCCTCTGCCTCTCGGCCTCCTCCTCTTTCAGGGCCATCTCTGCCTGCATGCTGACCCGCGCCTTGAGACACAGGGACAGAAGCAAAGGGTGATGAACGGTCACCGATTTCTTCCTCTGAATTCAAACTCTTTCTTCTCACCTCCTCAGCCTCTCGCAGTTGGACCTCCAGAGCCCGCTGGAGCTGCTCATGCTGCTGCCGCCTCCTCTGCTCATCCTGCTCCAGCAGGGCCTGAGCCTGTTTTTGTGCTTCCTTCAGGAGCTCAAGCTCTGCCAGCTTGCGCTCCCGCTCCTCCTGCAGGGCCCGCAGCCTCTGCAGCTCCTCCTCCTTAGCCTGTCGTCGCTTCTCCCGCTGCTCACGCTGTTCACGCCGCTTCAGTTTCAGATCTTTGTGCAGGGACTTTTTCCCCTCCACGTGCAGCCTGATAGCTGTTTGAATGGCTGTGGAGAGGATCATTCTTAGTGTCTTGAAATCATAATAAGCTGCTCAGATCAATCAATGATCAATATCAGTCTCCTCTGACCTGTAGTCCACTCCTGTCTCTGTTTGGTGTCTGAGGCGCTCATCTCATAAGTCTTGGAGAGGGTTTTAAGACAAAACATGCATCTCTTCCCGTCTCGGTCTGGCAGCACCTGTTCAACACTCATTCGATGAGTAAATGTCCCGTCATCACGCTCTGATTTGTCTGTTTTACATTATGTTGTGACCATGTCTTAAATATACAGTAGTGAGGAGGCAAAAGAAAGAAAACGGTGGTGAACTCACTGGGAAAAGGATGTTTTTGATCCATTTTGAACGACCAAACAATATCTGATCATCGTCTACTTCCTACAATAAAGCATGGTTTTAGAATGGTTGATTGTATCTCTTTGGAGGAACACATGGTGCAGTCAGTGGTGTAGTTTACATGATACGCAGGTATACGGCGTATATTCACGACAAAAAAGGCCAGGATTTGGGTACAACCACTTAAAAGTGGGCACGTATCATGCTCATGTAATTTGTTTTTGCAAGTAAAGAGTAGAGATGACTGTCGTTTTCATTCAAAACACTGAATAATATTCATCATGTGCATACTCTTTTTGTAGGTCATTGAGCTGCTGGTTTGGCAACCTGTGCTGACAGTAAACCCACTACTGTAGACCACAGTACACCCCGGGGTGAAGTGCAGAGAGTGCACTTGTGGAGTAAAAGAAGAAAAAAAAAAAGGCAGAACTTGACCAGATGTCTGTTTGTAAGAGCTCACTGTAGTACCACGTGACATCGATGGGCTAATAATTGACTCTGTGTTCACATCAGAAGCCACCAAAACAGCCGGAGTAAACGCTTTGCTAAGCCCAACTTGTACAACTTGGCAGGACATGTATTCTTTTATTTAAAACCACATTATAAATTATAAATTCTGTTTCCAAATGCTGAGCTGATTCCCCAAACTTTTTGGGATTAGGAAACCTGACTATGATGCAGTATTTACTGTCGTTGGGGACAGTATGACACTTATTAGTGGGGAGCAATGTTCAGACACAAATGCTTTTTTCCCCCTGTTTTTACTGAAGGGAGTGCAAAGAGTACAAAGTATAAAAACATCTGAAAATGTATGTGTCATATAGAGAAGGAGTGGCTGGCATTAATACAGATATGGACATGGTAAACTATAAATTATTGTGTGTTTTTTTAGTTGTTTGTATCAAAATACTAAAAAAAATGTCATACCCACTCTTGTTAACTCCTAATGTTTGCACAGGTGCACAGGTTGTGTTTTACTTAAAGGTGCCATATGTAAGAATGTGGCCAAAAACGGTTACTACATTCAAAATCAAAATACTGAGGTATTTTAGGCTTTTAGGACATAACTGGCAACCCATGGTTGCTCTGCAGCTGAGACTCTACTGACTGCAAAGATTGGTAGACGGCGGTAGGTGGCGCCACATGCCAAAACATGATTTCAAAACATAAACATGATTTGAAGTCTGCAAAAAAAATGTTTATGAAAATATTTTGTCTGTACTGTTGTTGTTGGTGAGTTCAGTTTGTTATATGAACATTATTCCTGAGTCTCTGTGACATATTAGGAGGATTTTACGGCTAGTTGCTTTAGATTTATTACATAATGCACCTTTAAGTCTTGATGAGATAAACTTTTCCAACAATTCACAGGGGAAACCAATAATGAAAGGAAATCACTAAAATAACTATCTGTCAGCCATCTTGTGCTCCTTTTTACGATTGATCTCACTCTGTGCGGTAGAGTCCCCACCCACAGGTTGGGAGCCTCTGTCTTAAAGAATATGAATTCACAACGATCGTCAATAAAACTGGCAGAACAGTGTATTTCTGAGGCCTGTTTTAACTCTTAGCATCTGCAATGTCATTTTAAACTTTTTTCATTTGAATAAAAACACTGATAAGTTTTCATTTAAAACCAGTGAAACCTGTTTTAATCACTAGATTGGCGTATAACGATCATCTATGGCCACTCACCTCCACACAGCAGTTGCCATCCAAAGCTATGTTTCCCTGGCAGTCTTTGCGGTCCTCACTAGTGCAGTAAGACAAGTTACTCGGCCTCAGGGTGAACCAGCGTTCCTTCCAGTTTCTCCTCAGCTGCCCTTTTTTCCATAGATAACCCTGCACGTCAACACACACACATACATAGAGTCACCACCAAAGAGGAGGACATGCCAGGAACAACACACGGCCGCCTGGTGACGGACGCTTGTCCTACCTCTTTGAGAACATCACCAACTATCTCCCTGTATACTTCTTCTATCGCCATGCTGACGACGCTCTTATCAATTCCTTTGGTTATCTTTCCTGAGTTCATCATCTCCAGAAAAATCCACACGGTGATGCCGCTCTGCTGCACTGAATCCTGGGAGAAAAAGTCCTCTAATTCAACACAGTTGAACTCAATACTCATGCCCATGCATACTTTCTTGAGGAGGTACTCCACCTGAAGAGGGGAAAGAAAATGTGTGAAAACTTGAATGATTTTCCTATAAAGGAGTTTAGCTTCACTACAGTGGTGGAGCTTTTTACAATAAACTGTTTGATGGATGATAAAAATCAGAGGAAACAGGTTTGCGCAACATTTTTTTCACAAATCGTACGATGATGATACGATAAAGATTGGCCTTAAGTACATTTCTTTTGGGTTGTTCTTCTTTAAAGCAACTATACACGGTACGTGTGTGATATCACTATACACACCGTGGATGTGAGGCGCAAATACCGAAATAAAGCTGCATAATGTTTCGTTCAACTCAGGCGTGATAAAAACTGCTCTGCCCTTGAAACCGAGGGCTTTCTCGTGGCAGCAGCTGTGAAAAACACTTGACAGGAAACCAAAACCAGTTTGCAAGTGAGAATCAAGCCCACATTGCAGCGAGAAAAAAAAAAAACACACCATGCTCCATGATGCAAGGAACAGGGTTTCAGCTTGGGTTAGTGATTGTAAGACATCCAATATCGGGTTTTTTTTAGGTCGCAAATTACTGACTGCTGTCTCACAATTGTTGTTTACAACAGAGCAAAGTAAGCTGAAAGAGTAGTGAGACTAAATTTAGAAACAAGCATGATCAACTCTGACTTCAGAGCAGTCAAAAAGACGTGTCGTCCTAAAATAGGATTCTAGTTTGTTATCTCATATTCCTTTCAATGTAAACATCTAGTTGGTCTTACCTCATCAGGGACCATAACCAGAGGGTATTTGTCCTCAGACAGAAAATTAAAGAGACACCAAAGTCGAAAAGCATCCTTTTCTGGCAGAACTGTGCTGCTGTTTCTGTCTGTCTGGTAGTTTTTCTTTGCCGTAAGAGTCCAACAGAGTTCATCGACGCTTTCTTTGGTAAAAGAGCCTTCCACAACCTGCAACAACACAAGGCAGCAACTGAGAAAAACAGACCAACAACGACGGCTTTCTGACCACTCACATGTGGGCTGCCTTTTAATCACCTTATCCAAAATGTATTTGTTGAGATAAGGCATATAGCCTTGACTGGACACTGGACCATCATCATCATCTCTGAAGTGCTCCTCCAAAGCGACGGGGTCATGCGGGATGCACAGGACCGTGCACAGGTTGTGGGATAATACCTGGGAAATCGCGACAAAGACTTCATAAATCAACATGAAAATGCGAACAAAGTTGGTCTTTATAGATAGAGTTGGTCATAATAATCACACGATTCATCTATGTTGACAAAGCTAATGAACTAAAACAGTTGAAATGGGTTGCAGTGGAAAACACCTGTGGTTTAAAAAAACTGAGTAAAAGATCATTTTGATCTGCAGTGTTGAAGTAAGTGTTACTTTTTTCTATAAATAACGCTTGCACATATGTTATGATGACAACATAGAAGAGAAAATCGAACATTTTCCTTAAAAATGAAGTCAAAGTGACAGGACAGTGAAGAAACAGTAAATAAATCAGAGGTACACACAGAGAAGTTTGACGTGAACTGAGACACATGTACGATTTCTCTTTTAAAAAGTAACATTTCTGGTTTTATTTTATCCAATAAAACCAGTCTTATGCCTCCAACCGAGACATTTCCTCCACTGAATACATCATTTACAGATAATTGACACATTCTATCAGACAAGCAGTCTCCGAGTGTTGAGCCATAACCACATCCTGTCAATTCTCTCCATTGCACTACAACATCTGTCAGTTTTGAGGCCACGGCGTGCGAAGCGCTTTGCCTGCAGTGCAACATGTCTTAAGAACATGGGCCTGCATACATGAGCGGGATAAGCCATGTCATGAGGCTGAGTGAGTCGCTGCTGGAACCTGGAGGAGCCTGGAAGTGAAGTCTGATCCACAGCAAGACCAAGTGACATAACAATGAGATCAACAGAAATACAGCTGCCTCAGCTGAAGTCCTGTAGCAAGAAACAACAATCACCAACATGTTTCCACTTTGTCCTCGCTCTCGCTGTAACAATGTTCTTTTGACCAACACAGACTCATGTTGTGGACATACTCTATTCAACAGGCTGTTCTCTGGGCACGTCCCAGTGCCAGAAGACCCTTTGCACTACAAGCTGGTACATGGAGGCCCAGTGTAAGCGCAGAACTGGAGATGAGGGCTCCCATTCATATACAAACTGAGAGCAAACTGTTACTCACTCGTGCTGCTGACAGACAGAGGTGCATATTGTGCTCTCGTTCAGCACTGAAACATTTTTACCAGTAATAAAGGGAACACGTTTTGTTCCTTGTTGAGCAGAATGCGGCTCAGAATATCTTTCACACAGGAAATGTTGACGATTAGTAAAATCAGATTGCCCTCTTGTAGCAAAGCACAGAATCAGATAGAATAAATACTAAATAACATTTAGTTTGCCTGATATTTTCACCTCATCTTCCTCAGAGTGAGCCCACGTGATGACATATGAAGTGAGTTAGGAAATGAGGCAGCAGAATTAAAAAAAAGAAAAAAAGAAGACTGATTTCTGACATTAAATATGGAAAATGTAACTGAAGTTCCATCTTCTGTGTGGAGGAGCCTTCACTCACCTTCAGCTGAGACTTGGACACCTTTCCACTCTTCTCCAGGTCCAGGGCTGTGAAGCCGTACCAAATAGACTTGAGCAGTTCAGACCGCAGGTCCATTTTTGCAGCAGCGTTACTTTCTGGTTTCCTCCTCTCGTCTCTTCTTCTTATTCTTCTTCTTCTTCCCTCTGCTGTTGACACAGGGCCCCAGGGTGACAGACAGACACCTACATACAC
Source organism: Microchirus variegatus (assembly GCF_963457635.1). NCBI lineage: Eukaryota > Metazoa > Chordata > Actinopteri > Pleuronectiformes > Soleidae > Microchirus > Microchirus variegatus. The sequence continues at coordinate 21,130,293 of NC_139810.1, forward strand.
AGTGGTGCTGCTGTCAGCCAAGCATGAGGTTTTAGCAGTCTGCTGGCAGCGACACCTGCAGGACATCTGCAGCCACTGACAGAGTGGGAGTGTCTTGTTTATGTGCTCTGGTCCAACTTTTCGAAATGATGGAAAAAAAATAAAAAAAATATTTTAGTTTGTTGAGATGATGATGATGCCCTCATATTTGGACTGCATGGTGTCTACTTTAATTTACCTGGACTTAAAATCGCGCATGTTGACAGTCACAAGACTTCAGATTGTTAATCTCCTTTTAGCCTTTTGGAGTAACAATAATTGATTTGTTCTGGACTTTGAATTTATGTATGTTATTAATTATTATTTCATCGAATTAATTGATTAGGAAAGTATTGTATCGGGTGGTAATATCATGTACTTTTAGTATTTTGAATCATACTGAATTTTATTTTGATAGTGTACACTGTGACAAATAAATATAACACACACACACACACACACACACACACACACACACACACACACACACACACACACACACACACACACACACACACACACACACATTTATGTATATATATATATATATATATATATATATATATATATATATAATATAAGTCTATAATATACATAAGTCAACATATAAAATATCTATGTATGTGTATATATACATACACATATGTACACACTATCTATCTATCTATCTATCTATCTATCTATCTATCTATCTATCTATCTATCTATCTATCTATCTATCTATCTATCTATCTATCTATCTATCTATCTATCTATCTATCTATCTATCTATCTATCTATCTATCTATCTATCTATCTATCTATTCTACTTTAAAGTGGGGGAGGTCGCGGTAAACAACTGAAACAAACGACTTTCGCGTCGTTGCCATGGAGCTGTTTATGAAAGTCCGTTGCTCATTGGTCAATAGTGTCGTTATGACCAAAGCGAGCGCTCTCATTGGCTGCTGCGGCTTCCTGGTGCAGCCAATGGCGGAGCGCGCTTTTTACAAACTGCTGCGAGTCCAGGAAGTTGACAGGCCGCCGCGGTGTGTGCGAACACTGAGACAACAGGGGATCTTTAAATCTGCACAAAACGCCAGGAAAGTCACAATATTTGGGACAATTTGTGTCAGAAAGGCTTCACTGGACGGTTTGGAGGAAGCAGTGGCGGCCGTTTACGTTGAGAAAGTATGTAACGTATGTAGTAAACATATGTACGAAGGTAGTATGTTCTCCTGATAGAAGACCGGTCGAGTGAAAGCTAAAGTCTCCTGGTGGCTTCACACTGAGCACAGACTGACTACTTTCACTTATGTGCTCTATTAGTTAGCTGCATACATTGAATGTGTTTATTCGTTTGACCGATTGTTGTTTTTGTTAATTTTCCTCAGAGTTGTCGATTGGCATTAGTAATAATTGTCTTGTTGTTGTGTATCATCATGGCTGGCTGCTCATCTTTCGTGTGTTTCTTCCATAACTTTCTCCTGCAGTTCTTCCATTTGTCCCCCTGTCATCATTATGGATCCCGCTGCAATTCTTCGTCAGCAAAGTCGGAACAGAATTCACAGCGACTATCTGAGGTAAGCCACTTCATGTCAGCTTTGACTCTATTTGAATTTAAACGTAAACTTTAAGAGCTTTCTTGTTCAGCTGATTGGGTTTACACATTTAACTTCACCTTTCTTACGTGATACATGTTGAAACATGTTTAAACTGAAATGGACAATTAGTTCTGTAACACATGTTGTATGAGGACACATTGCCATTGGAATTTAGCAACAATTGATGATCATTAATCGATTACCGTCCACCAATCTATATCTATTTTAATGTTTTTGAATCGTAAAAACAAGTTTTCAGATTTTTCAGCTCCTTCAATGTGAATATTTTTATTGCTCCATATAACAAAGAAATCATTAAAGCTGAATCATTTTGGTTTGTGGACAAAACGAGACATTTGAGAACATCATCATTTCCAGGTTTGGGAAACACTGGTCAACATTTTTCAATATTTTATCACATTTTTGTCGACCAAACAAGCACTCGGTTATGAAAATAATCGAAAAAACCTCATTACTGTTTGTTGTGCATTTTGCACCCAAAGCTCCCTCATGATCTCCTCCACGACCAGCAGAAAACACTGTGCCTTTAAACAAGGTGTCTGTGCATCCTTAAAAAGCCTTAAAAAGTCTTAAATTAATTAAAAATGTTATATGCTGGTCTTAAATACATTACACAATGGTCTTAATTTTTATTTTTTGTATATTTTGTATTATTGTATATTTTTTTGTATACTTGGTCGGAAACATGCAGTTAAACTGCACTTGTACATACAGCCATTGAACCAGAGAGCACTGACTATCACTTTATGTTCAATAAACAGACAAAAAGTAAACTTTAATGAGTCTCATTGAATGACACATGTTGGGTCCCCCAACTATCGCCTATATTTATAGTGTTTTCGGCCTTAAATTTAATTCAAGGTGGCATTAAAAAGGTCTTACATTTTACTTACTGAAACCTGCAGATACCTTGTTTAAACCCTGCTAGGGTCTAGGCCTGCCACAGCTCCACTGATGCATGCTTTGTTAGTTTCAGGGTCATCGGCCAGGGCAGCAGGGATGTCTCACTGAATAGATATCCTGTCTCAGGATTTACTGGTGCTCTATATCTAGTCCTCCGCCAGAGCTAAAAGACTGCTTTCTCCAGATTTCCCTCCTCAGGGTGTCGTAAAACTCCTTGGTCTTCATCAAGGCATGATGCTAATTTACCCACAAGTTAATCATGCAAATTCTGAGTTTTAATACATCACAGATTCGTCTTCTGTTAGATCTGGATTTAATGACCGATTAGGCTGTTGAAGTACTCTGAAGTCAATGTCATGACTATTAAACCATTAGGAAATGGTGAGCAAAAATGGAGCATTTATGCAACGCTTGTTACTAAGGGGCCTAAGATTCTCCCACGCCATGCTCTTTTGAAAAAACAAAACACAGATTATTCTGACCGGCTTATTTTTTTGCAGTTTTCAGTGTCCCCTGAAGTTTCAGAGTAGAAGTTTTGTCCCCATCTTTTCTGGTCACAAACAGCAATTGGGTTACAGTCACTTCCTGACCTCTACCTGCGTGATTCCACATTGATATAATTGCCAGTTTGAATAAATTACTTGTTTTTTTCCCACACAGAATGAAGAATGAACATAATAAAATCCCAGCAGACCCAAAGCCTTCCAAGACAATGTCTGCACCTCACCTTTCCAAACAAGACGGTGAGAACAAAGATCCAGGAAGCTCAGAGATGAGCAGAAAGGCTCCTGCACGAGCAGGCGTGAGCAGGCTTCCTGTCCTTGCAAAGTCGCTTCATCTTCAGACTCCCTTCGACTTCGGTCAGTCCCACTGCCGGTGGGAAGAGAAACCTCTGGCTGTAAGTGTCTCCCTTTTGTTCTTCATCTATATAAGCAGATGACTGTTTGATAACACTCATCTCATTTCACTGCAGGGTAAATCTAAGAAGAAAAAGCCATGCACCAGGCCTGTGCCCTTTAACCTGTCTCAGCCCAAGAGTTCATCGAACAGGAAAAATCAACAGCCTGTATCTGTGTCACAGCCACAGACCGGCACTCACACTGTCCAACTCAAAAACAATGCAATGAATGCTCATCTAAAGCACCAAAACCTCCATTCTAAAGCCTCTATACATCCTGCAGTGTTAAACTCAACACAAAAGTCTCATGGAAAGACGACAGAGAATATTTCCCACCTGCTGGGACAGTCTCTTCCACCTAACACTTCCAAAAGCTTCAATCCTCTCCCAGCCATTGCACAGCTCCCAGCTCCATCGAGTAAAACACGGAATCAGACCAGTGCTTCTTCTTCTTATTCTGCACAGCCTGCTCTTATCGTAGACAACTGCATGGAAAACATGAACCTGCTCAGCCTCAAGGAACCAACCAAGTTAAAGCAAGCGAGCCACAACACTGAGCTTTCGGCTGGTACGTTAAAACATTCCTGTTCTGCAAAACGCAATAGTTCATACATCTGCATCTTACATTTGGTTTTAAGTCAAGTCTTTTAACGTAGCTTTTGTTTTATTTGCCAGTGTTTTGACCTGCTCTTTGTCTTGTCTGTACAGTAACACAATCATAGCTTATTATTCATTTCATAACTAAGAATTTTAGCATTGTTATATTTACTCCCATAACTCCCTTTTTTAGTTTTGCCTTTGATTTATATAGTATATATATATATATATTTTTTTGTCCTGTGAAAAAAATAATAATTAACAGTGTTTCTTTCTTTCTTTCTTATTATTTTCTTTTTTTTTTTTTTAAACGTGTTTCAGTCAAAGGGGAGAACTTCCAGCCGGACCACGCAGCTCTCCTCAGTATCCTCCGTAACGAGGGAATAAATGCCACAGGTCCTGGATCCACAACCCCACAGTCCAAATCATACAACTATGTGGTGCGTTGGTTTGATCGTTGTCATTAACTTTTGGTCCTAAGAGTTAAATGGTGGGGTCCTTATTATAATAAATAGCGATTGCCTAAACTACATGATTCTCGTGTTTGCAGCCCCAGCGAGTGTCTGTGATGAAGAGTCGACAAAAAGTAGGAGCCACCGCAGGTAAGAATGCGACCTATAAAATTATGTGTGTGTGTAAAGCAAGGCTATTCAACGTAAGGCCCGGGGGGCCAGAACCGGTCCTTCAAGCAATTTGGACCGGCCCATTAACCCATAAAAAATGAATGTATTATTAAAAAGCAAATTAAACCGTAGCGTCGCTTATTTCTGGCACTTTGCGACACTTTGCGTCCCTTTTTGGCAAATACTAGTACTGTATGTACCAGAATATTTTGTACTATGAGCCAACTGTAGTGGTACCTGTGTATTGCTGGTACTGTAACTTTTATATTTTGCACTATGAGCCAACTGTAGCAATTGTACCTGAATATTATTGGTACTGTTATGTGCGTAACTGGAACTGCGTAATGTGTTATCCAACTGCGTAACCAAATTGAGAGTAAATGAATACAAACGTCATTTCTTTACACGTTATGTATGTTAGAAACCTCCTCTGTGTGCTACAGGAATATCAAAGTTGATGCAGTTTTCCCCGGACTCCGCCGCTCTACAAAGTATCCTCCAGAATGAGGGGGTGACCGCTGGAGGACTGGTTGTCGGTGCCACGCCACGGAAGTCCGTGTGTCCGTCAGGCAGAGGCACATCAGTCTACACAGTATGAAGTGTTTTTCCCTCGTCAATTGGACCGCCTTCACGGTCCATTTGTGGTCGCTCTATTTTTCTGAATACTACACATATCAAAACACATTTTTCATCTTCTGTGTTGTTTCCCCTCTTAGGCTCAGAGAGTGCCCCTCAGGAAAAATCATGCAGAGGCAACAGGTGGACCAGTGGGTAAGAGAAAGCAGCCTTGTTCTTTTTGTATAATACCAGCAAAACTGTTTTCAGGGATTTCAAGGGTTTTCAAGGGTTTTCTAATCATCCAATAGCCTTCTATCGCAATTAGCAAACACAATGTACCACTAGAACACTGGAAATGGGCCTCTACTCTACACTCCTATGTACATCAGACGTTTGCTTCTAGAATAGTCGTTTACCACATTAACAATGTATAGAGTGTATTTCCGTTTTCATTTAATGTTATATTCATTGAAAAAAAGTCATTTTCCTTCAAAAATAAGGACATTTCTAAGTGACCCCAAACCTTTGAACGGTAGTGTTTGTTAGGTGAGATGATTTTTGCCCCAAAACACACAGCAAAACTTCTAAAGATGAGGAAATGAAGTAGACAAGGAAGAGCTGCTGTGAGGCTGCAGTGACCACTGATAGAGAAGGAGGGAGACAGAGAGCAGGACTGTGGCGAAACCAGCTCTGAGTTTATGTACAGTATGATGTTAAACTGTGACCATAATGGTGAAAATGTTGCTGATCAAGTACTTTGATGCTCCTGGATCATTTATGTAAAATGTTTGTCCAAATGCTGAAGTTGCTTGTCTGTGTAGAATAGTTTGATACAGAATGTGCTCATGTTAATATTCTGTACAAACGCAACAAGCGGTTAGATATTTTTTATAATTTTTATCAACTTTAGCCACCAGCAGAAAATAAAAAACACTTGAATTCTGACATGACGCTGTTTTGTCCTCAGCAGTAACCCTCAATGAGACTCCACTGAAGACATGGACTCCACAGAGGGTCTGCGTCACCAGACATCAGCCCATATCTGCTATGGTCTGTATGCTTGTACTCTGTATGCTCTTATTGTCATCATATGTTCCCACTTTCTGCATCTCATAATGCTGCTCTTTTCAGAAATGGCATCAGTCGACACAACAGTCGCCATATGCCGGCACTCCAGGACTGAAGAGCTGCAAAACCGACGTTCAGCCTCAGCAGGAGGTGAGAGCAGGGAATTATGTCCTTCCTTTATACAATTACACATATCTGTGGCTTGGAAGAGCAATTTCTAATGGGAAAACTGCGAAGACCTGTACTGTATAAACTAACAGATCAGAGGAAGGGTTAAAGTCAGGCTCTCTATTAGAGCTGAAACAATTAATCGATGAATCAATGTGAATGTTTTCTTTGTTTCTTTGCTCCATCATTAAAAACTGAATCATTTTGGTTTGTGGACAAAACGAGACATTCGAGAACATCGTCATTTCCAGGTTTGACAAACACTGATCAACGTTTTTTAACATTTTCTGACATTTTATGGACCAAGCGATTAATCGAGAAAATTATCGACAGATTAATCGATTACGAAAACAATCGTTAGTTGCAGCTCTTCTCTCGATCAAAGTTTCCTGACATTTCCCCAAGATTTTTGGAGAGCTAAGCGCTAGATGAATGACAATCTACAATCGTCGTAGAACAGAACATTTTGTGTAATAGCAGGGAATTTCGTAGGGGATTTTATACTTTGTTTAAATGTGATTCTTTGTTGAATTCAAATTTTACATCTGAAATAATCTGCTATGATTAGTTAAGGCCCAATAATCGAAGATACTATGCCAGCAGGGACAGCTGACTTTATCGTGCTAAAAGTCTGCTAACAGTCCGACCAAAATTAGAATTTGAAGGGAAAAGTTGGCAGATTTTAAAAACACTTCTGTTGCACTGGACAAACTGCAACAAATGCACTTCAAAACAACAATTGTGTGTCCTGTGTGTCCGTCAGGCAGACGCACATCAGTCTACACAGTATGAACACATTAGACTTGTTTTTCCCTTTCTTCGTCCTTCACGGTCCATTTGTGCTCGCTTAAATGTGTTTTTCTGAATACTACACATATCACAACACATTTTTGATCTTCTGTGTTGCTTCCCCTCGTAGGCTCAGAGAGTGCCCCTCAGGAAAAATCATGCAGATGCAACAGGTGGACCAGTGGGTAAGAGAAAGCAGCCTTGTTCTTTTTTATATAATACTTATTATTTGGTGTTTTAAAAGTTGGCATTCCTGCCTCCTGATTATTCCATAATACTTAATATTTCCTAGCCCCCAGCAGAGAAACTAGAAAATGTGTATTTCTTCCTAATAGGACTAAAAGCTTTCAAACTGAAATTTAAAACAATGTTTTTAGCAAATCATAAAAACTGCAATTAATTTGTTCTATTAATATAGAATATATGTACACTACCGTGGAAAAGTTTGAGGTTCATCTATGCAATATTTTTGTGTTTTCCATTAAAAGTCACACTTTTATTCATCAAAAGAGTTGCAAAATGAATAGAAAATATAGTCAAGACATTGACAAGATTAGAAATAATGGTTTTGCCCTTCAAACTTTGCTTTCATCAAAGAGCCAGCAAAACTGTTTTCAGCTGTGCTTACATCATTGAACAAGGGTTTTCAAGGGTTTTCTAATCATCCAATAGCCTTCTAACGCGATTAGCAAACACAATGTACCATTAGAACACTGGAAATGGGCCTCTATACACCTATGTACATATTCCATTAAAAACCAGACGTTTGCAGCTAGAATAGTCGTTTACCACATTAACAATGTTTAAAGTGTATTTCTGATTCATTTAATGTTATATTAATTGGAAAAAAGTGCTTTTCCTTCAAAAATAAGCACATTACTAAGTGACCCCAAACCTTTGAACGGTAGTGTTTGTTAGGTGAGATGATTTTTGCTGTACTTTGATCAAGTACTTTGATGCCGGAGCATTTACGTAAAATGTTTGTCCAAACACTGAAGTTGCTTGTCTGTGTGTGTTGAACAGTAAGTTTAATACAGAATGTGCTCATGTTAATATTCTGTAAGCGGTTCAATATTTTCCACAAATCAATCGACTCTTCCCACCAGCAGAAAAAAAAAAAACCCTCTGCACACTTGAATTCTGACATGACTCAGCTGTTTTGTCCTCAGCAGTAACTAACAAAGAGACTCCTCTGAAGACATGGACTCCACAGAGAGTCCCCAACACCAGACATCAGCCTATATCTGCTATGGTCTGTATGCTTGTACTCTGTATGCTCTTATTGTCATCATATGTTTCCACTTTCTGCATCTCATAATGCTGCTCTTTTCAGAAATGGCATCAGTCGACACAGCAGACGCCGTATGCCGGCACTCCGGCACTGAAGAGCTGCAAAACCGACGTTCAGCCTCAGCAGGAGGTGAGAGCAGGGAATTATGTCCTTCTTTATACAATTATACATATCTGTGGCTTGGAAGAGCAATTTCTAATGGGAAAACTGCGAAGTCATGTACTGTATAAACTAACAGGTCAGAGGCAGGGTTAAAGTCAGACTCTCTATTAGAGCTGAAACAATTAATCGAATAATCGATTATTAAAAACACCTCTGTTGCACTGGACAAACTGCAACAAATGCACTTCAAAACAACAAGCAAACAACAACAGATTATTATTATTATTTTAATGGCTTTCTTGTTTGTTAGCAGGAAGTCGTCCAGAGATTATTTGATGATCAAGAGGAGGACCTGGAAGAAAACGCCACACAAACAGACAAACAGCTCACAGTTCAAGCCTCAAATGTAAGGAATCAAAACTGAACGTCTCTTTATCAGGTTCCAGAATACTTCTTCATAATCACAGTCCTGTTTTGTTTCGCCCCCCCCCCCCCCCCCCCCTCACTTCACGTCTAGACCAAACCCCACTGCGAAGAAGAGTTTGAGAAAAGCAAGGCCAACACAAGTGAGGAAGAGGAGGAGGAGAAGAGGATGGGAAGACTGCCATTCATCCAAGCACCAGAGAGACAGTCGGTCATTTTTTTCTCCACGGGCAAAAATCTGTTCAGAGCTTCACATTTTGAGAAGCAGAAGAGTTCATGTGATCAGACTCAGCAGCAGCAGCAGCAGCAGCAGCAGCAGCAGCAGCAGCAGCAGCAGCAGGTTCCATGTGTGTCAGAACCAACCTGTCGCATCAACCCTTCACACCAGAGTCTGCACAGGGGTAACACTGACCTTTTACATCCCATAATACATGTCAAACATGACAAACCCTTATAATACTGTACTGATCTAAATATGTATGTTTGGAAAAAGTCCTGCAGCTCTTATATTGGATGAATACACAGATATAGTGTATTTGTCTTAAACAAAAACGGGACTGGAAACAAGCGAAACTGGCTTGACAGTTTAATTTTTGAATTGCATTAAAATAAGTGGGTCACCTTATTATCATAACTGTTTTTTCTTGTTTTCTCACCTTCTTTCTATCATTTTTAAAGGACAGTGCATCATATTTCACATAAATGTTATTATTTCATGTATCTGAATTCATCATTATTCAATCATTATTAGCCCTGCTGCTAAGGGGGAATGTAGTGGGAACCCTGGCTGTAGTTATGGTGCCACTTTGTTAAAACCCTCCTTTCATTCTGTCACAGACACTTTGGTTCCAAAGACTTGTGGTCTGAGTCCTGCAGTGGCGTTGCTGCGTAAGCGTCTTCCTCCTCTGGAGGAGCTGCGTCTGGATGAAGAGGTGGCCACCTACACCGCTGTGTCTGTCCACGCTGCTCCAGGGTTTGTTCTGCCCCGGCCTCGTTGTGGAAACCCACTGGCCTCCATCCTGCACTTTGAAGAATCCTGTGTGAGTACACCTTATTCACTTCACTCTCTTTATTTGTGTGTGTGTATACAGCGGCAGCACGGGGTGGACGGAGACAAACTGCACAACTAGCTGTGTTGCACAACTGTATGTGTATATATATGTATATGTATGTATGTACGTGTATATATATCTAGATATATATGTATATGTATGTATGTACGTGTATATATATATATGTATATGTATTTGTGTGTATATGTGTATATATACATACATATACGTGTATATATATATATGTGTGTGTGTATGTGTATATATATATATACATATATGTACATATGTGTATATATATGTGTGTGTATATATGAATGTTTATACAGTATGTGTATATATATATATGTATATATATATATATATACATATATATACACGTATGTATGTATATGTATACATGTGTATATGTGTATATATACATATGTATATATAAACGTAAATGTATGTGTATATATGTATGTATATCTGTATATATGTGCATATAGTAGATATATGCAAATGCATATATGCACGTATATATATGTATATTTATACTGTATGTATATATACAGTATATGTATATATATATGTGTGTATGTGTGTATATATATATGTATATATATGTTGCAATGCCCTTAATTCACATTTTTCTAAAGTTCAATCTCTTTTCTACTATCCTTTTTAACTTTCTTGCCTGCCATGGGGACCACAGATGGAAGTTGGTTAGAAAGCTATAATCTGGTGCAGAGCATCTTTAATCTGAGTCTAATATTTTCTGTACCTGATCCCTGACAAATAAACAAATAAAGTACACTGTTTTTAGTCTATAAGCTCAGCTAACTGCCTCTGGCTGTGATATCAATTCTCTCATTTAACTTAAAAAATATATTTTATATAGAGCCGTCACTGTGACATCCTCCAAAACACTAAGCATTCAAACATAAACAGAGATAGTGTATATGCGTTCATATACACAGATACACAATGTTACTAATTTTAGTAATACAATTACTTTTGTTTTCCAGAGATTTGTTCCGATTAGCGTCGACGTCTCCTCTGGTCCGTCTTCTCCACTCAGCTCTCCACAGCAGGAGAAATGATTTGCACTACAAGTACAGTATTTCTTAGTACACAAATGTACACTAAGGATGTTTGTCCAACACTGTTATATGCTACTGGTATCGTTTTTCTTTTTCTTTTTCTTTTTTTTTTTTGAAACTCCAAATCCATTATATCATTTAAATGTATATTACTGTTTTCAAAAGATGTTTTCGAAAAGAAAAAAACACAAAGGTTATGTTTGTTAAATGAGAATCTTTAATTCTGCAGATGCTCATGTGTGTTAGCCCCAAAACTGAATATGGGGAAATGACATGTTGCAAAAGGTCAATGAAGAAAACAGACTTCGTCAGTGTTATAGCTGTAGTATACAGAGAGCTCACCATGTGTGTGTGATTTTGCTACACATTTTTTAAACAAACCTGCATTTTGTGTGGACTGAAAATGATCCAAGATGTATAGTGCTTATAATAAATGTGGATTTGTAACTTGTGAGGCATTTATGAATATTCTTTTTTGAAAGGGGCAACAAAAAAAAACAGTATTTATATAAATATTAAAAATAATGTTTAATTATTAGGCCGTCCTTGCGGTGGGTGAGACATTTTCACACGGTTCACCACAGAACATGGTGTTATACTGACGTCGGTGTCCATTCACCAATACGCGAGCACATATTTATTTTGCATTAGCATGCGACTACTTTGCGGCTAACTTGGCGAACCTGTTTCCAAAGGTAAGCTAGCGAGGCTACTATTAGCATTAGCGTAGGGCTAAAATAATATGAACACTGTGCAACCTCATTAGGCGCAACATGCATTTTTAAAATTCCGATTAGCATTAGCGTAGCTAGCTGTTGTGACTGTCAGCCACACCAGTCACGTTGTGCCTAATGAGGTTGCATTGCAAGTGTTTGTATTATGTTAGCCTTTACGTTCCTTATCATGCATTACCATAACTGAAAAATCTTCTTCAGCTCCCACGATAGGAATACACTTCCTACGTGCACTGCACTAGTTATTAATAATTAGTCTTTCCTGGTTTATTATATAGTATTTGTAATCATTTCTGATAAACTTGGATAAACTGGAAATGCCTAATTGTGATTTTTAAAAAATATCCAAGAAGAATAAAATACAGAATGATAAAGTATCAAAATATACAACATAAAATATACAGCATCCAGAAATAAAACAAGGCAGTATAATTCATGCAATGTAACAGATCATGAGCCAGGCCTGACCTCATCAATGATAGAAACACTTCAAAATCTTAAGGGAAGTCTTCCAAGAAGATTGGAAGCTCCATATTAAAGCACTGTGTATGCATTTGATTAAGTCATCACAGTCCCTGTTGATGAAATGGTCAGGCGTCCCAATACTTTTGTCCATATACTGTTCCCTCTGGTGTTACATGTGACATGTAAATGTGACACTGTATCCTGTTCAGATACTGTAGATGGGAGTATTTATATGACATACTTTAAAGTTCATGTGGAAAAGTCACCCTTCTGTGGGTCAGCATTTAGCATTAAGGTGGCAAAATGTCAAACAGTACAAAGCCAAAGAAAAGCACTAAGGCCCAACAATCCCATACATGTCTGTTTTGAAAATGTTTTTTTGTGTCTTATGTGTTGTGGAGTCTCATTTTACATCATTTTATTAACAGGATTAGCAATAATTGTGCAGAAGTCACAAAATTTACCATTTTTATTTTGTTCTTGGAGCCAAGAGAACTTTTGATGTATTTCCAAATTTCACCAAATCAATCAAATTTAAAAACAAAATGTAGTACTTTTTTGCTCGGGTGTGTTTATACAGTTGGTGAAAATGAAAAAAGAAATAATTTCATTAGATTCCCAATAGGTTGTGCTGAAAAAAAGGTGCTCTATATTGCACATTCTTATAGCCTCTGTATATACGTTTTAAAGGGGACATATTATACCCTATTTCTCCACGTTAACCTAGTTCCCTGGTGTCCTATTGAACATGTCTGTGACATGCTTTGGTCAAAAGTACCATAAGGATGAAGCACCACAGCAGTTCAATCACCCTGACAAAACAGCCCGGTTCAGAACGCTCTGTTTAGTATTATCTATTTAGGGCCACCTTAAAGGTCCACAGAGGCTACTGGGAGCTAACAGCAGTTAGCATTTGGAGTGATCATTTGCAGGCTCTAGCAGGAACATTGCTGTCATATTGCTGGCAGATAAATCCTCTGAGGCTGGAAGTTTGTGTAGAACTCTCTGCTGCACTGTGCCAAGAATAGGACTTTTTCGCGGACTTCACAGACTTCCGGTTTTCGGATACCGTTGCCCTCGCCAGCATGCTCATGTGTTTTACAGACAAAGCGAAGCTCCACGAGACAACAATTCCAGGACTTTAGCGCATTGTGACGTCCCAATGAGTGCGGATCAACATCGCGTGTTTTATCTCCTGTACTTAGACTGAGGAGGACCACAAAAACATGAGTCTTTTTCACACTTTGTCGGCTGATAGGACCTCCAGAGTCTCAAATATAAGGATTTAAATGATTAAAAAGTTGATTTTGCATAATATGTCCCCTTTAACATAGTAATGGAAGAAAAGCAGCCTAAATGATTTGTTCTAAGAAAAAATAAAGTCACACCACCATCAACCACATCTGCACCAAAATCTTTATTTATCTCCCCCCTTTCTGTCTGGTCGCATTCGAGTGATGTGCATTGTGTTCTCCTGTCTCTAACCGTCCACTGCAGGTGGTTGCAGGACCTGATGTATATTTAGAGTGTTTAGAGTGGCGGCGTGTGTCAGTGGGAGGGGGCTCGGGTCCGGGATTAAGAGCAGTTGTCTATAAAGCCTGTGCCTTCACGCATGCTTCCTCCGAGAAGTTCAGAGTAAAAGAAGAGCAGCCACACTCTTCCTTCTCCCTTTCTTTCCCCCCATTTTTTTTTGCTGCCTTGTGCACCTGGTCCTCTCTCAGCATGTCCAAGAATCAGCCAACCGCTGACCCCACAAAGATGGGGATCGGCAGGGCCATCGCCGTGCTGACGTCAGGAGGAGACGCCCAAGGTAAGAAGAGGTTCCTCTATTTTGACCACTGCGGAAGTTTTCATCCGATTAAAGACAAAGTGAGAGTCGGGTTTGTGTGACGGTGTCTTCTGTGTCTCAGAGTCTCTACCAGCTGGAGCAGCTTTTGTGTCAGCGCTCTGGCTGCATGGATGAATGAGTAACTTCACTTTTATTTGGACAAATTAATAAAAGCATCAGAAAAAAATACAAGGAAAGATGATGTAACTAAAACTGAAAAACACTCCACTGTGTATTAATATTATTTTAAAAAAAATGACATCATGACACATTTTCCATCATGTCAGAGCATTACAGTTGAAGGCCGGCTGACAGCGGACGATCTGAATCACGAGCTGATCACCCACAGCTTCGCGTAACACAAAACAACCACTGTCTCTGTACGGAGATTAGGATGACAAACAATACAAATGAAGTTTTAACCAAAATCTTTCACTTAAACTAAGAAATGAAAGCTCTATACTTAGCTCTATACCACCACTGTGTTCACTGATTTCATATCATTGGGGCTAATTTTAGTGGCTGTGACCTTTTTCTGGTATGGATCAGAGAAACGCCCCCCAATCCACAGCTGCTGTCTGGTGAAACAAGAGCTGCGAAAGCTGCCAGCACAACACAACACAAACACACACTGTGGCCTTTAGTGTACTGGACATCCAAGGGCAAGATGGTGCACAAGACGTGCAGTCTGATAACCTCAGCTCCAGTGTGGCCTCGTGGGTATTTTTGTCTCATCTGTTGCTAATGTACGGATCATGTCACTTAAAGGTTAACTCTCTCCTGACAGGAAGTCTAAGTAATACTCATCATCAAGGCCTAAACCTTATCATGACCGTGAAGTGTATGTAAAAATGGACGTAGATTTCACTGGCACTTCTTCTTTTTATCAGTCGCACAGGTGTCCACTCAAATGTGCTGTGCTTTATCTTTATCTATTTTCAAATGGGATCATATAATTTATAAAGTTGGCATAAATGCTCTATTGACGAAAACCTCCAAACTACAGATTAAGACCATTAACACCTCAGGAAAATGGCAGACTTCACCCCATTAACGCAACAAGCCTCTGGCGCCCTCTGCTGGTCATAGTGGCAAGTGCAAGTGTGGAAACACGGACAAACAAACAATCACACTAACAGACAGAGTCGCCAAAAACAATACTTCACTCCCACTCAGTGGGGTGAAGTAATCAACAGAGTGAAAGGCAGACAAATAGACTATATAGAGTCGCCCCCTGGTGGCTAATTGCTCCTTCCTCCCTCCTTCCTGGCCTTCACATTTTAAACCAATGAAATGTATTGGTTTTATACAAAGTCTATGATCCTGACTTTTGTGTGTGTCTCAGGTATGAACGCTGCAGTGAGAGCTACAGTCAGAGTTGGTCTTTACACCGGAGCGAAGGTCTACTTTGTTCATGAGGTACAGCTGCACACTGAGGACACTGAGGACACTCTGATGTGTCATAATGCTGCAAAAATAAGACATTCTGGGACGACCTGATAATCAACCGCTGTGTGTGTGTGTGTTCTTGTATGCTGCAGGGCTACCAGGGCCTCGTGGACGGAGGGGAACACATTCAGCCGGCCACATGGGAGAGCGTGTCTATGATGCTTCAGCTGGTGAGCGAACCAACACAGAGCCACACACAGCACAACCTGATCACACAAGCCACATATGTGCAAGATACAAGAGGTTTTACGTCAGCCTCTGTCTATACAAAACATAATTACCATCCATTCATCTTCTATATCATCCTGCACATGAGGGTTGCAGGGAGTGCTGATGCCAATCCCAGCTGACATAGGCAACTGACAATTATGTTTTGCATGAATCATCAAATTAAAATGTTAAAGTGCAGGAGTATAGAAAAGAAATAGTTTAGAAACCAGGTTTTAAAAAGTGAGTGAAGCAAATATGTCTGCCTCAGTGGGTGTCAAGTTACCACATTACACATTACGTTCTTTGTAATCACTGATAGTGATGGGGATCGGTATCTTATCGGTATCGTATTGGTATCGGTCCGATGCTGCTCAAAATCACTGGATCAGACAAATACAAATCTTGAATCTGATACTATCCAAAAGTCAAAAAGTTGCATTGCATGCTTCACTATGCACAGGCTGTAAAAATGTTAATAAAAATCAGCAAAAGCATTTTAGCACCACTGCTGTCTTGTCCAATAAATGCAAAGAAGCCCAAAAAAATGTCTTAAAAACAGCCACTGTTTATAATGCTGTGACAAACTAACTTCATTTCCCTTCCAACGTTTAGGCAAAATCACCCTTTGACCTTTAAAGTAATACATCCACTTCCTTCAACATGTGATTGAGTGAGATGAGTGATGAGTGTGATGATATATAACGCCACCCCCTGACCCCGTCCTTGACCGCGGAAACAGTCAAGCTTGTGATTCAAGTTTCGTCCAATCGGCTGCGTTGACTAAATAAAAGTGGCCTGGCAGCGACTGGAGCTGAGATCCATGGAGTGTGTGAAGATGAGCAAAGGATTTATGGTTATTGTATATACCCTGAAAGCCTTTTATTCAGATGGACCCAAACAGACAAACCTCAACATGACGTCAGCAGTGGAACCTTAGACTTAGACTTGATTTTATTGATCCCTTGGGATGACTCCCTCAGAGAAGTTCGATTTCCAGCAGTACACAGTGGTTAGGACATAGATCAGCAATATATAAAAGAAAAGAAGATGAACAGTAAACTCTTAGACAAAATATATACAAATGTAGATAGAACAAAATAAGATAAATATATTGGATGAAATAAGATTAAAATAAGACAAACGCATACGTACTGAACATTTGACTTGCGCAGTGGTGATCCTAGACTCTGGGGGCCCCCAGGCAGAGAGGCTGATTGGGGCCCCTTCACCATCCCTCCCCACCCTCATCACCTGTACACCCTAAGCCTTTTTGATGAACCAATAACTTGAATAATAATAAAATATTCTCTTCAGCACGCACACACACACACACACACACACACACACACACACACACACACACACACACACACACACACACACACACACACACACACACACACACACACACACACACACACATAAAAAACAGTGGTAGGGTGGGTCTTAACCCCTCTGTTACCCTCCTGCCATACTTCTCATTAACTCTGTATTTTAGCAAAATCACAGCCAGATATTCTTCACGTATCAGTAACGATTCGCTCCCTCCTGTCGTCACGTCACAGGGAGGCACTGTTATTGGCAGTGCCCGCTGTAAAGACTTCAGAGCCAGAGAAGGTCGTATGAAGGCAGCCCACAACCTGGTGAGGCTGGGCATCACCAACCTGTGTGTGATCGGAGGCGACGGCAGCCTGACCGGAGCCAACCAGTTCAGGACTGAGTGGAGTGGACTGCTGGCCGACCTGGCCCGAGCTGGTAAAGACGCACAAACACAGTGGCTGTACTGTGTTACTATACCACTAATGAGCAATGACTTGTTATTGTGATTATAATGACATGGGTAAGCTAAATTGACTGTCCTAATTTTTTAATTATTACTATGGTTTTAATTCATTCACACCCTTGTTTTGATGCCACGACATTCCAGTAAAACCTGTCCTTGATTAGTAACAGACAACATCCACCCTTTATAGACCCATAACAGTCATTAATTTGTTTGCCCTGTCGAAAAAAACAGGAAGTTGCCTTCCTGTTTTGTTTTCTGAGTGAGAAGCTGCAGAAATATTATAAACCCGGCTACACTGTGCGAAATACAGGGGGATTAACACTCAAGACTCCCTGAAAGCCTCAAAAGCAAAATTTGAGGGGGCTCAAAACATGTAACAGTGTAATTGGAAAGCATGTTTTTTTCCTAAAGATTTTTGTAATTTCAGTTTTACATATATGATCTACATACACAATACACTTTGCATTCTTTCTTATCCTTTTTAACCAGACAGAATTTCAATTATTTTATTTCTAATTGTGTATTAGGTGCATGATGTAATAAACCTAAAGAAACTGGCCGTAAAATCCTCCTAATATGTCACAGAGACTCAGGAATAATGTTCATATTACAAACTGAACTCACCAACAACAACAGTACAGCCAAAATATTTGCATTAAGAATAATATTTTGCAGACTGCAAATCAGGTTTATGTTTTGAAATCATGTTTTGGCATGTGGCGCCACCTACCGCCGTCTACCAATCATTGCAGTCAGTAGAGTCTCAGCTGACTGCATTATTATAACAATAAGTATAACACTGGATTTAATTACTACCTCTGAACACACAATTCTCTGTAGGTAAGATCACAGCAGAAGACGCCAAGAAATCCTCCCACCTGAACATCGTCGGCATGGTCGGCTCCATCGACAATGACTTCTGTGGCACTGACATGACCATCGGCACCGACTCGGCCCTGCACCGCATCATCGAGGTGGTGGACTCCATCACCACGACAGCACAGAGGTCATGCTTCAAGATTTTACTCATTTCAGGTGCGCGGTGTGAGTCGTGTAAAGAGCTTCATTCTTATTTAAAAATATGATGTCGCATCAAATCCACAGCCATCAGAGGACGTTCATCATGGAGGTGATGGGCAGACACTGTGGGTCAGTACTTTTTTATGTGTTTGCAGAATTTGTGTTTATATATTTGCCTGGGTGTTGTATAGTAATAATAATCACACTTCAGTCTAAAATAGAATATAACATTTATTCAATTTAGTCTTAGTGCATGATTGCGTGATCATCTACTGTGTTAATGTCATTTTGTCACATATTTTCCTCTGTGTTTGCTGTTATCATACTGTCATATTTATATTTAACAACAAATGTTAATTCAATACTAACCAAGGTTATTATAGTTTTTTTCAGTTTAGTTTTAGTTAATTCAACTAATGATTTAGTAGTTTTAGTTTAGTCAATTCCTTAAAATAGCAACTAGTTTCAGTTTAGTTTTTATTTAGTCTTAGTTTTTCAGGTATGAAGACTTGCAGACGCTGAAAAGGATGAAAGAATGTGTGACAGCAAATATGGATTATCAAATCCTTTAATTTCTTTAACCTTTGCAGGTAAATCAAACGTAAAACTTCAACTTTTTTTAAATTGTCCTTTTTAATTTGATGTTTATTTTTAAACTGCTAGTTTTAGTTTTATACTTAGTTTTCAATGACATGAATGAAGTTACACTTACTGTCTCCGTGATAGTAAACATAATGCATGTACATTTATTTTGAGGAAGGGATTTAAAGTACAGCAAATAAAGCAAGTAAGATAATTATACAGTTTTTTAAAAATTGTGTACAAATAAAGGCTTCCACATTTAAGGATAATGACTGTAAGTCTGAATAATGTAGAGAAATAGCTGGTACTCTGGTTGATCTGCAGGTACCTGGCTCTGGTGACGGCTTTGGCCTGTGGCGCTGACTGGGTGTTCATTCCAGAGATGCCGCCAGATGAAGACTGGGAGAACCATTTGTGCAGGAGGCTGACAAATGTATGTGTGTGTGTGTGTGTGTGTGTGTGTGTCGGCAGAGGAAGATACCTGCCATCATCCAGTTCCAACTCACAGTCGTTTATTTCTTCATTTGTTTTTGGTTTGTAGCAAAGATCCAGAGGATCTCGTCTGAATGTCATCATTGTGGCTGAGGGTGCGATGTCCAGAGATGGCAAACCGATTACAGCGGACCAAATCAAAAAGGCAAGTCCTTCCTCATGATGTTAGTGAGAAATAACTCTATGTATACACTACCGTTGAAAAGTTTGGGGTCACTTAGAAATGTCCTTATTATATAAGGAAAAGCACTTTTTTTTTTTTCAATGAATATAACATTAAATTAATCAGAAAATACACTCCATACATTGTTAATGTGGTAAACGACTATTCTAGCTGCAAACATCTGGTTGGTGTTAATGGAATATGTACATAGGTGTATAGAGGCCCATTTCCAGCAACCATCTCTCCAGTGTTCTAATGGTACATTGTGTTTGCTAATCACGTTAGAAGACTGTTGATGATTAGAAAACCCTTGAAAACCCTTGTGCAATGATGTTAGCACAGCAGGAGACAGTTTTGCTGGTTCTTTGACGAAAAGGGCAAAATTATTATTTGGAATAAAAATCATTATTTCTAATCTTGTCAATGTCTTGACTATATTTTATATTCATTTTTGCAACTCTTTTGATGAATAAAAGTGTTACTTGTATAGGTGACCCCAAACTTTTGAACGGCAGTGTAACTCAAAACATGATCTCATTGCTAAATCTGGTAGAAAGCATCTCTCTTTCTGAGATTTATATATTTTCTGAACTGTCCATGACACAAGTGCATTTTATAAACAACAAAATTTGGACAGATAATAATATGACACACTAACAGATTTATTCATTTTTCTTTTAGCTGGTGACTGACAGGCTCGGCTTTGACACTCGCACCACTACCCTTGGTCACGTACAGAGAGGAGGCACGCCCTCTGCCTTTGACAGAATCCTGGTGAGATTCTCAAGCACGACTGAACGAGCATGCAATAACACTGTTAAATACTGCAACGGTGATAGGACTTGAAATAAATCTAATTTTGCTTTTGATTTCCTGTTAACATAGACCCAGACAGTGAGTAGCCTCTGCAGACAGAAAGAAAAAAGGAAATGTATTATTTCCATTCCAACAACGTGGCTTTATTAAAACACACAGTATATCTCAATGCAATTGTCTGCTCTCCGTTTACAGTAGTTATAAGTATGCATGTGTTGCAGTATGAGGGTGAGCGTAAAGCACATGAGTCTGCCATATTAGAGGAAAATTATCCAAAAAAAAACAACTTCCTTTATAGTATTTTCTTGGTCAAACAAAACCAGCACGAGGAAATAATCCACATATATCGCAGTTCAAGCAGTCTTTGTGATATGTGTGTATTGTGCATGTTGTACATTTTTGATGAATTGTATCTCAGTGAAACATCACTATGTGCTGTCCAGGGCAGCAGGATGGGTGTGGAGGCAGTGATGGCGCTGCTGGAGGCCACACCTGACACTCCCGCCTGTGTGGTCAGCCTGTCAGGGAACCAGGCCGTCAGGCTGCCGCTCATGGAGTGTGTCCAAGTGGTACGTCAAAATGCTTTCACACTAACACACACGCCAGTCAGAGGTGGAAAGTAACGAAATACATTTACTCAAGTTACTGTATTGAATACTATTTTTGTGTATTTTGTATTTTTTAAGTACAATTTAAAATCAGGATTTTGTCTTTTACTTGAGTACATATTGACTCAAGTATTGTACTTGGTTACTTTATAAATCCTATCCGTTACTGAGTAAAAATAAAAATTCAGCACAATGAAGACCTACGGGGGGGAAATATACACCAGAACCAGACGAATGATGATGTGATTAGCACCAGCACTGGCGCGTGAACATAGAGTGAGTGATAAAAGTGACGTAATATTCTGTGTCGCGCCGGACGCGTGAGCTCTAAAATAGTTTGGGATGTCTGAGCCCATGTCATATTTCTACACCCTACGCAAAGAAAACAAGTAACATTTCAAATGAACTACTTTTTACTTCTACTTGAGTACATTTTCATATGACTACTTTTACTTCTACTTGAGTAATATTTCATCAAAGTATTGGTACTTTTACTTGAGTAGAATATTTTAGTACTTTCTCCACCTCTGCCGCCAGTATCTCTTCACGCACTCTCGTATGTTGCTCCACAAATCTCCCTCTCACTGTCCGTCTGTCTTTTTCCTTCACAGACCAAAGATGTGACTGCTGCCATGGCTGAGGGCAGATTTGAGGATGCGATCAAGCTCAGGGGCAAGTGAGTGTCTTCCTCTTAATTCCCATAGTAATGTGTGACTGCGCTGAACAATTAAACTGTTGGTTTTTCAGTGAATAACTGATGGAGTGTAGAGAAAAAAGGGTTTGTTGTAGTTTTGCAGGCGACTCAGTTGCTTTATTTATGATTCGCAGGAGTTTTGAAAACAACTGGAACACATACAAGCTGTTGGGTCACATCAATCCCCCAGATGTTAAGGTGAATGTCCACCCATTTCCTTTCCAACAAGACAGTGCTGTTTCAAGAGAGAAGTTCCAGATTTACACCTTCTCCAATGATAATCTCACTGCCAGAGTAACATCAACGTGGCCATCATGAACATCGGAGCTCCCTGTGCTGGTATGAACGCTGCAGTCCGTGCAGCCGTCAGAATGGGCCTCATCCAGGGTCACAGCATGCTGGCTGTCCACGACGGCTTTGACGGTCTGGCACAGGGACAGGTAACCAGAGGTTTAACATTTGATGACATTTTTTGTAGGACCTACCGACCACCTGCCTATCATTAATTTGTTCATTTATTTCCTATCACTGCAGATTGAGCCCATCGCCTGGACAACAGTTAGTGGTTGGACTGGAAAGGGGGGCTCCGAGCTGGGCACCAAAAGGTGAAAAAAAAGGATCTTGTCATTGTTGTGCATGAGCTTTGTTGTAAAGAGAATTGTTGATTGTCAGGAGACTGTGTCATGTGTCTCTGTTAGATCTCTGCCAGGTAAAATGTTGGAGGAAATCAGCCTGAACATCGCCAAGTTCAACATCCACGCTTTGGTGATCATCGGTGGATTTGAGGTAAAAAAATAAAAATCATATGAATTCAGCGGTCATGCGAAAGCTCGACAGCACAAATTCATTGTCGTCTCCTCCTCCACTGCAGGCTTATGTTGGAGGCCTGGAGCTGGTTCAGGCCAGAGAGAAATACGAGGAGATGTGCATTCCTATGGTGGTCATCCCTGCCACTGTCTCCAACAACGTCCCTGGCTCTGACTTCAGCATCGGCGCTGACACTGCCCTCAATACCATCACCACAGTCAGTGCCACATCAGCAGAAACATACGTGCAGTATACGAAAGACAAACAAAAACAGGTCTGGAGCTAAACGTATTTGTGGTGCCTTCTTTTGCAGACGTGTGACAGGATCAAACAGTCTGCTGCAGGGACCAAGCGCCGTGTGTTCATCGTTGAGACTATGGGTGGATACTGCGGATACTTAGCTACTATGGCTGGTCTGGCTGCTGGGGCCGACGCTGCCTATATCTTTGAGGAAAAGTTCAGCATTAAAGACCTGGAGGTGAGCTATAGTCATGAAAGAACAGTACCTCTTTGTCTAGTTTCTGATTTTTCAATACTCCATTTTAACCACCCAGAGGATCTAAATGACAGAACATGACCTGCAGGACTGATGCTATGTTGGTGCCAGATCTTTTTCTAGAACAGCCCAGGGTCAAATGCAACATACTGTATTTATTGGGCCCTTATGTGCATCCTTACAATTAGTCCACCTATTCAGCCTCCTTCTTCCCCTCTCTCCAGAGCTGGATGCTTTTAGCTGTCCTTAGGTTGACCTCAGGGAGTTACCCTCTAAATTAAAAAAAATAGTCACTGAGGCATAGATAAGTTAGGCTTTATAGCAAAAATCCCCAAACTGGTTACAACTGACTGAGTCCTTAACTGATAAGCAAACAGTTACCTCAACCATTCAAGGTCGAGGGCCGCTTCACCTTAAAAACAACAACAAATTAACTTAGGAGAAAAATTCACTAAGTTGCTTCAAAGAAAACTAATGGCTGTAAAAAAGATCTTAACTTAAAACCTCCTCTCTGTCTGTCTCACTTATTTTATTTTTAATTTTTTTTTATCCTGGAGTTGACACAGTCTTTAACACAGAACAGTCCATTGTTGACATAGCTACTGGTTCTCTCCTGGAGTGTCCTTGACTCTTCGTGGCTGCTCCTCATTGGCTGAGCAGTGTATGGGGTGGATAAGCCGGCCTGTTGAAACCTTCCTCCTGTGTAGGGATGAAATGGAGGAGTGACAGCTGCTACATGAGCCATTTAAACCCCACCTGGCAGAAGTGACCCATGCATAGAGGCCTTGACCCCCATGAAGCTGCTGCTTGACCATCCCTGGTTGAAAATAAACTCCACTATTAATGGGTTGAGACTGAGATTATGTATGCGTTTACATTAGCTCGGGTCTAAAACATTGGTCAGCAGTATGTCTTTCATAGTTTGCCATTTAAGTCACACAAGGTTTTTGTTTTAAAAGCTTCTGTGCGTTGAGTAGTTGTGTGTTTTGTGAGCGTGTGATCTGTGATTTCGGCTTTACAGGTGAACGTAGTGCATCTACTGGAGAAGATGAAGACGACCGTGAAGAGGGGTTTGATTCTCAGGTGAGTTTCGTTCACTCGTGATCCAGACACGTGTCGCTGATATGAACTGGGAGATATGAGCCTAAACCATTGGATCGGACATAGGGAAAAGTTCAAAAATAGCCTAAATACGAGGTAAATGCTGAACAAAACACAGGCAACATGGTGTAAAAAAGATGTCTGCCACCACTAACCAGTACATGAGGAAGGGCTGCAAATGTTTGCCATACAGTTGGATAAAAGTTAGTTATAAATGTTTTTTAAACAGCCAAGTTGTTTAAAAGACGTAAAAGAATATCAGAATCAGAATCAGAATACTATATTAATCCCTGGGGGGAAATATAGTGGACTGATATCGGTGTCGGTGGGAAATTAAGGTGATCTAATGACATATTCAGACCAGAACACCGGATTACAACGTACACACCATCAGTTTTATCAGTAATACTTTTTTTTATATATGCAATGATGAGTCAAAATGTCTGTTGTGTAGTTTAACTGTATAATAATCTGCCGCTGTTTATTTCTTCAACAGGAATGAGAAGAGTAATTTCAACTACACCACTGACTTTATCTTCAACTTGTACTCAGAGGAGGGCAAAGGCGTCTTTGACTGCCGAAAGAATGTTCTCGGACACATGCAGCAGGTCTGTCCGTGGGATAAAGCGGAGAAGCCGCTCTGAAATGACTGTAGCAACTGCTGATAAACGTGTATGACCTCTGTTGTCTACAGGGAGGCACTCCAACACCCTTTGACAGGAACTTTGGCACAAAAATGGGCGTAAAATCTATTGTGTGGCTGACAGAAAAACTCAAGGAGTGCCATAGGCACGGTATGTTGACAAAGAATTGAATCCTCCTGCTGCACAGTTTGATGATATACTGTATAACTGTATGTGCTGGTAGCAGTGCAATACGTTTATTTGTGTATAATTCTGTGATACTCGTTGATACTTTCATTTCGTGCTATAAACATCAGTTTTTATAAACAAGTGGTAACACTTTAGATTAGGGATCACATATTCACCATTAACTCGGTGCTTACTAACATGCATATAAGCAGCATATTAGCCCTTTATTAGTAAATATTAAGCACGTATTAACACCTTGTGGAGGAAAAATCTTAATTCATGTTATAATAGAATAATAGAGGTAGAATATGTAGAATAAGTTGTTAATACGTGCTTAATGATCACTAATAAAGGGCTAGTATGCTACTCATATATGTTAGAAAGCACCTAGTTAATCTAAAGTGTTACCAAACAAGTTGCTATGCTTTGACTTTATCAGAAACAATACTTAATAATATGATAATGGACTATATTCATGAATATCAAACACTTTTTCAAAAAAAATTTACACTACACATTAATACATTACATAAAAGTCTGAATACTTGTTGTACCATAGACAACAGGAATTATCGACACACTGTGGTTGTAGTGGAGCTTTACGTGGCATGTTGACGGAACTGTTTTACTCCATGCACTGCCCAGGTCGTATCTTTGCAAACACGCCAGATTCTGCCTGTGTACTGGGCATGAGGAAGAGGGCTCTCACCTTCCAGCCGCTCGCCGAACTGAAGGAGGACACAGATTTTGAGTAAGATGCACATTTCAAATGCTTTAACTACACGTCGCAAGTGTAGCGTAGAGAAAGGTTGAGACTGACTGACTGACCTGCCCATGTATATATACTGTGTGCTGCAGGCACCGCCTCCCAAAGACACAGTGGTGGCTGAAGATAAGGCCCATCATGAAGATCCTGGCTAAGTACGACATCAAACTGGACACATCTGAAACTGCAGATATGGAGCATGTGATCAAGAAGCGGATTGGGAAGTAGACTCAGTCTGTTCTCAATCAGACAAAACAAAAGTATCTACCTATCCATATACTGCACCTTAGCAAAATATCTGCTGTCTTACTCTGCCACATCCTGCTTGTTGAGCGTTCTCATTGAATTTCCTGCTATGTGGCACTTGCAGCTCACAGTGAATCAGTCTAAGGAAAAATACATTTCGAATAGATTGCATTGTTGGTGGCTTATGGTATATGCATAGACAATAATGAATGTATATATAAAGCACACGAAGGATCTTATGAGCATGAAACATCAACATGTGTGCATTACCCCTGTTACACTGATTTAACTACTCCAAAATAAAAGGTGTTAAATGTGCAGCTATGATTTCTGGACATTTGACTTTCCGATGGGCAAGAAAACCTCCATCCATTCACCCTCAGTCTGTTTCTGATGATTACCTGTGCATGGAGATAACTGTAGCTATATAACTAGGACACATGGAGACAGACTCAGCGTAGTGTATATGAAATCCTTGTTGTGATCTACATTAATATATTATTATATTATATTATTATATATATTATTATTAAATCCTTTATTCTCGACGTGTCGACTTTAATCTCAACAGATTTTAAAGTCGACAAAGACATTCAACTTTATTCTCGACATTTCTCGAGTTTTAAACAACATCGACTTTAATCTCGGCAAAAATATTATCTCCTTCATGTGTGGTTCTAATACTCCATTGTAACACCATTTACAAACAGAATTTTTTTTTATAAAGGGGAATATTAAACAACAAAACAATTATTTTACTTCTGTGATCATCCAATTACATATAATCAGTTGCCATTTGAATATTATGAGAGGTGTCTGAACAACCGTTTTAAATGGATTAAGATTTTTTTGTGTCTTATCATCTGATCTTGATTGCATCTCAAGTGGGACAAAGAGTGATTTCATCTCACCTTTTCCTTTCTCTTGATGCTGCACAAGATGCCACAGAGAATTCATTCAACTTTGCTGGTGATTCCTGACCACCACATGTGATCATTACAAAGGATGAAAAGAACTTACAAACTTAGTATGATGTAAGTACATATATTTATCCTGGAGCTAGACAACAAGCTCAAACACCAGCCGAGAGTCACAGCAAACTAAACTACAAGAACAAGGAGTCGCCACAGAGACGGTTTGTCCCTCCAACACCTTGATCTAGCCATCATGGAGTCATTCTGACACGTATATGAAAACACAGAAAAAAATTGAATCTATAAAAGATAAAAGACTGGCAATTGTTCTTGGACAACCTACCTGCAAAGTAATATGAAAAACTGAGTACTGCGCAAGACTGATACTGTTGCTTTTGTTCTGTGCAGTTTATTAATATTCTAAATAGATAACACAACATTACAGAATAGAATATGACAAGTATTTAAATGTAAAGGATTTAAGGATTTCCAGACCTACAAATATCTGCCAGAGGGATTAATCTAATTAAGGAATATCTTGTATTTGCACAGTGGCTTTTCGCACTAGTTTCAGAACCTGTCACATTTTTAAACCTCTAGATAAAAAAAAAACAACTCACTACCAATGATCAAAATGCAATTCCCCCCCAGTTTTCCCAACAAAATGCTTTGATACATCTACACACCACAGATTGTTCGCTGGACTTACATCACCAGTTGAACACTACGAATGCAATTCACACATTACATTTGAGATGAACATATCAAATTGCATACCTCAAAATTATAGGTATCTGTTTAATTCCTCTTAAAGCATAGTTTTCTGCTTTTATGTTGTTGACCCCGCTGTAGGAAATACAGTATTTACCTTATGATATTAGAAATCCTACCAGTCTAAAGACACTACCGAAGTAGTTAAACATACTCTTCTTTTCGTATTGATTATGAATGTAGAATTACACTCTCATTGTCAGCATATGTTTTGTATTTGTCTAAACAGTTTTATTGACACATTAGAAGGGCCACACTACAGGCATGTTTGCCATACTACATGTTTGCCATTTCTCTTATGAGTAACAATAAAATTAAATTAAATCCACACGTAGTTAAAAAACAGGAAAACAAAGGTTTGCTTTTTAAAATGTATTTGTGTATTTATTTTGGTTTGTCATATCTTTAAGTTGATATTAAGTCGAAAATAAGTAAACTACAGTAGAAAACCGGAAAAGGAAATGGCTTGTGCAGAGGTCACCGAGAACTCGCGGTGGCAGCCGGGACGTCGGCGGACTGTGTGCCTGCGCTGAGGAGAGGTGCGTGTCCCCAGTGTCCGCTTCGGTCGCCCGGTTAGGAATGCGTCTCACGAAGTCGGAGTGTAGTGAAATATCTAGTGTGAAGCCAGCGGGGACTGTGGTGTAATTAGAGTCATGGTTTGGCTTTGCCTGTGCCACTAGACTGACGGCGTGCAGGTTTGATTCATTGAGCTAGCTGCCGTTAGCTCGCTTCGTTGATTCATATCACGCTAGGTCGATAGCCTCCGTCTATAGCGTAACTGTTAGCCGATTAGCTAGCTCATAGCTAGTTTGCGTGCGCTGCTGGTCGATCCAGTCCGACAGGAGAGCACCAGACTGACTGCTCAACACAGCCGGTGTTCCCCAAAGAGGAGGTGGTGGTGGCAGGCGGGGGGCCGGGAGAAAGCGACGGGGTGGAAGTGAGTCAGGAGCGGCTGATGAGTTCAGACCAGAGCGTGGAGCCGCCGCTGCTGCAGGAGGAGGCTGATCCTGGACCGAAGACCGCTGGGAAGGACGAGGCTCCGCCGGGGAGCGAGGGAGGGTCAAGCGGCATGGTGAGTGAGGCCTTCTTTAGCTACCGAGCTAACGCTAACATGCTAATGACTGCTGCTTAGCACGGTGCACCCCCACTCAAGTACTGGAAGTGATATTTATGAGGCAGCAGCGAAATTAATCCAAAGAAAACAACATTTCACATGTTAACATTGAGTATGTCTTTGACTGTGTGGCTACTAGTGGTCGCTTTCTGATTTAATTGCAACGTTGGGCTATTATTATTATCAAACCATGACACCACTAAGTTGCAGTATTATGGAGGCAGGTGATTTTAGCCCACTGCGGCTCATTTTAGCTAACGCTAGCTTAGCATCTGTGACCAGCAAGCTCATTAAGTAGTCTGCTGAGTAATCATTAGCTCACAAGTTAAGTTATCGCCCAGCTGGTGGAGGACGACTGTGCTGTTTGCGACGGACAACTGACAGGGTTGTTGTCCGCATTTTACGTTTCCGATGCTTCAAATATTGACCGAAGGCTGAACGTTCATTCAGCTTAATGTTATTCTGTAAGCTAGCTCGGTTAGCTAGCCGCTAACCCAGCGCAGTGTGACATGCGTTGCAAATGCCTGGCCTGTGCTGCGCAGCGCAATCAGCTGACATTACTTGGCTCGACACGGCCTGTAACACAGACGCATGGTTTGTAACCATGTGTCAAGTTGCACGACTCATTACTGTTGGTGCCCTTTTGAACGACACCGAGGCCTAACAGTTTTGACACATCCATGCATGTGTGATTGGTGAAGAAGGTAAGAGTCTCGGTCGAGTCGCGACGTTTTGCAACTAGCAGCTGTTCCTGTCAGGCCAAGTGCTTTTAGTGAAAAAAGGGAGTAGATCCACTGCCAGGTGGAGAGCGACAATGTCACAACCCAGAGCTGGTAAATCAGACTGGTACTGGCGTCTCTAAGTTGGTGAACAGCTGTAATTCATTTCTGTCTGATGCATTTAGTTCACATCAAGCCTTATGCCGTGATATGAACGAATGTGATCTATTCCTGGCCACAGACCTTTGCTGGATCAGTATTTCTCCTGGCTGTCACACATTAAGAGTCAGAGCCGATCCTTGAATAATGTTACAAAAATATAAAGATGTTTAAGTCCAAGGTCTACAAATCAAGGGATTAATAATAAATGATACACAAAATTGCTCAATTTCTACATTTATTGAAGAACACTATGTTCTGCATTTTGTATCAGCAGTGTAGAGCGGTAATACCTTTTTAAATAGAAAAAAAAATGTAAAACTGAATTGAAGTTTTTTATTTTGGTTTGATTTCTTGAACAAGAATAGTTATATGCATTTCTCAATCGCTTACAGGACAAGGAATAGGCTGAAGATAGAGGCTTATTTTGCCTACCTAATTGGAAAGTCCTACAATATCAATAATGCTACAAAACCACATTTGAAAAAAACAAATTGGTACCAAATGAAGTACACACAATCATTTTAATTTAGTTGATAATCCCTAATTATTTTTTGCCTTTAAAGCTTCTCCGAAACAATAATATCTCTGAGCTCTTCAACTTAAACAAGTTGATCGGAAAACTAGAAGTTAAAGTTAAAAAGCATTTATCAAGTTTATGAGAACAAATTTAACCAATGATGATTGGGGCAATTGGCCAATGTTATTTTAAAAAGGGCAAAAATCAACCCAGTTAATTGGTCACTAGTTATAATAATAATAATAATAATAATAATAAATACTATCAGCTTCTGTATGGTATTCTTTTTATCCAGTTGTTCACACATGGCATGGGCATTTTTATAATGCCAGGTCTATAATCTTTCTCCTTTTGTGAGGTTAACAGGGTAATGGTCTCTCTCGTTGACAGGGGATCATGAGGCCCCATGTGGGAACATTTCATTGCACTTCTCTGGTTTCCAATTATATGCAATGGAAGCCCAGTGGTATGCAGGTGTTCCCAATGTTAAGCCAGGTGAATTCATTCAGTTATACAAACCTGAAGTAATTAGTGAAATCTGCAGGTGTAGTGATTGTTGGCTGCAACCAGCAAGGCCTCAGTCCTTCACATTAGTCAAAAACATAGTTGAATCTTTGTCTATTGTTTTTATTGAAGTGTTTGCTTCTGTAATGGTGGACAATGTACCAGCACAAAGATGGAATGCATTTAATGTTCATTTGAAAACAAAAGGTAAATTATCTTACTTTCAGTCAGACTCTCAGGACCTGTGTGCTACATGTTTGTGTTTGTTTAATGTGTTTGCCTCATTTGTTGATCTAAATGGTTTGTTTTTCCTAATTATGTGGCTAGATTAGAAATACTGAAACGATTTGTTTAAATTCCAATTTGTTTACCATAATTGCATAATGTTAATCTGCCCCAATGCTTCTATGCTTTAGCAACTCACTGTTTTAGCTTTAGCTTACTGTGTAAGTGAATGGTTGCTTGGGGATTTCATCTGTTTGGTTAATTTTAAAGAAATCGGTGCAATTGTAATCATAATGCGTTGTGTTTAAATGAGATTAGGCATATATAAATATATGGTACTGGGATTACTTTCTGTTCAGTTTAAATGAACTGTCAAGTTGCAGCAGTCTGATCTGCACAATCACATGTTTTTAAATGTTTGAACTAAAATACATACAAATCTTTGCTCTCAGTGTCAATATGCATTGCCAGTCTCCTTATCCTGTTGTTTGTGCTTTGAAGGTCACATCTAAGGGTGCCGGTTTGAACCCAAATGCCAAGGTGTGGCAGGAGATGCCTGTGGCTTCCAGTGAGGCTCTAACCCACAGCCCTCATTGGCCCAACACAGAGATGAGTGAGTGTGAGATGCACTGCCATCACCTCAATTAAATATCCATTAGGAAAGCAATTATGATGGTTACTACTTAGAGGTCTGTAATTATGGACAGAAAATTGTCACGTATATTCATATAATACTCTGTGTTAAGAAAAGGGAAAAGTTCTTTATAAATATTTTATCATTATAGATAATGTCAGTCACAATATGCCATAACAATTACACTCTCACATTTAACATCACATCTGTAAACCTTTGATAGTTATCTGTGCACCCAAAATTCATCTATGTGCTGTTGGTTCTGAAGAAAAAAATGTCCACCTTGTTCTCAGGTTATTCTGAGCCTTCGTCTGCTGGGTGCAAGCAGTACACTGTAGGATTCACGGCCCTGGATGACAGCAGCTCCACAGCAACAGCTGAGATAGCAGTCAATGGAATGGACCCTCCAGAGTTAGACTTTTCCCCCACTGAGTCCACCACGGGGACGCCAGGTCAGTCACATCACATCACATGCAATCATGTCCAAATACAAACTGGCTGCTATCAAGCAATATTTGGCTTTTCATTCATTGTATTCCCTTTTGTGTACTCTAAGTTACTGTACATACTCTAAGGTTTACATTTTTTATAAAACTTCACATGCATTCTGTTTACTATTTTTTTTCTTGGTATCTGACTAAATGTAGCTTAGCTTATGTAAGACAAACTACTACTACATTTATTAAACCAATTCCTCCGGGTTCTTTTGGCTATATTTTTTATGTTGCATTGTCCCCACAGACTGTGTAGATAATGTAAGTTGTACCATCACAATGATAACGTTGCTATTATCCGCTGTTTAAATTGTAAGAAATTCTCAACTCAACACTGATGTTGCCAAAGCTTTGAGAATTTGCAATTTCTTACTATCAGAGTTCGAGAGCTCTGGAATGACTTTCTGTGCTTACCTATGTGGGTCATACAGCAAAAAACTGTTTTCATTGCCAAACACATCAGTCTGTCAGTTTTCATATTTACCGATTCAGTATAGTGCTTATCAGTGGTTTGAGTCTCTATTTGAATTAAATGAAAATGTGCAGACTGCTGGCTGTGTCCCATGTTTTAACGTAAATGTAGCACCTATAGAAATAGTACGTGCATTGGCTAACCTGTACAGTTATCCATTACATTTACATTCACACATTATGTGAAAGACTTGGGGAGGCTACCTTGAACTGTTTTTGACACATCCAGGCGAGTGTGGAGTCTCAAAAATAGGACTTGGTTGCATCCTTCTGTAGACATCTTGAATTATCCTACAGTGATTATAACTTTCCTTTTCTTACCATTGATTTTTTTTTATTATTTTTTTCCTCTTAGGGGATTCCAAAGTGGATGAACAGTTACTCTCCTCTGAGAATCTACGAGAGTCTCTGAAGAAAGAGCTGGAGTTTTATTTCTCAAGGTAAGCACTCATAATACCCTTCATGTAGTAAGATTTGTAAAATGTACCCGTTATTACCATGTCAAAAGACTAATCTACATGGATTTTTTTTTCTTCAATTTGCAGAGAAAATCTCTCTAAGGATTTGTACCTGATGTCCCAGATGGACAGTGACCAGTTTGTCCCCATTTGGACCATAGCCAGCATGGAGGGCATTAAGGTCCTCACCACTGACATGGACCTCATCCTGGATGTTTTGAGATGTAAGTCAAAGTTTTAAAATGGTGCATGTTAAACAGTTATTAGCGGGGTGTCCTTATTTAAACACTTAAACGGAATTCCCCTCAGCCTCTCCCATGGTTCAAGTGGACGAGAAAGGGGAGAAAGTGCGTCCAAATCACAAGCGATGTATCATCATCCTGAGGGAAGTCCCTGAAACCACACCTGTGGAGGTAAAGACAGCTTGGCAATACAAACTGCGTATTTAATGATCACGTTGTTCATGTTTAACACCAGTATGAAACCTTCTTTAATGTAATTCACAGGAAGTGGAGTCCCTGTTCAAAAATGACAACTGTCCGAAGGTGATAAGTGTTGAGTTTGCACACAACAACAACTGGTACATCACATTCCAATCGGACACGGATGCTCAGCAGGTACCTGATTGTCTCATCCCAATGTCTCGGGTGTGGAGATGGAAATGTTGCACCTTGAATTCTCATGATTTGCTCCTGTGCTCACATAGGCATACAAGTATTTGAGAGAGGAAGTAAAAACATTTCAGGGAAAACCCATCATGGTGAGTCAAAAACTCCTCAACTGCCTTTTGTTATTTTGGATAGGCCTGCTGTGAAGTTTATTTTCATTTTAAACGTTTGTCTTTTTTTAACTGCTGACAGGCCAGGATAAAGGCCATCAACACATTCTTTGCAAAGAATGGCTACCGTAGCATGGACAGCAGCCTGTATGCTCAGCAGTCCCAGAGCCAGTCCCAGTACAGCTCTCCACTCTACATGCAGCATGTCTACCCTCAGCAGCAGTACCCAGTCTATGGCATTGTACCTCCCACCTGGACGCCTTCTCCCACACCCTATTTTGAAACGCCTCTGGTGAGAAAAACACACAGCTACATAAGCTATGCTCTGTAATCCACATATCCTCACTTCCTGTCTGCCACATATTGTGTCTACAGTTGTTTTTGGAGTCTCGCCTCACTTGGGGGGGAAAAACAGCCTGCTTAATAACTTATGAGTCATCACCGCCTAGTTTTGTTTGTGATGTCTGTAGAGAAATGCATGAGTGAATTCAAATGAGTCCTCCTTTTTTTGCAATTTCAATAGTCTAACATAAACACTAGTTTGGGATTCAGTCAGTCAGAATATTGTTTTGTTTTTTTAATCGTCTACTGCAACAATATGAAGCAAACACTATTATACTTGGGTCCCTGTGATAGCTAGTAAATAAATAACTGCACGTGTCGTATGAAACATGATTTGTTAATGGTCTTTTTTTTTCTTGGGCAGGCACCGTTTCCCAACAGTGGCTTTGTGAATGGATTTGGCTCCACGGGACACTACAAAACTGGCTCCAGTTCTCTTAACATCACTCGCCAATTCAACAGAAGTCGGTAAGGACTTGTTTTGCCTACATACCAGCCGTGGCTAGAGGCATTATTGTTCTGGGTTGCTTGTCTGTCTGTCTTTAGGGAATTACTTCACATTTGGGATTAGTGTTGACAGGCTTGAACAAAATTTAAGTGACACAGTCAAGGTCACTGTGACATCACCAACATGTCTTTGCGTTTAATTCAAATGCTACACTAATAAAGACAACATAATAACCTATCTGATGGTTGGTGGAAGCATACAACTGTGGGGTGGAAAGCTGATCGTGATTTAAATTTAAGTCCTGCCGTTTGCATTATACTTACTGAAATTGGAATGTTTTACTACTTGTTTCCTTGTGTGAATGACGTTAAACCGTGAACGCTTCCCCGTCTGGGGAACTGTTCCTTACTCCCTGTTTCTTACTGTCCCCACAGTGTCCCCCTCTATTCAAGAAAGAATGTAATAAATGCCTTCAGGTACCTGATGTTATTTTGTGCAATGAGCTTCACCGCAACCCTCATCTCTTACCACACTGCAGCAGCAATTGACTAAATCCATAATGAGGCCCGTGCTCTCCTGCCAGTCAGACTTTAAAAAGAAAAACAACAAATTTGTCATCACTGTGATAAATGTTTGTTGCCAGGTAGCAGACCTCCTGGATTTGTCATGTCATTTGATAAATGTAGGCATGCCTACGAAATGACAATTTGCTTTTTTTTCAGTTATTGTCATCTTACTCGCAATAATCCTCTTTCCATTTGCATTATTGCATGTTACAATTTTCCTCCCATCAGTTTTTATTTGTCCATTTACTTACCCCTGACTGCTGCTCTCCATATGCTACATTGACAAAATGTGCTGGTAGTTTGAAGCGGACTCTGGGTCAGTCGTATGCTGTGAATTGTTCACACGGAGATGACAACTGCAAATTTGTTTGGTGAAAAAGCAGCTTCAGTGACGTGGCTCACTGTGCTCCCAAGTCGGACCTGATGATGATATCATGATGCGCATAGAGGGAAATCTGGGAGTGAGTAACTGGCTTTGGTTCTCTCTCTCTCTACCTCCCTCTCTCTCATCCTCCTTTCACTTTACTCTACCCTTGCTATCCAAAGTAAAGTGCTTCACTCCCATCCCAATGAGCGTTCAGATTATGAGATCTGAGGGTCAAACACTTGAGGATCAATCCATGTGAATCACATTAAGTTCTTGAAAAAAAAATCCTTGGAATTCATTACACTATTGGCCCGTCTAGGTTATACATGGGTGTAGTCGGCACTGTGCAATGATTTAATGATTGGTTGTGTAGATGACAAAACGTACCGTCTGTTGATGCCAAAGTCTTCACTGCTTCAATCAATCATGAGCGCACACATGTAGTTCTGCATGCTTACATTTACCCCAAGGAACGGCATGCCGTCTCATTCCTTCAGCAAAGCTGTCCATTGATGCCACCAGTGTTTCCTTTAAACTGAAAAATCAGGTTCAGTCTGCATTATGAAAACTTCATTGTGACCCTATAATCACTGTGGTAAAAGTATAGTTTTCTGTTTGTAAACAAACCCTACAGTGGTTACACACATTTTGGATTTGTGCAACTTTAGTGGCTGCTAACCAGTTTCCAAAGAATTACAGATAACGGTGTTCACACTTATGTTTATGTATTATTGGGTAGTCATCTAAAATTAAATGATAATGTTCATAAATCATTTTCAGCATGTGTAGATATTGTTGTGGAGAGGTACTGAGTCTAGCCCTTTAACCAGTTTGTGGTTGAACTGCATTGTTACACTGATGCATGTTTCTGTTCTTTTATCAACAAGGACACCCCTACGTAACAAATGTTTAAATTTGCAACACCATAATTCTCATCTCTGTCTATAATTAAATTACAATGCATTTTTATAGTACTTAACATAACACCCCATGACATTTTGGTCTGCATATCAAAATTAGATTTACATGGAAAAAGGCTGTTCTGAAAACACTGGTTGCTGATGTTTTTTTATTATTGTTATTATGGTCTTCCTCACCTTCACCTTTTCTGCTGCAACAGAAACCACGTGAAGCCCCAGGTGAGGACAAGTGAAGTGACCGCGGCGTCCATTACTCCTGTCCCCCTGGAAAGTCTGACTGGACTGCGCAGCCCGCAGCCTCCTGCTCCAGTAGCTGCTGCCGCCACCACTAACCCAGTCCAGACTGTCTCTGACCTGAGCATGGCCTTCTCTCACCTCTCCTCCTCCTCCTCTTTGGACCCCAGTGATGACAATGGCATGTCAGGGCGTGGAAGGTAAACCTGTCGCCTTGTTTCAGTTTACTGCTTTCTGTTTGCCTATTGTAATGGCTGCTGCTGCTGCTCTTCGTTTGCATTTTGCTGACTGACCTTTGACTGATGTTTCAATGATTTTAATCATCCTTTCAGAAGAAACACAACCTACAGAGGAACACGCAGGAGGCGAGAAGATGAGCGGATTACGGTACATTGCCTTTTCCCTTTTGACGTTAAACCAAAAAAAAAGAGAACATTTTGTGATCTTTTTGTTTGCCTGTATTTCCAATTTCCTTTAACAGAGGCCTGTGCCGCTAGCAGAGGTCAAGGTTTCTCCACCCAAATTCGACTTGGCTGCCACCAATTTCCCACCTCTTCCTGGTTGCGTGGTCAGTACACAGGGAGAGCCAGTGCTAGAAAATCGGATGTCAGATGTTGTACGTGGTTTGTACAGGGACAAGGTGAGAAAGCACTGCAGGCTGAACTGCAATTAAATGATTCTTCAGAGGAAAACTTCAAAACACATGTAACATGCATGCTGTATTTCTTTTAATAGACCGAACAAGCCAATAAAGAAGCCACTGTGAGTACAGGATCAGGCCAAGCCTCGGCCACAGAGATATCTGTGGCAGTCTCGGGTCCTGCCCTGCCAGCAGCTAAATCTGCTCCTCAACCACTTGGACCCTCTGCCCCTGGGTACAACCTTTTCAATAGCTTGAATATATTTCAGGGTCATTTTGACGTTAACGTCACTGTTGAATGTAAAATAGTAACTTGAATGTGTGGAATTTTTTCTGCCAGTGCTCGTCAGGAGAAGAGGGCTGAACGGGGAGAGATCGCAGTACCAAAAGCAACCCCATGCACACCTGTTCAGACTACTGTCAACCCCTCCTCCACCACCACCTCCTCCTCTTCTTCCACACAGCCTGCACCTGGCTCCAGGCCCTCTGCTGCCTCCACGCCAGCGACCCCCAGCATGCCGGCTCCTGCTGCAGCCACCGTTCCAACTCCTGCACAGGTGAGGGTCTGGATCATTTGCTTATGCATGGTCGTTTTCCTGATGATGAGATCTTTTGCGCATAGAGGGAAGTGGGGTAGTGGACTGACTGGACCTTGGTTATCTCCTCCTCCTCTTTCACTCTCCTTCATTGTTTCTGTCTCTTCTCCCCCTTCTCTGTTCTCTCATACCATACGTCCAGAATGTTCACTCCCCAGCCCAATGAGCGTTAAGATTATGAGATCTGAAGGATTTTCACAAGACAAATGTTGAAAATGAATGTCCTAATGGGATTGTGTGCAACATGTAAACTGTGGTCATTTTCCTGTCTTGGTTCAGGAGCCACGTAAGCTCAGTTACGCAGAGGTGTGCCAGCGGCCACCCAAGGACCCTCCCCCTGCAGCCCCTGCCCCAGCACTCTCCGGTACTGTATCGGGCCAGCCTTTGCGTGAGTTGCGTGTGAACAAGTCTGAGGAACCGGGCTCCAGCGGTGGTCCTGGTGACAAACAAGAGAAAGGCCATGACAGGGAGGCGGGATGGGAATGCAAGGAGAGTCGGCCACCACGTGAACGTGACTCTCAAAGCTACTACCGCAGCAACGGCCCCAGAGGCACGGGGGGGCTCAAGTTTCGGGACCAGAGACGCCCACCGCCGGCCCGACGCAACTCCCCCCAGGGAGGCTACAGGCATACTGGCAAAGAGCAGAATATCCCACCAGTATCGCCAAAGTAAAAACTTGAGATGAATAGAAAAAAGATGTATGAATATATACATGGATATATATAATTATATAAAAATTAATAACATAAAAGCAACAACATTATGGTAGCCACCTTCCCCCCTCCCCTTCCTGGAACTTGAGAAAGAAATGACAATAAGACCAGGACATCCAGGACTTGTGAGCAAAATGATTCATGAAGGACTTTGATGAGTGATTTTGAAAAGAAAACAAATCTTGGCCTCCAGCATTATGCTTAGCAGAATTTTAAGTGCGATTCATATGGAGGTCATTTCATTTATGCTCTGCTAGGGAAAGGTGGGATGCTGGGCTATGTAAAAGGCCCTCTACCTTATTTGATTTTAAAGAATAGATGTTGGTCTGCAAGAACAATATGCACTAAGAAGAAAATAACATGCATATTTGTCATGTACATATACAAAGATATCACTAACACGCAATGAGAAGTCCATTTTTTTTTGTGTGTGTTTAGAGTTGCAAGTATGACTGAAGGTTTGACTGATGTCTGTGTATGCATTGATTGTTTAACAAAATGGAATTGAAGTGCTACGGTGTGCTGTTGCACTGATGAAATGAAATGGATGATTTTTGATTTTTACATCAGAGATTAGGAATCATTGTCCTGAAACTGGACAGTGTGGACTTCAAATGTATATTAATGAAATGTGTTCTAAAGTGGTATTTTGATCTGGTTCATTCAGCTGTAAGTCGGATATCGGAAACGTTGATGTACGCCGCAGTCAGATGTGTGGTTTTGTTTGAAGCCGAAATCCACTTTGGGGTTCTCACTGGCCTGTTAGCCACAGTGAATCTGTTAGCCTGGTCCAAAGTTGTTTTTTTTTTATGTTAAGTTTTATCTTTGCTATCTATCTGAAATGTTTTGGGTGTACCCACTCCAATTGATTGAAATTATTGTCATGTTGATAATCAGTCAGATTCTCTGTTTACATGTTTGTTTGGGTAGTAGGGTGACGTATTTCACGAGAAGAAATGATTAGGTTAATGGTAAGATTTGACTGTTGATTGCGCCTGATGGTTTAGGTGAGGATTGGCTTTTCTACATCATCACAGGATATCCAGGTTAATCTTATATCTGTGAAATGTTCTTAACAATGGCATAGTGTCAAAAAATAGACTTGAGGATTGCTATTAGCTAAGAATGTTTGCTACATGATTTGGCAGCCGAGTGGGTATAAAGAGGATTGGATTTATTTTCACGTGCTATGTGCCAGCTGCCTATGATCGTAGTGTGCTAGGGTAAAGTTTTGACTTGTATTCACAAGGTCTGCTAAATAATAATAGGCTTGGGGAAGTGTTTGGCCCAGTGAAACTGGATTCTGAAGAAGCTATAGAGGTGTAGTTGCCTATGCTATATTGTAATAACCCGTCACTAGCAGCTGTGTGTGGGAGAATGTAATTGTTCTAGCTCTAATTTACAGAGGGAGGCTTTTGACAGCAGCTATCCACCTGATTGTTTTGTGCTCTTAGGGTGAGTTTGCCGTTTTGTGTTTTTTTTCTTTCTTTTTTCTTTTTTTTCTTTTTTAACTTTAAAAAAACAAACAAAAAAAACAGGTTGACTTAGAATTTGAAGTTTTACTCACTGTATGTATTTGCTTTTTAAATTTATTTATTTTAATTCTGATGCGCAAAGCTTTTCTCCCAATCTTGGTAGGCTGGATTCCCCAAAGTTGTGTGAAATCGCATTGGCAAAATAAAATCACGCATATGACATTTATCTACTGTTCGAGATGTCAGCTGAGAGAAAATACTTGATGCATTGACTTTGGGATTAGTAACACAGTAAACGAGTAACCAATCACTAGGGCTGTTATTTCTTTTTCATTTTTTGAGTTTGAGCAGCTAGTGGTTTAGGATAATTAAATAAATGCACTAACTCGTTTTTAAAAAAAACAAAAAACTTATGAGTAAGGTGAAATTATTTTTGAGGCATATGGTTGATGTTGACAGGCTTGCAAATACCCTGAGGAAATGCTTCCACCCCCTCCATATGTTTGGGTTATTTTGTTAATTTGGGTTGGGGGTGGCAAAGGAAATATAGTAATGGATCAACCAAGTGTTTGAGACACAATCCTAGAACTGTATGAAATGTCACCAAAAATAAATTATTTTGATTTGGCTTTCTGGTGTCAAATTCCTTTCTGCTATATTGTTTTGTCTATATGACATTCTTTCAACTGTGAATGGGTTTATTGATCAGGTTGGGCTCAAAGTGGAACATCTCTGCTCTTATGACGCTGCCTTTTTTTTCCCCCTGCATCTGTTAGTGAAATGTGTTTCCAGGACATACAAAGTATGAAGTGTACAATTTGAGGCCAGTGATAGAGGAAAGGAGACGGGAATCAAATTTGGCAGAGCCACTTGGGTTTGTCCTGGTGGGATCTGACACTTGAATGCAAAGTGTAATTATTTTCATCACAATCACACATTTTGTTCCATGAAATATTAAGGAATGGGTCATTTTAGAAGTCTTCCGATTGTTTTATTTTCCTCACCTATTCGGCAAACGCTAAACTATAATTCGACAGTTGATTATCACGTATTAATCTACTGTGGGTCATTTGTCAAACAATTTGTTCATTTGGTTCTCAAAAATGTGTGATTTGCTACTTCTATGTTAATCCTCAAAGTCCAGTTTATATAGTTTGAGAACCCAACCAAGTGTTTTCTTTTTTAAGATCTGTCTTTTCTGACAGTGAGTTGACTAAATTATTAATTTGAAAAATAATAAACAAGCTGATCATAAAATCATGTGCATCTATTGTCAAACATTCACTGTAAAACTGACTGCAATTATGTTTTTTGTTTGTTTTTTAATTGGTCGGTTGTTTGCAAATGACATTCTTCATTGGTTCTTAAACTGAAAATAAATGTTGAAAAGGCATTCGATGTTTCCTTTATTTAATGTAAGTTAATGTGAGCTCTCCCACGGTTGGTGTAGTCGCTCTCTTGTCTTTGCAGCAAGAAGACCCGGGTTGTAAAAAGGGCCTTTCTGCATGGAGTTCGCATATTCTCCCCGTGTGGGTGGGTTTTCTCCAGGTTCTACTGTTTCCTCCCAAAGTCCAAAAACATGCAGATTTTGCGATTAGGCCAATTGGACAGTAGGAGTGAATGTGACCTGCCCAGGGTAGAGGATAAAGTGGTAGAAGATGGATGGATCGAGGCAGTACGACAGGGGTTCTCAAAGTTTTTATACCTGAGGGCCAATTTAGGAACCCAACATTGGCCGCCAAAGGAAAAAAAAACTTTAAATAAATCCCATTTGTAATAATTTTAATGACCATATTACAGTTCTACAGTTTACACTTATTGGTCTGTGTCCAGTAATGTCCAATAAACATTTAACAAGCTTAGCAGCTCCTGGATTAAAACTATCAACTGTTATTCATTGCGGGTCACCAGAAATGTTATTTTAATTTAGGCCTTTACATTACTCCAGTAAAGCACATGAATTGTGTTTAACTGATGAAACAGGGGCTCCTAGTAAGACATAGCTAAGGGGATATGGTTTTGGTTCTGCTGTCTATATGAATGGAAGACTAGTATGCAGTGACCTAAAAAGAGTAGCTGCACAATTGTGCTACCCCTGCCTGTCAAGTAACTAGATAACTCTGTTTAAATGTGAGGAATGAAACCCTGGGGATATACTGACAATATGTTACTCAATATTTTTAATGCAAAATGGTCTGCAGGGCTCAGATGTGGTCTCCAGTCTCTGCTGGGCCTCAGGTCAGGTTCTCACATGGACATGAGCTGAAGGCATTCCTGGTATGTGGGTGGGTGGAAGCCTGCGCTGCTTCCATAACGTGTCTATATAGGGAAAGACACTTCACTCGACTCAGACAGTCCGCGTCACACACGGTCAATATCCACACCGATTAAACACACGAAGTCACGACAGATTGTCCACGGCTGACGGTCGCGTTTAAATACAGAGAAACGGGGTCTCGCGGAGGAGAAGGAGGAGGAGGAGGAGGAGGAGGGCGTGGCCGGAATTATGACGCCCTGTGTTTATGTCAAGCCGAGAAACAAGCCGTCAATACCACCGTCAGACCTTCAAACCGTGGACAAAAAACGGTATGTTACCGCACCAACACCGGACATTCATAACTGGCGGGTGTGCGGTGCATTTCAAAGAGTCTGGAAAGCAATGTCCTTTGATTTATTTACGCCACAACAAGTCTCGATTGGCCCTTGTATCTCAATGCTAACGTTAGCTCGCTAGCTAGCTAATTTGGTGCTAGCAGCTAGTTTTCAACGTAACCGAGCGTGTTTTATTTGTTTTTTTTTTACAGTAACGACAATGTCCTAAAGCATTCGCCTAGTGTTGAACATATATTACTGTTGCTGACTGTTTTCTTCTTTCTTCTAAGGTCAGGGTATTTTTTTGTTTTGTTTAACGTTCTGCGAGTTTCTGTTGCTTTTTATTGGGGATATTAGCTAAGCGGCAACATTAACTACAATAAAGACGTGCACTATTGTGGATATAACTAGTGCATCCCGGGCTTGAACCGTCTCTGCAACAATATGGCACATTGCCTTGCGTATCTTCTCCCACAACTGCCTGCAGACGTGCGAACGTGGCTTGTTTTGCGAGGTGTCTGTCGTATATAAATACCACACTGGTGCCCGAAGTAAGCCACCTGCCGAGTTTGTTGAAGCCTGTTAAGCGAAACATTGAATAGTTTTGCGATTGACGGACAGAGAGACAGACGTTACTTGGAGGTAGGAGTAGGGGCAACCTCCTCTTTTTCAGACATCTTGTGTTTAGTCTCGCCAGCTGAGCATCTCGTGCTTCAGCTGACTCGGCATCACGTGCATGACACATTTCCTTGTGTATCCTCTCTCTATTGGGACAACTGTCAATCCTGCCTGTTTCTAAATTTTGTCACACTGCCTTGTTCTTAAACCGATCACACTGTTTATGGTGTAACCGTAATCTTAAATAAAAAAAAGGGCAGAAGAATTGTAAGTACATGAGCACTTGTAGATGTTAATATGATGGTTTTACTATTTTCAAGAAATTTAAAGATAATTTGGAAGCTTATGTAAACACTGTCCAATCATCTCTCAGTTTCTCTATTTGTTGAAGGAACGTCTATGTGTGTGTGTGTGTGTGTCCTCCTGTGTCTTGGGTAGTTTGACAGGTATCCTAATCATCAAAGGACTCTCTCCTTTGATGATTTCATGTAACTTAATCACAGGTGTTCACAAGCCTGTTTGTGTGCATGGACGCACCTGTTATTAATGTCAGAGTGGAGACTGACTATGTTCATACCTGGTATTAACATCTGATCCGAAATACAAGTCTGAAAGCTCCCAATCTGTCCTGAATGTGTCTTCAGGTCTGATCACTAAAACATGAGCATGCATGAGCCTGATCCATCCTTAAGATGGATTCAAGATCACTTTCTCAGCAGAAGTCCTCTAACCTGACACTGACACAATATTAATGCTGCGTGTCATATGAGTTATTTGTGTAATGCTAAAACTTATTTCATGTCATAACTGCGTGTGTAGAGTTTTCGTCATTCAGGTCCTCATCTCTC
This sequence comes from Microchirus variegatus, assembly GCF_963457635.1. NCBI lineage: Eukaryota > Metazoa > Chordata > Actinopteri > Pleuronectiformes > Soleidae > Microchirus > Microchirus variegatus. The sequence continues at coordinate 21,174,661 of NC_139810.1, forward strand.
TTTCTCTTGCTCTCTGTCCCTCACCGAAGGCACACACACACACACACAAACACACCAACATCTGTACAGTCAGATTCGTTAAAAAATGCATTTCGTTCTCAGGGACAGACGAGACGTCTGTGCATGTTTCAAGCGGAGACACCAGATCCCGTAATATGTGGTCACAGGAAACCCATCCAGGATGCATATTAATGCCAGCTGTGAACAGTCTTGCTAATGTTAATACCAGGTCTGACCGGGGCTATTTACTGAATGATTGGGCTTGGCAGCGACAGTCGGCACTGTTGTAAAATCCACTTTCTTGAAAATGTGTTTCAGTGCAACGCAGTGTCACCCCTGCCTAGGTGCCATGGTCCTCTGTTACACATGAGCTCTACGATGTGGTACATCATGCAAAGCATTCAAAGTAAATATTCCTTGTCCGAGAGGCTCATCCGCACCATCGCAGCCATCCGCTCATTCCCACACGACAATGTGGAGGATCTCATTCGAAAGGTATACACCTGGACATATTTAACTTGATGTTAAAGAAATAATATGTCCTAGTGTCATTGAATATACTGACATCATTATCACCTGTATACACCCAAGGGAGCTGATGTGAATCGGATGCATGGCACACTTAAGCCCCTGCACTGTGCATGCATGGTCGCAGATGCCGACTGTGTGGAGCTGCTTCTGGAGAAGGGGGCAGAGGTATGTAATAAATGACTACTTCTACATAGTTGCTAACCTGCCACATTCCACATATCCATTAATTAAAATAGTTCAGTACTTTCTGCATGACCGGAGCACAGACTGAACTAAAGTATGGCAGAAGGGGTTGTGATTCGGCTCACAGTTGCTGGCTTTCGGCAGTGCTGTTACTAAATATACAAGGCTCCTTGGTTAAACATTGAGATTTTAGAAATTTACTTGCTAAATGTTGGAGATTAGCGAGTGTTTTCTGGAATTTTAAGTTTGTAACTGTCTATAGTTCGGCATTGTACAGTGTGATTCCTGTGTCGGACATCAGGCTCAGTGACAACACTCGCTGCCAATTAGTGGCCGGCTGTCAGAGCAGGTACTATCCTCGAGTATAGTGGAAAAGCGCCATTATCCCTAGATTATCTACACTTTTGTTTTTGACAAAGATGTTGTATGTTTGAAGAGCTTTTTATGTGTGGGCTGGAGCCATGCTGTGCTGTCGAGAGATAAAACCAGTGATTACCAGAAAGCTAGGAAGACTGTATTCATTTATGTTACTGGGGATGTTTGATACTTATAGCTCGAAGGGATTTTATGATATGTGCTTTGTAGTTACCAGGTGAACACACGGTAATCAAAACTGCCTTTGTAAGGTTAGAAGTTGTTATTAGAAGTTACATTATTTATGGTCCTTTTACATATAAGTGAGTCCTGATTTAAAAGATATTTTGTCGCTATTTCTGCAGATAATTATTGTAATTATGACGTAAATGGAATGGAAATTCAACCAAGACCTGCAATCTTAATAGAACATATCTTAACATATTAACATTAACATATTTACTTTATTTATTAGGTGAATGCTTTGGATGGATACAACCGCACAGCATTGCACTATGCAGCAGAGAAGGATGAGAGCTGTGTGGAGCTACTGTTGGAGTACGGGGCCCTGCCAAATGCCCTGGATGGCAACAAGGACACTCCCCTTCACTGGGCCGCCTTCAAGGATAACCCAGAGTGTGTGCGAGCCTTGCTTGAGAGCGGGGCCTGTCCCAATGTCCAGGACTACAACAATGACACTCCTTTGAGCTGGGCAGCAATGAAAGGCAACCTAGAAAGCGTCAAAGTGCTTTTAGACTATGGAGCATTGGTCCACGTGACTAACCTGAAGGGCCAGACCCCTATATCCCGATTGGTGGCCCTCTTGGCCAGGGGTCTGGGCACTGAACAGGAGGAGGAGTGCCTTGATCTGCTTTGCCGGGCAGCGGGGCGGTTTGAAATCCGACGGGCTGACGGCACCCTTCCCAGGGAGCTGAGCAAAGATCCACAGCTGCTGGCGAGGCTGACCAACATGGTGGCTCAGGCTCCTACACTGCGCTCTCTGGCACGCTGCGCTGTCCGGCAGAGTCTCGGAGTGCAGTTCCTCCCGACTGCTGTAAAAGAGCTTCCTTTACCAGAGACAATCAAAGACTATCTTCTGCTGAGGGACTGAGGTGAAACCACTGGCTGATCATTATAGACGACTCATCACACATTTATTGACAAGGAAGTGTCTTTATTTAATTATATGCAGTGGCTGTCGTTTAACAAATTATTTTTTAATTTGAATTATCTAGTGCACAACATCTAAATGAGCTATTGTTTAATCATGTTCGGCTGTGTTAGCACACCTCAAACCATTCATTCTCGGCACGTTGTTGTGTATCTCATGTCCTGTTAAAAGAAAGTCTTGGTACAAGAAAATGTTGGCAACCTGCTTTGTATGCAGTGCAGAAACATCAGGCTAATTCCTGTAATGATAGGCCTCATGTCGGGCTTGACATACATGAAGCTAAGTGTGTCCCATCACCCACCCTTTTTCAAAATGTTCTTCCAGAGCATCTTTGGAGTTTTTAGTGGGTCTATTTATTTTTTTTGTGTCCACAAGTATTGAATATTAACTTTTATAGCTTAAATATGAATAAAGAAATAATTAAATTAAAGAGTGTTTTGTCACAGAGGATAATGTAAATCTTGATTTTGGTGGTAAAATGTGGATGTAAGAATATGTTTACTTTTAACAAGTCTTGTTTATGTAAATGAGGGCTAAAGTCTAATAATGCTGGCTGTCCAGTGTCTCAGAGTTGTTTGGTTCATGGTACTCTGTGACGTGTCAATGAACTCATAGTAAAACCAGGGGGGCAAATAATATAATTTGACCAGATATGAAAATATCACTTTAATTTATCATAGAGAAGCCAACTGTCAATATCACTCCTAAAATTCACACTAATGATTTATGGTTTGACAGGTGCCATGATTTTCTGCCAGAAGTTTACAGATGTCGCCTCAAAACAGTGTGTCATGCTTTAGTGTCTGTTTTCCTTTAAATGGGAACATCGTTTAAAATAAATGTTCCATTGAAGACCTGAAAGTAGGGAGACTGTGTCTACTTTTTAAGTACAGTCTATGGCAGAAGCAGAAAAAAGTCCCAGAATGTGGTTGTTAGATTGAGATTGATTTTACAGAATGTGCCAGGCACACTTCTCCTTCCTGATAGTTTACTGAAAATGCTAATTTTTGATAAAAGTCAGGCACAAGTGTCGTATGTGATTTTCTGTTTATTTTGGGCTCTGTTTTAATAAAGGGTGCTGTTGCGTTTCTCTTCTGTTTCCAGTCTTGTAGATGTTTGGGTTTTCAAGGGTGCTTACAGGTCCAACATTTTGCAGCATTATGTTTAAAAGTTATTTTTAAAATGAAATGTTTCAATGTTCTAACCATGAATTAGCATGATTAAGTTGTTTTGTCCATGTTATACTAAGTATCTTTGCTTGATTTAGTTTTGATTGTTCTGCACATGTATAAGAATGAATCCCTTAGATGTGTTGTGTACACCTGCTAATGTGCTTTTGTTTCTTTGTCGATGTAATGAAAGTAAATGCCTTTATATTCCATTAATTTTTCCTTCTCATTATTTATTTAAAAGGTTATCACCCTGAGTTGTTTAAACAGAAAATATGTTATTGTAATTTAGTGTTATTACTCAGTGGTTAGCAGAGCACTCTTGCCTTTTGCAGCCCGGTCAGAAAAAGTGCCTTTCTGCATGGAGTTTGCACGTTCTCCCCGTGTGTGCGTGGGTTTTTTCTGGGTCCACAGTCCAAAAACATGCAGATTTGGGGATTCTGTAAATTGGATACTAAATTGACTGTAGGTGTGAATGTGAGAGTGGATGGTTGTCGCTATGTGATGAACTGGAGATCTGTCGTAAGTGTACCTTCTCCTTTCGCCCCATGTCAGCTGGGATTGGCACCAGCCGCCCCCACAACCCTGATGTGGGGGATGAAGTGGGAGAAGGTGAGTGAGTCATAATGAGCTGTTCTCCGCCAGACGTTTTGACTGATCAGTATAGTACAGTACAGAAAACACAGGTGTTACAGTGACTCAGTGACAGTGAGGTAATAGTACAATAAAACTGATCCAACTAAATGGAATTCAGCCATCATCTGTTTTATTACTCCTGTGATTTACCTTTACCCTCCGCAACATCACAATGTCCTTCATGTGAAAGACCTAAAAATTGCATCATGATAGCCAACGAAGTTATCCAGGCTGTATTGTATTGTGTAAGAACGCCACGCGTTGGCACCATCTCTGCGATGTTTGGATGAAACTGTGACCTAATGATAGACAAATATGCTTAGTTTAGAGCTGAAACGATTAATTTATTATTAATTGATTACTAAATTAATCGTCAACTATTTTGATAATCGATTAATCGGTTTGAAGATTTTTTTCATGATTAAAACAAGATTTCTGATCGTTTTAGCTTCTTAAATGCGAATATTTTCTTTGTTTCTTTGCTCCACATAACAAAGAAAACATTAAAACTGAAACTTTTTTTTTTACTTCACTGGCCACTTACTGACTGGACACTCAGTGGCCCCCAGGTCATTCAAGTTTGAGACCCCTGAATCTACACGATACTACTGTTATTAATAACAAGGTTATTATTATTATTATTAATAATAATAATAATAATAATAATAATAATAATAATATGTGAATTTATAATATGAGAATGTCATCATTACAAATGTCATCTCGATTAGCGGCGAGGTTAGAATGCAGCTGTGAGCTCTGATTGCCTAAATTACAGTTTAGCTCCACTCATTAGAATAAATCACAGTCATTATGGTGAGTGGCCCGAGAGTTCTCAAATATGAAAAATCATAATAAATATACAGTCATAACTCTATAATTGCTAGCATCGCAGTGAAACAAGAGAAGATGACATAGTGACAGAAAAAGATCTTTGATCCTTAAATATATATCACAATTTTCTTAAAGGTGCATTATGTAATATATCTAAAGCAACTGGCCATAATATCCTCATAATATGTCACAGAGACTCAGGAATAATTTTCATATAACAAACTGAACTCACCAACAACAATACAGCCAAAATATTTGCATTGAAAAAAATCATGTTTATGTTCTGAAATCATGTTTTGGCATGTGGTGCCACCTACCGCCGTCTACCGATCATTGCAGTCAGTAGAGTCTCAGTTGCCGAGCAATCACGGGTTGCCAGTTACGTCTGAGCTACAATGGCGAAGGAAACAAAACCTAAACGACCTCGGTATTTTGAATTTGAATGTCGTAACCGGTTTTTGGCCACATTCTTACATACGGCGCCTTTAATACTCAATATGCAGAGTTATCTGCTAGGTCAAAGGTTATAATAAATATAGTAATCATGAGGAAAACAAATATTGGCGATTTATTTGGGAAATGCTATTTTCTGTGAGGAAACGATGTGAATTACATCTCTTATTGTTTGTATAATTACAGTTTAGCCGCACTCATTAGACTGAATCACAGTCATTATGATGAGAGGACAGGACGTACTCAAACAGTGACTTAACAAATAATACAAGTGGAGACTATTAAACAGGACATTTGTTTTGACGATGACAAATGTATTTTCTATGTAAAAACAGATGAATTAAATCAACCAGGGAAGAGGCACTGCTGACTGCATCTTTATTTCAAGCTCATTCAGTTCTCCCATCATCCATCAGAGGTCTCTCTGGCCTCATGTCTGAACTCATGTTTGTTTGAGAAGCAGTCTACAGACAGTCATCCAGGCCACAATACAGAGTACAAAGTGCAGATTGATGGGTCATGTTAACACAAAGCATAGAAAAAAAATAATGATAATAATTCCGTTTAACCCACTGCACCTTATGTAAATATTGTGTGTTTGTGAGTACATTTTTTATATCTTGGGTTTTTATTTTCTAATTTTATTCCATTTAAATGCAGCAAAACACACAAGTCAAATTTCCTTCTATGTGCAAATGTACTTGGCAATAAAAATCCACCAGCTCCTCGTGACCCTCATGTGGAGGAGACAGCGGTAGAAAATTAATGAATGCATGTTTAACCATTGTCGCTTTCTCTGCTTTGAATCACTAATAGTGTGGCCAATTGTTTTAGGTTTGCACATGGTGCTGTCATTTCATTAGAGAGAGAGAAGAGTGTGAGAACATCAGGAAGGAAACCAAACCGTGAAGGAAAATAACAACACCATTATTTACTATGTACGTACAATGACCTGTTTGCTTGTGTCATGTGAACTGTTACAGTGAATGATACAGTAGTAAAGGGAATAGGGAAGTGTTTTTTTTCTTTTCATAAACCACTCGTTATACGTGGAAAAGTCAATAAGACACAAGCCTAGCAATGATTATAATATATTAGTTGTTGCACTCCATCAATTGTATGTGTTAAATTGCTTATTCGCACCAATGTGACTATAGATATATTAAAAGTGGAAGGGGGCATAGAGCATTTTTTGCAGTATGGCTGCACCACTGGGAGATTACTTAGTATACACTAATAATGATAATATTAGAAGTAATAATAATAATATTAGAAGTAATACAAATAATAGTATATAGTATCTTACTATAGTTTAACACAGGGGTCTCGAACTCAAATGACCTGGGGGCCAACGCGCATCTATTGTGGTCAAGAGGGGGCCAGCCTAGAGAACAAAAAGTGGGGGGAAAAACTGTTCACAAGATTGAATCATATCACATGTATACTTAATACTACTATTTATGATGCAAAATTAATGTATTAATATCAGAAACAGACATTTATTTTAAATGACATTAATAATAGTGTGGATAACTGTAATTAGAATTCGTACCAGGAGCCGTTTCGGCCACTGCCATTCGTGACTCGGGCCCTAACAAACTAATTTTATATATGTAATTGAATGTTGTATATGATACATTTAATAATTGGATAATTATGACCGATGTCTTATTATTACTGTGCCTCAGTTACACGCTGTGTAACTAAAAGATAAAAGATTTCATTACAACGTGATATTAAGTGGGGGGCCGCATGTAATCGATTGGGGGGCCGCATGTGGCCCCTGGGCCGCCAGTGTGAGACCCCTGGTTTAACAACTATAGAGCAAAGGGGAACTTTGACAGGTCGACCAAACACTTGCCACGTTATTCCAATTATACATGTGATTACGCATGAAATGACAAGTTAAAAACAATTGTGTTTTTTTTGTATTTGTTTACTAGTTTCTGTTTATGTATTGTACTCTTAGTATGTGTAAATGTGAATGTAAAAGAATGTGGAGAAACACAAATGCGTTGATAATCTGCCCCTCCTTCTTCTTTTTTTTACGTTTTCAAACATTTGACACCAACTATCGCGGATTCTCGCGATATTGCGACGTCGACGAGGGGAGTGTCAAATTCCAAGAGAGAGGAGAGGGGAGCCAGAGAGAGGGGCGCAAGGGTGAGTTTGTAAACACTTTATTACGCTTTTAATTCGCCATACATACTGTCGACGACACGAAATTGTGACAAAGTAGCGTCCGGCGCGACAGTTTCCGCGTGTGTTGTTGCTCAAACGACGCGTCTTTCACATTGTCAAAACTGTTGTTGCAGCTACAGCGCTCCATTCGGACCCATGTTCTCGCTGTGCATTCAAGTGTCAGTCCGCTAACCTACCCACCGAGCAGCCGCTAGCTTTTTACCTCTGCTTTTTGTTTGCTGTGACTGTGTGACGGTAATGTCTCTCAAACTAGCCCCGGCTCACTTTCGGCTGCGTGTGAACGGTGGTTAATGAGTGTTTGCTGTCACCGCAGAGACTGGTAGTAGCGATGTTATTACTGTTTGAATGCGCGTTCGGCCTGTGGGTAAGGCTTAGCCACAGCAGCTAGCCATTAGTTTTTTTTTGTGGATACAAAAAGTTGATTTCAGGTTTGTAGCCAATAAGATGAAGCCAGTGGGTGTTAGTGACAGGGTCTGAAGCCTCGATGCTGCTTGAATGACGTGCTTATAGCCAATTGCTGTACAGAAAAGGCGGTCTTGTTACGGGAAAAGGCTGGGCTAGGTTTGCCCGTACGTAGCCAGAAGGTAATGGAGGCTAAAAACTTTTTCCAACATTCTCTGATGAAGTTTGCTCAAGTTTACATGGATTTGGGATTTCAGTCCGACAAAGCCCTCCACCTCTCCCCCCCCCCCACATGTTCCTAAAATCTCAGCAGAAATATTAGCCCGTGTGTTATTTTGGCGGTAGAAAGTATTATGCGATGGTAAACAAGGTCTGCAAGGTCAGCCTCAAAAGTCTCGAGTAATAATGATATCCCTAGTATTGCAATTTGAGCCTTTTAACGCCCAAGGATCCGTATCCCCGCACATGTCAACACCTTCATTAGGAATGTAGGTCATGTTTTTGGCAGAGTTGTACCTCATTCCATCACATAGAGAAGTTTTACACCAGAGAAAACTGTTCAGTCTGCTCAGGCCAACCCAACATCTTGACCTGCTCTTAGTAATGACACACATTTGGCTGCAATTTCAGCCTTTTATTTTCATATTGCAAGATGGAAAGCACAATGGCTGCACGATATATCAAAAGTTTACTGTAATAATAATGTTCTCCTAATATGACAGCTTGGCATATTTAACTCTACTCGATGGGCAGGAAAATGAGGAAAAACAATTTAGTAAGACACTTGCAGTTGGATTTAAATTATTATATTTACCTTTATATAAAGTTCCACTATAGAGTAGACTATACCCCCCCCCCCCCCCCCAAAAAAAGCATGCTGTTACAAATGGAATTTCATTTTTATAATTATACATTTATAAATGATATTGATATATTTTGATACATGGTATAGTATTACACAATGTTGTGTCGTCCTTAACGCAGTACTGTTCATACTCTTTTGCATCTCATTAGAGGGAAGAGTCTCCTGAGCTCTCTTTTTCTCTCTCTCTCTCACACACACACACACACACACACAAACTCACACACACACACTGCGAAACCCCGCCCCCAATCTTCCAGTGCAAGTTACAACTCAACTGATTATTGCATAAAAGAAAAATATTGGGATATATAAGTTATAGTGCCATTCTGCAAATATTTACTGGGATATGATTTTGGTCCATACCACCAGAGCCCCAGCATTTGTTATTTTATCGCAACTCATTCTCGCAGTGTTCAACAGTGTTTTTGCACATTGTGCACGAAACTGGACATTGTATAACTAATGTCTGTTCACATAGTGTTGTTGGATCAGTAATCATCTAGTAATATCACACACACTGTCGATTTTTCACCAACACTGAATTTGTCAACCTGCAGTTGAAAATGTTTTGCTCTCTATGGTTTGCATTATCTGTATATGTATAACCATATTTCCCTAGCTTTATTTCTGGCTATGATATTTAATGAATCATTTTTACATATACATGGTAAATTTATGCAAGTAACGTGTTTGTAGGTGAGTTGTACAAATGCAAAAATTCAGTGCTGCATTGAGTCCATCGTGTATTGTGCTGCATTGTCTGCTGGCTCGCATGGATTTAGCTTTTAGAACATGTTAGTTATGCAGACATGGATATAGGATTTCATTTGTTCCATTCACAAAATCTCATGTTCACTTTGCTCACATAAATACATATTGGCTGCACAGACCCTGCTACAGCACAAAGTAGATATCCATTCTGTAAAACCTATAGTCTTTCTTTATTTCTTTCCATCTGTCTGTCTGTCTGTCTCTCTGTCTGCCTTTCAGTATTTCAGTAATCCAGTATTTCAATACTTCAGTATCTCCTACCCCCTCCTTTACTCTTTTTTTGTGGGGTCTCCCCTACCCTCTGGCAATTCAAGCCTCAGATTCCAGAGTCATGGCTGCAGCACAAGCTATTAATACAGTTTGTTTAGTCAGTTTCCTAGCAGGCTGCATCAAACACTGCATTGCTGTGGCTGATTATAGCTGGGACTCGTTCCTCTACACCTGCTGAGTTGGAGAAATCTAAGTTAACGGTGGGACTTTGGCAGCAGCTCAATGAGAGGGTCAAGAATCAGGGCAGTGTGAGTGCTTCCATGTCACCTTGGAGGAAACGTGTTGAAAATAGGTGGATTTGATATCCACGACTGCATTGAATATCAGTGATGTGCATCAGACTGTAAGTAGCAGAAAGCAGACAGATTTATTGTCTCTCATAGAGTTGAGGCCTGAATGAGTATTTTTTACGGTGTGGTGTTAAACCTAGCACTGTCAACTTATTAATGGCCATAACTTATTCAGAGACACATCTGACAATCACACTGATTAACAGTGTAATTTGTGTTTTAAATGCAATTTTTTAAAGATGTCCTTCAAGACAGAATCTATACAAACACATTCAATTTTCTACACTTGTCGGATGGAATTTATTGTGGACTTACCACAAGATCAGATCCCATATTTCATGTTGGTGCCAGCCAGCCAAGTTAATGTCTAGCCTGTCTTAAGTGAGATGTAAACTCTGAATCTGTTCCCCCTCCTCACGCCAGATGTGTTCACTTCCCCAAACAGTCCACACCCTCGGTATAACGAGCTCAGTGGAGTATCTTGTTTGCAGACACAATTCTGCCCAAATACACTCAGCGGATTTAAAGCACTTTGCAAGGGCCTTGGCACCAATCTGTGGTCTTTCTCCAGAGCATGGGAGTTCTGCAACAAATCAGACTGCTCTGCTTCATCTGGCCTTTGATCTGTAAAGAGAGGGATGGGGCTTTTGCTTACAAACATGATGTACACCCCTTTCCCCATAAATACATGGAGTTGAGCGACATGACACAGGCCTGTTACAGACCCAGCGTCATGGGAGAGCGTCGTATTCCAGCACAAGGCTTCAGTAATCATGTGTTGGCTGAGGAGCAGCTGTCCTCGGCAGAGAGAGAGAGGAAGGAGGGAAAATGTACTGACTTCAACTTTGGGAAAACGTTCAGACATTTATGCTTCGCCAACATAATGAATAATCTGTCCCACTCAATAATGTTCACAGTACATGTTCAACTCATGTCATTTCTGCAACATGAATTAATGTGGTCACTAACTCTGCAATATTACTAAATACTTACTAGGACAGAGACTGTGTTTTCAAATTATCATAGTCAAGGTAAATGCTCTGAAGGTGAATCACAAAAGACAACCAAAATGTATTTAATTAATTTAATTTATTAATTAAATTAAGACATTGGCTTGAGCAATTTGTGACATATACTGCTTTGCTTTATACTGATTTGTAGTATGACATTAATATAGTTAAATATGTACAATTGTAGATTTAATACAGAATGGAGCATTACTGCATGGGATACCATCAAAATATTAACTGCTGTATTTCAATGTAAGGGTGACAAACAGAAGATATAAATCGTATTTATATAAACAGATCAATTTTGTTTCAAATTAAAATTTTTAATTGAAAATGATTCATTGTTACTCTATTGTTAATTGTACTCTATCCCTGCATTTTAGTCAATTAATTAATGTTTTCAATCATTTTTTTCTAAGATTTTATTGAATGGCTTCTACATGAACACTTTGTACTTGTTTACAAAGTAAGGCCCTTGATGCATGTTGGTCATGTTGTGTAGTAGCTGTCAGACGTCGCTTTGGGCCAGCGGTGAGTGTGAGAACATTAATGTCCCTCGTCCATCGTCATTGCCATCCCTCCAATCCCCTCCAAAAAATAGATTTTCCTAAACTTCCTAGTTGGTTTTCACCTGGTGTGTTTCTCTGCAGTGGATGGGGCTGACACAGGAGGAGGGGGTGGGGGGTTTAAACATGTGGAGTCATTTTCCTCTGTGGAAACAGCTGATAGAAGCTTTAAGCCTCGCATAGCTTAAGTTTATGTCACTTTGGCTTCAGACACAACAGGAGGAAAATCCAAACAGAAACGTGTACATGTTTAACTCTTGACAAAAGCTTGTACTCGGGGAGGGGGGGGGGGGGGGGGGGGATGGGTGCAGATTGTGGAAAGCTCTGGAAATATTTCCCTCCATGCTTTCCTTGCTTGACTCTATTATTAAAATACAGATACAGATAGAGGCAGAATGTGTTGCTAGCGTCGCTGTCATTCGCGTCCGTGTGAAACGATGTCAGCGATATTTTCTCACATCTAACTAAATAGTTTGTTTTGCCTAAATTCAACTAAGGTTCACTTCACTTCAGAGACTTCTATTTAATTGTTTAAACCCTGATTTGCCCCAATCTTTTTGAATTCCCTGGAATCCTTTATTTGCGATTATAATGTATGCATGATGTATGATGTAATAAGTGTTTAAAAAGGTCTACAGTCATCACATTAATAAACACATCATTGAGTAATAAATCGTAGTTCAGCTCTCTGAATGAGACAAGCGCGACAGCAGGTGAAGCAACAGCAGGTGTTTTGATAAATGAATGAATTAAATTATTTCGTAAGTTATTACGTTAACAATAGTAAGACAATGAACTATCGTGGAATACATGTCGCATTTTCAACCTATTAGAATTGAAAACCAACCCCGAAAACCCCCCACAGAAGAATAGTATTGCCTCTGTTTGCGGCGCTTGTGTTTTCAAACTCTGGCTTATATAACCTATTACTCATTGTTTCAATCCCTTGATTGAAGTTCTTATGTAATTTTTGTGGTACAAACTCAAAACCAGAAGTTACATAGTGCCAGTGCTGGCGTTGCAGACCTGCTCAGGCTTTGACAGAGGCGAAATACATTTGATGTGCCATCAAAATAATATTGGAGACATAATTTGAAGGTTCAGATCCTACAAATCCTACATTGTGTGGCTCTGTATGTGCGGAGTAATATGTACTATGGCTTCATTTAATGATTATTTGTTGACTATTCTCATTTGGGCCATAAAATTACAGAAAAATGTTGATCACTGTATTTCAAACCTGGTGTTCTCAAATGTCTTGTTTTGTCCACAAATTATTCGCTATTAATGATTTCATATGGAGCAACGAAACCAGAAAATATTCAAATTTAAGAAGCTAAAAAAAATCAGAAAAAAACTTTTAATCTTGAAGAAAAAATTAACCTTTAAACCGATGAGTCGATTCTCAAAATAGTTGACAATTGAATAAATGAGTAATTGTTTCAGTCCTATTACATTTTTCACCCAATTTGCCCAACACTGTCACTGAGTAGTTATGCTTTGTTAACAACATATGCGTAACCAGTGCTAATCAAGTTAATCGGCTCCACAGTGATCGGCTCCACAGTGATCGGCTCCGCAGTGTTTAGACCTTGTGTCGTCCGGCCACATTTGCACACTGAACACTAAAATCGATTTTTTTGTGTCAAGACAGACGCGGGAAACGGCAACATTCTCCTAAAGCAAGACGGCTCCAGATAGGTTCAAGTATGACGAAGAAATGCCCATGAAAAGTTACAGAGGGGAATTAAAAAAAATAAAAATAAACAGGTTGTTCAGCAGCTTGAGGAGATAAATACTTCTTACCAAGACCCACACCTTTGCTTCTGGTACAAACATGATGCTCTCTCTTGTGTGAAAAGCCCATTTTTAGATGAAGAGCTTATGAATAATCACCAAAAAAAATCACCAAAATATATGCATTGCAGCTTTAAATTGTGGGACTTGCTGTGTCCGTCAGCCACTAGTATCTCCATACAAAAAAAGTTAGAGTCAACCAGGGCAACAGGTAAAAGTGTCAGGTCAGTGCGAAAGTACTTATTTTGTACAGTTCACATGAGAGCGCTCAGAAAGTGGATGAGAGTGCAACAGGGACTGAAACAGCTGAATCAGAGCTAGGGTAAGACTGAATGAGGGGTGCATGAAGGGAAAAGGTTGGGAGGTGCCATGGAAGTGCGAGGTGGGAGTGGTAATGAGAGAAGGAGGGATTGGAAGTGAGGGAAAATGAGACAGAAGGAGAAGGAGAGGGAGATGTCTTTGTGTGTAAATGGTAGCTGCCGTCCTCTTTTGTAAGCGGCTCCTCATTGGCCGACCAGAAGCCCCCCTGTGTGAAGGAAATATCACCAGGGAAACTTCGTCTTGCTGCCTCTGTGCGTGTTTTCCTCTCTGCCAGGGTTATTTTTAAAAAGCATTCGGCTTCCTGCTTGGACTAAAGACTACAAGCCACAGCATCCCTGTTTTGTTGTTCTGAGGATTTTCCAGTTCACGAATCAAGAAAAGCCGCAGCAATGTTCTCTTCCTCTCCTCTCCCACAGTTACACTGCAAGGTCTTTGCAAAAATGGGGGACGACCGACCTTTTGTGTGCAGTGCTCCCGGCTGTGGACAGGTAAGACTTCTTCCTACCTCTTCCTTGTTTCAGGTGTGTGTGTGTGTGGTGTCGGGTATTTATGTCCTTGTGTATACTCAGTGAATGGAGGCTGTAACTGATTATTATTGAACTTATTTTATTTAAAAACTGAAGCTGAAGATGCTGTATTTTAACATGGCACTCCTTTTGAGTGTACGTATGATGAGTGAACTTGTTGACCCTGAAAAGTCTTCAAACACACTTATTTTCAATGACAGGATGATGTCTACTCCTAATGACCATCACGCCAATAGTATTCTAGCTAGCACGCTGTCTTTTGAGACAATGCCGTCTCTTAAAGCTGTGACTCAGTGGAAGCTCCAGTGAGTAATCAGAGTGCCGTTATTGTTTCAACCTGTCACTGCTAACTTCCAGCGTCTGCAGACACAGGTTTGAGCCAAGGCTGTGACTCAGCTGAGTGCCAGTGGTGTGCTCACATGGCAGTAACGTGGTGTGTTGTCAGTGCTTGGCCTGATAAAGCAGCACATGAAAAGTCTTTATACTCGTAGTAATTCAACACAGGAAGCATCATGTCTGATGTTGTGCTCAATTAGTCGTCTGCTGCTGTCGTCAGTTGGGCGCAATATCCTTTTGCACGATCTCTTCTTGGGTCGTCTGGGGGGACAAGTGTTGTGTGTGGTTTACAGTCTTTTGTGATTTATAAGCCCATATTGGTTTTCTGTGATCAGAGCCGATCTGCTGTATGTGGTTGGCGGTTTAAACAGCGACTGTGTGAAGCAGTTAAACATGTGTGTGTGTTGGATAAATAAATTATGATTTATTTTGCTTATTTCCCTCTCAGAACATTATGGGCAGCTAGGGACTGTGTCC
Source organism: Microchirus variegatus (assembly GCF_963457635.1). Classification (NCBI taxonomy): domain Eukaryota; kingdom Metazoa; phylum Chordata; class Actinopteri; order Pleuronectiformes; family Soleidae; genus Microchirus; species Microchirus variegatus. The sequence goes on from NC_139810.1 coordinate 21,189,826, forward strand.
TTAAAATGTTTCTGCGGCAACATTAATACTCTGAATATTTCATGTGTGGACATCATTATTAATTTAGTCGACAGTAAACGCAAAACAATCACATGGAGGTTTTTCAAAGCAAAGTGACAGCTGATGAAGATGCAGGTCTACAGCTGTGGCTCTCTCATCAGCTTTGTTTGAGTGTTAAACCGTTGTATAAACAGTTCTGGGGTTCGTGCTATGGTGCGATTGTGCTAGAGGTTCCAGTGTGTTTTTCATATCCCGTTCCCAACACAACCTTACTTGCAGAAACACAGACATGATCTACAATATTTTTAAAGATTTGGATCACTCCTTTATTTTATTTAACCCTTTAAGGTACGCACCAAGAAACAAGCAAAGGAAAAAGTATTTCTTTGCATTTTTTATTATTTTATTTTATTTACTTATGATAACAATAATGACAATCAATTTTTTTTTTTAATTAGACCCTACAGTATTTCAGATACAGGCCTCTACCAAACAGTTGAGACGTCTGTTCATAATAAACCTGGTTTTCATAATTCATAAAGTACAACATTCAGAACAAGTCACATTAAGTGTTAGTGAGTTCAGCTTGATGCATTTTTCAATGAGATATAATGACTTAAAGTGTGGATGACCAAATGGTTGAGTAGTACCTTAAAGGGTTAAAGCCCATCCTGGCAGCACCAGCCACTGTTTGTTGCTAACGTTTGTGTGTCTGCACTTTAGTTGAGGTGGGTAGTGTTCATTGGATTTATGAGGAAAAAACAGAAATGAAGGCTGTTGAGAGCAGTTCAGCAGAGCTGGGTGATCGTTAGCAGTTTTTTCATTGCAGAAAACACGTTTGAGTAATTGTTTATTTAAAAGTATGTATTCAATTTAGCTGTCAGCAGGGTAAAAAATGATTGAGTTATTATAAAGTTTGGGTGCGTGCATTTTGTGTAATTGTATTTATTACATCTTTAGGACAATTTCTGGCATCAGTAGTTCTCACAGGGGCCAAAACTTGGTCCTGACGAGGCACAAGCTACAGATTAAGTTTAGGGTTAGACCATTAACTGGTTATGGTTAAGCCTAGGGATTAGGTTTTGGTTAGGCTGTACAAATAAATGACAATCAGTGCAAAGAACTCGTCAAAAATATGTGGTCAGTGTTGCTGCCACAAACAAAGCAATATTCTATACACATTATATTACTCATCTTTATACAACATACACTCGTATTACATGGTTAGAGCCTATTGCCATTTGTGTATTACTTTTATACATGTAAATCAGTACATACCTAGTACTTTTATACAATATTTATACTTTTTAACTAATTTTCAGGTACTTTTATGTTGATGTTTTGGTAAATGTAATGTCTGGGGTGTTTTAAACTATGACAAATAAAGCTCTACTATTACTTCTACTACTACAAATAATAATAGTATTTAATATTTAACCCAGTTTGTACATTAAGACACATACGTTTGTTCCTTATGTCCAAACACTGTTAAAATGCTGCCCTTTAGAAGCAACAGTTGTCTACCAGGAAAGTCTGAATCATGCCCATAATAGAACATGGATGATTGACTCCTGGCTTTGCGCAGGGTTTTCCTTTTAACAACATCAACAACAACAACAACAGCAGCAGTAGCAGCAGCAGCAGCCTCCCCATTATATGATGCCCAGTATTTACTGTGTGGGGAAGGTTAATCTGAGCTGCCAGTATCTTATACGGGTAGATTAGCTGCAGATAGTTGCCCACAAGACCCAGGCGCTGTGTTCGGACGAAAGAGACAAATGAGACGTGTAGTTGTATTGGTGATGCTGCCTGGTCGGGCTAAAAATAAGTCCCATGACACTTGACTGTGTTTCCACTTCACTCTCACGACTGAACTCGCAACTGCAACACAGCGCCCCTAAAATAGGTTGCAGCGAATGGTGAATAGGCTGGTGCCAGGACCAAGATTATTCCTCCTACGTCTCTTGACTGATTTGCCGCTCCTTCTCTCCAAAGAAGAAGTGCCGTGTCTCAGTGGAGTGGATGGCTGTTGCTGCTCTCTTATTAAGATGTACTGTTGCTTCCCCTGTGGATACTCGATAAGGACAACAGTGTAGATTATGCAGAGCTTTACTGAGACACAGTTTACTTTAGCCATGTCTTATACACACTGACAACTTCACAAGAATCTTCTGTACAGTACATTGCACTTGCATGCTAACCCTGTTTCTTTCTGGATCTTTGTAGGTTTAACGTCATTTGAGCCTATATCCTGCAGCTATAATGGGCCCATACAGGGCTGTAAAGACTGAGGAATTGTACACCACAGATGCACGTTTGTCACATAATGTATATAGTATAGGCTGTATGTGTTGGGCTCCAAGAGATTATCTGTCCTGCATGATGCAATACGATATCTGGGCTAAGATGTTAGTCACTTTCTTTAGGTCACCAGAAATGATAGACCTTGAGGCTGATCTGTCTTAATCTTTCATCATATATTTTTGCTCACTTCTTCCAGAGGTTTACCAATGAGGACCACTTGGCTGTACACAAACACAAACATGAGATGACACTGAAATTTGGACCACCAAGGACTGATTCTGTCATTATTGCAGGTACTGTTTGTCATTCACCAGCAGTGTACTCCAACACGCTTTGTGCAATCTCAAGAAGAGCAGCTTCAGCGGCACATTGATGACATGGGTGTCTGTATTCAATGAGGAGTGTGAATGAAGTGTAAAAATGCCACTTATAGTTATTTCTGTTCATTCCTGTTTGCCAGACACGACACCTACTCCCACCCGCTTCCTAAAGAACTGTGAGGAGGTTGGTCTGTTCAATGAGCTGGCCAGCTCATTCGACCAAGATGACGAGGAAAAGAGGGCAAAGAACTCGGTGAGAAAGATTTTGAGTTGAAGATATTGTTTGTGTTTTTTCTTCACTCTCTTTGCGACTGCTTGGCTTGCATATTTTATGTTTATGTACAGAAGCAGATTAAGCGCTCTGTAAAAACACCCATAAAGTGAACAATCATTTTTTTACTACCTCGTATCCTACCAACCACAAGTGTGACAGTGGTCATAAATGAATCCTTCTCTATGTCTGTGTATCAATTCACATTAAATTATAATAGCATAATCATATTAGAGGGTAAAATACTATTTCATGAACAGATCCTGTAGTAGTTAATATGTAAAATACCCACTTCCATTTTAATGAAGTGTAACCATTGAGAGTGTTATCTTTGATAATTGTGGTTTCTTCACTCCTCTCTTTCAGGACGTTTACCTGACGTTAGAAAGAAACTAACTGTTGTGTTCGTCTGACTAAACTACAAACAAACTACATGTTAGTGCAACTAAAATTGCACCAAATCAAACTCCTTTAAAGGTGCCATATGTAAGTCTGTGGCTAAAACGGTTACTACATTCAAATTCAAAATACCAAGGTCTTTTAGATTTAGTTTTCTGATGTAACTGGCAACCCGTGGTTGCTTGGCAGCTAAGACTCTACTGACTGCAATGATTGGTAGACGGCGGTAGGTGGCGCCACATGCCAAAACATGATTTCAAAATAAAAACATGATTTGCAGTCTGCAAAAGATTTTAATGCAAATATTTTGGCTGTACTGTTGTTGTATTCCTCAGTCTATGTGACATATTAAGAGCATTTTATGGCCAGTTACTTTAGATTTATTACATAATGCACCTTTAAGTTGGGAAAATAAACCCACACTCTTAGAAATAAGGGTTCCAGAATGGTCCTTCTACAAGGGCTGAGGTTCTACCTGGAACCATTTGCTTCTGAAAAACCCTTTTCTGAAGAAAGGTTTTTGAAGGGTTCTTGGTAACACTAATTCCAGTAAGAACCATTTTCACCCAGAGAACCCTTCTTGGTGGAACCTTCCAAAAGAGTTCCAGGTGGAACCTTTATAAAAAGTTTCTCCCTGAAGTCAAAAAGGTTTTCGCCTATGTCATAGGAGAACCCTATGACCTATGAGGAGAAGCCAAAGAACCTTATATGGTTCTACTTAGCACTTTTATTTCTAAGAGTGCAGACAATGTGACTGGTAGTCACGTTGCTCACACCCCCTGGCTTTAAACCATTTAAACCAGGAATAACAGAAGAAGCCAGTTCTTAGATGAAGGCAAAAAAGCAAGAAAAATGGCAAAATCCTGAAGGGGAATGAATTTAAGCTCTGCCAGCTCAAAGAATTTAATATTTCAATGGTCATGGATGATATGACCATAAGCTAATCCTGATTTGCCTAATACTAACAAGCTGATATTTGGCCTGCAGCCACCCTACCTATTGTAGTGATGCATTTCATTGAATAAATTGATTCACAAGTCCAGTTCACCGGCTCTCAACGTACCTGTTTATGGAAAGGTTCTAACTCTCTGTCCTTCTCAGCTCCCTGCTGCCAATTCTGCAGCTTTGGACATGAGCCTGCAGACACCATCAGAAGTAAAGGTGAAAAAGGAGGCGCCCGTAGAGGTCGACTCCTCGCCACCAGACAGTCCCGAATCTATATCTGGAGGATCGGACAGTAGCATAGAGTCTCTGGTTAAAGAAAAGGTAAATTACAAAAAATAAAGCAGTGGGAGATGAATGTGTCATCATACATATCATTATAACTTTGCTGTATTATATAAGTGAAGAAGTGATTCATCTTTTTTTTTTTTATATATATATACCCGGTCAAAATGGCTGTATGACTGTAAAATTTGTTTATAACCATTTTTATTTCCCTTATCTTAGCATACCCCTACCAGGAGTTCAGCCCCCACCCCGACGATTGTGCGTCCAGGTTCCCTCCCGTTATACTTGGGCTTTGATGGCCTCCACCCTACTATGCCATCACCAACCTCCGTCATCACACAGGCACCACCCTCCAGTCGTACTCTGTGGTGAGTTACGTTCTTTCAACATCCTTGTCCTGATATCTGCTGATCTTTTTAATCCTGATGTGTCTCCACTTTCTGAACCTGTATGAGAGGGTTTCCAACTCTTCAAAAAAAAAAAAACAGCCGTGCTTGAAAATGCTTGAAAGGGAAAATCTTTTGATGACGTCGAAATTTATTTCAAAATGATTTTATTTTGCTTTTGGCAGATATTGAACGTGTTGACAATCCAGCTCACAGAAACAGATAACACTTCAGAATCATATTAACATATTCATTTGTGGACCATGAGCGTGCCATGAGAGCTCAGAAATGCTTTGAATGCAGCCGGAAATAACATCACTGCATTGACCTGCAGGCTGGGATATGTGAATTTTCTTCGGTTAATTATTGTTGTTTTTATCCTAACTTGTGGTTGAGGTGGTTAAATGGGTTTTAGGTATTTTTGGATTATAATAAAGTGGAACCTGATGGTAAAACAAGGAGTAAAAGCCAAAATGTACTTGAGTCAAATGCTAGATAAATACTGGCTTAACTATTTTCGTTTTCTATTTGCTAGCAGAAATTTGAAGATAAAATGGATCATAACATCAAACGCAGATGTAACTCGCCGATTGTGGCTTTCAGACATTTTCTGGCATGTCCCTGTTCAGCGGCTGCAGACGATCCTATTATTAAACACTTCTCCTGAGTACAAAGAGTTGCTGTTAGTAATTAGATTCCAAGAAAAGTATTAGAATAATGATAGTTTCTAAAAATATCCCTCACAGAGAGGTCTTGGTATCGATGAGATTTAATAACCAACCACGTTTGGCCTGATCTGATCTGTAATGCATGTGACCACACATCTTAAGCCCTTTGAATTCAAAATACTGGGCCACACTGGAGGACAGTCTTCTCAGATTACATCCTCTGACCCACTAGAGTTTCACTCTTTCTTATACATGTGCTCATTTTTGGCCAGTTTAATAATATTAACACTGAACACCACACAATATTTGAAATGAGCGAAATGTTATTTGATTGTAGAGCTGTTGAATCACTCAGCCCCTCCTCACCCTACTCTCCCAAACTCCACACATTTACATAAAGTTTGAAGAAAACAAACGATTTAGTCTGACTAAACCCGGACATGTAAGATATATGTCAACAGACTTCTAGTTGCACCATAATAATGTAATTACTACTGTATGTATACTTTCAACTGGACTCCAATTTGCCCTAGGCCCTCTGTGCATGCTCCACATTTCCCACCCCCGGGCTTTGACCCAGAGAATCTTAAAGAATCTGGTATAGAGGAGAAGACAACAGTGAGAACATGGTCGAAATTCAGATCATTGCGTTTTTGGACTGACCAGGAGATTGAATTTATGCTCTGTCATTTAAAAAAGTGAATGGATAACAGAAAGACGCTGCCAGCTTAAGTTGTTTTGTCTGTGATGTAATAGGTCAACAGGAAAAACACCCAATATTAACAAGGTGACAGTGGGCATATCGCCACCCAGTGTCGTGGAGACATCAGTCTACTGCTAGTGCTCGTATACTGAGACAAGGACAGGAGTCCAATTAAACAGCCGACTTAACCATGCATGGAAGAATACTGACTGACACAGTGACTTGGAGAAAAGAGTGGGAGCCCTGAGTGACAGTGCATAATTAGTCTGCCGGCTCCAGTGCTGTACTGAACCCATACTTACTGATGGAGTCGAGTTTTTTTGAAAATATGTCACAAGTTGCAATACAGTATGTTATTTGTTCTGTGTATGTTTTCCAATCATTTTCAGAGCTGACATATCGTGATATTGTTTTGTGGGGTTGAAGAAGCCATAGTTTCCTAAGAAACTTTGGGGTTATAAAACTGTCATGTCTTTAAGGGAATAATCTTGGTTCTGTTGTCTCCTTGTCTAGTTCTCCAACCAGCCACTACCCCATGATGATGCTGCCCTCTGGCCAGGCAGTGCCTTTGCTCCCTGGCCCTGTACAGATCCCCTCTGTCATTAATGTAAGGCTAACCACCGCCACTAGTTCAAATATATTGTATTTCAACAAAATAGCTAAGACTTTGGTTTGAGTTGTCGATACGTGCGTATTCATGTGTCGTGTCTCGTCTCCAGCTGGCCCGACCCTTGTGCATGGTACCCAACATTCCTGGGATCCCTGGTCCTCCTCTGGGAGGCAGCAGCAGCGGCTCTAACTCCCCCTCTGGCTACAGCATCCACTCAGAAGCCAAGATGGTCAGCACTAAATTAGCTCTCTATTTTTATCTCTTTATCTGTTCTTTTTGTCTCCATCTTCAGCCTCCAGCCTTCCTCTGCGCTGGTTTAGTTTGTTCATCATATGACTTTTTCCACAGGAACTTTGTTTGTTTAACCCTTACACAACAACACACTTGCATCGCATTAATACACATAGTTCTATGATACACAAGTAACAAGTGTAAGATCCTCCTTTCCAATAAAGGGTGGGAGTAAATTTAGCCTATGTGAAGATGTTAAATTACACACATCAAACACATCATCTGATGCCAAGCCTCCAGAGCTGAAGCCAGTATAAAAAAACGGTTGAGATAGAGGAGGATGTCACATGAATATTGCTGCTGAAAATAAGCTGGAATGTTTGACACTGTCAGGGTGAAGATCTCTGTCGAGTTTGAGCACCTTTTTTTTTTTCAAATTAACTCCTCAGAGGACACAGACTGTTCCTCAGGGAAGGCATGGTAAAACCTGGCACTGGGTCACATTTCATGATGGGAACTTCAGAGAAGGAGCAGGAAACATAGTTGACATGTAAAATAAAATGTACCCTGCAGTCCCTGTGCCGCAAGATTTCACAGTACAAACATTTGTCTCTAAAAATAACCGGCTGTCATGACATGATGCATCTGGTGCATCTTGTAAGTGTGATTTAAGTCTGTTTTGAAGGCGTATAACTACATTTTAGGGCAAGCTAATCAGAGTTAACACTGAGCATGGAAGATAAAAATCTGGTGGTTTCTACTGTATCCGATTTGTGATTTCATCGTTTCTTTGCTTTTAATGATCTTTTGATAATTCATTGCAACAATAGTCTTTTCTTTTGGATTTTGCACTGCTTTTACAGTTGATTAGAAAGAGAGTGTTTCTTTTGTCCATTTTTTGCTAATATTGCTCATCATTTTTCAAATGTTTTCCTCCTCAAGCGTCTGAAGGCTGCGCTGTCACAGCAGAGCCCGTCAGGACATAGTATGGGGATCATGGCCATGGGCGGCAGCCCTATGGTGCCTCAGAGGGCAGAGCAGAGTCAGCTGCTTGTCCAACATCCAGATGCACCATCACCTGCTCAACCTCAGGTATGAAGGCTTGAACATAAACACTTCTTTCACTCAAGTAGAGAGTTGGGCACCGTGAGTCTATGCCAACATGGTGTCAGTTTGAATTTGATCTATACCAGACCGAATCACACAAGCTGTGTTCACAAGCCACTTTGTCTTTAGCGTTTACTTTGTTGGCCGGCTAGAGATAGCGCAGACTTGCGAGATTGCACTCGAATGTCTCCAGTGTCACCGAGTGGTGAAGGAGGTAAGCTGCATGTGTTTTTGTTCACAATCCAGATCACTGGGTTGTGGCAGGTAAACAAGAAAATACACCTCTCGCGCCTGCAGTGTGCCTTTGATTTGAATGTCTGGAGTAAACGGATCGAACATAAACGGAAAAGGATATGATTCAAACATAATGTGCAAACGAATGCTTCAAAAGGAATGCTCAAGTTTATATTATTTAATGTAAAATTGGTGCAATTCAGTTAATTTATTATGTGAATCTTTGTAACTTTGGGTTTGACGGTGTTGATGTAAGCTGTTTTCTAATTCTAAGTTTGTAAAGTTGTACTAGTGGTTCAGGCACCATTTAAGCACCGGTATCAGAAAAACCTCCAGTACCATGGTGATTTGAACTTAAAATATACCCAAACTGATTTTGCACATCACTTGTTTTCCTTACAGAAAATGGAGGCTGGACTGCTGCTTGTAGTGTGATGACTGTGATGAGTTCTGAGTAACATTATGAAACTATGACTCAAACTTCCCGTTTCTCTCTCTCTTGCTTCTACTCCCCTCCCATCTGTCGGGTTCTAGGTATCTCCAGCACAGCCTACAGGTGGGCGTCGGCGGCGAACGGCAGACGATGACCCAGATGAGCGAAGGCAGCGCTTCCTCGAGAGGAATCGGGCCGCGGCGTCACGCTGCAGACAAAAACGCAAACTGTGGGTCGGTTCCTTAGAGAAGAAGGCCGAGGAGCTCAGCTCCATGAACGTCTCGCTGTCGGTGAGTGGGCCTGGAGTGGGTGGGCCGGGGCGGAGATTAAATGTGTCTGCAGAGGCTGCATAGTCACTCAGCTTGTGACAACTAGTTCAGGAAGTTGAACAGATGTATAGCAGATAAGCAAAATCAATTTCTGGGAAATATTTGACACATGAGTTGAAATTGTGGAAGCTTGTACTTGTTTCACATCCTCATTGTATTATTTATTCAGGTTATTTTTTACACCATATTCGCACGGCAAAGGACTGGACAATTGATAGTCATAAATCTCCATGACCAGAAAATGGAAAACACAAAGAGAGAAACATCACATTGTTTACACCTCAGCTGGAAAATATCAGTAACGCTGAATTAGGGACCAGGGCTTTGAAAGTGTTTTTAACCAACATTAGTGATATGTTTACCTTTGGTTTCACAGTACATCGGTTTGTAGTTTTAATCAGCTGATCCTCCGTCTCCTCAGAATGAAGTGTCTCTCTTGCGGAACGAGGTGGCTCATTTGAAGCAGCTGCTGCTGGCCCACAAGGACTGTCCTGTTACCAACCTACAGAAGAAGACTGCCTACTTAGGTACTTGCACAATAAACCTGTGTTGGTCAGTTGGTGGTGTTTCAAATTATAGCATAATTGATTTGACGTTTGACTTTGAATTTTTTTGAAGTTGGGCTGCAATTTTCTTTGGAAAAGGGAGAGTCCTGATAATTTTTGCTTTGAGTTGAGATCACGATTTTCTCTTCGTTTCAACTCAGTCATATAGATTTTTTTGCTCATGAAATGCTGACACTCTCTTTTTACGGTCAATGATGCAGCCTTAATTTAAAGATAAACATCAATTCATGACAGAAAATCACCTTTAATTATCACAATTTTTCTCACTTACAGCATACAGTATATTAGAGCCGAGACAATCAATTAATAATTGATTACTATTACTATTAACCATAAACTATTTTCACAGTTTGAAGCTTTTTTCATTATTAAAACAAGATTTCTGATTGTTTTAGCTTCTTAAAAGTGAACATTTTCTTTGGTTCTTTGCTTTACATAACAAAGAAATCATTAAAACTAAATCATTTTGGTTTGTGGACAAAACAAAACATTGGAGAACATCGTCATTTCCAGGTTTGACAAACACTGATCAACTTTTTTTACCTTTTCTGACAATTTATGGACCAAGCCATTAATTGAGAAAATAATGGACAGATTCATCAATTACAAAATGTTATTAAAAATATTAAAGTACTAGAGCATGTGTCAAACTCAAGGCCCAGGGGCCAGATGTGGCCAGACAGTGATTAATAGTTCTTAAAAATCTGTGTTAAAATAGGTCTTTGCGTTACCCGCAAATTGACGGCATCCCACCAATAGATCGCAGTGTATCATTGTATATGCATCATGCGACGAGTGAAATTGAGATTGAGACTGTGATCGCAGCAGAATGTGTTCACAAAAGCCACAACCAAAAACGATGTGGCAGTGAAAGCTCTAGCTTTATTGTGGCTGAAGAAATCACCCGTGCTTCAAAGTATTTTTCTGAGGGTGTGTTTTTGAAGCAGTGCATACTGAAGGTGTGTGAGCAGGTCTGCCCTGACCAGATACAGACTTTTAAAACTCTTAGTTTGTCAAGAAACACCATTGCGGACGGGGTTACATCTATAATACAGAAAGTTATTTAGCAATATGTTACGGAGTAGTTACCTTTATTTTACATCATATTTGGTTACAATTAGTTATTTATTCTGTATGACAGTTAAATCTGGCCCTTTGAGGGTAACCATTATGCTGATGTGGCCCTCAGTGAACATGAGTTTGACACCCCTGCACTAGAGCAATTTTTAGTTTCCTGTACCTTTAACCCTTCTGTCACCTTCCTGTCATCACCAACAGGATTTGGCATGTGTAGTTATCATTACCATAACTCCTAGACCGTTTGTTATATCTAGAAAATTCAAAAAACATTGGACTGGCGATCTGTCCAGGGTGTGGCCCTGCCAATCAAAGGCAAGATTCACCAGCGTGTTGCACGTGTCTAACGTCAGCTTCTCAGTACCTTAATTCCTAAACGGTTGAATAACTGCCAGATATCGAAGTAAAAGTTATCTTAGAAAAAGAGGCATAAGCACTCACTCATTGAACATTTTTTGACAATACTACAGCCGTAAAATCTAAATAAATCCAGACGGCCTGAATATCATGATGGTCATAAGAGGGGTTAATGTTTCTTTTTCTTGTTGATTTTGCTTATGGTAGAATCGTTAAATGTGTTAAATCTGTTCCTGTGTCATCTTTTTCCCCCCTGTGTAGCTGTCGAAGAGAGAATGAAAGACACCTCAGAGCCCACAGGTTCCCCTGCGCCAGTGATCCAGCACAGCTCTTTGGCGCTCAGCCCCCATAACGGCCTGAGCTCAAGGGCAGCAGCTGAGGCCATGGCCATGTCTGTGCTGGCAGGAATGGGCCAGCAGCAGAGGGCTGAGAGTGGAGCCTCTCATATTATCATGGCTGCACAGTCTCAATCTGCTGCCAGATGATGAGCGTTGTCATCATGGCCAAGACTTGGCTCACCCCCGAGGGGCAGAATAAGAGCAGTGGATACCCCCCCCCCCGCCATACTCCTCCAAACTCCCTCAATCTAGAAGTCCAAATATCTCGTCTTTTTCGCTTCCCTCGTTATCCTCTGCTCTCTCTGACCCTCCTCTGGAGCCATCATGCTGTGGCCTGGAGCTCAGCAGCAGCCTTCTGGGAATGGACTGAGACTTTGGAGAGAGCTTCCTGTTCACTTTGCCACAGACTACAGGGGCTGGAATCCCCCCCCCCCCAAAACCCCCCATCACCCCCCGGATTGCCCTCTCTGCCTCATCTCTCCTTACCCTCAGTCAAATGACTTTCCACTGGACTGCATCGCTCTCAGCGTACCGACGTAATGAACTCCACATGTCGACACGTACTGCACACGTGCACAGTTTGAAACTCACAGGTGTCTCGTAAACGTTCGTCGATCAAATCGGAAAACCAACCAACCAATACGCGCGCGGGACTTTACACTGTTTTCAGTGGGCAGTAGTGCCTTGTGCCTCCTCGACTTTTTTAGCCATGCACACACCCACACATGCCATCACAGCATACATCCCTCCCCCTGTGTAACATCCACTTCTCCAAAGATGCAGCAGTATCTTCAGTAATCGTACAACCCTTTTGTAAACGGTGATCTCGACCCAGAATCTTACCTCATTTACTCCCCCCACCCCCATGATGAAAATGTATGAACTGTGTGTGTGGTTGGCTCTGTGTGTATATATTCATGTACATCAGAACATAGCAGTTTGTCTACTCCTGATCTAATACATTAATATTCAGATTGTTAGCATGTGACGATTTCTATTAGGGTGTTCTTGATACAGTATGTGCAGCTACATTTTTAAAAAACTAATTGGCACATCCTCCCAGACTAGCCTACAGAACCAAAATGCATTGGCTCCCCCCCCCCCCCCCCCAAGACAGTGTAGTATCCTAAATTATTGTTTTTTTTCTCACCTGAAGGGAATTTTCACCGTTTTCACTTTCTTCCAAAGAAAACAGTTAAGCAGTTGATTGGTCTATAAGTGGATGACTTTTCCTTATTTTCTGAAAGTATTTTAGTGCCTGTTTTTCTCTTGTGTGGGCCCTGGACTTACTGTAACTGTTACTTTCTCACTTCTCAGGATGGTTGCACATCCTTGCTGCTCACTGGAAGTGCGACGAAAAAAGAAACCTTATTCTCTTTGCTCTTCACCAAACCTAATCAAAGCCATAACGAATTAGATCTCTGAATCTCCGATGGCCACTCGGTGCTTGTTCTGGGACAGGAAGTACATGGCCGGACTGTTATTTTGTGATTCAGAGGTGACACAATATACAATATATTGTTTGTTATTTGCACTTAAACACAGTCATAATTTCTGGTCATTTTGCCTTAAGATCACATTGGTGCCTCTGATACCCCCCCCCCCCACACACACACACACACACACTTAAAAACAAGCAGATTTACTGGTGTAAAATCAGTGGAGCCTTAGCAAAATATATATTTGTTCATACCATGAAACTAAAAACAATCAATGAGGAAAAAAATATATTTAATAACTTGCTTGGAATTGATTTAATCATGAGTGTCTTCTGAGTGACATAAAATGTTATGTCTGTCATCTGGTGGAGGAACACATGGAAGACGTCAGACACTTGGAGGACAAAAAGACTGTTTGTGAAGTGGCTCTGGCTCAAGTTCTCTAGAAATCCCCGCCTTGATGTTTTATCCAGATATCAATATATTTTTTCATAAACAAACTATACAAGCGGTATCCTTCTCTTCTTGTTTTTGTTTCCTGTATATTTTTGTCTGATGTGATCATATATTTGTAAGATGTGATATTTCAAAGACAAGATATCTGTCCATTAACACGAGGGCATGTCTTTATGCACTAAAATAATACAAAATTATTGTTGCTTTGTATTTCTGTCCATTTATGTTTTTGCGGTTCTCTGGTCTTTTTAGATTTTTTTTTAATGATTTTGTTCTCTCTCTCTTTCTCTTGTCTGTACTGTATACATGAATGGGAATTTGCTCAGCAGCTTAAACACTTTTTACCTTTGACTGAAACCTTTTGTCCTAAAGACGAGCCTGGCATTTTGTTGTACTCTGAAGCTGGTCGCTATATTTGGCTGGCGGTCCCTTCTAGACGAATGTTCATATGAAATGAAAATTCAAACTGTATTTAGCTTTCATGTGTTCATGTAATTCATGTCATTGGCACCTTTTTGTCACTTCTCGTTTTCTTCTATCGTGTGCCGTTGTCGGCACGATACAACAATTGTCATAATGCTTCTGACTTTACTGATGAATATAGAGACAAATTTCTTTAACACAGACTTTGTTTTTTCGCTACAGATAAATGTCATTAGTTCTTTTTCATAAGATTTTTTTTTATCCCCTTTGTAATATCTTTTAAGATAAATTTGGTCATTTTTTTTGACGGTCCTTGTCTAACTTATTCTTCCAGAATTGGTTTACAACTGTCGTCATCACAGTTTGTGGCATCGTAATGTTACCTAGAATTGTTATAAAAAAAAACAAAAAAAACAAGAGCAGTTTAATGGAAAATGCAACAATTTGAAAGTTGCACATCGTGTTGTGGTTTTTCACACTCCTGTTGTTGGACTGATGACTTCAAAAAAGTGTCCTACTGTACATATCTGTACTAAATGAATATATTTACTTTTCCATGCATGTCCAAGTGGAATACTATGAACACTTACATACAGTGCTGCAGTTTTAATTAAAGAAACTACATCTTAATGAATATTAGACATGTTTTTTTTATTTGTTTACTTTCAGCTTACAATCAATTACAACAGTTTCTTGTAATTATATGCGGATATGGAGACCTCGATCGTGCCTCATAAAGTGTACAATGAAAAGCATTCTTTATATACTGTGCTTTATATGAGGACAATGACCTGCTTTCTTCTTCAATCCAGTTACATTGAATCGCTGTTCAAAGTAAATCCTAATGTTTTTTTCCACTTTTCGTGAACGGTCCAGTGTGAGATAATCGAGACTGCAAGAACATACCAGAATGAAATGTTGCTCTTTGTGTTTTCATAAGAATCTGCTTCAAAACTCAAACTACATATTCTCGCTGGTTTGCTGTAGATGCATTGTAGTGAAAGATGGTAAAACCAGGTCGTTGTTCTAAGTGCATACAAGTTGCAACTGGTTGTGACGTCACACATGAAAATCTGAAATCCCATTTTTAAGCCTCGAGATTTGCAATGTGGCTGACGACGTGTTGAGGCTTTTCAACCCGACACTCACAGACATCTCCTGCAACCAGGCGTGCACTCATATGGGCCGTGCTTTATCGTGGAGTTGTCCCCTGGTGGTCATTCAGTATATTCCTATTTCCTGGTAAGCTTCAACTGGCAAACCCCACACAAAGACAAAAAGGGAAAAAAATAACAATATTAATATAATTCCCTGGAATTACCTGTGTAAGCAAATAGGTCTGAAGCTGCACGATGCACAGAGATGGTGTTTTATTTTAGGTTGGTTTAGGCATTGCAAGCCATCAGTATGACACAAATGAAAATTGCATGTGCGCGTTATACCCTGGAGTCAACCGTAAACGTGCTGTGCTGCCTAGCAGGCATATTCTCTTGTCTTGTAAACACAACCATGGTTGCAAAACAACCATCATCACCGTCTACAATGCCAAATTGGCACCACACAAGTTCCATTAATGTCCTCTGTTTACTTCTGCAAGAGGTCTGAGGAATGTATCAGGCGTATGCGTTTGCACAATAACAAATGTAAACATTGCCGTATTATTTTGAGATGTAATAATGTTGGTCCAAGACAGAGATAGATAGCTGTTTTAGTATTTATTTATTTGTCAGCAGTCACTTTTGTTAAGGACATATAGAGCCACCTCCTGGGAACTGGAAAGGGGAGCTGTTTTTTTAAAAGGAGGTATTTTATATTATTTTAAGGAGGTGTGAACAAATAAAGCAGTCTGTAAAGGACGGCCAAAATAAGAAACAGAGCTGAAAACCAAAACACCTATTACAATTTATATACAGAGATATATATATACATATTTCTAAATTACTTTTACTTGTTTTTACTTCCTGATACTTAAGTACAGTAAATCGTATACTTTATGTAAGTCATATACTAGTATTAGTATATGTAAGTATTAGTAGTATATGACATTTACTGTACTTTACTAAGTAAAAAAACAAGTAAAAGTAATTTAGAAATACATTTATTGAGCTACCATTGCTCAACAAGAAGGCAATTCTTCTTCTGATTTTATTTGGTAGTGTTGAGTAACAAAGATAGTTAGGTGAAATGTAGAGGAGTAAAAGTAAAAGTTGCTAGAAATATAGATAACAAAGTAAAGTACAGATACGTGAATTGTGTACTTGTGTGTGTGTGTGTGTGGTGGAGGTTTTTGTGCACTGGGGCTAATATGAGGCGAAACAGTGGTGTTTGCCTCATATAAGCCTTCTGTGTGTGTGTGTGTTACCCACTTTCAGACGCTAGGGGGAGCGCCGGTGCCGGTGTGACTTTTCGCCACAGGATGCGGTGAATTCACGCACAGGCGAGGTAAACGCAGTCACGTGACCGCTGGTTGCCGTTGGTGAGTTTCTTTCATTATGGCGGAGCGGCTAACAGTGCGGATGGACTGTCTCTTCTCCCACTCTGATGCCCGCTTCGCGTCTCGAGAGAGGGCGTTTGACTTGTGATTTTTCAAACGCACCGCCGCTTTCGCCTCTGCCAAGACGACACTCGTGTTTCTCCGTGAAGTGATGGCAGACCGCGGCGTGGATTTGTCCGCCCTGCCAAAAGAGGTTAGGGACCAGTTGGCGGAGTTGGATCTGGAGCTGTCTGAAGGTAAAGGAGGTGGGGAGGGGGGCTGCTTTTTTTTTAGGCTTTCACGTCTTTGCTGTGTGAGCTTAAACCACCTATATTCTCTTCTTATGCCACTGTGAGTCTGTGTTATATCAGAACACACACACTCACTCACACATACATACACGTCAGGCTGTGCCACCTAGCTCTTTTTGTGCTAGCACAGGATGTAAGAACACGAGCTAGCAAGAGCATGACAAGACAAGGAGCACCGAGGAACAAGAGAAAAGGCTTCTCAGCCGGTGTTCCCTTCACCTCGAACACCACAGAGATTCATACAAAGGTTTTCTATTGTTTTAAATGTGTGTCTGTGCTAATGTCCTCGTAGTGGAATCCACAGTGCAGTCGTGTGACTGTCTGTCCTGACAGACTGTCTGCTGTTGGCCTGAGGCAAGGTATGGCGATCAGTGTCTGACCCTGATTCTGTCATATTGGTTCTCCACACACTTTAACGCTCATTTGAACGTCGCACACATTATGTGTTTTTACTTCAGGTTCAGGTGGATTTTGTTATTGATCCTGTAGGTACATTAAAGAAATTCATCCATGTTGACACGATATCGTAGGAATGGCAAGATGTATGTGATTTTGTTGTGAATCCTGATATAAAAGCACCCACTATATGTCGTTTGTAGTGATTGTCCATGAACTGGATATTTGTTAATGAGGAGAATTGTCATCTAAAAATATGGTCCAACTAGCAATGTACAGTCCTAGTGATTAATCTTGTAGTGCAACAAGAGAGGGGGGCTCCATCTTTATTGTTCTTCCAGCACTTCAGGATATTGAATTCTTATGTAAAGGTCCTGTGTGTAAAGCTGTGTTTCGAACAGTTCAGTACGATACATGTTTGTTTTGCATTTCCAATAGTATTTTTGTAATAGTACAAAAATAACCAGCCCCAACCTTTTTTGTGTTTTTCAGCACCCTTACCTTTAGGTACCAGAGTAATGGTAGGGGTTGAGCTAAACCCACAACTAGGCGTCACTCCCTCGTGACCAGTGTTTCTTTAGCACCTGTAGTCTGTTCTCATACGAAAATGAGCTGCTGGATGTCCTCCTTTGTGTCGCGTTCAATGTCATCGCACCGTTACAACATCATGCTACGTATCTAGCTTATGTGGCCGTTGAGAAAATAGGCACAACCTGACCCAGGACTTTACCGTTCCAAACCTAACCTTATTCTCAGGCTATAGACACCTAACAATTGTCAGGTTAAAGGAATGATACACTTATACAAAGTTAATTGTTGTATTTGGTAGTATACTAGTAATTGGTAGTATCTTCTATTTCTGCTTACAAATCCGACCGACACAGGACGTGATTGTTATTCAAGTTAAACAGTTCATCGTAAGAACACTGGCAGAGTATAGACACACAGGGAGGATATGACAGGTTGCACTCAAAAGCTTAAAAAAAAGGAAAACGGATGATAAACCACTAAGAACATCAGCAACTGGTGTTTGACTGGGATGCTCAAAGCTTCAGCTGAAAAATAGGTTTTATTGCAGTGAAACTGTGAGTCACTGTGAGCAGTGTTGACGCATAATGACAACGTCCGTAGTCATGATCTTGTGTAGTCTGTTCCAAAAGACTGCCAGTGGTTACCAAATGTAGCCTATGACCTCAGCGATGTTCATCCGAGTGATCAACGCGATGTGTCTGATACACCTTTGCAAACCTGCTATTACTAGAATTATAGGATTACCAAAACCCTCCAGGTCTTTGTGCATATGTCTCATCTCGATTCTGTCAGATCTTTGTCAAGTGGGCAATTAATGTGTGTTATGTGTTGTATTTTAGAAGTATTATGTGGATCATTTTATTCACCCAAAGTGTAACCACCCCTCCCCCAGAGCAGCTGTCTCGTTGTACTGCCACTGACACAAGCTGTCACACATCCTTGACAGGGTTCCTCTACCTCAGCTGAGCAGTGGTCTGTCAGTGTCAGTTGTTTGTTTTGACCATGTAAAGAATGCCTGCAATAATGCCAAATACAGTGATGGCCATGGTAGTCGTAAAACCTTTACAGTATCTTTGGAATTTGACAGTTGTATTGTGTGACATACTGTGATTGATACAAAATATGCAAAGACATATGTAAATATGGTATACTGTTGGTTGTGTTTATCTCTGTGGCTACATTGAAGCATCTGCAGGTATTGTACAGACTGATTCAGTTGTTGATCAATCAGTTACAGGTTCAGCGACCTAATTATATTGGTTTTATACTTAATAGTATGTATGCTACTCCTTAATGCTTGTTGCAATGTCTCAAACATGTCTGGGCATGTCGTGCACATTGTCATAAATCAGTGTTTGAGAAAAGATTCCCTTTTCTCGCAGTACTTTGCTGGAATAGCTGGAAAAAAGATGTTTCTGTTTGGGAGACACATTTTCGATATATTTTCAGGAAATGTATTTATGTCTCAATCTAAATAGATTTTTTTTTTTTTTAAATTACAAATACTGTGTTATAGGGTCTCATCCATGTTGTTACCACATCTTTTACAGACTTGACACTTTATTGAAGTCATCTGTGTCAGCTACATGTCGTAATTGGGCATGGGCCATTTTTAATCGTTAACGTCGTGATTGTCCTGACCAAAATGGGATGGATATTTTTTTAGTGAAAAATAATTGAGTAACTTGATGTGATGAATAATAAGTCATGAGAAATGATGCAGCTCCCCATAGGCACGTTAAGAAATGGATCACAAGCACCATATGCTGGTGATTTAGACAGGAATTTCAAGTTATGCATGTAAAATATTAACGTCTTTCTTCATTTATGATTAACTTAGTTGCAGTTTTGAACATGTTTTGAAAGTTCTGCCTTAATAGTACATTCAAGTGTTTGTTAAAAGTATGAGATGCTTGAGATTTGCTCACTGAACTCTAAAATTTCAACGCAAGAAACAAACAAATTCACATTATCCTGCCACTGCCCCCAATCTAGTCCATTTGCATATAAGTAGCTGGCAAATACAATGCTTTTCCACTTTCAGCTCGCAAGTATTCAAGTCCCAGTATGACTGGATGCATGTGGCATGTCACCACCTTATAGGCTGGTTTTTCTGAAGTCCACAACAAGTCCTCCTCTGAACTGAGCGCTGAAAATGCCTGTTCCGTCGTTGCCCGGATAAGAAAACAGGCCTGCCAAATGGCCTCTTAAAAAACAACCTACTTCTGCGAGCCCCCTGTGACCATGGGCACACAATGAGGACCATTCAGCCAGTCTGAGCTGCTGTGACCAGGAGCTCTGCTGCCATTTAGGCCATTCAGCTGAACCCAGTCTTTGTGTGCACGTTGGAATGAGCTGCCTCCATAGGAAGAAAAGGGAGGGGCTGACGAGAAGGGGGGGGGGTCATACTTGAGAAGATGACGTGTGTTGAATTTGTGCACTTCTTTGGGGAGTGGTTGGGCCTTCTCATCCTGCTATTTCTCAGCTGAGCCATGGGGTAAAAGGTCATGTCTGGCTTGTCTCTTTAACGATGCTACCTGTTTGACATTGCCCTTCCATCTGTCAAGTGTGTTTTACAGAAGTCGAATGTTGCTAATGCTGACACGGCCAGAATTCCATACAGATGACTTAGTCATTAGTGAGGTGGAAGCTGGCAGTCAGGCCAATGTGCTTTTTTTACTTTTTTTTAAAAACATAAATTTCCGTTTTAATTGACTGTCATTTCCTCCCAGTCTGCTACTGATTTTTTTAAACTCATGTTTCTAGGCCATAAAAAGGAGACATACAGGTAACGAGGCAGTATTCAGCTGTAACAGAAGCAGACTGGGTCGTCACTGATGGATGATGGCGTTGATATGTTCCCATTCTGTATTAGACATCCATTCTCCTGATCTTAGTCACCAGTGACACTGAGTAAGACTTGAGGAAAACTCTCCGAAAAAGTCAAGGAGCAAGAGAAACTTTCATCTCTCTTTTGACTGCTTTTAATGAATGTGATGCACAGCAAACTGTAAATATTTGCGAGTTAGGCAAAGTACTTATTTTGAGAGAGATAGTCGCTTCCTTTCAAACACACACACGCACACTCATGATGAGATGGAGGTCTGCACGGACGTGAAAAGAGGAACCTGATTGCGAAGTATTGACAGCTGTTAACTCTTGCACGCTTAGTTAACAACAATAAAAATGTTACTTCATAGCTACAAACATTGATTTTTAATGCATAAGCATTTTCAGTTGTTTGTCAGATGTTTCTTTGCCTTTTTATTTGACTGTTTAGAGAGATGGTTAAGAAAGGGGAGGGGGCAGTGTGTGATGGCATGGAATAAATGTCCTCCGCTGAAGCTAATGGTCAACATTCCAATTATAGACGACTCAACCACATCCTGTGGCTTGATAAACAGAGGTGTTTAATGACATGTTGCAAAGCTAAACCTGTGTTTATCCTATCGAGTCCAATCATTGCAGTGTTTTCTGAGAACACAGTGCTATAATTTTCTGAAAATGTTTGTTCTTCAGATCTCTTTGACCACATGTCCGTCACAGATAAACAAATCTACCATGACACTTCACTTACTTGCACCCTAAACATTAACATTTTATAATATAAGGAAAGACAGATGACAATGACATCATTACTAACATTTGTAGTGTGTTTGGATGGTTTTTCTAACACTTTTATTATATGAGCCCTTGTTTTTGTGTTTAGATATATACATTGTTTAACATATTCCTCTAGGTTGAAACTGATGCCTAATATTTCTGAATACAAAAGGCACAAATCATCTTACTTGGAGCTTAATAGTTAAAGCCTTAGTCTCAAACAGATGGTTGGGTTCTATTGGCAGAGGCCTTTCCTGGTTGTGTTTAGTGTACAGTATGTGTGGACATGCGCGTGTGTGCGCAAGTGGCATAATGCTGCTTCTGTGAATAGGTAATGATGCCTCCAGTCCTCTTTCCTCCTTCAGGCCTATTGTAGGCTGAATTATTCACATGCTTTCATTAAATACCAGGACAGAGGAGTGTATGTTATCCTCCCTAGGTCATCACTAAAGTACATGCAGAAAGAAATGACCTTATGTATTGATATTATACTCATAAGCCCTTAAAATGTATGCATCAATCCTATCCATTAGGCCTATTCTTCTAATATGGCAGACCACAGACATGGAGACAGATATGACGTGGAGCTGTTTATTGATTAAACATTTGATACAGTATTGATATCAATATCTGGACTTTCGGCTCTCATGTCCGCCATGTGCACTTTAGATGTGCCTTCATTCATTAAACAAGCACCTGCCTCACAAACACACGCATTAAGCCCCCTGTCTTCCTGCATGCCTTGAGACAGCCAATCACGTGCACTGTTAGATCCCAGTCACAAAGGATGCTGCATGGCTGTTGGCTCAATGATGCTGATGCGATTAACTCTTTAGGTATCAAAATTATAATGATGTCAAATGATTAAATACTTTCAGACCCATACTAAGAAAAAACTGTCAGTATTGTCCACCAGCTGGACACTCACTAAATTAACCGTAGGTGTGAATGTGAGAGTGAATCGTTGTTTGTATGTTAGCCCCATGATGGATGGCGGCGTGTCCAGCTGGTATTGGCTCAAGTGCCTCCCACGATCCTCATGTGGAGGAAAAAGCGATAGAAAATGGGTGAATTGGATTGGATTTTTTTTGTCCATATGTCTCAGCCTGAATCTCCTTTAGTGTCTGACTCTTACATGATGCTGTTCTCTGTCTGACCTTGTGATCTTCCTCTGACCTTCCTGATACTGGACACAAGGACACAGAGAAGCTCCCAACAGTCCATAACTAAAATATTAACATTCCATTATTTGTTGCCTATTGATATGTGTCAGCTTGTTGTGTATCTCAAGCAAAACTCGTTTAGAAATGGTACATGTTTACAGATAAGCTTTGACTGTATTCTCTCCTTATTGTATGTCTGTGAGTCACTGCAATTAGGCGTGGCTTCTTCAGGGGCCCAACCATCCACCTCAAAGTGAGAGAACCTGTTTTAGCCTCCTGTCGCACAAGGCTGTTAGCTGGGTTGAACGGTGCCATGCAAACTGTGACTCATCACAAGGGAAGAAATGAATGAACAGGGATTTAGTCACATCAGACCCTCTCTGGCAAAACACCCACCTTCATTCACCACTTTAATACTACCTGTCATCTCAAGCGGACACTGGAGCGCGTCTCTGATGTTGCAATCTTCCCACTCACTGCTTTTGTTGCCTGCAGTCATTCAGATACCCAGGTTGTGACACACCACACTGTGTTGACTAATGCACTCTGATTTTTGCCTCATTGGCTAAATGATGAGCACTGTGGCAGTGACGCAGAAATCAAGGTGTGTTGCTTATTCATTTCTTTCTTTTTTTTGTCTGTGTGTGTTGTCTGAATGTGGGAGCTGATGCAGTGCCCCACCAATCTATCTATCGCTGGGCTATATCAACTGCCCAGCAGGCCATGTGACTGTGCTAATGCTGAAGAATGCTCTTGTGAATATAAATAGACCTGACTGGCAAGACAAATTCACTTTCATGCCCGAGGAGGAGAAAACAAGAATCTCTTTGACACAAAGGCTATGCCATTATTGCAGTGAAGACCTCCCTCCGCTGCCTTCCAAAGAGTCAGTCCTAATTGTGCAATTTTTTCCTCTCGCTGAGGCTAATGGTCCTGGCTAGTAGATGGTAGCCAGTGGCAAACGCCACAAATCCAAGCAACTTGGTGGCCTGCTCAATGTGGGTCACCATCACACCAATGGGTTGTATGTGAAATACCATGACTTATTGAGAACTGCCCTTCTCAGGCCAGTCGGACTGTTTTCTGACCCATAGAAAGTTGGAATGGGTATGCTAATTGTTAAAGCATTATGCCAGTGATTTTAGATGTTTTTAGCGTGTTACAAACACCTTTTATAGCAGGAAATGTTTCATGTTTCTACATATTTAGAGGATGCGGAGGACCCTATAGTGTTGGATTTTTATTTCGGAAGAGTAATTGACAATGTCCCTACTCTCTGTTTGTGTAGTGTCTTGGACGAACAATTGATCATATATTTAAGGGTAAACATTTGTTGGAATGACTACACTGAAAATGGGTTAGATGTTGCATAAATTTACCTCTGGTGTAAAATTGGTGCTTGAGTAAGGGTGTGTTCACACAGCCTCATTTAGTGCGGTTAAATTTGGGTCGGTGTGAATGTAGTCTGAAATCTGTGATGAGGACCAATCAACTGAACTGTGGTCTGCTTGAAAGATGTCGCCTCGGGCTGCTTGCAAGTGAACTCTGGAGCGGTTCGTCACTGGTATGAACTTTATCTGCACTTTCAGTGGAAAAGATCGCATTGTTCTCACATCCACATGTGGGGGAGAAGGGAGAACCGGGACACTGATGGACAGAAAAGGCTTTGTACGGCCTTCTGTCGGTTAGATGGTTTGTTTTATTTGTTTTAGACATTGTTTTTGATTCACGATGGTGAGATCGTTTTTGACATACTCTGTTAAAAGTTGAGGCTGAAGTGACATTGCTGTGTCTACACATGATTTTTGACTACAAAAACAAATGATGGCTGTAATTGGTATTAACTTTTTTTTAGCCAAAATCGTACTATCCGTTGTTTAACGTGTTATCTGTAGTGCCTCTTTCTCTCGCTCTCTCACACTCTCTCATTGTCTCTGTCTCTCACTTGGGCTCTTCAGTTGATCAGCCACAGCTGATCATCACACTCTTTTAAAGTGGGTGTGGAGAACCTGGGGTATTTTCTCAGCAGCTGGTCAGTTTCTATATATGAAAGCGCAGCCCTGCGTCACAGGAAAGGCTGATGGGAAGCCAAAGCTCAGGGGTAAAACAGCACTATATATCTACAATGAAAGTTTCCAAAAGGTCAGTCGCTTACGTTGTCAGTCACACACTAGGTCTTTTTTTTTGTTTTTCCTTTTGGACTTGCATTTGAATAGTTCTCTTCCTAATTCTTTTGTGGAGACAAAGGATTATCAAAAAATCCCAGTAACTTGTAGTCCTCAGGAAACCCCATGAACAAGCTGATGTGTATCTCCCCTCTTGGCCCCTCAGAACACATTGTGCTAGTGCTTGGCTTGTTGTCATGGATCCTTTTTAATTCACTTCTGGAGGAGAACGAGGTAAAACAAAGGCCACGAAAACACTGGCTGGGTGTGGCTTCAACCTTGTAACTGCCCGATGACCGTAACACTGGGCAGGTGCAACTTGCGGGTTCCCAGATTGTTGTTAATTGCGTTGGATGGAAACATGAGGTTTATATTGACACTTGGGGGAAGCACAGTTACTGAACAGGCTGGCATTAGTCATTTCCTGGGGATGAGATAAAATTGTTTGATTGCCTCCAAGTCTAATCTGTGCTGTTACAAGATACGTTTATTATTTTTAATTTTAGCATTGAGTGAGACTGTTTACAGTAGATGATGTCATAAGCAAAACACCATATTTCTCACACTCCTGTATCAGTAGGAAGTAGGACTGTTGTTTTTATATCTGAAAGTGGGCTACCCTTTCAAACCTGGGTATAAAAGCTTAAACTCGATGGAGTTCAAAATATACAGCCTAGAAGTGTTTCAGACTAAGTGAAGTACTAAGTTGTCCAGCAGTGCGAGTGCAGGTTGGCCTGTATCCATGCCCTATGTGCTTATTGTGGTAACGTTTTATCCTACGATTATAGAACTTAACCACTACTTACCAGTAGCTAGTAAAGCCAAAAAATCAGATTTGCAGATCTGATCAGAATCTGATCTTCCTGATCAACTATTCCCATTATATATTGGATGTGATCAGATCTGTCCATATTGACATTGTCTAGTCTAGTCTTCCACATGTATTTCTGTAGTTAAAGGCCACGCCCCAGAAAAACAAGTAGTCTACACAAAATATTAATCTCCTCGTCCGACCGCGGTCTGTTGTTGTCTTCCATGTATTTGTCCGTTTTCTTTTTATTGTCTTCCACTGTGTCGATCATTTAACGTGCCTCCCAATGAAGTCATTTTGAGTTGATACAAAATCTGATTTGTTCTGCAGTCTAAACCAGGTTTAAGTCATCTACTTGCATTTCCTTTGGTGGGTAGCTTATTGCTAACATATCGTCATTACCACTCCCCTGTGACCTTGCACCTTCACTTCCATGTGAAGGAACTATTTTCACTTGCACAAAGGTTTGTGTATTTTAACAGTTGACAGGCATTCACTGAATATATTTTCCAGTTCAGTGTTTTTTTTTGTTTTTTTTGTTTTTTTCTCGAGTGCTCCACCTTGTAGAACATCCCCATAGATTCCGACGTATCTGTTTTAGAGCAGGTATAAATTTCCATCTAGAGCTGTTTAATGACTGTGAGCAGTGGGTGATGGGAGGTCAGCATTGTGAGCTATAGAGAGCGGAACATACTTTGCAATAAAGCCTGTGTGGTTTCATTGTCAGCTAAAGACTCAATAACAGGGATGTAAGTGTTTCAAACAGCCACTGATAGCTTCTTATGATCTTGTAATATTGATTTAATGTCTCAGCTGCCTGGCTAACGGTCCTTTTTCTAACATGAATGCCCCTTTTAAACCATCCATTAGAAAGTAAGCATGGATCAAGCAATATTAGCACATATGTCAATTAGTTCACATGCTGCAAAGCTAATCTTGGTGTATGTGTCCCATCTTTAGTGATACATCGTCCTGTTTACCCACTGAACCAACAGAAATGACAGGTGACAGTTGATGTCCAAGCCTCAGTGAACACTGGTTCCTGACGGAACCACCTATCGCTTATCTTCCACACCAGCCACGTTGAAACCTGACACCTCTTGCTGACTTTCACTGCTCAATACACCATGGTTACCCAGCAATGAAACACTGGTCTGTCATGCAGTTCAGTGGCCAGGATGCCTCTGTCTAAATAACCATCTACTCTTGTCTTAGCATTATGCTGAATTAAGTCAGACAACCCTCTGACCAACTCACAATTCACAGCTACATAGTTTGAAATAAATGACGTATAACTCACTCAAATCAGTTTGGACCACAAAACCACTTTGGTTCTTCATCACAGTCATTTAGACTGGTCTGTTGTTGTCTTACAAATATAGTAATGCAAGTGAGACAGTTTCACAAAAAGAAACACAAGCTTATTTCAAGCCACACGTCCATCCTACTGCCAACTCTGTCTCCATGGTAACAGTCAGTGACACCTGTTGACCACAGGCTTTTAAAATAGTCATTTTAAATGCCAATGGTGGGCTAAAATAGTAAATAATAGCACACGTAAACTACACAGAATCTCCCGTTGGTTCTACTTCTGATGATCAGGAACTGTTATCTTGTAACTTCATGTTTTGTACATGTGACACAAACTTACCAAACGAGGCAGCATTAGACCAGCAGCTCCTGTGTACCTACCATCTAAAAATGCTGTTGTTGATAACGTTAATTAAAGCACACCTGTAATCACAATGTGTACTTGAAATATTATGAGCAATAGGGGGCGGTCATCCTTCTTCGTGCAATGTGATAATCAAAACGCCAGGACAAATATCAATATTTTCATTACTAAATGAAGGCGCTCTGAAGTAAACAGTCTCTGCCAGTTTCACTCGCCGAAGAAGATAAGATTAATCAAAATGAATAGAAAATATAGTCAAGACCATGACAAGATTAGAAATAATGATTTGTATTCAAAATAATAATTTTCCCCTTCAAACTTTGCTTTCGTCAAAGAACCAGCAAAACTGTTTTAGCTGTCCTAACATAATTGCACAAGGGTTTTCTAATCATCCAATAGCCTTCTAACGCCATTAGCAAACACAATGTACCATTAGAACACTGGAGAGATGGTTGCTGGAAATGGGCCTCTATACACCTATGTACATATTCCATTAAAAACCTGACGTTTGCAGCTAGAATAGTCGTTTACCACATTAACAATGTATAGAGTTTATTTCTGATTCATTTAATGTTATATTCATTGGAAAAAAAAGTGATTTTCCTTCAAAAAAAAAACGATGTTTCTAAGTGACCCCAAACTTTTGAATAGTAGTGTATCACTATATGATTGTCTTACAATGTATTGATTATCGTATTATTGTTATCGTGGTACCCTGTGATTCCCATCCCTAAAGAGAAATCAGAATATCTGCTGAAGTGATCAAATTGGTGGGATGATAGCCTAAAATTAAATACAGTTTTAGCCATCATTTAAGGGCAGTATGCTAATCTGATCAGAAATCAGTCTCACCTCATGTGGTATAACTGTCCTTTGCAATAGCACACAGCCTTACCCTCACTGAAGAACAATTTACTTAAACCGCTGATTTCTCACAGACATCCCACTTGTGCCTGTGTGACTCAACTATCAGCCATGTACAGTT
Organism: Microchirus variegatus; assembly: GCF_963457635.1. NCBI lineage: Eukaryota > Metazoa > Chordata > Actinopteri > Pleuronectiformes > Soleidae > Microchirus > Microchirus variegatus. Next base: position 21,217,820 of record NC_139810.1, read on the forward strand.
GTTCCTCAGTCTTATCTCTTTGATGAAGTAATGCTGTCTGAATTAAAACAGCTCGTCACCGCCAAGTTTGCACAACATGCCTGTTATTGACTTTAGGGAAACACTGTGACCCAGATAAGTGTAAGATGTGAGCGGCATGGAGTCGGTAATCAATGATATTATTGGGTTGTTCAGAAAAAGGGTTTTCTGTGTAGTGCTCTTGACTTGTGTGTTGGAGAATGTGCTCTCTTCATTATGCCAACAGAACTGAGCTCTCAATGCTGTGACTGTACCCTGCTCACACAGCTGGCTCGAGAGGTCTGCCTCTGCCAATTTCAAGTGCATAATATAATGGGAGTAATGAAGGAAGTAGAGCAATACTCCCTCTGCAATCAAACAGAACCTGATCGCTTTAAAAGCGTATACGGATCTTTCTTTTTAATATCTTTCAGGATGCTGATGTCTGATATCTAATTGCTCCTCGGCGACAGAAACGGATTGTTACTCGCTGTTCATACCGAACAATAATGTTATTCTTGATCTTAGTGGGGTCCACACAATTGAACTGAAGTGTTTTTGTCCTGTACAGGAAGATCTGACATGATGGAAAGATTAGATACTAGACTAAGGCAGGGTTGAAATGACCTGCATGTTTAATATGTGTCTGTGTGTGTGTGATGAACTGTAATTGCTTTACATACGGGAAACGGTAGTGACTGTTATGTGTACGTGTACATAAATGCTGGGAAATAATTAATCAACAGGTCACATGGTGTATGGGTGGTTAATACTGTTGCCTTGCAGCAAAAATACCCAGATTCATGACTTGCTCGGAACAAGGGCCTTTCTGCATGGAGTTTGCATGTTCTCCCTGTGTTTGTGTGGGTTTTCTCTGGGTTCTCCAGTTTCCTCCCACAGTCAAAAAGAAAAACCCTGCAGAGGGTTAACTGAATTTCGCCCTGCGTCAGCTAGGTTTGGTTCCGGTGACCCGTGAACTACATGTGAGAAGATATAGCAGTAGACAATGAATGCATGGTTTCTTCAACTCATGCTCAGGAGTATAATTATGAATCCATCACAATTATTATTGAGACGGTTACTCGATAACTAAATTAACCATCAGCTGTTTTGATCGTGAATTAATTGATTTGAGCGCTAATCTAACTAAAACAACTTTTCAGATGTTTCAGCTTCTTAAATGTGAACATTGTCTGGTTTCTTCTTTGCTCCATGTAACAAAGAAATCATTTTGGTTTGTGGACAAAACAAGACATTTGAGAACATCATCATTTCAAGGTCTGGGAAACACAGATCAATATTTTGCAACATTTTCTGGCATTTTGTGGACCAAGCGATTACTCGAATAATTGAGAAAATAATCGAAATCGAAGATGAAAATCATCGTTAGTTGCAGGTAAAATGCTTCACATGGGAATGTCACTACAGACAGGAAAACATATATATATACTATACTGAGAAACACAGAGTCATGCAGAGCTCATAGCCTTGATCAGCATAGTGTTAACTCATTTGGCAACGGTTTAAATGTCCTAAATAATAATCTTTAATACCCCCCCCACCTCTTTTTATGTAGTTTCGTTGTGTTTGAAAAAAAAAAAAATCAAACTTTCTGTTTCCCATGGTGATTCTACAAAGAAAAATCATATGTTCAGCAGCCTTTTTTTCAGCTGGCAGCATCTTCAGCCTTCCAGATATAATTTCTTCCTCCCTTTCTGCATGAAAACCCCCACATGGACTTGCTTGGTCCCAGAGGATTTGTAGGCCCTGCATTTGCTGTGGAAAACACTGGTCCTGGAGGTGGGAGGCTTTCTGTAGACATTTTTGAAGCACAACTCAGACATTAACCAAATACCCCCTGAGTGAGACCAGATAGCCTCTGATATTTAATAGCGATGATTCAACTTCTGATACAATGAGAAAACGCACCTGTAAGATGTTAAGCCCCAGATACGTCAACTACAGATCGACGGTAGATGTAGAGACTGTTTTTATTTATAACACACATTAAGGACATAAAGAATGTAGCCATATTGCATCAGTAAATGGAAGAGGAAATAAAGACGAGAACTTTTTTTATGGATAGATAGATTAAATGCCAAGAGATCAGGCTGAATATGCTTGAAAGACACCATCATTCTGTTCTTGTTGGGGGGAAAAAACCTGAAAAAGAAATGAATCTGTAAATTAATAATGCAAAAGTATGGGAATTCAACATTTATCTTTTCTCAAGCTGTTTCTATTTTAGAGTGTGGACACAGGCTTTTACCATCTATTTACTCTAATGACCAGGTGCCATTAAATGGCCTTGGTGTCAGACTCATTCATTTGCATTTCCTGCCAAGAGCTATTTACCCATGTTCTCAGCACAGTCTGCCCCTTGTTGTTGTGTTTCTGTACAGCGCGTCTTTAAATAAGATCCTGTGGGTGACGTTAGTTCCTCTCCTCTCATCCCCTGTGTTTATGTGTGTATTTACATGTGAATGTGCACACTGCAGCTATTTGTGTGAGCGTCTCTGTTTGTGGTTTGTGCCGTGTGTTCCCCTGTTGTCATCCTCTCACCAAAGCTCCTATGGGAGAGTAGCTCTCCTTTGTTGGTATCCATTTCTCATTAGGTGGAGTTGTCGCAGTGTTGTATGTTACCATCACATTTGTCAGACAATAAACCACTGATATACAAAGACATCTTTGTGCTGATCAAAGAACCACTGGCTGGAAGCCCTGCTATGACTTCACTGGGGTTAGTCGACAGTCCCCTTACAGGCTTTGACTCCAGCCACACTTCATCTGTCCCTTTTGCAAATATGAAGTATGTTATGCTGATGGTTTTTCAGATTACAGAATAGCAAAGAATGTGGATTAAGTCTGATGTAAAAAGAAAAAAACTGTAATCTTGTTGGTTATCCTTACTTAACTGAGAACCGAGAACAGTCATGTGTTTGCGACTGACCTGTGACATGTAGCCGCCTGTGCCACCGCAGGGCGAGTAACCGACACTAGGAGGCAAGAGGAAATAGTGGTTGACAGATGCAGTCATGTCACTTCCTCCCAGTTGTGTGCAAGTAAGGTGGGGTCTGCACGTAATACTGGATGTGCCCTATGTTTTCACCTTTAAACTTAACATGTCACAATCCTATTTGATGTGATATCAGTGTTGTGACATCCTTGACCATGACGTGCAAAACTTTCTGTGTGTGGGGTTCACATGAAAATGGCTGCAACTTGTTCATACATGATTTTAGTCTTGTTGTCGTTAAGTGCTGGGAGGCTAATCAGCTGACAGTGTCTCTGTACTTGTATATGTTACCTCTTTAGGACCTTTCCTGTCATAAACACTAACCTTGTCAGGACCAGTAGTCTTCATTCAGTCCAAAACCTGGTCCGAATGAGGCAGAATCTTGTTTCTGGTCAAAATTTAGGTCTAATATTTGAATTGTCCTTAGGGTTTGGCATTAACTGGTTAAGGTGAGGGATAAGACCTTGTGTATCATCCTTTTTTAGCTGTGCAAACCTGTGTGTGTGAAGAGGGTTAGTGCTTTTGAGACCCTTGAAAGTGCTACTGCATTGATTTAGTCTCAGTGACCATTTAATATGCAGATCACAATACATGGCAAAAAATGATATATTGCAAAAAAAAAGGTTATTGCAATAAGAAACAAAAAATGTAATAGTCGATATGATAATCAGGATGGCAGGTAATTAAATGTTTTACTTTTGTTTCTGAGTGAGAGTTTAAGAAAACAGTTAATTGTGGTTTAAATTGTCTGAAAACAACAAAGACACAGAAACATTTCACACATACTGTGAAACATTTATAACAATAAATATACAGTGATTTATTTTGAGTCATGATAGAGTTCATTTTCTATATAATGTAATGTAAAATGTCCTTGTTAAATTGAGGCCATGTCTTTGCAGATGCCACTTGTGTGTGTGTGTGTGTGTGTGTGTGTGTGCGTTTATTTTTAAGACATTGACTGTGTTTGTGGTTCTCCACAGACTTCCCACTCCCTGCACTTTTTGATACGATACTTAGGGAAAAAGTTATTTGGTGTCTGACGCTGTTCTAGTTTGGTGTGGTGTGTGCATCATCATTTGCAAAGTGAAATGTTGTGTTTGCACAGTCCTACTCTGATACACTGCAAGTCCCACTCTGTTTTCATTATTTGGTCCCTGGGATATTGGTAGAAACATACAGTATTCATACACTGCCATATTCCCCAGCAACCCAGGCGGCTTCCTTTGTGCTTTTAAAACTAACCAGAGGCACTTTGTCACTTAGTTTTTCTGCTGATCTGGTTTTTCCATCTTACAAAATTAACTAACCGCTACAAGTTGAAACTTCTGAAAAGATTGCTTCATTAACCCTCTCCGGCAGCAAGTCCTGAACAGTTTTCACGAGCCAGCTAATATCAGTTAAGGAGAAAAAGGATTGTTGGTTTTATGTAAATGCTCGAGAAGTGTTGTTTGCTTAGAGTGGTAGCTTGTTAAGACGATCAACACAAACTTACAGAAAGCCTGTCACGTCTTCTTATTTCAATATTAATTTCAATCCTGGCTAAATTAAAGACTTGTGTGTGTGTGTGTGTTCCACTCTCACAAACATAACCTCAGCTACTGCTTCCCAGAGCTCTGTGACTGCATGCTGCTCTCATAACAATATTCATTACTCATTGTTTATTGACCGCTGGTGTGGTATTCATTTTTCATTTTTGGTTTGTTTGAGGAAGCCCTACCAAGTGTGTAAGCTACAGTTGTTGTTGTTGTTGTAACACAACTCCAGATCTGCTTGTGTTCTTCTTGGATTCCTGAGTTTATACAACGTAGTTGAACCAAACCGAAACAAGGAAGAAGTGTCACCGTCCTTGATGGTTGCACGTAGAAAGCTACATCAATGTCAATCTCACTTCCCATAAAGATTTCAGTGATCCCATGACAATGGGGGCCATGGGGGTGTTCACTGAGTTCAGCACCACCTTTTTTTTATTTTCACTGTAATTTTGAACTTACTCATTTCAAAACAGGGATGATGGGTTTTTTAATAGCAGTGCTGTTTCCTTCACTTTTGGTGAAAGAATTACAAAAGTATAGACACATTGTTTGAATATGGTTGTGTAACAAAGTAAATGTGTCAATTTAAGGGCTTATGCCCCTTGGGTTCATTATACGGGAAAGCTAAGATGAAATCAGCTCTGTACCAGCATTATATGGCTTATATGGTGTAATTGAGTATATCAATAAAAACAGTAACTGTAAATACATGCTTTCAATGCAGCAAGTAGCTAATTCCTTTAAAAAAGGTCACTAGAGGTTGTATGCTAATTTGTATATATATATTTTTGGCATTATGGCACCATAGTATTTGCATTATGCCTGGTGTATTAATCTCTAAGCGAGATAACAATCCACACCATAACACAAAACTTAGGAAACTGCACTTAAGTGTATTGTCCTGCGTAAACAAAAAAATGAAAACAAAGATAAGAAACCCCAGACACGACAATGATGGCATAAACAAAGTAGAACTGGGAGCAAAAAAAAGTCATAAAAACTATAATAAACCTTTTAAAAAATACATGCACGAGTTGATGCACAGCACACTAAGCACTAACGAGTTGCACAAGCATAAAAGTCTCTAATGGGCCAGATCAGAGTGGTGAATACCAGCACAGATTAGAACTGGTCATTTACAGTATATCTGGATGCATGATGTCTACTGTACGATACCTTTATGGCAGAATGCACTTAGCTAGTGCATTTTAATTATTGATGAAACCAGAACATTTCTTATGTGTGTTTTCATCCCCTCTATGTCGCAGTTTCAGCTGTATGTCTGACTTGTCGTCAGGTCAGAAGGTCAGGGGCAAGACATGGACCGATTATCGGTTTGAGCTGTGTAGAGCTGTATCACCCCGTGTTGGTGCAAACAGTTAGTCAGTTATTGATTTGTAGTGTAGTGATGAAGCTGAAGAGTAGTCTGTGATACTGTGATACTGTCACATCGTGATTTTCATCCTGTCAGAATCTCATACTATCCCATGCCCAGTCACCTTTAACTTCACTGAACTCTCAAAAAGTCCCTTTTTACTGAATTGGTGCATCAGCTTACTACAGATGTTTTCATGCATCGACAACCTGTTCTTTTTTACCGCAATGTGTTGAACGGGTGGAGGAAAAAAGACATTCATATACAGTCCTGGACTGGTTTGACACACTGACACACATCTGAGAGATCAGGTCAGTAATACCACTCTCACTCGGCATGAATTCCTCTGTGTACTGTAGCACCCTTTAACCTGAACCAGCTGTGTATACACACACACGCATACACACGCACACATGGACACAAAGATTTACTTCCTGCACCTCAGGGTTTTTGGGCAGTGAGCTCGCTCTTCTGGCCAGTTGGCTCGCTCTGTTCATATGGCACTTTCCAATCAGCACATTCCTCTTTCTCTAGACAGACACTAAGACACAATTTTGGCAGTGCACGCAAAGGGTGGGGTAACACTCATATCCTGTCCCCTGACCTCAGATTACACACACACACAGTCACAGTTTTGTTTTGCTTCTGCTCACGCTCAAAACACCACATTTTTGCTGTACAAAAATGCAGCTTTTCCTCTTTTTTTTGAAGCAGCTGTCACAGTCCCTCTCTCGACCCAGAGACCCTCAGAGTCTCTTTGCCTTCCTCCAGCCACAGAATCAGCATGATCGTGCCAGTCTGTCCCTGTTGTTATGTTCTACACCAACACAGACTCGCCTGTGTCTGTGTTAATGACCTCCCTCCCTCCTTCCATCCTGGCCCCACTGGAGCACCAGAACTGGGCTTTACAGAACCGTGTTTCCACTCTCCAACAACAATAATGCTCCAGTCCACTACAATCAACTTGCTGTTGATTGCTCTGTGCTTGCATGTCTCTTTGTGAGTGTTTTCCCTCTTTATAAACAAGTCTGCAGCACGCCTGAGGAATGGAGAAACAAAGTAAAAGAATGTGTAATGCATGTTTGCTGCTGTGCCTTTTGATCTTGAGTAGATGTTGGGCCGGACTTAGAGGCATGAGGTCAGAGCTGAACGCAGGCCATCCTCTTTGAATGCAATCATAATCCCTCTTACTGTAAAACTTTCTGTGACTTAACCAACTTTTTCTTTGGGAATGTCTCGCACCCATTGCCTCCCTCCCTCTCCCACCTTTTCCCCATTTCACAGTGTTGTGAAACCTCTAGAGTTTCCTGCATAACAAGGATCAGAAATAAGAGACATCAATTTTGCAACTCACGCTGCTAATCTACATATTTAATCCATAGGGAACTTTCGTTTTGTGATTCTGTTGTTTATTCAGGCAAACACCTCACACCAGAGGAGAATGTGAGAAAGCTTTTAAGCAACAACATAGTATCTGAGTCACACATGGAGCTCCCCACCCTGTGCTGGATTATCCAGCTCACCTCCCTCCAATCTGCTGTTGAACTTTGTCTCCCCCTCTCTCCTAATTTTTCTTTCCATTGTTGTTTCATACATACACCGGGCCATGTTCCCTCCTGCTTCCTTTAATGACACTCACCATGTGTTTACCTTTTCCCCCTCCCTCCCCTCTTACTCACTGTTTCTCCAACCTAACTTTCCCTCTCCCTTATCTTTGGTTTTCGTTCCCTCTGTCAGAAGGTTGGGGCGTGGGTCTCCATGTTGTCACTGCTCTGTTTGGTGGAGGTGTCGGAGGACTGAGAATAAGCAGCGCTTTGGCTCATTGCATTTGACATAGCATGCGGTGTTATCACTGGACACCGAGCCGGGAACTGAGAGACTGTGGGAGATTTCAGGAGTTGAAATGTTTGTGTGTACAAGGGGATTGTGTATGTGTGTCAGTTCACTGTATAGGGCAGGACTATTCGATTACAAAGTCAGGTCAAAACCAAGAAACTTAAACAACTTAAAAAGTGCACCAAAAAGGTGCATTAAAATGTAATAAAACAACTAGCAATACAATTGTTTTCGTCATACCTTGTCCTAAGTACACCTAAAAGTGCATAGAATTAGCTGGAACTATTTAAAAAAAAAAATTAAATGTTTGTCATCTCAGGTGCATCTCAAAGTGCACCCTAACCCAAAAAGGTGCGCAATATAAGAAAACTGTTTCTCTTTGAAATAAAGTAAAAACCTATGTCATATATGACCCACAAACATCTCAAAGTGCCTTTAACAGAATGCTAAAGAACTATCAATGGTATATAGGGTGTGTCTTTCACACATGTTTGCTGTACAAGCAGATCGTGTGTTTTGGGGTCCCAGTTAAGTGGACTTTGTGCCTCTGCTGCTTTCCAACAAGCTCAGGCAGCAGTGGGACTCAAAGCTAGTCCAAGGACGAATGAGGAAGGGGTGGTGCTGGGTGTACAGTGGGAAGAAGGGGGGTGGCAAACGGGGGAGAAGAAGATAAATGGTTGAGTCCCATGTGAAACTGGCTCACATGGCTTCCTCTTTGCTCATGTCCCAACCTTTCTCGACAGCCTTCAGTTCTGCCATTGTTTTCTGCCTGGCGTGGTTATCTGTTAAGTTGTCCTAATCATATTTGGGTTTCATAGCCAGGGGGAAGGTTTTTGTGCACTTGTCATGTGTGTTCACTGCGGCTAACGTGAGGCAAAACAATGGTGTTATCTCTGTGCCTGAGCTGTCAAAATGTGCAGTTCAGTAGATTTAGTTCAAATAGGATTATTATACTATGACTCAAGTACTGCAAAGGTATTAGCTTCACAGTGGCCTGTGTGTGTGTGTGCGCGTGTGTGTTCACAGTCACATTATGAGGGTGAAGATATGTTGTATGGTTAGGATGAGGTTATTGTTAGGTTAAAGTTCAATTCAATTTTATTTTTGTATAGTGCCAAATCACAACATACATTATCTAATTGCACTGTACATAGTAAGGCAAAAACCTTAAGGTGAGGGTTAAGCCCGTAGTAGTTATGGTTAAGGTTAGAATGAGTCTCCAGGAAATGAATGCATGTCAATGTGATGTCCTTTGAAGTCATGGAAACCAGGTTTTCTCTGTGTGTGTGTGTATGTTTGTATCAGAGCAGAGTTGTGTGTACCTCATCTGGTTCATGTGTTTGTTTGCTTGTGTGTGTGTGTGCAGTTGTCTGGTGTTTGAGTGGTAATTATGACTAAAATAACAGTGTGGTGTTGCTGTCCTCTCTCCTAGGTGACATCACGCAGAAGGGCTATGAGAAGAAGAGAGCCAAGCTGCTGGCCTCCTACATCCCCCATTTACCGAGTAAGACTAACTCTTCTTCTGCTTTTCGTTTTTCTCTTCTAAACAATCCCCCTCCTGTGTGTAAGTATCACCTCCTCTGTCAGAATTACTGGCACTGGTCACTCTTGAGATTCAGACACGTCCACATAACTGCATCACATCATATTTTAAGCGACATCTCTAATGCTTTTCTGCAGTCTGTTAAGAGAACTATGCTGGGGGAAAAACAACTTAATGTGTGTGGTTTCAAGTGTCAAGTTGTTTTTAGCTTCATGCAAAAGTAATGTAATTGACTGTCCAGTGTGTCTGTAATTCTCTTTGTCCAAGATGTCCAAGAGAATTTCATGGCTTTCTGTGGCACTCTAGTGGCCAAAAAGTGATACTGCACAATTGACTCCCTCCACCATTTCCAAGTGTGTGTGTGAGTCACAGTTATAGCTGCTGTTTGTGAACTTGTGAACACTTCCCTTTAACCAGTGTTTACAGGCAGTCCACCACCCATTGGGGAAGTAGCATAGTTTCACATGAGCCAGTAACCTTTGCCGTCATTGGGTTAGCTGATTTGTTTGGATTTTCTCGTTGAGCTTCCTCAGATGAGGGTGTGGTATTTCCTCCAGCGAAATTGCACCACATCAACATTGACATGGAAAAAGAATCCCCTCTTTGTTTAAATTTAAAAAAGTAGAATATATAATATTCTTTCCCGAGAGTTTAACCTTGGTTTATTTTAGTTTAAGCTGACACAGATTCCATGCTGTGTGAATAGTACACCCAATACAAACTAGATCTCAAGTTATACAATATTTGTGGTTTAAGCTGGCTCTACTTTTTGTTCTACAGTTTTTATTGGATGCTATATTAGGTACTGGGAAGCTTTAAAGATCCAAATGTCACATCCTGCATCTCTACACAACCCCGCTTTTCCCTCCAAACCATCGTCTCCACAAGGATTTAGGTCCTCTGGGAGCAGAAGATGACTGACTAAAAATATATTTGCTTGAATTATCTAACCTAGTTTCATTTACTCCATTTACAGTAGCAAATATGTCTTATCTCACTTTATGTTGAGAGGCTCTGTATATTGGCTGTGTGTACGAGTTTTAATTTGTGTGCCTTTTTAATTTTTGATAGTTTTTCTGTTAATGTTGTCCTACATTTTCTTTCATGCATAAATCATTCTATATATATATCTGCCTGTGTTGTGTAGATGTGGATCTGTCTCTGCCAGATGTCCAGCTTTCCCCAAACCACAGTGCTGACCCTAGCCCAAGTCCTGAGGCCCCAGGCCCCTCCACCTCTTCAGCCGCCAGACATCACCGTGCACACCGCAGTGGAGGGGCCAGGGATGAGCGTTACAGATCAGGTACACTGCATATACAAAAACACACACACTCCTAAACAAATTATTAAGCACAATAACATAACATTTAGCCAAATTTTGTTTATTCTCGCTCAACTCTTATTCTGTTAGACATCCACACGGAGGCTGTGCAGGCAGCACTGGCCAAGCACAAGGAGGAGAAGATGGCACTGCCCATGCCAACCAAGAGGCGCTCAGCCTTTGTCCAGTCTCCCATAGATACCTGCACACCACCAGGTAAACTAGTTACTCTTTGTCAGTGGAATGAATGTTATTGGTGACTTTTATTACACCAGGATTATTCAAGACATGCTTCAGCAGTTGTATGAGTTTAACTCATTGTCAATGTTTGCTAATATATGAGATCAACTTTCAGTCACATCATTCCCATCCAAATGGCAACAATCACGGAATTTGACAGATAAAAAATAACAAAGCAGGTGGTGTTCTGAGAGACTTTTTGCGCAGTACTGTATCGTACTTTCTCTTTGTGTCAGACACATCTTCTGCATCAGAGGATGAGGGTTCACTGCGCAGAAAGGCAGCTCTCAGTGCGGTGTTGGCCCAGAGCCTGCAGAGCCCCGATTACTGGATCAACCGTTCTGTCCAAAGCTCCTCCACGTCCTCGTCCGCGTCCTCCACCCTCTCCCATGGAGAGCCCAAAACTCAACCACAGCCCCAACTTCAACCTGCAGTTTCCGTGTTGGCAGACGTACTGGCCCACACACGCATAGGTACACTTTAAGCTCCAGTATTTACATGTATAAAAGCAATAATTTGATATGCTCCTTCATACGCTCAACTTGTATTCTCCTCCAGAAAACAGTGTCCCCCCAGATGTGACGTCCTCCACTCCCCAGGACAGAGGGTCAAGGGCGGAGCTGGCTCCAGCAGTCAGGGGCATGAGCCGTGGACAGAGCCGCTCCAGCATGCTGGATACTGCTGATGGTACAGTAACACATGCAAGATGCCAGTGTTGATGTCAGTGTGTGGAGAAAAATCTTGGTTCCTGCTTTAAATCAGGAGGTTAAAGAATCCAGTCATGAAAGACATTTTCTGTTTTTGCATTAACTGTGTGTGACTCACAGCATTGTGGTGACAGATTGATGATTGGAGTGTTCAGATCATTTAAAAAAATCTACCCATTGTTCATCCAGAATCATCCTCACGGTGAATGCTCCTACTGACAGAGATTTTGTGTTCTTTCTTTTGGGTCCATTAATCCTGTCCGTGTCTTGCCTTTGATTTAAAAAAGGAAAAACAAAAGGTAATATAAATCAAAAATCTTGGGAAGGGGAGGGATGCTGAAGAGGTCCAACTCGGCTTGCTTTCCAATCTAGAGTTTGTCTATCTGTCTTTATTCGTTTGTCTCATGTCGTAGGTCTAGATGTAGAGAGCCTCCTACTGTTGGTTTTCCTAATGGTTGTCAACTCCGTGTCTCTTCAAAAACCTCTTGAATCCTTCCTGCTGCTCATTCTGACCTTCTTACATGTGCATTCGGTTGTACCTGTGCAAGGGTGTGTGATAGTTGTTTTGTGTTGTGTAGGCTTGCATGTGTTGGGGGTGGCTGTGTGGTGTGATTTTGGTTGCTGCTTGTTGGCGTATTATGACGGTGGCTGTTTCTTGGTGTTTGTCCAGGTGTGCCTGTCAACAGCAGGGTGTCCACGAAGATACAACAGCTGTTGAACACACTCAAACGGCCCAAAAGACCACCACTCAGTGAATTCTTCCTTGATGACTCTGAGGAAATTGTAGAAGGTGAGATACAAATCGTCAAAATGATTATTTCAGCATCTCACTCGTTTTTTAAACAATACTGGATGGATTGCACCAATTTGGAAATTGTCTATTATGTACACTACACATTCTATTCTATAACTTTTTCATATAGTCTTAGTGTTAATATCTTTTATATTGTACTTCTTGTTAATGCATGGTTATTATTTATTATCTTTATCTTTATTGTCTTGCTGCTGTAACACTGTAAATTTCCCCACTGTGGGACGAATAAAGGAGTCTCTTTTCTCTTATCTTATTATGGATTTTTTTTTCTTCTAATGTATCATTAATGTATCATTATTCTTTATTATTTTATTCTTTATTGTTATTAACATAACCAACATTTGTGTAGGTTTAAGTGAAGTGAAACAGTAAATACCCCACATTTACTGATTTATAATCTTTCTTTAACAAGAGATCTGTAATTTTAAACATCAGGATTAACACTAGTTACTCATTGCTAAGTTATTAGTTACAGAGGCTCATATCCAGTTATGTTACACATCGTGTTTTTGCTGGGTTATTTCTTGTGTCGATCATCTATTTATTTGTGTCTCTTTTGATGCCCAGTTCCCCGGCCGGATCCCAACACCCCAAAGCCTGAGGGACGTCAAATCATCCCAGTAAAAGGGGAGCCCCTCGGAGTGGTCAGTAACTGGCCTCCTGCCCTGCAGGCTGCGCTGGCTCGCTGGGGTGCCACACAGGCCAAGAGTCCTGCCCTCACTGCTCTGGATATCACTGGCAAACCCCTCTACACGCTCACATATGGTGAGGACCACCTCAATAATTTACAAAACAGTTCAAATGTTTGGGGTCACTTAGAAATGTCCTTATTTTTGAAGGAAAATCACTTTTTTTCAATGAATATAACATTAAATGAATCAGAAATACACTCTATACATTGTTAATGTGGTAAACGACTATTCTAGCTGCAAACATCTGGTTTTTAATGGAATATGTGTCATGGTTGTATAGAGGCCCTTCTCTCCAGTGTTCTAATGGTACATTGTGTTTGCTAATCGCATTAGAAGGCTATTGGATGATTAGAAAACCCTTGTGCAATGATGTTAGCACAGCTGAAAACAGTTTTGCTGGTTCTTTGGTTCTTTATTTCTAATCTTGTCAATGTCTTGACATATGTTCTATTCATTTTGCAACTCTTTTGATGAATAAAAGTGTGACTTTTAATGGAAAACACAAAACAATTGTATAGGTAACCCCAAACTTTTGAACAGTAGTGTATATGTTGACCATTTTATCTGAAAACGTGATGTGAATTTGAAAAGTCGTTCTACATGAACTGGTTTAGATGAATAAATATCTGTTGGCCTGAGAGGAATAACACCTACATTTCATTTTCCTCCCCGGTTGGAGGCGGGATGTGAAGTTGAACTTACCCTCGATCAGTTATGCAACATTAATCCATGGTAAATAAACAACACACAGGACTTTTTTATAAAATCAACACTCACTTTTATTCTCTGCAGGCAAGCTATGGAGTCGCAGTCTGAAGCTGGCCTATACACTGCTGAACAAACTAGGCACCAAGACTGAGCCTGTCCTACAACCTGGAGATCGGGTATGTCTTGTCAGTCAGCTGACACTCTGTATTTAAGTGATGGAAGAACATGATAAAGGAAATATGTTTTTCTGTCTTGTCAGGTGGCACTGGTGTATCCTAACAGTGACCCTGGAATGTTCTGGGTGGCTTTCTACGGCTGCCTTTTAGCTGAGGTCATCCCTGTGCCCATTGAAGTACCACTGTCACGACAGGTAAGTAATGATGTTAACTGAATTCCACCGTTTTGATCACTGTGAAACACAAAGGCAGTTATTTAGTTTCATTCTTTGTCAAATAGAAGAGCTTAGTAAATGGATTGAGAACGATCCTACTAAACACATTTTGGGTTAAGTATTCCAATCCAACTTTTTATAAAGCACTTTAAAAACAACAACCAACCACCAACAATACAAAATATGTGATGTAAGCACTATAAGTGATTGAGGGACTAAAACGTAAAGTGCATTTGCTCAAGTTCTTATTGCATATAGTGTAAGTGACACCTCATTGACCAGCAAATTGACAGTAAGAGGTTTTGCTGTGTGCTTATTGTCAACATGTTTTTTTAATTGTCACAGGTGTGTGTGTGTGTGTGCGTCTCCGTGTGCGTCATAACTATTCTCACTTTCGTCTCTCTCCACAGGACGCTGGCAGCCAGCAGATTGGCTTCCTGCTGGGCAGCTGTGGTGTTAGCTTGGCGCTGACCAGTGAGGTGTGTCTCAAAGGGCTGCCCAAGACACAGAACGGCGAGATCATCCAGTTCAAAGGTCAGCCAGCAAAAATGTGCCGTCTCGGCAAGATCTCTGTTTTAGTCTCTTTGGGATTCATTCGTTAGACTCATCAAATACACAGTGCGATGTTCAACGGCCAATTTAGAGGCTCTATGTGCGAGTGTTTAGCTGCGTAATCACTCTGCATGTTAAATATCAGCTGCTTACCTTTGGCTTTGAAACATTGGCTCCAAATTAGTGGACCTAAATGCACTTTGTTTTTTTTTCTTTCTTTGTGTAAGCTAAAATATTTGTTTGTTTCTTTGTGGTGTTTTGATTTTATTTAACAGGATGGCCAAGGATGAAATGGGTAGTGACCGACACCAAGTACCTGACCAAACCGTCCAAAGACTGGCAGCCTCACATCCCCACTGCCAACACAGACGCCGCATACATAGAGGTAGTCCTAAAATTGACATATGTTGGGTAGCGTTTGTATTTTTTACAAAATGTTTAGTATTTTTTTTTCCATTTATTAATCGTATTATCAGGAGTGGGGCCCTTTCTTGTGCAATACTAAAGAAGTTCCTTGGGATATGCATTACTGCTCCAACAAAGTTAATGGAAATCAGTTCAGTAACTAACTAGTAACCTGTATCCCTGTAAACAAAAGAATAAATGAAATGATTCTTATTTTCTTTATCCTTGTTTTCTTTTGTCTCTTCCTCCAAAAGTACAAAGCGAGTAAGGAGGGAACAGTGATGGGAGTTGCTGTGTCCAAGATCTCAATGCTGACCCACTGTCAAGCCCTGACCCAGGCCTGTAACTACTGTGAAGGTACTGTTATGTGTGTATGTGAGATGAGACGACGGAGCCTTAGAAACTAAGCATTAAAACAGATTGAGCTTGTAAGCAAGCAGGATGTTTAATTTGCAGCAAGGCATATACGTGATTTTTACTCTGCCCTGCTTGAAAGAGTTGAGGGTGTATAGTTGTCTGTGTTTTTACTGTTGTTTTTATTGCTGCTTTTATTGCAGTTTTTTTTACTGTTTTCTCAGGATAGTGCACCATAATTTTGTTGCATTGTTCTCTTGTGCAGTGACAATTAACTTCTTCTCAGAAGCTACACTACCGTTCAAAAGTTTGGGGTCACCTATACAATTTTTCTGTGTTTTCCACTAAAACTCACACTTTTATTCATCAGTCAAGACATTGACAAGATTATATGTAATGATTTTTATTACAAATAATAATTTGGCCCCTTTCGTCAAAGAACCAGCAACACTGTTTTCAGCTGTGCTAACATCATTGCACAAGGGTTTTCAAGGGCTTTCTCATTCTCCTTCTAACATGATTAGCAAACACAATGTACCATTAGAACACTGGAGAGATGGTTGCTGAAAATGGGCCTCTATACACCTATGTACATATTCCATTAAAAACCAGACGTTTGCAGCTAAAATAGTCGTTTACCACATTAACAATGTATAGAGTGTATTTCTGATTAATTTAATGTTATATTCATTGACAAAAATAAGGACATTTCTAAGTGACTCCAAACTTTTGAACAGTCTTGTATGAAATGTGCTACCGGTGACCTAGTAATCCTAATCATACTTTTCTGACTCTCTTAGGGGAGACACTGGTCAATGTGTTGGACTGTAAGAAGGACATGGGCTTGTGGCATGGCGTCTTAACGGTGAGAGACTGAATGTCACAGTTTGTATTGTATAGCCAGACGAGCTTTGTAACTTTGGTATGACTCACAGCATGGAATTGACAATGTGTTTATATTTCCCCCCTGCAGAGTGTCATGAACAGAATCCACACCATCACAGTGCCATATGCTGTGATGAAAGCTTGCCCGATGTCCTGGGTGCAGAGGGTCCACATTCACAAAGGTGAATTCCATAGAGCCAGTCATAATGACAGAATTAGACATTCATTGTTGACCACTTCAACTTCCAAGACAATGATTTTTCTTAAACTTGTCACAGAGAATTGGTAAAGCAAAAATCTATATAGGAAACAGCCTGTGGGGATTGTGTTTTGAAGGACCTACCTTATGTTGCGTGTCGCTCTTACTTTCTCACAGCACGCGTGGCCTTGGTAAAGTGCCGTGACCTCCACTGGGCCATGATGGCCCACAAGGACCAGAGAGACACCAACCTGTCCTCTATACGTATGCTTATTGTGGCAGATGGAGCAAACCCATGTGAGTCACTACTACACAAATATCATCCTTTTGCAATGTAGTCATTTTGTTTTGTTGTCGATTTGAATTATGTCTGCCCTGTTGTGGTAATGTTTTCATTTATTGTTTGTCACCAGGGTCTGTGTCTTCGTGTGACGCCTTTCTGAATGTGTTCCAGTCTCATGGTCTGAAGCCTGAGGTCATTTGTCCATGTGCTACGTCACCTGAGGCCTTGACTGTGGCCATACGCAGGTATCTTCATCTTCATCCTCACACGCTCCTTGAGGAGACATTCCGATTAGTGGGATTCTGAAACTAGTTTAGGTTTTGCCTGAAAACTCCTGGCAAACTCCTTTTATTCATTATAGTCTTTCTATTCTGACTTCTAATAACAAGTCACTTCAGTGTGTTAACATTTATTATGGGTAAAAATCTAGTTAATTGTCTTTGCTTTTTATGTTGTTCGTACCCATCATGTTACTGGTATACTGTATGCAGAACTACACATCCAGGAAGTTGAGAGTATTGAGACACGGTGACAGGAACAGGCGGATGTAAACAGAGAGTTGTGGTTTTGCCACCAACTGTCTTACACAACCATTCACTGATGTAGTCACATCTCCAAACATCTCACTTTTCTTACATAAAGATGCTTTAAGCATAAATCAATTTATGAACGAGCATTAGTTATAATAGGTGTAATTTTCATGCTACATTTATTCCTTTGTGTATAGAGGAATAGTCAAATTTACATGTGTTAATTAAAACAATGTGTTAATTAATATATACAAATATATGAACAGTTTTTAATTTGAAAAAAAAAGGTTAATTCGATTTTCCCCCCTCCACAGGCCTGGTGCCCGAGGAGCTCCGCTGCCAGCCAGAGCCATCCTGTCCATGGGCGGCCTGAGTCACAGTGTGATCAGAGTGAACACAGAGGACAAGAACTCTGCTCTCACTGTTCAGGATGTGGGCCATATTATGCCTGGAGGTCAGCAACTGCAGTCGGTTTAAACTGGCATCGATTCAGTTGTAACTGCTGCCACATTTACTCTGGATGATTACTTTATCTTAGGTTTTTCCAAAGCCTTCTTTGACGTCAGAACTGTTTGTGTGTCATTTAGCTCTGATGTGCATCGTGAAACCAGACGGGCCTCCTCAGCTGTGCAAGACGGATGAAATAGGAGAGATTGTGATCAACTCACGGGCTGGAGGCACCATGTACTATGGTCTGCCCGGAGTCACCAAGAACACATTTGAGGTCTGTCAAACTTTTACCAGCAATATTATGTCATAGGAGCGGCCTAACAGATCTCATTCTACACTAAACTGGGATCACAATATTCAATCTCTGTCAGTATATACAGTACAAACACATAGCTTTTCAAAAAGTCATGTTAATACTTTGGAGTAGTTGATGTGCACTCTTGTCCCAGTGTACTATGTGCCGGTTGAGAAAATGGTTGAATTGGAAAGAAGCACTGATTCATATTAACCACTAGATGGAGCCAATGTACTTCATGACATAAATGCATTGTTTTTATCAACAGACTTCATATGACTCTTGACTTAATTCATGACCGTTGTGACTGTGAAGTTTTATAGACAATAACAATAGTACAATTATACCTACACTGCTGTTATAAAGTTTGGGGTCACTTAGAAACGTCCTTATTTTTGAAGGAAAAGCACTTTTTTTTCAATGAATATAACATTAAATTAATCAGATGTTAATGTAGTAAACAACTATTCTAGCTGCAAATGTCTGGTTTTTAATGGAATATGTACATAGGTGTATAGAGGCCCATTTCCAGCAACCATCTCTCCAGTGTTCTAATGGTACATTGTGTTTGCTAATGGCGTTAGAAGGCTATTGAAAACCATTGTGCAATGATGTTAGCACAGCTTTAAAACAGTTTTTCGCTGGTTCTTTGACGAAAGGGCAAAATGATTATTTTGAATAAAAATCATTATTTCTAATCTTAATATCTTGACTATATTTTCTATTCATTTTGCAAATCTTTTGATGAATAAGTGTGAAAACACAAAAAAAATGTATAGGTGACCCCAAACTTAATAGTGTAGTTTTTTTGTAGTGTACGGTAGTGTATATGTATATATCACTGTTTTGATATACTTTTGAAATCTAACATCTTGCTCTATTGCATGTGTTTTATTCTAGTCACTGATCTCACTGCTTTTCTATAGGTGATCCCTGTTAACCAAGCTGGAGCACCCATTGGAGAAATTCCCTTTAGTCGGACTGGTCTGCTTGGATTTGTTGGACCGGTAAACTTCCACCAAAAAAATAATCAAGAGATATTCAGTATAATAAAGGTGAGGAGACAGGTGTCTATGTCCTCGCTGAGTTAATAAATCTGATTGCTCCACAGGGGAGTCTGGTGTTTGTTGTGGGGAAGATTGAGGGGCTGCTGCTGGTGAGCGGGCGCCGCCACAACGCCGACGACCTGGTGGCTACCGCACTTGCAGTGGAGCCTGTCAAGACTGTTTACAGGGGGAGGTGAGACACTGAATGCTCCCTGTGAGCCACTGTGTGTCTGTTTCTGTTCATCTACACCACATGAAAGTGCTAAATGCTTAATTGTCCAGCAGTACATTTTTCCACATATAAGCAATTATAATTTGTAGTATGTTAATGGTGAGTAAAAAGAGGTTTCTGCATGTCTTCTAAGTCATCCAATAATCCACAATATCACAACTCCAACAATATCAGGTTTGAAAGTACTGACAGATTGGTTCACATATAAGGTGCATTTAATTTGAGTTAAATATAGAATAAAAAAACAACAACTACAGCCTCTCATTGTGTTTGCGCTCACGTCCTTGCAGGATTGCCGTGTTTTCAGTGACAGTATTTTACGATGAGAGGATCGTGATTGTGGCAGAGCAGAGGCCTGATGCCAGTGAGGAGGACAGCTTCCAGTGGATGAGTCGAGTACTGCAGGTAAAATCACACATTTTCTCCTTTAAAGCTGATATAATAATGTGTCTTGGATCATACCCAAATTGCAACCCTCTCCTCATTTTTTTTGTCTTGCGTATTCTTTGCACAGGCCATTGACAGCATTCACCAGGTCGGCCTGTACTGCCTCGCCCTCGTCCCAGCCAACACCCTCCCGAAGACGCCACTTGGTGGCATCCACATCTGTGAAACCAAGCAGAATTTTCTGGAAGGAAACCTGCATCCCTGTAATATCCTCATGTGCCCACACACCTGTGTTACCAATATGCCTAAACCACGACAGAAACAGCCAGGTACGCTGACACTGACCATATCTACTCGTGCTTACTGCTGTATATAACATTGGAGCAAGGAGAGACTGTCAGAAACATGACAACTGACTTTTTAATGGGTTTTTGTTTCTTCTTTATTGTGTCTGATTTGCACAGTGGATGTGGGTCCAGCTTCTATGTTGGTTGGTAACTTGGTGGCAGGGAAACGGATCGCTCAGGCCACGGGCAGAGAGCTGGGCGTGGTTGAGGACCAGGACCTGATCCGAAAGGTACTGACCCCAAAAATAATGACTTTTGATAAATTGTATCTTCTTAATGCATAATTTATAGACTTTAAATTGCCAATGTTTGCAGTAAACCAGAGTGCTCATTACATTAACTTGGCATGTGAACAGCGGTGTTGCTTTGCTTATTCACTGTAAATGAAACGGACGGAAATGAATCAACTCCTATGTGTGACATACAAAAAGGTTTTATTACCAAAAAAAATCAAAAGTTTGGGGTCACCTATACAATTTTTTTTGTGTTTTCCATTAAAACTCACATTTTTATTCATCAAAAGAGTTGCAAAATGAATAGAAAATATAGTTAAGATATTGAGAAGATTAGAAATAATGATTTTTATTCAACATAATCATTTTGCCATTCAAACTTTGCTTTCGTCAAAGAACCAGCAAAACTGTTCTATTTCATCCTTACTGACCGCCAGAGGCGGTGCTTAAGCACTGGATATCTCCATCTCGCGCATGCGCAGGTCGAGTGTTTATACCAACAAAGTCACCCATGACCCCTGATGACGCCGGCTAGCCTATATCTTCCGGTGACATCAGAGGATCTGTTCCTTTTCATCTTCTCGCTATGCAGGTATACGCATGTCAGTAAATCCTAGCTGAATTAAAGCGTTCATCGCCGCTTTGTCGCCGGTAGCCCTGTGACAATTTGTCGGAGCTGCGAGCTGCTCGCCCTCCAAGGGCTGCGACGAGCGGAGACGGAGTTTCGTCGCGGTTCGCCGTGGACACTCCGAAACAGAAGTTTGGATCAGCCAACGCTACAACTGGCTGAGTATACCAGGCGTCTTTCGCCTTTGAGAGTATATCTTACTTTGTTAAATAAATCGGTGAAGGCGTTGTACTCGCTCCCGCTCCCGACATTTTTCTTTGTGTTATTGTTACGGGCGCTAGCGGTTAGCATTGTCTGCTCGACCTAGCGTCTGTGTAATTTGTAATCGGTACACAGTCGGTGGTACCCGCCTTTTGTTGTAGTTTTTCTATGTTGGAGAAGCCAGTGTACTCGCTCCCCCCTCCCAACATCAGTACTTCTACTGTCCGTGAGTAATTGTACAGCGTTTATCGCTTTCGTTTTATTTTACGGTGTCGGTGACAACAGCGCGCGTGCTCTTTATCCCGACACTTGTGCCTAATTACGGCGCTAGAGGTTTGCATTATTTGCTCGACCGGGCGTCTACTAATCGGTACAGCTAGTTGTACCCGTCTTTTGTTGTAGTTCTATACGTCGGTGAAGTCAGTGTACTCGCTTCCTCTCCCGACATCAGTACCTCTACTGTCCGAAGTGAGTAGTCGTACAGCGTTTATCGCTCTCGTTTTATTTTCCAGTGTGGGTGAATACAGCGCACGCGCTCCCTATCCCGACACTTGCGCTTAACTACGGGCGCTAGAGGCTAGCATTTTTGCTCAACCGTCTGTATTCCGGCGCAGCAAGCTGATCTTTGCCGGTGAAGGCAGTGCTCTCGCTCCCGCTCCCAGCATAGGTGGATGCCGATGCCCTCATAGTTAGTGTGAAGAACCCACTAACTGTATTCGGCGGTGCGACACCTGTTGGTGAAGGTGGTGTGTTCGCCCCCTCTCCCAGCATCTGTTGTTTTCCCACTCTACAGGGGCGACTGTCACCATGCTTGGTGACCACTCCTGCACGACCTGTATGGCCTCTCTGCAGCCAGAGGATGGTCACGATAGGTGTCCTCCGTGCCTTGGCCTCGAACACCTGAGGGAGGGGCTTTCGGAGGATTCGTGCATGAACTGCAGCTTCATGCCCCGGGCAGTGCGGGTTGCCAGACTAGCTGAGGTCGAACACCTGCTGGGTCATGTTCCGGGATCGGACCAGTTGACCCCAGCCCAGCGACCGCCTCCAGCACAGCCTAACCGGCCTAAGCGTCGGGCTGCAGAGGCTGTGGGCGCCTCCTCCGGAAGGAGGGTCAAGGAGTCTAGACTGGCCTCCAAGGTGGACCAGTTGACGGAGGAGTTAGACCAGATGAAAACCCTCTTCCTAGCCATCCAGTCTGGGACCAGTGTAGTGGACGTGGGCGTTTCCGCTTCCCCTACCCCAATGCTCGAACCAGATGAGGATGTGCTCTCTGTGGCAGCTTCAGCCACTGAGTTCACGGACTATGGGGCAGACCCGGTTCCCCGGGGTGCTGCCTCTCACGCCTCTGGGGGGAGCTCCTGCTCCTCAGCCCGCAGTCGCGGTGCTGGGTCAGGGGATGACTCTATGGGGGCCATCATTCGCATGGCCCTTGCCCGCCTGCAGGTGGACATTCCGCAGGCTCAATCGGCTCCCGCCAGCGCCTTTTTCAGGCGTGAACCAGCCCCTATCGCCTTAACTGTGCCCCCGTCAGATGAGTACCTGAGGGAGTTGCATGCATGCTGGAGAGATACCAGAGCACTCTCCCACGCAACATCAGATGGCCGGGCGCTAGCAGCCATGCAGGATGCAGCCAAGTTCGGCCTGGCCCGCATGCCTGCGGTTGAGCCAGCTATAGCGGCTCTCATTGTCTCACCCGATGAGGCTCTAAGACAGGACGCCAGGTGTCCGCGCCCCCAGTGTCGGGCTACAGATGACCTGCTCTCCAGGGCCTATGACGCAGCAGCACGCATGGGACGCATTAACAATTCCCTGTCCCACCTGATGCTTGCTCTCTCAACATCCCTCCAGGGGGCCACACTGGACTCTTCCATCCACAGCTTCAGTGATGCATCTCTACAGGCATTTGCCCTGATGTCCAGAGAACTCGGGCGCCTGATGTCTACACTCGTTCAGGCTCGCCGCCAGGTATGGCTGGCACAGTCACCTCTCACTGAGGCGTGCCGGAGAACCCTCCGCAGCATCCCAGTGGAACCCGGTGAGATTTTTGGGTCAGCTGCTGTAGAGGCGCTTGAACGTACGGTCCAGGCCAGGTAGACTCGACAGCAGCTCTCGGGGCTTCACAGAAGTATGCCTCCCCCAAGCAGGCCTAGGGTCTCTCCAGCTCCCCCCAGGCGGCACTCTCAGCCACCGACTCTCCCCAGTGGCTACCTTAGGTCTCGGCAGTCGGTTCAACAGCCGGCTCGACAAGGCCCTGAGGCCTTTCGAGCCCCCGACAGATTGCCCCCAAGACGTCCTCAGAACTTCGACGCTGCCCGTCGTCCCCCCAGGGCCCCTAGAGGCCGGGGGACCAGGCGCTGAGAGTCCGGGGCCGGTTGTCGGCTGTTTCTCCCAGCAGCAGCTCAGCTACTGGGCTGCTTCCACCACGGACCCCTGGGTGATTTCCACCTTAACCCACGGGTACAGACTTCAGTTCCGACGCCGGCCCCCAAACTATGGCCAGGTCAGGATGACCATCATACGCGACCTGGCAAAAGCCGATGCCCTCAACCAGGAGTTGTCCACCCTCCTGGACAAGGGTGCCATCGAGCCAGTAGATCCCCTACCATCCGGGGGTTTCTACTCGATCTACTTCCTAGTGGAAAAGAAAGACGGCGGACTCCGCCCTATCCTCGATCTGAGGGGACTCAACAGGTTCCTGAAGGCCCTGAAGTTCCACATGCTCAGTACTGCAGAGGTTCTGCGTACTGTTGCCAGGGGGGAATGGTTTACTTTAATAGACCTGAAGGATGCATACTTCCATGTCCCCATAGCACCACACCACAGGCAATTCCTGCGGTTTGCTTTTCAGGGTTGCCATTATCAGTTCAGGGTTCTCCCATTCGGCCTCTCCCTTTCACCACGTGTGTTCACCAGGTGTGTGGCAGCAGCCCTCTCACCCCTGCAGGCGCAGGGCATGAAGGTCCTGCCATATCTGGACGACTGGCTGGTCTGCGCGTCATCCCGGTCTCAGGTGACCCGAGACACGGAGGTTCTACTCTCACATGTGGCCCAGCTCGGGCTCAGAGTGAACTTTACAAAGAGCTGCCTGGTTCCCTCACAGAGAATGCTCTTTCTGGGGGTGACCCTGGATGCTGTTGCCATGAGGGCCTACCCATCACCTCGGCGTGTAGAAGACATCCTCCGCCTCCTTCTCCTCTTTCAGAGGGGCCGCTGCTTGCGATACGTCCAGTATATGTGCCTCTTAGGCATGCTGACAGCTGCTGCCACTGTGGTTCCCTTAGGGTTGCTATCAATACGCCCCCTTCAGAGGTGGCTGAACAGTTTCCACTTAGACGCCGAGCGACACCGGCACAAGAAACTCAAGGTGTCACAGCGCTTCCTCCTTGCTCTGGCCCCATGGAGGGAGAGGTCATTTCTCCTCCAGGGCATGCCCATGGGCTCTATTGCATCCCGTCGAGAGACTGTCACAACAGATGCATCCCTCACAGGGTGGGGTGCTGTGTGGCAGAACCGGACAGCTCGAGGCCTGTGGAACGCACAGGACTGCTTGGACCATATAAATGTCCTGGAGCTACGGGCAGTACACATGGCGCTACAGTTTTTTCTTCCATTCCTAAGAGGGAGGAATGTGCTGGTGCGGTCAGACAACATCTCAACCGTCTCTCACATAAACCACCAGGGGGGAACCAGGTCCGCACGGTTGCTGCAGGTGTCCCGGGACCTCCTGTTGTGGGCGGCCCCCCGCCTAGCCAGCATAAGGGCGATGTATTTGCCCGGGGAACGGAACTGGGTCGCAGACTCCCTATCACGCTGCAAGCCTCCACCAGGGGAGTGGCGGCTTCACCCAGAGGTGGTGCTCAATATCTGGGATGTATTCGGCAGGGCAGAGGTGGATCTCTTTGCCACGGAAGAGTCAACCCACTGCCCCCTCTGGTTCTCACTGATGGAGGAAACCAGCCCTCTGGGCCAGGATGCTATCGCCCACGATTGGCCAGAGAGCCTACTCTACGCCTTTCCACCGATGCCTCTGATTCTTCAAATACTGCAGAGGGTCCTACAGCAGGGCCACAGGCTGCTACTGGTGGCCCCCTTCTGGCCAGGGAGGGCATGGTTCCCTCTGCTACACAGGCTCTGCCAGGGCTCACCGTGGCGTCTCCCCGACAGGTTGGATCTCCTGTCTCAACTAGGGGGCCAGGTCTGGCATCCCGAACCGCATCGCCTCCAGCTCTGGGTGTGGCCGCTGCAGGGCCCGACCCGCTGCTGACAGAGTGTCCAGACACTGTTCAACATACCATACTGAATGCGAGGGCGCCTTCTACCCGAATACAGTATGAGAATAGGTGGAAACTGTTCTCTGCCTGGTGTTCAGACAGGGGTGAAGACCCTGTGCACTGTACAATTACAAAAATTCTCGAGTTCCTACAGTCACTCCTGGACAGCGGACGGTCCCCCGCTACCCTGAGGGTATATGTGGCGGCCATTTCTTCTCAACACACTCGAGTTGATGGCAACACCGTGGGGTGCCACAGACTTGTGTCTCTTTTTCTAAAGGGAGCCTTAAGGTTAAAACCCCCAAGGACACCGAGAATTCCAGCCTGGGACCTGCCCCTGGTGCTGGATTCCCTGTGCCTGCCCCCCTTTGAGCCCCTGGCGCAGGCGGAGTTGAAGTGGGTGTCTACAAAGACTGCCTTTCTCCTCGCCATCACTTCAGCAAAGCGTGTCGGGGAGCTACATGCTCTCTCCGTGAGTGACTCGTGTCTGAGGTGGAACTCAGATGGCTCAGGGGTCACTCTGTGGCCGAATACGGCTTTTCTCCCTAAGGTTCTGTCAGCGTCAAACCTTAATCGACCTATTCACCTGGCACAGTTTATTTCCCCAGCAGGGGAGGAAAGGTCAGGACTTCTGTGTCC
This sequence comes from Microchirus variegatus, assembly GCF_963457635.1. Lineage (NCBI taxonomy): Eukaryota > Metazoa > Chordata > Actinopteri > Pleuronectiformes > Soleidae > Microchirus > Microchirus variegatus. The sequence goes on from NC_139810.1 coordinate 21,243,932, forward strand.
CGTCCGGGCCCTGAGAGTCTATATAGAGCTGACCACAAGCATTAGACGTTCAGAACAGCTGTTCCTCTGTTACGGAGGCCCTAAGGAAGGCTGTGCCCTTTCCAAACAGCGGCTCTCGCACTGGATTGTGGATGTCATCAACCAGGCGTATAAAAACAGTGGTCGCCCCCTACCATCCGGGGTGAGGTGCCACTCTACTAGGGCCATTGCTACATCATGGGCGGCACTGCGCGGTGTGCCCCTGGGGGACATCTGTGATGCGGCATCGTGGGCATCACCAACTACCTTCTCCAGGTTCTATCGGGTGAATGTGGCCACCCCCCACCCACTGGGTGTGGCCCTGCTGCCCGCCTCTACTGCTCCCTCTCACTGAGGTACGTACTGGCATTCCTCGTGACTTTGTTGTCATGGTCATCCAGTGCTTAAGCACCGCCTCTGGCGGTCAGTAAGGATGAAATAGAACGAAAGTTACGTATGTAACTACGGTTCTATGAATCCTGGATGACCGCCAGAGCGTTCCGTCACTCAGAATACGCGTGGTTTCGCGAGAAGATTCTGCAGGAACAGATCCTCTGATGTCACCGGAAGATATAGGCTAGCCGGCGTCATCAGGGGTCATGGGTGACTTTGTTGGTATAAACACTCGACCTGCGCATGCGCGAGATGGAGATATCCAGTGCTTAAGCACCGCCTCTGGCGGTCATCCAGGATTCATAGAACCGTAGTTACATACGTAACTTTCGTTTTCAGCTGTGCTAACATCATTGCACAACGGTTTTCAAGGGTTTTCATCCAGTAGCCTTCTAACGCGATTAGCAAACACAATGTACCATTAAAACACTGGAGAGATGGTTGCTGGAAATGGGCCTCTATACACTTATGTACATATTCCATTAAAAACCAGACATTTGCAGCTAGAATAGTCGTTTACCACAAGTGACCCCAAACCTTTGAACGGTAGTGTATTATGTAATGATTGTTGGTTTGCAGCTTTTCTCTTTTATGAAATATAAATCTTTTTCACTGAACAGACATTAATGTCTTCTCCTAAATCTCTATTGTTCTCCCTTTTATTTTGTTTGGTTGGGGCCGTTAGCTCTGTATGTGGCCCACCATGATGGTAAGGCTCTGGTCTGGCCCCCACTTGTCTTTGCTTCTGCTGCTTCTGTCGGTCAGTTGTGTTTGCAGATGTGCAGCCCTGACAGCCTGACGGCCTCCAGCTGCTGTTTTGACTGTACCCAACTTGATCAAAAATAATACAAACTATGAAGTCAACAGCATCATCCATTTATGAGTAACACACATTCTCTATGCTATCATCTTTTAAAATAGGAGTTGGCCAACTGCCTACTTGCCAAACTGCTGGCTCAGCAGTAAATTAAGTCAGTTTTAATTCTGTAAGTGAACATTAGTTTGTTTTCTTTCACAGAATCTGCATGTGCAGTTTTTGTTATGCAGTTATAAATTCTTAGCATATGTGAGCAATTACACACCATGTAAACATGTGATGCTTTCTATCTTTTAAGTACCAAAACAGGAACATTCTGTGTGCACCTCTGTGCTGCGCTGTGTTCACTGTGATGCGTCCATGTCTGTAGCATGGCTTTCTGAGTGGTCAGGGCAGGGCAGTCTGCATGATGTCACTTCTGATTTATTGTTGAGCAGAGTGTGACCTGTGCGAGTGGATGGCACAATGGACAACTCCAGCTGGAGATTTTAATGTGGCCAACTTTGTGACACTTGTTGTAAATTGTGTGTTTTATGTACACCAGTACGGTGTTGACTTTATATATTTTGCTTGTTTTGTGCTCCCTGATTCTTCTGTCTTATCTATCTATCCATCTATCCATCCATCCATCCCTCCCTCCCTTCCTCCATCCATCCATCAATCAACAGAGTGCCCAAGTTTTTCCATAGTCACAATCTCTGAGCAGAGATTTCCACATTGAGATCGAGGGAGTGTTATCCCTGACCCACATCACCATTATGGCTTTTCTTGCTTTCATTACAAGTGACTGAATCACATCCCCAACAAACAGAGCAGTGGGCCTACTAACACCAGCTGACCCACTGATGTCCTAACATCTACGCATTTGCTTTTAAAAGTTATCATTAAACTTTGTTTGGAAGGCCCATAGTTTTTGACAGTGAGCCAGGTTCGGATGGACCTAGCACAATACACGGCAAAAACATTCTCTGGACACTCCCGTCCTCCTGTCTGTGTGAGAGGTCAAACAACATGCTGTGGTTGATGCCGCCCTTTTCAAAATGTCTTTAAATATATCTGTTACCACTGAGACTTGACTATTTTTATATGTGTCTATTGTCTGATTCTTTCTCTATGTATTATTATTTGCCACAGGTGTGCATTTGTAAGAATTTCCGTTGTGCTATAGATGTTTACGTTTTTATTTATTCACGCTGATGTTTTATGTGATGGTGTATATATGACACATTCCTCCTTGTGCCTTTTCAGCACCAGTTCTTGTCTGAAGCGCTGCAGTGGCGAGCCCAAACGGACCCAGACCACGTCCTGTATGTGCTGCTCAATGCCAAGGTAGAAGACACACACATACACACACACATTCTTGTACTTGCTGCATACTGAGGACCGGGTAAAAGAGCTGACAAAGTGAGGACCAGCATTTCCACTTTATAAATCAACACAATTACAAATATCTACTTCATGAATGACATCTACTAAAATTTGACCCAAAATGTTTGGTCCAAAATTTGAAAAAAAAATTTGACCCAAAATTTGACAAAAACGTCATACTACACTGTCATCCAAAATTTGAAAAAAAAAATTGATGCTAAATTTTTGGTCCAAAATTTGAAAAAAAAATTGGACCAAAAATGTTTGGTCAAAAATTAAAAAAAAAAAATTGGACCCAAAATGTTTGGTCCAAAATTTGAAAAAAAAATTGACAAAAAAATGGATGCAACATTTTTGGTCCAAAATTTGAAAAAAAAAAATTGGACCCAAAATGTTTGGTCCAAAATTAGAAAAAAAATTGACGCAAAATGTTTGGTCCAAAATTTGACAAAAAAAGTCATACTATACTATGTCGTCCAAAATTTTAATTTTTTTTTTTTTTTGACAAACAGAGTATAGCATGTTATAGCAACCTAAGGAAGTGATTTCAATGAAAACAAAGTGAGGACCGACCAAAATGTCCTCACTCCGTGAAAATGTCCTCACTTTGTTGGTTAAAAACCCTCACTGGTCCTCAGTATGGCGCAAGTACAAGAACACACACACACACACACACACACACATACACACACACATACACACACACACACACACACACACACACACACACACACACACACACACACACACACACACACACACACACACAAACAAACATCTTCAGATGTGAAGAATGCATACATTTGTCTCGGAAATTGTTACCTCGTACACATCCATACTCGGTAATCCAATTTGTCTGTTGCTGAACTTCCTCTGTTTTTGCACTAGGGGGTGGCAGTGTGCACAGCCACTTGTGCTCAGCTCCACAAGAGAGCTGAAAAAATCACAGCCACCTTGATGGAGAGAGGAGGCCTCAACACAGGAGACAATGTAGTGCTGCTTTATCCCCCAGGTGAACATAGACTCACTGCTCACTCACGGCCAACATATAAACGGTAAACAGATTTACTGGTAAGAATGATTGTTCTTATGATAATTTTCTTCTCATCTTTTACCTCCACAGGCATCGACCTGATAGCTGCCTTCTATGGCTGTCTCTATGCGGGTGTTATTCCTGTGACAGTGAGGCCACCACACCCACAGAATCTGGCAGCTACTCTGCCCACTGTCCGCATGATCATCGATGTGAGTGCACCACCTGGACATGTTTGTGTTACTAAGCATACAGGAAAATAATAAAATAAGTGGTGGAAATACAATATTTTACCAATAATCACACTCTTAGAAATAAAAGTGCTAAGTAGAACCATAAGCTTCCTTGGCTTGTCCTTTTTGGCCATAGGTAGAACCTTTTTATAAAGGTTCCACCAAGAACCCTTTTAAAACCCTTTCTTCAGGAAAGGGTTCTTCAGAAGCAAATGGTTCCAGGTAGAACCTCAGCCCTTGTAGAAGAGCCCTTTTGGAACCCTTATTTATATAAGTGTAGCGCATGGGCTACTTATTATGTTTATTTTCATTTCACACAGCTATTATAATAGTGATTGTAAATGATGAAGTTCCCATAAGTACATAACTGAATTCCACCCAATCTCAGTGTAGGTCTTAGTGAGTTCCATGGAGGAAACCCTTAATGGCTTTCATAACACATCTCAAATGTATCTGTCTTTTGTGACGACCTCTGTGTGTATGCTGTGTGTCACAGGTGAGCAAAGCAGCCTGCATCCTCACCACCCAGCCTCTTATGAGGATCCTCAGGTCTAGGGAAGCTGCTGCCAGTGTCAATGTGAAGACGTGGCCCACTATCATCGATACAGGTGCTGGACCTCTATTGTAGTTAAGATGCAATTTGCATGATTTGAGACGGAATATGGAATATGTTGGTTCAAGAATGATGTAATCGTGTATGCACACAAAATCTCCAGTCTTAAAAAAATATTGTATGTTCCCCATTTGGCCACAAGGTGTCCTGTTTACCTTTATCCAATCTCTGAACTGTAGTAAACAGTGCGTTTCTTGAAGGCTGCACATAAACACAAGTGTGGAGCTTTCAAAGTGGCACCCTTTTTGGCACCTAATTAAAAAATATAACATTCTCCCACTCCACAAACTGTTCTAAGGCTGAAGCAAGTCCATGAGGACAAATGGTTAAACCAACAGAAAGACAGTACACATCGTTTATTTGTGTCCAAAAGGGAAATAAATAAAAATCTCCTCCTTTCTCCTCCCAGATGATCTTCCCAGGAAGCGGCCTCCGCAAATCTATAAACCTCCCACAGCGGAGATGTTAGCCTACCTGGACTTCAGTGTGTCCACCACGGGCATGTTGACTGGAGTTAAGGTAAATCACTCACAAATCACCCCATTCATGGACTTTGTAAGAGTGCTTTCTCATTGATGTTTGATAAAAGTTTGCATGTGCTCACCATAAACCTTGGTAGAAGAGCATGGCTTTGTGACTAGTGTACAGTTGATTAGTATTAGAACTGAACCCTTAGAACCCTTCCTTATTACTATATATTATATATATATACTGTATATATATATATATATATATATTTTTTTTAATTCTTTGTTTTTTATCAATTTGTCGGCAGATGTCTCACGCTGCGATCAGTACCCTGTGCCGCTCCATTAAGCTGCAGTGTGAGCTTTACTCCTCGCGCCAAATAGCCATCTGTCTGGACCCATACTGTGGCCTGGGCTTCGTCCTTTGGTGCCTCTCCAGGTGACCTACACATTGACAGAATATCATATTTATATGGTAACAGGAGCCTGTAAATGTGCCAGTGTTGCTATAGTGTGTGTGTTTTTGGTCCAGTGTTTACTCAGGTCACCAGTCCATCCTTATCCCTCCACTGGAGCTGGAGAGTTCACTGCCTCTGTGGCTGAGCACGCTCAGTCAGTACAAGATCAGAGACACCTTCTGCTCTTACTCTGTCATGGAGCTCTGCACCAAAGGCCTCGGCACCCAGACGGAGATGCTGAAGGTCAGACACACACACACACACACACACAACTACATGCACACCTACACACACACACACACGCTCTCACACTGTTTCTGCTGTAATTTCTGTTAGTACACTAGATTACACTAAACTAAATTGTGATATTAAGAAAGATTTAATGAGAACACAGAGATAGGACTTCAGATGCAAATAAGCTGCAACTTATCTGCATTCCTTTTTCCTTTTGGCATCATAAAAAAAAATACATAGAAAATGTATACTCAAGGACATTACAAGTTTGGCAGCATATGAAGCAGGCTTCACTTCACTGACACTTCATTGTTATTGTTTAAATATTTAGTCCACTCTTTTTATCTTAATTCAAATGTCCACATGCGCCGAGTGCGTTTGTGTGAAGCTTCATCTATGTAACGGGTAAATGTGTCCTTGTTTCCAGGCGAGGGGTCTGAATCTGTCATGCGTGCGGAGCTGCGTGGTGATAGCAGAGGAGCGGCCTCGTCTGTCTCTGACACAGTCCTTCTCCAAGCTCTTCAAAGACCTCGGTCTGTCGTCGCGTGCCGTCAGCACTGCGTTTGGCTCCAGGGTCAACCTGGCCATTGGTCTGCAGGTTGGTTTCATACAGACACGCTGCATCAGCACACTGTTTACCTTAAATGTCTCTGATTTTCATTATGATTTAGCTCTGTTTAATTGAACTCATTTTCTTTAGAGTTTAGATTTCATGTTATTTTCCTCTCTGTCTCTAGGGCACAGCTGGACCAGACCCCTCCACTGTCTATGTTGACATGAAGTCTCTGCGTCATGACAGGTGAGACACCAGTACAACTGCAGTCATCATATGGTTGGAAATAATGAAAACAAACGGATCAAATACTAAAACGAATATCTGTCTTCTGTCCACGTCTGTCAGGGTGAGGCTAGTGGAGCGAGGAGCGCCACAGAGTCTTCCACTCATGGAGTCGGGCACTGTAAGTATTGATTATTGAGCAGTTGAACTCATTTGTGTGATGGTCACACTGACCACACATCCAGAGAGGTAATAAAAGTGGTTGTATTATCTCTAAAGCTAAAGCCTCTTCTGTGTTTTCCTTGAAGATTTTACCAGGAGTGAGGGTCATCATCATCAACCCAGAGACCAGAGGCCCGTTGGGAGATTCACATCTTGGAGAGGTGAGAGAGGATTATGGGACAATGATGTACAAGTATTTTCTCCTCATTGTGTTCCTCTGAACATTGACCATTTTAATACTCACCGTGAAATTGTTAGCACAGATATTTAGAGGTCACAAAAAGAGAAATCCTCCTATATGTCTGTCTTTTGTTTAGATCTGGGTGAACAGTCCTCATAGCGCTAGCGGCTACTACACCATATATGGGGAGGAGAGCCTGCAGGCAGACCATTTCAACACCAGACTCAGTTTTGGGGAACCACACACCCTGTGGGCCAGGACGGGCTACCTGGGCTTCATCAAGAGGACCGAGCTGCTGGATGCAAGTGGAGGTGAGACGACGATAGATCAACGTTAAGCAGTATAGGGTTAGGGTTATTGTCAGTAAAATAAAACAGTGATGCAGATTTCAATATTGATTTACATTAAATGGTAAATGTCCCTTTGACATGTTTACTGGGCAGGGAATCAAACCTCTCACCTTCATCCTTCGTCGATTACCAGCGTCGCCCACAGTGGCAAAATATAACCAACTGTGAATTGTCCCGTTTGTCCTCTGCAGATCGTCACGATGCCTTGTTTGTGGTTGGCTCTCTCGATGAAACGCTGGAATTGAGGGGGTTGCGTTATCACCCCATCGACATTGAGACGTCTGTGTCGCGAGCGCACCGCAGCATCGCAGAGAGGTGAGGTTCAATGTGTTCTTGTACTAATCGTGTGCATCGTGACGTGAGCTCGCAGGCCAGTTTATTAGGTACACACAACATTAACAACAGTAACAACCGATTACTATTGTTGTTGCTTCTCTGTTATCTCAAACTGGTCTGGCAGTTCTCCTGGCTGCTCAGTGGATATGTTTCATTTCTTGGACCATTCTATACAGATGACTGTGCATGAACACATCCGTGTAGTTCTGCAGGTTCTTAATTACTCAGATCAATATGTGTGGCTCAGCAACCAGTGTTGTCGGATCATATTGACAGTTTCCCAATCCCAATCACATCTTAGAACCTGCCCAATCCAATAAAAAAACAGCCCAAACCACCAAGTTGCCAGACACCCGTGTAAACCCGCAAAATCATAACACATGCAACAGAAAAAACACATCCAGAGCTTCGCGTCGACATCAAATAACCATAAATGATAGATAAATAGGTTTTTGCAAATTGCTACCAACAAGAGTGCAGTAAATCCACCATAGGCTACACACATTGCAAAATAAACCTCTGGCATCCTAGCACCAGTCCCAGATTAGTAATAATACCAGCTGCACGTAAAAAGGTGCACTTTTAAGCCATGTGGACCTAATATATTTCATTATTTACATCACAAATGATCTGTATCCGCCTGACGTAAACAAAAGTAGACAAATCTGGCAACGCTGTCAACAACTATTCACATTCAAAGTGGCTTAGGTGGCTGATTAGATATTACATTAACACACAGTTGAACAAGTGTACCTATTAAAGTGGTCTTTACATACTTTTATATACAGAAAATACTAATATAGACATGAACACCAAAAATATAACTGTGCTCTCCACACTCAGTGCCGTGTTCACATGGACCAACCTGCTGGTGGTGGTGGCCGAGCTGAGCGGGTCGGAGCAGGAGGCCCTGGACCTGGTACCCCTCGTCACCAACGTGGTGCTGGAGGAACACCACCTCATCGTCGGGGTGGTGGTCATCGTGGACCCCGGCGTGATCCCCATCAACTCCAGAGGAGAGAAGCAGAGGATGCACCTGCGAGACTCCTTCCTGGCAGACCAACTGGACCCCATCTACGTGGCCTACAACATGTGAACACCTTCCACGGAACGATGCAGGAAACTGAGCCGGGGTCTGAGGACAGACATGAGGGATAAAGCATCGCGGGGGGGCAGCCGCCCACCTCGATGTGGACCTCCAAACACTGAACCATTTGGGAATGCAAGCACAGCACCAGCGCTGTAGTAATGAGATTGTGCTTCCCTCTCAGAAACTGTTCTTCTTTGCTTCCACTTGCTCAACCACTGCAGTCAAGGTTCACTGAGATTTCTCTCTTCTTAAGAGTAGACACATCTGTCACCCGGAGGCAATATGCTCTTCATCCTCTCTGCTGCGTCCTACATTACCTTCATAGCTCAATTTCATGTTTTTACATTTTTAATTACTTCCTTTCATCAAAGAACATCATCTACCCTCTTCCCATTCCTTGTTATTTTTAAATCCTCAAACATTTGTCCCTGTGTGTTTTAGCGTTTCTTTTTTTATTATTTTAACCCCCCTCGGTTCTCGATGGCAGAATGGTGAACTGGAACTGCTGAGAGGAGCTGGAACTTTCCTCGCACCTCTGAGTCCACTTTCTGTCTCACCTGCCTCAAGAGGACGCCCCACATGTCCAGCAAATCCACATCAGTATTAACAAGTGCCACCAGGAAGTGCAGCTCACAGAGAGAAGCTTCCTATCAGGTGCACTGTGGCTTTTCACTCACCTCCCATCAAACGCCGTCTTTGTCAGCAGACGTCATCATACTCATCATCTCCCTAAAACATACACTTGAATTACATGTTGGTGCAGGAAAAAAAACTCTTTATAAGCCTATAGCAAAGATAAAAAAAAAAAAACATTTCCAGTGTAAGTAGGAGTCCATCCATGATCATCATCTTGATTCTGACGCTAGTAAATTTAAGAAGAAAATCAAAGTTGCAGTGAAAACTTTTGAAGCTTTGCCTGTTGTTTTAAATGTGCGCGCTGATTTGATGGTTTCATCGGCCAAAAACGGCAAAAAAAAAACAACAACAAAAAAAACGTTGGATCAGCAGTGAATCGGACGATTTTTGCTTTGCTCTTGCTGAACGTTTAGATTGCACTTAACCTCTATTTGTGCCTTTCATGTTTTAGCAATGCATGCAAGGCAAAAATAATAAGCATCTAGAAGGTTTGCTTTGACCGTGTCTCTGGGTTTCCCCCTCATCCAGATCATGAAATACTCGGTTCAGGTTAAAGAAAACATTTTTAACCGTTTCCCTTTTGATTGTTTTCATGAATCCAGGTAGTTGGACATGATATGCTGTATATCCATGTTCTTTGTGTATCACACAAGTAAAATATGAACAGGTTGATTTGTATGAAAATACAAATTTGTAAAAGAAAAAGAAAAAAAAAAAAGCTAGATTTTAGAGCAAAAACATCTTTGTTTGGATACATACTGTAAATGCACTAGCTCTCTAGATTCTGTGAAAATACAGAATATCAAGTGGCAAATGTTGATCCATTCCTTTAATAAACTTAGGTCAGGTTTTTGTTTTGTTGCAAAAAACCAGGTGCTTAGCTCAAATTTAAATGATGATTATACGCAAAAAAAACTCAACTCAAGGTCAACCTAACATATCGTGCAATGCCAGTGAGCTTTTAAATCTTCTCAGAATTAAGGAACGTTGGATTATATTCCGTTTGATCAAACTCAGCCGACGAAGACTGTGTAATATGATTGAAAACAAAGTAGCAGGTCAGGAGTTACACAGGATAATGAACTGACACGAGCAGCTTTTAGTCTGCGCGTAGTTTTTCTCCACCACCTGTCTTTTAATGTGATTGGATAAATGTAGGTGATCAGACGGCAGGTCAGAGGCTTTAAGACTGCAGCCATTTATGGTTCTGGTCTAATGAATAATAAAAACAGTACACACTGAACCAGGTGCTAGTTTATAACGCAAATCTCACACGTCATTTATCTGTTTCTGTAGAGGAGGACACACGAGGGGGTGTCTTCGTCTTCGCTAGTTTGAGTCATGTCTTTGTCATTTCACCATCACCCTTTAAACTAAGTCTCTCTGAATGTCAATAACACTGAGTAGAAATTGAGAATGAACAGTAATCGGTAAGCAATTTGTGATTTTAATTGGCACAGTCCTCCTTTTATTTTATTTTATTTTATTTTATAAAAAGAAGGGGAGGCGATAAATGAGAGTATGGATGTTTTTCTGTTTACTGCATTTTAAAGGTCAAATACTGTTTTACTGGTGTTCACGTGTCGATGGAAATGAACTTTGTCAATTTGAACAAAAAAAAAAAACTTGACTGATCTTTTCATACTTGACTGCATTGTTAATTTAATAGTATCACTTTGCAAAAGAGGAAAAGAAGAAAAAAAAAAGAAAGGTTTTGGATTATTTTGGCAGGAACAATGTGCACTTTCCCAATATCATTTGTTTGTGTGTGTGTGTGTGTGTGTGTGCGTGTGCAGGAGCGGAGTGTGTGAAGTGTGTATGTCCCGTTTAATCGTAATATTATGTTTTTCTGGTGCAACAAGGTTTGTCTTTTGTAAGAAAGTGATACCAGAATATTAAACCATTTTATAATTTCTTCTTTTATTTTTATTTTTTATGTCGCCTCCACTGTATTTTCTTTTTTTTAGTTCTCGCCATCCAATTTGGAATTGAATATATTTAATCGGGGGTTCCGTCGATATGTTCCTTTCTTTGAAAGAGCACAACGTTTGGATTGGAAGCAGCTTGACGTAGTAGAGCACATGGTTAAAACCACTTCAGTGACGGACACTGACCACGACGTGCGAGCGATACCCACATCTGCGGCAAGTGAGGCTCCAGAATTGAGGCTTCTGAGCTACTGTGTAATAAACTCTTTGTTGACAAGGTTTAATAAAGTTTTATAATTTCATTTGTGCCCTTCAAGCCTTTTCAATAGACATTGGTGCTATTCACTGAGGGAACGCTGACGGACTTTTGTCCTGCAATGTGGCCGCACGTCTCGCCATTGTTTCGCGTGAAAATAAAACGTTGCTATTTTTCACGTTCAGTTTCAGTTATTATTTGACTTTTTTTTTTCACGTCACCATGTCGTCTCTCAACAGGCAACTCCACGAGGACAACACGAGTCAAGTCAGCTTCCTGGTTTTTTTTGGGGTGGGGGAGGGGGTGGTGTTGTGTACATTTCAAACCTCCAAAGTTCTTCTAAGCACAAAATGCAAATATGTACATGTGAGGTAATGAAATTAGGATCTTTCACACGGAGGAGAAAAAGAAAAAGTCACAAAAACTCAAGGGCCCACAATGTATACCTCAACGACTGTCTGTTCACTATGCATCGTCGAGCTGCAGCAAAGACATTCTGAACTAGTCAACGGTGCGATAACTTGTGATATTATGTCTTACTTGACAAAAACACTGTCACTCTGTCATTGGATGTGTTTCATGTCAAATAAAAAAACAACAAATGCTTTGTCAGAGCGCTTTCTCTCCCTGTGTTTTCCTCACAGATCACAGCTCACAGTGCAGATAAGTAGTACTTTTACTTCCTTCTGGGTGTCGGTCTACTCACTTTAGCATCTGTCAGATTGAACATCGAATTAGAATTGTTATAACATCCCTCACTGTAATGCTGATTTTATATGCATAACGGCGGTCTTTGTCTCGGTCTATTTACAGTAAATGACGTCTGTAAAATGTGAGAGAAATGTGCCTTTTGTTTTCCAGTTGAAAATCGTTTACTTCATGGAAAAACGGGACCAAAGACCAACGTGTTGAGGTGAGTTAACATTTGTGAGGTGAGTTAACGTTATTAATACGCAACAGTATATAATACAAAAAAAATAGAGACATTTCTGGGGTTTTGTGATGCAGTTTTGCTGCACTGCTTTGTTTTGCAATGGCGAATAAAGGACCACAAAATTCAATTTATTTGTATAGCGCCAAATCACATCATCTCAAGGCACTACATAGACATCATCATGCAGAGCAGAGAAACACGATTCACAGAATGAGCAAACACGACGTGTAAGTGGAGAAAAAAAAAACTCCCTTTTAACAGAAGAAGAAATCTCTGACAGAACCAGACTCAAACCTGTGCGGCCATCTGCCTCGACCGGTTGGGGTGAAAGGAAAAAATAAATCTGAAACTATTCAGCATTTTCTTTTTTTTAAAACTGTTATGGCCGCTTAAAACTAAATAGTTATGGCTAACAAAGGTCTATTAACAAATAATCACTATCCAATGATTCTCTGGTCGTTTCCTTCTCTGAGGTCAGCACAGTGCAGTTGCTCCCACACACGCATACATCACCATCACCCCTGACGTTTCTAATGTTATTATGTATCATGGCCTGTGTTCTGTTTATGTGAGCGTGCTTTAACAAGTCAATTTCCCCCGCTGTGGGATCGATAAAGCTTAATATAATCTAATTAAATCTCATTCTAATCTAATTGGCCTTTGACTCAGTAAGAAAGTGAGTATTTATTAAATGGTTTTTATGGAGAGCCAGTGACTACACACACACACACGCACACACGCACACACTGAAGTCACCAAACAACTGCATCTAAATGTCAAGGACAGTCTTTGGTTTGCCATGTTATAAATGACATTGTTGTTGTTTTCGCAGACGCCACGTGTCCAGAGAAGTGTTTGGGGGCAAAATGGAGACCTGCTAATGAAAATGGCATTGTGGGTAAGAAGCAGAAATCACTGGCTGTAATCTGTCTAAGCAGCCTGTGAACATGTAAAGACTGCAGTTTGTGCCCCAATTTGATTTGGATGGGTTACGGTTATATTTCAGTTATCTTCATTCACACAGTAAATAACCCCGCCCAAAAACCTATTTGCATAATCAGATGTGATTGATTGATTGATTGATTGATTGATTGATTGATTGATTAAAGAGCTGAGTGTAGGAGGAGGAGGCAGCAGGCGGATGCAGGCAATCATTTTACTGGCACAAAAACTGCTCCAATAGGTTTTTGGTCACATTCATCGTGAACACGGATTATAATTAATTCACATTATTAATCTGTGATGTTTTTGTGCTACAGCTTCTCTTTTTCTTTCTCTTGCTTGTCTGAGGTCAGTTCACCTCGCTGTCTGCTGGAGCCTGGAGTCGTGGAGCGTCGTCAGAGGGACAGTGGTTGCACCTTTGTGGTTCTCACACAAGACTAAGTGAAGTATTGTTTGTTTTTGTTTAGAGCACATAATCTAAACCGTCAGATAATATATGTTTAGATAAATAGATAATAATCCTGTGGTGTCTCGGCTCTCGTTTGTCACAGTGTTGCTAACTATAATAATGTGACGCGTGGACTTGCACGACCTGCCCTTTTGTCCTCTGACCAGGTGAGAGACACACTTATTCATTTCCTTTTCTAATCTCATGTTTTATTTGTTTTAAAATGTGTATAATGCCCCACCCAACACTAAATTTGAGCCATAATTTTCTGCAAGACCGCAGTCGTTTTTTTTAAATACAGTAATTATGCAGAGCAGAGCTGTCAAACTCATTTTACACACCAAAGAGTCCAAATATTATCCCTTGTTTCACATTTAATTAAGCATCTTTTTACAAAACATATTATGAACATCCTGAAATCTTTCTTGAGAAAAATATTATCCCTTCAGTTTAATATTGTTTCCTATATTAATATCCTTTACTAAGCCTAAGTTTACCATGTACACATGTGCGTTACAACGTACACATAGTAGTGGATCGACAAATGCATGAAGAAAGTACCTGGAACTGAAAAATATAGTATTTCACATTAGTATAATTTAGATTATAATTTTCACAGATTCATCCTGCGGTGCGGATTTCATCCTCTGGAGGGCAGATTCTGGCCCACAGGCCTTACGTTTGTCACCCCTGGTGTAGAGACTTGTTAAATAGGCCTATTAAACATCTACATGAGCGTATAGGTTATTGAAAATCACAGTAATATGTTTTAAAATCAGGCGATTGATACTAGTAATTATTGTGATGGCAGTTCAGATGAAGATATCGGTAAGATAATGGTGTTTTTTTTCCAAATTCTTTATGGACATAAAAATAACAAACACTTTCCCAAATATGAAGCAACATTTATAGCAATGGTGAGTTGTGTCTCAAATAGCACTTTGTCACACCAGCACGGATCTGGCACAGTTACAGGTAACACACTACATTTTAAACTGGCTGACTCATTTACTCTAACAATAAACTTGATTGGAAAAGAACCAAAACATATTTGTTTTTTTCCATGTGAACTGTTATGTCACCAGTGGGTGTGTCAGTCAGTACGTTGTCTTTTTAACCCTAGAACACCATTGGCGGGTGGTTTTCACCCAAGCAAATAAATGTGATTTTCATGAAAACCAAGTTTTCATCTTCATTAATTTTTTTTGGGAAATTTTTTGTTCCCAAATTCCTAATTTTCCAGTAATTTTGGAGCATTTGTATATGGTCCCCTCGTGATGCTTTTCTTTTCTTTTGTTAGACATGACACGGTTTAAAATAAAAAAACACTACTCAAATTTGTCATCTATTGTCATGTTTTGATTTTGATGACAAGTACTTTTTATTAGGTGTATTTATTATCTCGGGTAAAAATCACCCGGCGTTAGTGATGGTGTTTTGAATTTGAGCGACAGTGTTCTAGGGTTAAGATAAATGTAAACATTTAAGTCAAAGTAACACATTTAACAGAATTTAGATCATTTATCAAAGCTGTTAGTCGTCATAGCACGGCTGCATGAAACTGCCGTGATGTCATTTTACATGCGTCACACACAGACTATTCACTAGTGAATTGTAAAGCAGTCGTTTTCGATGTAACTGAATCATTAGAATCAGTTCATTTAAAAGATTAGTTCAGTACTTCCTCTATGACCAGAGCACAGACTCCGTCTGACACGGTCACTGACCTGAAATACGGCTGAACGTGGTTGTGATTGGGCTCACGATCGCATGCTTTCAGCAGTTCTGTCACTAAATACAGCAGACTGAGATGTCCTTGCTAAATGTTAGAGATTAATGCACATTTTCAGGATATTTAAGTCTTTTTAACTGATCGACAGTTCCGCATTGTTCACTTTGATTCATGTCGGAGGTCACACTCATGACTCTTCCAGTGACAACACTCTCTGATCAATCAGTGGCCGGCAGTCTGTTTACATCACATTTTAGTATCGGTCAAATTTTAGTATCAGTCATATTTTATTATTGGTCACATTTTAGTATCGGTCACATTGGTCACATTTTAGTATCAGTCACATTTGAGTATTGGTCACATTGAGTATCGTCACATTGAGTATCGTCACATTGAGTATCGTCACATTGGTCACATTTTAGTATCGGTCACATTGGACACATGTTAGTATCGGTCACATTTTAGTATTGGTCACATTGGAGTATCATCACATTGGTAACATTTTGGTTTTGGTCACATTTGAGTATCGTCACATGTCACATTTTAGTATCGTCACATTGGTCACATTTTAGTATCGGTCACATTGAGTATCGTCACATTGGTCCCATTCTAGTATCGGTCACATTATAGTATCATCACATTGGTCACTTTTTTAGTATCGTCACATTGGTCACATTTTAGTATCGGTCACATTGGTCACTTTTTTAGTATCGTCACATTGGTCACATTTTAGTATCGTCACATTGGTCACATTTTAGTATCGGTCACATTTTAGTATTGCTCACATTGGAGTATCATCACATTGGTAACATTTTGGTATTGGTCACATTTGCGTATCGTCACATTTGTCACATTTTAGTATCGTCACATTTTAGTATTGTCACATTTGAGTATTGTCACATTTGAGTATCGTCACATTTGTCACATTTTAGTATCGTCACATTTTAGTATCGTCACATTTTAGTATTGTCACATTGGTCACATTTTAGTATTGGTAACATTTTAGTATCGGCACATTTTAGTATTGGCTCAGCTCACTTGGAACCTCCTTAGAGCGGGTACCAAAAAAGTACCAGGTATCAGGAACTATCACTAATGGAAAAGCATTGAGTCAAGCAGAGTGCACATATTTTTAAATTGAGCCCCTGAAATGTCTGTGCACGCCTCTGTTGTGATGTCACACAGGATTATTCTTGTACATTAAATGTTAAAATAACCTTTATTTTCTTCTCCACGTGTCTTGGAGGTGTCTGTGTCGCCTTCTGTTGATGATTATCCAGTCAATTCCTGCACTTAACAAACTCACCTCACTGAACTCGTGCACGTTTGAGCCGCTGATTTTTTTTTTAGTTTTGTGATTTGTGCGCACGGTCTCCTGCAGGCTCCTCTCTCTCTCTCTCTCTCTCTCTCTCTCTCTCTCTCTCTCTCTCTCTCTCTCTCTCTCTCTCTCTCTCTCTCTCTCTCTCTCTCTCCGTGCAGCCTCCTGACTTCATTCGGTGAATCTCGCTCCGGGGTTTAGAGGCTACAGGCCTGAATGACCTTTAGGATTTCTCGAAGCCCCCTCGCCGCCGACACTCCCTCACATTTCTGCTGAGAGTCATCAATTATGCAGGGGAAGCGCTCGCGCTGAGGAGGAAGACGGCAGCAACAATATGGCGACAACCGCAGTTTCTGCCCAGTCTCTCCCACATCTGCAGTCCTGCAGTCGCGGCTCTCTGGATTCATTGTAACGCTTGCAAAGTGAGTATCCTGCTTTTGTCGTGGTTTTGAGGGAAAATGGTTCATGCATTGTTGGGCGCGGGCTGTTGTTTTCTCTGCCTCTCTCTCTCTGAGAGTCGGTATCTTTGCGTAAATGTCGCAGAGCTGCACACCTTTTTTTGGAGCGGGGATGGAAGAGGATGTGTGTGTGTGTGTGTGTGTGTGCGGAGCATCTGTCAGTGACTGTGAAGCAGACACGAACAGATTTATGTGTCATTTTTGAAGTATTTTCTGTTGGATGAAGTATTTTCGTCGAAGCATTCGTTAGATTGTTTGCGAGAGGTCGGTGATCATCACATAGGGAGGAGGGGGTGCTGTGTGTCAGCTCCAGTCACCGGAAAAAGGACAAAATAAACCCAACTTTGTTTTAATTTATCTTTTATTTGATGTCAAAATATAGCGTCTATGTTTGTTTGTGTTTATCCACGTCGATGATGACAGGACGATGCTCCTCAGGCTTCGGTGAAGATGCTGTGTGAGTATAGCCCCTGATCCTCCTCCATCATCAATAGCAGAGAAATGGACATTCCTCCAGGTGATCGTTGCCGTGGCAGCTCCGCGATCATTCTCGAATGTTTGTCCTGTTTCCACCGAGCGTCGAGGACCGTGCGTGGGTATTTTCCACGCCGCCTGTGTGCTGATCACAGTCGGCTCTATCTTGTGTACACATTGGGCTTGTATTGATCTGACAGTCGACATGGCTACACGGGTGTGGTGCACACATCCTTCCAGGCACCGCGCAAGATAAACGCACCAGGTTTTTCTCGCATTCGTGCCTCTGAATGACTTTTATTATGGGTTATGCATTTATTGCGATCGATCGACATCACATGACGCGAGGGGGGACTTTGGACAAACCCCACGGTGGCGTTTACCTTTTTTTTCCGCGTGACATTTGCAACAATACAAACCAACCCACTGCAGCAATACACAGCTTTGGCCAATTCAGTGGTAGAGGGGCCACTGTCTCTCTGCGCAGTGAAGCCTCCAGCTTCTTCTCTGTCACTGAGCACGAGAGGGGGCTTTTTTTTATATTCCGCTCAATGAAATATACCGGAAAAGACGCGCATAATGGCGTTCACGTTGTTTAGTAACAGCTGTAGTAAACACTGCGTGTCAGGGAAAAAGGGGACGACGACGACGACGACCGAGAAGGTGCCAGAAGCTGCGCGCTGTTTCCTCTTGGTCTGCGTCGCCTCCTGCATGAAAGCAATGTGTAGCTGCACGAGCCCAAGACACGACAAGACGCTTGTTGTCACTGTGACTTAATAACATTGAGGAGAAGTGAAGGATAAAGCGGGGCCTGCAGGAGACACGGAGGAGAGGCCTCTGTTACTGCGATACTGCTGCTTTTCTCCACCCATGAACCTCCATGCATTCATTCATTCATTCGTGTGTGCGTGTTGTGTGTGGTGCTGAAGCGGACAGCGCCAGCAGAGCAGCAGAAGGCTCAGTGACTGTGTGAGGTTCCGGGGTCCATTTTAAATCAGACGTTTTGGTTCACAGGCTGCCTCTTCACCACACACACACACACACACACACACACACATACACATGCACGCGCACACGCACAGAGGAGAGACCTTCCTGCGTGATATCAGCTTTACACGTTGATCATGTTGAACTAGACTGTTATGCAAGAGCAGAGCAGAGACAGAGGCCTTGTGATTGAGATGTGGTCGATGCGTTCTGTTTAAGGCTGAATCCATCGTTCTCCACAGAGCTAAAGGGCTGCAACTCTACACAACAACAACGGTGACTCTCGTGGTTCATTATGTTCTTCTCAACCTGCAGAAAATGGTGTCAAATGTCAATGTTCCCAAACCGGAACAATCAGATCTGAACGATTTGGGTAAAATGATCTAATTGCTATTTTTGTTCCCATATGTTGCGGTTTGATTCGGGATTTAACCTGTTAAATCAAGATGTGCAATGAGAGGGAGCGTTATTACCATATGATACCATCAAATGATATACTCTGTTCCACTGCAAGGATGAGAACTTGTGTATTGCATATTTAAATAGGCATAGAACATAGACGAGAACGATCACAGTGCAGCTTTTGCATTTGTGTGCATTGTTTGTGCTCTGCTCAAAATGACTGTCACAGAAGAGCAAAGAAAACAGAAAATATTCACTAATAAGAGACTGAAATCAGAGAATTTGAACACGCTCAAAAAAGATTATCAGAATACTTTTAGTATTTCAATTAATAATCCATTAGTTGTTGCAGCCCTACTGAAGAGAAGGGGTGAATTATAATGTCTGAAGGGGGAGGATCATAGTGTAAACATGTGCCATAATATCCATTTTTTTTGTAATTTCTTGAATCTTTTGAATGCTGTGTGCGTGTCAGATTCAGGTGTGGCTGTGCTTCCACTGAAACCATCTTTTCAGCTCTTTCATCCAGCACTGCCAAGCACCACATTGACCCTGAAATGTCTCTGCAGCTTGAAACAGTTGTCATGTAACCATCATCATAGCCCTTTCACATCCAAGTGTGTTGGAAAAGTGCTTCACTGAGTCATGCAGACGTTAAGTGTGCTGCACTTTCTCTCAGCCTTTCAACATAGACTCGGAACAAAAAAAAAATCACAAAGTGATATATGCTGAAATGGCTCTGTTGTTTTCATGGTCAGAAGAACAGGAAAAAAAACCATAACAATAATTATATTTAAATTAGCTGTGCTTATAATAACTGCAAAACTAGAAAACATGTTTACCTTATACCTTTGTAGTGTGGTAAAGTAATTTACTATATTATTATTATGTGTTTTAAAGCACAAATTTGAGCTGGACATTGTTTTCAGTTTAATTCCAACATCTCAAAGTTTGTTCTCTCAGACGTTACACACAATGAAACCATGCTGTGTATTTTTTTTGTTGCTGTTATTGGAGTTGGAGTAAATCAGCGAGTGTAAAATGCATATTTTATAAATTAGTTTTGCTAACTGTTGTTGATGTCGCTCAAGCAGTGGAATCAAATATTTCATTACATGGACTTGGAATTGTGTGATTGTGTGACAAAAATTATGTTCTTTTCTAGATTTGTTTTGCTGAATATTTTACATAAAATAACCACAAATCTGTACATATGACCATGTTCAACTTTAAAAAATTAGAAATTAGATTTTTCTGATTAGGAGTGGGAATCACAGGGTATCTCACGATACGTGATACATGATCCACAATACCAATAATATCACGATACAACGATTTTGTGATAATCAATGTATTGCCAGACAATCATAAAGAGATACATGAAGATATCTGTCTCTGAAAAAGTTAATACAAGTTCTCTGTTCATTAAACTTTAGTGTTAATTCTATTATTATTAAAATATCCAAGGATGGCGATATATCACCAAAACAATATTTTTGATCCACCCCCATTTCTGATATTAATTAGAAAACGATTTTTGGAATGAATGAAGTACATGCAGATTGTCAGCTGACTGTTCTTTTGTGTGCTCCTCCTGCAGAGCTGCTACTGTGGATGCTACAAACCTAAAGACCAAGTAGGTGCAGGATGAAAACATGGCTGCACCCCTTTCTGCACCAGGACCTCATAGCTTCAAGAAGTTTACTGTGGAATCGTTGGTGGCTCTCGAGCAGCGCATCAATGAGGAGAAGAACAAGAAACCACCCAAGCAGGACAGCAGCTACCACGACGACGATGACGAGAACAAGCCCAAGCCCAACAGGGACCTGGAGGCTGGGAAGAGCCTGCCCTACATCTACGGAGACCCCCCTCGGGGAATGGTGGCGGTACCACTTGAGGATCTGGACCCATACTACCAGAATTCTCAAAAAGTGAGTTTAACTGAAGAAAGACATGCAACACACACACACAAAATGAAGTTTTCAGTGTTACTTAAAGGGATGTTTCTAACTGTGGCTCTGTATTATGATTTCAATAATATCTACTAAAAGGTTTGCTCGTCCCTGTACCTCAGGCTTCCAAACTCTACACAAAACCTCTGATATAGATATATAGATACAAGATAGAGCTTCTTCCTCTATGCATATCAAAGTTCTTCATGTCCTCAACCTCAATATTTTAGACTGTTCAGCTACTGTAACCTATTTAAACATCTAATCCATCAT
Source organism: Microchirus variegatus (assembly GCF_963457635.1). NCBI lineage: Eukaryota > Metazoa > Chordata > Actinopteri > Pleuronectiformes > Soleidae > Microchirus > Microchirus variegatus. The sequence continues at coordinate 21,265,263 of NC_139810.1, forward strand.
CATCTACCGCTTTATCCTCGCGGGGGAGTGCTGTGCCAATCCCAGCTGACATAGGGCGATAGGTGGGGTCACACCTTGGAGAGGTCACCGGTCCGTCACAGGATCCACAAAGAGACAAACAACCATTCACTCTCACATTCACTCTCACGGTCAGTTTAGAGTGTCCAATTTGACTCATCCTCAAATCTGGATGTTTTTGGACTGTGGGAGGAAACCGGAGAACCTATATAAAAACATGTTCACTCACAAAATGAAAAAAAAAAAAAAAAAAAAAAAATTTTCCTTGTACCAAGAGCATTATTGGGAGCATTTTAGCCTCCATATAGTTGTAATATAAATACGATTGTATCTTTAAAAACACAACAACATAATATCTCACACAGTTAATGAGCGTCCGTCTGCCTGAAGTCATGGCGACATGGCGGTGAGTCATACAGCGTGTAATGACACGTCAACATGTGTCATTACACAGACAGAACACACGAGCCGTGCTGCTCTTGATTGTTTGGCTTCCAGGTGAAATGCGTTCACATCACTTCCATTTTGTGATCGGGTTTGCACGGTGAGCGCAATCATGTTTTTTTTTTTCCGTTTCTTGAAGACCTTTGGGGAGAGTGAGAGTCGAGCACTTGAGAGATGTTGCTGTGTGTGTGTGTGTGTGTGTGTGTGTGTGTGTGTGTGTGTGTGTGTGTGTGTGTGTGTGTGTGTGTGTGTGTGTGTGTGTGTGTGTGTGTGTGTGTGTGTGTGTGTTCGTGTGTGTGTCTCTAACTGTGCTCGCAGGGCTTTGGGGAAAAGGTCAGCCGCGGTGACTGTGGAAAGACTGTTGTTCCACATGACAGACTTTTCTAATTGTTCATACGTTAATCTGTGGGCTGCGGAGGAAAGCGCTGGTTGCCTTGGAGGAGACTCTCCGGGTCCCTCTGGGTGTTTTCTGTGATGGCTGACGTCGGGTGACCTTGAGACTCTGTGAATATCACCATCCTGGGAACCTGTCAACCAAAAACACCTGACTGCATCTTCATATGCTGAAATATATTCACATTAGTGCACCAAATAAACCGGACAGTTGATATTGGGCAGCCATTTTGAACATCCTATACACTTTAATTCTCCTGTATTTTTACTTTTAAGGAGACAAAATAATATTTAATCATAAAATGGCTGTTCTTTTCGGAAGCATGAAGACGCAAAGGCCGTTTGAACGTTGGCATGTTTATAAAAGGACTGCAGAGTGAGACTCAAATCTACCATGGAAACATTTGTTGACAAAGTTTGTTGACTATTTTTAGCAGAGATTGATGTGACAAAATCATTATTATTCAAAATAGTCTCATTTTTAAATACAGCTGTGTTGTGTGACTCTGCCAATCAACACACACACACACACACACACCCTACAGTTTAAAATCAACACTTTTCTTTTTGTAGATTACGTGTGTGTGTTTGTGTGTGTTCATCCTCTCACTCCCATCTTTCTCTAACCTCCCTTGTCTTTACACTGTGCATATGCTGCGACTGTTATGTAACGCTCCAGTTTAGTTCACAAGCAGGAGACACAAAACCAAAAGACACGTGTCCAGCAAGATGCTGGGGACTGTTGATAAATCCGCATCTTTCAGTTGCACACGTGAATTTCTGCCACAGATGCATGCAGGTCATGCAAGTGTGTGTCTGCTGTTTTGCTTCTTGTGCCTTCACCTGCCTTCTCCAAACGCCCCTGTCAGCTCTCAGCTCTCAGGCGAATGTAACAGTGGCCCCTCGATCTTGTCTCGTTCTATTGCCAAAGGGAGTTGATGCTGCTTTGGGTCAGGCAGCTGGAGCAGCTGTGACGTCACATCGGGTTGTGACCTTGATGGAAGAACGTTGCTCTGTATATCATTGTCGCTGAGAGGCAGCAGGTCAGTGCTGAGTGTATTTCATGCAGCAGTAACTGGAAAGGAAAGCTGTTCGTCTTCCTCACCACAAATCCTCAGTCGTGGCAGTTTTAGACCGTGTCATGACCGAGACAGAGGGCTGGAAGTCAGGCCGGCCGGCTGGGTGATGATGACGCAGCATCTAGCTCTCATTATGGCCTGTGCAAGGACTGTGCTATGCTGAGCTGAGCCAGACCAAGTCAAGCTGCGTGCCAAATGTACGAGGCCAGAGGAACAGATCAGCCAAAGGAGAATAAGCAAAAATGAAAGGAGGGAGAGAGGGAGGGTAGAGGAAGTGAGGACAAGGATGAAAATGGGCGACATGTGCAGAGATGCATGAACATACTTGCTCTCCTTCTGCTGAAATAACCTGAAGGTACAGCTACAGAAGGCATTTAAACAGAGATCCTAAACAAACCTTTCATGAGGACTTCTGATAGACGGGAATTTAATAAGTGCATCATTGCTTTAAAGTAAAAAATAATGTTTGGTTTTTGTAACCTTAGAATAACCCTTTTATATATATATATATATATATTAAAGTTAAGTCTAAGTGCACTGACATGTTTCTCCTGAACTGACCTACTGTATTTTTGGTGTTTTCAAGTGGAAGCTTGCAACCACTTACTGTCAAAATAATACAACAACAGACAGATGAACAGAAAAACACAGACAAGAACGTTAATGTTGAAGAACGACCAAGAATACAGGTCTTTCTAAAAGATTGCACACATTTTACCTTGACAGATGTGTACCTATAGCATTGCAGCTTAGCTTTAAGCTATTTGTGTGTGTGTGTGTGTGTGTGTGTGTGTGTGTGTGTTTAGGTACCATAAAACTGAGTCAATTTGCCATTTAGCACAAGGGTTGAGAGAATGGGCTCTTTGAATGGCTGCTGTGGCCCTCATGGATGCAGCGCTTATGGCCGGAGCCTGTGTCAAATCTGACCCCCCCCCCCTCATTCTCTCTCCCCCTCTCTCCTCATCACCGGCCCATCCCCCCCCTCCCCTCGTCTTCCAGTCTTCTGGCCATCTGCCCTCGCTCTGGCTCCCTCTGTCCTGCCTCTCCTCGCTCTGTCTCCATCTCCCCGGGTTTTTCTGCCTCTCCTCTGCTCTGGATTATGAAATTTTCAGTAGCTTTGCAGCACTTTAGTCATGCGTTACAAAAATGCCTACATATATAGCACTTGTGTGTGTGTGTGTGTGTGTGTTTGAATCACAACATGGCTGCTTATTTTTGAAGCCGTATTCATGCTAGTTTCCTGTATGTGCACATGGATGTATAGGTATTTATGTGCACATGACACTCAGTGCAACTGGGACTTTTCCAAGTGTGTAATTTTAGCAGTGAATGTTTACAGTATATATACACAGCTCTGAGCTATAATTACAACTGAAGAATAAGATGAGTGTGTCATGATAAACTGTAGATTATAGTTCTGCTGATATCATAGAGTCACGTGACTGGACATTTTCTACCTGACATTATGTTTTTGTCTTGTTCTCTGGTTTTCTCCCACTGTCCAAAAACATACAGATTTAGGAAATTGGATGCTTTAAATGGACCACATGAGAGGGGTGTGTTTCTTTGTGTCCCTGTGGTGGACTTGTCCATGATCTACATCGTCTTTTGCCCTATGTCAGCTGAGATTGTCACCAGCAGCCCCACGACCCTCATGTAGAGGATAAAGTGGTAGACGATGAATGTTTATGTTTCCACTTAAAAACACATGACACATGCTCCTCATTTCTATCGGGAAGTGCATGGTCACGTGACGCCCACCATGAGGTCTCTTACTGTATTCCTCCTCCTCTCTGTCTCCAGGCGTCAGCTCAGAGCCGGTAACTCTGCAGGACTTAATGTAGTGAGGGATGCCTTGTTAAAAGCACAAGGGCCCATATCACTTGTGCAAATGCACAGCGTCTCATTAAAGTTTCAAAGCAAATGGCCATGTTTTATTTAAACAATTATGAGGTTACCCACAGAAAGAGGCAAAGAAGCTTGTCAGCTCTTCTCTGTTTTGCTCGTTTTCCTCCTCTGGAAACCACCAAAGCCGCGGCGGGCAGGATAGCACTGAGTGACCGGGGACGACGAGCCACGTTAGAAACATCCTGGCAGCCATTTTCAAATGTACTTGTGTGATACACGATGAGCAAAAGCGCACATTATCTCTAATGAATCATGTATACTGTGCTGTTCATGTAGAGAAGATAGTGAATTAATACACGGTATAAACTGACACGTTCTGTTTATGAATCACATTCTGCACTGTATGTTTTTATCTGATATCATTTATTAATACTCTTTTTCTCTTTCTCCTCTGCTTCTCTCCACAGACGTTTATAGTGGTAAATAAAGGGAAGACAATCTTCCGTTTTAGTGCCACACCTGCCTTGTACTTCATAAGTCCTTTAAATCTGGTTAGGCGAATAGCTATTAAAATTTTGATACATTCATATCCTTTTAAAAAGCTGTTCCAACAGCCTGTTTCACATGTATTATTCATGATGATATGTTCCGTGTTCCTTCATGTAAATCTACTGATGTGAGGGTGCAGACGCTCAGTATGATGAAGTCAGCAGGTTTATAGGACGTGAACAAAATGATGAGTCGTCCTTAGCAGGAAACTCAATAAGTTCTGTGAGTCCAGTCTCACTCTGAGCAGCTGAAGGTTTTGTTCTCCCTGAGACAGAGCTGATAAAAAATAAACCCCAAACATATCTACATAAACTTAGGTCAAGTCTGTCTTTTGAGTCATCACAACATAAATATGACATTGAAACTGATCCACAATCAGTTCTGGAGAAGATCTAGTAACTGTTCCATGATAACATTTACAACAGGATCGAAATAATGTAGTAAAAACCAGACATTTCAACATTTCATGTTTATGGAGCTGCATAAACACAACTCAAATCTCATATTATATGATATTAGATACTGTATATACAGACAAGCTGCTACTTTGCCTAAAATAAATGGTTCTATTTTAGTATTTTGCCTTCTTAGGTTAATCTTAAATTAGTCGTATGTTAATATACAAGGTTCTTGTGCAACATTACAGATAGATTTACTGTACATGTTGTCAGATATGTCTGATTGTAGGGATGTGAATCTTTGGGTGACTCACGATTCGATTTGATTCCGATTCTTAGGGTCACGATTAAATTCAAAATCGATTCTCTATTCAACAGATTATCGATTCAAAAATTGATGCAATGCATAGTGTGTTAAGGCAAATGATGGCATCAAAACAATACAGTTTGTATAAGATAATGTGATAATGTGGTCACACAAAGGCAAACTTAAGACAAAAGTTAACATTTATTCATTCAAAACAAATAAAAACTTACTTACTGTACAAATAATAACTTGCATAAATGAAAGCTTAGACTAGCTGCCTTTTTCTCTCAGAGGTTACAAAAATAAACTGTACACAAATAACACAATGGTGTGTTTTCAAAATAGAAACTTAAAAAAAAAATATATATATATATATATATATACATATATCCAAAAATCAATTTTTGAAGTTTATGAATCAATTCAGAATCGTGGATGATTAAAATCGGGATTCCTATGTGAACGCCCACCCCCTATCTGATTGGATGTAACACAATCACCTTTCAGGACTATATTCCACTGAACACATGCTGGTATTAATGTGTCATCATAAAAACAAAGATTCATCAATTGATACAAAGTGAAATGTTTTAATGAGAAAAAGAAGCTTTTAACAATAAGATGTAATTGTGCAGGAACACATTTATCAAACTACAACTTATTTCCTTTCACCCACCATGACTGAACAGTTTTTTTTATTGTCCATTCTGAATAATAGAGATTATAATATAATCTCAGCCACAAACCACAGCTCTAACTGTCCTCTCTGGCTGCACTTAAAACTCTTTAAGGCTTTTCTTTAGTTTTTGTATTAGCATAAACCTCTCTGAACTAAAAGCCTCGCAGGCTTAAACATGTGGTGTAGTTTTAGTCATGCCTTTTGTATTTTCAGTAAATATACACCATGTAAATATTTCATGTGTTAAATAATGGCTTGTGTGTGTGTGTGTGGTGCTGGGCACAGATCACCACTGCCTGTTAAGTGCTGAAAGGACCAGAGTCCAAAAACATGCAAACTGTACTTTCTAACTGTATATATTTGACTGTGTTGTGTGTGTTTTCAGTGAGATTTGATGTCGCTCGTCCTGTCTGTGATGTTTGTCAGTGACCGACTCTACGACCTCCACACGCGTTTTTCCTTAACCTGCTCCTCACTCTTTTCAGCATGATCATTATGTGTACTATCCTGACCAACTGTATATTTATGACCTTTAGTGATCCGCCTGAGTGGTCAAAACAAGTAGAGTAAGTACACTTTCTGTACATTTGTTCAGTGGTGAATGCATGTCATTAGAGAAGCTAAGTGTGTTTGCCAACAGCTCCATAGAGAAGACTGAGAAGAAGAAGGAAAAACACAGGAAATGACAAGACAGTAATTCAGTGTAGAGCTGAAACAATGACTTAAGTTTATTTTTATTTCACATTTTAACAATTACAGTTATAAGAGACATATCATCTTTATACGTACATGCACATAATAATAATAATAATAATGATAATATGGGTTTAAAACTTTGCATTCTTTCATCTAAATAAAAAAAAGTCTCTTTCTAGGGCTTACCCTTTAATTTTACCTTAAATAATAAACTGAACAAACAAAACAATGTCACACACATGTATACATTTTATATAGAGATATTTTCCTTAAACATCCCCTCCCTATAGAACCAATTCCTTAAAGAGATAACTAGTCATGATAGTAATAATAATATCCATCAGATCAAATCAGGTCTCCGTGTGAGCTGAAACAATTGATCGAATTCTTAATCGATTACTAAATGAATCGTTAACTGTTTTGATAATCCATTAATCGGTTTGAAGCTTTTTTCATGATTAAAACAAGATTTCTGATTGTTTTAGCTTCTTAAATGTGAATATTTTCTGGTTTCTTTGCGTCACATAACAAAGAAATCATTAAAACTGAGTCGTTTTAGTTCATGGACAAAACAAGACATTCGAGAACATCATCATTTTATGGACCAAAACGATTCATTGTGAAAATAATCGACAGATTAATCCATTATGAAAATAATCTTTAGTTGCAGCTCTAATTCAGTGATATTTGAAAAATCTAAATTCCCAAACACGTGCAACCTGGTCAAAAAACATTGTTTCTGCTCAAAGATTAAACATTTTTAGTTGCAGCTCCTAATCTGAATATCTGTCAAAATATATGAACACTTTAATTTAGAATATTCTGTCCACTCTGTGGATCAACCATTTCCACCTTTGCCTTTGGATTATAATCTATGTAAAGGTCAAAAATATGATCGTCTGCCTGTCTGCAGACCAGACTTTCAATGCTAACGTACAAATGCTTCAACAGGCTCAAGCACCATTTAAATAAGACTTTAAATAACGTACAAGTGTTATATTATGGAGCGTTATCTGTCTTCCTGTTTCCAAATGTATCCTCTGTCATTTACCCGTCTTTACCCGTAACGTCCTGGGCGTTTCTCTGGCTAATGAGATTACAGTGGTTGTTAGAGATGTAAGTGAGCTTTGATGCGGCCCCCGCTGAACCGATTCTGTCGACCCTTTTGTCTTCCAGGTACACGTTCACGGGAATTTATACGTTTGAGTCTCTTGTAAAAATCTGCGCACGAGGATTCTGTATAGACGGGTTTACATTCTTAAGAGATCCATGGAACTGGCTGGATTTCATGGTCATTTCCATGGCGTAAGTATTGACTTTTTTTTATATTTCGGTGTGATCAAACTGTTATTGGATGAAGAAATGAAATGATGTGCACGGATATTGTCATTGTTTAATTTAAGAGGGGAAGAAAGTGAGATGTAGAGTGATGATGATGATGATGATGATGATGATGATGATGATGATGCAGATGATTGTCTGTCTTTCTGTCTGATAACCCATCTCCTGTGTTTCCTTCATCTGAGACTTCTCTGGTCTTTCTCTTTGGGAATCGAAGGTTTCCATCTTTGTCGTCTCCTTCTTGTCATCCAACTCTCTCTCTTTTCCATTCATCCTTTTCTCAATCTGCCAGAGCCTCTGCATTTAAGGCCCAGAATCCCAGTTTGTCATTCAGTACTTTCACCACCACTCTCTCCATATTAGCAGATACACACGTATACATCTCTACACTCTTTCGTCGGGCCATCTGTGTGTGAATTAATCTTGTCGCCTCATATTTTCATGTAAATAACGAGTGGTTGTAACTGTGGTTTGATCCTGCAGGTATATAACAGAGTTTGTAAACCTAGGCAATGTCTCAGCTCTGCGCACGTTCAGGGTGTTGAGGGCATTGAAAACTATTTCTGTTATTCCAGGTAAGACAGGATGGGGTGGGGACGGTGGGGCGGGGTCGGTGTTAGGTGTGTGTCTTTCTTTCCTTTTTTTACCTTCCACCCTTCTCCTCAGTGGACAGGCTCTCTGTGAGTGGCGTCGTTTTTTCCTCCTGGTTCGGTGGTGTCGTGCTCTTTGGCGTGTGTGGTTTTTGTCATCGTGTTTGTTCTGTGTGTGATCCTTCCCCTATTTCAGATATGTAACAGAGTTTGTGGACCTGGGCAATGTATCTGCGCTGAGAACATTCAGAGTTCTCCGAGCATTGAAAACTATCTCTGTCATTCCAGGTGAGACTCAGTTTAAACACTAAGGCTGATCCTCTCACCCTTTTCTTTTCTACTCACTACTCTTATGATTGCGATTATGATTTAAGCAACAACAAAAGAATTGGAGACAACCATTTTTTGATTTATTTTTCCTCCAAAAGTATCAAAAATGGTACCAATACATTTTTGATAGGCTTTGCAGTCTCCTCTAGAGCCACCCAAAGGCTCTGCACTCTCTTCTGCCCCAGTAGCACTCTCATTATGAGGCTCCTTTCCAAGGCAGCTGTGTCCCTCTTTACAAATAGCTTTCACTCGCTCCTTTTCACCAGCTTTCAGATTCACAAAATGCCCTTTTTCCGTATTATCAGAGTATCGTCTTATCCATTGATTGTACATGGTCTGTATCAACTAAGAAGAGATTATAGTGTCTCAAATTTCCATTTCAAAATCAGTGTGCAAGTGGATTAAAGTGATCCATTATTTAGTTGCACATTTAACTCCAGTATTTGAATTTGAAGTAGGAGATCCCGTGTTTTTTGGGGATGAAAAATGACCCACATGTATGTTGATGTTCGTATGAGAAATGGCATAGCTCTTAGAGAGAAGAATGCACCTATTATTTATGTATGAAGACTGCCAAGCCTAGTTTGTGAACATATCTCTTACGCTGCATGATGCTTTTCAGTCACTTGCTTTTTACAATACTAGCCTTTAAGAGCTTGGCTGACTAATGGCATTGAAAGTTTGATTTGCCCTCTTTTGTTTTTAGTTTGATTATTGATTTTCTTCCTCTCTCTCTCTCTTCTTTTTCTTTTTTTTTTTACAACCTACTTGAATGAAAAAAAGAATAACAAAGAAAGAGTGTGCTCACATTGTAGAGGTTGGGGGCGCAGATGGGATGGCTGAATGACCTATCAACCTTTTGTGAGTGACACTGACTGCACATCTATCTATCTATTGATAGAGGATGTCGAACAGATGTCTTGCCTGTTCTAAAGAACGCCTATGGATGCTTTTTTTAAGGGACACATTCACTACGCAAGCGGAAAGAAAGAAATGCAAATAAATCACGTTTGGATTTTAACTATTTAAATAAAATAGTTTATTTTGCTTTCTGACAGAGAGACATTGATATCCTCCATGGGGCATGTGGCCAACTGTTACTCAGGTCTGGGTTGTCACAGCCAATTACCTTAATGATAATAATTAAGTAGAATAATTGTTATTTTTAAGCTTCTTCTTTCATCACATACTGTATATAGACTTGTATTATACCTTATAATAGCCATTTTATTTGTAGATGCATTTAAATAGTAAACATTATGTATATTTACATGATTTTATTATTAAACGTTAAGTGATTGGTCACTATGTACACAATGTCCTGGATGGCGATTGGTCGACTGCATGTGCAAACTCAATGGAGTGAGACTGTAACTTCATTGAGATGATGCACCTGTATTTGTTCAGCTGAAAGATGAGTCGAGCTGCTCTTCAGCAGCTTTAATTACCTCCCAAAGCCACGTTAGCTGTTCCGCTTGTTCACAGCCTTTGTGTGAGGAGAAGTTGTGCAGCTGTAGCTTTATATTGAACAGACAGAAGTGAGGACAGTGTGGATCGCTTTGGCTCTCTGCCTGAAAGCAAATTATTACAGTATATTCATGAAATGTCAAAAATATCCAAAGATTTCTCTTTTTTTTGGAGTGGATTAAATTGATCTTGAACAGTATTTCGTGTACTGAGCATGTGTTTGGAGTTTATGGGAGTATTTTAATGTAATACCTGCCCAACTGATATTTTGATATATTTTTTTCCCCCTTATGTGCACGAACTTAGACATTCATTAAAATAAAGGAGGTTCTTAATTCAAATTCCAAGCTAATGGAGCTTTACTGAAATTGTCTGAATGCCTTAATTCGACCTGATTTGACAAGAATCGGTACAAAGCGCTGTACCTGTAGAGGCCAAACACAAAAGTGTGTGCAGGTCATCCTGCTCGGGTGTTTGAGTTCCTCTTGGACCCGTGCGAACACTGCCAGAGGACGCCTGTCTGGAAGGTAAACTTATTTTGTCTTCTGTGAAGCTGTTGGTTGAGACAGACTGCAGGGTCACGGTATGGGGAGTCAGTGCTTTTTTTTTTTTTTTTTTTTCGTATGACACCTTTATACAAGACAGTTCAAGAAAGTGCCCACGCTGGCACTGGCATTGAATTGGTCCTGTTCAGCCTTGGAGTTTAAATGACCTGCATGTTGTTTCCAAACCCCCCTGCCTGTGCCTCTGTCCCTCTCATGGCCCCCGTGTTGTGCTGCTGTGCTCTCTTTCTTACTGATTTCCTCTCACCTTTACAGTCTTCCCCCTCTTTTTCATTGGATCTATTGGCAGCAAAAAAAAAAAAAAAGCCTGTCATTTAATTTGATTTCTGACATCATCGTGGATGAAAAGAGTGGGAAGGCTTGTAAATATGTCATGTTTGTTTTGTTTCTAGATACGTTATGTACGTAACCTGTTACTTTTGTCCAAAATGTGTTACTACCTATAGTTTTTCTTTTCATTTCTCCAGTTTATATTCAACGTATCCACTGCACAAGAAGTTCACACATAATAATGAACACATTATTACACTGATTATTGAAAATGCACCACTTAAAGATATAGATATATACTACATTACATGAAAGCAGCATAGATTTTTATAAATCCACACAGAATTAAAATGTAATACTAAATGTCTTTAGTAAAAGATCATGCAAAACCTCACATGTAGTGGAAGCACACTCCAGAGATGTGTATCATCAGCAGCTGCTGCATCACCTGCATGGTTTGTGTGTGTGTGTGTGCGTGTGTGTATGCGTGTGTGTGTGTGTATGGATGCTCTCCAGGCCTGAAGACCATTGTGGGAGCCCTGATCCAGTCTGTGAAGAAGCTTTCGGACGTGATGATCCTGACTGTGTTCTGCCTGAGCGTCTTTGCCCTCATCGGCCTGCAGCTCTTCATGGGCAACCTGCGGCAAAAGTGCGTGTTCTGGCCGATCGACATGAACGAGTCGGTCCTGGCCAACGGCAGCAAGGGCTTCGACTGGGACGAGTACATCATGAACGACGGTAAGTAAAGGTGTTCTGCCAACGGTGCGCTGGCAACAGTCTGGGAGGATGAGTCAGACCATATGCTGCTCAAACAAGGAAACATTATGTCATTTTGGCAGCCTTGGGGCGAACGCCACTGAATTCAAAAACTAAGGGCAAACTGAAGTCAGAATTTAGTCTGAAATATTGCAGCTTCTGTGACAGATTGTGAGTGATATGACTCATTGCAGCTTTATTTTTTTTCAACAGCCAACTTCTACTTCCTGCCTGGTCAGTTGGACGCTCTTCTCTGTGGGAACAGCTCTGACTCTGGGTGAGTTGCTCTCCTTGTGTCTCCTCTATCTATCTATCTATCTATCTATCTATCTATCTATCTATCTATCTATCTATCTATCTATCTATCTATCTATCTATCTATCTATCTATCTATCTATCTATCTATCTATCTATCTATCTATCTATCTATCTATCTATCTATCTATCTATCTATCTATCTATCTATCTATCTGTTGTCAGATTGAATTTTAAGTAAAGACAAAATTATTTTCCTTCCCTCTCTCTCTCTCTCTCTCTTCTGTCTGTCTCTGTCTTCACTTCACCTCTCAGCCGCTGCCCAGAGGGCTACTTATGCATGAAAGCTGGGAGGAATCCAAACTATGGCTACACCAGCTTTGACAGCTTCGGCTGGGCCTTCCTGGCTCTCTTCCGACTCATGACACAGGACTTCTGGGAAAACCTTTACATGCTGGTAAGAGATGGACACGTTGACATTTACTTCTATATTTAAATCTAATTTGATGTTCATCTAGTTAATACTGGCTGAAAGGCAGGACGGTTTTATTTATAAAGCACTTTTCATACATGAAGTTGGAATCAAGGCGCTGTACAACGATATGTGAAAGGTAACGCAAAGAATTTAAAGAAAGCAAAAGTTGAAAAATAAAGTACATACAAATAAAATAAATATAGAAAACCCAGCTCAGCTAAACCTTTGTCTTTGCTCACTATTCTTACTTTGACCGGCTTTGTTCAGCTGTAGCCTGGTCTCTGCCATCAGTCTGTTCTGGAGTTTACACTAGGACACAGATGAGACCTGACAGGAGCTCATACTTCTATTTTTGGTGCTATCTTTTAAATTCAGCTTCAAGTTAAAAAACTACAGACTCTCATCTCATCACTTGTGTCGTTGGGAAAAAAAAATCCCAATGCAACCATGTTTAGTTTGAATTGTGTTTGTGAAATGAACGTTCTGTTCTTCATACCTGATTCTCAGAACTTTTCTCCGCCCCAAATAAGATTTGCTGACAAATCTCTGCGTTTCTCTTGTTGGAAATGTTGTGTTCACTTCTTAGCAATGCATGTCAACTACATTCATAATTAATGTGTGAGGGGATTTCACGTCTTTATCCAAGGAAGTCTTTGTAGATCATCTTTAGAAGAGAGGAAATGGTTAGTTATGTACCATGTGGTTAACTTAAGAACTCTTAAATAAGGGTTTTCTCTCGTATCGCAGTAGGTGTTTTCAGTGTGCATGTAAAAGTGGGTCAGAATGCACATGTCGAGGCTCTCCCTGATGAACATTACGACCTTGAGCCTATGCTAAGAATGTTAATGAGCTCAGGGCATGAAATGATTAACTGTAGCTGTGTTTGTAACCTTAACCCATGCTGAATCTTCGGTCCAGAGGAAGGAATCTTTTTTGCTGAATTGATTTTTACACCCAGAAAAGTACATTCACACACATCTGCCTGTCGTCCTTTCCACATAAACATTTGACTACGGTTTCAGATGAGCAGGTGGATACTGTCTGATGCTGAGTGCTGACCGAGTATCTCTCTTCTCCCCTGACAGACGTTGAGGGCAGCAGGGAAGACCTACATGATCTTCTTTGTCCTGGTCATCTTTGTGGGATCTTTCTACTTGGTGAATCTGATCCTGGCTGTGGTGGCCATGGCTTATGAGGAGCAGAACCAGGCCACCATGGAGGAGGCTGCGCAGAAAGAGGAGGAATTCAAGGCCATGCTTGAGCAGCTCAAGAAACAACAGGAAGAAGCCCAGGTCAGTGCTCTGCAGGATGTTTGGCTGGAATTACTTCTAAGTTGTGTCCTATCATTGTTTTGACATTGTTGTTGTATCTGTCTCTGCAGACGGCTGCCATGGCAACATCTGCAGGCACAGTGTCAGAGGACGCAGTAGAGGATGACGGAGGAGGGCGTCTCTCGTGCAGTTCGTCCGAGATGTCAAAACTCAGCTCTAAGAGTGCCAAAGAGCGGCGCAACCGGAAGAAGAAATGGCGACAGAAAGAGCAGGAGAAGGAGAAAGGCGACAGCGAGAAGTTTGTCAAGTCAGACTCAGACGATGGCAGCAAGCGGAGCCGCTTCCGTTTCCCGGATAACAGGCTGGGTCGAAAGTCTTCCATTATGAACCAGGTGAGGGAAAACAACATCAGTAAAGCAGCTACGGTTACTTTAGAAACACATATTACTGATTGTATGTTCAGACAGTTCAAAAGTCCATGGTAAATTTCATTTGATAAGCTTGTAAAGGATGAGGAAGGTTACATTTGCTATTTGAGTGTTTGGAACATAGAATCACAGTCACCTCCATGGTCTTGAGATCAGGCAGAAACCCTGCACACAACAACGTCAGAACCAGATGATAAGAAATTTAAACTTTGTTAATGTCTAGACTTAATGCAATCTGCACAGGTTTCTGTGTTTCAGTGATAATGACTTATGTTTATAAAAACCTCGCCGAGGAGCACATAGTGTGGCAGGAGATTTAGAAGCACATGTCCAGCTCCTAAATTATTCACAGTGATTACATGAATGTTTCAGAGCGAACAATCCCGCTGCTTTGTTTAGGCTCCACTGGCTCTTACAATTGTCTTACGCTGTAGAATTCACCACAGCAACACGACAGCAAGGCACGCTGGTCCTGCGTGCAACTCCTTTTAACACAAGTGTGAAATTCACTGTTTGTTTACATCCATCATCTGCGCAGGGAGAAGAAGACTGGTGTCGTAAAAAATGTGATCTCAGTTGAGCTCGCTGGTTCAGTGTGCAGATATAATAATAATACCAGGATCAATACTAGTGGCAGCACAGATTGATGTTGTCATGACTCATGTGCCTCTCCATGTTGTTTGAGCTCCCTGTAACTCTGTCATGTGTCTCTGTGTGTGTGACCTTGAGAGTGCCGGATATATCCGACCTAATTATGTATTTCTGTCATATTTATCAAGTCATGTGATTTCTATGTGTCCTCAGGGAAAATCTTCCTGCTCGCAGTAAATTTCCCACAGATTTTTGCCGTTCATCATGACCCCGAGAACTGATGACAAACTGTATAACAATGATGGCGCAATCAGTTATAGTTCAGAAAACACAGTGAGCCACATTAATATCTTTCCCCATCCCCCTCTCCTCTCCTCTCCTCTCCTCTCCTCTCCTCTCCTCTCCTCTCCTCTCCTCTCCTCTCCTCTCCTCTCCTCTCCTCTCCTCTCCTCTCCTCTCCTCAGTCCTTACTCAGTATCCCTGGCTCGCCTTTCCTGTCCCGCCATAACAGCAAAAGCAGCATCTTCAGTTTCAAGGGCCGCGGTAAGGACGTGGGTTCCGAAAACGAATTTGCCGACGATGAGCACAGCACGGTGGAGGAGTGCGAGGAGCGCCGGGGTTCCCTGTTCAGCCCTTATCGGCGGAGCAGCTACAGCGGCTACCATGGGAAGAGGAACAGTACGGTGGATTGCAATGGCGTGGTGTCACTCATCGGCCCTGGGCCTGGTGGACGCCTTCTGCCTGAGGTGAAAATAGATAAGGCAGCCACTGACGACAGTGTAAGGAAGTCAATGAGTAGACCTATCTAGGCATGGCCCCCTCTCGTCCGTTCCTTTTCTTTCTGGCTCTCTCTCCTCTACTCTGTCATCTTTGCAAGTCCGTATGTATCTCTTGGCTAAGCGCTCGCCCCCCCCCCCCCCTCTCTCTCAGCCCCTGCCCTCCGACACTAGACAAAAGGATGGAGAAATAATAATTGTTTCCCAGTGATTATACTTCAGCAAACCCTGCATTTGATAGGTTAGTTTAACCAGGTCTGTCAGTGACTTCCAGGCAGTTCTGTTGTTTTGATTTGAACAATGAATGTCAATGTTTTGAACATGTTCATATCAAGTTTATTCATACATGGTTACTCTACTGCATTACCACATAAACTGGAGACTTTTACACATAGATAAAAACCCCATGTTTTAGAGTTAATGCACAGCTCTATGTGTGGGATGTCATCACACCTAGGTAACAAAAACACAGTGTTTGTTAGCAAACAGCAATATCATGATGAGTTAACCTGCTCCAGTGTGTTGATGTGTTCCTCCTCCAGGAATCCAGATCCTTTGCTATCGTGTGTGTGGGTAGATCTACAGTAGGAGGCAGATGAAACAGTGGGGACCAGCACTGTAGAGCCACAGGCACTTTATCTGCTTCCCTATTACTGGGATAATATCCCATAGTTTATACACAAACAACACGCCATCTATCAGGCTTTATATTATCATTTAAAAACAAAGGAGGGCTGCTGTCCTTGTCTGTCTTTATCTTTTTCTGTTTCCCAAAAACTCTCTGGTCCACTGTAGTAAATTAGTCTCATTCAGGTTAGCATGGTAGATTTAAACCCTAAAGTAGAACAAGCATGACATATAGATGAGTAGAAGAAATGCTATGATGTTTGTTATTTCCTCTCCCTCTCTTTGACTTGGAGCATGCTCATGCATGACATACTGGATGGCTCTGATCTACACGCCTCCATTATAATCTCTTACGATGGTCTTGACTTGACGGTTGCAATATAAGTAGTATGGTTTCAAAGTAGGAAGATACAGTATAGCATCAATGTGCAAGTAACAATAAAATAGACAGATTTGGGGGACATTTTGTAAAATAACTGAAAGATTATATTGCAATATTGCATGACAGGACTGAAAACACATTCATGCAGAGGCAGCTCTTTTTTCCTAGTAACTCACAACCAATTTGCTATTTAATTGGAACGAGCTAATGACATTCAAATACAACACAAGTACAATTCAAGTTGCCTTAGACCGCTGCTCCCACTTTGGCTGAGACCTGCATGCATTTACAGCACATACCTTACATCTTCCTTGAAACCAGCATTGAGATAGAGAAGAATGAAACATGCCTTGTCTCGACCCTAAAAAAAAAAAAAAGCTGATCTTCAACTACTATTTTTTTCCTGCCAATGCTGTTGTGCACTTCCCTCCGCCAGCCACCGGTGGTGAGATGGGATGGTGTTCATGTCCTCTCCATGGGTGCTTGATTCTTCCTCTCCTCCTAACAGCCAACTACTGAGGTTGAGGTGAAGAAGAAGCTGTCGGGCTCCCTGATGGTGTCTGTGGACCAGCTCAATACCTCCTTTGGGCGGAAAGAGCGGGCCAACAGTGTCATGAGCGTCATTACCAACACATTAGTGGAGGGTACTGCCACTTTAACCCAGCTATTTAATCTGCTCTGTCATTATTCTTTAACTAGGGCTGCAATCATTGGTTGATTAGTTTGACATGAATTTCCTGCTTATCTGCTTTGCATATCGAACAGTACCAGATACATACAATGCATACAATTTTTTTCTATTATTTGATACCATTGCATGCGGTATGCTGAAGCACACCACTATGTTTGGTTTTGATGTGTGATCCGCGCTATGTCTTCAGAACTGGAGGGGTCTCAGCGCAAGTGTCCGCCGTGCTGGTATAAGTTTTCTAACACATTCCTGATCTGGGAGTGCTCCCCCATGTGGATTAGGATCAAGGAGATTATGAATCTCATAGTCATGGACCCCTTTGTGGACTTAGCCATCACCATCTGCATTGTTCTCAACACCCTCTTCATGGCCATGGAGCACTACCCCATGACAGGCGCCTTTGAAGATATGCTGAGTGTGGGGAATCTGGTGAGTGGCAGTCTTTGTGTTTTGTTTTATTTTTATCACATTTAACCATAAAGTGTTTCATCTATTTCAGGACTAGGTGTTACAGAGGTGTTATTTTCGGGACTGTAATTGTCGTATTTTTGTCTCCATTCAGTTGAGAGTTGTTTCCATGTGACTCACACTCCTTCACATACACACATACTGTACATGTTCCCTTTCTTCTCCCTCTATCTCTCTCTCTCTCTCTCTCTCGCTCAACTCTGGATGAGTGGAGCTGATGTTTGCTTCAGTGGAACCAGGCATTCTCTCTGCTGGTTGGCCGACTGGTGGGAGGCCTGCATTAATATTTCATGGAGGCTGATCGATGAGCTGCTTTAAAATGGTGCCTGCTTCTTGGCTTGGAAAACTTTTTTTTTTCTTTTTTTTTTTTTTTTAAGGAAACCAAGTAAATCTGAATCCTGGCAGTATGGCTGTTGTTTAACTGCTCAGTATTTTCACATTTAAAATATGCCGTGTCAAAATCCCCAAGTCCAGTTACTGCAGCAACCAGACCCTGTTCAGACTTGATATTAACATCCATCCTGAGTGATCTGATCAAAGGTGGACAGCACTACATGTAGTGACTAAGTCCTATACTGTGGCGCTATAGGCTGCTGATTGTGTGCTGTTACTTGTTAGGTATTGTTTTTACGTGCACTCTGGTATAACTCACGACCAGGTAAAATATAGGACCTGACCTTATTAGCACCAGTAGTCTTCATGGAGGCAGAATGAGGTAGAACCTATTTTATGAGGAACTGGTTAAGTTTAATCAGAATCTGATTCATAATCAGAATACTTTATTAATCCCGTGGAGAAATTGCGCGTGTTACATTTGCTCGTTTCGAATTAAAATAACACTCAAGAAAGAGAATAAGGAATAGGATTAAGACAACCCAACACTATCAACAAATAACATGTATATGAATGTGTAATAAAGAATTTACACATGACAAGAAATATGTCTTTAGTAAGAGTTCTATGACAATAAATATATATGAATCATAAATACAATGTGTGAATGTCCAGAAAATTGAAGAGAGAGGTGTTTTTAAACCCACAGATTTGATAAAAGCACAGTTATTTCTATAAGTAGCAGAGAAGTATTTTGTCATTGCACAAAAAGATCGATAGTGACCGTTGACTCATAGAATATGTCCATTCCAGTCCATTCCAGTCTAGTCGTTTCAGCAGGAGTGATTTCCTGTGGCGCTTGGTAGTGCCTTGAGTGGAATGAGTCTTTCACTGGTGGGAGGTGTTATGGCTAAGATTTGAATTGTGGTTAGGTTAAGATTAGGGTTAAGTAATAACTGGTTATGGTTGAGGTTAGGGATAAGACTTTAGTTTGTCCAAATAAATAGAAGTAAATACAGGGTCCTAAGAAGAATAGCTGCACAAACCTGTGTGTGTGTGTATGTGAGTGTGCATACAGGAAGTACACATGGGACAGAAAACGTTAATTATCAATATAATTTACAAGAAAAAGGCTGGGATTATGAAATGGGATGAATTCGACCTATAAACCCTACATGCACTTGTGAATGTATTCATTGTGTGATATCCGAGGTTGAGGTTAACCCTCTATTATGATGTACCATGTGTCATTTCATCCTCATTTAAACCAACAAAATGGCACAAACACACACATGCAACAAGACATAACTTTTTGTATGTAATGTGTAAGATAATGGATCAGAAGTCATTTTCTTTGATTGATCTTTTACTGATGTTGGACTCTTCTCTCTCTGTCCCTGACCCACTAGGTGTTCACGGGGATCTTTGCGGGGGAGATGCTTTTTAAGCTGGTGGCCATGGATCCATACTACTACTTTCAGGAGGCCTGGAACTGTTTTGACGGTTTCATTGTGACGCTGAGTTTAGTGGAGCTGGCTCTGGCTGACGTCGAAGGCCTGTCTGTATTGCGGTCATTCAGATTGGTAAGTTTTTCCATAACCAAAGACGAATGCCTTATTTAGTTAACATCGTAGCATGTGTACTTAATACTAATTATTAAGCTCACAGAAAACATCTATGACTAAACCATATCCCACTCTCTCTTTTCAACCACCCCACTTCAGCTGAGAGTGTTTAAGTTGGCCAAGTCGTGGCCCACCCTCAACATGTTGATCAAGATCATCGGTAACTCGGTGGGAGCCCTGGGGAACCTGACTTTGGTGCTGGCCATCATCGTCTTCATCTTTGCTGTGGTGGGCATGCAGCTGTTTGGAAAGAGCTACAAAGACTGTGTGTGTAAGATAGACAGAGACTGTGAGCTCCCCCGCTGGCACATGAATGACTTCTTCCACTCCTTCCTAATCGTCTTCCGGGTGCTGTGTGGTGAGTGGATTGAGACCATGTGGGACTGCATGGAAGTGGCTGGCCAGGCCATGTGCCTCTGCGTCTTCATGATGGTCATGGTCATTGGCAACCTGGTGGTGAGTGTCCACATTAGTATGGTGTACATGTTTGTTTGTTTTTCAGGACAACAGCCGATTATAATTATAGAATGGTTGGTTACTGATTTCATATTCCTTTTCCAAAGGTGTTGAACTTGTTCCTTGCCTTGCTGCTGAGCTCGTTCAGCGCTGACAACTTGGCCGCGACAGATGACGACGGTGAGCTCAACAACCTGCAGATTTCAGTAATACGCATCAAGAAAGGAATTGCGTGGATAAAAGCAAAGGTGAGGGTACTGGTGGCCAGTCTGCTGAAGAAACCACCGATGGAGGACGAGCAGAAGCCTTTGGATGACATGTATGACAAGAAGCTGAACTGCATTGCTAATCACACTGGGGTGGACATCAACCGTGACCTGGACTATGCCAAGAATGGCAATGGCACCACCAGTGGTATTGGCAGCAGCGTTGGGAAGTATATGATAGATGAGGACCACATGTCTTTCATTCACAATCCGAATCTGACCGTCTGCGTGCCCATAGCTGTGGGAGAGTCTGATTTTGAGAATCTCAACACAGAGGACTTCAGCAGTGAATCAGAAAATGAGAATAGCAAAGAGGTCAGTGAAAAGATCATGTGTATTTACACCTCCTGTAACACTTTACATTACAGTACAGTCAAATCACTACGATTTACAACCCATTCTAACCTATTGCTATGTGGTTGCTGTACTGTAATGTAAACCGTTACCTCATCCTATCATCCCATCCTAATCATTTTAAACATTCTGGCAGGGAATGACCTTGAACAGGTTGGAAAAGTGTAGATATGATAGTTGATGCTCCAAGAGGCCATGTGTTGTTGTTTTTGTTGTAAACCTCAGCTACATGCAATTTCCTCTCAGGACAGTAAAACTATAGCATAGCTGACTACTCCACTCTGATAAGGCCCTAATATAACTCCATTACTCAATTGAGTTATCTAGAATGGCTGTAGCAAGCTGCAAGCTGCTGATGTATGTCTTTTGAGGAAATGCATTAAGAAGACTTTGAGAGTAAATTACCTGCTATTTGATATTCCATTTCAGTGTTCATGGCTATGATATGTGGCATTCATCATTGTTATGATGTCCATTTCCATATGAAAAAAAGTCTGAGATCAAATAATACGTTAAGTTTCTTTCTGTTAAGAGACTGAGGCAACACAAATGGGATATAACATGATATTGACACTTCCTGAGAAGTGACTCCATGAGAGATTCTTAGTGGTTGAAAAAAAAAAAAAAGCAAAAATGTTCCTGAATCACTGAAACTATGCCCCTGTCTTTTCTGTGCGTGTTCCTCTATGTGCACGTGTGTGTGCCTTTAGCTGGACGACACCAGTTCATCAGAAGGCAGCACCATCGACATCAAGCCAGATGTGGAGGAGGTGGTGGTGGTTGAGACGGTGGAGGAATACATGGAACCAGAGGCGTGTTGGACAGATGGTGAGACCACTGTTCCTGCTGCACACACGACCCCCACTCCACAAAGCAGAGTCTGTCCTAGGCTGAGCACTGAACAAAGGGTGGCAGGGTGAAGGGCAATAACATTGTAAAGAAACACTATACCTATTAATTAGAAGACTAGAATACAATAGAAACAATTTTTGAGGCCATCTCAATTCAATCTGACAGTATGTGAAAAAAATCCTATAATAAATGATCATGTCAGGGAGGCCCCTAAATAAATTTAACAATGGACATAAATGAACATAATTCAAAGAAAGCCTTGAAATAACAACAGAATCGAAGGTAAAGGTCACATAGAGTAGAAAGTTGTCGCCACAGTCAAACATCAAAACAACGTTCCTCGGTGATGTGATTCTCCACCACGGTATAGAGAAGTCGCCCAGTGAAATGAATAATGTCATGAACTGAAGAAAAGGTGTAAAAGAGACATGGGCTGTAAAAAATGAGCTGTAGCCTGCGTTCATTTTCAGTAAATAGTTGATCATCAAACATCTCCTTCTACACACAACATAGAAAGTTGTGAATAATCTGGCTGTACTGTTGTTATCAGAGAAACTAGTATTTGAGTCATTTTATTTGGTCATGTTATAACTTGATACAATTCATTTCTTACATACATCCTCTTTTCTTTCTTTATTTGAGTTAAAAAAAAATAGGGATTGTGAATAATGTTTTTTTAGTTTGAAGGTGCAGCAGGAACAATGAAATTAAACGTATATCCCTCCTTCTGTGTGTTTGCAGCTTGTGTGGCCAAGTATAAGTGCTGCTATCTTGACATCACGATGGGCTGGGGGAAGAGCTGGTGGTTCCTGAGAAAAACGTGCTACCTGATTGTAGAGCACAACTGGTTTGAGACCCTCATCATCTTCATGATCCTTCTCAGTAGTGGTGCCCTGGTAAGGACTGGCATGTTGGCGTTTACCTTCTTTGAACACCTTTCACAGTATTGAGAAAATCCAAACAGGTTCAATTAAGAGCCATCTCCAGTTACCACAGGTGTTCCCCAGGGTTCTGTCCTAGGCCCCCTACTCTTCATCATCTATCTTCTACTTCTTGGTCATATCTGTCTAAATTTAACATACATTTCCATTGCTATGTGGATTTCCAATTGTCTTAATGAAATCAAATGCTGCTTCTGTCACAACTTTCTCAAATTAAACAGTGATTTAACCAAGATTCTCCTCATAGGCACCAAATCCACCTTATCAAAACTTGACTGTGTGGACTTAATGACAAAGATCATTTCATATAATGTGTAACACTTCCTTTGCTGTCTGACTGAAGATTTCTTTTTCCCCACAGGCCTTTGAGGATGTGTATCTCGAGCAGAGGAAGACCGTTCGGATCATTTTGGAGTATGCTGACAGGGTTTTCACCTACATCTTCATCCTGGAGATGTTGCTGAAATGGGTCGCCTATGGTTTTGTCAAGTACTTCACGAATGCCTGGTGCTGGCTGGACTTCTTCATTGTGGATGTAAGTGCAGCTATTTTCCTCTTTTTAATGTTGTTCAGTAGATTTAGTTACTTATTGTCCTCAACCACACCCTGGTCCAACAGCAATGCACCGGTAGAAATACAGTAAATTTGATATAATTTATATAAATTAATAAAACATATGTAATAAGTCTACCATAATACATAATTTGACTGTTTGACTTGTCTTAAGGGTGTGGTTAGGTTTGTAAGGTCAGGATATAAACTGAATTACTGCTTCATGGCATGTGAAAGGTGAGAGGTTAATGTTTTAGATCACTACGACAGTGTGTCCATAAATAAACATATGCCTCTGTCACCTTTTACAATTCCATCAAGCAACAGTTATTATTATTATTATAATATTATTATTATGATATTTTATTTCTACTTTGTGTTGATCACTCTGAGATGCTTGAATATGCACAGTAATTATTAGCTTGTGAGTCAAAATGCACTCAAGATTTTGCCACAAGCACGAAACAGCTCAGTCTGTTTCTCTTCTCTGTAGAAAATGAAAAACATACATGCTACCACATGTGAAAAACAACCAATCAATAATCAAACTAATCTACTAACCGTATTCATGTCACTCTCAGAGCAGTAGGATGTGTCCAAAATTAAACATAGATGCTACCACATGAAAATCAAGCAATCAATAACTAAATGAATTAATGAACCATATTCAAGTGACTCTCAGAGCAGTAGGACGTGTCAAAAACATGTGTAAAGTTGTCTTTTCCTGTGTTTCTGACCTGTGTGATGTTATAGTTTGTGTCTTTGTCCTCTCTCTCTCTCTGTGAACTTCTCTGCTCCTTATGTCAGTCAAGTCTGAAAGACCAGATCAGGGGGAATTCTTCATTCTATTCTTTTATTCTGCAGTTACAAATACTGGATTACCTCCATTTTAATTAACTCCATTTGGATTTTAAGAAAACCAAGTTTTAATGTGGGGGGAAGAAGGAAGCAGATCAATTCCATGTGTACAACCCTATACAAATATGAATATTACATACATGCTGAATCAATGAGTGTTCTGTACTGAGTGGCAGAATTGAATAGAATAAGAATTTACCTGACATCTGACTTTCTCCTTGAACTAACCACCTCTCCGCAGTGTCCAACACCTCAGCCAATAACCGTGAATGGACTCCCATCAATGGCCAGAGGTTGCAATGTTGAATCCTTACATTTTCCTTTAACACCCCCTCCCCGCAGCAAACACACACTGTGTAACATGAATATATACATTTAAGTTTTTACATTAACATGACACTATTTGTATGGCTTACTGAATTGTGTTGTTCTAAGTAGTGATGTCCCAATCGACTGGCCTCCAATCCCAGTCTTTTTCCTGTTGGCTTTACTAACAGTTAGCTTACTATTAGATTTGTACTGTTAGCTTTACTAACAGTTAGCTTACTGTTAGTGTTTTCCTTTGGCCTTACTAACAGTTAGCTTACTGTTAGATTTTTATTGTTAGCTTTACTAACAGTTTGTTTTACTGTTAGCTTTACTAACAGTTTGCTTTACTGTTAGCTTTTTACTGTTAGCTTTACTAAGTAGCTTACTGTTAGTGTTTTCCTTTGACTTTACTAACAGTTAGCTTACTGTTAGATTTTTACTGTTAGCTTTACTAACAGTTTGTTTTACTGTTAGCTTTACTAACAGTTAGCTTACTGTTAGATTTTTACTGTTAGCTTTACTAACAGTTAGCTTACTGTTAGTCTTTTCCTTTGGCTTTACTAACCGTTAGCTTACTGTTAGATTTTTACTGTTACGTATCTTCTGATATTTGCTTATGTAACAGAGCTGTACACCATTTTTATTTAAAACATTTTTTATTAAAAAGTGTCACTGTTAGTGAAATAAATGAGTATCAGCTGTACTTGAGTGGCAGGGCTATAGTAACAACAAAATGTTGAATATATGGCTTCGATACATGTTTGTGGAACAGGTGGTTTGATTGCAGAATGTTTATATTCTATATGAGGTACCTCAACATTCACCCACTTAAACCCACTTAAAAAAAATGCCTGATCTGATAGTTGAGATCTGGATTGGGACATCATCCTGAGTTCTAATTGTTTACGGCAGCAGTTTTTAAGCTCATTCATAGAATAGTGACACACACAGCACATACAGAGGTTAACGTCATGACACTAACACCACACTTTAATAATTCTGGTTATTGCCATTGTAGACTCCCTCTCTGTAGGTGTGATCTCAAGCCCATCACTTTGGACAAGTGCAGGGCGCCACATGTCAGTCAAAGTGTGGTGTCCCTCTCCCTTTCCCTTCTTTCCTTATCCTCCTCTCATTCCCTCTTGAACACGTATCCTCAGGAATGTGGTGATATTGTGCTCGCTGAAATGTAATGATGGTGGGTGACAGGCAGCCAGCGGTAAGTGTGGTCTTCACTAGCGCTCCCCCTGCTAAAAACAAACATAAAAAGTATTGTGTTTGATGAGTCTGGGTTGTGTTGTGCCTCTATGTTGTGGGGTCAAACCATTGCCATGGACTCACAAAGGGGGGGGCACCATCATTAGACCGGCTTGTATTTTCCTCCTCATTTTCCTTGTGTTACATCTTTCTGTCATTATTTGCCTTGCATCCTTTTCATTTCCATTATGACAATGTTTTCATATTTCTTTTTTTTGGCAAAATGTCAGGGACAAGAAGTGTAATGCTAGAGAGGTAAACATAAAGATTATATACTAATAGTCTTTGGTTATGTTGTTAAAATTATGATCAATATCAATCTTACTGTAGCATGGGATTCATAACAACAAAGTTAGGGTGAGGGAGAGGCTGATAGATGTCATACTTCATCAGTTTTCCTTTTTCTCAGATTATTTTCATTGCTTTGTTGTGTTTTTTTTTTCTGTTTGTTTTTAGTTTGTTTTATTTCTGTGAGGCTCTGGTTTGTGCTGTCGTCATCATGGGATCACAGCCCCAGATGTCATTGGCCTTGCCTTGCAGAGCTCGTGAAGGACGTTGAGAGGCTGAGGCTGCTACCGCACAGCTGGCCCAGCAGGGGGCCAGAGACCAGGTACCCCAATTGGGGGCCCCTCCAAAGGGTCAGGCTGAAGGTGACAATTACCCCAAACACTGTAGTATAGATAAAGGCAAAATCTTTGTTTTTACTGTCTACCTGCCACAGGCTTTGTGCCACAAAGTGAGGACATAGAGAAATCTGAGCAGAATCTAAATTAAAGCCTCATCCAGGACATTCTGGGCAGAATGTTTGAACAGTGTCCAAAAGTTTTAATCTCTGCGGGCACTTTTCCTACTGCTCTTTTTATAGTTCTGATGGATTTTCTACTGCTAAATGGTTGAAGTGGAAATCTCTTGTAGTCAGTGTCGATGATGGCAACAGTAAATTGAAGATTTTGCCTCTAACAATCCTCCCTCCGTGACTTTGGTAAGCTTTGGATGTTGTGCAATTATTGCGGTGAGTTTGACCGATTGGTGTCAGTGGATGATTGGAGGTGCTTTCACATGTGTTGACTGTTGATATTTATCCTTATTTGTAAGGAACTGGTATTCCCTCAGTCCCTCCAGCATCCAGACTGAGAACATTAGTTTAGCAAAGAAATGATCGAAATCCTGAGGACAATGAGCATAATGTCGACCTGTGTTTGTGCACTAGTCCCTGGACAAACTAAATTGTCTCTGTTTGACTGAATTAATAAGATTTTAAGGCTTATTATAATACAGCCGCCCCCACTCTGCATTTTTCATCATAAATAACCTGCATTCAGCCAAAGCATACTTCCTCACAATCTTCCCTGTGCAGCCTGAAATGGCTGCCTTAGCATAACTGAGGTGACTTCAGCAAGGCTAAGTCCACCACTTACCACACGTCAGAGAACATTAGTGCAGCTTACTGACCACACTCCATTTTCCCGATTGCTAATGATGCAATACACATGTATTCAACTTAGATCAGACCTAAAGTGGGTATAATAACTCAGACCACTATGTCTAAAATTGCTCTGAATTATTACAGTGATAAAGGCTCCGTACATTTACAATGGCACTGAGTATATACTGTATGTGCATTTACCTTTTGACTAAATAGTTTAATTGAAGGGTGTAATGAGTGTTATTAACTAATGATACCATGAAGTGTTCTTTGGCTGCAACATTACATTGGTGGCTGCAGTGGGACGTGAGAAGGGCTACACCAGTTTCTTTGAGGTTATGTTATTGTTAACTGTTGTTAACTGTGTGTAACAATTGTACTTTATGTAATTTTGTCCTTTCAGTGCTATCCAGTGCTAATAACTGCGTACAGTCTACCCTTAACCTCGACCCCTGGTACTTGTGTGTGTCTTCTGTGACTGTGGCTTTCCTCTTTGAATCTAAATGCAATGTCACAGTTTGGAAATGTCAAAATGACACACTTGTACATGTTTACTTGTATTCTTTCTCTTAGGTTCCATTAGTTTGTCTGTCTTAGATTATATGGGATTTTATGCCTCAGCCCAAGAGCGACATGGAGAGACAATGTTAGAGGGGCAAGGGTAAGGCTCTCAAGTCTGTTGGGTTTTTATCGGCTTCCACAGGTCAACCTCTCTCCTTCCCTTCCCCCCACCAACTCCTGTTCCTCTCCCGGTCCCTTCGCTTGTGTCTTGACTAAATCATGTAGCAGTCTTTTCTGCCTAATTTACCCTCTATTTGAGTCTTATGTCTCTATCTCCTCTCTTTCTCTCTCAACCACATTTTTTTGCAGGTACAAAGGACTTTTCACATCTCGTCAACTGCCCCAAAATAACAGACAAACAATCCCTCCGGCCTACTGCTACTAAAAATAATACGCACATAAACCCTATACTAAACATTGACCTTCTCTCTCAGTGTATATACATGTATAAATGCAATATTATACATGCACATACATGAATCGATTTATGTGTGTATGTCAAGCAACTCTCCACCTATGCCAGGGCCGTCTCTCTTCCCTAGTGAATATTCTCACTTCTAACAGTTTGGAACCTCTTTTGCTTCTCTGTTTTTGTATAGGTGTCTATAGTCAGCCTTGTAGCTAATGCGCTGGGCTACTCCGATCTAGGGCCCATTAAATCACTCAGGACACTAAGGGCCTTGAGACCCCTCAGAGCCTTGTCACGTTTTGAAGGGATGAGGGTAAGATCCAAAGCTAAGCAGCTGATCCTTCCGCATGCCCATTCAACAGTTTAAAGCATGCTAGAACTGATCTAAAAACAAACCAAGAGGACAAAACAAGACTCCATAATATTGGGGGAGTGTTTTTTAAACCAGGAAATGAACACCAAAAAGTCACCTTTCCATGCGCAGTCCTGTACCATGCCTTTGTTAGTGCGAAAGAACAAGTCATGATGCAGCTGGGAGACTGAGTTAAGTTAACAGTGAAGTTTGTACTGTCAGCAGAACCACATGCATTCCAATTGACTTTCTTCAACAAACACCAAATTGATTTGTGCCATAGTCACGATGACCCAAAGAGCAACAGAAATAACTTTGACAAAGCTGCCTCATCACACAAGTGACAAACTAGAAATAACCTCATCTATCTTCTTAATTGGCCAAAGTGAATGTGAAATTGGTAAATGCAAACCAAACTTACATACCATCTCATAGAGCATTCAGATATACTATTAGCTCTTCATTTGGCCTGATTTTCAGCCACTGCTTTTAATTGAGCCCCTGCCCCCCCTTCTGCTCCCATAACTAC
Source organism: Microchirus variegatus (assembly GCF_963457635.1). Classification (NCBI taxonomy): domain Eukaryota; kingdom Metazoa; phylum Chordata; class Actinopteri; order Pleuronectiformes; family Soleidae; genus Microchirus; species Microchirus variegatus. Next base: position 21,294,035 of record NC_139810.1, read on the forward strand.
CCCCACCCACTCTGCTCCTATAACACCCCCCCCCTCCAGCTCACACCATCCCTCTATACATCTGGGCATCTGGTGTCGAGAACAACCAGCAGGAACAGAGCTGTGAGACACCACCTAAACTTTTGCACCGACCAGTGACACCAAAACTTATTAGGACGGCTGCCAAACACACCACTCAGAGAAATACATCTTATTTGGTTTGCAGAACGTTAAACACTTCTCTGCAACAGCACAGCTGGTTGCTTCAGACGTATCGCTCTCTCTCTCTCAAATACATAGATCTGATTGGTTGTCTTTATGAATGGTGGTACAAGAGGTTTGAGCCTGGTTGTTGTCACCGTAGTCCCTCCTGTCTCTTTCCCCTCCTGTCTCTTTTATCTCTCCTTATCTCATCCTCTTGAACTCTCTCTCACTATTCTTGAACTGGTTGCTTTGTCGACTAGTTTGAGTACTTTCCTCTTCACCTCAGACTGTCCCCACCTCCTCAGCCCCCGTATGCACAGCACTGTGCAGCACCCACCCTAACCCTAACCCTCACCCCTTCTCCTCTTCCTCTTCCTTTGCACCTCCTTATTCCTCCACTACTCACTTCACCAAGACCTGGTTTGGCTGGGCCAGACCGCTGGAGGGTCACCACACTCTCTCCTGATTGTCCAGGATCTTTGTGCATCAGGGACTGAGACAGAAACCACACACCATTGTGCTGTGGCTTTGGGAGGAAAGCATTTGTTAAGTTTCTGCCTAACCTCATGGTTCTAACCTCTGACGGACTGATCTGCTAACAGTCCATTCTGGTGGCAGATTGGTCTCATAGACTGTTTTTGTCCACACTAAATATTTAATATGATTTCCATTGCCTTCCTCTGGAAATGTCGGCAGAAGCTTAGCAAATATGCGAGGCTGCCATTTCACACAAGGCATTACTGCTGTCATGTCATGACACCACATACTGTAGCGCATACAGCAGGTTCTGGCTTCATGTGGGCCCAGTTAAACTCTGGGTCTGGGTGTGGTGGTGGCATAGATTGACTAGCACTATAGTGTTCAGACAACACTCTCAACCCTAAACAGACAAAAATGACCAGCAGAAGAAGCCTGGGTAATCATTTATTTTGTGGATTGATTGGAAACTGACTTAGTCTTAAAAAAATCTAATTCATACTAGATATCCAGTGACTAAAATGTGATCCCACTGCATATGAGCAGACATCAGTATTTTTAGGCTCTGGATAAGCTTTTTGGATTATGATGGAAAATAGACGTGTCAGTAAGATGATGTCATTTTTGGGGTTGGAAGTCATGGCACATTTGCTTCAATAGAGTCTAAATATGCGAAGTACCAATTCCCCCATGAATGATCTCATTCACTGGGTGTATGTGGTAAAAGTGGCAAGGGTGGTCTTGTAAAACAAAGGACTTATATCCTGCTGTAGTTTTGTAATATAATGGACAGCAATTAAGTCACCGTTTTTGTTTTGAACTGAAAACGGGAAAAACCGAGGTCAAAGCAATAACTAAATGAATAGGGAAGCACGTGAATGGAGAGATGACACTGTATAAAAGAGATTTTGGAGAGTTGGAATGATGAAGAACTTATACATTCCTGCTTGTTAAATCTTAGGGCACGAAGCGACGCAGAGGTAAACACAACTCAACAGCACCAAGCAAGCAGTTCAGCTTCAATGGACACATTGCACTGCTTAACATGCAATGATTATGGGCTGTTCTGACTTTCTACTTTGCTCTCTCTTTCTCTTAAGACTGCTTTGTAATCTCGATCCTACTTCTATGAGCAATGCATCGTACAGGAATGAAACCTTGTCCAGCCATCTATACCCAAATTTCAGTAAATTCCTCTTATCCTGACAAAAGTCAAAAGAAAATTTTAGCTTTGCCAGCCCTTAAAGGTGTTAGTCATCGAGGGGCCTTTGTATATAATCACTGAACCTCAATTATTCTTACCTGAGTGGGCCAATATGTTGCTTTAGCCCACAAATCTGCTATTGTGTCACTGATATTTGTCAGACACCCATGTAAATAATCAGAATGGCTTGTCAGACACGCAAACAAGGCTTCAGCCATTATCTCTGTAGCCGCTATCTCTCTATCCACACATTTCTCTATTCATTTATGTATTGATTTGAGCGGATCTTGAGATTGCACAATGCCATGTAACACGCATGTAATATAACTGCCGATGCACATTTTGCATTTTTGAAAGCCATTTTCCATCTTTCTGAGAATGCTTTCCACACAGCATGGCCTAATTCCTTTAAAAAAAAAAAAAAAAAAAAAAAATCTGAACGCAGATCAGTTGTGCCTTACAACGAGCACGGAGTCATTCTCTCGGCGAGTGCAAAGACAACAACAGTGTGTGGGAAAGAATTACGTTATATTTGACAAATATAATGAAGCAATTTTACATTTGACATGATTGTGTACAGTAAACAACCGTACGATTCCCAACACCAGTAAGGTGGTGTACATGCTGAGAGAATCCTGCTCTAGAGCTCCCCCCGTCTGTCTGTAATGAGGAGGGAATATGGCTCCACAAAACGAGTCTGCCAAAGATATGCATGCTCAGCTGTCTGCCTGAGAGCTGCTGGTCGGCCTGCCTAACACCGCTACTGAGCGGTTCACTGTGTGCTGAGCTTAATACTGCCTATGATTAACTTGAGGGGCAGATTGGGTTATTAGAAAATACTAGAATTTGGGGGTGGCATTTGGGAGTCATAGTTTTTAAAAAAGAAAACTGTTAAGATTTTACATTGTTTGACTCAGGGAAAATTATGTTAAAGGGTCTGTTAAGTTAAGAATGTTGACTGACTGAGGGTGGGGGTGGTAAACAATGGACACTTCATAGTGGTATGGCAAAACACTGTTAATCAATGTTTTTTAGGTCTTACTTTATAGAGTTAACATGTAGAAATATATTATATTTGACTACTTATATTTTATAGGCTCCTGCCATCATTTTCTGTAAATGTTTTGTTTTAATTTAACTTAAAGGTGAAATAATACTCGGAGCATTTAAGTTTTTTTTTTAGGATACATGCATGAGGGTGTGTGAGTATCCCTTAAGCATTTCTATCCACATGCTTCAACTGATCAAAGACCGTCTGCAAGTCACATCAGTGCTGCTCTAATTAGAATGGGACAGATAACGCAGGCCTGCCAGTTAATTCCTCACACTCCAGTACCTCAGTGATGTTCAGTCATTATTTTTGGCAACCATAATGGCTTTTAATGGCACCTGTAATAAATATCTTAATAGCGTTTTGTGGTACAATGTGTGATGCCATAACAGTATGTCGTGTCTTATCGGGGGGGGGGGGGGGGGGTTTGACTGACACACTTTTGTTTCCTGTTTCTGACACTGTGATATCCTGTCTTCCCTGGTCTGGTCTAGGTGGTAGTCAACGCCTTGGTGGGTGCCATCCCTTCCATTATGAATGTGTTGCTGGTTTGCCTCATCTTTTGGCTGATTTTCAGTATCATGGGTGTCAACTTGTTTGCGGGGAAGTACTACTACTGTTTCAATGAGACAGCCGAGGCGTACTTTCCTGTCGAAATTGTCAACAACAAGAGCGAGTGCGAGGCCCTCATGAACCTAAACCACACTGAGGTCAGGTGGAAGAACGTCAAAATCAACTTTGACAATGTGGGCGCCGGCTACCTGGCACTGCTGCAAGTGGTGAGAGTGTTGCTCCTCCTCTCTTCTACAACTCTGTTTCTTGGTTTTAACTTGTTTTTCCATGTACTGGTAACATTGTTTCTGTTGTATGTTGCTGCTTCAAATTCCATTTGTTCTTCGTCCACTTGTGTCTTTCCATGCACAAGCTCTATCGTCGGATATGCATCGATGTCCATCTGAGTTTGATTTTATTTTTTTTTCAATTCATAATTTTCTTTGTAATATTGTTTTTTTTTATTTCCACAAATGTTCTGAATATTTGTTTTCTTTTGAAAGGCCACGTTCAAAGGCTGGATGGACATCATGTACGCTGCTGTGGATTCCAGAGATGTATGTTTGTTACTTCTTCAGCAAATGAGTGTCTCAGTGTGTGTCGGGTTGTTAGTTAGCATGTAATAGATCGGGAATTTTTAGGAAATACACTGTGACGGTCAGCATTAAGCTGGCTTGTTGGCGCATAAACATTGAATAGTAGCTTCTTAATTATCTTCTAGAAATTGTCATTAACAAATACTACCTTGACCGTTTTATCTCCCTTTCAGGTTGAACACCAACCAGACTACGAGGTCAACATCTACATGTACATCTACTTTGTCATATTTATCATCTTCGGCTCCTTCTTCACCCTTAATCTCTTCATTGGTGTGATTATCGACAACTTCAACCAGCAAAAGAAAAAGATAAGAGCCATTCTGCCACCTAATAGTGTATTTTGCATTTGTGTATGTATTTGGGTATGATTATAACCATATTTTTTGTTTATCTCTTTACTTTGGAGGTCAGGATATCTTCATGACAGAGGAACAGAAGAAGTACTACAATGCCATGAAAAAACTGGGCTCCAAAAAGCCGCAAAAACCTATTCCTCGGCCACAGGTATGTTTTTCACTGGATTCCTGCTTTTGATTGGTTGTTCTGATGATTTAATCCTTAATTAAATGTCTCATTCGTTACTCTTTATGTGTTTATCTTCTCTCTTCACAGAATAAGATCCAGGGAATGGTGTTTGATTTTGTGACACAGCAAGTTTTTGACATCTCCATCATGATCCTCATCTGCCTCAACATGGTCACCATGATGGTGGAAACAGATGATCAGTCAGATGAAACAGAGATGGTCCTCTACTGGGTCAACTTCATCTTCATCGTAGTCTTCACCACTGAGTTCTTGCTGAAGCTCTTTGCCCTTCGCCACTATTACTTCACCAATGGCTGGAATATCTTTGATGTGGTGGTGGTCATCCTGTCTATTGTTGGTGAGTGAGCGCAGAAGACGACACAAAGCAGCGAAGGAGACGTTTAAATATGACACTTGTTGAAGTGTGTTGTGTTCTGATTGCTTTCTCCTTTGTTTCGCACTTTCCTTCTCCTCAGGTATGTTCTTGGCTGAAATCATTGAGAAGTACTTTGTGTCACCCACCCTGTTCAGGGTGATCAGGCTGGCTCGTATTGGACGTATCCTCCGTCTGATCAAAGGAGCGAAGGGCATCCGAACATTACTCTTCGCTCTGATGATGTCACTTCCAGCCCTGTTCAACATCGGCTTACTGCTCTTCCTGGTTATGTTCATCTTCTCCATCTTCGGCATGTCTAACTTTGGCTATGTAAAGCATGGCGCAGGCATTGACGACTTGTACAACTTTGAGACCTTCGGCAACAGTATGATCATCCTCTTCATGATCACTACATCAGCTGGATGGGATGGCTTGTTGCTGCCAATCCTCAACTACCCACCAGACTGCGACCCCACCTTGGAGAACCCTGGTACAAACGTGAAGGGTGACTGTGGAAATCCCTCCGTGGGAATCTTCTTTTTCGTCATGTATATCATCATTTCTTTCCTGATTGTGGTCAACATGTACATTGCCATCATCTTGGAGAACTTCAGCGTGGCCACAGAGGAAAGTGCTGATCCACTAAGTGAGGATGACTTTGAGACCTTCTACGAGATCTGGGAGAAGTTCGATCCAACTGCCTCTCAGTTTATTACTTTTGCCAAGCTTTCTGACTTTGCTGATGCACTGGAGCACCCACTTCGAGTGCCAAAACCCAACACTATAGAACTAATTGCCATGGACCTGCCTATGGTGAGTGGTGATCGCATACACTGCCTGGACATCCTGTTTGCATTCACAAAGCGTGTACTGGGTGACAGTGGTGAGCTGGACATGCTGAGGCAGCAGATGGAAGAGCGATTTGTGGCTGCCAACCCCTCCAAGGTGTCATACGAACCCATCACCACCACTCTCCGCCGCAAACAGGAGGATGTCTCCTCCAGAATTATTCAGAATGCATACCGCGCTCACCTCATCAGACGTGGCATCATCTTCAAGCGCCACCCTTTTACTAACAATAAGCTTGAGAATGGTGGCACCAACCAAGAGAAGAAGGAGAGCACACCTTCCACAGCCTCTCTCCCCTCTTACGACAGCGTGACCAAACCTGACAAGGAAAAGCAGGACGAAAACAAGGAGGATATTTCCAGAAAAGAGAAGGACAAAAACCAAAAAGATGAGTGGGAATCCAAGTGTTAGGGTTCAGTGACTCCAATTCCAATAAATACAGCGAGATGAGACTCTGAGCCCAAACCCAACACATGTAGAAAAAGTGATCATTTGCAAGTGAGAAAACAACTACAACAAAAACATACAAAAAAATGTTTACAGTATTTCAAATACTACGGAGGCAATGTGGTTTCTTGTGTCATCAAAGACAGCTGAACCAAACGCAATCAGTTTACCGTGGGACTTCTGCTGCATCGTGACCAAGTTCATAGAAATGAAAAACAAATGCAAAGTGAAAAACAATGACTACAAAGTGTGCTGGCCAATGACACGTTTCTTTGGGGACCAACTGCCAAGGCAAAGATTTCTCTGCTAGATGATTGGAGAATTGCAAAATCCCTGCCACCACCAAGTGTGGAACCCTCCCGCAGCAAAGTGCTAATGCTGTGGGACCGGATCGCACAGACCCCCACTAGAACTGTGTTAGCAGTCTAACAGAGGGTCTGTAACACTGAGTTTACCATCTTTATCGAGAAGACATCAATCAAGCAAGCAAGTTTAACTAGGAAGGGAACACTTGTGAGGGAGGGGGTAAACCCAAACCCGCAGACAAAGATTTGGTTTGTTTGTTTGTGCTGAGTATACCTGCATCTTTACATTATTTGAGCAGCAAAAAAAGATAACATTTAGCCCATGTCACTCGTCGTTTCATCTCCTCTTTGTTATACTGACACTGAAAAAGACATTCTCTACATGGGCTTTCACACTGACCAGGGTTGGGGTCAATAGTCACTGTTTTGACTTGGGCTGAAGGAAACTTGCTCAGACCGAGTTCCAGATAAATAATAGTTATTGTGCTCGTTCAGTGCATAGAAATGACTTGCATGAAGGCATGTTTTGATCAGGAATCATGCATGAGTAATCATAGTCCACAAGACACTTAATTCTCAAACCACTGCAGTGGCTTGACTATAAGTTTGAGGCTGTCCACTGGGAAAGTTACAAGAACTGTCAATGGAAAGCAAAGATTATGTTAATGATATGCATATAGAATATTGGGGGAATGATATTCATATATCCCACCTTTCACTAGTTTTTTTTTTTTTTTTTTTTTTCCAGTTGACCGCAATCTTTAGATTCAGCCTATCATCAAACTTTCAGGTGAATGAAGGATGAAAGCACTCTGAGGCATTGGGATTCAGTCAATTTCACAAACCAGAAACTGTTTTTTTGCTGCTCTGAATGTGAATAGATTTGAAAGAGTGTGGAGTGTGTGATCGTCAAGAGGGAAGCAGAATATCTTCATGTTGAGGATGCACAGATTTGGAAGGCCTCGTTAGAATGAAGTGCTGAACCAAATCCTGGGCTTACACCTTGTTTATTTACTTCCATCACACAGTCACTCTCCTGACTTCCCTGTGGTCCCTGTTACGACGAGCGATGTTTCATGCCAAGGAATCCATATCTGGCATCAATAAAGCTTTGGTGTGCTCAAGTGTCAACAGAAAACTCATCTACCGCTGTATTTCCTGAAGAAGGGACAAAAATATGTTGGTTTTTTTCTGTTATTCTTTGCTTTGTTTTTGATATTCGTTTTGTATCGGGCTTGTGGAAGAATGGCAAACCATGTCAGACTGTGCTTTGAGTGATTTATTTCATACAAGTTTATGTTTTGAGCTTTTCGGACAATTTGAGTTCCCAGCTTGAAGTCCTTCTCTGATGTCCTTGGTATACAATCATTCTCCGGAAAAGGCTTTGATCAGTGAGAGTGACACTGGCCATCTGAAACAGCAGAGTTAGCAGAGAGTTATCACAAGGACATGCCTCGTCATGTTTGAAAGTTGGATGGCCATGAAGGGCTTGTGGTTTTGTCCCACAGAATCAAATGGATTTTGTTTGATATTACAGGGAGGTGAACGGTGATAAATAATGGTATGAATATGGACCAATAAACAGGTAGAGCCGCTCCCTTCAGGGTTTTAGACTGACTGCCATGGGAGCGGGAGAGGAATGCCAGAGCAGAGGTGGATTTGGCTTTGGTTTGAGTCAGAGTGCTGAAAGTCCCATATTTGTCAGTGTATCATTGTGCTTTTGTGGGACCTCTTAAAACACTGTGTGGTGTTGGACCCAGGCTCACACCATCTTTACACATATGAGCAGGCTTTCAAATGCGATCACCCGCTTCAAAAATATTCAGACGGAGATGGAGGTAAAAGCCCAACACTAGCCATGATAAAACATCAGCAGGCCTCACATCGATGCAGCTATGTTGTATAATAAGCTTCGTGGGTGTTTTTCATGAAAAAAAAAACAAAAAAACAAAAAAACACAAAAACTGAGGCTTTGTCAAGTGGTCGTCAAGACACAACTGCCTCCTAATGTATTCCTGCCATTTCTTTTCTACACAGGAGTGAGGATCCTATTTATACATGGATGACTGGACATAGATCTGGCGTCCATCGTCACACCACTATTGCTATTTGGTGTGCTTAACACTGCCTGTACCAGAACCCCTTTGTCTGTAACAATACCTGAGGTCTGTTTACAATATGAGGTCTCCGAATCAGTTTGTCTGCTGCACACTGAAACCAAATACATTCCCAATGAAAAACCACAGGAGTAGTGAGTAATGTGATCCAATTTACCCATGTTCATCTTGGATGTAATGTTTTAGAATGACACATTCACACTTGTAAAAGAATATCAAAGAAAAAAAACAATAAATAAAAAAAAGACAAAAAAGACAAAAAGGAAAACACAAAAACACATATATGTACAGTGCAGGCTATGATGTAAATGGCACAATCGCTGAAAAAGAACGAACTTTTTGAGAGAAACTATAAATATTGTATTATATTCTTTTATTTTATCGGCATGCTTTGTTGTGTTCTTTTTTTTTGTAAATATGGAATTTAAAAAAAAAATGTTACTACTAATAATCAAAAAAAAAAAAAAGAATAATAACAACAATATAGAATGGCTTCCAGCTATGCCCTTTGTCACATTTGTTAACTTTTGGATTTTTTGAGACACTTTTCACTTTGTTGACAGAAATTGAATGATATATATATATATATAGATATTATATAATACAAAAGATATATACACGTATACATATATGTCTATATGTATATACATAAAACAGAAGAACACTGTTTGTCACATTTGATTTATGTGCAACACATTCAGTGGATGTCTTTCCAGCACCCTTCTATGTTGGGGAATAGCTCATGTGCTGTTACTGGAGCTGCTTGCCATGGATTGTAGCCTGATCATGATGAAAGGATAATGTTACCAGCACATTTCTCACTTACTGTCATATTTGTCACCTTCACTGAATATACAGGACACACCCACTGTCATGGACACAAACTCACACAGGTGACTCTCATCTCTGTCCACCAACTTAAAGCAGTGGTCTCTTCCCAAAGAGGACATCAGCTGGTGTGACTGACTGCCTCATCCACCTCTCCCCCACCCACCCACCCCCTCACACACACACACACACATCATTGCCATTAGGACTCAACATTCATACAGTCACGTACTCGCTTCTCATCCTCACATTTCTTTTCATAAATGATTCGTTTCTCGTGTTCCACTCAATGGCATGTGCCTTTTTTCTGCTTTTTCTGCAAATTTAAATGTCGATGCCACACTGGGAAAAGGGGAAAAGAAAAACTTAAAAAACGGGGATAAACAAAAGATGATTAAACATGTGTCCAAACTGTGGAGGGTGGGGGGAGTTCGAGGGTGAGCACAACATTAATCAGGGATGTCGAGTCAGAAAATACTGCCAGAGGATCATTCAGACACCCGACTTCATCGTAATATTCAACCATGTGTGATGTTAACAGAAAAACAGCTAACTCGAAAATGTCCTGTTCATAGTGCTATGTGTGTCACCCACTTGGCTTGTGAAAAAGCAGCTTGCCTTCTATATTTCTGTTTGATTTCTTCTGTGTTTTTGTTTCCATCTGAGATTTATTTTTGTATCAGTTTTTGTTTATAGGACTCATTCCTTTTCCTTTTTTTGTTTGTTTAGCATGGTTTATTATGGGCGTTTTTTTTTGTTTGTTTTTTTGCTGAAAAATGTGTGCTTCTGAAACAGTTGTTATCATTTGACACCGTGATAGAGAATATACAGTACAATATGATGGTGTGTTGCACAACCACTTGGACTCTTGGTAAGAATATATGAAAGATTGTCTTCATTTGAGCACGAACCTTTTTATTACCAATAAAGCAGCCTTCCAGTTACAACGTGTTTGTTTCTTGCTGAATTGACGACTTCTGAATATGACTTTTGCGGATTTTAAAGAGCTTAAGTGCACATCCTCTGGATCTCCACCCCTCTCTTGCCCACTTTGTGTAGTGGTCGACCATTTTGTGTGGATTATTTTACTTTTGTGAAGCTGTATGTGGATGCAAGTAGAAAACATCCTGTGAAATGGAGCTGAGTGCTGCTGTGGTAACAGGGTCGTGAAAGGCAGCCTTTAAATGCAATGGACTTATTGGATTTGTTAAGAGCCCTGTGTTAACCCCCCCCCCCCCCCCCCACACACACACAGGCAGAGGATGGACTAAAGCCCCATCACTATACAGTCCATCTGTACTGTTACTCCTGTTTGTGGTTGGCCATAAAGTAAATAGCTCAGAGGTATGATATTACAGTTATCACCCCATAACCTCAGCCTCATGTGAGATAGGTTGCGATACGTAGCCATGCTGGGATATATTGATTTGTTTCTACTCTGCTGTACTTTCTTTTACATTGGTTTTCCTAAGTGGGAGGGAGAGAGAGAGTCCTTTTTTGGAGTTATCGGTGGCATTGCACGCACATGATGCACAGAATTGTCCTCAGGCCGACTCTGAAGAGATGACAGATTATACACCTGCTCTATATATTTAATCACATGACACATTCTGTCTCCCTGGATATGTTTGCTGTTTTCAAATAATACGGATTCTTTTCAACTCTCGGCATCTTCCCCAGTCCCCACCCTTTCCTCCATCTCAGTGGGGTTTTTCTGGTGTTGATTTATGTTGACTGACCTACTGTATGTGTCTCCGTTATACACATGTAGGCAATTGGATCCTGTTCCTTATTGACCATCGACCCTCTCTGTCCTATAACTTCCCTGCCATGCTCCAGGATGACTGAGTGAGAGAAGTGTGTGTGTGTGTGTGTGTGTGTGGTGGGGGGGGGGGGGGGGGGGGGGGGGAGTCAGAAAGGGAGGGGGTGGGGTGAGGAAAGCAGAAGGGGAAGGGAGGTGGTGGAGCACTGCAGTGCAGATAAATTAATGCAGCAGTCGAGGCTGAGTCAGCAGCACACTCCCAGTTTGGCCCAGTGCCTCCATCAGTTTGTGCATATGCGCGGCTGCTAGGAGACCATGCAGCTACCGCACTCCGAAAAAGAATTTCACCAAAAATAACAACCATTTATTTTCCCTTCCCAGCTCTAAAATTAGCCTCCTTCACGGCACCCGAAAGAGTCACGCGCTGCGGTCTGCTCCCGAGCACAGGAGGAGCTGTCCTTGGTGCTGAAAACGGACCGGTGAGCCCGAATACCTCCTCTCTCCGGGTCCTCTGGGTGGGGTTGGTTGCATCACAGGGGGGTTTACCGCTGGCTGGCGTGAAATAAAACCCAGTCATAAAAACGCGTTTCGCGTGCGGAGGAGCTCGACCTAATTCGTAGACGGCCACACCTACACTCCTCCTCCTCCTCCTCTCGCTTTCCTCTCACCCCTCCACCTTTCCTCTCAAGTGTGTGATTAATCTGTGGGTAGACCCGAACTACTAATATAAATATAACTGTAAATTGTCACAACATTTTTTTTTTTCAGAGGACGCTTTGGCTTCAATGCAATCACTTAAATTTAAATGTGTTATTTCACGTTACTGGGTGACGTTAGTGCAACCCCCCTCCTTCATTTCCTCTGTCCCACTTTGCTGCAGTCCCTCTGGTATTTCTTAATGTCAGACAAGCTCTTAAGCGTGAACATTCAGCAGTAAAAAGGAAGTTTCTTTCCCGACAATCCGATCACATTTCAGCCCTTGACTGAGATCATAGGGGTTGTGTTTGGTGGTATATCCTTACTCCCTCCTCCTCCTCCCCCTCCTCTCCTGCTCTCCTTTTCCTCCCCCTGAGAATCAGACTGAGGAAGGAGGACAGAGCCCAGAGAGGGAGCTCCCCATCATGGCTGTGTGCAGAAGCAAGGAGCTGTCACCATGGTTGCTCCCCCCACCTCACCTCACTCCACCCAGGCCATCCAAAACAAAACAACATATGCTTAAAAATAAAAGCCTACACCACCACCAGTGACAGCCTACAGTTTCCCTCCGCCTATGCAAAATCCCTGCTTTTTTCCACTAAACATTAACTGAATTGCTAACTTTATTTCATACCCATTTAATAACTTAATTGTCCAAAAATTCAAATTGGTTATATACAGTTAAACAAAAACAACCACAACATATATTTGCACCGCCACACAGTTTTAAAAAAAATAAGATTTCTCAAACCATCATGAGCTGTTGTGTTTTTTTGTGTTGTTGAACAACAGCGCCCACCTCTGGTCAGCGCGAACAATGCACAAAATGTGGCCCCTTGTTACCCACTATTGCAAAGCAATGACTTTATTTATCATCAATCTCCAATTTCAATACAAAACACAAAGATTTGAAAGCATTTGAACATTTGTGTTCATCAATCCAGAAAGAAACGAGGAAACGGATCAATACACAACTGTGTTTTTTTTGTTGCCTCTTAGTTTATTAATTTAACAGAAATAAATTCAATGCAAAAAAACCTGAACATGACATTTAAAGAAACAGTTCGCCTGTATATGAACATGAAATATAACCCTGACATCTGAAAGTAATAAGAAAGTTGGGATTAGAAGTTGAACATCTTGATTCTTTCTCTTGACTTTTTTCTGCAGCAATTCTAAACTGGACGCTTTATTGAACATAACCGAGCAATGTTTTCTTTCAGTATTAGTGCAGATGACGTGACAGTTGACACACAGACACACACACATGCACGTGATAGGGACTGTCATACTTCTGCAGTGTGGAGCAGGTCTTCCTCACATCTGTAAAACATATAAATAAAAAGCCAAGGGTTTTATGAATCAACAACAAAAATGACACAGCATGTGACTCTTTTTTTAAATTCTCACTCTGAACTACTGATAAAACAGGACAAATATGGACTAATATAAAAACATCAAGTGTAGCAGGTAGAAATGCAGTTAGTCTTCCGTAAAACCCTCACAGCATCACAGAAAGACAACACTTGCGAATGTAAACTCACCGCTCCTTTTTCTTGGACAGCCACTCGACAAAATCTTTGGCTTTCATCTTATCGAGATAGTGGGTAAAGTCACTGGTGAACGTCCCATCTGCATGCCGTTTGAGGGTTTGGATGATGTTTTGTCCTTTTTCCATCCGATATGTTCGCCATCTAAGAAAAGCAGAGCTGAGGAGTAACATTTTTTAATTTCCAGGTAGTTCCATGGTACATATTTGAATAATAATAATAAAAAGCAACAATCCGATTTATTTATTTTGTTTGCAGGTACACTGAATTTACAGAAAACTGTGGAAGCTGCCAAGTTATGTGAAATATTGATTTAAACATCAAAAATGGCTTCTTTGCTCATTTACATTACATTAAAAATCCTGCTAAATTATCTATTATCTATTCAGATCAACACCAAAGCCAAATAATTTCTTCCTCAGGTCATAACCTGCATCAGATTTCTTCAGTGTCTCTACTTTTTGATTGTATGCTGCTTACAGATAAACAGCCAAGTCTGACAAATGCAAATAGACAAAGCAGGATATGAAGCAAAAGTGACTGAAACCATACCTTTCTGGTCTTGTTTTAATCACAACCATCTCTTCACTGTTTGGACAGAGGAGAAGGATCAACATGCACCACATAAACACGCTCATCTTCAGGTTCACCTAGTCAACACAGAATCCTTCTGAGTTAGATAAGAAGACGATGCATAGTCCAGAAGATAGGTCAATGTAAAGGCCTTACCTTGGGAAACTTTCACGCGTCTCCAGTGAAGTATAGTGCTTGTCTAGTGCATATGCAGTACAATATCAATAGAGCCACAGAGATACCACTCTACACCTTGAGACAACCCCAGAAGACACACTGGGAGTCGACTAAACGTTATCTTTATAATCGATTCCAAAAGACAGCAGGTGTCCCGGCGTGACACTTAGTTCACCTCCCACAGCCGATGACCGTCTTCCTCATTACAGTGGTCTGGATCACAGATGACCGCAACATAAATGATGTGTTTTCTCCACACAGGTCAGAGGATAGAGCCCACTCTGACTTACTCTCTGACTTACTCAGATAGGAGCAGCTGTGGAGAAATCATGTCCTGGTGTTTCATGTCAACATCGGTCCTAAACTGAGCTTGTCTAATATATAGTGTTAATGTATTGTTTGGTCTGCAACATAATAAGAAGATGGTCTTTTTAAAAACAAACAAACAAACAAACATAAAAACTGATGAATGTGAGTCCCACGAGTTTTCATTTTAATAACCTTTGTCATTATTAACAGTGACATTGCTGTGCGGTGACCGTCAAGCTGAAGTGTGACCCTAGATGACGTCATCAGTGACAAAAAAAAAAAAAACATCAGAAAGAGAAGAGTCTCTGTCTGTCTGCGTCAATCCCCTCATAGAGTCCACAGTCATCTGGATCAGAAGGTGCTCATTGTATTTTTCATTAACACTTCATTGTGATTGTATTCTTGGTTAATTCATTAATTGTTATTAGTTGGTCCATAAAATGTGAGAAAAAAAAGCTAAATATGTGGTTCAGTGTTTCCCAGGCCAAAAAATGACGACATCCCCAAGTGTCTTGTATTCTGAAAATATTTGCTTTTTTATTTATTAAAAAAAAGAAAAAAGAAACACAATTGCAAAAAATAACTTTGTAGGCGATTTTGAATCGATGAATTGATGCTGCAGCCAACAACACATTCATTTGATCATCCTGAGAATCATCCAGCGAAAACGACAGAAAGTTAAGTGCTAATACTCCACCACTCCTTTTCATCCTGATCAGACTGATTTTATCTTCTCCACCAACATCTCACCTGTACAGGTAATATATATATATACATATATATATATATATATATATATATGTATATATATATATCCAACAGTCATTTCGCTGATTCAAATTTGACCCAGTGAGGACCATCAACAACAAATGAAGTGATGGAATAGTATAAAGGCCAGGGCAGCGTGTAAGGTAAATAAGACATTTACAAACTAAATTCTTACAGCATTTGACAAATTTGACCACAAACTAATCTTAACCACCTCACACACTATGTTGAAGTATTGCAATTGTGGAAAGAAACCGGGCCAATTCTGGTACTGAGACAGGTAGTGAGACAGCTGATGGTGGTGTCTTCTATATATATTGTTCATAAGAGTTTACTGACATTAAGGCCTGATTCTTGATGATTCACTGACCTATGTTACATCTGACACCAGTCAAAAATAACCTTTTCCCAGACACGTTCTCTAAATTGCCTTCCAAGTCTACCAAGATCACCAGTGGTTAGTTTGTTATCTGCACTTATACACTCATCCTCCAACTTTTTCAGGTATTGAACCAAGTAAAGTGTCTGGTGATTTAAATCAAATTCAAAATTAAAAAAAAAACTTTATTTGTCCCCAAGGGGCAATTGAAGACAGACACGTAGAGCAGCAGCATTAGGTTTACACAGGACAAGCAATTGCTGTGGCTGTATCTGCTTCACTATCACTGAATAGTTTCTCTTTCTCAGACTATTCTTTGTGGTTGTGCATGAAAATAGATCCAGTAGATTAGGACTTTATGAAATACTCAGCAGCAAACACCATGCCACATTCAAAGTCACTTAAATGTCCTTTATTATGCCACATGTCCCTTTGTACTTTCTAGAAAATTGCCCCGACATTGTGATTTGGCGCCCCCTATTGACCACCTGGTTAGAGTTATCCACAGACAGTGAAGACGTTGGTCTGTAACATGCTCAGTCGTTTGTTTTACCGGAAGACAAGTCGTGTTTTGTCACAAACTCCTGACACCTGTGATTATAACAGACAATATAATACTTTGACGCCATTTTTGGCTGCCTTCGTAAAGACTACAAGAGATACAGCCTGCCAAACGGTCAAACGGTCAAACGGTCGTCAAGTTGCACGTAATTGTGTGTTTGTTTGGTGAGGTGAGTAATAGCACAGCTATACAGCTAATTTCTTTGTTTGTTTCAATGAAGTTGTCCTGTTTTCTTATTCCTACAAATCAGTTTTCTGGCTCGCACCTGTTGTGTTTACACTGACTGACTGTAAATGGGGTCATTTACACAGCAGCCATTTTGTTCTGTTGAGCAGCAAAAGTGTTCGTGATCACATTAACGACGGCTCCGTTCAGCTCATGTAAGTCAGTGAATCCAATCCAACTTTATTTATAAAGCACTTTAAAAACAACAACAGCTGAGACAAAGTGCTGTACATCAGAGATAAAGAAATAAAACAAATAAAACATACAAACGTGTGACCAAACAGACAATTATAACATTAAAAAAATTATAATAAAAACAGAGGAAGCTAATTAGGACTCAGCCACACTTGAGATTGTTCTGCTGTGACCTGTCAAAATGGCCGCTGTGCAAAAAGTCCATTAGGCTGTGGCCCTGATTCAATACAACATATTTAAATTGTGTTTTACAGCAAATGGAGAATAAAATGTTTAACTGCTAAAGTGACTGCTGAAGACTGACCTTCCATCTCAAGGTAAGATGTTTTCATTCCGCTTCTTCAGTTTGTTAACATTAATTCAGACTGTCGTGAAAAGTTCACAGTTACCAACAGGAGATGGAAGAAATGGCAAGGAGCAAATAATGGTACAGGTAGACAGTTTAATAATAAACGTGACCTAAGGATAGTGTTGCTTCTACAGTTTTCCCTCATTTTATACGAAAAAAAAACCCAGAGAAAACCCAAGACAGCAAAGTGGGACTGATAGGAATAAATATTTATATTATTATCAGCTGGGAATGCTGACTCAAAACTGATCATACGCACAATTCCATTGGTCTCATTCGAATATCATTCTCAATAACAGTTTTGCAAATCTCAGAATGCACCGTTGAACAGACTTTGTTCACATAAGACTTATCAGTTAGACTCACTCATGTTGATCCTGTGCAAACTTAATCAGAAGAACGAGTGTTAAAGAGGCCTTAAGTGACTTTTTGTTTACAATTTATCGAAATTTTATCGAAATCGCAACACGGCCTACTGCAATTATCAAATTGCAGGAGGCGCAGTATTTGTTCTAAATATGAATTTGGATGAATGATTGTCTTGATCTGTACACACATTATTCTACAGACTGAAGAGAACATCTTTGTTTCTCACAGATCTGCACAAATATCACACAGTCATCATTTGAAATGTGTTTTTTCAAATGAAAATGAGAATAATGATGGAAAGATTACCATTCCCTCTGATACTGCGAATCATATCGCAATTGCGATTCCTGTTGAAATAATCGTAATTAGATATTCATTCAGAATCGTTCAGCCCTATTTTTTGTGCACTTGTTTTCTTTTAAGTGGCTCTCGTTGCATTTGCACAGGTGATTTACTGAGTTTTTCTACATGTTATGTATAGTTGTGTTCCATATGAACACTAAATGCTACTTTAGGACATAAAACTCTTCATTATACCAAAGCTAGAAAAAGAAAGTTTATTTCCATTCAGTCAAATATATGTAGTCAAATATGTCATATGACGTCATGAGACTTAAACACACATGGACACTTTTTTTTTAAAGCCAAAAAGTGTGTGATGATATCATTTTAGATCTATGCACATCTTATTCTACAGGCTGAAGAAATAATTTTAAATGTGTTTTCAAATGAAAATGAGAATAATGATGTAAAAAGTTTCCTCTGATATCGCGATTCACAAAATAATCTGATATTTCTTCAAAGTTGTTCAGCCCTAGTATATCTTGATAAATGAATCACAACTAAATTGTCATTAAGAAAACAACTCTTAAAACTCGTAAAAGGCTGGGGAACCTGTGCGAATGTATTTGATGACACAAAGATGTGATTCAGTCTCTGCGAACGACTGCTTTAAGATATAAAAAGTAAATAATAGCTGTGAGGATTGTTTTGGTGGAAGGAATTAGTACGGAGAAGAACTACTTTGACTACTCATGACATGTAGTGCACTTCTAGGCTTTTGCCACTAGGTGTCAGACTTCACCACAGGACTGTGTTGAGGTCTTCTTGACTGTCTCAAGTGAAGGAACCCTTTCATAAGAACTTTTCCAACCTTTTCTGGACCAGGGTTTTGGCTCCCATGTTTTTTATAACCTTAACCAACATGTCACATTCTTGCCAGTTAAATCACTTTTATTTTTTTACTTCCAAGCAGTGGAAGTTGTTAAAATGGGAATGTGTATTTACAGCACCAAATTAAATTGTAAAAAGAAACAAATACATGTCTGGCACCTTTTCAGACAGCACCACATGGACCATGATTATGAACACAGTTTTGAGATGCGCAGCCTAAGCCACTGATGGAAAAACAAAATATTGGACCGGTTTGGTCAGGTAAGAATCTCTCGTACCGTGTTAGGAGGATATAGTATTCACCTGAATCCTTGGAGAAATATACACAGAGACCTTACCTTACCACCCAATCCTCTGCAGCAGTTCCCCCTGGGAGGGAGGGAATAATAGTCTTAGTCTATATTCAATATAATCTCACCAAGAGAAGATTCAGGGGAGTTCAGTGCAGGGCTGTGATTGCCGAGGGTCATGCTTACATGGGCTGCAGTGCTGCTCTCGCTGCTGCTGCTTGATAACTTGGTGCTGATTGATACATTAATATTGCATTGATCTGCTCCTTCTTGTACACACAGGGGCACTGCTTTACAAAGCATCAGTAAAGGCTTTGAAGGGGGGGGGGGGTCTTTGGTGCATCGACCTTCCCAGGGAGCTTAGTGTTATATGCTGCTGATGTTTTATTATGCTATTATTGTTTGTTTGCATGTGGATAAAGTAAGTGATAAAATATTCTCCTATTTTTAACTTTCATGTTAGGTAGTGTACAAGATTGGTTTATATTGAATATATTGAGCTCAGCATGAATCGTGCCTCACTTTGGGCGAAGTCTGGGATTCGCAGTGGATTCTACACATTTGACAGTTTATCTGCAACAATAAACACCTTCTCTCGCAAATCGTATCTGGACTTTGAAACGCCTCAGGGGACAAAACAATACGATCATCGCCTACTAACGTCATGACTGAGAAGTGGTTTAGCCTGAGTTTTTTTTTACCTTCAAATTTATTTGTGCTGTTAATGATAGGCTATCAGATTCCTATCTCCCTTTCCTTTCCTGCTCTGTCCCCTCTTGTGCTCCCTGCTGTAGCCCGGAGGACTGTTTTTGGGAGCATCTGGAGGAAGGCTGTTGAATAGACTCCATTCTTACAAGGTCCTGTGCTCCAGCGAGCGCACTCGGGGCATGGACACCCGGCCACGTTCCACAGAGGAGGCAGAGCTTGGTAGTGGGGGCAGGGAGGAGGGAAGCATAGAAGGATGCCTTCAAAACGTGTATTAATTGTGAATTTTCCATCAGTTAATTATTTCGTCATGTGCGCTGTATCCCCATAAATGTTCTTCTCTTCTCCTTTTCTTTCACTCTACTCTTGTAATTTTCCTTCTGATGGAAGTGGAGGAGAAGCCTGGTGGCCTTGTGCCTTCACAGAACTGAAGAGGAGTTTGATTTCTTTCTGCCTTATAACACAAATACTGCACAGTGCACTACAGCATGGACTAGTGGACTCCTCAGGGGGAATAGGTGGAGGGGCTCGTGAGTGTTGCAGTGGAGCAGCTGTGAAAGTCTATTTTCAGTAGATTTTGGAGAATGCTTGTGGACAACTGTGGTCTCATGATAGCCTCATGTCAATTCCTTGGGCTACAAAATAAGATATTCGTGATGTTCCCAGTGAATTTAAGAGAAGTTATAATTGATTCGGTCATTATAATTCAAAGATTGTGAAGCATGTGCCTAGATCAGTGTTTTTCAACCTTTTTTGAGCCAAGGTACATTTTTTTCATTGAAAAAATCACGAGGCACACCACCAAACAAAAATGTTAAAAAAATGATACTCTGTAGCCTATATTAACAATTGAGTCATTCTTATCAAAGTGTCTTGAATATTTATATCCATATTATTTGCAGATAATTAATTATTTATTTTCAAAAAACGTTTTTAGGAAATTCTGATGAATCTTCATACATCAACAACACAAAAATGACTTTCTCTTTATTTTGAAAGACAAGGTAAACAATCTTGTAATGAAAAAAAAAATTGACTAATATAACTCGTCCCAATTTGCTTTGAAGCCCTCCCTTCTTATTGATCGTGAGACTGTGAATCTGGGATTACTGTCTTCTATCCTCGCTGTTTGCTGCTTCAGCTTCTGGATCAATGTGTTTGTGTCTGCGCAGGGGAGCAGTGGCTTTGGCTGGAGCTGCTCTGTTGACGGTAATGAGATTGTAAGTGTCTGGCAAAGAGTGGTAATGAAATGAGGGACTGTTGGAGTGAGAGATTTTAGCTCACAACCACACACATAAGAGTGGTAAAGACGCAGCATAGAGTGTTATTTGTATTAGTTGTGTGAAGTGTGTTGATATGATTATATTATGCACTCACACTGACTTGCTGCTCCTGTTTCAGGAACTCATGAGTTTGTATTTGGCTCTGTGGGTGTGCAGTTCAGCCACAGTGGTAGACGTAAACCTTACACTGACAACATAACTACAGTATGTTACACCAGGGAAGGCGTGGTCAGCTCCTGCATTTACTACTCTGCTGATAGTTCTTATCTCCGAAGACAGAGAAATAGGGTAATGCTGTCCTGCAGCTGTCAAAACAGCCATTCTCTGTCTGTTTACTTGATGCATGTTCCATGGAGATAGAGCTTGGCTAAGCTGCTGCAAAGAGGTTATGGATGGTTATGATTGATTACAATTTGTATTGGAGGTGGTGACCATTGGGGTTATCTAAACTAAATAAAACATTTCAGATATTTTGTTTGTCGTATCATATTTCTGCCAAATCCTTGCAAATACTCCCGGGGCCCTTATGTGAATCACCATCCTCCTGTTCATAATTTCAAAGAATCACATCCTATATGTATCCCATTGTTTTTTGATTTGGAGCACAGAAATAGCAGATTAGTTTTAGATCCCCCCCCCAAGTAGATTATCCACTCATCTCTAAAGCTCTTGCATTGAGGTTTCCTGATAATTGCTGCTCACAGTTGAGGGAGCAGGAGTGCCCAGCTTACCCATGTTCAGGAGTTCAGGACCGTTCTGTTTCCTCAATGCCATTCGTGTGTCTATTTATTAAAAGTGCTGTTGACCCTGGTTTTCCCCACTGCATGCTTCTTCCTATTGTGTTCCCCCTGATTGATGTTGACTGGGGTCACCTAAGCCGTTATGGGGGATCATGGCACAGTGCAAAGGGAGCTAAATGTTTACATGCATTAATTTGACTTTACTCAGGGGTCCGCTGGGCCAATACAGGGTCATCTCATGTACAGACGGACGAGGCCATATGTCAAGCTTTTCTGCACGACTGGACTGAAGGTCAGACCAACCAGGATATGGAGGCTAGTTAGAAAGAATAAATACTCTCTGTGGGTGGATTCTTACCTTGTGTTTTGGCTCTGGGCTTTCAACGACGACAACAGGAGTGGGTTTAGAATCATGTATGATATTTATGTTATTTCACTGTTGTTTAACCTGTCCAACATGACAGAAAAATACACCAGATTGTTGTGTTCTTCATTTTAGTCATGCAGTGGAGCCAAATGTGACAGTGAAGAATGGGGAGCCTGACTGAGTCTGGAGTGACTGAACTAAATGCAAAGGTAAGTAACTTACTTACCTGTGATTAACTCTATTCTTTTTCTCCATGTAGGTGTGAACGGAGCAGTGAATTGTTGTGGATGTGTACGTCCAACTTTGAGAAGTTTGATATACTATAATTTCAGTCGGGCAAACATGTTTACATGTATTTTAAAAGTCCAGTTTGATACGGACTAACACAATCATTTTTTTTTTCTTGTGTCATGGAAACGTATTGGGCCACACAGTTGGTGTCGTGGTTAGCACTTTTGCCTTTGCAGCAAGAAGACCTGGGTTTGCAACCCGGACAGAACAAGGGCCTTTCTGTATGTTCTCCAGTTTCCTCCCACAGTCCAAAATAGAGCTGAAACAATTACTAAATTAATCAATTACTAAATTAATATTAGTTAATTATTTTGATAATCAATTAATCCGATTTCTGATTGTTTCAGCTTCTTAATGTGAATATTTTCTGGTTTCGTTGCGCCATATTACAAAGAAATCATTAAAAACTGAATCATTTTGTTTTTTTGGACAAAACAAGACATTTGAGAACATCATAATTTCCAGGTATGACAAACACTGATCAACATTTTTTTAACATTTTCTGACATTTTATGGACCAAAATGATTAATTGTGAAAATAATTGCCAGATTAATCGATTATGCAGATAATCTTTAGTTGCAGTTCTAGTCCAAATAGATAGATTTGGGGATTCTGCAAATTGGACACGTAGGTATGAGTGCGAGAGTGGACGGTTGTTTGTCTCAGTGTGTACCCTGTCGATCGCCCTATGTCAGCTGAGATTGGCACAGCTCATGTGGATAAAGTGGTAGGATGGATGGATGTAAATGTACTGTGTAGGGGTTTAAGGTACTGACTGTGCATAATGAACAAATGACTGCTTTGATTTAATGTTAGGGTATTAACATTCCCTGTAATAATTCATGCACAGTTAAGAACT
This sequence comes from Microchirus variegatus, assembly GCF_963457635.1. Lineage (NCBI taxonomy): Eukaryota > Metazoa > Chordata > Actinopteri > Pleuronectiformes > Soleidae > Microchirus > Microchirus variegatus. The sequence goes on from NC_139810.1 coordinate 21,317,171, forward strand.
TACCAGTTTTCCCCATATGTAACAGGGTTGTGCTCGTCTCCTGTCCCTTGCTCTTTTTTTCACTTGTCCACTACTACTAAGACACTATACTTTATATTTATATTAAGTGCATTTATGTTGTTAATAATGATCTGCAAGTGTCTCGGCGTTAGTGGCGTGGCTGGCAGTTTTGTGCTGAAGCAGTGATTAGTCTGGGGTCAGGGCGGCAGCTTCAAATAGTACAGCAGAGAATTACAGCACCTTCACTTCAGCACTGTTGTACTTCAGCAAATGATTTAACAGGCAGCTATTGATTCACCTGGTAAACATTCATTGCATTCAAACAGATTTTCCCCTCAGTTTAGACGTCTTTCTCTCTCTGTCACTCTCTCATGCTTACACATTGGAATGTGAGTGTGTGTGTGGTATGTGTGTTTGAAATGAATGTTAACAGGCAGGCGGGGGTGGGGTAACTGATTGTAGTCAGAGTGAGTGAGTATTGGTAGAATGTGGTTAAGGCTAAAAGAAGAATAGGACAGAGAGCAGACAGTGTGGTGGTAAGGAATATAAATGACAGATTGTCTACTATTTCTCTCACCCATTAACCAGACAGAACTATTGTTGTTCTCATTTCCCATTGGTACACTGTTGCTGTGACTGACAGGCCACCTCTATAGGTCTGCCACATGGTGGGTCATTGAATGGAGATGGCAAACTGCTTTTTAAAAACGGCTTACCTCAACTGCTGATTGTGAGACAACAAGCGTTCACCTGTACTTCACTGAACAATCCAGCTCCTGCATTTGCTTCACAGCCCTGAGGCTGAAACAGAATGTGTTTTTAAACCATTATGATTTAATTGCACATGCAATTGATCAAAACTTGATTTCTAAATGAGTGAATGTCACATTTAATGTTGTGTTTTGGTCATGCAAGCAGGTCCTTCCAATGTATCTCTTTTTTGCGCATACACACATTTGCTTTATTTTTAGTCAATATATATTTAGGCACTGCTTGACATGTGTAGTGTTAGAAATTAGGGCCACATTATACTACTTATTATGCGTCACCACGGAGACACCTAGAGCCTTCATACTTCTGCGTCGTGGTGACGGATACGTGCTGCAATTTCCCGCCCGATCAGTAGGGGTCGCTGCGCAAGGTTGTTGTGCTTCTGGCTACAGTGAACAATGGCGTCCGAGAGAGAAAGACTGTTGGCCGTTTCTCACTTTTCTGTGTCACGGAACGCAGTTTTAAGATAATTTGAGGCGAGAAATTGGCCATTTAGAGTCTAAACATGTGCTGTGTGTGTTAAGATATGATGTATTTATAGTTTGGCAGCGGCGTGGTTGGCGGGGATCAGCCCCCCATCTGTGGACGCTCGGTGCACATTGTGAGCCGGCATAGAGCAGCTTCGCTCGGCCTGTCCTGAGGACCAATCGCAGCTCTTGCCGTCTCCGTTGTCCCTTGACGGAGTGACGGACACTTAAAAAATATTTTGTGCAGTCGGAGACGACGCAGAGGCTCCCCAACAGGCTCTGAGTCAACGCAGAGGACTCTGCGTAACCTACGCAGAGCACTTTACGCAGGAGTATAAATTGGGCTTTACAGGTCTGTGGGAACCGCAGGGACTAGTGAGTATAATTCTTGCTCCCCCAAAAAGCACCTCTTGAGAAGTGTTGCCTCAGCCCCACCTTATGAGTCCCAGTACACACCCATTGGCCCGGCACAGCCAGAGTGGTGGTGGAGAACGCTTGGCAAGAGATTGAAGCATGTTGAACGACTCTCGCAGGCGGAGGCTGTCTCATGGAATTCCAGAGCCAGAGCAGGAGGCAGAGAGGAGGCTGCTGCGGAAACAATGGGCAGGGACATCTGTCATGCGTGGCTGCACTCCCCATCGCTTACAATAGCTCCTGGGGACCAGCCAGTGGTGGCTTTCTTTTCTATCCCCTCCTTTCCGGGGACACTTCTGGCCCTTACAATGGGCCTTTTGTCCCCTCCCTGCTTTTTGCCAACATTTAACCCTTCGAGCATGCTCCTTTTTCTGCCTCTTCTCTCTGTCGCCACTAGAAAACAAAACATAGTTGAAACCACGACTATTCATTCACCTCCCTCTGCTTCTGTTTTTCATTATGACTTTTGACGCAGTCTCTGGCTGTGCACTGCGCTCTTTGCATGAATGTGTCAAGACCCTCTTTTATTTGCCGCATGTGTTTTTGAGCACAAGCGGACAGACGGAGAGACAGAGGACCCAAATGACTCCTGTGAGTCTACTCATCCAAACAGAAATAAAAGAAAGGCCTCACACTCCAGCGATTTCTTAGCACCTTCACAGATCTGATTTTTGACATGAGTCCATTTGTTTTACATACAACATGGCAGTAGCCTCTGGCAGGTTAGACACAGTTCTGGCTCAATATGCTCCTTAACCTCAATGGTGTCCTCTTCCAACGAACTCCATTGTGTTTCACCCAGGTTTCTATGTTTCCAGGAAGCCAGGCCACTAAAGAGGTTGTCATCACACACTCACTGCCCATTGATGCGGCACAAATCACTTCCCCTGTGTGATACCTGGCAGTGTGTTGGGTGAGAGCAGTCTGTGCACATGAGTGACAGCAGTTTAGATACTGTGAGTCCTGCTCAGGACATTGATCGTCAAACCCATGATGATGTTAGAGACGCAGCGCTGTACTGGCTGGTATGTAATTATACTCCCATTCTTGGAGCTGTCTTTTTCTTAGTGTTTTCAACACTCATCAGCCTGATGTAAATTGCAAATTGATTTTTCCCTAGCCTCTCATTCTTAGGGACTTAAGGGGTTCAAGCTGGTCTACGATTGATTGGTCAGATTGCAATTTATTATTGCTGTCAGCAAGAAGCCTTTTCAAGGGGATACTTGGCAGTCCACTGGGTAAACTGAACTCATCACCTCTGTTGTGCCAACTTGGCAAAGCAAAAATCAGCTGTAAATGACTAACTACTGTACACAAAACATTACCCATATCAATAACATGGGTTCAGTAAACATACTGTATATTCTGCCCTGCGTTGGATATGACCAGCTGTGAAAAAGCTGCAAAGTTAATTTTGGGTGACTTGGGTAAGTGTAGAAAATCCACATTACCGATGTAATTTACAGCCCCCAGCACTTCTGATTACACTCCCATGTTTCACCCAGTCCTGCACTCTAATGGACTCACTGGTGAGTTGGACTGCTGTGTCCTGTCCTGGCAGCTAATTGTTGCCAGCTGCCGGAGGTCGGAGGGACAAAGGGTTGTTTGAAAAGGTGAACTGTTGATTGGAGAAACTGTCCACCCTCCTCCAGTGAGATGTGCATCACATGAGATCTAGCATCTGTGTACAGCACTGCCTCATCCTCACACACACATGTCCCCAGGACTTAGCACACTGTAACAAAAACAGCCCATCTGTTATTTTTGGTAATGGAGAGCCTAATGAAGTCAAATAGTGAACTACAAGATGGCGTGTGAACATAAGGTGAAGGTGGTGTAATCTCATGAAATCAAGTTAGAAATAGGCCGATTGGTTTGTTTTATTAATGCTATTATTCCGGCTTTGACGTTTCTTTGCCTTCACTACATCACAAAGGAGTTTTGCTATTAATAACACCTGATAAAAGCAGCAATCCTATCATTGTTTTTAGTCATCTGCACAAATACCTTTTTAACTGTTTCTAAGAGGAGGAGGACCGGCTCAAGGAAGCAAATATTTCATGCTACTCAAAGGATGTGTTGATATGGAGATAAAATTCTTGTCTTTACTCTGTCAGCATAAATATTTAAGTAAGCCTGTCAGAGGTGCACCCTCCCTCCTGGTGCTACCTCAGAGGAAGGAGAAAGCAACAGTGAGAAAGTGGCAGAAAGAGCCACCGAGAGAGAGGGAGAGCACGATAAAGGCCCCTGAATGATGTCTGTCTGTCAGCAGGGTTGTACTTTGTGGCTGTAAGCAGGACCACTCACATGCAGACGGGTCCTGCGTGTGTGTGTGTCCAACACCTCTCAGAGCTGTCTCTCTGATCGAACGGCCCTGCAGGCGTCTGTTATGACAGCTCTTTCTCCGCCTTGAGAGACCTCATCTGGGGCATGTTCTGACAGGGCGGCTGCTTGGAGTCGCTCTGATGAGAGGCAAGCACAGACCTCTATCATTCTGCTGCTGCTCCCTGTCACTCTTGCTTTCGTTCTCTGTAGCTGTGTGTGCTTGGATGCCTAGTGTTGTTGGTGTGAATGAGTGTATTGCTGTATTATTTAAAAAATAAATCTATATCATATACTTGCACACACAGTTGGGGAATGATACTTTTAAAACTGTGGAAAAAGTAGTTTGTACGTTATTACCAAAATTGAAGAAAACCCCTAGTGATTCTTTAAACTTTTAACTGTAAATATAACTTCTAAATGACCAACTTGGCTTTTGTGTTGAACAAAGATTGCTTGATGGTGTTTTCCGAATAAATTGCTCTAAAATCCCAATTTCCAAACAGAGCTTTCTGCTAAACCCGTTCTCCTGTGTATGGGCCTTGAATGAAGTACACAAGAAGTCCCACCTCTGCAGGACAAGTTCTGATTGACATTGTGTGGGTGAGATGGAGCGATCAAAGCAGGAAATGCCCTTGACAGAGCCGTGGCCTGGCTGTAGTTAACGGCTAAAACAGCACCATCTGTGACACCCCGAGAAGCAATTATCCAATATCACATTCTCACTAACCATCTATATGAAAACCTGCTCTCAACACCTGAGAATAATCCACACTCAAACCTCTACTGCATCTAGCTTGTACGCCAGCGCTTATTGTTCTCCTCGGCCATTGGATTGGGGGCTGGTTCAGGGTCAGTCTATACCTTGTTCTATGTATTCAGCTATGATTCTGCTGCCACTGCTCTGGTACACAATCATAGCTGTGGCTGTCGTAAAATGTCCTATAGCTGAAAATGACCATAAGCCAAGCTATTACAGGCAGTGATACAGAGAGGAAGGGGGTGCTTTGGCTGTAAAAGCAACATGGACTTGTCCCTCAAATGGCACCTGGAGGTCAGTGGCCAGCTTTGCTGCTCCAGCAGTGCTCTGGCACTCTCAAAAACATTGTGCCTTTTTTTGTGCTTTCCTTATTTATGCTTATTAAAGCTGTAGCAAGTATTTTGTGTTTTTTGCAGTCTTAAGTGATTTTTGCTTTTTTTATGTGATCATTCAGCCTCTGTTTGGTGTTTGTGAACACAGACAGTCAGTGTGTTTAAATGCATGTTAATTAAAGACAATAATTTGGTTTTCTTCTAAAATCGAGTTAGACATAGTCAGACTAACAAACCTGGAGAATGTGATTCATAGTCTGATTAGGATACAATATGCATGTATGCGGCCAGTAAATCAATTTTTTCCTCCGCATGTATACTCAGACTCGGCAAGTCTGATTGCCTATCTTAGTCGGACTACAGCCTTCGCTCGATTAAACTGCATGTAAATGTATTTAATGTAACATTATTTCTATGCTGTATCCATATCTGTAAACAGGCTATCACACCTGACTGACGTAGCGTTTGTGTGTATACACCAGCATCACAGCAGCAGGTGGGGATAACGGCTTATCTCGTCAAACTGCTGAACAACTAGAATTTTTGAGCAATATAATTCAGATCTCAAATGTGTAGCGGGTGCTTCTTTGTATTTTCTCCAACCAGCTATCTCACTTTTCAAGTGCAGTATTGCTGTTGCCTCCCTCTTTTATTGACATAAGCTAAATCGGTGCTGCTTTCCATCTATTTTGCTTTTGTTTGCTGTATTACTTTAGTCTACTTGTCATAGTGATTTGCGTTTTATTTTCTATGGCCCTAAATCCACATCCTCATTTTCTGTACAGTTGGTAAATAGTTGGAATAATTGTACATAACATATAGAACCAGTGGTATAGCAGGTCTTAATCCAGCCATACCTTAACCTGTAATCTAATCTGCCTAGCATGCTTTAGCTTTTTTTGTCCTGACAACCTGACTATCCTGACTATCACCCAGAACATTGCTTGTCAGTGCAGTTGCTTTGCAAACCAAGTATAAATCAAGTCTCTTCTTAGATGGTGATTGATAAAACCAAAAGAACGCTATACATCACAGCTGCCAAGTACTAGAAAACCGTTTGATGGACTGTGTGTGTGGGGGGTTGACAAACGTACACATTTGAGATTTTGCTTTAGAAGAATTGTCCCACACAGGAGTGCTAGAAATAAATCAATGCATTATTACTTTATCTGAGGCATGTCTTTGTATTTGTCGGCACACAGCAGTATGAAACTTGAAGCCAGAGTGAATTCCTTTTCAATGCATGCGAGATGGAAAGATCAGTGTGTGCTTGGCCACTTTTCTGTGTGCTCTGCTTTCAGCATAGAAAATTAACAGACCTTCAAAGAGCAGAGGGTCACAGAGACAACGTGCACACTTGTGATGATGTCAAAGTGAGAGGTAGTGAAATGCCACTGATAAAGAGCAGAGCTGCCACGGCTCAATGTGAGGCAGAGGTGAATGTGGAGATAGAACTGCGTCCACGCTCTTGCACATGGCTTGATTGTGTGAAATGTTTGTTGCTCGCTGCTGGACAATGCTCAAGGCCTTCTTCTTGTGCACTGTCCTTGTGTTCCTGGCTTCAGACTGTTAAAGGTACATTGAGTCAGCCTAAGTCAACAATATAGACTTGGGTGGAAAGAGAGTCAACATACTGCTTCAACAAGAACATCCTACACCACCTTTTCATCGGGACAAACAAGCCCACATGAGTCTTGAAGCTTAGCCTGAATGACTTGAATAATAAGTGATACGACTTAAAGGCGGACCCATCTCTCGGAGCATGTTCTCCTTTTTGCCAGGGCCATTAAGCTATCAAAGATGTGGCCTGTGAAGAAAAGGAACATTGTCCAGAGCTGAGAATTCCTCTGAACTGGGGGAGGAAAGGTAGAGAGAGTGGTGTATGTGTGTGGGGGATTAGAGTGGGTTTGGAGATGGAGGAGAGGGGAGACAATGATGATGGACAGACACGGGGGAGCCCGCGTCCACCCCCCCAGTATCAAAGCAGCAAGAATTTGGAGCGGGCTGGTAGGACCTGGAACGCACTTCTAACCCTCTGATCTGATGTGATGTGTGAAGTGGAGGGGTGAAAGCTTAGCAGTGCACACAACAGCTGAGATACAGAGCAGGGCCACAGATGTGCAGCTGGTTACCAGGTACTAAAATAACATTAGACAACATAAAGGTAAAGAAGGTAAAACAGTTGTAATTTCATATCGATATGTTTTGTTACATATGCATTTGTTATGCTTTGATGAATGTCCTCTTTTTTGTGTTTCTGCAAAAAAAGCACAATATCCCACGGAACATCAATAAATCTTTTAACCTTGTTGTACCTCCTGCAAAATCCAAATCCCATACCTATTTAACCTGAAAAAACACTATTAGGTCAATAATATTTTCTATTTCACCTATGGTGTGAGGATCTGTGGGCATTTCCTTCAGTTCCTTCGTTGGTGTTTGGTGCTTAATTTGTATGGAGGAATCGGAGCTGTGCTGGATAATTAACCAGGGCACATCTCCATCGCTGCATGGGGTCATGTGCTTGTGTACGAGACTTTGTGCCTCCACACCATTTTATTTCCCACTAATAGACAAAGCCCATCTCCCTCTCCCAAGTGTTCAATCACAATGAGAGAGCTACACATGGAGTGCATCTCTTTGACCTTACTCATTTTCCTGTGAGCACATGGACAGAGACAGAGGGCGAGAGTACAGCACCGTCTGTGGTTAGCCATTATAGAGATGCCGAGAGCTCTTACAGCATCAGTCCAATTATGGCCATGCATCCGCCTCTGCTTAAGTCCATTTGCTTTTACTTAATGTCCCAACTATTCCCACGATGCTTTGTTCTTTAGTCTAAATACTAAATTCTCTCTCCATCTTTTTCTCTTTCCCCCTTCGTCTCCAGGCTGAGTGGCTCCTGGCTCTCTCTCTCTCTCTCTCTCCCCCTCTATCCCCCTCCTTGCTAAACATATAAGCTGCTTCTCTCCACTGGCTGTACGGTCATTAGCTCACCGGAAATTTTGGCTTTGTTTCTCTTGTGTTTTTTTTTTTTTTTCTCCCCCTTGCCTGGAACAAAGAGAGAAACATTCAATAGTTATTGATTTGGAGACATACAACTTTTACTGGAGATCCCATTTAATCACAAAAGCTGATTTATTGTAGGGCCTCTGACAATCCCATTAAATTGCTGTCTAGCTAATCAAGTCCATTCTTTCTCCTCGAGGACTAATCTTTTATAGGGCCAGCAGAACAAATCCCAGCAGTAACAGGATTTGCGGGGAACCAGAGGGTTCATGGCTGCCTCACCTTCCCGTAAATTAAATAATAATAAAAAGAAAAATCGCACAAAATGATGAATATAAATCATTATCTTCTGTGTAGAGAGTAGACATTCTTTTGGCTGGTACAAAGTTTATTTTGTCACATGTTCAAAGAAATATCGGTTTTTGTTTTTTCATCCTGATAATTCAGTCTCAGTACAGGCAAATATCTGATGAATTTGACATTCTTGGTCTTTGCCATCTTCATTGTAAACTTCACCCTGCCTGTGGGGGGTTTTTGCACTTCAGACTGAGCTCAACGCTTTGTTTTTGTGATGGTTTAAATCAGAATTAACTGCATTTTGGCAAATGAATTCTGTGTATTAATGTGTAGGTGTTATTTTACAAATACATTTTATGTCTGTGAGCCATGTGATGGCACAGTGGACTTGAAAGCCTCCCGTAATGAAATTGTTCTTGTAAACCTTTATGTTTTTCGCCCTTCATGCTGAATGTATACATTCCTGCTTTATGAGTCACTCAGTCATTGAGCTTCAGCCCATCCACTAAATGAAGTGGAAACCAAAAAGAACTGATGATGGAAACCTGGAGACACATGACTGAATTTTATGACGTGCTGATAAAATGTCACTAGCCCTTTTCTCATTGGATAACGCCAGGAAAGCTGTCGCTTTTTTGTTTTTGTTTTGAGACATTAACACATTCTTTGTTTTAATATAAATCTTTATTTAACAGTACACTGTTATTTTATAGTTGTTTGGCACATCAGAGCATTGTGTTGCTATATTGTCTGTGAAGGAAAATGTCAGTCAACACTGCCTTTAGAACAAAATTATGTTATTTCAAATTGTTTGTGATGGAAAGCTGTAATTGCTCACTATTGCCGTACCTGTAGGAATTCAATACTGTCAATAGAGTGCAATTTAGTGTCAGTTGCTATTACTCTTGTGAACATGTTCTATTTGATTGTCATCTGCAGTGAAACGTTAACTGGGCTTCAGGGCATCCACCGGCATTATGTTTTTAATAATGCTGCTGTCCCTTCAATATGATGAATGTCTGTGTTGCCCCATTTCTGTACATAAGGAACAACAGAATGGAGACACCTATTCCACGCTGCTTCTCTCAGCCACTCATCGATCCCAAGGTTAGAAATATAATGCCTTATTTGAGCCCATGGATATTGTCTCAGTTACCAGGGTGAGGTGTTTTCATACACAGGAGCATATTGTCACAAAAGACCCCTGGTCCTAATAATAAGTTATCCTGCCTATAGGCCTGACACACCTAAGATACACACACAGGACAGAGTGCTGTCTCTGCAGGCCACTCCAAAAGTCCACCTCAGCACCTCTGGACCTCAGCGCAGTGACCATTGATTTGATCTCCTCACTTATTCCTTCATTGACACAGATACACTGTGTCAGAGCTGTTTGACAGAATAAATCTGAGGCAGTCTAAACAGGCTTATTGTCAGCAGGCATTTGAAGGCTTTTCCTTTGGTGTTTATGGAGATTTCCATCCTCTTAATTTAATTGAAGCAGTGCTTAGTGTTAGATGTTGATTGCATTTTGCCTCTCTCATTTGCATACTAAGAGTACGTTCCCACTGAAAAGATCAAGGTAATCTATGTGTGGCCAGTCCTGGGCTGCTGCCAGGAAGACTGTCGATTTCATTCAAGGTGGGGCCTGATTTTTGTCATTACCTTTATTGATAACCACGGGGTCAATACTGTGATATATTCTGCTGGGATAGGGCTAAGCTTAAGTCACAAGTTTCACCGGGGCCTGATCGATAGTATACAATGGACATGTACAACATGGCCACACATGAACTAAGAGCATCAGCAGAGCTGTAAATCTATCACAAAGTTCCGTGGTCAGGTGCACAGACTGAACAAACTGCAGAGAAACTATAAAAACAACAGCTGGGTGTGTTTTTATTTCTACTTCAAAGTCCACGGCCGTTGACTTGCAACACAGTCACTATTCATTGTGAAATAATGACACACAGGATGCAAAGAGAATGTGTAATATATAGGTAATTGTTAATTTCTGGAAGTTTGTTGTTTTCTGTCTTCTAGCTGTTTTTAAACATACATGTATAAAATAGTGTGTACACAGTAGCAGGGACCTTTTCAGACAGTTTCAGGTGAAGGATAGTGTCTGGTTTGAGCAAGCAGGAGGAAGGACACAACAAGATTTTCTTGTTGTACTGTCACACAGGCTGACCGTAACAATATCCAGAAATATGACACATAGAAATGTGAAATATAACAGAGTCAGTGTGTTTAAAAAGTTGTGGTACAGAGAGGTTTGCTGATAAGGGTTTTCAGTTTCAATAGTCATCTTCTGTAGCCTGCAAATTGCAGTGGTGCATTCAGCAGAGCTGTTTGTCTACAGCCGTGTATCCAGAGCTGGACATTCCTCTGGTGGTTGCGGTCTATAGGAGGAAGGCACTGACAGCAACCTCTGAATAGACGCTGAGTCGCCAGACTGGACAAAAATGTAATTACCTCTCGCTCACAATGTCACACTGCACACCCGAGTCTGACAGCAGCCTCAAAATGGAAAAGGCTGGGATTGAATTAACTTCCAGCTGGGAACAGTGTTGTTGAATGTCTTAGTGTGTGGTGTGAAGTGCGCCAATGCCTTCTTTTTTTTTTCGTGCCTGCAACTCACTGAATTTTCTTGAATTCTCATGCACTATTAAGCAGCACAGAACTGGTTTTCTAAAATTGCTTGGCCAAGCAGCGTACTTTCATTGTGTTTTATGACTTTTGGCCCAACCAGCCAACCACAGGAATCGGTTCAGATCACTGGCTAGTGTAATACATACACACTTGACACACTTGCTTTCTGGTAAATCTGATAGCAACAGCACAAAGATTATTCTCCCTTCTTGAGCTTCAGAAGCTATAGCTCTGATAGGACAATAGCCTTCATAGCTCAAGAGCTATTAGTCCCTGTGAGTGACAGTAATTTGCTGCTCCCGGTGTAAACCTTTGTCATAGTCTTTAACATCAAACAGATTATGTGCAGTCACTTATTGAGATTGATTAATATTTTCATGATGCAATTTATTTGGTGGGGAGTGTACAGCATGCACTGGCTGAGTGGGCTAATGTAATGTAATGGGGACTTAAATGAACCATTAATCTGGCAGACTCAAGGGTAAAGGGACAGACTGAAGGGACCTGGAGAACATGATGTAACCAAGATATGGGGGCAGGTGATCACAGATTATTTGGGATTTCATTGTTTTAATATCTTGACACTTGAAATGTATAAAGATCTTGCAAAGCTTTACGTCAGTTAAAAGCAACACATGTACATGCATATCACTACCAGGCAGAGCTTTTTCTCTCAGAGTGTTCCATCAAAAGCAATTTATTTATTTATAACACAAGGGCAGGAGCAAACCGAGGCTTTAAAAGAGGATACCAGGTGCTTCGAGATCGGAAATTGAAAATGGAGATAACACGGTGGAGGAAAGGGAAACGAGGTGGTGATACACAATTATCTGTGGGAGGCGTTGGGTATTATAAATGACCCTGTGAGACCAGGGAAGGAGGTGGGAGCCAGCGAGCTGTCGGGGCTTCCTGGCTGTATAATTGAAAATCATTCAGACAGCTGTACAGTTTAACCTTGGTGGACTATGGTCTTAGTCACTAATTGATAGGTTGGCATGCAATGGCTATTGAAAAGTGTGGCGTTTGTGGGTAGATGTGTTACTTATATGTGTGTGTGTCTTTATGAACATGCAGTGTTTCTGGAAATTTTCCTTCTCCATCGTACCACATCGCGACATCAGTATTCAAATTCTCGATATTTGTCTTGAGCAACATTTTTCTGATTAGCAAACCACCCACCACCGTGATGGTGCAACATAAAGAATCAGTTTATATCAGTTATAGAAGCTTGTGTTTGTGTGTGTGAAAAAAGCCAGAGAGAGGGTAGTGAGTGATCTCCAGGAAGTAATAGATCTCCCTGGTCAGTCGGAGCAGAATCCTGTCTCCTTGCACCAGGCCGGAGCAGTGTGGTCATCTCTTCCCTCTTGGAACCAGATGCATTATTGATGGATGGCTGATTGGGAACTCAATTACACAGAGATTACTGGGCTGGCAGACACTGGGACACCGCTACCCTGTCAAAACGATTGAATTAGAGCACAGGAGAGGAGGGAAAGTGTCCTTCAGAGACGCCTCTCCTCTCTGCAGACCTCCTGGGGATGCCAAACGGCCACAGCCTAGTTCATTCACTGACAGATGACCTTCCCAAGCCGGACAGCCTTCTCAAGGATGCTGCACAGAGGAGTGGAGAGAATCTTATCTTAACCACAGTCCAGACAGTGTGGTGCTGTTGTACATTTTACTGCTTTATTTTATTTATCTTATTTTATGACTTTCTTTTATGATTTGTAATTGATGTACTGTCGTGTGTGTGTGTGTGTGTGTGTGCGTGTGTGCGTGTGTGCGCACAAAGACGCTCATGTTTGCCTGTTCCCGAGTTTCATTTGATGTTGCAAATGACAGCTGCTCACTCTTTCTTAGTGAAATAGATGCGATGATGAGAAAGGCTCAGACCGTGAATGTATGTGCATAGATATAGGCATTTCGCCACATCTCATTCATATAACATGGCCCACCTGAATGAGAATCATGCCTTGCAGGGTCGCATGCTATTACAAATTTAATGTGAAATCTGGATCGAAGAAGATGAGAGAAGGGGGCTCCGGGATCTGAAATGGAAACATTCATCTTCCTTTTCTGTTGGTCAGCAAATGTGTTTTCGAAGGGAAGGGGAAAACAAGGCGAGGAAAAACTGATCTTTGAGGACGAGAAAGCCTATTTCACCCTGTGAACTGGTACAACTGGCTATCACAGGCTGCTGTTTATTGCATTCATCAGTGAAAATTTGCAAGACTGACCTCATCTGTCTGCTCCCACAACTTTTCCTTAGGAGGAAAACCCATATTTTAGACAGTCATGTACAGATGCACGTTTTCTACCTGTGTCATTAGCGTAGAGGGAACGTTTGTGATCATGGGCAAGGTTTTCCATTTCTTGTGTCTTCTACTATTGTTGCTATGTCAGGGTGTCGGCAAAGAGAACAAATCTTGAAAGAGACCATTGTTTGGGCTTGCGTTGTCAATGGAGACGGGGCCATTGCTTAGATTAGGTGGACAACAGGCAGCTTTCACCAGGCTCCTGCTTTGTCCAGGTCTTCTCCAACAGGATGGACTCTTTTAGAAAAGACACCCTGGTGAGCTGTGCCCCGCTCTGTTGCCCCTGTCGCCCTGAACACTGGGCACAAGTTAGATCCAGGAGAAAAGGGTTAATAAAGAGTGGAGAATAGCTATTAGCTCCCTACCATCTAATGTAGGAGAAAATGGAGGGGCCAGTAGACCTACACAAACCTGTGTGTAAACCTGACTGATTCACAATACTAACTTAAGCACAGCCTCAGTCGTTACAGATTCAAACTGTCTATGCTTTATCTATTTTATCTAATCTAACTCAACATGGATTAAGTTAGTGTGGGTATTTTTAATTTGTCACCTGTATAGAGATGCTGAGTCATAAGTGAGATTGTTTTCACACATGTACCAATTGAGTGGCCACATTATTTATATATATATATATATATATATATATATATATATATAAATAAATATCCAATTTGACAGATAGATAGATACGTAATTAAACCCCAAGGGAAATTCACATATTCCAGCAGTATCCACAAATTTAAAATAAATAAAAAGGCATGCAATAAGTAGAGCAAAGCAGAGTGCACAGCTTAAGGTGGACGGTGTGCAGTGTGTCGTACAGTCCAGGATGGATCACTCCCCCCGAGTGGAGTTAAAGAGCCGCATGGTGTGGGGGAGGCACGATCTCCTCAGTCTGTCAATGGAGCAGGACCGTGACAGGTGACCCTATTATTCATTTTGTAATAAACAAGTTGCAGGTAATCTCAACTAACTGTGATAACTGACACAGAACTGCCCCAAACCGTGGTATCAGTGAGTTGACAGTGGGCAGTTGTTGCTGCTGGGAGGTCGTCTTTAAAGCCATTTAAAAAAAAAAGATCGGTTTTCAGTGTGAGCTCGTCGTCGCTCTATGGCTGCTTTGCAACACAAACAAAGCCCAAGGATAAAGTGTCTTTCAAGCAGCAGAGTGGGCCGACGGAGCTCAGTGTGCTCTGTAAGTCATTGTACTGCCTTGTGCCAAACGATAGAATCTATTGGATGGTATTTGAAATAATGAATACATTCATGTAATCATGCTGCTGACCTATTCATGGTGAAGGAGCGCTTGACATTATTTAAGGAAATGATCTTCATTATGTAAGCGTTTTTTGCAAATTAGTGACAGTGACTTATAGCATCAAATTATTTGTTGCCTCAGTAAGTTTGCATCAGTTATCATTTGTTCTCATTCGTTGGACAAAAGGAAGTCTGCCCATATAATATATTTGATCAGGTGTATCAGTTATTCATTATTCGATTGAAAGCAAGACTCTGCAGATCAATGAAGAAATTGTTCATGTGTGTGCACACAAATACAATGTGCCCTCAGCACTGTGGTGAGAGTTGGACTCGAGGAACTCGGAGGTTAAATTGTGTTTATTGTCTCACTGACAGAAACTGCTGTTGGGCTGTAACTACTGAATTGGCTCACTGTCTTTAATTACAGCTTAATGCTATCACTCTCAATGGAAGCACACAAACACATTTAAATCACTGTTAATGTTAAGGATTCACATTTATAACTGATTTAACTGACAGCAAATAAGTATACCTTATCCATGTAGAGTTGAGGTATCACTGAACATCTCCAGACATAAAGTCAGCTTGTTTTCTACTAGGTGCCAAAATAATTGAATAGCCCCAACCATATTGTCATTTGAAACAGTAAAAAAAAAGCTAAGTTGTGGTTTAAATTCAACTCTGTGACCACTGCATGTCCGACGACCTGTTTCCATGCCCTCTGACGGCATGCCTGCATGGCGCTGAACGTTCAAGTTTCTCAGTTTCCAGGGTCACAGGTCCCTTTTGCAGATTAACAGCATGCATGGACGTGACCAGAGACCCTCTGACACCAAAGGCTCATGCCAACAGTGTGTGCAACAGAAAGAGTCCACGTGTGCACAGGATGCATTCACTGGTCGCTGGTGTTGAAAGACATCGATTGGCTGACTTTCTCTGCTGCTCTTTTATGGTCATACGTCATGATTGGCCGCACAAAAGGCAAAGTGACGAGGCATTTTTCTCTCTTGATGGATAAATGAACATCAAATCTTGACCAGCTAACTATTATAGTCTTAGGTTTTTCTTACCCATAAATCTGATATGTCTGTTACTTTTTTTGTGAATGACGTCCGCTGTTAGTGTGTGCGTGTATGTGCTGCGTCAGTATCTGTGAGTGCTGTCAGTGTGTGGAGCCATGCCACAGGGTTTAACCCTTCCACATTGATCCACAGGCTGCCTAGGGCTGCTGCCTAATTCTCCAATTTTCAGCTGTTAGAGATAGAATTCGAATAATAAACAGCTGAACACCCCCTTCTTATCCCCCCAACACACACACACACAATTTGTCCCTTCCTCCACTGCTTGTCTCGGGTAGAGTTTCCCTCTCTCTGACCTAATCTCAGCAAAAGCCCAAGCACTCACCCCCTGCCCTAATGAAATGATATCGGTCAATTCTAAGAGCCTGGAGCTGATTATCACGTGAAAAATGTACACACACACACACACACACGTGTATATTTGTAATTTATTTTTTGACCTCACAGGCAAAGTGTGAATTCCCAGCTTTTCTACAAGTCTAATTCAAACAGATGCTGTCACTGGAGGCAAACAGAGGAAATGACATGTAATGTGTTTTAAAACACAAAGTGCAACATTTGTTTTACCTTTTTTTTGTTTGTTTGCAGATCTACATGTAAGAATTTGGATGATTAGTTGCCCTTAAGTATTGCTTTAGTAAAGGGTTGTATGCACAGTTCTGGAAACAATTAGTCTCCTGAGGTCAGATCTCAGTCTCATGTCTTTGTATGTTTAGATCGTCCACATTCTTCACAGTTGTGATCTTCATTGTCAGTTCCACAGTCTGTAGTTATATCTATTTGAAAAACAATTGCCATCTTTTAAAATGATTTCAAACATAAGGTTTCAAATAAAATCCACTTAAAGTCCTCACAGCTGCAGCTCTTGATGTTAAAGTAGACCAAAGATCGGACTTTGTATTGGTCATCATTGCATCACTGTTTTGGCTGATATGTGTTATCATCTAGCACTTGTTTTTAGGGCTGCAACGAACCATCATTTTCATAATTGGTTAATCTGTGGATTATTTTCTCGATTAATTGTGTAATTGTTTGGTCCATAAACGGTCAGAAAATGTAGAAAAATGTTCTCAATGATGTTCTCCAATGTCTAGTTTTGTCCACAAACCTTTTCTGTTTGTTATATGGAGCAAAGAAACCAGAAAATATTCCCATTTAAGAAGTAGGTGAAGATTCAGAAAACTTGTTTTAATAATGAAAAACACACTGATGAATCGATTATGAAGATTTTAAGTTTAAAGATTTGTTTATGCCTTGATTAAAGCTTCGCTAGGCTTTCTCCATGACATTTTTCTGATGATAGGTGACCCCAGATTGAGATTATTCTACTGTACTTTCACAGTAAAACTGCACCTTTTGACTCAGTGAAGCCGCTCAGCATATCTTGCTTAGCTAATCACTCTGTGGGACTGTGTTGCATGCAGATTTTCCTTTAATCAAATTGAATGTAAGCCTGATTCATCAATTTGCCGCGATGGAATCAGCTGACACACTTAAAGAGTCTTCTCTGGGCGAACAACCCGCTGAATGGACGCGTTGAACTGACATGCCCCGGAGTATGAGGTCAAACACTAGCGTGTTGACCTGTAGCCTCTGTCCATTCAGGAGTCATTTTCAGCCAGTCATGGCTCTTTTTCCTGCCGCTCATATCTCTCCATTAACCTCCAATCATCAAGGCACCTTCACAACCTCCCATTTCTGACAGTAAGCCATGTACCCCAGGGTCTGCTGGCCTGAATGTACTGAGTGTTTGGGGAGCCTGGGATGTCACAAGTGTGCAGAAATATCTTAATACTGGAAGAGGGGCGGGATCTCTGAGAGGGACACCTGTCAAACTCGCTCATGTCGGACAGGATCTTGTCTGTGCAATCATACTTGCTCAGTTTTTCCTTTTAACTCTCTTTCAGTCTTGTTTTTTTCTCTCAGGTTGTCTCTAGTCCTGGGGCCGTGAAGTCTTTTGTGCCTCAGTAGTGCTGGGCTCAGCATGCAGCCTGTGTCCACACACTGCAGCCTCAGCACTAATAAGGCAATAGAGTGATAGAGAGTGGCAGAGTTGCAGGCTTTCAACATTCCTACTCAACCGTACCCTCACCTAACCCCCCACAGAGACACCATTAGCAAATCATTGAGGAGCCCATATTAAGGAAAACATTAAGGACTCTAATTGTGCTTCTGAACTGGGACTCATTGAGTGTGTTAAGTTTTGTTACCTCTCTTAATGAGTTGCAGTGTTTCCTCCAATGGGTTTATTGCCCTACATTCCAATTCAAGTCATGTCACTGACCACTGGGGCATCACCTGAAATAGCTCAACCCACATGTCTTACAAAAGAGTATTCTCAGAGGCCATGTGTTTAAAGGGTAATTACAGTCTATTTCAACTTGGCTCTTGTTTTTGTAGTTTGGGTCATTATTTATGTCGAGTGTTGTGTTCGCTTAAGTCGGTAAATACACGACGACACCAGCCCTGATACAAGAATGCCAGACAGGTAGAGAAACATGTATAAGTCATATGATTAGACTGAGAGGGAGCCAGCATCAAACTGTGACCTGACATTGAGGCAGTGCAATGTTGAACCAGGGAAGTGGTACATGGACGGATGCAAATAATAGACACTTTGCCCTTTTGTCTGAGTGACATCACTGTATTACGAGCTCTTGGCAAAATGTCAGAACATTGTATCACTACATATCTCTGGGCCTCTCATACAGCAAATACCTTCCATAGTACCTTCAAATAATCACGTGCATGTAATGCTCTGGACGTAAAACATATGACTAAAATGGCCCGATCCATTTTCACACGGCACACTCACTCTGTACGCTCACTTGTGCTGGAGAGGTGTGAGTGTGGGTGGCATCCCGTATAACTAGTGTGGGAGCGTGGCAGGGAAGCTCGACTGGAACACTGGCTCCATGTAACAGGAGGAGATGACTGGACCATGTGGCCCTCAATGTGGTGATAAAAATAGCCTGACAACTGTGTGTGTGTGAAGAGCAAGTAAATTGAACTGGTCGAGCACCTGACAGTGAGATAAATGGAGCCCAGAAATATTTTTGAAACATTTGTGACATGACTATTGGATCATTGACACATTGGATACATGCTTTATATTTTATACTATTTATTGTAATGTTTGCTAGAACAATTACGCTATTGCAATATTCCGACGTCGATGAGAAAACTATGTGCATTCTTATGTTCTTGACCGTTTTTATTGTTTTGTATCTGTCCTATACCTCTTTCATATCAAAGTTTTTTTTCAGTGTTTTCTGTGATCAGATTGCTATCGGATTGCGCCTGACCACTTGCAAGTACAGGTGTAAACACAACTGAGGATGGATTGTTAGCCGATCTGCTGAACCACTTTGGGAAGTGGTCAGAGATGCATTGTAAATGCAACAAGTTTTTGATGTGTCTCCGCTCCACCCACAACGTGAGCGGAAATACGTTAGTGGCTCTGAG
Source organism: Microchirus variegatus (assembly GCF_963457635.1). Classification (NCBI taxonomy): domain Eukaryota; kingdom Metazoa; phylum Chordata; class Actinopteri; order Pleuronectiformes; family Soleidae; genus Microchirus; species Microchirus variegatus. The sequence goes on from NC_139810.1 coordinate 21,336,317, forward strand.
CAATAGCAAAATGGTGACAGAACTGCACAGTCTCCTCTGTTTTTGTCAGTTTTCTGCTTGTCGTAGACAACTTCTTCACCTGCTTTGAAAAGCTAGGAGGATTCCAAACAATAGCGCAACTTCACGTGCAGTTAACGTTGTTGTTGTTGTTGATATGACACAGAGGGGGAGGTGAGCGTGATCCAATAGCAATTGGATCGTGATGTGGCCACAGGAGACACATGTTAATACCACGTGTAAGGGCATGTGGTGAAGCGCTACCCAAACGCTATCTGATCACAGAAAACGCATTCTAATGCCAGGTGTAAAGGGGGCCTCTTAGATTTGTCTCCTGTGACCACATGTGATAGCATCTCATATCCACAGGCTGTATGCAAATACAAAAGGATGTCTTTGTGTCCGTGCAAGTGACCAGTATAGAGAAAGAGAAAGAAACGAGTCAGGAGCTCTACTCACCCTGCCGTGACATGAAATAAGATTGGAATCATTGGAAAAAAAGAAATCATGTGTTTTTGTTAATAATGTGGTGGTTTTGGCAACGAGAAGTGTATAAATACTGTGAAAACACAAACTGCAGCAGGATGTCAGCAGGTCCCTAAATCCAACCTGAGGACAGATTGCATTCATGCATACTCGAGAATGTGCTCACATGTCCCCAAAACAACCTCCAATGTTGTTTTTGTGATCATATCTGAAGATGCATTCAGGACACATTGGGTACGTTTAGGCTTGGACTTTGAATCATTCAGGATGGATGTTAATACAAGGTTTGAATAAGGTGGAGGTCTGGGTTCTAAATCAATCATATAGTATGACAGTTCTTGATCAGGCCTGTTTGAGGATGGGCGTTTTAGAGTGCTCTTTCATCAGGGGTGGAGCTAGCTGTTAATCAGTAAGCACTCTAAGCACACTGCCTTTTTTTTTAGCTTTTAAAATGTGGTCAGTACAGAAGATGTGACAGGTGGGTGTGGCCACACTTTTGACAGAGCTGAGCTGAGTAACCTCTTTCAAACTAAAACATGAGTATGCAGTACTTTGTATTTTTGAACCTGAGTGAAACTTTGATCACCAATTATATTCCAATAACCATTTGTTTTCCTCCACTGCATCCACATCATAGCCCTCAGTGATAATGTTGAGGTGGTCACTATTTTGCTGTTCTTACTTAAAATATACTATTCAATTCAATTGATATAATAAATTATATTTTGCCCAGTCCAACGTTTTAAAAAAAATAGGACAACTACAAACATTAATGTCAACCCCCAATGAATTGAATGAGTGTCTCAGTGTTGCGCGATAAATAACACAGCTCTGACAAAAATAGTGCTGTCGAAGAAGAAATTGGTGTGTTCACCCGGGTCTTACATCATCGATGCCGTAGCCGATAAAAACCTGCGTGCATTGCACAGTCATTTGACCTAGGAGTGAATGCCAATTAAACACATTCCACTGATGAAATTGCGTTAGTTTTTTTTACCAGTGGGAATGGAAACTAAATAATGTTGTTTCTGCATTTGAGCAATAAGTTACACTTTTAATGAGTGATAAGTGATGGGTTCACTTTTCATGCAACTTCAGCTGGACAGAGGAGAATTAAGATTTTTTTTAAATCACAGAGAAACAATCTGACCACTGTTCCTTTAGCTCTTAATCTTCTGGGAATAAACCCATACTGAACTGGTCTTTTCCCTCCGACCAAAAAGTCTCTTTCTCTCCTGTCATCTTCAGTGTGAAGCCCTTTTCTCCTGCAGATCAGAATTGGTCAGTGCTCCACCCTTGTGCTGCCCTCCCCTCATTCTCTCTCTCTCCCCAGTTAAATACTTTTAGCATAAAGAGAGAGAGAGGAAGGGGAGGGAGAGGGGGATGGGAGATCCATGGGGGAGGGGTATGAGTGCTCATACTGTTGTCACTGACCAGAGAGAGAGAGAGAGAGAGGGGAGGGGGTAGAGAGAAAGAGAGAGAGAGAGAGAGAGGAGTTGTGCAGTTGTGTTCCATATCTGGGAAAAAAGCATAGCCGTGCACACACAGGGGTCTGTGTTCTACTCCAGGGATTATCTTAGTGCTTTCAGATCTGATGGAGGACGTGCAGGCATGAATAGGTAAGGCTGACTGCTGTTTCTGCATCTCCGTGTTGATCTGCTGTCATAGCCCACTGCTCTTCCCGCTGTTTGACTTGCCTCCTCCGAAGTTGGAATAGGATTCAGAGTTGAGCGTGGTGAAGAGGCTTTCTCCCCTTGAACTGTGCAAGGACAGAAATGTTTGTTTGAAGTGGAAGCTGTGGTTTGCTGCAGCGGTGGAGTTAGTGATTCTGTGCTGTGTGTTAAAAGTTGACTTGCCAGTTAGAGCTGAGGGGGTCTTAGTCGAAGGCGGTGTTGAATCTGAAGCCTGTTGGTGTCCAGGGTCAGCCGTGTGGTCATTGCGTAATTTCTTGTCCATGAGTGAATGTATATTGGTAACTTCCCTGCTGTTATATTTACACATGCTGAAAAAGATTAAGACCCTCTGTTACTTAAATGTGTTAAAGCACTAAATCTCACTGTTTTGCATGAGATAAAACAGTGGGGTCTAAAAGTTGGTTGATATATTTTAGAGTTTATGAGGTTTTTGATGTTTGTTTTTAAATGACTAATGTATGACCGTTACTAAAACATGCACTTAAAAAAACTAATTTATATGTGTGTGTATATATATGTATATATATATATATAGTTGGTTTTTTTAAGTGCATGTTTAAAATGATAAAAACATGTCTATTTGAGGAATAAATATTTTCACTTTATTTAAAACACTGGAATTTCATTTGTCTATAGACTTACTATTTAAAATAGTTTAGCACCAGTGAGGATAAATATTGTTCTTTGGCAAATATAAATAATGTTCAAATGGTTGTTTTGATATTATGGATTTGCTCAGAGAGGCAGAAAGCAGCTTTTTTGTATCTGAATAAAACTATAGAGATGTTGGATTATTCTGCCTACCAATCTGTGCATGAATGAAATTTTTTTTTCCAATGTTTCACATGCAGTTCCGCAACTATTTGGTCTCCTAAGAATGCAGACTTTATTGCCCGGTGCACAGAGCAATGGTATGCATGAGTCTTTTTGTGAGGCAGATTTAGAAAGCCCTCTTTAGAGGCTGCAGGCTGCAGCTTCACAATCAGCTTAATGCCTGCCTTATAATGAGTACTCTTGTGTGTGTCAATTTGGCAGAGTGTATGGGTGTGTGTGCGTGTGTGGGGGTGTGTGTGTGTGTGTGCGTGTGTGTGCGTGTGTGTGCGTGCGTGCGTGAGTGTGAGTGTTAGTGTGAACTCTTGCTTTTGTTATGTTGATAGTGTTCTCAGGTTGGTCGGTAATTTTCTAACATACACTGAATTGTGCAGTGTGTGTGTGTGTGTCTGTGTGTGAGTATGTTTAGGTTTGCAGTGTGACTGGTCAGTTGACATGTGAGTGTTTGTCCAGACATTGTGCAGCAGCCTGTAACTGCCTCACCTCCCTCTCTCTCTCTCTCAGGGTTGTTCTGTTGTCAGTGCGAGCTCATGCCAGTGATGGACTGCAGCCGGGTGGATACTAACCTCAGCTGGTATTCACAAAACAGCATTCCTCCTAACTGAGACCAGCTCCACAGAATGCTGAGTCCCATTGTCCCCTATCGTGAGTACACTGCACCCTTCTGTCTATCTACCCCGCTGCATGTCACACCACACAGCCCCGTTTGACTTAGTTGGACTTTGCCTGAATCAATGGTCTCCCACTTTGAAAGTAATCGGCAATGAACACCGTATATATAAGTGTGCAACTTATAGAAGTAAAAATGCACAGGTAGTGGTGGGAAAATGCGGTAACCTGCCATTGTTGTCACATTCCTTGGGGAAATACTAGCATGTGGACACTGGTCCCGACTGAATGTTTCATCATCAGGAAGAAGACACCAAGGGGGACTGGGGAGATTGGAGAGCTAATGGTTAAATCAGCACAAACTCATCAGTTAATCCAGTGTAATTTGACCAGTACAGCTCCAGACCCACCACCGCTGCCTTCTGCTCTCCCTCCCTTCTGCCCTCCTCTGTCTTTTCTTCCTGAAATGCTGACCTAATAACTGTTGTGTCCAATTTTGGCCTCCCCCTTTCTCACCCACCCACCAGCTTTCATTTCAGTCCTGTGCACTGACTCTCCAAAACAGCATTGTTTGCTGGTCAGCATGGGGCTGCCTCCATGGCCTCGACTTCAGCAGCCCCTTTTTATCAGCTCTTTAACTTGCCTCAAAAGAGCTTTATTGGATTGACAGTTACAAGAAAAGGGGGAAATCACATAGAAAGGATAATGTAAAAACTATTACTTGATAATTGATGGTAAAAGTTTGAATTTGCAAAAAAAATGTGATGTAGTGGCAGCGTAAAACAAGTGTGTGGGTGTTTGAATTAAAACCAGACAAAACAGTGTGACCAAAGCATCAGGAGCGAATGGCACTTTTAGTTGTTTGTGAATTTTACCCTTGAAGAAGTTGATGTTATTATCTTCATCTCATCAGATGAGTGGATTTTAGCATCGCTACTGGCCCAAAAAGTATTTGACCTTGTGTTGTTATGAAACACGTCCTCTCACAAGTGGTTGGTTTATTGTCACTTCTCATTTTGTTGTTGTTTTTTTCCCCATTAAATTATGTTTAAAATTGCAAATCCAATAAGATTAACTTGCTGAAATAACATCATTTGACCATTAATTTTCATTGCATGGTTGCGGTGCCTTTTACCAACACTTCTTTTACGAGTCATTCCATCAGCTCCCTGCACCCTCCTAGTCCATGGCGCCTCAATGCACTCCATGCTGCAGCAGGCAGTGGACGGAGCGTCCAAGAATCTCACAAACTGCTGGTGGAATAGTTAGCATGCCTTCAGAGCCGGACACTGCTGCTCCTTCACAGGCAGTCCTCCAGTACGTTACGTACCGGCCTTTGTGTGTGAATAGCTTTTATGATCGGGACACACAAAGCTGGTCTTCATCTGCTCTGTTTAGCAGATTGATGGGTTTTTTCACGTACATAGCAGCCCTGTTGTACTGGGCTTCTGCAGATTTGAGGTCGCTTCAAAACAGTGTGCCAGTGTGTTTGCGCGTAGACAGAGGGATCGTAAGCAGCGCTCTTTACTCTCAGAGCAGTGACACACAAACACAACCCTGTGCTTGCTGGTGACACTGCCGCTCAATGTCTTTGAGTTAAAGAGTGTAGTCGTGATTCTACTGAACAAAAAACGGACTGTGAGGCACTTTGCATTTGTGCAGGACATGTGAAGACTCTCACCTCCATGTTGAAATTCCCTTTGTGGGAATAACGAGCATTCCAACATCCAAGCCTGATTTCTGACTCCTGCTGTTGGCATTTCTGCCCCAGCACCTCGAACCTGTGTATGAAAGGTGACACACGGTTAGGACAGGTACGCCCACTGACACACTTCACTCTTTGTTTTGACCTCTGCTATAACATGTCCACTCTCAGTGACTCAGATATCACATTCAGCCAGTCTCTGTGTGCTTCTCTCTTCCGGCCTTGGTTCTTGTCTCCAGCCAGTGCAGAGGACTTCAAGCTGGGGCAAGTAGCCATGGCTGGACCTGAGGAGAAACCTGAGAGAGATTCCAGGGGCCATAGATACTCCTGGAGGGATTTGGTGCAAAGAATCTGTAATCTGCACTTCAAACACACTCTTAAATCAGTCCCAGGCCGCCAACCCAGGAGTGCCCTAACTCTTGTTGCTGGAGGGGGGGGCTGCTGGTCTTGCGATACCTTTTCTTTTAAAACAGCGCGCACACACACACACACTCAGGGAAAACGCACACAGTCCAGATCTGGCAGTTTTTATAGCTCTCCTCTGACTGACCCCTCTCCCTCCCTGGCCCTGTTTTTATGTTTTGCACAAGTGTCTTTGTGAATGACTCAGCCAAGTCATGGAGTAGTTTGTATAGAAAAAAGGAGGAGAACATCTCTTCCTGGGCCCCTGAAGGAGCCGGTTGGAGGGCCATGCCAGCATCTTTGTCGGCAGAGAGGTATGAGTGGTGCAGCGGAGGGGGCCTGAGGCCCTTGAGTAAACACACAGCCTGCTAAAGCGCGTGTGAAGAAGAGCCAGGATCGTTAGTGTGGGGTGTGAATGGGCTCTAATTAGCCCCTAGTATGTGTGTGGTTGTGTGTATGTTTGCGTGCCTGTGTTGCCACAAGAAAGGAAGGTTAGGGACCCAGAGCCCCATGAGTCCGCTGGCCCTCTGCTCCGTCTCTCTGAGGGTTCATCGGCTCATTAAGGAGACCTCTGCTCCCATTAAGGGCCAAATTAAGAAGCAGGGCGGTGAAGCTCATTTGGATGGTAACACTTCACTGAATTCCTGAGGCAGCAGAATTCACAGCTCGACAATGAGACACAATGTTTTTCAGTCCCGCACAGCTAATTAGTAAATGACTGCACTTGAGAAATGACATACTTAAATTGTTGTGCCATAAAGTGTTTGTCATGCAGTGATCATAAAATGCGCTGCCATAGCAGGGACTGCGGGTGTTTTATATACTGAGCGTTATCTCATTTGTGTGCGCACAGAAAAAAAAAAACGAAAACAACAAATCCCAGAGCTGTCCATGTGCCAAGAGTATACGCTTGGAGCGCGGAGGGGCCGGGGGAGTTGGACAGAAAGAAGAGAATGCAACATGCTCACTGGAAACTGGGGGGAATAAGGGAGGAGCAGAAGCAGAGAAATAGGGAAAGAAGGAGATTGCAAGAAAAAGACAGAGCTGAAAAGAGTGAGATAGAGTAGAGATTGGACTAGTGAGACAGATGGAAGGGGTGATTGGTCATCACAGAGCCTTAGGACAGCTGTTCTTTGATATATTAGTGGACACAATGACCTAAAGCTAGCCTGCAGAAAATAGGAACCCTGTTTTTCTTGAAGGGGTGGGGGGTAGGGTGTTCGCCATTTGTGGACGTGCGTTAGCAGGCTCGGGGGAGGGGGGAGTTGTTTCTAAAATTACGAGCATGAAGTGACGCATCCAGCAATTATTCCGGAGGCTTTCTGGTTTTGGAGACTGTTGAGAAAAGAGTTGTAAAATGAGCATGCACTTGGACGGGAACTTTCTTTTTGCTGTGCTGCCATTAGCAATTCTAAACACGTTAGTCAATTAATCAGTGTTGAAAAACGCCATCAAGGAGTTTGGCTGTGGCTTCTCTCCACCCACTCTGCAGAAGAGCAAATTTTAATGACAATGTGAATATTTGCTCTGTGCTAATGAGCTGAAGATGTGCCACATACACAGCCTTGTTTCATCCTGTTAATTGATTGGTTCTGAGCAATAAAGGGAATTTATTCAGACTATATTTTATCACAGACAAAGGCAGTAATGTTTCCGTCGTTCTTCAAAATACACAGTGCAGCGCAGTGCTGTCATTTTGCCCTTCTCTTCTTCTAAAACCATATTAGTTGAACAAGCTGACAAAAGCTGTTCTGACAACTGGCCTGAAACATTCCCAAAGGGGAATGAAACAAAAAATGAAGTAAGTCAAACTGTCACTCTCATACACTGAGTGCAGATAGCTCTTTCCTCAGAAAGAAGAAAATACAGAGACATTGAAAGAGAGAGAGAGAGAAACAAACACACACACACACGCATAGAGGACATCTCTCAATGCCACTGCAGGAGATGGGCTTGTTTCTCGTGGGATTGAACTGGTGAAGCAGTTTGAAAAGAGCTGCGTCTGCGTGTGCACTGGGCAGCAGGTGTGAAAACTCCCCACTGGAGCTCCCACACTCTTCTGTTATTACATCTTTTTAGGGCCATGAAAGAGGGAGCAGATGAGCCAGAGGGTGCAAGAGGCAGAATGGGAGTGTGGGATTGTGTTTCTTTTGATTGATAGCAGTCCTGTGACTAACACATAGATTTATAATAATTTTCCCTAGCAATGCCCAATTATGCATGGCTGATAAATTATGATGCCTGTTGTCTGCTGTGTGCATTAGCCCTGTCGGAAGGAGGTTTGGGAAGGGTTTCATGGGCTGACCTCGCTCTTCCTTAAACAGCTTCTTGGCAGTACTCGACACAACAACAGAGGCTATTCGGTGTTTTTGAGCTATTTTTGACTTTGTGTTGCAGGTTTTTAGTATAACAAACATAATCCACAATATATGTAAGGAATTGTTTGTTTTTCACGATGTTAGTGCAAACTGAGCAAGAGCTGATAAAATGTACATTTCATATCAAAGTGAGAGAATGTCCAGAGACAATTTTCCGCCGTCTCCACTTGCCAGGCTGTAAAATGCAGCCGGCCTCTGAGATTGGTGGTTTTATGACAGGCCAGGTAGTAAGCTGGGGTGGGACGGCCGCAGCCTAGTGAGAATGTCCTGCTTGATATTAGTGCTATAAATCACGGTGAACTTGAGAACAGAGGACTTAACGGCCTTCAAGAGCGAACAACAAATCAAGATAACAAACTCTGATAAATAACAGATTCTCAGGTGCTTCTTGCTCGGCACAACACGCCCAAGTCATGATTACGTGTGACGGGTCTTATTTGAAGTAGGTAATTGGATGTGTTTTGTCGAAAAATAAACAGTAGTGTTTAAAGATTCTTTACATATTTATGTCCACCGAACACAACTTTCATCCAGTAACTCATTGATCAGCTTGCGCCTGCTGAATACATAACAGCTGATGCAATCTTCAGAACGAGATTGTGATTTATCAGCACAAATATAGTGGCTGTCGCACTCTGCCCTTCTCTACATTTTCTGCTTGTCATACCTCTTTGGTGTGGCTACTTGCTTGGTTTTGTAGTGAAGAGAAGTGTCTGTTTCTTGGACTACGTCTAAATGAGTTTTTCAGAATTCTCAGGACAAATTGATGCCGTCGTTGAAAGATTTGCACGTTCCTTCCAGCACGTTTAACTCCACCACGAATGGACGCAATAGATTTTGCATTTTTATATTCACTGCAGTCAACAATTATAGATTTAACTTATGGAAATAACATGTTTTTTTTAAAATTTCATTTGATATCGTTGGCTTATATGTAATGCTGTCACCCAATACAAACTCAGTGGTCTCCTTGAATATAATAATAGTCATTATTTAATGTACTTCAGCATACAAATTACCAATTGTTCCAGTTTACTGTGCAGGTGTTTGGCAACAATATTGTTGAAGGAAGGTTAGCTTTTGTCTGTCTTTAGTCTGCTTTTTAGCACATTTGCTTAAAACTATTATCAGGGAGCATCAATGTCCAGTCTTACCTTCCTGATCAGATTCAGATGTTCTCCAATGTCTTTCCAAATGTCCACAAACCAAAATGATTCAGTTTGAAGGATTTCTTTGTCATGTGGAGCAAAGGAAGGAAGAAAATATTCACATTTAAGAAGCTAAAACAATCAGAAATCTTGTTTCAATAAAAAAGCTTTAAATCGATTATCAAAATAGTGGACGATTAATTTAGTAATCGATTAATAATCAATGAACTGCTTCAGCTCTAATTTAAACCCTCTACACCAGTAAGAGATGGACTCACAATCGCTCTGCGTGCTGCTCTTCTCTAACGTTAGGTCAATCAGTCAGATGCTCAACTGAGGTGCTGCATCGAAGGCAGTTTAGTGTAAATAAGGATTTTTATTCAGGATATGAATCAGTTCAAGAGTGAACATATAGAGCTGGAAATTAGCATAATACTAATTGTTAGTATGCAGCTACATTTCTCCACAGAATGTTTGTATTTCAGGATTTCCAGAGCTACTTTTTAATTCAAGAAGCACACTCTGTCGGTGTAAAGTTGACCTGCTAAGCAACTATCTGCAGGCTGCATCATGATAACGCTGCATTTTCATGTTGCATAAGAGATATGATGTAGATTTTAGAGGCACCTTTTTTCCTACATAATCTGTGTGGAGGTGTATGATCGAGTGCATGCGTTTTCTCTGCTCACTGGTTTGGTTGGGCGGGGGCAGGAGGGGGTAGTGCTCAACCCCGAATAAAGACCTGATTGGATTGATCTGCAGTGTCCTTGTTTACAAGCGGCCTCTTCACAATTGGCACAGTTTAATAGCACACTGTCCCAGAAGGCTTGTTGCATCCATGTCCGTTTTGTTCCTTGGGGCAGAGAAAACAAAAGTGCCGGGAAGGGAGAAGGGGAAAGCAACCTCAGGGGAATTGTGAAACGGCACTGGAGCCCTCCGTCTCTAGGCTTCCTGCCAAGATAGCGTTTCACCTTACCCACTGATGCTTCTTTTATAGGAAACCACAACACAGTGTTGAGTATTCCAGTCTTCATGGGCCAAAGGCTATTTCAGTTTCCCGCAGCCAGCTTTATTTGCAGTGACTGTGTAGATACTAAATTTGCACATATGAATGCAGAAAAAAAAACAAATTCATGAAACTCTCACCTTGTGCCAAAAGTGCTCAAATTTTAATTTTGGGTCCTCAAAGAAAAGCAATTTTCTGCTGAAGAGAGCCATACCAGTGTCTTTATCACGCACTCCTACAATAGGATGTGGCTCACACAGGTCCCTCAATAAATCCCAGGCTAACACAAAAGCTGTCAGTGGACTGCTGCTGAATAGATTAATAAGATTTCCATAATTAGACAGGCCCCTGACAATAGGATCCTTCAGGCTTTGTCTCAGGACCAACTGGATTGTCCAAGCCGCGCACGTCTGCTGGACGGGCAACCACCACAATGGCCGCACAGACAGTAAGGCGGTCAGAAGAAGAACATCTGTCTCTCCTGGGGCCAAGAACACACACACACACACACACAGTGGGAAGTTCCATGTGCATAACACAAGGTTCTTATCAACCTTGTTGCAGCCCAGTGAGACCACCGGTCGATAAAGAAGCAGCCATGTTGCATAATAATGTTTACTTAACTTGGTCACTGCAACTAATCTCTTTAATGCTTTTTGATATGGGTTTAACAATGCTTCTGGTAAATGATTATATGTATATGGTTATTTAGTGACAGCTTTAGTTTTACCAACAACCTCTACAAAAAGCTTCACAAGCGAATGAATGAGGACCAGATCCCATTTTCAAACCGTGACGTCATAGTGTTAAAATGAAAAGTCTCAGGGCCTGGGGATAAAATGTATTATGAAAAACCATAGCTTCTTCCATCTCTGGATTACAAATTACAAACAAGGCCATGCTTCTTGTATTCTTTGTTTTATTTACAATCTAGCCTCACACTGAAGTAATATACACTGAACTTACAACATTAGTACTGTGTCCACATTGTCCTTGTTTCCAACTTCTAATCTTAGCTTTCTTCCTGTCCCTCCTGTGAATTAATCTACACAGCGGCTCAGATTCAAACAGAAGTGTAGATTACAGCTTGCTCAGTTTATTGAAACATACTGCTCTAAAAACCACAATCCAGCAGAGGGCAAGATCTAATTACATGGACAGGGATCAACTGCACTGAAACCCTGCTGTGTTCATCAGTGGTGAGTGGCAGCCCATCACTGATGCAACTCTGTGTCCATACAGGAACAATTATAGTATAGAGTATGATCACTTTCTGAAAAGACTCAGATTTAATTGTGAATTGGTTTCTTAGGTATAGGCAGCTGGTCATTAAATTTGGCCTGGGGGGTAGTGCAAGAGGAGTGGGTTCTGTGTCGGTGCTACTGTGATGATGGAGTGGACAGCAGTTAGCCCGCCTCACTGAGTCCTCTAATGCCTGCTCCAGTCCACTTAGAGGGGACGAAGCGCCTGCTGTCCGCTCTCTCCACTCTCTCCATCCCTCCCTCCTTCCATCCCTCCCTCCCTGCTGCAGGTTTTATGAGCTCCCCTGGGCTCCCATCCATCTCTGTCACACACAGGCCCCATTATTGGGCTGCTCACAAACTGGTTGGGCTGCAGATGGGAAGGGCCTGCAGGACACGGATGGTTTCTGCAGCCTGGACAAAGACCTGCAAGTCAATCCACAAAAATATGTGGTCATCTGGGTGTGGACAAGCCAATGTCTTCAACATGTTTGTGAAAAGAGTGTGAGAATGTTCTGGTGTGTCTTGTTGTAGTGTATGTGTGTCTGTGTGGGTTGGCTAAAGCTTAGGGAAGTACTTGAACTGGTTTGGTCATTGGGAACTTAAGGCAGTGGATTTGAATATGAAGGCCATGATAATCCAATGGCCATCTGGTCTGCTGCTCTCATTTGACTGAATAAATATCGGCCGTAATCTGAAAACACACATGCGGAGGTTCGGAAAGCTGGGCAAAAACAAAGAGGCCAAAGTTTAGGAGTGAGCCAGAGAGCAGGGGAGCAGTAGCAGAATCACAGGCTGTGGATATTGAGATTTGATTTAAATGGCAATAAGAAGCCTGGCTCCACACACATAGACAGCCATGAATAATGAATCATCAGGCGTCCACTGAAAGGAAAGCGGGGAGGCCAGTAATGACAGCTTTTGCCTTATTCCTTTTTACCTACCTTTTCTAGCTGCAATAGTTGTCACCTCGGGGTAAATCATAGCAGTTCAATAATGCCAAGCTATGTGTGGAATGTCAAGCTAATGTCTCTGCATGAGGTTGTGCAAGTCTCCAGTGAAACAGATGATTTTGTAACTTTAATATTATGATACGTTTGTTTAAAGCACACATAAAGACTTCTACTCTTTAGATGTGACTATATAAACTATAGTTAAACCGCATACATATTTAGCAGATGCATTTTGTGTGTTGTCAAAGTAGTTTAGAGCTGCAGTGATAACTAAATAACCACATTTTTGCTTAATGCATGATAGTAAATTGAATATATTTGTATATTTGTGGCATTTCACAAACAAATTACCATATACCTGCTCCACGCGTTTCAAATGAACAGGATGTTTTCATGAGAGGAAATGGATACTTGGTACAAAACATCTTCTTCTCTATGGCTGTCCTCTCTGTGATGTTCTCAGTACGTAGCACCCATTATCAATCAGGCCTCGGCCTGTGCTGAAGTCAGCCGGAGGAACAGACATTCCACTTTCCCAATGTTCCATGGGAGACTGTGCTGATGAATAGCACACTATGCTGCAACTCCAAACCCCCCCCCCCCTCCTCTTTCTTCCTTTCTCTCGCTCTTTCTACACCACTGTCCACACACAGACCCTTCCTCCCTCTGTCCAGCCGGCCACTGGGCCTTTGGAGCTCTGGTGTACGGTGGGTGGGTGGATTGGTGGGTGGTAGGTGGGGGTGCAGGGCGGAGAAAGCAGGCATTCAGAGTAACATGCGCTGGGAGAAAACAATAGCTCCTCTGGGAGACATGCAGATGCTAGCAATAGAGGGAATACAAGTGGGATCTTATCACTATTCTAACATAAGCTGGGAAACAACACATCCAACCCACCAATCTGCTTTCACTCTTTTTCTCTCTACAGCTTTCTTTCTTCTTCCTCCTCCCCTTTACCTTCCGCTCCCTCTCTGGGAAATTTGAGCCCTCACTGCTACCAAACAGGATGGTAACACTGAAAAAGTTCCTTTTCCAAACAGAAGAAAGGTTATTTATTGTCAGTAGAAAGGAAATATTGTCCTAATAGTTGTCGAACTGACACATTTGTACGAAGCTAAATGGAAGTATATTCTGCAAAGGCATTGTACATTTTTCTTTTTCATATTTCTTACCTCTTGTCCTCTCCTATCATGAATAAATCATGTTTAGCTTGAAAAAAAATACTTATACTTGAATGTACCTTTGAATTAATTTTATGCATACAAAAATAGATGTGTGAAAGTTAGTTATTATTAGTCATATTTTGCCATTTGTGTCGAATTTGATTTTTGATTGATTTTGAGGATTATGTCTTATATAAATCCTAACAAAATGAGAGACGCCAAACTCGCAATTTCCAGTTAGAGGAAAGGTATTTAATAAATGCACTCTACGGTATAATTAGTATAATTACATGTATAATTACAACATGGTTTCTCTGTGCTTCTTTTGTTAGGTCTATTAAAGATGCACTGGAACCCAGAGCATGCCCAGCCTCTCAGCCAGTGGCCTGAGCAACACCTGGACGTCTCCTCCACCACCTCCTCTCCGGCCCACAAGTCAGAGTTCTACTCTGGTCGCAGCCGCGGTGGTTATAACCACGCCTGGGCCAATGATGACATCTCAGCCTTGACGGCATCCAACCTGTTGAAGCGCTATGCTGACAAGTACGCTGGTGTGCTGGACTCACCTTATGACAAGCCACCTTCTGTTGGCTCATACCCGGATCCAGGAGCCTTTGGGGGCCTCAGCGGCCAGAAGACCGAGCTGGAGCCCTGGCCACTGACGCACAGCACTGATGCCTCCTATTCCCTTGTGCCCCCGGGAGGCCATGACGGCCTCTCAGGTCCCAAGGTTGTAGCCACATCAGCAGGTCTTCCGGGAGTTAGCAGTGTGTCTGTAGTGAACAGTAACCTCTCAGACTCTGGCTACAGTGGCAGCAGCTCCTGCAGTGGCTCTAGTGATTACACCTCCAGCTACAATGGTACTTATCTTTCCTCAGGTTACTGTCCCCAACCCAGTGCAGCACTTCCCCCTGCCTCCCTGGTGGCCAGCTATAGCCCGACCACACCCGTCTATAACTATGCCCCAAGCACATACCCACCCCAGACCAGCCTTGCCCCCAACTACAGCCACCCTTCTGCAACCTACCTGACCTCAGGTCTACCAGCCCCTACCCCAGTACCCTCAAGGCCCACAGTGGTAGGAGGCAGCTATAGTTACCAGAGCACCGCCCTTGGGACATCTGAGTCAGGGGGGACATTAAAAAGAAAAGCATTTGAGATGAATGTAGAAAAGGACGAGGGCAGTGATGGTTCACGTTACAGGAAATACAGCTATGAGCCCTTGAAGACTGGGGGAAACTCGCCCTACAGTGTAAATGACAAAACAGAGTGTCGGGGAAATGGCTTCAGCAGTTCAGGTAGCACAGACCCTCAAACATTCAAGCCCATCAAACCCTCCTCTCAGCCCCTGGTGTCTCCTCAGTATGGTGCATCAGGGGAGTACAGCCCTCCTGCAGGTATGACAGGGGAGAATGGTGTGGCAGAGCAGGGCTTCAACCAACAGCAGCACCGCTCCCAGGCTCACAAAAGACCTCCGATATGTGGTCCAACTCTTGAGACTTTGAAGAGCCCGGATCCGCGAATGCTGGACCTTGTAAATGGAGAGTTATTAGACTGCAGGCCGGCCCTAGGCTGGAGCGAGCTGGCTGGACTCACCCATGTCAAGAGTGCTCTGGAGGAGGACCTGCTGTGGCCTGTGTTAAGGCCCAGTCCAGTGGTGCGACCACCAAGAACCGTCCTGCTATTTGGCCCCAGGGGAGGGGGTAAGACGACGTTGACTCGCTCTTTGGCATCTCAGCTGGGGGCCTCCTTCTACCGGTTAAGTGGAGCCATGCTGGCCTCTAAAGGGAAGGCTGAGGCAGAGCACATTCTGGGCTCTCTGTTGCAGGTAGCAGAAGCAAGGCAGCCCTCAGTTGTGCTGCTGAGTCAGGTGGAGGCCTTGGAAGAGGAAGGACTGAGGCAGACACTGCTCACCACCCTTGAGAAAGCCCAGGTGGGGACCACAGGTCTGGTGATTCTCGTATGTTCCACTGGCAGGCCAGATCTCCTGCAAGATGCAGTTCATCAGAGCTTCGCTAAGCGGTATCATGTTGGCCTGCCTGACGTGGGTATGCGCAGACAGGTGCTGCTGCAGGCGGTTTTGCCCCAGGGCTGCAGCCTGAGTGAGAGGGAGCTGAGTGCTGTGCTCCAGCGCACCGAGGGCTTCTCCGTGTTGGAGCTGTTGCAGCTCAGCCAGCAGGCGCTCGCATCAGCAGCCTCCCCCACTGGAACCATGCATGGCCTCTCCACATCCTCCAAACCCCCAGCCTTCACGGACTTTGAGAATGCCTTCTGCAAGGTGCGCCCACACACCACCACAAAAGAACTGGACTCTTGTATAGAGTGGAGCAAGATGTATAGCCACTGAGAAAGCAGCCAGTCCTTGCACTCGGACTTCACTACAAACCTTTCTTTGCTCTGACATGACTAGCCTTGGGAATGTTTTGTTGTTGTTTTGTAATTACAGATTATGAAGCCAAAAGAGCCAGAGAAGTGGACGATAGAGGAGAGCTGACAGACTTGTTTCACTGGCAGAAGCATGCCACGATGTACTGCTTTAGTTTCGCTATGGATGTCCGCAATATTTTATTTTTCCCAAAGAAAAGAAAGATGGACAGGCCTTGTTGAGTCAGGTATTGTGGAGGTCATCATAACGGGAGAATCAGATGGATATTTAGATTCTCTCAAAGTGAGATCCTGATTAGCCTTGGTCCAGGACAAAATCAATAATTTGTTGCTCGGTGATGTGGTCCAAGATTATGGATAATCAGGGTTTTGGAAGAATACCCCCTTTGACTGCAACTCTCAGGATTGTATTTATTGCCAGTCCAGTCCATGTTATCCTAACATTGATTTAGTCGTTGGATTGTCCGTAATCATTCAGTATGAAGAGCTCGAGAGCAAAACCCACTTTTAGACCAAAAACATGTCAAACCAAATATAGAATTAGTCCTGCTGTGACTGACTCGTCGTCAAAATGACAGTATATTAATATTACGCGGAAATATTTGTTCAACAGTTTGTCAAATCATTAAATACATGTGAACATGTAGCTGTTCCCTGTGTTCAGTGAAACCTTGCAGAAATACATGTAGAAATTATATGTATGTAAATTCAATTATACTCACGCTTAAAATGGTACAATTCACCGACAGCCTACCATATTATTATTTTTAGACTTCCATATTATGTGCTCTCGATCTCACATTCCTCATAAAGCGCAGTTTTCCTGAGAATCACACTTAAATAACGCTTAGCCCACACGCACATCCAGCTCCTCCGACAATGTGTCCGTTTTCTTTTTCACTTATCTCCTTTTGTTGTCTTAGTATGTAGTCTTGTTTGAAATGCTCAGGAAGAATTTCTTTACCTCAGAAATATGAATTAAAGAATGTATGTTAATCTTAGGGTCTTAGTAGGGAGTGTCGCGGAGTGAAAGTAAGAAGCGAGGAGGAAACCGGACCGTCTTGTAACACCCACTGCAGCTGGGCTTTTACCTCGGGAGAGAAACTTGAATATGCTACAAAGAGTAACAATGAATGTAATTCAGGTATTTCAAAGGATATTTGATGCCATAAAAATCCATGTATTATTATATATGAATATATACGTAAATGCATTTTCTTTTCTGTTCTTATACCTTTTATTTCTCTCGTAGTTTATGGTGGAGTGATGTTTGTCTTTAAGAATGCTATGTAGAATACAGAAAATATTCCTTTTTTTTGTTGGACAAACTGTGTCTCCACGTTACGTTAGTGTTTGCATATGCTCTATATGCACGTCTGCTATTTATAGTTTCACAGACCATTTGAAAATGTAAATATACATCTCACACACACACACGTGTGCACTTGCTTTGAACATTTGAGCACAAAATACTTTCCAAGAGACAAAAAAAAAACAATCCCAAACTTTATGTGTAGCTTTTAGCATATTCCAAAGTCTAAAAAAAAATGCACAGTTCATAAATAGATATTGTGGATGATGTGGACAATCCAGACAAATCTCTCCTTTTCCAGCGCTCCGACAGTTTTGTCTTAACAAGCTGGAAAAAGCTGGTCACTGGACTGCAGGTACAGAGGTCGTTCATGTTAGGCTGTTGCTATGGTCCTGAGGAGGTGTACACAGAGTGATGTAATATTTCCTACTGCCCTATCCTCCGTCTGCCCCTCCCTCGTTCTTCTTCTCCCTCTCTGTGCAGTCTCATTAGATTGGATTACCCCCCTGGCCACAAGCCCCAGTGGCCATGTGGCGTTGTATCTCCTCTCCTTTCCTTTCCTCTCCTCTCCTCTCCTCGCCCATCACCCCTCTGTCCCTTATACCAATTCCTCTGGAGTAGAAGTGGACTGATTGATGTCCAGCAACCTTATATCACAGCGCAGCCTCCCTTCTCCAGCTGGTGGCTTCAGTCGTTTCCATACAGCCAGATCAATCAGAGTGACCCCCCGCTGTGCATACTGATCACTGTCTCACAAACTGAAAATACATTTAAAAACGACAGCGCGTCCTCTGCCTCGAGAGGAAACGTCTCAACAACGCTACCAATTATTCACACGTACTTAAAGAAACGAAAGAACGACGTTGACTTGGAGATAGAAGTAGCTCCGGCGTTTTTGCTTGATCGTCATTTCCTCTGCTCGGCACAGTTTGTCCAACAAAACAAGTTTTTATTTTTTACATTTTGGATCTGTTATCACAGTCATTTTGTTCTTGGTTATTGTACATTTTCTGTAACCATTTCTACCTCATTTTTGCGGCATATTGTACATGAAAATATTTATTTCATGTCTTTATTGATGTCTGTTTTAAAAGATAATGTTCTTGAACTGTAATGGTCTACCTCAGAAAAGACTGTATTTTAAGAGAAGAGTATCACACAATATTAAACAGAATTTGTCAATATTGCATTGCATTTACGTCTGTTTTTTTTGGATTGCAGAAATGACTACAGTGTTTACCCTGTGTTTTTGTTCTCTCTCCCTGTAGCCTTATTGTTTAGGTCAGCACAGTTGAATAAACTCACAATTCAAAATGAATGTGCTTTAAAAAGTTCGATTAGACCACCTGTCATAAAAATGAGAAAAACCTGTTTAAACCTAAAGATGTTATTGTCAGTAACAAACTGAATTCACCTTATTATACCCAAATTTGAGTCGAGGAGCTTTTCTGAGAAGTCAGACATTAATCAAGCATAGCATCAAGCATATTAAACCACTAAAACAAATTTTTCTCTTCAGGATTGAGAGTAAATAACTGTAATTTTACATCTTTATCAAAGAATAATAATGTGCTTTAGTATTTATATATACGTGTGTGTGTATATATATATATATATGTGTGTGTGTATATGAATGTGTGTATATATATATATATGTGTATTTGTGTGTATATGTATGTATATATATATATGTACATACATATATGTGTGTGTGTGTATATATACATATAGATGTATATACATGTGTGTAAATATATATATATATACACGTATACTATTGTATAGCCATTATAGCATTGCTAACACAACTGATCTAATGATGTGTGTAAGATTAGAAAGAAGTACAGCTGTATTTATGTCTGTGTATATCTACATAAGACAAAAAAAGAGTCACTTTATGTTGTTTTTCCTCGTCCAGATGCACATAAGTTTGTCTCCCTGCGTGTTTATGTTGTTTTATGTGTTGTGGTGTCCAGAACAGCTACAGAAACAGAGGTTGTTGCACCCCCGAGGCTTCAGAGCCAGCACCAGAGCGCAGAGGTCCTTCATCCCTGTCACTGTCTGTAAACAACAGCTCGTCCCAGCGGCCTGCCCAGTGCTATTTCAGGCCTTTCCTGACAATTTTCAAAGACTCAGTAAAAGTAACTCGGAGAGCAAAGCAAATCCAAGCAAAGGAGCCAAAGTTTAGTTGCGTTCGCTTCTCCTCGGTTATGGATGGCGGTGCCACGTGAAGTTTGAAACATCTGTGTGTGTGAGTCCCAGTAGAAGAGCGGTGCTGCTGGTGTTGATGACAGAGTAATTAATTGTCTACTAATGATGCATAGCTCTGCTCTAAGTGCAACCTTGTGCGGCGGCCGCCCTTCATCCTCTGATGAAGGATAATCGTTCCTGCAGCTGTTTGAAAATTAGATCCTATCTTTTTCTGTCACTAACTCAATAACATAATCCACACAATAACATAACCTTGTGCATGTAAAACAGGCCGTGTGGTAACGTGACATTGGATTATATCACCACTTGAACGCTGACAAAACTAGTTAATAAACCTTAAAAACAAGTTAAATATATATGACTGATATAGCTCCAGCTGGAGTTAAAATTTAGTTTGTTCTTGCATCTTTAAAATGAAGTGTGTGTGTGTGTGTGCGTGCGTGCGTGCGTGCGTGTGTGTGCGTGTGCGCACTCGTCAACCCCAGTAGAAAGGGGGACTTGTTACACATTCACAAAGAGGGAACTCATGTTGAACCGGGGACATTTTTAGGTCCTCACTTTGTCATCGTGTGTGTGTGTGTGTTATCACCTCACATACAAACATGCCGTAGTCAGACTCTAGGTGAGTCACTAAGAGACTGAAAACCAGTTTGTCCTTTTTGTCCTGAGTAATGTCTGTCCTCAGGAAGTCAATCATTTTCTTCTCCCTGCTGATTGGAGGTAATTAGGCGAGCAGAGTTTGTAATTGGATAATAAAAGATGCTAATGAGCTGCTGTCCTATTTATTCATGCTGTGGCAGTGGGTATACGAGGACACAGCTGTCACACTTTCCTTGTTGTGATAAAAAAAAAAAGTGATATCGCAATTATGCCACGTTAACGGAAAGTATTCCAGTTAATAATCAGAATATCGCAGTTTTTTTATGAATAATATACCATAACAAATGTAACATGGTACGATGTCAAACAGTGGAGACCAGAGCTTGCAGGTGAATTGTGCTGATGGATGGAAGTTCAGTGTGTGCTTTATTCAGAGGTGTTCTGGGGGGAAAAAAACGAAAGTTATTTATGGTAACAACCTTTATTTTTCTTTTTTTTCTTCTTTTTTTTTTTTTTTTAAAAAAGGGTCACTCTGTGAATCTCATTTTCACACTCTCTCTACCTTTGCGGTGCTGCTGGCCTTCCATTGTCCAGGCCTTGATGCTGACAAGGTTGACATCAGAGGAGAGCTCTGACACTTGGTGAGTTAAGACTGCCAGCTGTTAGCAATCAAGTCTATTTTGAAGTCAGGGACACATGGACCCCCAGGGCCAAAGCAGCAACTAGGCCGTACAACCCCCCACCCACCACCGCGAACCTAGCCCACAACCTCCAAACCCCCTGGTCCCACAGATAGCCAGCACAGCTGTATTAGTTCCAGATGTTGTTGCAAGACCGCAGTGAAGGCCCTTTACCTAAGAAGACCCCAGAAATGATGACAGACCTGCGCAGAGAACAGTAACGCTAAGGTTTCTTAAACAATCATGACTTTTATTTTGTTTGTTGTTGATTAAACTCTTGCCCTTGAGAGAGGAGGAGGAGTCGCGTATTAGGATCGAGAGAGCACCACCACTGCGGACAGCTTTTTAGAGAATAAGATCAATGCTGTTTAACATCAGATATTGGCCTCGCTCTCCTTTCTGGAAGGTGTAGCTGTCATCGCAACTATTGGCCTGAATACTAAAGAGTCTAATCTTTATGGTTTGGCTACATTTAGCCGTTCAGAAGTAAGTGTTAAGACATAAAGATAGAACCTGAAGGAATTTAAATCAGGAATATGAAGCGTAGTTTGTCGTCAGATTGGCGAAAGCAAGGTTATCAAGTGGGGGAGAATAAAAATGACTAAATCCTTGCAGCTGCATTGTTTCTGTGTTGGAAAAGGTCAATCAAAACTCTCAGGAAATTGGATCCGACAGGTGGAATGTCCTGGTAAAAATGTCTTGGCCTGCCCCCTCTCACATGACTCCAACCTTATCACAGATGAACAGATTTACAAGAAAGTAAGAACAAATGTTGTCGTTTCAAAACATTTTCAACTGAGAGACACAACAGCAGAACCTGATCATGAGTGAAGCAAATAATGGAAATCTGGACTTAGATCATAGTCTGCTGGTGATCATGTGAGATCCTGACATGATGGCATCTGCTTTCGAACAGACTGAGCATTCCGGAAACAGTTGTGCAGGTCAATAGCGCCCTCGTGTGGCCAGGAAAAAGTAAAATTTACTCTTTATGACCAAGATATATTTTCTTTTTACAGTTTGTTTTTTTTGCATTTTAAAGTCATTTTCAGCTAATCCTGGACACAGTGTACATTCATTACTATATGTCAGGGTCTCAAAGTTGCGGTCCGTGAGCCACATGCGGCCCCAAAGTCGATTTCTTGCGGCCCAACACTTAATTTAAAATTATTATGAAAACTAGCCCACACTGAACAACAGTGAACAGTATTTTGTATAGTATTATATTAGGTTATATTTATCCCATTATTAAATTCATCCACCTGTAAGTCCACATTTTGATTTAATGTTTTATTTGTCTAGCTTTCTTATTTACAGATACATTTTGGGTCATAATTATGTTATTTTACTTTGAAATGTTGTGGTAAATATTTGTCATTGCAACATCATGATGGATTAAGTTTCATTTCTAATCACTAAGCACTTCATTCTTGCAGAATTGTTGGACTTTTTTCACTTTAACTGTCCCCGTTCCCCACGTAACCAGAAGTTCACTGACCCCAGGTCATTTTGAGTTTGAGACCCCTGCACTACTGATATTTCATTTTAATTAACAGATGAAAGTGATCATTTTCTACTTCTTTTTGAAGTATTTTCTGTGTAAAAAAATTCCACAAGTAGCTAGTATCAGAAAGCTAATTACAAAACCTCAAACAAGGCACAGCAGCAGCTGAACATTACATTACTGACACCTGGTGGCGCCACATGAGAATTACATGAGAGTGGCAGAGAAACAGTACAGAACAGTATTTATTTTTTGTTTAACTTTTCACAGTAACTGTCAGAAACTACATATGAATTCTTCTTTTTCATGGACACGTTTCTACTGTCATTCATTTAAAAGCTGTAAAAACAGATCAGTCATATAATGGCGCTGATGAGAAGTCACAGATAAGGAAATAGAGGAAATGAGATCACGCTGTACTTTTTTTAACGTTTATAACGTGCGCAGAAGGCATGAAGTTAGTTTTGCATTGGAAACTAAGGTTGAAAATCAGATTTTCATCAATTATTTGAGAAAGAGGAAAAAGATAAAAACCAGAATGGAACACAGTGTTAACTCACAAAAAAAAGATACATTTACATTTTTTAATTAAAGTAAAATGTTTTGATCTAGTACAAATCGATGCGTATATTTAGTTAAAACAAAATCATTAAAGCAGACCCTTCGATGAGTCATAGGAGATAATTTGGGGTCAACAATAAAAATTCAAATTAATAATTAATCTATAATTTTTTTTCTATGTTTATCACTTTTTAGAAAAAGCCTGGTTTAACTATTTAGTAAAATATTAGATTATTCAGATGTAACTTATATGCAATAATATGCACAAATTAGCTTTTAAGCTAAATGTTAAAGTTAAATCAAAATCAAATCTTGACAATATAGTCGAAAAGTGGTGTCACTAAAACTGAAAACAAACGTTTACATTTGGCACAGCATACAAAAGTGTTTTTATTGACGGTCCCTAAGTGAGAACACCCAACCTAAAGCGAACTTCACCACGATTAAGGACGGATATGTGAACTGCAATAACAGGAATGTCCTCACATTTAGATGCCAGAAAGAAACAAAAGCGTCTATGAGATTAATAAAAAAAAAAAAAAAAAATCAATAATAATAATAATAGAATAAAAATAAACACAAAAGGAAAATCTGTCCTGATAAAAAAAAAGTTAAACAGAGTGAACAATGCTTTGTGTGTGTGTGTGTGTGTGTGTGTGTGTGTGTGTGTGTGTGTGTGTGTGTGTGTGTGTGTGTGTGTGTGTGTGTGTGTGTGTGTGTGTGCTGTTGGGACCTGTCCTCTGCAGATATGGTATCATGTGTCAAAGTAGACTTACTGGAAGTGACTCAACATTACACTCCGCCTACGTCTCCTTCTGTGGAAGTTCACCATGCCCATACACACCACACCGTAGTAGTGTGTGTTTTCAACCGTGTACACAAGCACCACATGTATTCACGTCATGTCTGACATGCGTGTAGTGTGTAGTGTATGTACGTGTGCGTGCGTGTGTGTGTAGTGTGTGTGTGTGTGATCTATATTTAGGTATTTAGGTTTAGGTCTAATTCCTGTGCGCATGTTTCTTTTTAAGACAAATTCCACATGTAGACTAAATACAAACACAGTGAGGTTTTGTTTTGTGCTAAAACGGACACGCACACGTACGCACGCACGCGCGCAGTGGTCGTGTGAGCTAACTTGAACGTGAGGGGCAGGAAATAACGCGCGCGCTCCTGGCACGGCGCGCACGAACAGGGAAGTGAGACTAACCTACTTTTCGTCTGCTGCTGCTGCTGCTTTTCGAACTTCAGTGAATTCTGCCCCGCGTTTAAAACACAAACCCACGACTCCATTCGGCCAAAAAAAACAACAAAAAAACAAAAAGAAGGTTGTTCAACTTTCCCGTGTGTGATGGACGGAGGAGGGACACGTTGAGAAGGACAGTGGAAGACGAGGAAGAGACAGCCCACCGTTACACACATCACCAATGTTTCTGAAAGCAACAGTCGACTGAAGGTAAGAAAGAGTGTTGTTTTTGTGTCGTGTTGTCCGTGTTTGTGTCCATGTTTGCTTTTTGTCAAAGGGTGTGAGAAATGTTGTAAAAACAACAACAACACAATAAAAACAAAGCGTTGACGTGGATGTGAACGTCTGTCATGTCCTACTTTCAAAAAGTAACAAAAGGGAAGGAAGAGAAACGAAAACGCGTGTGAATGTGATGTGGACATTTATATCGTGCACAAGTTTCTCCATTTATATGAGAAATGGTGTCATAGTTGTATCATGGACACTCTCACCACCAGATGTTGCTGCTCTAAATCATTGTTGTTTTCCACAAAGTTAGTTATGCAACACTCTAACAGCAGCAGCAGCAGTGTTGCCTTTATACTGTTCTTATTATATATGTATATATGCAGATAATAATAACACCAATTATGTGCCATTAACCCGTGGTTTGAGTGGAATTGACTTTATTATTATTATTATATTATTATTATAATCACGTGAATACAATGCATTCAAAATGACAGTGTGTGTTTAACTCATGGGTCACGTATTCTAGGAAAGTAAGATCATAGTTTGCGTTCATTCAGTTTTATAGAGATATAATTCATCAATGTATTAGATAATGTATATATATATATATATATATATATATATATATATATATATATATACATACATATATACACATGTATACATTGTACAATATGAGAAGGGCTACGTCTGCATTAGAGTACAGTGTTGTTAAAGGTCCATTTGGTTACATCTGTGAGAGGATATATATATATATATATATATACATATATACTGTATATATATGTATGTATATAATTATGTTTTCATTAAGTTATAATCTACTGAATATTAAGGACTTGTCCTTGGAGTCTCCCATGTGGGATTAATTTCCTTCATGCCTCTAAATCCTACGCACCCTTTTTTAAAAATATATTTTAAGATATTATCCAATAAATATCGAGCTAAAGGTTAAAAGATTGTGTTCACATCTGTTTGGAATTGTAATCATTTATTTAAGCTATTTCCCTCATTTAATGGGTCAGTCCTCCAGAGTTTCAGCAATCCAGCATCGCTCTAACCGTTGCTTGTTTACACTGTGGTTTTTGTCTGATCTGAACTGTTTATTTTTTTCAAATCATGCCACAGGAGTCAAATGGTTTCGCAAGGTCTGAAATAGTTCTGTGAAAACATCTTTAGAAATCCTGAAAGACTCATTCTGGAACAGACTTACAGTACTGCACCTCCCACATGTGATGCATGATGCAACAATGCGGAAATGTCCTTTAATCAGTCAGATCAAATCAAGTATTTTGATTGTTATGACATTAATAATAGCTTCCCATGGGTTTTTCTATGTTTTTTTTTTGTTGTTCGTAGTTATTTCTGTCACCACGTCACGTCCCAGCTTGTGTCAGTTTATACTCGTTGTTGTTGTCTGGGCTGAACGAGCCTCTGAGGATTAAAGTTGACTTTTGATTTATGCTCATGAGAAAAGTTAGCAGCCGAGGCTTTCTGCCAGAAGAACTTTGCACACACAGTCAACTCTATAAAAAGTTGTATTTACACGCATAAAATGATATTTTGTCCTAAAGTTTGTGTTTGTTTGCCTTGATTCTCCATAGAATGTTTTTAAATGCGTGTTTCTTTGACTTAATTGACAAACTCCAGCATCTACCAATACAGATATTAGTCAGATACAGTCATTCTAGACCGTTTATGAGCGACGAAGCTGATTGTGCTGAGTCATTTCAAAGACATCATTCTCCGACTGTGCTACAAATATTGTTCTCCCAAAAAGAAGAAATAAACAAACATGACTCAGCTTAAAATGCTTTTGCTGATTTTTATTTACATGTTCACACTGAAGCATGTGATTTGTAGGATGTTTGGATTGCATCGGATTTTATATTTCTATCTGATCCAGTGATTTTGAACGGTATCAGAAGGACAGATACTAGATTCCTAGTTTTTAAGATTTAAAATCTAAATTATGTTGACAGCCAGTGCCATTCTTCATCTCTGTAAGAGTTTTTGTGCTAATAACAGCTCACTGATATAGCTCTAAAATCGATTATTACATTTTTACTCGTCAAGTGAGCAGCAGTGTTTCATCTGTTGTGACCATATTGACAGGACACATTTTGCACATATGGTGTAGAGATCAAATGTTTCCTTATGTGAAAAAAAATGTTTTTCCTGTTTGTTTCGATGGTTGCAACATCTTCTTAGATCTCTGTGGGATCAGTGTGGCATCCCACAGAGAGAGAGAGAGAGAGAGACAGGAAACTGGTCTCAGTGATTTCTGGAAGGAGAGAAAAGCTTCTGGGCGTCAGTGCACACCAGGGACCACTCTATGTTCTGTATGTCTATGCCCATCATGACCCGCACGATTAGAGACAACTTCACTAATGCAGGAGACATTTTGTGCTTCGCAGAGACTCCAGTGAACTTGGCTGTTTATTACATTGACAAATGTCTCAAAATCTGCCTTTGAAACAGTGTGACGTGGTTGTGTCTCAGTACATTACACTGTCAGGCTCCGGCTGGGAAATGGATCGCTAATGGTTTTTACTCTGATGCTGCACTGGAGTTTATGAGGAGCTTCTTACTGCCTACTTGTTGGATGACATGATATATTCAGAATGAATCCATTAATATCACCTGACACAAAGAAAGGAGAAATGATTAAGTGAATTGTGTCATTTGCGCTCTGCTGTTGGTTTTATTACTTAGACTTTGTTCAGTGTTGTCATCGTCGATTAAACAACACAAACCGTTTCCTTTATCTGAGAATCTAAATCTCGCATCGAGAACATCGATGAGAAGAGAAACAGTCACATTTTTTGGGGGAGCATTTTAATCCCAAACTCGAAACATAATGTGAAATATGTTTTAAAAAAGGGTCTACGGTAATGTGTAATATACTGATACAATCAAATCATAGATCTACATCACCAACATTTTCCTCCACCAAGTGTTTTGTTGAGCCCGATTATAATTTTATGTTCGATTTCTGCCAAATGGAAATAATATTTTCACCTAAATCTTAAACAAGATATTAAGATATTTCACTCGCCAGAGCTCATGTAGTATAATCTGTGAGGACGTTCTAGATGTTCTGGATTTTAACCCTTAGTGCTCAGGCGGCACGGATCTGTGCCACAGGTGCACTCACGGCAAATTGCCTTGGGAATAATACACAACTCCTTATATGGACATCCTGGGGGTGGGGCGTTTACAGGTCACATATTCATGTTATTTTTCTCTCCGTCTTCTTATGTGTTGTTGAGTCAAAGTTATGACTTATATTATGTCACATTTTTAGTCGCGATATAAAGGAGCAATAATTGCGCAGAAGTCACAAAATTAGACCGTTTTTCTTTTCTTTTTGTTCATAAAAACGGGCTAAGTGAACTTTGAACTGTGACGTATTTCCAAATTTCACAAATTCAATCTGATTTTAAACATCTTGAGTACATTTTGCTCAGGTGTGTTTGTATAGTTGGTGAAAATTATTATTATTTTTAATCAGATTGTTTAGTATGTGCTGATAAAAAGGATATAAGGCATGAACATTCTTATTCCCTCTGTACGTTTAATCATAGTAATGGAAAAAAGCAGAAGGGTTAATGGCATTTGTTGATAATAAGAAAAATATTTCACATCATCTCCCTCTCACCATTGCAGACCTGTTTGACCATGACTCAGTGGCATCACATGTCCCAGATGATCCACTGCCTGTCGGATGAGACCATCAACAGCCTCTATCTGCCGCAGGCCTTCCCCATCGAAGTCAGACATTTTTTAGCTGAATGGCTCGAGAACCAAAGATGGTAAACACAAACACACGCTGTACAACGGGCAAATCATATATGTATTTCATTAAAACACTTTAAAAAAAATAGTTTGCATGTATTGGTGTGCATCGTTGGTGGTTACGTGAACGTTTTGTATGTGCATGTTGCAGGGAGGACTTTGCGCTGGAACAGGTGGAGCGAACAAGCCAAGCTCAAACTCTGTTGGACCAGATCATCAGCATGCTGCAGTCGGTTGCTGAGCAGAATAGTAACGTGGTGGTCAGGATGAAGCTGAAGCAGATTAGCAGGACATTGGTAAGAAGGATTTTGTGCCACTCGGAACAAAGTTTTGGGTCCTACCTGTAATGTTTTTTCCTTATATACAATGTCGTATGTGACATGACAGGAAATCTCTGCAACGTTAGACATTTAGGAAATCCTTGAAGTGCATGGGTACTCTACCCAAAGATCAGATCTTGTTACAACATGGATAAAGTTCTGCATACGACTACGACTTAAGACAAATCTAATGAGACAAGTGCTTTTTTTACAGACTGGGTTTCAACAGCAGCCTCTACAGTTTGCAGTGCTGGTCAGGGACATCCTCAGGAGGGAGAGGGTTCTTCTCAACACAGTAAGATGTTTCTTAACAAATACGCTCCTTATTTGAGTGCATGCGAGCTCATTATCCACAATCAAACATATATGGCGGTTATAGGAAGAAGCACACATTGAGAAGTGGAGAAGCAAACACCAGTTGTTGTTGTTAAAATGATTGTGTGTACTACAGATGACAGCATTCTTTAATGACGAGTAGTTTCTAGTCGCGTCGTCACTCATTTATATCTGAACACAAATAATTCACACATGACTCACTGTGCTTGAGAATATAATTCTGTCCGATCTATTTTCATTTTGAAAACAGGAACTCGTACTAGTTTTGTAGTGTGGTTGTGAAAGGCCCCCCCGACACTCTCAGGAGCTCTCCCTTTGTAACAATAACAATAAGCTTCTGTTCTACGTGTGCAGCCCACTCAGGGACCCAGTCCTCAGCAGTACCCACCACCGTATGAAAGCAGTCCCCAGTCCTCATTCCCCAACACCCAGGACGTAGACCACCTGGTCCTGAAGGTGCTGGAGGTCCAGGAAATTCGACAAAAGATGCACCAAATGCAAGAAGAGCTCAACTGGGAGAGACAGAACTATGAGAGTTTACCAGGTGAGAGATTCCTGTATTTAAATACTATGGACACATGCCAACAACCACAGGAAGTGTTTGTATCATACTGTATGGTTTCCGACCTTTTTCTAAGAACACCCTAACCCTACTCTTTATTATCTGCTGTTTGGACAGGGACAATTCAACAGAACGGAATGGATCCTGCACAATCTGAAATCCATAAACTCCAAAACCACATCAAGCAGCTGGAATACAACGTGAAAACAATGGCCACGGTGAGCTGCTGCTTCTTACCCCCACCCCCACCCCTGTGCTGTCAAACCTGATGGTATTGCTTGACGAAACCTGTTGTCCATAGATGATCTAGATAATATCAAAACCACATCTGGTTGTTGGCTGTTGCAGAAGCGTTTCCAGCTGCTGCAGGAGTGTGTGGAATGTCTGGACCAGTGTCAGGTACGACTGATCAGCAGACTGAAAGCATGGCAGTGGGAACAGCACAAGTCCGCCATCGGACATCCTTTCGACGAAAACCTCACTCCGCTGCAGACTTGGTGAGGCACATTTATTGTGAAAAGTAGTTAACAAAGTTGGTAATCAGTGCTTTCACAGGAGGATATGGTGACCCTAGTTTACATCAGATACTGGATTGTGTTACTGGTTCAGGTATTTCACTTTATTTCCTGCTCATTGTCTGCGTGTGTTTCTTTTAGGTGTGAGCAGTTACTTGCGGTGAACGGGAAGTTGAGGCAGGAATTAATGCTGATTGTGGAACCGATCCCAGACCTCCAGGAAAGGCTGGGCAAACTGCAGCAGGTTCTGATTCAGAGGTATTGTCTGAATTATTTTCAAATTAGAGACATGTAAGAGAAAGTAAAATCCATTTAATTTTATTAACGTTTCCTTCCTTATAATTTCCCAAAGAGCAGCAAAGAAGACTCACTCTCTTACGTCTTTGCTCCCTTATGTAACTGCTGTCTCCTGCAGCTCTCTTGTCGTGGAGAAGCAGCCTCCACAGGTCATTAAGACTCAGTCAAAGTTCTCCACCACTGTGCGATATCTGCTGGGGGAGAAAGTTGCTCCAGGGAAACCTGTGGTACTGAAGGCACAAATCATTAATGAACTGCAGGCCAGGAATCTGGGCGGTGTACCTGGGTGAGTCTATAATATTTATACAAATGAAAATGTAAAATGAAATCATTGTTTTCTTTTCCCCAGTTGTCTGTGATTGTCCACTTTAGGACCGAAACAATTACTCGATTAATCGATTATTAATTCATCGTCAACTATTCTGATAATTGAACGATTATGATTTGATTGAACTGATCGAGTGAAATTTTCTGATTTATTTGCTCCATATACCAAAGAAATCATTAAAACTCAATCATTTTGGGATCTGAGAACATCATGATTTCCACGTTTGAGAAGTGGCGATCAACATTTGATTCCTTGTTCCAGGGTCATGAATGGATTGCATTGTATTCAGTAGATGTATTTGCTTTACCTGTACAGCCCTTTGTTGAACAAAAGCATGAAGTGTTTTTAAATCAAATTTGTGGATTTTTTAATTAATTCATGTGAAAAGATGTAACTGAAAACATTTAAGTTATATTTTTATTAAATGAATTTGTGATGTGAAAGTTTTGGCCATTGACATTATTATTATTACGACAAAGCTAATATTAGCAAGATCAAGTGTACCCAATATCCTACATCATAATTGTACTATGAAGTATGTATTGCTGACAGTCACAAAACAGCTAGCTACGCTAATGCTAATCGAAAATGAAAATATGTGCGTTGTGCCTAATGAGGTTTCACAGTGTTTGTATTGTTTTCCCTACACTAATGCTAAACTTGAAACTTAGCCTCCCTAGCTTACCTTTGGAAACAGGTTCGCCAAGTTAGCCGCAAGGTAGTAGCATGCTATTGCAAAATAAATGTGCTCACGTATTGGTGAACGGACACCTCGTCGTTTCAAATTACATTATGAATTGAATGACTGTTTTGAAGAATTTGTGAAGTCGTACACCAGACATGACCACAACTGGATTTTGTTGTGGTCAAATGAATACAGTCAAAAATGGATAATTAACCCCCCTTTTCCTGCAGTGAAAATGTCGGGGAACTGATCAACAATACGGCCATCCTCGAACACAACACAACCAGCAAGAGCACATGTGCCACCTTCAGGAATATGGTATGTTCTGGTCTTTGTTACACTGACGATATTTAATTGTTGCTTCAGCAGTATGTATAAACTCTTATTTTGATTCCAAAGTCCATTAAGAAGATCAAGAGAGCTGATAGGAAAGGATCAGAGTCTGTGACAGAGGAGAAGTTTGCATTCCTGTTCTCCGCAGAGATCACCATCACTGGCTGTGACACTCCCTACAGGATACAGGTACAACCCATTTTGATGTTGTACCTGTTAAATGTTAAACTAAACACAAATATTGCAGTTGTACACTGATAACGTAAACCTGTGTCATTAATTGCAGACTTTTTCCCTGCCGGTGGTTGTGATTGTCCATGGTAGTCAGGACAACAACGCTCTGGCCACTATCATATGGGACTGTGCTTTCTCGGAACCAGTAAGTGTGATAACACTCTGCTGCTTCTTCTTTTGGGTGTGATGAGTGGTAGAGTCGGTCAATTTGCACATGAAAGTAAGGTGGTTCAATGACCTCATAGCTCATAGGTTTTCATTAGTATGAGGGTGTGAATGGGTTTGATAGATATGTGATCAGGAGGCACTGTGTGAAGTTTGATGTTGTCCTAATTTAATAGTTTTGTGTCTTCTTGTTGTGTATTTTGTTGTTTCTGTTCATTGCTTCTAATTGTATGTTTTTAGACTACCTGCCTGCTTTTATTCCAATGTATTTTTTGCTGTGGGAGACTCGTGACCACGTTGTGGAAGCTAATGGGGATCCTACTAAAGAATTCAAAAGAAAGCTAGCACTGTTGCCTCACAGTAAGGTCACTGGTTCACAGTCTGACCTTTGTGGAATGTTCATGTTCGTTCCGTGTTTGTGGCTTTCCTCCCACAGCCAAAAAACATACAGAGGTTAACTAGATGCTCTAAAATGTGTGAATGCGAGTGTGAATGTTTGTTATTCTCTGTTTGTTGGCCCTGTGGTGGACTGGAGACCTGTCCAGGGTGTACCCTGCATTTCACCCTATGTCAGTTGGGATTGGGAACGGGATGCTTGATCTGACTCAGCCGGCTGCACAGCTTGTGTTGCACCACAACCTTGTGTGCAGCTTGTGTGCAGGTGTTGGGCCCACAGAGTAGTGGATTTGTGTTATTCATATGGCTGTGCCTAACCAGACTCCAAGACCAGCATACCCTCTGAGAAAGAGTCATTCACACCAGAGGCCAGGAGTGAATGAGATTCTCCCTGAGATAACGAAAGCTCATGCTTGGGCTGAAGCTTTTTCAAGCTCAAGCTTTTCAAAGCTGACCAGAGACTGTGCTTTCCCCTGGAAATGAGGAAATGAATGCAGTAAAAAATACAATCACTGTGTAAAGACAGCAGACATGCTTGCATGCCAATGTAACTTGTAACGCCTGGGGATAAACCATTCTTGTTGGAGTGGTGTGTGCAGCACCCCTGGTCCGTGTTATCCTCAACCCGAGCTTTACGGGCGATTCGGCATGTAGAATCAGTGTCACCATCAGTCGATGAGAGAGATCACTGTGATTGCCAGTTCAGCTCCAGTCGATCAAAAAGACGCGAAGAGACGCGGAAATGAAAGGGAGTGCACACGAAGAGGCTCAGCTCATATGCACAAACCTTGTTCCATACCCTCCTTGTGTGAGTTGGACATTTGGACTCAAATACAATTACAGCATGGTCATCTGTGGTGCTCTTCATGAGGCATGATGACAGAGTGACAAGACAAACAAATGCTGCAGTTTACACTTAATATCTACACTGACGATCTTTCACTGATTGGATACAGACTCTTGCCATCTGCCTGAAAGGAAGGTAATTTCCTCTCTTGCAGATGCAAATATATACAGTATACGTGCTGGTTGTGTGTACAAGAACAACTTTTTCCCTGACTGAAACATGCAGTGGGCAATCTAGAGTTTGCATAGAACATATTCAGTCAATTTTATTCGTGCAACGCCAAATCACAACCTACATTATCTCAAGGCACTGTACATAGTAAGTCAAACACATTCACAATAGTACAGAGAGAAGAGAAAGCCAACAGTTCACACAATGAGCAAACACTAGTAGGCATAGACACAACCAGGCTCAAAAATGTGCAGCCATCTGCCTCGGCCGGTTGGGGTGAAAGGAAAAATAGGGATGTGAGGTCGAGACCAAATAAGAAAAGAAAATAGACCAGGAGCAGATGTATCACAGTTGTGTGAGGTTTTAGGTTTAGACAGGACATTTCTGAATCAGGTATGACTTGTTTATGGAACTACAATGTCATTTACGCAGGCAGCAGCATGGTTGGATACATATAGCAACTTTAGTTTTAGTAACATAATATTAATGTCAATAATACTCCTGCTAATAATAATATTAATAGTCTCGAAACTGGATCTGGATCCTGCAGCCTGCAAGATGAGGACACACAGAGAGAGAGAGAGAGGTCATATTCATAGCCTGTGAGAGAGTGAGTGTGAGTGCACCACAGAATTTTCCCCAGCAGTCTAGGTCTATAGCAGCATATCTAAGACATTCCTTAACTATAAGCTTTAGCAGAAAGGAACATTTTCAGTGTGTATCTGCATGGTGCTGTGCACACAAGCCTCGTGGGCCTGAAGGTGTTTACTTTTTGTTGCTCTTGTTGCTGCTGACTTAATTTGTTAATGTAAACCAACAGACTTATCATCCTGTCTTTGTCTCTTTGCCATCAGGACAGAGTTCCGTTCATAGTGCCCGAGCGTGTTCCCTGGGGGATGATGTACAGCACGCTCAACAGCAAATTCACGTCTGAGGTACAGACGCAGCACAACCTGGACCAGTTCAACCAACACTTCCTGGCCCAGAAGATATTTGACAAGTCTGACTATGTCGAGGACTTCAGCAACATGATGGTTTCCTGGGCCCAGTTTAATAAGGTACAGTCGAATGTATGTTGTCTGGCACAGACACACACACACACACACAGACAGGCACACGCTCACACTTCACTGTGGTTTTCACTCTTACAGGAGGTTCTCCCAAGTCGATCGTTCACTTTTTGGCAGTGGTTCGAAGGAGCAATGGACCTGACCAAGAAGCACCTGAAAACCTACTGGAGTGAAGGGTGAGGAGACTTCACAGCTACTTCAAATGAGCAACCTTACTACAGGATCTTAATGGTTTTTGCAATGTTTGGCTCCACTAGGCTGATCTTTGGCTTCATTGGGAAGCAGCATCTACACCTGATTCTCCAGGACAGGCCCAATGGGACATTCTTACTTCGCTTTAGTGATTCTGAGATTGGAGGCATCACCATTGCATATGTTTCTGCTTCTGAGAGTAAGTATTTGACTGGCCTGTGTTGTTTTTGAATGGCTAACATTGATTTGGACATAGATATCTATACATATATATTTTTACATCACTGTGTTGAACGGTGAGGCCTAAGTAGAGGATATTGTGCTTTTACAGTACAGCAAATAACACATAAGAGTTTAGTTGAAAGATATATATTTGTTATTTATTCCTCCATCTTTCTTTCACACATAAAAACAAATGCACTTTTTCTTCTAGACGGGGGCCAGAAAATTCAGAACATTCAGCCATTCACCAAGAGAGACCTTGAGATCCGTAGCCTCGGTGATCGCATCCGTGACATCAATCACATAACGTACCTGTATCCTAAATTCCCCAAACATGAAGTTTTCAAAAAGTTCTACACAGGTAACTGTCTTCATGTATTTTTAATTTCCCTAAGTTCAAGTATAAGCCAGGCAACTAACTGCTGTTGTTTGAAACAGAGCCTCTAGTGTCACCTAGTGGGGGTTACATTCCTGTATCACTGCAGACTACACTGGGCACGTAAGGAAGATTTAAATAAAACATCATCTAATACAGCTGAAGTGACTAATGGAAGACAATGGGGGCGTCTCATCTGTGTGTGTTTGCGTGCAGGGATCCTGGCTCATCCACAGCTCCACCTCCCCTTGTGGCGCCTGATAACCCCTGCAGTTCTGTACTGTTCTCTGTGTAAGTGTCGTGTCTTTCTTAAAGGTCCCATATTATGCAAAATCAACTTTTTAATCATTCATAATCAATTCTTATATTTGGACTCTGGAGGTCCTATAAGTCTGCAAAGTGTGAAAAAAGATGACTCACTCATGTTTTTGTGGTCCTCCTCAGTCTAAGTACAGGATATAAAACATGCGATGTTGACTTCCGCGCTGACTGGGACGTCACAATGCGCTAAATTACTGGAATTGTTGTCTCGCGGAGCTCCGCTTTGTCCGTAAAACAGGCGAGAGTGCTGGCGAGGGCAACGGCATTTGAAAACCGGAAGTCCGCAAAGTCTGCGGTTCTATTCTAAAGTTCTATTCTTGGCTCCACAGTGCAGCACAGAGTTCTACACAAACTTCCAGCCTCAGAGGATTTATCTGTCCAGTGGATACATGTTATATATGACGGTAATGTGCCTGCTAGAGCCTGCAAATGATCACTTTTCCAAATGCTAACTGCTGTTAGCTCCCAGTAGCCTCTGTGGCTGATGTCATTTCCTGCCCCTTAAGTTTCGTTTTACTTCGTTGGTGGAGTCCAAAATGTGTGTCTACACAAATGCAACTTTTACTGGAACAAACGTTCTCTGGCATGTAAATTAAATTTATGCTAAGTACGTAGAGTCTCTTGCTCCAAATGCTGGATGAGAAATGAACAAATAACGCTCTTTTATGAACGTTGAACATTGTTCTTTGCATAATGTTGGGTTAAGAGGTTAAATCTCCTATTTAATTATAAAGTTTTAGTCCCAATTTTAGTCTAATTTTAAAAGGTTATATTGCAGTAATTGGTAGCACACATTTTCCATTGTCATTGGCTTGGAGGTCATATGTTAACCTCACATTTTATGTGAATTATTTTCTTACCACATGCGTGAATTCATATAAAATACAACATCTCACAACAGGATATTGTTGTTGTCATTTTCTCTTATAGCAAAATGGACATGTTATTATTAGTCCAGAGTACTTTGGTTTTTTATTATTAATTATTATTTTAATTATAATTATATATTATTATTAAATTATATCATGGGTGAGAGGTATAGTGTGTACAATTTAGCAACATTTGTGTTGAAGAACCAATTTAACATTCAGTTAGCATCAAATGTAAATGTAGATTTAATTTGTCTATTGTGAGATATTGTAAAAAAACATGGTGGCCTCTATAGAGCTGACCTGGAATATAAAAGTCTCATTCTGGGTTAATGAACAAACAACAATACCAAATTAAAACAATAATTATTTTATATTCCAATGAAAATAATTTCACATAAATTCTACACAATGGTCCTTTTTAATGTTGGTTCCTGTTCGTCCCTTTTCTTTCAGGAATCCGTTCCATCAGCCGTTCAGTCCGGCAGACTCCATTAATCCACTAGAAGAGATGGATAGTACAGCTAATCCTGATGTGGAGTTCAGCTCCTCTCCTGTTGGTTTTCCAGAACACATGTAGGTGATTTATGATCATGACGTCCATTTCCAGTCCAGATGTTTTTTTTTCCCCAGAAACAGTGTGTGAGTTCATTATGTGTCTCTTGTCCAGTCCCACAGGAGACAACATGGACCTAGAATTAGAAAATATTCTCCAGACCCTGAATAAATAAGGAGACTTCCCATCAACGCTGTTTTGGGAGTGCAGTGCAGATGTCGAACAGAGACCAGAGTCAAACTCATCTGTCTCGCTATCATCTGAAGAAAGTGCCTCTGTTTGCAACAGCCATTCTTGCTCCACTTTCATTTTCCATCTTCAGCTTCAAGTGAAAACTTTTTGGAGACAATTGTGGGACCCTCTGGGAAAAAGGAAATCAATTTACGGCAAAAAAAAACTAAAACAGAGCAAACCAGGTAAAAAAGTGCTGCCATTGCTGTCAGCTTTTGTTGCTCTCAGACCTTTTTTTTTACTGATCCCCTGATGGCAATTGTGTTGATGTGTTTGTAAATGTTGCTTGCTTTTCACAAAATAGGTGAATTACTGTACAGATTAGTGCTTTTCCAACAATGACAGTGATGCTCATTGAAATGAAAAAGCACATCACCACAGTTGGGAGTGAGCCAGATTATTTTTGATGCTATACGATATTGTTGTTCATTTGCAGTTTTTCACTGTATATAAAGCTTTGGTAAGTATCTCTTATTGTATCTCACAGTAATAAACAGTATGCATGCTTGATATTAGTCACTCAAATATGGGTCAGTCGGTGTATGATACATACATTTGGTGTTACGGGAGTTGAGTACTTAATGGTATTTTAAATCTTACAATATTAATCCGACATGCATTATCTTCACTTCATGGAGCTCTACGTTTGATGTTCTGATTTTGGAAAGTTTTTACTTGTGTCTTAATGTAAATAAATCAAAATCACACTTTCCCCCTAAACTAACTTCAGGTTTGCACTACCTACCATCACTGTCAGTTATGGGCATGTCATTCTAGAAATATACAACACACACTACTGTGCAAAAGTCTCAGGGCACCACCGGTTCTGTTGTCCTTATGTCAAGTGTTTCTTGTATAAACTTGGCTTATCAGTCTGTCACAGCATATGAAATAGTAGGATAAACACAGCTTTTACCAGTAGCATTAATTAGGGTTCCACTCCATATTCAAGAGAGGGTCATGCTGTTGTTCAAGTGTAAGGGTAGGTCATAATAAATACTTTTTTTTAACCCGCAGAAGCTGGGTTTATCTCTTGAAAGTTTTCTTATTTTAAAACTGCATACATCACTCACTCATCTTCTACCACTTTATCCTCCATCTCGGAGGCGCTGGTTCCAATCCCAGCTGACATAGGGCGAAAAGGACAGGATGCCATTTTATCACAGGGCCACATAGAGACAAACATCCGCGCACACATTCGCACCTACAGTTAGTTTAGAGTGTCCAATTTGCCTGATCATGTTTTTGGACTGTGGGAGGAAACCGGAGAACCCGTAGAAAGCCCACGCACACACGGGGAGAACATGCTAACTCCATGCACAATGACCAAATTGTTTACATGTGTTCCAATAAAGTTATTGAGAAATAATTATACTGTATGGTCATTCTAGCGTTGCTAAACAACAAATCTAATGGTGACCTCAGACTTTTGCACAGTGCAGTCGTGTCTCGGATGTAATACGTGCTCTTTCACTCTGATGAAGCTCTTAAGTGTTGATTATCTCTGTGTTTAAATCAACACAAGGCTACTATTACAGATCTCATTTCCCCCCCCCCCAAAAAAATATTAAAAACATTGTAACTTTATTTAGAAATCGGTTACTAGTTTTTTTTTGCCTATGACACATCAGAGCTTTTTGTGGCAAATGTTGAATGAAACACAGTAGAATATCCTACAAGCAGTTGCAGCTATATGAGCTGCAACCTTTACACGACTTCTTTTGAGTGCCAAATGATTATGTACTGCAAGTTCTCAGGAATGTTCTTTGATATATTCAGCTATAAATCTCATCAAACATCTCTTTGAATCCCTTATTTTTATGATTCCGAAAGAAAAGAAGACAAAAAGTGATTGAAAACATGAGCATTTTAGATTTTTTTTTGGTAACATAAAATAATAAATCAATGAGATTGAGATTGGGGAGGCATGTCTGGTACCATAAAGTCTGTTCACTGAATTAAAAACATTTTGATAACATAATTGGCATTAACTCCATAATCCATTGACATTGCCTAACTAGGATTACATTCCCTATCTATACAGTTTCAACAGTCATGAAATGTTTTGGGTTTGTTTTGTTTTTTTAAAAAAAAGAAAACTTTACACTGTACATCACAAAGCTTTTCAATTAGAACACAAACTTTATGTTCAACTTGCCACTAAAATGCAGCTCCTACTCAATCACTGCCAGGCAAATCACACTGAAAAAAAAAGAAAAGGGTTATAAAGAGGAAGCAGAAAGAGAATCATCTTACATGCCTGGTTCTGAAAAAAAAACTGTCCCCTTCCCTCCATCCCAGCAGCTTTAGATGTCCCCTCATTAGAGCAGAACAAGATGGCTGCCTCATAAACAAAGGGAGGAGGTAGGGTGAATGGAAGAAGGAAGGGGACACCAGGTCATTGCAGAGCTCCAAAGTCAATATACACTGTATGAAAATAAAGGTGAACATTTGTCACCCTGTACAAACACACTAAAAAAAACACCACCTTGCTGTGACCTTCTATCTTCTGCCTTATATCAGAAGACAGCAATGAGTCACGCAGCTCAGCGGAAAAAAAGAGAAGGCACCAGTTTGCCCACACCAACAAGAAGCCACCACACCTCATGCATTCTTTTAACCTCACGACACCTCAGTCATGTCAAACTAAATGAATTCAACCTGAAAATATTTGTTCCTTGCGACAGTTTGTCTGGTTTGTTTTTTCTCTCCATGGCAGACACACGCAAAAAGTCAAAGCAAAACCAACCACCGCTCACCTGTACATGTATCAATGAAAACTGCACTCCTCTGAAGCTTTAAGAATAAAAACCCTTTAAAAAATGTAACTCAAAATAAACATGAAATCATTCGGTAAACATGGTAGAAAACCTCAAGAGTTCCCACTGACAAAGCAGCGGATAGCAGATTAGGTATAGGGTAAGACTGTTCTGTGTTTATTTAGAATAAAAATATGAATGTGTATGCATGTGAGACACAAACTCTAAACAGAATGAAATGGGCTTTAACAGAATCTGTTAAACTTGTATGCAAATGGTGCCAGTGTCAGTGAGGAGTGGAGCAGGCAGCATGTTTCCCTAAAATAAGTTTGCATGATAAATCAAACACAACAATAGTAAAGATAATGATAATTGTGATGTATATATATATACAAGAAGCAATGAAAAGTTAAAATAAAATAAAAAACGCTGATCAACTAAAACAAGCACACAAGCATATACACGCATATACACAAGCATGCCCTCATGCATGACATGCATGTGCATTCATTCTCTGGTTCTCACTCATACAGCTAAAAAAAGAAGAATGTGAGCCAAATAAACTCTGGCAAAGTACAATACATAACATATCATTTACCCACGGTTCATGAAACAAAACATAACTGGGTGAAATCACACTAGATTTTCAAAATTAAATACATGCAGACATCTGCTGCTCTACTGTAGCATCACTCCTAGCAGACTACAAAAAAAAAATAGAAAGAAAGGGAAAGAACGATAGCGGGAGAGGCCCTGATCCTGAGTCATAGCCACCTGCTCAAAAAGGAGTGGCTGACTCCTGACACCTCAGGGCACAGGGTGCTTCCTTCAGTGGAAAGTCTTCTTCTAACCCATCTGTTTCCTGTAGTCCAAGGGATGAGGAGGAGGAGGAGGAGGATGGAGGAGGAGAGATGGTCATGGCTGTGGGTGCCATTTCACTGTACTTCATTAAGCCCAGTTGTGGATGCACAACAACGAGTTTGGGATCTGTGCTAGCATACGTGGAGGTGGGGAGGAGGTACTGTGTGTGTGCAGTGGGCTGACGATGGACCGGGAACTGTGATGTGATGGGTGAGGTGGATGGAGGGGTCAGATCTTCTTCTCTGGGCTTATAGAGCCTGTGTCTTGAGCTCGATGGGCTCTCCCCTGGTCTCCTGCTGGACCTCAGCCTCTGGGGGCCGCGTGCCCTTCAGCGTGGCGAGCCTCTCAGAGAGGCCTCGCATTCGGGGGAAAAGCATAAAGTCGTACAGCAGAGCACCCAAGGCGGCGCCAATCATGGGACCCACCCAGTACACCTGCCATTTTCAGAACAAAGTACAGAAGGCGTCAGTGAGTCTAATTTATCAGGTTTTGAGTGTGAAATAAAAAAAAAAAAGTGATCAACTTACCCAGTGGTTGGCAAAATTTCTGACCAGGACAGCTGGAGCGAAGGACCTGGCTGGATTCATTCCTGCCCCAGTGTAGTACATCTAAGTCAAAACAGACAGAGAGAGTAGTTTAGGATGAAGGCTGTAAATGTGCTCTGTGAATAATGTGACGTGATATAATACTCAGATCCTTGTTTGAACATTTTTTTAAAAATGTGTTTCCTTACCCCAAGAAGATGCCCCATCAGCACAGAAAAGCCAATGGAAAGGGCAGCGGAGCCCATGCGTCCGTTGCGCCTCTCATCAGTCACAGCAAAGATGCAGACAACAAGCTGCAGTGTGAGGAAGACTTCCATGGTGGTGGCCATGCCCATACTGACGCCTGGCTGCAGCTATAAATGATAACATGTTACAAATATTATATTAAGATCTTTTTTTTTCCTTTTGAGTGTGCAAGATATTGCTAAAACAACAGAATCACTCTGACTGACAGGTATTCTTACCTTGTTGAGTGCCAGGTTTCCCCTCATGTTGCCGGGTGTGACCCCGTATAGCACGGCAGCACCAGCCAGTGCTCCAAGACATTGGGCTATGATGTAGAAGAACGCACGGAACAGGGACATCTGGGAGCCAATCAGATAGGCGAAGGTCACGGCCGGGTTGATGTGACCGCCGCTGATGTGGCCGATGGACTGGATGAGGGTGGCAGCTGCCAGCCCAAAACAAAAGGCAACATGGAGGACATTATGGGCCCCAGTGGTCCAGCGGAGGGCTGCGCCCAGCCCAAAGAACACGAAGAACATGGTGCCGTAGAACTCGGCAAACACAGCCCGCCAAAAAGACATAGATCTGAATTCCCACATGATGTCAATAGGTCAAAAAGCAACCTCAAAGAAATGTATGAGGGGAAAAAAAACGAATCAACTCAAGGGAGATGCCAATTTTGCACAATAAAGACTGAGACCAAAAAACACACAGTCAATGCAACAACACATTAGCTGCCCAACATGCAACTAATCTGCAAGTGAACTCGAATGCCTGTCATAGAAAGCTCCTGAGAGGAGCAACGCGCCAGTCCCTGTGCATCGATGTGCCAACCCTGTCGGTTGTTAGAAGAAGAACATGGAGAGAAAAAAGTTAAGCATGTTCTGCAGACATTTAGTCTCTTTACTAGAGCAGGAGGAGATCAGAGGCCTTTTTATAACGCCCCAGAACCAGAGTCGACCCTCTGATCCCAGGGGAGGGGCCAGTGAAAAATACTGCGAATCAAAAACAAAACCACTTAACCCTTCACCTGCCTTGACCTCTTTGTGTCTGCTCATGCCCACTCTGAATATGGAATAATAGATTGCTATTTTAACAGGGTGAGAAGAAATCAATGCAGAACTTGGCATTTACTAGAACTAAACTAAAGTAAAAAAAAAAAACTCTTGTAAACACTTCTAATATATTTGTGGGAGCTCTTTTTATGTTTGACCTTGTGCACTCCAGCAGAGAAGTAACCAAAATGGATCTCATTTCTCCTGGAGGTTCTCCAGCACATCAGGGTCTAAGTAGACTCCTCGTGGTGGTACATGAAGAAGTGAAGAACAAGTACTTGTATACCACCAGCAACGGCCTGATTTAAACACTTACTCCAATCTGCACCAGCACTGACTGAAAACTTTCCTGTAAAAAACTGGACTGACCTTCAAACCATTAAATGAAAGAGTAAGTGTTTGGTGACAGTGGTAGTTTTGCATTTCACTTATTTCTTATGATAATCTCTCCTGAAATGTACAATCGATAGCTGACATTCTCGCAAATCAAGATTGCAATCGCCAAAACACGAGCAACGAGCAGTTTGTGGCAGCAGAACTGATTAGGCTGGACTTTTACATTGTGTATGCAGGATGTGTTTGGAGGCTCAGGTCAGATAAAGCGCTGGAAAATCCATGGTTGGGGAGAGAGAAGGGAGAACAGGGCCTGGCATTGAGCTTCTTCACTGGACCATCATGCTGACCAGGGCAGCCAGTGGGGCAGCCACTGTCCTTTCAAAGCATTCTGCTGACCTCACTGCTTTTTTCCTCTATGCATAGAGACAAAACGCTGGCAGTAACAGTTTCTGCTGCTTTCTGTGATGTTTGTCTGACTACCACTGCTGAATCTATGGTTATCTATATAACCATGTGGCAGCAAACACTCCGTATTATGTGGTTTTGGAATGGCATAACAACATTTTTTACAACAACCAGCTTAGATTTGTACGTAGAAAAACAGAAAAGTGTTTGAAAGTGTTTCAAATATTTCATATGATTCAGAAACACAACAGCAGCAACATTAGTGGTTAAAACGGCCACTTTTTCTTTAAGAAGTAGTGGTGATCCTGTTGTTTCTGATCCCAACAACTTTTTTCAGTTTTCCAGTTGGTGCATCTCTATTGTCATGAGTATTATGTCCTTCTCACCACTCCATCCATTAGTGGAAAGCCAGCTTTTGTGGGTTTAAGCCCAGTTTAGTTTTAGAGGGGAGGGTGTCGAAAAAGGTGCTTGCATTGTATTTTTCTATTTACTATGTCCAGACTGCTGACACACACACACACACACACACACACACACACACACACACACACACACACACACACACACACACACACACACACACACACACACACACACACACACACACAGGCAATCTCTCAAAACTTCAGAGGGGATAGTAAGAGTATCTTTGCAAACCATTAGTGTGATACACAGCAATTGCTATATTTTCACTAAGTGCATGCCTTCATTGACCTCTGCCATGAGGTATATAATGGCATAT
This sequence comes from Microchirus variegatus, assembly GCF_963457635.1. NCBI lineage: Eukaryota > Metazoa > Chordata > Actinopteri > Pleuronectiformes > Soleidae > Microchirus > Microchirus variegatus. The sequence continues at coordinate 21,380,409 of NC_139810.1, forward strand.
TTATATACAGTATATATATTTTGCCAGTTTGTTTGTTTGTCTGTTAGCAACATAACTCGAAAAGTTACGGAAGGATTAGGATGAAATTCATTTCAATCAGGAAATGTCCGCAATGGAACCAGGAAGAAGTGATTACATTTTGGGCGTGATCCGTATACGCTATTGCTGGTTACAACACTCGCTGTCAGGCCCAGGCGCGCTGGCAGGGTGTATTTTGTAGGCACTGAGCTGCCTTGGCAGAGAGGTCTGCGCTCTCCAAGTGCTTTTCTAGTTTCCATTTTGCTGCCCCATGTTCTCATAGAGAGCATAAAGCGGTAGCTATTGGATGGATGGATGTTCTCATAGTGGAGTGAGAGTTCAGTGTTGTGACGCATTGGCACTACACAGTGGTTAAAGAGTAAAGCTGAGTCTTCTCCATACTGGTCCTGAGGACACCGTGTTCTTAAACAACTCAAACATAAGACATGAAGGGCGAAATCCACCATCATCATCTAGGCCACTATTCTAAATTCTTATGAAGTGAATTTGAGGCTTGAACAGTCTGATTAGAGACATTGAACGGCTGCTAAAACCTCACATTTGCTGGACAAGTGGTGTTGATATCATCTCCCTCTATTGCTTAAATCAGTATGAAAGTTTTTTTGAATTTCAGTTCAAGTAATACATCTGGGACCAACACCACCTGTTAAGGAAACAATTTACCATACAATTTAAAGCTTTCTTTGCAAATTAAATATTAATATTCAAGTCTGAAACAGTTTATTATAAATGTATATATGTATAATATCTAGTGTATGTGATTGCAATTACAACCTGTGCTTTTGAAACTGCGTAGGGAAGAATATTTCTACACTAGGCACAATGTCCAATAAATGTAATGTACACTGGCACACACTAAAGAAAAAAATCTAACACATTTTATTTGTATGTCCCACATTTACAAATCACAATTTGCCACAAGCTGTTGCACAAGCATTTCTGTTTATTTTAAATGATGTTGAAAAATGATTTTGTTAAATATTTGCAGATGTCGGCATACATTGAAAATCCATTTCAAGCGGAACTTCTGATTATTATTATTGTTTTTTTTTAATCAACAAAACTGATAAGTGCCATTTACTTTACAAACATTAAAAGGGGTAAATCTGTCATTACAAAAATCAACTTTTGTTTTGGAAAATAGGAATTTTAGTTTAATGTTTTTTCTTCTTCCTAGAAATCACAATGTTCAATATTTAACCCGACACTGCAAAAAAGAGGTGTAAGACATCAGCACATCCCCATTACAGTCATTTAACTCTATGAACAATAACATTTTAATTTGAACAGAATTGTCCATGCAGAACAGCAAAGCACAGCAATTTATGTTGCTATGGATCTCTGTGCATGTCTGTATCCAACAGTCACTCCTCCGCACTCTCCCGAGGAGTTTCACACTGAAACATCTGCAGAGAGATGAAGTTTCTTCTCCGACCGTGTTGCATTCCAGGACTAATCTCTCCTTTCAGCCAATTAATTTCTCACTTTGTTTACTACTGGCACGGCTTTCGGGGCTTCTACTCGAGGTCGGGAATTTCTGGAATGGAGAAAATAAAAAAATGTGATTTGTAAAAACAACATTAAATTCCTCTCTACTCATTTACATATTCATAATATTGTGAAATTGTAAGTAAATTATAGTATTAATTAAATAAGTGACTATACTACATATGTTTAGGTCCCAAATGCTATTAAGTCTTACCACATTAAAATCCTATCAACTAGTCCCGGGCGATATATCGATTAATTCGATTTTTTTTGTTTTTTGTTGACGATTTTAAAAATAAAATATCGATTATTTTCTCCTCTTACTACGGCGCACTTTTTTAATGTTCGCACTGGGGAAATGTTCCGGGGAACGCTCATTTGTGGCACCACCCGTGCATCTCCTCACACTCACCCGGCCAGGGTTTCCCCCAGTGCATAATGTTTGTTTATTTACTTTATATACACTTTTTTTATACACCACAGATTTTTCTAAACCCGCATGTAACCGGCGAGCGTCCTCTTGTCCAGGTACCATTTTGAAACTAAAGTCACACTATCAAATACACCATTATTACGGTTATATTGTTATTGTCAATAAAGATGTTATATTTAGGAATCCACCGATAATTCGGCGGCCGAAACACAGCGAGTACACTGTGGAACAGCAACTATTAAATGCTGGAAAGTCTCTTTGCGCAAAAGTGAAACTTATGAACAGTACAGCGCAGGGGCGGTGCGCAGAAATCTGTCTGCACCAGATGAGGGGGCACTACCACTTTTTTATTTATGTTAATTATTTTACTTTTAAATGTAACCAGCATAAAATGGATTTCATAGGGCCCTAGATCAGTCAGAGTCTGTGCTACGGTCATGGAGGATGTATTTAAAATATTTTCATTAACTGACACTGAAACAGTGTATGTGTGTGTAAAACGTCTTGCATTTACACATAGTACATCATATGAATAATTATTTTGTCTTTAGTAGTTTAAAAAAAAAAATCATTTTAAATCGAAAAATCCATTTTTTTTTTAATAAATCGGGGATTTTATTTTTAGGCCATATCGCCCATCCCTACTATCAATGTCACCGCTGATTACTAACTTTAAAACAGATGATTTAGGACAGTACTTACATTCATCATCACTGTCTGCAGAATAATGCTGCTGAACAAAGCAAGAGTAAACGTTAATATATTTTTTTCTTTACCTAATTCTCAGTGTGATCAAGGCTTAAAAAATACAGTATGAACAAACATACCTCATCTAAATCACACATCTCATCCCCTTCCATACTGTTCATCATCTAGAGAAACACAAAAATTCAACTTGTCAGCTCATCAGTAAATCTGGATTACATATACTTGAAACCCTGGGCATATTTCATGTGCTTACCTCTGAGAATTTGTCATATTTTGACATGTCCTCATCCGAGTCGTCTTCCCAGTCTTTCCAATTATTGAAATCCAAACTCAGCCAGTTGCACTAAAGGGTGTGAGATTCGTTTATTCTTGACATTTACATGGCCTACAGCCAGTTAACACATTTCCTTTTCTTTTTTTCTAAGGTTTTTCATGATTTCAATAATATTCACCAAGACAGGGAAGTCAGACAAATTGTATTAATAAATCAAATGATGCAATATTCATATTAGGATTTAAGTTACCTTTGTCTTGTCTTTGGTAAGTCGTGGCCATGGTTTCCCAGCTGCTGCTTTTTGTAAACAGCACAACACGGATCTGTCAGTACGTCTGTGTTTGGATTCCTGCAGGGATCACATTTTTTTTTAAACAAATAAAACACACAAGGTACAACTTCAACAATAACAGCAATTGACAAACATACTTTGGGGTCAATCTCGTCAAAGAGGTCCACTGCATTCTGGTGCTTGATGTTATCTGCTCCAGTGACACAGCTGTTAGATGAAATAGAATAGACCAATTCATTGGATCACATTTTCAAAGCACATGCAATGAATGGCCCTATATGTAAATAAGGAGACACCATGTGGTCAGCAGTGAAAACTTTTCAAAGAATATTTGCATGTGTAGATGTGCAGATGGATAGTGTCTTAAAACATGCCTGTGGATTGTCTTTAATATTATTATTATTATTATTAATAATAATAATAATAATAATAAAAATACTAGGAAAATGAGCCTTGGTAATTTAGTTTCAAGAATATAAAAATGCTCCATTTCACTACAATTCAATACAACACATTAATGAAACTTACCAAAACTCAAATGTTGATTTGTCAAAGTTCACTTGTACATCTTTACTGTCCTCCACACAGAACTCCACAAATACACAGTCCCTCCTGTCGTACCACTTAGCTGAAGCGGGCTGCCTAGTGACAGAGAGAAGAAAGTAAGTCAGAAAATAGCAAAAGGACTTGTGCAAAAACATGAAGAAGAATAAAAGGGCCATGGATGAAACATCTTCATAACAGTGTAAAAAAAAAGAAGATAAACCACCAAAGAGATTTAAAGCGATTCGTTAAATTATGGCACAATGATGTGTCATAATTTGACTGAATCTCTTTAAATTATGACACAATGATGTGTCTGGTATGTGTACCAACAGTGGTATGCGAGCAAGGAGTGTGTAGAATGTAGGATGTAACTAATAAAAACAACAATAATAATAACAATAAATTAAATAATACATTTCACTATACCAGTGAATGAAGTATAAGTGAAGATGAGGAAGATTATGAGAGAGCAAATTATCTTATAGGGAATAAATCTGCCTCCAGTGAAATGTCGGACTTTGCTCAGCCTATTTGACACCACTATCTTTTTAATACAGGCAATAATGGTGTCACTTCATGAGCTTAATACATTCCCAGTTGGTACTTGGTATAAAAAAGAGAACCACTGTTTTATTATATTCAACCATATAAAAATGGATCATAATAACATATTCCATGAAATGCCTCAGACTTGATATTATAATTGTTGGTGTTTGATAAAATAAATTAATAGCAAATGGGTAACAGTCAGTTAGATCATCAATCATTCTACGCTACACAAACGGTTTTCGGGGGCGTTTGTTCTGATTCAAGTGATGTACGTTTTCAGGGCGTAGTGCATCTGAGGTCACGGAACATGACGACAAAAGCCTCGTCCACTGGGATTCTGCTTTCAGGTTATTCCCTTAAGACAAACACCATTTATTGAGACAAAACATTACCACAATATGACCTAACTGTAAACAGTGCACACACTACCATTATAGTAGCTTGTACTCCACAGCAACTGTTCGATTGTCACCATGAGGATGAGTGCTACAATACTAAAATGACATGTGTGGGTCGTGAGACACAACTGTGACAAATATATTCGACTTGAATAAAGTAATTTTTTGAATGAGAAACGTTTAGCACTGATGAACATGTCTTCGTTGGTGTTAGCTTACGTTAGCTAAAGGGAAGCTAATCATGACACCATGCTTTTTCGATGCTAGCATAGCTTATAAGCAGTTGTAATTACGCTAAACGCACATTATCAAAATGAGCAGCGGTATATCACGTCTGAGTGGCGCCACATATTAACACGCTTAAAGATAATTAGCTGCGGTTGTATTAAACGACGTACTGCGCCTTTAGTTTTGACGACCGTTAAGCGCTAAGGCTAACTCATGTGCTAGCTCAGTTGGCTAACTTTAGCATGCATACTAATCTATAATAGACTGCCGCTCGAGTAATGACCGTTATAGTAAACCCAGGACTTACATATTTACTGTTTTAGCAATGAGCTCCCCACTTCTGACCACAATACAGGTTACAGTTACTCAGCTAGTATTTGATTTCTTTTCTACAGTGTCTACGGCTGATGATCGTTTCCAAACACTGGATCCAAATATCGCGTGTACTCGTTATTCTCTCGAGCCGTGACAGCGTGACCACAGCGTCACTGAAAGGTATGAAACAGTATTCATGTTAAAGTCCTCTGTATTGATGTCCTCTGAATTATGCTTTAATGTAATTTATTAATTAAATAATTAAATAAGAGTCTCTTGTTTTTTGTGTAGTCTGGCATTCAATCAAAAATATAATAATGTTATTATTAATAATAATAATAATAATAATAATAATAATAATAATATAATATAATATAATATAATATAATAAATAAATCTAACACCAGAGGTGGAGAGTACTAAAATATTCCACTCAAGTAAAACACTATTTTGATAAAATTTTATTTACGTGCAAGTAAAAGTACTAAAAATATAGTCGAAAACTATACACAAGCTGAAGTAAAAAAGTACCTTGTTTAAAATTTAGAGGAAACATTACTTTGTTACTTTTTTTCCCTTGTTTCTTGTGTTGTACAAAAAAGACAAGGAGACCCAAATTGCACATGAATTGTTTTGGCAAACCTTTACAAATTAAAGTGCTGACAAAATTGGCTCATTCCCCATCTTCAAGTCCCATCTGAAAACCCACATTTTTAAACAGGCCTACTCCCGCTAACTCTCTAACTCTCTACCCTTTGCTGTTATTTTTTGTTATTTTGTTGTTGTACGGCGACTTTGAGTGTCATGAAAGGCGCCTTCAAATATAATGCATCATTATTATTAATAAAATAAAATATGTAAACATAATGTATCAATCAAAATGGGTCAAAGGTCACAAATGCTTTAACTTTGTTACTCACTCAGGGACCTTAATTAGCACCAATTCACCTGTCCCCATCATTCACCTGTCCCCGTCATATACCTGTCCTCATCATTCACCTGTCCTCATCATTCACCTGTCCTCATCATTCACCTGCCATTCAACTGTCATTCACCTGTCATTCAACTGTCATTCACCTGTCCTTAGTCACCTGTCCTGATCATTCACCTGTCCTTATCATTCACCTGTCCTCATCATTCACCTGTTCCTATCATTCACCTGTCCTCATCATTCACCTGTCCTTATCATTCACCTGTCCTCATCATTCACCTGTCCTCGTTCACCTGTCCTCATCATTCACCTGTCCTGATCATTCACCTGTCCTCATCATTCACCTGTCCTCATCATTCACCTGTCCTTATCATTCACCTGTCCTCATCATTCACCTGTCCTCGTTCACCTGTCCCTATCATTCACCTGTCCCTATCATTCACCTGTCCTTATCATTCACCTGTCCTCATTCATTTTTTTTCGAAATTCAGGCCATCATTTTTTACTCAGTAATGGATGTGTAATTTTGAAACACTGAAAGGACAGATGAATCCAAAAGCTATTTCGACTATGAGTGTGTTACTCTTATATGACATTAATTACATGCACAATGCTCTCTTTTCTGTTCTTTGGAGCAGTGAGCTTAAGAATGAAAATGACTTCCACTTAATGATGCCCTGTGGATTTATGTGTATTGCACTGATCTAACCACCCCGTATATTCACTAGGCCTTTATTATATGTATTTCTATTCTCTGTCAAAATGTGCAGTGGTGTGTTGTTATGATAAGACAGGTGATGCAAAAAAAAGGCATTCAAATGGCAGGAAATGGCATGGAAACATAGTAATGAAGGAACATAATAAGACTCCGGCTGTTGTCACTAAGCGCAGTGTCAAGCTGTTGCACCGCTTTGTGTATGTGTATTATGAGGCTTGACAGCATGATCATCAGATGAGTGGGGATGTTCACACTGGATTGAGTCATAAATCACACAGGGTGATTGCTTATGTAGAATAACAATATTAGAGTGCTTTTGCATGTCTAGGAAGGATAGATATACATGTCATATATGGTAGTGCCTGGCATAGAGCAAAGAAGAGTTCATTTGTCTTTCTCAGAAAAGGAGGGATGAAGAATGATGCACTGCAGATGCAGGATTGAAGTGGGAGGTTTTTTTTTTTGTTTGTTTTGTTTTTTAATTAGTGCACTACTGTCTCTGGGATAGGGGAAGATAGTAAGGGGAGTGTTGGAAGTTAGAAGTTGTTCTACTGCCAGAAAAAAAATATGACCGGCGAAATAATTATCTTAACATCTAGTTTGGAGTCGATAAAGGGTCCAACTTGCACAACATAAAAATAATATTTTGTTCTGCTATAGCCAAGGTTATTGACAAAAATGCTGGATGAGTCAGACACAGGGTTCTGGGTAGAGGCTAACTGAGGAAGTTTAGACAAAAAAGCACAGGGAAGCAGACAATTTATAAATAACTACACAACATTCATTTGAAATAAAAACTGTTTAAGCCAGTAACTTTTTCCTGTGTGACATTGCTGGTCTAATGACCTCTGCACGCAGAGTGACCAAGAGTCCATAGGTCCAGACAGGCAGGGCCATCTGTCACATCAGCAAAGCTTAAATCTAAACAAAAACTCAAAACACACTTGGAAAGAGATCATACCATGGTAAAGTTGCAAGGGCATCTTATAGAACACCACATCACTTTTCTCCACTAGAAAGGCACCCCTTTAGAAACAATAAAAAAAATGTTAAACTTACATATTGCTATATAAGCCTTATATGAATGGCATAAGGAAGTGACTCCTGGTCACCTATTTTTTCCATTACTCCATAGTAACTTGTCATTTTATTTGTGACACAGCAAAGTTACGCGCGAAGTAGTTGTTTAAAGTTGTACTGAATGGGTTAAAAAGATTAGTTCAGTACTTCCTGCATGACTTCCTGCATTTTCTGGGGATTTTAAAGTCTTTTTTTTTTTTTAAACTGATCTATAGTTTCAATTTGATTCTTGTGTCGGAACGTCGCGCTCAGGACCCTTCCAGTGATGACACTCTTTGACCAATCAGTGGCCGACAGTCTGTCAACGTCACATTTAGTGCCGACTCGGCTCGCTTGGAACCTCGTCAGAGTAGGGTACCAGGCAAGGGCGTCAGTTTGTTTTTAAAAGTGCGGGCGACAATAACCATAAGTTTGAGTGTGGTTTGAAAAGTGCTCGTTTTCAGACGTTTCATCACCATATACACATACAAAAAAAACCCCACCGCTAAACCGGCTCTAAGGCTGTTGAGGCCTCTAAACGTTAGCATAAGCTAATGCTAACAAGCACTATTATAACAGCCTCGGAATCACTTTTTACGTTCAGAATACACCTTGAGATACAGTTGGCACACTCAACAGTATCCCGTCACGAACCGCCCTGGCCCCATTACAACACAACCTCATAAAACAAAAGGACTTTTATCGACTTTTATCAGTCAGAGTCTGACCGGAACGCGCAGGTGCAGAGCCAACTTTGTGTCATAGCCCCTCACATACATAAACACACAGCTCCAAAACACAGACAGGCAACAGAGAACAGTTTTTAAAAGTGGTGAGGACAAAATTGTTTATCAAAAATAGTTCTGGGGACATGTCCAGGTACTGGGTACTATTGCAAATGGAAGAGGAGCAGCACCCCCCTGTGCACGCCACTGCACTGTTGTTACAACACTGTTTAGCTGATGTACACAAGCAAAAACAAACAAACAATAATAATGCACTCTGTACACAGCCAGGAGTGAAATACAATAAGCCAAGTTGTATTTACACTGTAACTGAACATGTGGATATCTTCTCGATGACGTACACGGCGGACTCCTGAAGGAAGTGTTACCATTAAAACTGTTAATCACTTCAAACACACACAACAACAACCCCAAAGCCACCACTCGTCAGCCAATGGTGTCAGCTCAGTGACGAACTTCCTGGTCACGTTTTCCCTTAAGTCCCAGTGCTCTTGTTCTTAGTGTGTGTGTGTGTGTGTGTGTTTGCAGCAGCAGCCAACGGCGAGGAGGAAGACGAGGAGGAGGAGGAGGAAGAGGAGGAGGACGACGACACGGCGTGAAAGCGGAGAAGCTACCGACTGACTGAAGACTGCAAATGAGAGCAAGGAGCGTGTTTCCCGGCCGCGTTCAGCCGCTGTCACAGTCACCATGAAGCGTGGTTGCCAGATAAGAAGAAGAGGAGCGACGGTATTTTTCTCACCGCCGTGTTGCGTCTAGCCCAAGGACGTACGCGGAAAGCAAACACAGGCGAGACTTTGGGGGGGACGAGGTGCGGGATTTAGATGGCTTATGTTAGCCGGACCGGGAACCTGAAGAGATATGAGCTGGAAATACGTTTATATATCATGTCTTGACTAGCAAGGACTAACCATCAGCCGGTTAACAACACCAGCAAGTCGGAAATAAAGGCCTGCTCATGTGATGGGGCTCTGACTGTGCTCCTCTTCTTCTTCTTTCATCCAGCCCCGGAAACCTCCTCCCTGACAGACAGTGACGAGCCACGGCTTAAGGGTGAGGTATCCAAGTGATGATGATGATGATGATGACGAGGAAAAGCTCTCATCTGGGTGTTGACACGACATTTATCAATGGCTAAGCCACTGTTGTGAAATGGCTGCTGCAGTGGAGCATGGCTGAGTGTGGCTGTAGATAACGCTTGTTTGTTTCCTCCTCTCTCTCCCTCCGTGTGTTTCCTGTGTGTGTGTGTGTGTGTGTGTTCAACAGGACGCCTCATTCGCATTTGAAGGGATTTATGGGATCGCAAGGTAAAAGTCCATCGCTGTGACGTGTCACTCTCGTGTTCTCACGCGTGTTTGGTGTCAGTGTGTTTGGGCTTTCATGTTTGTCCGCCTTTGATGGGCCAGTTACAGTGTCCTTTGTTTACAGTGAGAAATCTCTGAACAGCTGATTCGTCCTCAGCACGGACACACGCTGCAGAGCCTCTGATCACACAGACACCAGGTTTTATTTTGTTTTGCAAAGGTGAAAACTGCCAACAAAACAACCAAACTCCTTTTATTTATTAATGTATGTATGTATTTGTTTGTTAATTTATTTGCCTGGCTGGTTGGGCTGTATAGAAAATGCACTGATCAGCAACAACATCCACTTATCTGTGATAATGTTGTTTTTCTGGCAAATGTCGTTTCTGTTTCATTAGGTCAACATGTACTTAGTTAATGGCAAAGGCTACAATTTAAAAGTAGTATAAAATAGATGACAATAATAATAATGATAATAATAATAATAATTGGATGGTGTCATGTTCTAATGCTCCACCCATCTATAACACAGTATTATAACTGAAGCGTGATATAAATAACAAATCAAATCACAGTTATTATTATTATGTTATTTTACCCAGATAACATTTTCGGTTGCACATTATTATTATTTTAAATCAATTCTCTTCGAGAGGCGCAAACCAATCATATCACTGCATTTGCAACTTGTTTATTTCTGCACAAGTTGATAACATCTCTGTATTCTTCTCACGAGTTTGTGCTAAATTTGGAGCCCTATTTTTTTTTTTTCCTGCGAGATACTGATAAGTTACCTGCTGAGAACAATGCTCACCCTAAAGCATTTAATTGAATATAAATTGCTCTGCTCGCGCTACCACCTGTATGTTACGCTGTGACACCACGGCCTTTGTTCGCAGCTTAGAGGTGAGGCGTGCGCAGATGTACACTGCCAACTGAACAACTAAAACAGATGTCAGGTCGTGCAGAGCAGGGGTAGTGATTACGCCGGACAAAGGATGTTGAAGATGGGAGCTGCCGGGCAGGAGGAAAAGAGGAGGACCACAGAGAAGGTTCATGGATGTTGTTAAGGAGGAAATGAAGACAGTTGGTGTAACAGGAGAGGACACAAGGGAGGCAGAAGATCCGCTGTGGCGAGCGACCCCTAAAGGGAAAAGCTGAAAGAAAAAGAGTTGCCTGGCTGGTTTGGCTGTATAGAGAACACACGTCACAATGTGTACATACTCACTCACCGGCTTCTTCTATAGGTACATCTGTATCTATTTGTTGATGCAAATCTAATCGGTGCATCACATGGCAGCAACTCAGTACACTTAGGCATGTAGTTATAGTCAAGCTGACCTGCTGAAGTTCAAACCGAGCATCAGAATGCGGAAGAATGGTGATTTTCATGACTTTGAGTGTGGCCCTGTCACTGGTGCCAGATGGGCGGGTCTGAATATTTCAGAAACCACTGATCTAATGGAATTTTCACACACAGCCATCTCTAGGGTTTCCACGGAATTATCCAAAAAAGGAGAAATATGAGCATGGCAGTTTCTCCAAGTGGAAAAAAAGTCTTCTTAATGCCAGGGGTCAGAGGAGAATGACCAGAGTGGTTTGAAATGTAACTTAAACTCAAAGTAACCGCTCGACACTTTATAAGAAATGCACAATACTTAAAAGAAGTGACCAGTGAGTGTAGTTTATAGGTCGTAGCATGAGCAAAGCAACAGAGAATACTTGGTCCATACTCGGGTCCAATAGTGCACTCAACCGGCAACAGGTGTTATTGTTTTATGGGGAAATAAACAAGTTATACATGCAGTGAAATTTCCGGTTTGTCTCTGTATTGCTTGTAAAATGTTATCTGTAGAAAATGCCTTTTCTATGGCATCTTCTTCCACATGAGGGTTGCCGGGGGGGCTGGAGCCAATCCCAGCTGACATGGAGCAAAATAGACAAACAACCATTCACTCTCGTGTTCACTTTCCCATTCAGTGACCATAGAAAATGAATAAAGGGACAAACATGAAAACCGAAGATGTGGATAACAAGAAATGACCTGAAACAATTATGTATGAATGGAGAAAAAGGAGATGCATGAATCATTCACAACATTACAAGAGACATGTTATGTTCACCACAGCCAGCAGAAGCAAAAACACTGTTTTGGCAACGTCTACAGAAGACGGAACATCAAATCCCACAAAGCATATGAAAATTGCAGCGTATGATTACACGAGTAATGACACAAACTGCAATTGTTTGTTTCAATGGCTTTTGTGAAAACACTGCTAATGACGTGTGTGTACTTTGTGTTCTTGCAGTTTCCTCTGATGAGATGAGTGTGCGTGCTGGCCAGGGCAGTGATGAGGTGCTGGTTTCACAGGCGGTGTGGGATTACCTGGCTGCAGCTGGGCGGCCCTGGCTCATCGACTTCCAGCGCAAGCAGGGGATGAGCGCTGGTATTATTAGGCGAGGAGAGAGGGGGGGCTGCTGTGCTGTGAGGCTGCAGCCGGTGGAAGGCTTCAGGACCACTGGAGCAGGGGTGATGGATGCACCCATCTCCAGCGAGACACGAAAAGCCTTCATTGACTTATGCCGCTGTGCCCGCAAAGAAATGAGCAAACAGGAGGGGGGGCACAAGAGGAAGAGGGTTCTATTGCCCTGTGTGGGAGTTCTGGAGGCAAACGGCGAGGGCAGTCTGCTTCAGCCCCCACTTCCACAGCCTCGGCGCTCCCAGAGACAGCAGCAGAGGTTCAGGAAGCCTGCTGATGAGGAGGCCTGTGCCATGCTTCATGAAGCGGCGCAGAAGAAGGACATGGACTCCAGCTTGGCTTCTCACAGTGAAGCAGAGGACAACACTACGTGTTCAATCTGCATGGGGGACATCGTGGAGAAGACTACTTTAGAAAGGTGTGGCCATTCGTTCTGTCGCTCCTGTCTGGATCAAGCCTTTAAGGTGAAGAAGGCCTGTCCTGTGTGTCGATTAGTGTACGGCCAGTTGATCGGAAACCAGCCTGCCAATGGAACAATGATTGTAGAGCGAGATCCTGATCTGGAGATTCCTGGACACGAAGGCCATGGGTGTATCTGCATCATCTACAGCTTCCCACCAGGCCTACAGGCGGTGAGTGGACCAGGAGCATGTGCAGATGCACGCGTCACTCTGTGCTGCTGTGGGTGTAATGAAATTCAACTTGGTAATACGGGTCAATAAACGTTGCTAAATTTTAGAATAGGGAGAACATTTTAAATAATACAGTTATGCAAAGTTGATCATTATTTGTTAAATGTAATTGTTCAATTGTAAATTGAGGTAGTACTGAAGACACATGACCATGTATTTTAACACATTTAACAACCTTTATCCTCAGATTGGCAATCTCTCTCATGCAATCTTCACTTGTCCCTGTTTTACATGCAACACCTCTCGCATCCACTGCCAGAGAGAAAACCAAAAGGCACAATTTCAGATCCAGTTGTAAATAAAATAATAATCATTAAAACTCCAAAAAGATCTAAACCTGATTTCAATTATCAGATTTTTTTTTAGATTTATTAAAGATTTATATGATGAAAAATTAAAGGTTGGACGTTTGGACCTTTAAAAGGAGCATGGTGTTGTCCAAGTACTCTTTCATTGTGACCTTTACCTTTTAAGTTGTACTTTAGTGATTTATTACTGCACCTCCATGACCTTCTGTCTCTTCTAGACTCTGTGCAGTATACGCAAACATCTTTGAACTACGAAGGTAGTGGTTGCATTTTGTGGGATTATAGTAGTTCCAGTGTTTGCCCTACATTCATCAGCAACTGTGTGCCTCCACTGTGAGATTAATAAGCACTGCTGCTAAAATTCTACACAGTCATTGGAGGTATTGCTCCAAATAATATGTTCCCTATATGCAGCCATTTATTTCTACTCCTTATTTCACCGCTTTTGGTTATTAACTTGTTCCACAGACTTCAACATAGGAACTCCATTCAAACCTCAAAATGTCCAGGGCATTATTCAGTCCATTTTGGAATATTTCATACCTTCCATATCCACATTTCTGCTCCTTACATACTTAAATGTAGAAATCTTTGTGTTTTAACACCAGGTTAGTTAGTTTCCATGTCCAAGCTGCATTAACACCAGATAAAGTAGGTTTTTAGTAAATTCTTGCAAAAATATCCTCCCCATTACCATGAGTAGTATTTCTCCAGACCTGACTTTACATGTTATATAGGTAGCATCAAAAGTTACCGATCTCTTCTTTAGGTGTTTAGGTGTCAAACATGTTTCCAAAAGGGAAACTGCTGTATATAAATCAGCATTGCCGCACGACTCGCAACAGAAAGAGTTCAACACACCGGACTTAAAATGGAAACAGAACAGTGTTAATCATCCCCATTTTCCTCCGTCTTTGCCCACAGCCTGAACATCCAAACCCAGGCGTTCGGTACCCAGGAACAGACCGCATGGCCTACCTCCCTGACAGTCCTGAGGGGAACCGTGTGCTGGGCCTGCTGCGCCGGGCCTTTGAACAGCGCCTTATCTTCACCATCGGTACCTCCATGACTACGGGCATGCAAAATGTCATCACCTGGAATGACATTCACCATAAGACCTCAATATGGGGTGGGCCGCGCTGGTATGTATGGGCTTTTAGTTTAGGGAGGTGAATGCTTGATGATTTTGGCAGTGGGCTCAAAATGCTATTACTTGATGCTCTTGTCTTGATGGTGCTCTTGCTTTTTGAGCTGGTAGAGATACAGTGATTTAATATTTATTTCTCCTGACAGTTTTGGCTACCCTGACCCCACCTACCTGGTACGAGTGACGGAGGAGCTCAGAGAAAAAGGCATCACGGCAGACTGACAGCATGAAAATGACAGACTCCTCCGGGACATTGTACGACTTTCTGAGTGTCCTTGTCCTTGTGGTGGACATGACTCGGCTCCAGGTTTATGCTCTGAGACTGCCCATCCATTAAAGGATGGCGGAAGACAAGGCCCTCAGCAGACAAGCGTCTAATGCTGCAGCAGAGCCCACATCACTCCACTAGTTGTTCCTCTGTTTGTTCACTTCACTTCACCGGGTTTGGCTTAACCCTGTGCTATATGTGGAAGAAAATAATTTGAGTGCAGTGCATTCTTGTATTACAAAATCCTCTGTCACTTTTTGCAATAGAACTGATATCTGATGCACTTATTTAAGAGCATTGTGAGGTGTTGGAATTAATACTTATTTAGGAAGTCTAAGTTTAATGTTATCAGGACAGTTTATGTTATATTAATGTTTATTTTTACTCTGGGGATTACGTTATTTCGTTCAAGCACAGTCTTGGTTTTATCACGTCAGAAATGTTTCTTAGGTAAGACTCTAATGTTATTGGTACTAATGACTTGTTGCAAGGATTAAATGGCAGAATAGAGCTGCTAATATAGGAGGGGAAAAATCCTTTTTTTTCTGAAGTTATTGCAATCTAAAGCACTCAAGAAGCACTTTGGCAAAGCAGTCTGGTTTCAGTGAAATGGGAGTCGTGGTTTTTGCTTCCTCTGTGTGGAAAAGTGCTCGGTGCAAACAGGTTAATGCAGCCATCAGCTAACAGCTTGGCGACTACATGTTGATGTCACTCACTTGCAACTCCTCAATTTGCGTAAGATCGTCACTTTGCCCCCCTTCATCGTCACTGAAATCCTAACAATGATGTATCGTCGCAGCACCTTTTATCACGTGTTTTAGGACTGCCCTTTTTTGCCATCGGTCACATCTGTTTTCTCGAGATGTCTCCCAGGTGTTAAGCCCATTACCTCAGTTGTCAGTAATGAGCTCATCCAATTACCAGATTTAAGACGATGTCAAATGTAAAGGGCATAAAGACCATTTAAACCAAATCAAAGGCACAAAAGCTCTTAAAATATCTATGCCTCTCTGTCCCTGGGAAAATTTGCCTGCTAATGTTCTCATTTAAAATGAGCTAACTGTTTTTAATTTATCAATCTGAATAGATAACCTATGACACAATAATGAGAAAAATGTTGCAGGAACAATTGATCTTCTTTATGGTGGATGGGATACTGATTTTGTTGTGCCTTTCTCATATTCACTTTTGATAAAAAATCGAGCATGATGTTACTAATGAATGGTACGCAGTTTGGGCACATTTTGGTGTTATTTGATAGGTAAAGCAGCGGTTTGTTTGTAGCTGGACTTTCTGGCTTTAAAGTACGAATACTACACAGTTCACAAAAATATGTATACTAATGTGTGTTTAAAATAGCTTCTCCTTCATAGACATTCTTGTAGTCCAAATGCTGAACACACCCTCAGACAGATAAAGCTGTATATGTGAAAGTGCTTTGTTAAGTACAGTAACCTGCTTGGCTAGTGGAGAATGTCATTCATTTGACTTGCCAGAACCATGAATCAACCGCCCTTTTATTATGCTTTACCTCCTTTGTATTTTAGTTGAGGGACCAACTGAATTATTTTTGGGACATAGGATTGTAGTTTACTAAAGCTACTGTGCAAACATTTCTATGCATAACATGACTAAGGAGGAGCCAGGAGAACGGATAGTCTGGAGATTCCACATATTACAAACTGATTGTTGAAGAAAAGTTGGAGTTTTGCTTTTCTAATTGTGTTCGTACTTTGTTGATATTCAGAATAATGTGCTTTACATTTTAATACTTGAATAAAAAGTTATGTTTGGGTTTGTGTTGAATATTCAGTATAGGCTTTATAGATGCACTGCAAGCATATTAAACTTGTGTCAGTTTGGAATGAGTTCAGGTTGTCGCCTCGTGAAGATTTGATCAACACCGTTATCGCTAAGCATCAAAGATGTTTGTAGCAACAAAATACTGACTTCTGCTAAGACACTTGAGACATGTAGGTTGAACAGACCTTCAAAATACCAAAAGTTGAAATTACATTTTTGGAAAAGTAATACAAAACTAAACTTGCCAAAAGTTGACATATTAAATTTTTGGAAAAAAATTGCCAAACCGTAAAACTTTTTGGAACAAGACTTTCGACAAGGAATACACATTTTGGATGGCATAGTATGGTATGAAGTTTTTGGCAAATTTTGGACCAAAACTTTTTTTATTTTTATTTTTTAATTTTGAACGACATTGCATAGTATGACGTTTTTTTCAAATTTTGGACCAAATTTGTTTTTCAAAAAATTGTCACATTTTGTACGACATAGTAGAGTATGACATACTACATAGTATAGTATGACGTTTTTGTCAAGTTTTGGACCAAAAAAATGTTTTTCAAAAAATTGCCCGATTTTGGACGACATAGTATATATAGTATGTCGTTTTTGTCAAATTTTGGACCAAATTTATTTTTCAAAAAAATTGTCACATTTTGGACAACATAGTTAAGTATGACGTTTTTGTCAAATTTTGGACCAAATTGTTTTTTTCAAAAAATGGTCACATTTTGGACGACAAAGTATAGTATGACGTACAACATAGTATAGTATGAGGTTTTTGTCAAGTTTTGGACCAAAAAAACGTTTTTCCAAAAAATTGTCCGATTTTGGACGACATAGTATAGTATGTCGTTTTTGTCAAATTTTAGACCAAATTTTTTTGTCAAAAAATGGTCACATTTTGGACAACATAGTATAGTATGACGTACAACATAGTATAGTATGACGTTTTTGTCAAGTTTTGGACCAAAAAAACGTTTTTCAAAAAAATTGTCAGATGTTGGACGACATAGTATAGTATGTCGTTTTTGTCAAATTTTGGACCAAATTTTTTTTTCAAAAAATTGTCACGTTTTGAACGACATAGTATAGTACGACGTACTACGTTGTATAGTATGAAGTTTTTGTCAAGTTTTGGACCCAAAAAAGTTTTTCAAAAAAATTGTCAGATTTTGGACAACATAGTATAGTGTCGTTTTTGTCAAATTTTGGACCAATTTTTTTTTCAAAAAATGGTCACATTTTGGATGACATAGTATATAGTATGACGTACTACATAGTATATAGTATGACGTTTTTGTCAAGTTTTGGACCAAAAAAAGTTTTTCAAAAAAATTGTCTGATTTTGGACGACATAGTAAAGTATGTCGTTTTTGTCAAATTTTGGACCAAATTTGTTTTTCAAAAAAATTGTCACATTTTAGACAACATAGTAAAGTATGACGTTTTTGTCAAGTTTTGGACCAAAAAAATTGTCAGATTTTGGACGACATAGTATGAAGTTTTTGTCAAGTTTTGGACCAAAAAAAAGTTTTTCAAAAAAATTGTCAGATTTTGGACAACATAGTATAGTGTCGTTTTTGTCAAATTTTGGACCAAATTTTTTTTTCAAAAAATGGTCACATTTTGGATGACATAGTATATAGTATGACATACTACATAGTATATAGTATGACGTTTTTGTCAAGTTTTGGACCAAAAAAAGTTTTTCAAAAAAATTGTCTGATTTTGGACGACATAGTATAGTATGTCGTTTTTGTCAAATTTTGGACCAAATTTGTTTTTCAAAAAATTGTCACATTTTGGACGACATAGTATAGTATGACGTACTACATAGTATAGTATGACGTTTTTGTCAAGTTTTGGACCAAAAAAATGTTTTTCAAAAAATTGCCCGATTTTGGACGACATAGTATCGTATGTTGTTTTTGTCAAATTTTGGACCAAATTTTTTTTTCAAAAAAATTTTCACATTTTGGACAACTTAGTAAAGTATGACGTTTTTGTCAAGTTTTGGACCAAAAAAATTGTCAGATTTTGGACGACATAGTATGAAGTTTTTGTCAATTTTGGACCAAAAAAACGTCTTTCAAAAAAATTGTCAGATGTTGGACGACATAGTATAGTATGTCGTTTTTGTCAAATTTTGGTCCAAATTGTTTTTTTCAAAAAATTGTCACATTTTGGACGACAAAGTATAGTTTGACGTACAACATAGTATAGTATGAGGTTTTTGTCAAGTTTTGGACCAAAAAACGTTTTTCCAAAAAATTGTCCGATTTTGGACGACATAGTATAGGATGTCGTTTTTGTCAAATTTTGGACCAAATTTGTTTTTCAAAAAATGTTCACATTTTGGACGACATAGTATAGTATGACGTACTACATAGTATAGTATGACGTTTTTGTCAAGTTTTGGACCAAAAAAATGTTTTTCAAAAAATTGCCCGACATAGTATAGTATGTCGTTTTTGTCAAATTTTGGACCAAATTTATTTTTCAAAAAAATTGTCACATTTTGGACAACATAGTAAAGTATGACGTTTTTGTCAAGTTTTGGACCAAAATAATTGTCAGATTTTGGACGACATAGTATGAAGTTTTTGTCAAGTTTTGGACCAAAAAAACGTCTTTCAAAAAAATTGTCAGATGTTGGACGACATAGTATAGTATGTCGTTTTTGTCAAATTTTGGACCAAATTGTTTTTTTTCAAAAAATTGTCACATTTTGGACGACAAAGTATAGTATGAAGTACAACATAGTATAGTATGAGGTTTTTGTCAAGTTTTGGACCAAAAAAACGTTTTTCCAAAAAATTGTCAGATGTTGGACGACATAGTATAGTATGTCGTTTTTGTCAAATTTTGGACCACATAGTATATAGTATGTCGTTTTTGTCAAATTTTGGACCAAATTTGTTTTTCAAAAAATTGTCACATTTTGGACAACATAGTAAAGTATGACGTTTTTGTCAAGTTTTGGACCAAAAAAACGTCTTTCAAAAAAATTGTCAGATTTTGGACGACATAGTATGAAGTTTTTGTCAAGTTTTGGACCAAAAAAACGTCTTTCAAAAAAAATTGTCAGATGTTGGACGACATAGTATAGTATGTCGTTTTTGTCAAATTTTGGACCAAATTTTTTTTTCTAAAAATTGTCACATTCTGAACGACATAGTATAGTACGACGTACTACGTTGTATAGTATGAAGTTTTTGTCAAGTTTTGGACCCAAAAAAGTTTTTCAAAAAAATTGTCAGATTTTGGACAACATAGTATAGTATGTCGTTTTTGTCAAATTTTGGACCAACTTTTTTTTTCAAAAAATGGTCACATTTTGGACGACATAGTATATAGTATGACGTACTACATAGTATATAGTATGACGTTTTTGTCAAGTTTTGGACCAAAACAACGTTTTTCAAAAAAATTGTCCGATTTTGGACGACATAGTATAGTATGTCGTTTTTGTCAAATTTTGGACCAAATTTGCTTTTCAAAAATTTTTCACATTTTGGACGACATAGTATAGTATGACGTACAACATAGTATAGTATGACGTTTTTGTCAAGTTTTGGACCAAAAAAAGGTTTTTCAAAAAAATTGTCTGATTTTGGACGACATAGTATAGTATGTCGTTATTGTCAAATTTTGGACCAAATTTTTTTTTCAAAAAATTGTCACATTTTGAACGACATAGTATAGTACGACATACTACATAGGATAGTATGACGTTTTTGTCAAGTTTTGGACCAAAAAAATTGTCAGATTTTGGACGACATAGTATGAAGTTTTTCTCAAGTTTTGGACCAAAAAAACGTTTTTCAAAAAAATTGTCACATTTTTGACAACATAGTATAGTATGTTGTTTTTGTCATATTTTGGACCAAAGTTTTTTTTTCAAAAAATGGTCACATTTTGGACGACATAGTATATAGTATGACGTACTACATAGTATATAGTATGACGTTTTTGTCAAGTTTTGGACCAAAAAAACTTTTTCAAAAAAATTGTCCGATTTTGGACGACATAGTATAGTATGTCGTTTTTGTCAAATTTTGGACCAAATTTGTTTTTCAAAAAATTATCACATTTTGGACGACATAGTATAGTATGACGTACTACATAGTATAGTATGACGTTTTTGTCAAGTTTTGGACCAAAAAAATGTTTTTCAAAAAAATTGTCTGATTTTGGACGACATAGTATAGTATGTCGTTATTGTCAAATTTTGGACCAATTTATTTTTCAAAAAATGGTCACATTTTGAACGACATAGTATAGTACGACGTACAACATAGTATAGTATGACGTTTCTGTCAAGTTTTGGACCAAAAAAACGTTTTTCAAAAAAATTGTCAGATGTTGGACGACATAGTATAATATGTCGTTTTTGTCAAATTTTGGACCAATTTTTTTTTCAAAAAATGGTCACATTTTGAACGACATAGTATAGTACGACGTACAACATAGTATAGTATGACGTTTCTGTCAAGTTTTGGACCAAAAAAACGTTTTTCAAAAAAATTGTCAGATGTTGGACGACATAGTATAGTATGTCGTTTTTGTCAAATTTTGGACCAATTTTTTTTTCAAAAAATTGTTACATTTTGAACGCCATTTGTACGACGTACTACATAGTATAGTTTGACGTTTTTGTCAAGTTTTGGACCAAAAAAATGTTTTTCAAAAAAATTGTCCGATTTTGGACGACATAGTATGAAGTTTTTGTCAAGTTTTGGACCAAAAAAACGTTTTTCAAAAAAATTGTCAGATGTTGGACAACATAGTATAGTATATCGTTTTTGTCAAATTTTGGACCAAATTGTTTTTTTCAAGAAATGGTCACATTTTGGACGACATAGTATAGTATGACTTACTACATAGTATATAGTGTGAGGTTTTTGTCAAGTTTTGGACCAAAAAACGTTTTTCCAAAAAATTTTCCGATTTTGGACGACATAGTATAGTATGTCGTTTTTGTCAAATTTTGGACCAAATTTTTTTGTCAAAAAATTGTCACATTTTGGACGACAGTATAGTATCGACATAGTAGACGTACGACATAGTATAGTGTGACGTTTTTGTCAAGTTTTGGACCAAAAAAACGTCTTTCCAAAAAATTGTCTGATTTTGGACGACATAGTATAGTACGACGTACTACGTTGTATAGTATGAAGTTTTTGTCAAGTTTTGGACCAAAACGTTTTTCAAAAAATTGTCACATTTTGGACGACATAGTATAGTATGACGTACTACATAGTATATAGTATGACGTTTTTGTCAAGTTTTGGACCAAAAAAATGTTTTTCAAAAAAATTGTCTGATTTTGGACGACATAGTATAGTATGTCGTTATTGTCAAATTTTGGACCAATTTTTTTTTCAAAAAATGGTCACATTTTGAACGACAGTATAGTACGACGTACTACATAGTATAGTATGACGTTTTTGTCAAGTTTTGGACCAAAAAAATTGTCAGATTTTGGACGACATAGTATGAAGTTTTTGTCAAGTTTTGGACCAAAAAAACGTCTTTCAAAAAAATTGTCAGATGTTGGACGACATAGTATAGTATGACGTACTACATAGTATAGTATGACGTTTTTGTCAAGTTTTGGACCAAAAAAAGGTTTTTCAAAAAAATTGTCTGATTTTGGACGACATAGTATAGTATGACGTACTACATAGTATAGAATGACATAGTATAGTATGACGTACACATTTTGAACGACATAGTATAGTACGACGTACTACATAGTATAGTATGACGTTTTTGTCAAGTTTTGGACCAAAAAAATTGTCAGATTTTGGACGACATAGTATGAAGTTTTTGTCAAGTTTTGGACCAAAAGAACGTCTTTCAAAAAAATTGTCAGATTTTGGACGACATAGTATAGTCTGTCGTTTTTGTCAAATTTTGGACCAAATTGTTTTTTTCAAATAATGGTCACATTTTGGACGACATAGTAAAGTATGACGTACAACATAGTATATAGTATGACGTTTTTGTCAAGTTTTGGACCAAAAAAACGTTTTTCAAAAAAATTGTCCGATTTTGGACGACATAGTATAGTATGTCGTTTTTGTCAAATTTTGGACCAAATTTGTTTTGCAAAAAATTGTCACATTTTGGACGACATAGTATAGTATGAATTACTACCTGGTATATAGTAGGAGGTTTTTGTCAAGTTTTGGACCAAAAAAATGTTTTTCAAAAAAATTGTCTGATTTTGGACGACATAGTATAGTATGTCGTTATTGTCAAATTTTGGACCAATTTTTTTTTCAAAAAATGGTCACATTTTGAACGACAGTATAGTACGACGTACTACATAGTATAGTATGACGTTTTTGTCAAGTTTTGGACCAAAAAAATTGTCAGATTTTGGACGACATAGTATAAGGTTTTTGTCAAGTTTTGGACCAAAAAAACGTCTTTCAAAAAAATTGTCAGATGTTGGACGACATAGTATAGTATGACGTACTACATAGTATAGTTTGACGTTTTTGTCAAGTTTTGGACCAAAAAAATGTTTTTCAAAAAAATTGTCCGATTTTGGACGACATAGTATGAAGTTTTTGTCAAGTTTTGGACCAAAAAAACGTTTTTCAAAAAAATTGTCAGATGTTGGACAACATAGTATAGTATATCGTTTTTGTCAAATTTTGGACCAAATTGTTTTTTTCAAGAAATGGTCACATTTTGGACGACATAGTATAGTATGACTTACTACATAGTATATAGTGTGAGGTTTTTGTCAAGTTTTGGACCAAAAAACGTTTTTCCAAAAAATTTTCCGATTTTGGACGACATAGTATAGTATGTCGTTTTTGTCAAATTTTGGACCAAATTTTTTTGTCAAAAAATTGTCACATTTTGGACGACAGTATAGTATCGACATAGTAGACGTACGACATAGTATAGTGTGACGTTTTTGTCAAGTTTTGGACCAAAAAAACGTCTTTCCAAAAAATTGTCTGATTTTGGACGACATAGTATAGTACGACGTACTACGTTGTATAGTATGAAGTTTTTGTCAAGTTTTGGACCAAAAAAACGTTTTTCAAAAAATTGTCCGATTTTGGACGACATAGTATAGTATGTCGTTTTTGTCAAATTTTGGACCAAATTTGTTTTTCAAAAAATTGTCACATTTTGGACGACATAGTATAGTATGACGTACTACATAGTATATAGTATGACGTTTTTGTCAAGTTTTGGACCAAAAAAATGTTTTTCAAAAAAATTGTCTGATTTTGGACGACATAGTATAGTATGTCGTTATTGTCAAATTTTGGACCAATTTTTTTTTCAAAAAATGGTCACATTTTGAACGACAGTATAGTACGACGTACTACATAGTATAGTATGACGTTTTTGTCAAGTTTTGGACCAAAAAAATTGTCAGATTTTGGACGACATAGTATGAAGTTTTTGTCAAGTTTTGGACCAAAAAAACGTCTTTCAAAAAAATTGTCAGATGTTGGACGACATAGTATAGTATGACGTACTACATAGTATAGTATGACGTTTTTGTCAAGTTTTGGACCAAAAAAAGGTTTTTCAAAAAAATTGTCTGATTTTGGACGACATAGTATAGTATGACGTACTACATAGTATAGAATGACGTTTTTGTCAAGTTTTGGACCAAAAAAAGGTTTTTCAAAAAAATTGTCTGATTTTGGACGACATAGCATAGTATGTCGTTATTGTCAAATTTTGGACCAATTTTTTTTTCAAAAAATTGTCACATTTTGAACGACATAGTATAGTACGACGTACTACATAGTATAGTATGACGTTTTTGTCAAGTTTTGGACCAAAAAAATTGTCAGATTTTGGACGACATAGTATGAAGTTTTTGTCAAGTTTTGGACCAAAAGAACGTCTTTCAAAAAAATTGTCAGATTTTGGACGACATAGTATAGTCTGTCGTTTTTGTCAAATTTTGGACCAAATTGTTTTTTTCAAATAATGGTCACATTTTGGACGACATAGTAAAGTATGACGTACAACATAGTATATAGTATGACGTTTTTGTCAAGTTTTGGACCAAAAAAACGTTTTTCAAAAAAATTGTCCGATTTTGGACGACATAGTATAGTATGTCGTTTTTGTCAAATTTTGGACCAAATTTGTTTTGCAAAAAATTGTCACATTTTGGACGACATAGTATAGTATGAATTACTACCTGGTATATAGTAGGAGGTTTTTGTCAAGTTTTGGACCAAAAAAATGTTTTTCAAAAAAATTGTCTGATTTTGGACGACATAGTATAGTATGTCGTTATTGTCAAATTTTGGACCAATTTTTTTTTCAAAAAATGGTCACATTTTGAACGACAGTATAGTACGACGTACTACATAGTATAGTATGACGTTTTTGTCAAGTTTTGGACCAAAAAAATTGTCAGATTTTGGACGACATAGTATAAGGTTTTTGTCAAGTTTTGGACCAAAAAAACGTCTTTCAAAAAAATTGTCAGATGTTGGACGACATAGTATAGTATGACGTACTACATAGTATAGTATGACGTTTTTGTCAAGTTTTGGACCAAAAAAAGGTTTTTCAAAAAAATTGTCTGATTTTGGACGACATAGCATAGTATGTCGTTATTGTCAAATTTTGGACCAATTTTTTTTTCAAAAAATTGTCACATTTTGAACGACATAGTATAGTACGACGTACTACATAGTATAGTATGAAGTTTTTGTCAAGTTTTGGACCAAAAAAACGTTTTTCAAAAAAATTGTGAGATGTTGGACGACATAGTATAGAATGCTGTTTTTGTCAAATTTTGGACCAAATCTTTTTTTTCAAAAAATTGTCACATTTTGAACGACATAGTATAGTACGCTGACTACGTTGTATAGTATGAAGTTTTTGTCAAGTTTTGGACCAAAAAAACTTTTTCAAAAAAATTGTCCGATTTTGGACGACATAGTATAGTATGTCGTTTTTGTCAAATTTTGGACCAAATTTTTTTTTTCAAAAAATGGTCACCTTTTGGACGACATAGTATAGTACGACGTACTACATAGTATAGTATGTCGTTATTGTCAAATTTTGGACCAATTTATTTTTCAAAAAATGGTCACATTTTGAACGACATAGTATAGTACGACGTACAATATAGTATAGTATGACGTTTCTGTCAAGTTTTGGACCAAAAAAACGTTTTTCAAAAAAATTGTCAGATGTTGGACAACATAGTATAGTATGTCGTTTTTGTCAAATTTTGGACCAAATTGTTTTTTTCAAGAAATAGTCACATTTTGGACGACATAGTATAGTATGACTTACTACATAGTATATAGTATGAGGTTTTTGTCAAGTTTTGGACCAAAAAAACGTTTTTTCAAAATTTTTTCCGATTTTGGACGACATAGTATAGTATGTCGTTTTTGTCAAATTTTGGACCAAATTTTTCTGTCAAAAAATTGTCACATTTTGGACGACATAGTATAGTATGACGTACTACATAGTATAGTGTGACGTTTTTGTCAAGTTTTGGACCAAAAAAATGTTTTTCAAAAAAATTGTCCGATTTTGGACGACATAGTATGAAGTTTTTGTCAAGTTTTGGACCAAAAAAACGTTTTTCAAAAAAATTGTCAGATGTTGGACAACATAGTATAGTATGTCGTTTTTGTCAAATTTTGGACCAAATTGTTTTTTTCAAGAAATGGTCACATTTTGGACGACATAGTATAGTATGACTTACTACATAGTATATAGTATGAGGTTTTTGTCAAGTTTTGGACCAAAAAAACGTTTTTTCAAAAAATTTTCCGATTTTGGACGACATAGTATAGTATGTCGTTTTTGTCAAATTTTGGACCAAATTTTTTTGTCAAAAAATTGTCACATTTTGGACGACATAGTATAGTATGACGTACAACATAGTAAAGTATGACGTTTTTGTCAAGTTTTGGACCAAAAAAACGTTTTTCAAAAAAATTGTCAGATGTTGGACGACATAGTATAGTATGTCGTTTTTGTCAAATTTTGGACCAAATTTTTTTTTCGAAAAATTGTCACATTTTGGACGACATAGTATAGTATGACGTACTACATAGTATAGTGTGACGTTTTTGTCAAGTTTTGGACCAAAAAAATGTTTTTCAAAAAAATTGTCCGATTTTGGACGACATAGTATGAAGTTTTTGTCAAGTTTTGGACCAAAAAAACGTTTTTCAAAAAAATTGTCAGATGTTGGACAACATAGTATAGTATGTCGTTTTTGTCAAATTTTGGACCAAATAGTTTTTTTCAAGAAATGGTCACATTTTGGACGACAGTATAGTATGACTTACTACATAGTATATAGTATGAGGTTTTTGTCAAGTTTTGGACCAAAAAAACGTTTTTCCAAAAAATTGTCCGATTTTGGACGACATAGTATAGTATGTCTTTTTGTCCAATTTTGGACCAAATTTTTTTGTCAAAAAATTGTCACATTTTGGACGACATAGTATATAGTATGACGTACTACATAGTATATAGTGTGACGTTTTTGTCAAGTTTTGGACCAAAAAAACTTTTTCAAAAAAATTGTCCGATTTTGGACGACATAGTATAGTATGTCGTTTTTGTCAAATTTTGGACCAAATTTGTTTTTCAAAAAATTGTCACATTTTGGACGACATAGTATAGTATGACGTACTACATAGTATAGTATGACGTTTTTGTCAAGTTTTGGACCAAAAAAATGTTTTTCAAAAAATTGCCCGTTTTTGGACGACATAGTATAGTATGTCGTTTTTGTCAAATTTTGGACCAAATTTATTTTTCAAAAAAATTGTCACATTTTGGACAACATAGTAAAGTATGACGTTTTTGTCAAGTTTTGGACCAAAAAAACTGTCAGATTTTGGACAACATAGTATGAAGTTTTTGTCAAGTTTTGGACCAAAAAAACATCTTTCAAAAAAATTGTCAGATGTTGGACGACATAGTATAGTATGTCGTTTTTGTCAAATTTTGGACCAAATTGTTTTTTTCAAAAAATGGTCACATTTTGGACGACAAAGTATAGTATGACGTACAACATAGTATAGTATGAGGTTTTTGTCAAGTTTTGGACCAAAAAAACGTTTTTCCAAAAAATTGTCCGATTTTGGACGACAGTATAGTATGTCGTTTTTGTCAAATTTTGGACCAAATTTTTTTGTCAAAAAATTGTCACATTTTGGACGACATAGTATAGTATGACGCACAACATAGTATAGTATGACGTTTTTGTCAAGTTTTGGACCAAAAAAACGTTTTTCAAAAAAATTGTCAGATGTTGGACGACATAGTATAGTATGTCGTTTTTGTCAAATTTTGGACCAAATTTTTTTTTCTAAAAATTGTCACATTTTGAACGACATAGTATAGTACGACGTACTACGTTGTATAGTATGAAGTTTTTGTCAAGTTTTGTACCCAAAAAAGTTTTTCAAAAAAATTGTCAGATTTTGGACAACATAGTATAGTATGTCGTTTTTGTCAAATTTTGGACCAAATTTTTTTTCAAAAAATTGTCACATTTTGGACGACATAGTATATAGTATGACTTACTACATAGTATATAGTATGAGGTTTTTGTCAAGTTTTGGACCAAAAAAACGTTTTTCCAAAAAATTGTCCGATTTTGGACGACATAGTATAGTATGTCTTTTTGTCCAATTTTGGACCAAATTTTTTTGTCAAAAAATTGTCACATTTTGGACGACATAGTATATAGTATGACGTACTACATAGTATATAGTGTGACGTTTTTGTCAAGTTTTGGACCAAAAAAACTTTTTCAAAAAAATTGTCCGATTTTGGACGACATAGTATAGTATGTCGTTTTTGTCAAATTTTGGACCAAATTTGTTTTTCAAAAAATTGTCACATTTTGGACGACATAGTATAGTATGACGTACTACATAGTATAGTATGACGTTTTTGTCAAGTTTTGGACCAAAAAAATGTTTTTCAAAAAATTGCCCGATTTTGGACGACATAGTATAGTATGTCGTTTTTGTCAAATTTTGGACCAAATTTATTTTTCAAAAAAATTGTCACATTTTGGACAACATAGTAAAGTATGACGTTTTTGTCAAGTTTTGGACCAAAAAAACTGTCAGATTTTGGACAACATAGTATGAAGTTTTTGTCAAGTTTTGGACCAAAAAAACATCTTTCAAAAAAATTGTCAGATGTTGGACGACATAGTATAGTATGTCGTTTTTGTCAAATTTTGGACCAAATTGTTTTTTTCAAAAAATGGTCACATTTTGGACGACAAAGTATAGTATGACGTACAACATAGTATAGTATGAGGTTTTTGTCAAGTTTTGGACCAAAAAAACGTTTTTCCAAAAAATTGTCCGATTTTGGACGACATAGTATAGTATGTCGTTTTTGTCAAATTTTGGACCAAATTTTTTTGTCAAAAAATGGTCACATTTTGGACGACATAGTATAGTATGACGCACAACATAGTATAGTATGAAGTTTTTGTCAAGTTTTGGACCAAAAAAACATCTTTCAAAAAAATTGTCAGATGTTGGACGACATAGTATAGTATGTCGTTTTTGTCAAATTTTGGACCAAATTGTTTTTTTCAAAAAATGGTCACATTTTGGACGACAAAGTATAGTATGACGTACAACATAGTATAGTATGAGGTTTTTGTCAAGTTTTGGACCAAAAAAACGTTTTTCCAAAAAATTGTCCGATTTTGGACGACAGTATAGTATGTCGTTTTTGTCAAATTTTGGACCAAATTTTTTTGTCAAAAAATGGTCACATTTTGGACGACATAGTATAGTATGACGCACAACATAGTATAGTATGACGTTTTTGTCAAGTTTTGGACCAAAAAAACGTTTTTCAAAAAAATTGTCAGATGTTGGACGACATAGTATAGTATGTCGTTTTTGTCAAATTTTGGACCAAATTTTTTTTTCTAAAAATTGTCACATTTTGAACGACATAGTATAGTACGACGTACTACGTTGTATAGTATGAAGTTTTTGTCAAGTTTTGTACCCAAAAAAGTTTTTCAAAAAAATTGTCAGATTTTGGACAACATAGTATAGTATGTCGTTTTTGTCAAATTTTGGACCAAATTTTTTTTCAAAAAATTGTCACATTTTGGACGACATAGTATATAGTATGACGTACTACATAGTATATAGTATGACGTTTTTGTCAAGTTTTGGACCAAATTTGTTTTTCAAAAAATTGTCACATTTTGGACGACATAGTATAGTATGACGTACTACATAGTATAGTATGACGTTTTTGTCAAGTTTTGGACCAAAAAAAGGTTTTTCAAAAAAATTGTCTGATTTTGGACGACATAGTATAATATGTCGTTATTGTCAAATTTTGGACCAATTTTTTTTTCAAAAAATGTTCACATTTTGAACGACATAGTATAGTACGACGTACTACATAGTATAGTATGACGTTTTTGTCAAGTTTTGGACCAAAAAAATTGTCAGATTTTGGACGACATAGTATGAAGTTTTTGTCAAGTTTTGGACCAAAAAAAAGTTTTTTCAGAAAAATTGTCAGATGTTGGACAACATAGTATAGTATGTCGTTTTTGTCAAATTTTGGACCAAATTGTTTTTTAAAAAAAATTGTCACATTTTGAACGACATAGTATAGTACGACGTACTACGTTGTATAGTATGTCGTTTTTGTCAAATTTTGGACCAAATTTGTTTTTCAAAAAATTGTCACATTTTGGACGACATAGTATAGTATGACGTACTACATAGTATAGTATGACGTTTTTGTCAAGTTTTGGACCAAAAAAATGTTTTTCAAAAAAATTGTCCGATTTTGGACGACATAGTATGAAGTTTTTGTCAAGTTTTGGACCAAAATAACGTTTTTCAAAAAAATGTCAGATGTTGGAAGACATAGTATAGTATGTCGTTTTTGTCAAATTTTGGACCAAATTTGTTTTTCAAAAAATGGTCACATTTTGGACGACATAGTATAGTACGACGTACAACATAGTATAGTAGGACGTTTTTGTCAAGTTTTGGACCAAAAAAATGTTTTTCAGAAAAAATTGTCCGATTTTGGACAACATAGTATAGTATGTCGTTATAGTCAAATTTTGGACCAATTTTCTTTTCAAAAAATGTTCACATTTTGAACGACATTTGTACGACGTACTACATAGTATAGTATGACGTTTTTGTCAAGTTTTGGACCAAAAAAACGTTTTTCCAAAAAATTGTCCGATTTTGGACGACATAGTATAGTATGTCTTTTTGTCCAATTTTGGACCAAATTTTTTTGTCAAAAAATTGTCACATTTTGGACGACATAGTATATAGTATGACGTACTACATAGTATATAGTGTGACGTTTTTGTCAAGTTTTGGACCAAAAAAACTTTTTCAAAAAAATTGTCCGATTTTGGACGACATAGTATAGTATGTCGTTTTTGTCAAATTTTGGACCAAATTTGTTTTTCAAAAAATTGTCACATTTTGGACGACATAGTATAGTATGACGTACTACATAGTATAGTATGACGTTTTTGTCAAGTTTTGGACCAAAAAAATGTTTTTCAAATAATTGCCCGATTTTGGACGACATAGTATAGTATGTCGTTTTTGTCAAATTTTGGACCAAATTTATTTTTCAAAAAAATTGTCACATTTTGGACAACATAGTAAAGTATGACGTTTTTGTCAAGTTTTGGACCAAAAAAACTGTCAGATTTTGGACAACATAGTATGAAGTTTTTGTCAAGTTTTGGACCAAAAAAACATCTTTCAAAAAAATTGTCAGATGTTGGACGACATAGTATAGTATGTCGTTTTTGTCAAATTTTGGACCAAATTGTTTTTTTCAAAAAATGGTCACATTTTGGACGACAAAGTATAGTATGACGTACAACATAGTATAGTATGAGGTTTTTGTCAAGTTTTGGACCAAAAAAACGTTTTTCCAAAAAATTGTCCGATTTTGGACGACAGTATAGTATGTCGTTTTTGTCAAATTTTGGACCAAATTTTTTTGTCAAAAAATGGTCACATTTTGGACGACATAGTATAGTATGACGCACAACATAGTATAGTATGAAGTTTTTGTCAAGTTTTGGACCAAAAAAACATCTTTCAAAAAAATTGTCAGATGTTGGACGACATAGTATAGTATGTCGTTTTTGTCAAATTTTGGACCAAATTGTTTTTTTCAAAAAATGGTCACATTTTGGACGACAAAGTATAGTATGACGTACAACATAGTATAGTATGAGGTTTTTGTCAAGTTTTGGACCAAAAAAACGTTTTTCCAAAAAATTGTCCGATTTTGGACGACAGTATAGTATGTCGTTTTTGTCAAATTTTGGACCAAATTTTTTTGTCAAAAAATGGTCACATTTTGGACGACATAGTATAGTATGACGCACAACATAGTATAGTATGACGTTTTTGTCAAGTTTTGGACCAAAAAAACGTTTTTCAAAAAAATTGTCAGATGTTGGACGACATAGTATAGTATGTCGTTTTTGTCAAATTTTGGACCAAATTTTTTTTTCTAAAAATTGTCACATTTTGAACGACATAGTATAGTACGACGTACTACGTTGTATAGTATGAAGTTTTTGTCAAGTTTTGTACCCAAAAAAGTTTTTCAAAAAAATTGTCAGATTTTGGACAACATAGTATAGTATGTCGTTTTTGTCAAATTTTGGACCAAATTTTTTTTCAAAAAATTGTCACATTTTGGACGACATAGTATATAGTATGACTTACTACATAGTATATAGTATGAGGTTTTTGTCAAGTTTTGGACCAAAAAAACGTTTTTCCAAAAAATTGTCCGATTTTGGACGACATAGTATAGTATGTCTTTTTGTCCAATTTTGGACCAAATTTTTTTGTCAAAAAATTGTCACATTTTGGACGACATAGTATATAGTATGACGTACTACATAGTATATAGTGTGACGTTTTTGTCAAGTTTTGGACCAAAAAAACTTTTTCAAAAAAATTGTCCGATTTTGGACGACATAGTATAGTATGTCGTTTTTGTCAAATTTTGGACCAAATTTGTTTTTCAAAAAATTGTCACATTTTGGACGACATAGTATAGTATGACGTACTACATAGTATAGTATGACGTTTTTGTCAAGTTTTGGACCAAAAAAATGTTTTTCAAAAAATTGCCCGATTTTGGACGACATAGTATAGTATGTCGTTTTTGTCAAATTTTGGACCAAATTTATTTTTCAAAAAAATTGTCACATTTTGGACAACATAGTAAAGTATGACGTTTTTGTCAAGTTTTGGACCAAAAAAACTGTCAGATTTTGGACAACATAGTATGAAGTTTTTGTCAAGTTTTGGACCAAAAAAACATCTTTCAAAAAAATTGTCAGATGTTGGACGACATAGTATAGTATGTCGTTTTTGTCAAATTTTGGACCAAATTGTTTTTTTCAAAAAATGGTCACATTTTGGACGACAAAGTATAGTATGACGTACAACATAGTATAGTATGAGGTTTTTGTCAAGTTTTGGACCAAAAAAACGTTTTTCCAAAAAATTGTCCGATTTTGGACGACAGTATAGTATGTCGTTTTTGTCAAATTTTGGACCAAAAAAACTGTCAGATTTTGGACAACATAGTATGAAGTTTTTGTCAAGTTTTGGACCAAAAAAACATCTTTCAAAAAAATTGTCAGATGTTGGACGACATAGTATAGTATGTCGTTTTTGTCAAATTTTGGACCAAATTGTTTTTGTCAAAAAATGGTCACATTTTGGACGACATAGTATAGTATGACGCACAACATAGTATAGTATGACGTTTTTGTCAAGTTTTGGACCAAAAAAACGTTTTTCAAAAAAATTGTCAGATGTTGGACGACATAGTATAGTATGTCGTTTTTGTCAAATTTTGGACCAAATTTTTTTTTCTAAAAATTGTCACATTTTGAACGACATAGTATAGTACGACGTACTACGTTGTATAGTATGAAGTTTTTGTCAAGTTTTGTACCCAAAAAAGTTTTTCAAAAAAATTGTCAGATTTTGGACAACATAGTATAGTATGTCGTTTTTGTCAAATTTTGGACCAAATTTTTTTTCAAAAAATTGTCACATTTTGGACGACATAGTATATAGTATGACGTACTACATAGTATATAGTATGACGTTTTTGTCAAGTTTTGGACCAAATTTGTTTTTCAAAAAATTGTCACATTTTGGACGACATAGTATAGTATGACGTACTACATAGTATAGTATGACGTTTTTGTCAAGTTTTGGACCAAAAAAAGGTTTTTCAAAAAAATTGTCTGATTTTGGACGACATAGTATAATATGTCGTTATTGTCAAATTTTGGACCAATTTTTTTTTCAAAAAATGTTCACATTTTGAACGACATAGTATAGTACGACGTACTACATAGTATAGTATGACGTTTTTGTCAAGTTTTGGACCAAAAAATTGTCAGATTTTGGACGACATAGTATGAAGTTTTTGTCAAGTTTTGGACCCAAAAAAAGTTTTTTCAGAAAAATTGTCCGATTTTGGACGACAGTATAGTATGTCGTTTTTGTCAAATTTTGGACCAAATTTGTTTTTCAAAAAATTGTCACATTTTGGACGACATAGTATAGTATGACGTACTACATAGTATAGTATGACGTTTTTGTCAAGTTTTGGACCAAAAAAAGGTTTTTCAAAAAAATTGTCTGATTTTGGACGACATAGTATAATATGTCGTTATTGTCAAATTTTGGACCAATTTTTTTTTCAAAAAATGTTCACATTTTGAACGACATAGTATAGTACGACGTACTACATAGTATAGTATGACGTTTTTGTCAAGTTTTGGACCAAAAAAATTGTCAGATTTTGGACGACATAGTATGAAGTTTTTGTCAAGTTTTGGACCAAAAAAAAGTTTTTTCAGAAAAATTGTCAGATGTTGGACAACATAGTATAGTATGTCGTTTTTGTCAAATTTTGGACCAAATTGTTTTTTTAAAAAAATTGTCACATTTTGAACGACATAGTATAGTACGACGTACTACGTTGTATAGTATGTCGTTTTTGTCAAATTTTGGACCAAATTTGTTTTTCAAAAAATTGTCACATTTTGGACGACATAGTATAGTATGACGTACTACATAGTATAGTATGACGTTTTTGTCAAGTTTTGGACCAAAAAAATGTTTTTCAAAAAAATTGTCCGATTTTGGACGACATAGTATGAAGTTTTTGTCAAGTTTTGGACCAAAATAACGTTTTTCAAAAAAATGTCAGATGTTGGAAGACATAGTATAGTATGTCGTTTTTGTCAAATTTTGGACCAAATTTGTTTTTCAAAAAATGGTCACATTTTGGACGACATAGTATAGTACGACGTACTACATAGTATAGTAGGACGTTTTTGTCAAGTTTTGGACCAAAAAAATGTTTTTCAGAAAAAATTGTCCAATTTTGGACAACATAGTATAGTATGTCGTTATTGTCAAATTTTGGACCAATTTTCTTTTCAAAAAATGTTCACATTTTGAACGACATTTGTACGACGTACTACATAGTATAGTATGACGTTTTTGTCAAGTTTTGGACCAAAAAAAAGTTTTTCAAAAAAATTGTCTGATTTTGGACGACATAGTATGAAGTTTTTGTCAAGTTTTGGACCAAAAAAACGTTTTTCAAAAAAATTGTCAGATGTTGGACGACATAGTAAAGTATGTCGTTTTTGTCAAATTTTGGACCAAATTTGTTTATCAAAAAATTGTCACATTTTGGACGACATAGTATAGTATGACGTACTACATAGTATAGTATGTCGTTTTTGTCAAATTTTGGACCAAATTGTTTTTTTCAAAAAATTGTCACATTTTGGACGACATAGTATAGTATGACGTACTACATAGTATATAGTATGAGGTTTTTGTCAAGTTTTGGACCAAAAAAACGTTTTCAAAAAAATTGTCCGATTTTGGACGACATAGTATAGTATGTCGTTTTTGTCAAATTTTGGACCAAATTTGTTTTTCAAAAAATGGTCACATTTTGGACGACATAGTATAGTACGACGTACAACATAGTATAGTAGGACGTTTTTGTCAAGTTTTGGACCAAAACATTTTTTTTCAAAAAAATTTCTGAGTTTGGACGACATAGTATGTCGTTTTTGTCAAATTTTGGACCAATTTTTTTCTTTCAAAAAATTTTCACATTTTGGACGACATAGTATAGTATGACGTACTACAAAGTATAGTATGACGTTTTTGTCAAGTTTTGGTCCAAAAAATTGTCAGATTTTGGACGACATAGTATAGTATTTTTTTTCTAAAATATTTTCAATTATAAAAAAAATCACAAGCCTATTTAAGAGTCTGAAGCATCGTCTGAAACATTACCTGTAGCACAAATGGTCTGTCAAACTGCAGAGCTGCCAACACAGAAGAACAGAGCAATGACTTGACATTATCAAAGGCCTGCTGACAATCAGTGGACCACACAAACTTAACTTTAAACTTTAATAGTTTAATACATTTAACGGAAATACCACTATTCTACAGAAACTTATGTAATAACCAACCAAACCCAGGAATCGGTGGAGCTCTTTTTTAGCGGTAGGTTGGGGAAATTCAGACACAGCAAATACCTTCGCCTGCACAGGAACCACATTACCCTGCCCAACCACACGGCCCAGTGAAGTAACTGTTGTCTGACCAAACTCACACTTTGCCAGGTTAACTGTTAACTGTGCTTTTGAGCCAACCTCTCAAACAATGCTTTTTATTCTCTATAAATGAGAATGCCAAGTGTCACTGTGCACAACCAAGTTGTCCAAATAAACTGAACAGCCCTCTAAACCATCTACAACCCGGTTCATGAGCCACTGAAAAGTGGCTGGAGCATTCTATAAGTCAAAGGACATAAAAACAGAGACTTTTTCTATTACAGTAGAGTATACAGGCCTGGAATAGTGAAACCAGCGGTGTCAGAGTCAGGACCTGATCCCCAGGACTAAACTCATGGCACTCTGTACCACGGTCATAATGAACTTACATTTTGGTCTCAGATATTAATGTCATATAAGTTTATGACATTTACTGTACTTAAAGTATCAAAAGTTATTTTCTGATATAAATTATACTTTTTATAGTTTTAGTTTAGTTTTAGAAGTAAAAAAGTGAGGAGTTTGGATTGAGCCATGGTATCTCAGTACCCCACCTTGCTCAGGTAAGGTTCCTGAGCAAGAAACTGAACCCCATGTTGAAGCGTGTGAGTGGTAAAAATGTTGTGTAAAGCAGCTCATCAAGACTAGAAAAGCTCTATATAAAAACAAACCATTACCAACTCTTCTTCTTCTGATTTTGCTTGGTAGTAAAGAGTAATGTAGTAGAGTAAAGGTACAAGGATTTTGTATTTAAATCCAGTTACATTACAACACTGGTCAATTGGAGCCTAATGTCAAAACGGAAATTGAAAACCTTTTCCTTTCACGTTCACCACCTAACTGCAGTAGCTTCACAACACCACCAGGGGGCCTCCGCTCTCACTTATTTGACTCAGCGCTGTACATCTTCAGCATGAACACGAAAGATCACATCTTGAATGTCCCAGGTAAGAAAAAGAGGAATTTATTGTTTTATCATCTATATACATTTTTTTCCAACTAATTCTGAAAAGATTTTGAACAACATGATTTCTGAAAACCTTGAAGTATTACATACAATGAACAGGATGTCTGATGGTCACATACCCATGGCAACAAACCAAACATGGACAGGGTGTTTTTTTTTTTTTTTTGACAATTTCGCTTCAACTGACAGCAGTCTGTCTGTCTCACATCTCCTCCTCCTCTGCTGAACATCTACCCATGTTTACAATAGCAGCAACATGTCTGGGCTACACAGGCAACAACCTGAACAAAATTAAAAAAAAAAAACAGGTAGGAGGAGGGGAAGTTAATTTACCTCAGAGTTGAGGACCCAGTGTTTGAGACAGCATGCAAAATGGTTACTCACAGGACATGGATTTTAGGTCAAGTGATGGATTAAACCAACATTAACTGAAGTCCATGAGGACGTAACAGTGCACAGCCCAATGGTGACAGAATGTCAGTGTTAATACTCAGTGTGTGTGGGGTTGTGGCCACTACTACTCACAGCTGCAGGCAACAAAGTAGAAGGAAAAACATGCACTTTTACTTTACAGCGTGTCAAGTCCTTTAAGTAAAACGTCTCGACTACTTCATACTGTATGTGTCAACAGTCGTCAAAACGCCAGAATAAAAAAGAATCCGCTCCTTGATATTCCAGTGTAAATGAGAAGGAGATGCATTACTGAGCTCCGACAAGAACTCAAAAAAAACAAAATGAACTGGGATCAGTAGTACCACCAAACTGCCATGAGGGGGAGCAAGTGAAAAACAAATTCCAGCAGGTGACACAGACTATTTCCTGGCACAGTTGGAAACCATGCAGACAGATCACAGTAAAGACTTCTGAAAGTACCATTCAAGCAAAAAAACAACAACATATCACACTGGTGCTTGTGGTATAAAAGGAACAAATGCATGTTTTTTTTATATATATACAAATCATATGTACCCATCAGTAGTGTCTAATGTCAAAAAGGAAAAAAAACACACTCATGATATCTTTACATAAAACACAAAATATATCCGAAAAACAACTAAACTAAAGTCATTGCCTTTTTCATACGCTTCTTATTTGCTCAGTTTTCATGATGTCATTAGCGTTCACCCGCGGGGTTATGGCTACGTCCACCCCAACGTCCGCTGAAGAAGAAGAATAACAACGGTGAACGTTACATTACCCCCCTACACACACATACACATCTCATCTCACAGTGTTCATCATTATGAAATAAAAAATATAAAATCAACAAATAAATAATAAAAACAAACATCCCAAACATTATTATTATTCCCTGCCACATTTCAAACACCAGGACGGGACCAACGTCCCTGACGAGGCGAGGTCTCACACGTCACGTGATGAGGAAGCTCCAGTTACATTTCCGTCTGTGGGGTCTGCTTTCCCCCCCCGACGTAGCCGCTCGTGCCGCGCTCGGCTAAAACTGCGGTTGATATAAGAGCACGTACGAGTGTCTTAGGCTACATCCACACTATGAATACTTAATCTGTGTCCAAAGCAGACACTGAAGCACCATATCAGAAATAATCTGCAACCCATAATCTGCAACACACCAGAGAATCTGACCATTCAGGTGTAAACAGGAAGCAGAATTTCTCTGCAGTTGTTTGCTTAGAGTAAAAAAACCATGAGGATTTCTGTTATGAGAGTGTAATTATTGTCTTTTGTGTGTGTGTGTGGCGTTTGACATAAATGCAGTAGTGTGGATGTAGCCACAGAAACAACGAGTCCCCTAACACACACTCAACAGAACACGTGCGTTATTTAAAAAAAAAAAAAAAAACTTAAAAACCTGCAACATGCTCGACTCTTCAGGACAAGGTTAGTCCATGTCATGGGAAAGTTTCAGAGAGGTAAAAACAAAAAAAGAAGAAGAGAAAAAAAATCAATCCCATCACTGTACAATAGAAATAATTCCTGCCATGGTTAATGGAAAACACAAAAGGTCAAGTGAGATGATATTAACAGTGGTAGTGCTGTGGTGTTGTGGCCCATGGAGAAGGAAGGGAGGGAAGGGATGGGGTCAAAGGGCACGGGAAGGAAACACAAGGGTCGAAAGGCAGGAGGGGTAAATGTTCTGGGGGTGGGTGGGGGCAGGGGATTCTCAGTAGTTTTGGCTAAAAAGGTGAGGTAGGCCTTGTCACAACTTGGGAGTGTGGCTTTAAAACTGGCAGGGTTTTGTCTTTGCAGTCCGTCTTTAGTGTTCGTTTCCTATAGGAGTGTTTGGGGTCTGGCTGTGCGTCTCCAGAGCGCCGTCTCCAGAGCGCCGTCTCCAGAGCGTCGTCTCCAGAGCGTCGTCTCCAGAGCGTCGTCTCCCTCCTCCACCTCCACCGGTCACCTGGCGCTCACATTTTGACGTCCTCCTCCACGCTGAGCTGAGACAGAGTCTTTTTGATGCGCAGGGCGGTGAGCCTGGCCGCTCCGTTGGCGTACCAGCACTCCCTCATGATCTTCCCCATCACACGCAGCGACTGCACGAGAAAGGACAGAGATGCGAGTTAGTCTTCAACCTGTGTGGCGACTAACAGTGATGGACATTATGAGACCACCACCTACTGTAATGTTAAAGCCACAGCTGCTCTAAATCAACAGCACTGCTAACTATCAGTATGTAGAAGCTCTTTAACCTACTTTAAAATACTCTTTTTTGTTATCCATTCATTTAAAAAATTGACAGTTTTACATCAAGAAACTGAAAAAGCACATTATTATTTCTTAATTAAGATGAACAGAGACATTGGTGTTCGTGGTTGAACGTTATGCTTGATTTATTTTCAGTTTTTGTTATTTGACAAACAAATAAGAACATTTTTAGTTTTAAAACAGGTCTAATACATTGGTGAAGCTCTGTATATGATGACAATGCATCATTAAATAAATATGCTGTCATTCTGAAAAACAAAGTTAAAGGAGACAACCGCAAATAAACTTCAGTGCCAACGTACTATGTGTGAGAAGATTAACAATTTGAGCTTTTATAGCACATTAATGGTGAGAAAACCCCAATTTTCTTCACATGGAATATTCCGATTCCTTACCTAACCCTTAAAGGTGCCATATGTAAGAATGTGGCCAAAAACGGTTACGACATTCAAATTAAAAATACCGAGGTCTTTTAGGTTTCGTGTTCTGACGTAACTGGCAACACGTGGTTGCTCGGCAGCTGAGACTCTACTGACTGCAATGATTGGTAGACGACCGTAAATGGCTCCACATGCCAAAACATGATTTCAAAACATAAACATCATTTGCAGTCTGCAAAATATTTTTTTTTAATGCAAATATTTTGTCTGTACTGTTGTTGTTGGCGAGTTCAGTTTGTTATATGAATATTATTCCTGAGTCTCTGTGACATATTAGGAGGTTTTTATGGCCAGTTGCTTTAGATTTATTACATAATGCACCTTTAACTGATGGACAGTTATTTTATTTATAACTTTATTATTTATTCAAGTTACTTGAAATTTCTGTCATGTAAAAAGTCATCTCTAGTCAAGCCAAAGTCATTACTTGAGAGAACACAACTAGTATAAGTTGTGGTATAAAAATTAACATGTGGATTTAAATATATCTCAGTGAATATTTGTGTTGTTTGTAATCAACAGACGTATAAAGCTGTTATAGGAAAACGCGTGTGAATGCACACTTCTGTTACGCTGTTCGTTTCCTGACACGCCTGCCTTCATATACAGCCAGTTCACCTATGTTTAGAACCCCCCCCCCTCCCTCCCATGTGCAGATGTTAGTTTTTCATGTATACAGAGTGTGAAATACCTCGTAGCTCTGCCACCAGTTGGGCACGTTGGGCCTCAGTTTCTGGTCACACACCACCTTCCTCATCTCCTCTATGGAGGGATCTGATGGGACAAGGTCGTAGTAGGGCAGCTGGTACTCCTCGTGAATACCTGCATATGGAGAAACCTTCTCAGTCCGTGCTTTCATGCTTCCGTTTATTCTGACCGACACATTCACACATTCACACATTTGCATTTGCCTCTGTTGGTTGGCTTTCTTGAACGGTGGTCTTACCTCCAGCATTGCAGCGGCGCGCAATTTCCCAGTAGACCAGGCCCAGCGCGTAAATGTCAGCACACTTGAAGGAATCAAAGTGTTTCATGTTGATGGTTTCGTCCAGAACCTCTGGAGCCATATACCTGAAGCGGACGCAAAGAGTTAGAGATAGAAACCAGTGACTCAGTGGTCATACTTAGTTATTCTAAAAAGGTTTACGTCACGATTCTTTAACAGGTGCAACCTTCTCTCTGCACTTATGGAAGTCAGAGACATCACAGATAGGACACTTTTTTTTTGGTGAAAAATAATTTAATAATAAGTCATGAGGACAGATGCAGCTCCCCATAGGCACATTAACAAAGAGTTGACTGTATGCTGGTGAGTTAGACAGGATTTTCACGTCACTTGTGTGAAATATTTATGTTTTTCTTCATTCACGATTAACACACTAATAAAGATTCACCACAATTCATCTCTTGTAAGCGCTTTTAATCCTGATAAGTTATAATATAGTATATTGTCCCATCACTTATCTCAGTTTTAGGTCATACTGAAATTATTTTTTTCTTCTCCATTTTCTAGCACTCGACCCGACAGCAGCTTGGCGCTAAAGTTTAAATAAAAGTTTCCAGACGTAAACAGAAGTAAATAATGCATTTGTTTTTGTTTTCAGTCTGAGAAACTGTCCTCATTAAAGTTTTACAGCAGCAGGTTGGTGCTGCATGTAGGACAAACTACAAACCACGATCATTGTAGTTCTGAAACATGACAATACAAAGGTATCAAGGACAGAATTATATGGAGCAGTGTTTCTCAATCCTGGTCCTCAAGGACCCACTTGCCCTGCATGTTTTAGAAGTTTTCCACTCCAACACACCTTCTCAAATGAATGAATGGCTCGTTATAAGGCTTTTGCAGAGCTGGATGACGAGCTGACCATCTGACCCAGGTGTGTTAGAGCAGGGACGACATCTAAAACATGCAGAGCAAGTGGGTCCTTGAGGACCAAGGCAACTCGTCTCTTTACTGGCTGCATTCAAGACGGCAGGTGTATTATAAGATGGTGGATAACTGTTGAGCCCTGGGATACAAAGACAGTCAGCGATAAGATAAATGGAGAGCATTTTACTGCATTCAAAGTGAGAGTAGAGGACTTGTATATGGGAATGCACCAGCCAAGGATTCTGCTTGTGTAGTGATCACTTTATATCTGGTACAAAACCCAATGCCAACTTTAATATGTTGTTTCTTGTGATAAGGAAAGTATTATCAGGGAGTTGAAGATGTCAAGATACTGCAGGTCTGGACTTTTACGCCACATCAGCATTCTAAGGGTCAGATATAATCAGTCTGTCAAGCTTTAAGTGGATTTAAAGTGTTCAGTCAATTCCAACAGCTTGAGAGAGGCAACAGTGTGGTTCCTTTTTCCTGCCACCACGGTAGTGTAAACAAATTGAATCACGCAACTACATTTGTGTGCTAATGTATAAATGGGTTATGGAAACATTTACCTCTTAGTGCCCACACGCTGGTTCGGTGCTATATCGATTGTGTCTGTGATGGACTCGTGGCGGACGGCCAGGCCGAGGTCAGCTATGGCACACACGTTGTTCTTCTTAACCAGGATATTTTTAGACTTGAGGTCACGGTGAGCGATACCAGGCTTACCTGCAGGAGGACAGACAGCACATGATTACACCTCAGCCTCAAGAGCTCAGCAGAATCAGCACATGCCAGTGTAAGTGGGCACACCGTCCTTTAACATGTCAACTTGGTCTCACCCTGAGTGCCGAGGATCTCCATGTGCAGGTGAGCCAGGCCGCTGGCTGCTGACAGTGCAAGTTTGATCATGCCCTCGATGGTGACAGAGTAGCGGTTCAGGTAATCGAAAAGAGAGCCGTGCTCGTGATAGTCCGACACGAGCCACAGCTGAGTCCATGTGCCGTTATCTGACAGAGAAACGACAGCAAAATGAGTCAGAAAACATGCAGGTTTAGGTTTATTCATTTCAACTAAATTCATACCAAGAAATAGCCTTGTAATAAGGGAAAATTTGTTTTATAATAGCAGGCACAAGAAAGGCAAATGCATGTGTTATATTTCAAAATATGCCACCTGTCTGTAAATTCAATCACTTCAATCCTTGAAAACACAACATTAAAGTTCAACTGTTGTCAAGGACTTCAAGCCGTACCAACCCTGTGGCCTTTTATTTTTCTTTCAATGCCAAAAATGTTGAGGTTCTTACCTTTATTATCTGCAGCAATGAATCCGAGGATGTTTTCATGTCGTAGCATGATCGTCTGGTAGATCTCTGCCTCTCTGAACCAGGAGCGCTCCTCTCTGGACGAGAAGATTTTCACCGCCACGTCTCCTCCTCGCCACTTCCCTCTCCACACTTCACCAAACCGACCCTTTCCTATTATCTCCTGCAGCACAATAGTCCTGGCCACCGTCCGCTGCACAAACAGTGGCAATCCTGCAAGAGGCAGTAGAGAGAAAGAGAGATGTACTTTAGATACTGTTCCACATAGGCTTGTTTTATAGATGAGTGGTGGTGGAAACACCCTGAGCAGATTCTAGGTCAGGATTATTTCACTGGTATTGCAGCAGAGTTAATTGCTCAGTTGTGTATTTATAGAACGACTTATGGAAGAGTGTTTCACTTACTGCTTTTGCTGACAAGACAGTGCAATTTATATATATATATATATATAAAAAAACACAAATACTTTTACATTCAGTAGTCAACAGGAACTGACCTGAGCCAGATCCAGAGGTGGACATGTCATAGATGAGGTCTTGCAGGGTTTTGTCCTTGGCCAAGTACAGATGGTCACAGGAGGGGTCCTCGACCTCCAGCCTCTGCCTGTGGCTGTAGGCCCTCTGGTGATACTGGAAGAGGAACACGCCAACCATCAAAAGCACACATAAGAGAAACACTGGGCCTGCGATGACCGCCACCAGCTCCACTGGCCCCCACGCACTCCCTTGGCCTGCCCAGTCACTCCCTGCCTTGGTTGGAACTAGGAAAGAAGGCAAACAATACAAAGACATTCAGATATGATCAAAATTAAAGTTCAACTGTCTGATAAACCGAAGGTAGTCGGATGACAGTGATGAAGCCTCACCTGGGACTTTCAGATCAATACTGTTGCAGTAATCTACATAGCAGCAATGCGTGTTGAGCAGTCCTTCAGCACTCAGACAGTAGAAAGGCTGTCCAGGTGGGACCAGGT
The DNA here is from genome assembly GCF_963457635.1 of Microchirus variegatus. NCBI lineage: Eukaryota > Metazoa > Chordata > Actinopteri > Pleuronectiformes > Soleidae > Microchirus > Microchirus variegatus. Next base: position 21,425,060 of record NC_139810.1, read on the forward strand.
TGTCCCGGGTGATACAGATGCGTACATGTTGCTGCTTCCCCTGGTTGTAGTATGTTGAGGCCATGCAGGCGCCATCTGTCTCGCACTCATAACCAGTCTTCTCACAGTTTGTGCAGTTACAACGCAGAGCTGCAAGAAACAACAGGAAACAGATGAGTAAATAATTTTTTTTTTTTTTTTATCTATGTCAATTTTTCCTTCTGTCCAGCAGAGGGCAAACTAACCACACAGGTTTAAACTAGGGTGTAATAAAGAGTGTAGTGTCCCATTCAGCTGTAGGCATTTTGTCTCATGCAGACACAGAGCATGTTCAGCAGCAGCAGACAGACAGCCTTGATGGCCCTGAAACCAGATCCTTCACTGCAGATGAACCCAAACACGGGGTGGAGATGAACCTGCCCAGTGGGACAGACAAAGTGAAATCCAACAAGGAGAGAAGGCTCCTGCCAAATCCCTAATGCAGCATTCTGCTCCATGCCTCGTTCCCGTCTTTTTTTCACACCAGCACAGAGAGCTGCCACTGTTAAAGCTAATGAGACAGGAGTTTTATTAAACACAGCACACTCCTGCTTGGGGACCTATTAAAGCTGACGGAATGGAACTCCTGCCACTGCTGTAATAAAATGACGACGGTCCGCCTGCACACTCAAATTAGGTCAGTGCCAGAACGTCCGCACAAATATGTCGCATCTAAAACAAAAGCAGACAACGTTTGGTAAACCCAGAGTGTTAAGAAACTGCAAACTGATTAGGGAGCGAAATGTGATTTTCAGTCAGAGCACGCGTGCTTCTCATTTAGGGTAAGGTCAGCACAAAAGGCCTCCTCCAAGGTTTTCTACTACTAAACATTGAAAAGCAGGAATGGCCAAGGTTAGAATATTATAGGACTGGTTTTCACATGGGAAAGAGGCACAGGGAAGCAGCTAAGCTCAACTGAACGCCAGTTGGTGATAAATGAAAAATTGTCTGACTGACAGGACCGTGAGTGAGGTGTGACGTGCCAAAAGCTGATCTCGGGTCAAAACAAAGGCCGGACCACTCAAGACTAATCGCTGTGGACTTAGTGAAGACAAGACCATTGTACCAAAGATGACAAGAGGAGACACAAAAAACAGGAATTCCAATCCTCGTTCTCCAACAGAAGAAGAGGCTCAGATGTGAATGAACCACTGACGATGTCTGCCCCAAAGGAAAGAAAAGGTGTTAAGAGTAAATTCCCACTAATCCTCTGTATCTTATCCTGAGGGTTTTCTTGACCAGAAGCTCGCAGATCTTGATTTTGTGCCTCTGTCTCTGTCAAGACAGTGATTTTAACACATTGTTGAACAAGCAAAGCTGTCACACGACAAAGCCGTCATTCACAGTATGGTTCAGTTATTTAAAAAAAATGTGTAAATGACTAATACATTGGTTGCACCATCAGCATGTAACATCCAAGTGGACAAAACCACAAACTCTGGTGTAATAGGAGTGGTTTCCATTCAAAGGAACTCTGGGAGGTTGCAATCTGTGTGGCAGCATATTTTGTATGTAGTGTCTATGCTGATGTGTCTATGCTTGTTCAATGATTGGTAACTGGAAATGTGGAACACTTGAAGCAGTGTTTCAGTAATATTTCTCATCTGTTTGGTGTTTGCTTGCGTGCGTGTGTGTGTTGCTTTCCAGGAGGTGAGCGGGAAAGTGGCAGGAACTCTTGGCAGAGATTCTAAATTCAGTGAAGTTCGCATGCAGATGGAATTTCCTGCAGATTACAGAGGTGAAGCAGGCTGGGCCTGATAAAAAAAGAGAGAAAAACAAGCCCTGTGCAACATCACACCAACCTACAGCACTAATGGAGCAAATGTTTTAGCCATATTAAAACAAAACTGTCAGCAACTGCAGAACGTTAAAAAAGCAGGACAATACTGAACATAGAACATATTCAAATAACTGGAATCATGCTGCTCATTTGTAGGTCTGATGGTTCTCATTTTAGTAGATACATCTTTAGCAAATATATAGATCTAAATAAAACCAGATATATTGTACCATAATCTAAATTAGTAATAATAACAAAAAAACATCTTAATGTACCAATATTCCCCCAGTGATCTGGTAGGAAAAGCAAGAAATGAACAAGCGCATCCATCGTGTGTGTGTGTGGTTAGACAGATGGTACACAGACATACAGACAGAAGCCGAGGAAGGAGGAGACCGAACATGGCTGCCTTTTTTGGGTCCACCATAGATGGTTTGTGGTCTACCAAGAGTTTGGTTTATGGCAAGTCTTCTGAGACAGTTTGATCTAGCCAATGACACGTAAATATTGAAAAAACACTGAACCGCAAGTCATTTCCAGTTTTCTTCTTGCCCACGATGAAACAGCAGACATGATGAATGGCACCAAACTAGCCATTTTGTGCAAGAGATCACTGTGGAGTTGGAGGAAAGCTTTCTTTGTAAAGCATGCGTGTCGCAAGGTTATACTGGCCTTGGCCTGTTCATTCTGAGCCTTTACAGATGTGAGAGCTCCAGGTGTGAATACACAGAGGACTCATTTAAAGTCTGATTTGGATGTGGCCACATTGTTTTGGCACAGTCAATTGAGTTGTGTCCGTGGACACATTGAAGCACCACCTGTTCAATTCTAATTCTAATTCTTTGCATATGGGTGGAAATGATCTGTCAGTCACTTAAAATGCATCTGGACAGTTTCTAATGCCAGTTGTGAAATGAAGTAGCCGTGTCTGATTGGATCAGCCAAGACACATGTTAATGCCGGATATGAACAGAGCCACCGCACGTATTACTCAACTCCAGAGGTACAAAAGCATCTGAACATGCTGGCAAGTTTGAAATTCCCTACAGGCATTTGAAGAAAGGTCTCGGGGGGAATTAAAGTGAACAAAGGGAATTACCAATGTGTGCAACACATTAAATGTGGGACCAGCTGACCAGCTCCAATGAGCTACAACACAAATCACTGAACTCAAAGATGCTCAAATTCTATAAACTTTATTTCGAGAGGAATTTCTCATCCTAGATGGGTCAGGCACTAAGTTTTGAGACCCTTTTTCCCAGACTTCTTTAAACTGAAGCTTACAAATACACCGCTCTGTTCAAAACTCAATGGTTGGGAGTTGTAGTAGTAGTAAAAATCAGTTCCAGTCATTGCATCGGAGATTGGTGTAATATATGTATTCCATAATGTATTATTGCCCGAGGTATGGGTCTTAGAAAACTGTAATTATAGGAGAAGTTTCCTCCGTGCAAACAAGGAGACTATGGGTAACAAGTTGGAAAAAATGTACAACAGAATGAGGTATTCCATTTTTTGATAACAAATTCAAGAAATTCATTATATTGAGGCAAATCCAACACCATCTTACAAACCAACTGAGGTCACAAATTTGACCACACTGACAGTGTGAACCCATGACTTCAAAAAATAAGGAGGTACCAACTACGGTTTTAGTTTGTTTAAAGAAACGTCTTCGTTCACACCGTGTGTTCGGCCATTAAATCAGACAGATAATGTCAGTGCAAGTACTCCTGACCCACTTTACCAAAACGGTGTTTGCTCTGAATATCACTACATTTAGAGCAGAAGTGTTAAAAAGCAAGAGTAGGAATAATATCAAGCCTAACTACACATGGATCCGAGTGGAGGCTCAGTGTATGTGGTTTTTGAGTGAACTCTGCTCTTGTATCCACATAATTGGTGGTCTTTACACTGGTCCTTTGTGTAGAGATTAAGACGACATGAGGAGGGATTGGACTGGCCCTGCATGAACAAAGAGTAGAGTTGAGTGGGGGAGCACACTCCTGCATGGAGCTGTGAGGGGGGATGGGTGGTACGCAAGGGACAGACTAGACCGAGGTGAACAGTAACAACCCCAATGTATGGGGGCTGTGCTGGACCAGACAGGAAGGGGGCCGGTCCCAAATTGCACAGGACAATACATAGAGGAGGGGGCAGTGGGGGTAACGAATGGGACTTGCAGAGCCCCCCAGCTGTGAGTGAGGTCTGCCCAAGTGGCCAGCTGCGACCATCATTAAAACCCAGTCTAGACTTTGACTTGTGGAAAGGGGTAAATAACAGGAAAAGGGATCAGTGAAGGAAAAAGGGGAGAACACCATGAAAAAAGTTACTCCTTGGAGCTAGTGTGTGAAGTTCCTATCATTCCGTTCGTGTTGAGACAGGAAATAGCAGACATGGTGAGGAGAGGATTAATAAAACATTGTTGTCATAACCGGCATCGTCTTAACTTGGACCCAACGAAAAACCGCAGCATAGTCCCATTCCAAACAGCTTCACACTTTAACCATGATGACAGTGTTTAGTGCAGAAGTGTCCGTGTTGTTCAGACTTACTTGTGCAGAACAACCTTGTCAAAACAGAGTTTAGCATTATAGCATGGTAAGTCTGGGGAAAACACAATAGACTGCGCAGCAGAGGGCAGTGGGTTAACATTAACCCAGGAGTTTCCTGGGGGCTACGTGACACAGACGGAGAGAGTCGTTGCGTGCATGCATGTGTGCGGGTCTGGGATCAGAGCACCATTACCAAAATGCACTAGCTGAAATTAGATCCATACAGATACCAGACTGGGAGCTGATCAAGACAAGCAGACGCCAGCAGACAGTGTGAGTGCAACATACACATACAGGCGAGCACACACGCACACGCCACTACTGTGTCCTAATCAATGCTAGGGGAAGGAGGAAAGTCATTACCTTTGTCTGCATCTGAGGGTCAGATTACTGATCTGATTCTTAAGTGAGGTCTCTGGGGCTCAGGCTGCTTCGACTATCTCTACCAACCACCTCCCTCTAGGCTACATCACATCCTGTGTCTGTCTGGTTTCTTCTTAATATTGGGTGATATGGCCAATAAGGTTATTATGATAAAAAACTGTTCCAAGTCAGCCGATATCAGTAATTGCTGTGATAAATGTCATATAAAAATAAAGATTGAATTTTGCTCCCAAGTTTGACCTTCCTTATGGGTAGAAAACACACAATTAATGATGTGTTAAAACTCGGTTTATACAATGCATGTGGTGGATTTCTGTTATAATGCAATTAAAGAAAATCATATTGGGATAATTATCATGAGTGAATTATTGCCCAATCGATGTCTCTCTGTCTGTCTTTGTCGTTTCCGTCTCTACCGTCTTAGTGCAAAACCACACAACCGTAAGCACAGGCTCACTTCAGACTTCCTGCTGAAGCTGGCGGTCAAATTTCCGTACCAGTCAATGCTGCCTGCCTCTTTAGTGACCTAGTATGTTGCAGTACTGTGAGCCAAAGCATTGGCCATGTGACTTGAGCTTTAAGGCTTTTATCTCTATTAGCAGACTAAAGATTTATTATATTACAGTGCTGCCTCCATTTTATTCTGACGGTCAACTGTCAAACCACAACAATGTTTTGGCAGTGAAATAAATAAACAAGGAAATACAACATTTGACTTGGATGGTGCATAGCTCTTTGTGTGGGCTTTAATGGTTAAAGCAAAAAGGAGTGTCAAAAAATGTTTGCATAAAGGGCATATGCAGATAACGATGACGCCAAACAACTGGTTATCATCCTCATCAAAATAGTCCAGCCTCAACACTGTTGATATTGGAAATACAAAGGGACTATGACAAAGGGTATAGTCACAACAAAACAGAAATTCCACTTAATACTTTCAAAGAGACTTTTCAGAAAGAAAATTCAACTTGGCTCATAGAGGCCTGAGAGAAGAAACGATATAGACGGTGTGCACTTCTACAACTGGTTATTTGATACACTTACGCACTACGTTCCCCAAACACAAATATTCTTACCAACCACATCAATCAAAGCAAACTGTTGTCAGGAACTACTGGAGAAAACTTGACAAGCAGACTGCACACACACAATCCAGCAGAAAATAAGGAGAGCAGGTCTACATTCCAACAGCAGACAAAAAAAAACCCTCTACAAAGAGATGTCTGGGGGACTGGTGTCAAATTTTGTCCTATAGACATGAAACTGCATAGCTACAGTCTGTCTGAGTGCACCATGACAATAACAACTCTATCATCAAGAACAATTAAGGTATGGCAAGATTTTGTTGTAGAATCAGCACATACAGTTACATATGCTAAAAAAAATGCTTTCAACAAAAAGAAAGAGCTGTGTGTAGAATTAAGGAGAAGTGGCCTGGCTCTGTGGCAGAAATAATCCCTTGTGGTCCAACATCAGTAATAGTGGAGCTGGGTCAGTCTGAGGTTATACTGTCTGCTGCAGCAATTAGGGGCTCTGTGCCTGTGGGCTTACAAAGGTCATTAACAACCGTGGTCATTATGGAGGGAAAACTAGACCACCTCAGACCGGACCCTGCCAGACTTGGTACCACATTATAGAACCTGTTTGCAAACACAAATTGTTGAGGAGGAGGTTCAAGTAAGTAATTTGACATTTTATTAAAAGGTGTGGGCGCAACTGCATTTGATCATGATTTGGCTGCAGGGATCCAGCTGCATAAACATCCATCTATTGAGAACAGGCCTCAACAACTGCTAGAACTTACGAAAAAAACAAAACAACTCTGTGCTTTAGGTCCGCTGGAAATACCACCTCCATATACATACACCTTTGAACCTAATAAATTTCAACCTTACCCGTACATTCCCATGGCTCTGATCCATTGGGCAGGTGTATACATGTTGTGATTTGACTAGACCACACTTCCTCCACCAGAACCTTTGAATTTTGACATTAAAACAGCATATGTATCAGAGGCAGGACGTTGACTTTTACAGTAACTGGTCTGATTAACATAGAAGCACAACCAAGTATGACAAGACTGGCAGGACTGGTGACATTTTCATATGTGGCAGGGCTGATACAAGTGAACATACAGTACTGAGAGTTCAAGAATCCGCAAGAGGTCCTGCTTTAACCTAGAAACAAACAAACTATCTAACACAAAAAACTTATTCGGTGGAGTGAGTGAAAGCAGAAGTGGGACCAGAGATAACAAAGTACAGATCAAATACTGATAAAGAACCAGGTCTTTTATGTGAGATAAACAGAGACTGAAGTGAGTGTGAAGAAAAAAGAAAGAGAAGGACGCACCCTACCTCACGGCAGTGTGGCTATCAGTGCCCATATCACATTGCTACTGGGTTCAATACAACCAAGCAAACTGCTTTAATGCCTCCAACCCCACTGACTTCTAAAACAATTGAAGTCCACAACATGGTATATTCAATAAACCTGTGGATTCTCACACAACCCTGGAATATGCTCTCAAACAGCTACTTTCAAGTTTGTCTGGTTTCAGCCACTGCATGGTGTAATCCATTATGAAGTGTGAAACCATTCCTCCAGGCAGACTTGTGGGCCCCTTATGTGACAGACCCCGCCAGCTGGACAAACCCATCATCACCCCTGTCTGATGAGGCCACAAACACACACACACACACTCCCCTCACACATGACTGTTAATGTTGGAATAACCCAGTCAAACAAACCAGCCAGTCAGGTGTGATTACTTTCCCTGCATGCCTCACAGGATGAAATGATTGACTGGTAAACTGCACCCCTATCTAAAGTAAGCAGGGACGACACATTTGTGCAATTCTTGAAAGGATGACTCAACGGTTTAAAGCACAACATGCACTTTACACGACAATGAAGGCAAAGTGTTTATCCGGACAATCACAACGGAGTTGTGTCACTTTATAACACAGTTTATCTGCGGGTGGCAGAACAGTAAGAACAAAATACAAGACCTGTGTTAAGTGTTGTAACATAAAAGGCACAAAATGAGGTCGGGATGGGACAATATATTATTTTAATAAAAATCACTCAAAATCAGTTGATTTTTCAATTTTTGGGATCGTTTTCACATTTTAAATCTTAAAATTCCACACAGTGTTTATCTGCTTCCTCTGTGACCAATGTAAAAACGCATGGTCAGAGGGATAATACATAATTTCATCACGCAGTATGATACAAAACATTACTCACAATAAGTGGAGTGTGGTGAAATTCTTTGATTGGGATAATCTTTAAAATTGTGAAACTCTCTCAAAATGCATACGAGTGACTACAACATACTTTTAACATTACATTTTGTAATGGCTAGTTCATTCATTTCCTCTATATCAATACATTTAAGCACAAAGTTGCCATGCACTTTGATAAAAAGCACAATACGTTGATAATGGAATGAATGAATTACCTGAACTGGAATAAGGAAAACGTATTTGTATTTGGAACATGTTTTTGTAACATTGCAACATTGATTTCCTCTGCATCTGTAAGATTTTGTCCTTCTGTGTTCTAATAAACCCTGATATAAACAATGGGCGTTGGAGGTGAGCAGACCCTGCATTAGCAGGGAAAACACTGAGGAGTTGTAGAGCTGGGTATCAGCTGCTCCAGCAAGAGGTTCACATTGAATCAGCCCAATAACTGGCGCCGCAAAGGGACCCCACTTGCCACATTTCCATCACAATGAACCCAGACTTCAACTCTGACTTCTGTCTGGGATGGCTGAATGCACGGCTGTTGTCGCCCTATGCCAGCATTCAATTTCTGTTGGGGGCCGCTAAGGAGTCTTTTCACTCCTTACAAATGGATAGCAATGGAGGAGCTGCCAGTATTTACTCTTAAAAAACACATTTTATGCACACAGTCGACTGGGCCTTCATTCAGAGACTCCTTTCTGCTCTCTCCACAGCGCAGAGCAGCGCTTACAGCCTGTGTGCAGACAGTAACTAACCACACTGCACACAGTTCACCAGCCAGCTATCACTGCACAGTGCTAGCACCAACACATGAGCAAAACACATCAAACAACACTGTCTGGTAAATACAAACAACACAACAACCACCTAGAGGTGAATTAAAAAACATCGAGAGCACCGTGTGGTCTAACGCCAACCATTTTAATGTGTCAACACGCCATTATACGACGATTTTATACCATTATTGTAAAAAAAAATATACAAAAAAAACAAGTACAATGTGCAATATTTAACTTTACACACTTCATTACCCAGAGAGCTAGCACACGTTAGCTTCCGAACACACAGTCCCACCATGTTGTTGTTGTTGTGGTGGTTTCGCTACTTGCTACTTCGGGAACAAGCCATTAACGCGTCGCGTTTTGCCACACGACAAATAAAAATCACAACAAACAACACGCGAACAGTGTGACTTTGAGGTCGACGCTAGCTACAGACACGGTTAGCCAAATCCCCCCCAGCACAGCACAGGGCGCCATGGCGATGAGCGACAACAGGCGATGCCCGGTCCAGGAAAACACACATCGAGACAAAAGCCGCCGGAGAGGAGTGGAGCTTTCTCGGGTGAAACTTACCATGACCGACGGCGGATAGCGCGACCAGGGCCAGCAGCGTTAGAACGGTTTGTTTCAAAGCCATTTCTTCAGAATTCCCATCTCTCTGCGACGAAACGCGTCCTGACTTTGTCGTTATCAACACTAGCACGGCTGAAACACAACCACAGTCCGACCGCACACACACACACATACACCACTCCACCACCACACCGCCAGATATTCACTCACACTCAGACCAGCCAGGCGAGTGACGTGTTTAAAGGGGTGTGTGTGTCTGTGTGTGTGCGCGCGCGGGCATGAGCGAGTGAGTGTGCGTGTGTGTGCGCGCGCGCCTGTGAGTGTGTGTATTTCGAACCTCGTCTGGCATAAACACTGATGGAGACCAAAACCTGGTCCTAATAAAGCAGAAACCCGTTTCTAAGTGTACACATTCAAACACACACACATATATGTATAAACACAGGCCTTGTCAGGACAACTGGTCCGTGTGGGGACCGATATACTGTCTTAATAAAATCTCTATTTTTCAAAATAATGTTGCAAAAATAAAAACAAAACAAAAAAGAAAGAAAGAAAGAAAGAAAAGGAGTGGAAATAATCAATTCACACTCTTGCTGTTTTCATCCCATGTGATTCAGTTATTTATGACTAAGTCATTTTCCTGGTCTAGAGAGCTGAGCCATGTTAAGTTGACTTGTTTTTCCCCCTCCATCTGTTTATTGGTTGGAAAACAAAGCATGAAACATGCTCTGCGTCCAATTTCAGCTGCCAACATTACCACAGGTTTGATCGATGAATTCAGACTTTCTAATTCTCATTCATTCATTCATTCATTCATTCAAAAATTTATTTGTGGACGTTCCAGTGTTGTAATGTGACACAGTACAAATACTTTGATACTGTACTTACAGTACAAAATTCACATATCTGTACTTTGTTATTTATATTTTGAGCAACATGTACTTTTACTCCACTACATTTCCTCTAACTATCTTTGTTACTTGTCACTACCAAACAAAATCAGAAGAAGAGTTGATAATGGTTTTTTTACACTATATATTTGCCATTCAGCCATTCAACATGGGGTTAAGCGTCTTGCTCAAGGACACATTATAGACGGGCAGGGCCAGGAATCCCACAACCTTCAACTGGAAGGTTTTTTTTGCTCTTCCACTGAGCTACCATTGCGTAATCCTTACTCCTCACTTTTTTCAAAAATACATTTACTTCTAAAACTTAACTTCATTTTATATCAGAAAATAAATGACTGTTGATACTTAAGTGCAGTAAATGTCATATACTTAGACCAACGTCGTTTTCTGGTAAGATTACTTGTGCTTTTACTCAAGTATCCCTTTAAGGTACTTTATAGAAGACTGTTTGGAACAAACCTGCTCTGACCATCCATCCTCCTCTTGCACAAACACTCCACATACAGATAGTCTCTTTTCACAAGGAAGATAAATCAGATAACTGATAACGTCTCGTTGGGCCAGTGTGCAGATGCATGACTCTAATTTAAACTTTGCTGCACTAACTTCACCTGGGTTGACTGAGAACTTTCACAGACAATTAGGCTACAGATCATTTCTAAGTGTTCCTTAGAAGTCAGGCAAACTGAGGATAAAAACCAATATGATTATAGCCAACGGGACAGACCTCATCTTTTATCATGGCTGTAGGTTACAAGGCAACAGAGGAACAGATTGAAATGATAGGTCTCACATGCATTCCTGGTAACTATGGGCCTTTCGGTGTGTGTCCTTTATTTAGATGGTTTCTTTTTGTTTGCTGTTGTTGTTGTTGTTCTGGTTTATCTTAGATTACACAGCAGCCCATGCTCTACATTTTAAGACAGTTCCATCCACCGGCAGGTTTTAGTGAGAACGTTTCCAAAAGTGTTTTGGCTCAGCTTCATTTGCAGGATCTTTCTCTCAGCTGGATACCCAGACGACATACTCCTCCAACATTTCCAGCTGTCATGGATTGAGAGTGTAGCTCAGGATGAAGTATAGTCAGGCTGTAACCAGGTTCTTTGGGGACTTGTCCGGCCCCCCTGACCCCCCCCTGCTTTTATCACCTGTCCTTTTTGCCAGAACTCTCACAGATCTTTCTCTGAGCCGGGCTGTGTCTGCATACTCTCTCCTCTGCGGCTTTATATCTGTCCATTATCAGGCCTGTCCAATTTATCTCCCTTATTTCTCCAGTGCACGTCGTCCGCTGAACAAATCCGTCTGTCTCTATCGAGCCATTTGGAATGATCCCACTGTGAAAATGAATACACAGAGGAGGGAAACAGAGGGAGAAGTGAGATGGGCTTCGGCACTAACAGACAGGGGGTTTTGGCCTCTGATACTTGAACAACCCCCAACTCCCCCCCTCATCCACCCACCCACCCCGCAGTGTTAAAAATAACCAGCTCTTCATCTGACTGACCAGACAGACTGGGGCTTTGAGGGAGTATTATCTCACTGGAGTTTGTTCAACAACCCGGCAGACAGACACACACACACACACACACACACACACACACACACACACACACACACACACACACACACACACACACACACACACACACACACAGGGAGTACACACAAGAGATACCAAAAGAAAACAACTATGCACTGATGCAGATATAATTTCGATTGTGCTGGACATTTTGCATTTTTTACGATGCAATCTCTACGCTTACTTATACTTCATGTCCTCCCTATAGGCTACACTGAATAAACTGAAATAAATCACCTAACTGATTGGTAGTAGCAAAACCAAAATTGTAAATATGCATGCATATTTTTTATGTCACAGTTTTCACCTATCGGGACTACAATAAGATTTGAAATGAACTCCTGACTCTGCCTACACCTTTGCATTCATAACTGGAAACAAAGGCTATAAAAATGTACAACTATAGTTGTAATTTTAATGTTTATTGCCTTATAATTATTGAGAAAAATGCAGCAAAATACGCCATGAACTACTATTACTACACCAGTCGACCTTGTCGTTTTTCTTGTTCAGCAAATGTGAGCATCTTATCTTTGCCATGTTCCACTTCCTGTACATGTGTGTAGATCCTGTGAATTAATCAGTCTCTCGTTGTATCCTGCGACTTTGATCTTTGATCACACTTCAGCGTCAATGATTAAATGTGCACGCCTCGGCTTGTTTGCTTCGTAATTCAACGGTGAGGTAATGCGAATGGAAACAGGATTGCAAAACATTTATGACACAATAACTCTCCCAAAGTAAGAAGCACCTCTGTCAGCAACATGGATCACTGTTTGCCTGCCAACTGACGACCTCTGCTGGTCAATCCTAGAACTGCAAATATCAGTCGAGTACAGCGAAAACATTTAAAAATACAATTCTTTATTCAACATATACAGTATCACATGTCTGACATTTTTTTGAACCATAGTGACATAGTGATGCTACATCAGGCCTATAGACATATTACAAAATGGTGTTGTATAAAAGGATATAAAATGTGTGTCAGTGAATAATTAACAATAATATGACTTTAGAAATATATTTACACAATATGCCACAATATGTACATTTAAATAGCTCAATGTGTCTAAGTGCAGATAATAAATGGCATGTTTTATATAAGTTAAATACAGTATGCTTACAGAGCAGGTCATGGTTTTTGGTACAGGAGTATGATATTTGCTGAGGCCTTCATACACTCATTGATTTTCCATGTCTTTGGTTATAGAAAAATCCATGAGTACATTTGTTTCTGTATATCAAAGCTCCTCCTCCTGAGAAGAGTAGAGTATTCTGCAGCAGAAGTGTCTGATTGAGCTGAACAATACATTAATGTGAATATCTGGTCTAAATGGTTTTTTAAGGGCCTCTTGGTTCAATGCACCAGAAGTTTGACAGTTGAAAATCAGGCTATGGGGGAAAACAAATCCCACAGCCTGGGGCTGTAAGCCATTCTGGACAGCACTGTTCAAACTCATATGGTTTTAATGTAATTCACAGATATGTTAATGATATGCACCATGTGCTACTTTGACTATGGTGCAAAAATCGCCCCTCTAGTATTTTCCAACATCCTTTGTCCCTCCCTCATCTGGGGCCTCAAGTCTAAACGTCCTGCTTGAGTTTTTTGATGCTGAAGTCACTGTCGTGGTCCAGTTTGGAGAGCGTCTTCCTCACTCGTAGGGCTGTGAGGCGGGCAGGTGGACTCTGGTACCAGCACTCTTTCATGATCTTCACAATGGCTGTGAGAATCTGGACACACACAACTCATTACAAAAGAGTGTAACATTTGTTCATACTTATAACATATGGCAGTGTGGGTAAATCTTCACGTGAGTCTTTTGGGCGTGTTTCCACTGTACTTTCCTCGCCTCGCCTTGGCACGGCACAGTTAAGTTGTGTTTCCACTAAAGGTACTATGCGTGACATCGCCAGACTGCCGGGCACTGATCAGAGTGCCGTCACAGGAAGAGACTTCCGACAAAAGAATCAAGCCGAACAATGCTGAACCTTAGATCAGTTAAAAAGATTTAACAATACTACAAACGTGGGTTAATATCCAACAAGGACTTAGGAAATGTCTCTGAGCGGCATCACTAACCGCGCCGCTGTATTTCAGTCCAGTGACTGTGTCAGATGGAGTCTGTAATGTACTCCAGTCGTGGAGGAAGTACTGAACAAATCTATCTATAAAGCATGTTGTGTCTGTGTGTGTGTCTGTGACGGGCATATCTCGCTGACCGTTGGTCAGATCGACTTAAGATTTTGGATATGGGTTGAGCATGGCCTGATGGTGTGCATCCCTGATTTTCACGTTTTTCACATGATTTTAATTTTCGCTGATTTATCACGCTACACCAGACAGGGGTGCCGTCAGGATTGTCTTTCATAGTAAGCACAGTCCCCCCTCGAGGCTACTTTTAAAACAATGCATCTGAAAACACTGTGTCAAAAAAACATGTGTTTGTTGTACAGACATTGTGTAAAAGCTCATAACTTTAAGGACTGATGAGTATTTTACTGTGACAAAACATAGTTTTTGCCGTATGCATGGATGTGGCCACAATGGACGCGTTTCTACGGGACGTGAATAGCCTACTGCTCTCTTCACATCGGTGAAATACCCTGCGATAATGTAGACAATAGCCTACGGGTAACAAACGATGTTTGTTCATGCATTGACGCATGTCATAACCTAGCACGACAGTTTTCATTAGCCCAAATAGCTCGACAGTTGAAGATTTTTTAATTCATCTCCACTAAGCATGCCAACGTCTGCAACTCCATAAAACACCATCCAGCACATATACACATATACAGTATTTTTAATGAACGGATTCTAATGATTCAGTTTCACTGAAAACAACTGCACGGCAGTTTCTCCGCCCCCGTTGAGTAGGTACTATTTTGTAGTGGAAAACCAACCTAAAACCGCGCCACACCGCACTGAGGTGAGCTGGGACCATAGGTGGAAAAGGGGCTTAAATGTGTGTCTTTGTGTGCCTGTTTAGAACCTTTTCTGATAAACACTAGTCCTCATGGGGACAAAAACCTGGTCCTAATGAGGCAGAACCTCATTTCTGAGGAACTGTTTAAGTTTAGGGCTGATATTTGAATTCTGGTTAAGTAATAGTTAGGGTGTGTGTGGGATTTGTCTGCTTACTGGGTGGGAATGGAGCCTGTTGTGAAGACTGGGCCTTTGCTGGTCTACACACACCACCTTCTTCATCTCCTCAAAGCTGGGATCTGAGGGCACCAGGTCAAAGAAAGGTGGACGGTACTCTTCTACAATCCCTAAAACAATACAGAAGAAAAAAAACAACAACTCAGAGTGCTGTATCCTCACACATTTAAACTTAAAAATGCCAAAATAGTTGATCACAGTAATCTTGGTTGTGGGATTTAGTTGGATGGTGAGGTGAAAATATGCAAGTAGATGACTAATAGACCCCATAAAGTGTTAAATCATTATACATTCTCTTCATTCAAGGTCTGAAATAGCTCACTTGGAAATCAAGATAGATAGGATGTAGAGGGAAATTTGGAAAGTTAATTTGACAAAACAATAGAGCAGAAAAAGAAATCAAATCCCCGGCGATTTAACTGGGAAAGAGACTTGCAAAGCATGAATAAACATGCACACACCCACACACACACACGCACGCACGTACGCACACGCACACACGACTCTGATTGACCAAGTGCTTTTCCTAACATTAACCATAACCAGATAATGCCTAACCCTAACCTACACTTAACCGCAATTCAAATCTAAGCCCTAAACTAATTCTCTCTCCCGCCCCCCCATCCGCCCCCACACACACACGCACACACACAATGACAAAGTTATGAATGTCTGTCTATCTGGACTAAGTGCTTTTGTGCGCACTGTGAGCATGAGCATAGTTGATGTGTATGTGTGTGTGTGTGTGTGTGCATGGGCATCTGGACAATGTACAAGTGAGTGCTGACACCAGATAAGACTGTTTATAATTACTGCAGTGCTAATCATGAGAGGAGAGGATAGTAGAGGCAGACACAGACTGGGAAAACACTGGAGTGCTGAGAGACATGGGACTAACTGCCTCTTATGTTTACACTATCTGCTACTAGACAGTCAGTTAGAACAAGATTTGTGAAATACATCAACCTATAAAATATTCATTGACAAATACTGTACATCCTCACTGTAGCATCAACTTTAGTTTAAAAAAAAACACAACTTCCTGTCAGGTTGTTGCCTTTTTACCATTGACAATCGTCCTGCGGGTAATTTCCCAGAAGACCAGGCCCAGGGCCCAGATGTCTGTCTGCTTGTAGGACTCAAAAACATCAGTACGAATGGTCTCATCGAGCACTTCTGGGGCCATGTAGCGCTTGGTCCCCACACGAGGGTTGTTGCCCACGTCGAGGTAGTCATGGGACTGAGAGTGTATCACAGCTAAACCTGAGGAAACACAGAGCACAGCCACAATGCAAACATTAATAATGTTTATCAGATGAATACCCTATTTATCCAAGTTAAACTAGTTCCCTGGTGTCCTAATGAACATGTCTGACAAGTTTTGGTCAAAATACCATAAGGATGAAGCACCACAGCAGTTCAATCACCCTGCCAAAACAGCCCTGTTCAGAAAGCTCCGTTTAGTAGTAAAAAAATAAAAAATAAAACTTAAGGGACAGGAAATGACATCAGACACAGAGGCTACTGGGAGCTAACAGCAGTTAGCATTTGGAAAAGTGATCATTTACAGGCTCTAGCAGGCACATTGTTATATAACATAGTTAACATAGTTATATATGACATAGTCCAGTGCAACTGGACAGATAAATCCTCTGAGGCTGGAAGTTTGTGTAGGACTCTGTGCTGCACTGGTTTTCAGATACCGTTGCCCTCGCCAGCGCTCTCGCGTGTTTTACGGACAAAGCGGAGTTCCGCGAGTCAACAATTCCAGGACTTTAGAGCATTGTGACGTCCCAGTGAGCGTGGAAGTCAACATCGCATGTTTTAACTTCTGTACTTAGTCTGAGGAGGACCACAAAAAGATTAGTGAGTCATCTTATTTCACACTTTGCTGACTTGTAAGGCCTCCAGAGTGCCAAATATAAGGATTTAAATGATCAAAAAGTGGATTTTTGCATAATATGTCCGATTTAAATTGCAGCTGTGTCTCTATCTGAAGCTGAGAACAAATGCAACTAAAAATCTAGCATCCTTACTTCAACATAGCGCTCACCTAGATCAGCAATACAGCACTGTCCATTCCGCTTTACCAGGATGTTTCGGCTTTTCAGGTCTCGGTGGGAAATAGCTGGCTTTTCTTGGGAGCTGACAATCTCAGTGTGGAGGTGGACCAGACCACAAGCCACAGACAAGCACATCCTCAGACAGCTCTCAGGCTCCAAGCTGCTGTACTGCAGGAAGTCGTAGAGTGAACCCAGCTCATGAAAGTGAGTGACGAGCCACAGCTGGGTGCTGGAGTTTTTGGATGTCATATCAGAGGCTATGAAACCTAAAAGCCAAAACAGAAGACAGCTGTTTTAACATTTGTCTTTGGTTGCTGATTATCAAAAATGCCACTGCACGTTCTCTCTGCAAAGGAAAAGCATGACCAGCCGTACCCAGTATGTTGTCGTGTCGCAGCTGTACAGTATTGTAAATCTCAGTCTCTCTGAACCAGGACTGTTCATCCCTAGAGGAGAAGATCTTAACAGCCACACTTTCCCCCATCCAGGTCCCCCTCCACACCTCACCATACCTGCCTTTACCTGAGGATATAATGACATAGTTACATCACTGCAAAGGAATACAAACACAGTAAAGAGAAGCACAGATGTAGTGAGGAAAATAACTGACCAACACACTCAACAAGAGAGATTTGTCTTGCCATAGTCCTTTGGACTAGATAGGGCAGTCCTGTCCCACTCCCTGATGTACAAAACTCATCAAATATATCCTGTCGACAGAAACAAAGGTTATCTAGGTCTTAAAGACTCTGAATATATGTCTTGATAGTATTCTTTTTCCACATCTGACATTAAACATCTCTTACGCCATACGTGGGGTCATCTCCGTTAGGGACCTTGAGCATGGTGACGTCATGGTCTTCAGCGTTCTTCAGTTTGCAGTGTGTGTGTTTGAAGCGCAGGAACAGCAACAGGCCACACACGATGCCGACCGTGATGAGCAGCAGCAAAGACAAAGTGATCCACAGCTCGGGACGAGCGGGTTCTGGGGACACCGTTGTCGTCACTTCGTCTGGACACACGTTGACATTGAGAGACACACATTTGTGTGAGTGTGGGGACAACACTTTTCTACACTGAGCTGAAGTTTTACTGCTAAGTTAATTTTGATAGAATGTAAACATGATTCACTCAGTGTTTATTTACTGTCACTGACCACAAGGGGGAACCAGTTACTATTTCAATGAATAGATGCAGAATGTGTATGTGTAATTCTTCCCAGTTACATTGTGGTAATGTTCAGATATTGTAAAGCAATTATTGTGGGTGCTGCTGGCTAATATACCTGGAGGTGGTGTGGCATCGGCGTTGCACAAGTTCTCTCTGCAGCAGTCGACGTGGAATCCCTTAAAAGAGCCGGAGCACTGCTCCCTGAAGTTTCTTTTGGAGAAGCAGCCTCGCTCCTCTCGGCCTTGCACCAAGGTGTAGAAACAGATGTCTCCTCTGCACGTCCCATTCGTGCATGTACCTTTTTTATTCTCGCAGGTACACAGCAGCTTCTCATCATCTCCGGTGTCTGAAATACAAGGAAACACACGCGTAAGCTAAAAATTGTTATATATTGTGTTATATAACCATTAGGGCTGAAACAATGAATCGATTACTAGAGTTATTGTCAACTATTTTTATAATCGATTAATCAATTAACTTTTTCCATTATTAAAACACGATTTCTGATTGTTTCAGCTTCTTAAATGTGAATAGTTTCTGTTTCTTTGCTCCACATAACAAAGAAATTTGAAAAAATATATATTTTCTGACATTTTATGGACCAAACGATTAATCGAGAAAATAATTAATCGATCACGTGAGTTGCAGCTCTAATAACCATACTTTAAATTCAGTGATCATGTTTAGTAATAAAATAGTAAACTGTATTTGTATAAGGGGAAATCCCAGTATTAATAGAGAGAGAGAGTTTGTGTTGACCACATTTCCTGACAGACAACATCCTTGTTTAGAAACACTTATATGAGCGTGGCTGAGTGCTTAACCAGGAGAGGTATTTTTGGTTTGAAATTGACATGAAAATGACAGTGGAGCTTGTCATTTCCTTGCTCTCTCCCACACATTTTCTTGACATCAGTGTTTTTAATGTATCTTTCCATCGTCACTGTCCTTATTTGCAGGAAATCCCCAAATGGATTAAATGGAACAAAGGAAACGCTCTACAACAACAAACACCCTTAAATCCCCTAAATCTCTCCTAAATCTAATTGTTCACTCACCTGCACGGATGGTAGAGGCCAACAGGAAGACTCCAGCTAACACCACTGTGAGTAGAGCAGAGCTTCCCATCTCTGTGAAACAGGGGCAACACAAATTACAAACAATTTAACAAAACAGCCCTGTACAGAAAGATCTGTTTAGTAGTATCTATTTATATATATATATATATATATATATACATGAAAGTAAAACGAAGCTTAAGGTAAGGAGTAAGGACAGGAAATGACATCAGCCACAGAGGCTACTGAGAGCTAACAGCAGTTAGCATTTGGAAAAGTGATCATTTGCAGCCTCTAGCAGGCACATTGCCGTCATGTATAACATGTATCCACTGGACGGATAAATCCTCTGAGGCTGGAAGTTTGTGTAGAACTCTGTGCTGCACTGCGGAGCCAAGAATAGAGCTTTTTACGCGGACTCCTGGTTTTCGGAT
The DNA here is from genome assembly GCF_963457635.1 of Microchirus variegatus. Classification (NCBI taxonomy): domain Eukaryota; kingdom Metazoa; phylum Chordata; class Actinopteri; order Pleuronectiformes; family Soleidae; genus Microchirus; species Microchirus variegatus. The sequence continues at coordinate 21,444,790 of NC_139810.1, forward strand.
ACCGTTGCCCTCGCCAGCACTCTTGTGTGCTTTACGTGTTTTATCTCCTGTTCTTAGACTGAGGACCACAAAAACATGAGTGAGTCATCTTTTTTCCACACTTTGCAGATTGCCCTCAGAGTCCCAAATATAAGGATTTAAATTATTAAAAAGTGTATTTTCCATAATATGTCACCTTTAAGTTGAAAAAACAAGGTCATTTCCAAGACATTATAGCAGCTTTGTGTCTGAAAATGCACTGTAGCTTAGTAGGAGTAGTGACTTTATGGGGCCGAGCGGTGGTTAAAGCCAGTTCTTTGGCAGAGGAAGTAATGAGGTCAAAAACAACAGTCCGAGGGCCCTGTCTGTCTGACTGTGTTGTAATTGCATAGGGTGGGAACAGGGGGCTTAGGGGAAGGAGACTGGAACAGCACTCCAGCCTGTTTGTGTGTGTGTGTGTGTGTGTCCGCGTGTGTGCACCGACTGTGTGTGGCGCTGTGCAGCCCTGTCGCCTCCTCCACTGCACTGCTTGCAGAGTAAATATTGATGGCTGTGTTTCCTGCCATTGAGTGGCCCCACCCGGCTGGCTGGCTGGCTAGACTCAGGTCTGCTCATTGTTTAGGGCTGCACTGCTGACGGTCACGCAAGCAGGACGGTTGACGCACACTCTAGTGTGTAACTTAAAACTCAGGTGAACAAAAGCACTTTCTATTTACGTTAAGACGTCGGCTGTGAAATATCTACAGATGCTGTGATTTTACTACTGCCTGTGCTCTGTTTAATATGAAGCAGGATGGCATGGAATCTATGTGTGTATAATATATTAGAATTCATTTATGTGTTTATTTTTAATTAAACAACTTTATTCTTCTAATGCTTACAATTTCCTTTATGCTATGTTGATCAATTTGTATTGTTTTCTTTCAAGTCTGCCTGTGTTGTTGTCTTAATGTTTCTGTGCAAGAAAACAAATAAAGTAAAAATGTGGATTTATTCAAAAAATACTTAAAGAAATAAAGAGATAAATTAGCAAATAATAACTTCACACACAATTTTATATAGTTCAATCAATTCCTTTCTTGTTCTGCATTTGACCTAACTAACTGTTAACAAGTCAGCATCTCCGCATCCAAGGCCATGTGTCTTCATCAAACTGTAGTTGCAGCAATTCTTCCGTCATTTATTCTATCGTGGCTCATGGAAAAGCTTTTATAAATACTAATGTTTGAAGAGGTGGTGAGGGTTAGAGACTGTTCAGTTTGCTAATGTGTTATCATATCATCATATATATCAGACGCTGTACTGATCCAAACCTCCTGGAGACTCCTTTCTTTGGCAACATCAGGGTGTAAGGATGAAAATAACACAATCAACATTCAAGTGAGACAGTTGCTACAGAGAGTAACTGAAGTCCAAAAGGCACGTGCCGTGGTGCATTGTCCACAGAACTACACGAGTGAAAGGATTTTGCCTCAAAACTAGGAAACGAGTTGGATTCACTTGCGTTGGCCCACTGTGAACCACAGGATTTTCAATTTTCAACTCTGTTATTGGTTATACAGATACATGGCCTTTACCAATACTGGTACACATACAGGTCTGTCTAGATGTTTTGTGGCTGGGTGTACAAGTTTCTTTTTTATTTTAAATCCCTTTGCCCTTTGTCAGCTGGGTTTGGCACCAGTGCCCCCTGTGGCCCTCATGTAACACTAGCACTCATCTTCTTAGTAACTTACATTTAAACTACATACACTATTAACATATCTACTTGTTCTTTAAATTGTACTTAACCAGTTTGACTATTTGACTGCTCTTTGTTCCAACTCTTACAAAACACATCAGTATAATATGTACACACAGGATCAGGCTGTGACTAACCTGAGGAAATAACACCTGGGCTATTGTTTCGTGTGAGCGTGCAGTGCACGTTTTACCGTCAGCAGACAACACATCTCACAGCAAATAAACCTTGAACTGCACACATCTGGTGGCAGAACTTGCACCTGTCAGCAAAAAAAAAAAAACCGAAGGATATCCTCTTTCAGTTTTAATGCAGCTCGATATATTAAGTACAGGAAACTTCATATTGTCTTTTTCTGGATTCGACTACGTCAAGAGGAATTAGAGGAGAACAGTTTATTTGTGTATTAAATAACTTAAACATTTACTTTAGATGTGTTTAACCGCATTGAATTCAAGCATGTACATTTAATACCTAATACCATAAAATGTTTTAAATGAATGTGTCAAATCAAATGTGAAATCTCTTACACTGATCTCAAATCTACGCGAGAGATCTGATAAGATCGGTCTCACAATACATTTCTTTCCACCTTTCATGAATTTGGGCTGTGGGGCTCCAGCTCGACTGACGAGAACTTTGCAGAAACCACAAACCACTTCCTGTAGCATACAGATTACATGTCAGTGTAGTTAATCTGTGGCTCCAGTGGAATAAGAGCATAAACACAACTCCACCCACAGAAAAAAAAAAACATATTCTCCACGGAGGAGAACAACTGCGTCTCATTTATATCGTTTTCGGGGCCTGACATCTGAGACGACAGTAATCGTGTCCTCCATCGTGGCGGCCTGACTTCAGCATCTCCAGCATCTACTCCTATATCTCTCTTGTTTGTCTCTTTTCTGTGCAATTTTCAACTTGCACAACCCAAGGGGGCAAGATCCAGCGTCATCTCTTCCTCTCATCTGCAGAGAAGGAGGCAAATCTCTCATTCCATCTGGATGACTGTGTGGTTTCTGTGGTGGTGTGGGCATGGCAGAGCCAACAACCCCATCAATTGAGCTTAATAGCACCCAAAATACTCTGGAAAGTCTGGTACTGTTAAAATATCTATCAAGTGGTTTTAAATCAATAGATTTCACCAAGCAGCATTTTAAAATATCTGTTGTATGTTTTCAATAATAAAAAAAAACAAACAACCAACCCTGTTATTCAGTGAGTGTGACTGTCTGCTTGTTGCAGCGACAGACTGATTTTATCTCCGTTCTGCAGACAAAACTAGGCCTGCCTCCTGGCATGTTTTTTTGTTCTGCGTGTGGCTCATCTGCATGGTTTCATATTTGTGCACATACCACATTAACCGCATGTGGTGGGAAGACAAACGGTGTGTATATATATATATATATATATATGTGTGTGTGCATATAAGAAGAAAGTATGAGCAACTTGCACATGACGTGGTCCAACGACGGCACCCAAATGGAAAGAGTTCATCTTATTTCCCTCACATCGTGACCTATAGTCCAATAGGTCAAATGTCGCAACCCTGTGTTTGTGCGAGTGTTGAAGATACTTGTGTTATTTTAACTTTTTGAGACAAAAAAAACAAAACAATATCAGTACTTGGACTTTTAAAATACAATAACATAACCCTAAACCATTAAATTATTATATATTTTATATATACTAGTAGATGGATACATAATGTAAAGTGAATAAAATACTCTATGTTAGACAAAGTATTAAAGAAAGTGTTAACTACTCCTTAGGAACCTGAAACACACATAAACTGTATTTCTGTAGTGTGTTGTACAGAGGGGCAGCAACTGACAACTATTTCCATGATGGATTCATCCATCAATTGTTGTCTAAATTAGTTTTTTGGTGACAAATGATGATCAGTGTTTCCCAAAGTTTCCCAAAGGAGAATTATATCTATATATATATATAAAAGCACCACTATAGTTTTTAATCCATTGACAGGCGATTTAGGAATCTAGATTAGATCAATAATCTGTTGATGAATGCAGCCCTAATCATTGCCATGATAAACGCATATGTATATATATATGTTTATATTTTACTTTTTACTTTTTCTAAGTGTGTCTGTTTATTTTAGATAATTTAATGTCATTTTTACACTCAAAGCACATTGTGTCTATGTACTCCATATGAAATGTGCTATATAAATAAACTTGACTTGACTTGAATTTCGGCTTTATCTGTTCATCAATCTAACAGGTGACAGGAACTATAAGATGGATGTAGTATTCCAGTTAACCAGTGAATTTTAGCATGTGTAATCCAGTTTTAATTGGGTTAGGGTTAGTAAATGTAAGCTCAACATAGCAGGGAAACCAAAACCTAAAGAGGATAATAATGAGGATTATATTAGACAATAGTTTTAAATCTGACAGAGGTATCGAACATGTGTCCCTGGGCAGAGGCGCAGCTTGTGAACAGGCAAGGCAGTCAACTGCTTGGGGCCCCGAGCCGATAGGGGGCCCCCCGACACTCGGAGCCTGAGGTCTGTTTTTACTGAAATGTGCAGTGACCAGCTGCCTCCCCGTCCCCCTTAAACAATAATGGGTGATTTGCAATAGGTTTATATAGTTTTTAAAAGCTATTTACAACATTGTATTGTTCTTTACATTGACATACTATTGACCGAGTATTCACATACTTTTTAATTACAAGGTTTTTCCATGTTATTTAATTCATTTTGAAAATATATATATATATATATATTTTGAACTCATACATTTTTCGTAACATCATGGTGATGAACTGGTTGGAAGGGCCCCCTGGGGATTTTTGCTTCGGGCCCCTACAGACTCTAGAATCGCCTCTGTCTCTGGGTCATGTAGGTCAATCTTTGACACCTGCCAATGTGGCCGTTGAAAAGTGATGGGGACGTTCACACAAAACCAGCACAACACAACACAACACAACACAACCTTTCACGACAACAACATTTACCGTAAAGTAAAGAAGGAGAATCAGTGTGAAACACACACACACACACACCTGTACCTGCTGTCTCTGTCTTCGCCTTCTTAACTCAACAGACGCCTCTCGTCTCCCATATCACAGTCGCTTTGAAGAGTCCATTCGTGTCCCACGTTCTTTCGAACGAATGAAAGTCGCTGTTTCTTTCAGACGCTACGTGTAAAACTTTTGGAACGGCTCAGCTGCAGAGGTTTATCCAGGAGAGAGTTCACATCCTTTTCTGCTTTTGCTAACGACCACAACCCGCCGTTTTTCGTGAGGACGTCGTTAGCGCCGCTGCGTTTTCTCCTCTCTCTCTAAACGAGTCAAGGCTTCAACACAAAGTAAGAAGAAGAAGTGAAGAATGATTAAAATCAGGACCTGGCAGCTGTGTCCTGTACTATCTCATCTCATCTGGGTCCAAATCTGCGCTGATAAACCGAGACGAACCGTCGTCGTCGTCATCGGTTCGGATTCCAGTGGCGGCTCCACAAAGTCCAGACCCAGTAAGTAAGTAAGTAAGTAAGTCAGAAGGGTCTCCGTTGTCGTCCGTGTTCCTGATCTGGAGTTAAGATTGCAGATTTCTTTTTTTTTTTTTTTTTTTTAAATGGCATAGAGTTTTGTCCCACCCCTTATTGTCCCGCACACTCTGCTCTGGCTGGAATGTGTTCTCATAGCGGTTTTCCTGTTGCCTGCTAAACCTCTCATTTTCCCTTTTCCCCTGTGGACTGGAGTCTGCACTGCACTGACAGGAATGTGACCCCCCCTCCATAAAATAACACTTCTTCAACAAAGAAAGAAGCCACTTTGTATTTGTTTTTTTTAATCATCAGCATAAGTTTTTCAACACAAAAAATAGGCAAATGGTCTGTATTTTTTATGGTCTTGATGACTCACAGCTGCTTTTTGATATCCACCCATTCACATTCATACAGTGTTGTAATACTTTAGTACAAAATTCACATATCTGTACTTTACTTTGTCATTTATACTACTATACACTACATTTCCTCTAACTATCTTTGTTACTCGTTGCTACCAATTAAAGTCAGAAGAAGAAGAAGGATTGGTAATGTGTCTGTATCTATATAGCACTTTTCTAGTCTTGATGACATCTTTCATACCCATCAACATGCTGCAACATGGGGTTAAAGGGACACTGTGTAGTATTTATGGGTTTATATAACCCAAAATCCACTCTTTTATACATATTATGTGCTCCTGCATTGTCTAGTCGATGTATAATAGTTTTTGTTTCATTTTCGTAGTGTTTCAAAAAGTCATGTAAAATAACACGGTCGCGGGCCGTGGTTGCATAGCCACTGTTAGCAGCGAGACGCCATGTTTCTACCGGAGCCTGTAAGGACAAACGCGAGAGAACAAATCAAGCGTCTCTTAACTTGTAGGGGAAGTCCCGACTCCTCTCTCTCCACTTTGTCTGCTACGGCCGCGGTAGCTCGCCCTCTCCCTCGCCTGACGAACCTCATCTGCTGACACGGAGAAAGACGACGAGGACGACATTTGACCAGCTGCGGATACCGTAGCGCTCAGGGAAGGGAGAGGGTGAGCAGAGGAGCAGTTCTTTGTTGTAAATTTCAGCCTCTCCTCTAGATGGCACTATAAACTACTTACTTCACCTTTAAGTGTCTTGCTCAGGGAAATGAACCCACAACCTTAACACTCAGGCTAGCTTTACACAACAACGATCTGAACACAAACCGCATAAGTGGCGTTGCGTTCCCACTTTTTCACCCGGGAGCGTCGTCGTGTAAAGCCAGCCTGAGCTACCATGGCTAAATCCTAACTCCTCACTTTTTAAATACTTTTACTTCTAAGACTAAAGTACATTTTATATCAGAAAATTACTTTTGATACTAAGTACAATGTACATGTCATATACTTTAAAGGTCCCATATTATGCAAAATCAACTTTTTAATAATTTTATTACTTATATTTGGGACTCTAGAGGCCTTACCAGTCGGCAAAGTGTGAAAAAAGATGACTCACTCATGTTTTTGTGGTCCTCCTCAGTCTAAGTACAGATGATGGTCAAATTATCACTTTTCCAAATGCTAACTGCTGTTAGCTCCCAGTAGCCTCTGTGGCTGATGTCATTTCCTGTCCCTTAAGTTTGGTTTTATTTTTATTTTTTATGTTTTATAAAGAGATACTACTAAACAGGGCTGTTTTGGCAGGGTGATTGAACTGCTATGGTGCTTCATTCTTATGGTATTTTGACCAAAGCATGTCACAGACGTGTTCATTAGGACACCAGGGAACTAGGTTAACTTGGAGAAATAGGGTATAATATTGAACCTTTAAGACTCTTACTTAAAGTAATATTATAAAAAGTGACTTCAACTTCTACCAAAGTAATTTTCTTGTAAGGTACTTGTACTTTTACTCAAGTATCCCCTTTAGGTACTTTATACAAGACTGCATTGATACAGCACATCCCTGCCGACTGTCCCTAACTACAGTCTTAGAAATAAAAGTGCTAAGTAGAACAATATAAGGTTCTTTGGCTTGTCCTCATAGCAGAACCCTTTTTTTTTTTTTAAAGGTTCCACCTGGAGATCGACTCCAGAAGTGAAGAAGCCTGCACAGATTCATGCACAGCTGGTTTGAACCAGCTCTGCTGCATCTTGTTTCCCTTCCTCAAGGACAGAGGATAAACACACCTCTTCTCCCACAATTCTGTAATAACGCATTGTTTTCTCTACAGACCATGTGCGTTCTTGTATGATTGTTTTTTCTTCAAATGAAAAGATTGAAGCCACAAAAGACACATTTCAGATCTCACCAAGCAAATCTCCCATTACACTCCAGCTCCAAAGATCGGAGAAAGAATCGGAATTGATAATACTTGTTTTTAACACAATAGAGACAACTACAATGGTTCCATGATGTTCAAGTGTTCATGTTTCTCTTACAGCAGCTGTAACATTCAAAATTTAAGTAAATAAAGTACAATCTCTTGCTATCTCTTAGATCCCACAGAGACCCAGCTGTATGGAATCACTTCATTCAGCAGAGCCAGAGAGTGATGTCTTCACGTCTGTAGTAAGTTACCCTCCTTGTTCTCAGGCTCTGTAATCTCTCCATTTTTTGGCTTTTGACTGCTCACACAGCTGCGAGCGCTCACATTAGCTGTCATATAGAAAACAGAGCAAACTGTTGTTCATTTTTTTTTTTTAATCGGCACTTATTCCTCTTTTTCCCCCGTTGCTTATCTCTGCACTTGAGAGACTCACTCGGTCCTGCACCCTGAAGGTTTTTCTAAGAAGCCCCTATTTGTTGTTGAGGGAATATTCCCAGAGATCGACCTCTGCACAATATGATCCAGTCTGTGTCACAACAGACCTACTATGTTCCTTTACTGAACTCTAGAGAGGCCTTTATTTTAGAGCTGACCCCAAGTTCCTCCTCTGTGAGAACAGGAAGTGAGCAAAAAAAACTGAAAATATAATGTTTCATAGTGTCCAGAAAAAAAATTTGCTTCTCTCTTTTTTTTTTTAAGGTTTGTGATAGCTCTTTGTTGACTTATCTTCTGTCGCAACACACCCAGTATATCTTGATACTATACTGCAGTACACATTGGATTATTAGTTCAAATGCAACCATAATCTGTTTGGACAACACATGATGCCATCTGTTCTCGAAAAAACCTTAGGCAAACCTTTTGTCTGCTGCTGCTGCTGCTGCTGCTGTTAGCATTAGCTTTCCCCTCCTTCCTCCCTTAGTCACTTCCTTAACATGTTTAGATAAACAGACTAACTTTACGATCAGAGAGAACCACCTCTTTGTGCTATTCTCGCTCTTTTGATAAAGTGCTGAAAAGTATTTGTATTTCATCAAATCAAAATTTCTGTTTCCACTAGTGTACAACTCTAAATGTTTATATTATACATAACTGCACTATGCAGTAACACACTTCTGTGCGGTAGTATTGTGTAGGAAGGAACCAAACTCACACGCAAAGGTCAGTTATTTTATTCCAAAGCTTGGACACAAACATAATGTTCTCTCTCACACTTGATAAAGATGCAAAATTACGCCACAAACAATCCTCGAGTAACCGGGTATAAATGACATTGACTCTGATCAAACTAATGTTCATAACGAGCATGTGAGTCAACATTCCATGGAACGAAAAAGTCTTTCCTGAGAAATGTGTTGTGCAATTGTTGCTGTGCATGTGTAACTGAGGCTGTGTTGTGGTGTCGGTACAGAAAACACTAAGAGTGAGTGAGATCACTTTTACCAGTGTTGTGCATTTTCACGACAAAATGATTCACCTGCCGCTCTCAAACAGTTTATCACCGAGCAGTAAAATTCAGTCAAATACATGTGGTAGATCGATGCTACATATTGTGATGACTGTCTATAAAATAAATGGATTTGTTTTTGACATAAATCATGACTTTAATGTTCAGTAAAGCAGAATTGTAAAATAAAAAGTAACTTTGCCCCAGTGATGTGGTTTAAATGACTGCAGGAAATGTGCACTCAAGAGCTCTAGGGATTTCTCTTCTGACTGAGCTGAGATGATCAAAAGCGAGGATTCACTTCCTGTGTTTGCGTTATCAAATCTAGAGGAAATTCATCTCGCAGACATGTTGTTATAATAGAAGGGTTAAATCCATCTTAAAGTCTTAAAAAAAATACTTTTTTGACTTAGCGTTGTTGTTAGCGTATCACTGAAATGAACACTGGTGAAATTGTTGTCTCAGCTTTGAATGAAAGAAAACAGCATAAATTGCATTTTGATGATCAACAAAGTAAATTGTGTTTTTTTGAGGATGGTAGCAACTTTCTCCATAAAATGTAAAAACTGAACAACAGCTCAGTTCCTCCACCTTAGTGTTTGGACTGTCAAAGAAGCAGCCATACATAATCAATAACAAGCACACAGTATTAAGCTTCTTACCCGCATTTACCATTGTACACAGTGCTTGTGAGGCATTTGCTCACAAACAGTGTATATATACAGTATTGTCTATTGCTTTGGTCATCTTATCTTGCAGAAATATAACATGACGACACCCTACCTGAAAATCCTCAAGTCCCCACATGTGTTCTTAAAATAAATAAATGACGGGTCTCTGCCATAAAAAAACAATGTAAATCTCCACGAAGCATCATCTAATCCACAGTTTACGTGCATAAATAAGCTTCAGGATAAATAAAGACATATAAATGTCTCCATCATTATTTTCAAGTGGCTCCACTTGTCTCCTGTTCATCCCAAACCAAAGTTCAAGTCCATTATAGCGTTTAATTGTCATACTTTGTTCCGTTTCCCTCGGGGTCACTGTAATTACTCATCTCTCATGTTTGAGATAATCACAGTGATATTCTTTGTTAGAGTCAGCGTCTGCTCTTTGAACGTTTGGACCCTTTAGATTTTTTGTCTTGCTCTTTTTTCTTTTCCTTTTCCTGTTGCTTTCTCTCTCTCTTTTTCTCTTCTTTGGCCTCCTTGTATTTCCAGACAGGGGGCTCGAGGAAGCCCTTATCTCTTCTCTTCTTTTTCTCTTTTTTTGGAGTGGGCTCCCCAGATTTGGTTACTTCAATCTTCGGAATACAGCCTGAGGGGAAGATGCTGTTCCTGTGTGCCATGCTGCGAGGAATGAAGCTTCTCGTGCCACCTGAGGGCATGCTTTCCCTGCGGTTTGAGTCCTGGCAGCAGGAGGTCAGGGATACAGAGGTGGCTGACACTGCGGGAGGAGAAGCTGAGGTGATGAAGCCATTAGTGTGGGATATTGTGCTTTCCTCCAACTCTTTGCTGCTGTGTTTTTCAAGCAGTTCGGGCACGGCAAACCGCCGCTTGCCAATTTCTGGCGGGCTGTTGGGGCAGAGAGGACGGCAGCCAGTGGCTATCAGCGGGCTGTGGATGCTTGTGGTCATTCGCACCATATGGTCCATCACCCCATTGTCTTGTGGGTCCTGAGGGAAGCTGAAGGTAAAGCTGTCTTTTAGACGCTGCCTCAGTTTCTGACTAGCTGTTTTGGGGGCTGTGACCTTCGCCACCAGGTGCTTCAGCTCAGGCCACTCAGGACTGTAGCTTGTGCAGAACTGCTTGGCGATAGGATGAGCCTGCAGGCGGCGTAGTCTGTTTAGAGTCTCATACCTCCCAGTCCTCAGGACCCAATCCTTCAGTCCTCTGCCTTGGAATTGGTCCATTGCATTGATATCAGCACCTGTATGTGATAAGGGGAGGAAAAAGTGAAAACAAGGAAAAAAGTCGTCGTTATATGATGTGACATCTGAGGAAATCGACACAGTAAAATTATTCCACCATGAAGCTTCTATTGATATATGCATCACTGGATAACTAAAGTTTCAGGCCATTCCTGACTTTTAGAAACGATAAAGGATTTTAAAAAAATGCATTGATTTAAAAGAATATATTACCTCCGGTCACCGTTCTGCTGCAGATTCAATAGGTATAATTATATATTTAGATGTTTATGACCCTCTGGTGGAGGATAAAGCAGTAGATAATAGATGGATGATATGTTATTCATCCCTTTTCATGAGTTTGGAACATTTATGTTTTCACTGCAGTACTGTACTGTAAATGTAAAGACCTACTGTATGTTTTTTTTTTATTGTCTCGGCCTAAGCCTATCTTGTAGGTCTTTGCTTGAAAATTGCACAATCATAATGAAAGGAGTATATCTCTGCAACCGCAAGGTCTATTTTAATACTTTGGGTGTCATAGTAAAGGGAACACTTTTAAGTACGTAAAGGGATTTGCTAAGATGTGTAAATATCAGTACATGTGTTACTGGTGAAGAATAAATGAAGATGGCACACAAAAAAATGAATAAAAAAAAAAAGCCATTTCAGGATGAGTATCTTTTTGGAATGATGCAGATGAATCTTTAAACTTCAGTCAAATCAAAGTACAACATGTGAACATCATCTCTGAAAAGTTTGACTTTGATCAAGTGAAGCAGAACACAATTAGAGAGGTTTTATTTTAGTACAGAAAATGCAGGCGAGGTCTCATTTGTAACATTTTAGAAACATCTGTGCCTTTTGTATTTTATGCATGTATTAAATTACTTTTTTTTCACTTCTATATCACTATAAACAATAAAACAGTTCATGGCTTTGTTTCAAAGTTCCTGCATAATTCTATGTCTTTTCCATTCCAAAAACAAACACTAGATGGCTCGATTGAGCTGTGTCTCTCTTTGTTGGCCTGTATCTCAGCAAGGGATGGATCTATACGAATGATTGACGGCTCGTTGGCTGCCTTACAGCCAATAGAAGGACGTTGTCGTCTCGACATTTTGAATGTCAGCGCTGTTAGCCAATGAGAAGCAGCAGAACGCCCGAATGTGACTCGACTGGCTGCTGCCTTTGTATAGGTTAATGCTTCCCCTCGGGTCGTTACGTCAGAGACGGCCGGAATGTTTTGAGTTTAACACAGGAAGTCTGTATAACTTCCTGTTTTGTTTTAGACTGAAAAAATACTTTTGATGGATAAACATCAAAGGTAAGATTATTTTACAGTTTCTATTGTCTTTATTCTTAGGCTTTTATCTCTGTAATGCTTTGTTGTAGACTGCGTAGACTTATACGGTCGGAAACAGTGGAGTCTCAGGATTCATTTGAGCCTTTGAGTGTGTTTTGGACAAAGTGTCGCAGAGTTAGATCCTGAAATGCGTCAAGTGGGTTACGCAGCGGTTCCGTACAAAGTTTGATATGTAATACGTAATTTAGTTATTTGAGCAGTGTTTGTCACATTTAAAATAGGTTTATACAGCCTTGTACAGCACTTTTCACGCAAATTTGTTTACTACTTCTTTACGAAGAAGCATACATGGTCCCCCGTTTGGGGTCCTGATGAACATTTGAATAACATTGAATAATACTAGGTATTTTACAATAAGTTCCATAATCCTACCATGCATCAGTAGGGCAGACACACACTCTTCTCTGCCCTGTAGGCCTGCTTTGATGAGGGCAGTGAAGCCACGTGGATCCCTGACCTCAGTGTCCACACCAGAATAGAAGTTGAGGATAAAATTCAGAATAGTCACGAAGCCTGAAATTAAATACAAAACATACATTCGACAGGTTCTTGTAGAACAAGAGTTCATGTGCGTGATTCCAAAACATACCTGCCTGAGCAGCAATCATGAGAGCAGTGTTGCCGTCATTGTCTTGATGGTTGACGTCTATAAATGGACATTTATGCAGCGTTGTGACAATATCAACGAAACCCTTAGCCACAGCCAACATCAGTCCATTCTGGCAGGGAGCAAGGAACAAGATTCACCTTCATTAAACTTGCGTGCACCCTTTAATACAGTATCTATTTGTTGTGTGCATTTATATACAGCTATATGTTGTCATTTCCCAGTTTGTTTCCTGAAGGAAATGAACTTATTCTCACCCTGGCATTGATGTCCAGCTCCATGGCCTCCTCTTTAGTGAGGCCACGCTCCAGTATCCTGCGCAGGGACGAGGAGTCGTTCCTGGCACAGGCCTCATACAGTGTTTTAGCTGGCTCTGTATCATCATCATCATCATCTCTGTCATAGTCAGGAAGCAATGAGTCATCAGAGAACACGCTGTCCGAATCAGAGGAGTCATCCAGGAGGAGCTCTGAGTCCTCGGATGGACCTTCCCCCAGGTGGGGGTCATTGTTTGCAGTGGCCATTGGACCCCCTCCACTCTGCTGGGGATCACACCAGGGTGTCAGATCTGCTGTGCACTACCTGCATCTGAAATAGAAAAATATGCATGCTCTCATTGTGGACACAAAAGGAACAAATATTGAATTTTCCTGCATTGTTCCTTCAGTCGTGCAACAGCTTTGCAAACTAAGTAAGTGTAGGGAGTGTGGGGAGGGTGTGACTTCACACAAATCAGATTAACAACTCCACCTCGAGACTTATGTCACTAAAACGGCATTTTGTTTTGTGCTCTTCAGTTTAGAAAGGCGCATGTTTTCTTCTTCTACTCCTCAAAAAGAGCACCTCACACTCATTCACGTGAGACTGCAAGGCTAACGACAAAACCCTGGCAGCTTCTCAAGTCAGAATGTTGCATAGCCCGGAGTTGAGAGGGCCTTGCCTGTAAGACGTGATGCCTAAAGTGGATGAGGAGTTCATCTCTCTTCAGCTCTCTTTTTAAAGCGACTGATCCATAAGTCTGTGATTTACAAGATAGCTACGCTGCCTGCGTAGCTTTCCTTTTGCCCATGCTTGTTCACTGGCTCAGTTCGTTACAGAACACTGTTGTGCTGGTTTATGCTCGAATGTTTTAAATGGTACAATACATAAAAGTACACAGTGAAGCAATGCTCGAGTGTGCAGCACCCTAGCGTATGAATGTAATGTGAGTGAAGGCGAAGAAGGAGGAGGAGTGTACAGTATATGCTGAGAAAGGCCATATCATGCCAGAAGCAATGGAAAGTCAGACGAGTGACAGCAACTGTCATGGTGTTGTAACTGTGTCATACTACTCTGCAGCACAATTACAGTGGGGGTATCCAGCAGTTTATTGGTAAGGGGTACACCAGAAAAACTAGATGTTAATAAATCAACAATAAAGGTGAAAAAACCCACATTCATACACTCTGTCATGGAGCCAGCTGAGACTGAGGATGCAATAGACTAATATTTTGAAGGAGCTCCACGTGAGATCAAGAGACCAAGAGTGTTTCAAAAGTCTGCAACTCTGCAAAAAAAACTGCCAGCTCTTTCCAGTAAGCAGTAAAACATGTTTGCATACACCATTAAACGCAAATGCACACAGGTAATTGTTTGCACAGAATCACACACAGCGATAATTATATGTAAATGCGAACTTTAGAATAACATTTAATTAGAGTAATAGCATTTATTCGAACTGCTCGACTCCTTTTATGCCACAAACACACGTTTCTGATTTTAATAGTGTTTTTGTTGCGTATTATAGAAGCTCATAACCAAAGCTAATTTCCTTTTCCGTTCTCTCTCTCTCTCTCTCTCTCTCGCACGAACACAGAAAGCGAAGCTCTTGCTTTAATTCTGCCAAAGTGGCCTGCACTTCTGTTGAGCAACACCTTGCAATGGGAACATCCTGTCCCTGCTGCTTCTCTTAACTTAACCATGTTAAAGTAAAGCTGTAAAAGAAACGTAACCATTTATATGTGTCCGTACAATTCTTAGAACAAATAATAATAGTATTAAAATGTCTCACTCTGAAAAACATTCCAGGAAGTGTTGGTCCTCTTCTCTCTCTGTCTGATGTTGCTCTTGGTTGTTAAAACATCAGCATATTTGACTTCCTCTCTTCTTGTTGGCACTTGGTAAAAAGGGGTTAATTTTAAAGTTTTACCAAGCTAACTCCAGCTGGACCCCTCTCCCTCCTCCTCCTGGCCAGTAAGGTTGCCTCATCAGCCAGCAATCTGTCCACGTCCCAACATAGACTCTGCTGTCCTAAGTCAGGCAACATGCTCTCTTCCCCTCATCCTTATTACAGAAGATTTAAGGCTTAACAGAAAGAAACAGACAGCAGCCAAGCGTGCTCCCCTAACAGTCTGTTGAGTTAGTCTGCGCTTTACTTCTCCTCTCTCTCACGTGTCTACAAGGCTCGTTTCAGAATCATTCGCAGCTTTTTACTGCTCGCAGTTATGTCAGAACAAAACCTCCCTAACGTTCCAGTGAAGTGCTGTGACTGAAACATGGAAGTTATGCCCTGCCTGAGTAATTTCAGTCTGCCTGTGAGATGAGGTGCTGCCCCATCTGTGAGATGCTGGGACAACAAACACTCGCCGTAACTCGAGCCAGGGGGGCCT
This sequence comes from Microchirus variegatus, assembly GCF_963457635.1. Classification (NCBI taxonomy): domain Eukaryota; kingdom Metazoa; phylum Chordata; class Actinopteri; order Pleuronectiformes; family Soleidae; genus Microchirus; species Microchirus variegatus. The sequence continues at coordinate 21,460,303 of NC_139810.1, forward strand.
TTGATTGTAATGACACACAGACATGCACATGCCCACGGATGCTGCACAATTTGTAGAAAGCCACTAATCAAAGCCACAAACCAGTCTCTATGTTCTCGGATAACATGATGTTTGTCACTTGTAGGTGCACTCTGTGTAAATTGCAGTGGAAATAATACACAACTCTTTGCGTCGTGGACATCTTGAGACTTTACAAAATGCTTTTTTTTTTTTTGTCGTATTATGTGTTTGTTTGAGTCAAAGTTACAATTAATTTTATATCGCAGTGGTGATAATTGTGCAAAAGTCACAAAATGGAACGTTTCCCTTATATTTTTGCTCATAAAAACTAGCCAAGTGAACTCTGACATTTCCAAATGTAACAAATTCAATCTGATTTTACAATATTTTGGGGGACATTTTGCTGTGGTGTGCTTATATAGTTGAAAAAAAAAAAAAATACATATACACATATGTATATATATTAAATTGTACTGAGCAATCACACTAGAATTTAAATAGGATTTAAGACACTGCTCTGTGTTCTAAGGGTTAAATAAACACTTCACACTGTAACCAAAAGACCTTTTGTTTTCATGAGAACACGGGCAAGAATTAGTGTGTCAACAGGTTTATTCATAGCATCAGTGACTCAGCCACACTGGTTTAAATAGGTGCAAATGAACAGATTAACCCTCATATTGATTTGGAGTTATGCCAATGGCTGACTTGTGAATGTAGCCGTGGTTCTGCTCTGCTGTGAGAGAGATGAACACTGCCCCCCTCTGATGCAACAGGGATATGCAGTTATTTCCACACTGTAGCTTGTAGCTGCTGCTGTCACCACCAAATAAACCTACACATGTTTGACATGTCTTTTTTTGTGTTTTACACTATTATAGCTGCTTAAGAAGTTGTTGTTATCAGCCAACAGAATTGAAAACACCTCCATTCCCCAACCACGTCCTCATTCAGCGATAACTTGAACCCATCAGATTGGACATATAGCATCACTTTTTTACCCGCTACTAAAACGGTGCTATGTTTAGACACAAGGCTTGAGGTGGGCCTGGTGCTTAACTGATATGAAACACAGGAAGAGGGAGGAAAAAAATCACATGCTTAGGGTGTACAGATTTATCGCTTGTGAAGCCAAAAGAGAAATGAAGTTGACAGGAAAGGGAAGTCTGTTTGGCACAACAGGGTGGGGTAGTGGTGCATGTGTGTGCTTTTGTAACTTTTCCTTTATCCTTCCAGATACACAATCATCTCTGTGTTGTACCAGATGGGGGCAGCATAGCATGCACTGTGGTGCGCTCTCAAAACATGACTTTTTGTTTATTTTACAGCACAAAACCACGGCTCTATTATTATTTATTTTTTTTCCCCAAAGAAAATATACCAGGGTTTTGCAAATGACGGTGTGTGTGTATGTGAGAGAACATTTTGTTCTAATTCCCACCTCCTGATAGTTCTTTCACTTTCCTTTTAGGGTCAGAGTTATTTTCCTCCTATTCTGCAAATTCCTCCCAGAGTCACTCAGTCATCACTACAAATGGCAGTGGACCTTCTCCCCAGACACCGCAGTACCCACCAGAGGTCAGTGGCAGAGCAAAAAGAACTTGGAAAGGGGCTTGGGAAGCAATGAACTAAGTTTAGCCAGCTTAGCGACTGACTCTGTAGTCAGCCATGTGCTCAGCTAATATTAGATTGTTGGCAGTCTCTCCGGGGCTGGTCTTACCAGCACCTACTCTGCTCAGACTCTGCATGCACTTGCTGTTTTTTTTCCCGATTATTTATTTATATTATCTGGCTTAAAGACAGGACTCAACCCCCACCCCCTCTCCATCATTTAAAGCATCTGAAACCCTCTGGGAATAAGGTGAATGAGGGGAAGCACAGAGGAAGCAGAGCTAAATTTGTTATGGAAGGCAAGAATGGGATTTGAGGTGATTTGGGGAAATGTATTATGTTGGGAAGTTGGGGTCTGTGGTGTTTTTGTTTTTACTCAAGTTTAAGTGACTAAGACATGAGTCAAAAATATAGCTCTCCGCAAATGCCCCCCCCCCCCCCCAGACTTATCCCATGCCTCAGAGGAGCCTGCAGAGCTTTCTGAAAGGATGACTCCACCTCCATATTCCAACTGTTCTCTTTTAACATTTATTATGGTATCTCATTACCTCACTGATATTCCAGAGAACAGGGTGTAATTCAGTTATTTTCACCACTGTTTTAATAAACTGGCGATGTAAAATGCAATCACTCTGTCTCCACAAACACGAAAAACAAAAACCAACAGTATCCTGATAAACAAAGAGAGAGAGTCATGTGGAGCTGAAAGGCTTAATCAGCGTTGTGTGTGAACTTGGAATGTGATGGATATTGGTTTGTACAGAAAAGTTGCACACTATAGCTTTAATAGGAAAATACAAGTAATCACAGGCTGGTAGCGTCCACTTTTGGCAGCTGTGGTTTTAGATAAAACACTTCTGATGTCCACCCTCAGTCTTGACCTTGTGCCAATGGGTGGCGTGAGTGATGTTGAAACCTTGTGTGAACACAAAGTAGCTGTTAAAAGCAGACGAGTGTTTCCTCGGGCTCTGACAGCATTGGGCCACCTCTGCCAATAATGTCTTCACTGTTGCCTGTGACTAATTGCAATAACCTGTGATAAAGTCATACTTTTTTTTTCGCCGCACTTGTTCTAATGCTCTCTTAAGAAATGGTTTTATCTAGTCTCAAGTAATACCACTCAAGAGCCAAGAGTTGATAAAATGTAGCAGGGAGGAATTCCGAATCAATTTTATTTTAGTGCCAAATTCATAACATAACATACATTATCTCAGCTTTACATACAGTAGACCCAGGGGTTCTCAAAGTTGTGATACCTGAGGGCCAATTTAGGAACCCGACGTTGGACTGAGGGCCGCCAAAGGAAAAAAAACCCAGAAAGAAATCCCATTTGTAATAATTGTAATGACCAGATTGCAGTTCTACAGTTTACACTTATTGGTCTGTATCCAGTAATGTCCAATAAACACTTAACAAGCTTAGTAGCTCCTGGGTTAAAACTATCAACTGTAATTAATTGCGGGCCGCCTGAAATATTTCTGAGGGCCGCACTTTGGGAACCAATGCAGTAGACCTAACAATTAGTACAAAGAATCTAAAAGCAGACTCCTAAATATAAAGCTCTGGGTGAGATGCAGGGAAGATCCTGGACAGTTGTCCCTATGGATTCTCCAGTTAACAAATCTGTCCAGCCGGAGAACATGCAAGGATGCACTAGAATTCAGACAATTTTGCCACATGGCCAATAATCATTGATAATCCTGTTATTTATGAACATGGATAGGTTTCATGGCTTTGTGTCTCTGGTGTGATTCCAGTGCCTCACAAGTTAAAATACTTTTTAGCCAGCTCACATCTGTGGCATCTTTTCATCTGGTTGAAATTTTGATTTACCAATAAAAATACAACATAAATGCATTTGACAAATAATTAACTTGAAAATTCCGCCGGTGTAATTTCGATGGTGCTTGCTGCTTCCGGCAAAGTCTGTCTCGGGGAAGTTCCCTTGTCACACCTGTCAAGTTTCGTGCAGATGGGGGAATGTTAGACTTTACTTCCTGTTTTGGGGTGTTGCACTTCCTGTTGGGAGGTCATCATTTGCAGACATGTTCAGGACGGGTCCCACAGATCAAGTTTCAGGTCTCTATGTGAAAGTATGACACCACTGTAAGGTTCTAAAGTGGACTGGGTTCTGATCATGTTTTTCGACCGTTTCCCATGCATGTCGGGGTTCGTACAGCTTTTTAAGAGTAAAATTCTAGCACTTTTCCAGGACTTTCATGACAAAATATCATCTTTTTCAAGGAACTCGAAGCTTTAAATAAAATATAGGTATAGGACAAATAATCCTCCCTGTTTACATTAATTGCGGCGCAGGCCCCTAATAACAACCATAGTAATAATAATGCAAAAGAATAAAATACAAAGACCAATGCAGTCTGCCTGGGTCTCACTAGCTTGTAAAGACTCTCCTTGAAGAAGCCTGATCACATTTGCCCTCGTCTGTTTATGACCAAAACAGGACTGTGAGTAGATCACAGGTCACGCTTTAAATCGGCGGAGATTAAAACATCTCTCAGACACAGCTGGAAACGTGTGTGAAATCTTCCTGAAATTGAATTAAATGATAATAAAAAAAAGAGGCTAAATTGTACAAATTTACTTGGTGACATATTTAATATAATACATGAATTATAGATTAAAGAAATCATAGGATCATAGTTTGTGGGTGATTTAAAGGCAACTAGTTTGAAGCTGAAGGAATAGCAGCTCTTTGAGCAAATGACTGTATTTCAAACACAATACTTAAAGTGTATTACTTATTCATAGCTGCTGTGGAATAAACACACCACCATTACTCCCAGTAAGTGTTAAAGTTAAAATGTTAAAATGAACAATGAGTAAATATTGATCTAAACAGAACACCAGTATGAATATGTGGCCTTTGTGACAGCAAGTTTCCAAAATAATCAAATGATACAAATGAAATATGACATTTTTCCTTTTTTATTGATCCACAGCTTAACAGGACCATGCATAATTATATATACTATCTATATATACTGTTATGCTAGTTTCATGGTGCAAACTCTCCATGTGTCCTGCATGGCTTCAGCTGTCTATGAACAATTTAGTAGAAAACACTTTCACTTCACAAACACTACTAGTGTGATTAATCAGTACAATTATAGACGCTGTGTAATGTGTGTACAATTGATGACAGCATCTTAAATAGTTGAGCCACATGAGCTCTGTGCTCATACCTTATTTGGGGCTGTCCCACTGCTCAAGGGTTCACACAATCGACTGTATGTGTCACTGTGTGAGACTTGGGCACAGAGGAAGATGAGAGGGCGTTTGTATCAGGTGCTTTGGCGGGTCAAAGTCAGACCAGAAGCGGGTCAAAACCAAACCCAGGTAATGAAGAGGGACAAGAAACTGTTGAGGAGAAAGTATGATGGAGGGAGGAGAGGTTTATTTGGGGGTGTGGGGGGTGGAGGGTGGGTGGGAGGTGATTCTCTGTAGCCAATGAAGGACAAGAAACAAGGATTTCAGGGAGGGTGAAGCCCTGAAGGGACAGCTAATGTCTCAGGACTCAAACAGCACAGGGCAGGAGGAGAAACCACCTCACAGGAGAACATAAGGAGGAAACAGAAGGATGACTAAGAAGAGGATAGCTGACTCTGTTCATGGAGGCCCACAAAAACTTCTGTGTTTCCTGTGTGGACATATGTGCTGGACTGAGCCAGGCTTAGAGACACTTGCAGCCAACTGATGTGTGCACTGTGAGAGGGAAGAGGAGCTGTGTAGTCTTAAACATTCAGACATTCAGAGTCAGACATGCCCTCTTCTTCTAGGCTCCTTTTTCCTATGCATGAGGTTTCCTGTGTGTCGGCGTGGAACACGGTGGGCTGCAGTGGCTCAGCTCCCATGTGTGGCACAGTATCCCGCGAGACAAGAGCTTAAGGAGGAGAGAACAGACGGAGGACACGGGGACAGATTGAGAGAGATCGTGTCAGAACCCGCAGGAGAATCAAATCATTTTTTGGGGGGGTGTTTGGCTGGAGAGAATGAAGGCTCTTCAGAAGAATCAGGGACGCACAGACCAGATGTTAGGAGCCATGGCTGATGTACTTTGTTCTGTGGCCATGCCAAATCAACAGTGGGTGAGTTTGTGTGTTTACTCGCTCTTTATATAAAAGCATGAAGTCACTTGTGTGTGTCATTACTTGTTCAGGAACCTAAAATGGTAAAGTCAGAGAGATGTAGAGAAACGAGAGAGGAGGATGGAGGGGCTGCCAGTCTCTCTTCGGTGCTCGGGTGGAATCTTGTACGTTTCCCAAGAGGAAGCAGTGTCATGGTGATTAAAACATCTGACCATAAACAAAAGTCATGCAGGACTAATACCTCACTGCAACCTTGCAAAAGTCCATCTCTCTGTTTACACACACACACACACACACACACACAATTTACAGATTGCATTTAAACTTGCAGTGTGTAACGTTTAAATAACAACAAATGTCTTGGTATATTGAAACCATTGCCAAATGTGTTCACACACACACTGCTGATGAAGACTAACAGCTCCACATGGGTCTCTGTATTTAGATTCTGTGGTGTCAGAGAGCAAAGGGGTTCATGTTAATGTCAAGACAAACTGAGGCAACAGCAACATTGCGCCTTGGAAAAAGCAAGAAGGCTTCCAATGGGTTTGGAGAACGACTGAAAACACAAGGAAGTGCCCACAACAAGTTTCACAAGTGAATTCTACTGCTCCAAAACCCCATTTCTTTAACCATTTGACAGTATAAATGCTTCTTCCACCTGCTCTGCTGGTGTATACACATAAATACTCCCTTACTCAGGTCTGATAGTATTAAAATACAGTACAGAATGAATGTTACCGTGCGATAAAAACATCAGCAATAGCAACAAGTTATGCACTTCAGCTTTAACAAACTTGTTGGAAATGTATGACAAAGGGCCAGATTGCACCAAAAGGTCCAAATGGCCATGTCTTTGAAAAAAAAAAAAGCGAGATTATCTTGATAAATCATTTCCTCCCCAGCAATTTGCTACAAAAAAAAAAAAACATAATGGTGATTATAATCTCGCTCCATCTCTGCAGAGGAATGATAACGCCACTTGCCTTTTTAACCTCAGCTATGGTATTGCGGGGCTTTAAATACAGATTGAAAACGCTGTCAGACAAGGCAGTTCATTTTTAAGCTCTGTGACAAAACTTGGACCTGAGTGATTTCCACTGCATTCTTGTTCGGTCTGTAATGGAGGAAGGATAAAAAAAAAAAAAAAAATTACAAGGAATTGTGGAAAAAGAACGCAGCCACTGGTATGTTTTTGTGGTTATGTGACCAAAGGTACTCTGTACAATCTTACCCTAACATCCTACCCAAGAGCTGTGCTTCACTGCTGACAAGGGCATCTTCTGTGTGTAGCTCTCAGAGGGGGGTGAGGCGGACCTCCCATCGAGTGAAGATGAAAAGGGGCCTGTCCAGGGCCAGTGGGAGCCACAGGGGCTGGAGTGGGAACAGCAGGCCGCCACCACAGAAAATGCAGAGAGGAGAAAAAAAACAGGTAAGACCTGAAAGATCTACGTTGAGCGTGACTGACTGTTTAGTTCAATGAAACCCACAATGCTAGTCCAAACACTGGCTCTAACCAAACCAGTCGGAGCTTAGAGACGCACCGAAACACAAACGTTTCAGACTCGGGCTTTGATTCTTTCAGTGAAACGTCTCAGATTTCTGTGACATCTCAAAGAGCCTGTTCAGCCGCCGCCGTCACATTCACAAAAACTCAGATTGTTTTTGACATAATAACAGTCACGATGACTTCATTTCACTTCACGTTACTTTCAGACATAAACAAAATGTCTGTTAGATTCAAATTGTTGTCAAAATAGGTCACACAATGGTGATTAACCCTCTTATGACCATCAAGATAATCAGGCCGTCTGGATTTATTTTGATTTTATGGCCCTAGAATTGTCAAAAAATGTGAATGCTTCTGCCCCTTTCTGCCCCTTTTTCAATATCTGACAGTTATTCAACCATTTAGGAATGCGGTACGGTAAGTCCTGAGGTTCTACTGCAATGACAAGTATATGAGCATAAAGCTCTATTGCTCTGATTTCCCGTATCCGTCCATCCGTCTTCTACCGCTTTATCCTCCACATGAGGGTCGAGGGGGGCAAATTGGTAACAGAAGGGTTAAACTATCAGCTCCACATGATTCTGTATCTATTTCCGTGTTTAGATCTCGCGCTGCACACAGGAAGTGAGTCATTTTATGTCAAGACAGACTGAGGCAACGGCACCATTGCGCTAGTAAAGCGAGACAGCTGCAGACAGGTTGGAGTTTAACTGAAAACACTGAAACTTTTTGCCTGTTTTCAGATGAAAGATGCGGCGTGTAAATAAAGTTGCATCAATTCTGACTTCAGCGACACCAAACGCATATGCTCAAAAGTTCCGTGCTGCAGCTTTAACATTCATCATATGAATGTATTACACGCCATGTGAGCTACTGCCCAGGCCTCTCAGCTTAGTTCCAGCTCAGCTTGTTTTTGCATTTTAGCCACATGTGGATGAAAACGGGCCGGAGTCGCCTCTGCCATATCTGATGTACAGTCAGTGGGCAGTAATAACCTCAGAGATGGGAGTCACCTGAGTGTTGGTGTTTATCTCTCATTAAACTCCACCCTCTGTATCCTCTATTAGCACTGATAACAGCGAATTGCTTTGCCGTAATGTACCATACTTAAGTGCGTGAGAGAGGGAATAAGAGCTCTTGTGTGCATGTGTATACACATGCAATACTTTCCAGATGGGGCAAGAAAACATGCTCAGCTGCCTCCTTTCAGCCTCTGCCCCATCGCTGTTGGTTATACTTATTCTGATTTTGTTGTGGAAGGGTTGCGTGCGTTGCCATTTTACATGAGTGGAATAGAACAAAAGGAGCTTTGTAGCTGGATCGGGTTTGGGTTAGGGAAAGTGTGTGTATATATGGGAGGTTTGGTGGTGTGTACCATGTGGTTTGACCACTAACTGTTGTGCAGAACAGTACATAGCGTACAGGAGGGGTGTGAGTGAGGCCAGAGGAAGCTGTCAGCGATGCTTATCTGTAATGGTCTTACTAGGATCGGGTGTGCTGCTGAGGTTAATGCTGCCAAATATTATTTTAGCTCCCAGCTCAGGAAAGCAGAAAAATTTGGGGCCATGTGGACGGGTAATGACCAAAAGGCAAGATTGTTTATTTCAATCCCAGACAAGCGCCTCTGCTCAATTGTTTTTGCATAGCCCAATTTCCTCCCGGATGGGAAATTGGATGGAAAATCAATGAAACACAAGGCAGAGAACATCTGAACCTCAACAACAAGATGCAGATGATGTCGTAGCCTAGAGTAGGGAGTGTGTATTTTAATTAGTTGGCTTCTCATTAAATCAGCAGCTCGATTTCCATGAATGTTTCTATAATGTGTGACATTTTAGAAATGTTTTTCAATAATAAGTGATTATTATTTTGTAAATATCACACACGGGTAACCTGAAGGTTTCCTCTCCCTCTTTCTCTCGTAAAGTGATGACAATTAAGCGATTGTACAGCTATAGTGCAAAAGGAGTACAACGCAGTTTTTAAAAGTTAAGTGAACATTTTATGCAATCACAAAAAAATCCCTACAAACTTAAAATAGATGTCTGCAGTGTCTGCTTTGTAACACTGATTGGTGATGGATGGTCATGTGCCTCCGCACACTCCGTGTTTTACGATGTTGTCTTTTCTAGACGAAATGCATAAAGCCTGCAAACAGGAAACTGCTGTGAACCAGTAACAATAACAGTGCTATAATTAACACACAATTGCATGTATGCACTGGTCATATGTGCACACACACACACACACACACACACACACACACACACACACACACACACACACACACACACACACACACACACACACACACAAAATGCATGTACAGTATACGCTACAAATATCCTTATCCTTAAAAATCTTACAACCAGACTTATTTTCTGTTGATATGAGCAAGTTACTGCAAATAACAGCCGACAGGAATCAAAGGATTTTAAAATGTGAAACACCAGAGGTCGAAACGAGAGACTGAAGAGTGAAAAATATAGAACAAAAACATGATTATGTTGCCCTTGTCCTTATTCGGCTTTGTCAGTGTCTGAGAGTTTGCCATTCAAGACAATATATGGTGACCTTGGAGATGATTCTTGAAGTTGCATTACACTATTAATGTAAGGAGCAGAGATTTCACAATTTACAGATCGTGTAAGCGTTATCTGTTTGCACTATTGTCACAATATATCCCCCAGCTTGACCTGATGCCTCCATGCATACTGAACTGGAAAATATAGCACTGCTAACGCACATTTATTTTATGTATAAATACCTACACTCTTAGAAATAAGGGTTACAAAAGTCTTCTTCTACAAGGGCTGAGGTTCTACCTGGAACCATTTGCTTCTTGGGTCCTTGGTAACACCAATGGTTCCAGTAAGAACCATTTTGATCCAGAGAACCCTTTAAACCCCTTTACTGAATAAAGGGTTTTAAAAGGGTTCACTGGTAACACTAAGGGTTCCAGGTGGAACTTTTATGAAAGGTTCTACCTGGAGCCAAAAAGGGTTCTCCTATGAGGACATGCCAAAGAACCCTATATGGTTCTACTTAGCACTTTTGTTTCTAAGAGTGTAGTTGTGCCATAAATAATCCAAAAGCTCAAAGCACTTTCTATGCAAACAATGGAAGTTGTTTGCATAGAACAAACTGCAGTGTCTGCTTTGTAACACTGATTGGGGATGGATGGTCATGTGCCTCCGCACACTCCGTGTTTTTTTTACGATGTTGTCTTTTCTAGACAAAATGCATAAAGCCTGCAAACAGGAAACTGCTGTGAACCAGTAACAATAACAGTGCTATAATTAACACACAATTGCATGTATGCACTGGTCATATGTGCACACACACACACACACACACAAAATGCATGTACAGTATACGCTACAAATATCCTTATCCTTAAAAATCTTACAACCGGACTTATTTTCTGTTGATATGAGCAAGTTACTGCAAATAACAGCCGACAGGAATCAAAGGATTTTAAAATGTACCTATTTGACCAGTATATTAGTGAGCATGGTTCTGATTGTAGTGTGATTGGTACACTGACCTATGTTGATATATTTAACATTCATATTAACATTCATATTATCTGCAGCAGCGGCTCTACATGTGTGGTCCCTGGGTTTGCTTTTGTTTAAAGCGTCTGTGAATGTGATTCAAACCACTAATACTTTCTACTCTCTGGAAGAGAGGAGGCATATAGAAACACTCACCATTAGTTGTATAACATCCAAACAGACTAATTATATTAGTCTGTTTGGATGCAATGATTTGCACCTATTTTGACCTATTTGACCAGTATATTAGTGAGCATGGTTCTGATTGTAGTGTGATTGTACCAAGCTTCATGTGACTGGGGCTCACATTTTCATTCAGTATGCATAGTCCCACCTATAGATTGAATATCCCCTACACCTTTTGTGCTCATGCAGCTGTGTTCTAGTGTTTATCCTATTACTGGCCAGGACCATGCCAGATGTGTTGGACCGTGTCTAATCCAAAGAACGTTCATTTCATTTAATTTGAAGAGTGTTCTGCCAAAACTCATCAGGCTTTTTTGTTGTTGTTGCAGTGCTGTGGTGGCCACAGGTGTTTTGAACTTTGAGTGGGTACTTACACTGTTTTTGGACCATATTATGTTGAATGCATACATGAAATCAGACATTGTGTATATATATTTTGGTGATATTGCACAGTGACACCATGCACGTGTCTCTACCAAAACCCCAAATCTAATCTAATCTTAAACCAGAAGCATTGTCCTCTGTCCAGAAGCTCATGATTTGTTGGCACACTTTATCAGGAACGCTTGGAGTTGAATTAGATTACATCAGGCACAAACATTTTCTTTGATTCTTTGATTCAAGTATGACCTGATCAGAATTTGGTTCCACAATCAACAGTCAAAATAAACCTCACTGTGGAAATAACAGTCTTTCGTCTCATAATTAGCAGACAATATGGTTTATGAGTGACACATCACTCACAACCTTGAAATATATATGATTTAAGTCTGGATGGACAGATGTAGATGTAAAATGAAACTCAACAGGGCTGGTTGAAGGCATGCTATGCCAGGAGGTAACTCTAGCTCGAGTCGAGTAGCTGTAAATTGCAGAAGCTTGTGTTGTGTTTTTAGAGAAATGGGTCAGGCAGACCAGCTGGAAATGTGCATGCCAGGTCACTCGGACACCTCACAGGTCAGTGCTCCAGGGCACAGCTGGCATTTAGTCCACATACTGACCTATGTTGATATATTTAACATTCATATTATCTGATTTTTGATTTATTTTACATTTTATTTTTTTGCGTCCGTGACTGTGATTCAAACCACTAATACTTTCTACTCTCTGGTAGAGAGGAGGCATATAGAAACACTCACCATTAGTTGTATTTGGTTCATTTGCTGCTTTTTGTGAATGTGTTTTTTTTTTCTTCCTGAAATCATAACTTCTGGTTTCAGTTTTGGTTAATTACAGATATTGCAGCAGCGGCTCTACATGTGTGGTCCCTGGGTTTGCTTTTGTTTAATTAACATTTTCTCCTATGGGTGGTGTTTGAGCTCAAAAAGAAGCCTTGAGCAAAGTCAGCAATCCCAGAGTCTCAGTGCGCTGCTTCTAGAGCAAGGTTCACAGACTCAGATCCAGAGAAAGAAAGGCCCGTGGCTCGATGGAAGAAAGAAAACTCTGACAGACTTCAGGAATTTCAAAAAACAGGAGCTGCATAGTATAAAGCCTGTGTTTGTTAGAATGGCTGCATGTATAAAGTGTGAATGCTTGTAATTGTGGTACATGAGTAGCCCGGGTACATGTTTGAATGTCGAATACAACAACACATCTATATCTCCCTATAGCGTGTGCCAGCAGAGTAGTTTAGTCTACTACAGCAGTTCTCTACAGACCAGCAGGTCACAAGAGAAGAGAACAGGACAGTATCTCAGTGACATTTGCTCCACGATGGATCTCAGCCAACAGAACCAAAAACCTCCCCCTCACGTTGGCTTGTCCAGAATGCCAGTTTGCCTTAATTGGCGCTCAGCTCCGAGATGAGGGGAGGAAGACAGACAGAGCAAAAGAGAGGGACTGCGGCAAAAGGAGTAAGGAAAATGAAATTTACGTGAGCATATTTTGGCAGGATTTCAGCTGGCTGATGAGGTGAGGAGAGGCTAATGTCAGTTGGGGGTTGGGGAGCACACTATGAATAACCAACTGCATATCTGAGACTTGCTGTAGCTATTAGTATGCATGCTCAGGACATGTGAGTTCTGTGTATATGCTCAGTTTAAGTGCATGTACAGTATCCACAGTACATTATGTATGACTTCACCCCCAGCAGTTTATACCCTGTTTACAATTTCTTTATTCCAAGAATGTGACTACAAAATAGCATTAGGTGTTTGTGTTGTCTTTGCACGAGCTGATTAATAGATCCTCTTGAGATTCGACTCCGAGTATGCTTCCTAAATGTGACTGACTGTCTCCCACACCGAGTGGAAAGTTGATACGTTCTCCCTATTTGGGCTTTCTTCGCTTAAATGAAAAAAACACACCCATTTGTCAGCAAGTGTGCAGACGCACAGACAAGCCTTCAAATCCATTCCAGTGTAAATGTCCATGTGTAGATTTTATTCCGCTCTCCAGATGTGAGTGCATGTTGACTCACTGTGCGTATATGTGACCTGTCGGGGATGTGGAGAGAAGGCAGGAGTGGAGCAGAGGAGATAAAAGGGGAGAAATGAATGGGTGTTAAGGCATGGCTCACCTCACATCCCCTGCTCCTCCCTTTAAGCCAGGGCAAGAAAATGTTTCTCATATTTCCGCTAACATTCAGAGTTTTGTAAATACCCATTTTACTCTTAACCCTAGAACACTATCGCTAACACTGGGTGATTTTTACCCAAGATAATAAATACACCCAATAAAAAGTACTTCAAAATATATCAAAACATGACAATACATGACAAATTTGAGAAGTGTTATTTTATTTTAAACTGTGTCATGTCTAACAAAATGAAAGAAAAGCGTCACGAGGGGACCATATAAAAATGCTCCAAAATTACTGGAAAATTAGGAATTTGGAAACAAAACATTTATATAAAAAAAATTTAGATGAAAACTTGGTTTTCATGAAAATCACATAAATGTATTTGCTCAGGTGAAAACCACCTGGCAATGGTGTTCTAGGGTTAATGTTTTCTCAAGTTCTGCCAGTTTTTGTAATTTTGTTAAATAATAAGCATACCAAATTACTGATTATATGCAAGTAGAATAAAAGAAAATGCTATTACATTTATTTTAGTTTTGCTTTGAAGCAGCACCACTGACTGTGTGAACTAACCTCATGCAACAAGTACAAATGCCCCCTACTGGTATCTTGTAGAAACACACGTCATCGGCATCTTCAGCCTTAAAAGCACATGAAAGATTTCCCTGTGTTCCCTCCTGTTGGTGTTTTAAGAATAACGCAGGAAGTGTTCCGTTCACTTTGCGAAGCGCCGTCTCGTTTCTTTTAAGCCTTTACGTTCTGCTGTCAAACCCACTGTTTCGCAGCTCACTCTGAATCGGGCTCTCGTGTGCTCATAGACGGCGTTTATCAGCCATATCAGCAACAGACAAGTGGAGACATTCAGCAGCACTATTCAGTATTCCTCTGCTGAGTCGCCCCTTCCATCGCAGTAGCTTAAGGCATCCATTATAATCAAAAGAAATGGAGAGAGGGAAGGAGGCCAGGAGGGATAGAGGGGAGGATTGTGTTCCATCTGTGTGTGTGTGTGTGTGCAGGCAGAAATCAGTCTGCTGTCTCAACCTGAGAATAGATGTATAGTTTTATATATAAATATGAGTGTGTGTACAGTAACTGCTTTAGTTTTCTATGAGTGAGAAAATAGAAGCAGATAAATGGGTAGAGAGTTGAGTCTACAGTACAACGCAATTGTACGAGTCCGTGCTTCCGCTGGTGTGCGAGTCAGCCAGGGTGAGCTTTGCTCTGACAGTCCATGACAGAAACACCTCGACAAACAGTCGGTCACCACGCTGTCACTGTGGAGAGATGGATGGATGCTGGAGCGACAGGGTCCGGTTAACAAGTCTGGCACCTTGCGTGTGTTGGTTCTGTGCCAGCAGCAAGTCCACAACTCTATTTTTTCTTTGCTTTTTTTTTGCCCCCCAAAGTGTACGCTGAGAGTGTGGGTGCTGTGCCACTGCTCCATCACAGTAATCAGCTGGTGATTTCCGCTAAACCGAATTGTAACCTTTGTGAGAGAGGGGCATGGTGTGATGCACTCCACAAAAGTGAGATGAGGTCACTCTGAGTCATAAGCGCAGCAGCTTCAGGCAGTGCCTAAGAAAAGCTGTTTGTTGGTCAGAACATAATTGGTCGGGTTTCGGAACACGCATCGTCTCATCACGATGTTATCTCTGAATACATCTGCTTTACATGCTGATAATTCAAGAGACTCGGATTTCGTCAGCTGATGAGTCATCAGAGTTGATTCATTTTGATTTTGAAAGCACACATCGAAATATGGTATGCTTAGCATATTGACACAAAAAAATCTAATCATTGACATGATTATGATGAAGAAATGATGAAAGCGTCATGACTGGGTGATTACTGATCGTTGTGGTGTGTGTGCTTGGCAACAGCAGTGTTTTTCCTCTGGTGTCTCTGTATGTGCAGTCACTCAGTGGAACCCACACACACACACACACACATATGTGGCTGTTGTTGTGTTGCATACTGAAGATGCATCATTTTCTGCGTGCATAGGTGGAAAAGCAAGGAATGTCAGGACATTTGTAAGCTGTCTCATCCTGGACTGTTTCTTATTCACTTTGAACAAAGCGTTGTCACGTGTCGCAGAACTGCACTGAGGCTCCTTTGCATCGCTTTGCTTGCTTTGTTTGGGTGTAGCAGAAGTTATGCAATGTTAAAATGTGTGGAATCACATCTCATGTTTGGCTCAAAAGCTCCACAGCCCAAATGGAGCTCTTGGACAAGGTCGTGCTCTCTGTTGTCAGACAAAGTTGCCCCAACAATGGTGGACACGTTGAACGTCACATTGATGGGAGCATTTTAGATGGGTCATGTTTGGGCTGTTTATTTCTTCTTTTATTGCTTCCCTCAAAGTAGTATCGTCATGCTTCCTACAACTCTTTCTCCTGGTGATCTCTGGTGATGCTCTGTCAGGCCTCTACTGTAACGGTCTTCAGTTCCTGCTTGTTCTTGGGGCATTTTCCCTTCAGTTTGGTCTTCAAGCAAGTGAAATGCATGCTCAATCAGATTCAGGTCAGGTGATTGACTTGGCCATCGCATAACATTCCACTTATTTGCCTTAAAAAAAACTCCTTGGTTGCTTTTGCAGTATGCTTTTGGTCATTGTCCATCTGCGCTGTGAAGCGCTGTCCAATGAGTTCTGAAGCATTTGGCTGAATATGAGCAGATAATATTGCTCGAAACACTTCAGAATTGATCCTGCTGCTTTTGACAGCTCCTTGGATCTCATATTGAGAGCAGCAACAGATTCCAAATGAAAATGTCACTCCTGGAATCAACTCCAGAACTTTTACCTGCTTAATTGAAGATGACATAATGAGGGAATAGCCCACACCTGTCCATGAAATAGCTTTTCAGTCAATTCCCCTAAAAAGTTGGAGGCACATATAGAAAGTGTTGCAATTCCTACACCGTTCACCTGATTTGGGTGTAAATACCCTCAAATTCAAGCCGAAAGTATTGTTTGTTTCATTTCAAATCCATTGCAGTGGCGTATAGAGCCAAAAGTAAGAGAATTGTGTCGATGTCCCAATATTTATGGACCCGACTGTATATATTATGTGTGAATCTGCAGCATTGCTCGCTGTGAATCTTTATTTTACAGGTCTGTCTGTATACACCACTATTTAGAATTATCTCAGTTACTATTTATAAAACAATATGTGTACATATATATATATATATATATGTATATATATATATATATACACACATATATATATATATGTATATATATGTGTATATATTTTTTTTCATTCATATATATATATATATATATATATGCACACACATATTAATGTATAGTTCATCACTGACGATTCTTCAGAGGTTCAAAACCCATATAATCTCTGAGTGTACAGTAACACACGCTCACAAAACACACACACACACACACACACACACACACAATATGAAATCTGAGACCACCTGCTCCCTCTGTGGAGGAAAAAAAAACAAAAACCAAACACGTAAACCTACACTATGAAGACTACTTGATTATAAATGAATACAGAGTCAATATTGGAGCTGTCCCAGGCAGGAAATCCCACTCGGATCCCTTTCTTGAACACACACACACACACACTCTTGATAAAGTCTATCATGCTTATCTTATAGGCTGTGGTGATGACGCTGTGTGGTTGTCTTACTGGAAAATACATGACACCTTTACCCCAGCATGGCCTCTCCTCTGTAAATAGCGTTATGTGTCGTTGTAGACCTTTGACGTTACCATTACCAGGGTTAGCTTTTGAGTTGACACACACAAAGCGTGTGCGCTCAGTGTTGGACAGCGAGGAGAGCCTGTAAGCACATACCCCTCGCCAAAATGAGACTCAACCCTGCAAGAAAAAAAAAAAAAAAAAGGGATAAGAGGAAAAGACAGGGGTCAGCAGATGAGAGAGGAAACAAAGGGGAGGAGAGTAGAAACAGCTGAGAGGAGGGAATAGAGAGAAGGGGGAGAGAAACAGAGGATAGGAAGATAGAAAATAAGGGGAGTGGGATCCTTATCCTGGAATAGCAAGCAACCAGAGCTGCAGACTCCACCCTTCTCAACCCTCCCCTGACTCTCTCTCTCTCTCTCTCTCTCTCTCTCTCTCTCTCTGAAGCACTCTTGCAGTCTGTCATTTGACCAGGCAGTTCACAGAGGCAAAAAACTCAGCACCAAAAAGAAAACAGAGGGGAAGCGGGGAATGCTCACTCCAACAATGTGCTTGCTGGATTCTTTCTTTGGCTGTTTATCTCCAGCTGAAAAAACCCTGTGAGTGTGGATTTTCTTCTTGGCAGCTGCTTTTGTGGACTCCCTCTTCTTCTTCTTCTTCTTCTTCTTCTCCTCCTCCTCCTCCTCCTCCTCGCCGTGGATGTGGGCTTTAACAGAGGAAGAAGATCAACTGTCACCTTTTTTTGGAGTTTTTTTTTTTTTTTACGCTTTGAGGAGTGAACCTCTACTTGTGTGACTGATAGAGAGAGAGAGAAAGAGAGAGAAGGAGAGAGTGGGAGAGAGAGAGAGAGCGAGAGAGAGGGTGCCGAGCCATGCCCACCTCAGCTCATGGTTCAACAGCATGAAAGGGGGCCACCACCACCATCGCCACCACCGAGGCTGTGGATGCCAACACTTGTTCCGTAAAGTCCTTGCCAAGTGTGGCTGTTGCTATGCCCGAGTCAGAGGTCAGTCAGACACACACACACACACGCACACACACACACACACACCCTCGTTTGACTTTATTTTGGACAAACACATCGTGTGAGACTCCTTTTCTTTGTTTTATGTGTGCGAGTACAGTTTGTGTGACTGAACTGAGGCAATAATTGATCCCTCTCATCTCCTACATCCTCTCCTCTCCACTTAATACCTTGCTCTTCTCCTCCACATTTTCTTTTTTAGATGTCTACCCCCCCCCCCCACCACCACCACCACCCCATCTCTTATCGCTCTTTCCATTCCTATGTGTGTGCTTAAGCTTTAAATGTAAGCTTCAATCCTCTCGCCTGCTCTATCCACCTCCACTTAAAGCAACAGATGTGCAGCACAAACACATCTGAGCAAGCATATGAGAGAAAAAAAAATCCCCCCCCCCCCCACACACACAGATGGGTATAGAGATGGGAAAGAGGGGACATACATTAGAAATTCTTGACAGAGATGGAGATCCGAGGGAGAAGAAGTGTGAGTTTGTGGGATTTGGAAAGTCCTGATGGTCATGATGAGTGTATTTCAGTCAGGGAATGTGCTGCACGTGGCTGGATGAAACACAGAGGGGGGGGGGGGGGAAACTGAGCAACTCTGAAACATTCCTCTGACCCAAACAGTGTTTTGAGTGAAGAAAACAGCAGTTAATCTACCCCCCCCCCCCCCCCCCCCCACACACACATCTATCTTCCCCTCTCTGTCTTCAAACTCTTTCTCCACGTCTACTGTTTGCTGTTGTAAAGTTCATCAGCAGTCCATCAGAATAGTGGGGTGGATTAAAAACAGTGGGAGGCATAATGTAATAACAGAAAGGCTACACACAGCACAGTCAGTCGTCAGGACACAGGACATGTATCGTGTGTTTAGAGTTTATACAAAACTCCCAACATCGTGCAGGTAATCAGAAATCACGTCTCTCAGTTGCTTTTGTGTCACTGCCTTGTATACACACACACACACACACACACATAACATCAGCGTCTAATCACAGTACATTTACACTGCTGGGCCACGTTATGTGTTTGTTCCCTCTTTACAAGCTTACTTCAAAGGGATAAAATATAGACCTACCCGTCGAGGCTCTGTACATTGGGGGGGGCGGGGGGGGGGGGTCTCATGAAATAAGCTTTCACATTATTGGCCAGCATTGCTGGATACATACCTCAGATTCCTTCAGTTTAATCTCTTATGTAATGGATATTCTCCTTTTCCACAGCCTGCAGCTCCCCGCTGCACCTCTGCCTTGTACACTTAGAGCATAACAGATAAACATGTGGGATTGGAAGAGTGAAACGTTTTAAGGCTATTCAATGACATCTCAACAAGAACGACATCTGTCAGAACATTATTGCAAATGGGGATCTGGATTTCTTTTCTTTAAAAAAAGAAAAGAAAAGAAAAAAACTTTTTAAAGTATGCAGGAGTGCTGTTCTTGGTGGAGACAGGAAAAATCTCTTGATCTTACTTTACAACCTGAGCAGGGAAATATGAGTCCTCTCTAGAGAAGTCATATTATAAAACTACTGTAGTCTCTACTTAACTATTAATGTGGAGCTGTGTACTCCAGCCTCCTTGTTGAGCACACTAAGTACATTTCTATGTTACTACCTCGAGTTTCCTCCCACTGCGCTACAAAGGAGCTCACATACTGTCCTTTTCTAATCATCCACGCAGCTTCTAAAATTGGCCAGATGTCAGGGGAAAAAGGGGGGGGGCAGGATGTGTGATTTATTTTAAAGCACCTTTTCTTTTCTCTCATTCTCTTTACAGCTCTGTCTCTTCACTGACATTTTACCTCATACACTTGGCCTTTTGGCCTCATTTACTCAATCGCAGTCTGTTTTGGTAGCTTGTATGATGGCAGCGCGCCCTTGGCAGACACTCAGGACTCGGACATGTTTCTGCCGTGGTGTTTACAGGAAAAACAGTGAACAATGAAGGTCTGACTTCGCAGGCTCGAGTCATCTGCGCACACCCAAGACATTGCACCTGTAGGTCATTGATATCACAGCATCGAACGGTCTGTTTTCCATAAACAGTAGCGGTGCCTGGATTGTCTGCGCTTGTAATCGCGATCGAAATGTAATTTTCTAGCTCGGCGTGAGCAGCCGTATCAGCCGCAAACAAAGGATTTCCTCTTTTTTATGTGTAGCGACCAGCCGCCCGCTCCGTTTTTATCTTATGTTAGTGTTTACGGTGCACACACACCATTCATTGACTCTAAAAGAAGCCACTTCATTGACACAAGAGGAAATTGTAGTATACGACGTGATTCACTTCCCACTCAGGAGTAATGACACTTATACACTGGATGATGACACACATTATGTGACACCACATGCCTCCAAAACACGTGCACTTTCAAATCAACACGCTCGCATGCAGCCTTAAGTGGATAAATGGCTGAACTAAATCATTTCAGCTGCTGTCACTCAGACTAAATGACTTGCCCAAGATGGTCATTGTCGGTTCTCTCTCCCTCAACACGACCGTCTTTAACGTTGAAAATGAACTGCAGTGCGTCAGGAAACGGAGGCAAATCTGTGGTTTTCTGTCGGTGCTGTACATTTTCAGGAGGAGCGCAGGCACTAGAATATCCTGTAGCTGATCATGATAATGCCTGAATGTGTAGGGGGGCACTGTTTGCATTATCCAGGTTTATTAGCTGACAGTTGCAAGAAGGCATAGATTTCGAGGACATATGACCATATCTAAACATGAGTGCAATGGCGAGCGGAGGGAGTATCGATCCGTAGATATTAGTGGAGATGGACAGATGGCAATTTGGATGTGATGAATGAGAAAAGCATGGATCAAAGAACTGGTGACATTAGCAGACTGGCTGCCAGCGGCCCATTAGTGAGGGCTGTTTTCCAGCAAAGACTGATGACAAAACACTTTCATAGATGTTTGGTGAAATATTATGATACAAAAGAGGGTTCAAATAGATTCCGGGGCCCTTGTTTGATATCATCAGGAGTGAATTTCACAGGAGGACATGCAACTTGTGGATTTGTTAAAATATGCACTTGAATGTGCTTAACTCCTTTCCGAAGATCAAATGGCCTGTGCAATTTTCCTTCATACGTACAAGCACACGCTCTAATGTAAAGCATAGCGCCGCAGTGGAAGCCAAAACAATCATTTCTGAAAAGCATCTCGACTGTGGAACAGCCTCCCACACTCCTAATGGTATTTGTGGAGCATACTGAGAGAAAGCTGTCATAGAAGAATGCAGGCTGCCAGTGTGACAGAGTAAACAAAAGACAGACGAGCATGGAGAAGGAGGCAAGATCACTCGTACAAGTCTGCAGATAAAAGGATATTTTTGAAAATATAAGACTCTGTTGCTTCAGATTTGTTCTGAATCTTTTTTTTAGAATAAAAATAAACCCAGTGTGTTTGTGGTGTATGATAATATGTGTAATGAAATGAACAATAAAGGCAAATATACGAGATGATTTAGACTGCAGATGGATTTGCTAAGTGCTTTTCGAAATTGGCATAGCATACAAATGCATTTGCATTAATGCATTTGTGTGGGGGAAATATAGAAAATATACCATCAATATATTTAAGGCTACACACAGATTGTAGTTTAAGTACACTATAAATGTAACACTAAATAACTCTTCCCTTATGAATGGCTGAGGAGATTTCAAGATGCCTGTTATCGCCTTCCTTTCACCCTCACTCAGGTTTTTGGGTGTGACATTTACTCAGAAATATTCCTGATCCATGCTATAGAGGCTGTAAGCAGCTTAACTTCTATCAAAGCTGAGTTCAGATCAGTTGTAGCAGCAGCACAGTAACTTTTCCTTTGATAGAATCTCCATCTTTCCCCTCACAACTACTTGTTCGCTCTGATTCTGTACTGACTACCTCTGTATTCTTCTACAGCTTCCCAGTGAAGGCCTTTTAAATTTGTATGTGCATCTGCAAGTGTATCTATTTGTGAGCGTTGGGGGCTGGTGTTGACTCACGCATGCATTGAGCTATGACAAGGATCCCCCCCCAGCAATGACACACACACCCACACGCATATACTGTATATTCACATGGCTGAGTGACAAAACATAAAAAGACATTTTTATACTAAATGGAACCTCAAAGTGCCACAAACCCCATGTCCATATGTGTTCATAACAAGACGCACACATGCAAAACCCATACTTACTGTATCCAAAAATCACAGATTTGCCCTTTAGTGATTTGAGATTAAATTACAGCATCTGAATCACTGGATCCTGTCGGATTAAACTGTACTCACACAGTAACAGACGTATCCACGATGTAATTCAACACAGCAAAACCCTTGTGATGCTTCATGTTGTAACTTTATGAGACGTTTGTTGGTGTTGGTCTACATCGGGGTAAGAAACTATTAAGTGATGATTTCTGTTATTATTTAATCTGTAGCATTTATGTATTTCGTGACATGGTCATGTCAAAAAATCTGAACAAAATCTGAACAAAAGAAAACAAAAAACCCTTTTGTTTGCGTATTATATCACAAAAAGAGCAGCACATTTTTTTTACAATTGAAATAAATGAATTCATAATCCTAATAATTTATATATCACTCAACCTCTCGATCTCCCACTCGATGAATCATTTCACCCCTCAGTAAGTCAGTCACTTTATTCCCCCTTCATACTTTTCAGCTATTTATCAAAGTTCAGCCAAAGACACGGCTCATTTGCTGCTGTTTCCAGTCAATTTAAGCAAAAGACTTAATCATAGTAACAAAATTATTTTTATCCACTTGTCCTCCTCGTATCCCTTAATGTGGCCAAAGTTTAGTGTCTTGCTCAAGACGTGTTTCTTTCTGCGCTGTTGTTTTTTTTTTATACATGTAGGAACATGAGCTGACCTCTGACCCTAAGACCTGAGTAAACTTTGATATCAACTGGAATGTACTTCGGACTGAGAGCAGCTCCCTTGGCAAAGGTCTTTTTATGTCTCAGCTGGAGAAACGTCTTTTGTCATCATCTTATAAGGCAGAACTCAGACATTATGGAAGCAACCGAAATAGCAGAAATTGAAAGTATGCTGCTGGACTTGCTGTGGCTCTGCACTGTGTTCGTCAGTCTGAGATATTTTTAAACTTTGCACCCCAGCCCATCCCTGCACCTCCTCATCGCCTCCTGATCTGCCACCCCACCTCCCTCCCCCGTACAACTGACCTCCTTCTTATTGTTCCTCTTGCACATACAGGAGAAAGGGAAAAAAGACCCAGAGAGAGTTAAAAAACATAGTAGAAACGATTAGTACCAGTCTGAAACTGGAAGAAAAACAAATCAGCCGTTCTGAATTTTGAGGTGAATATTGTATGATTTGCTGGCCAGGAATGTGAACACCATGTAAAGCATTAAGATCGGCCTTCGGGCATTTTTATTTTTTCTCTCTCTCTCTGTCTACCCTTCTCCCACCCCCCACACCCACACCCTTTCTCAGACTGCCCGACATACAGCCAGTCAGCCAGTTATTAATTATATCTAATGATGTTTTCTCCCCTTTTCTCACTATTTTCATCATCTCCCCCTTTTTCACCTTTCATTCTCCTTTCCTTTTTGGCTCCTCTCAATGGCCTGGCTCGGACATATTTCCAGGGTTCCAGTGAACTGCTGCTTCCTCTCTTTTTTTTCTCGTCCTCGGGCCTCTGTTTGTAAACGTGCAGAAGAGAAGAATGAGGGAACAAATTATGAAACACAGGAGTGCATTCCATACCTTGTTTAGAAAGAATTCTCCAACAGCGCAGAGGGGGAGAGGAGCCACTTCCCCCTGTGATTCTTACCCCCACTTTCAGGCCATATGGGTCTTTTTACATCTGTGGTCTTTTGGGGTATCTGTTATTTGTTCCCTGAACTTAGTGTATTAGTCTTTGTGTTCTACTCACTCTTCCTTATGTTCAATCAAAATCTACAAATTCTAACGCTGCTGCAAATAAGTGTTTTTTTTATTCATTCAACAACAATAACTAGAACTTCAGTACGTTTCAATGATGTGTTAGGGTGCTTCTATACCTACAGCGTTTGGTGCGTCCCTTGGTTCGGTTTCGTTTACGTAGGTGTGAATGTAATCTTGGTACAGGCAGGTCTTGGACCGCTTTATCTGCTCTACTTTGGTACGGTTCCTCTGGTGTGTGAGCAACCAAACCAAATGGGGCGATAATGGTCTAGTTTAATGCATTATGGGTATCAGATGAGATACGGGATTACCCCGGATTTCCACCGGGCGCAGAACATCAGCACCGTGGATTTGCGCCCTGGTTTTGCACGTTCCTCTGCCCTGCTACAATCCTCACTGGGTGTGTTACGGTAGCGCTGCCTTGCGAGCCAGCCGTATTCCCACGAGAAGCCGCAGCGTGCCCAGTGGAAATGCTCAAAT
This sequence comes from Microchirus variegatus, assembly GCF_963457635.1. NCBI lineage: Eukaryota > Metazoa > Chordata > Actinopteri > Pleuronectiformes > Soleidae > Microchirus > Microchirus variegatus. The sequence goes on from NC_139810.1 coordinate 21,484,886, forward strand.
TGATCAGAGTGGCAGCGATCAGCTCCGGTGACCGTGGAAATCCGGGGTTAGTCTGGTTCCGGTGCCGATGGTCTTCGCGGTCTATATTGGTTCGTTTAGAGCTATGCGTGAAAGCAAACCGTACCCACGTCTGTTTGCTACGTTGTAACATTTTTCTGACTGGTGCAGACCAAAGCAATGGAACTATAGGTGTGAAAGCGCCCTTAGTCTGACTAAAACTGGACTAAATCAAATGTCTCAAGTCAGACTAACACACCCAGATAATGCAAATGGGAGTTGAATGAATTACTACTGCATCTATGTGTTCAGTTGGACCAAAGTCGGACCAGATACTCAGAATAACAACAACAGGGAGACAAACGCTGTAAAATCCAGAGCTAAAACTTTGGACTGACGAGGAGCTACTTCACATTATTGAATATTTTTAAGTTTGTTGACGGTAGCAAGGTCACATGGTGGTGCAGTGGCGAGGTCACCGGTTCAGACCCTGTTTCGACCTCAAGCACCTTTCTGTGTGGCGTTAGCATGTTCTGTCCATGTCTGCATCGGTTCTCTCCAGGTACTCCTGGTGTTAATGTGAGCGTGAATGGTTGTGAATCTGTGTATGTTGGCCGCAGACGTGTGCAGGGTGTACCAGCACAGCAGGGATTGGCACCGGCTCCCCATGCAACCGCAGAAAATGGATGGATGGTCTGATCTCCCGAGAGTAAAACTTGATAGAGGCCTTGCCGAGAAACTTTCCAAAACAGCGCACAGAGTCGAGCAAACAATGGAAACGGACAGTATTGAGAGCAACGTGATTGTGTTGAGGAAGTGAGCTTTAGCTCCCACAGCACTTAGAGAAGCAAACCATGCTGGTTCTTTGTTAAGTTGACCCTGAGAACGACGGCATGTTGTGTCTGAGAAAGGTTACCTCGTCCTTAATCTAACTCACTGTTTACAGAGCGGACAATGTGGAAGGATAAGTTAAAGTTAGCCCCTAAATCCTTTGGTTCCACTGTCGGTCTAGAGATACAAGATTATTTGTGTTCCAAATGCTCCAACTGCTCTGTCTTATGTCTGTGACAGGAGGAGAGTTGTACAAGTCCATGGCACGAGTTGAACATTATCTTATGTAGCAACTAGTAAATCATAGTGAATTCTGGCTTGTATCGTAGAATATGACTCTTTTATGAAAAATAAAAAGAAACTAATAAACACAGCTGATCTGGTCACTACAGAAGAAAGAAAGAAAGAAAATCTGCCTGTTCCACAGCATTGTTAGCAAACCAAAAATTGAGCTGTTTTCCTCTTTATTTGTCAGAAAACAAACATTGATTGTCTGTTATCAGCAGGTACTATTGATTTTTACCACACACAGCTCTGATATAACTTTCAGCAAATCTACTGTGGGTTTAGTAGTACAGGCTTTAAAGTGGCGGTAAAGACACATATCATATAACTTAAATTTCCCCTTCCCTTTATGTCTGTATGCATACAAATCTCTAGAACCAGTTTTATTTTATTCTTGTTCAACTGCTTAGATCGTTGGCAGTAAAACTAGGACTCCAACATGAACAAGCAACTACAAATTACCTACTTTACCTCCAGGCTAACTCAGGATTTAGAGATTAGTGCATCTGTTTATTTTATGTCTTGCTAACAAAGCTGTTCTGTCTGCACGGAGGACAAAATGGGTTTTTAGACACTCAAGTGGCAAAATTATACCTTTTCGATTGCTTTGCTTCACTTTTGCCATTAAAGTTTATTAACCGTTTTAGAACTGTTGGCCCTTAAGGTAGTCATCAAGGTTCATGCAGACCATACGGGGCGTTGCAGGTGGAACTGAGCCTTATGTCTTTCTACAACAAATATGCATATTCATCAGTAACTCAGCTAATAACCATATGGAGAGCTCTTGCTACAAATGCAGGATTTAATCTCAGACAAAACCCAGACAGGTGCAGGTGGCTGCCTCGATTTTAAAATGAGCTTTTCAAAAGCACCCTTTGTCTTCACAGCATTGTTTTACAAATAACCAGAAGGAATGGCATGGATTCAGTGTCCTGTTGCTGTAAACATGTAAATAAATGAATTCAAATCTACGCACGTGATTATTCATTGTGTGTGTGCTGCAGACCAGCAGGTGTACAAGTGTGTATTCTAGTTTGCGAGTTCAGTTTGTGTGAGTTGATTTTATTTCACACTGATATAGCTACTCTTTTGTATAGCTGTCCCTCACACGCTCTCTCCCTCTGGGTTTTAGTTGCTATGGCGATGGAAGTGGAGAGCCATGGAAAGGAATGAGAATATGTGTCTGGAAAGTCTATCAAGTGTTACTGAGAATCGCAGTACTAACACGTCTTTATACGTCCACAGGTCACCACAGAGTGCCAGAATGACAGATGCTTTTAAATGTCCAAAAAAACCGCAAGATGCAGTGAACGCTTGTGCATCATGTGTAGTGATGCTATGCTTGAGGAATCAAGCTTGAGGCTTCAAACAAACCTTACCTGCGCTCCACGTCCGAGTTGTTTTCGTACATACAGTAGTGCCGGGGCCACGTGCAGTTCAGAGAAGTGACCTTGTACACAGCCACTGTGGAAAAACAGCATGATCCCTGCAGGGGCCCAGAGCTGAAAGTATACAGAGTTGTCAGGCAGACCTGAGCGGAGGCTCCGTGTCCCCATGGCCCAGCAGGCACCACAGCTCAGTCTCCACCTCTCTGCAACTCACACGCCTCCTGACTGGCACTGCCACAGCTGCCATATGGAATCACGATCGCTTTTAATTTGTGTTCGCATGCACCTCTGGCAAAACGGCAGCCTTGTTTACCTCTCAACAGAAGTCTGTGTGAGTGTGTGTGTGGGGGGCTTTCTGACAAAACTATCTTGTGTGTGTGTGTGTGTGTGTGTGTGTGTGCCCAGATAATTATAGTGATGATCAACACCACTCTTTCAGCAGCAGGCAGCGCACCACACTTTTCATCGCTGACAGGCAAGTGCTCGCTCGGCTGCCACACATTTCATTTCTCCTCGGTGCATGACGTGTACATAAGTTTGTGATTAGCAAAACAAGAGAACGGAGAGGACGGAACATATTTTCGTTTACTCTGACAACATAACATCTTGATGGCAGGACTTCTTTCACGCCAGGAGTAATATGATCTGTGTCTGTTGTGCAGGATAATTCACAGGATGTCTGTCTTGTTAACTTCATTCATTTCTCTGTAAGATCTAAACTGTTTGGGGGAATACTCAATATACTCCTTTCCATGTACTGATAACCAAAGTTGTCTTTGTCTTTGTCTGAATTTTTATTTTATTTTTAAGTTGAGCCATTTTGTTATTTCTAGGTTTTTTTCGGCTCACACGGTTTTCTAAAGAAACCCCAAATTCAGTAGTTTCCTCTTTATTCCAGCTTATTCTGTTCTGATCAAATTGCCAACCGTGGTTATGAGATCTGAATTCTCATTGCCTTCATTTCCTTAAGTATGAAGCAACTTTATAAAAGTTAGATTAAGTGTTAAGTTGGCTTGAGATTTAACAGAATGCTGCCAAATCAATCGAGCAAAACTGCTGCATTGGTGCTGCGATGAAGTGAGGTGATCGTGACTATGGAACTTTCCATCTCCGCACTCTCCCGTTGATCCTGTGGCACTCTGTTGTTAGTATTGCAGTGGGAGTGTAATGGTTCACACTGGGACCTTAATCCCCTGAATTTGACTCGGGACTCGTGTGTGCAGGAGCAGACTGAAACAATAAATTAGACTTTGTATTTGAATCCATTCCAGTCCGCTAAATTCACGCAAACCACCAGACCACTATTTTGCAGACATGGCCCTTTTCGCTGGTGTAATGTGCACTATTTTTCTGGCAGCTTTGAGGTTGCCATGTGCATCCCTAAGAGGTGTGATTATGTCTTTCTGAGAGTGAGAGTGGAGTCTGGTGCATTAATGTGTGTAGTCCATCCACTCATTTTGGCTTGTTGGATTGTCACTGGTCAGTCTCTTCCCAGCAGACTAGAACAACCCTCGGGGACACGGACAAACCGAACCCACCAACAAATACTCTGGTGTCCATGACTTTGTGTATACAGGGTGTTTTTATGTGTGTGTGTGTGCACGCGTTTGGTTCCCTGGAGATTACATTAAGGCGAATGGAACTTGGCTTGTATCTCTGTGAATGGCTCTGGAGGAATGTCTGCGTTTTTCAGGCCCACAACCACATACACGGGTTGAGTCTCACAGTAAGAGCCTGCAGCGGCATCTTACAAGAAACCAGTGTCTGCGGTTGCCACCGACTACTTATTAGGATGGACCGATTTTTGACTATTTGAACAAGAATGAATGAAAAGTCATTGTAAATCATTGGTGTGCACAGACATGTCATTGGGCAGTGGCTCAAGTGGACAAAAGGGCACCCTTTAGAGTGTGCTAACATATTTATTTATTTTAATAGCCATACACTTATGCAGATGCAAACATTTCACAGGCATTTTAATTTCTTGCAGAGGAGGATGCTTGACCACCACCGGGGGGTCCTTTCTGTCCACATCCATGCTTTTAAATGGTGTGAACCATTATATCAACAGGAAACAGAACCTGTGTTGTAAATGTGTCATATCTGACAGTCAGTGGAGTTGAGTCAGACACGGTGATCACTTCGGGCCGTTTCATAGCTAAAAGCGTCCGAATCACTCGTTCTCGTTGTTGCACGGACAAAAGCATCTCGTCTATTCCCGGCTGCTTCTCTGTGACACGAGCATTGCTGTGATGCTTTACTGAAGAACGCACAGACCACAAGGTCTGCATGGCTGACGTTGAGAAACAGAAGCCAACGACTTGTTTTCGTGTCACGCGACTGTCTCTGAATGTATTTTTCCTTCCGCTCTTCCGGTCACATTACAGTGAGTTCATGTTTGTTCAGGTCAGTAGGATGACGCGAAATCTCTGCGACTGCAATGTGTCATTGTCAGAGTTACTGAGCACAAACGCGCTCATACAGTATGTGACATATGCACGGACTCTGTGCCACGAGGGGGTTAACAGAGTTTAGCCCACTCAGTTTTATTTTTGTCCCCTCTATTAAGATTATTGATGCCTCTGTAAAAATATCCACAACAACACAATTATTAACTGATTATTATCATATATAATCCCTGCTCTCGGGGTCCATCAGTCCATCTTTTAGCTTCACGCTGCTGTTAATTAAAATGCACATTCATAGTCACTGGAAAGACGCGCCCGCTCGATCGTTTCAAGCGTGTGGGCTCAGCTGTTAAAGATTATTGCAGGAGAGGAGAGATATTTCTGTTTCTGTTCAGGGATGCAATCTCATCGGGGGCGAGAAGGGAGAGAAAGGATGCAAGACCTCAAACAAAGTGTAGAGCGATGCAGGAGGAGGGTGGCACAATAAAAGGGGAAGAGTCACGAGGTGGAGAGGGATGAGTTCATTAAGTAGATACATCACAAACAATATATAAACTTCCCAAAAAAAAACGGTAAAACGGTCCAAAAATATTAAAATGCTTACAACATATTTCTGTAAAAGTTCATCAGAGGACAGTCGGAGGGTTTCCGGTCATATGTTTCTGGTACTAAGTGCCTCATTATCTCCCAGGTCTTTCAGTCTGCACATTTGAGTGCCTGAGTGCAGCACAGGTCCCTGCTAGTTGATGGGAAGAGTGTCCATTTCCTCTGAGAGGGTGAAATGTAATATACAAGTAGAGCCCGGGCTGCAGAGTTGGGAGGGCAATGCATGAGCCAGAGAATCAAGAAGATGAGAGTTGTTAGGGATGATGCTGGCGGACTTACCCACCACACACTCAGAGACTAAGGTTTGTTATCTCTGAGGTGCTGGCATTGATGGAGAGCTCGATGAAATATTTAGGCCCCATCCCATTTCTCGCCTTAAAATGTCCACTTGGTTGGGAGTGCCCTCAACCGTAAATTGGCTTACCTATGGAATTGGGACACCGCTATGTACAAATTAGTGTAATGAACGTAACGAACGTGCTAACCTAACGTCATTTCGACATTGTAACATGCTTATTTGCGGAAATATACATACCACAAAATTGTTCCTCTGCAGATGTGGCCGCCATCTTTGTTGAAAAACAAATCTGCCTGCTCGCTGAATTCGCAAAGCATCATGGGTGATTTCATCTTCCACTTTGTTTTAAGCCCGCACCAGAACTCGCTACATTTTGAGGGTTGATTATAAGGACAACATCGCACTCTCCCTTGCTCCCCCCCCCACACAAGGTATTGGGACGAGGTCTTAGACTCAGCTGGATATTTGACACATTTGGTACTGTTTTGACCAGCAGTTTGGGTGCTTATGCTCTGTCAGGTGGATGAGACTGCTGTTGAAGACTTGGACCGTAAGTGAAAAGTCTGTAGGAATCCATCTGGACACTAAACCGGAGAAACTGTGTGTCTGGATTCAGTTTTGATCATCATAAAAAAAAAAATGAGTCATGCTCCCGAGTCCTTCATGGACACAAGACAACAAACACTTTGCACATCCGAGGCAAAACATTCAAGAAATGATATGTTCTCAAAGTGTGTTTACACAATACAAAAACATTGCTATTGAAGGAAAATGATACTGTCATATATGTTGATATTAAATTATTGCTTAGCCCTAGTTTGTGTGTGCGTCTCTAGAGGCCGTAGGATTTGACGGAGAGCTTCGGAGTGGAGCCGCTTCGGACAAATTTGCTCCATTACAGCTGACGCTTTCAGCCTGATCTGTCAGCTCAGCAGCACACACTTATCCACTGATCGATAAAAGGAAGTTGGACCAAACTTCTTGTAGGGGAACAAAAACATCCATCTATATATCATCTTATCATCTGACTGGAGGGAGGCTGCTTTACCTGTGCCATTCACCCATTCACCATCTCCTCAAAGTCTTCAGGAAGTGTTAACTTTGATTCAGTCACATCTAAACCAAACTGTGACCTTAATGAGAGACTTCTCCTCTCGGTGTCCTAGATACTTACCACATAATTACATTTAAAACTTTGGTTTGCACGGACAGAAAAAGAATGCCTTTTCACCTCTTAAATAAGGGAATTCAATGAAATGAAATTAAAATGAAGCATTAGATTGCTTTAGGGAACTGTAATTCCTAGATCCATCAAAGTTTAATACCAAGTGATAAATTGTATGATTATTCAAAGAAAAATAAGAGTTAATTTCAGCCCATAAATCATAAGGGATGACATAGAGTCATAAGCAGGATTATTACAAGAATAAAGATATATGATAGAGCACTTGTTGTGTAGTGTAGTCACATTATGAGCTAATACAGAAAAAGGATTTCTCTATTGAAAATGTTGTGCTGTGAGTGAACGGCATCAAAAGAAAGCTTTTCAATAGTGGTAGTGTTGCCCTGTACCTTCAGTCAGGCATGGCAATCTTTTCTTATTCATACTAATAAAAGAATAATTATACAACAATGCACAGATTATGTTAAAACAAAGTCCAAGACAGAAAAAAGTAAGTCAAAGTGAGTAAAATCCCATGTAAAGAACAAAAGTTAATGAGACACATAAATAAACTGAGGGAAAAAACAGGCAGCTAAATCAAATCAGATAAAATCAGAACACACTTTGCAGTAAACATGTTATTATTCAGACAGCCTCATTTCCTCATTCCAGAGTCTTGGGGCTCTGATGGACAGGGCACCGTCTCCCTGATTTTGTGAAACACTGATCAACATTTTCCAACAATTTATGGACCAAACTACGTATGAAAATAATAGTTACCTGCAACGGTATCACCTGTGTGAGTAAGGAGAGTGTGTATATGTGTATGTGTGTGTGTGGGCATAGCAGTGGCATGTTGCACTTACCTTATAATGTCTGTTACGATATCCCCGTAATTGTTTGTGTACGGTTTCCTATCATTATGGAGATTCAACTTCTCTACTGGGGTCAGCGGGGAAACCAACCTATATATGCACCGATCGGAAAGAGAACTGCAGTGTGTTGCCATGGCGACAGATGCTGACGTAACGATCCTCATTATAAAACCAGTAAATTATGTACACGCTGCACACTCTGTTGTAAATCTGTACATTTGACAGAGCCACTGTGTCATTCTGACACGCAGCCTCACATCACGCCGTTGCACCGGTGTCGCCACTCACTTTTAATTGCCTCGAGGCTCAGAGAGGGTGTCAGCCTCCTTTCTTCTTCTTTTTTTTTTTTTGATAAGCCACCTCGGCTGATGTCTGCAGATAGTTAGGAACGTTGTTGCTGGCTGAATGTTGTGACCCTCCTACTAAACCCCTGACCTGACTGAATGTGAGCAGGGAACAACCAGGAAACACAAACCCCTGGGCCTGGACCTTGTTAGAGGTCGGAGAACCTGAGGACAGGGCATCTATCACATATGCTCACAATCGTTTTTCTTTACATCCTCTGTCAACCCCTCAGAGATTTTTACTGCACTCTATTTTTTTTTTTCAATTTTCAAAAGAGCAAAGAACTGTTGAGCTTCTGTTTCTTTATCATCTCGTAGTCTATGGAACCAACCAGTGTTTGTTTAAATTTGAGTCTATTCCCTGCAGGGTTTAGCCGTCTCCCTTCTTTGTACCCCCTCTCCCTTCAACACGCCCCATCGTACCAGATCTCCTTACACTCTCCAGTCTTTCATGTGGATGGGGAGGGGGGGGGGTGTAGACGAGGATGGGGAAATTGGCCACCCTGGGATTAAACGTGCCTGTAAAATGTGTGATGAGACTGTGTCTTGTGGTGGAAATGAACAGGCAATCTGCGGAGTATTTGTTCGTAGTTAGTTACAATCCACAAAGGATTTGCTTTTTCCACACGTGCGTGCACTGGATTCACAAGCCACGGGCCGTCTTTCAACTCCTGTGGATTAATAACGTGTTGAAGACTTTGTCTTTTAAGTTCGGATGCTCACAAAAACAAAATAAAAACAAACAGGGCCATGCAGTCTGAGCCTCACTGTGATCAGATCCTCCTGTGTTCGTCATATAAGAAACTCTTAAATGAGGTCAGGGTTGTCAAATTCTCAGACTTAATCAAATCTTTCTGGAAAGTTTAATTTTCCAGGTTAAATCCATTTCCCCAACAACTTAAAAAAAAAGACAAACAAACAAAAAAACAGAATTGCTGCGACATATAGATACTGTTTCAATAATAATAATAATATGCAAGTTCTGTCTTAGCACAAGAGTGTTTTCCCATCTGTTGGAGGTTGGTGATCATGGGTCAGAGGTCGGGTCTGGGGCATGGAGATGGAGGGGAGGCATGATTGACCTGCATTTGCACACAACAGATAAAACACTCAAGACACACATCAGCTCAGAGGGAGATCTATCTGAGAACTGAAGGAAGGGCGGTCGGCAGGATGGGAATGGAAGACAAGACAGAGAAAATAAACAATTACAAGCGAGGGCCTTCCCTTCTACACAGGATTAAAGTGGATGTCCGGTCCCAGAACACCCCCACCCCCCCTTTGCTCACTTCCCATATCCTCCTGACATCACTTTGCAGCAGCAGCAGCAGCAGCCAATCTGAAACTAGTTCAGTCCTGACCTCAGCTGTCTGCCTTACATCAGAGCGTCCACTGGTCATGTGATGTGATGCACAGCTCCAACAAAAAAAAAAGAAAAGACAGTGAGCTTGACATAAACAGAACAGTGTGTCTTTTATAGTGGAGCCACTGCACAGCTGTGTTTGAAGAGGAAGGCTATTTATATGTCTACACTTTGTTTTGATTTCTCTGTTTACTTTTTCTCTCCCGGTGTGTTGACATGTCTCCTACCTTCAGTCCTCCATCACCCTCTCACTCACCAACACTGACGTTCCTGCATATTCCCTTTAAAACAATGCTCTCTTTTTTTTTTTTTGCAGCGTTGTTTTTGCCAATAGATTTATTGATTGAGTGACTGAAGACTGTGGAGAGTCCAAGTGTACTCTGCCCTTGGATCTATTATCATTTATTTTTCAGCTGTCTCGTCGTTTCTCATTGGTCTGGGCAATACTTTTATTATTTTATGTATACACTACCGTTCAAAAAGTCACTTAGAAATGTCCTTATTTTTGAAGGAAAAGCACCTACAATGAATATTAAATGAATCAGAAATGCACTCTATACATTGTTAATGACTATTCTAGCTGTTTTTTCCAGTGTTCTAAAGGTACATTGTGTTTGCTAATCACGTTAGAAGGCTATTGGATGATTAGAAAACCCTTGAAAACCCTGGTGCAATGATGTTAGCACAGCTGAAAACAGTTTTGCTGGTTCTTTGACGAAAGAAAAGTTTGAAGGGCAATTTTGAATAAAAATCATTATAATTTCTAATTTTCTATTCATGTTGCAACTCTTTTGATGAAAAAAGTGTGACTTTTAATGGAAAACTCAAAAAAAATTGTAAAGTTGACCCCAAACTTTTGAACGGTAGTGTATATATATATAGTTCACTATGATTCATAACTTTTTTTGTCCATATTGCCCACCCCTAATTTTACAAATAAATGAAGCTTTGAGCATTCATGCAGGACACCGTAGTCCTACACCTCAGCTGTCTGTACATCAACATCTTACGCTTTGCACTCCCTGTTTGGCTCAACATGCTGCTTGGCCAATCGAGGGACTTTCTAAAGAGCTGAGTCATCAGCACCAAGTCTAACTTATTTGTTGCAATAAACGGTTTAATTATGAGAGTGTTCCTGACTGAATCCCCTTTTCCTCTTCTCCAGACTCCTACTCGGCAGCAGGCAGTGAGGGCAGCATTTCCACCTCTGTGGCCTCTCTGCCTCCGCAGGCATCGGGCAGCTCTGTCCCCAGCTCCCCGGGCTCCAGACGCTCTGTGAGCACCCTGAAGAAATGGCTCACAAACCCTGTCCGCAAACTCAGTGCTGGCGCCACTGCCAAAGGAGAGCGTCAGGTCCGCAAACTTGAAGGAAAATCGCCATCTTTTCCATCCCCCAGCCAGAGCCAGGATCTGGGCACCCCTCCAAAGACAGATAAGACTCTCACCATCCTGCCTGTCACCCACAGAGAACTGGTGAGGAGTAAGAATTGTAATATTACAAGGATGTGGTCACATGAACTATTCAAACAGTGCTCTGGATGTTGGCTTTGTGTTTCCCAATCCTCTTTTTATCCATTCGCGATGAAGTGCTTTATAAGTAAACATGCAAATTGGAATTATCCCCACATCACCATGAACCAGTTTTGTAAGTAAACATGCAAAGCTTAAGTCTAATACAACTGCAAACCAAAGCCAACATGCCCAGTGTGGCTCGTTTTCACATACAGTAGTTTTAGAATATCAGCAGATTTTGATCCTCAGAGAGCTGTGCATCAGGAAAAATATCATCCATCCATTTTCTACGGCTTTCTTCTCCAAATGAGGGTCTAGCTCCCCACTGGAAGACAGAGCACACCCTCGGTGGGTCTCTAGTCCATTGCATGGCCACTATATACATGGACGAACAGTCATTCACTCTCACATTCACGCCCATGCTCAATTTGGAGTTTCCAATTAACCCTTTGCATGTTTTTGGTTTTTGCGAGGAAACTTGAGGACCTGGAGAAAAAACATTGCTGGCTCATCTTGACGGGACTCGTGTTCTGCAACTGTCTTTTGCTCTTGTGCAGAATCCACTTTGCATCATGTTGACATTTGGTTATTCTGTGAATGTGTGTATGTGTGTGTGCAGGAGTGGAAAGATGGCCTGGCGAGCCCTGAGGACCTGTCACCGGCTACGCTACAGTCCCCTGGCTACATAACTGACTCACTTATTGGCTGTACATCATTGCCAAACACCCAGGTGGGTCTGCATGAATGATGCACTGTAAAACTAACCTGCTGTATTTGTCATCTCCAAAAGTTGTTTTTGTTTTTTTTAATAAATAGCTCAATCACAGGTGGTATGGCCGTCGTAGTCGTGTGAGATTCAAAGACCACTGGTGATTAATTTTTTACCAGTTTAGCCTACTGTTGACAATCACTGAGAGAATTTGCACTTTACTCTCAGTAAAGACCCAGTGTGGCAGCATAATGACCTCACTTTTATTTGTCTCCATGGTCCCCCCAGTCAGATCTGGAAATGACTAACTCCCCCACTCCCTGCCGACAGTTCAACTATCAAACAAAACGAGCTCACTAATGCACACACACACAAGTGCTGCTGTCTGTAACCACACGTCCACAAACCCACGACAAGGCATGTAGTATATACATAAATAAACTTGCACATGTTGTCACACATACACACACAGTCACAGACACAGGTTTGTGCAGCTACTCAACCTATTATCCCTAACTTTAATCATAACCAGTTAACCACAATTCAGTTGAAGCCCTAACCATGACTTAGAAATGAAGTTCTGCCTCATTAGGACCTGGTTTTGGTCCTCATGAGGAAAGGTCCCTCAGAAGATCAATACATCCCAGAGGGTAGAGTATGACAGCGACCTGTGTGATGTATGACTCGTATTATACATGTTAGAAAAGAAGTAGCTCACATGCCTGGAGATAGAAACGGGAAATAGCATGAAACGGCAGAGATAATGGGAAATGACTGCACTTCTATCCACTGACAAACAATACGGTGTGTGTGTGTGTGTGCGTGTGTGTGTGTACGTGTGCACACGCTTTCATTTCTCCCATCAAACACTCGCAGCCCGTCGCTCGTGGCAAAGCGGTGTCTCGTGTCAGACCGTTCCTCGTCGCTGAGGTGAGGTGAGAAGAGAAAGCGTGGTAGAAACTTGAGATTTTCTCGAGCAACTGCACTTTTATGAATCAGCGACGCCCGAGTCCATCAGTCCTAAAACAACAATGCCATCTGAGCAATTGGGTAAATTGACACCGCATTGCTCAAGTTCTAATTTCAGTCTCAACAGCACATCAAAAAGAATGGTTTGATTACGTTACGGAGGTCAGAGCTGTTGTGTTTTTACTGCCAATCTCCTGCAGGGCAGAGAGAGAGAGAGAGAGAGAGGGGCAGAGGTAAACAGAGGAGAGGGAGAGAGATTAAAATATCTAGGTCAGTCATATCCAAGCCATAGTTTCTGTCTCTCTCCCCCCACTTTCATCAACCACATCATGTCTGGTGTGATATATATACCCTGTATATGTTGTTGTCTTTCATCTTTTCTCCAAAAGTTTCTCTTACAGCCACAGTGGAGTGTAGTTTATGATTAAATGTTATTGTCAGTGGAGGTTTCTCGTGATATGTGCCAAAAACTATAAATCCTAACATTTATTAATAACTAATAACTAAAGAAGAGGATCAAATAAACAAATGCAATGGGTGAAAAATACTTTAATACATGCAAATTATAAAACGAACACACTTGTGTGACTTGGACAAACAAAGAGCAAAGATGTCTTGCAGATAAAATAAAGACATTACACCTCAAAGAACAAAATGCTCCATTAATTGCTTTCACCTTAAAGTTGAAGCTCATATTTTATTTATATTTTAAAGCTGTTGTCTTTTCTTTTTGTGTGAGCTTCTGGGTAAAAAAACCCCCCCCAAAACAATTCAACAGTGGGAGAAGAGGGAAGAATTAAATGTTTTCCTGTGGGCTTCACCACTGCACATCTGGAGGTGATTAAGGAGCCGGGGAGACCTGTCAGCCAGGCTGGAGCAGTCCTCGCAGGGCAGGACAGGCAGTGGGGGGGGGGGGGAGCGATGGTCTCTGTGGAGCCTCGCTGTCTCTTCCTACAACACACTGTCTCCTCTCGGCACAATCACTGTCACTCCTTTGAGGCAGAATACAAAGCTCACAACTTGTAGATGCCATCGGAGAAATGATGGGGTTAACAAGTGGAATCTGCTCAGAGAAAAAGTCCTTCTTTTCTTTTGCTTTTATCCACTCATCCATCTATTTATTTCTTCACTGGTCAGCAGCCGCCTGCCAGTGGAGTCTGGGGGGGGGGATTAGGTGAATGTCTGTGGTGGGTAAGCAGGTTTGTGTATGTGTTTAAGGTGGGGAGGTTCTGCTCGACTGGGACATTGAGAGGCAGGGACTGAGGTGAAGACAGACGGCGGCTCATATATACGTTTACACAGTCAAGAGTGACAAAAATAGAGTAGCATGAACTGGCCGTCTTATCATACAAGCGTACGTATTGCGACAAAGAACTAGGTCACGTAAACACGTGTGCATATGTGAAGCATGTATCCATTAAGTTGGTGATGACTCAAGTCTTTGTCGGCTTTGTTATGGTTTGCACAATGGCCATATTTGTGCAAGGATCCCCACAGGAAATGATATCAATTCCAGGAAAAGGCATTAAAAAAAAAAAAGGCTATGTATAGAACACGTGAACACAATCGATTGGATCAGAGCAAGGTTTCCTGCGTGCCTTTCTATTTCTATTTGCAGCCAATAAGGCAACACCTGACTTAGGAACGATGACGTACTGTCGATGCCGCTATTGTGAGTAATGTGTGATGTCTTTACATACGAGCCTGCCCTGAAGCCTCAGCTGGCAAAACAAGAAAATGTAATTTACGAATTCACGCATTCAATCATCCATATCATGGACATGCCGCAAATGTATTCCTTCGAGGCTTTATTTGTCATCTCCTATTTTCCTTATCTTTTAATCTGTTTTTCCTGCGTCTCTCTGTGGCCGAGGTGCACATCACAGATCATTAACGGTGACGATCTGAAACTGATCTTCTTATCATTCAATCTCTGCCCCTCGTCTCTGTCTCTGCTGTGCCCGGTCACCTTGGAAACCCACATCATTCCCATCCCTGTCTTGCACTTAAACCTCCGTCCCGTGTACTTTATTTCATGCATGATCCATAACACTGGCACTGGACCTCTGATAAGCATTCCCACTGTTTGTCTGTGTGTCTCTCTGCCTCCTCAGGACACTCAGTCCACCAGTGTTTTACCAGATGACAGCGCCTCCGTGTTGATGGACGACACCTGCAGCCAGTGGTCATCTGTGGCCGACACTGAGGAGGAGAGGAGAAGCGCTTTGGAGAAAAGCATGTAGGTCTTTCGTCAACGCAAAGACGGCTCATATGGAAGAAAATAATGGGAAAAAACAACATAATATATTGTAATCTGTAAGATTTTATCATGCATACTGTGAACACTGAAGCACTTAATTTTATAATAGAGTCCTAAAGAGACTAAGAGTCTGCAGCAGCATTAGCAGCACTACAAGGCTGTGTTTAGTCACAGTTCAGATGAACATTATCATAAGAACATGCTCATAAAATCAACTTCCACTACCAGTCTGCTAAGTAGTATATTATTATACCGCTTATAGGGAAAATAGAGACAGTGCTCTGAGATTGTAGGCTGGATTAAAAATATGATAGATATCACTTTGACCAAAGAAAACATTCATTCATTTATTTGGTCAATCCTTGCTCTGTACATTTCAATTGTGTGCTTCGCTTTTTTTTTTTGTTGTTGGGCCCTCATGGCACCGTTTCATGGTCTTCATCGAGTGAAGTTCCCGATGACATAAAAAAACAACTGAGAGCCATTCCCTAAACACAAGAGGTTGAGATGCAGTCAGACTTTCGTAACAGCTTGTCAGTGTGCAATGTCTTCTATATATTCTGATCCAAAGGGTTTGGTCAGTGACAGAGGCCTGATAGTTTAATCTATACTTAGTAGTTTAATTTGTTTGGTAGAAACACATATGGAAAGTTGGAAACTGGAGCATCTTCTCTACTTGAGAAGAGCCTGCTACAAGCGTGTTAGTCTCCCTCTGAGTCAGAGTAAACCTTCCCTGATTTAAAGTTAGTGGTTGTCTTAGGGCAACATTATCCTCCTCATACTCTTCCTCCTCCCTATAGGTCTCTCCTCTGTTTGAGCTCGCAGTTGCATGAGTGCCTTGCAGTCGACAAACTCTTTTTTTTTTACCAAGACACAAATTGCATTTTATTGTGATGAACCACAAATTACTTACAGAAGGTTAACATCTCGTCGAGCTGCTGCACAAATACACAGTCATACAACTGCAGCACACAGACGGGTGTCTGCCTGTCAGAATAAAAAAATAATAATAAATGGATCGAAATCATGGCAGTTTTTCTTTTCTCATGGCAAAAAAAATACAGGAAAAAACAATAGTAATAGTAAGTAATTTGAGTGTGTAATGTTACTTTATTACTTTGTTTTCCAAGTAAACCTTGGAGAAAGGGTTTACATATTATGCCTAAAAACTTTATCCAGTCAGGAACTCAATAAAGAGTTCTTCAAACTGTGCTATGGGGTGACATATGGAGCGAGGTCAACGGTGAAGGTCAAGAATGAATGCAGCCTCCTCTCTTAAATTTGACACGCTGCTGTACGCTGAAAGACAGGAAGCATGCACTTAAACAGGGGCTGCGTTTTTTCCCCTCTATCTGTTCCCAGATCATACACCCTTTTTATGATATGAAAATACACTTTGGCAAGTGTTAAACACGCCGTTCTTTTGTGGAATATAGTATGGTATCATACATCTATCTCACTCTAATTCCCTCTTGTTTGTTTGATTCTTTACAGGCATGTGCTGAAGGAGCTTATCGAGACGGAGAAGCACTACGTGGGAGATCTGGGGCTCATAGTGGAGGTAAACCTCGCAGTCTGACTCCGACTAAGAGCACACAATCCACACCGGCAGAGAAGAAAGAATCCAGTCGGCTGAGACAGTCTGTCAGAGGGAGTGCTCTAAATCCTTATCATCACACGTCTGCACTTCCCTGCACACTTTGCTCTGCCTACATCTCTCCATTTTTCCAGTCTTTGAATTATTAGCATTAGGTTACGAGGCGCTGCAGATAAAAAAAACTAAAAAAACTAAAAAAAAAGTATATATATATTATGACATCATACACCTTGCTGTGAGGTGTAGTGCTTGTATAGGTGTGAACAGACGTCAATACTTGTGTCTCTTTTGCAGGGCTACATGTCCACGATGAGCTCCAAAGGTGTACCCGAGGACATGAAGGGAAAAGACAAGATTGTTTTTGGGAACATTCATCAAATATTCGACTGGCATAAAGAGTAAGTATAGTGATTTAAAGAGATATATGTGTGTGTTTGTACACACGAGGGAAAGTGCACGTTTTGGCGAGGGTCGTCGTGTTAAAACTGAAAGACGAGCAGTGATTTTTGTTTGTGACAGAGTGGAAGAGAGAGACTAATTTGACCTTCCATTTTGGGGATCATTGCGCTTGTGAACGTGTGTGTGTGTATATCTGTGTGCGTGTGTGTGATTGTGTGTTTGTCTGTTTTTTTTCTGCAGCTACTTCCTGGGAGAGCTGGAGAAGTGTTTGATGGAGCCAGAGAGGCTGGCTCAGCTCTTCATTAAACATGTGAGTATGACTTCTGTGCACACACACACACACACACACACACACACACACACACACACACACACACACACACACACACACACACACACACACACACACACAAGAATACACACAGGCACACATTCATGTACGTCTATCTTAGTGAGAACACTTAGTGACTTAATGCATTCCCTTGCCTCCTATCCTAACCTAAACCATAACAACAACATGTCTAACCATAACCTTTAACCTAACCCTCACGTAAACACATTTCAAATTACCATAAAACTATGTCTTGACCCTTGAAAAAAAGCACTTTAAAGTTGTGAGGACTATATGATGCCAAAGACTTTATATAGTTTCAATTATTTGATCCTAAACAAAGGTTTACATACACGTTTTTAGATGAGGAATTGCCTAATTGCTCACTGTGGTGTTTTGGTCCTCACAAAGATGTACTGTATGTAGTACCAGCACACACACACACAAGTCTCCACAATGTGTAAGAAGAAGTAACAAATACAAGTACACACCCCCACATGCACACACACACGCACACACACGCACACACACACACACACACACACACACACACACACGCACACACGCATAGTGGAAGTGTCTGGGTCTGTTTCCTTGTGCTGTTTGGAGTGGAGGATAAATAGAGCTACGAAAACACGCAGCGCTCCCGTTTATCCTGCACCACACAGCTCTCCGTCTCTCGACTGCCCCGCGTCTCGCCTTCCACTTCCCCGTCACTGATATGTTTCACATGGCAAACACACACATGAACGCACAAATGACACAGTGGACCAATTTCCAGTCTGGGCTGGACCGCTGCTCAGGAAACATTGGGGGGAAAAAACATCCCAAAAAGAAAAAAACACATGAAAAAGATTTAGGAATAACACACTCACATCCTTTGATTTGGAGACTTTTTTTTTTCCCCACCCAGAACAGCAACCTTCTTCTTCCTTCATGTCTTGGCTCAAGGCTAAAGCATGCGAGAAAGATTCACTATTAATTATACTGTTTCGTAGAATTGAATAGAGCCTTAGCTGCATTCAAGAGGGGAGTACAGGGAGAAAAATTAGATTTATGTGTATTGGTTAAGTGGTGGCACATGCAGACTGGGAAGACATGGTAATTTGAGCAACTTGGCTTTGTTAAATGTCTGTGTCTTTCTTCTGCTATATTCACTCTAAACAATCCAATAAGGCTCAGCCCACTGGATAATCAACTAAAAAGAAAAAGTCTGTGGGGAAATAAAGACACTGTAACTAAATCTAAACATGGCGTCACACTGTGGAGACGAGCAGAGTGGGAACACAGCCCAAATTAAAAGCAGAAATCTGCTCTTAAGCGAGAGCATTTGTCACCCAGTTTGCGTCGTGTGCTCTCACTAACGCGCATGAACATGTGCAGACTTACAGCCGTACTCCTGCACAGATGCACTGACTGTGCACTCGCAGCATTTTGTCTGCAGTGTTACATGATGTCTACATTCAGGTGGAGCAGCTCGCTGGTCTCTAGGTTACCGAGCCATGCAGCCTGTTGCTAGGTACAGCTTTATATCAGCCGGCTCCAAAAAGGCTCTGGTTACTCTGAGGGTAACCTCGGTGAATTATACATAACCTGCTGCTCATCTACGTGTAACGTGTGCTCAGGAGAGTCACATCTGCACTCCCAGATCAATTAGTCACACACGAGTAGGCACTAACCAGACAGCATCAGCTTCAAAGGCCCCCTCAGATAATTATTGCTCTGCTCCCTCTCATCCCAAACAACAAGCAGACACTCATTGTCATTGATTCTTGTTGTTTTTTAACTCACGTTCTCCGGCGTGTTTATTTACTTTTAGTGCAATCAAAGATGCATTTGCCACACAGTGAAGCATCCTGAAGTCATTTGTACCAAATGTTTTGTTTGACATGTAACGCAGGAGCGGCGTCTCCACATGTATGTGGTATACTGTCAGAACAAGCCCAAGTCGGAGCACATTGTCTCAGAGTACATTGAGACTTACTTTGAGGTGAGTATCTGTTTATCTATTTTACTTTTTTTTTTTTAAACACACATTATGATCTACATTTAGTATATAAGGTTGTCATGCTTCTTGAGTTAAATGCAAATCAACCAAAACAATAACAAAAGACCTACTTTGATTATGTATATATAGGGGATGGAAGTTGTCTTACTGTCATATTTGGTTCCCCTCTACTTTTGTGTTTAGGTGACAGAATTTGTGGCAAATAGCAGTTGTCAGGAGTAATTGTGATACATTAGATAATATGAAAAACAAAAAAAACAAAACAAAGATAACACACTGGTGGTACTCGTGGTTATAATGAGGTTGCCCAGTAAGTTATAGTCGTAGCAGGTGAAGTGAATGACGTTAGTATTGTTTTTAGATATTTTAATATAGAAATTTGACATATTGTGTCTTAATATGTGGGAAATTTGAATTGACTGTTTTATTTATTTATTTATTTATTTATGTATTCATTATTTTTTAATTAATTGATTTATTATTTATTTATTTATTTATTTATTTAATTAATTAAAGGTGCATTATGTAATAAATCTAAAGCAACTGGCCATAAAATCCTCCTAATATGTCACAGAGACTCAGGAATAATGTTCATATAACAAACTGAACTCACCAACAACAACAGTACAGCCAATATATTTGCATTAAAAAAATGTTTTGCAGACTGCAAATCATGTTTATGTTTTGAAATCATGTTTTGGCATGTGGCGCCACCTACCGCCGTCTACCAATCATTGCAGTCAGTAGAGTCTCAGCTGCCGAGCAACCACAGGTTGCCAGTTACAACCAGTCAGGAAACGAAACCTAAAAGACCTTGGTATTTTGAATATGAATGTAGTAACCGTTTTTTGCCACATTCTTACATATGGCACCTTTAATTAATTAATGTCCAAAATATAAAATTATACTTTTACCATGTTTTATATCTTGACATGACGTTTGTAGTACAGTAGCTTTGTTTTAGAGAGCCTACCCTCCACTAGTCAGTCAGGAATATGACAACTGCTCCCTGTAGTGAAAAAGGTGGGAAACCCCTGCTATAGTTAAGGAGTCATTAGTTCACTTTAATTTCTAAATGTTCCTGTAGTACATGCTTAGACATGGCCACATGGATGCCATTTATTATTTACATTCTAATTGGTTCGCTGACTGCAAACACAAGATAAATGACGGAGCGGCATAATGCCTGTGATATATTGTTTCATAATTGCGGAGGATGTCGAGCTGATCGGTGTTGTGTTGTCGTGTCTGTCTGTCTGTGTTGTCAGGAGTTGCGTCAGCAGCTGGGCCACAGGCTGCAGCTCAATGATTTGCTAATCAAACCGGTCCAGAGGATCATGAAGTACCAGCTGCTGCTCAAGGTGAAAAGCAGGACACTGCTGTGGCCGTCGATCGCACACGCCAACACCTTTTGCACATGCACGTACCGCTGTTGACTGAGCAGCTGTCTGACCAGCAGGTCCAGTCGCAAGTTTGTAAACATAATGAGAACGCACACGCAATCGCACGTACACACCTCCGTGCACGCACTACTACTACACACACGACGTCTGCTCAGGCTTTGTTCTAGTCGGCGAGGAAAGCACATCATGACACTCCATTTGTGCCATACAATTTAAATAAGTCTTTGAAGGTGATCATAAAATGACATCTCTGGTATAAAACTTTGCCCTTTGGCATTCAAATGAAAGGTGGGTTCAACGCCCATAAATGCTCCTCCAGATGTCCTCACCGTACTTTGAGCAGTAAATCTGGAATGCTCTGGTGACCATGCTGTGTTTATTTGAGCAGGACTTCCTCAAGTATTATACCAAAGCTGGGATGGACACGGAGGAGCTGGAGGTGGGTGTCCTGATGCATATTATGTTTTACAGTGATATATATATTTATGTGCAAAGGCACTCAGTTTTATTAGTATTATTAACATTTTATTTTTAACTTTTAAACAGAAAGCGGTGGAGGTGATGTGCTTTGTGCCAAAGCGTTGCAACGACATGATGAATGTGGGCAGACTACAAGGCTTCGAGGTACGTCTCGGGATTTTACGCCATCCGGTAAAGTCTTCTAGACATTTATGATGTCAATCTTGGGCCAGTGGCGCTGTAACTGCTTCCTCTGTTTGTTATGTTTATCATCTCTGTGGTTTTCAGGGAAAAATCACAGCCCTGGGCAAACTGCTCCAGCAAGACACCTTCACTGTTACCGAGCAGGACAGTGGCTTCCTGTCGCGGCCCAAGGAAAGACGGGTCTTCCTGTTTGAGCAGCTGGTCATCTTCAGTGAGCCAATCGACCGGAAGAAAGGTTTCTCACTCCCTGGATACATCTTCAAAAACAGCGTTAAGGTGGGCACCGGCTGCGAAAAAATACCAAAGAAATTAAACTAATTATTCCCATGTTATATGTTACAAAACAGATTCACACAGTTTGGCCAAAATCAGAACATTTTATATAGTCTCATGGCAGACGAGTGGCTTGCATGTGTTTTGTGAAGTATTTGCCACAAAAACAACTCTGTGGGATGGATTCCTCACAGGTGAGCTGCCTCGGAGTCGAGCCCAGCGTGGACGGCGACGACGACGCTCGCTTTGTGTTGACGTCGCGCAACCCTGACGGGAGCGTGGTGCGCTTCCAGCTGCTAGCGTCCTCCCCTGAGATCTGCAGGGCCTGGGTCAATGATGTGGTGCAGATCTTGGAAAGCCAGCGCAACTTTCTCAATGGTCAGTCGAAAACTCCGCCGTATGCTCGCGATAGATAGATAGATAGATAGATAGATAGATAGATAGATAGATAGATAGATAGATAGATAGATAGATAGATAGATAGATAGATAGATAGATAGATAGATAGATAGATAGATAGATAGATAGATAGATAGATAGATAGATAGAATTTACTGTGTGGCAAATGCATTAAATACACTAGACTATTAAAAAGAGAACTTGGGTTGTCACCAAAGGGTTGCTGGTTCAAGTCAGGTCAAGGGCTGAGGTACCCTTGAGCATGGTACCCAATCCCCATTGCTCATAGCTAATTGCACGCTCCAAATTGAACCCTTGTGTTGCTCCCAAGCCCCGGATAAATGGTAGGGTTTGCGTCAGGAAAGGCTTCCGGAGCAAAACTCTCTGCCAAATCAAGTATGCGGATCATCTGCTGTGGCGAACCCCCAGAGAGAGGGAGCAAAAATAAAGACAAAAACAAACGTATAACAGTGTTTATGTAGTATTTCATATGAAGTGCGATTGACTAAATAAATAACTCCTTGTTGTATAATGCTGTGTAAAAAAAAACTGAATTAGGAACAACCTCTGTTCTCTATGTCTTTCAGCCTTACAGTCACCTATTGAGTACCAGCGGCGAGAGAGCAAGTCTAATAGCCTTGGCCGCAGCATGAGGCCTCCTCTGTCTGCTGCTAATGCCCTGCGGCCCCACTCCTCTGCCTCTATTGACCGCCACAAGCTGCCGTCGCTTCACTCTCACAACACCTCCTTGCCCGCCCTCTACCTGCCCAGCCACGGCCAGGGCCAAGGACCCAATGAAATATACTCAGTGCGAGATGTAGGTTTCTTCAGCTACTTCTCTCTCTGCTCTGCACAGAGTGACTCTGTCCTGCAGTTTTTTTTTTCCCCACTCAAACACAGCATTTTCTGTTCAAGAAGACACCTTTACTGACGTCATTATTGTGTGTGCGTGCACTGCGATTGTTGTGTGACTTTCCTTTTGTTTGCATCTGCAGTCCAATGTGGTACAGCCGTGCCCTGCCGATTCCCACACTGTTTCTCTGTCGCATGTCCAACTGGGCTTCACTGATCAGCCAAACTGTCAAGCTGTGTCAAACGGGCTGTACACACCCACCACACAAACTGCACAGGTAGTGTATATGCATGCAGCCCGAAGCTGTCCGTTTAGGGGCCGCACTGTTACAGTACAACGCAGTTGACCATGGTTCTCCTGGTTTGTCTCGCAGTCATTAATTAACCGCAGCAGCAGTGGGAAAATCAATGGAAAAAAAACAAAGCCACAGGAAGCCGACCACTGAGGACATAATGTGCCATTGTAAAAACATCGTACAACAATTCTAATTCACTCATTCATTTAAATGAAATGATTAGACTTGAGCTAATCCTGACGATTTATGTGGACACACACATATAGAGTGTGGGGGGGGGTTTGTTGAGTTATAAGAAGAGTTACTTCTCCCCCTCCTGGAGGAAAAAAGAATTGATCACATTTTGTGTATTACTGATGGGAAGTGGAATACAATTTGTGTTTGAATAAAACAAAAGGAACATCCAAGATATTATCTATATCTATATATAGATATTGAATAATTCAGGCTAATGTTTTGTCCGATTGCATTTGTCCAGTCAGCCAAAAATAGGTGCATTCTGTTTACTCCGGCTTTCCTCCATTAGCGACGTGTCCCTCTCTCATCATTCAGCTTTTATCCTCAGTGGGACGGTGATGACAGACCAGTAGTTGTTCCTCTCCATCTCTTTCTCTGTTTACTCTGTTTGTGGAAAGGCTTGGCACATAGCAAACAGGAAGCAGACGGCGCAGGATGAGGAAGTGGAGAGAGATGCCTATCAAAGGCACATACTTGTTTCTGATACTTGTGCTGAAACTCATTTTTTAGGCTCTAAATGTTGCTGATCGACTACTTTTTCACTGTAGTGTGAAACTTTTCTATATAAACTAAGACTTTTTTGGTGTCAGAAGTTACACACCGAAGCTTTAAATGTTTGTTTTATTTGTAGCCTCATTGCAGAGCATTTTATGGAAATACTCGATGGCGGTTTAATGGATATTCCTTCCTTTTTCAGCTGCGAGCAGGAGAGGTCTGCCGACAAGGTCCGCTTGTTGACGCTGGGAGCCAGGTTCTACTGTCGGGTCTCTCAGCTGGACGACGCCCCAGCAATCTGGCTCAGCTAGCTGAGGATGACCTATGAACTCTGACACAGTCTTGTCTCCTGGGGCAGGAGCAGCTAAAGCTACAGCTGTGTATGGACGAGAAGACACGCGTCTACTGTCGGTTTATGCCAGGCTGGTCCCCTTACCTGGTTCAACAACTTCTGGAGTATAACAAAGGAACCCTGACGGATCATATGAAGGAATCATGAGCTGCAATCTATTAAAAGAAAACGACTTTGCTCCTGTTTTTAGTGAGCCACTTTAAGGGAGGTATTTAGCCTTGGCCACCTTCAGTGTACATAAATAGCAACCAGTGAGTTGTTCCTCAGCTCAGAATGAAAACACTCAGTAGACGTGTATGTAGACAGTGTTATGAAAATGTCTGCTTTTTACCTTTTTAAGAGTTTGCATAATTACAACCTTCTCTCTTTTAAAGGGCAGGGGGGAATTTTCTTGATGAAGAAATATCCATTCCTCATTGGGGCGGTCACTGGAGTTGCGTGTGCTTGAATGTATGTCGACGCAAAGGTGTGAGTGTGCGTGCGTGTGTGTGAGAAGTTGCTGGTGGCTCTTCTTGTAATCCCTGGTAAATTCTCTCCATTATTATTATTATTATTTTTTATTTTTTTCCTCCCGTGCCCCGTGTGAGGACGAGCACAGCTACATACCTACACTTTGTCATTCCCCTGCTGACAACTGAGTTTGCTGTTTATGTTGACAAGAATGGGAAAGGTAGAAAACTTCATGTGAAAGTGCTACAAGGAATTTACTCACTCAGATTTCACCTGTAAAAGTGAAGGAACTTGTTGAGAGCTCCTTTGCTCTCTTATTCTGTTTGACTCGCCCTCTTTTTGATGTGGAGAGAAAAAAGGCGCGAGGGAGCCCTCTGGAGCTTCTCTGTGGGTATGACGTCACTTCAGAATACTTCTTGCTTCAAGGGCAACTCTAGAGGAGTTGCTCGAGAGGTGCTTTTCAAAGGGATCGCTGTGCTGACCCAAAGTGCTGCAAGAAACATCTCCTTGTTGGCTAAACTGGCACAGTGCTACTTTACTCAGATGCTTCTTCCCAGGCCAGAGCAGATTTGGGGACAAATCTGATTGAACTAATATTGATTGTTTTTATTTGTCCACTGTTGTCATGTCAAGGCTGTGCACCGATTTTCTATAACCTCTGTTAACTGTCGCTCTCATGGGTTTGAATACTGTGCATATTCCATTGTATGTCCACGTGTACGGTGAAGAATGACTTCACGTACGCCAAGAAATGTGATCGTTCGTGTCGGTTGAAATGAAGGATATAGTGTGTTGCTGGATAAACAGAATGACGCTGACGTGTCCTGCATGCACCCCCCTCTGCCACAGACAGCAGTGCCAAAAAAAACACAAACACAGCTCACGGCGAAACTTTTCGAGTTCACGTTTGCCACAAAATACCATGTGTTAGACGCCTGTGTTATTGTCAGGATCAGGTGACATAAAGAGGACGAGGAGGAAGTGTGTCCTCGTCAATACCAGGTCAGTTCTTTTCTGTGGCCAGTAGAGGTCCCCACCAGGCTTTCACTTCCAGTTTAGTTGGCTCATACAGCTGCACCAAAGATCAATAGGCCTCGTGTTTCAGTGATAGCATCGGAGCCGCTTAATAGTGTCATAAAAAACTTTACTTCACACACTCTGCGGTTCATGTGCACACATGTGTTCTAATGGGAATTACTGATCAGGCAGCTTTGCATGTAACACAAAGGAATACCACTACACAGAACCAAAAGTAAAGACGAAAAAAAACTAAACAAGGGAGGGTTGGTCAATGTTGTGTTTGACTGAGTAGAAATTGTTGTATCATATCAAATAAAAAAAAGTGTCTTCTTTTTGAAGCCGACTGCAGTCTTTGTGCTTCTCTACGTGATCTCTACCTTGATCTACTCTAACCTTGTATGACTTTAACTTGAACTACTTTGTGGAAATATTTAATCAATGTGTTTTTTCCTTACTTACTTGTGGATATTTAGAGTATTTTATTTCACTGCGGAGGTTCTCAGCCTCCACTGTGGGACCTCTGATGAAGACAAAGGCAAAGTATTTTGCTTGCTTTGGCATCCCCCTTGGAGAAAGTTCAAACAGGATTACAAACAAAGAGAAGAAACCCCTGGATGAGCAGACATCTGGTTGGCTGGCCTCGGAATAAAGCCCCATTCTGGGCAGTAAAGCAGAGCCGATCGTAACACGGCTGTGATATATGGAGTCTGTGGAAGGAGGGGGGGGGGGGGCCGAATGGGGGTATTAACTTTCACAAGGGTGCAAAATCAAAGGGAGTTCCTGTCACCACTGAGGGGGTCTCAGCAACAGGGGTCCCATTCACAGGGAATTCCTCTCCAGTGCCCTCTGTTGCATCTGTTGACTCAATCTTCTCCATTGAGCGAAAGAAAACACTCATTAAAAAACCACATGACTGTGAACTTGATTGCAGCAGGCGGGACAAACATCAGCCATCAATGGGATGAGTATTTATTTTGAGGTGTGAAAATCTTTGAACAGCCTATAGACCACGTTAGGTCTTCTTTTAGAAGGCTCTGCCTTCTACACCGACAACACAATGGGCTGCGTTTGTGCTCTGAATGCGATGGAGTCTGCGGCACTCTCTAAAATTCACACATTTATCGGATGAGCCGGTAAGAAGGTGAAAACATTCACTCTGGTGTCGGGCACTGAGATTTACTCCAGGAAAGAATAACACCATTAAAAACAGCAAATGTTTTTTGTTTTTTTTCCAGCAAGGACGGTGTTTATTAAAATTCACATGCAGCCATAACCCCCGATAAAATTGCTAATTATATTTATATATATAATTTACAAGGAACTTAAAATTATAAAATGTTTGCTTATCTTGAGAAGTGGTGCTTCATGTCGCTGCTTAAAGACCAGACACACGATTCGTAGATCAAAGACTCCTGTGTTTACACTTCAAAAAAACAGCTTCGTACCTTTGATGCAGACAAATTAGGACATTTTTCAGAATAAGAGTCTAATTACCAACAGCAACACATTCTGATCTTGCTCAGAGCAGGAATGATAATATCTCTATAGCGACCCTTTACTGTACTAAGGCATTCATTTACTTTGAACATGGTAATATGGACAAAATATCACATGGAAGTTTGCCTGTAACCTGCCACATCCTTCACACAGACTGAATATGTACATCAATGAGTTTTCAAAAAAAATGCTTGATTCACATCGGCTGAAACTTGATCACATTGTTAAAGGCGTAAAAATCTGCGTCGTCCAAATGAAATCTGTTTGTGTACAATGAACGCACGACAACACACAACCTCACCGCAAAGGTTTTCTTTGGAGGGCGACTTGCTTCAAACTGCACACATTAACTTTTTATTTAAAATGACTATAATATTTGTAACGTGACGTCAAAAATATGGTTTTGACAACAGGCGATAATGAGGGAGCTCGATGTTTACCCTCTAGTGCAAACGTATAGTCAGGAAGTGTAAATAACTGTTCATTGTAGATTTTTTTTTTTTTTTACTCTCTCTTGATGCTGGTGAGCAGAGGGTCTGTGCTCTGTGAAGACTGCCCAGACCGGCTCTTCCTGGTTTGGTGGGTCTTAACGTGTTTGGAGAGGTGGTCGCTCCTCATGAACCTCTTGCCGCACTGCTGGCACCCGAAGCGCTTCTCCCCCGTGTGTGTGCGGAGGTGCCGCTGCAGCTCGTCTGAGCGAGTGAAGCTCTTGCCACAGAAGAGCCAGTTACAGATGAAGGGCCTTTCCCCGGCGTGCCAGCGCAGGTGTGCCTTCAGGTGAGAGGTCTTCTTGTACACTTTGCCACACTCTGGGATGTGGCAGATGTGCAGTCTCTTCTTTCCAAACTCCAGCCCCCCGCTGTTTGCCTGGCAGTTGGGGCATTTACAGCGTCTGCAACGGCGCGTGGAGCTCAGCAGCCCCTTCGAGGTTCCCTGGAGGAGAGCGGCTATCTGAGGCTGGTGGCCCAGAACAAGCTGTCTGCCCAGAGAGAAGGGATGACCGGTGGGGGTGGCGTTCGTTTGGGGTAGGCTCCACCATTGCTGACCTTCCTCTACGTGGCTTCCAGGCAGGTGATGCCTGGCTGAGGAGTTCTGGAGGAAGTTTGAGAAGTTTTGTCCAACGCTGTTGTGCTGAGGGTAATAGGGGCCGCTGGCCTGCGACTGCGAGGACAGGACTTTGACAGGGGACAGTTCGAAGGAGTAAGATGAGGGCGGCTCAGCAGGAGGCGTGAGAGGCAGCTCATGGTGATGGTGATGCGGGTGATGATGATGGTGACCGAGGCCAGACTGCATGTGTCCAGGGAACTGCACCTTGGGCACAGTGAAGGTCATCTGGTGTGTGCTGAGGGCGGTGCTGGGAGCCATTTCGTTACTCCAGAGCTGAAACATCCCCGACGTGGAACTGACGGTGCCCTCGTAGGGGAACTGAGAACCTTCTGAACCCATAGAGCCTCCCACCTGCCACGCCTGGCTACAGGTGGTGGCCAGGAAGGAGAGGGTGTTTGGGGCTCCCTCTGGAGAAGAGCTGGGCGTCCGGTCCTGTGGGGTGATTCATAAACATACATTGGATTACATGCTATACCAATCAAGTCGACTTATTTAGTCATTCTTGTTTAAATGTTACTATTACACATCAATTCTCCTCAGAAATCTATAGAACTTGAAAGTCATCAAATTTAGATTTTTTCCCACAACATTTAATTATATTTAAATTGAATTTAAAACATTTTTTTTAATAGTTTAAATTGAATTATTCCAAAGAACTAAAAAACTGTTTTATTACTGACCAGACAGGAAACCTATTCATTCATTGCGCACGAGTTGTGGAAACGTGCGCCTTCATGAGATGGTCACAAAGCAGATGATTTTCAAGCACTACGAGAAAAAAAGAAAAAGAAGCAAGAACAAGATGGTTATGCAACAAACCTGTAAAAATGTGTGCAAAAAGTTGTCACTCCTTTGTATCGTCAGCGCAGCCATCTGTCCTCACGCTCCTTTCTCCGCGCACCTGCAACCCAAACTGCGCCAAACAGCGGCAACGGCGGCGCACAAAGTCTCTCAAGTAACGAGAAAAGATGCTCACATTCGGGTCTTGAAATGTCTCCGGGCAACTTCGGATAAGATTATAATGAGAAAAGTCCGTGTCATTAGAAATGTCCCTCGGCCCATAGAAGTAGATGTTGTTACAGTGCAGTGACAGATCCTGGAGCAGCAGAGGATGCCTGAGTGAAGTTAGAGGCAGAGAAGCGCAGAGCAGTAAATCCTTGCGATCATCTCAAGGGCGCCTGAGCTGCATCTTCTCTTTATACAGAGGAAAGATCCTCTCAACGGGGTCTCCAGTATGATGCAGGAGAGAGCCACTCAATGGAGAGATGTGAGGGTGGAGGCTGTGGGGGGGGGGGGGGGGGGGGGGGGGGGGGGGTGTTAGCTGAAGGGGTGGGCTACTCATAATTTTCACTCACTTTCAACCAAATGCTGACCCCAAGAACTGGCTCCTCCTCCTCCTCCTCCTGCAACTCCTGTGAATAAGTAAAATAGCCTGCTGTAAAAACCCTTTTTTTATTTGATTTTATAAACATCATCACTGTGTGCGCCAATGTTCACACAAATATCCCACATGCAAAAAAAAAAAAAGAGTAGACATTGTTATTTATAGTTTCAGCAACTTGCACAGAACAAAACTACTTAGTCTGTAAAAAGATAAAAATATCCACCTTAGTCAAAAGTGCTTTTCACTCTGGGAGCATTTGCATTCTGCTTCAACGCCACAATGGGAATTCAGTTAAAAACAGTAAATGAATGGATTTTTATTTGTGCCAACAATAATAATAATATCTCCAGTCTACAGCCGTTAAGATGCATTATTTTAAAGGACGGTATGTGTTTTTTTTCACAACACATCCTGCAGTGAAACATCACAGAGTCGAGGAGGTTAATGACAAAAAAACCTCTACGCTGACTTAGTTTAATTAATTAAACTGCATTAACAAGCACAACTGTGTGACTGTAATCTGGAGTAACTTCACAGGAGTTTTAGCGTTTATTTAATTTAATAGTTTGATTATTAATTTGGACACATGACAAAGTCTCTGTGTGCATATATGCGGCAGCTCCCGGGCCTCGTAAGGTGTGAGGCCACACTGAATACAGGCAGGAGGATTTTCCCTGACAAAGCTAATAGATAAAACTCAATCAAAGCCTCAGAGTTCTCACCAGTAGGTGACATGTCAAATAGGTCGCCCTGTGTGACGTTCTCACATTTCAGAGTTCAAGTAGAGGCCACTTCAGATGTGCTCCATTAAATGCAGATTGAGGCTTATCTCATTCTGGAAGTCTGTTCACCATTACAATGTTAGGAGTTTAAATCCAGGCTGGGAACCTGTTTCACATGTAAATTCCCAGTTCCTCACTTGTATCCTTTCTCCTTGTTTCACAGACTGTGATCCTCAAATAAACTAGAAGCCCGGAGAGAAATAATTCAACCAAATCAATTCTTAATAATAATAAATCAGTATGAAGTCAGTTGAACCACAGAATGAAATGAACTGTCACAGTTATTGAGCTTATTGGTGTGAAAGCTGAGCAGATAGTGTGCAAATGTTGTGTCCTTACAGCCGGAAACAAAAGCTGCCTTTCAGACTCACAATGACTTGCAGACTTCAGCTGCAGCTTGTTTATAATAACACAAATGATGTTTATTTTTAGGCATGGGACAAAACCTGAGCAAAACCCACAAACTTTGTGCCCCCGATTTAATGACAGTAATTATACTATTCCTTGATTTAAAGACAAATCTTAAACAAAAATATTCGGCTAAATTAAAATTCCCTTCAGCAAGCGGAACGTTTAATATTTGCCTCTGTAGATTGACACTTTACACTTTGATGTATTGATGTATTAATGATGCAACTTCTCTCCTACAGCGATCACCAAAAGACGGACTGCAAGATAAAGTGAACGTGAGGTAAAGAAATCTGTCGTTAAAAAAAAAAGAAAAGGAAAATAGATGAAAACCGCTATCTTGCAAGCAGAGGTATACGATGCCTCCAGTTTATTACAGCGCAGAAGTTGTTAATTACCCTGATTCTTATTTCCTGTCCCTTCTCCCCCTCCACACCACCACACCACCCCACCCCCACTGTACTGCTTCCCAGATGAGTGGCTTTGAAGTGCAAAGTACTCTCTCCTCACTTTGAACTGTGAAAACAATGCTCATGTGGTGGTGCTTACCTTCCCCATGTTACCTCATTTAAATAGACCTGGATACGGCTTCCACAGTTTTCAAGGGAAAACTCATTTCCAGAGAAAGAGGTCCCTGTGTTCATTAAACAGCTGGTGAGATTGCCGGTAATCAGGCCTGCTCTGTCATAGTCAGACTGGGTGGCAATATACCAGCGCCTCCAACTTCAAAACTGACACAGACTTTGTAATGTATTTCTAGACAGAAAATAAAATAAAATACAAGAATAATATTTTAAATCTCCACTGGGTTTTTGTTAAAATCATAGTTTAATTGTAAGAAATCTCCCATAAATCTGTCCTTTTGAGTTCTTTCATCTATTGTAGAAAACAAATGGTGTTGTTTGTGTTGCAGACATAATCCTACTCTTAAGCTCAGAACGTAGAATATGCAAGTGGCTGCTCAAGCTGTGTTTTTTTTTTTTTTTTTTATCATGCCTGGGGGGCAGTTTAAAAGCCTCAGATCACTAAATTGTCCCAGCTGTCTTGACCATCTGCACTCGAAAAGGGCAGCCACAGAGGAGAGCAGCCTTTGTGCTGGTGGCCATGTCAGAAAGCCAATTTTATAGCACCGTGCTGACTCAATGGCCCTCGTGTGACAAATGTGGCCTAATGGATGAGACTGGCAGCATGTAAAAGCCTGCTGCTAACTGCAGTGCTTTACTCTTTGACCATTCAGCAGTCCAAGACAAGACAAGATGGGCCGTAATTACCGTGACACTCGGTTTCATTGGGATGAGCGACAACGCCAACAGCTGGACTTTACAGTGGCACAATTTGATACCTCATTCAGGAGTCTCTTTCCTGTTTCCCATTGAGTTGGAAGTGAGTATTTCTGTCAACAGTGCCAAGCAAATAGTGAACAAAGATTGATGTTGATCACCAGAGTCAGGTTCAACTGTGTGTACTGGACAATCTGGACATTTTAACCATAGTTTGATGTCACATGTACAGACAGTATACTCCTCCAGCAGTGAAGATTGTGGAGCCTGGAAATAGAAAATAACCTACTATTCCTAAGTTTAATGCAGGTTCTTTCCTGCAACCAGGAGAACTCTTTTTTCACTTTTAATCTCAATTAATTAGATTCAATCTATATTTATTTTTAAGAAAATTGTGGAGTCGTATAATATAATATAATATAATATAGACTAGTAGAGTATAGTATAATCCAACATACTGTAATAGAGTATAATATAATATAGTATAAGTATAGTATAGTATAGTATAATATAGTGTAGTGTAGTGTAGTATAGTATAATATAATAAGATATAATATAATATAATATAATATAATATAATATAATATAATATAATATAATATAATATAATATAATATAGTATAGTATAAGTATAGTATAGTATAGTATAGTATAATATAGTGTAGTATAGTGTAGTGTAGTGTAGTGTAGTGGAGTATAGTATAGTATAGAATAGTATAGTATAATACAATATAATACAATATAATGTAATGTAATGTAATATAGCATAGTATAATCCATGGCCGGCTTCTGTACAGTATAATATAATATAATATAATATAATATAATATAATATAATATAATATAATATAATATAATATAATATAATATAATACAATATAATATAATATAATACTATTTGTCTTATTTCCCCCCCCCCCTCGCTCTTTTTGTTTACATTGGTTACTATGTTTCCGTTCTTTTCCAGCGGCGCTAATTGAGGTGAGCCGGTACAAAAGCCGCAGTCCGCCCGCCGGGTCTTCCTTTGAGCGCACGTCGTCACCTGTGTCACTTCCGGGTCAGAGGTCGCGTTCCCGACAGGTATGTGTCCACACGCTGTTTGTTTCGTTTGGTCATTATACTCAAGGCATTTGCGTTGTGTTGTAGGGCGGCTGGTTGTGTGCTGTTTTTTCCCTCCCTGTGTGGTTGTTTTGGCGCTGTTTAAATGTCGTCTCTCTCTGTGTTGTGGTTGGTTGGTGCTGCTAGGTGGCTAATGCTAGTGTGGCTAATGCTAGTGTGGACGCAGGTAAATGCTTCCTTCCTCCTCTCTGACTCTGAGTGTCGGTTAGAGCTGAACAATTAATCGATTTAATTCAATTTGAATTGAAATCGCCATACAGCCTACTGCAATTTCTAAATCGCAGGAGGCTCAATATTTGTGAAAGCCAAAATGTGTCTAAATATCATTTTGTATTACTACATTTTCTCCATCTATACACATCATCTGCAGACTGCAGGGAACCTCTTTGTTTCTCACAGATCTGCACAAATATCACACGCGTAAAGGTTGTGATAATCTATGTTTCCATGCTGATACACAACTGTACAACTCATGTGTGCCCTGTGTCTGATTATGCCTGTGGTGTTTGGGGCTTCTGTGCACAAACGCGTTTCGATCTGGTACATTATAGAGCGATTATGTCTTCAATTTATGCTAATTTCTTTTGGTTGGATGAATATGAAAAACTTCAGTTGTGCTTTTAAAAAGTGAACCTTTTTTTTGTAGCAACTGTTCTTGGGAAAGAAGGAACATTTTGATCAAAGATCCAGCTGTATAATCTGTGTTTTGAATGTGATGACAAATGAAATGTTTTAGCCCGTGACCTGCCCATTCTTATAGTTTTGTTAGGCTCGGAGTTTTATTTCTTGTTTTTTTTCCAAGTGTGTGCAACCCCACTAATTTGTTGTTCTCCCTTTTCAGTGGCAGTAGGCCGGTGGTAGTGGTGCTGGTGACCTGGTGGTGACATCCTCCCATCTTGTCTTGCAGTGTCCCAAGGTTTTTTTCTTTTTTTGTTTGTATGGATGAGTTTTACTGATATTTTAAAAGCAATAATTAATAAAAGGTGTGTTTTATCTTGGAATCATGTCTCGTGCCCTCTGAGTAACCTCAAACCTGTGTGCCTTGCGTTCCCCTACCTTCTCACCACCTCCTCGCTACATACTGTATTCAGAGTGTCCGTGAGGTCTTCACTCATTGGCTGTCAGCCATTTTCAGCACTGAACTGCAGCGTTGACTGATTTTCAAAGACCCACAACACTTTGCTTTGCTTTGTGAGTCCAAACAAAGATTTTGGCAGCCAATGATTTTAAGTGTTAAAAGTTGATAAATCAAGTTTGGGAAAATTAAGGCTTTAAACATTATTAATCATAATTTCATGAGGTATTCAATTTTGTCCATAGTTTGACTGCAGAAAGTATGCATTTTCCTCCGCTTTTATGCACAGGCGTGCTCGCCCTGCAAGATCCTCTTGGTTCTGCGCACCTACATGCAACGTTACTTGTTTATTTTAATTAACCTTACCTTTTTGTTTCATTGAATTTTTTTCCTAATTATTTCCTTTTGTATGGTTGTGCTCCATAGATTTAATTGCAAACTAAAACTGGTTTGTAAGGTAAATGTGTTGCCAATTACTATTTTGAGATCGTTTTGAAAAAGTCCAATCAAAGAAAAAAACAAGCATAGCATTAGCACGTGTTAACACAGAAGTGCGTTAATTTTCTGTGTTGCTCCTCATCTACCTTGCTATCACAGCAGGATTCTGTGTTGTTATTCCCTCTCCTTCGCTGCATTTCCAGAAGCAGAAATCTCTAATAACTCCCTCATCTCTTGTCCATTAGCATGTACGAAAACCCCAAAATCTCCAGTCTTGGGCAGACGCAGGCAGACGGCACGCATCTCCTCTTGTCAAGGAAAACTTTTATCAATACCAAGAGCACTTGAAGTTTGTTTGCATTTTGTTTTCCAGCACTCTTAACAACTTCAGAAGTCAGATCACAGGAGTATCTGATCAAAGCGCTTCGTGGTTAGTTCTGGAAACACAGGAGTGCTACACCACGCTTTGATACTCCACATCAATATTTCAATTCAACAATCACTTGACATGCACCCATACTCCCAGAGCCGAAAGACGAAAGGGGAGATTGAGAGAAAAGAAGGAATAGACTGAACAAATCTCTGCCTTCCACACCTTTTGTGCCGATGTTATATAAAATGAACCGGATTGCCCTTTAGACAACTAATGTAATAACCCACTAAAACGTGGCAGCACGGGTTAAGCCGACAAAGTGTTTTAACATCAAGATCAATCTGCTCGCATCGAGATGCCACGTCGCTCTACGACTTCAAACAAACTCCAAAATTAGAATTAAACCACAAATCAAACAGTAACTTGTAGTTGTGTGTTTTTTTTTTTTTTAACGGACTCCAGATTCACAGTCTAACGTCAGCGACTTCCTCACAACTGTATGTCGGAGCTGAAGCTGAACACACTTGTCACGGAGTGGAAATCTGAGCAGAGAGGATGCGTTTCATGTTTTATCAAAGGAAAAGTAGTACAGGAATTCTGCAGCGATAAAGATGAATACAGGTCCATCTGCCAAATGTCACTTTCACGGTGCTTCACGATCATTTCATCATCTCGACAGGATACGACGCGCCTTTGAAGGTGTTCGGCCTCTAACGCGGAGCATTTGATCTGCAAAGAGACTTGTGGCAAAGTTTGCTTGCGATCAGTCGAGAGCTAATAAGTGACGGTAACTAAAGCCTGAAGAGTGGTTTCATAGCAGCAACCAGGAAATAGAGTGATTTACAGCTATGAAGAGGTGTAATTAAATATTTGGGGTTTGTGGATTCTAAATTAGGTAATGGAAACTGGGTTTAGGAGATTTTTACCACAGCATTAGGCATATATTTACAGGATTGTTCTTATATTTTTCAACATATGTCTCAACAATATGGAGCATTTTATCAGTTTGTAAATCACATGGTGGCAGGGTTGATGCAAAGTGCATAGGCCACATTTAACTGCTGTAAAAACAACAGTATTGTCAGAGATACACAACACCCAGCTCAGTCCCTGCTAAAATATAAGAAAATAAAGAACTTTATGTATCTGAACAGCGCAGTGCAACATGTGCAGTATACTCACATAAATGCTGCAGTAGGTGTGAATGTGTTTTATTTCGTGATGTTTATTTAACTGTATGGGATATATTTGACAACTTTCCCTGTTTTTTTTAAACATTTTTCTGTCTATTACTACTTTTTTAAAACGACTCCAATTTAGTAATTTAATTTCCCAAATTGATTGATGACTGTAACCTCAAACAACTAAATCTACTCCATGGACAACAACAATTCATATTACAATACGCTTTAACCAACCTATGGTTTATTTTTATGTTAAATTTATTGTAAATTTAGCTCTTTTTTTTTTTTAACATTTTAAGTTACTTTGCTGTGTGAAGCATCCCCAATTGTGTTGTACCCTAACGTGCAATTAGAATAAAGTTGATTCTATTCTTTCATATTATTTACCTGTCCAATAATAAATAGATGCGATAATCTGATTTCTTTTTGTTTAAATTGATCATATTTACATGTACGAGAAAGCATAGTCCGAATTCGTCAAACATGCCTGACCAACAAAATGAATTCTGATTTGATTCTGACACGACTTTCCCCATCAGTGTTGATGATATTCACCGCTGGATACTTTCTGAACACGATACATTTATGTTGATTCCTCTTCCGCCGACTAAACATTTAAAATTAATGATAACTAATTTACCAGGAAAAGTGAATTGTTTATTCATAGGCTTTTGCTGTGTAAATTCCCCAAAATGAGGAATTCCCCACAACTGCCTGTCTGTACAACGCCACGTAAAAATGAATAATATAAAAGCAAATGCAGAGACAAAAGGGAAAAAAAAAAATAACGTGCAGGGGGAAAACAATGGTATTATCAATCAAACAGCATCTACACGCGCGCAGACATAGATGAACAAAGGTAAATAATTAGCTGGAACACTTGACAATATCGTCCTAATGTGGGTTCTGCTTACAGGGACCTGTGCCAATTGATCTCATGGCTTTGTTGAGTGGCTGTGGGAGATATGAGCACCTGTCACTGTGATACTGTGTCGTCTGATCTGAACCAGCGCTCTCACATGGTGCTGACTACGCCACTATTAGGTACATATATATATATATACTGTATCCCCCATGAAATAAGCTGCTGTTTTCAGTTTAGCTAATTACACAAGAGAATTCCTCAAATAATATTGTGTGTGTGCGTTTTGTTGCTTGTTTTGTATGTCTGTAACGTGATGTTTTTGTTTCCCTTTTTATCTGAATGGGACTTTCTCCAAAAAAGACATGCATCATGGTCATAAACAATTAACCTCATGTTGGATAACAACTTTATTTGGTTGCATTATACTTTTTTTTAATTCCTTACTGTATTACATTTTTACATAATATATTTATGTAATAGTAATATATATATATATATATATATATATATATATATATATATATATATATATATATATATATATATGTATGTTTGTATATTTATATATATATATGTATATATATGTGTGTGTGTGTGTATATATATATGTATATATATGTGTGTATATATATGTGTGTGTGTGTATATATATGTGTGTGTGTGTATATATATATGTATATATATGTGTGTGTGTATATATATGTGTGTGTGTGTATATATATATGTATATATATGTGTGTGTGTATATATATGTATGTGTGTGTGTATATATATATGTATATATGTGTGTATATATATATGTATATATGTGTGTATATATATATGTATATATGTGTGTATATATATGTATATATGTGTGTGTATATGTATATATATGTTCATATGCACATATGTGTATATATGTATATATGTATATATATATGTACATGTGTATATATGTATGTATATATATGTAGATATGTGTATATATGTATGTATATATATGTAGATATGTATATATGTATATATAGATATATGTACATGTGTATATATGTATGTATATATATGTAGATATGTATATATATGTAGATGTGTATATATATGTATATATGTAGATGTGTATATATATGTATATATATGTAGATGTGTATATATATATGTATATGTAGATGTGTATATATGTATATATATGTAGATGTGTATATGTATGTATATGTAGATGTATATATATGTATATATATGTACATATGTGTATATATGTGTATATATAACTTCATATGTGTATATATATCTACATATGTGTATATGTGTACATATGTGTATATATATGTACATATGTGTATATATGTATATATATATGTACATATGTGTATATATGTACATATGTGTATATGTATATATATATGTACATATGTGTATATGTATATATATATGTACATATGTGTGTATATGTATATGTATGTACATATGTATATATATATATGTGTGTATATATATATATACATATATATATATATATATATATATAAATAATGTGTGTATATTTTCTTTCAGAAGGCCCATTCAGTGCCTTTTAAAAACAGGAATTCAGCCCTAAAAACATCATGAATCCTGTTTCATAAATATTACCCAAGAAGCCCATAGCTGCCACCTGGGCAGAGAGACTGGTGTCATCATGGTCACCAGATTGTACAGCAAGGCTCAAGCTGAAAGCACAAATGCAAAGTAAGAGCAGAGATACAAGAGCAGAGCAGCAGATTCCTCCTCATCTTCCCCTCTTTCCTCTTTCATAAATGTGCGACTGTAACGCCACGACCTGTTAAGCTCCTCCGTCAGCTCATCCTGCGTAATATGAGGGGAAGTGTCACCCTGTCACCGCCGTGCCAGAGATCAGCCTGATGTTTGTGTGTACTGCAAATCAAGCCAAGCTCTGAGGAGGAGGGGAGAAAATGACACAGATGCTCTTTCATCTAATCCTTGTGGCGTAATTTGCACCTCAGTAAGTTTAATTGATGACTACTGATCAAATGCTTGCCTTTGAAAATAAAATCTTTGGGATTGTTATTTTCCACTTCAACCTGCAAAAAGAATTCTTAATGCGCTCGATGAGAGGTTTTTAACTGATGGATGAGGTTTTTTTTTTGAGAGTTTGAACCTTGGTACGGCGCTGAATAACTAAAACTGCCAATATTGCAACGATTTTGATGATGATTTTTCGCGATTAACTTTTACGACTGTACAAACTTCACCAGGCAAACTTAGAGAGGGAGAAGACTTCTCTTTCTTTCAGCGGCAGCAGTGAATGCACCTGAGCTCTGTGTGTGTGTGTTTGACTTCCTCCAGAGATCCAACCTGAGCATCACTTGTCATTCAGACAAATAGAGAGCGACAGGCCGAGCCTTACTATTGTCAACGTTAGACTCCTCTTCAGGACTTTTCCATGACGTTCTTTTCCCACAGCTGAACAGAAGGCTGTGCTTTGCAAAAACAAACCAAACAAACAGGGGAACCTGTGAGATGAAAGAGTAAACAACATGGCCCACTATCATGCCCCACAACCATGACACTTCCTAAGTAGGTTACCACGGCGGGTAACCCAATTTATCACGTGTGTCTGACTGTGCTGAGAACTTGAGGAAGTTCACAGCGGCCCAGCCCATACAAGGACTGACTCAGGACCTTGGCCTTGGAGGAAAAAGAAATCAAATGGCCGCTCCGCTAATGACATTACACACACGTACAAAGCAGTTCATTATCAAGAAAAAAAAAAGAAAAACCCGATAGGAAGTCAATTTGATGTTGGTTAACTAATTGTAAAGCAGGGGGATTGAAAAGCAGATGTTGCATTTCAAAGCAGTTGTGAGCGAGGAGACAGGTTATGATTTATGCTAAAATGTGTGGCTTCAAAGCATCGAACGCGGCTTCTAAACAAATTGAACAAGTCAAGCGCTATTCACCCAGGACCAGGAGGGAGCCCAGTGCTTGTAGATCAGAGGCTCACGGCTGCCGCTTGTAATATCACTCAGTGGAGGAGGGGGTCCCTCGAGGAGGGGGGGGGGGGCAGCAGCAGCACAGAAAGGCTAACACCAAGCAGCGCTCACACAGAAAGGAATTATGTACGAATGCAGCTGCAACACCTGTGCAGAAACACCTCCCCTCCTCCCTCCCACTGCTCCTCTCCTGGAGCATCAACCACACAGAGGGAGTGGTGAGGGGTGGGCAGCACCTTGAGACTTGACATCCTTTCCCGTGGATGGCACTATTATTTGGGAGGAGATGGAAGACGATATTGGGCCTGTGTCAACATACTGATGCAATTTTCGTAAACAACAAGGATGCTTGTAGGGAAGGTTGGCGAATGGTGGTGGTGGTGGTGGTGGTGGTGGTAGGGGGGGGGGGGCTTTAAACTGTGTTTATCTCTGTTGTCTCAGACCATGTGAAACACATCACGCGTAATATGTTTCCGATCTTTTACGATCATCGTAAGGCCAAACTGTAGCAGATTTGCAGAAACGGTCGCAAAAAATGTGTTATCTTAATTTTTAGTTTTATTTGAACGATGTCTTTAAAATCCACCGATTTCACTGACGGCGTGAAATGCGTTTCCTTACTCAGTATAATAAGACAGGTGCATCATCCTGAAATCTATATCACAGATTGACTTTGTTGTCGACTCTACCATGCATGTCAAAACACAGACTGCATGGACTTCTCTCAATCCCCCCCCCCCCCCCCCCCCCCACACCCCCCCCCCCCACACATCCCCGTCTGTTTTCTTGTATTTGATGCATCCTAAATTGGGACAGGAGAAACGAATTGCTAAATTTTTAATTAACTTCATAACATCTGCACTTGTGCTTTGAGAGAGCAGCGAAGATTTCCTTTTAACCTATTCCAGCACATTTGCACACCAAGGTAAATCTTGATGCTGGCACTCTTACAGAAAGGAAGGAAGGGAGGGGGGGAGGGGGGAGAAAAAAAAAAAATCAAAAATGGAAATGAACTTTCACTTGTGTGTGTAGATCAAAGAGACGGAATAATTCAACTTTTTACCATTGCTTGATCTTGAAAAAAAAAAGAAAAGTGAGGAAAAAGTAGGGGAGATGGATGTTTGAATTCTTTGTTTTTGCATGAGCTTTATTTGTCTTTATCATAAGTGTATGGACTTGTGTCTTAAATGTCTCTATTATGGGCTGCTTCAGTTGTGGAGGTAAAAGAAGACAATGCTCCAAACAGACTTTATTAATGGTTCCCCTTATTTAATACATTTTATTATATTATTATATTATATTGTCTGTGTTCATTGGTGAAGAATACTCTCTTAAACAGAACAAATACGGATATTGAGTTGATCTTCAGTCTTTCGGGGGCGACGGTAGCCCAGTGGTAGAGCGAGTCGTCTTTCAACTCAAAGGTTGTGTGTTAGATGTCAATGTGTCCTTGGGCAAGGCACTCGCACACAACCTCACGTTGCTCCAGACGGCTGTGCCGGCAGCGTCTGAATGACAGATAAATATGCTGTATGTGCTCTATACAGGACATACGTGTATTTTTATTTAAACTTGCTTTTATTTTGTAATTGCATATCTTTGTAACTTCACTGTCTGTCTGCAATGAATGTGTGTGTCTGTTTTAACTGTATGAGTGCTTGTGTCCATTTTTAACCATGTGTATTTTTTTTTATTGTAAAGTGACCTTGAGTGACAGAAAGGCGCTTTTAAATAAAATTAATTATTATTACTATTATTATAATAATATAAATACAGAGCTTTTTTTTAAAACAAAATGTTTCATCACTCCTATGTGCATGTGTATATTTTCATAAATGCATCAGATTTAGAGGAAAACAACCCACCCACTTCCATATTATCTTACAATTCTTATTCTTATTCTTATAATAATAATAATTATTTTTATTTTTATTATAGTCAATCTTTTACCATGCACTGTTAAGTATACAGTTCATTTCCACCCCACTAGAGAGAGATGAGGAGGGGGACACAATCAAACCCCTTTGTGGACATAAGGAATAACAATAATGCATCATTTCACAGAGGTTTTTACAGTCATGAAACCACTTTAATAAAAGAGGGGCCTGATAAATCCTTTGCTTTGGATTGACCGTAATTGTGTATCTCTGATGCGGCCCCTTCTGTTATACAGTCTTACCTGTCAGTTGAGAAGCCTATGAAATTGGAGCAGACCACTTCCCCATCCCCCCCCCCCCCCCCACACACACACACACAGTTGCAGGCACCTGCACGGGCAGTACTGACTGATGTGGGTGATATCACGGCACACCAAAGCTTCTTTAACAAATCTCCCTTTGATACAGCAAAACAATGACGTCTCTATTGAAAACCCCGTTACAACTCTTTCTCTCTCTCTGTGTGTGTGTGTGTGTGTGTGTGTGTGTGTGTGTGTGTGTGTGTGTGTGTGTGTGTGTGTGTGTGTGTGTGTGTGACTCCGAAAATTAAGAAAAGGGCAGTTAAATGATACAAAGATTGTCCTGGAACTTAAAAGTAAAAAAAAAACAAGCAAACAACAACACAAAAACTTCACTGCATTTGCTTTACCAGAGCTCTCCACAAGAGGACACTGCTACCTTATTGCATCCTCTTCATGCTGCTGCTGAGCCCCCCCCCCCCCATGTTTCTGTTTGATTTCTGCATCATTACAAAACCTTATTTCACCTGAAAACGGTTTCGTAAAGACTTTGTTGAAATTGTACCAAGATAAAAAAAAAAAATGGTTTAAATAAAAACAAATAGCTCAATGTGTTAATGGTGGGGAGAAAATATTCTGTTCAGATTGTAGAGCCACTATTAGACACATCTTGGGCATTAGATTTTATATAAAGCAATCTACAGAAACAATCTGGACTCGGATACAGTTTTTTCACCTGGCTTGAAAAAAAAAATGTTTTTATTTAATTATTTATGAAGCTCACATGACAGAACATCGATAATCTGCTCAAATACAGCGCAGCTTTTACAGTAAAGCTCTGATGAAAAAGGTTTTCTCTTGGACAATGAGCTGAAACCGTCATATTTATCCAAACAAACGTCTCCTCTGCTGAGCCAAATCTGCACATCTTTCTAAAAGAAACATACACCATGCTTTAAAAACAAAAGAAATGCATCAGTTTTAGCTTTTCTTTCATGTCTGTCACCTCAGTCTACATCAAATAGGTCTTGTCTCCACTTCCACATCACTGGTTGTGCTTTTATTTTACTTTATTGTTATCTTACCCTGATGTAATATAAGAACACAGTACTATACAAACTCATTATCAAGGTTCACTGATTTATACAGAAATTCTAAGCAACTGAAGCTCACTCTTGCTGAATATGTTGCCGTCACTGCTGCAGCCATATGTCACTCAGTCAGGTCATTAGGTCACAGGCCTTTTTAAATGTGTTTTAATGTATCTATCGATGTTTTGCAGAACTTCATTTTTGAACTACTGACAAAACACAAGGGAGAGAAGAAAATCTGGAGATTCTAATGTCAGCCCGTGAGGTGGGGTCGGGGGGGGAGCCCCCAGGCTCTTGGCTTTGTCTGCCTGTTGAGTGGGGCCATCAGATAACACAGCCAGGACAATGGCGCTCCATTCTGAGGACTCTCTTAAATGAGCAGGAAGCGGCGGTGAGCGCCTAGCGGAGGCTTCTGGTGGACTCCCTGGGGTCTGCTCAGCCCTGACGGAGCACGCCACCGCTGAATGGTCGGAGAGCAGGAGAGGAAATGAGAAGCTGGTGGCCACCCAGCCGGAGCCACGGGTGGCCTTTGATGCTGAGTGAGTTTTGGATGAGAGCAAGGGAAAGGTGATGGAGAGGCGAGAGGAGAGGGAGAGGTATAGAGAGAGAAAAATGGTGGCAAGACAGGCGAAATTAGGGAATTTTGAGAAGAGGGGAGGAAATAAACAATTAAAAATAATGACCTGCGTGGTTGTCAAGCCAGGCTTGTTGGTTGTCTGCTCGCTGGAGCTCAGCTGCAGGTGCAAACCTCATTGGGAATGTACAGTATCAGACACAGTAATCATTTGTGATGACAGTCGAATCACTGCGTAATCTGCTTTAACAGAATCAGCTTTACTAGTTTTATTCTGCACAAATATAGAATTTGATTTTGTTGTACTTGCAAATAAAAAGACAGAAACAGGACAAGTCCAAACAAATAAGTTCAATATATATATTTTTTTAGAAATGATATACATAATACACACAGAGTTATTTGCAATGAATGAGAAGTGATGCGTTTTAAAGTAAATTATATACACTGTAAATGTGTGCTAGAGGTAGTTGTACAGATAAACAGTATAGTATACACTGTCATGCTATTTGGATGACTTTTTTGTGTCATTATTTCTCAATCTATAATCTTAAAATATAGTCATTCTCTGAATTTCCTCTCTGATCAGCCACAGATTCATTTCTGTGAGAATGGTACAGCTCACACCTGCTTGTACCTGAAGTCTGAATGAACACTGCTTTCGGGTATGTTTGAGTGCAGTGTAACATTTATACAATAGCCCTCCATTCTTGTTTGTGTCGACTTGGCCTCAAGACGTATATATACACGCATGAGTGATGATGACACACACTGTGGTAGG
This sequence comes from Microchirus variegatus, assembly GCF_963457635.1. Taxonomy (NCBI): domain Eukaryota; kingdom Metazoa; phylum Chordata; class Actinopteri; order Pleuronectiformes; family Soleidae; genus Microchirus; species Microchirus variegatus. The sequence goes on from NC_139810.1 coordinate 21,529,771, forward strand.
AAGGCTGGGAATCTGGCAGCAGCAGCTGCCAGTACAGTCGTGGGCTCCACGTCTCCCTGCCCTCCACCCTGGTGCTGTCTGCCTGCTACGTGCTGTCGAGGGCATGTGGTGATGCAGCAGCAGCCGCTGTGTGTAAACACGTCCACAAAGCTCTCTGGCCATCAGGAAAATCCAGTGCTGGAATATTACTGAATAGTGATAAATGTGATCACTTTGTTTGAAATTGTGTTTTGTTTTATTTACATCACCGCTCAAAAGTTTGGGGTCACCTATACAACTATTTGTGTGTTTTCCATTAAAACTCACACTGTTATTCATCAAAAGAGTTGCAAAATGAATAGAACATATAGGGTTTTCTTGCCCTTCAAACCAGCAAATCTGTTTTCAGCTGTGCTAACATCATTGCACAAGGGTTTTCAAATCATCCAATAGCCTTCTAACGCAATTAGCAAAAACGATGTACCATTAGCACACTGGAAGTGGGCCTCTATACACCTATGTACATATTCCATTAAAAACCAGACGTTTGCAGCTAGAATAGTCGTTTACCACATTAACAATGTATAGAGTGTATTTCTGATTCATTTAATGTTATTTTCATGGAAAAAAAGTGCTTTTCCTTCAAAAATAAGGACATTTCTAAGTGACTCCAAACTTTAGAACAGTAGTGTATGTTTTTTGCAAGAATTAGAGGGGAAACTGATCCTCAAATTTCACTTTCACACCGACAATGTGCATGGAAGAAGTAAGATCCCTCTAATCCCTCATCAGTTTGTGCCAAAGTCGTCGTCTCACTTGCGCACAACTTTTTCTATTTTATTATTAGCACGATTAATTCAAAAGGCCACAGGCAGATTTTAAAGAAAGGTCACATTAAGAAGATGCATATCTGGTATCATGACAATAGCATGTGAATCATCGTCATTGGTGAGTACGTCTTTGACATCGAATATAAAAGAATATAAATACAGTGCTTCACAGTAGATGTGCTAATCCTGTTACTGTTTCAGCACTTTTGTTCTTTAATAATACAACGTTTCTCCTCTCTTTCAAGAAGCCCATCTGTCTGCTGCTGAAATCACTGAGCTGTGATTGGATGGATGACGCTGCCCGGGGGAGGGGCTCAGTATACTGCTACAGTCAGGAACACGTGTACCACTCTATATATATATATACAGTACATGCAGCTCGTGTGAAAAACTGTCAAGTCTGTGAGGAGATGAGGAACTGTGTCAGTTATCATCAAGAGAAACCACGAGACGCTTTTGATTTCTGACAGAAAACAAACCTCCCCGGCTCAGTGGAGTAGATGAAATTTGAACTATTCTAGTTAAAGGCTGTCGAGTCAACATTTTGTGTTGTGAACCCTGTGTGAGGTGAGCCTGGCTGCGCTGGTGATTCTCAAGCACCCACTCCACCAGTTCCACGCAGACAACCGAATACTAGAGTCACTACAGTGGATCAGTGCAACATCTCATCCAACCCCTAATCCTGTAGCTGGATTAGATCCCTGTGTGTGTGTACGTATATACATATATATACATATATACTCTATGTTCAAAAGTTTGGGTTCACTTAGAAATGTCCTTATTTTTTAAAGGAAAACACCTTTTTCCAATGAATATAACATTAAAGCGGACCTAGACCGGAAGTTCCAATTAACGTTTTTTTTTTTAGTGTGTATCTGCATCATTACCCTGTTTACGAACCCCTGAAGTTTCAAAACAAGCAGTTCAGCCATTGCTGAGAACGCTGTGTTTTATTGTAATCTCGGGCTCAGCGAGATCTCTGAAAAAAACCCGGTCCGGTTACTTAAACACCGGTTCTCCTGAACAGCAGATCATCCTGGTCTGGGCACTAGTCCGGGCACATCCGGTTGCGTACAATGAACCGCAGAAGAAGAATAACGTCCGTTGTGGAGGTGTTTCACGAGCGACAGTGTCTTCTGACTCTGGGTCAAAGTCATAAAAGGATCTGCCGCGAGGAGTCGTGACGAAACACTCTTTTACAATGTTAGGGTAAACAATGTTTTGATAATGAGTAGCAGTGCATCCACCGTTCCAGAGGGGGGAGCTGCGCTTGTGTGTGAATATGTCACATCCGGGTATTGGCCAATCACAAGACAGTTGGGAAGGCTCTACGCTGGCTGGCCAATCACAACACACTCTGTCTTCTGGGTGTGAGATTAATGTCTGAAATATGGCGGCTGAGGACAGCGTCAAAAAAGACAGATTTCCCTCGGCTCGTTTACAGAAACTAGGAGGTTTTTGACCATAAAAACAAGTCAATGTATGTAAGTAGACCTACATAACTAACATATGTGCAACAGGACCACTCTATGTGAGCTTTAAATGAATCAGAAATACACTCTATACATTGTTAATGTGGTAAACGACTATTCTAGTTGCAAACGTCTGGTTTTTAATAAAATATGTACGTAGGTGTATAGACGCCCATTTCCAGCAACCATCTCTCCAGTGTTCTATTGGTAAATTGTGTTCACTAAACACATTAGAAGACTATAGAAAACCCTTGAAAACCCTTGCAATTATGTTAACACAGCTGAAAACAGTTTTGCTGGTTTTTTGACGAAAGCAAAGTTTGAAGGGCGAAATCATTATTTCTAATCTTGTCAATGTCTTGACTATATTTTCTATTCATTTTGCAACTCTTTCGATGAATACAAGTGTGACTTTTAATGGAAAACACACACAAAAAAATTGTACAGGGCGAACCCAAACTTTTTTGGACCCACTTTTTATTTTGCTTTGTTCAAGAAGTTATGAAAGACATGACTGTTGGGCGTTTTCTGAAGGCCACGGATAAATCACACGGGGAAATGTTTCTTCCTTGTGTTCAACGCCATAAATGCTCTGCAGCTGAAAGTGAATCTCGTGTTGACAGAAGCAGTGAGGTGAAGCAGACAATACAGCGGTGGCCCCCTTACAATGCGGTTCAGGGCTGTGTCGCCGTCGCTTTGAGCCGTACAATGCTTTGGCATGAGCTTGGAAGTGACGCATCCCACACACACACACACACACACACACACACAAACACACTCTCCAGTCAACCGTCTGGGGGTTGCAGAGATCTCTGCAGGTCACAAACAGCTCCCCTCGCATGGTTTAGTAAATATGTTTTTCTGAACGAGACAAAGAAAGAGGAAATAATTGAACGGCTGTTGTCCTCGATGGTAGACTTTATGTTAAGAATGACTCATCTGCTTTGGATGACGGTGGAGATTGTGAGTCAGAAACGGGGGCAACTTTGACATAAATCTTCAAGATGAGACTAAACACAAGAGAGTGTTTTTTAAATGTGTGGCATTACAGTGTGCGTGTGCGGAAAACGAAACAGACAGGAGTGGAGAGCGGCTGTCAGCAGATAAAGGGAGGTCAGATAGGAACACAGCGTTCACCTTTTGTTCTGCAGACAGGCTGCTTGGGCAAAGCGTTGACCTTTTTATTGTCTGTTTTGGCACCCGTGCTCTTAAGAACAGAGATCACTCGTCGTGCTTTCTTGGGGAGTCTGCAAACGTAGGCGGGCGAGGTATAGCACTCAACCAGGAGATGCATGACCCTGACGGTTGATGAATCGACATGGCCACTGCTCTGTGGGAGAGGTGAAGGTCAGGTTGAGATGAGCAGGAAGTCAGCGTCTCAGGCAACTTTTGCCATAAAAGTAAAGAAACACAGCTTTATCAGGGAAGGTATGATAAGTATTTTGAGTAATGGAAGATTTAGCAGAAAAGTTTGTGAAGTTGGTTTAACAACGCAAGATCTGTTTGATGATTTGATGCATATCAAAGGGCTGGTGGACAAATGTTAGCGTTGTGCTCGGCTCTTAACCCCAGCAGAAACTTTGTAACGGTGTGAGTGACAAATTACAACAAAATCATGAACCAACAACAAGAATTCTTGTCGTCAAACTTTGTAAATACCTGGACAGGCACTAATGGATGGAGAGGATCAGACAGCGGAAAGGGATGGGAGAGTTAAGGAGACAGTGATGCACAGAGAGGTTTGGCTGCCAGCAGTCAGGCTCTTAGACAAGGTCATTTCCAAAGTAACAGGCTATGGGGGAGGTCGGGACAAGCATCCCATAAAGCAGATAAAGAACAATCGCAGGAACTATTGGCAACCAAATGACTGGAGCCTCTCCCTGGTCAAGAATAATACAAAGTCCCTGTAAGTTGGAGACACGCTCTCAGCATGAAGGAGACAGAGAGGGGGAGATATTTTTGTAATTTGATTAATGCCAACGCAACAAGAAAAGTGGGATCATGAGCTGTGGTGCAAAAGTGTTTTCCTCAGAAAGAGCAAGACTGTAAATAGTGACACATATTACAGAATAAAAGGACAGGACAGAATTTTTTTTAACATTCTAAACATCTGTGACATCATGTGAAGATTATGCACAAATGGTCAAATCGCTTGACACATTTTGTGGCCACAAAAAGAAGGTGCTGATAACCTGTTTGCTGGTGCTGGTAAACTAAGTGAATACACAGGACAATAGTCGACTCTGGGGCCACTCAGGTATTCACATTTTCATTGTTTGAACTTGTGTTATGATGAAGGGTTTTGTCTATAGTTTGGGGTTAACGCTCCATATCCTTTTCCATTCAGCACATTGTTCCTTTAACCACTGATTAATATCTTGTTTAAACAGCCCACAGACACTACACACTGTTGGTGTGTTCATAAATCCTCTGGAGCTGATCAACACAATGGACCACATTCCTGACGTTTGGAGGAAGTTTCCTTATATCACTGTGCGTCTCCTCTCCAGCAGAGACACAGATATTCTAGGAATATTTGACACTTGGACAAAAACAATGCTCTGCATTCACGTCTGTTTATTTCAACTCATTGAAAACATGTGGGAGGCAGCGACACTCATCACACTTTAGAGGCTGATGAGTGTCCACTGGTTCACCTTCAGTCCGATCGCTCACCGACACCCTGTCTGACAATGTTCTATCTCACACATGATAACGAAAACATTTGTTCAGAGAAAGTTTTATCAGGGTAACATTTTGGATTACTTAAAATCCTCTCCTAATTATGGCTTTATTTGGGCTGATTAAGTATGAAACAAAACACTCTGGTCGGAGAATTAGTTCCAGAGAGGATACTTTAATTTTCCAAATGCTGGATATAGCAGAGATATATTCATAAAAAAAGATTAATTACCTTGTAAACATACATTTGTCTAAATCTGGTGAAACAATTATCCGCTCATAACACAAGCAAAACTTTGCACTTTGTGTAGAAATGTTTAAAAATCTAAATCTAAATGCAACTGTCTACAGTATAACTGTAAGAACAGTGTTGAACTTACTTATATCAAGGTGCCAAGAAATGATGTCGTACATACGTTGTCTCATTTGCAATGTAATTTCCCTACAGAAGAGCTAACACAGCTTTTATAGTAATCTAATGTCTGACGGTGGGTAACTTGTTGTGGGGCTTCTTCTCTTTGTCAACAACATGCTATGCGACCTGCAAGGTGATTTAAAGGGGTCATATTATACCCTATTTCTCCAAGTTAACCTAGTTCCCTGGTGTCCTAATGAACACGTCTGTGACATGCTTTGGTCAAAATAGCATAAGAATGAAGCACCACAGCAGTTCAATCACCCTGACAAAACAGCAGTTGAGAACGCTCTGTTTAGTAGTATCTATTTAGGTCCACCTTAAAAAAAAAAGTAAAATGAAACTTAAGGGACAGGAAATGACATCAGCCACATAGGCTACTGGGAGCTAACAGCAGTTAGCATTTGGAAAAGTGATCATTTGCAGGCTCTAGCAGGCACATTGCGTCATATATGACATGTATCCACTGGACAGATAAATCCTCTGAGGCTGGAAGTTTGTGTAGAACTCTGTGCTGCACTGTGGAGCCAAGAATAGAACGTTTCGCTGACTTTACGGTCTTTCCGGTTTTCGGATAGCGTTGCCCTCGCCAGCACTCTCGCGTGTTTTACGGACAAAGTGGAGCTCCGCGAGACAACAATTCCAGGAATTTAGCGCATTGTGACGTCCCAGTGAGCGCGGAAGTCAACATCGAGTTTTATCTCCTGTACTTGGACTGAGGAGAACCACAAAAATAACTTTTCCGACAGATAGGGCCTCCAGAGTCCCAAATATAAGGAATTAAATGATTAAAAAGTTGATTTTGCGTAATATGTCCCCTTAACTCCCAACAGGAAGCAAAGTTGAAAAGGAGACAAAATGGCTAAAAGGCTACTGCATATGGAAGAAGCAACAGCAACTGCAAACTGTGAATGTATAGTATTATTTCAATTCATTAACATCAAATCTTACCCACACTTTACCATGCATCACAGTTTTTCTAGTATATAATGATTGTATGATATAAAGTTGACTAACGGCAGTAGAATGTACTGTAAGCGTTTGTTCTTGTTTCCTCTGTGACTGCTCAGTGTTATTTTCACTGTGTTAAGAAGAAAGTCAATGCACAACTGTATGCTTTGTTGCACGGGACATTATTTCCATCTGTAATTATTAGATTGTGCCCTTGTCGTCAAGGTCTAGACCCATTCAATGGCGAAATGCTTGGGTGTTTTCCTGTGCAACAATAGAAAACGAAGACTTTCGTCCTGCACTACCACACGTAGCCTCTTGGGATGGGAGACGACGTCGGTGAAATGGGAGAGGTTCATTTGCAGAATTAAAATCTGGTCTTAAATCAAAATGAATGTTCAAGGGTTACAACTGAGATTGTGCTGCTTCATGCACACTCTGTACTTCTGAGAGGACTGTGTACAAGAAAGACACGGGGCCTCATAAATTACCTGACTGTTTTGTCTACAGTATTTCATCTTGTATTTATCCAAAGCTCCCTTGTATTCACTCCTGCTGCCTGACAAAGAACGACATGTCACTCATCCCACACAATCAGAGTCAAGGTGCAGTTTGATCCATGAACCAGGCTGTTATGTGTGATTGAGTTTCACAGGGGTCTCATGGACTCTTTTTTTCCCCCCTTTTTTCTAATTATGGCTACACAGTTTGAACACACTTCCCATTACAGACATCCATCCTTCTCGGAAATGAAAGCCCACCGCTAACAGACATGGTTTGAGGTTACACCTCATCCCCTCCAACAATATCACTTTGATGCTATTAGCCGTTTCACAGCGCTGTATGTTGTATAACCTGATTCTTCTTCTTCAGAGCTCGTACCTCCCGCAGAGCTCTCTGGAGCAGTGGGGGTCCATGAAAAGGTTTATAGATTCATTCACTTAAAGGTGCATTATGTAATAAATCTAAATCAACTGGCCATAAAATCCTCCTAATATGTCACAGAGACTCAGGAATAATGTTCATATAACAAACTGAACTCACCAACAACAACAGTACAGACAAAATATTTGCATAAAAAAAAATATTTTGCAGATTGCAAATCATGTTTATGTTTTGAAATCATGTTGGCATGTGGCGCCACCTACCAATCATTGCAGTCAGTAGAGTCTCAGCTGCCGAGCAACCACGGGTTGCCAGTTACATCAGAAAACGAAACCTAAAAGACCTCTGAATATTGAATTTGAATGTAGTAACGGTTTTTGGCCACATTCTTACATATGGCACCTTTAAATATACTGTGAATGCCCATTTCACTTTTTTTAAACACACACTTTCAGAGCACAATAGGTGAAACGTGAATGTTGTGTAATCAAAATATTGTGCAAATTGTGTCAGTCCATTTCCATCCACAGTTAAGTTGAGCCACTCAATTGGACAAGTCCCTGTCCAAAAAGCACAATTGGGAAATTCATTTATACATACAGTACATCCTCCTTCAGATTGTAATGTTACACCGTTTTTGGTTTAGTGTAGTGGTTAGTTCTCTTTCCTCAAGAGGGCATTTCTGCATGGAGTTTGCATGTTCTCCCCGTCTGTGAGTAGGTTTCCTCCCACAGTCTAATAACATGATTTGGGGGATTAGGCAAATTGGACACTCAAAATTGACCACAGGTGTGAAAGTGGATGGTTGTTTGTCTCTATATGTGGCCCTGTGATGGCGTGGTGACCGGTTCAGGGTGTAGCCTGCCAACGGGATTGGCACCAGCGCTCCCTCGTGACCCTCACGTGGAGGATAAGGCCGTAGAAGTCAGATAGATGGTTTAGCGAGTGGATAGTTGCTCGCTCCGTTTCCAGTCTCCCTACCGTCCATAGACTCTAAAATATTAAATTCTTTAAGATGACAGAGCATACAATCGGCCGCCCTAAAATTGGCTGAATTTTGCCATGTTTTTGCAATGTTCCTGGAGAGCGGTGTCTATGTAGGGAGGGAGAAAATGTGTTGGAGAGGCCACACCTCTGGGATAGAAGCTGTTCCTCAGTCTGCTGGTGTTGGATGTGACTACCTTGAACTGCTTGCCAGGTGGCAGCAGTTGAAACAGGGAGCGACTGAGGATGTGCACTGTCCATTGCAATGCAGATTCCTCAGTCAGCAGGTATATACACATTCCACTGTCCATTCCACTGGTTTGCTGGGATGCTCTCACCACCTGACGCAGGTTTAATTTCGTGCATTCAATCTTTACTGTCTGCGTTTCTGTCCATAACTAATTGTTGTTTGTGTGGAACAAAGGTCTCTCTTGAGAATGAGATATTGTATCTCAGTGAGACCACCTGTATGAATAAGGTTTAAATATATAAAATAATCTGCAACAATAAAATGCAATGCATTCTGTTTAAATCGTAATTGTATTGTATTTTTATATACGAATGTGAGTACTGCTACTGTTATTATTCATTTACGTGCGTCTAAGGGAAGTCACTAAAGTTCCATTATATCTAAGTATAAAGACGAGCGACGCATGATACTATCGGCACAATATCGGCATCGTCGGATATTGGCTTTAAAATCGGCAAACACACCATAACTAAAATAGTAGACTACCTTTGCTAGCGCCCCCTACAGCTATTATTTGTTCGGTGCTTATTTATTTTGCATAATAAGGATATTTTATATCCACATCAGCTGCTGCGATAGGCATGACAAATATTATGAGACTTCTGCAGCATATCGGCATATCAGATATCGGCAAAAAGTCCAATATCGTGCATCCCTAATAAAGACAATAAATATCTTTCTTTTCATAGCTCATACATAACTTTATATTCTCACAATATGTGACAAAAATGTTGAGAACATAAGCTGTAGATGAAGGACAGAGTGTGTGCATGGGCTGAGTGAAGGAAAGACAGATAACTTAAACTTTCTGTTCAAAAATTATTTTAGCATTAGGACCCTGAGGTTTTCTGCTGCACAAAACTGACCTGCACACCTTGACTGGAGTGAGGCAGGACAAAGATGTGGGAAAAAAAAGAGGCTGTTCAACACTGTAACAAAAAAAAAAAGTTGACTTTTGAGCCATGTCATTGGCTACGAAGAGAAATGCGGTGACTCTTGAGGTCACAGTTGAGTTTGTTTGCTATAAATGTTATTTGTCACAGACAACACGTTCAGTGAAGTGACTGAACTCTCTCGGACAGTATGAGCGCCTCTGTGGCCGTGTACAGGAGCGTCTACACCGAGGACCGCTTCAAACAGGCCTACGGCTCCGAGGACAGCGCCGATGGAAGTCTGCGGCTGCGGGACAAGCTCGCCGGGAAGTGCAGGTGTTCAACACGAGCCCTCCTTCACCTGCTCAGGGAGAGAGTGCCCGTTTTCAAGTGGCTGCCGAGATACAGGCTCAAAACGTGGATTGTAGGAGACACTATAGCGGGACTGACGGTCGGTGTTCTCCACATTCCTCAAGGTAATTACACTTTTATCAGTGCAGCCACTTAATAGAAGATAACTATGGTTTCTATGGTCAGTTAATGAATCAGTCACTGTATAATAATAATAATAATAATAGTTATAATAACACATAACAATATCACAGTGTGTGGAAACAATAATGTACACAATATATTGTTAAATAAATCCGCCGATTCAATATTCAGTATTTCTGGTCAAAGAGGTTTCAAACTCGCGGCCCGTGGGCCACATGCAGCCCCCCCCCCCCAATTGATTTCATGGCCAGTCATTTATTATCACGTTATAATGAGTTATTTGTGTGTGTATATCTATATGTATGTATATTTTTGCTTCAGAAGTAGGGCTGAACAATTAATCGAAATGTTATCGAAATCACAATATTTGTTTAAGTCAAAGTGTGTGTCAAAAATATAATTTTTGTTTAATTATTGTATTGACCCATACACATTTTATTCTACAGTCTGAAATCTTTGTTTCTCACAGATGTGCACAACAGTAATAATTTTCTGTGTTTTATTTATTTATTTATTTAATGAAAATGAGAATAATGATGTAAAAATGACCATTCCCTGTGATATCGCAAAATTCTTATCAAACTAATAGCAATTAGATATCTATTTACAATCGTTCAGCTCTTATTAGGCGTGCTTTTATTGTGAAATATATGCAATTCCATTACCAAAACACTTTTATTTTGAAATAATATTTACGTGATATAATTCATGACACAATTATAAGCAGTCAGTTTGACATGTTTTCGCAGGAAAAGCACAAGTGTTGCTGATCACACTATTGGCACAGTGTGCCAACTTTAATTGACTCATACCTGCGTTTTTAACCAAAATATCTGCCATGAAAAAGGTGTAACTCCAAGACAAAAAATGTGTTTAATGGATGAAGTGTCCTGTATGTGTCTTATTAAACAGGCATGGCCTTCGCTTTACTCACGTCAGTGGCACCGATATTTGGCCTTTACACCTCCTTCTTCCCTGTGATCCTCTATATGTTGTTTGGCACAGGCCGCCATGTTTCCACAGGTAAGACTTTCATCTTTAATGGTGTTATGGTTGTGGTACTGTTTTTTTTTTTGTTTTTTTTTTACCTCATACCTCCATACATTTTGAGCTAATGTCAGTTATTATTATTATTATTATCAGCTGAACCTTAGATGCTATACCTTTCCTCAGGTACCTTTGCGGTGGTGAGTCTGATGACTGGCTCTGTGGTGGAGCAGCTCGTTCCCAGTCCTCTGGACCTGAACTCCAGCTCGTCTGAAGCGGCTGACTTTGAGGCTCAGAGGATTGGAGTGGCCTCAGCTGTAGCTCTCCTCTCAGGAATCCTAATGGTAAGACAGACACACAACGGTCCAACAGGCGTGAAATGAAATAAACACTGACACTTAAACACATTGTGTGACGTGAATGTCTTTGTTGCAGCTCTGTATGTGTGGTCTTCAGCTGGGCTTCCTGTCCACCTATTTATCAGAGCCAACTGTCAAGGCTTTCACCAGTGCTGCCGCCTTCCATGTCACCATCTCTCAGCTGCAAAGCATGCTGGGCCTGCGGCTTCCTCGCCACACTGGGACCTTCTCCCTCTTTAAGGTGAGTGAGTTCTTGATGCTTCAGTCCAGCGTGTTAATAATAGAGGCTGACCAATATGGTTTTAGATGCCAATCTATTGAAATCAGTGCATCCATCAATCCATCTTCTACTGCTTTATCTTCCACATGAGGGTCACAGGGGGGCGCTGGTGCCACGTAGGGCAGGATACACCGTGGACACAAACCTGTCACTCTCACACTCACACCTAATCTCAATTTAAAGTGTCCAATTTGCCTAATTCCCAAATCAACATGTCTTTTGAACTGTGGGAGGAAACCAGAGAACCTGGAGAAAACCTCAGTGCAGCCAATGGTTGGAGGCCATGGTTGGATTGAATAAAACTACACATGTCATTAAAAAAAAAAACCTTTTGAAGAACTTTGGATAATACTTTAAATTAAGTACCACTAGGTGCTTACTAACATGAATATAAGTAGAATACTTGTCCTTTATTAGTAATCATTAAGCATGTATTAACACCTTATTCTAGATAGCTTTATTCTACCTCTATTATGACATGAATTAGGATTTTTCCTACATAATCCGTGCTTAATATTTACTAATAAAGGGCTAGTATGCTACTTATATTCAGTTAATGGTGAATATGTGTTCCCTAATCTAAAGTGTTACTGAACTTTGTTCTTTGTGAGAACAATAAGTAGTAGAAAAGTAAAGCCAACTGACTTAACTTCCCAAAGTCGATTGTAATGATTTGAGAATTGAGTGCCATGTTCTCACGCCTCACAAACATGTGTGTGTGTTCAGACTTTAGCGTCAGTGATGGAGAACCTGCCTCACACGAACATGGCAGAGCTGCTGATCTCCCTGGTGTGTTTGGCCGTCTTGGTCCCAGTTAAGGAGATCAACAGGCGTTACCGGCAGCGCCTGTGCACACCCATCCCTGTGGAGATTCTCACGGTTAGTGGAAGTGGATTTACGAATATGTCATGTACACAAAGCAATTAAAAGGAAATAAGGAACATTATGTTTTTTTTTATGCGACCATCTGCAGGTGATTCTTGCCACAGGTGTGGCCTATGCCTCCTCACTGGACTCTTCTTACAACATTGAGATAGTTGGCCACATCCCAGCAGGGTACTTATTTTTAAATTTTGGAAAACACTGATTATCTTAGTTTCCCAACACATTAACTAATAATCCTCTCTTCCTCAGATTTCCAAGACCACAGATGCCCGCCTTGCACACGATACCTGACATTGCTGGCGACACGGTGGCCATCACGTTTGTCGGTTATGCCGTTTCAGTCTCTCTGGCGATGATTTATGCCGACAAACATGGATATTCCATACAACCCAACCAGGTAAAGAGTGAGAGTGTCACGGCCGTTACAGCCAAAAAACATTTCATCATTCCCGCAAAACCTGTTAACGCTGTGTGATGAATCCGTGTTTGTCTACAGGAGCTGCTGGCTCACGGTATCTCCAACACAATATCTTCCTTTTTCACCTGCTTCCCCAGCTCAGCCACTCTGGCCACCACCAATATTCTGGAGAGTTCTGGAGGACACACACAGGTGGGAGGCAGAAAACTATCCACTGCCACTGTCTGAGAGGCTATTATGAGCTATAAAGGGCTATTTATAAACTATAATCATCTTGAATGTAGATTCAATTATATAAAACCCTGATCGTAAGAGTTATCGCTCTATTAATTTTTAATTTACACATATCTGTTTGATTAACTGCAGCACTCAGATACTCTCTTAACTTTTCAAATGTGCTGTTATTAAACAATCAACCTCTTGAGACTTTCAGTAAAGGTTGTGTGTGTGTGTGTGTGTGTGTGTGTGTGTGTGTGTGTGTGTGTGTGTGTGTGTTCCTGCAGCTCTCCGGCTTGTTCACGAGTCTGGTTGTTCTGATTGTCCTGTTGTTGATTGGACCTCTGTTCTACTTCCTACCCAAGGTGTGTTTATGTGTTTGCATCTCGACATGGCACAGAGACAGAGAGATGGAGAGTTCACTCACCCTCTGATTGTCTGTCTCTCTCTCTCTCTCTCTCTCTCTCCTTAGGCAGTCTTGGCCTGCATCAATGTCACCAGCCTCAGGCAGATGTTTCTGCAGTTCCAGGACTTGCCCGAGCTGTGGAGAATCAGCAGAATCGATTTTGTAAGAATCAATATAAATCATAAGAGTGTATTCCGCAATGTGGTGCACAACCGTGTGTTTTTACTATTCATAATTTATGGACTCAAGGCCCCTCACTGCCTCTCTTTCCCTAACATCCTCTCATCTGTTAAAAACCTTGGTGTGACCTTTGATAGTGCTTTTAAATGTGATAAACAAGTGAATTCTGCGATTAGGGAAAAGTAACGTAGACTCTTAGCAAAGGTCAAAGGCCATCTCCCCTCGAGCGATCTGGAGAGGGTGAGTCCAGCTGGATTACTGCAAACGTGACCATATAAAGCCAATATTGGCCTCACTCCACTGGATACCAGTATGTTTTAGGATTGATTTTTAAAATTCTTTTGTTTGTTTTTAAATTATTAAATGGGCTAGCATCGAAGTATCTGGCTGAACTGCCACACCTTCACACTCCAGAGCGCTTATGTTGGCTAAACGACTCCTCGGCTTTAGAATGCCCTGGAAGCTCTTTAAATCTTCTCTTTAAATCTTCTCATTTTACTCCATAGCGTTTAACTCGGGTTGAGCTGGACTTCCATTTTTGTTTGTTAGTTTGCTTTTATGTGTTTTTATTATGCTCTGTATCGTTTTTGAATTGTTTTATGTTTTTATGCTTTCTATTTTTATTGACTTTTATTGCCGTCATTCTGGGCTGTTTTTAAATGTACTCTATAAACAGATTTGAGTGTATTATTATAATAATATTATCCTCCTCAGGATGTGGTCATTTCATGCATATTATCTTGAGTGAAACAGTGTTACTTTTCTTATGCAGATAAAATTTGGCTGACAAGCACAGACAGTTAAATGTGTTGTTAATGTAAAAATCCAAAAAAAATCTTATTCAAATCTTATTGAAAACACAGGTAGCACATCAGACTTCTGCAATATCATGTTATCCGGTTTGCTTAAAATTCTCAATAATTGGTCGAAACTGATTCAGAACTCTGCAGCCAGACTTGTAAAAGAGAACACATTACACACAGAGCGATGTCTGTACAGATGTTTCTTTAATTTTAACACCATCTTTACTACTTTAAAGTACTTTAAAGTTGCCATATGTAAGAATGTGGCCAAAAACGGTTACTACATTCAAATTCAAAATACCGAGTTCTTTTATGTTTCGTTTTCTGACGTAACTGGCAACCCGTGGTTGCTCGGCAGCTGAGACTCTACTGACTGCAATGATTGGTAGACGGCGGTAGGTGGCGCCACATGCCCCAAAACATGATTTCAACACATAACATGATTTGCAGTCTACAAAATATATATTTTAATGCAAATATTTTGTTTGTACTGTTGTTGCTGGTGAGTTCAGTTTGTTATATGAACATTATTCCTCGGTCTCTGTGACATATTAGGAGGATTTTATGGCCAGTTGCTTTAAATTTATTACATAATGCGCCTTTAAAGTGTATGAACAAGCATGGCTCCTTGTCGGTGAATTCGTTCTAATGTTTAGGATTTAGACCTGCGGTGAGTCAATATGTGCAGTATTTTTATGCTCCAAAATCCAATGGTACAGTCTGTTTTACCGACTGCTTAGTTTATAGACATTACTTGATTGACATTACATGTCTGTCTTTGTACAGATGGTTTGGGTGGTAACCTGGCTCTCTGTAGTGGTGCTTAACGTGGACCTTGGCTTAGCCATCGGAGTGGTTTTCTCCATGATGACTGTCATCTGTCGCACTCAAAGGTACATTTCTACATTTTAATATTGCTTTGCAATCAGACGGTATACATTTGCCAAATTCCCTTCATTGAGAGATATCTCTGTCGAGAAGCATGGCTTCATGTCCGTCAAGCAAAGTGTTGTGTTTCACGTTGTGCCTCGCATTATTCAAAAGGGCCAACTGTTCAGTACTTGGCCGAGCCAGCAACACAGAACTGTACAGACCTCTGGAGAACCACAGCAAGGTGAGCGGACGCTCTTCGTTTTCTCACAGTATCTTCAAATAAACGACACTTTTTTGAAAAAAAAAACACAAAAGGGCCGGTTGAATTAAAATCCTCATTTTCTTTGAGTGATAATCGTAATTTCAGAGACCCTGCTGGTTTTCTTTCAGTGCTATGAGGTCCCTGGAGTGAAGATTCTGACTTACAATGGGCCTATTTACTACGGCAACCGCAGCTTCTTCAGGGAGGAGATAAGCAGGCTGCTGGGCCTGACGCCAGAGAAGATCCGCAGCTGGGAGAAGGCCAGGAAAGCTCTGGAGAAACGGGAGAGAGAAGCCACCATCAACACTGTGGTACGCATACTGTCATCACTCAATGAGCTGAGACAAATAATAATAATAATAAATAAAATAAAACAATACTCGTTAAATCCAATTTAATTCAAACGTCTTATTGTTTTCCTCCATTTTCCTCTAGGAAAGAGGCATCGCAAACACGTCTTTTTCCTCAGAAAACGAGTTCTTTAAATCGGGTGAGAAAAGCCTTTATTGTGGTCCTGTGATGGAAGACTAAAGAATATTACAGCATATTTTCTTGGAGATCTTCCTGTGCTACAGATTGTTTTAAAGAAACATTTTTCTTCTTCTTCTTCTTCTTCTGTTGTGCAGAAACAGCTGAGAGTGATGTCCAGGCGGTGGTGATTGACTGCAGCAGCGTCATATTTGTTGATGTCGCTGGAGCAAGACTCTTCACACAGGTGCGACACGACCGACACGATGCACTGCAAAGACTTCGCTCCACATATTTTGTATTGTATCCTCATGATATATACGTATATATATATATTATGTTTTTATATTTGCTTTTTACAGATGTGTACGGAATGCCAGAAAGTGGGAATTTATGTTTATTTGGCCAACTGCAATGGTAAGACCTACTTTTAATATCAGAATTATTTATTTCTTAACCTGTGTTTATACATGCTAGTCTATCCTCTTTAAAAAAAAAAAAAAAAAAAAAAATGAAAGCATGGTACAGTATATGGCTGCAATAATAAATCATTGATGACAAATTCTCATATTTTTCAGCTTTTTAAATGCAGAAAAATAATTTAAACTGAACTAGAAAAGCACTCGGAGAGCGCAGTCCTCCGCCATGCAGGGCAGCTCAGCCCCCTCTCAAAATAGCGATAAAAATAGTGCTAGCGTCCACGGATCACGCCGAAAACTATTAATCATTTATTCATGGTCTCATTGCAAACATTTCCTGAAAGTGTCATCCAAATCCGTCGGCGACTTTTTGAGTTATGTTGCTAACAGACAGACAAACAAACAAACTCCGGCGAAAACATATGCCCCCTGGTGGAGGTCGATAATGGTGGTTTGTGGACGAAACAAGACATTTTGAGGACCAA
The DNA here is from genome assembly GCF_963457635.1 of Microchirus variegatus. Classification (NCBI taxonomy): domain Eukaryota; kingdom Metazoa; phylum Chordata; class Actinopteri; order Pleuronectiformes; family Soleidae; genus Microchirus; species Microchirus variegatus. Next base: position 21,546,627 of record NC_139810.1, read on the forward strand.
ACAACTTATTGATTAATCAAGAAAAGTAATCAGCAGTTGCAGCCATACTATAATATTTGTCAAAATTCACCTGTGTTAACATAAGTGATCTCTATGTTTCTTAGAGAGTGTGTTAAAGATGTTGACGTCAAGTGGTCTGATGAACTATATGAACCCTCAACATATTTTTGTCACCGTCCACGACGCCGTGATGTATATTCAGCAGCAGAAGGTATGTGGACATGCAAGAGAATCTCATCACTGACCCGATACAAGTTGCTGTGAATAATCGACGGTTGTTTGCTGCAGGAAAAACCTCTGGAGAACACAACGACCGTCTGGGTTTGAGGCAAATCAAAGCAAATAAACCATAAACCAAGTCTGAAGTGGCAGAGGAGGTTAGGGAGGGTTTTTTTTTGTTTTAGTCGCTAACTCCAGATTGTACTGTACACCAATGTTTCAGAGAAACAGTAGCCTGCTGTAGCACTAATGCCAAATAAAAATAATTATAATATGAACGTGTTAAATAGTTTTCTCACAGTTATTAGACTCATTATTGGCACACGTTACTCTGCTGTTACATTCAGGCAGCTTCAAAGAATTTGTTAAATACAGCAGACAATCATATGTTTAGCAAATGTATAGTATATAGTATATGACAGTTATTAATGATCAGTTATTGCGTTTTTTATTTTTTTATTTTCATGTATGCGTGAACATTGTCATTGTAATATTTATTTAGTTTCTCTTTGTTGTTTGCAATTACATGCACTGAATCATTTGTAAAAAATATTTTGTATATTTGTATCTCCCCCCTTTAAAAAAAAAAAAAATATATATATATATATACATATATATGTATTTGTATATTTTTTTAAATATGCAGGTATGTACAGTAGAAGCCATCCCATATTGCATTCACTTTTATGGCAACCATGTGGCAAATATGACATTCAGACAATAAATATATCTCTAGAAGCATAACTTTGTTGTGGATCTAAACTAGACCTAAGAAAACTGGGTTAAGGGTCAATCGTTGGGTGACTGCGGTTATTATTAAATATGAATACATCATAGGTGGAAACACAGTGTGGAACGTGAAACGTGCCGGTCTGTCCGATTCTGAAGAGAGAGGAGCACTCTTTGTATTTGGCCAAGTGCTATTTTGGGTGAAATGTCTGCACTGAGATTAAAAAGAGGGAAGGGAAATAGCAGACAATTGTTTTTGTGTCAATAAAATCTATTTTAATGACACAAAAACAAGAGCAATGCATACATTTTTATTTAATCATTTAATCATTCAAGTCCAGTGAAAGGTTCACACAGATATGGAACAAACCTTTAGTTGTTGTCAGACATCTAAATTATTACAATCTCATTATTACAAAGTCGTGTGTCTCGTCGACACCACACTGCCCACTGCTGTTCAACAAATAAAGCTTTCCCTTCCATCTTAATCACGGACGTGTTACCATGACCTGATAAAACTACACGTAGGGTGTTTAAAACCAGGACGAAACAAGAAGGAAAAGCTAATTATGTCCTTGCTTGATGTCGGATAGCCCAAGATATTTATTTTTTTTAATCCCGTGTATGTTTCAAAGAGGCCTCTAGACACTGAACTCTTTAGGGTTTTCCCTTTAAAGCTCAAGGAGTGTTTTACTAATTGGCAGAAAGTAGTCCACTTCAATTAAAACATGGTCTACAAGGCTCTGGCCAAATGTTTACTCAATTTACTCAGACTCTACTGACAGACTCACAAACACACACACACACACACTTGGAGATGTCTTGTAAAGCACGGATTGAACTAAAAAATAAAATAAATCATTTTCCTTCTACAGTAACAGTCAGAAGAAACCGGTTATTTCCACCACTAAGAAAAAGAAATATTAAACAAAAGGCATCAAATTTATACAGAACATTATCTTGCAAATTAATTAATTTAATACTTTCTAGTTTGACTATGAAATTATACTATTGTTACTATTACTACCTCAGCATCACTATTACCGTTTATGAAAGGTAGCCAACATTTCACTTTTCTAGTCTTTTGTTTCCATCTTGTGGTGAAATGTTGGAATTGCAGTGTCTTTCTCAAATACTAAATACATTAGTCTCATGTAATTATGTAATAATGTAATATTTGATTTTCCTTTTTATCATTGTGCTACAGTTGGTTAGTTATTGTTCTCATAGGTTGGAACAATGGGGTCACCAGAGTGCAACAAGCACTGAAGACCAACAACAATATTAAAAATGAATTTGAAGTGCATTTGAATTGAAACTGTAAGAGCAGGTTATTGTAACCAACAGCACCAACAAAAACAATTAATGCATTTACCGCGAATGGATTTGGTTTGTATTTTTTTTCTAGTGTAGATGAAGTGAATTTCCAAAACAATAGATCTGATCTTCCTCAGAAGCTCCTGATCCTGGAAGATCCACTCTATCTTCTCATGGTATCTAGGTTAAACAGAATTGGTGATTTCAGGACAGGGTTTTTTTTTTTTTAAATACAGATTTATACTGATTATATGATTAAAATGATCTTACTCAAGAATTCATCTGTGTTTCTGAAAGTTGTGCAAAATCTTCCACCACCAAAGGTCCCATAGTCATATAAACATGTTCATGTATGTGATGGTGAAGTCTCTGTTGTCCTTTCGTCAGTGTAAGAGGGAAATTGTGATTGTGAACACAAACCTCAGCAAATAGTGATAATCGCTCTGTTGTTGTGCTGTTACCAGTTGTTGCCGCTAGTGGGCGTTGTGGCGCCAAGAAAGAGAGCCAGAGAGAGGGCGGTGGGTGGGTCGTGTTCATGGCAGGGGTGTCGAGCTCATTTTAAAGCAGCACAATTTGATCTCAAGTGGGCCGAACCAGTCCAATAACAGCATAATAACCTACTAACAACAACCTTTATTTTACATTAAATGAAGTTCTTTTTTAAAAAACATGTTAAGAACAACCTGAAATTTCTTGAGAAAATGAAGTGCAATTTCAACAATATTATGACTAAGTTAATTTCAATGTATTTAGGATAGTCCCTTTCAAGGGGGACCCAACACAGATACGCATACATTACAAGAATTTACAACAAACACAAAACACACTGTGTTATATCATTCATATAATGACAGCCTCCATACACGTGAATGGCAAAAGTAATTTGAATCTTTGTGCTAAAAACTATGCTAAATGCTAAATTACGGATAATCTGTAATTGGTTTTGACTCGTAAAAATAACATTGATAGTGAATATCCTGACAAGTTGACTAAATGTTAAAGGACTTATATTAAACCCTATTTCTCCAAGTTAAACTAGTTCCCTGGTGTCCTAATGAACATGTCTGTTGAGGGACAGGAAATGACATCAGACACAGAGGCTATTGGGAGCTAACAGCAGTTAGCATTTGGAAAAGTGATCATTTGCAGGCTCTAGCAGGCACATTGCCGTCATATATAACATGTATCCACTGGACAGATAAATCCTCTGAGCCTGGAAGTTTGTGTGGGACTCTGTGCTGCACTGTGGAGCCAAGAATAGAACTGTTCGCGGACTTCTGGCTTTCGGATACCGTTGCCCTCGCCAGCACTCTCGCTTGTTTTACGGACAAAGCAGAGCTCCGCGAGACAACAATTCCAGGAATTTAGCGCATTGTGACGTCCCAGAAGTTAATATCTAAATATTGCATGTTTTATCTCCTGTACTTAGACTGAGGAGGACCACAAAAACATGAGTGAGTCATCTTTTTTCACACTTTGCCAACTGATAGGGCCTCCAGAGTCCCAAATATAAGGATTTAAATGATTAAAAATGGCTTGCCATATGTTCTGATGTGTGTCCTGGGGCTGAAGTTATGAGCAGAGCACAAACCAGTATCTGACTGGTCATTCTCTGCACCTACACCCACTTCACTAACTTCACTTCTCACCCACAGTCAGCTGGGAAGGGAAACAGCATGACACACATTATTAGTATTTCCTCACTTGAATTTACTCACTTAGTGAAGTGTAAATATTCACCACACTTTCCACTTGCACTTCACTAAAAGACTACATTTTCAAACTCAACATTGCATTTATTTGCACAGCAAATTACAGTAGCACTTATAGCCTGGACACAATAGGTAATACAGTGAGTCAGCGCTGCCCCGAGTGTGTAACAGTTTGTAAGACGCTTGAAATGATAAAGCTGAGAACATCCGACATTCTATTTAAAAAAAAATTACAGCAGCCGGATCATGAAAAAGTGCTTTTTACAACGATTCATATTGTGCATCTTTAAAAGTATAAAAAAAAACCACATAAGTTTCAAGAACATGAATTTGTTTACAAAACAATCTAACTCAAGATGTATTCTGTACTGAATGTATATATATATAACTATAATGGTCTGTTATCTACTCCTGTCAGTTGATGTTTTCAGTAGAGATGCACATAATGTGATGTGTTGGAAGCACTTGGATCATAACAGATAATATATATATATGTGTACACTACCGTTCAAAAGTTTGGAGTCACCTATACAATTTTTTTGTGTTTGGGTTTTTTTGTGTTGTAAAAGTCACAATTTTATTCATCAAAAAAGTCTCAAAATGAATAAAAAACATAGTCAAGACATTGACAAGATTAGAAATAATGTTTTTTTTCAAAATTATAATTTTGCCTTTCAAACTTTGCTTCTGTCAAAGAACCAGCAAAACTGTTTTCAGCTGTGCTAACATCATTGCACAAGGGTTTTCAGGGGTTTTCTAATTATCCAATAGCCTTCTAACGTGATTAGCAAACACAATGGACCTGTTGCTGGAAATGTTTACCACATAAACAATGTATAGAGTGTATTTCTGACCCATTTAATGTTATATTCATTGAAAAAAAAAAAAAAAGAAGAAGCTTTTCCTTCAAAAATGTGGACATTTCTAAGTGACCCCAAACTTTTGTCTGATAGTGTATGATTGTCCATCTGCAAAAGTCTTTAAGTCTCTCCTCTGGTGAAATGAATACACTATTTTACATACTCATGTCACAGCAGATGCAGAAATTGCCTCCATTGTGACAAATAAATAAATAAACAAAAAACACAGTTGGCGAGGGCACCAACGTAGATGTCACAGAGATAGCAGCCAATTGTTTTAGTAACGAGTCATGAAACGATCTTGCCGTGTTTTGCCGGTAATACTGTGTCCACCCCCTAGTTTTCACTGACTCGTCATGCACTTGAACCTGTTGTTGAAGTAGAAGACTTCGTTATGGAGGTTAGTATCGGCGCTGGACGAGGAGTAACGGAAACTTTTGTAGGCTTTTTGTGAGTCCGTTTGTCCCCAGGGCAGTTTGATCTTGGACGCGTGGTTTACAATGACGTCACTGCAGGAGCCAATGTGGAGGGAGCCCAGTGCGTCAACGAAGAACTCTGCAATAGTAAATAAAAAAAGAATTTTTTTTGCTTCGACAACCAAAATTAGATCTTCTGTTGAGTTCTGTTTCATATAAAAAAAACTGCAATGTGACCATTTTGGTAGCACCTTAATCCAGAGAGACTCACCCAGGTGACCTTTTCGTGCCAGACGGGGGTTAAAGCCGACCTGCCGCACCTTGTCCGTCCGTCCCATGAAGAAGTTGATGACGGCGTCCGCTACCACACAGTTGGGAAATCCCTCAACGACATGGTGGTATCCTTGTCTCATGTGTAAACAGTCGCCCTCCTCTCCTCCTTCCTCCACCGAAATGGTGTGACGGTACGTCGCAGTGTAACCCGTCACCTCTCTCACTGCACCGGCAACCTGAAATCATGGAGTGACACTGTTAACACAATCAGGATACATCATTACGCACTCTTGTAGAAAGTACCTTTAAGGGGATACTCGAGTAAAAGTACAAGTAATCTTAACCAAAAAATGACTCATGGTAGCTCAGTGGGAGGGTGTGTTGTCTTCTAACTGGAAATTCCTGCCTCTGCTAGAAATGAGCAAGACACTTGTTGCAGCGTGTCGAGGCGTGTGAATGAGTAAATGGCAAAACTGTTGTGTAAAGACTAGAAAAGCTCTATATAAATACAGACCATTAGCAACCATTAGTAACAAAGATAGTTAGAGGAAATGTAGAGGAGTAAAAGTTGTTAGAAATACATACAACAAAGTAAAGTACAAATGTGTGAATGCTGTACTGTGTTACATTACAACACTGTCATTGTGTAGAAAAAGGAACAAGAGACTTTTGATGAAATAACAACTACTCTATATGACAAATGGAGAAAAAGCAAACAAAAAGCAAACTGGCACTAAGATTGTGAAAGTGTTTTCAACACATCCTTCATTTCCACAGAGGTACTGCTTTTCAAAACAAAGCTTTGGAATCCTTTTACTTTTACCTCTACGGGGAATACAAGTAGTGTGTGAGTGTGCTTTTCACACGTTTATTTCCATAGAGATAGATATAATAGTTTTTTTTTAGGGCTAAAATAGGTCATAATTTACCTTGATCTTCTTGTGTATATGTTTGATTTAATACCAGAGACAAAAGCAATAAATAGACAGCATCAGAATTATAGCACATGGGCCCTTTGCACAGCAGCCATTTGTCCGCTCACAAGACGACAGTCAAAGGTGGAACTAATGACGTTAATAATGGCTGAGTTTCATTTCGCTTTATCAGTTCCAGCGTGAATGGTGGTTCACTGTCACACTGTGCTGACTAACTTGAACAGAACACAGTCATCATTGATGTGCTTTTCCTGCTAACAACCTGTCAAAATGGCTGCTTTGCATCTGCAAACACACACACACGCAACGTTTGATAAAGCTATGTTAGTGAGGACAATCATAGACATAATTAATACACACTCCAAACACTAACCCTAACCCTTAAACAAGATCTTAGCAGCCCTTTAAAGGTGTGACAGAACCTGAGGACCAGCTAAAATTTTCCCAAAATATTCTTCCCCACAAAGATATTCACACACACACACAAACTGCATTGCGTCACGCATCTCACCAGATCTAGCGTGGTCTTCTCCAGGATGTCCACCATCTTCTCCAACTTGGTGTTTCCAGTGAAGATGAAGTCATCGTCCACCCAGAGCACATACTTGGTGGCCACTTGAGACACCGCCAGGTTTCTTCCTGCAAACCATCCCTGCATACAGTCGACGACAGGTGGTCACAGCATATTCACTGCACTACTGTTATCACAATCAGTGTGTGTGTGTGTGTGTGTGTGTGTGTGTGTATGTGTATGCGTCTAACAGGCCACCTGTGTTTGAACAGCTGATTCTGACTACACAGTAAGATAGGTGGGAGGGAGGACACCTCCAGGAAGAAGTGGAAAGTACTGCTGAGGACAAGAGCATCCAACATAAGATGGGTTTCCAGCAGGGATGTGAATCTTTGGGTGGCTCACGATTCGATTCGATTGATCAATCGATTGATTCTAAGGCTCACGATTCGATTCAAAATCGATTCTCGATTCAACCGATTCGATTCAAAATCGATTCTCGATTCAACCGATTCTAAATTCAAAAATTTATACAATTCATAGTGTGTAAAGGCAAATTATGGCATCAAAACAATACAGTTTGTATAAGATAATGTGATAATGTGATCATTAATGTTAACATTTATTCATTCAAAACAAATACAAAATTACTTACTGTACAAAAAAATAACTTGCATGAATAAAAGCTTAGGCTTGCTGCCTTTTTCTCCCAGAAGTTACAAAAATAAACTGTACACAAATAACACAAACTGGTGTTTTTTTCAAAAAATCTTTTCAGAATCTCGGTTCATATGTGAATCAATTTTTTTTCCCCATCCCTAGTTTCTAGTGTTGCTTCACAGGTGCACAGCAGTTTTGAAAATCTGGATCTGTGCACAAACTGGTCCTAAAAGTTCAATTTCTTCTTCTAAAGCACAACTCTTGAACGGGATACAGCGGTCAGAGTATTTCAGACATTCAGACGTACACATGATGTCTTACCTTTCCGAATGGCATGATGTAATGCTCAATGTGAGGCCCCTTCACTGGCTGAGGGTGTTCACTGTCATCTGCGATCACTATGGCGACAGTGGGATAGTAGCTTCTTATGCTGTCGATGAGTTCTTTGAGTTTGTCGTAGCGCAGGAAGGTCTTGGTGGCGATGGTAACGAGAGCACTGATATTGTACTCTAAATGTGAACAAAAAGAGACAAAAAAAACACACATAAAAAACAAATATATTCATACACTTTGCATTAAACGTATTATAACGCACAAACCTTTTTGATATCCAGAGTTGTAGAGTTTGGGCATGGCTCCATGTCCAACTTTAATGGTGAAAAACGCCTGGTGACCTTCTGTTGCAAACGTGACTGCAGAGGAAAAATATACTGACTGTGAATCACCCAGGTTTTTACGACAGTCTATCATTTACTGTTTCTCGCATTAATAATCATCCCTGGGTCGAGCGACACTGAGCTGGAAACAACACATAACCACAACGTGCGACTCTGAGGAACAGGAACGGTTTGCAGCTTGCGCGGTAAACGCATTGCCCCATTGTCGCTGTGCTAGTATTCAATCGGCTCAAAAAGTAGACGTGTGTCTAATCGTGTGCGAATATTTACATATTCACTTCGACGTCAACAATGAATAGCAATGGTTTAGGTATAATTATGCCCTAGTGAGTTGCAGTTTGATGCATGGTAACAGAGGTGTGAAGCCTAAACCAGTGAGAGGCAGCAATGCCCTAAATCATATTCTGTCAGACAGAAGAGGAAGTACATCAACCACCAACTTACTGTTTATTACAGGGAAACAGGATGTGCTTTAAAAGGGGAAGTAAGTAGTTTATAGTGCCATCTAGAGGAGAGGCTGAAATTTACAACAAAGACCTGCTGCTCTGCTCACCCCCTCCCTTCCCTGAGCGCTACGGTATCCGCAGCTGGTCAAATTTCGTCCTCGTCGTCTTTCTCCGTGTCAGCAGATGAGGTTCGTGAGGTGAGGGAGAGGGCGAGCTACCGCGGCCGTAGCAGACGAAGCGGAGAGAGAGGAGGCGGGACTTCCGCTACAAGTAAAGAGACGCTTGATTTGTTCTCTCGCGTTTGTCCTTACAGGCTCCGGCAGAAACATGGCGTCTCGCTGCTAACAGCGGCTATGCAACCGCGGTCCGCGACCATGTTATTTTAAATGACTTTTTGAAACACTACGAAAATTAAACAAAGAATATTATACAGCGACTAGACAATGCAGGAGCACATAATATGTATACAAAAGTGGATTTTGGGTTATATAAACCCATAAATACTACATATTGTCCCTTTAAATGACAGCACAATGACATTTTTAGGTCACTTCAATTTGCGAGATGGTGGAATGCATTGACACTGTGGGAGACTGTCCCTCCCTCTGTCCATCCCTCTGTCTCTCTCTGTATTTCCATCTAACAAATGGCCTTGGTGGCGTTTTGCACTCTTTGAGTGCCATCCTCTAATTTGATATCTGTGGTTGTCTTATTGTCTGGTGTATGCTGGGGAATTGTATGCCAAACACAATTTTTCTTCTGCTGATCGGGGGTTAAACCAGCAGCCAGGCTTCTAGTGATTTAGGCCTCTGAACTGCGGGGGGCAGCATTGACCTTCTCCGTGTATACATTCTGCCGGAATCTACTAGAAGAAGAGTGAGAAATGTTGGTGACGTAACTGTGAGTTGTGTGGGCTACACCACAGCAGCGCCTGACTTGTGTCTCTTCCTGAGTGAGCTGCTCACTCCAGACTAAGAACAGAGACACAGTGAGTTTGTGTTCAGTGTAGTCACACTATTTGCAGACCACTCCCTGATTGTTAATAACCTTCAGGCCTTCAGGCAAACTTTTCCTCATTTCCTCCAGTGTTTTAAACAGTTTTTTTTGTGTGTGTGTGTGAACAATGACTTGTTTCATTGTAACCTATTTTTTAGGGTTAAAATGCTGTATGTTTATGTGGCCTAAATCTGTCACATCATGGGGACTTATCTTCCTTGTAGGGACAAAAAGCAAATAACCATAACGTTAATGATTACATTTTAGGATGATGTTAGGGTTAAGTTAAGGTTAAGCCAGCTGAGTTGTGTCCCACATTCTGGTCCACCTTAGAACATACAATTTGCCTTGAAACACCTAATTAAGAATTTTTCTCACATATATCGTGACTGAAATTTCAGTTCAATTAAAGTGCAGCCTTCAAAATGATTTTAAATTTTGAACTGACACAAAATACTAACACGATACCTTCCGCATAATGTCGAACACTTACGTGACATTTGACTTTTTCAATCAAGATATCAATCGCATAATAACTTTACCTGTATCGGCCGTCTTTGGGTGGAAAACTGTGTTTGTGTAGGTGACAAACTGTAGCTGCCTGTTCAGAGCAGACAGGACAGGACTCGACAGTGTCATGAGCTTCTCTCCTGCTCCTTTAACAGCAACACCATCCACTGTGGCGGCGACATCAAACGCCCCTAAAGTTGCTGTCAAATACACCTGTGATATAATTTACATGGTGATGTTTTGAAAGGAAACATTTCAAAAGCATCTAAACACACAGGAAATTGCCAAATGGAGTGAATGAATTACCTCATGTTTTGTTGTCGTTTCTTCTTTCAGACCCAAACCTTTGGCGAGACAGAAATTATAATGAGCGTTCATCGCTGGATGATAACAAACAGACTTACAAAGCAAATGCAGCACCAACAAGTTAGGAATTGACATTCATCAACACTTTTTTCCTTAGATAGTATATGTTCTTACCAGGAATGAGGATTGTTTTCAGGGGTCGCACCTCCACTCCCTGGGTGGGATACTGAAGGGGACTGTTGGCCTCAGCTATAATCGGCAAATCTGCAGGACTGTAGGACCTATGAGTAGAGAAAACAAACAGGAAATACATTTAGTTTCAAATGCTGCAGTCAGTGCAAAGTGATGTTATCCCACTGAATTAAGATGGTTCGATTATTTAAAGAAGAACTGGTGAGACATTGTGGCTGTTCCTCGTAACTTCAACATGCTTTTTTGAGGATTAGTTTTAGTGTAAGGGTTAGGTTTAATTTAGTTGTGAGAGTAAGGGGCTAGGGAAGTGTGTTGTGGGGGCCTAAATCTGTTTACACAATCACATTATGGGGACTCTTTGTCCTTATAGCAGGGGTGTCAAACTCAAATACAGAGTGGGCCAAAATTTAAAACTGAACAAAGCCGCGGGCCAAGGTTGAACAAATTAACCTTTTAATAGGGACCCAAACAAGTTTTGCATTGAATATTGAACAAGCAAGGCTTATATAACTTTATAGTGACATGCAAAATCGAGTTTCAAATAATAATAATAATAATTAAAAAATATCAATGGCATATCAAATAAAATTTAAATAAAACATTTAATGCCTCTTTTCTATTTGCAGCCTTCTGAGGTAAATATCAACATTAACTTTTACCACAAGCTAATAAATTTGAAAATAAAATAACAATGAATAAATCAACCATTCAGGCCTTTTTACTGCTCAGTTTGCGACACACTGATCTAATCTGATGTGCCCAAGACAGATACCTGGCATCTTTTCTTGGATGCTAGTTCATAAATGTCGGGGTTCAGGCTTTGAGCTGAGGCAACCTTCATTATTGAACGAAGGTGTTCATCAGTCAGACGTATCCTGTGAGACGTTTTCGTCATCTTCATTGAGGAGAAAAGTTGCTCACATAGATAAGTGTATAATAATACCGGCGGGCCAGCTCTAATGTTAATTTGAGATTGCCTCAAGGGCCAAATGAAATTACACGGCGGGCCAAATTTGGCCCGCGGGCCAGAGTTTGACACCCATGCCTTATAGTGACAAAAAGCAAGTCCCCATAAACGTGAACCGTTACATATTAGGATGACAGTGTTAGGTTAAGGTTAGGCCAGTAGTAGTTATTGTTAAGGTTAGAGTAAAATTAATGTAAGAAAAACAGACTCTGTGTGTTCTATTTTTCTGGCATAAAGACTGACCTTGTCAGGACCAGTCGTCCTCAAGGAGACCAAACCTGGTTATAATGAGGAAGAGCCTGATTACTGAGGAACTGGTTTAGTTGAGGGCTTAGATATTAATTGTTAAATGAAGGTTAGGGGTACACTCTTAGAAATAAAAGTGCTAAATAGAACCATAAAAGGTTCTTCGGCTTGTCCTCATAGGAGAACCCTGTTGGGGGGTTCCACCATGAACCCTTTTAAAACCCTTTATTCAGGAAAGGGGTTTTAAAGGGTTCTTTGGCTCAAAATGGTTCTTACTGGAACCATTAGTGTTACCAAGAACTCTTGAAAAACAAACAACGAACACATTTCGTTTGGATGTAAAACTTCCAAGTGTCCACCACCCTTCAGTACTCTTCTCCCACTACTGCAACAGGAGAATTGATATTGATCAGGAGGCTCCATTACCCCAGGGAGATTGCCACCAGAAGCCTTCAAGCAGATATTGAGATGTGGTCTACAGTAGTAACACCAAGACCGTGCTCTTCATTGAGCTAACAGTCCCGTGGGAGGTTGGCATAGAAGCTTCCCCAGAAAAGGAAGAGGCTGAAATACACCGATCTTGCCAGTGAGTGCTAGGAGTCTGGATGGAGAACTATCATCTATGTGGTGGAAGTTGGATGTCGTGGTCTTGTTGGACGATCCTTTTGATGGACATGCAAGTGACAAGAAAGCGAAACAATTGGAACTGGACAAGAGGCTTTGGCTGAGGAGGAAGGAGGTGGAGGTGCACCGGGCAAGTAATACCAGTGCAGAATAACATCTATCTGTGTACTCGATATCATCGTTTCAGTTGATATCCTTACTTATAATGTAACTGCACAGCGAATCACAAGCGGCAACTTTCCAAACTAGCTAAAGGTCAATTAGAAAAGCTTGCGGGATGACAGTTGAGATCATCTGGGGTGTGGTCACTGGGTTAGGGTTACTTAATAGGATCACTCATAGTATTAACATTACCTCTTCTGAAAGCCGCTGTACTCCTGAGCTCTGTGATGCTTCACGGCCTCAGGGTCAGGATGGGACTCCAAAAATGCAACGTCGAGTTTATGGGCCCACACGCGCGGGAAGAGCAGATTGGAGAACGGCAGTTGATAAGACTCTTTATCAGCCAGGCAAACACATGAATTCAGAGCCAAACGTCTGTGTCGGCGAGAAAAAGAAGCAGTGAGATGATAAGTCGCGTGAACGCAAAACGTAGAAAAAAATACTTTGACGAACAACACACCGTGCCACCTCGTCCTTAATATGGAAGGCAATGGAATCATAGCCATCAGTCAGGTAATGAATCCGCTGTGCGAGGACTTTGTTAAGTAGACTGTCTCTTCTTGGCTGTATGTCAACAGTTTGGCTGGGCCCTTTGCTCCAAGAATGAAACACGGCAATCAGCACAGCAACGCTGACAAAGATCAGTCCGAGACACTTCTTATGGCCGCCTCGCATCTGAAATGAAATGAAAATCAGTACAAATGTCAAAAATGCTCTTTGCGCTTGCATTTCTCATCTTCACATTATATTCTAGCTATATATTGCTGTATATGCTCTAAACATCTTAAAGAGGAGGAAATGAAGTAGAGAAGGAGAACAGAAAGGGGAGTGGCCTCCCGCTGTGAGACTTCAGGCATAGTTGTCAAGCGTGTTCCCAGCTTCATGAGCCGGGAGCCCCTTCTGATACACTCATTTTAGACCATTTATGAGCTGCTCATTTCTCAGACTGTTCTCTGACTGTGTAACAAATATTTATTTGTAAAAAGAAATGTAGAAATGTAGGATGCGACATATAGGATTTTTGGATAGTATCGTATTTTACATTTTTAACTGTCCGATATCAGATCCAGTGATTTTGACCAGTATTGGAACAATACCAATACTGATGGATATCGATTCCCATAGTTTCCAAAGTATGTGTCCCCTCATGTTCTTTTTTGGGACATGTTGGGACTTTCCTTGTTACCAAAATATTTATCCAGGCTCTATAAAATATTGTATATAATGGTGTGAATAAATGTCTTGTGTGAGTTCAAAATTGAAGAAGTGAACAACTGTACACCATTGTGCAACTGCTGAACCAACCACAAAGCAGATTTAATAAAGCACAGCAAGATCAGGCTGCCCATTTAACCCAGCAACATATGTGCTTGATACATTCGAATCTGATAATCCTTACAAATACCAGGAGCAATTTAGTGTAAGCAGGGAAATGACTTAGATGTATAAATAACAAAAAAAACACACACAATAATTAATCAATGATGGCGTAAAAGGCTTTGGTATTATGCAGTTAATGGCTCTCTCTTTACAGAAGAGACCACAGAGTTGACAGAGTACCTAGTGAGATATGTACATTTTGAGGAAGGGCTGCGGTCAAAAACTGTGTAAACAAACAGTTAGCAGCAAGCTCATCCCTTCATACAGGTACAGGAACAGCATTTGTCTGTGTATACCAGGCTCCTCTTAGACAATAGACATGAGCTGAGATATAATTCAGGTGAAATTTCATGTTCCACTTTAAAAAAAAACAAAAAAAACATTACAAAATAAATAAAAAACTAACCAAAAAAAGCTGATGCTATTAATAACTTTCATGGGTGTGTTATCAAGTATACAAATATCCAAATACCAAAACATGCACACTATAACATTTAAAATCATACCTTTTATGAGCCAATTATTGCTGGAAATTGCACCCCCCCCCCCCCCACACACACACACACAAAGCAGCCGAACGCAATAATCGCTGTCCTAAACATGACATTGTCTTAATGTTGGCAGCTAGTGTAACCCTAACCATATAAACAAGGTTCAAACAAAGAGAGGGCTCTCCAATAATCTGATTTGATACTGAATGACCCAAATACTATTCAGGAGATGCTGATAAATCATGATGATAATAATAACAATAATAAAAATAACTTGGATTTATAAAGTGCCTTTCATGAAACCCAAGGCTAAATGCAGCCTACAGTTTGGACGAGCCAACCAGGGTCAAGTATCATATTTATATAGAGACTATGTTAGGACTGGACAATGTGGCCAAAACATAAATCTTTCTAAACCAATAAATATCGTGTCAGATATAGTTAAAGAGTGAGTTTTGCTTCTGGGTGAAAGTTAAAAGACAAAATTAATTGTGGTTTTAAACTTCTTAGTGGACAGAAAACAACATTGTAGTAAAAACATGCTGGGTCTTAACTACACATAGTATTGATAATATACATGGCACCTTATATTGATATTGAAGAATCAGATATCCCCTGATGTTTACAACGCTTCCTTATTTTTATTTATATATATGTTTGCTGCATATTTTCCCCATTTAGACAAACAAGAAGGATGATCTAATCTTATCATATGAGTTAATAATTTATAAACAGATAGAGGGGATGAGAGGTAATCCAACACTGCGTTTCAGTGACAAATTATTTACATGGTTCAAGATTCAGGGGCTTCATTTCTTAGAAGAAGCGCCATATATTCACCTATTCAGCATTTCTTTGTGTATGTACATGTAAACCCATAGACGGAGGAATCCAAAGCCCACTGTGTGTTATCAGTATACATAGCATTACATGTTTAAAGTGGTGAGTTTTGGTTGGACGCTCTGTTGGTAAACGTAAACAGGGGAATGTCGATTAAAAACAGTCGATTTGGCAAATTCACTAAACTGTCCCATTTTTCCCGACATGGAGAAACTTGAACAGAGACACAGGAGGAAGAGAGAGAGAGAGAGAGAGAAAGCATTTTTGATCTTACTGTTGTCGTTTCCTCGCGTCTTCAAGTCCACTGAGAAACTTCGCAGCATCTGGTGCGCGTGTGAAAAGGCGCGCCCACTCGACGCGACACAGACCGTTGGAGCCCCTCCTCTCTCGGCGTCTTCCTGACAGGAAGCGGCGGTGGTGGTGGTGATGGCAAACTCGAGATTATTTAATCTTCTGCCTTGCTTGTGTGTCCCGTCATTTCCCAGCACAGTGGACGTGTTGGCCGCTATGTGTGACGTGCACGTGCTCATCACACACTCTCTCTCTCACTCACTCACACGCACACACACACACAGTCTAGTTTCCATAGACAATTTAATCAATTTCCTGAAGACTTGGTCTAACCTTATCCACAATTACCACTGGCCTAATTCTAACCTAACTTTAAAACACGGCTTCTTCACCTTTAACATCTTAGCCGTATGTGGAATTGTCTTCCTCATGGAGTAGGACATCAAAGCCCCACAATGCAAATGAGCACATTTACATGATAAACTGACTGTGTATACAGATGTAGGTGTGCCCACAATATAAGGACTACCAGGTACACGCACGCACGCACACACTTTTGTACAACAGTCATAGTTAGTGCACTCATACATGTAGACATCAACCCTTTACCACAACCTTACCACCACAGTCATAATCTAATCTAGATAAACAAAGTCTTAATCTTCAAAAATTCCAATAAATCTGCATGAATCACCCAAAATGTTCTGACAATGATAGGTTTGAATCTCTCTCTTTCTCTCTCTCTCACACACACACACACACACACACACACACACACACACACACACACACACACACAAACACACACACACACACACACACAAACACACACACACACACACACACACACACACACACACACACACACACACACATGTTTTGCATTCTTTGGACACATACACATAATGCATGACCCAACCAGGTCTTCATTCTTAAAGAAAAACTTTCAACTTGTGTGGACGCGTCAAAACATGTCCTCAAAAGGTCAACAGGTCATCACAAAGAAAGGTTGTGACACACACACACACACGCACGCACACACACACACACACACACACACATTTTGATGTCTCAATCAGTGCATGCTCATTCTCACATTGGGGAAGTCATGCTCAGGCTTGATTTGATGTGAGTAGTTTCAGTTCCATCAAGACAAAGGAAGAGACTAATGAAATGACCCAGTGGTTTCATGAGTGCTTTCGGTGCTTCACCACCTCTGTCTGCATACCACGTCTCTATTTATTCATTCATTTATTTATTTATTTTCTTATTGTCGATAAGATATGAAACATATTGAACCTAGTTGAACTGATCCTGTGTCTATTGTTGTCATATGAGCCTCTTTGTTTGTTTCTTTGTTTCACTTGTTGTTAGTGTGACACCTAGTGGTCAACGTTGATAGAGCGACCATTCATGCTTAAAAAAATACTTTGATACAAATACAATGTAATGTACAAACAGTATAGGAAATACAGGTTATCACATTTAAGAGCAAACACATGTAAACAAACCAAACAATAGAAAAAGAGGGTTATCAGTGGAATAGTATTAAACACAAGTGCGTAGGAAACTTGTATTCTGAAAAGATTTCAACGTAAATAAATAAAGGACCCTCCCTGTTGATCAACTGAATAATACATGCGCGGTTAACAGGGGGTCAAAGGTGACTTCCGCTCTACGTCACAAGCAGCCAGCCAATGAAAGGCTGCCTTTTCCTACCAGAGTGCAGTGTGTGTGTGTGTGTGTGATGCTGAAGAATGTGAACATGTATAGCAGCTTTATCTCTTCGATGTATCGTATTATCGTCACGCGCTCCACGCGCCTTCTTTCGCTGTGACGTCATGTCTGACTACAGCTTCAGAAACGGGTTATTTTATGTGCCGTTTTCAGCCGCTCTCGCGTCTTAAGCGGTTGCCAGAATACGGTGCTCACAAATGACTGGTCTCATCCCGGCGAAGGTAAATCACACACATTCACACACACACACACACACACAACATTGTCCGCTTATGTGTGTTCATATCTTCGGTCGTGTAATGCTTAAACAACACTGTGGTCGATGTGTAGGCGTTGATTTGGTTCCCACGTGGCCTCGATCGTGTGTCATCTGTGTTTGTTACTTATGAACGGATGCAAAGCCTCCATTAGGATGAACTGGTTTGTCTTCTAATTGCGTTAATGCTCGGATTATCGAAGGAGGGGCACTTCACAGTGCCAGGCTCGTCTGGGAGAGCAACAGAACGAGGGGAAGAAAAACACATATCTGCGAGTGACTCTGTCCTGTAAAAAGTCACTGTCCTCACATGACTTCGTCGTCGTCGCCAAAACAAATCCAGAGATTTTCGCATTTCTCAAATGCATTTATTGATAAACCAATTAATTTTTTTCTCCAATTTTGATGTCCGTCCTCTGTGAGACTTTTTCTTTTTCTTCCCAGTTGTTTGTTTGGATTTTCCAACCCAAATATGTGTGTCAGCAAACTTTGTTACCTGAAACACACACACACACAGGTTTCTATGACTTCAGGGGACATTGCATTGACTTACAATAATTTCCTGGAGACTTACTCTAAACTTAACCATAATTACTACTGGCCTAATCCTAACACTGACCCTAACCTTATCCTAACCTTAAACTTAAATAGTAGTCGTTTACATGATGGGGACTTGCTTTTTGTCCCCGTAATGTGACTGTGTAAACATTTTTAGGTCCCTTATTAGTAATGGATGGGCACACAAACACAACTCTTGCCATACAGATACCATTGGAGGTTATTGCCTTATTATTTTTCTTCCCCTCATTCGACTCTACCTCGACTAAGACAACGACGAACAACAACAAAAAATGCACTTGTACATTGCACTTATGACCAGCACCCTATAGTTTGGCATCTATGAAGCACTTACTTATTTCTAGCTCTTGTTTGTTCCCAAATGTTGAAATGCACTTATTGTAAGTCGCTGCTAAATGACATGTAATGTAATAATGTAATAATCTGGCACAGTGATTCACAAAATGACACGAGAGATTCTTTTAGAAAGTTTTTAAACCAATTAGTTTTCATTATTGCACGTTCAAATTCCCCCTGTGCAGCCATGTAAACACTACTGTGCCAAAAGCCTCAGGCCACCTTTAGAGCTGTGGTTTCAATGATGCTATAACCATACACTATAGCTGATCTCATCACACTATAGGAACACATGAAGAAATATGTATGCAGTTTAACTTTTTTATTTTTTTAAACAGCAGCCTCTATGGGTTCAAATGTTATGTCCTATTTCATGTCAAAACATTATCTGCTGTGAAACAGGTCTGTTATGCCAGGTTTATTCAAACATGCACACACGCATTGTACGAGTTCAACTCTAAAATATTTGTATCATCATTTTAATGCTAATAATTACAAATGCTTATGATCACAGAATATGTTGGCGGTGTCCTTCATAGACCTCATGGGTTAATAAAGTCGAGCCTCTTCTGTTGTTGGTCCATGTAGATCTGCTGTAAGTGGGACACTGCAGTGCCAGACGGTGTGTCAGTATGAAGGGCCTCGGCTGCAGATGGACCTTCTCCCTGGGATTCTTGGTGGGGGCCTGCAGCTGCTACTTCTTCCTGTACCACGTGTGGTTTGAGAGGAGCTACCCTATGCTGTCAGAGGCTCAAGAAAGAGCCCTAACAGAGAAGAAGAGACCGACCAACAGGAAGGAAGATGGCCCTGCTCTCTTGGACACACTCTACCATCAAAATGCAGGTGCAACTACAATTTTTGTGGCAGACGTTGAATGATTACTCAGTGAGAGTTTAAGTGTACGTTTTGAGCCTTGATACAAACCAATTTACAACCAATATAACCAGTCCTGGGTCCTAGTTGGGGAGGTATTATAGTCTACTAAAGGTAAGGATACACTGCTGGTTATATTTCTAATAAAGACTCAAATACAGAGGTGGCTGGTGAAATGTTTATTTTGGGAACATTATGTGAAAGTCAGTGTTCAGATGCGTTGTCAGTAGAATGCACCAACACAGCCTGTGGAGCTTCAGATGTCATTTCCTTTAGTTTGTTTACACCGGGATGTTGGTGCCAGTGCTGATTTCAAGCTGTCAGAATTCACTGTGCACTTTAGATGCGTGAAGATTTCGCAGCATATCACAGAGTTTAACAGACTGAATATATTTGACCCTGGAGAATGCTTACACATTGGAAAAAAAAGTGTATATATGAATTAAAAAAAACAACATCAATATGACAACAATACAAAGATATGAAATCACTACACTGTGTTCCAAATGATTATGCAAATGATATTTTTCTCTGATTTTCCTAGCATCATTTTCAAGTCATCAACCGTTAGAGTATAATTCAGATGTTATTGAACAAACCTCCCAATGATAACTGACTGTATTTCTTTCAAACAAAAAAAACATGAAATGCACTATTCCAAAGTATGAGGGTGGGAGGCAATTTGAATCCAAACAGCAGCAGCTCTGGGAGGCTATTCTGACATCCTGCAAAAACTCCAAAAATTCTTGGATTCAAGAATTGAGAAGCTGCTATCCAATAATCAGTCATATGTTAAAAAGTAACTTGACCTTTTGAGATGTTTTTGATTGAAATAGCTTTTGATTTCTGTAAATATGACTTCCTAACGCTGCAAATTCTCAGTTGCAGTTCTCTATAAAATATTTTGGAACAGTGCATTTCAAATTTTTTTTTTTGGGGGGGGGAATAAATACTGTTATCATTGGGAAACAATATCATGTAGCATGAAGCTGTGGGTCCCCATCGTTCTTGTTGTCGATGCTCATTTTGAGAGCGTTTTATTGCAGTGATCCAAGTCCAATCTCTCAGGATATTTGGTGACCCTGGTAAGCATTTTACCGGGCCCTGTTGGCTTGTCCGTGACTGTTTTGGTATGTTGTGACACATCGGCTACCTCCATCTTCCCTTTTTATGAAAGCAGCTGGCAAAAAGATGAACAACTCACATTGCCTGGATCTTGATATATACATGGCTTTGAAAATTGTGGCTTCCTGCCAAAATGGCGTTTATTTTGTTCAGAGTGTTGCACTATGGGATTGCCTACAGGTGCATCACACCTGTGTTTTAACTTAAAGTAAAATACTCGGCTTGGAACAATGTTTTTCTGAAACTCAAGAATCTGTTCGAGCCCAACTTGACAAACCATCAGTCCAAAACCCCCCAGATTCTTCAGTCACTGACGTATATGACTGTATTTCCCAAACTGCTGTATAAATGCAGGTTATACCACTTAAAAATATAAGCTGAAATCTCAGAAGACTCGAGGCATCTTCACACAAACACAGAGGGTAACCTACAGCTAAGCTCTTGGGCCACAGAGGACCAGTTATCACCTCCCTCGTGCAGGATCACCAACACTGTTGACCAGATTAGAAAGCTGGAAACGAAGGCCGTCATCCTTGAAGCATAAAAGAAAGCGTTGCATAACATTATGACCTGTACTGTTTACTGTGTCCTTCTAGATGAAGACACCAGGGTGGCGGATGACTTGTACAGGAAGGTACGTATTCTTTGTTGGGTGATGACGGGGCCATTTAACCTACAACGCAAGGCCCGCCATGTCAAGGCCACCTGGAGTCGCCACTGCAACATGGTGGTGTTCATGAGCTCTGTGAAGGATCCAGACTTCCCCACCGTGGGACTGGGCACTAAGGAAGGCCGTGACCAGCTCTACTGGAAGACTATCCGAGCCTTCCATTACCTATACGAGCGACATGCCGACGAAGCAGACTGGTTCTTGAAAGCGGACGATGACACCTACGTGGTGGTGGACAACCTGCGCTGGCTTCTGTCCAACTACACCCCTGAGCAGCCCGTCTATTTTGGCAAGCGCTTCAAGCCTTACGCCAAGCAAGGCTACATGAGCGGAGGGGCAGGCTATGTACTTAGTAAAGAGGCCCTGAAGAGGTTTGTGGAAGGTTTTCGGACCAAGGTTTGCACACATACCACCCCTGTAGAGGACCTTGCACTGGGCCAGTGTTTGGAAAAGATGGGCGTACTGGCTGGCGACTCCAGAGATACTTTACACCGGGAAACATTCCATCCATTTATTCCAGAGCACCATCTAACTGGAAAGTTCTCCAAGAACTTCTGGTACGGGAATTATTGTTACTACCCCATTGTTGAGGCAAGTCAAGTCTTTTATTTGGAAACTACTTCAAAATGCTATAAAAGAGCGTGTGCGAAAGATGGTGAACACGACTATGGTATCCATAGAAGTAGAGCTGTAAACTGACAATTATTTTCATAATCAATTAATCTGTCAATTATTTTCACGATTGATCGAGTAATCTTCATAAAATGTCAGAAAACATAAAAAAAATGTTGGTCAGTGTTTGTCAAACCTGGAAGTGATGACGTTCTCGATGTTATGTGGAGCAAAGAAACAAGAAAATACGATCAGAAATCTTGTTTTATTAATGAAAAAAGCTTCAAATCGATTATCAAAATAGTTGACGATTAATTTATTCATTTAGTTTCAGCTCTACGTAACATTTTAAGTTAAGGTCATAGATTGTGTATAAGAAATGTTTCATAGTTAGTTAAGTTAAATCAATGGCGTAGGGTCTAAAGCCAGTACTTTCATTTGAATAAATTCAAATGAATGTGACATGGACACTGTGATTAAACAATAACACCTTGTATAGGTGGAGGTGGACAGACCTGTAGTTTGCAAACCAAATCTGGCTATTTTCATATTCGCAAACAAATAAAGTGACGCTGGCAAAAATGCTAAACTCGAAGGTTCAAAACTGCAGTTGGGTGACGTCAGTCAGGGTCGCCACTTGGCTAATGTGTCCTCGACTGCAAGCACAAACCTTCATTAGATGTCGTACGACAGTCTGCTTAAAATTTCCATTTCTAGTCGAAGCGCAGGGGATGACTCCTCAATAAAAGACGGACTGTAGCAGAGGTCTCGTCTTATTAGAATGGTTCAAATGAGGGACAAGTGTCCCCGGGTCGGTGACCTGAAAATCCTTTAATATCATTACAGTTCACCAACAGATTAAGTGAGATTTATCCGTACGGTCAGGACCTACAGTATGTTCCAGCTTAACGTGACGCAGCACGCACTGTTTTAATTTTTGCTGAATTAAATAACATGTAGGTGTTGCTATAAAAACACTCATCAGAAGGATAATGGCTAAATAAATAAAATATTTGACCTCCGCATAGAGTGAGCGAATTAAGATAAAATGAGTTCATTTTAAAGTAGCTGAATTCGGCAGAGACGGTGTCCTGTCAACAAAAGGAAAATTGGTCAATTTGTGGCTGATAATGCAACTAATTTATTGTACTTTGCAATTATAATGAGACGGGTCCATTACAGATCTTGTCAGATGCTGCGTGTCCTCGTACGTGGTCGCACCAAGCTCCTTTGTCCTCGGTCTATCAAAGGGAAACGAGACGACTAATTTAATATTACAATAATATACACCATTTTTTTTTTTTTTTAATCACTAAACATAATTCTTCTTTCATGAACTGTCTGTATATAATGAAGGATAAAAAAAGGCAGTTATTTAGTGAATACAAGTACTTCTTTTACGAAGCCAAAGAAAATAGACAGGATTTATTGCTGTGAGACTGTGCACTGCAGGCTTTATCCACACATTGACCCTGTAGTTTATCATGAGTTAATCCTTCACATGTGCTGTTGTATTCTTTTTTTAACTTATTTTGAAATTACTAAGACATTTAAAAATCCACCCTTGAGGTCAACAAGAGAACGTATGTACAGGTTGGCTTTGGTCTTTTTGTAGAACGTGTCGCACAATGCCAGTCTATGATCCCTTAATCAAATAGAAATGATTGAGGCGCCTGACTCTTTGACAAATGAGTTTTTGTTTGTTTATCAATTACACAGCAAGTATTTGGACAGTGTCAGGCATCGTTCTCTTTATTTATTCATGTTGGGTCACATCATTACATGTTTATCCAGCCACATTGATATTGCCTTTTGATGCTCTTCACGTTAACATATTTATTATGGCTAATGTGTGAGTCTACCCGATGTATAGGCAGTAGATGCTAGTATCCGTCATGTTAAACCCATTAAATTAAAGCTACAATTAGACACGCATCACAAAAAACACTATCAGCATTAGTAATAAATCTAAAGCAACTGGCCATAAAATCCTCCTAATATGTCACAGAGACTCAGGAATAATGTTCATATAACAAACTGAACTCACCAACAACAACAGTACAGACAAAATATTTGCATAAAAAAAATATTTTGCAGACTGCAAATAATGTTTATGTTTTGAAACCATGTTTTGGCATGTGGCGCCACCTACCGCCGTCTACCAATCATTGCAGTCAGTAGAGTCTCAGCTGCCGAGCAACCACGGGTTGCCATACGTCAGAAAAAACGAAACCTAAAAGACCTCGGTGTTTTGAATGTAGTCACCGTTTTTGGCCACATTCTTACATATGGCACCTTAATAAATATTGAATTCATCAATTATAACGCATGAATACTCATTAGTATGTAGTTTATAAACACAGTTATAAATGTTTTACTCATCCCATCAGCTGAGGAACAGTGTCCAAATAGCTGCTGTACTCAAGCAGCCAATCAGCATCCACCTCCAACAAACGAGCTCAGTACATGCCAACACTTCAGTGCATGAGTAACACGTTATTCTATCTGATGAATTCAATATTTATTCATGCTTAACTAATGCTAACGGTGTGTACTTATTATAAAGTGTTACCCAAAACTGTTTAAAACCTAGTGTGTATATAATATTACTGTTACAAATGCATAATGACCTGACTGCTTATATCTAAAATGTGTGATCGGTGTACTGTTCTTCCCTGTGCAGGGTCCACAGTGCTGCTCTGACCTGGCAGTGTCGTTCCATCATGTGGACGCAGAGCTTATGTACGCACTGGAGTATTACACCTACCACCTGAGAGCGTACGGCTATAGGCCGCGGTACCGGCCTTCCCTACGCCAGGGTCTGGGCATCACTCTGCCGCCGTCTGCTGTGACTTAAAGGAGCTCATCTGGTGACGGATGAAAGAAGTCGCAGAGTCGGTGGAGGGGGAGGGGACAACCAACACTAGGACTAGGGTTAATGTGAGCACTGTGATTTGTCTGAATCTTCTTTCTACTCGCAGTGACCCTGGGGATAGACATAGGGAATGGTAATCACAACTGTGCCAGACGTGTTATTATTATTACCCTGTGATGGCTAACTGTTCTACTCTGACAGGTCCTATCACTGTATGACGCTGAGCAACTCGGCATGGGCACAGCTGCGAATAACTTAAAAGACAAAACGCTTCGTTTAAGCTTAATTAATCCTGACATATTTCGTGTTTTGAATTGGATGATGTTGACAGTCTTCAGATTGACACAGGAAGAGTATTACTTTGATGTCTTTGTTCATTTTAATTTCATAAATGACCTGTTTTCATTTCTTTCTTTCTTTTTTTTTGTTTGGCCAGTTTTAGATATTTTGACAAATTTGGCATTCTGCTCTTTCTATTCAGTTATTTATTTATTTATTTAATTAAGTAATTTATTTATTAACTTTATTTATATTATATTTATATGTGTTTTTGTTTGTATATTACCTTTTTTTAATTCCTCTGCAGCCAGCAGGGATGTTCCTTCCAGAACAGCTGTGCTGTGAAAAATGTTTTTTTTCTTTTTCACTCCCTGAAGCGTGCACTTGAAACACAATGTGCTTCTGTTGGCGAACACTGTAGCATCTGATAAACACAATATTGTACGGAACTCCTATACAACAGTTAACACTGTAACAGGTGGTATTGTACAGTTCATGGCCGTCTGCATTAGAGCCACACTTGAATAAATAACTCAAACAGTTGCTGGAACATTTGACCAATGTTTTTCAAAGAGTGGATTACGTATATTAAAAAAAAAAAGTGTTTATTTTGAAGAAACAGAGTCACATGAAAGACAACAAGGAACCAGTTGTCACATCTAGTTATGTTTTTGTCTTCAGGTCAAACAAATACGATCTGTGTAGTTTTACGGTCACGTTCGTAAGCCGTGGTTGCAGCTTCACAAGTGGAAATCATGTTGGTTTAGCTGTTTCCACAAACATTTCATTCTTTCTTTGAGTTCTCTTTCTCGATGACAGTCTGAATATCTACAGCCCCTGAAGAAACCTGCGACAAAACACAAACAGTAATCATCAGTGTCTGAAATGAATACTTGAGTTAGTACACCATTTTAAAGTTTAAATATCAATAGAAGTGGAGACTTGATGTAGACCTCACCTCAGCTTGCACTTGTTAAGAAAAATGCCTCTCCTCTCTGGATACTCTCTCCTCCAGCGACCGTTATCTGTGTGAGCACACAAAATATCATTCTCGATGAGCATCGGGTAAAACATTTAATAGAGTTTTACATTTAAAATATTAAAAGAGTCCATACAAGCTTAATCACTATTTGTCATATTTGACTTTTTGCACTCACCGGACTCTGAGTTTCTTCTTCCCATCAGACCAACAAAGATATCATGCATTTCTCCTAAAAAGAACATTGGGAACAATGTAATCACATCTTTTCCAACCAATTAAAAAAAAAAAGCAATCACCTCATCATTTCAGAAATAAATTCCAAACGGCTTACTTTTTTGTTGGGACTGTATAGTGTTTGCCTCTGATAAAATACAAAGAGAGAAGAAGAAAAAAAGCCGTCTCAGTTTTGCAACAGTGTTTGAAAAAAAAAAAAAAAAAAAAAATAGAACTCAGTCAGAATTTATCACACACAAAAACGTCCAGTTAACATAACATTTTTTTTTTTTTTACAGACACATCGCTTTATGTGATTAGATGAAAATGACACTCACCGGCGTTTCTTTTGCCCATCAGACCCACAAAGCTGTCATAATCCAAATCGCTATACCGTTTCAGAATGTTCCGCTTGATGTTTTCCAAGCCTGTGTTCTGCTGAAAGAAATGACAACGACAAAAATATTATTTTTCTTTTTTTTTTTTTTTTTTGTGTGAAAGCTGCTTATGAAAAAATAATCACTGTGCACCGGGAAACGTACATCTGAAGTTGATCTCGGCGATCCGGGCTCCTCGCATCTGGATTGGCTGCAGTCAAGTTTCATGACGAGGAACACGGATACCAGAAGCAAACCTCTCCTCATTTTCTCAGCAGCACCTACGCGAGGACATTTGTACATTTATATTAGTTTTATAAGTTTTAATGAGCAAATACGTCGCTAAATGCATCACGTCTAACCGCAACCTGCTGCGTAAATGATGCGTAAAAGCGCACGGGTTTTCCAATCGTTTCCTCAGTATATGAACAAAATCTCTCAAATAGTTGAAAATACAATAACAAACGTTTGATTTGAAGTATTCAGGCTCCAACTTTTATCCTTACCTGATTTCTGTCGCTCAGCTAATTTTGCGAAAGCGTCGGCTGTGCGCGCGCTCTGGTGCGGAGTGGAGTGGGAAATAGTTCCTGCAGTGAGATCTGGCGAGGATAAATGGGGTCCAGGCTTTGGGTGGTAATGGCTGGATACCTGCGTAACGCCAATCAGCAACTGGTGTGTAGGTGGCGTGTCAGCTCTTATATCATGTTGTGCTGAAGGCTACGTAGTCTAATTATTGATGGTCATGATGCTGCTGAGAGACCCTCGAATAAAACGCACGCACACCCATCATTTAACAAAAGAAAAAAAAAAAAAAAGGAAAAAGAAATCACGTCTTCGCAATGTCACGAGTACATAGGTTCGTGGATCTAAGCCCATCCCTCTGGGGAATTTCCCAGAGACCACCTGCAGCTTGGCTTTGGATATACTAATATATGTAATAGTATATTACACTAGTTTTATTGTAAAAACTGAAATAATGATGTCTTTCATCTCAATATCCACACAGCTCTCATGTTCCTTTTCTGTGCCTTTCCATTCCACTGTCCAGTGGACATGATCACTGACAAGATCCTAATCTTTTCAGGAGGTAATTACATAGATAGCAGCTGCTGCTTCTTCATATCAGTGTAAATGATGATGCCTTTGACTAGACTGACAACACAGCTGTTGATCAGTCATTATTCATTAATTATTTGTATGCATGTCCAAATCAATCCCAAAGTCAATTTTATTTTTCAAAATCCAAAGTCAAAAATCACAGTTTGAGGCTTTTCATTCTGTACATGTAGTGACAATGTCTGTCCTTGGACTCTTGGTTCATATAAGGAGCAACTCGCCAATATTTCTCCACACATTCTGACTTCATTGAAATAGGAAATCTAAAAACACCGTTGACAATATACAGTTTTGTGGTGTGTTTTATATACAAATTAATTTTTGCAGACACTGAGCATATTTATACCAGTATTGACACAATAAGAAAGACAAAGTTCTGAGATTGACTTGACTTGTTAAATTTCTCTGACAGGTGGGGAAATGATTATACATCACCTTTTCATACATTTACCTCCCTCTGGCACTGTTGTAAACGCATTTCCTAAAACATTATCATTCATAAATTGCGTTTAGTATTCATATAAAAGCATCTTATATAAAGGAATATTTTATTTTCTCCAGAACTACACAAGCAATTACACTTACAACATCGCTGTGGCCTCTGGAGACTGAGGCCTGACGTTCAACAAAGCAACAGGCAAAATTCCAAATAGTGCATTTCACTAAAGGTTAACGCCATGGTTTAGTAATGATTTCCCATTTCTATATCTGTGCCATTCCTGTATGAAGTTGTGTGGGTTGAGGTGAGGGGGGCTGTAGCAGTGCAGGGGTTCAGGATGGGAGATCTGACACAAGTAGGGAAGCCATTAATTACATTTTTACATTATTGATGAGTGTTTTTTTTAATCTCTCTTGGTAATCAAACGACCATGCTTCTGGACTAACATAGAGCACAAGGGAACAGTGCCAGGGGCTGTTTATTCACAACATGTCAGTGCAAGGGGACAGCTTCACTATCAACAGAAAGTTGAATGGATATTGGGTCGAATGTGCTGCGGGGGTTAGATGGGTTGTCCTGTAATACATCACAGGTAGTCACATACCCTGCAGACTGCTGAACACTGTGACGTGACGGCCTTAGCTGTGTTGCATTTAAATGCCATTCATTTCCAGCACTAGTGTGTTTACATGCATGTTAAAAAGTCAAATTTTAGTCAGACTAAGACAATAATTTGGTTTTCTTAATGTCATGTAAACACGTTTGTCCGACTGAAATCAAGGTAGTCTCAATCAGGCTAACATACCTTAATAATGCGCTTCATAGTCAGATTACTCCTGCAGTCGGACTTGGCGTTCCGTGCATGCACCAACATTTCCTCCCTGGTCTTTGACCTGGAAGTATAAGGAGACGATGTATAAACTTCTGCAATGTTGCCGTAAAATAACAAACGACACGATGGCATCGGTGAGAGCGAAAGCTATGGAGAAGACCTTCTTTTGGCCTTATGTACATCAGGTACAAAACATAAAGAACCACAGCACCGTCCATCTTACAGTTTGTTTTTCTGTGACATAAAGTTCAACAGGAAACTGATTCAATATGCACTAGCTTATATACAGCGCATGTATACTCGGACTCGCCAAGTTGTCCAGTTGCCCCTCCTCTTACTCGGACTACAGCCTTAGCTCGATTAAACTGTGTAATCTGTTCGTTTGGTCCATAAAATGTCAAAAACGTTGATCAGTGTTTGTCAAACCTGGAAATTACGATGTTCTCGAATGACTTGTTTTGTCCACAAACCAAAATGGTTCAGTTTTCATGATTTTTTTTGTTATGTGGAGCAAAGAAACAAAGAAAATGCTCACATTTAAGAAGCTGAAAAAATCAAGAATCTTGTTTCAATAATGAAAAAAGCTTTAAACCGATTAATCGATGATCAAAATAGTCGACAATTCATTTAGTTATCGATTAATAATAAATTAAAGGTGCATTATGTAATAAATCTAAAGCAACTGGCCATAAAATCCTCCTAATATGTCACAGAGACTCAGGAATAATGTTCATATAACAAACTGAACTCACCAACAACAACAGTACAGACAAAATATTTGCATTACAAAAAAATATGATGCAAAATAATTTTTATGTTTTGAAATCATGTTTTGGCATGTGGCGCCACCTACCAATCATTGCAGTCAGTAGAGTCTCAGCTGCCGAGCAACCACGGGTTGCCAGTTACGTCAGAAAACGAAACCTAATAGACCTCGGTATTTTAAAATTTGAACGTAGTAACGGTTTTTGGCCACATTCTTACATATGGCACCTTTAATTGTTTCAGGACTAGTAAACTACGGCTCTTACGTTCAAAATCTTTGTCAAATTAGGAGAGAAGACGTGTGTTCCTCACATCAGCATCTCCGTTACTCGGTGCAGAAGCTCAATTCATGTATGTTTTTAATTCCAGACGCTTGTTCGTAGATTGTAACCAATGAAACACCTGTGCATTCAGGTTTATGTCATGGTTTTTAGTACTTATAGTTTATGTAATGAGTATGAATACTTAATGTTCTATTGTACACAATTTAAACGTGAATAAATGGCTTCACCATTCTTCCAGTTACACGTCTCAGCACTAACCTGCTGGATTAACCGGCTGAATAGAGTTAAATGGCCTTGCTGTGGAATTAGAGAAGGAAAACAAGAAAAGCCCATGAACCTTGCAGACCTGAAAACACAATTTCATAGTTAACTTTGGTGTGAGGGACACGTGAGGAAATGAGAATGTATTTTTGTGCGTCTGCATGGTGGAAGGGAGCAGCAGATTGAGCCTGAAGTACAGTCACTCTGTTATTATTCCCCTGTCTCTCTAATGGAGCTGTCAGTCATCCATTTGTGCAGCCTCTCATGGCGTAATAGGGAGAGGATAAAGTAAGTTGTACCCTGGAGTTGAGAGGAGACAGTGACGCCGCCACATAGCCCCTTATATGGAAGAGATGCTACGACGAGAAACCAGCGATCAGAGCGTGACGGGGGGGAAACATGAAAGTGAGACTGCAAAGTGGATGTGTCCGAAATTGCAGGGTGTCTTTTGTTACAGAGCACCAGATAGTCCAAAGGTGACTCTGACTGTGTAAACACAGCAACAGCACACAACACTCAGTGGCCATCCCTGCTGGTTGTTGCTATTGCTTGTGGCGACATGACGACCAAAATAAGCAAATCTAGACAGTGATTCTTGTTATGGTAGGTCACAAGACACACCTGTCAACAATTGATGTAATGGGCTCTAATCAAATGAAGAGATTTTAACTCCATACTTCACCTTGGGGGCATGCAAAATGTCTTCCATGAATGCAGTTGACCCCCCCCCCCCCCCGATCGCTGACGTCTGAGGTCCAGGAGTGTCACTTCCATCTAAATGTTAATTTGAATGCTGTTTCTTCAAAGACTGGCCTGGACGCTGAAATACTGCGAGGCCTTGCATTTAGACCACGGGTTTGAAGAATGTGTGGTGTTGCCAAAACAAATCACACTGTGTTTTTTCCCCCGTCCATTGTTTTCCAACAAGCCGCCCAAAAGTGTTTTCCTGCTTGCTCCTTGTCAAACATTTTTGTCCCCTTTAATCTTCTCTCAGTGACAGTATTTGTTGCTGAGGCACCCGAGAGAAAACAATAAGGCACTCTGGTGCCGTTTAGGCTGTAGAATCTCTCTCTCTCTCAGATTGGGAGACGGTTTTTCGGGTCAATCTTGTAACAGCTTTGCCTCTTTTCAACTCATCATGGAGTGAGAGTCCTCCGGATGACATTAGCATCCTGTTCCTCTCAGACAAAGTCGGTGCCTTTTGCACTCACTGTTGAAGACAGATGTGTAATCAGACACTTGACAATTCATCTCTGGAAATGTGTCTTATATCACGCAGACTTTTGGTGGCATAAATCAGATGAACTTGGCATATATTGTGGGAGCTGTGAAGGGTTTCTTTTCCATCTAGTCTTGTGTTTTTATTGTCACATTTTACGATGTGATTGTTAAAGGTTGAGCAGATAATCTTCTACCTACCAGGTTTAATCCCCCAACTCCTGTAATTCATACGTGTCCCAGAATTTGCCAATGCGAGTGGTTAAGTATTAGTATTTTGATGATGCTGGTCCCAAGCCCAGAAAAAATGGAAAGGGTTGTGTTAGAAGCCATATCAACAATGGATGCTGTGGGGATCCCAGATTTGGTGCAGCTAAAGAAAAAAGAAATACACCACCGTTTGGGGTCACTTAGAAATGTCCTTATTTTTGAAGGAAAAGCACTTTTTTCCAATGAATATAACATTAAATGAATCAGAAATACACTCTATACATTGTTAATGTGGTAAACGATGTTAGCACAGCTGAAGTGCAGTTTTGCTGGTTCTTTGACGAAAGCAAAGTTTGAAGGGCAAAATTATTATCTTGAATAAAAATCATTATTTCTAATCTTGTCAATGTCTTGACTATATTTTCTATTTGTTTTGCAACTCTTTTGAAGAATAAAAGTGTGACATTTAAAGGGACACTGTGTAATATTTATGGGTTTATATGACCCAAAATCCACTCTTTTATACATATTATGTGCTCCTGCATTGTCTAGTCGCTGTATAATAGTTTTTGTTTCATTTTCGTAGTGTTTCAAAAAGTCATGTAAAATAATATGGTCCCGGACCGCGGTTGCATAGCCACTGTTAGCAGCGAGAGGCCATGTTTCTACGGGAGCCTGTAAGGACAAACGCGAGAGAACAAATCAAGCGTCGCTTTACTTGTAGCGGAAGTCCTCTCCCTCACCTCCCGAACCTCATCTGCTGACACGGAGAAAGACGACGAGGACGACATTTGACCAGCTGCGGATACCGTAGCGCTCAGGGAAGGGAGGGGGTGAGCAGAGGAGCAGGTCTTTGTTGTAAATTTCAGCCTCTCCTCTAGATGGCACTATAAACTACTTACTTCACCTTTAATGGAAAACACCAAAAAAAAAAAATGTGTAGGCGACCCCAAACTTTTGAACGGTAGCGTACGTTCATATGTTATTTACAGATGTGCAGCTCTAAGTTTAGCTTCGTTTTGAACCGTGTGCAGTGCATTGATATTTAAACCCGACACAGCGATCGCACAGCGCTGCCGTGAGCATCTAATCTGTTCGAGGCATGCACATGAAGTGACCAAAGAGCAGGATGAGAAAGAGAAGTTGATGGACTTGACCGCGTCTGTGAAAGTGCACGGTCGAAAACCCTTAAACAACCAAAACTATTTTGTTGAAGAGCTGTTCCAAATGGGTCTTTAACAATAAATCTTCAAGACTGAACTGACAACTTTTATCCAGCCAAGTCTCACCAGTGGTAAATAGCTGTATTTATATACCACTTTTCTCCAAGGACCTTGACAACTTCTCTCTGTCTCTCTCACACACACACACACATCCCCTCACACACACACACACACACACACACACACACACACACACACACACACACACACACACACACACACACACACACACACACACACACACACACACACACACACACACACACACACACACACACACACACACACACACACACCCCCTGACTGACTGACTGACAGCTGTAAGCTATAACACAAACAAGAGACATTGTTTTGGATCTGTGTGTCTTGCCAACCTTGCTAACAGGTGAACTCAGTGTTCAGTCATCAAGCTCATTAAAATGTGTCACTTTCTGGCAGCTGACTGCTGATCTATTAACCTGGAGAACATCCAACGACAGTTTCTTCAGCAGGAATTATGTCAAAGCTCCAGTGCGTAACTTCTGTGGCCCAAAACACCACCCACACCACCTCTGCTACCCAGTTCCAATAAGCATTTACCCTGATGAAGTGATGCTATCTGGTGAAAGAACAGACACACGGAGGGGTAATCAGTTCAGGACATAATAGTGGGACTGAAGGAACAATGTTAAGAAATTAACTGATCTGCAAGGTTAAATTTAGAACCACAAAAACATGAGTGAGTCATCTTTTTTCACACTTTGCCGACTGATAGGGCCTCTAGAGTCCCAAATATAATGATTTACATGATTAAAAAGTTGATTTTGCATAATATGTCCCCTTTAAAACTAACTGATTTGAAAAACAACAGTCAAAACTAAATTAAAAACTATTATAACCTTGCAAGAGAGAGAGACGTCAGTTTCAAAATAAAACAACAAATGGAACAGAAGAAAAACCAATGTAAACCAACCAAAATAGTGTTGAAAGATTGGCATGCATTATGAAATTCTGACTCAGACTTAAGGGCAACGACAAACTCCTGGTCAAATGAATATGACCTTGCAAAAATAACCAAAGCGGGGATTTTGTTATTATGTAAAACAAGCTACAGAAGATGTTTCCAAAAATTGCTCAATCTGTTTAGCTCTCAATCAGTATTTTATGTTGAATCCATGATGTGTGTGTGTGTGTGTGTGTCTGGTTTGTAGACCTCTGAGCGGATGATGAAGATGCAAATGAGGTTTATATCTCATTACTTTGGTGTGAATGAGAGCTGAAAATATTTAAATTGAGCTTCCAACGCACCTTGATATCAGAGTGACTGACTGTGCCCATGTGTGACCTCCCATAGCAGCTTATTTCATTTTGTTCCATCGGCTCATAAAATGTGCCAAGGGAAATTATGAAATCCCATCAAAGTGTGCAGGGCAGTGACTGAGGCAGAAATTGAAAACCATGAAACAGTGTACAGTGGCATTTGTCATCATGTGAGATATATATATGTTGCATTTGTTTGTGTATTTTCTTTTCTGTTTTGCGGTAACGGCAGCGTAGACAAAGTACAAATAAAAACACATAAACATCAAACAAACTGCACACGTTTTATTGAATTGAGATGTGACAGATACCCATGAGATAATGTTGTAAATTTCCCACGACGGCTCTAGAAATACCATAGGTCACAGTGGTCTGACCTTTTTTCCGCAGCAATTTTCCCTGTCACATCCCGGAGGCGCGCAGATTACTTCATTGTTCTTTGCTAATGTGGCCACTAGGCTCCATGTTAGTGAGATAAAAAGTGTTGTAAGTGTATGATCTACCACTGGGCATCAGCCTGTGCTAGATCATACACTTACAGCTCAGTGTCAAAGCAAATTACACATTATACATTTCTGCAATGATACAACTGGACCAAAGGTGACTCCTGCATAAAAGAATATCTAGATACAATCAAATAACTTGGCTATAAATTGCCGCTGGCATTTTTGAATTTCACTTTGTCTTTTTTTTTTTTCTTCCACTGGAGACCAAGTCAATGAAACACATTATTCATGGCGCAGTCACCTAATTTGCTGGACACAATACCTTGAAGAAACAGCTGTTATTGCTTTCGTGGTATGAGGGATCAGCCCCTGATGAATCCTGACATATCAGCACTGTTGCGCTCCGAGCAGCTGCTAACGACTGCAGGAGCGAAAGTAAAACACAACACACACACACACACACACACATCCTGGAATTAGTATCCGGATTTAATCACCTGTAGATACTCAAACATTAGGAGTAGATACTCAAACATTGTAGATTTTATTAATGAATGTGCAAGAATAATACTTTTGGATAACCTGTGACAGTGCAGTCACAGTAACGGTATGATAATAAATATGTGTCATACTGTGCTACTGTGGTCTAACATCTTATTTCTAATGCAATTTCCAGCTTGGTAATGGCAATTATGGTTATTGGGCCAATTTCTGTGTTTTACATTCCAGTTTTTTTATGTGTTTTATCGTTTTGTTTTACACTGCTTTTAGTTTACATTGTTTCATATCCTGCCTGTTTTATGTATTCATGCGATGTACAGCAATTTGGTCAACTCGGTTGTTTTTAAAAGTGCTAAAGAAATAAATTTAAACAATGGGAATGAGAATGAGAACAAAGATGCAAACACAAATTTCCCCGTTGTTTTAACTAAGCTAGTATTTGGTGAGAACTCTCGAAATAATAGAACAATAACACCACTTCCCGATTGAAAAATGATGGTGAAGTGTTAACGTGTGTTGTTGGTGATGATGTTTATTATTAATAATTATTAATTATCATAATAATAATAATAATAATAATAATAATACATTTACTCTAAGCACAACCACTGACCTACACTTATCCTTTACCTCGCATTTACACATGTCCTTAAATGTAATGACATCCATTAGCAGAGTGTAACTGTGCAAACAGAGTCAGGTCCCCACAACATGAGAAATACCTACACCGCACACTTGCACACACACACACACACACACATTGACTGATGGCCCTGGGCTCCCCTTTTGTAAATGACAAGTGCCATCCATAACAGGCAGGCAGGGGCTGGTAAAGTGATTACTTTCATAACACACAGTGTCCTGGTAAACACAGCTGGCATCGCGTGTGTCACGCTAGACATGAGGGCAAATTGCTCAGTCCATATAAAATTACGCGTCGTGCTTGAGGTTTGTCTTGACTGAGGGTCATCGGGCGACGCAGCAGATGGATGCACTGCACCTTTATTCCACCTCACTTACTATCAATGGTCTGGGCCAGAGGATGTTTAGCGATGGCCGCGTGTATGATCAAATCTGATAAGATACTGGGAGGACTTACAGTCTATTGTGAGGCAAGGGGAGCACATTATAAACTCATTATACACCACTATCTGATAATTACGAGCATTATAATTCATTAGAAATCTGGCATGTATCCATAATGAGTTTTTTTTTTTATCTGACAGCTCCATGTCCTGATTCTAATGACTCAACTGTGATTTGTTGTTTGCTTATAATTCAGAATACACAGATGCAGCAACATGATATGTATATATATATAATATAATAACAATAAGTCTTTTGGCTGTAATTATCTCATTATTAAATGTATTACATGTGACACATATATTTAGGCTGTTTAATTACAGTTATCCACGTCATTATTTACCAAATCTCTGATTTATTTCTGTTTTTGTGCATCATTCATGTGTTTTTTATTGTGAACTAAACACCTTAACCCTCACGTTGCTCCCAGCGTGTGAATGAGAATGAATGGGTGAATGGCAAAAACGGTAGTGTATAGCAGCTTTGAGTGGTCATCAAGACTATAGAAAAGCGCTATATAAATACCATTTACCATATATTGCCCACCTGCTACATCCCTTCCTCCCCCTTTTTCCCTACCTCTTGACCAGACTAGATGCACATTGGCCCCAAGGTCTTTTGAGGTTGATGTTTATGAGGGTCCTGTTCCATATAATCATTATCTTTTCCTTCTATGTAAAGACAAAATTGCTGGGTATAGTCCCAGTGTAGTTGCAAAATAACTCAGATGAATTGAAGGGGCAACCAGCCAGAACAACTTAAAGTTCCCATTTAAATCCTAACCCAGGATTCAATTGATTAAAAAGTTTTATATAATATTATTTTACATAATCAACTTTTTAATCATTTAAATCCTTATATTTGGGACTCTGGAGGCCCTACCAGTCGCTAATGTGTGAAAAAAGATGACTCACTCATGTTTTTGTGGTCCTCCTCAGTCTTAGTACAGGAGACAAAACACCCGACGTTGACTTCCGCACTCATTGGGACGCCACAAGATGCTTAATTCCTGGAATTGTTGTCTCACGGAGCTCCGCTTTGTCCGTAAAAACATGCAAGAGCTGACGAGGGCAACGGTATTTGAAAACCGGAAGTCTGCGAAAGGTTCTATTCTTGGCTCCACAGTGCAGCACAGAGTGCTACACAAACTTCCAGCCTCAGAGGATTTATCTGCCCAGTGGATACATGTTATATATGATGGCAATGTGCCTGCTAGAGCCTGCAAATGATCACTTTTCCCAATGCTAACTGCTGTTAGCTCCCAGTAGCCTCTGTGGCTGATTTCCTGTCCCTTAAGTGTCGTTTTACCATGTTCATTAGGACACCAGGGAACTAGTTTAACTTGGAGAAATAGGATATAATATGTGACCTTTAAAAAACACCTGCATGGATGAGTTCCTTAAATAGAACAGAAAAGAGAAATGAGGCTTCTGTGAAAACACTCACAAGAATGTTTGAAACTAATATGTGAAATGACTCCGTCATCCTTAAAGCTGAGGCTTGCTTATCACTACTGTGTTGCTTTGCTTTATTCTCTCTCTCTTGCATTTGCTGACACTTAATTATAAAGATAAACACTTGCTCATAAATATCAGCTTCTTGAGCCATAATCAAGACTCAGTTATTGTTATTTCTGTGCGTGTGTGTGTGTGTGTGTGAAAGAGATATTGCTTTGGACCTAATAAAAGGAGGACACAGATGTCAGGGAACATAAAGATAATTATTGAGTGGTTGTCACAACAGGATACTGTTGAATGACAACATTATTTGTTTCCTTCCGTCAGTAACTCATCATCTAATTAAAGGTGGCATGCTATCATTCACATTACATCCAGTGTCTCACTATCAGACCTCAGTGTCACTGTCCCCCCCCCAACTCCATCTCCCACTCATCCCAACATTGCCTTCATCACCATTATTCCCTGAAATGCTGCAGGGTTTACACTGAATGCATTGTCGCATGCAGATTTAAATAGAATATTCTTGGGTGGGCATCTGTGACTCACTGTGTCTTTTGGATAATCACATCAGTAAGGAGCTGTACAGTACGGACAGTGGTAGATCGGCTGCGCATGAGCTCGTGAACAAAGTGACGCCTTCTCCCAAATATGTTGTTTGTTGTAGATTAAAACATATTTCTTCAAAGAAAAAAAATGTGTAATAATGAAATACTCTCTGTAATCATCCAATGTGAACAAAGAAAAAAAGTTTAATTCGGGGTGTTTGTTTGCTTCACTGAGTTCAAGCCAAGACAATTGCAAAGCAAGGACAAACACATATCCCATAGAATGTAAGATTTTGACCTGTCATGACATGTTCTAATATGGGCTTTAAAACACAAAGCCCCATATTAACAAATGCCAGTTTGCAAAATGTCTAAATTTAACTTGAAATCACACAAAAATCATTCGCTTGTTAAACTCGCCTCCAAATAATTGATAGTTTACCTGATGTGTTTGCTGAGTCTGCTCAAGGCTCAAAGTTCACTCGCTGTTTATTGACCTCCACCAGGAGGGATATGTTTTCGCCGGAGTTTGTTTGTTTGTCTGTCTGTTAGTCAGCAATATAACTTGAAAATCACAGACGGCTTTGGCTGAAATTTTCAGGAAATGTCCACAACGAACAGGACCTGGAACAAATGATTAAACTGAGTGTGATCCGTAGACGCTGCGCGCCGGCAGGGTGTATTTTGTATTTTTTGTACTGAGCTGCCTTGGCCCAAGGTCTGCTCTCTCCGAGTGCTTTTCTCGTTACATCATAAAAACGTTAAATGCAAATAAACAGTGTTTATCCCTTTTGACTCAATGTTTTGTCGCTGATGATGGATTTATATCATGTTGGACTTGTGATACAAGCTCACATTTCCAGTTTTCAAGACTTTATTCCAATATGGCAGTTCTTGGTGATTGTTTTGAGTCCCACTGAAGTGGAGAACATTCGGGTTCCTCTTTATTTAAAGGGGACACATTATGCAAAATCTAAATTTTTAATCATTCAAATCCTTATGTTTGGGACTCTGGAGGTCCTATCAGTCAGTAACATTTGAAAAAAGATGACTCACTCATGTTTTTGTGATTCTCCTCACGCTAAATTCCTGGAATTGTTGACTCGCGGCGTTCTATTCTTGGCTCCACAGTGCAGCACAGAGTCCTACACAAACTTCCAGCCTCAGAGGATTTATCTGTCCAGTGGATACATGTTATATATGACGGCAATGTGCCTGCTAGAGCCTGCAAATGATCACTTTTCTAAATGCTAACTGCTGTTAGCTCCCAGTAGCCTCTGTGGCTGATGTCATTTCCTCTCCCTTAAGTTTCGTTTTACTTTTTTTTTAAGATGAACCTAAAGAGATACTACTAAACAGAGCTTTCTGAACAGGGCTGTTTTGGCAGGGTGGTTGAACTGCTGTGGTGCTTCATCCTGGTATTTTTACCAAAGCATTCAGAAATAGGGTATAATGACACCTTAAATGTTTGCCAGAACTCCGCTGTCTTACATTTGTCAAATACCAAACACATTGGCCCATTTGCGGTGCATTTCCTTTTCAAATACACAACTCAAAGTCATGTTTTCACAGCAAGGACAGCATTTTGTGTTAGCCCATTGCACACCTTTTATTAAAGGCGCCCCCATACCGTTCAGTGCTTCTTGACAAAAGGTTAATTAGATTCACCCTTGCCACGGCTGCTGCTGTCTGTGCTGCATCAGTGCAAGAGGGCAATTTGCCTTGACCGCCTACTCCACCATGAACAAGAACTGCTGCTATGCCAACACAGCTGAGCCATCCGGCGTCTGAGATGTTACTGGGATGTCTTGTGAGTTAGAGCTGTCAATGTAACGTCCTTGATGATAAGAATACCCGAATTCCGGTTCGCTCTCATGCACAAAAATTGCCCTTGTATCACACGGAGAATGTGGTTATTTTGTGTGACCCTTAATAGGAGTTTTTCGTTTCTATTATTCAGAGGAGCGATGCCTCTATCTCACACCTTTCTCAGACGACTTTCCGTCTTCTACAGCGATTAGAGCAGCAGCCCCAAGAGAGGGCTGATAAATGTTCGTCACAGCTGGACGCCTCCTTTAGTGCGAGTGGTGAGAATGTAGAGCAACAAAGAACATACGAAGAAATCAGACAAAAGAAATCTATCATGCAGAAACTCCAGGTGGCTTATAATGATGCTCTGTGAATTTTACTTAAGAGGCTGAGACGTTGCGGTGCCAGCAAATTGTTTGTCTGGGTGAGTAAGTTCATTGCCAGCTGTATAATGGAATCTCTATTTGCCAACTATGTGTCTGTACATGAGGTATATTGTTGTGTCCTCTGTAATTGGGGAGTCAAAGACAATTTTCCACCTCGGTGGACAATAAAGATTTATTCTATTCTATTTGGTCCTGTCCAAAATAAGATTTGATACTGTTTGCTATGTCCCAGCTTTAGAGGAAATCTTTCAATTATATAGTTACTTATCACACTTTTATGTATTGTGCTGTTCATGATTCAGTTTGGCAAACGGAAGGAAAAAAAAAAACATCATGAAAAAAGCCGTTCCTCTCTGTGCCACAAACACATGAGTAACAGCCAAAGCAGCTTCACAAACACCGACGTGACACCCGCGAAGAGGAAATATAACAGTTGTCCTTAACACAAGAAAATTGGATGACAGACTTGTCGGCTCCGCGGTGTCTTCTGTCTCTCCAGATTGTCCGTGAAGCTTGGACTAATTATCTCTAAAGCAGTTGAAACGTGAAAACCCTTGGTTAACCTTATCTTCAACAGATAAAGCAAATAAACATCACACTGCTGCTTATCTACCTGACATGGTATTTTTGAGATGATTGACATAATGATATAGTTTAAAATTCAGACACAAATGTTTCCTCAGTGGATGTCTCATAAAATTCATGTCTGTTGTTTTATTTTATTTAAAAAAAAAATGACCTCTTAATCTTTAAAAGCTTTAATTTAAACTGGTTCGTGTGATACAACATTACTATAGTAATTATACTAGCAATTCTAGTTTGGTCAGTCCTGCAAAAAAAAGTGTTTCTTCATTATATTGAAAATGTGAAAACATTTCAATCAGCCACAAAATTGGTCTGGAGTGTTTCCTCTCATCCTCTCAAATGTGCAAATGTCTGTTTTAATTAGCAGAAAAAGACAAACCTGACTTTAACACGAGTATCAAAAACAGGACTCTTGTCTTCACCTTCATACGTCATGAGCACAGAACTAAAGAGTAAAGAGCGAGGGAGCCACAGAGAGGGAAAGGAAGAGAGACTAAAGCACATGCTCTCTCCTCTCAGGTACAGACTTCCATTCCGAGCAAAACGCAGCTACGATTCTTCAACTTTTCAAATTCCGTTTGAAGAACCCTGTCTGAGCGTCTCACTGGGTTATTGCCCAATCTCGATGCATAGAGCTCTCGAGATAAGAGCTTTTGGGTGTGCCTCGCACAGAGCAAACCAGACAAGGTCCAAGCCATTATATTCTCTTTTAAAAATGAGGAAAAAAGACAAAAAAAAAAAATAATTTGGGATGACTGATACATACTGTTGCTGAGACAACAACTCTTCAGATAACAGCAAGTTAAATATTAAATACAGAGTATATACAATATATGAAGGGTATATGCAGTGTATGTAGGTGTATATATATATGTGTGTATATATATCCATACATATAGAAGTATTCATATTTTGTGGTGGTGGATCGTAACCAGATTGATTGTTCAAAATGCAAAAAGAAGAAACAGGAGAAAGAGACAAAAAAATAGTGTAGGCAATTTATTGAAAAATGCATTTATATTCACAGAGGCTGTTCGTTTGGCTGATCAGAAGTTTAAGACCATAGCCGTGACCCCCTGATGGCAAAGGCAAAAAGGATTTTTGTCTTTGAACATGGCAGGATTGTTGAGCTGCAAGAGCAAGACCTCTCGCAATGTGCCATCGCTGCAGAGGTTGTAAGCAGTAAGAGAGTCATTTTAAACTTCTTAAAACTTCTTAAAAGATCCTGATGGGACAAAAAAGTCAAGCGGTGGACCCAACAAAAATGACATCTGCACTGAAGTGGAGGATCCGACGGGCTGTCCGTGAAGACACAGGCAGATCCTTGACACAAATTAAGGCCATCACTGATGCTGACTGTAGCCCAATAACCATAAGACGCCATCTGCGACAGAAGGGCTTAAACAACAACAAAAAAGGCCAACAATTGTTTTTTCCTGGATGATCCTGAAGGCTTCCAACGTTACTGGTTATGACAAGGAGATCCCACTGGAGATGTTTTCTAAGTGGAACAGTGGAGGAGGCTCCATCATTAACTGGGGTGCTTTTTCCTTCAATGGAACAATGGAGGTACAGGTTGTGCAGGGGTGTCTATCTGTGGCTTGTTATGTGGAGATGTTGCAGCGGGCATCTGTCTTTACTAAGGGCCCTCGTCTGTGTGGTAATGACAACGCTTCAGTTCACTGAACACCTGACGAAGGACTTCTTCCAGCAGAATAAAGCCACTCTTTTGGACCATCCTGCATGTTCCCCTGATTTAAATCCCATTGAGAACATTTGGGGATGGATGGCAAGGGACGTTTACAAAAACGGACATCAGTTCCAGACCATGGATCCATATTCACCACATGGAGAAATGTTCCTACCAGCCTCCTGGAAACACTTGCATCAAGCATGCCAAAAACTATTTTTATTAACAAGAACGGTGGGGCTACTCACTACTGAGACCTTTTTTGACACTTTTAATTCTGTTTTTCACTTTTTGAGGCTATGGTCTTAAACTTTACATCATTTAAAAGTGCAGGATAATCACACGGATGAATTTCCACAATGTCTTGGACAAGAAAGGCAATAAATACAATACAGCACTCTTAGCCTTCTCTCTGTGACGCTACATAATATGTATCCATTATTGTTCTTTGATGACTGCTGAGAGGAAAACACACACATGTATAACAATAGGTGTTTATCTTCTTCTTAATG
The DNA here is from genome assembly GCF_963457635.1 of Microchirus variegatus. Classification (NCBI taxonomy): domain Eukaryota; kingdom Metazoa; phylum Chordata; class Actinopteri; order Pleuronectiformes; family Soleidae; genus Microchirus; species Microchirus variegatus. The sequence goes on from NC_139810.1 coordinate 21,589,968, forward strand.
CTCATTATCAGAAGTCTTCAGCTCAGCAGTGTTTGTATGTTCAATTAAGTTCATTCCATGCTTTGTTTGATGAAGAGCTCCCTTTACTGCATTGTTTCATTTCCAGTCAACCTGCTTCTCAGCGATGACAGTGAGGCCACCTAGTGGCCAAGTTTTATATTGTGGCAAAATGCAGAGAATTGTCATTGTGGTGGGGGGGGGAATGTCCTCGGGGAACAACATGAGGACGGTCTCTTGCAGGAAATCACAGCACAATGTCGCACTTCATCAGACAGTCTCAATGCAGCATCAGTCTTCTGGCTGCATCTGCTGAGCACAAAGGAGATTCATTGATGTCTATAGTAGCAGTTAATGACTCAGTAATAAACATATAGTTTGGATTTTTGCTGGACCCATTTAAATAAAAAAAATAATAAAAAAATAAAAAAATAATGCACCTTTAATTTGAATTCTTATTCGACAAATTTTTGATGTGACCTTTTGGAGGCATTTGAAATGACTACTTTTTTTTAACGGAAATCAGAAAAAAATTAGCATGATCTGTTTGACATCATGTGGTCACATTTGAACACACATTTCCTTTGTCTGAAATGAACAAATGCGAGATTGTAGCTGGTGCCAAATCTGCACTGACAGCTAAAAATAATTTGTGACTTTCATTTTTTTTGATTCACAGCTGAAAACTCTGCATCTGCACAGCTTTACCGTCTGAAACAAGTCTGTGCTTCTTTATTCATTTCATTTCAAGGTTAATTATTCATTTAAATAATCCAAAAATGTGTATGGGATGCAGAGTTTGACAAGGTTTGACCACGTGCAGTGATGGACTCAGAAAAATACAGACATTCATTTCATTTAATCATTTATTGACATTTATTTATTTTTTTCACCATGGTTTCTCTTGATACCAATAGCATTGACCATAAAGATTCTTTTTCATTTAAATTACATTTATAATGTTTCACTCACATACACATTTATTGATTTATTTTCTTATTGCAATAAACAAGAGTAGCCAGAATGAGTCAGGTATTGCTACAATTCGCCATACAAACCCTTTGTCCCCTGTGACAATGAAATTCAAAAATAACTTTATTGGCAAGACAGAATTACACCATAGCCTCTTTATCTCTCTCTCTCTCTCACTCGTTCTATCGCTCCCTTCTCTGGGAGAGGCTGAGGCCAGAATAAGGCTAAGGCTAGTAGCCAAAATACAGCTAACATAAAATACCTGCCCAGAAAACAGGAATCTAACACTTATTTCCCATGTGTGAATAATAAAGATGTATGAAATGGAAATTACCACCGATTGAGCATATTAAGAACAGATCTGTGGTGCTGCTACTAGACCAATCTACCAGAGACAGGATTATTGTACTTTAATTATGTCGGGTCACCTATAGAATGACTGATTGAATCATTGAATCATTGATGAATCTGCCTGAACCAACTGTGCTGGGCTTTTTTTGTGTGTCCGTTATTAAGTTTAGCTCCAGGTGGCTTCTATCTCGGATTGTAGGGAAGTGGGGGGGGGGGGGGGGGCTGGTCCCAACACACACTGGAATACACAAAGTACACATACTGTACCAACAGGAGAGAGAAAGCACAGATCCTGGAATAGTTTATTATCTCACACACACACACACACACACGCACAAAAAATGAACTCTAATGCTAAGGAGGTTTCATTCAGAAACAAAAAAGCACAACGGTGAACGCTGACGACAAGCCAGCATCTTCTTTAAGTAATGGCATGGAAAATGTTCCTCATGATTTCCACATAAACACATTTCACACACAGAAAATGAATGCAAGTCAGTAAGTTAAAAAAAAAAAGGAAAAGAAAACGTACGTATCTACCATTAATCCCTTGATACCTGGTGTTGTACCCTGTTCCCCAACCAGAGATTACCATAGTAAAAAGGCCCTTTAATATGAAGGGTCTGTGCCTAGAAGCCCAGCTACACCTCTCCTCTCTCTCTCTCCTCTCTCTCCTCTCTCAGTCTCTTCAAGAGTTTGCACTCCTCGTGGAAGAACAGAAAAGTCTGTCAGCTGGCATGCTCCCAGTTTACACACTCCAGACAACGTGTCACAAATGATAACAAGTCACTTTGATAAAAATTGCTCATTGCATTGCAATATTCAGACAAAGGTAAGACATTAGAGCTCATTGCTTCTCAATGAAAGGGCACAGTGTATATCTTGTTCAGAGAAAAAGGACGATAGCTTCAAGCTTGTTGAGCAAGACGAGGTCTGCTGCCACTTAACTATAGCTTCTGTGGCTCCCTGCTGAGTCGGTGGCTTTGCCTGTATGTCGACATACAGGCAACGTCCACTGACCAATAATAATCCCAACCCATTTTTGCTTTTACCTTCATTGATGCAGTTATTAACATTTCCTACCTACAAAAATATTTTTATTATTATTATTTTTTTTATTATTATTATGTTTATTATTATTTCCCCCTATTTTATGTGTTACATACAAAAAAACAAAACAAAACAAAAACAAATCATGATGCATTTCATGGCTTTTCAGTTGTAAGACAGGAAGTATTGATAGATGCCTTGGTTCTCTGCTGCGAGTGGCCTCGCTGGACGTACGACTCGGTTGTCACTCCGGCTCGAGATCATTTCTCCAAGATTATATTTGGCCTGGCTTTCATCGCACCGCTCTTTAATTTGTTCGACTTTCAGCATAATTGTCGCCAGTGCCGATGATGTGCCCTCTACCATAGATTCATATGAACCTATGGGAATGGGGGAGGCGAGGAGAATAGAGCAGGGACGGACGGAGGAGGTCAACGCTATGATGAGGGCGATGATGCAGAACCCTGACCCTGCAGGACCTTATTTTGAAGCTGCATGCAGAAACACAATAAACACAGGGTCACACACAGGGTCACCTCTCCACCTACGTAGTGAATCAATCTTTGGATGACGACCAGGGAGATGATAAGTATGTCAATAAATTATTTTTGATAAATTCATGGAAGTTGTCATCAAATAACCTACCTAGATTTTGCAGTATGTTATTTCTCATTACAGTGAAATCACATTATCTCGGTAATCGTCGACCTAAGCTACAGACAGTGATCGTGTTTCAAAATATAACAGTAGAGTCTACCGATGTGTGAGTGCTGCCGTTTGCTCCCATCATCTCATCAGGTTTCTTCTCTGAGTGTGATGAAGGTTGGCAGATGTGCCCTGGAGCGTTGTTGTTGATGTTTGTTGCTACAGTCTATTTTAAAACACAGATTCATTAGTTCCTGTGTGTCTGCATGCTGCCTGGGGTCAATTCATCCCCAGACCTGTGTCAGCCCCTCCGCTCACCTCGCCCTCTCAGGAAATGACAGTGAGTGCAATCCCACGGTCACTTTCCCTTGCCCTCTAAACCCTCCCAAGCGTCAGACACGATCATAACGGCTACCGCCTGCCCGTCAGCCCCAAGTCATGCTGAATCTCGCGAGGACCTACAGTGTCACAAACTGAAAAAGGGACACACAGTACACTACTGTGGATGTGACACATACAGCGAGAAGACACATGGAAGCAGCTATACCCTACTGACATGAACATCATTGTCTTGGTTTTTTTTTCGAGGTGCATAGGATGAGAAGAACAAACAGAGCCACCATGACGGAAGGAAGCCAACCTGGCCCAGAATAATTATGTAACACTACATATGGTTTAATGTTTTATAGAAAGGTCTGCGTGTGTTTCTTCTGTCACTATCAAGGTGGCCATGACAAGGGCAAGGGAGGGGGAGCGCGAGAGGTGAAAGATGTACAAGGGAGTTCAATGCATAATCAATATCTTTCCTCTGCTCATTTCCAGCTGCATATCACCCAGGAGTTGTTGAAATGTAAGGACGAGTTCCAGGTAAAGGGAAAAACAAAGAGAGGCAAAAACTTCTACTCCTTTCTGCTGCGTCTTCCCCTTTGCTTTTCTTTCAGTTTGACTTTGAAATGATTGGATTTATTTCCCTCTATCCATTGCTTGTTGATCATGTTTGTATCTTCACAGTGTGCTTTTGGAGTGGCTGCTCTTGACTGGCCCAAGTCAGTAGGTGATGTGTCAGTAAGGGGAGAAGAGGATTGGCCCATGCGTGGTGCGGATGGGTCCTGGGGCGGGTCTTAGGATGGCGTGGCTGAGAGGAGGGCCTTGCAATAGGTGATGGTGATGGTGGGGGTGATGCCCGGCAGCAGCTGCACGGAGCGCCAAGGGGTTTGAGGAAGCTGCGGCAGCCATCGCTGCAGCGACAACCAAGGGGCTGGGCAATAGTCCTGCCCCCAAAGCTTTGGTGAGATCCTTGGAGAAGGTCAAGGAAGACTAAAAAGAGAAGAGGGCAAAGCAAGAAGCACAAGACAAGAGAGGGAAGAGAAAGAGAGGGAGTGAGAGAGAGAATGGGGATAAAATGATTAGATCCTGAAGGTCAATACAAAGTAGCACAGATATAGAGCTTCATTTTTAGACTCGTTTGATCTGTCATAATGCAGAGGTCCAGGACACGGCTTTCAAAGGGTTTGGATCAACATGCTCCAAGTACACCACTTGTTCTCACTCTACATTTGCTCTATGGCAGGGGTTCTCACAGTTTTGATACCTGAGGGCCAATTTAGGAACCCAACATTGGACTGAGGGCCGCCAAAGGAAAAAAAAGCAGAAAGAAATCCCATTTGTAATAATTTCAAAGACCAGATTACAGTTCTACAGTTTACACGTATTGGTCTGTGTCCAGTAATGTCCAATAAACATTTAACAAGCTTAGTAGCTCCTGGATTAAAACTATCAACTATTCATTGCAGGCCGCGAGAAATGTTTCTTCGGGCCGCCATTGGCCCGCGGGCCGCACTTTGAGAACCAAATGCTCTATGGATCTCAGGTTTGTTCACCATGTCACACAGGAAATGTTAGATTTACACTGAAACAGTGAAATATGAGAGGTTACCGTCAAATCAACTCCTCTGTGCTTCTTGTGCCGACTGAGGAGGGGGTTAGGCTTGCCTGCCATGCCATCCCGGTGCCTTCGACTTGATATGTGCTGAGCGGTGAGAACACAGGGGTACAGATCAGTCTGATTTTCCATTTCAATGACATAAACATAAACAAAACAGAAAGATGCTACTCGTTGAGCGTCTTCCTCCTCTTACCTGTTTGAGTTGCAGTTCAGAGTTGACCCGCACGTTGCAGATCTCACAGTGGAAGGTTCGTTCCTGAGTGTTGGGGTCCACCGGCCCCCCTCCCTGCTCTCCACTGGGTTTGGGGCCCAAGCGAGGATACGCTTTGATGGGGCCCAGCCCGCTCCGTGCCTCCAGAATAGTTTTATGTTTGGTACCTGGCAGACAGAGACACAACAATGACCTATTTAGAAGCTTACGGAATACAATGAAGGAATCAGTGGTGATTTATTGCAACTTAAAACAAATGAGTAAAGTAACAGCAACAGTTTCAGAGGTGTGAAAGCAGAGCATTATGTCTTCATTCTCTCGTAAAATGACCACATCTGTATGACACGTTTCAGAACTGTCAAATGAAGTTGTAGTGCCACTGTTTTACCACTAGAGGGCAGCAGTAGTACAGCTGTGCATCTGGTGATCTGGTCGATGAACTTAAATCCATGCTCTGCTGTTAAATATAGTGATAATGAGGGATTGATTATGCTATGATTCAGTAGAAGGGGTTGCAGGAGGGTCATACAGTACGCACTGTCGTAAAATTCATCATCCACATCCCGCTGCAGTGTCCATAAACGCTCGCAAAACCGGCGAATCTTCATCTTCAGAATAAATAATTTTGACCGTAAATGTCAAAGATTGGAAAGTTCAGGGCAGGTTATTATGAGAAACAGATTTTCCTCGTCATACGTCTTGCAGTCTAACCGACTGCTGTGCTGTGAGATCATGACACCTGTGCTTTATATCCTGCTGTTTCACTAAAAAAGACTCTAACGCACTGTGAATGAAGACATATCTGAAATCCATGCTGTACAACATACTGTCACGCTTCTTGTTGAACTCCATGTCAACCATGCATCTCTACACGTCATTACATTAATGACCGATTGATTGATTTTAATTTATTAGATAAATTAAAACACAATCCACAATTTTTTTTTTTTAAAACATCACATGCCTTATTTTCATTGCAGTCCTGCAGGGCAAGAACATGATGTAATGTGTTGTTAAGGTGTGTAACCCTGTGTTTCTGTCTCAGTCCTCTTTTTTAAAAGAAAAAATCCATTTATAATTCAGGAAAGAAGAAAACTCATGTGTTTTCAACTCTGTGGATGCAAGTTTTATACATTTATTTGTCGTAGATTTACTTGTAAAACATTTTATATGTCCTTAATTTGAACAAATCATAATATAAACCGGGCTAAATTTACAAAGAAGAAGATGGCCAAAGTAGATAAGTGCTGTTGCACATTACTTTCTCCTTTAAGTGGTCTGCAGAGCAGCTCACCACACAGTGTGCCAGAATAGTTCCTCATTAAATAATCACACATTTTCATTCCTGGCGACTCTCAAAGTAAAGCATCTCCCTGTCAGTGGCACTAACTTTGAATTGGAGTGACTCTCTAAAGACCCTTTGAACAGAGTTAAGGTTACAGACGAGGGAAAAAGTGCTGGCGTCGGGTGACTGCTGAGGACCATGGAGGCTCTGCCGGGAAGGAAGAGGCTGAAATGACAGAGCTCGTTTGAGACCAAAAATACACTCTTACAGTTTTTGCCTCTGTTATTGTTATTTGGACCTGACAAAGGGGGGGGGGGGGGGGCAGTGCTCACTCTCTGTCAGGTCAACTCATAGTGTAAAACAAGACATTAGGAGATCAGGCACACTTGCAGACAGAGAACAACATGCCAGTGGTTTCACAGGACACTTGCAGAACAAAAATACGAATACATCACTGTCTTTTTTCTATCTTTTCTGCTGTTCGTTCTCTTGCACGACACACATGTGCTTTCAGTTTTCAACCCTGCTAACATACGTACATCGTATTGATTTTACTTTTTTTTTTATTACTTCCAGATCATTTCACTCATAGAATTTCAATTCTTACTAATCCAGGGGGTGACGTTTGGAGCCAATTAGGCAACACGAGGCTATGATTATGTTATGACGCCGCGACATGTACTGTCTGTGATCTCTTACTGTACACAGTTAATGAGCGGATGGGGCAGATGTAGAGCAAAATGTTGTGTACATTTTGTTTGAGAATTAGTCGGCGCTTTAAAAAGACTGAAATTTAAAAAGCCTCCACGGTTTAGTCTGACCATAATAGTGACGTTTATCGATTAATACTTTATCCAACATCAACAGGCAACTGTTGGCTGCCTTTTTACATTCCTCAGAGCAAGCAGGGTAGAGTTACACTGATGTGGACCCTGCTCTTTATTGTGTGCTCTGTCTTTGTACTTTTTTCCCCTTTATTTACAGTGGATGCGTGCATTTTGTAAAGAGAGCATAACTCCGAAGGAAACAATGGAGATCCAGCAAAAAGGGGCGACAAAAAGGTCACATGCGACATGGGATATTTGAGGCACTGAGAAAAATGGCATCATGTGTGAGCGCTTCAGTCTGACTGAATGTTGAATCCTGTGCTGTGAGCTCACCCACATAACAGCCTATTTTCATTTAATTTTCCCAGAAAATCCCCATACAGTGATTTTCCCGCCTTTACCCTCCTTCTTTGCAACTTTGTCAAGAGAAAGGCTTCAGGGTGTGTGGAATAGTTTTTGTGCTGTGTGCTGCAAAAGATGAATCGTGACTGTTTAAGTTGGGACGAATAAAATAATGATATATTTTGCGTGTGAAGAGATTGCGGTCGTGTGGTTGCGTGGGTGTGCGCTTCACAGGTGAGGCACCTTGACAAAAAGCTGCTGAAGCCAGGAGAGGAGGGCTCTGTTACATGGGTGTTGCCCGTCAATGTCAAACAGATCAGCTATCTGCTGATCAGTGTTGTTCTCTGCACCATCTGCTGGGTTGCACTAAACCTGAAACACTGACTGAGGACGTATCTTTAATCAAATTCAAGAAGCCAGACAAATGCACTTATGGTCACTGTTCTGTGTGTGTGTGTGTGTGTGTGTGTGTGTGTTAAATGTATAAAATGAATGTCTTAACCTGCAATGAATGCAACACGTGATTCGTCAAAGTTGTGACTGAAGAGAGATTTTTTCCGTTCTTGGTTGTCTCTAGGTTCACTAAACTCAATTTTTTTTTTTAAATTTCATTTTAGTCATGACATCATTTTCAGACAACACGTGGGACAGTTTCCTGGCAAAAAAAATCCCCTCACACACACAAGTTGGACTACGCTTCAATCAATAACAGCAGTATTTCAAGTCGAAGTGCAGCAACTCAACACAAGTGCCGAACAGAGTCACACCGCTGTTTGATTGGCAGCTAATATAGACTTTCACCCACCTTTGTTGTGGGCCTCCAGCTGTGACAAGGAATTGACTGCCACCTTGCACAGTGCGCAGTACAACAGCTTCTTGGCCTTGTCCTCCTCTGTCTCTGGGATGGACGGACTGCTGGAGACTGATGCGCCCGTGGCTGGTCCTGGTCCGGATCCAGTCGGCTCTGTGTTGGCGCTGCCGCCGCCGCAGCCTGGGGAGGTGGAGGACGGGGGGATCAAGGGCGAAGTTTGAGTAGACAGGAGGGGACACGCCGATGCCACAGGGGAGTCCATGGGTGGGGTTGGTGGGGTGGTAAGCGGTGGAGGGGCCCCCGGGGCCAGCTGGGGACCATTTAACTGTGAAGGCCATGTTTCATCTAAAAAAAAAAAAACACATTGAGGGAAAACAAAGAAAATGTCAAAGCCAAAGCCATTGTAAAAGTCATTTACTGAAACAACAGAACATTTTATAAGTGACTTCATTGTCTTTAAATTGGGTGGTGAATCACAGTTCCCTCGAAACACAAAGACTACATCAAAAGACACTGCAAACACTCCCATTTGAATGAGGAAGCCGTGGTCTCCTCCACAGATCAGACATAAAAGCATAAAGTGCTTGCAATGAATTGCTTTCTGCTTCCTACTGTACAGGAACTGGTCAAAAAGAGCTGATTTTAATTGAAGTAATACATAAAGTACTAAACCACAGGAGGGAAATGTATGTCCTAAGTATTTAAAGTCATATGTTTGACGTGTTCCTACTTGCTAGGCTTTTTGAAGTTTTCAGGCAAGTCTTTCACTGATGTGGTCTCTTTTTCTTTTCTTTTTTTATCTTCCGAAGCAAGAAATCGGAAACAGAAACCTCAGCCTGTGCACGAGTCCACGCTTTCCTACACACCTGTTGTTTTTGGCTGGGGTTAAAGCAGTATGACCCGTGTGTTGTCGCAGGTCAATGCATGAAGTCCAAAGAAAACATCATTAGGTGAGCTCTCTTCTCCTCTCCATATGTTTTATTCCCTCTGCTCTCTTCTCCTTCTCTCTGTGCAGTTTTACTCTCTTATTGTTGCATGTTTCAGCATGGTTGCTTCTTTTTTTTTTCATCACTGTACATGTTTATACATACATTATGGTCAGCCACTCCCATATGTAATGCTCTTGGTATTTACAAAGCGATGGGTGTGGGCTGTAAAAAGACCCCTACATTTGGGTGGGGTATTCAGAACTCCCCCATTAACCAGGACCAGCAGGCCCCCTTTTTTTCCAGACTCACCAGGAGTTAGCGCCAAATACAGACAATGTAAAATCCCCACTGGATTATGGTGTTAAAGGGATAACACAAAGTATTTCTGGTAAGAAAGAAATATTGACTTAAGCTGCCCAGTTTCCTTTTAAGGACCACACACTTTGTCATTTTGTCACATGACACATCCCATAGGGGCCGCCGTATTTTTCTTTTGGCTTCACCCTTTAGCTTCTTGTGTGACTGGGGGCTCTCACCATTCTATGATGTCATCTCTGTGGAAAATGCCACTTTTGCGCGTGCTTTCCATTCCACAGCTTTCCAAGATCAAAATTCCCTCTCTTTCCACACTGCAAGATTCCAGCTGCTGGACGCATGCAGGGTTTGTCCAACAGATGTTTGATTAAAAAAGTTAAGAGGAAAAAAAAAAGGAATAATTCTCACTCTGATTCTACATGACATTCAGGGGTCTATAAAGTGTTGTGTGTGAAGTTTGTGACTCATAATGTGCCTCCTCTGCCACAATGCACCTGAGCTAAGTTAAGTGAAATTGGTGAGCTTGTACCTGCATGTGCAGGAAAATGGTTGTTGTTTGGGTAGTTATTTGCAGAGTTGTTGGAGTTCGCCCACACACACACACACACACACACACACACACACACACGCACACACACGCACACACACACACACACACTATTCCGTTGAAATGCAGAAAAACAAATGCAAAAATCCACAGCGACCATAACATGTGGTTTGAGTTAAAAATCAAGTGAAAAGCAACAGCGGTCGTTAAGCCAGATAGGAGTGAGGGATTTGCTGGAGCTCTGCCACACCGAGCCATCACATCCAGTCACCATTACACCTCATACCAGACTGATGCAAACCCCTGGAGGCGACATAACCATAGCCACAATCTAATGTGCTTGCTCGTCTCAGCCCAAAAAATCACTGCTGTCACTAAGCAACGGTGTTCTTTTTGTCACATTAACTGAAACAAATGAAAAGCATAAAGAAATTTCTTCCAGAGTAGACAAATTGCTAAAGAGTCCCACTGTCAAAGTTGCTCGATTCACCAGGAACTTGGGTTGTACAGTAATTTAACATGGATGAGGCACTCCACTGACCTTTGCCTCTGTTCGCTGACCTCACAGCCGAACAGAAGAAGGCATTATTTACAGGGAGAGGTCAGCAAAGGGAGATAATACAGTCCAGATGCTTTACACTTCAGCCTGGTGTGTCTGTCTTGGCTTAATCCACTTCAGGAAATTAAAGCTATGTATAGAATGCGGTCCGTCCATGGGGAGAGGGTTTTGTTGATAAAGCCATGGGATTGAATACAGACCAATTCAAATTCAGAGCAGCAGCACTGCTATTGTTTGCTGTGACGGTCCATGTTCCAGGCCTATTGCTTTGGGATGATTGGTTTTCTATTCTGCAATAGCTTTTTTTTTGGAAATAAAAAGCAAATGGTCATTATTGTGCAGAATCTCAGTATTAAGCAAGACTGCAAGCCAACCAGGAAGAGACAAGGGGTCACGAGGAAGTGGAGTGGATGGAGTGTAAATGGTCCCATGGGGTTAGACACAAATGGGCTATTTGTTGTAAAAAATGTACAGTTGAAAGTAGAAGAACAGAGTAATAGTTTGTTGATATTAGTCTGAAGTGTGGGTGCAGCACTATGCAGTGATCCATATGCTTTGTTTAATTCAAATTAAATTAAAACCAAGGTAAACAGTTAGTAGCAACAGCTTAAGCAAAAACTACATAGTGGTTTACCACAAAACTGCGGTACTGACAAACGTTGGTATGGCAATTTGTAAGACAGGACTTTTTGTGTGTGTTTGCGCGCGCGTGTGTGTGTGTGTGTGTGTGTGTGTGTGTGTGTGAGATCAGCGGTAAGAGTTACTTAGGCAGGATAACTCCATCTGTCACCAGTGCCCTCCCGATGCCCATTTTTAATGATTAACGAGCTACGAAATGCAACGCAAAACCTGACCGTCATTCATAATGCAGGCGTGTGCCTTCTCCCAGTCTGGCCTACATCTGAACTCTGAGTATCACACACTCACACACACAGACGCACACACACACACACACAAATTCTGTACATTAGATTCTCGTGTTTTTGTGGGTACATTTCATCCAATATATAAAAAAGAAAAATCAGTGGATTCCCTAATAACGAGTTTTAAAGTCCAAAAACAAACAACGTATCAGCTCCATGTAACTCAATACTACAGTCACCTCGAAACTATGCAACTCTAGCCCTCACATGAAAGTCATCTGTTTAATTGACCTTGGGTGGGCGTGTGCGCACCAGTGCATGTTTGCGTGGACTAAAGAGCGCTGTATTATCATGGTGGTTTTAACAGGGCCCTTCATTAGTGTGGGCGTGTCAGACAACAGAAGGATCAAGAGAATGGGGACGGAAGAGAGAGAGAGAGAGAGAGAGAGAGAGAGAGAGAGAGAGAGAGAGAGAGAGAGAGAGCAGAGTTTCTCTCCAACTCAACAGCTGCCTCTCCTTTGCCCTCAGTCACAGCCAAACCAACAGTTCTTTGGGCCAAATACTCCAAAAGCCGCGAGACGTCTCTTTGGGGACAAAACTGACCACAAACTATTTAAGGGCAATAAAACATAAAACATATGACCTGACCAAAATGAAAAAAAAAACAACAACAACTAGCATCCCACTCTTTCAGCCTTCAGCAAGGTCATCATGTGTCCTGTTTATGGCCATTATTACTTTGTGTCTATGTTTAGAATAAAATGTTCATGAGAAACTATGCAGCGTGAAAGAGAAGGTCACCTCTACTGACCAGCAGGACTGTAATATTGCTGTAATACTGTTAATTTAAAAAAAAAAAAACAATCCTACATCCTCATTTACAGCTCTGTGTTTTAGAGATTCACACAGTCATCCTCTCCTCTTCCTTCAGACGTGAACTTACGCAGACGATTTCCAACCTTGTAGTCAAGATTAGCGCGTATATGTTTCAATAAGATGACGTTATAATTCATTCACTATATATTGACTGAAGTATGTTTACCAAAACAAAATTAGGTGTTCCAGATTAGTCGCGACATTATATGCACACATTTGCTCTTATTTATATCGTGATTTGGCTCACTGCATCTTTAAAAAGTGGGTCCACATTTCCGATAATACTGATATCAGTTCATCTCTGTTCCTCTTTTTGGGGGTCCCTGCTTGAAAATGACATGCCCAAACTAAATAGAGTATATCCCTGCAATTACAATCTGATGTGAATTGTCTTGGTATCAAAATAAAGATAACACGAGAGTCCATCAGAAGTGTATACGCTTCATTGCAGATGCCACTGTGTCAGAGTGAGTGCAGATGGAACCCAACACAAAGGATTTAAAGTTAATTAATAACATTTAAAAATATGCAGTTGGAGTTAAAAACATATATATATTTTTTTTTTATTAAAAAAAAATAAATTAAAAAAGTAAGTTTTAGTCAAGATCTGTATTTGGCCCTATTCTAAACCATCTGTGCCATTTGAGATTTCTTGGGGACCAAATTATTAAACCCATCTAATTTTATTTACATGTCGCATTATCACGCTTCTCCAATCATAACGATCAAATGTCTCTGTAATGACCAATCAGGCCGAATATAGCCCCCAACGCATGCTGGGAGGTGTAGTTTTCCATTCCAGGCGGATCTATTCCGGAGTTTTTCCAGGGATACGGGGCTTTTTTATATGACATAAGGTAGGATAGAAATGTGTATTGTGTGCGCGCGAATGTATGTTCACACTCCAGAACAGAAGGGGGCGGTAATGCGCCGGGGCTCCGTAGGATGGAAACCGCCGTAAAACAAAATGAAGAAGAAGAAGAAGGAAACTCCGGTGGGAACAAGTTGTTTGGATAAACAGCAAAGGTAAGACAACGTTTTTGGTTGTATTTCTGGAAAGAGAGTTGTTGTTTTGCTCTTATGTTGCGGTTGAATTTGTGAATCTTCGTTGTAAAGTGATAAAAACGTTTTTTCCTCGTTGTTTACATAAACACGCCGAGTCTCAGGTGCTGCTTTTCAATGTTTACACTGGTAACACCTGCTGGTTTGGTCGATTGGTGCTTAAACTGTGCTTGGTTGTCATGAGAATGGAGGGTTTGTTTTAGCTTTTAGGCGAGTTTCTGTGGTTATTAAAGTTAAACATGGCTTTATGAAGTGTTCTGTTGATGCTTAGAGGCATCTTTCTTAGCTGTCTGTTTGTTTGTTTATTAAGACCAGCATTAGCTTCTGTCTTACAGTTGCTATAATTCCTGGGGTCTCTACAATTTCATAACAGTCTTACATTAGCTGGTTTACAAACATACCTAATATTTATAATTACAACCAGAAAACATTCATACAACAAGAAAAAAGCAAAACAAAAACAGTCAACATATACTCAAAACATCTGTAACGCATACATCGCTCTTAATTATCTTAAAATGGAAATTGGTTTATAGCTCAGTCACTTTTTCAGGATCTTTAAGGCAGAAATGTTCTACAGTTCTCTAAAAACAATTTATTGTGTAACTAAGTACAATCTTAACTTTTTGTTAAACCGTTTTTAAATCACTTTAAAGCACTGTGCTCTGTACCATACAATATTTTTGTGACTTTGGTTCTAACCATATTTCTAATAAAACTAAGTAAAGAATAGTGTAACCTACTTTTCACACTTAGCCAGTCTGAACTATACTATACTGCTGTTAATAACACATTCACTGTTGTGCTGATTGATTTACCACCTCTGTCACCTCTTTACAACATCCTGCCTGATTTAAGTGATGCATTTATGGCATATTTAAAGTTCACGGATTGTACCATATTTTATTTCTTGCGTTTTCAAATCACTGACCCAGCGATTTCATGGACAGTATCATGATATCAGTTCATTCCTGTTGTGTATGAGTGCATAAATGTCTATAAGTGACCTCTTTTAGACTCTGTGTCAGCCCCACAGATGCTGCATTCCCAGTTAAGGTCATACATAGTTGTTTGCTCCCAGAGTTCTGTCCCCCAGCCATGGAGCAGAGGGACAGGATCACACAGAGGACATACAGTAGACACACACACACACACACACGCACACGCACACGCACACGCACACGTACACACAGAAGTATGCAGGCAGGCAGGAAGACCGGCAAGAGAAAGGGTTCCAGGCTCACAAGAATGAGCCTGGGATGGAAAAAGGAATTCTTTCACATGTTGCTACTTTCAGATCTCAATCATCGTAGGGTTGTTTTGGCTTCTCTTGTTCTTGGATTTTACCCCTGGAAGTCTCACTCATGGCAACGGGCCTGCAGCTGATCTCACATCACCTATGAGGGAGGCTTAGTGAAAAAAGGACTTGCTTAGTTGCTACTCTGGGATCAGCTGGAATAAAAGTTGAAGTGTTATTTGTATGGATGATTTAAAAAGTCAAACACAGTGGTTCAACTGTTGCTTTAATTCAGGCCTTCCCTGGGCCTGAGAGTTTCCTTTTAATGTGTCATGTTTGCTCTGTGTCCTCATGGCAATAAGGTGTAAACAGTCAGCGACAGACACCTTTGTAAATGTCACCAAAACATGACTGGTCTATTCATTGCCTTGTGTTTGATCCAAGGACAGAATTGTGACACTGAGGGAATGGAAAGTTGTGGATGGAGAAAGGAGAAGGGCAGAGACAAAGTGTATCCACTCTTGGAATTGCAGCTTGAAATAGGATGATGAGCAAGACAGAAGGAGATTAAATAAGACTGGGACAACGGGGACAGAGCTGCAGACAAATGACTGACTGAATGAAAGAAAGAGCTTCATCATGTCCTGTATTCTAATTCTGCCATCAGGGAATTATTGCTAATCAAAGTCAGATCAGCTGCTGTCTCTGTTCTTTCTGGCTTATATCCTGGTCTATTACAATTTTTCCACAATGGGGCCATATTTGATTTTCTCTCATTACTCACACCTTGGACTCAAGCACACGGTCTGTTTTGATGTTGTGGTGTCGTAATTCACAATAACTTGTCGAGGACTGTGCAAACACAGAAAGACAGACAACACATGCCAAGAAACTGCCATGTTACAACGTTCTACGCCAGCTCACCTGCTCACAGTCTTAACAGATTAAAGCAGTTTTGCACCGACCAGCTGAACAAAGCATTGTGGCGATTAGAGCGGACTTTCAGTAACTGCGCTTCTACTTTCATCTACCTGTCACTCAGAGAACAAGACACCTGAAGTTTCATTGACCAGACAAGATCAGTAGCAGGTGACATCGGCATATCTATCTATAAATGTAAGGAACATCCGTCCAACGGTTCCCTCGGCAGTGCCGACTTTGTTTGGATAAGAAATGCAAAAGATATTGAACTGCTTACTACGATCGTCCTTTAGTCAAGTGGTCTCTGACTGACCCACATTTATTATGTTGGTGCCTGAAGACTGATTTGAACACACCGCTTAAAAGTTAATGCTCAAATTCTAATCTTAATGACATGTAATGTGTCAACAATCATAGATGGGCACTTTTCTGTCCCACCTTTTGAAGGGTCTTCCCCCAGTAGGTTTTGACTATGATATTCTGTAATATATTCAGTGTCATAAACACTTTCTACTGGAGCCAAATCAGACCATAAACACACTGCACACAGATATGCTCACAAGAAGTGCTACACACTGCAAAGCGGCATCAATTTGATTCGTTTGGTATTTTCTTTTGCAAATTTACATTTCATTTTCATAACAACGTGATAAGCTCCTGCACATAATGCATGGATTGAAACGATTGCTTCTACAATCAAAGTCACACAAGTTATTCATTTTTCTGTGCAGTATTTTCCCGCTCTCTCACCTGCTTTGCTGGGTTCGCTGTCTGAGACCGAGCTCGGGGCTCCAGGCGGAGATGGGGAGGTAGGGGGCACAGTATGAGGCTTCTCCCCCTCTTGAGGACGACTCTTGGAGGTTTCGATGCCTTTGACTCTCCTGGCATGGCGATTTCCTTTGTAATGTGCTTCTGCCTGGCTCTAGAAAAACAAAAACATATGAGAAAAAAAAACATTTCAATTTGGATTATACACCCCCACACAAGTTTGTCATTATGATAGCGTGTTATTGGATATATTCTACGAGCAGGAGCCAGACAGTAGGCAGGTTTACCGTGCATAAACAGATAGATTACAACATTGGAACGGATAAGCGATGCAAGTGAAGGAGACACCTGAGACCCGCACTGTCTGCCCTTCTTGTACCAAAGCCATCTTGTTGTCTGGTTTCAATCATGTACCAGTACATGATTATATGTATCCATAGTTGGTTCATCTGTTTGTCTACATTAGACATAACTGTTGAGACCAATATGACATCATCTGTAGTATAAACCTCTACATTCACCCTGACGGCATGGGGCTTTGATTACTGCAGTTATGCTAACAGAAATGCCAAATGGAGACTGAGTTTGGGCTGAGTTGGATGCCATGCTATCTGCCGATTACAGAACATATCATATACCTGGGTTCTGAAGCGCCGTGACTGCCTTAGGCTGCACAGACTCAGACTCTTACATCGGCCCAGACTTAATTTCTTGCCTCAGAAGTGGTCGAAATATAAATATGAATGCTGCCAGGCAGGAAAGACCTAGTCTCTAATATCTCATGTAAGAAAGATAAAGTGCTGCTTCTCAGTCTGGAGGCTTTTAGATGCCGAAGATCATCCTGCTGCATTCCAGCAAAGTAAAACATAAATAATGCAGTGATTTCTCACAGGAGTTGTAGCCACTATTACAAAAGGCTTACTACACGAGGCTACTAGCTAATGTGTTTGTTCAGAATGTAAACAAAAGAGATGAGTCGTCTAACGGGAGGGAATCTGCCTGTAGTCTGTGTATGTCCGTGTGTCTGCACAGAGGTATGTGAGCTGGGGACGACGTGGTGGACGAGCTGCTTGGTTGCTAGGCGGAGCAACCATACACTTATAGACACACGTATGCACAACTATGTGGGCAGGTTGTGTTCATGAAACCCCCATTTGCTGTTGATCTATACTTCTGTTCCCCTCCAGGGTGTTCGCGGGGTCTTAAAAAGTATTGAAAAGTACAAAGTAAAATTAAATTTTGTCCATAGAGTTTGACTGAAACAAGTATGCATAAATGAATTTATTTTCCTCCCGGCGTTAAAACAACGATGCACAGCCATACTCTCCCTGCATGATGGACTTGGGGCCCCACGCGCACATGTGACGTACGTTACGCAGCTTGCGTCAGCGAACGCGATCCTCCTGGCGCGAAATAATATCAGAAATTGCACGAAATAGACTCCAAAGTCGTGAATGCTTGAGTCAAAGTGTTACTTGTTGTTTATTTGTATAAACCTTGTCTTTGGTTTAATTTATTCTTTCCAGCTTATGAGTTCCTTTTGTATGGCTGTCCTCTGTTTTGTGAGTTAAATATGTATTAAATAAGTGGTGATAAGATCTTCAAGTATTTTGAGAAGGTATTGATATTAGCTTCAGGATATCTGCATATACTCTGCCCTCCTTTAGTCAGATACCCCCCCCCCCCCCCCCTTGCTGTGTCCACATGTACACTGTGACCTGTTGTGTGGAATACTTTTTGTATCAAGGGTCCAATGAAAACATGATTATCCAGTAGCTGGGTTACAGTGAGTCGAGACAGAGACAGTGACAGTCTTGATCTTGAAGAGTGGCTGACAGCTGCCATACGTGCTGAAAGGCCAGTAGGATTTCACTGACATTTGGGACGTCACATTGACCACACGTCAAGCCTAAGGGGAAAAACCAGCTTGGTAGGGGAGGCAGGCAGTGTTTTGAGTTATGTATGCGAGTCCAGCATTGTATATTTGTTTTATGTGTGTTCCTGATGGCATCTAGAATATAAGCTTGTCTAATATACCACATGATTCTTGGGTGTGACTATAACCCGTCAGAAGGATCTTAAATAGCTGCTTTGGCAAAGCCTGCAGATCAAGGCGTAGAGAAAGAGCTGTGGGCACAAAGAGGGTTGAAGGGGGAGGACAGCAAAAATAAAAATGGTCTCTCAGATCAGGAAGTGACTGCAAAGAGATATGGAGCTGTATGGCAAAGCATATGCAGAGGGGTTTCTTATCCTCTCCAGTGGAGATCAGCTGCCAAGTTGCTGAAAGTCAGTTCGAGCTTTTGGAAGGAGAGAGGCAAAAGGATGAAGGGAAGACGAATGATGTGTGGTTCCTAGCCAAGGAACTACAAGACAAGGAAGGTGATATAAACTGTTGGACCGAGAACAGAAATGAGATAAAAGAAAGCTGCACCACTAAAGGTCCAAGCTAAAGAAATGCTTTCCAGCTTGACTATCATTTTTAGGTGAAGGTTGCAATGTTACGGCAAAGCTACATCTGTAGCTCCAGATGCGACAGAAGAGGGAGAAAAGCGAAGAGGAAGTTAATAGTGAGAGATAATAATAGAAATAGACTGCGCGGGCCAATAGAATGAGCAAGAAACAGAATGAGGGTGAGCGAAAATGGGGGAGAAAGCAGTCAAGGATAGAGGAAGAGGAAGAAAATATGTGGGGGGCGGGATGCGTATCAGCCAAATCGTCCTGCAGCACCTGTGACGCTGGTCGATGCAGCGCCAACGGAGCCTGTGATGTCATTAATGCAGCAACGCCTCCAAGGTTACTCTGCATACAACCACCATCCAGCGCCATCACACCGCCAAGCAACGCAGGGACAGTTGGGCACAAATCCTCCTTATCCTCTCCTATCCTTCCCCTTCACGCTTCCATCCTCCCACTTTCCCAAGATGCACTGGGGCAGTCAGAGCCAGACACTAATCCATGCCCTTGACAAATGCATCTTATAATAAGTAGTGGCAGGCAATTTTGGGCATTTCCACAGTGTAAATAATGCAGCATGAGAGGGGGAGAGGGGCAGATAGAGAGAGAGAGAGAGAGAGAGAGAGGCAGGCACGGAAGAGAAAGATCAACTGTGATGAATGAGCGACGGCAAAATTATGCGTGAAATGAAGGGAGCACAGGGCGGGAACAAGAAGGCAGAGCTAAATCGTTTGAAGACAAATACATTGATAATGACATTTTCACGGTAGCCCACGTCAGTGTGTTTGACCTAAGCAACCACATTGACTTACAGATGGCAGATAAAGACAGAGAAATGTCACGATCAAGGGCAAAGCATAAACTGGCGAAATGAGCTTTGAAATGCAGCATGGGATTCTTCCAAGCGTTTGAGAATTAAGGTTTAATATCATGTTAAAGGTTCAGTGCGAGTGGGAAGTAAATCTATGGCAATGTGGAGTTTTTCTCCTGCCGTGCTTTGTAGGACATCTCAAAGGACACACAGCCGGCTGCAAATGACATTGCTCATACGTTGCATTATTTTTCTGAGCATACAGCCGTGATTGTTGGGGGTATGATGTTCTGCAGCCACAATCCTGAGCATGCTTTCCAGTCAGAAATGCTCCACTTGCATGAGTATTGTGATTATTGTTTTCTTTTTGTATAGGTATAAGGCAAAATATAATAAGAAAAACAATAGATCAGATCATCTCTCCAGTGTTCTAATGGTACATTGTGTGTTCTAATTGCGTTAGAAGGCTATTGGATGATTAGGAAACCCTTGAAAACCCTTGTGCAATGATGCAAAACAGTTTTGCAAATCATTATTTCTAATCTTGTCAATATCTTGACTTTATTTTCTATTCATTTTGCAACTCTTTTGATTAATAAAAGTGCGACTTTTAATGGAAAACTTGGAAAAATTGTATAGGTGACCCCAAACTTTTGAACGGTAGTGTACATTCAATAATTGTTTCGCTTTTTTATTATGAAAAATCTATTTGGATTTTCTGCATATCCAACAGAACCGGCATAACCATAATCTATCTAACTGAAGAGACACGGCAGAGAAACTGTGCAAAGAGCAAACTCAAGATCACAGCCCTGCAGCTGCCTGACCACATGGAAACCATGATTGTAGACCTGAGGAGTATTTATAGCACCGGTCCACTCCTTAATGTTGTGTATTGTGCATGGACGCATGCCCTAGACCTGGAGTCTTCACCACTGCCATCATCGGCCAAATTATACACCACATGCATGACATTTAGCACTGACATTGTCATGTGTCTATCATGTATAAACAGGAGAAAAACAACTCCGAATGAGTTAGCATTCCTACACATTTCATTAATTTGTCATCAGTCATGAATGTGAGTTGCCCGGGGGCAAAGCTATTAAACTCCCTTCATGAGTTCTAATAAAGTGCACCATATGGACACACTGCTAGTATTAATTGAATTATGCTAAAGCTTTACAAAAACAGTCAATACTTTGGATATTGTTACTTCATGATACGCTTATATGATCCATATTCTCCAGATCTTATTAATCTGGCTTTGGCCGTGTATATGAGCAAGAGAAAATCTCCTTCAAAATGCTAGGAAATAAAAATGCAATCGCTCTCTCTTTGCCTCTGCAGCGCGTCTTGAAGCTTTGTGCCCCAGAGATTATTGCTTCCACTCCACGCTGTCGCAATACAAATAAATTCCAGTCAGGTCACAACTGCCGAAGCACATTGTCTGTGTCAGCGCCCGCTAGCAGGAGAGCAAATGGCAACACA
The DNA here is from genome assembly GCF_963457635.1 of Microchirus variegatus. NCBI lineage: Eukaryota > Metazoa > Chordata > Actinopteri > Pleuronectiformes > Soleidae > Microchirus > Microchirus variegatus. The sequence continues at coordinate 21,611,237 of NC_139810.1, forward strand.
TTTAGAGGAAAAATGTGCATGATTGTGGTGTGTGTGTGTGTGTGTTTGTGAGAGGAGCAAATTGCATCATATTTTAATGCTGCAACAGAAAGTGAGACATCATGAGACATAAAGGGGCGGGGGGGGGAATGCTGTGTACACAGCGAGCGCGTGTTGTTCCTCTACCTCTGAGTTGAAGCGGATTTGGCAGACGTTACAGGAGATGACTGGCCGCTTGGTTTTGACCAGAGGAACTCCAAAGGTGTGGTTGATGACAGCCTTCTGCACCGGGTCCATCTGACAGAAAACATGACAGGGGGGCAGAGAATGAACCTGTGAGCTATTATTCATACTTTACAGTTCTGAGTGTATCGTAACAATATCAACATGCAGTATTTGCCCAAACAATACACTTACACTACCGTTCAAAGGTTTGTGGTCACTTAGACATGTCCTTATTTTTGAAGGAAAAGCACGCGTTAGAAGGCTATTGGATGATTAGAAAACCCTTGTGCAATGATGTTAGTACAGCTGAAAACAGTTTTGGGTTGGGTTAGGGTTAGTTTTCTTTTGACCAAAGGGCAAAATTATTATTTTGAATAACAATCATTATTTCTAATCTTCTCAATGTCTTGACTATATTTTCTATTCATTTTGCAACTCTTTTAAAGAATAAAAGTGTGATTTTTAATGGAAAAAAATTGTATAGGTGACCCCAATCTTCTGAACGGTAGTGTATATTGGTAAAACTAAAAGTGCTGAACTGAAAGTTTTAAAGGACTCATATTATACCCTATTTCTCCAAGTTAACCTAGTTCCCTGGTGTCCTAATGAACATCTCTGTGACATGCTTTGGTCAAAATACCATAAGAATGAAGCACCACAGCAGTTCAATCACCCTGCCAAAACAGCCCTGTTCAGAATGCACGGTTTAGTAGTATCTCTTTAAAAAAATAAATCATTTGCAGGCTCTAGCAGGCACATTGCCGTCATATATAACATGTATCCACTGGACAGATAAATCCTCTGAGGCTGGAAGTTTGTGTAGAACTCTGTGCTGCACTGTGGAGCCAAGAATAGAACTTTTGTGCGAAAGTTTTATCTCCTGTACTTAGACCACAAAAACATGAGTGAGTCGTCTTTTTTCACACTTTGCCGACTGATAGGACCTCCAGAGTCCCAAATATAAGGATTTAAATTATTAAAAAGTTGATTTTGCATAATATGGGACCTTTAAAGTCTCCATCCAGAGTTTACTGAATGTTTATGGTCAGCAAATAATCAACAGTGTTGACAGTATGTTGCTATGACTGAAACACCTGTTCCAGCTCACCGAGGCTCAGACTGATGATCCTGCTTCATACTGTTCCTGCGCTAATTGTTTCAGCTCGGTCGTCCATAATGTGTGGTATTAGACACCTCGTGTAATGTGTAAATTTAACCGACTTTCTTTAGCACGAGTCAGCGGGCTAAGCCTCTGACTTAAGGCCTTGCCTGAACTAATCTAAAAGGGCTTCATTGCAGTTATTTATCTGTGTTTGAAGCTGACTTCGACCAGCTAACATTGTTAAAACACCTTAGCATTAATTGTGGAGTCATTTGCTGTTTTGGATTTCCACCACAGACAACTGTCTGGCACTGTGTCTGTAGATAGTGCAAGGATAGTTTAGAAGATGTTGGTGTATGGTATGGGTGTGCAAAAGGAATGTAAATAAACAAAATTCCACTTCTTAAAAAAACAATCTGGATATGAGTGAGTGAGTGTTGTTGTTTTTTTTTTTAATCCATAAGGCAATTCCAGGGAGTTCCCCAAGTCTGTGTCTCAGTTTGGCTCATCATTGTGTTTAATTTGGCTGATTATCAAGCTATGATATATCACACCCAGAGTATATCTTCTCCTGTATTAGTCAATACTCAGTCTGAGCAGTGACGCAGAGTAGAGAAAAAAACCCCTAAAACGTTGTTCTTAACCTCAACAACATGACTTTCTGCACCGCGCTTGTTACTCGGCAACTCTTAAGAAACAGTGTAAACAGTAAAAGAGGGAAATGGGGAGGAGGCCCTAGATATTTAGCCGGGTGACAGGACCGTACAGAAACACACACCATCTGGAGGAGCACATGAGTGGGAGAGGAAGGTGAACTGGGACATAAAGAAAGAAAGAAAAATGAGGCATGGGGTTGCGAAAGAGCGAGAGGCCCATACTGGACATCCTCACATCACGCATTCTTATCTCATTTGGCTCTGTTTACTACACTCCTCATTCCATGTGTCCATCTTCTTCTCTCCTCAGGAACAGTCTAAAGTAAGTGCTCTGTTGGCTGTTCATTCAGATGGATGGAGGAGTGGAGGAGTGGATACAGGGGCAGCTCAATTGTACATGTAAAGAACAAAGAACACGACGCCAGACTATAATTTAAAACAAATATCAACAATCAACCTCGGCAACTTCTCTTAACCTATGCCAAATGTCACTTCAGCCCCTGTGACCCATCGTCACATTGCACGGGGGGGAAATTCTCCAGAAAGGCTGGGGTGGAGTTACTGAACATGTGATTCATGGGCTTCTCCCCAGTCGGTCAGTCCTACGCTCAGGGTGGGGTGCGGGTCAGCGCGGAACCATCCAGTCGTTTCAGCTGTTAAAGCCTCTCTGCAGCTGCCAGCAAGTCTTTTTTGCATGGCTGCTCGCACGGCTCTCTGACTTGAGGGCTCTCCAAAACATGTCCTCATGAAACAGCAGTGGAGCTCTATGATGTAATTGAACAGGAAGTTTCCAAAACGTACTCATTTGCTTTTAGTGTTTTCGAGAAAAAGCAGCATTTTCGTATTTTAAATTGACCTATATTTCCCCCCCTGTGTTAATCCGTTCAGTGCATTATATAAATGTTTATTTATCTTGATTGACTCAAACTCAGCTTAGTCGTAAGTCTTAATGTCAGTTAGAGCACGGGGCTGTTCGATTTTTGGTGAGAGCAAAAGCAGATGTAAATAAATTACTTTTAGCATCACGTCGTATAAACAACAGTAAAGTTTTTTTCTTTTTGCGGAGAAAGAGCTAGAATAGAAACCAGGCATCTGCTGGTACGACACATTGATTTGCATCTAAACTTACCAGCGTCCTCTTTTGTGGTCTTTCTATTTCTTTATCACTCAGATTGTCTGAGTTCTCTCTCATTTCCATAATTGTTTTTTTTCCCCCCACTTCTCCTATAGTGTGTTTGACAGAAACACTATTACAAACAGAGTGAAATTCCATCACACTACTATGTAACACTTGGTGGGGGGGGGGGGGGGGTGGGGTGCAGTGGTGGGGGCGCTCTCTCTGGCTGCCACAGTGAAGTCTGCCAGATAAAAAAAACACCCTTGCAGTTCCACACCATGTCTTGATAAAAAAACACAACAAACCGGCAAAAGGCGCCACATAGTTCCTGTACTCACCCTCTTCTCCTCTGTGTCTGTGGAGGCTTGGAGCTGCATTGGTCCAGTGTTTGAGTTACTGGCCAGAGTGATTTCGTTGGTCTCTGCATGTGCGAGACAGGGAGCATGTGCTGCACCGTCCTCACTCATTCAGACTCCTAGTTAGATGTCAGCAACTTGTTGACTCAAAATTCCAAAAAATAGGACTTTCGCTCTTTCTCTTTTTGTTTGAGATTCTAAAATAAGGTCTCTATAAGGAGGATCCTCTGAAACCCTGTCTCTCACCCTTTCAGTGAAATTATATCTAACAAGTGTCCTTTTTGTTCAGGGCCGTCTTCCTCTCATCTCAGCTGCTTTCTCTGTGTCTCATGCTTCCCTGTATAGTGCAGTTCCCCTCTCTGTGTTTTCCACTTTTCTCCTCCCCTTCTCTCTCTCCCCCTCTCTCTCTCTCTCTCCCTCCTTCATGCATGCTCACTCTGCCCAGATGCAGCCAGGATTGTATGTCCAACTCAACTTTTCCCCCTCTTTCCCCAAGTTCACATCAATTAGCAAATGTCAACATTAACCAGGAGCGTTTGTCTCTGCCCATCACGACTCCAACCTCACATAACCTACATAATACTCACCGGTTTCTACAGTGGTTTTAAGACATCCATTGTAGGCGTCATTACACACGAGCCCCAGAAGAACTGAGCAAAACTTACTCTAAGTCTTACTGTGTTTGATAGAATCGGAAACAAAGTGTGATGACACATCTGACAATGTAGTGCTGAAACCAGTGTGTTATATAAGAGGAGCAGCGCTGCTGGAGAGCCAGATGTTTAGGAGAATATAACAGAGGAGGAACCAACAGCAGGTCTGATTCAACAAGTCTTCCACATGGCTTTGCACGAACAGACACCTTCGTCAGAAATTCCTGCCTATGTAGTCGGTAAAGGTCCACGCATCAGGGCCGAGCATGTTCAGCTATGAGCTGCGTTCGTGTGCGTCTACATCAGGACGAGCTTCTGCAGATAAATAATTCAGCCTCGTCACTATCTGGAGGCATATTGAGAGAGACATGCAGGTGGAGGACAAATCACATTAGAGGGCCATTAAAGCTGTATATGATTTAGGGAGAGGACATTCCTCTGCTGCGAGTCTCATTAAGGCTGTACAAACTCAGCACAGATCACTTATTTACAAAGATAAAATAACTAGCTGCCAGCTTAGTGCAGGGACATTTCTCATTGTTATTGCTGCTATTATACTGGGCCTTCGATGCAGTATTGTGAATATCCATATTTATTACATTGCGTTGGTGCAGGCAGACACAGCGGACGTACGTCTTTAATGTGAAATAGTTCGCCCTCCATTCACACAGCTGTGTGAAAGGCAGAAATCGGATTGTTTAAACATTCTTTTTAGCCTTAAAGCCCAGCAAGCCATAACGTACAGTCAGTGATGTAAACACAGGGAGCAAACACTGGCTCTTTTAGTCTCTGTCTTCCGGTATGAATCTACTTAACTAAACAAGACTAAATTAAACAGAAGAAGAATCTGGGGAAGCTGAGGGCCGTGGCTGCTTCTCTATAGAGACATCAAGACGGGGGCTTCATGAGTTCTTTCTCCTGTTTTTGCATGTTGCAGCTCAGAACTATGTATTGTACAAGCCACAGCTTCAGTCCAAGTCAAATACCAGCCGATAACGGTGTGTATCAGTCGGTCTCTCCACCATTGTTTTATTAAATGCAATGCAGTAAAAGCACTTGAGCTCTGTCCATTTAGATGTCAGTATGCAGTGGAGCTCTAAGGTCATAATGTCCTCCTAGCCTCTCCTATGGCCCCATCTCCTGGTCACAGGGCTGCAAAACAGCTAAGAACATTAACTGTTTATTAACTGCAGTTAATGTTTGGAGGATGAAGATTGAGAACACAGGGATCTCACAGCAGGAGGACTCAGTGGGAACAAAATGAAGCAATCGCAAGCGAGAGTGAGTGAGTGAGTGCAGGGTGACGCTGAAAGATGCAAGAGTGGAAACTGAGTGCCTGCATAATTTTAGCATCTCTATTAATCTGTGTCTGCTGGGTGCACTGCAGTTTTAACATCACTGCTTCCACTTACGTCATAGCCCGCGGAGGGCAATTAAAGTAACTGTATCGTTAAAACGTGTTAAACAGTGGATTCCCGTCACTATCCCTGTAGTAACACACATGGTCAAAGTGCATGCCAGATATTTCCAATTAGTGCCAGGAGATTGCATGCGCGCCGTGTCGTGCCTCCGCACACCGCAGCCAAATATACCAGGCTGACGCCGACACTGAGAATGTGGTGCAACTGTGATGCAGCAGACATGCTCTGCCCGCACTTCGCCGCATGCACATGCTAGGTTCCCTCGTCTTTTAACATATTTGCTGACAAGAAATGTGTTGACATCCCCTAATGGAGTCTGGTGGAGCAGGGAGCACATTATGCTGCGCTGGTAAAATGCCAAATGTCTGCGATCTAATTTCAATTATAAAATGTTAGTCGCAGCCTGGGAAGCAGGAAGATTCCGCTCCATTAAAATAAACACCACATCAAACAAAGCTGCGGTATTTGAAGTAAACATAGCTATAAGGGCGGCCGTGGAACTTCTCTTTAATTATTAGGTCTTTGATTTAAGGAATGGGAAAGGGTGCACACAAGAAATAATGTACTTGTAGCAACATCCTGTGTTTTAGAATGAATTTTGAAACAATTACAAGGCTTACTAAAGCATTAGCATGTACATGTTACACATTCACAGACTCTACTGTGACAACATGTAAAAGTGCCAGAGTATATATATATATATATATATATATATATATATATATATATATATAAAAAGACTGCAGTGTGCGTGGGCTTGTTTGTGTCTGCATCAACTCTCACCGTGCTGAAGTTGTGGAAGAGGCTCATGCTGTGTGGAGGAGGAGGTTGGGTCTCCATGGGGAACTGCAGGAAGGGCTTCATATCTAGATGGGGCTGGATCATTGTGGGCGTCCGCAGGAACGTCGGCACCGCTCCCCCGACCCGGTTTATGCCCCCTGGACACACACACACACACAAGAAGACACACCGATAGATATATAATTACATGTTTTACACAGAGAAAGCAATCATTTCTGTGTGGACAAAGCAAAGTTATGTGACGCCACAGTGGAGCGCGGACAACACGCGGTGATGGAAAAAAGCAGGATTTGGGACGTTAAGTTTGCTCCAGTGGTTTCCTGTGTGTGTGGACACAGAGCCTCCGGTTTTTTGGTGACAAGTCGAAGACCGCAGCTCCAAAGTGTGGTGGCAAAACGCTCTCACGTGGTCTTTGTGAAGTTTTCATCACCAAAGCAGCCTTTCATTATACTCAATCATTCACATCAAATGAAGCGGGAATGCCACGGAGAAGAAAAGAACGCCACAGAGACGGCAGGGGATTCCTCCACCAGTCTCCTGCCCTGAGAGACATCTGCACCTCCATGATAATGAGTTTCCTCTCAGCATGCGTTGCTTTATGTCACCCGGATCCGTAAACCACAGTTGGATTACTTAGTTGCATCTAATTATAAAATGAGTGGCTCACAGACTCCTGACACAAACTCCCTGGCTTTGACTGCATTTGACGGGATAGAAGAACAAAGTCGTTCATGAACTGCAGTGCAAGCAAATACGCTCTATACAGTATATCCATACACACACACACACACACACATATACTGTACACAAACACCTCTGCGCTATGTCAGTGTTTAACTCTCCTACAAAAGCATGCAAAGCTGTCATCATGATTCACAGGTCACTCTGCTCTTCATTGCTCTCGTCTCTTCCTCTCCTCCTCATCCCTCCTCGTCTCCTCTTTAACCTCTGTCAGGGATGATAGTGATGGGACCCACACAGCAAAAGCCAGTCTCAGCAAGGTCTAAGATTAAGCCTCTTAATATCCACAACTGGATTTCCGCTGCTTTCAAATCCCCCCGAGACTTAAGGCTCTGCCGCTCTTCCTTTTTTTTGGGGACTGCTGTGAGCCACTTTCTCGCTCCGTTTCTTCTGACTGTCCCTCGCTCTCTGTTCCCACCCACATCCACACTTTTCATTCGGTCATTATTTTTCGACGCGTCTGCATTCCTCCGGGCTTTATGCTGACGGAATGTGATCTGTAAAATAATACGGGTGCAGTGTGGAGAAATGTAGTGGAAGTATCATGCAAGTCTGTACGTGAGAGGAAGAGATACTGACTCTGTGAGACTGAGTGAAAAACGCTGCCTCAGCTGAGGCCCAGCTGACTTCTGCTGCACATCTGCAGAGAAGTACGCATCATTACCTCACATGGACGTTTCTGAACATCCATCCATTGTCTAACACTTTATCCAGCACACATGTGGGCAGTGGGTCACTGGAGCCAATCCCAGGCAAACTAACGAAATAAAGAAATCTGTTATGGAAAAAAACATTTCCGTTCACTGAAATCAAAATAAAAACTAGAGTTGGAAAAAAAAATGGTGTGTTTATAAAACTAACAAAAATTAGTTGGAATTGTAAATTAGTGTCATACATAATCCTTTTAGGTTCATAGGAAGTTTATTTTTTCTCTGCCGGTAATTTTGAATTCATACATTCATCATAAATTGTTTACATTTGTTTTTGTTTACAATGTGGGACATAAGACTATGCAAGTTAAACATAAAATGTGTTATGTCGTTAATTGGGTTGAGTTGGTTCATCTAAGTGAACCAAACCTTTAGTCTTATTGGGTTTATTGTTTTGATTTTTATTTAATTTTGCTTATGTTTTTCCTCAGATTAAGCTCCTGAGACCCCTGGCTCACTGTTTCATGAGGGTTCTTTATTATTTTAATGATTTATGTTATTTTGTTCATATGTGTCTTTAGTCTTTTGGCTATACATTAAGTTTTTTACTTAATTTCACACAAACTATATCCAACCTCAGTAGGTAGACTGTTCTATTTGTTTCAGGGATGGCTGTTCATCATCTGTCCTCATTCCACATTCCAAAAAACTAAAATTAACACACATTTTTTTTTTTTTTTTAAATAAAAACTAATCTAAAACTAAGCATTTACAAAAAAACAACAACAACCAGCTAACCCACTCTGCACCGCTAACAACATGACTAATACGCTGCCACCTGAGTGCATTTTTCATGACTCTGCTACACCGCATGTTCATACATTGTCGTGTGTGTGTGTGTGTGTGTGTGTGTGTGTGTGTGTGTGTGTGTGTGTGTGTGTGTGTGTGTGTGTGTGTGTGTGTGTGGCTCTTGTCTAAGCTTGTGTGTGCGTGGGTTTGATTTTAAGCAGTATGTGACGGCGTACCTGCTGAGGTTAACTGGAGTTATAACATAGAAGACTCTTAAACTTAGTCTCTACTGCAGCGGCAACTGAAGCGAACAGAGCTGAGGATCAGACAAGAGAGAGAGGAGCAGTCGTCCTTGAAAAGACTGTGTTTCTGTGTGTGTGTGTGTGTGTGTGTGCCTAACTCACTGTGTGGCTGCTTTCTTCTCCCAGTGCATAATTACCCCATTAATTCAAACCTCTCTTTTGGGACCTCCTCACAGTGTAAATCAAACAAATTGCTGTGTGTATGGTGTAGCAGTGCGCCTGTGTGCGACCTGCACACTGCTTCCACATATGTGTGTATTTGTGCTTGTGTGTGCGTGTGTGTGTGTAAGTACATATTTGTATGTGGTCCCGCCAGACTCTGACACCGTCTTACATTAGAAGCCAGAGCTAATAAAAATAAAGCTTTGACACAATAAAACCACATTAAACACACACTACTGCGCTACTGTGCGTACAACTCGGCACACAGCTGTAACACCGGTGTTATAATAGCTGCTTCTTTGTTGACTGAAATAAACAGGCACTTAAGATTTGGATTCAGGAAATTACCGTAAGGCATTTTGTATTGTTTTATGAACTCCCTGATTAACTGCTAAAACAATTATGGCCATAATGGCAATCGGTAATGAGTGAGGACAGAGTGAGAACAAAACAGTGTCATTATTAGCTGTAAAATATGCTGCTTTTCCTCCATCTGTCCTCCTTGCTGGCTTTTGGATCCTGATCTGCCAAACAGAGTGACAGACAGTCCAGTCTGGAAGAGCTGAGGACTAAGGACAGGGATTTGGATGCTGTACAGCTGTCTGTCATGCCAAGAATCCTTACTCGGCTCGCGCAACCCATAATCAGAGCTTTGAAACAGCCTAAAGACTTGCCGTTGCAGCCCATGTTTAAATACGCGTGCAAAAAGCTCTCGCGCTCGTCACGCGTGTCGTCGTTTTGCGTTGCAAGTTTGCAGAAAGACGGGTAACGGTCTCAACAGAGAGGGAAACAGGAAAACTGCAGTCGGAGGCAGAGAGAGAGAGAGGGAAGAGAAAATGAAAACTGCTGCAGTATGGAGAGAATGTAAAGAGGTAAGAAAGAGGGTTAAAATTAGAGCGCAGGCAGCAGAGAGATCAAAGGAGGGAGTGACTGATTCTTCTATTTAGAATAATTTGCCAGCCTGCGTGGCCCTGATAAACCCGCTACTGGCCACGTCACCGCCTCCACTTCAGATTTACATATACTCTAAAAGTGTGTGTGTGTGCAAATAAAGTTTTTGTTTTATGTTTTGTTTTAGGTGTAATAGGCCTGCTTCATGATACATCTGTCCAATAATTACATGAGGCAATGTTTTTATGATAGAAAAAAAATTTGATTCCCAATTCAATAGCTGATTTAGGATAATTTTGATGTGCTGAATCCAAAAATCACAACTTTCTGAACAAAGCTACATATTTGTTTTTTTAACATTTTTGTTTACATGTACAGGTATTTTAGCGTCATATGATGTAACTTTCTTTTCTATTTCTTGCAATAAACAAATTCTGAAGTTTTTGCATGTGCCAACTTATGACAATTTTTTTATTTTTTTTTTTATTATTACAAGCGAATGAAATGGCTTCAACTAGAAGATCTTGCAAAAATAAGCCTGACGTATTCTGCTACATCTGCGGTGAATACACCATTGTTCCTAACAGGAATCTATTCACAAATTTCATTAAGTGTGCTAACCATGCATATTTTGGTATTAAACTTGGTGACCAGGATAAAACTTGGGCTAAATGTAATCAATTTAGTCAGACGATTGGATTTTTCTAAATCAAATTAGCATGAAAACCTGACCTGATTGAGAAAAATTGATGTCATTTTTGGATTCAGCGGTGCAAAATGGTCCTAATTCAGTTGAAAAGACAACTGACAATCTTTTTTTTGTAACCCAGTGCAATCAATCCACATTTTGTAGCTAAAAATAGGATGTTTAAAAATCATCCATGAGATTATTTTCACATTACATACAGGATTGTATTGAACGGGAGCTCAGTGGTAGAGCCGAGTCGTCGCTCGTGCTAATTTGTGTCCTTGGCCAAGACACTTAACCCTATTTTACTCCTGTTGTGTCGGCACTGTATGAATGAGTATGAAAGGTGTCTCATAGTAGATGTGCTGTATGAACGTGTGAGTAAATTGCTGTCAATGGCAAAACTCTATCATGAAGCAGCTTTGAGTGGTCATCAAGACCAGAAATGCTATAATACTGAAAATAAGTATCCATTTAACGTTTACCATATTCACTGCAGTAAATCTCGAACTCAGCAAAAGGAGCTGACAGAGGGAAGAAGCTTATGATTTCCCCGTCGGCATCGCCTATGCTGCAAAACAAAAGGCTGTTTTCGTAAAAAAATCTGGGCTGAGAGAATCTTTTCATGTCTTGAGATTATCTAACGGGGCTGCGTAGGTAGTTGACACTCTGTGTTCAGCCTCCTTTCCCATGGGCGTTGGGTGCATTCAGGAGAGAACAATGACAGCAGGGGTGTTTGGCACAGAGAACGCTGGACAGACACAGATGTGCCAGCGTTGTTGGCAGCAGAGGAAGGTAGAGGGGAGGTGGTTAGTGTCAGACTGCCAACTCGCCCTTTTTGCAGAGCCGTGAAGCCGACACCTGTCCCCCCGCACGGCTCACAGAGGCAGGGGTGACTTTAGAAACACATGCACAGTTTAGTCATCGCTGTCAAAAGTTGAACTTGATGGTGGAATCTTACCAACAGACACGCTGGTTCAAAACGGTTGTAAATACAGCGCCAGGACTGGGATTCATCGATAAAACGACAAGTTCAGAGGATGATGATGATGACTCTGTGCCCACTGAGAAAGCCATTGTAGACATAAAATCTGTTTTTCCCCAGACTATATAATAACCACTGAAGCTGGCTTATTTTTATTAGTCCAATATTTGTGGTGAGGAAAAGCCGTCGAGATTTCGGTGACACATTTCTGCATGGTTACAGTTTCATATGTGTGTAGATCCGTCTGTCTGTCCCTCTCCATTTCTCTTGCCATCTCTCTCCCTCGTTCTAGATGTGTTTTTTTGCCTCCCCCGTGATCAGCCCAGATTGTGTTCTGCGCTGTTTACAGCTGTGCCTGCGACTACAGGAATAGCCAATTCATTTTCAGAGGTGGAAGGCGGCGTGATGGAGAGCGGACACAGTGTACAAGAGCAGGAGAGAGAGAGAGAGAATGAAAATTTGGTCCTGTTCCATTCAGTGTTCCTGTCCAGAGTGCGGCTCAGCATGACATTGTGCCTCCCTTTTACCTGACTACCAGTGCAATCAACAGGATAACAGGCCTGGACAAAAGCCTAGGCTGCACCATGCAAAGAAACACAGACACATGCCCAAGGCTCCATGTCGGTTTTGAAACTGGTCACACTGATGTCCACTCATACGTGCCATGCTTTATCATCTGTTTTTACTCTGAATAGGAACGCGATTCACAAAATCATGTTCAATTGAAAAAGCACTGAAACAAGCAAAAAAAAAAATATATATATATACCAATATATTTTATAAATGAAGTGAGGATTGGGCTAATTTTCCAAAAGACTTTAAAATGGAATTCTTTATGCACTCAGCACAGTCTTCCCCCCTGATGGCTAAGCCCTACTTCATTTTTCAAACCCAAAGACCACAACCTTTTTATATGCTGTCTATATTAATACAAGAAAAGGTCCCAAAGAGGAGAGAAAAAGATCCAAGATACTGAATTCACCGCAATTCAGGCCACACTGTGCAAAATACAGGGGGGTCTGGGGGGGCTCGACTGTTAATCAGGGGGTCCAGCCCCCCCTGTTTTTCGCACACTGGGCCTGAATGAAAGTAAAAATTTGAGAGGGGTTGTTATAGTGTTATAGTGCAATTGGAAAACACGTTTTTTTTCTCCTAAAGATTTTTGTAATTTCAGTTTTAGGTATATATATATGATCTACATGCATAACACACTTTGCATGCTTTCTTATTCTTTATAACCAGACAAAATGTAAATAATTTTATTTGAAATTTTGCATTTCAATGTTTTAATTGATAGCTTGATAGCCCAAACGATTATTAATAGTAATAATAATATTTTGCACACTGGTCAGGCCCATTACAGGCAACATTCGTCTGACTCACTTTATACCTGTGCCCATCATATGTCTATTTTTTTATTTTTTTTAACATTGATTTGCCCTACCTGTGACCTCAGGATCAGTAAGTGTTTTCTTGTGTAGCTGCATCCTGAGCTGCTTTTCAGCCTGCATGTTCCCCCCACAGACAGCTGTGGCAGCAGCTGTAGCATCATCATCATCAACATCATCATCATCATTCCTCCATAGAGATGCCTCACACCATCTGACTCACAGGTAGCCATGCACTTCATAAGATAAATCCACATGGCTCACATAAAGCTGCGAAGCACTACCTAACCAAAAAATGGCCCCAAACCCACTAACATCGAGCAGACTTGATGATATCAGACCACTAGGGTGCGCTGCTGAGCCCTGCTGTAAATATCAAAGCAGTAACTTCAAGGACTACATGGAATTAAATCTAACTGTTTCGTTCCTATCAAAGTTTATCTACTGGATCTAGTCTAATCATAGTATGCTAATTTCTCGTTTCCTGCGAAGGTTAATATATGCACACAAACAAGATGGATGGCGATAAAGATTTGTTTGGTTTGCTTCCTGCGAACCGCTGCTGTTACGCTTCGCCCTCTAATGAGAAGATTATGCAGGTGAAGCTGAAACTTTTGAGCTTGGCTTCACTGTGTGCGTTCGTACTGCACGTACGGTATGTGCGCGCAGGGCGGGGGTGATGTTGAGCGGAGTAGACGTAGACTTAATGGAGTGAGGACATTTTTTTTTGCCTTTTGATGGTTGAGACTTGTTTTTGAGGTCATACCGTAATTTGGGTCAGGCTGGGGTGGAGTTAAGGGTTGGGCACGAGTATTTAATCGCATTTAATCACATGTAGTAATAACAGGAGGGCAGGAATGCGCTATTATGTCAGTATGTGTGTCTTCCTGCCATTGTGTGCACTGTAAAAACAAACTTTAATACCACAATGTTGTATTATTAGTACAATATGATTCAGCTGTGACTGCTCAAGACTCCAGCACAGGGCTAAGAATTAGTCAGAACATGTCTCAGACCTTAATCCTAATATAAGCACTGCTGTGAGACTGATGTACACACACACACACACGCGCACACACAAACACAGAGCAGTTCCAGCAAAGAAGTGCGATGTGCTCTAGAATTCTACCTTTTTTCTTGAATAGAAATTTGTCAGCATCTGTGAGCAACGTGTTTGTGCCAGTGAACGTTACACTGCGTCACTGGGAGGGTGTTAAGCCGTCCCCTCTAATTGTAGGGTTTTTTCGATTTTTACCCAACCTAGCAATTTTAAGAACTGCAATTTTACTAATTTTATTGTACTGTAAAGTGTGGTATCTCACGATCCATGGCAACAACTGGGAAAAGAAACACCGGCAGCATGATGAAGGTCAAACAAAGTTAAAACAGCTTCAAAGTCTCTCACACATAGTTCACATTTTTAGGTCCCCTCCCTAACACACATGCACACACCACAGAGTCGAGCTCAAGAGCAGGTTTTATTCCAAAATATCATCACATATCACACAAAACATGGAGACATACTGGCTATTAAAACACACAGACGCTCATATCCACAGATATACTTTAAATAGGGCAGGGTAAACCTCCAATTTATTCCAAAGGGGAGCATTGTGCTTAATGACAGAGTGGAAGGGGGTGGTAATGACACCCTAGTGAGATAATATGATATGGGCAGGCCCCAAAAAGCCCCCCCCCAAAAATCCTACCTTGCTCTCTCATAAGTAGCTGAACCCAAGACGAGGAGGATTTAATTGCCACTCTGTCTTATTGGTATAGACACAGAGGAGCTACTCACTGCTGGGGATTCCAAGAAAGTCAGAGTGAGGAAAGATGGCAGCGAGGGAGAAGTCATGATGTGAATATAATGCAATGGAATGAGGGCGAAGACAGTCTGTTACTGATACCCCCGCCTCTGTCTTGCCTGTCAACCATCAGCTCCGCGCTCACATGGAACACACGCTAGTTCCATTGCACCATGTGCACCATCTGCAACTAGTTACATGTCCGGCAACTGCCGAACCTTTTCACACTGTTGTCTTTTGTTTGTTTGTTTGCTTTGTTTTGAGTGAGGGGTCATGTGTTGGTGCGACAAACAAATACGCACTCTGGCAGGGGCCGATCTACTGGGCCAAGCTGTACAATGACCTTTCCAATTCAAACTGTACAAATCCTGTAGCACAATAATCAGCTCTGCAAAGGCAAATCCTTTTACCCTGTATTATCTATTCATCCAAGGGCAGTAAAGGTGGACTCGTGAAATGATACAGCTCTTTTTTTTTTTTTTTTAGCCCTCATGACTGATATCCTATGTGGTTCTACCTTAAATTGATAATGGCACTGATAACGACGATACTTTGGGAGAGTAGGCACATACGTTTGGTTTCACGTTGCAACTTGCACGAGCTTATTCAAGACATGTTTAATGGAGTCAATGAAAATAATCTGAATTGGCTCCAGTCTCATTACATTCCACTGTGATATATTGCTCTTAAACACTTTTTGGAATAAAAGCATACTATGTAATTAAGTTTAAACTATAGTGCAGTCACATAATCATTTTTGCAGTGCAAGGCATGCTATGTGTGCAGCCTGCGAGTCGAGTGTGTGTGTGTGTGTGTGGTGACGAAGAGTGTTTATGCTGTTTTGAGGTCAGTAATGACAGACAAATAGCTGTCAGGACTAATGGAAGAAGACAGCCAGGAATGATGGGTACACAGAGAGAACAAAGCAGCACAGCTCGATGCAGGTTGACTGAGACGAGGCATGCAGCTCGGCACACAGCGATGGAGGTCCCAGTAACGTCATAAAACAAACGCACAAATATGAGCAAACCCGTGTGGTCCTCCATGTCAGGGCAAGGGCTTTGGTTCATAGCCTTATTTTGACCTCCAACACTAATCCTAATCCACATGGTTGCATAGATTACCCTATTCTTGTGTAACCGTGTTCCCAATATAGACCTGGACCTGTGTGTTTTGAAAAGCATACACTAACTGCCTTGCTGAGTCAAAACTAACTATATAAAGTTACAGCTTAATTGTTCACTGATGATGAAAATAAAACTGGTATGAGCAGTTTCTAAAAGTTTCTAAAATAACATTTATAATGGTTTACTTTAAAATGTAATACACTGTTTTCAAAGGTATATCATTACTTTAAAATAGAAATTATCTGGATTTTAGAGCTTTCAAATCTGCCTTTTTTTTAATGTATTTTCGGCAAGTGCCTGGCTTTACAGAGGCTGCCAGCTTGCAGTGCCATGTTTGGACAACAGCCCAGACAGATGAACCAGCCAGCTTACTCCTCTAACATAGACGAACAATATCCTTTTTGATATGCACAAGCCACAATTGGTTCCCTGACAAGCTTTGGAGAAAAGGGTCTTCTGTTTGTTACAATCTGAAGTCTCACCGTTAGTTGTCACAAATTCCTACACACTGGACCTTAAAGAATGGGGTACAAACACACAAACAAACAGGGAAAAGGACAATACATTTAAATTGTTACACATAGATACATTCATTGTCAATCACTTTACCCTCCACATGAGGAGCGCAGGGAGCTGGAGTCAATCCCAGCTGACATAGGGTGAATGGCGGGGTCACAGATGGACAATCTATCACAGGGCAGAAAATTCACTCTGACACTCTTGGTGTCCAATTAACCTCTGCATGTTTGTGGACTGTGGGAATACCTGGAGAAAATCCACACACACACACACACACACACACACACACACACACACACACACACACACACACACACACACACACACACACACACACACACACACACACACACACACACACACACACACACACATTCTTGTACTTGCTGCATACTGAGGACTGCGTTGCTGACAAAGTGAGGACCAGCATTTCCACTTTATAAATCAACACAATTACAAATATCTACTTCATGAATGACATCTATAAAGAACTACTGGTTGCAGTACCATAACATGTCTGCAGGTAGAGCCCCGGAGCAAAAAGGGCTGGAAAACATAACTTTTTTTTTTTTTTTGGTCCAAAATTTTACAAAAACATGTCGACCAAATTTTTTTTTTTTTAATTTGACCAAAAGTTTTTGGTCCAAAATTTGACCAAAAGTTTTTGGTCCAAAATTTGACCAAAAGTTTTTGGTCCAAAATTTGACCAAAAGTTTTTGGTCCAAAATTTGACAAAAACATCATACTTATACTATGTCGACCAAAATTTTAACAAATCTTTGACAAAAAAATGTTGGTACAAAATTTGACAAAAAAAATGTTGGTCCAAAATGTGACAAAAAAAATGTTGGTCCAAAATTTGACTAAAAAAAATGTTGGTCCAAAATTTGACAAAAAAAAAAAATTGGTCCAAAATTTGAAAAAAAAAAATTGGTCCAAAATTTGACAAAAAAAAATTGGTCCAAAATTTGACAAAAGAAATGTTGGTCCAAAATTTGACAAAAAAAAATTGGTCCAAAATTTGACAAAAGAAATGTTGGTCCAAAATTTGACAAAAACATCATACTTATACTATGTCGACCAAATTTTAACAAATCTTTTGACAAAAAAATTTTGGTCCAAAATTTGACAAAAAAAATGTTGGTCCAAAATTTGACAAAAAAAATGTTGGTCCAAAATTTGACAAAAAAAATGCTGGTCCAAAATTTGACTAAAAAAAATGTTGGTCCAAAATTTGACAAAAAAAAAATTTGGTCCAAAATTTGACAAAACGTCATACTATGCTATGTCGTCCAAAATGTGAAAAAAAAATTTGACCCCAAATTTTTGGTCCAAAATTTGACAAAAACGTCATACTATACTATGTCGTCCAAAATGTGGAAAACAAATTTGGACAAATTGAGTATAGCATGGTATAGCAACCTAGTGAAGTGATTTCAATGAAAACAAAGTGAGGACCAGCCAAAATCACCTCACTCTGTAAAAATGACCTCACTTTGTTGGTTAAAAACCCTCACTGGTCCTCAGTATGCCTCAAGTACAAGAAAACACACACACACACACACACACACACACACACACACACACACACACACACACACACACACACACACACACACACACACACACACACACACACACACACACAGCCTTGACCAGTGCTGGAAGTTCACCGATATCACCTGCAACCAGGCACCCTTAGTCCACTCATGTGTCATGTTTTTTGTTTTTCCATCTATTTTTCTTTAAATGGGAATATAATATACAAAATGCACACCATGAAGCCTGAAAGTAACTCCTCATCAGGAAAATGTTTACTGACGTTATAATTCAAGTGAGAAGTAGACTCATTATCCCTTAGACACTCAAACAGTTATTTTTTTTCCTGGTGGTCTATAGCTTTGGTCAACTGCTATGTAAGCTTCAGTAATCACACCATAACATATTTTAAAGGACTCATATTATACCCTATTTCTCCAAGTTAACCTAGTTCCCTGGTGTCCTAATGAACATGTCTGTGACATGCTTTTGTCAAAATACCTTAAGGATGAAGCACCACAGCAGTTCAATCACTCTGCCAAAACAGCCCTGATCAGAACGCTCTGTTTTGAGTGCCTGTCTCTTTAAATATGCAAACGTAACACAGGAAACTACGTCAGCGTCACTGAGGCTCTGGCAGCTAACAGCTGTTAGCATTTGGAAAAGCCATCATTTGCCGACTCTAGGTGGCACATTGCCGTCATATATAAAATGTATCCAGTGGACACGTAAATCCTCTGAGGCTGGAAGTTTGTGTAGAACTCTGTGCTGCACTGTGCAGACAAGAATAGAACACTTTGCAGACTTCCGGATACTATTGCCCTCGCCTGCACTCTGGCGTTTTCAGGGACAAAGCGGAGCTCCGCGAGACAAACAATTCTAGGAATTTATCATTGCGACGTAGCAATGAGGGCAGAAGTCAACATTGCATGTTTTATCTCCTGTACTGAGTGAAAAACATGAGCAAGTCATTATTTTCACACTTTGCCTTCTCATAGGGCCTCCAGCGATGCAATTTTAAGTATTACAATTATCAAAATGTTGATTTTGAATATTATGTCCCCTTTTAAACTGATTAACTCACTTTATTATTCAATAGCTACACAGACTAAAATATTCACAGAGTCCATAATCCCTCCATCCAACACCGTGTCCTCTTTTATATTCCCTGCTGTAAGCTCTATTTCATTCTTAAATTTCTGTCTTTGTGTGTATTTCTCTAATCCCGGCTCCTCCCTTGGCTAAAGGCTAGTTTTGTAAGATGATCAGCGTTGTCCAATGGAGATGTGTCTGAGCGTCACTGGCTAAGGGCAATGCATTCGCCAGTGATGGATAGACTGTCGGAATGCTGTGGAATAGGAGCGCTGCCTTGTTGTGTCTGCTGAATGACAGTGATCCAGTGCAGCAGCGAGAGATTAGAAGGGAAGAAAAATTCTGTCTGTGCATCGTTACTCTAAAACGGGACAACGGGGATGGAACGAGATGGAACGAGATGGAAAGAGAAAACCATAAAAAATAAAACAGGACAAGGTGACATTCTTCAACATGTACCCTCTCCGCCACCTCTGTCTGTTCAGATCTACTCTCTCTTCCCTCCCTGCCCCCACACAATCCAACACTTATCTCCCATTTCCTCCCCAGTACACACACACACACACACACACCCTGGTAGAACAATAGCAAGCAACTTTATTCCCATACACCTCCCCAGGAACCTGTGCCCTCAGGTATGGAATTCTATCACTCAGCCACAAACAGGTGGATGAACCCGAATACACTTCGGAGGAAGGCAACAAAGGCACCAGATTTACTTTGAGATTATACCACCAGCAGCCCTAAGGCTACAGAGAAAAGGGGAATGCATGGTTGGCTGAATGTGGGGATTAAAAAAAAAACTGTGCTGTGTGAAGAACATCAACCTTGCAGGGTGTTTGCCAGTCCATTTAATTTCTTCTATTCCCAAGAGAGGATAGAGGGCAACATGTTATCAGCCAAATAGAGTGGGGGAGGAGACTTTATGGTTGATGACCACTGCTTTTATTGCAGCCCTGCAGTGTATTGTCTCTGAATATGGAGTAGTCTAACAGGAAAAAAAAGCATGTCCTCTAACATGACGGTCTGTGCCCAATTTCTTTAAGTGCTGGGGGGGGGGTCTCCTATTTTAATGTCACTTGGCATTGATGTGACCACAAACCACACTTTTGTAAAAAAAAATCAGCATCCATCATCTCCCTGTGTAGAGGCTTGCAGGCAGCTGGGGGGTGGGGGGGGGGGTGGGGGGGGGTGCACACTCGGAGAATCAGAGCAAGCATTTTTAAAGGTTAAAACAAGAACGTTTTTTTTATATACTGGGGTGAAACTATGTGCCAGTGTAGTATGATTCAGACTTTATGAAAAGGCCCTCCATGGATGCTAAGTCCCCAGGTGTAGCTCATATATTAAAGAAAGGGGGGAAACCTGCTTGAACCAGACCTGAGCTCACTTGTCGAGGACGAGAGCAATGCGTTCTCTCTGTTGTCTCGTACGTTGAAGCTAAATAAGCTCTATGTGTGTGTCTCCACGTCACCTCCCACACTTTAAGGCTCAGCTGAGGCACATTCAGCACATTTCCTCCGTGGCAGCAGGTGATGTATGATTCATTAAGTTCTGGTTGATCTTGGTTGTCGTAAATCTCTCATTTAGAGTTATGTGTACATAACCCACACACACACACAGTTACGCACACACTTTCATTCTCCAGCGCTGACGCATGATGATTAAAGGGAGAGGGAGCACCTATGAATCAAGTCTCCATGGAGAGACCTTAAACAAAGTGTACAGTGGATGAAAGGAGCTGAGGGCTTTTTGAAAAGCTCATCCTAAGCAGCACGGTAACGAGAGCGTGGAGGATATCAAATGATAACCGCGGTGTAATGTGCTTGTTAAACGTCACCGCTGAATTACATCAGGGCTGAAACGAACACCGCGGCTCAACATTTCCTCGGTTCACACTGACATTTAAAAAGACCCTCACTGCAGGTACATGTGCTTACATCTGCTCAGCGCTCTCCTTTGAAGCAAGTCCTCTAACTTCTTATCGTAGATTATTGTATTTTCAATATGACATGATATGATAACACATTATTATATTATATTATTACATTAACATATTATGCAAAATCAACTTGTTAATAAAAAAAAAAATGTAATACTTATATTTGGGACTCTGGAGGCCCTATGAGCAGGCAAAGATGATGATGAAAAATATGTTTTTGTGGTCCGCCTCTAAGTTTAAGAGCAGGAGATAAAACACTCGATGATGACTTGACGCAACGTGACATCACATTGTTTTGCAAATTCCGCAAGAGTGCAGGCGAGGGCAATAGTATCCGCAAAGAGTGGAAGTCCACAAAGTGTTCTATTCTTGGCTGCACAGTGCAGCACAGAGTTCTACACAAACTTCCAGCCTCAGAGGATTTACGCGTCCAGTGGATACATAAAACGGCAAATGATGGCTTTTCCAAATGCTAACTGCTGTTAGCTGCTGGAGCCTCAGTGACGCTGGCGTGGTTTCCTGTGTCTCATTTGCATTTAAAGAGACAGACACTCAAAACCGAGCGTTCTGAACAGGGCTGTTTTGTCAGGGTGATTGAACTGCTGTGGTGCTTCATCCTTAAGGTATTTTGACCAAAGCATGTCACAGACATGTTCGTTAGGACACCAGGGAACTAGGTTAACTTGTAGAAATAGGGTATAATATGAGTCCTTAAAGGCTGAAACGGACAACATGTGGCTTCAGCATGTTTTGGTGTTAAAATGAATTAAACCGTACCCGTTTCCATTCAAATGTACACACATTTGAACACGATTTTCAAGAGTCTAAGTCGAGGACATTTTGTGGTTTTCCACACTTTACTCCCGTCTTGTCTGTCCAATGGATTGATGGATGTAGGGCCGCAACGATTATTAGATTAATCGGTTGTTAACCAATTTCTAAATGAATCGTCAACTATTTCGATAATTGATTTGGTTTAAATGTAAATGTTTCCTGGTTACTTCGATCAATAGAACAGAATAATTGTGGACAAAACAAGAACAAGGACAACCTTGTTTCCATGTTTGGGAAACAACGATCATCATGTTTTCTGACATTTTACCAACCAAATAAAGTACTCGATTAATCGGAAAGATAATTTGACGGATTAACCGATTATGAATCATTAGTTACGGCTCTAAACGGACGTTAGATTCAGCCCACACACTGTTTTCCTCCACATCCTAAACCTTCCTCCATCACACAGAAGAGAGGTTGGGTAAAAAAAAAAAGTGGTATAATGGTGCAGGAGTGTTTTCTGAAAGAACCCGAGTAGAAGAATGAGTCCAATGGCATGGCTTAGGTGCTGTTTGCCATTGCAGTCCAGCTCTCATTGTTGTTCTTATTTATTCTTTAATGAGCAGCACAGGCTTCTCCTCTGCCATACAAAGGCCTGATTGAATCTGGCATTCCATTAGCATGTTAAAGAGGCCCCGCTTCATCTGTGAGCTGCTGACTGACAGTGGATATCATCTCTGTAATTGCTCTGTATACTGGAGCACAGAGCCAACGAGTGAGAGGAGGCACGCTATCAGAGAGAGAGAGAGAGAGAGAGAGAGAGAGAGAGACTAATTTTAAAAGGGGGATGCAGAAAAGAGGGAGAGAATCGATCAGCGGAGCTGACGGATTGAGCTCCGTCTTTGAATATCTCAATTTGGTGCGGTTCTGGACCCCATGCGGAGAGAGCTGAGAAGAGGCTGTTTGAATGTGTGCCACGCTCAGTCCGTGAGACTTATCTAACGCAGAAGCAGTGGCAGCGTTTCGTAAAAACCAAAGCCTTGCAAGCGCGTGGCTCTCGAGGGAAATCGCAGATTTAAGTCTTTAAATGTGTCCAAGCTAAAACACGTACGAGATTCCTGGTAATGTCATGTTCTGTCCGGACATGCCACTCTGTGTGTGTGTGTGTGTGTGTGTGACACTCTGTCTTTGCCCTTTTCTTTCTGTCAGCTCTGCACCACAGCTCACCCTATGTCCTCTGCTCTCACGCTCTCTGTGTACAGATTGTTTTTGCTCTCTCTCTCTCTCTCTCTCTCTGTTTTCTACTCACTTCATTCTCTCCAACACTTTCACTCTACTCATTCCCTGCATCACTGAGCACCTCCACCGCACCCTCCTCCTCCTCCTCTCCTTCCGTCGCCCTTGCTCTTCCCTTTCTGTACACGCCTCTCTCTCTCTCTCTCTCTCTCTCTCTCTCTCTCTCTCTCTCTCTCTCTCTCTCTCTCTCTATCCCTCTATCTCTGGGTGCCTGTCTCTTTGCAGTGAATCAGTGAATGGTAAGTGAACAAACTGTGTGGTGGAGGAGAGCTGCAGAAAAGATAATGTGTGAGAGAGAGAGAGACTGTGATGTGCAGCACAAGCACATGTCCAATTCTGAGGAGACCGGGGGGACAACGAGAAAACGCCAACTACTCGTATTCAAAATCTGCACCGCACTGCAAAGTGAACTCTCAATAGTGTCAAGAAGCCAACGTGAAATCCTGGCTCATTATATGAAATTTGATGCTGTTCGTCCCATCGTTACGTGTGTGATAGATAATCTGAATGTGTGAAGGAGGTTTTGGCTTCGTATTTGGGATTCGTTTGGATGAATTGAAGTAAGTATAGCTGAGGAAAAAAAACAAGCACTTAGGAGCAATCAGCTTCCACGTCAGAAACGACAAACCAAAGGATTGATTTATTAATAACATAATTAACATGCTCGGTTAATACCGTTTAGGTCTTACTGTCTAACAAAGCAGCTTAATCTGAGCTGTATTTGGTTTATGGATCTGGTTTATTTGAACAAAAACAGCTGAAGCGTTTGAACAAAACCCCCGCTCTGACAGATACAGTATACTTTTGGCTTTTTCTGTGGTTTGTGATGGGTTGTTTTTAGCTCTTTTTTTTGCTCTCTTTTGCCAAGTTCTGTCATGGATATGGAGAGAAGCTAGTTATTTTGGGTGCTCTGAGACGTATAAACTAAAAATGAACTCCCGTTCTTTGGTTTGTTTTTCGCATTTGTTTTGTATGTTTTCTTTTTAGAGTGGGGACAAAAAAAACAAACGCCTGCAGTGGCTGAGTGCACTGGATGTGCTAAAATGAAAAGTGGAAGTTTAATTCACTTTAAGAGAAATACACTGGCCAAGTGAACAAAATAGTTTCAGAGGCAACGCATGTCATGAATATTTCAATGTTGGCCAACAACAGTAGAAATCAGGGAGAAAATATGTTTTACTTGATTTAAAGCAGGTTTTTCCAGTGAATATACTTTGTGCTTTTGCATGTCCATGCTTTATGTTCTTGGAGTATATCAGTGTGACGGGATTCTGGAGGTTGAATTACGGCAGAATTAATCCAAACCTGTTTAATTTTTACTAAGAACGAGGCTTTAATGTGGCCACTCGGCTATAGTCTATCTGGAAAAGAAACATTAACAACAATGACCTTACTCTTCATTACTCTTCACAGTGACATGTTTTTCACATTAGCCATGAAGCAGCACATTATTCCTTGAGCACACTGTCACTTAACATTAAGCACAAAACAAAAAAAAAGGTCTATTAAAGGTGAAGTAAGTAGTTTATAGTGCCATCTAGAGGAGAGGCTGAAATTTACAACAAAGAACTGCTGCTCTGCTCACCCCCTCCCCTCCTTGAGCGCTACGGTATCCGCAGCTGGTCAAATGTCGTCCTCGTCGTCTTTTTCCGTGTCAGCAGATGAGGTTCGTGAGGTGAGGGAGAGGGCGAGCTACCGTGGCCGTAGCAGACGAAGTGGAGAGAGAGGAGGCGGGACTTCCGCTACAAGTAAAGAGAAGCTTGATTTGTTCTCTCGCGTTTGTCCTTACAGGCTCCGGTAGAAACATGGCGTCTCGCTGCTAACAGTGGCTATGCAACCGCGGCCCGCGACCATGTTATTTTACATGACTTTTTGAAACACTACGAAAATGAAACAAAAAACTATTATACAGCGACTAGACAATGCAGGAGCACATAATATGTATACAAAAGTGGATTTTGGGTTATATAAACCCATAAATACTACACAGTGTCCCTTTAAATAAATTCAAACATCTGCGTGGACGACCCTCACCAGGCTATCGCACATTGTCCTGTCTCTTTTCCCACCTTTTGCGTTGACATCTATTACAGCCATCGTTTATTACAATTTTTTTTTTCCAAGTACTAACAGATCTGGAAACAGAGCAGTGTGTATACCTGCAAATATACAAACACACACATTCATATTCACCCATACACACCGCTCTGTCCTCCAGGCACTCCTTGCTCCACTAACACACCATGAAATCTCGACACTCACAACACATTTACATGACATTACTGCTGAAGTGCTATAAAAATCAGTGCCTGTTCAAGTCTCTGTGTGTGTGTGTATTTGTAGAACGAATGTTATAGCAAAGCACAACAGAAGTTCAGCAGCCATTTTACATTGTGCTGATTTTCAAAAAAACCCACATTATTTTATAAATGGTCTATTAACCGGAGAATAGTAGTAGTCGTCACGTGTGTGTGTGTGTGTGTGCAAAATGGAACTCTTCGTGTGTGTTGAGGCTATTATTTGGGTCTATTGTCTGCGCGATCCCCTGTGGTTTCCTGTGCAACTGCTCTGGGATCAGAATGGTAATCGGGGAGTATGTTGACACACACTTAGTCAGAGCGATGTGTTTGCATGAGTGGTGTGGGGATACACAGCTTAACACTGACTGTCTGCATTAGCCACTTGCTACTAATCTGAGTTAATGTCTTTTTCCCGTCTATATTGCGCATGCACAATGTTTTATTCAAACGCTCGCTGGGTCCGTTCCTAAAGTGTTGAAATCTATCACTGTTGCTTTGCCTTACACAAATGGTCTGTCTGAATCAATGTAGCCGTGTCTGAAGAGGTAGTTTATCACCCGGCAATTATCCTCTGAGAAACACCCTCCCCTGTCTGTCTTGGACCAAGAGAATGGGACAAGTCAAGAGTTTCAAATCCAATGAATATTGATGCAGCCCCTAAGGCCGGCGCTGACATGTGTATGTGTGTGTGTGTGCATGTTTGTGAATGTGTCCAAAGAGGATCAGCTGGTAGACCCGGTTTGTATCTGCAAACATACAAATTACCACAGGATGAAAAGGTGACTGCAGCCTTCATTTCCATCTCACTCCTCGGTTTTTTTTGTGCCGTGTTTCTTGCATCCTTAAAATGGGTATTATGACTACTATAATAAAATGTCATGTGTATAAGAAAGGCTGCAATTCTAGTCCTTGGAGCTATTCTAGCTTTGACCAAAGTTTTGTTAATGTCTTGGATGATATTTATATTTTTGGCATCATATGCCATGTGCTTTTTCTGGATATTTATGGCCAATGCCAGAGGCAGCTACAGTCTAAGTGTCTCTCCACACAGCAGTGACGAAGTATGCCTATGTCGGTTGCATGTTCGTACAAGTCACAGTGCATGCATGCGAGGAGAAAATGATCACTGTCATTGTGTCGTCGGTGGCCTCGTGCCACTGACATGCGGCTAACCTGCGCTGTCGGGTGATGCACGGTTCGCTGCTAAAAGGACAGACGGATGCGACGCACAACCCCGTCGACAACAAACCATTATGTCTCCCCCCCTCTCCCCCCGCCCCCTCCTTTCTGCCATCATGCGTGTCGCACGTTCCACGTCCACCCCGCACAACCTCGCCTCTCTTTGTCGCTCTTCTGCTATCAGAGTCTCAGACTGCGGCAGCGCGGGGCAGTGAGACGGAAAATACAGTGATTGTTTCTGTCGAAAAAAACAAACAGCCTTGGTGAGATGATAAAAATGAGAAAAGGGAGTCGAAGGAAGGAGGATGGAGGGCAGAGCGAGCGAGAGATGCACGGCATTAGCGCAGACTATTTTAAAGTCACTATTTGGTAACATCTCCGCTGAGATTTCCTGAATTGTGTGTATTTGAAGGGGTGAGGAAGAGGAGGAGAAAAAGAGAGAGGCTGAAGAGAGTGACTGTGCCATTAAAGGTCTCACCTTGTTCTGCACCATGCACACACAGCACCCCAGCTGTCATCCAGCTTTGCTCTCTTTCTCCATCAGGGCTGGTGGGGGACATGCATCATTCATGAGAGGGGTGACTTATTTGGCTGCGTCATCTCCTCACACAACTGCCAATAACTTTTTTTTCTGGCTCTGGTCAGAGTAGATTTAATGGGTAGGTGGGTGTTCAGTGACAAATTTATTCCCAACAGCACTTTCACCAATACAGACCTTTTTTCTTCGCCTTTATTACAACCTGCAAACCGCCAGACATCGGAGCCGTTCGGATATAAAACGCATAAGTGAAAGCCACCTTTTGCCAGAAGGACGATGCTTTTAATGTATGGCGATCAAAATTGATGTTTTGTTGTGTTTCACGAGAATGTGAGGGCATAATGTGAAAATCTAATTGTTCAAGAACTGCCCTGTCCTGCCTCCAGCAGCCTTTTTGTTCAGCCTGTCCTCTCCAGTGAGTGCCTGCATCGCAGACCGCTGCGAGGCTGCCTGCTGTGAAGGTCACCCTCCCTGCAGCTATAGATTACACAGGCACGCATAGTCAGGCAGAATACGATACTGCCCTTCAGGGGAGGTCTGGGGCTCAGGCTGACAGAGGCGAGACCTCTGGAAGTTCTGGACCCCTTCTATCTATCTATCTATCTATCTATCTATCCATCTATCCATCTATCCATCTATCCATCTATCCATCTATCCATCTATCCATCTATCCATCTATCCATCTATCCATCTATCCATCTATCCATCTATCCGTCTATCCATCTATCCATCTATCCATCTATCTAGTTTAACAGCTACATTTCAAAGGAAATCTCTGGCGTGTCTGTGAATCATATGTATGTTCATCACAAAAGTGTGTGAAACCACATGAAATCCCTCGGGCACCAGAGGCAGCAGTGATGGGCTGACAACAGTCGTGGATGAGTCACAAAACGCTCCGAGCAAGAACAAGAGGGAATTTAATCCTGTGGTCTTCATCGTGTGATATCAAAGAGCCTTCAAAAGAGCATTCAGTGCTTTGTTTTCTGGTCCAAATTCAAAGAAGGCTACCGGAACCTTTTATCTGGCAAAATGGTTGCAACAAGGGTCAGTTTCCCTTTGAGCGGGACGGTCGCCATTTAGACAATGGCTTACGCTGGAGTCATGCCAATGTTTAGAGGTCGCAAAAGCAAAAAAAAAAAAGCTTGGCAGATCATGCTGTCCTTTGCTGTCTCTGCTTCTCCCTGCTGTGACCTTAATTTGTTAAGTCTTGAGTACGAGAGCCCACCGGGCAGCTCATGCACCTCGAGGGAACGAACTGACAGGACGCGTGAGCATGACGTACATGTGGACTTGGGCATAATATGTGGAACTGAAAAAAATGGGACGAAAAACGAGGGGAGGCTATAAAGACGCATGCAGAAAGGCTTAAAGGAAGAGTCGCTGTGCGTGTGGTGTGTGCCTGCGTCTGTGAGTGTGAGACTCCCAGACAAAGCTAAAAGCGTCGGACGTGAGGCCACTAGTAAAACCAAAAGAACACAAACTGTCTCCCTGACGGCCAATCCTCTAATGAAGATTTGTGGCAGTGGCTGCCTGGTGATTATTGGTGCAGCGCAGAGACAAAAACCATCTTCAGTGCTACTGTAAATACAATCTCTCACATTTACACAAGCTATCACGGGCACACATGATGAAATGTTCGGATAGAAACGGAGATGCTGCTGTTACATTTGATATATTATGGCACAGGCACCATGTCAAAACCCCTGATGTTGAATTAATAGGCAATCCAATCATCGGCCCAAACATTGTTCAGATGTGGAGAATTAAACGTGAACTCTCTTATTCCTGTCTCATCGGGACAATTGCACTTTCACCGACTGTGCTAATTTGATGGGAATCCTAGTTTCCGTCCTTCCTGTGTGTGCCTCGCATGATGTTTTCATTTCATCACTGAACCACAGCCACAGCAACTGTGAGTCAGTGTTTGCTGAGAGCGATGCTGAACATAATGTATGAGACAACATTCATCCACGTACAGATCTGATAACAGACACTGCGAGAATTTAATCTCCACACTTTTTTTTCCCAACTCCAACAGCAGCAATGTTATTAAAATAAAGGTGGGCTTTTTCATCTTTTTTTCATCACATGCGTGCCACGACACGTCCACAGCCACGTGGTGGCGAGACTTAGCAACGTACTGTAAATGGATGACCTCGGATACCACGTTACCTCTGTGTCCCTTACAGCCTTCTAATCCAAACCTCTGGCACCTCACCTTCCTAATCTTCCCTTTCTCCCTCCCCCCACTGCCCCCAGGCAGGGGCAGGGAACGGTGGTGCAGGTCTTGGCAGAGTCCCATCTCCTCCCACCCCCTTCTCTCTTCTCGCTCTGAGGGGTAGGGCTGCTTGTTCAGGGAAGAACTTGTAGTGTAGAGACAGGTGTGCATACCAGACGCCTGCACTTAGCCTTGCGCCACGCCGATCCCATAACTACCTGCTAGCAAGAACTCCCCGATTCAGCTCCAGCACACAAAACAAAACATTCCCAAAGAAATCCCTTTGCTGGCTGAAACTAATATGAATGGGCAAGACGCCACAGAAGGCAGGTCTGACCTCGACTGACTGCCACCTTTTTCCTTTTTTACTGCGCATTTTTGCATCCCATTATACACAGCATTAAAACACATAGAAACACTTTTTAATGGGAGGGTGAAGGCGTCAGGGGTGGAGATTTGGGCTATTTTGAGCTGTTCGTGTAACATTAAGGATTAAAAGTAAGCTTAGTGCTTCTTGGAACCAAAAGTACTATTCATTCACTGTGTGTGTGTGTGTGTGTGTCTGGCTTGCCCTAAAAGAGCCTGAAAAGAGCTGTCTGGATGGGTGAGGTCACAGTTAGGAGATATCCTTGTGGCTATATGCAAGTCCAGGTTGAATTGTAGTATGACATCCAACACTGCGTCAGATGTACTGCTCAAATTCCCTCCTTGCATGAGTCAGATGATGCACATAGAGATGTCGTAGCGAGGCACCGATTTCTCCCCAAAATCGTCTCTTCCCTCCTCACTCCTTCCCTCTTCCTCGTCGTGCAGTTTTTCTCCTTATCCCTTCAGTTCTCCGTTGAGTCTCTCTCCTCCTTCACTATCCACTCCAGCCTTGCTCTGCCATTCTTTAGTTGCCTCATCAACTTCCTCCTCCCTTTTAGCTTCCTCTTCCACAGCAATGCCCCTATGAATTGACCTTGCAGCATCTCAAGGAGAATTGATTTCTCTTTTGGTCTTTGTGTTGAAACCCTATCTCGACAGTGCTCAGAGGAATTTACACCCCCCCCCCCCCTCCTCCCCAGAGCGGGATGAAGGTAATTCTCTTTCATGAGGACACTTTTCTCTCCATTTTATGTCTGCCTTTCTCTCGCTCCTGCTTTCCCCTCTTTTCTTTGTAAGCTCACAGAAATAGAGCATACATCATTAATGCAACATCTATTGCTTCAAAACGTTAGTTTTGCTCAACCTTTTTAAAGCTTGGCTGCTATTCGGGCTGCTTTGTACTCACATACTGAACGATTGCGTTAGTCGATCAATAAAATAGTTTTAACTTTTTACTCTCACTTATGGCATTAAGAAAACACAGGTGCTGGACCAGTATGAATTTAGTATATTTGCTGATATATGTATATGTATATTTATATATATATGTGTGTGTGTGTGTATATATATATATATATATATATACATGTGTATATGTGTTTCCAACTTTGATGCAATATATGATACTATATAATTTATTATACTGATATAGAAGACTCAGTATCAGCTCAACCTGTGCAAAATCACTATATTACGTAATAAAGCAGTTCCAAAACTGAAGTTACAAAGTGCTTCACACAGGCAGTAAATTAAAACAAGATTGAGGGAATAAAATAAGCCAAAATCATAAAATAAATGATGGAACCAAATTACTGATCTTAAAGAAATAATTAAAATGGGGATATACACTGAATACTTAACAGGCAAAGGAATATCCTCCAAGTCTTACAGTGATGAAAAACAATGTATGCATATAAAGGTGGGTTACAAGACGTTTTCTTGTCTTTTGTTTCCCCCAAGATCATCCAAACTTTTCAGTATATATATCATGCAAGTACTCATGGGAACTACGTTTTCATTGTGTCCATAGACTTGTCAGTTCAACATATCACTTTCAATCAAAAGGATCAATTAGTATTGTAAGCACAAATGTAGAGTAAAACAATGAGAGCAGGAAAATGAAATACTGAACATTAAGAAGGCAACAGTGCCACTTTGTAAACTCTGGAGTGCTGCAGTGTGAGGATTCGTCTGCACCTCTTTCCACTTTGTGATCACAGTGACTGTTGAAGCATACAGGACATTTTCCAGGCTTCAACTCCCAGGTGTCTTGTAGCCCCAGGATTCCCCACAAGTAGTCGGCCAGGCTGCTGCAGTGAATGCACTAATGTGACACCGTAATCACACACAGGTGCATTTTTGTGCTTCACAGAGCAACAGTATGGAGCTGCTACTGCTGCTGCTGCTGCTGCTGCTGGTGCTGGTGGTGGCAGGTGCAAGCACTGGTGTGTGGAAAAACTGGAGCCTGCATTGTATTCATGTGTATGCAAGTACTAAGAAACAGCATCATGTTTACATCCACTATGTGTTCTTTAAAAAAAAAAAAAAAAAGACCTCATCACCACCTTATTCAGGGAATGAACGCATGCGTGTTCTCGAGTCATCGTGGCCTTTTCCTTTTAATGAATAGTCATTGACAGAGGGCACTGCAGTGAGGCCAGTGAAGCAGTTGGAACAGACACCTCCACCTCCCTCTGGTCTGCGGTGCTGCACACACTGATAGGCCACACACACCACACACACACACACACACACACACTCACTCACACACATGCACTCACAGACACAATGGCTTGCCTTCCCACCAGTCCAATAACAGGCCTATTTATTAAAGTCTCTTACAGACGGTATTGACATCCTGCTGACATAGAGTCACTCGAGCATAAACAAATGGAGCACATGGAAAGAGAGGGGGGGGGGGGCAGGGAAGAGACCTGTTACAGTGGATGTTTGACTGTGGAGTCCCTTCTATCAACCAAGAGTGAGGCAGGTGTTGAGAAACAAAGATGATGAGAAAATAAAATGCCTTTTCTGCAACGTGTACCCGCCCCTATACTCAAACCCCCATCATCTCACACATAAACACAATGCAGTGTGACATTGATCTGGCATCCTAGGTCACTCCTGAGACACGCAACTGTGCAAAAGGCACCATTAGATGTGTTGTTTTCGCAATGCTATAATAACCATAGAGTATAATTATTTCACAATCTCTTTATTGGATCAAATGTCAAGAATTTAGTGGGATCTACCCTCACGCTTGAAAAAAAAGCATGACCCTGGCTGTCTTATAACTGAAGTGGAACCCTAAAAAGATTACGCCATGTTTACTCCAGACACATACACTCTTAGAAATAAGTGTTCTTCTACCAGGGCTACAAGGGTTCTACCTGGAACCATTGGTTTTCCAGTAAGACCCATTTTGATCCAGAGAACCCTTTAAAACCCTGAATAAGGGATTTTAAAAGGGTTCTTTGTAACATTAAGGGTTCCTTTTATAAAGGTTCCACCTGGAACCAAAAAGGCTTCTCCTATGAGGAAAAGCCAAAGTACCTTATATGGTTCTACTTAGCACATTTATTTCTAAGAGTGTACATGTGTTGTGTGAGTTAACAGCTTACAAATATATGAGACTAACTTTGAGTCATAGCGTTCCAATCCAAATGCCAGTGATCGCAGTAGTTGAAAGGCTTTAAACAGAACTTCTGCGCGGTTTGCATGCGGCCTATTCTAATTATGATCGTGGGAATAAGTCTTTATTAATGTGTGGCTTACCACATTAAGAAGATGTTGAAAGGTGAACTATGTAAAATCCTGTGGGTTCTTTCATCCGTCTGTCAATGCCAGAAAAAAAAAATCTCTTCTATAACAAAATGAAAATAAAGGCGAAATTTTAATCCCACATTAAATTGTGACTAAACAAACAACCTATCAACTTTAGCAGTGAGTTTGCAGAGTAATTGAATTATTTATTATGCGTATAATGAAAGTAATTTTAAGTTGCATATTCAAGGACTAATTGTGCTATGTATGCCAAACATTTGGTTGATATAGAATAAATAATCACAGCGTTTCTTTGACATTAACAAAGAGAGCAAAGCAGGCATCGGGAAAATGAAGGAAAAAAAAACTAACCTGACTCTGCAGAGCTGACCTCTACAACCAGGTAAATGGAATGAGCAATAGCTTTGCACACAGACAGGTCAACAGAGAGACACATTGTGAAGACAGATGATGCCAGAGTGGACACACATACACAGACAAAGACAAAGAGACAGATAGATATGCACGGCCCTGAGTTGAAGAGGTCAGCTCTGACTCAAACAGAAGAGAAAACAACATGTCCGGATCACGAGTGGCATCGGCAAGTTGGAAGCACCGGAGGTTTTTGGTTTCCCTAACATGGCGGCTGATCCCAACAACGCCACTGTCTATCGATACGCTCTGCAGCACAGTCACCGTGCTCTCTATTAGCTTACTATTTCCTTTGCTCTGTTCTCTGTCCAGATGACACACAAACATTTTAACAAACGTGAAACAAACAGCGTTCGTGTCATCTGGAGCAGTGGCACCAGCAGCCCGATGTCTCTAACTTGGTGCAGAGCCCATGTCGGGCAGAGCTAAGCTGGCTGCTCATGGCTTTGCGGCCACACCACGCCATTATCTGCATCAGGACTGTCATCATCATCGCTGTCACAGTGGCCAAAGACCTCGGCCAGGGCCACGTATTGCATGCACAGCAGGATATCATGGATTTATGAATACAAACAGCACAAGGAATGATTGTCTACTCAAGGTCATGCAAACCAAAGGACAGGGATCGACTATGAGCCTAACAGACAAAGCTAGTGATGCATTTGGTTTATTTATATGTATATTTCTTACACATTTATTGACTCGCACATACTGCCATTGTGTCAAATATGTATTATCACAACCTCGTGCATTAATGCCACCGAGCTGAATCCAGAAATGTGCTAATTGAAGGTCCAGATCCTCCGGCGGCACAATCGTAAAGGTCATCGCAATGACATGATCGTTTTCAGAGGCAGAAACCAGAAACTTCAAATCACTCGGCTACCACATCGTCGTGCAGGCGGAGGAGAATATTAGGGACGGGGGGGAAAAAAAATATCCGTGTTCAGACAGAAATAATAGAAGATGCCTATCTGACTGACAAGTTAATGAGGAGCAGCCTGGGTCAGCTTTTTTGGCTGGTGTGAAGGGAGAAGATTATAGACCATTAGATGTGATGAAAAACACAAGGATTTGGCTTGTTTGAGCTACAGCGCATTATCACTGTTTAAAACGCCAATCAGTGTGCTGTAAATATCCACTGTACATGCAGGGAATTAATGCTGACTTGATTCCGTGCTCCTACAGAAGCTGAAAATGTGTAGTATTGCACAACGGACGCCACATTCTATGGTTTTTCACTTTTTTTTTTTTTTTTACCACAATTGTTGTTCAAACACTACTGTAATAACCATCCTGAGCTCACAACACTGCAAGTTCATCCCGTTTCTAACTGCGCTACAGCTGCAGTTCACCGTTAACGCCGCCGTTGACGTGTCCAGACCAAAAAATCATTTACGAGAGTGTCTCCCACCTGCGAGCTGATCAAGACAGTGCTTGCCTATCAGTTAAATGAGGTTGGCATGAGAGACGTCTACTTTTTTTTTTTCTTTTGTAAAAAAGGGCACATTTTCAATAGAAACGTTACGACACGACATGACACAACAAAGCTAATCCAAAGTCCTTGTATAGTGTTCACTTTAACTTGCTTAGAGCTCTTTGGTTATAATAGGAGCACCTTTTCTTCAAGGAGCACACTTCAGTCTCGCTCACCTCAGACTACATAACTCCCTATAATCATTAGAGATGTCTGCCTGAAAAACATGCCTGCCGGGAGAGCAGAGGAGCTGAGCTGCGCCTGAATCAGTCCAGGCATGCGTAAAAGCAAAGTGGCCTCTCTCTGGCAGCAGCTAGCACATAACAACACATAAACACATGGAACAAATGCAGATAAACAAATGACCACACACAGACACACAGACACACACACACACACTCTCGCTCAGATGACCATACTCTCAGAACTGCTTATTAAACGTACACATTCTGTCTTTACAGCAGGATCCAGGCAACTGGACTTGGAGGCAAACTCCCATTCACTGCTAAGGATTTACAAGCTGAATCCACACAGTGGTTCACCCCCCGTTCAGACGTGGCCAAGGTGAGAGCAGAATACTAAAGATGAAAAAGCACTGGCTGACTCACAACACATCATCTCTGTCTGATAACTGCAAGCAATAATCTGCTGCAACCAGAGCATCAGAGCAAAGATAGAGGTAGACAATGTTTTGTTTTGTGTTTTTTTTTACTTTACAAAAGGCCACATGTTTGATAACCTGTTTTTCTCATTAACACACACAAATATATGTGATATTTATGAGAGAAGGTTACAAAGAAGCTGGGCACTAGTGTAACAAATACCCTCGATTGTATATGCCGAGCACATGTGCAATTCTGGATTTTATTGGTAACTTATAGGCTGTGGTGAAGTTCCAGCAGGATGTGAGGATAGTGGAGCTGGGTCATGTGACCAAACAAGTGCGTAATCATATAGTCCAGCTCCAAATACTTTGACCTTCCCTGTCATTACTCACACCTGCCATTTTATGGCCTATTAATGGTCCACTATGACTGTAATTACACACACTAAGCTAAGATTTAAGTGCTCGTCCCGACCACCACTCACAGTATTGACAGATGTCTGTGTGGAATGAAACAGTGCATGGATAAAGCCACTGATAAAGAGATGATGATGTCCAAGTCTAAGTAGGGATTAGTGGGTCCAACAACACGAATGACTTTATCTAATCCCATACACCAAAAAAAGCCACAACTCACCCAAAATCATCCTGTGTGTTGCCTTTGGTGTCCCTGGATTGGCAAGTTATCCCTTAATGTCCCCGTCTCTCCTGCGTTTGCCAAGGGACGACGGCTCCAAAATGTCTTTTCAGAGTTCCTCTCCACTGTCAGCGGAGAAGCAACTCAGAGAGGCAGCACTTGATGTTAAGAGAGTCTGCTGCTGCTGCTGCTACTGCTGCTGCACATGTTGTCCCTTGCGTCTGCCCTCTCCAGGTGAAAAGCTGAGTTTCTGTGTGTGTGTGTGTGTGTGTGTGTGTGGAGAGAGAGAGAGTATCTGTGTGTGTATGTGTGTGTGCATGTGGGGGTGTGTGTTGTGCGTGTGTGTGTGCATGGAGGAGGGGTTCCAGCTCTTCTGCAGTTGTGGCTCAGGTAAGCCTGAGGACAGTATGGAGGTGGTTAGAAGCAGAGGGTAGTGAAACAGAGGAGAGAGAGAGAGAGAGAGAAGAGGGGAGTCAGAAAGAGGAGGGGGAGCCTAAAGTGTGACAGCCAATCACAGGGGGAGGCTATACAGCCAATATCATTTTCTGCACAGCAGGAATTGCAGTGGTCTCTGACAAACCGCTGACGAGCAGTTTCCCCCCCCTCAAATGTATAATTTCACAGGCAGCTTCAGCAGGAGGATCTTCAGCGCGCTGTAAAAGTCAGTGTCTGCTGCTCAATATGAAACACACAGACTCTGGCTTCCTCTCCCTCTCCCCGCTTCTTGTTTTTTTAGGGGTCGGGTACAACCTAAAGGCACCTTACATGCCTGGGCTCCGATTGGTGGCAGCCTCGGCCAATAGGAGCAGCAGCAAACACTTGTCATCATCATGCAGAGTGGAAGTCACGGAGAGGAGACAGAGTCAGACTGAAAATGCCGTCTCTCCCAACAATGGTTTCTCCCTTTGATTTCCCATGTTCTCCTCAGCCAGCGTCCCCGCACAGGCAGCCTCACTGTCAGACCGGTTTATTGCGTCGCCACAAACCCACCCCCCACCCGCCGTCCTTTGACTCCATGTGTATGTGGACTTGTTAAAGGATTAACCTTTAATCTGCGCGGCTCTGTCTCTCCATTTCTCCTTCCATCTCTTAACCTGCCCAGGCAAGGTTACGCATTTTATCAACCTCCGTGTTTTTGTCAAAGAGATGGAATTTGGACTGGAAGTGGAGTGGGGGAGCGAGGGGGGGTGCTGGCAAGCAGAGAAGGAGAGAGATGAAATGGAAAGCGACAGATCAGAGGAAGCAGAAAAAGGAAGGGGGGTGGGTGGGTGGGGAAGAGATTAAACTAAACACAAACTGACAGAGGGATGAAGAGATGTGGAGTGACAAGAAGAGACAACCTAGAGGACAGAATTCAGAGACACAGACAGTCAGTCGGTCACAGACGACGGGCTGCGGCGGATCTATCTGTTCACCATAGCAATGCAACCGCTAATTGAAATGGAGCTTCACAGTCCACCTCCTTCTCAGCAAGGAGCCACTCAAACAACGCTGTCATGTCCAAGGAGCGCTCTCTTCTCCTCTCTACTCCTCAGTTTTCTCCTGTAATGATGAGTCACGGGAAAGTGAGAAACAGAGAGCAACCTTTTGAAAGTCACACAGCCACAATGTTATTTGGAAGCTCAGCGCTTAAGAGAAGACTTTGACAAAGCTGTCAAAAAATTAATCCCCTTGGGCGGGCGTGCTCTCAAACACACATACAAACACGTGAGCCAGTGGCTGCACAAAATGCCCCCTCCACACACACACACACACACACACACACACACACACACACACACACACACACACACACACACACACACACACACACACACACACACACACACACACACACACTCTCTGGCTGAGGCTGTGAGTCACAGAGAGTTGAAGTGAATACTAAGGAGGCTGACCCACACCACCAATACCGCTGCACAGTAGCTCCAAATGCACACTTTTAATCCATTGCATGTCAACACTGGCAAGTTCAGGAGCCACAAACATCCACACAAAAATTCTGACAGAGTTTAACTCGCCAAATTTGATTGAATTAAAGTTAAATCTGTCGTTTTTTACAGAGCATGTACACAAAAACCTCCCAAAGTGGCCGTACATTTTACAAAAGTAAAGTTAAGTCAAATACACATCAGAGGGCTGAGGTCAGACTATGATCACTTTTTAGAAAGCTATGCATGTAAGTTCTTCAATGACCGTGTGTGTGTGTGTGTGTGTGTGTGTGTGTGTGTGTGTTTGTGTGTCAGCAAAAGAGCTGAGATAGGGTTTCCTCATTAGTTGTGTTGGTATCAATAATTCAGAGCCGGTCCTTGTTGGCGTTCAATGGGCCGAGTGCTAATGTGCTGTCAGGCCAACAGGGGCCCAGGGCCCAGCGCCACTTTAATGGGTGTCATGATGAGAGGGTGAAATCGGAGCAGGGAGATTCTGTATCATCTTTAGGAAAGAAGAAGGAAGGAGAATAGGAGTGAAGCGGGTTTAGAAGGGGGCGAGGGCCACTATAGGGGAGGACAGATGGCATTTTAGGACAGGTATGTGAGCACAAAGGTGATGGGGAGACATGGAGGGAAAGAGGGAAACTTGGTTATTATGTCCCGTTGTTTGCCTCTGGATAGAAATAACTTGTTGTGAAGATGATGCACTGACCTCTATCACTTCTTAATGGACAGACAATCATAAGGCACATTCTGAGGGGCCAGTATAGAGGAATATTTTAAAGGAATAATGAAGTGTCATTATTCCTTTTGCCATCTACTCGAATTGCTCGAGGCAACTTCACTGTCGAACGCCTGCTGAAAGGCAACATAAAAATAAATTGGAAAACATGGTGAAGCTAAACTTTGCATGTCCATAATTTCCAAATCATGTGCAAGTACATTTTCGAAGAAATGTGTAAACCATGACACAATATATGAAGGTGAAAAGGCTGCTATATATATATGTGTATATATATATATATATATATATATATATATATATATATATATATTCTCCTATGAAGACAAGCCAAAGAACCTTATATGGTTCTACTTAGCACTTTTATTTCTAAGAGTGTAGGAAACCATAAGCCACCACGATTGAAAACAAACAAACGAACGAACATTTATTTTTATTTTTTTTAAATGGAGTGGATTAATTCTAAACTTCCAGACAAACTCTGGCTCATATGCAAATGTTTTTATAACAATTCAGTTGTGCAGTGACTCAAAACAAAGAAGTGAGTCACAAAGAATTATCAACTGGAAAATGAAACTTAGGCTAAGACCTTTACCTCCTTAATTTATGTGGCTGCATTTCTAACATTGTGTTTTCTGTAGCAGTTAGACTTTTATGATTGGTTTTAATTCAGGTGTTTAATTGTGTGGTCAAGCTATGTTTATATAAACACAAACAAATAGGAGTTTTGAAAGACCCTGACATATTAGACAAACCTGTTAGCTTGAAATCTTGACTTTACTGGTTAATCCATACTGCCCTCTCCTGGTGTAAACCCTTTAATACGACATCAACTCCCCATTATAATAATAATAATAACTTTATCTATTGAGCACTTTTCATGCAATTAAAATATGTAGCACAAAGTGCTTTACATATTTAAAAAAACAAAACAAATCCCACCCCACCCACACCCACACCTCAACACATACGCACACACAAATGCATACGCATGAACACGCATGCACGCACACACATACATACATACACACACACACACAAACAAGATCTATGAAAGGTGTTGCTGGATTCAGAGGATCAGGAAACACCATCACAGGAAGCCGTCTGCACTGGGGGGCCGCTCATGGCCCGAGGCCAGGACGTCTCCACCCGGGCGCCCACCTCACCACAGGCCAGCGAGGGGCTCACGGCAGTGAAGCAACTGCCATAGAACCCCCCACCAGACAGGCCGATGTTCACCACGAGTTAGAAACATCCCAGCCAGGGGCAATCACAGCCCCCAGTGCAGACGACTCCCACTGAGGAAACACTGGAGACACTGAATAAAAACCTAAAACTAATGCATATATGGAATAAAATCATAAAAACTACAAAGGCTAAATAAATAAATGAAATAAAATCAAAATACTACTAATAAAATAGATAAAATGCAAAGAAAATACCATTCATAAAAATAGATAAAATGAACTCGCATAAAATAAAAATTCTCCTAATAAAATAGAAAAAAATAAAATACCATTAATAAAAATAGATCAAATGAACTCTCGTACAGGGGGGCAAAATTTAAAAAAATAAAATAAAAAAAATTACTAAGAAGATAAGATATTAGTATAAACAGCCATTGGCCATTGGTTTTAGCAGCACTAGTTACTATACTGAAAGTCCTATCATGAAAAATGATCCCATGTCAACACATACGGAAGTAAATAAAGCTTGTATGTAGCTGTGATGGCCTGTCAGATTGAGTCAGAAGTCTGACTCAGAAATCTATAGAATATATATATATATATATGTATATACAGCAGACTTGATAAAGCAGCATGTGTCAATATTGCAACTGGACAAAAACATCAGCTGAATGATGAATTCGGCAAAGTGTAGAGTCTGTGTACAGCAGGTCAAATGTAAAAGGAATGGCCGCTGAGTGTGAAAAAAAAATCTTATAAAGACAAAGGCAGATGATAAATCAAACCTGAGGGGAAGAATACATCAAAGTCCACCAAAGGTGCAGTGCTATAATCTGTCTTCTTCATTCATTTCTGCAGGGGAAACACAATATACTGTATACTCACTGGAATCTGCCAGACAGACTCTAACTTACTGCTCAAAAAGCAGCTTTAAAAAGAGCTGCTTTTTGTTAATCCTAGATTCTAGTCATATTTCATGATCTGGAGCCTTTAGTCATTTTAGGGCTGTTCACAATTGTTAATTTCCCCCTTTTACTTCCTCCACTGTGTGCTTGTGTGACTTAACGAAAAAGATCCCTGATGATGCAGAGTCTGCACCGAGGTCACATATCAGGCCTTGGGTGTCTCCTGGCACTGTGGTGGTGAATTTAGAGACTGTCTTCGAAGGTCAAAGGTCAGAGGGCTCGGCAAGCGTCAAGAAGCATACTACATAGTACTTCTCTTCTACTCTCTCTTCCTCTCGTCATTTCTCTCTGATTCTCTTTGTGTCTCTTTTTCAAAAAGTCCTCTGCGTTTGTCCTCGAACTGAGCTGAGCCTGCGAGTCTGACGGTTAAACATATCCGTTTGCAAATGTGAGGGATAATCGTCTCCCTAAATTTAGACTATTGATCAGGTATGGATATGTGCAGGAAATGTGGCCCCGCTGTATAGTTCCTGTGCATTCCCTGATCCCAAGGAAAGGCTCCATAGAATCGGGACGGTCAGATTTTTGTTGCTTAGTGAAATGCGGAGAGAAACAATGCAACGGGAGGTGATAATGAGATAATGGATGAGCACATTTTCCTCAAAGATTGCCAAGCTACAGAGGGAAAATAAAATGAAACAGGATTTTCCCAATGAAAACAGTCTGCTTTTCCTGATGTTGAGTATTTCTCTCTAGATAGATGTTTATGATGGAATTTAGAGAGACAGGGGGAACAACAACAAAAAGAAAGAAATGATTTTGTGTACACAGGTGGGTGTGCCGCTCCTGTGAATCCACGCCTGCCTATGAGACGGAGAATGTTGATGTTGACCGTCACACTCTCTCTCACACGTCCCTGACATTTTTACACCAACACAGGAGCACAGTCTTTCTTTCCAACCACAGTGAAATCACGTCTGCTCTATAACTGCTCGCAGGACATACATGCTGAAGTGTTGCTGCTGCTGCTTTCACTATAGCCTCAGATACAGTTATTTGTGCATATGGTCGAGCATGTCTTGGCTACAACATAATCGTCAACGTTTCTTATATTGTTCCAACAAACGGATCCAAATGGTGCACATGTCACATGACCAGGTCTCGCACAAACTCACTATTTCCGATTTTCTAACACGTAAACACACATGGACACACACTCGCACACATACAATACGATCAGCTTCTCCCAAATGTGCATGTTAAATATGGATGTGGTGGCAGTTGAGGACAGGTGGAGCTGTCAGGACAGTTGTCAGCTCTACAGGCACATGTGCTGTATATGTTCATGCTGAGAGTCACTTAAACAGACACTACGCACATTTTGTCTGGTCATTTATTGAGATGTAATCGTGTTGTGTCTATTTATTACACACACATATAATAATCACAATCACAAAGTGGAGGAAGTGAGACTTCCTTTCTTTTAGGAAGGCACTGGATCACTGTCAATGGCAGTAGACAACTACAGTAGTGGATAATAATAATAATAATAATAATAATAGGTTTGAGTCCTTACCTGTGCTCCACATTGATTGTCCTCCTGTTAGCCTTACCAAGTCCAATCTCCAAACTTATACTAATTTGAGTCCCAATCTCTCTTCTTCCTGGGGTAAAACTGATCCGGGCTCCTCGGATACAAAAATAAATTACCTATATAATCTTCCGTTGTTCTCTTTTAAAAAAACATTCCGTCCACCGTGCATGAAAACAACACAGCGTTACACCGTCAAAGGCAATGTAAAGGACAAGTGGAAACAGAGACCGTGAAGACACTGTCACCTCCCCTTCCACCTCTCTACATCCTATCTCCTCCCTTCCAACTTCTCTCCCGACCGTACCCTCTCGCTCGGCCGTGTATGAAAACAAAGCTGGAGCAGGAGATTCCAGCAGCCAACGGTGGCAGAACTTAATAAGTGTGGGCACTTGTGTCAGAAGGAGAGAGTGGAACGTTGAACGCAGGGGAGGAGGAGAAAGAAGGAGGGTAGTCGAATGTCAATGAAGGCTCACGGAAAAAGGTACAGTGAGATAGAGTTACAGAGAGAATAGACACGTGAACCAGTGGGAAAAAAAATTATAGTACAGCACAAATTTCCGACTCAGACTGGACATCCATTTAGGAGACGGAAGGTTATAAAACGGTTAATCTTTATTTTAGGCTTCCACTGGTGGTGCCACATGCTACATGTGCACAACAATGTTGATCCTCACACCTACGGTGCAGTCATGTCGAGAGAAACGGCAAAGGCTGAGAAAAACTATACGTGAAAAACGGTAACACACACCTGCAGAAATTCAGAAGTACGTGTCATTCTGCCGTGTCCACAGAATATAAGCAGGTAGCCGCCAAACATGCCACTCCGACAGGCCAACGCGCTCAAGGCCTCGTGGGCTCACTTCGTGGCCCTTGCACAGCATCTCCCTATCACAGAGCTGCCAACGATCAGGTTCATTTGCACGGAGTAAAGATTCTCCGCCTCACGAGCAGACACACTTGTGTCTCCACACTCCAGCACCGGGCGCTAAGATAAGGGTAGAAGGAGAGAGCAGGACGGCAGTTTAGAGTTGTAAGCACATTTCAACACCAAGGATCCAAAGGGAGTCGCGTTACAGAGATACAGCAGTGAACACGCGGGTGAAGTTTACACCTCCACCAATGACATTACACAGCTGCTTTTGCGGTCATCATGTTTTGTTTACTTTTACATTTATCAAAATGTATAAAATGCAGGTAATTAGAACTCCTGGTCATTTGGTTTCTTTGTAGTAATGATATTTTTTAAGCAGAGAAGAAGAAATTAACTCAACCTTTTTTTTCTTCTTTAATTGTTACAGGATAATTTTTTAAGCAAAAGACAGCCTTAAATTCCTCTCGGTTGCCAACAGGGGGTAGTAAAGTTACCCACACATTACTGGTGTGTGCCAAGTTAAATGACTTATTAATGCAAGTTAACATTTTAAAAGTCCATGCCGGACATAAAAAGGACCCTAACACTGTTCTGCTCTGAGTGTTTAGGAAGGAAATTAAGTTAAATTGGTGATAAAGTGAGGCTTCTAAAGTTTGGTCCTCATTTTTTTTAAAGTTTTTAAAAGGCTTTACTTTAGCGTTAGCATTGTTACTATTGTGATTTATGTGAGTAAATGTATGTTGTCTTTATAGAGAAAGTCTGTTATACACTATAAAGTGATAAATGCTGTTACTGAAACTAGAAACTAAACTGAACTCCAGTGCATCGTAAGCATCAAGTGCAAACTATATGTTTGTGCTGAACACTTTAAACTCACAAATCCAAAATTAATCATTTATACA
This sequence comes from Microchirus variegatus, assembly GCF_963457635.1. NCBI lineage: Eukaryota > Metazoa > Chordata > Actinopteri > Pleuronectiformes > Soleidae > Microchirus > Microchirus variegatus. The sequence goes on from NC_139810.1 coordinate 21,655,387, forward strand.
TCCAGTTTTTTATATATATATGTATACATGTGTATATGTATATATACATATATATATGTATGTATGTATATATATATGTATGTGTATATGTATATATGTGTGTAAATATGTGTATATGTATGTGCGTACATATACACATATTTACACATATATATATATGTTTATATGTGTATATATATATATATACATATATATACATATATGTATATATATACATATATGTATATATATGTATATGTTTATATATGTGTGTAAATATGTGTATATGTATGTGCTTGTATGTATATATACATACACATACACACACACATGTCTGGCTGGCCATATCTGCAGCAAACCCAGGCTCAAGGTAGTGTAAGTGTGTGTGTGTGTGTATGTGTATGTATATATACATACAAGCACAAACATATACACATATTTACACATATATATATACATATATATACAAATATGTATGTGTGTATGTTATATATGTTATAGAAGCACATATTACTCCAGCTCCACCCATTTCCCATCTCAGCCACACCCTCCTCAAACGTGAGCAGGCCGATCAGACAAAACTGACATCACCTGTGGAAGTGTGCAGGGCCTCTCAGCTGCATTCTCATTACCATACACACACACACACACACACACACACACTCTCTCACACTACCTGGAGTCTGCGTTTGCTGCACACATGGCCAGCATAGATGTGTTGAGCACCAGGTTTTACTTTTATGACAAAATGTACAGCCAAGATTTAAGAGAACAGAGCTTTGCCGACTGGCCTTTTAGAGAGGAATGTAACTGCACACCTGAAAAGGTAAGAGGTCTCCGCAGCTTAAAGGAAGTCGGACACAAATCTCGTTCTAATATCTGTATTCTGACGGTACAATGTTGTCAAATCAAAGGAGGAGTTTGTCTGCAGAGACGGCACTGAGCGTAAGAGCGTGTAACTTATTCCGTCAGACTTTTAGCACATGGCCCAATTTACATGAACCTTCTTTATGAGAGTAATTATTGATAGCTGACGGCAGCTATGTATCCAAGGCTGTGACGGGTTGTGATTTACAGTTAAACAGGTGCCATATTTAGTTGCAAATGCATCAGATGTCCACCTCCCTTTTGCCCCACCCTCGTCTTGACGTGATGGATGAGCTGCTGACACCTCACTTGATGAGCAACACTATATGCCATGTTACCAGCTCATAACCTCCCCACGACTCGAAAAGAAAATCACGCTGCGGCTTAATTCTCTCTGACATCTGACTTCCTTTTAACTCTGGCCCTTTGTTGTGTTCATGTCACTGAGTTGCCAGCACACAGCAAACGTCCTTAATTTAGTGCTCGGATTGTGTTCTGTGTAAAAACACACAGAATAGTGTGTGACATGAAGACATGTGTTGCTGTTTGTCTTCGCAGATGGCCAACGCCGGGTTTGTCCACTGTCCAAGTGAGAATGAGCCTGACGTCGCGTGCTGTTTCTTCTGTCTGATTGAGCTCGAGGGCTGGGAGCCAGATGATGATCCCTGGTGAGGAAAAGCCATGAAAAGCCAATGCTTTGAGTCGGTGATGTTTTGCCAGGATTGAAAACGAATACATTGACTTCACATCTGAAAAATTACATTCATCCTGCATTACTCACAACTGTTACATGTACAGTATCAGAATCAGAATACTTTATTAATCCCCGGGGGGAAATTGTTTTTGTTCCAGATGCTCTGTGCAAAGTAAGAAGAAATACAGCATGAGGAAACAAGAGCTAGATATACAGATGTAAATAAAATAAAATATGTAAATAAAATACAATAAAATAAGACAGTGAAATAGACAATAAGCTAAATGAAATAAAATAAACAATACAATAAACAATGTAGACAATCTGGAAATGTATACAATATACAGAGAATGTCAGTATAAACAAATGAAAGAAGTTAGATGAGAATGGGTAATTATAGTTTGTTTGTTGTTTGTTTGTTTGTTTGTTTGTTTGTTTGTTTATTTATTTATAAAGAGTCTGATCATCAGAGGGAGGAGTTGTAAAGGTTTATAGAGTCTATGGAAGGACATCACCACATTTGTTTTAAGCCTTCACAGATGATTTGCTCTTCGGTGTCACTTTCCATATTAATTATACATTTATCTCCTGTATTTCCTGCCTCAGGAGTGAACACATAAAACGCTCGCCTCACTGTGGATTTCTAACCATGAAAAAGGATTTCACCGAGCTGACTGTGGCTGAATTCTTTGGCAAGGAAAAAGAGAGGCTAAAAGTTTACCTGGTAAGTGTCCCGTCTGTGTAGTTTGTATTAGGGATAGACCGATTATTGACGCTGATATTCTGCATTTAGACACATATCGAAATCAGCTTTATTTTTAATCTGACGGCTGATAAGAGATCAATTTATTTAAGATTTCAGTTTGAACTTAAAACAAAGATAAGTGAAAGATGAAATAACATTTCAGTTTGAATATTGAAATTTTGGAAAACTTTTTTTACTGTAGAAAACTTTAGGGAGCTATTTATTTGTTTAAGTTTTCATTTAACTGCTGAGCCTGGAAGCTTCCTGCACTTTTTGTTAGAATGATATATTTAAAACGATGATGTCTGTTGTTTTAATAAGATTTAAACTTTGATTTGTTGCAAATCTGAAAAGCTGTTTAATAAACACATGCTTAAATGCATTTAAAGGTTAAAGATAAGTGAATATCGGCCCCAAATATCGGTTATCGGCCTCATTGACTACTAATCATCGGTATCGGCCTTGATTTAAAACCATATCGGTCTATCTCTTGTATGAAATGAGTTGAGGATAAATTAAAAATGCTGACACTGAATTGTTTCTCTGTTTTTTAGAGAAAGGTTTGTCATAAGAAGATGGCCTATTTACGGGATGAAATCGACCACACGCTTGAGAGTCTTAAATCTCAGCTTGACTCCATATGACATTAAATTGTAAATTCATTGCTGCACACTCACCGTTTAAATCAATAAAGTTTTGTCGACCGTTACATTTTGGTTGTAGTATTGTTTTCGACCACAAGATGGTGCTTTTGCTCTGTACAGCCACAGTTTCCACATGAAACTTTTATTCTTTTTCTTTAATGGAGTTCCCAATTCTCATACCACAGTCTTCACAAAGGCAGGATGAAATGAGAGCACACATGGAGCAGGGTTACAATGTGCACTATATTCCCTTTTTTTTTTTTTTTTTACATCTAAATACTTACCATTTTCCCCGAACGTGCCACCATCTCTTCCACCTCTATTCAAACCTTGACCCTGGACAGATGGCTTGAAGCCCCTCCCTCTCAATACCAACTGTTGCCCCAATAACATCTGTTACATATAGGGGGGACGTGTGCACTGAGAGGGCTCACCAGGACACTTGTCTTGCCCTGTGAGGTGGACAAGACAAAGAAACGGTGAAGGAGGCTACAATGGGAAGTGTAGGAAAGGTGCTAGTGCAGGAAACGCATTGTAATCCTTCACTCTTCCTATAGAGCAGTTCATGACCGAACGTATAACATGAAATTATTTGCCAAAAAGACAGTATGCAGTCTTGAAAATCTTTTACGTGACAGAAACGGGAAAAACTATAGTCGTAGTTTGTGTGACTCTCTTCCACTTGGCTGGATGGAGTGCAGCAGGATTAAAAAGATGCAATCCCTTCTTCAACCGTCCACTGTTCTGGATTAATGCATAATGTAACGCTCTGGCCACTGAGCCCAGATCAGCTGCTTAATTCTCTTTTATCCACTCGCTGTAGAACAAATTGAAGAGACATTTTTAGCCAAAAAAAAAAGTAAGTTGGTGACGTAACATTTGTATTGAAACTATGCTTTGGTTTTCAGTGCTTGGTTATGCTGAAATGGTTGGAAGCGTTCATTTCATAGTATATTTACATGTAGCCATTTATATTATTTATCTCTTATTTTAGTGTAATCTACTGTTCAAAAGTTTGGGGTCACTAGAAATGTCCTTATTTTTTGAAGGAAAAGCACTTTTTCGTCAATAAATATAACATTAAATGAATCAGAAATACACTCTGTATATTGTTATAGCTGCAAATATCTGTTTTTTTTTATAGAATATGTACATAGGTGTATAGAGGCCCATTTCCAGCAACCATCTCTCCAGTGTTCTAATGGTACATTGTGTTTGCTAATCGCATTAGAAGGCTATTGGATGATTAGAAAACCCTTGTGGAATTATGTTAGCACAGCTGAAAACAGTTTTGAGGAAAGTTTGAAGGGCAAAATTATTATTTTAAATAAAAATCATTATTTCTAATCTTGTCAATGTATTGACTATATCTTCTATTCATTTTGCAACTCTTTTGATGAATAAAAGTGTGACTTTTAATGGAAAACACACAAAAATTGTATAGGTGACCCCAAACTTTTGAACAGTAGTGTATTATTTTTGTAATATTTGTGCAGCACTTTGGTCAGATGAGGGTTTTTTTTTTTAATGTGCTATAGACGTCAACTTTGCCTTGACTGTTAAGAGAAACGGTAACTGTTGAGATGATGCTGACGTGTATGCAAGTGTTGAGATATTTGCATAAATACACAGATCATAACAGTAGTTGCTTAAGTAACGGTAATCGGGGCTTTTACCCACATACTATGTCAATCCACTTATGCGCGCTTCAAAAAAAACTAACAAAGACAACGGTATGGCTTCTGTCCACGTGAAGCACAGATGTGATAAATGTGATAAATATGCTTATCTGTGGGAATGTGCAGCACTCTTTGATTTGATTGGACCAGTTTTTATACATATATATATATATGTATATATATATACACAATTATAATTATAAACCCATTACATTTTATTACATAGTCGTTAAGCTAATAGGAATCCACATTTCACGACTGCATGTAGACTTGGCTGTTTGATTCTAATTAATATACTGTGACAAAAGGTTTGCACCAGTGGCCTCTTCTGCACTTTTCTAATTGATGAGTTTCTGCTGAGCAAACTGTAGACAGTGAGTATAGCAGATGGACAAATGGACAGATGTTACTAACAGAAAGTTTACAACCTGAGCTTTCCATTAGGCCCCATCTGTTGCTCCTGTGGCCGGTACCTCCCTCTACCCTCCTCCAATGCCTCTCCCATCCTCATCAGCATCTATCACAGGAACTCGTTGCCCTCACGCTCCACACACTATACGCTGGCCTAAATTAATGACTTCAGTATTTAGCCTTTCCTGACCCTCAATAAACAAAGGCTAAATACGCCACATTTTATCACTTCATTAAGGATTTAATCGCTGTTCCCACTCTTTTGTTTATTCCACGCTGAAAAAGGACCAACGGTTGTAAAGGACGGGCATATACAAGGCAGTACTTTAAGACTGATTCTGACCCTGCACCATGTGTCAAGATCACGGTGAATTTGCAGACAGATGACAAATCAAAGGGAGTTACTCTTCTTGCATCACAATTGGTAAGAGAACGAAATCCCCTCTTTCTGTTTCCGCTCCACCTCCAGTGTTCTCCCACACATATCTCGCAGCGTGGCACATACTGGCTGTGAGCTCTCTCAGCCACCACAGCCCTCCTACCTTGGCTGTTTTTTTGTGCCCTCTTCCAAAGGGACCTCCATCTGTCCCTACACTCAGCCCATTGTGGCGTCCCAAAGCCCAGCAACTTCTACAATGCAGTGGGCGTGCATGGGGGGGTGGAGGCAGAGTAAACACGACAGCATCCAGATCCCATTAGAAGCTCTTTAACTCCTACACCCTAATACTCTCACAGAACCCTGGGAGGAGAAGGCCCACCCCGCATCCTCATGTGCACAATATCACCTTTTACACCCACTCCCATAGGTAATGAGTCTGCAAGCTGCCTGCTGTCCTCCCCATGTACATCTATTTTTTTTATTCCTTTTCTCTTATACCACAGTTGAGCTGGGCTTTATTTTAAAAATGTGTTTTTGAAGTTGAATGTGAGCTGTAATTGCATTATTTATATTGTGATTGTGATGGACAGAACCATGCAGGGACAATGAAATCCCAAAATGTATTTATTTATTTATCTATTTATATCAAAGTGCTTGGAACCATGACAATGACCAACTTGAACCTCATTAATTTCCCTCCCCTCCTTCAATCCCTATATCGTCTCATGATGCCAGCCTCACCGTTTCTCATTGTTTTCACCGGTATTTGCCCCAAAATGTCTTTCTTCGACCATCTGCTTGTCTTAAAGGGTGTCTCAGTTTCGGGGTGTGTGTGCCGCCTCTTATTTTTGGGCACTTTTATCCCTGTGCACCCCACAGTGGTGTCTGTGCGCGTGTGTATGCTCTGTGGCCTACGGAGAGAGAGAAAGAGGTGGGGGGGGATCACTATGTTTGTCCCAGCTTAAAGGCAGAGGGATTACTGGCACACAGGCACTGATTAAAGCCTTCCAGCCTCCTATGGCCCCATTAATACTATCTTAATCACAATGCTTTATCCCCTCCATCTCACTCCTATGGATCAGGACCTTTTTTCATTTTAGTGGAGGCAACTCTTGTTTTGCCAGTGGATTAAGTGTGCTGCATACAAAAACCAAAAATATAAGCACGTGAGAGAGTGAGCTTCGTACAGCAATTCAACATTTTAGTAAAGGTTCATATTATGTATCTTTTATTTAATGCATATAAAAAGTAAAAACCATAATTAAATGATTGGCTTTTATATGAAATGACTGTACTCTCCCAGGGGACTGAGCTGCAGCTTGTGCTCTGCTGGCTGTCTCCTTGTCCAAGATAGCCTTAGAGTGTTCTGTCATTGAAGAGACTTTCATGTACATAAGATGTAGATAAGATCCACTTAAGTACTATTTTACAGTTTGACCTGCATGCTTGACCAATGCAGTTGATCCACATAAAATGTCAAAAAAGTCTGATAAACTTTCCTGTCCCATAGCTCTGTGCGTTGTAATCTTGTATCCAAAGTTAATTTACGTGGATTATTTCCATATCCACCCACTCATGTATTTGGACTCAGAGGGATAATCCATGTACCCTGCCCCCAACAGTTTTTTTTTTTTTTTTTTTTTTTTTTTGAAACGAAACAGGAAAGGCACAAAGAGAGAGTGTACGCCAGCTAAACTCTGCCAGTACTTTCTCACAGGCCAAATGTCTGCCTGTGTGTAAAGCTATGTGTCACTCTTATGCCAAGGCTGACACCCAAGAGCACAGGGGACAAACTTGTGAATGAGGAGCAAGGACCTCCCTCACCTCTGCTGCCCTTTCCTCCTCTTCCCTCTTCCCCTTTCCACCCCAACACACTGATTCCCCTTTCCCTCTCTCATTCCTCCCTCTCATGCTCTCACTCTGCTCTCCTTCCCTCGCTCTCTCTCTGCAAATTGGCCCAGCTGTCCATCAGCCCCCCCGCAGTTCCCCCAGCTGTCTGCCCTCCCTTAAACGAGAAACCCCGCAACAATACGGGTCACAGGTCAAGAGAAAGAACAGGCTGCACTCACAATGGACCAGTGGCGCCCGGTAAAACAATCGCTCCCTTTTTCTCTCCTAGCCTTTCTCTACTGTTGCCAGGACTGGAAAAGACAAACCTTTGGAGAGCTCACTAAAGAGGGGAAAAGTAGTCCTGCACAACAACCTCCCAGGCACATTCCCCTCCTTACAATTGCCTGAAGGACCACAATGATAAACACACTTGTGCACATCAGTGCCTGCTCTCACCACTCCATTTTTGCACTCTGCCTGGTTGTTTGTTTCTTTCAAGAGCCGTCGACTTAATCATTAAAGTCAAAACTGACACTTTTGACATTCGTTGAGTGATGTAAATGTGTGTTAGAAACCTTGCTGCTTACAGCTAATCTGGAAATGCACCACGATACTCGAGGATCAATGCTTTAGGTTCACAATATATCTACTGACTTTAGAAGTTTCAAAGACAATACTGGAAAGGGGATTTGATGAATGTATAAATAATAATATCTGCGGTCATGTGATATTTCTTTAAGCAAAAATCTGGTGCTTTTCTCTCTTTCAGTTCATGCTGATGAGTGCTTTGAAATGTCTCTTGCCCTACAGTGTTTTGGCATAAGCCGGATGGGAAAGTGTGTCATGTGGGAGAGGGCGCAAACCATATAGAAGTGGCATGTTCACCTGTTCCCCAGAGCTGTTTTCCCATGGCCCACAACAGCAGCCTCTCGCCTGACCTGATACGAGCCTTTGAATGGCATCACAGACACACACGCACACACACGCACGCACACACACACACACACACACACACACACACACACACACACACACACACACACACACACACTGCAACAGACCTCTATTATTCCACTCCTGTATATGTTCATTGGGTTTAATATCATAATATCAGTGTGTCTATAGACAAACGGATTAAAGAACAGTTTTTACCTCTCAGCCATTACTATATTAAGTTATAATTCTCACCTACAGTTATGACACTTGTCTGGAGGGATTGTGCAATATTGCAAAAAATACTGAATATAGATAGGTTTTTTTATGTTTCTATTTCTCCTTTTCATTGAGAGCCTATTTTTGTATTTTGCATCAAGCAAAAATATTGTAAATCCATTTTATACCTTTATCTTTTGCACTAATGAGGATTTATATTCTGTTATATTCTATTCTATGCTAGAGAAATTTAAGGATGACAACTTTTCTTTTCATTTTCTTTTGGGTAAGATTCTTGCTCAACTTTTTTTCATATAACCATACATATAAACTTCATATTAAATAGACCATAATTATTAGAAAGTTGCATATAGTATATGTGGTTTTAGTTGGAACTAACTGTGTGAAAAGAGTGATTTATTGGTTTAAAATGAATGAACTGGAAGATAAAACTAATTATAATTTGTCAGACTATATTCTATACTAATATGTATGTGACCAATGCAATGTGAAAGCGTATATAAATGAGTTTGTTTTAATATTTTTTAAGTGCTATATGAAGGCAACTGGGAGGCATGGGCACATTTAAAAGAATGGGAGAACAGAGGAAACTCATTGGAAATCATTGTTACTATGGAAATAGCATATAATATAAGAATATTTATTCAATTAAGTGCGAAACAGCAAAATATTTACAACAGTACAGAATGACAACAACTGTGACACCAAATGAGCAAGTTCCTGAAAGACCTCGAATAAATAATTAAATACAGTAACAGCTGCCAGTGACTGGCAACCGTGAAACGGTGAAACAAAAACTGTGCTGAGAATATAAAAAAAAAAAAGGACAAAAACTTATCAAAATAAATATTAAATACAGATATAAATAAATGCATTGTTTTTCCCTTATGACGAGAAGGACATCGGCTGCAGGCCTCAGTGCACAATTTAGGATGGATGGACTCATGTGATCTGTTTGGATATCATGGACATTCAGAACGTTTGAGGAAGTTTTCATGTTTTTGTTCAAAACTCTTCACATCACAAATATCTGTGTGATGCTTGAGGGTCATTTGGAAACTATAAACTTAAGTTTCAACTGCTGAGGGGAGATTTATATAGAAACATTTCAATCCAATCGAGATCAACATTTGATAATAACAAAACAGAATAAATAAAACAATAAAAGTTATGGGTGCATGTTTGTATCAGGTAGATTGAGTTGGTGACGAGTCTCTCTCTCTCTCTCTCTCTCTCTCTTTGAGCATTCAGCGCTCTCCCCGAGAACTAGACAGTAAATTCAAACCTTTCTTTTCTATACAGAAGAACCTTGACCATTGTTTTTTTACAGCAATATATTCATCAATCACACGTCCGCTCTGTTTTAGATGTTACCAAGCTGAGCGCCGACCAAGTGAGAGGGAGCGAAGGAGTCAAAGGCCACATCCAGCGGCAGCTCATAACGTGAAGCCTGAAAAAGTGGGTGGCTCGGCGGCCCGCCACCAGGTAAGCCACCTGTCATGGACGGGGGGTAATGGTGCGACAAGAGGTAGTGGGCATGGTGGCTCGGATGGGTCGCGTAGTTCCTCTCTGACTCATTGGGAGAAGGCTCCTGCTTCAGGGCAAAGTTGCCACTGATGCTGAGGGGAGGGGTGAGGGGCCCGTCGTACGGTGGTGTGCCACTGCTGCACTCGTTTGAGGAGGGGTTTTCATACACAGGCCCCTTGAAACCCTTCATGTGGAGGAGGTGGGATGCCTCCAGGGAGCCATAGGGGGGGCTGGGAAGGCCTGGGGATGGGTAGCTGAGGGGATGGCCAGCCTGACCCCCTGCAACACCCGCCCCGGGGCCTCCACACTTGTCCTCCAGCTTGTTGAGCATCATCGGACTGGGTCCCAGCTGCAGGCAGCCAGCGACGAGGTTACTGGTGGGCTGAGACAAACCTTTGCACAGCATCTCCATAAAGCCATTGCTCTCTGGGGACTGGCCGCTCTCCAGCACCTCAGACAGGGCCCAGATGTAGTTGTGAGCCAGTCGTAGAGTCTCAATTTTAGACAGCTTCTGTGTCTTGGAGTAGCAGGGCATAACTCTGCGGAGATTATCCAGGGCGTCGTTCAGTCCGTGCATACGGGAACGTTCTCTGGCGTTGGCCTTGACCCGCCGGGCACGAAACCTCTCCTGTCTAGCTTTGGTCATCTTCTTCTTCTTAGGGCCCCTCCTTTTAGGACCCTTTTCTCCATTTGGTCCAGTCTCATCGTCATCATCCTCTTCCTCTTCCTCCTCCATGTCCTCACTGCCAAGTTCTGTGCAAGAGTGGATCCGGCCCCCTAGAGTCAGACCGTGGTGCCCTCTCATCTCTGGGCTTTCCTCTCCATCCTGTGAGCTAGCGTCCTCCTCCTCCTCCAGCCAGCCGAGGGAGCTCACCAGCTCGTTCACGTCCCCGCTCCTCCCAAACGGTTTGTTCATCATTTTTTTGATCTGAGGAAAAGCACGACAAAAATATTCCATCCATCAATAACTGCGCAATAAATGCACAATGCTTCACTTTAAAATATATATAATGATAACATTTAGCAAGTGCTCACATTTCAGCACTGCTGTGTGGACAGTTCACTATTTGAGCATCTAACTCGATCTAAACCATAGTAAATATTATAGAAGAAACCCCTGTTATTATGTTGTTGTATACTGTTGGAGAATATAGTGGGTGAGTGATCCCCTGCTGTTTTGCAGAGAGCTGTCAATCTGGGACAAGACCGGATTTACTCAGCATATAAAACCGCAAGATTAAGTGGGCAATGTAGAAATCAGTAGGAGGACATGTATTTTATATGTATTTGTATTTTATAACGTTCCAAAAACGGTATTTCTCAGCGTTATAATAAAACATGAACATTGTATTAAGTAAATACACAGAACGCTGTAAGAATTCGACCTCGGACATAGCATGTGCTTTTGTTTTGAAGAGGGGAAAACTGTCCCAATTAATTATTGTGCACTAACGCGTGAAAAATGGGACACATCAGGCTACTGCATATTATAAATTCAGATGTTAAGCCACATCGTTGTCGGACTGTGAAAAAAAAAAAATGTAATTTTATGATCACTGCAAATTCATTTATTTTTGAATATTTATATCCTATAGAGCGTATTTACAATTGGTAGGCAGGCAGAGTTAGATTGTTCAATTTAATTATTATTTAAAGTATATTAAGGTATATTTGGATTTAGACCAACAAATTACTGAACTCACCTGTGTGGAGTCACCTCTGCAAAATTAGACAAAAAAAAAAGACAACTTGGAAAAGTCCCAGATAAACCCAGAGTCGCTGTTTTCCTCTCTCTTCTCTCGTGCTGAACTCTTCTCTCTCAAACATCCATGAGTGCGCACGGAACTTTCATTTGCAAATGACAAACCCCAGCTGATTTTTTTCGCCTTTAGCGGCGCCAGCCCCTCCTCCCGGCGCCCCACCCACCCACCACCAACTCATCCTTAACTGTTCCGAACGCGCGTGGCGGGCTCGTGGCCAGAAGTTGCGCCTCAGCCAGTAGGAGAGTGTATAGAGGACAAAACAGAGCGCGCCCCGATGCACGTGCAGAATTGGAGGTCCAATATGACACAGATGGCAGCACGAGAGGCGCGCGCCCCGGAAAACAATAAACATGTCATATATGTGGTCATTGTGCGTGATGCTGAGAACGTGTGAGAGATGACATCAGAGCACAGACTCTAAAACACACATGCAGGTTTTATTCGCCAATGAATGAAAACTCTCTTTACACCACAGCGATTTTGATAGTAACCACTTTATTTTTTTCTTTATTTTTCAAATATAAACCAGCCACTGCCAGAAAGAGAGAGATGAACAAATCACTTTATTTGTTGCATGTGCCTATAGTGACTTTAATCTCACAGAATGCGTTGGATGAAAGAAAATGAGGCAGATTCACTATAAGATGCCACTGTTTTCATTTGAACTACTTCTGTTGTCTTGGCCATGCTGGTCCCCCACTTAATAAAATAGGATCTTAATCTCGACTGGACTTTTTTCAGATTAAAGAAAAAAAAATAATCCTATGTTATAAAAAATACAAAAAAAAGAGGGGGGAAAGAAGGAAAAAAAAAAACCCCATCTGTGAATCCCGATCCAATCTCTGGAATGAAAGAATAACACTGTGTTTTACTAAACTCTTTTCATTCCTCTCACAGAACCACCACAAATTTCATAACGTTTATGATAATCTGGGTTTGTCTGTCCAGCCAAAATCCGGCAGAAATCACGTGTTGCCTTGTTGTGCAATTCAGCCTGGATACATTTTCACACTTAAAATGTAGGGCAGAAAGAAAGAAAGAAAAAAACACCATTCTGTTTCTATGTCGTGTGTTAACCACCTTAATCGATTGTCTATCTCTTCATTAGTCGGTTGGATTAGAAATTTTCCACTTAATTAAACACAGCATAGGCCTGGTCTTCTGCGCGTATAAGAGACGCTCCTCCGTGTGTGCGCATTTAAGTGATTTTGACAGCTTGGTGCGCAGAGAGCAGGTGTGCGCTGTTCACTGACTCATTCAATTGTTTTCTTTCATTTTTAGCGTCATATTCTGTCCCCACGGACAGTATTATTATTATTTGTATTATTGTTGTTGTTGTTATTGAAGTGGTTGGCGCCATGATGGAGAGAGAAGTTCTTTATAGTCAAAACATGAACATGGTGAAAAGCTTATTAAAGACTATATGTCACATATTTTCAAAGTGCAAACACACCAAGGAAAACAGAAAATAAACAACAGATATAATAAATGATACATTTATATACTGTATTTTCTAGTTTAAACCATACGTATTAATGATAATGGGGTGTCAATAATATCTAATTGTTTACCATTAAATATCATGTTCTTTTGTCATTTCTAATTATGCATATTATGTATTCATATATCTATATCACAACAAGGATAATCAACTAATCAACCAACTAACTAACACTAACGAGCACGAAACTTGGTTATTCAGCTCATCACAGCCCGTGGAGATGCTTTAATAAACTATATGACGTGTACTGTCTCTAATTGCAGCTCAATATTGAGCATTCTCTCAGTTTTGACCACAAATACCGCGGCATAATAAACGCCCGCTTGGCCTCGTGCGTGGCGAGCCGCAGCGCAGCAGGGGGTCTATTCTCTATTCTCATCACTGGCTATTGACGGCCGGGGTCTCGCGAGCCGCACGTGCCCCCACATTGATCCCATTGTGCGCGCGACTGCGCACAGCTGTGCCCGAGACTGAGACCGAACTTTGCCAACAACCGCAGCAGCAGCAGCGTCGATCTGCCTGAGTGTGCGATATATTTGGGGGGGGAATGAGACGTGGTCACGTGGTGATTCGGCAACATCGCTTTAAAAAAAGCAAAAAAAAAACAGGCACTTATCCAACGATTTATTGAACAGAGGTGAACAGATGGCTCCGTGGATGCAGGGTGCGTCAGAGGAGGGGGTTCTCTGAGGAGGAGGAGGAGGAAGGGGGGGGGGGGGGGTTCATCTGTTGCTTGGATGCTCACGCGTCACTCGCTTGTCCAAGATGATGTCTCGTGCTGAAACAGCATTTACTCACCTCGCTAACGGCCCTAATCACTGTTGGTCAGTGCACATAAAGGCACGTGAACACAGACAAAGGGGAGGGAGTCTTATGCCTCTGTGTGTGTGTGTGTGTGTGTGTGTGTCTGTTTTGCCTCTCTTTTTCTGGCATATAAACCCAGACCATGTCAGGATGAGTAGTCCTCATGGAGACCAAAACCTGCTCCTAATGAGGTAGAACCTCAATTCTGAGGAACTGTTTTAAGGCCAATATTTATTTTGATTTGCTAACGTTAAGCTAGTTAGGTTTGGTCATTACCTGGTTGGTTGGTTGGCTTATGATAACACTTTGGTTAGGCTGGTCCAAATGAATGGTCAGTGTAGGAGTCCTTAAAGGGGTAATGTGGACTTTGCTCTATACATACACTTTTTAATTGTTATTTACCATGTATACAGACAAACAAGTTTGTGCAAGTGCAGTTTAACCCTTTAAAGCCCAAACTATTCAATAATTGACAGACAATTCCAATTCTTTGAAACTAGAGCCTTTAATGGTCATTCTGAACAAACAAACATTAAAAAAAAAAAAATCAATTTCCATATAGGAGTTTTCATTTGTATCATATTTGATACAGCAGGTCACAATGCTCAAAGATTCTTTTTTGTTTTTGTTTTTGCAACAATGGAACTTGCAGGGTGGAAGTCTGGAAGGCATAACATCTCAGTGATTTTTACTCATTTTGCAATTCACAGCCTCTTTATTTTGAGTGATGGTCGGCTTGTAAACAGTTGTTCAGACAAAGATGCACTCTGTCGGGTTTCCCATAATTTTATACATCGGATTTGTCAAGGAAACAATTGTCACACTGCTCATGTGGAGGGCTCAAGAAAACGAATGTATCACATATGATACGTTTGGCGTTATAGGGTTAAACAATTAGTGCACAGTGCACACATCTCACAACATGCACACACACATTTATACCAAGCTTAGGTTTTGAGCCTGAACAGTTGGAACAACAATAAAGTTTATGATTCAGTCGTCATGGCTACGTTTAGGATAAACGTGTGTGTCCTCAGACAAAGCATGCATGCGGACATGTGAGTTTCTCCATGTGAGTCAGATATCGCGTGTGTACAGCAACAACTCCAGACTAATGTGATGTGCTCAATGCTCCCCAGGTACACATGCACCCCTACCCCCAAACACACAGCCCTTCTGTCCCATGAGTGTGTTGCGCGGCCTCCACCACACCTGCAGCCTGCATGGGGAATTGGAGTCTCACAGTCTCTCACACTCCCTATTGGTTTCCCAAATGACTGACTGACTGACTGACTAATGGTGAGGGAATTGTCCTGCTCCCATTTAAGCAGTAACATAGATAGCTAACCTTCTGGAAGAGGTCATATGAACACATCTGATCTGGACCAACTTTTGATGAGTTTGTATAATTTAATATAAACAGGAAACAAGAAAAGAGTCATAGAATGTTATGCTTATGGGGAGAATAAATGTATAAACTTTGCCATGAGTTGTCAAAAACAAGTTCCACTATATAGATTTGCCCAAAAGAGTACCAGCCGTACATTAGCTATTAAAGTGCTGTCGTTATTAGTGATGGGGTAACCCCCTTCCTTTCAAAAAAAAAAAAAAAAACACTGCCACAAGTGAGTTGTCTCTCGCTCTTGTCCCCTGGGACTCCGAGTGGAATGGGACGGATTTGTGCGCTGTGCTGACAGATGGGTCCTTGTTCCTGTCTTTTTTTCTTCATCTCTATCTCCCTCTCCCTCCCGTTTGCTGTGAAACACAGACACACTCACACAACCGCACAAGACCGCAGGAACACAATAGGAATTAAATCTCTCCACACATGTGCCCTGGTCTGCTCCTGAAAGCAGAGCCCCTTGTAGTGATCATAAAAGATGGAGAGAGCGTGGACTTTGCGAGAGGGGTTTGGGGCGTCGGGGTACAAGGCGGTGGGACTAAAGAGATGACATTGTATTGTTGCCTTGCTAAAATTAAAAGCCTGTTAATATTGATGGGCTGCATGTACACGTCTATGTTCAAGTTTTAGATGTGCAGCGCATGGAGATTACCCAAAGTTTCAGTGACTAATTTCAGTGCACATGTTCTTCATCTGAATGCTATGGTGTGTGTGTGTGTCTGTGTATATTACTTCTGTTTACACAGTCACAGTATGGGGACAAAAAGCAAAACCCCACAACATAAATTCTTATATTTAAGGTGACATGTTGTAAGGTTAGGATAAACTTAGGGTTAGGCCCAAAGTACGGTTAATGTCCATGAAAGGGCCACGCGTTGGTGTAGTGGTTCGCGCTCTTGCCTTTGCAGCAAGATGATCCAGGTTTGCTACCCGGCCAGAACAAGGGCGTTTCTGCATGGCGTTTGCATGTTCTCCCTGTGTGTCCGCTTTCCTCCTACAGTTCAAAAACATGCAATATGGCGATTAGGTAAATTGGACACTCTATAGTTGAACATAGGTGTGAGTGTGAGAGTGAATGGTTGTTGTCTCTGTGTGGCCCTGTGATGGACTAGTGTTAGGTCATGACCCTCATTGGGAGGTTAAAGCGGTAGAAGATGGATGAATGGAAGGAAATGACTGTACCTTAATGTATTGTCCTCTGAGGTGATGGAAACCAGACTGTGTGTGTGTGTGAGTGTCACAAGTCCCAGGGCTGCAAAGATCTATATTTGTTTCTCTTTGAGGCTGAATATAGTTTTGCACCAGGCTTTCCTGAGGGAAACACTGCCTCTGCTGCACACTGAGGAACATTAGCGGTCAGCACAAACACACACATGTATGTGCACGCAGTGAACCTAAACCAGACTTTAACCTGCACCTGAAAACTAAGTCACCTCACTATACATGTGATGGTTAACCAAGATACACAAAATACTTAAATTGTAATTATTTTCTTTTTTAGAAAGGCAATGTTTTCCCCACGTTTGCCAAATTCATTACTTTGATATATATGGTGCCTATACTGCATATGTGAATGTTCTACACTCTTAGAAATAAGGGTTCCAAAAGGGTCCTTCTACAAGGGCTGAGGTTCTACCTGGAATTATTTGCTTCTGAAAAAACCTTTTCCCGAAGACAGGGTTTTTCAAGGGTTCTTGGTAACACTAGTGGTTCCAGTAAGAACCCTTTTGATCCAGAGAATCCTTTAAAACCCCTTTCCTGAATAAAGGGTTTTAAAAGGGTTCTTGGTGGAACCCTCCAAAAGGGTTCCAGGTGGAGGTTGAAGGGTTCTCCTATGAGGACAAGCCAAAGAACCTTATATTTCTAAGAGTGCAGCCTGCATGAACTGATGCCCTGTGAGCAAGTATCTATTATACTATATGTTATATTATGTACATATACATATATATTATACCTATATAGTGTAGGAATATAATCCCATGTTTTAATTCAGACCAGTATATATTTACAGAAAATTGGTTGCCATATCAATAAAATCATGATGTCAACACCTTAGAGTCCCCTTGATCATCGAGTCAGTTTTGATAAGATCTATAGTCTGGTTTTTTGGGGGCAATATGAGCAGATTGTTTGCAGCTTATTCCTCTTCCTTTGGGCTAATGGATTTGGAACACATTCCAATCGGGCAGAAATACAGCTACAGAATGGGAATCGGGCCTGAGGGCAATTCTCACTAAGTGGGGAGAGAGCCATTAAACAAAGGTGCCTGTGGTTTCATATTCAGGATACTTTACAACCTCCGTCCCAGGACATCAACAGTGTTTTGGGTGAGCTGTTAGAGGGGGGCAGAAAAGGGGGAGGAGGATCCATCTGCCACGCTGCCGGTCCTCAGGGAGACGGGCATATCCCAGGGGTGTTTTGGAGAGAGAGGGGCTGAAAGGATTACACCCAACCACTAATCAACGACGGTAATCTGTGGGCCCCCACACAAAATCCCCTCCGATCCAAACAACAATTTGGGACACGAGATAAAACCTCAGTGCAATGGAACATCCGTAACTGACGTGGAACAACCTGATAAATGATAAGACAAATACAGGTGATTTTTAATTGGAAGTATCAACTGTAGAGCTGTGATTGGCAAAGAGCCACAGTGTCTCTGTGATCAGGTGCAAGTATCCCACAAGTGGCCTTGTCTGATTCCCAGTGTGACCATTATGCAAATGCTGCAATGAGACAAGCCTGCAACATACAGTAAATTAGTCTAACAGATAAAAGCACTTTTTTAATCAAATCAAATTGCACATTTTTGTTATTATTATATTAAATTCTGGTGAATATGACCCAAAATGTGGAAATATAAAGTTGGGTTTAAATTTGTTTGCATATGTTTCTCTTATCTTTCTTTTTGTGTGTTGACAGGAATCATAAAGGTGTTTTTCATTTTTCTTGCAGGTAAACTTCACCAGCTGATGCTTTGACTTCAGAAGACAGACCCCTCCAAAGTAGTTCAGTCCATTGAGTCATATTCAAAGATGTCCCAGCAGGAGCCTGCTCAAGGTGCAGCTGCTGAGGTGTTTCCCTGGCAGGTCGCTCAATGCGCTGAAAGAATAGAAGGGAATCATGTTGCCACTAGTTTCGCCGTCCCTTGTCAGTATGGTTTTGATGTCTGGGGCCTGGGTGGGGTTTGGATCTGGATTTGGTGGGTTTAAAGCTCCACAGGACTATAGAAAAAAATGTTTAATGATGGTGCCAGTCCTCCAGGGCATAGGGAACTGGAGCATCCTGGCCTGCATCTCCTCTACCTCCTGCAGTATGCCCATTGGCTAGGCAGCCTCTAAGCTCCCTATCCCCACAGCCTCATTGTTTAGTGGGCCCGGCACTGTCAATATTAAGCCTGGCTAATGTGATCTGGAGGCAGCTGGAGCACCCCGATTATTACCATGACACAGCCGACTGAGGGGTGTAATATCATTAAAAATAAATCAGGTGGTTTGGAGATTTGCAGTAGCGGTGGGAACTCTGAATGGCATTAGGTGGAAGAACTGCCATAATTTCATTAGTCAATTGAGGCACCTCAGAGGATCTGTTGAAACATTTCTGATTCAAGTTGGAGTGATTGAATTGAACACTGCACACAACACGACAGATGAGGAAAATGACTGTTGTTCTTTTTTCTTTTAAACAAACATGACTAATAAATTTGTAAATTAATTTCACATCCTCTAATGATGCAGACACTAAATGTCCTGATAATCTATTAGAAAGCAACTATATTATGGGATATTCCTCCTGTTATTATTAGCCTCGTGTGGTGGATTATTGTTACAGATGAGGAGGAAAACGTGAGGCGCAGCTAATCTTCTTAAACTCTTTGACACGGAGCTGTCTGCTCGGCAGACTAACCCAACAGTGTGAAGGCTGAGTGACAGCATCCATTCATCCAACGATTCCCCAAATACATAAAAAAAACCCTTTCATACATTGCACCATTATTGTACAACACACACACACACGCACACACAGTCACAATCAGTGTGCATGTTCGATCTGCTGCTCAAGCTTCAATCTGTCAGAAGTGCCGTTGGTCTCGCAGCGAGGGTCTGTGTCGCTATTGTTTTGACGCTTGCGCCACATAAACGGTGATTTCAAGGCCCATTTAGCGCGCATCGATTATTGGAGGAGCGAAGAGCGTGACGCCAGGATGAGATAGATAGAGAGAGAGAGAGAGAGAGAGAGAGAGAGAGAGAGATAGACAGATAGATAGATAGATAGATAGATAGATAGATAGATAGATAGATAGATAGAGAGAGAGAGAGAGAGAGAGAGAGAGAGAGATAGATAGATAGATAGATAGATAGATAGATAGATAGATAGATAGATATTATATGTGTATTATATATATAATTATATAATTAATTAATTATTGAACACTTATAATTATAATATCATATTACTTTTATATTGTCATGCTATTACTAACATAATATGCTGTGGTTGTCTTCTGCTCGATCCATGCAAGTTCAACAGATTCGTGGGGCTTCCTGTTGTGTCATAGTGACATCTAGCGGTGCACTTTGGGACTACACGCTATATCTCGAGTTTTAACGTGAATTTACCCTAATGTCATATGAACAATCGAGGAAATAAGTATGTGTTCATGTGTTTGTTTGTTCCTTACACAATAATGCAAATATGTAATTGATACATGCACAATAATACATATTTTAATTTGACATTTTTCACGATTGTAAAGGAGAAGTTAGAAGAATACAATACTTATGATTTGCCTGTCCCTTACCTGAACACAATGACTACACATGACTGGGTGCACCTGTACAGGCTATATACTCAGATATGAATCCTACAGGGCAAAACATTACAGTATGTTCTGGAGTCTCAGATCATGGGTGTTTTTGTGCAGTAGTTTCAGTGACAGTCACTGAGCAGGAAACAAGAGGACGTCAGTATCTGCAGGAGCAAATAAAACATGCATTCCATCAGCAAAAATAGAGCAAATGAGAATTATACTGTAATTAGTCATTTTTGCACACACACACACACACACACACACACACACACACACACACCAATTAGTAATAGTGAATTTGACCTCATTTTTAACCCATCCTTATTATTATACCACTATATATTATACCATACACAAGTGAAGGTTTGTGAAGGTTCTCAGTCATTCAGGTCATCTTTGTAAGTAAGTTGTAGGCAACTTTATTTATTTATTCAACATTTATTTTAAGTCCCTTTGTCGAGGGAGACCTGGCCAAGAACACTCTTCTGGTAAACAGTTTGTCAGTAGACGTTTGAATTCACCCAGGAAACTAATATGCTGAAGCTGTCGTGAATTTAGCAGATTCTTCCATGACCAATGTGCAGCTTATAGGAAAAAGCGTTTTTACCAAGTTCTGAGTGGATTTTGGGAACTCTGAAAAGGAGCCAATGTGGTGAGCAGAAGTTGTATACCCACTACTGGCTGAGGTGACACAGATATGGTCGATAGTTTACCCAATATGGCCTTGTAAATAAATGTAAGTCAGTGCTCATGCCTCCTTAAACTTAGTGAAAGCCATGAGAGCAGCGCATAAAGTTCACGGTGGTGGGTTCTGAAGGTTTGCAATAAAATATAAAGCATTTGAAAGACTGTGTCCAGACAGTGGAGAGCTGGAAAAGCTGCATTCGTGTAAGTGATGTGCCCTTAATCCACCACACTCAGGAACGTTGTCCAGTTGCCTACAGTTAACTCCAGAGACTGATGTAATCTAGGCCATCGTCTGTGTGTGTGTGTGTGTGTGTGTGTGTGTGTGATGCTTGACAGAGACGCTCCACTTGGTGCTGCTTCACTGCTGCACTGACACACACACCGGCTTTTCTGACCCAAATAAAAGCATGTGTTTGGAGTCACACAGCTCAGCCTGGTTCTTTCTATTTATATCCAACACTCACTTTCATTGCCACCCCCACACTTTTCCTTCACAAATTTCGCTCACACAGACTCATACATCCACCTCTTCTCCCTCCTCACATAGCTGCCATTCCCTGAGTATTATCAGCATCACCAACCTGCACCCCTCTCAGCCACCACCACCCCTCCACAGGATACTGACACACTTTATTCCATAGCCAGACATATCCAGAGTGGGTGCAGATATTTCAGATCATACGTTTTCTAAGACAGTAGGAATGGCCCCTAAACGAGAGTCCTCCATCAAGAAGTCTCCTTCACCTGTGACCGAAGCAAGACTGGGTCCTCCTTTCCCCTGCCTGTCTGCAACGCCGGCAGCACCAAAATTAGCCCCCGAGCAGAAGCCCAGGATGCTGCGTCCCTCGGATTCGCCATTTGACCCCAGCACTTTAGAGGTGAGCGACGCTACTGCTGTTATTTTGTGACAAAGCTAATGTGGGGTATTTCAAATTTAGTACTGTTGGAAATAATCAATAGCCAATATAATAACTCTCAGCTAGAGACACACAAATGTGGTCAGTTGTCAGATAGGAATGTACAAAAACTTTAATTTTGAAACTAACTTGACAGACAAAATGATTTGCATCAAGTTTAATGAGGTAATGCAAAGAAGAGGGGCAATGACTGTGAGGCTGGAATATACTATAATAATATACTATATATACCTTGTCCATGCTGTTAAATGAAAACATTGTAAGATTAGATCACATGTTATTTAGGTCAAACCAAGCATAGGTCAATGAGACAGAAATTATTTCTATATCTTTTATCTTAATTTCCCACACTAGACTTTGCATGAATGTCCTTTCTCTTTGGCGGTGTTTAAGGTTTGCTGCCATCCTTGTGCGTCCTGTTTCAGTGCTGCTTTCACATTGATTTTCTGGTATGAGACCTTTTCATTTTTGCCTGCAAGGAAATGTAGGCCGTGTTAAGACACGCTGCTCACAGCGGGATCGCAGACGTGACAGGAGGCCAGAGCTCCTGCTGGGGGCAAAGACAACACTTAAGCCCTGCTGTTAAGGGACATGGCATCAGTCCACGCTCTCACTGGCCTGAAGTGATCCATCATTCCTGCATGACCACACAGTCGCGTCGTTAACTCGAAGCCGAGCAAAGTCATTCACTGCAGCCGTGCATTTGTTTACTCTAAGTGGGGTCAAACACACACGACAGACTTCTCTAAATATGTCACAATCAGGTCTTAACACGTATTATTTGACATGATGTACTTCAAACACCCAAGAAAATATATGATATATAACCAGTGAGTACTTTGGCATTGGAATTTTTTTTTCACCTCTGTGTCACCCATGTGGTAACTGTGACGTCACAGACAAACAAAAGTGAGTCAGAGGAAGGAAAACAACAACAACAACAACAACAACAACAACATAGCCCTTGGTGATTGCGTCGACAAAGGTTCATCACTGGTAAAGACAAGTCCAGACGAAGAAGAAATTAACATTGTAAGCGTCGTTCATCTTCTGATTGATTTTTGAGGAAAACTTGGGACAGCACTCAATATTTTTGATTTCATCACTTGGATCAATTGAAAGATCACTTTAAGGTGTGACTGAAGTAAAATATGCAAAATAGTCCCCCCCCCCCACCCGGTGCACTAAAGTGCCCACTTGAGTCACAAGACACAATAAAGTACCCTCTAGAGTGGTAAAAAAAAAACATGAAGGAGTGCTTTAGTGGCTGCTATGTGCCCTCTAAAGCAAAATGTAAATTTAAAAAAATGATTGTTTCTGAATGAGTGCCTTTATAGTGGAGAAAAGTGATGCAGTGTCGTATAAGACGCCCTTGCAACTGTGTTTCCTATGGGTGTGTGCATCCAATCAAAAAAGGTGACAGTGTCCCAAAGGGTGTCCTTAGAGGAAATGATATTCAGTGCTGTATAGAAAATGCCCACCTTGGTGATAGAAAGGTGCTGTAAAGGATGTCCCTGCATAGGTGTACGCAGGTGTGTGAGAATATGGGGAATTACAGTATACACCCCCACTGGTGTGCAGTAGGTGCACTTTTAATTTTTATTTTCCCTGCCTTTCCAAATGTCTATGCACGCCACTGATAATGACAATAATGATCCTTTCCTTGTTGTTTTAGACTTGTTTACCGCCAGATTTGTGACACAACAATTCACACAAGGGTGATGCATAGGTTTTTTTATAAAAAGCCAAACCATCTCCCTCAATTTTGAAGGTGCCATATGTAAGAATGTGGCCAAAAACAGTTACTACATTCAAATTCAAAATACAGAGGTCTTTTAGGTTTCGTTTTCTGACGTAACTGGTAACCCATGGTTGCTCGACTGCTGAGACTCTACTGACTGCAATGATTGGTAGATGGCGGTAGGTGGCGCCACATGCCAAAACATGATTTCAAAACATGAACATGATTTGCAGCCTGCAAAATATTTTTTTAATGCAAATATGTTGGCTGTATTGTTGTTGTTGGTGAGTTCAGTTTGTTATATGAACATTATTCCTGAGTCTCTGTGACATATTAGGAGGATTTTATGGCCAGTTGCTTTAGATTTATTACATACTGCACCTTTAATGTGTATGAATCTTTCTGTAAATCTGTATTTAACGTTGAAACTGTACATTTATATTAGTTAGCCTGTCTAAAGCTATTTTTATGAAGAAAAGTTGCTCGTTCCACTCTGATTATGCAGCTACAGTACTGAACAGAACATGATGAACAGGTCACCCCAGTCCTAAACTTCAACGTTTAATGAGTTTAAAGATTTACACTGCTGCTGCTAACAATAAACACAACCACCATACCAAGACGTGTGTTTCTATATATGGAGCGAGATTCTATATATCACTAGAGATGGGCAGAGGAGTCATCATACTCACCCTCTGATTGGTTTAGCCCAATATTTTCACGAACTCTTCCCAATAATCCAAGTAAGTGGGCGTGTCCTTCTCACCCCGGGTGCACAGCGAGAGCCACTACGTACTGTGCTGACGTCATGACGCAGAGCTGTTGGGATATTTCTCCCATGTATCCTGCTCTCTCCCTCTCGTCCTACTGTAAATTCCGTCTCATTCCTCCTTCTGCGGACGCCTGGGACACACCTCAGCAGCCAACTGCAGGAACATGGTGCGTTATTTCCCGTGACACGGACACTCAACTCTTTCTTCACTGCCATTTCTAATATCTTTATGTTGACATTATTTCAGAAAACGGCTTTGCTTTGCTTAGGTGTTTGACTCTGAAATGGCTCGCTGTTCGCTAGCGGAAGTGCAACTTTTGAGAAGCTAATGTTAGCTAGATGGATTGAAGGATCGCACGGCGAGATTATTGATGCTATCGACGTGCAGACGTGTACAACAGTTATTCGTGAATGTGATGTAGTTAGTGGAGATCTTTTTTTTTACTGACAGACGATGTGTTCAGGTGCCTCTGAGGTAACCTAGAGCTAGCTGTGCGCATCAAAACAAATGGGTTTCATTTAGGTTAATTTCTCTTCAAACAGTCTGACTTCTCGGAAGATCAAATCCTTGGTAAGTTTTTGAATTTGTGTTTGACATTCTCCAGATCCAGCTTGTTTTGCATGCCCTCATTCTCGCTTGTTTCAAATGACACTTTGCCCTGTAGCTCTATCACCCTGCTGTGTACCTGCCTGTCATAGTCATAGTAGACGTGGTAAGACTTAGGTTTTCCTTCGTTATTCCTTCGTACTGTTTCATCACTTTTTCCACTTTGCAACTGCTTGTCCTTTCCAGATTGAATTTAACCTGGATCAGATTCATGGTAAGTCAGAGAAGAGGGACCGTCTTAACAAAACAAAAAAAAAAGCTGGTGCCTACCTCGGGAGTGTTAAGGGTGTGATCTGCATGTTGGTTTTGGAAAAAACTAAATTGTCTTAGATGTGAATGAGAGCCCGCTGTGCACTGTTTGGTTCGTCAAAGTCAGTCATATTACGCACATAATGTTCTAATCCTTACCAGCTTTGACCATGTGTTACAGTGTTTTTGTCCAATGGGGTCCAAAAGTCCTGAGACCTCTGGAAAGTGGACCCCACTGTTTGTGGTCAGTCATGCACTAGAAGTACTTCTGTCCTCATAAGTCTTGTTCTGTTAGACCGCAGTCCTCCTCCTTGACCGTGTCATTCTGCCTCAAACTGTGTCTGTTGTCTTTCAAGCAGCTCATCTGCACAAGTGTGACCTTTTTTGGTGCTGGATACAGTGGTGGATAGTTTTTGTCCAAGGGTTGGGTTGTTAATCTCTGTTGACATAATAGGCTACGCTCTCTCTCCTCCTACTTTTCTCCACTCCTCTAATACCAAATATGGTGTTGGGAGAAGTGCTCGCAATCCAGAAGGGAAGAGGCACATTCCTCAGAACAGGAAAAGTCCACAACAGTGCCTGAGCCTTTTTCCCCCCAGGGAATAGCTTGTCCTATTAAGAAAGAAACAACTTGCCAACCAGATATTGTGTGAAAACCCCATGTTTACCTCGTTTTCAGACTAAAGCAATTGTTTTTTTTGTGTGTGTTTTTTGGCTGAAGGACATGACTAGAATGCCTGTTGTTGGATCAAAGCTACAGTACAATGATTGAGCATTTGATCAACAGAAAGACTGTGTCAATCCTGGCAGTTCTTAAATATTAATTGTGCCTCTACTACTATAATGCATCTTGGCTATGACTATACTGCCCTTTCTATAACACTAGACATTATTTTGAATTGGTAAACCAGACTTTTCCCAGAAGTTTTTTTGATTCAAATAATGACATCTTCATTTTTTGCACGATTTTACACATGTATCATAGATAAAGGGCTGGAAGCTCTGGAAACTATACAGCAACCCCTTCAAAAAATTATTACGCAAGCAATCTGTTCTCTGGGAATGACTGCTTAAGAAGGCTCAGATAACTCACAGCCTTATTGACTATTGAACAGTGCTGTCAAATATCAGTTTGAGTGAAAGCCAGTAAACAGTAGTAGTGTCTGTTCAAATGTAAGTAGCTTTAGTAAGAAAATCACCTGAGAGGTCATTTTGTCCGGTAGACATTTCTACCATAATGTGGGTGACACAATATTAGCCATTCACACTAATGACCCGTGTGGACATTTGTACACATACACACTGCAAAAAAAAAGAACTCTGCCCCAAAAATCAAGTGGACTGAGGGAATTGTTACTCTCTCACCTGTTTCTCATATTCCAAATCTAGTTTGTTGTGGTGCTTGATTTTATAACTCAACTCACACATTGACATCTGTTTGTTCACACATTTACTTGTACCCCAGATGTTAAATGTTTGTACATGTAATCAATGGACATTTGCATGTTAATAATACTGTAGTGTGAATGTTCATAGACGGGATGGAGCATGGAGTGTCAGTTCTCACCTCGCTGTTGGTGTGAAAATGAAAAAGGCAGGCTCACCAGATGACAAGCATCAGTTGCTGCTGTCCTGTGGAAGTTAGGGGTTGTTCGAAGTGACAAACGGCTGATTTTTTTATTGTTTAATAATTGATATGCACCTTAAGTTGCAGATGGAAGTAATGATATGACGATATTCATACATTTTTGTGTCTTTAAAAAAAAAGCTTTATCACTAAAAAATTTTTTATCAATTTGATTTATTATCCTGAATAGACTGGTTAGAATCTTCTTGGGTAGCAAAGAACACCTAAGCCGGCTTGTTGTCGTGTTTTTTGGGCCCTGCTTTTAAATTTAGACTTGTGCAAAGAAAACCAGATAGTATTTTCGAGTCTGCCTGTTCTCAATTTAGTCACACTCTGTCTAGTTTTTCTGTTTTCTAATTTCACTGACATCTTGTTAACCCCTATCATTCCTCCATACATGGCTGCTTATCTCCACTATATTTCCCCACATATTTCATACACCCGCAACCCTCGTGTGCAGGATAAAGCGGTAGAAAATTAACAAATTCACACCACTGCTCTAATTTGCCTAGTGTTTTCATTCTGCAGAGTTTAAGGAGGCATTCCTGCTGTTTGACAAGACAGGAGATGGGAAGATCAGCTTTGGCCAGTGTGGGGATGTTATGCGGGCCCTGGGACAGAACCCTGTTAACGCTGAGGTGCTCAAGGTCCTGGGCAACCCCAAGGCGGAGGGTGAGCAAAAATAAATGTCTTGGCTTGGAGTTGTTTATCATTAAATTGTCAGCGGGTAAAAAATTCTCCAGAGGCGTAGACCCAGGATTGCCTCAATTATGCTGTTCTTTTTCTTTCTTTTTTTTTTTGCAGAGATGAACATGAAGATGCTAGACTTTGAGCAGTTCCTGCCCATGTTACAGGCCATTGCTAAGAATAAAGATCAAGGCTCCATGGAGGATTTTGTTGAGGGACTACGCGTCTTTGACAAGGAGGGCAACGGCACAGTAATGGGAGCAGAGCTCCGCCACGTCCTCACCACGCTAGGTAAGTCCCATTTTCTGTCACACATAAATAGATAGCTGGCATTTTTTTGTATTAGCCTCTTTTTTTTTCTTTTTTTTTTTTACCTCTGGGATAACATTGTAATCCTCAGAATAAAAAGCTTGGCCAGTCGGTTATACTTTTCTGTCTTTTCCCACAAGTGTAAAACTGTAAATGTTATTACTTTATAAGCTCAATATAAAGACACCATTATAATATGAATTAACATTTTTATGTTTCACTTTTAGGTGAGAAAATGACAGAGGAGGAAGTGGAGACACTGTTAGCGGGACATGAAGATGCAAATGGCTGCATCAATTATGAAGGTGAGTGCAAAAACAAACTCGATCAAGATTGGATTTATTATTTTATTTTGCTTTAATTAGGCAGGTGGTGTTCAAGCGTTACATTGCAATAAATCAGAAAACTGCTCAATGTGTAATCGTCATACACAAAAGGCAACTAACTATCATCACCATTACATCATCAACACAAGCTCTTGTTTACAAGTCTGTGGATGAAGTTTCTGGACTAAAAGCAGTTGACTTGTAAAATCACGCTGCAGTGATTTCCAACTTTTTTTTTTACTTATTACTTTTAACAAAATTTCATTAATCTCAGGCAAGTGGATAACGCTCGACCTGATTCACTTCCATTGTTTAACTTCCAATTTAAAACCGTGACAGTAACCCTCCACATCTTAATGTTTCCTCATTGCATTTTATTGGCAATTTTACTCTCGACAACTATTTGCAAGCTAACAAAACTTTTAGATGTTAAAGGTGCATTATGTAATAAATCTAAAGCAACTGATCATAAAATCCTCCTAATATGTCACAGAGACTCAGGAATAATGTTCATATAACAAACTGAACTCGCCAACAACAACAGTACAGACAAAATATTTGCATTAAAAAAATATTTTGCAGGCTGCAAATCATGTTTATGTTTGAAATCATGTTTTGGCATGTGGCGCCACCTACCGCTGTCTACCAATCTTTGCAGCCAGTAGAGTCTCAGCTATTGAGCAACCACAGGTTGCCAGTTACGTCAGAAAACGAAACCTAAAAGACCTCGGTATTTTGAATTTGAATGTAGTAACCGTTTTTGGCCACATTATTACATATGGCACCTTTAACATTGATCACAAAGTTACTCTGTGCACATCGCCGTGTTAGGGCTGCAACTAACGATTATTAATAATCAACGATTTGTTGGTCCCTACATTTTCAGAAAATGTTACAAAAAAAAATTGATCAGTGTTTTCCAACAGCTGAGAAACCAGAAATTGCGTTTTAATTATCAAAGGGAACACAAGAGAAAAAACCCACAAATAATAATCGATTAAAGGTTACAGCCCTTCACCATATTAGCAATGTCACCCAACCACTTAGCAATGTGCTAATGAAGCTTTGAGGATTTTGCATTATATTCTGTGCAAATGGAATATTGCTAATTACCGAGATAAATATGTAGTGTGTATTTCATTTTCCAAAGGTAATGATTTGAATTTTATTATTAAATGGATAGTTTACCAATGGCCACAGCCTTTGATTTCATCGTGTGTTGAGATGCATGTGTATTCTACGGTCCAACTTATATTTTAATTAGAATTTATTGACTTCTCTCATGGTGCTTTTCCATCATATAGTTCTAGCGATACATGTTTGAGATAAACAAGTTTTCTGGATTTTTAACTGTCCGGCATCGTTCAGTTCAAATGTTGTGTCGGACATGGCGTCGCGTTGACGTTGGCGTCACGTTTTAGTATCGCCTCAACTCGCTTGGAACCTTGCCAGATCGGGTACCAAAGTAAGCATCAGGTACTATTCCTAATTGAAAATCAAATTAAACCGAGTTGAGTCGAGCCGAGCCGAGTAGTGCTAGAACTCTATAATGGCAAAGCGCCATAAGAGGCCCTGTAAAAATGTCCACTGCTGACAGTGTGTTAATTGTTCTTCTTCCACAGCGTTTGTTCGCCACATCATGTCAGGCTGAGGGCCAGTACGGGCATTGGGTATACATGAGATGGCACCCCAGCCTTTCCTGCTTTATTATTATTATCAAATAATTCCCATCAGGCTTCCCTAACACTAATCAGCTTTAGTATTTACCTTTTATATCAGCAAACAGAAACAATTTGCCGTTGCAAATTAGATCTGCAGGTGCCTTTGGGAAAACCCTGGCGGCCCTCTCTCATCTTAAGTCATGAGGCTTTGCCCTCCTACTGCTCTGTCTCTGTCTCTCTCTCCTGCAGCCCTCTGTCTTGGCCCCTGGTTGCAGCATGCCCTTCTGCATGTGTCTGAGTCCCCCCTCCGTTTATAAGGGGATATTATGGACACACAGGGAAGAGACTGGTCTCATTCAGGGAAAACCTGGTGGCCACTGTTGAGCTGGCCGGTGCTGTAGCCATGAGGAGGCTCTTCTAATCTCATTTGCATGTCATCAGTGCTATCAAAACAGGGCTTCTGTTCTGTGGGTGTCAGAGGTGCTGCTCTTTTTCATAGACACTGAATTAGAAGTTCATTACAAAGTAGACAATGTTTTACGTTCCATTTTAGCACCAGCTTCGGGGAGAGTGGGCCAGTCCCTTTTTCTACTAACCTGAACATTTTCAATAAGTTGCTATTGTGCTATTGACTTTTTTTCTCCTCTGTGCTGATGGAAGCTGATTTTGTAGCAGGCCATTCTGACTGGACTGTAGCTACCTTGATTTCCCCCCTTTTCCTTTGCTTCTCAACTCGAGGAACGCATACAGCGACGATGGCTTCTCTAACCAGCTCCTCTTGGATCATAGACATGGCCTAATACTTTGGCTGAACTGGAGATAGAGATGATTACTTTGCCTCTTTCTCTTAGTTCCCTGTTTCAACCATTCTTTCCTCTGGGTGAGCAGAATAACGGGGATCTGCCCCCCAAATGCAGCATGTCCCACCAGGTTGACCAAACCTTGATGAGGAGGGGAGCTTGCTCCACGTGCTGCAGTTGGAGTAGGTCTCTGCTAAAGTTTAGACCACCAATCTTACATTTGTCTCTTATCTTATGTCTCTTTTACAGAACTGGTCAGGATGGTGATGAACGGGTGAAGATGATCAGCATCCTGCTTTTTTTTTAAAAACCTGTCACATATACCCTCTTTTTGCAGTTGGCTTCCACAGTGCTGGCCCCACCTTCTTTCCACTGATTCGTTTTCCACGTTTAATTTAAGAAGTGCCTTTTGCATTCCTTACTAAAGACCACAAGTAATCCGGCTATTTCTCTGAATTATGTTGTTTTACATTTAAATAAATGATATTCCTGAAAACAAACCTTTGGTCTTTTTGGTGGATTGTTTCGATTCAGTAGAATAAGGCACAGTTTTGTCCCTGCCTGTTTGTGCTTTTTTCATTGGACACTAGAGGGCAGTGTTGCAGCTGGAATCTGCTGTGGTAAAAAACTATTAAAAATATCAACAAGATACAGAAAACACACCATCTTGCTTTTCATGTTTCCTTGAGTAATGTTTGAGTTTTAATGCATGTGCTGCGGCCTTGCACAATTTAGTTTCTTGTTGATTGCAAATCTGATGGTACAGCTCCATAAATGCCCTTGAAAAAATGTTTCAAACTGTTTTTGTGGCCAAACCCTAAAAATTTTCAGTGACACAGTTTCATAGAAGACTGTTTGGTTCCTGACCTTTTCTTCATTTCAACCAGAGGCAGCCACAACTATTTCCCCTCATTAGGCGCCGGCTCTGGAGCTCATGTGTGCGGGATAAGGTTCGGGAAGGTGTCATAGTCCACTGCTGAATAGATTGTTCACTAATTACGCTGTGTGTGTGGTCGAAAGAAGTCAAGGCTATTGATTATTTTAATCCCCTATTTGTGAGTCTGTGATCCTCATGGCTCTGGATTCGACAGGGGAATCACTAATGGGCCTCAGCGCAGCCTGTCTCAGACCTCTCCCCGTCCAATTAACTTTCAACTGGAATCTGCCAGGAGAGAGAGCCGGGGGCTGGGCCAGCCGTGGCACAGCTACATCCCACTTTCTCTGCTTGGGAGCAACAGATTCACCAAATCCTTTAAGTCAAGAATCCCATTGACCCTCCACTCTGGATGTTTTCCGTTTCATCAGCATTGTAAGATCTATTTTAGGAAGAAGTCATACTTAAGCAGAATGAGGTAAGAAATGTGGTGAAATAAGTGTCACAAAAGCAACATTTGTCATTTGTACTTCAATAATATGAAATAACGCTCGATCATAAGCAGCCATTGCATGTCCCACAATTGTTTTTGAACAAATTTAGTAGCAAATTAACTAAAACAACATTTAAAAAAAAAAATACAGAATGTAATTAGGAATAATAAAGTATTAGCTTTATTTGGAATAATTTTGATGAAATTAGTTTTAACATAGCACTGTAAACTTCCTGTTGCTGATCCATCACTTTAACATTATCTTAGAATTGAAAGAAATGCACCAATATTGACACAGAACATTCTGATAAACAACAGCAACTGTTTGTACAATTGATTGAGTATATTGTTACATTTAAAATGTTTACATCTGCTTTATTTTTCAGATCCTGGGTGTATTATATAAGGTGAGATCAATGTAGCAGTATTAATGTCTGTGTCTTGAGCAAGTGTCTTAAGACATATTGGAAATCCATGTTGTAGCAGGCAGCGGTTGTGGTCAGCTACTGTTGCTTCGATCTGAGCCGCCATGTCGTATATCTAAATCTCCACGGTCGCTCTGATTGGTCCCTGCAAATAAAACTGAACAATGGTCTCTGTGCGTTTATGGCTGTTTGAATGTGCACACGTTTATTGAGCCCTGGTCTTGAAACGACAGACAGACACGGAAGGTAAGATACTTTTAATAGCAATATTGTCACCTCAACCTGTGCAGACAGTCCATCCCAACATTACTGTGTTTATATATATATATATATATATATATACTGTATATGATGACACTTTGACATGGTCTCTCGAAAAAATAAAGTACTATGTAGGTATGGCAGTGTAATTACAGTGTTTGTTATGTATTGTACATCATTTAATGTAAGTAAAACTCAGTGGCCCTTTATCTCACAGTATATAGATCCACTCACACACTGACATACACACGCACACACACACACACACACACACACACACACACACATTATTGTCAATAATGCACTTGGCAATTAAAACCTCATTGCACACAAGTGCCATTCACCACCAAATGTGTCTTTGATTTGTAACATTAACATGTCCTGTTCTATCATTACATATCACACCCTGTCTCACGGGAACACTGTAGCTGAAGCATCCGTCTTATTCCCCTTTTCCCCTCATTTTAATCAGTGTCGCTTTAATTTCTACTGGAGTAACTCCCTTTGACGCTCAAGGGGAAAGTGTTTTACAGGGATGAGTTTGCAAAATATAGACAAGCCATTTGATCAGAGGCCATTAAAAATGGAGGGAGGAGATGTCAAATACTGCTCAGGTTAAGAACCGGACCGTTTGTCATCTTGATTAATGACGCCTTATTGCATCAAAAACAATCACACTGATGGCGTTTTTTGTTGCATTCCGGTAATCACATTGTCAGTTAATATGAATATTGTGTATAATATTTTATAATATTATTAACGTTAACATTATAATAGTTTGGATATTTCAGAGCCATGACGTGCAATTTTAATGTGCACTTAAACTGTACATATTTCCATTTTTTGCACAAAATGGGCACCGGTAAAGCTCAACTGGTCACACAATTCAACTTAGGTCCACTCGCTCTGGGTTTTCACTTAGTTCACTCCTCTTTTTGTTGGACTCTGAGGGTGTTTGTGTGTGTGCGTGTGTGTGTTTTGTGATGCATGTCTGTGTATCTGCATTCGTTTGCATACATTGTGTTGGTGTGAAAATATCCTTGTGTTATATATCTTTGTGTACACTGATGTTCTTCTAACCGCTCCTCCTCCCCGCAGCGAGAGTAATGATTAGATTCAGTCTGGGTAGATAAGGAAGCCGGAGAAGGTGCTGTACTTGTTTGTGTTCCCTCCGTGGACCTTGCCTCCGTCCAGCTGCACACACACCTCGTCGCCCACGTCCAAATGCAGGATCACACTGTTAGAGGCGTAGTCGTAATTCTGATCGGCGTCCTGAGCGATGGCACTGGCTCTCACCTGTCACCCACAAAGGCACACGATTAGAACACGAATAAAAGTGAACAAACCACTTACCCAACAGCTCTCTCAAACTTTAACTATCACAGCGCACGCTTCTCCTCCTCCTCCTCCTCCTCCTGTTATTAAAGCATTTGTTTCCAGGCCAAGTTACGATCAATCATTAACAGCCTCCAAATGACACAATCATGCCTGTGTGTGATATCACCTCCACATTAACGGTGATCGACACACGCATAGGACTGTGACCTGTGACCCCGCAGTCGGACTGATCAAACGCAGCCACTCGGCGTGTTATTGATCAGCTGTGGCTGGGCCTCCGTGTACAGGACGGCGATCCGATTGAGTTGTGGAGATAAGCGAACTCAGTGGGGACAACAGGTTGTCTGTGGGGAAACGAGCTCGGCCGAGAAAGAGCAGCTATTGACCTGTTGCTTATGGTCCTGTGCCAGCTCAATATGCATGATATTGAGTGGCTACGCCTCAGCCAGACACTTTCGCATTTGTATGCTGTGTTAGTTCGGTCTTATTGAGCGAGCAGCAGTGGATCTTTACTTGTTTGTTAACACATTTAATTGGGTTTACTCGTGGTGGACATTTAAATACACATGGTGAGATCTAGTTACAGTTGTAGAGGATTTGTCCATCACACTTGTTACCCATGTATAATGTTTTTATAAACTGGCCACGGTCTTAAAGCTCTAGTGCGTAACTTTTGGTGACGTTGCTGTTGATTATTATGTTGATTGTTATTTTTCTGTCTCCATGTGTGTTTTTTTAAGAACAGAAACGATGTACCATTACTTGCGCGCTGCAATGGGCTCTGTCGAGCAGTACTATCGAACCCAACTGAGGGAGCGTTTGTGATTATACGCCAGCAGAGCGCCGAGGCGGACGGGGTCGAGACGTTCATCCCGTCAACCTTCTGAAAAACTGTGAGTTTTGGCCAGCAAAAAATAAACCTTTTGAGGACACTTCTTTGTGTTTACAGTCATAGTCTCGACTTGTTTGCAGTCAACTCATCGTAGTAGCACGATGTTGGCGTTGCCTCCCTTTGTTTTAACATAAAACCAACAAATAATGAGTTCAGAGCAAGAATGTCACAACATCTAAACACAGGGTAACACTTTAGATCAGGGAACACATATTCACCATTAACTAGGTGCTTACTAACACGCATATAAGTAGCATACTAGTCCTTTATTAGTAAAGTAATTAGTAAGCACGTATTGACACCTTATGTCGGAAAAATCTTAATTCATGTCATAATAGAGGTAGAATAAGGTATTAATAAGTGCTTAATGATTACTAATAAAGGGCTAGTATGCTACTTATGTGTTCCCTAATCTTAAGTGTTAACCACACGGAGAGTTGTGTACTTTGTATGATCTCAATTCACAATGGTTTGAATCTAGTTGAATCTTAAAAAAGTTCAACAGTTTTAATATAAATTGTATGCATGATAGTAAAAGGTGAACACGGCTTCTCGTGCACAGCGCATTGTCTAAATCTAAATTGTCCGCAGCTGTGAATCAGACGTGACTTGATAAAGTGATGCAAACAATAAATAAAACTGTTTTTGCCAAATGCGAGAAATACAAAAAGTGCCTCCGCAGTGGGAAGGTATCAATAATTCTGTGTAGCAGCTCCAATCATCAGACACATGTCAGCCATCAGTGGCCTTGTGTCTGGCTCAGTGTCCATCTACGGTGGGAGCACTCAATCTATGTCAGCAGCCAGACGAGCCGCGCAACATCTCTGTGACAGCCCCAGAATATGATCTGCAACTCAAGTACCATCATGTCATCCCCGTCACTGGGGTCCCTTTCTCCCCAATGAACATGCATCAATTTGAAAACAGTCAGTCACTCGGCAGCAAAATCAAATTTACTGTAACTATATAAACAAAAATATATATATATACATGTGCTCTTTTCCCCCTCCGTCCCTGTGTTTTACCCTTTGTATGAACACATTGTTCACCATTTATCAGCCGTGAAGTTGTGCTCTATTACCTCTATACCACTGTCTGTGGGTCCCCTTAAACGGAATTCGGGTCATTCGAGATGCTGCATCCAACACTGAGCATTGTTGGCAAGCAGTGGTGAAACATGTCCCTGTCCACTCTAAACCAGATTGATTAAGGGGGCAGAGAAGTTGATCTCCGGGGGCTTCACAGCTCAACGGCCCCACAGTTAAACCAACCGCAGCTATTGTTGTGCTGTTACGACAGTCTTGTTTCATTAGATTTTGTGTTTGCGTAGTCCACCAGTGATTCAGACAAGCAAGAATATATATGCTAAAAACCTTTATATTTACTATCACAGACACATACAGCTTAGTCTTTAATTTAATAGTATATACTGTAGTACTCATACTACTCTATGTACTACAAGTGGAGTATACAGTGTAAGGTATTACAGTGTATTTGTTCCATGACGATTGTTCAGGTGATCTTTAATTCATATAATTTCTTTTTTAGTTCAGAAATTTATCTTGTTTCCTTCATATACACTATAATCTGACTTTCTCCCTGTTATTATCTGTTTATGAGAAAACAATTAAGAAAACAGATTATGAAATTAGAGGAAAAACTAATCGCTAAAGACAATCATTAGAGACAAAATAACTTTTTTTTTTTGTAGGCTTGTCTAATCTTTATGAATTGGTGTAAACAAAACACTGAGCATAATCTACCATTTCATAATCCCCCAGATGACCATTTCTTAAAATGACACCAATCTATTGTCATCTGTAAAGGTTATTTTGTCGTTTGGTCTTGACATATATGTAGCGACAGCCAATACTACATTTGCATCTTTGGCTGATTCTGACAGTGATGTTGTTGTTGTTGTGACTTCCTATTGACACGAGGAATATGTCACCCTGCTCATTATTTTTTTTGGACAAGCAGCGTAATGGAGGGAGAAATAGGGAGAAATACCCCCACTACCACCACCACCACCCTTCACGCCTTCTCAGAATCTTATGACAAAATGCAGGGAAGTGTGGTCGTAATTTTGTGCAACAGAATCATTTTCATCACTCAGCGTGGACATCGTTTTGTCAATATGTGATATATGAATTGGTGCTTCAGCTAATGTGCCTGTGTGTGAAGAAATAACGCAGGGCATCCGTTAAAGTCGACGCCAGACACAGAGGTATGAGATCCGTGGTGGGATTAGGACAGGAAGCCGACAGAGGAGATGGATACGACTGATCGGAGGACACAGACTGATCCATGTGAACCAGGCTGCACGCTGTGCTGATTCTGGAGCTGGAAGGATTGTGAGCCGTAAGGCAGGGACCCCCGGGGCCTGCCTGTGGCTGTCTCTGTCTCCACCTAACCCTTTCATTACAGGGCCTCCACTAAACACGCCTGGGAGCAGAGGGGGCCACAAAGGGGGTGGTGGGGTGGGGTAAATGGTTGGGGTGCAGCTGCAGTGTCATTTTCTATACACATGGAGCCGCACTGCAGACGATAGACAAGCATAGACAAAGGGGGTGTGGATGTGGATGTGGATGTGGAGTGGGGGGGCAGAGGAAAGAAGGGGAGGGAGGAGGGATCTGATCAAGCAAAGCTATTTTGTGAGACCAGGGAGATGTGGGGTTATATGAAGTCTTGTTTTTTTATCTGTGATGCTGTGCTCCACTGGTAATAAAACTGACAGGATTCATTCACTGTGATATACTGACCTCTTAGAGTGGAGACAATAGAAAAGTAGCTGTTAAACTTACCTAAGGGACTCCAGTACATGGCAGGAGGGTTGGGGACTCTAGGGGGAGTGGGAGGGTGGAGGATGTTGTGGAAATAGAATATTTATTGAGTTGGTTTTTGCCCTCTCCTCTGGGAGTCCCCGGGATTACATGGTGACAAGATGTAGCAGAACCGTACCTTAGGATTGCTATTACCTGCCATTCGGTATCTGCGACACACGCAATTAGTCAAAACTGTGCACAGTATCAGCGGAATTGACTCGTCTTAATTAGTGCGTTTCATCAGGTTTTCAAGATATATGTATTTTTGGATCTCTTATAAATTGAAAAAAAAAACAAAAAAAAACAACATTTGACATGACTTAATAAGACAAATTGTATTTATCTAACAGTCCTGCCCTTCACTGTAAGACTAATTATATTTTATCTGTAGCACATCGTCTCATATCTCTGCACTGGAGGAGGTTGATACAGGTAGAACTCATTAAAGCAAGTGATGACATTTGAAGACAACTGTGTAACAACTTGGCCTTTAACTGAGCTATTAAAAGAGTTGACGACTGGTAAAGAAAAAAGAAAGAAATTAAATGGAGGCTGCAACCACTAACTATTTGTCTATATTGAGTTAAGAATATTTAAAATAGATCCACAGTGCAGTGGTGCATGGTGGGAACATTAATGAGTAGGTGAACATCTCACATAGCCTGCAGTTAATGAGGGGAAGGGGAGAAGTTCCGTTGAGGTGTGCATGATGTGTTACCACCCTTCACGAAATAAAGCGCGCCGGCATTAGGATAGACTGTCCTAATAACATTTGCTACCATGTTAGAATATTAAGCAGCATAAAACCCATCTATCCCTGACAGTGAATTAAAAATTGAGTGATTAAGCACATTTATAATATGGTGGCACCAGTAGGAAGGGCATTCATGGCTATTTGTTTTGAGCAAAGCTAACATTAAATCATTAAGAATACTAAGGATGGACGAGGGATCCATCATCATCCCAAACTAGATTGGGATTTCTGTTTGACATTGTGGCGTCTTGTGTTTTTTTTTTGCGCCAACAACACAGTCGAGGGTTGAGCTGCTAAAGCGAGAAAAGTCACATTTACATCACACACAACTGTGCCACAAGTCAATCACCGTCGCGTATAACACTCATGAAAGCACCCCGCGCACCCTCTATCCCTGCACCCCCCAACCCCTAAATCCCCTGACTCTGAAGCCCTGTCATGCTGCAATGATTTGTGAAAGTTAGATTGAGGGGTGAGCAGGTAGGCTTTACAGATTGGGGGATTTACCAAAGGTAATAGGTATTGGATCTGAGGGATCCAGTACCACACAACACAACACATCCTCCTGGCATTGCATTCTATTACACTTGTGTCACACATCACAGTCCATTAGCTTGACATTGTGTACCAACAGGAAGAGTTACATATCAAATATTCCTTTAAAAAAAAATCTATTCTCGTCTATTGAGTTTATCATTTGACTATTTTTAAACATTCTCTTCTGTTGGAGTACAGTGCACAAAGACAGTTTTCCTCTTCTCTGGCCGGCCTTGATCACATATCAAACTCGAGACATGTTGAGTGGGTGTCCATTGGTCATCACACCTGATCTCGTCCTGGCCTTCACCACCAGCCTCCCAGATGCCTCATCTAACAGCCCACTTGTCTCCACACCACCATTAAGTCATCTGTCTTCCTGCGGCGCTACCCATGATCATCCCAACAACTCACTTGTTTTATTTTGTCCTCCCTTTCAGACGAACATCTCCGTGTCATGTGGAGTCTCTCGCGTGTCATTCTCTCTCTCTCTCTCTCTCTCTCTCTCTCTCTCTCTCTCTCTCTCTCTCTCTCTCTCTCTCTGAGTCTGTTTCCAGTTCTCAGTCTCCGTTGGGCTGGCTGCCCGAAACAAATTCCGCACTTACAAACGACCTTATCTGTTTAGGTGTAAAAGTTCAATCAGGAGTGGAAGGTTGGCAAATTTGTAGCGAGGACAAACCTTTTTAAAAAAAAAGAAAGACAAGCCAGTGGATAAACAAACTATCCAATAAAGTTTCAGTACCTTCGGCAATGGTAAAACAGACTGTTTGATTCTACAGTCAGGAATGCAGCCTGTCAGACATAGCGTCCATGTAGTAAACCCTCACCACTGACTGGCCTCGGGCACATTCCCTTCTTGCCACTGGCGCTTAAATAACTCCACAAACATGAGCAGGTATTCTGCCACAATACGTTTTTACCCAATTTCCATTGCATTGGGAGCTGGGTTTGGGTAAATCCCTGTTTAAGGAGGCCACCTTGTGGACCTGGTGTCACGTGGCTCAAGGTTAGGTTAAATAATTGAGTTGAGTGAAAAGATAATTAATGGAGAATCAATGGACAAGCAGGGGCGGGGGTTCTAGAAGAGGAAAGTATGGCTGGTGTTCAGAGGATCTAATCTAAGATGTATAAATTATTTAGCGGTCTAAGATGACTTGAATGACAATATAAGACATAGAGCAGGCGGTAATCAACATATTCATCTTTGTGGTCTCACGTAATAAAATCGAGTGGTGCTTCACGACGAGTCATTTTAAACATTTAAATTTACATCTCACCTAATTAAGTCGAAATCGAGCAGCGGCCTTAATTGGTATGAACCATGTAGTATGTGAGTTAGAAGAATCCGTCTTCTACATGAGAAGCCCGAGAAGAGACTTTCTATTTCGAGATGTAATGTAATGAATGAATACTGAGGCACGGCTGCATATGAAACACTAGAGATAATATGATGTCAAGAAAATGTCCACTGTGCACTGACCGTGTTAAGCCTCTTTAAAGCAGATTATATATATACTCCTCTCTACGCTGCTCATTTGTGGATTCATTTTTAAGGAATCAAGAAAGAGAAAAAAACTTCAGGTCGCCTCTAATGATTGACAGATATTTTGGTGGAAAGTAGGAACTTTACAATAAAACCTGATTGCATGGAGTAATCTGTCCACTCAATCATATACGAACTGTTGATTTGCTGCAGGCAAACTCCAGGTTTAGGGTAACACATTTCCTGTCATACACGTGGAAACATTGATATGATTTTTTTTTTCTTCTCTTTCTAGTGTCTGTTGTTTAATGGAGGGATGGATGGATGTTAAAAGGGAACTTGAAGAATGCTTCCTGAATTTGGAGTCCTCTGATGAAATCCCTGTGATTTATCCCACCTCTCGTCTTCCCCCATCAGCTCCTCTGTCTTTAATTAGTGTCTGGGGAATGAGACAGTGGATGAGTGGACTGTCAATTTTACATTCGTTATTTATTTATTTAGCTGAGGTGTAGGCTGACTGGTCCACATACTGACAGGCATTTTTCTGTCGTGCTCTTTTGCACTTCAGACTCTGCGCATGATGCTGCCTAATTAGACTGTTCCGTTTTGTGGGCCGCGTTAGCATTCTGCCACTTGTCATTTTCGACGCCGCCTAACGTTGGGAATGCAAATATCTGAGACTGTATAGCACGAATTCGTCCTTAATGAGGAGGAAGATTGCTGTATCATTCCTTGGCTGTCACGTCTCCACCTGCAAATGGAATGTGCTCTGAATCTGACGAGCTCAATGTTACAGAGGTGAATGTGAGTCAATGGTAACACAGGACGGTCAACAGTGGAACAAAAAAAAAAAGAATCTGTTAGATGATCGTGAGTGTGCATACAAACACATCAGTATACAATGCCTCGGCACACACACACTCTCTCT
This sequence comes from Microchirus variegatus, assembly GCF_963457635.1. Lineage (NCBI taxonomy): Eukaryota > Metazoa > Chordata > Actinopteri > Pleuronectiformes > Soleidae > Microchirus > Microchirus variegatus. The sequence continues at coordinate 21,696,788 of NC_139810.1, forward strand.
CTCTCTTACACACACACACACACACAGTCTTACTAACCAGTCCGTTCTTCCTCAGGTCTGCCCACATGCTGGTCCCGTCACCACCTCTCATGAGAACATGGTAGGTGAAGAAGTAGATGCCCGGCAGAGGGCAGGTGAATTTGCCGGTGCTGGGCTCATAGTAGTTACCTACATTGGTCACCACGTCATCAAACTTCAGTATTTCGTTCCCCTCGTGCTGCTTACGTAGCCCCGCGTAAAAGGCAATCTTCGGGGTGTAAAGCGAGGGCGAATAGCCACCCGGTCCTGGACCGGCGGGCCCCTGTGGACCTGGTTTGCCTGGCTCGCCAGGGGGTCCACGTGCTCCCGGAGGACCTGGCAACCCTGGAGGCCCACGGAGCCCAGACTTTATCTTCTTCCCAGAGTAATCCTGGGGCGGTGGAGACACAGCCGTCAGCTCCTGGCCTGGCTGAGAGGTGGTGTAGGGGTCACATACCATCCGGCAGCTTCCCAGCATTTCATAATGGCTTCCTGAATTTCCAGTATTCCCCCCTTTGGTTGTGTGGACCAGTATGGGAATGGCTACTAACAGTATTAGAACCATTGCCACACCTACACCAGCGCCAATGACACGTTTCCTGCGACTGAGCCGCGAAGCAGCCAGTGTCAGGAAGTCCTCCTCCCCCTTGGCTGGAATGTTGCCGGCCAGGATGAAGCCTCTCAGTGAACCACTTTGGTGAATAAAAATGTGAAGAGGAGCGAAGGATAAATAGTAAACCACTGGGCCAAGTCAGATGGGATGAAAAATGGCAGACAGTCAGGAGCTAAAGAAACAAATGAGAGGATCCTGGTGTGATGGAAACGGCCACAGGGCCAGAAAAAAAAAGATATTTAAAAGCCAATGTCGTTATACCACATATATATACCACAGTGTTTAAGGAAATACGCACAAAAAGTATTCTCAGATTTGTGGTGAGATGCTACAAAAAAAAGAAGCATAATTTATCTGGTGAAGTCTTGATCACCTGTTTTGACCTCGTCTGTCCTCCAGGTTAATTTTCAACATCAGACAGAGACCATGGCTAAGGTTGGGAGGAGCAGAATTGATCAAAAATATAAAGCTGGGGGAAAATTCAACTCATTGAGGATTGATTGGCTGCAGTCTTTGCTTAATGAAGAGAGAGTTTAGATTGTCCTCTTTTTTTTCCCCTTGACACAGGATTTGTCTTCACCTGAACGTCTTACTTAATGCCATAACTGAGTTAAGTTCATCAGAGGTCTTTGCTGAGCACAGTCATTTTATGACACCTCACTTTTGTCTTATTTCCACTGTCCACCTTTAAGCGTTTTGTCAACCTGGGTGTGAATCTTCCTCTGGTTATATTTGGATCTGGAGGGGGAAAAATAGCAAAAAGAACAAATACATCCAATAATTAATTTGTTCCTGTATTTACCATTGTTATATAGTAAATTCACTGTGTTATTGAAGAATACATGAAATTCAAATTGCATTATAAAAATGAATAGCCTATCAAAGTAGCATTTTATATGAAATAATTATATTTTAATTTGAGGAAATATTATCATCATTTTATTTCTAAATGTGTTTATTTCCAAGAAAATAAAAATGTAAAAATACTGAAAGCAGCCAAGACAAAAAAGAATAACTCACCATCTGTTTCTCATAATCCAACAGTGGTTGTGTATATGTGTCCAGACTGCGTCCCACCAACACGACTGAGGCGCTTTGGACACCGCCGTGGTGCCAAATGGAGAGCTGGAGAGCGGGCGCGCGGGAGATGCCAGGAAAGTGATGAGAGTTTCTTAATCGGCGCTTAATCCCCCCCTCTCTTTTCTTTTTTTTTTCTTTTTTTTTCTTTTCAGGCGAGAGTTTCAGCGCGTGCAAACTTCAGAATACGTGAAGCCCAGAGAAAAGACCCCGCTGAGGAGTACTTTGTGATGCAAATCCAAACGAGGGACGCGCGAATGTGTGGAATCTGACGCTCATATCCAGTGTGTGTCCACTGTACTAGAGCCTATTGCAGTGTGTTTGTCCAAGCCGACACCTGTTAGATCGATCTCTCTCTCTCTCTCGCTCCCTCCCTCCTTCCCTCTCTCTAATCAGCATCCTCCTTTTGCTCTTCAGTTTAAACTGCAGTCCACAGCCAAATTTTAAAAATCATACAATAATAATAATAATAATAATAATAATAATAATAAAAACATGCAATATAATGGTTAATGCACACACCATTTATTTTGGTATTATTTATCATTTTATGAGCCAAACTGAAATGGCTAATTCATGATGCCATCACTCACTCTCTCTCTCTGTGTGTGTCTTGTTAGTCTGACGTTCACCTGTTGTTCCAGGCAAAAAGTCTTTGCGAGCAAAGTGTTTGATTACGCGCTGCCAAATGAAGGCAGATGTTTTTATCCTCTGTATATTGCGGGGGGGGGGCGGACAGGAGGAAAAAGGCAGCCTCGGTGTGATGTGTGAAAAATGGAGTGCATGAGGGGACTGTAGACACACGCGTGTGTGTGTGTGTGTGTGTGTCTAGAATTCCCACAGTTTTAAAGCCTCATTAGTGAGACACCCTTCCCCACACGTTGTGCTGCTCTTTTTTCCCCCTTTACCTACAACCTTCCACACAAACACAGACTGTACGATGCCTCCACTCCAGTGTATACTGTGCATGAGGACATACAAGGACATATAGACACAGGTATATGCGTGGACATAACACCTGCACCTGTAAGTTCAACATTTTTTGGCTTCTTGCATCAACATTTTTCTTGCCCGCTAAAATGACAGTGGAGGAATAATAAGATGTAATGTCGGCTGGTACCGTATATTTCCTTGGAGCCATGTGTCACCCGTCTGACAGGGATAACCACAGATCTGTGAGTTTAAAGTTTAATGGCTGAAGTGGTGGGAGCAAGGGAGCGGATAGGTCTTAATACAGTATTGATGACTCACTTTTCACCAACCAACACGTCCACGTCCCCTCAGATGTAATGACCACTGTCTAGCAATAGGGATCATTTTTTTCGCTGATCCCTGCAGACAGAGATGGATAAGTTTTATGGTGAATGTGTTGTGTTTAGAAATGAAGGTGGAAGGATATGGAAGGTTTGGGAAGAAATGACCTGTGATATTTCCACTGGGAAAACGTTGGTTGTATATGGGGACAAGTTGAACGCTGTGTCACTCCCATTTTGCAGGTCAGTCCACCCTGGGCTGCCAGCCGTGCTCGGGGGTCCTCAGCAGCATCAGGCAGATAATCACTGCCAACAGTCAGAGACAATATGCTCAGAATTGGATTTTTAAAGCCTGTTAAAATATTACTGAGGTGATTAATATTGAAATATGTGTGTGTCTTCCAGTTTTCTGTCTCCCTCTCTCCCTATTCTCTTCTTGATTTGTTCCCCTCAGTATTCATACTCTCCTATTTTAACAGTGTGTTGGTGAAATATGTCTTTTTTATTCAGCGCAATTGTTTTATCGTTTTACTTGCTCCAATGTCACCGTCTCCAGTGTCACAAACAGAAGAAGAAAAAAAGGGGCCACGGGAGAAGCAGTCCTGGGCTGTTTGAGTTATTAGTTTTTTTAAATAATTAATTTCATTTATTATGATGGACCAAGAATAAATCTCTGTCTTTTGTGCACACGCCTGCATAATTCCTGCCCTAACTTTTCTCTCCATTCTGTGTAAACAAGTAAGTGAAGAGCAGGGGATTATTTACAGCCGCATTGCTCATGTTATATTGCTCTTTTGCTGTGGCTGCTTTGTCTGCACGGCTTCTTAAAGTGACGCTGATTCTTCAGTTCAACCATCCACGACAAGATTTAAATACCAATTATAATTAGTATTATTAAATGAATAATTAAAGGCATGAAATAGACGAGTGGAACTACCTCAGTCGCCGTGAGTGAAATGCATGTGTTATACGTCATGTAGCACGAAATTGCAGCACGGTCACATAATCCACCCCGGCACAGGGAGTGTGACCAACACATACTGTGCATCGGCTCCGAGGGATGATGACATATGGTCCTCAGGAGGCACGTAACTGCCGGAGGGCCGTGACTCTCAGGGGAACCACTGCTCACGTCTCGCACAGTTAACACTGACAGGTATCCTGCTATTAAGATCGCTTTCTTTGCTATGTGGATTACTGCCTTGTAAATCAATTTGGACGCCATTAGGGATGTAAAGAGGCGGTTTTGAGTGAAGACTAAAAGCGAGGAGAACTGTGAGGAAAAAAGAGCCTCCTGCCTTTACACTCATGCCGGTACTGTGAGTGTGCAAAAGACTCACCAGTTTGAGTTTGAACTGGAATGAAAGATTGTTATATATTAGCTTTAAAGGACCCATATCATACCCTATTTCTCCAAGTTAAACTAGTTCCCTGGTGTCTTAATTAACATGTCTGTGACATGCTTTGGTCAAAATACCATAAGGACGAAGCACCACAGCAGTTCAATCACCCTGCCAAATCAGCCCTGTTCAGACTGCTCTGTTTAGTTGTATCTCTTAAAAAAAAAAAAAAAAAAAAAAAGTAAAACGAAACTTAAAATGACATCAGCCACAGAGGCTACTGGGAGCTAACAGCAGTTAGCATTTGGAAAAGTGATCATTTGCAGGCCCTAGCAGGCACATTGCCGTCATATATAACATGTATCCAATGGACAGATAAATCCTCTGAGGCTGGAAGTTTGTGTAGCACTCTGTGCTGCACTGTGGAGCCAAGAATAGAACTTTTCGCGGACTTCCAGTTTTCAGATGCCGTTGCCCTCGCTAGCACTCTCGCGCGTTTTACGGACAAAGCGGAGCTCGGCGAGACAACAATTCCAGGAATTAAGCGCATTGTGACGTCCCAGTGAGCGCGGAAGTCAACATCGCGTGTTTTATCTCCTGCTCTTAGACTGAGGAGGACCACAGAAACACGAGTGAGTCATCTTTTTTCACACTTTGCCCGACTGATTTTACAAAATATGGGACCTTTAGCTCACACAACACTTCTATCTAATGCTCAAGCATGTCTTGAATAAACCTGGAGGAATACACCTTTTTTCACAGCCTATATATAGTAAAACAAACACTAAATGCTTGACACTTTAACCTGTAGAAGTATTTTGTCTGAATCATTTGTCATTTTAAAACTGTATACATGTTTCCCAGTGTTCCAGTCAATAAATCATTGATGGTGGCCCTGCTTTTGCACAGTACTGTACACGAAGAATCTCACGTGACTCAGCTGATGCTTGTATTTGGTTTGAAATGAGCCTATTGTGGCCTTTATTATGAAATATAAAAGAGCTCAGGGTCTTCCTTCCACTAGAATATGTCACATTTGTTCCAAATCAGAATCAGAATCAGCTTTATTGGTCAAGTATGAGAACACATAGGAATTGGATTCTTAGCACACGCTGTACACACGCCTACGAGTGATATAGATATATATATATAAGCATGGGTGTGTTTACAGTGAGGATTTGAACTGTTCAAGTGTACAGGATTATAAAAATAGAAAGTGCAATATCGTAAATATAAAAGTCTGTGGCTGGTTTGTTTTGGAGGCGGGGGATTGCGTTTACATGAGGGTCGCGGGGGCCGCTGGTGCCAATCCCATCGTTTTTTTGCAAATCAATCACAGATAAATATTAGGATTGTTTGTCAAGTCATATTGTTTTTGCGCTCTTTTTTTTTTTTTTTTTTTTTTTTTTTTTTTAAACTTGATGCCTTACCTGTGCATGTGTGTTTACTGTACAGTAATTTGTAATCAGTGTGCACCAGTGTGGATGTGTCTACATCCTGGTGTTGTGCTGTTTCATTAGGTTCTGATTATGGGGCCTGATGCAGAGTGACAGTGTGCAGATTGAGTTGCACAGCCGCTCTAATTCTCTCTATTAACAACAACCCGACACACTGCCGCCCTGAACCACATTTATTAATCACAATTTGTCATCTGTCCGATGCTCCACCCTCTCCGCCGTTCTCTCCCTCTTCTTTAGCTCTGTTCTCCCTCCCAGCAGGGCCAGTTACCGCCTGCTCGCCCCACCCCTCCCTCCCCGTCCCCTCACCCCTCAGCTCCGTTTGCATTCGGCTCAGAGACATGGTCCAGCATACTGAGGGGATGTTCTCCGTCTCCTCCCTTACTCACTCCTCTCCTCTCCTCCACACTTTAACTGCACTCTAGAAGGAGTCTGATTAATCATAAAAGCTTTAATTGGCTAAATAACAGTTAACGACTTGGTGTGTGTTGACTGACTTGGTGAACAAAATTATGCCGTCGATTATTCTAAATTATCGTGAAAACAAACAAAGCAGCACACACACAAACCTTGTGGAACGCATTGCATCCTTGTGCAGCATTGATCGCAGCAATGTGGAATTTCTTTGCACGCAAAATGCTGGCATGTGATCAATATGTATACGCTGGGATGGCGTAGATTGTATTAGTGCATTATTGGTGAGAAAATACCTAAAAATCTCATTTCTGCTCATGTCTTAGTCAAACGGCCCTTGACCCTACTTAGAAAGATGATTTATGAGTCAGCGTGTCCCCCAGGTTTCCCACTGCCACTCAAATATTTGAGGATATTCATTTACCTTAAACTGCGGTTTCATCACCCAGGAGAACTTTTCTCCCATAGTTTGTTTCTTCAGGAGTTGCAGTGCCGCCATTGCCTTGCGTTGAGGTTTGGAGGAGATGTTGTTTCTTCTAATTACAGCACCCTTCATCAACCCACCATCGTCTCACACTGAACCAGGGGCCCTCCACTGTTTCCCTTCAGTCAAACGGGTGTTTGGGGGAAACAGAGGCGATTTTCATGTGCAAATGTCACTCAGTCCGCTCCCAGCAATCACAGGCCCCGTCTTCTCCTGAGATCAGGGCTTGAGACACAGCCTGAATAATTTAGCAGCTCTGTGCCACAGTGCTCTAGGGTCACAACCTTCTAAAGTGACGACAGAGAGACATTGGCTGGCTTTCCTTCCGATTCACTCCCATTAACACGTATTTACCGTTCCGGAATTCCAGGCAGACAAAAGCAGAAGGCCACACTGGGGACGGGGAAATCATCATCGCTGTATAAACTCTGTCATACAGCACGGCACAACCAAACAATGACATTTTCACAGCATCCCCAAGTCAGCGGTGATCCCCTCCTGTGCCACACTGTGAAATAAACACGGGCCGCGCACGAGAATCATCCGAGCCAACGGTCACAGTCAAAAGAAATGATGGACGCGCATAGAGAGAAAAGGTCGAGGAGTGACACACAGCAGGGACACGGAGAAAAATCTACCGATGTATGAAAAGGGTGGATTAACATTCAGATAGTGGGGGAGGCATGCAAATCTGCTATTTCAGGGGAGGAGAGAATGGAGTGAATTGCGAGGTACGATAAGGAAAAGCACGGAGACATAGAGGACGGGGTAAAAAGAAACTGATCCCTCCTTTCAGTCAGATGCTCAACATTTCAATCACTCAGGGAGACGGACAGCATTTTGTCTGACAAGTGTGGTCATCAGTCGTCTGCGGCACGACTCTGACAGCAACATGACGAGGATGAATGGACTGACCAGCAGCTTCCAACCGAGATGCACATCTTGTTGGGGGGAAATGATAGATTTATCTGCCTCATAATTTAATTCAGTGATGATTAATTTCTTCTTCAATTATCCATCACTTCTTTGCTTTCTTTTTCTTCTTTTTTTTTTTTTACATATTTGGCCACATATCATTCAGTCATGATGGTGCATTGTATAAACGTTTGCCCCCTTTATCAATGTCAACATTTTTATGCCTCTCAATATCTGTGTTCATTATGAATCAGCGTTTATGGAAATCCAAAAATGCCCCGAAAACACAAAAAACATCCACGGGCTGAATCTGAATGTCTCCACAGCACACGCAGGAATGTGAGGAAGCAACGGTGAATTGTGAATCAGTAATACAGTGGGATGTTCCCATGGAGATATCAATTGTGATAGTGTATTAGCCCGGCCGGTGAGATGCACGATCACTAAGACACTCTGCGAGGAATGAACGCTGCGTCCTAGCTTTTCTCTCTCCTGACCCGTCGTCATGCGCCACAGCAATACAATCAGTCATTTCAATTGTTTGGGGTTTGTGCGTATGCTGCATTTATAAAGAGCTTAAAGTGTCGACAGGCATGTGGTTTGACCGTGTGTCGTGGAAATGCACTACAAGGGCAGACAGAGGGGAGAGGAGGACACGAGTGATCCTTACAAATTATTGAGAGTGATGATTCGATGACATATGGTTGGTGGCTGTCAGGAGGTGTCGTGATAAATTGAGCTGAGGAAGAAATACACTTTCTGTTTTTCTTTGCTCCACTTGGACGTTCTCAGATGGGCTTTTGGGGCTGCATATCCCCATAAGTCTGATGTAGAAAGGTAACTGTAACTGTGTTTTGGTTTTGATATGTTTTATATTTGTTCTAAGGCATGAGGAGGAGGAGGAGGTGCCAGGCTGTGTACAGAGGCCACTGTTTGTTATATTAAAGCTCCATAGAGCGGAAGTTCCAACTAACGCTGTTTTTTTGGTGTGTATCTGCGCCATTACCTCGTTTATGAAGCCCTAAAGTTTTGAAAAAAACAGTTCAGCCACTGCTGGGATTTTATTGTATTCTCCGGCTCTGCAAGTTGTCAGAAAAGGCCTGGTATCGTGACGTAAGGATTCCGTCTCCTGAACAGCAGATCCTCCTGCTCCGGGCACTAGTCCGGGCACATCCGGTGGCAAACATTGAACCGCAGAAGAAGAATAACATCCGTTGTGGAGGTGTTTCACTTGCGACAGTGTCTTCTGACTCTGGGTCCGATTCCGAGTCAAAGGCGTAAAAAAAGGAACTGTGCCGGGGAGTCGTGATGAAGCCATTTAATAATGTTCTGATAATGAGTGCATCCACCGTTCCAGAGGGGGGAGCTGCGCTTCTGAGAGCTGACGTGCTAATTACGTCACTTCCAGGTACCTGGCCAATCACAAGACAGTTGGGAAGGCTCTCGTTGGCTGGCCAATCACAACACAGTCCGTCTTCTGGGGGTGAGATTTCAGTCTGAAACGGCGCGGCTGACGAGAGCTTCAGTGAGGAGAGATTTCTATCGGCCCGTTTGCAGCAACTCGGAGGTTTTTGACCATAAAAACAAGTTAATGTATGTAAGTAGACCTCCATTACTCACATATAGGCGATAGGACTCTATGTCTATCTCCAATAAATGACACCAAACAAGACTCAATAGCAGAATAAGGTGTTTTTCATGAACGCAACCTACATACTCAACTCTGCTGCTCCTCCCACAAATGTGACAGGGTTTCACATTTATTGTCAAGAAGCATTGGTAAATGTACTATACTACACAACTATATAGTAAGTGTACAACTACTGTACCACCTCCTCGTATTTCAACTCCCTTTCCCGAAAGTTTGAGGGACCAACAATGGCCTTCGCCTGCCAGGAATGATGTTTCCTTCATTTGCTTTAAGCTTCCATTTCAAAATGCGGAACACACATTCTCTTCTGTTTGTCCCTTCATGGTGGTGTAGAAACGTGAAGACACAAGATAGTGGCCTATGTGAAAAGCAAGACCTTTGCCTGAAATACATACAAGATGGTTATTTTACAAGATGGCTTTTGCCAATAAACTCTCCTAAATCTTACACACTGCTAAGTAAGTAAAATAATTGCATAGTTGCATATATTCACTTTTGGAGTGAAATGTCACTACATGTAGTGACTGATTTGCTATGGAATTTGGTGCAGCCATTTATTATGTCATCTTCCTTAATGAATTCTCAAGTAACCTGATCAAACACCTGATTAACTGTACAGTAATGACATTTTTTTCAGAATCAGCTGCATGGGCCTTGACAAAATTGTCTAAACTGAGGAGCCGATATCCTGGAAAAATAACAAAATCGCTTAAATCGTTTAATGAGGATGTGAAGATTCATGTCTGAAAGTGGATTTTAAGTAAAAGAAACATGTGATCATCAGTCTGGAGATGGAAGGTCATCCCACCTTTGGGGACTCAGCGGGGAGGAGAGCAGGAACCATGTGGAGAGATGAAGAGTTGGAGTGTGAGTAGGAGAGTCTGAGTTAAATGGGCAGCAGTGATCGATGTGCGGAGCCTTTGCCTTCTAGGTGCCGGAGCGGGGACTCATACAGGAATCAAGGTTTTAAAACTACAAACAGCCTGTGGCTGCCAGTGACTGCAAAAGGTAGGAACCAGGGTGATTTGGTGTGGATGAAAATGAAGCAGCAGCATCTTTCTGAGTAGGAGGCAGACGTAGCAAGGGAAATGATTGAACCTTGATAATGGGGCTGGGTCTGATGAAGTGCATATTGTTGGTGGAGTTCAGTTAACTAATAGATAAACTGATGGATGATGATAGGACACACGGTGCAGGGCCAATCTTTGGTTAAGCCCATTAAATGAGATAACTCCCCTCTCCATGAATAATTATTTTCCCAACAACCATCAGGTTTGTGGTTCTTCAAGATGTGCGAGATCCTCTTGCTTCTCCTCGAGTGGCTTTGTTTTCTTTTCATTGTACGCATACCAGGAGACCTGTTTCCCCATTTATAATTGACATTCCCCTGTTGCATAATGTTTCTAACTGACTGATCAGTTATCAGAGATGGAGTTCTTTGTGTAAATGCAGTCTGAATAATTCATACATGGCTGTCAGAGAGAGAGAGAGAAGGGGCATTTTAGAAATCAGCTCACTAGGCCCCTGACCATGAATAATTGATCTAAACTGATTAAAGTTTGCAGTGATTACCCCTTCACCCAACCACCACCACCACCACCAACAGATAAAATGCCACACCTGTGTTTGCCGTCTCTTTACTCATTCTCATTATTTTTCTGCCTCCTCAAACATGTTTTAACTAGAACCACGTGACCACACTTTTAAAGTGTTGCTATTGTCTCATATTAGCCATTTGTAAGCAAAACGCACTTGATTTAAGCACAAGTGCTTGTGTTCTCTGGCCCTCTGATGAAATATACAACTTGTATGTTTAAGCAGCAACTTTAAATATGAGACATTCATTAGTAGCTAATATTGAAATTCTGAAGAGCACATTTCTTTTTATCCCTCAGGCAGTAAATCCTCCGTTAGCCATAGAAGCGCTCAAACACCGCTGCAATTGCGTCGTCACTACACACTCAAAGACACTGGGCTACAGTACCTTGATCAAATCGCGTCCACTTGCTGCACTTCGGCTAACACACAGACAAACGGCAGACTCATTGGGATTGCTTCTCACTTTTCTTAACCTTCAAGGTTCCAACTAAGGAAGGCACTTGATCTGTGTTCCACAGCCAAACGAGAAAAAAATGTGTGAGAGAAAGTGATTTGAAGGAGGAGAAAGGCCGTGGGAGTGGGAGGGAGTGTGGCGGAGTGACAGCTAATGACAGTAGCAACACGCCGCGACCTTTAGAGCGATCACACAAGCATGACGAACCAGGCTCAAGGTGACAGACAAAGCCGGGGCTACTTTGGAGAAGAATGTTCAGGACAATAAATCCTTGTGTGTCTGCGATTAGGCAGCCGAGGTGCAGCGGTGGTGATTGAGACTGAAGGTAATCTGGATATCAGTAGCACTGAGGGTTTGTCTGTGCTTAAATGCCGTTAAAGATAAAATATTCACTCAGACAGGACAACAGCAACACCTTTTAAACTTTTATTTATTCATCCAGGGGAAGGTCAAGTGCTTTGCCCAAATGGCGCTACTGCTCTTCTCTCGCTCTCTCTCCAAGCTCAGCTCTTCTCAGTGACTTAATGGGAATCATTTGCTGAATTGTACATTGGCAGTGATCACGGTGCAAAGGAGGCTTGTTATTCATTTCAACACCTTAATTGAATACATGCATGATTACTTCCTAGTTTTCAGTTAAAGGGGAAGTAAGTAGTTTATGGTGACATCTAGAGGAGCGGCTGAAATTTACAACAAAGACCTGCTGCTCTGCTCACCCCCTCCCTTCCCTGAGCTCTACGGTATCCGCAGCTGGTCAAATGTCGTCCTTGTTGTCTTTCTCCGTGTCAGCAGATGAGGTTCGTGAGGCGAGGGGACCGTACCTATGTTCCCCGGGTCCTATGTTCCCCGATTTGTATGTGACCGGGGAACATAGGACCCTTTCTCTAAACCCTCTCTAACCCTAACCCTACCCATTTTCAAAAAAGGGTCCTATGTTCCCCTGTCACATACAAAGTGGGGAACATAGGACCTTTTTTGGAAAAACGGGGAACATAGGACCTTTTTTGGAAAAACGGGGAACATAGGACCCGGGGAACATAGGTACGACACCGAGGGGGGAGCTACCGCGGCTGTAGCAGACGAAGCGGAGAGAGTGGAGGCGGGACTTCCGCTACAAGTAAAGAGACGCTTGATTTGTTCACTCGCGTTTGTCCTTACAGGCTCCGGCAGAAACATGGCGTCTCACTGCTAACAGTAGCTATGCGACCGCGGCCCGCGACCATGTTATTTTAAATTACTTTTTGAAACACTACGAAAATGAAACAAAGAATATTATACAGCGACTAGACAATGCAGGAGCACATAATATGTATAAAAAGTGGATTTTGGGTAATATAAACCCATAAATACTACATATTGTCCCTTTAAGCCAGCCCGACTGTTTCCAGTAAGCTGTCAGACAGAGACGCAGAGATGTTCTACCGTCGGTGTCGGCACAAGTCGCCAAGAGTTTAATGACAAATTATCAAATTTTTGCGGAGGCCGTGCACAGGATACAGCAGTGCTCTAATAATAATAACTTCCTCTTCTAAAGCGTCTTTCACGAAACACAAGGTCGCTCTAAAAGGAGAAGAGAGACAAACAAGAAACTAAAGAAAAAAGGTGGCAAAAACCTGCTCTGCCTCCGTCGCCTCTCAACACTGATATTTTAGGTCACGTTAAATCACTCAGGGCAAACTACTAAAACACAATGTAAATGTTTTTGACCGATGCTAACTTTATGTCATACATGTTTCCCCATTGATTTGGCTTATATTTTAGCTGCTGTAAGTTGTAAGTGATGCTCCGTGCATATCATCCAGTGTTTAATGTGAGCATTCAAACCACAGTCATTGCAGAACGGTATCGACACATTATCAACACCGATTTTGCTGAGCAGCCTGGGACCTGGACGCTCGCTCTCAGGCTGCTGGCACGGACAGAACAGAAACATTTTCTTCATGTTAAATCTTTTCCCAGCTTCAAACTGAATCTGTTCACAGTGTCACATGTGACCTCATACAACACTAACTCAAAAACCACTCACTATTTTCTCAAGATTCTTTTAACAGATTTGTTTTACTTTCTATGGCCGTGCTATAAAAAAAAAAAAAACCTTATATAAGTCACCTTGGTTTTATGAGATGTGCTTTTGAATGCACACTATAATGTAAACCTGCAAGCAGCTTCAGTGTGAGACCTCACAGATTTGAGGTCAGTGTTAAGGTTAGCATGCTAACATGCTCTCAACACATCAATATGAAGGCCGAAGTTACTATTTCCACTATTTTCATTTAGCATCTTAGCATGCTGCAGCACAGAGTGGTGCACGTGGCCGGCCTTTCACCCTATGTCATGTGGAGGATAAAGCAGTAGACGATGGTTGGATGGATGCTTACATTGGCTAATTGGCAATAACTCCCAATAACAATATGCTGAGAAAATCTTTGTTTTGAAAATGGATGTTTACACCCAAAGTGGTACAGATGGGTGTTGAGTTAACTGATGCACACACTTGTGTAAACAGAAAACTTTTATTAGTTTATATATTTTTCTAAACATTTTTAAAATGCATACCTAAGAAATTTGTCAGCATAAATGACACATTGACACACACACCACACAGGTTTGCACAGTCTTGTTTTGTTTTTGTAGTTTTAATAAATGTTAAACTTACTTACATTCCTTTCCTGGAGACTTACGCTAACCTTAACAATAATTACTACTGACCTAATACTAATCCTGACCCTAACCATAACCCAACCCACAAATAACTTTAAAACACGTTTTCACCTTAAAATGTAGTCATTTATGTTTTGGGGACTTGATTTTTGTCCCCATAAGGAAGACAAAGCTCCCATGATGTGACTGTGTGAACAGATTTATGTCCCAACAACATAAGGAATACCAGACGCACACACACACACTTTTACTTGTCATGGATCAGCAGGTCTAGATCATATTTGCAGTGCATCAATATATGCCACTGAATACACTGGATTAAGAGCGAATAACCCATCAACATGCAACTGCACTTGCGCTGGTTATTCACCCAGTATTATTTTCAAAGTGTTCTCTGCCACTGAAAGGTTAAATGCTTGAGAATAGGTCTAAAGAGAAGATGTGACCTACAGATTGAAAAAGGAGGCAGGGAGGTATATAGCAAGGGAGGATGAGTCCACTTCAGGTCCCCTGCTGGAAGTGACTGGGCTCTCTTTATGTACACCCCATCCTAAAAAAGGAAGGAGAGGGGGAAAATAGCATCACACACAGCTGGCCTGGGCCTCACCCTTGCCTTCTCCTTGTCTGCTTTCCTTGTGCAGAGACTTCACAAGAGATGGGAGGAATACTAAGAGCAAGCATGGATTTTCTGCTGGGGGGATAGAGGAAGCGAGGGAAGGCTGGTGGAAGGTGGCGGGGTTGACTGCTCACATCAGACTCCTCTCTTTTTTTTTATCTCACCCTCTCCCTTTCTCCTCCGCTTCTTCTCATCTGCTCAGCTCTGGAGGGACCCTCTGTTTGTCAGCCAGGCAGTGGAGCGTCTCTCTCTAACCCCACCACATCCTGCCTCTCCCTCTTTAAATCCCCACCTCTCTCTTGCTCTGTTTCTTTTGTCTTTTCATAATACCAGTTTCTTGCTTTCCTCAGTTAAACAGCCTTGTATCTCCTCCGTTAAAGAGGAAGACCACCGATAAAGACCCGAGACGGAGTAAGATATATGATGGATGCAAATTAAACAAATAACTGCCACTGCTCCTTCAGAATGGAGACATCGGACAAAGAACACAAACATTACCCAAGGACCTCAAAGTGACTGAGTTGACCGAGGTCTATTTCTTCACAACAAAGCAAACCTAAGAAACACGACCGAGATACTGTGTTTGTACAGAGTAATAGGAATGCTATTTTTGGAAGGCACATAATGGGTGAATTTTATTAATCTGAATTTTATATTATACCGTAAACACGTTTTCACCTCTGGCGGATTGTACAAAAGTCTTCCTTTTATTAATTGGACAAACACATTCACAGTGTCACTTTACAATATGAATTAATCAGCCCTCTCTAGTCTCACCCCTCGTCCTGTCATGTCTGCTTCCTTTACAACATCCCTCTGTTTCCCTGCCTCCTCCTCAGTCCCACCACAGCCCAACTTCACTCCCTATGTGTGTCCAGATTTGAGGGAAAATGCGGAGCTCTATTGATTTTCGAAGCTGTGAGATGACAAGCCGGGCTCTCAGACCCTCCTGTTTACATCAGATTTGCTGCAAGATGCTTGTGGTCACACAGAAGAAGGAAAGTATAGAGGATCAGAGAGGAGAATCACCTACGCTTCCCCGGAAGAGGATAATTACCTGTAATTTTGTCATTCCAGTATGTAGAGACATTTATATTATGTATTATCTACATCTTGTTGTTTTGGTTTATGTCCCTGGTTTATGTCCCTGGTCTATAACATCAGGTGCGGTCCATTGTGACACACCACTGAGCTGTCAGGACAGATTGTAGAAAATGCCGAAACACAGGAAGGTGAGTCACACTGGCGTTTGGACGTGGAGGTGAAGTCTCTCATGCCTGCAGATGTGTCCTGCAGCTGGGGATCACAAACTGCTACAACACGGGAATTACTGAAGATTGAGGGGTGGCATTGACTAGATTACTGTGACTCACTTTGATTCAATTTCCCTGTATAGCACCAAATCACAGCATATATTATCTCGAGGCACTTTACATGATAAGGTAGAGGCCATAGAATGTTATAAAGAGGAGGAAAAGCCCAGCTATTCACAATAGGAAAACAGAAAAATCCCTTTTAACAGAACTCAAAAACCATATCATTAAACAAAATCACACCCACTCCCACAGACAGAAGGAAATATAGGGGGTGTTTCATTATGTCCATGTTTTGTCAAACCTCTAACTCTATGATTGACTGGCCTCCCCCGTATTCTTTGAGACAGCTAATGTGAAACCTATATAGGTCAGTTTTTATGACGCGCATGTGTTTTTTGTTTTCTTCATCGTCGTCCACGCGTGTAGCAGCATTATATATTTAAGGGTTCTATGCATCACTGGACATAATAAGTCAGTTTGAAACTGTGTGTGTTGGTGAAAGTGAAACGTGGGCATTAACAGCTGACAGTCCATTGACTGGCCTGCCAACTGTTGTTAGATGAAGTAGCAGCTTTTCCAAGACCAAAGCCTACATCACCTCCTTTGATACCAACCACAAACCTTCCTGCCTCCCCCGCAGCTATTTATCTACCTCTCAATTCATGTCACCTTTCATTTCTCGCAATTGTTTTCAGCTGTCTTCTTGCTTGACCCCTGGTCTCTCTTTAAAGATGCATGTGGATTTCTGGCAGCTTGCCGTTTTCCTTTTCCCACCGACACGCCACGATTCTGTGATTGGCCTATGAAGGGCTCTGTGAGGCTTCCCTGCATCCTCCGATCATCGTGGGCAACATTAAAGTCCACACATTATGGGGGGTGCAGAGTTCAGGTGGAGGATGCTGTGATTCAAGTATTATCCCCTCCTTTTTAAGTCTTCCCCCCCTTATTTTTATTTTTTTTTGTTTCTCAAGGAGAATGTCAAGCAGGGAGGAAGGGGGAGGAAGCAGCTTCTCTTCCTGTGTTTGTGTCCATCATGTGTCATGGCCCACTCTTGGCTTTCGTGTTCTGTCTGGTTGAGTCTCTCCTGCTCCAGCAGTCTCTGTTTCCTTGCTGAAAATCTGTGTCCCTCAGAGGCAGGAGACTCGTTCTCGTCTGCATCCATTCCAGCTCAGCTCAGCTCAGCTCAGCGTAACTGGGGCTCTGCTCTCACCTTGCTGACACCAGTTCCTCAGTAGACACCTCTCCCCAGCGTTGGCTCAGCTGGCTGAGTGACAGCTATCCATACAGATTAAGAGGACACACACTGTAATCTTGAGTCCATGTCGCTGCCTTGTTGTTCTCACTTTACTCTCCGATTCAGACACTCGAGGAAGCATCGTTCAGAAAAGAAACATGATATATCCGCTTGTTTCTGTCAAGTTATTTTTTATGCATTTTGTCGTTGTATTTGTTTGTCGGCTATTACACTTCAAAGTAAGCACAAAATACTCTCGCTTTTATTAATTTGTGCTTATGTAGAACCATTTTTTTTTGTGCTGCATCTCAAGTGTGGCTAATCATGGAACCCAATATCACACACTTGGACACAGACACTTGAGTGGTAGTCTGTGTTTGATTACCCCGGGAAAAGGAAAATTCTGTTGCAGGGGCCCAAAACAAGCCAGTGGTTGATGAAGACAAATGTGCAAACACATGTTAGCAGAATTGCTTTTTGGTTGAGCGTGATCGGCTACGCTCAGGAGGGCGGAACCCGAGGAGTTGTGATTTATAGTTTTGTGCTGTCCCTGGACCACCACTGTCTGCTGCCTCCCACTACTGTAATTACTACATGTGTCTATTAGAATAGTCCAGCTGCCCACAATGCATTGGAGGAGGAGAGGAGAGGAGAGGAGAGGAGAGGAGAGGAGAGGAGAGGAGAGGAGAGGAGAGGAGAGGAGAGGAGAGGAGAGGAGAGGAGAGTTATCACTTTCCAGAGATAGTCTTGTTATTCAAACAGTGTTCTCTACAAAAGCATAATACAGAGGAAGAGCCGCGGAGTAAAAAGACTCTGCAGATGATGAGATAAAGGTCAAAAAGAACCATACTGAAAGGTTGAAGTGTGTATTGAAAAAAGGGAGAATTGGGACAGAAATGGGTATCTACCTATAGGTCAGGTGTGAATTTATTTGGATGCTCTGCTCCATATAAAAAAAGACTTGGTACAATACTTAAACTGTTATTTATGGCTCAGCCTCTTTTATGTTGTAAAAAGCCACAGACCTGCTTTCAATTCAATTTCCCTTATATTCTTAACAACATCAGCGTTGTTGTAACATGCCCTGTGTAGAATTTAAACTCATATTTAATCTTTTGTTGTCTTACACGTTGTTCTTCATCTTATTTCCACGACAGGTGCCCTAAAGTCTGCTTTACCTTGGGCCTTATAGCATCTCCTAGTGGGCAAACTGCCCAGTATTTTCAGTGTCATGAAAACGAATGCTTAAAATAAATGTAATTCAATCAATGCCATCAGCTACCTTGTCAAATTAGAGAACTCGACATCGCCTGAGCTCGTTTAGAAAGTGTATTTCTCTGCTGTGTTTACATATGGATCATTTTCCTTTGGCTGTTTTACAGTCGTGGGGCGTTAGCCGTCCACAGTAATTGTCAAAACACTGTATCCGTCCACATAAAAACAGTCTTGTTTGGAGCTAATAAAGCATTTTACATACGGCAACTAGATTTATTTCTTTTTCTCAAATGAATAACCTTTTGCTATCCACCTAAAAAGGGAATTAATCTTTTTTCCCCCCTCTCTTTTCATGAGCGCTCTGAACTGATAATGAGACTGGACACTGTCCTCTGGTGTGTGTCATCTATGCAGTAATTGGCCTAGGGTTGTAAAGGGCATTCATGTATCAAGACAGAGAACTAAGTGGCATACAATGACAGGACTAAGAGAACATAATGCAGTCAGTTAGCTTGCACAATTCTATATTTATCAACTTATTTATGACCCAACAAGCATTATGCTTCTGGTGATTATCGCAAAATTGCATAAATTGATTATATTGTTTTGGAGATTACAAACATTTGCAATTACAATTAACCAGATTTGTGCAAATTTAAAACAAATCAAATCGAGACTTCATTTGAATTTGATTATTTTATGGGTCTTTTCCAAACAGTTTAAGGAACAGTAACCGTTTTATTTTAGTTGTTTTTAAATAAACAAACAGAGGAGTATACTGTATATATATATAAACATTTACCTCTGACACCTGAAAGTAAGAACAATCGGAGACCTGAGACGAATTAACAAACCCCCTGAAAACAAAATCATCCAACATTCCAATATTATAATGTTTTAATATTTCACGCTGATCCACATTTTGTTTTCTGATACAAATTTAGAATATTATCTAGCCAAGGTCCACCGATGTTTGTGCACCACATATTCTCCCATCATTCATGCTTATTAATGTATTCCATTATATCCAAACAAACACCCTATTTCTCCAGGTGTGGTTGGAGCAAACATACCGATATTTTAGAAATACAGATTAAAACATTCATGTAACCTTCATAGCATTTGTAGGGGAAAGAGAAAATGTTGTTATTTTTTACGTGGCTAAATCGAGGGTCACATGAATGATTGGGGTTACAGAGAGGATAGAGATGTTCTGTTCACTGTGATATCACTGCTCATTAGAGAAATAACCATGGTCTCAATTGATCTGCGTGACCACGAGCTCCTCGTGAGTTTCAGGTTGCATTTGTGAGCCATTGATTTCTATGGTTTATTAAAGGTGCTGAGCTGATCTTACAATACAGAGCTGAACAGTGTGAAAGCAGGATTATCAGGAAATGGAGGTATTGATTGGGTCAAGATGCTACATTTCAAATGTCACCATGGACACAGAGTTCGACTGTGTTAACAGAACGATGCGGAGGAAATAGTCACAAATAGATTGGACATGCAATACAGAATGGTATGTAATAATAAATGTTATTAATAATTAAAGCAAAATGATTGTCTTACCTGTATCACCTGGTAGGCAGCTTTGACTGGCTGTAGGGTTGTTTTACCAGTGGTGTAAAAAAGTAAACACATAAATGTACTATTTATATTATTATACTAAATAAATATATATATAAAATTGTATTTAAACATATATATATACAATTTTTTATGTAACAACAAACTGTATGTAATAGGGAATTAAAATAATAACATGTTTTTGTTTTATTGTGCATGCTAGTAAATTTCATTTATTATGTTTTATTATTTATTTTTAGCTCCTGGTTTAACTTTTAGTAATTGTTGTTTATATTTGTGTATGGCGGTTTGGTCAACTAAGGTTTTTATAATTGTGTTGTTGCTTTTTGTGATTTAATTAACTTTAAAGTGTGGAGGGGTAGACAATAAGAGCGTATACTCAAATACATGCGCAATCGTAGAAAGTGCGTAAGCATAGGTTTTTATTTCATTTGCTCCTCTTTCACTTACCTTTGTTTTTGTCCAGTAGGTGTCAGTGTCGCTACAGCATTATTTAATCTCCGCTCTTGAGAAAAGTGAAGTCCCGCCCACAGCCTGCCTCTGATTGGCTCACCGTAATTAACTTGTCTCCTTCTGACCAATCATTTATCTCCTTTCACAAATCTAAACCAATCAAATGCATGTACGATGGGGGAAGGGGGTGGAGTTTTATGATCAGTCTCGTGACGAAGACACCCGGAAAAAGGAAGCTACGTATTCATTAGGACAAGCTAACAACAAAGCTAACATAGTAATGCGTAGTCACATCTTGAAAGCGCTGCAAAAAAGAGCACTTTGATTTCTAAGCGCCACGTAAGTTGTGTTTATTCTAGTTATTGTCTTGTATATGATCAAATGTTTATATGTACCCACAGCGCAGTAAAATTGGACCGCGTTTGTCTTAATTTGCTACGCAACCTGACACAGACTGTTGTGTTTTGACAGAGCTTTGCTGGAAATCCTGCACCCGCAGTGAAAACAGCCTCACATCTGACAAAATGCCGTTTAATCGGGAACGACCCTGGACATTCGTTGTGGCCGCAGTTGTGACCTTCTTTCTGCTGGATGTTGTCGTTTTTGCACAAGCGAAGGTAAAACACCTGCTGATCCACATCTGATAACGGACTAAACCTGGTTCTCGAGCAGCCTTAAAAAACATTAATTTCACTTTCAATATACTTCAATTGCCTAACGTTGTAATATTGAGGGATTTGATAGTAACTCATAAACTGTTGTGGTATGTGACGTTGGTAAACGCTGTAAACTGAAGATGAAGATTTATTATTTTATAGATTAATAGATGGACTGAGGGATTTGGCCTGAATGGCTCGAGCAGGCTCGTGTCTTTCACAATACACACGAAATTAAAATGACTCCGTAAAAGGCAATTTTAGACATAAATATAAAAGTGTTCATTAAAAATCTGACCACTTCAGAAAGTATCCTCGGGTCCATTAAACACTGTGTAAATGAGACTCATTGAGTCATTGACACTACAAAACAGACTCATTTTTAGTTGATACTGCCCATCCAGCAGAGCAGAGCATAAAACATTGTGTTGATGTCAGAAAGTCCACGTTTTTGTTGTGTTTCCATTCTCAACTTGAATAAAATCCAGCCTTTCAATCCATTTTCTACTGATTCTGTTCAGGTTTGTGATTTTTCTATCATCATCATCGATCTTTAGAGATTATTTTGATCCACTATTGGCAGAAATGCACTATAAATGCCAGTGAATCATTATACGTGGTAACTAACAGTAGGTCAAATCAACCTGACAAGGTTTTATTATTTTTCACAATTACATTTTTTTGATTCATCATGTATGAAACAGATTGATACACTTATCTGTGCTTGTATAAAGAATTAAAGCATAGTTAACCAACAGTATAGTGTATTGTATACAGGCAATGGTTTGTGCAACTGAGGGAAAGAGGGCCACTGCTGGTGGTCTAGAGTATTATTATTATTATTATTAAGTTTGCCAAGTTTGTGTCCACTTTAATCCAGTTATGTCTGAAATTGCAGAATTTTGAGGATGTTCGCTGCAAGTGCATCTGCCCTCCATACCGAAACATCAGTGGCCATATATACAACCGAAATGTCTCCCAGAAGGACTGGTAAGATAAACCTTCCAAATTACGGGACTTTATCACACACAGTGTTCCTGCTGTGTAGAACACGTCTGAATCCAGTTTAACACCTTCTTTGTTAACGTTGAATCCACCACTCACAGGACAGTTTTGAATATGTTTTACAGTAACTGCCTTCATGTAGTGGAGCCCATGCCGGTGCCAGGCCATGATGTTGAGGCATACTGCTTGTTGTGTGAGTGCAAGTACGAGGAAAGAAGCAGCAACACCATCAAGGTACCGTGGGAAAAATAAATTCTATTTAACCTGAGCTCTTAAAATGTAGTTAAAAATTAAATCAAATGGTGTCTCTCAAGTGAATCACAGTCACAGTAATATATAATAGCAAATATAAATAATTTGAAAATAAAAATGTGTTCGCTTCACGTGAATGTGTAAGAATTTTAAATCTGTCTCTCCTAGGTGACCATCATCATTTACCTGTCTGTTGTGGGTGCACTGCTGCTGTACATGCTGTTTCTGCTACTGGTCGATCCTCTCATCCGCAAACATGACCCTTACACCCAGCCACTGCACAACGAGGAGGACGCTGAGGTAACCATTCACTATAAACAACCCATACTGCATGTGCTTAAAGGACCACAGTGTAGGATATCGCTGTAGAGCGAGCTTCTACATACTTCTTTCAGACCTAAAAGGTTAGGGTCAGACCTTTAATAACACAGCTGGAGAACCTCTGGCGAGTGAACGCCCTGTTTCCTGCATGCTGAGTTCAGACACCACCCCTTGCCCTGATCCTCTAGGACAGGGGTCTCAAACTCAAATGACATTCCCATGTTCAAAATATTGCATCATGATATCACACGTATACTTAATAATACCATTTATGGTGCAAAAATGTATGTATTAATATCAAAAACAGACATTTATTTTAAATTACACCAATAATAGTGCGGACAACTATAGTTAAAATTTGTGCCAGGAGCCGTTTTGGCCACTGCCATTCGTGGCTTGGGCCCTAACAAGTGTATATATACTGTATAGGTAATTGAATGTTGTATATGATACAAGATATATAGACCAAATGTCTTATTATTACTGTTATAAACAGTAACATTGCTAGCAAACATATATTCTATCACCTCGCTGGCAGCTGTGCCTCAGCCACACACTGTGTTTAATAGACGGTGAGGTCGTGGGCCATTACATTAAAACATGATATTAAGTGGGGGGGCCGCATGTAATCGATTGGGGGGCCGCCAGTTTGAGACCCCTGCTCCAGGAAGCCTCCTGATGATTTGAACATGTCTCAACCATTATGTTTGTCATATGCGAACAGAGAATGTCCACACCAAACGTTGTCTGGGGAGAGGGGTCCTTCACTTGATCGTAATCTTTAGCTTTACTAATAGGTGCCTCTTGATCTTGCACTTTGGTCTTTTAAACACCTACACTTCACACATGCATTTCATTTCCGTTTAAATGTAAATTCCTTGTTTAATTTTTGTTCTTGGCTCTTGTGTTTGTGTTCAGGAGATGCGTCCGCAGGTGGACAGCAGTCAGGCGAGAGGAAACACGGTGCTGGAGCGAGTCGAGGGAGCACAGCAGCGCTGGAAAAAGCAGGTCCAGGAACAGCGCAAGACTGTTTTTGATCGACATAAGATGCTTAGTTAAACCCGAAAGCTAACCTTAGTACAGGTTTAGAATAAGTAACCTCATCTGGCTCAGAACCCAGGGACCAGCTGAGCTAACTTGTTTGTAACTGATTGTGCTCTCCATCTGAATCAGTTGAACACTGATGTACACACGTTAATTTGACATTTCCACTTAATAAGGCTAAATTGCAGTTTGCACACTATGAAACGACTACTAGAATAGAAATGTCTTTATTGTAGAACCCTTTTTGTCTATTTAGCCAGACTGAATAGCCTTCAAGCTTCTTTTGTGATGCTTTTTTGTTTGTTGTTAGCGTCTTGCTAACATGTTATTTATTATTATTGTCATTATCAATGTTACCTCAGAACAGGTAAGCTTTATGTCCGGTAATCTATTGGGGTAGAAAGAGTAACCCCATCTATGCTATTGCCAAGCATTGCACATTTCATTGTTTAGAAAATATTACTAATGGATTTTTACACGAAAAGTTGGACTTTTTCAGTATTATTTGCACTAATATAATTGTAATTGAAGGAATGTTTAGGCTTTGTGATTTAAAAGCTTTGACATCACCTTTTAGAGACCTCCAACACGCACCTTTTCTCTTCTTAAATGATTGGATGTTACACTTAATTCCAGTGCAATTGTTGCTCTTTAAATGACAGTAATTTACAGCTGTAACAGATGAAATCGAACAGTAATTTTCTCCCTTTTGTCAAGGCGACATTTACATGATCTAATTTGCAGTCTAGGCGGATGGAACCCACTTTGCAATGCAAAGACAGAGATGGAGAGCGAAACATTTGATGGAGCTTTAAATCCATTCAACATTCAAAATAAGTAAAGCTGCTAATAATGTGTTAAAGTATGAAATATCAGGCTGTATTACAACTCTAGTGTGCATATTTTGCCACTGCAGCTTCCTGTTTTTAATATGACAAAGGTACACTGACTCACATTCCCTCAGGCTCAATGGGAACGGTTTAATTTTATTTGTTTATCTGCTGTGGTTTTCATTATCACTGGAAAAATGGTATTGGCTAATATACAAATCCTTTCATATTGCTGCTATCGTTGGTGTTTTATATTTATACGTCTCTCCAGTTGAATTTGATTATTTTGCTGTGTATGTCTATATGTTTGGCTTGGTGTGAAATGATAATAAATACAAACACTTTTAAGTGCAATATTTTTGTTATTTATTATTTTTGTAATATTATTCTGGTTGTCAAAGGACTTGTCACTATTGGTGTGCTTTACTCTGGGCTTTACCTGCACACTATCACTAGAGGTAACATCCATGAGTCTCCTGCCTCTTTCCTGGTAATTTTCCTTTATCTTCAGGCTATATGGCTATTCAGTATGTTTTGAAATTGAGGACCAGCTCTTGTTTGCTCTCAAGAATATTTAGTTCGTGCAAGACCCCCACCCAAATAAAAAAAACTGTCTCTTGCCACCTCTATACTCTCATTTACCACTGCTGCTCCAACCCCCTTGATCCCATCTACTCCCTTCTAGTACCCACCCTCATAACTATCCCCAAGCATGGCCTGTCAGTGGTTCACAGTCTAAATTTAAACTACAGCAGGGCCAACTGCTCCACCAGCCACTCTGGGTCCCTGTTATTTTGCCCAGGGTGGGATGGGGGGGCTTTTTTTGACGAGGCCCTCAGCCAAGAGCTGAGGTCTGTGACTCTGCACGAGGTTGAGGAAGTCAGAGGGAGAGGAGACGAGGAGGGAGAGAGGTCAGTGGAGGAGTGCACACAAGATCAGCAATTTAGGGACCCACGGACCTCCACAACAGGGGTTTATACTGAGCCACAGATTGGGATTATACAGAGAACGGAGTAATTTCTTTTGGAGTTGGACTTAAGGTGGAAGTACCAAGATGGCGGCCAACGCAGAGGCGGCAAAGCCGGTCATCATGAATGAAGAGGAACTGAAGAGGAAGCAGAGGGAAAAGCTGAAGAAGCTGCAGGCCACGGGAGGCAACCCTCGCCCCGCGAGATCCCTCTTCCTCTTCAACCTCAAGAATCCCTTCCGCAAGGCGTGCATCAACATCGTAGAGTGGAAGTATCCTTTATGTTTCACACAGATATCTCCTGGAGACTTGAACTAACATTAACCATAACTGCTACCATAAAAGTTTCCCCAAACTTAAGTTAACCCTAACCAAACTCTAATATGAATGATTTTACATTATGGATTTTGTGTTGTGTCTCCACAAGCAAAACTGGTCCCCTGAATGTGACCGTAAACACAACATGAGTAACAGCACACATTCATACATAAACATAGATTGATTGAACTGATTTAATTTACATTCATCTAAATATATTCCATTTAAACAGCATATGTTTATTCTATAGAAATAGGATTGTTGAGGCATTTCTAATTGACTTCACACAGTATATGATCCTTTAAATGTATTGTGCAGTTATTACATTGCATACTGGGCTGTGGTAAAGAACACTGACAGCTAGGATACACACAAATTATGTGTCTGCATGACAGTGAATTATCAGCTATGTACTGTAGTTAACCTGCTTGCGAGCCTGATGGAGCCAAATCCCTTTCTGATCTGTTAAGAAGTGTCAGTGCTCTGTTATGTACGTGGCACTGTGTCAATGTCAAGTTTACGGCTCTCCTGTTTTCACCTAAAATATGAGAGAATGCATTTACATCTAGCAAACAAAAGTTATCGATGAGTCTGCCTCCCTACGTGTCCTGACCAGCTGTCATGTTGGTTTTAATGTGGAAATATTTCTCTGCATTGCTGGCACTCAGTGCACATGAACACAAGGCAGGCTAGTGAGTGATGTTATGGTCCCTACTTGCTTTTAGCCTGATGTCCATTCCTGGATAATAATAATAATAATAATATAATAATGCTTTTCCCATCCAAGGTGGATTGTATTGATCTTTGGGCGAACACAATCAGTTTCAGATTTTGAATAACATAGATATATTTTGAGTATTTTCGTACATCATTATGGCGTAAATAAATGTTTTCAGCTGCGTCGTCATGTATTTCCATCTCTTCAGCCAGGTCATTTTCTATTGCAGCAGTTTAATCACTTTGGTATGCCAGTCTTTAACACAGGACATGGTGTGAAACAAATAAAACCTCAAATCCTAATTTGAAATCAAATCCTAGTGTCTGGGGGAAAAAAATGACTGCTCACAGACACTTGAATAATAAAATTCCTCATAGATGAACCAAACACTTTTATTCCTGATGAGTAGTCTGTGTTAAAATGGTTTGGTCATATTCTTGGTCTGTGCAGCTGTCCCACGGCATCACACGGAGACATGGTGCTGACCTGGCAGGGGAATTCTCTTGGAGAGCCCCCTATGGATGAGAATGAAGCAGGACAGCAGACAAGATTACATTAACTGTGACTGCTTTGCTGGCTCGCTGCTGGGCCCAGTGTAGGGATGATGTTTCAAGCAGCATTTAGAGGCACTGATTGATTTTTAGCAGAGCTACACAGGTGTTTGAGATGTGCTATCACATTACATCACAAAAAGTAATGAACGCGTCAAACAGACTGACCATTTACTTTCTAAAATAAAACTGTCACTCAATCATTACAATTCCATGTGAACAGTATCCTTTTTGAGTTTATTTTACCAGTGTTCTTCGTCCTCATGTTTTGTTGTTAAGACCCTAAACATCCCCAAACCAGAACGTTTGAGATCATCATCTTATTGACGATCTTTGCAAACTGCGTTGCTCTGGCAGTGTTTCTGCCCATGCCTGAAGAAGACACTAACAACACCAACTTAAACTTGGTGAGTATGACCCTCTCGCCTTTTCTTTCATGTAACGTCATAGGACTGTACTGTACTTCACTCCTCGTGGCTGTGGTTTCTAAAGAATCCTGTGTTTTGCAATGATCAGAAGATATCTATGTTCCACGGGGTTTAGGGTTTGAGTGCTTTAATCCTCCAAAGACAGGTTGCTGCGTGTTGACTCCCTTGCCCAGAATACTATGCTTCGTATAAATGCCTGCAGACACAACTCACCTCTTAGTTTGGAGTTGCATCTGTGTCTGCAGATGAACAAGTCATCAACCAAACATGTTATTGGATTTTCCCTAAACTCTCATCTTCATGTAAATAGCAAAGTCTTTTTTTTTTATTATCTCATTGTATCTGTTACAATGGTTCACATAGCCTGAATTTTGTTGTATTCATATTGTTGTATTCATATATTCATAACAAGAATTATAGAAACACATTCTGCCAATGAAATTGAAGTAGCTTATGCTGCTTCAGTTAACTTTGTTATGTAAATTAAACATTTATGTATATATATATATATACATATATATATATATATATATATATATATATATATATATATATACATACATATATATATTCATGGACATCATATGTATGTTGCTAATAATGCTGGATAATGTATTCCAGATCTGAGGCTGAACAAAACTGGGTGAAAATGAATGGTGTTGACATCTCAGTGTTTACTGTATGTCCTGCTAGACATGTGGTGTTGTATTATCAATGGTTTTGAGGAAGATTGTTGTGAGGGGTATTGAGATGTTGGTCAGAACTCACTTTCCCCTTCATTAGGTACACAGGATGCCTAATACAGTGGCATTATGTGTGTTTTTCTGCTGCTTTGAGTCGCTGATGTGAGTTAGATGTGCCTTTTTATGATTGTATCCAACATTTTGGCATCAACGAGGCATCTTTGCAGAGAGAACTGCAACTTACTCGTGCATGTTTTCTCTCTTTTTTGGACCATTCGCTATAAACCCCAGAGAAAGATATGCCTGAAAATCCCACTAGATCAGCAGTTCTGAAAGACTTAGACCAGCTTGTCTGTCACTTAAATCGCCTTTCCTCCACGTTTCTAAGGCCACGTTGGATTTAAGAAGTTTTGCTTTAAGCAGGTCTTCGTGCCTAAATGTATTGTGAGTGAGTGCACCACAACTCACTAGGTTAACACTGTATAAATAATGCAGGCACCAAACCATTTGACCTGAACACAGGCCAAATTCATCACGTTATCAAGTATCTAACCTAACTCCACCGTCACTATAATATCTTTAGCGTGGCTCGCTTGCCAAACCTGCTCGCAACCTCTTCTTGAGTCTCAGTGTGCCATTCTTCAGAGGTGAGCGATGTAAGAGGAGCTAGTCAACCCATCCACCCCCCAATGTCCATCACACTATACCCCGCCACTGCTGCTGTAAGAAGTAAAGAAGTAGGTCGGCCCGATCAGCGTCACCGTGGAGAGTCCAAAGCTCTTATCTCATGTAACAACGCTTACACTGTGCACGTAACATGCGGACAGAATACGTTCCTATAATATCATCTAACTACAACATGGAAGCACAAGCTGTGATTGCAAATTACAAATCTCCTATGATTGTAAAGTCTTCATAATTTACAGCAATTGTGAGAAAAATTCAGAGGCCAAATAATACAGCTGAGACATAAAGAGGCATGTCACAGCACTGGAGGGACACACACTGATTATTAAGACACAAAAAATAAGGCCCGATTTTCGACCAGACTGATATTTATCTCTGAACGAAGTGTTGATATTTGTGCTAATTGTTTGCTTTTTGTGAAACCTCTCTGTTTCAAAGCTCTCGCTTGTATTGTGTCTACTATGGCTTTTTTTCATCACTGATTCATGGGCCACTCATCTGTTTCAGCTGTCTGAGGTCATGGCATGATATCAAAAGCTATAATGAGTTCTTCTTTTATTCACTTCAACCTTTATATGTACTTGGATGATAATTTATTGCCCTGATTTACAGCCATGTAAAGTGACCAAACATGACAGAAACGATCAAATACAAAAAAAAAAACTGCACAAAGTAATTTAAGGGCAAATGGTTAAAAGTCAATTAATGAGAGGTGTCATATATATGGATTGAGAATTTCATTTAAACATCAACAACACATACTGTAGTGGCAAGTGCTTAAAGGTCAAAGTTGTCATAAACCACAGTCTCTCGTTGAAATTGTACCTATGGGTTGAGAGCTGTACGATATCTAATGTCCTGGTTTGTGACTTTTTTTTTTCTTTCAGGAGAGTTTGGAGTATATCTTCTTGATAGTCTTCACATTAGAGTGCTTTCTGAAGATAGTGGCGTATGGGTTAGTTTTCCATGAAGGCGCCTATTTACGGAACTGTTGGAACATACTGGACTTTGTCATCGTCTTCATGGGGTAAGATGAGCTGTGTGCTGCAGGTGGATGTCCCAACTGCCAAAGGACACAGCTTTTCCTGGTCACTGTAACTCACTTTGACAAAGCTGATGCAAATGCAATGGCAAAACAGACAACATAAAACAAGTCTCCAAATTAAAACGTGTGTTTTTTCTCCTCCTACAGTCTCTTCACCTTTGTTGTGGATACGATCCATCATATAGCAGGCATGCCGATAGAAAAGGGTGGAGGGTTTGACATGAAGGCACTGAGAGCCTTCAGGGTGCTACGACCTCTACGCCTCGTCTCTGGAGTCCCAAGTAAGAGCCAGTGCTTTGTTTCATATGTCCCCCCCTTTGCTCTTTCAGATTAGTGTCATTTAAGTCTTCATTTCGAATCACCGTGTGTCTGCTTTTAATGTTCACTTCAGGTCTGCAGGTGGTGATGAACTCCATCCTCAAGGCCATGCTCCCTCTGCTGCATATTGCCCTGCTTGTCTTCTTATTGGTTACCATCTATGCCATCATGGGACTGGAGCTCTTCAAGTGCAAAATGCACAAGACCTGCTATTACACTGACACGGGTATGTAAAACAATGGCACCATCAGACACAGTTGTAGTCATACTTTTATGTCTTATTACATTACCGTTCAAAAATTTTGGGGTCACCCATACAATTTGTTTGTGTTTTCCATTAAAACTCACACTTTTATTCATCAAAAGAGTTGCAAAATGAATAGAAAATATAGTCAAGACACCAGATTTTAAATAATAATGTTGCCCTTCAAACTTTGCTTTCGTCAAAGAACCAGCAACACTGTTTTCAGCTGTGCTAACATCATTGCACAAGGGTTTTCAAGGGTTTTCTAATCATCAATAGCCTTCTAATGTGATTAGCAAACACAATGTACCATTAGAACACTGGAGAGATGGTTGCTGGAAATGGGCCTCTATACACCTATGTACATATTCCATTAAGAACCAGACGTTTGCAGCTAGAATAGTCGTTTACCACATTAACAATGTATAGAGTGTATTTCTGATTCATTTAATGTCATATTCATTGAAAAAAGGTGCTCTTCCTTCAAAAATAAGGAAGTGAGGCTTTTGAACGGTGGTGTATATTTATGTCTTCATCTTGGCCCACAGGTATCTATGCTATAGCAGAGGGTGAGCTGCCTTCTCCCTGTGCTCAGGCTGGTAACGGACGCCGTTGCATCATCAACGGCTCCGAGTGTCGGCCGTACTGGGAAGGTCCCAACAACGGCATCACTCACTTTGATAACATAGGCTTTGCCATGCTGACCGTCTTCCAGTGTATCACCATGGAGGGATGGACCACAGTGCTCTACTGGGTAAAGGGTGACCATCAACACCGCAGCATTTTTTAGCGATTGTTCAAAAGCAAACTTCAACAGATTATCATGTTTGTGGCTGATGCAGCTCTGGTCTTTCAGGTTAATGATGCTATAGGGAATGAATGGCCGTGGCTCTACTTTGTTCCCCTGATTCTGGTGGGTTCCTTCTTCGTGCTCAATCTGGTTCTGGGTGTGCTCAGTGGGTAAGACGACGTTCTTATTCCATCAGTTGTCTTGCTTTTTGGTAACAAAGAACCCACTGCCAATCACTTTTTACTGCTTCACCTGGATAGTAGGTTAGGCTTAGATTCCTGTGCGACAACCTTGTGTTGTATTTATTGTATGAGAACTGTGTATGTGATGGGAATGTTGGCCTTTTAGTTTTCACTACTAAAAGTAATTTCCGCTGTACTGTATTGTTCAAGTATCTTCTGTGTTTCACCCCACTGTTGAAACCTTAATGCATTCTTTCATCACTTCCCACTGGGGTTATTTCAGTTCTCTTCTCCTCAGTGCAACTTCACACAACTTAAAGAGACTTCAATTTTTTCAAATCTCTCCCTCAAACATTCCCATGATCCTAAAATCCCTACCCTTCAACAACTTCACTGGCTCCCTGTATGGCATTTACTAAATTCTTCTCCTGTTTTTTTCAAATCCACCCACAATCTGGCTTATCCATACCTCTTTTTAACGTATTATTTGTAATACCTGTTTCGAATGCTTACTCGGGAGTCTGTATCAGTATGATTGCAATTTTTCCTGTGGGGCAAGTTTCCATCTATCTTAAAGTTCAAATTCAAAATACCGGGGTCTTTTAGGTTTCGTTTTCTGACATAACTGGCAACCCGTGGTTGCTCGGCAGCTGAGACTCTACTGACTGCAATGATTGGTAGACGGCGGTAGGTGGCGCCACATGCCAAAACATGATTTCAAAACATCAACATGATTTGCAGTCTGCAAAATATTTTATTTAATGCAAATATTTTGTCTGTACTATTGTTGTTGGTGAGTTCAGTTTGTCATATGAACATTATTCCTGAGTCTCTGTGACATATTAGGAGGATTTTATGGCCAGTTGCTTTAGATTTATTACATAATGCACCTTTGAACTAAAACATAATAACGCTTACTGATGTACTTTTCCTCATCTCTCCAATCAGGGAGTTTACCAAAGAGAGAGAGAAGGCTAGGTCGCGTGGAGAGTTTCAGAAGTTGCGAGAGCTTCAGCTGCTCGATGAAGATCTTCACGGCTACATGGAG
This sequence comes from Microchirus variegatus, assembly GCF_963457635.1. NCBI lineage: Eukaryota > Metazoa > Chordata > Actinopteri > Pleuronectiformes > Soleidae > Microchirus > Microchirus variegatus. Next base: position 21,729,235 of record NC_139810.1, read on the forward strand.
TGGATCACTCATGCTGAAGTGCTAGATGCAGACCGCGAGGGCAAAGGTGAGCACTACACAAACAAACCTCGGGCACCGTGTCATGACACCAAGACTTTTAGATTTCTACCTGTGATTCTCTCTTGTCAGGGCTGCTGCCTTTGACCGGTGGAGATCCTGACGCAGACAGCCTGTACGGCCTGGAAGGCAAAAGTCGAGTCGTCTACTACTAGTGAGTCTGCTGTTTTTCAAACGAGTTCATGTTGACCTGTAATGTTCACAGCAGCTGGCCGCTGTAAGCCAGTGTTATTTTTATGTTTAGCCGCCTGGCCCGTCGCTGGAATCGTTTTTTCAGGATGAAGTGCCTGGTGTATGTGAAAACCAGGTGTTTCTACTGGGTGGTTATGATCCTTGTTTTAATCAACACCCTGACCATAGCGACAGAGTACCACCACCAGCCTGAGTGGCTTACGTCTCTTCAAGGTTGGAGATTAATGTATTGATGTGTTGTTGTTGTTGTTGTTTTTTTTATATACATTAAGTCCGTTCTTTACAACTTCATCCTTTTATCTCAACAGATGTTGTCAGTCGTGCACTGCTGGTGCTGTTTGTCATTGAGATGTTTGTGAAGATGTACGCTCTGGGCCCCAGAGCATATTTCATGTCTCTGTTTAACCGCTTTGACTTCTTCGTGGTGTGGTGCGGTATCCTGGAGATGATCATGTTGTCTGCAGGATCTGTGGCTCCGTTAGGTTTCTCTGTACTCAGGTGTATTCGGCTGTTGAGGATCCTGAAAGTCACAAAGTAAGTCCACGGTGTCCTCAAAGCATCGTGTTGCATTCATTTTAACAGCTGCAGTGGTGTTTAGTTTTGATTAAACACCTCCTCTCTCAACTGCTTTGCAGGTACTGGACCTCTCTGAGTAATCTCGTGGCCTCTCTCCTCAACTCTGTCCGCTCCATTGCCTCCCTGCTCCTCCTCCTCTTTCTCTTCATCGTCATCTTCTCGCTCCTCGGCATGCAGGTTTTTGGAGGAAAATTCAACTTCCCCGACCAAAGACCCAGACGCAGTAACTTTGACAATTTCCCTCAGGCCCTCATAAGTGTATTTCAGGTGAGACTAACCATTGTATTGTAACAATGTAGTGACAGTATGATTATTATTTTTAATTATTATGGTGATATATATCATCCTATTTCTATAGTAATCACCAAGTATTAAAAGTAGTGTGGGACTAAAAATGTGTGTGGGACCTACAGGAAAATGAATTTCAACTTTATAACATGGTATTTATGAATGTGATGGTGTCACAGTTGGTAGCCTATAGTGATTCTTATTATCAGTCTATTACCTAGATATCACATAGAATAACTGTAGTATTATCTCCTTATTACTACACTGTTACCTTGCTATTTCATAATTATAAACATATCACTACATTATTACTGTACTGTAATGTTAAATGTTATTTATTTTCTATTTATGATTCATCGTGTGTCGTGTCACTGACGGTTTTTCCCAGGTCTTGACAGGAGAAGACTGGACCAATGTTATGTACAATGGCATTATGGCCTATGGAGGGCCTGTTTTCCCCGGCATCCTAGTCGCCATCTACTTCGTTGTCCTCTATGTTTGTGGAAACTGTATCCGTCACATGCAAAACAAGGTCATGTAATATTCAAAAAGCTATGCATAACAATAACGGCTGGCAAATAGATCCCAAGAGTTTGTTTGTCCCTGAACTCGCTGCAATCAGACATCCTTCTGAATGTTTTCTTGGCCATCGCCGTCGACAACCTGGCAGAGGCTGAGAGTCTGACCTCAGCCCAGAAAGAGAAGGCAGAGGAGAAGTTGAGACGGAAGCTGCTCAGGTGAATAAAAGAGGTTTAACCTGAGTGAGACTATTCTGCTGTATTTACTCATATCTTAAACATATCCCATTCATTTCCTTCTTTCCCCTCCAGGTCTAAAATGCCTGACAAGACTGATGAGGAAAGAGAGAGGATAGCTAAGAAACTGGCAGAGCAGAGGTCCAAGATAGAGGGCATGCCCACCACTGCTAAGGTTAGTGCTTCTTTCTGGTATCATAATGTACACATATATTCATGAATAGAACAGTGATAGAAGCTATACATACTGTAAATAAATATATGTACTCTTTATTTCTCTTTTGTTTTCAGCTAAAAATTGATGAGTTCGAGTCAAATGTCAATGAAGTGAAAGATCCATTCCCACCTGCTGACTTCCCGGGTAATATACAAATATCTAAACCTCAAAAAAAAAAAAGAATCTTCATCTCAAACCACTTTCTTTGTCAGCTATCATGCAGATGGAGCAGAAAGAGTTCACTGATTGTAGGAATTTATATTGATTACACCGGCTGTATATCAGAGCTGCTTGGCTATGTTTAGTAGCCTCTCCTTATTATTAGACTCCCAGTTCCCTGAGCTGAGTTTATAATGCAGTCTAAAGTTAGGCTATTTTCACACTGCCCTGGTGACTACCATATAAAGTCTACAATGTTATTTGGTATCGGGAGTTCAATGTATACATTTCCTTTAGATGTGGAATTAATTTAATTTGCTTTGTATTCTCTCTTTCTGTCTTCCTGTTCCACCTATCAGTAGATGTGTAATTGCAGTAAAGTATTTTGAGCCTGCTTTTTTTTCCTAATGGTAGGTGACGATGAGGAGGTAGAGCCTGATATCCCCATCAGCGATCGACCCCGACCAATGGCCGACCTGCAGCTGAAGGAAGAAGCTGTTCCACTGCCTGTAGCCAGCTCCTTTTTCATCTTTGGCCCTCAGAACAAGTGAGAGCCTAAAACTGATTGTTTTTCATATTATAATAATCTGTGTATGTGAGTGTTTATGGGCCATTCACTGGTCTTCAGGTTCCGAAAGCTTTGCTACAAGATCATCAACGCATCGTCCTTCACCAACTTAATCCTCCTGTTCATCCTGCTCTCCTCCATCTCGTTGGCGGCTGAGGACCCCATCGATCCCAAGTCCTACAGAAACAAGGTGATAAGCAGGGTCTAATGTGACAGACAGTGATTATTGAAAGAAGGTCACGGTTGATAACTGAGTGCATCTTTCTTCCAGATCTTGGCCTATGCTGACATTGTCTTCACGACGGTTTTCACCATTGAGATTGTACTAAAGGTAAATACCACCTTTTGCTATTTGTTTAATTTGATAGAAGTGTTCATAGTCTTACACATTTCTACCAATATGCACATGACAGATGACAGTGTATGGAGCGTTCATGCACGAGGGCTCCTTCTGTCGTAACTCCTTCAACATCCTGGATCTGCTTGTGGTCGGAGTCTCCCTGCTTTCTATGGGAATGGAGTGAGTTACTGCATTGGATATAAAACATTCCATTTTGTTTCTTTCTTTCCCCACATTACACTTTGGTAGTTTTTCAAGACAATGCAACCAACATTCCTTTTTGCCATGTGTTAAATGCAGATCCAGTGCCATCTCCGTGGTGAAGATTCTCAGGGTGTTGAGGGTGCTGAGGCCTCTTAGGGCCATCAACAGAGCTAAAGGGTTGAAGGTACAAGTGCAAAAAGAATGTCTCTGTTTTCTCAGGTGGAGAAAGTTTTCAGATCCTTGCTAAAAACAGATATGTCGTGAGATGATTGGTGTGGTTGGAAAAAGAACAAAAAAAAAATATCTATAAAATATACATATACATTTTTGGATACTTTTAAATATTTGGACCTCAACATATTATTGAAACTAAACATTCAGACAATTCCTATTTCCCACAAATGATTGATTTGGAGGCCATGTTTTTTCTTTCTCTTCACTTAAGGGTTAGGGTTAGTAAATAGTTCATGTTGTTGCAGTAAATGGTACGATATTCTTCTTTAAACATGTGGTTTAGTACAATTTTAAAGGGGACATATTATGCAAAATCAACTTTTTAATCATTTAAATCTGGGACTCTGGAGGCCCTATAAAGTGCGATAAAGATTCACTCATGTTTTTGTGATTCTCCTCAGTCTAAGTACAGGAGATAAAACATGCGATGTTGACTTGCGCACTCACTGGGATGTCGCAATGCGCTAAATTCCTGGAATTGTTGTCTTGCGGAGCTCCACTTTGTCCGTAAAACACGCAAGAGTGATGGCGAGGGCAACTGTATCCGAAAATCGGAAGTCCGTGAAGTTCGCGAAAAGTTCTATTCTTGGCGCCACAGTGCAGCACAGAGTCCTACACAAACTTCCAGCCTCAGAGGATTTATCTGTCCGGTGGATACATGTTATAATATGACGGCAATGTGCCTGCTAGAGCCTGCAAATGATCACTTTTCCAAATGCTAACTGCCAGTAGCCTCTGTGTCCCTTAAGTTTCGTTTTATTTATAAATATATATATATATATTTATTTTTTATTTTTTTAAAGAAATACTACTAAACAGAGCATTCTGAACAGGGCTGTTTTGACAGGGTGATTGAACTGCTGTGATGCTTCATCCTTATGGTATTTTGACCAAAGCATGTCACAGACATGTTCATTAGGACACCAGGGAACTAGGTTAACTTGGAGAAATAGGGTATAATATGACTCCTTTAAAGTACCTTGAAGTAATGGTATTTTCTTAATTTCCACTGCCATGTATTTCCATTACCTACTTGACTGTGTGTTAACTGGTCATTGTGTGTCTGTATTGACAACAGCATGTGGTCCAGTGTGTGTTTGTCGCCATCAAAACCATCGGTAACATCGTCCTGGTCACCATGCTGTTGAATTTCCTCTTTGCATGTATCGGCGTGCAACTTTTCAAGGTAGGTTTTTGCACCTGATACAGTTGATACCACATAAAATATTAGTGTATTAGAAACAAACTTGCCTATGCATCAAATACATCACTAATCCATTACCTCGTAGGGTAAATTCTACAGCTGCACAGACGCCTCAAAGATGACCGGGGAGGAATGCCAGTAAGGCAAATATATTATATAATCCATCGAAACCATAGTGCTATTTTAGTGTGACCATTCACTGTGTCTGCCCCCAGAGGATACTTCGTGAAGCACATGGAGAATTCCTTACAAGACACAACGTTGGCTCAGAGAGAATGGCTCAACGGGGACTTCAACTTTGACAACGTGCTCAATGGCATGCTGGCTCTCTTCACCGTGTCCACGTTTGAGGGCTGGCCAAAGTAAGCACTGCATGCATTTTGATTTGATAAATGGTGTCTTTGAGTTTGAGGACAGATTATCTTGTTATGTGGATATTGAGATGGAAGTAACTCAATTGCCTCGAGCCAGGAATTGTAGAAGAGGCAATATATCCTTTTTAATCTAATGAATTATACATTTCATCCATACACATTGCCATGATTGTGTCTCTAATCTTTTGATCTTCTTCCTCACCTGTTCCCAAGACTGTTATACCGAGCCATTGATTCAGGTGAAGAAGACATGGGCCCCGTCTTCAACAACCGCGTGGACGTCTCCATCTTCTTTATCATCTACATCATCCTCATCGCCTTCTTCATGATGAACATCTTCGTGGGCTTCGTCATCGTCACTTTCCAGGAGCAGGGAGAGGAGGAGTATAAGGACTGTGAGCTCGACAAGAACCAGGTACGACGAGACCTTCAGAGTCGAGCCTGGTCAAGTAAAAATCTGAAACTGTGAATCATTTTCCTTGAAAACCCACATCTCATCTGTGCTGCCTCTCCCTTCAGCGTCAGTGTGTGCAGTACGCACTGAAGGCTCGACCTCTGAGGTGCTACATCCCCAAAAACCCCTACCAGTACAGGGTCTGGTACATTGTCACCTCCTGCTACTTTGAGTACCTCATGTTTTTCCTGATTATACTCAATACCATGAGTCTGGGGATGCTGGTAAGTCATGGTGCAATGTAAACAAATCTGTTGTGTCTTCAGTACATCTGTTGTGTCTTTTGTAGCATTCAGTGAATGAAAAATGTGATTCTTTGTAGTTTTATGTAAACATGAGACAGAATTTGAAAAGGCTGATTCAGTTTATCTCAGCTTAGATGCTGTTTGTGTCAATTTAATCATCACTTCAATTTAAATTAGACTTGTTCTTTGAGAAAGACTTTCTACTCAAGTTAAAACAGTGTTATTTTCTTTATTTTTTTGAAACATATTTATGCTTTCCACATGAAAATAAGTGTTACAGGTGAAATAATTATTACTTGTTAACTGGATTTGTTGTCACATTACAGAGGAAGATTTAAGTTTTAAAACAACCTTTTTGACTATACTCGATGATGTTAGCTAGTAATATGTAATGATCTTCTATGAAACTACATGTTGGGTTAATATCTTAGGTCTGAGTTTGGAGATATGTTCTGTTGTCTAAGGTAGTAATACTATTTGGCATCAGTTTTTAGTCGGTGAGTCCCATGATATGGACGAAAAAAGAAGAAAAAATGGTTTCCTGTTTATCTAGGAGAGAAATATATTTTTTTCACTTTTTATAAATATATGGACTTAAAGGTGCATTATGTAATAAATCTAAAGCAACTGATCGTAAAATCCTCCTAATATGTCACAGAATCAGGAATAATGTTCATATAACATAGTGAACTCACCAACAACAACAGTACAGACAAAATATTTGCATTAAAAAAAATCTTTTGCAGACTGCAAATCATGTTTATGTTTTGAAATCATGTTTTGGCATGTGGCGCCACCTACCGCCGTCTACCAATCATTGCAGTCAGTAGATTCTCAGCTGCCGAGCAACCACGGGTTGCCAGTTACAGTACGTCTGAGCTACAATGGTGGAGAAAACGTAACCTAAAAGACCTCTGTATTTTGAATTTGAGTGTAGTAACCGTTTTTGGCCACATTCTTACATATGGCGCCTTTAAATATATGAACATATTTTGGCACTGGTTTGTAGTCACTGAGCTGCAAGACATTATAAAACAGAGCAGTTATTTCTCAATTTTACAGGAATTTGTTGATGGCCCCTCAGTGAAAATCCTGTGATCTGGAGTAAACCAAACGGTAACTTCACTGCAGTGTAACGGCAAACTTGCATTTTCTTTTTCTTTCCGTGCAGCACTGCAACCAGTCAGCCCATGTGACCAAGCTGTCAGAGATTTTGAACTTGATCTTCACCGTGCTCTTCACCGTGGAGATGATTCTTAAACTCATGGCCTTCAAAGCGAAGGTAAAAACACTGACGTCTGTGGTTCCAGTGGTTTTCCACCCCTCCACCCCACCCCCCACCCCCACCCAGTTGTCCTGTTGTGTCATCAGTGCTTCTGCTGCATTGTGTCTCTGTGCAGGGCTACTTCGGAGACCCCTGGAACGTTTTTGATTTCGTTATTGTGGTTGGTAGCGTTGTTGACGTCATCTTGAGCGAAGTCGATGTGAGTGAGAACAACAAATCATGTATGATTTTATCTTTTCCACAGACATTTGATTATCATCACAGGTGCTGCACATGAAAGTCCCTTGTGTTGTCATAATGAAACATTCCCAGTCAATAGGGTGATGTTAATTTAGACGACTGGGGGAATTTATTTAATGCTGTCGCACAGAAGCGTATTATTGTGACTGGCACCAGCAGATAGCTCTCAGGTCACGGTCAGTACTGTTGTTGGCAAATCTTCACCCTCTTCACTCTCAGCCTCCTCAGTGCCTTGTGCCACCTCAGATGTTTTTTTTCAATTTACATCACCAGAACTTTCGGTGATCACTGATCTAATATCAAAGGAGGTTTTTAGTGTTGTTGTTATTTTTGTGATAACCGTATAACACCACACAAAGTCACAGTTTTCTCTGTTGCACTGCATCACCCTCATCTTTCTTCATTCACAGACACAAGCTTATAGTGACGTTTGTTCTCTGCACCCACATCTTATTTCACATCTTTTCATGCTCAATATTCCTCCTTTTTTCCCCCCATTATCCCCATCATCTCTCTCCGTCCTCCATGCATCTCACTCCTCATCTGTCTATCCTCCACAGACTGCCCTGGCCTCCAGTGGAGGACTGTACTGTCTCCATGGCTGTGCTGTAAATATCTGATCTGCACCGCACTGCACTGCTGCATGAGCCTTGCTGTGTGAGCACTTCACTTTGTTCTCAACTAAACTGGTTGTAATACTGTACTGAACTGTTTGTGGCTCAAAGTGCGGATGTTTTTTTGTTTTTTTTACTGTCCATGTCATCTTGCAGAGAATGGGTTCAGGCCCTCAACATGTTATCTAATTTGTGTTACAGTATGGCTCATATAAAATTAGAGCTACATCTCAATATATATATATCTGTATATTATATATATATATATGTACACACTACTGTTCAGAACTGTTCGGGGTCACTTAGAAATGTCCTTATTTTTGAAGGAAAAGCTCTTTTTTTCAATGAATATAACATTAAATGAATCAGAAATACACTCTATACATTGTTCATGGTAGATGACTATTCTAGCTGCAAACGTCTGGTTTTTAATGGAATATGTACACTAAAACGCAGGAAGAAAAACTTGTAGTTATTGTTATGTGACAAAACAGAGTAACTATCCAAAAAATAACAGTACAACTTTATCGGTTAAGTGGCTTTAATTTGCGAGCATTAGGATCAATTTCAAAACAAAGGTCCTGGAGTAATGGCAGGAAGAACACAACCAGGGGGATCGATGATCCAAGTTCACAAACTTCAATAACGTGTGTGTCCACCATTAGCCTCACGCAGAGCGGTACACCGGCGACGCATGGACATCACCAGGTTGTCGACCGTGGCCTTGGGGATGTTGTCCCATCCCTCCTGCAGAGCCACTTGAAGTTGGCGGCCGTTCTGGGGGAACTGGAACCCGGTTTTCTGTCGTTCCAGTCTCTCTGAAACGAGTCCACGGGCGGCTGACAGTGGAATGATGCACATCCAGTTGTGTTGCCACAGCTGTAACGTTCAACCCAGCACTCAGCATGCCAATGGCACGCTCCCTCGTGATTTATGACATCTGTGGCATATTGACAAGTGACAAAAGTCCACATTTTGGTGTGCCCTTTTATTGACCAGACCATAAGGAGTATCTGTGTACTGGTCAACCATATTGACCACCACTCCTGCCATGCTCCATGACTGTCGTGAGTTGAAATACTCAATCTGAGATTGTAGTCAATAGGAGTGGCCAAGTGACACTGGACTACTGGGTTTGAGCAAAACAAATCATTCCATAAACAAATGCATCAAGAATCTGAGTAAACGTCATGACATTCTATTTTTGTTCACCATTTTCAAGTTTGTGCGTTGAGTATACATAGGTGTATAGAGGCCCATTTCCAGCAACCATCTCTCCAGTGTTCAAATGGTACATTGTGTTTGCTAATCGCATTAGAAGGCTATTGGATGATTAGAAAACCCTTGTGCAATTATGTTAGCACAGCTGAAAACAGTTTTGCTGGTTCTTTGACGGAAGCAAAAGTTGAAGGGCAAAATTATTATTTTCAATACAAATCATTATTTCTAATCTTGTCAATGTCTTGACTATATTTTCTATTCATTTTGCAACTCTTTTGATGAATAAAAGTGTGAGATTTAATGGAAAACACAAAAAATTGTATGGGTGACCCCGAACTTTTGAATGGTAGTGTATGCAGTATTAATGATGCTGAATGACTGAAAACTACATTTTTGACAGCAACAAGTGTGATGTTGTTAATTTCGCATGAGTTACAAGTTGTAGCAGTTTTTCTAGTTTCTAGTTTTTAAGCAAACTAAAACTCCTAAAAAGTGGGTAACTTTCTTATATTAACCCAATTTTAGTGTTTATCTAATGATCCTATGTCTGCTATGTGCTTCCTATTAATGGTATCGTAACTTTTATCAAGTGATGTTGGACTTTGACATTTCTCTTTGTGCAGGAGACGAATCCTATGCAAGCGATTGCGGTAAGAACAAACTCTCAGGATTGAAATCTAACATTTTTTCCTTGTTTTCCTTTTGTCATAACACACTGTCTTTTCTCCACAGGCCTCTGAGAATGCCTCTGTTTCCATCACGTTCTTCCGACTCTTCCGTGTCATGCGTCTGGTCAAACTGCTGAACCGATCAGAGGGCATTCGTAACCTGCTCTGGACTTTCATCAAGTCCTTCCAGGTCTGTCACGCTGCTCATCATTATCATAAAATGTTTTGGTTTTAATGTGTTTTTTTTTTACTTTAACACACTCTAATTGGACTATGTGGTTTGTATCTACAGGCGCTTCCTCACGTTGCTCTGCTCATCGTGATGCTCTTCTTTATCTATGCTGTCATTGGGATGCAGGTACTGTTTTCAGTGTTGATTTTTAGTATTCTTTAACCATTAGTGCACATGCGGCATGGATCTATGCCTTATATGGACATCCTGGGGGTGTGTTCTTTGTTCCGTCTTATGTGTTGTTGAGTCAAAATTATGATTCATTTTATATTGCATTTTTTAGTAGTGATATTCCAAATGTAATAAATTAAATTCGATTTTAAACATTTTGAGTAATTTTTCCTCAGTTGTGTTTATATAGTTGGTGAAAATTATTTTTTTTATTTTTTTTACCTACACTCTAAGAAATAAAAGTGCTAAGTAGAACCATATAAGGTTCTTCGGCTAGCTTGTCCTCATAGGAGAACCCTTTTTGGCTCCAGGTAGAACCTTTTTATAAAGGTTCCACCTGGAACCCTTTTCGAGGGTTCTACCAAGAACCATTTTAAAACCCTTTATTCAAACCCTTATTATTATTAATAAGGGGTTTTAAAGGGTTCTCTGGATCAAAACGGTTCTTACTGGAACCATCAGTGTTACCAAGAACTCTTGAAAACCCCATTTCTTTGGGAAAGGGTTTTCAGAAGCAAATGGTTCCAGGTAGAACCTCAGCCCTTGTACAAGGACCCTTTTGGAACCCTTATTTCTAAGAGTGTAGGTTGTTCTGAAAAAAAAAGGATGTAAGACGCTCTATGTTGTGCATTCTTTTTAAAATACTCTGTGTTCCAAGGGTTAATATGTTAATAAGTAAAATGTCTGTATTTTTACTGTCTAAAATCCCTTCAGATCTTTGGAAAGGTAGCCTTAGTGGACGGCACCCAAATCAACCGCAACAACAACTTCCAGACATTCCCTCAGGCTGTACTTATGTTATTCCGGTAAGTGTGTGGACCAAAATGAGGGTCAAAGCTCAGTGTTGAGCTTCACTCACTGTACTTGTTTTGCGTTTTCTATATTAAGATGTGCTACTGGAGAGGCTTGGCAGGAGGTCATGGTAGCATCGATGTATGGGAAGAAGTGCGACCCCAAGTCTGATTTTCAGCCAGGAGAGGAGTTCACCTGCGGGTCCAACTTTGCTGTCTTCTACTTCCTCAGCTTCTACTGTCTCTGTGCCTTTTTGGTAAAGAAGCAGCCATAAACCGCATGGCTGTTCACCATTACATATGAGATTTTCACTTCTTAAATAAGGGTGTTATTTTTCCCTTCCTGCTTTAGATCCTCAACCTGTTTGTCGCGGTCATCATGGACAACTTTGACTATCTGACCCGTGATTGGTCGCTCCTTGGTCCTCATCATCTGGACGAGTTTAAGAAGATCTGGGCTGAATACGACCCTGAAGCCACGTAAACCTGAACTCAAATTGAGATCCATAAGTTCAATCAAACCCAATCATTAGGTCAGATTTGGGTGTGTGTGTCCCACCTCAGATGAATGTAACTTGTTTTTTGGATCTAACAGTGGGAGAATCAAACATCTGGATGTGGTGACGCTGCTGCGAAGCATCCAGCCTCCCCTCGGCTTTGGCAAGTTCTGTCCTCATCGTGCTGCGTGCAAGGTACATCCATATTTAATTACAGAGACATTGCATAAACTGTTGTGCATGGTGTTGTGTGTAATGTATGGAAGTCATGTGATGACATCATGTAAAAAAATCATTCCAAATGGACACTAGTAAAATAACATATGAGTTGTAGTTGTCTTATTTTAACTAACCTAAACATAATATGTACTATATAAAGATTGTATATGATATCTATAGCCTTACATAACATAGTATGAATTGATATTAATGATGATATGAATAAAGTGAATTAAAAACTTGGGAAAATACATACAAAAAGTTTATAAAACGTTTTTGTTTTCCTCCTCAATTTTTCTATTATTACTCACTATTCTCTGTTTCCTTTGTGCAGCGTTTGGTTGGTATGAACATGCCTCTCAACAGTGATGGCACAGTCACTTTCAATGCCACCCTGTTTTCTCTGGTCAGGACTGCTCTCAAGATCAAAACTGAAGGTACAATGCATCACTGACACAGTAAACCGATCCATCAGGTGATTTAAATTTTAATCTGCTGCTTTTTTCATGGACTGTCAATAGGTAACTTTGAGCAGGCCAATGAAGAGCTGAGGGCCATTATAAAACAAATCTGGAAACGCACCAGTATGAAACTGTTAGACCAGGTCATACCCCCGATCGGAGGTATGTTTAAATGAATCGGTTCTATTCAAGTTCACCTTTACTAAATGATCCAGCACTAAAATGCACCCTAACTCGTTTGGTTATAGACGATGAGGTGACTGTGGGGAAATTCTACGCCACCTTCCTCCTTCAGGACCATTTGCGCAAATTCTTGAAGCGTCAGGAGGAGTACTACGGCTACCGGCCCTCAAAGAAGAACGCCTCAGGCCCAGAGATTCAGGTGATCAGACACTCTGGAGTCAGCATCATATGATCAGTGTCATGTTTAAAAATGTCAGTCACAAAATAACTGCTCATATATTCAAAGGGCACCAGGCTTTTTCTTACAGCAGTACTCCTGTCCTTGGTAATGCAGTGCTACGTGCCTCTACTTTTCATTTTTAACACTTCCTTCATGCATTTGTAGGCAGGTCTGAGGAGTACAGATGATGAGGCAGCTCCAGAGATGCACAGGACCATTTCAGGAGACCTGCAGAATGAGGAAGAGATGGACAGAGCTATGGAGGAGGCTGGAGAAGAGGGAATTTACCAGGTGAAAACCACTCTCTGAAAGCATGGGCAGTGCAGCAGTGATAATCATCATCAATCTTATTTGATTAAATGGTCCTGGAGAGGGTTTTATGCGTTTTTAGTCCAGTGAAAACATTTTTTCAAAATTTCAATGTCAAGCGGAAGGGGAATGGAACTTGATCTTGTAACAAGATGGTTGGCAGTTTTGTATCACAATATGGGTTTATATCTGCATGTGTGCTTGATATTTCCAGCGTACACACTCTCTGTTTGGTAACCGGATGGACCCGTTCTCCACTGAGCCCACCAACACTCAGCCTCCACACATGACCAAACAGCGACCACTCATATTCTCCGACAGTCAGCCCGAGTCATCACCTGACTTTTCTCCCTTGACGTCTACAACTGAATTCTTCCCCACGACAAAGAACAACACAAACAATAACGCCTTTGCAGAGTAAGAAACAACCTCACTGTTATTTATCTTGGTGGCGTTTGTTTGGCGGCGACTGTGTCTGATGGTTTTTTGTTGTCTTGTAGGTTTTCATATGAAAGAGAAGGCAGTCCTGAAGAGTTTTACAATCCCAGTGAGGACACAGATCCAGGTAAGTGCAGAGATGTGGGGTTCATGTGATTCCTGTGAGTTTTATCTCTAAATCTAAAAGATAGTCAATTTACTATCGCAACACAGAAAATAGAAAAATCTAAAATCTGATTATCAGTATAATTTTCAGTGTTACTATCAATCATCAAATCTTTTCAGGTGAGTTTTATTATCCTCTCAAAATGCATGTCTTGTTTTCACCCTTAATCAGACAACCTGAGATCCTGGAGTTTCACAGTGAGAACAGACAAAACACAGGTAACATTCCAAGAAAGGGGAACTTGTCACATGTGCATAATGATGAAGTCACACAGAAGATGAACTGTACATGCATGTCTTTTCCATATAGTTTCCTTATGATCCTCACTATGGAGACAGTCAGAGTCAGAGCTCCCGGAGTGCATCTGACCAGCTTGTCCAGGAGGTAAGGAACCGATTAACCACTTAACCATGTCAAATATTAAATAAATCAATACTTCTACGATCAGGGAAGGGCATTATACTATATACTATGTCGTCCAGAATTTTATAATTTTTTAGAAAAACTTTTTTGGTCCAAAATCTGACAAAAACCTCAAACTATACTATGTTGTCCAGAATTTGAAAAAATGTTAGGAATAAATTGTGGTCCAAAATTTGACAAAAACGTCATACTATACTATGTCCTCCAAAATGTGACAAAAACATCATATTATACTATGTCGTCCTGAATTTGACAAATTTTTTGAAAAAATGTTCTGATCCAAAATTTGACAAAAACGTCATACTATACTATGTCGTCGACCAAAATGTCATACTACACTATTTCGTCCAAAATCGGACAATTTTTTTAAAAACATTTTTTTAGTCCTAAATGTGAACAAAACGTCATACTATACTATGTTGTCGACCAAAATGTCATACTACACTATTTCGTCCAAAATGTGACCATTTTTTGAAAAAAAAATTTGGTCCAAAATATGACAAAAACGACATACTATATACTATGTCGTCCAAAATCTGACCATTTTTTTGAAAAACGTTTTTTTGGTCCAAAACTTGACAAAAACGTCATACTATACTATGTAGTACGTTATACTATACTATGTCGTCCAAAATGTGACCATTTTTTGATATGAAAAAATTTGGTCCAAAATTTGACAAAAACGACATACTATACTATGTCGTCCAAAATCTGACCATTTTTTTGAAAAACCTTTTTTTGGTCCAAAACTTGACAAAAACGTCATACTATACTATGTAGTACGTTTATACTATACTGCGTCGTCCAAAATGTGACCATTTTTTGATATAAAAATTTGGTCCAAAATTTGACAAAAACGACATACTATATACTATGTCGTCCAAAATCTGACAATTTTTTTGAAAAACGTTTTTTTGGTCCAAAACTTGACAAAAACGTCATACTATACTATGTAGTACGTTATACTATACTATGTCGTCCAAAATGTGACCATTTTTTGAAATAAAAAATTTGGTCCAAAATTTGACAAAAACTACATACTATACTATGTCGTCCAAAATCTGACCATTTTTTTGAAAAACGTTTTTTTGGTCCAAAACTTGACAAAAACGTCATACTATACTATGTAGTACGTTATACTATACTATGTCGTCCAAAATGTGACAATTTTTTTATGTAAAAATTGGTCCAAAATTTGACAAAAACGACATACTATACTGTCGTCCAAAATCTGACCATTTCTTTGAAAAACCTTTTTTTGGTCCAAAACTTGACAAAAACGTCATACTAAACTATGTAGTACGTTATACTATACTATGTCGTCCAAAATGTGACCATTTTTTGATATAAAAATTTGGTCCAAAATTTGACAAAAACGACATACTATATACTATGTCGTCCAAAATCTGACCATTTTTTTGAAAAACCTTTTTTTGGTCCAAAATTTGACAAAAACGACATACTATACTATGTCATCCAAAATCTGACCATTTTTTAAAAAACCTTTTTTTGGTCCAAAACTTGACAAAAACGTCATACTATACTACGTAGTACATTATACTATACTATGTCGTCCCAAATGTGACCATTTTTTGAAATAAAAAATTTGGTCCAAAATTTGACAAAAACGACATACTACTATGTCGTCCAAAATCTGACCATTTTTTTGAAAAACTTTTTTTGGTCCAAACTTGACAAAAACGTCATACTATAATATGTAGTACGTTATACTATACTATGTCATCCAAAATGTGACCATTTTTTGAAATAAAAAATTTGGTCCAAAATTTGACAAAAGCGACATACTATACTATGTCGTCCAAAATCTGACCATTTCTTTGAAAAACGTTTTTTTGGTCCAAAACTTGACAAAAACGTCATACTATAATATGTAGTACGTTATACTTTACAATGTCGTCCAAAATGTGACCATTTTTTGATATGAAAATTGGTCCAAAACTTGACAAAAACGTCATACTATAATATGTAGTACGTTATACTATACTATGTCGTCCAAAATGTGACTATTTTTTGAAATAAAAAATTTGGTCCAAAATTTGACAAAAACTACATACTATACTATGTCGTCCAAAATCTTACCATTTTTTTGAAAAACGTTTTTTTGGTCCAAAACTTGACAAAAACGTCATACTATACTAGGTAGTACATTATACTATACTATGTCGTCCAAAATGTGACAATTTTTTGATATAAAAATTTGGTCCAAAATTTGACAAAAACGACATACTATATACTATGTCGTCCAAAATCTTACCATTTTTTTGAAAAACGTTTTTTTGGTCCAAAACTTGACAAAAACGTCATACTATACTATGTCGTCCAAAATCTTAACATTTTTTTGAAAAACCTTTTTTTGGTCCAAAACTTGACAAAAACGTCATACTATACTAGGTAGTACATTATACTATACTATGTCGTCCAAAATGTGACAATTTTTTGATTTAAAAATTTGGTCCAAAATTTGACAAAAACGACATACTATATACTATGTCGTCCAAAATCTGACCATTTTTTTGGTCCAAAACTTGACAAAAACTACATACTATACTATGTCGTCCAAAATCTTACCATTTTTTTGAAAAACCTTTTTTTGGTCCAAAACTTGACAAAAACGTCATACTATACTAGGTAGTACATTATACTATACTATGTCGTCCAAAATGTGACAATTTTTTGATTTAAAAATTTGGTCCAAAATTTGACAAAAACGACATACTATATACTATGTCGTCCAAAATCTGACCATTTTTTTGAAAAACGTTTTTTTGGTCCAAAACTTGACAAAAACGTCATACTATACTATGTAGTACGTTATACTATACTATGTCGTCCAAAATGTGACCATTTTTTGAAATAAAAAATTTGGTCCAAAATTTGACAAAACTACATACTATACTATGTCGTCCAAAATCTGACCATTTTTTTGAAAAACCTTTTTTTGGTCCAAAACTTGACAAAAACGTCATACTAAACTATGTAGTACATTATACTATACTATGTTGTCCAAAATGTGACCATTTTTTGATATAAAAATTTGGTCCAAAATTTGACAAAAACGACATACTATACTATGTCGTCCAAAATCTGACCATTTTTTAAAAAACCTTTTTTTGGTCCAAAACTTGACAAAAACGACATACTATACTGTCGTCCAAAATCTGACCATTTTTTAAAAAACCTTTTTTTGGTCCAAAACTTGACAAAAACGTCATACTATACTACGTAGTACATTATACTATACTATGTCGTCCCAAATAAGACCATTTTTTGAAATAAAAAATTTGTTCCAAAATTTGACAAAAACTACATACTATACTATGTCGTCCAAAATGTGACCATTTTTTTGAAAAACTTTTTTTGGTCCAAAACTTGACAAAAACGTCATACTATAATATGTAGTACGTTATACTTTACAATGTCGTCCAAAATGTGACCATTTTTTGAAATAAAAAATTTGGTCCAAAATTTGACAAAAGCGACATACTATACCATGTCGTCCAAAATTTGACCATTTCTTTGAAAAACGTTTTTTTGGTCCAAAACTTGACAAAAACGTCATACTATAATATGTAGTACGTTATACTTTACAATGTCGTCCAAAATGTGACCATTTTTTGATATGAAAATTGGTCCAAAACTTGACAAAAACGACATACTATACTATGTCGTCCAAAATCTGACCATTTTTTAAAAAAACTTTTTTTGGTCCAAAACTTGACAAAAACGTCATACTATACTACGTAGTACATTATACTATACTATGTCGTCCCAAATGTGACCATTTTTTGAAATAAAAAATTTGGTCCAAAATTTGACAAAAACTACATACTATACTATGTCGTCCAAAATCTGACCATTTTTTTGAAAAACATTTTTTGGTCCAAAACTTGACAAAAACGTCATACTATAATATGTAGTACATTATACTATACTATGTCATCCAAAATGTGACCATTTTTTGAAATAAAAAATTTGGTCCAAAATTTGACAAAAGCGACATACTATACTATGTCGTCCAAAATCTGACCATTTCTTTGAAAAACGTTTTTTTGGTCCAAAACTTGACAAAAACGTCATACTATAATATGTAGTACGTTATACTTTACAATGTCGTCCAAAATGTGACCATTTTTTGATATGAAAATTGGTCCAAAATTTGACAAAAACGACATACTAAACTATGTAGTACGTTATACTATACTATGTCGTCCAAAATGTGACCATTTTTTGAAAAAAAAATTGGTCCAAAATTTGACAAAAACGACATACTATACTATGTCGTCCAAAATCTGACCATTTTTAAAAAACCTTTTTTTGGTCCAAAACTTGACAAAAACGTCATACTTTACTAGGTAGTACATTATACTATACTATGTCGTCCAAAATGTGACCATTTTTTGAAATAAAAAATTTGGTCCAAAATTTGACAAAAACTACATACTATACTATGTCGTCCAAAATCTGACCTTTTTTTGAAAAAACTTTTTTTGGTCCAAAACTTGACAAAAACGTCATACTATACTAGGTAGTACATTATACTATACAATGTCATCCAAAATGTGACCATTTTTTGAAATAAAAAATTTGGTCCAAAATTTGACAAAAACGACATGCTATACTATGTCGTCCAAAATCTGACCATTTCTTTGAAAAACGTTTTTTTGGTCCAAAATTTGACAAAAACGACATACTATACTATGTCGTCCAAAATCTGACCATTTTTTAAAAAACCTTTTTTGGTCCAAAACTTGACAAAAACGTCATACTATACTAGGTAGTACATTATACTATACTATGTCGTCCAAAATGTGACCATTTTTTGAAATAAAAAATTTGGTCCAAAATTTGACAAAAACGACATGCTATACCAGGGGTCACCAACGTGGTGCCCGCGGGCACCTGGTAGCCCGCGGGCAGCCAATACGGTGCCCGCGGGCTCACTTCACTTCACCTCACTTGCATGTATCCGTATGATCTGTCAGTAAAATATCTTTGATATTGTTTATAAAAACTGGTAATCGTTAGGAGTAAGCACTGGAAGGAATGTGTATGCAGTTGAATGCATAATATTAATCATTTAAATGGTAAACAAATAAAAAAATATTATATGGTAGCCCTCCATATTATTTTTTACCCTTAAGGTAGCTCTCTGACTCAAAAAGGTTGGTGACCCCTGTGCTATACTATGTCGTCCAAAATCTGACCATTTTTTTGAAAAACGTTTTTTTGGTCCAAAACTTGAGAAAAACGTCATACTATACTATGTAGTACGTTATACTTTACAATGTCGTCCAAAATGTGACCATTTTTTGATATGAAAATTGGTCCAAAACTTGACAAAAACGACATACTATACTATGTCGTCCAAAATCTGACCATTTTTTAAAAAACCTTTTTTTGGTCCAAAACTTGACAAAAACGTCATACTATACTACGTAGTACATTATACTATACTATGTCGTCCCAAATGTGACCATTTTTTGAAATAAAAATATTTGGTCCAAAATTTGACAAAAACTACATACTATACTATGTCTTCCAAAATCTGACCATTTTTTTGAAAAACTTTTTTTGGTCCAAAACTTGACAAAAACGTCATACTATAATATGTAGTACATTATACTATACTATGTCATCCAAAATGTGACCATTTTTTGAAATAAAAAATTTGGTCCAAAATTTGACAAAAGCGACATACTATACTATGTCGTCCAAAATCTGACCATTTTTAAAAAACCTTTTTTTGGTCCAAAACTTGACAAAAACGTCATACTTTACTAGGTAGTACATTATACTATACTATGTCGTCCAAAATGTGACCATTTTTTGAAATAAAAAATTTGGTCCAAAATTTGACAAAAACTACATACTATACTATGTCGTCCAAAATCTGACCTTTTTTTGAAAAAACTTTTTTTGGTCCAAAACTTGACAAAAACGTCATACTATACTAGGTAGTACATTATACTATACAATGTCATCTAAAATGTGACCATTTTTTGAAATAAAAAATTTGGTCCAAAATTTGACAAAAACGACATGCTATACTATGTCGTCCAAAATCTGACCATTTTTAAAAAACCTTTTTTTGGTCCAAAACTTGACAAAAACGTCATACTTTACTAGGTAGTACATTATACTATACTATGTCGTCCAAAATGTGACCATTTTTTGAAATAAAAAATTTGGTCCAAAATTTGACAAAAACTACATACTATACTATGTCGTCCAAAATCTGACCTTTTTTTGAAAAAACTTTTTTTGGTCCAAAACTTGACAAAAACGTCATACTATACTAGGTAGTACATTATACTATACAATGTCATCTAAAATGTGACCATTTTTTGAAATAAAAAATTTGGTCCAAAATTTGACAAAAACGACATGCTATACTATGTCGTCCAAAATCTGACCATTTCTTTGAAAAACGTTTTTTTGGATATAAAAATTTGGTCCAAAATTTGACAAAAACGACATACTATACTATGTTGTCCAAAATCTGACAATTTTTTTGAAAAACGTTATTTTGGTCCAAAACTTGACAAAAACGTCATTCTATACTATGTAGTACGTTATACTATACTATGTCGTCCAAAATGTGACAATTTTTTGAAAAAAAAATTGGTCCAAAATTTGACAAAAACGACATACTATACTATGTCGTCCAAAATGTGACCATTTTTTAAAAAACCTTTTTTTGGTCCAGAACTTGACAAAAACGTCATACTATACTAGGTAGTACATTATACTATACTATGTCATCCAAAATGTGACCATTTTTTGAAATAAAAAATTTGGTCCAAAATTTGACAAAAACGACATACTATACTATTTCGTCCAAAATCTGACCATTTTTTTGAAAAACGTTTTTTTGGTCCAAAACTTGACAAAAACGTCATACTATACTATGTAGTATGTTATACTATACAATGTCGTCCAAAATGTGACCATTTTTTGATATAAAAATTGGTCCAAAATTTGACAAAAACGACATACTATACTCTGTCGTCCAAAATCTGACCATTTTTTTGAAAAACGTTTTTTTGGTCCAAAACTTGACAAAAACGTCATACTAAACTATGTAGTACGTTATACTATACTATGTCGTCCAAAATCTGACCATTTTTTAATGTAAAATTTGGTCCAAAATTTGACAAAAACTACATACTATACTATGTCGTCCAAAATCTGACCATTTTTTTGAAAAACGTTTTTTTGGTCCAAAACTTGACAAACACGTCATACTATACTATGTAGTACGTTATACTATACTATGTCGTCCAAAATGTGACCATTTTTTGAAATAAAAAATTTGGTCCAAAATTTGACAAAAACGACATACTATACTATGTAGTACGTTATACTATACTATGTCGTCCAAAATCTGAAAAAAATTTTGAAAAACGTTTTTTTGGTCCAAAACTTGACAAAAACGTCATACTATACTATGTAGTACGTCATACTATAGCATGTAGTCCTAAATGTGACCATTTTTTGAAAAAAAAAATTGGTCCAAAATTTGACAAAAACGACATACTATACTATGTCGTCCAAAATCTGACAAATTTTTTGAAAAACGTTTTTTTGGTCCAAAACTTGACAAAAACGTCATACTATACTATGTAGTATGTTATACTATACAATGTCGTCCAAAATGTGACCATTTTTTGATATAAAAATTGGTCCAAAATTTGACAAAAACGACATACTATACTCTGTCGTCCAAAATCTGACCATTTTTTTGAAAAACGTTTTTTTGGTCCAAAACTTGACAAAAACGTCATACTAAACTATGTAGTACGTTATACTATACTATGTCGTCCAAAATCTGACCATTTTTTAATGTAAAATTTGGTCCAAAATTTGACAAAAACTACATACTATACTATGTCGTCCAAAATCTGACCATTTTTTTGAAAAACGTTTTTTTGGTCCAAAACTTGACAAACACGTCATACTATACTATGTAGTACGTTATACTATACTATGTCGTCCAAAATGTGACCATTTTTTGAAATAAAAAATTTGGTCCAAAATTTGACAAAAACGACATACTATACTATGTAGTACGTTATACTATACTATGTCGTCCAAAATCTGAAAAAAATTTTGAAAAACGTTTTTTTGGTCCAAAACTTGACAAAAACGTCATACTATACTATGTAGTACGTCATACTATAGCATGTAGTCCTAAATGTGACCATTTTTTGAAAAAAAAAATTGGTCCAAAATTTGACAAAAACGACATACTATACTATGTCGTCCAAAATCTGACAAATTTTTTGAAAAACGTTTTTTTGGTCCAAAACTTGACAAAAACGTCATACTATACTATGTAGTGCGTCATACTATAGTATGTAGTCCTAAATGTGACCAATTTTTGAAAAAAAGAAATTGGTCCAAAATTTGACAAAAACGACATCCTATACTATGTCGTCCAAAATCTTATATATTTTTTGAAAAACGTTTTTTTGGTCCAAAACTTGACAAAAACGTCATACTATACTATGTAGTGCGTCATACTATAGTTTGTAGTCCTAAATGTGACCATATTTGAAAAAAAAAATTTGGTCCAAAATTTGACAAAAACGACATACTATACTATGTCGTCCTAAATCTGAAAAAAATTTTGAAAAACGTTTTTTTGGTCCAAAACTTGACAAAAACGTCATACTATACTATGTAGTACGTCATACTATAGCATGTAGTCCTAAATGTGACAATTTTTTGAAAAAAAAAATTGGTCCAAAATTTGACAAAAACGACATACTATACTATGTCGTCCAAAATCTGACAAATTTTTTGAAAAACGTTTTTTTGGTCCAAAACTTGACAAAAACGTCATACTATTCTATGTAGTGCGTCATACTATAGTATGTAGTCCTAAATGTGACCATTTTTTGAAAAAAAAAATTGGTCCAAAATTTGACAAAAACGACATACTATACTATGTCGTCCAAAAAAAAGAAAAATTGTCCTAAATCTGACAATTTTTTTGAAAAACTTTTTTTTTGTCCAAAACTTGACAAAAACGTCATACTATACTATGTAGTACGTCATACTATAGTATGTAGTCCTAAATGTGACCATTTTTTGAAAAACGTTTTTTTGGTCAAAAACTTGACAAAAACGTCATACTATACAAGGTAGTACATTATACTATACTATGTCGTCCAAAATGTGACCATTTTTTGAAATAAAAAATTTGGTCCAAAATTTGACAAAAACGACATACTATACTATGTCGTCCAAAATCTGACCATTTCTTTGAAAAACGTTTTTTTGGTCCAAAACTTGACAAAAAAGTCATACTATAATAGGTAGTACGTTATACTTTACAGTGTCGTCCAAAATGTGTCCATTTTTTGATATAACAATTGGTCCAAAATTTGACAAAAACGACATACTATACTATGTCGTCCAAAATCCGACCATTTTTTTGAAAAGCTTTTTTTGGTCGAAAACTTGAGAAAAACGTCATACTAAACTATGTAGTACGTTATACTATACTATGTTGTCCAAAATGTGACCATTTTTGATATAAAAATTTGGTCCAAAATTTGACAAAAACGACATACTATATATACTATGTCGTCCAAAATCTGACCATTTTTTTGAAAAACGTTTTTTTGGTCCAAAACTTGACAAAAACGTCATACTATACTATGTAGTACGTTATAATATACTATGTCGTCCAAAATGTGACAATTTTTTGAAAAAAAGAAATTGGTCCAAAATCTGACCATTTTTTTGAAAAACCTTTTTTTGGTCCAAAACTTGACAAAAAACGTCATACTATACAAGGTAGTACATTATACTATACTATGTCGTCCAAAATCTGACCATTTCTTTGAAAAACGTTTTTTTGGTCCAAAACTTGACAAAAACGTCATACTATAATAGGTAGTATGTTATACTTTACAGTGTCGTCCAAAATGTGTCCATTTTTTGATATAAAAATTTGGTCCAAAATTTGACAAAAACGACATACTATACCAGGGGTCACCAACCTTTTTGAGATGAGAGCTACCTGAAGGGTAAAAAATAATATGGAGGGCTACCACATTAACATTTTTTTGTTTGTTTACCATTTAAATGATTAATATTATGCATTCAACTGCATACACATTCATTCCAGTGCTTACTCCTAACGATTACCAGTTTTTATAAACAATATCAAAGATATTTTACTGACAGATCATACGGATACATGCAAGTGAGGTGAAGTGAAGTGAGCCCGCGGGCACCGTATTGGCTGCCCGCGGGCTACCAGGTGCCCGCGGGCACCACGTTGGTGACCCCTGTACTATACTATGTCGTCCAAAATCTGACCATTTTTTTGAAAAACGTTTTTTTGGTCCAAAACTTGACAAAAACGTCATACTATACTAAGTAGTACGTTATACTATACTATGTCGTCCAAAATGTGACAATTTTTTGAAAAAAAAAATTGGTCCAAAATTTGGCAAAAACGACATACTATACTATGTTGTCCAAAATCTGACCATTTTTTTGAAAACCCTTTTTTTGGTCCAAAACTTGACAAAAACGTCATACTATACTAGGTAGTACATTATACTATACTATGTCGTCCAAAATCTGACCATTTCTTTGAAAAACTTTTTTTGGACAAAAACTTGACAAAAACGTCATACTGTACTAGGTAGTACATTATACTATACTATGTCGTCCAAAATGTGACCATATTTTGAAATAAAAAATTTGGTCCAAAATTTGACAAAAACGACATACTATACTATGTCGTCCAAAATCTGACCATTTTTTTGAAAAACCTTTTTTTGGTCCAAAACTTGACAAAAACGTCATACTATACAAGGTAGTACATTATACTATACTATGTCGTCCAAAATCTGACCATTTCTTTGAAAAACTTTTTTTGGACCAAAACTTGACAAAAACGTCATACTATAATAGGTAGTACGTTATACTTTACAATGTCGTCTAAAATGTGTCCATTTTTTAATATAAAAATTGGTCCAAAATTTGACAAAAACGACATACTATACTATGTCGTCCAAAATCTGACCATTTTTTGAAAAACGTTTTTTTGGTCCAAAACTTGACAAAAACGTCATACTATTCTATGTAGTACGTTATACTATACTATGTCGTCCAAAATGTGACCATTTTTTGAAAAAAAAAATTGGTCCAAAATTTGACAAAAACGACATACTATACTACGTCGTCCAAAATCTGACAATTTTTTTGAAAAACCTATTTTTGGTCCAAAACTTGACAAAAACGTCATACTATACTATGTAGTACGTTATACTATACTATGTCGTCCAAAATGTGACCACTTTTTTTAAATAAAAAATTTGGTCCAAAATTTGACAAAAACGACATACTATACTATGTCGTCCAAAATCTGACCATTTTTTTGAAAAACATTTTTTTGGTCCAAAACTTGACAAACACGTCATACTATACTATGTAGTACGTTATACTATACTATGTCGTCCAAAATGTGACAATTTTTTGAAAAAAAAATTTGGTCCAAAATTTGACAAAAACGACATACTATATACTATGTCGTCCAAAATCTGACCATTTTTTAAAAAACCTTATTTTGGTCCAAAACTTGACAAAAACGTCATACTATACTAGGTAGTACATTATACTATACTATGTCGTCCAAAATGTGACCATTTTTTGAAATAAAAAATTTGGTCCAAAATTTGACAAAAACGACATACTATACTATGTCGTCCAAAATCTGACCATTTTTTTGAAAAACCTTTTTTTGGTCCAAAACTTGACAAAAACGTCGTACTGGACAAGGTAGTACATTATACTATACTATGTCGTCCAAAATGTGACCATTTTTTGAAATAAAAAATTTGGTCCAAAATTTGACAAAAACGACATACTATATTATGTCGTCCAAAATCTGACCATTTTTTTGAAAAACGTTTTTTTGGTCCAAAACTTGACAAACACGTCATACTATACTATGTAGTACATTATACTATACTATGTCGTCCAAAATGTGACCATTTTTTGAAAAGAAAAATTGGTCCAAAATTTGACAAAAACGTCATACTATACTATGTCGTCCAAAATCTGACAATTTTTTTGAAAAACCTTTTTTTGGTCCAAAACTTGACAAAAATGTCATACTATACTATGTAGTATGTTATACTATACAATGTCGTCCAAAATGTGACCATTTTTTTAAAATAAAAATTGGTCCAAAATTTGACAAAAACGACATACTATACTCTGTCGTCCAAAATCTGACCATTTTTTTGAAAAACGTTTTTTTGGTCCAAAACTTGACAAAAACGTCATACTAAACTATGTAGTACGTTATACTATACAATGTCGTCCAAAATGTGACCATTTTTTGATATAAAAATTGGTCCAAAATTTGACAAAAACGACATACTATACTATGTCGTCCAAAATCTGACCATTTTTTTGAAAAACTTTTTTTGGTCCAAAACTTGACAAAAACGTCATACTAAACTATGTAGTACGTTATACTATACTATGTCGTCCAAAATCTGACCATTTTTTAATGTAAAATTTGGTCCAAAATTTGACAAAAACTACATACTATACTATGTCGTCCAAAATCTGACCATTTTTTTGAAAAACTTTTTTTGGTCCAAAACTTGACAAAAACGTCATACTATACTATGTAGTACGTTATACTATACTATGTCGTCCAAAATCTGACCATTTTTTAATGTAAAATTTGGTCCAAAATTTGACAAAAACTACATACTATACTATGTCGTCCAAAATCTGACCATTTTTTTGAAAAACGTTTTTTTGGTCCAAAACTTGACAAACACGTCATACTATACTATGTAGTACGTTATACTATACTATGTCGTCCAAAATGTGACCATTTTTTGAAATAAAAAATTTGGTCCAAAATTTGACAAAAACTACATACTATACTATATCGTCCAAAATCTGATAAATTTTTTGAAAAACCTTTTTTTGTCCAAAACTTGACAAAAACGTCATACTATACTAGGTAGTACGTCATACTATAGCATGTAGTCCTAAATGTGACCATTTTTTGAAAAAAAAAATTGGTCCAAAATTTGACAAAAACGACATACTATACTATGTCGTCCAAAATCTGATATATTTTTTGAAAAACGTTTTTTTGGTCCAAAACTTGACAAAAACGTCATACTATACTATGTAGTGCGTCATACTATAGTTTGTAGTCCTAAATGTGACCATATTTGAAAAAAAAAATTGGTCCAAAATTTGACAAAAACGACATACTATACTATGTCGTCCAAAATCTGACAAATTTTTTGAAAAACGTTTTTTTGGTCCAAAACTTGACAAAAACGTCATACTATACTATGTAGTGCGTCATACTATAGTATGTAGTCCTAAATGTGACCATTTTTTGAAAAAAAGAAATTGGTCCAAAATTTGACAAAAACGACATACTATACTATGTCGTCCAAAATCTGATATATTTTTTGAAAAACGTTTTTTTGGTCCAAAACTTGACAAAAACGTCATACTATACTGTGTAGTGCGTCATACTATAGTTTGTAGTCCTAAATGTGACCATTTTTTGAAAAAAAGAAATTGGTCCAAAATTTGACAAAAACGACATACTATACTATGTCGTCCAAAATCTGATATATTTTTTGAAAAACGTTTTTTTGGTCAAAAACTTGACAAAAACGTCATACTATACAAGGTAGTACATTATACTATACTATGTCGTCCAAAATCTGACCATTTTTTGAAATAAAAAATTTGGTCCAAAATTTGACAAAAACGACATACTATACTATGTCGTCCAAAATCTGACCATTTCTTTGAAAAACGTTTTTTTGGTCCAAAACTTGACAAAAACGTCATACTATAATAGGTAGTACGTTATACTTTACAGTGTCGTCCAAAATGTGTCAATTTTTTGATGTAACAATTGGTCCAAAATTTGACAAAAACGACATACTATATATACTTTGTCGTCCAAAATCTGACCATTTTTTTGGAAAAAAAATGGACCATTTTTGGTCCAAAACTTGACAAAAACGTCATACTATACTATTTAGTACGTCATACCTTACTATGTCGTCCAAAATGTGACCATTTTTTGGAAAAAAATGTTTTTGTCCAAAACTTGACAAAAACATCATACTAAACTATGTAGTACGTTATACTATACTATGTCGTCCAAAATGTGACCATTTTTTGATAAAAAAATTTGGTCCAAAATTTGACAAAAACGACATACTATACTATGTCGTCCAAAATCTGACCATTTTTTTGAAAAACGTTTTTTTGGTCCAAAACTTGACAAAAACCTCATACTAAACTATGTAGTACGTTATACTATACTATGTTGTCCAAAATGTGACCATTTTTTGATATAAAAATTTGGTCCAAAATTTGACAAAAACGACATACTATACTATGTCGTCCAAAATATGACCATTTTTTTGAAAAACTTTCTTTGTTCCAAAATTTGACAAAAACGACATACTATACTATGTCGTCCAAAATCTGACCATTTTTTAAAAACCTTTTTTTGGTCCAGAACTTGACAAAAACGTCATACTATACTAGGTAGTACATTATACTATACTATGTCGTCCAAAATGTGACCATTTTTTGAAATAAAAAATTTGGTCCAAAATTTGACAAAAACGACATACTATACTATGTCGCCCAAAATCTGACCATTTTTTTGAAAAACCTTTTTTTGGTCCAAAACTTGACAAAAACGTCATACTATACTATGTAGTACGTTTATACTATACTACGTCGTCCAAAATGTGACCATTTTTTGATATGAAATTTTTTTTTCCAAAATTTGACAAAAACAACATACTATACTATGTCGTCCAAAATCTGACCATTTTTTTGAAAAACGTTTTTTTGGTCCAAAACTTGACAAAAACGTCATACTATATTATTTAGTACGTCATACCTTACTATGCCGTCCAAAATGTGACCATTTTTTGGAAAAAAAACTTGGTCCAAAATTTGACAAAAAACGACATACTATACTATGTCGTCCAAAATCTGACCATTTTTTAAAAACCTTTTTTTGGTCCAGAACTTGACAAAAACGTCATACTATACTAGGTAGTACATTATACTATACTATGTCGTCGAAAATGTGACCATTTTTTGAAATAAAAAATTTGGTCCAAAATTTGACAAAAACGACATATATACTATGTCGCCCAAAATCTGACCATTTTTTTGAAAAACCTTTTTTTGGTCCAAAACTTGACAAAAACGTCATACTATACTATGTAGTACGTTTATACTATACTACGTCGTCCAAAATGTGACCATTTTTTGATATGAAAAAATTTGTTCCAAAATTTGACAAAAACAACATACTATACTATGTCGTCCAAAATCTGACCATTTTTTTGAAAAACGTTTTTTTGGTCCAAAACTTGACAAAAACCTCATACTAAACTATATAGTACGTTATACTATACTATGTTGTCCAAAATGTGACCATTTTTTGATATAAAAATTTGGTCCAAAATTTGACAAAAAACAACATACTATACTATGTCGTCCAAAATATGACCATTTTTTTGAAAAACTTTTTTTGTTCCAAAATTTGACAAAAACGACATACTATACTATGTCGTCCAAAATCTGACCATTTTTTAAAAACCTTTTTTTGGTCCAGAACTTGACAAAAACGTCATACTATACTAGGTAGTACATTATACTATACTATGTCGTCCAAAATGTGACCATTTTTTGAAATAAAAAATTTGGTCCAAAATTTGACAAAAACGACATACTATACTATGTCGTCCAAAATCTGACCATTTCTTTGAAAAACGTTTTTTTGGTCCAAAACTTGACAAAAACGTCATACTATAATATGTAGTACGTTATACTTTACAATGTCGTCCAAAATGTGACCATTTTTTGATATAAAAATTTGGTCCAAAATTTGACAAAAACGACATACTATACAAGGTAGTACATTATACTATACTATGTCGTCCAAAATCTGACCATTTCTTTGAAAAACGTTTTTTTGGTCCAAAACTTGACAAAAACGTCATACTATAATAGGTAGTACGTTATACTTTACAGTGTCGTCCAAAATGTGTCCATTTTTTGATATAAAAATTGGTCCAAAATTTGACAAAAACGACATACTATACTATGTCGTCCAAAATCTGACCATTTTTTTGAAAAACGTTTTTTGGTCCAAAACTTGACAAAAACGTCATACTATACTATGTAGTACGTTGTACTATACTATGTCGTCCAAAATGTGACAATTCTTTGAAAAAAAAATTTGGTCCAAAATTGGGGTTAGGGTTAGTTAAAACGTCATACTATACTATGTAGTACAAAATGTTTTGGTCACATTTGGTCTTAAATGTGACCAAAAAGATCAGATAAAGACATGACAAGACAGCAACTGCTATGGAAATAGTTAATATGACAAAACAATGACTTCGTCCCACCTCTGCTGTATACAAATAATAACAGCTAAGACAATATTAATATGAAAATGTTACTGCGCGTGAGTACCAAACCTGTGCATTGTTCTGTCTTCCAGGCTTTAGTGATGGGCGGTTTGGGCTCAATGGCCAGAGATGAGGCTTTTGTGTCGGCGACGAAGCAGGAGATGGCTGATGCCATGCGCATCCCTGTCAATGAGATGGAAGGCTTGGCTCAGGGCATCCTAAAAGAACGTTCTGGCAGCATCCAGTCTGTCAAAAAGAGACGCCCCATCCCTGCACCTCCGCCAGACCTATCTGTGGCTGCACAGGAAAAGGGGAGCCAGATCCAGCCGGATCCAGCTGTGAGGAGAAAGAGACGTCCAATCCCTATGGTTCCCTCAGTACATGAGGTCAAGGATACTGACTCAAAAGTTTAGAGGCTGTCACCTAGTGGTCATCATGTGTTTTTTTTATTCGCGCAGGTGGCTCCTCCTTACCTCAGTTTACCAAACTTGGCGCCCATGTGAAAATCTTCTAGGATGCCTTGCGGACTCACAAATTGTGATATACTGTAAAAGTTGGGGTTTAATCCCAACTAAGGAGAAACAGCATCTCTGATCATGAAAGAATTTCTTAATCAGATTTATTGAAACTAATAAAAACGCTAACTTATCTCAGCGCAAACACATTGACGCACTCCTTTCTTTATAGGGTTTGTTGAGGTTATCCATTCCATATTGTTATGGTACAACCATGTAAGTGAGCCGAGTGTCTCGCTGAAGCCTTGAAGAGAGGAAAGTTGGATCGTAACTGTTAACTAAAATGTCTGAAGGGACTCTGAATAAGGGACTCTGCTGCAGTTCAGTGAAGAGGAGGGGAAGACTCCACTGAGTTTCTGTGAATCCAGGCCCAGAAAAGACCAGCATAGCATTAAGCTCACACTCTTAAATGGTTCTGGATTTAACAGCGTTCAAGTTTGCGAAGCAGTGTCCTAATCCTTTAGGACTTGCTGTCTTTTAGTCTTTTATTACGCCAGTTTTCTTCTGCTCACAGCTGTTTTTGTGTGCAGTTGATTCCAGCGGATTTTAAAGAGGAAACTTGTTTTTGAACACATAGGATTATTACCTTACAGATGAAATAAACAATATAGTTTATTTCATGTAAGATTTAGTTGTGTTAATGTTTTTGTCCTGTTTAAGCGATACTGTAGCCATGCAGTGCATGTGATCGTTTTTTTTCACTTTAAGTCACTCTACTGCTACAGGTTTTGTTTTTCACTGACATGAACCTTGGAGTTGGGGGCAGTTAGTTGGACCCATACAGAAAATGTATCCTCAGCATACCAGGAGTATGGTGGATGGAGCTCGAAAGCTCCCCAAAGCCTTTTCAACTCATTTTGTTCATAAATTACTGCACTTAAAATATGACAGGCCTTCCAAAGTACAGTTTGTTTCTTGTTTACATTCTCTGACCACCCTGTATTTTGCCGTCATCTTAAACTTATGTTTTGAGTGAGAGCTCAACGTCTGACCTTAATTCACCTTCACTTCTGTATCTGTGCCAATATGGTTGATTGACATTTCCACTACTGGAAAACAAATAAATCATCCAAAACGTCCATTTACATGTTTTTTTTTTTCTTTCTATAACAAACCACAATATGGACACCCGACATTACAGGTGAGTTTGTTCCTGTAAAAATATGCTAAAGCAAAACTGTGAAATGGGAAAGTGAGCGCAAACAGCCTCGATGAGAAGATGGGTGCGTGCGTTTGTCACTGCCCCCACTGCAAATGTTACGGTGTGAAAATTGAGAGCCTCTATAAATAGTCTTGGCTTGCAAAGCAAACTCTTCGCTTATGGAATGGAAACTAATGCAGCAAGATGAATGCTGCAGAATGAGTTCATATAAGTTCAAGTAAATGCTTAGGAATCAGGAAATTCACCCCCCATAGCAGAGGCTTGAAGGAGAAACCTGCTTTTGAGCTGTAAATGGGATGCAAGCGTGCACTGCAAAACAAAATGAAAGGAGCTTAAATATTTAGAAATGTATTTATTGAAGCAAAACTATTGAAAAAAAAAAAAATCCTGACAGACAATTCTCACTCAAATGTTTTCCATTTGCCTACAGCTGATATCAGGGAACATAAAGAGAAAAGAGTAATTCATACACCTCAGTACATTTCCTTGAACTCGGATTACAGTTTTGACATGATGGTATTCCAGTCCCTGCCAGTTGCGACTAACAAATGGTTTAATTTATCACATAATGGGAATGTATCCATACTTAACATTTTCCTGATTGAGCTTCTAAAAAAATGTAGAAAACCAAGACAATCTTTGAGTAAATATAACAGGAGACAGGAAAAGGCTTTGAAGCACATCACTGACAGAAGGGCAGTATAAAAGTTCTGAGAAAAGGCTTGATTCAGGTCAATTTAATGTTTTTACTGCATGATAAAAACTTTTCAGTCTCTTAAAAACGTTCGTCTCCGACCCATTTTTACTGGGTGATAACTAAGTTTCCTCACTTTAATCACTCTTGTAAGGCCAAATTGAGAAACAGCCAAATTGTATAAATGTACATACATCTTGGTTGTCGCTGTTCATAAAGAACAACCTGCAAAAAAAATATCACTAATTCACTAATCCAACATTTCCAAAAATACATACACATGATAAAAACAATAGTAAAGAGCAGGTGGGGCCTAGGGGATACATGATTTGTGTCTACAGAGTACACAAGAGAGTAACAGATGTACATACAACTTGCCAAAATACCACCGTCGGAGTCACGTCCTATTCATTTGGATTTGGGTTGGCATCAGGATACTGAGAGAGGTCAAAGGTGAGAACTTTGCTGATGACACAATCTCCTTGCTGTGGACAGGGAAGAGAAAAATGTGTTGTAATTGAACTGCAATTTAAATGAAGCTTCCGATGTGCATGTATTCAACGGTTTATGGTGATTTGATCATTAAGTCAATGAAATGTCAAAGTCATTGATAAATTAGGTACAACTAATCAAAACAGCAGGGGTTTTTTCTGAGATAGATAGATAGATAGATAGATAGATAGATAGATAGATAGATAGATAGATAGATAGATAGATAGATAGATAGATAGATAGATAGATAGATAGATAGATAGATAGATAGATAGATAGATAGATAGATAGATAGATAGATAGATACTTTCTTGACACTTTTCAAATCAAATTTTATGAAGACAACAGTGAGACACAAACCTCTGGATAAACACCAATGAGTGAATCTGCCTTGGTGTAGAATTCCTCCTTCAGAGAAATGACAATGGCCTGGAAGTTCTGCACCGACTGGTCTTTGATGTAATTCGCCACCTTCAGTTCACAGGATTTTACAAGTTTCAGTTGTACTAATTCGATCACCAAAAATTCATCTCACGTAATCGCATCTAATTGAATATCTGAACACACCTTGCCGATGTTAGTGTTGTCCAGAGCAGCGTCAATCTCATCCAGGACGAAGAATGGTGCAGGTTTGTAGCTAAAGACAAGCAGGGACAGATTTTACTAATAGACCAACTGCCCAGAAATCTTTCAAACAGCAGAGAATAAAGTATTCAGACTGGATCTTCCACTCCATTGTTTCACCTGTGGATGGCAAAGAGCAGAGCCAGGGCAGCAACCGTCTTCTCTCCTCCAGACAAGTTGTCCATGGGCCTGAACCTCTTTCCCGGAGCCACACAGTTATAATTAATGCCA
The DNA here is from genome assembly GCF_963457635.1 of Microchirus variegatus. Classification (NCBI taxonomy): domain Eukaryota; kingdom Metazoa; phylum Chordata; class Actinopteri; order Pleuronectiformes; family Soleidae; genus Microchirus; species Microchirus variegatus. Next base: position 21,763,448 of record NC_139810.1, read on the forward strand.
TCCAGGTACGGCTCCTCTGGGTTCTCTGGGCCAAGGAACGCCTATAGAAGAAACGCACACACTCTGGGTGAAAAGTTCTCCTTTAAATATTTATGGTCAAGGTTAAATAAATTGTTATAGCACATTTAAAAACAACCCCTGTTGGCCCAAAGTGCTTTACGTGCTTAAAGGGAAGTAATAAAATACAATGAGGAAAGTCACCAAGTAAAGTGAGTAAAAATTGGATAAATATGAGGTTATACTCAAGCAGATGATCGTGATCTTTATTTTTAAAAAATGTGTTGTTTTTTAAAAAACATACCTGAGCACTGCTGTTGCGAGAGAGGGCCTTGTATATCTCGTCAATGTTGGTGGCCACAGACTCAAAGCAGGTATTGAATCGATCATACCTTTCCTTTTTAATCTGCTCAAAGGCCTGCTTTGCCTTCTTGGCTCTCTTACGAGCAGCTTCGAACTCTGCATTAGACAGAAAAAACACAGTATATCATATCATCATTGACAGCTCCACAAAGGGCGTGGTGCGTCTGCACCATCATTTAACCACTGCCATCTCACCATCGCTGGTCTCTTGGAACTTGTCCCTGACGCTCTCGAGCTTCTCCATGGCTTTCATGTTGGGCGCACTGATCCTCTGCAAGATGCTCTGTTGCTCATTGAGACGCTGCTGCAGCGTGTTTGTCTCCCCCTTGATCTCTTCATCGGTAAGTGTGTCCTGCAGGAAGTCAAACGTGATTAATGAGAGCAGAGATCCCACACATTTTTCCAAGACTGATATAACCATCATTACCACCACTTATAAAACCTCATAACATTAATGAGGGAACTTGATTTAATAAAAGAATAATGAGAGGGCGTCAAACTGGATTGTTTTAAATGCGAGGTGATGTTGGGACTAGCTACCTTGAGGTCTTCAGACAGGTTGCTGTAATCAATTTCTATTAGAGCCTCTTTAGCCAGAACAGTACTGGACGTCCTCTGGCTGCTGGATTCTTCCGCCTGTGAACTCCCCTTTCATAGCAGACAAAAAGAAGAATGTAATTATTCCGTAATTATTATTCCACTGGCTTAAAGGAAAGTCTGCATTTGTATACTTGTGCATACCTCTCCCTGGCTGATATCGTCCATAGTGCCAGAACGAAGAGGCAACCTGATATCCTGCATTTTGCAGGCTTGCAGCAAATTGTGACGGTCGCTGCGCTTCTGTTCCAGTTTGGTCTCGATGGCTGTCACCTCTTTCTGGAGCTGAGTTAACTCCCTGGATTATATAAGTACAACCACACTTTTAGCACAGCCTGACACAAAGGTGATTTATAATTACAACAATGTAAGTTGAGACGTCCGTGTGTGTGTGTGTGTGTGTGTGTGTGTGTGTGTGTGTGTGTGTGTGTGTGTGTGTGTGTGTGTGTGTGTGTGCAGCGACTGACTTGTTGGCACCCCCCAGTTTTTTGCGGATCTCCTCCATCTCATGGTTCTTATCATTGACTTCAGATTTCTTGGTGAGGTGCTGGTTCTTCAGGTCTTGCAGTTGTGCCATTGTCTCATCGATGATCTTCATGTGTCTGTGCTCCTCCTTTAAGAGACAAGGACACAGAAGTATGAACTCACACATCAAATTTTCGGGCATAATAGATAAGTTGCATTTTTATCCATCACAATGTTTTTACCTTCTTAAGTCGCTCTATTTCAGCCTCGTCCTTCTTGACTGTCTGCTCCCACATCATGACTTTCTCCTGGTCCTCCTTCAACTGATTCTTCTCATAATCTACCTGGATGCCAAGGCGGGTCTTCTGAGTCTCAAACTCAAGACTGAGGGAAAACAATGGATGTCAGGTTACATTACACAGATAAACAGTGTTCCTGTCCTTAGCGGTTCCTGTTTGGTCGCTGTCATAAAGATGCAGCAGTGAAAAGATTCTGATAAGGACACGCAAACCTTTCCTTAGAGAGCAAGTGATGCATTTTGTCAAAATAAACTCAAGGGCAAATACCAGATAAATCAAGTCATTTGTCCAGAAAAAACAGATGACACTCACTTTAACCTTCTAGTATAAGCCAAAAATACGTCTGTTTCAGCTCGAACTAACTGAAAGAACTCACCGCTTTTTTGCGATTTCATTTTGCCTCTTCACCTTCTCCTCCTCAAACTCTCTGATGTTCCTCACTCCAATCTCCTCACAGAATTCCACAAAGACTTCATCTTCCACCTAGAAAACACAAAAACATTCATACCGATATTAGAGCAATGTCAAAATTTCAGAAACCGAACTCTAAACGAGCCTCACTCGATGTCGGTCTCACCAGGTTCATGCGGTCTCGTAGGTCAGTGATCTCCTTCTCACGGGACTGGATAATCCTCTTGATGTCGTTGATGCGAGGGCCAAAGTTTGCCAATTCGCTCTCAAGCTTCGACTTTTCCTGAATGACACAAATAATACAAGCTTGAGCACAACAGTTTCTACAGCCACGACAGACAGGAATGATAAAGTAATGAGCTGTAAGCATGCTGTACCTGCATGTTGAGGGAGAGGTGGCGGGTTTTTGTCTGCTCCAAGTCACTCTGGGAGTATTTCAGTCTCATCTGTAGACCGTGGGCCTGAGACTGCACCTGACGCAGCTCTGCCTCCTTCCTCTTGGCCTTCATTTGCTCCTACAAAGAAAAAACAACAAGTGGAAATTATCATAAGGCAGCTGCAAGTGATGCGGCGAGATGCGGCACTGAGAACTGAGAAGCATATGAGGCTGCACAATTATTTCAGACAATGTAACAAAGAAATAGCATGAGCATTACTACTAATCCACTCTGAATTACAAAAGAATGTATCTTACAAGGTAGATTACACAACATGAAGTCTCTGCAAAAACAATAAAACGGACTAAAACAGAAACTTTATTTATGTTTAAAGGTTACCTTGAGCTCTTCTGTCAGTTTTTCTTTCTTTTCCTTGAGTTTGTCTACTGCTTTCTCATCCCAGCGCCTGGCCTTGGCCTTCAGGTCACTGGCTCCTCCAGAGATGACTCCAGACTTCTGAAACAGAGTACCGTCCAGGGCTACAGTCTGGAAAAAGGCAGAAAAGACAAGGTTAGGTGGAAAATTAGACAGTGGGCAGGAATAATAGCTTTCCAGTCATTTCATGTACAGCCAATGTCGTCAGTGGACATGTGAGTGCCTGAAATAGCAGTCCAACATAGGTCACGTACCTTGTGTCGATATGGACCTCCAAAGGCGATCCTTCGAGCATCTTCTACGTTCTCACAGACCAAGGCATTCCCACATGCATATTGCAGAGCTTTCTTAATGTGAGGAGGCTCATAGCGAATCACATCAATCACCAGCTTGGCTCCTCGCAACTCTCGCAGTTTCTCATCAGTTGGTTTCACCTTTGTTCCAAGAAAAATGCTTATTAAGAGTCTTTTAATGAAGTAATTTATAATTCTGATAAGCGTTCTATCACAAAACTAGAGTCTGGCATTTAACAGAAATTAAATAACCAATAAAGTTTGCTGCAAAAACTTTGCATAAAATGTATATTTTAATGTGGTGCTGCAAAAAGCTATTTGGGCAGCATCGAATTAACTGGTCATGCTTTCAGACTATAAATCAAAATCGGACGTTTCCTTGGATGGCAGTTTTGAAACTGCATGGTCTATCTCTAACTGAGCAGAGCGACAATCACTACGTCCTACAATTTACCTCAAGGTAGTCAAGAGGAAGGAAGGTCTCAGGCTCTCCTCTCTGCTCTTTGATGTACTGAATGCAGTCTCTTCCAGTCTTCTCAGAGTCAACAATGATGGCGTCCATGTTCTTGCCCAACACTTTGGTCACAGCAATCTGATACTTCTTCTGAGTGGGCTGACATAGGTCAATAAGACGACCATACTGAGGACAGAAGAGGTAGTATATTATTGACACATCACTAAATCCAGGAGGAAATAAATACACTGTAGGTTTTTGAGCATGAACTAATGAACTAAGTCAGTTTCCTTACCACTGAGCCTGGGTAGAGTCGTTTGATACTCTCCATTATTTCAGCCTTGCGCTGCTGGCGACTGTTCTCCTGTCTGTCAATTCTAGCATCTCCAAGCTGCTCCATCACCTACAAAAAAAAGACAATAATATTTTATTTTATAAGATGTTTTAAATGTCTTTACCACAACAAGGTTCATGTTGTCTGTTTCAAGTCATTATTCATCATTGGGAAGAGGTTCTGTAAAACTATAAAGTGCTTACAGTATAATAGCTGTGATTGGTTGGTCTTGCAATCAAACACAAGCCAAGTTTCTGCTCTTAAATTTAATGCATTTTTTGTATTATCATTCACCCGTTTGCATAAAATGCAGGGTTTCCCCCAGTGCATTAAAAGCCTGGCGGGCCACCAGGCTTTTTATTCCCTTAATTGCAACGCCAAAGCGTCTTCTACACAAATATTGAGACCACGGAGTGAAAACAATGAAAAGTCTGCTCTGCTCTTAAGAGTCTGTCAACACATTTCACAACAAAGATCATTATTTGGATGTGGGGATAAAACTGCACATAGAGAAATTATCCAGTCTATGTCCCAAATTTCCTGTCAACTTTTACATTTTTTTTTATAAAAACACAGTGGGCTGCCTGAGAGGCCCTACCACTGGGCCTTGCATGTTTGCAGGTCTGGGGTAAAACCTGCAATGAAATATGTTCCATTTTGTATTTACTGCATTCCTTATCAGCGTCAATCCTGATTAAACAGAGCTACGCTTTTGATGTGCTTGAGTTTTTAAACACATAATGTGTGACACACACTCGCTCTCTCCTGTCAAACAGATACATAAAACATCATACAGACATGTTTAGTTTTTTTTTTGCAAACTTCATGAGCATAGATTAAAGAAGCAGGTTAAAAATTTCATTTACAATATAATTTTCTTTCTTGTGGGTTTGTGTTGTGTACCTGGTTAAGCTCCGTGTTGATCTCATCAATCCTCCTCTTGGCCATCTCCACCTCCTCGGTCAGCTCCTCCTCCATGCGCTTCTGTTCATCCAGTGACTGCCTGAGGGGTAACAGACCACAAGCAGGTAAATAGAGAGTATAATTGAGAAATCAAATCAATACACTGACCCAGTGAAGCAGCATACCTGCTGGTGGAAATATAATCCTCTAATTTCTCAATACGTTTCTGGTTTTCCTCAATTTCCCTAATCTTTTGTTTGATTTTGGCCTGGAGAGAAACAAAAGATATATTATTGTCTGCATTCAATGATATGCTAAAAACAATTCTTATGGCACAAACTGCTGCGATTATTTCATTTACCTCCGTCTCAACTTTCTTTCTCTCTTCTAAGTCAAGGCGGTCCTGGTCTGCCTTTTGGTCACGGTTGAACTTCTCCAGCTCCTGTGCCAGCGTTGCAGCACGTTTACTGGCCTCCTCCTTCAGACGATGGTACTGCTTGACCTGGACATGAGAGAGAAACAGTGGGTTGTATTAAGTCACTTGAACTTATCCATTAGGTGATGACCATTACAAAAGACACAATCTTTAAACGTATGATATATGCTAGCTTTCCACTTGTACATTTATTAAAATGTTAAACTGATGAATGCATTTTGAAAACCCAAGACTAATATATGCTGTAGCTCTCGGACATGCAGATGCTAGCCAGTGGGTTTTTTGGAACTTTGACTGCAATCTCAATTCCTTGAAAATTTAGATTAGCTTGAAAGATATCAAATAAATAAAATAAACAATGAAATCCCAGCAACTCCCAAACATATCAGACCTGGTTTTCCTCCAGAGTGAGATCCTGGCCCTGACTCTGTGCCTCCTCCTCCATTCTCTCCTCAAACTCTTGCTTGGTCAGCTCCACCGCCTTCATCTCTTTATCCAGCTCATCCATGTCTCCCTTGCGTTTCTTGTACATCTTCTGAGCATTTTGCAAGGATTTGCGTGCCGCCTCAAGCTTCTTGATCTTGTGCGAGGTGTTCTCTTTGGCCTTGATGTACTGTGGCCTCTTTTGGTTCAACTCAGAATCTTTCTCTCTATGAAAAGAGTCACAGGATCAAGAAAACCCATTGTAAATGGCACAGGATTAATGAATTGTATTAAGAAAATATGACATGGCATGTTACTTACTTGATTTCTTTCTCAATGGTCTGCTGCTCCCTCATCATCCTGCCCAGCTCCTTCTTCTTATCCTTTAGTTCTTCCTCCACATGGTCCATCTTTTTACGGTCCTTATCGATCTCCTTGTTCCGCTGGCCCAATTCTTTATTTAGTTTCTCAAGCTCAGTTTCATTGTGGTAAAGCTTGAAGAGCTGCAACTGAACACTGGCCCTTGCTACTTCATCCTTCAGGCGCTGATAGCGCTCAGCCTGAAAGGAGATACACAGTTAACTTGTGAAAGCATAGATTCTATGTGTTTTAAATAAAGGACAAATGTAATATGCCTTTGCCAAGATAGGCAGCAACAACAAAGTGTGACAGACGAGAAGTTCAAGACAGAAAGGAATCAAATATCAAAACTGTGAAGTGCTAAAGTGTAACTAAGCAACCCTGTGTAGGAGTAAATGAAACTGCAGAGATTCTTCTTTTGTAACCGACTTGTGTAACAAACCTCCTCTTTCTCTTGCTTCGCTTCTTTGCGCTCAGCAGCAATGTTTTTCTTCCGATGATAGTTGAACTGAGTGTCCTCTTCTGCTTTCACCATCTCCTTCTTTCTGCGGTCATATTCCTGGGCCAGCTCGCCAGAACGGGAAATCTCCTCAAACAGAGCAGTACGCTCCTTAGGATTCTTCATGGCAATAGACTCCACAGCTCCCTAGAGATAAAAAGTGAGACAGCCAAACTGTGATTACAAAATTAATCTTCAAAATTCCTCACCCAAAATGTATATGAAATTACACTATGTGGGCATCTGCTGTGATTTGCCAACTTCATTGTTTCCACCACAAGGAGTAAGTGCAACATACATAACATTCCCATTTACAGTTTATCACAGCCATAACTTTACATCACCAATTCCTCAATATTAACAGAAGCAAGGCATTCATGAATCACAATCCTGAATTCACCGAAGCACAAATGTCAGACAGCAAATCTGTGGCTGCACAAAAAGTATTATGACAGGACAACAATTCATTTGTTTACACTAAGAAGAAAGTTTTAGGATGTTGTTCTCACCTGAAAGACCAAGAAGTTCCTAGCTTTGATAAGGATGCCAAGTTTTTCCAACTCCTCGCTGTACTCAGGCAGGCCCACTACCTTGTTGTTGATGCGGTATTCAGAGGAGGAACCTGATGCATATTAAAGGAGATAAAACATCGGAAAGTTTAGTTCATTAAAAGCACACAAAATGTGGCTTTAAGGGTGTTTCATTGAACACATCCGATTATATTGACATAAAGAAAATGACCAAAACATTAATGACGGCCAGTGACAGTTCATACCAATAATGGCCCTTGTGAAGGAGCGCTCCTCTCCATTGTCCTCCTGGTACACCATACTGACAAAGGCTCTGTTGGCAGCTGGCTTCCCCACAGGTGCTCCATGGATAAGATCTTTTAGAGTCTTCACACGCAGGTTACTGGTCTTCTCCGCCAGCACAAAGCTGATGGCATCCATGAGGTTGGACTTTCCTACAAGTGATGTCAACAAAATCAGCATCAACAATAAAATATGAACTGAACACAGTCAGGGTGCATGGTTCATGAGACACGCATGCGTTATCTGGTTTAAAGTTTTGACCTTGTCCTGTGTGAGGAAGAACAGGGCTGTAATCACTAAACACCACTAATAAACATATATTAACATATAACATTTAAAATAACAAAACAAAACACTGACTACATCGTGAACAATTGTTAGTTACAGCCCAAAAACAGAACAAAACTATCTCTGTTCATAAAAAGACGACATAACATAACTGAGTTTAAGGGTTAATATAATACCCTTACAAACGTAAACGTACAACACTGTGCAAGCCAACAGTCATAAATCACATAATACAGTTGCACTGGGTTCACAACAGAGTAGTAGATTAGTAATACTGATGATATTTCGCTAGAAAGTAGAGGTTGTGACAAAATCTTATGTCAGACAGACATTATAGCGATGTGCTTACTGCTAGTCGATGCTAACAAGCTATGTTCATTCAGCACTAGCCACGATCAAAACATACCAGATCCATTGGGTCCGATGATTGCAGTAAACTTGTGAAAAGGTCCAATGATCTGTCTTCCTTTATATGACTTGAAGTTTTCGATCTCTATCAGTTTTAAATAGCCCATGTTCGCTGTATTCCTGTCGCCGTTTTAAGAAACTGCAGTGGGTGTTTGCAAGTAAAATGTTGCTAATGCTAACAAGTGTTTATCGAAAACGTACTCCGAAAAGGCGAAGCATGCACGCAAATAAATTAAATCCCCGTTCAACGTATGACTGGCCTACGCGCAAGTGGCATTACGAGGTGCACATTTGGCTTAACATCTCAAATAGCGTCATAATCTAAGTCAAATAACAGCGTCGTATCTGTGACAACAATGCGCCATTTTACAGTCGAACAGGAAAACCCGAGAGCGCGCGACATGAAATCTCGCGTTTTCTCGCGACACCATGTTGAGTGTTTTCCTCTCCGGAGTTCAGCTGTTACTTTAGAATCCCTATCGCACCAACATGGAGGTGTATTATTAACTATTATTAAACATGATGTTAACGTCAGAGAGAGTCTGTGTTTGTACATGGGTAAAATGTGTGTGTATTTAATTTATTTCTAACATAAGTTCCTGTGTTGAGATGTTGCCATAGTTACCAACGCAACAGGACACGGAGCTGCTTCACGCACTGAGGTCGTCCCACTTGTCTGTTCTTTAAATGACTTCAAATATCTTTTAAAACACCTGTCGGTGAGTGTTTGCTTTAAATCGATGATTTCACAAGTCCTACAATAAAATACGTCTGACGTCATAAAACTGGGTTGCAGTCTATATCAGTGAAGCCATTTTTATGATGTCATATTATAGCTATATTTGTCATTATTCGTGTGTATAAGCTTGTCTCATTCTGTCTTGTTTCAAGGTGCATAGGCTATGCTAGAATAAAATATGTATTTAAAACCAAATATTACCATATTCTGACAACCAAGAAGATGTTTTATATGATTTGAGAAATATATTATTCAAAATGTAATTAATTGAGTGTGATACCTTTTGTTGATAGTGCCAAAGAGTGTATTTAATCATTAAAATGTGCTTGGTGTGCTATTACATAAAAATAATTCCTATATAGATGCAATGCAATAATGTACTGCAAGCATGGCATCAACTGAGCCTCTGAGCCATTTCCTGTATAGTGGGTACTTTTATTTAGCTTTGACTTTAGATCATTTTCTTTACAATATGTTTATGCTAAACATATGTCTTTTTTACTTCAATGTTGAGTGACAACCCCTTATATACCGTTGTGTTTTCTCCTTTCCAGCTCACTTGAAACTGTAAGCATGTACAAAGTGGATTTGCCTGTTGACCAGTCTACTGAAAAGGCTGTAGAAAGGAGAAGGTCTGCGGAGACGGCACGCAAGGCCAGAATCTTCAACACCCGGGTGCGTGTGATGGGTGTTGCCCTCGATGCTCTAAACCAACAAGTCCAGGAGAAAAAGCATCAACAAAACATGGAGCAGCAACGAGACAAAGCTTTCGGTAAAGTGGGGTTTGAGCCATGCACAGACTAAAGTCACCCTGGTGGCTCGGTCCCAGAATATGACCTACTCCCCCACTAATGTCAGGTGTTTGCTATCAATATTGTACAGATAAACTGAGAGAGTATCATGACAAAATACTGCTGCAACAAGACACTGAAGAAAGAGAGAGACGAGCAGCAGTCCACGCTGACTTGGTCCAGCACTGGGCCACTCAGCAGCATGAGGAGGACTCCAGTGATGCTGGTCTCAAGTGTGGCCTGAAGGGGGCATCCATGATCACTATTCCAGAGAGTGAGCTGGGCCCTGCAAGTATGCAGGTTTTCCAGGTAGGCTTTGAGTGACTATCAGGTGCACGGTGTGCATCAAGAGCAGGAGAACATAGTCCAACAAAGGGTTGAGTTAGTTATCACGTTAAGTGCTCGGAGGGCTTTGTTCTTGTTTCATGTACAGGGAGAGGGGATCGGAGAGGAGCACATGGAGAGAGAACAAATGAAAAAGACAGAAAGAGATCTGCGAGCGCAGAAGGAAGACGAGGCAAGAAGACTCATGAGAAACAAGCACCGAGGTGAAAAGAGACACGCAAACACACTGTAATCACACATGAGCTGACATGGGACACACTGTAGCTGCTGTAAATCACACATGCTTCATGCTGTACTGCTCAAACAATCACACACTCCCACGCACACAGCCCTTATTGCCATGTGGCGTTGATGGATGCTCATCACAGATAAGCGTTATGTATGTGTGACTGTGTCACTGAAGAGCGCCTAAAAAATGTTTTGATTTCAAACTCGTTCTCACCCGTGTTTCACAGAGATTCTTGCAGGCAGAGAACTAATGCATCAGGACCTAAGGGGGGTTCAAAAAGCGGCACTGGAGGAGGAATGTAAGAAAGCTCTACGCATGGCACTCGACAACTACAACCGAGCTCTGGTACAGTACATGCAGATGGACACAAGACATTCACACACCACCTGCCGATTTTGAGTGAGCGATGAAAAGCAAAATCCAGTGGGGTTTTGAGCTGTGACATGATGTTCTCAAGTGCTAATTGAAAATGTTAAGTCATGCACACACTTGCTGCAGGAAGCTTTCATGTTCATTGGCCAAAAAAAAACAAAAAACAGCACCATGGGTGGTTAAACAGCACTGATGTATGCATGGGCCTTGTCTGTTTTTAAAAGCTTCCATTTAGCTCTCCTTTCATTTGCCTGAACGCACTTGATTGAATCCTCCATTGGGAGATATCATGACAAGTCTTTCAGGTTATAGTATGTTCTGACGTGTGGTTTCTCTAATAAACACAGGCATGATGCACATGCCACTGACTGATTGAATTCCTCAGGAGGGCATTTACCATATGGTTAATTCTTGGCTCTATACTAGAAGAAACGTCACATAGCAGTGGTTGGGATGTGTAAAGCTGGTTTTCCAGTCATCTAGAGAAAGAAGAAATGTCCCTGGATCCCTGCTAATGCTAATGCTCACACTGACCTGTTGTCCACAGGCTACAGAGCAGGCAGAGAAACTGAGGGAGCAGCACAGGAGAGAGGAGAGGGAGAATCGTGCAGAGATGCGGCACACATTGACATCGGACATGATGACAGAGTGTGCAGAAGCAGCAGGGACGACACACCGGGTTCTGACCGACAGGTGGAAGGGAATGAGCCCTGAGCAGCTGAGCGCCATCCATAAGGAGAGAGAGTCCCAGCGCTGTGAGAGACAGGTACTGGGGTCATCCTCAATTATAATGTATTCCTCATATACAAAAATATACACAAATAAGCAATTAATCATTCTTACCTTTCTCCAAGCTCCTTTTTAGTCCACTTTTCCTCAGAATTCCTTCCAAATTGTGGTTTCTGTAATGTTTTACTCGTGTGATATCAACATGCACTGTTTAAATAACATGCTGAGTCACACTCTAATGGAGGGATGAACACCATCCACTCAAAAGATGTTCCCCTATTTCATCTTTTAAGTGCTAGTACTGTCTAACAACCTGACCCAAAAAGAAGCTGCTGAATTTCTTTCAACCTGGTATCCCCAAGCATTTTCACTCTAGACATTTATGTATTTAGAGACAGCGTGATGCTGAGAAGATGCAGGATGCAACATGGGACCTTCAGCTCCTGAAGCTGTCCAGAGAAGCAGAGGACGAGGAGACAAAGGCAGCAGAGCTGAGGAGACAGAGAAGGATTCAGATGGACCAGTGCAACGTGCAGCTAGCTCGTGAGCAGCAGACTCAGTAAGTGCTGCACACACCTACTCTACATACTGTGCACCCACTATGCAAACTGTGCCAGCAAATACATTTTGGATGTGAGGGTTAATGAATAATTCAGACTTAAAATTGTATTTCTGGAGACTGTGTGAATCTGTGTGTTTGTGTCTCTCTCAGCCAGGAGTTCCTGAACCAGAAGCTATACACCAACAAACCCACTAAGAACTACTTTGATCAGTTCAACACCAGCTCTCGCTGATCACCTCACACTGATCCTTGTCCTCCTGTGACAATGTGCTAATAAAAATCTATTGATTCTTTTACTCACACTCAGTGTGAAACGATTTCTTCTCAGTCGATACCCGTTGCTTTTACGTCACATCGTCATCGATTTGCTCTGCTCATGCTCGCTACACAAAAGGTGAATCCCTGATTGATACACATTGTTCCATGTACTTTATTTGCAGTCAAATATTCAGATACAGTGGTAGAATCATAATGCATGTACAGTTATGTTGGCCCCACTAGTAAGCATCCCACACACCACAAAGTGGCACATTTACACTCCAGCAGGGACACACACACACACACACGTATCCCTCCTCCCTCCCCCATTTTCAATGTTGTTAAAATTCAGTTTTTTCTGAATTATCAAGAGGGCTCTCTAAACAAACCCATTGACTTTTCTTTCTTTTTTTTTATGTTTTATCTTTTAGTTACAAAAAATAAGGGAAAACAAAGCAAAGCAAAGGCCAGTGTCATGTTTCCCATCAATACATAAACAGCAAAGAGTGAGTGGCGGCAGTTGAGTGAGTATATGTGTGTGTGTGTATGCACTCATTCCTCATTCAAAGCTAACATTTGCTCTGAACACTGACAAACACAGATGTTTAGCAGCAGTTAGAATATTGGCATATTTTGTCATCCATCATTCCTGTATGAAAATAAATGTTTTTAAACCTTTATTTGTCCTGAGTGTGTGTGAGTGTGTGAGTGTGTGGGGGTGTGTGTGTGTATGTGTGTGTGTGTGTGTGTGTATAACCAACAACAGGGAGCGTGCACACACTGAATGTGTCACTGGCCATTACAGATCATCCCATTTCCTTTTACCTCTGGGACTGCCAGATAATATTTGGCCAGTGTCGAGATTTGATTTGAAACGGGACGAATGAGACCAGCAGCGTTGCATGTGCGTGCTCCCTGTGGTGGGCACAACCTGGCTCGCTGCATCCCTGCCTTTCATAACTGCCTCTGACAAAAACTCCACAGATATTCCCTGCATCGCAATGCATTGATGGATGGTTATGTGCAGCAAAGCACTCCTAGCTTTTATTGAAACGTATAGCTACCTCTATCACTAAGTTACGCTAATGTAATTTTTTTTTCGATTTTCAAATTATGAAATGTTCAAAAAAAAAAATGTCTACAGAACAATGTGTTTTATACAAGTTTTTTTTATACCTCAACTATTTTTTGCTAAAATCTCACTGCAGTCTTTTGTCAAATATGGAAAAGTTGAAATCAGAGCAATAGTACGAAGAAGAAGAAAGAGAATTACAGATTGCAGCATTTTAAGTTATTTAAAACCTGCACTTTTTTTTTCACACTTTTAGCAAACATGGATGGGTTCATAAGAACAACCTTTTAGGAGTTATATTTACATTCAGTGGGGAAAACAGCTTTCCTTTTAGGTTTTCTCATAGTCACTCCAGTACCTGTTATCTCAGGTTCTTGAGTCATCAGTAGCACGTAGAAACAATTACTACCAGCCCTAAAAATAATACATTCTCTGTGTTTGATCTAACAACTGAGTGCCTCTTTTGAACACCAACTAGCAACCATCGCTGCTGTCTGCAACACCAGCTTGCATTAATTCGGGTCTGAAAATAAAACATCGAGAGTGTTTTCCCTCAAGACTCCACTCTCTAATCTGTGGTATAAATAAATACTGCTCCTCAAACAAGTTGCGTGGTATGATATGAATAGGTAAGAAAAGGTTGGTAATTAGAGACAGCAATGTTTTAATACAGTGTAGAAAGAGACAAAGACAGATACAGAAAGCTACACATAGGTCTTGACACAAAAAAAAATTACAATATCATTTCCAATAATGGCATTACACTTCTGGTAGGAAGGCGAGTAATGACATCACTCTGGTGCTCTATGCAGACCCAGCAGGCACAGGAACATATAAGGAGCATGTACATAATAATACTGTATTATGGCTAAGTAGATAGATGTAGATGCAGCTATATACACCAGATGCTACTCGGCATCTTCACAGCAAGTTCCCCGTAATGCATCCAATGTTATTTATAGTAAGAAACTTGGCTTCACTTAGTTTCAATGAAAACATCTTGATCTATGAATTATGCCAATACAGAAAAGTCGTGAGTTTTTATGTAAATAATGTGGAACATAACATGGCAGCAAGGTGATAAAATATTAAAAAAAAATACCTGATGACAAGAAAAGTAGTTCTCTTGTTTTCAAACACATAAAAAAGAAAAGAAAAATGTCCAGTACAATCTGAGGCATTAAATGGCCTTAGACATGTGTAACGTAAAGTAAGTCATGACATGATAAATATCCAAGTTTCATGATGTGTTTACAGCAGCACGTGCTGTCCGATTCTCCACACACCAACACCCTCTTTCATTGTACGATTCTGCATTTCTATGGGACCACACGTCATCTATAGGACCACACCGACAGTCCCTCGGACATTTTTCTATCTGTACATCATTCTGTCTTTATCCTTCTACAGAGTTAGTTGCAGAGAGAGAGAAGGAAAGAGAAGAAGGGAGAGGAAATGAGTGTTAGTCATTTTGAATTTGCTGTGAACTACACAGATAAACGAGGATGAGGGGGGTCAAAGGACATCTTCAGGTCAGTCACAATTGTTTCACATTGTCCCACTACTTTGGACACTCCTTTGGTCAAAATAGTCTCAGTCGATCAGATGACTGCCGGGCCATCTGAATAGTCAATATATTGATTGTGTTGTATAGTAGTCAAAGTAGGGATCAGCAAGTCATTAAGGAACAAGAGCATATGGGCACATATGTGTTGTCATGTTTTGGTCTGGTGGTCCCCTATGGCTGTGTGGGGGTTAATCGAGAATGGTAACTGAGTTGGGCGTGCCATTGTTGGCCGGGGAGGCGGCGGTGGGGTTGAGTGGCGAGCTGTCTGGACCCTCGCTGGGACGACTGAGTTGGCTCACCAGAGACTCGTCCATGTTGAGCTCTGTGGTTATGGCACTGCTGCCGTTGAAGTCGAGGTTGTCCACGCTGCACAGTTTACTCTCCTCGCCCAGGGACGGCTGGCTGGCCGTGCGCTTTTCCTCGAGATCGCTGAAGCAAGTGAGAGCACAGAAAGAGGTCAGACGGAAGGAGTGTAAGGCATGTCAAGACAAATGAGCCACACATGCAGAAAGCTATATCTGCAGTTAAGTTTGGAGTTTAAAGGTGCATTATGTAAGAAATCTAAAGCCATAAAATCCTCCTATGTCACAGAGACTCAGGAATAATGTTCATAAAACAAACTGAACTCACCAACAACAACAGTACAGACAAAATATTTGCATTGAAAAAAATATTTTGCAGACCGCAAATCATGTTTATGTTTTGAAATCATGTTTTGGCATGTGGCGCCACCTACCGCCGTCTACCAATCATTGCAGTCAGTAGAGTCTCAGCTGCCGAGCAACCACGGGTTGCCAGTTACGTCGAAAAACGAAACCTAAAAGACCTCTGTATTTTGTAATTTTTTAATGTACTAACCGTTTTTGGCCACGTTCTTACATACGGCACCTTTAAATAACCTAAGTCATCATTTAGACAAAAATCAGCATAATAAACGAGAGCAATAGCCTTGTTAATTGCAGCCCTACATAGTAAACAATAGAATACAATGGCCAAGTATGGCATAAGCAGGGGAGTTAAAGAATAAGTGAGTTTGGGCAAATCACATCGCAGCATACCTTTCTAGAGATCTGCATAGCACAGGCAAGCATTTGTGGAGAAGAGGGACGATAAAAGCAACACAAAGGGTTAGAAAAAAACATACAGTGCTGAGGGAAACTGGGCTGTCAGGCACTGGGAATTTAAAACTAGAAAAACGCTCAAAGAAATGATGTGCAAACCTGTACTCTCCAAAAGTCTCGTCTTTCATAGGCCGTGCCTCTGAATCCATGGGGCCTTCTTCTTTATCTTTCACTGAAAAGGAAAGAGATATTCAGTTTCATTATCAGAACGATCTCAGCCATG
Organism: Microchirus variegatus; assembly: GCF_963457635.1. Lineage (NCBI taxonomy): Eukaryota > Metazoa > Chordata > Actinopteri > Pleuronectiformes > Soleidae > Microchirus > Microchirus variegatus. Next base: position 21,779,610 of record NC_139810.1, read on the forward strand.
TTTCTCTATAAGCCTCTGTCTCAGGCATTGATTAAGAAACTGGGCTACGCTGAAAGATAACGACACATTTATGTAGTGGAACAAGAGTATTCTCGTTATCTGTACACATGATCTATTTTTTGGGAGGAGGATTACATATTGCTTTTCGACATCCTTAATAATTACAGGTTAACATTTGACTTAATTTCTTGTCTGACATTCAGCTTTATAACTGCTATTATTAATATTACTATTAGCATCGCAGTAATAAGTTTTTCATAAAGTTGAAGCAATTGGGTTTGATGGGATGTATTATTCAGGGGTTTTTGCAGCAGAAAAAGAAGTCAGCCGCATGTTTTTTTTTCCCTCATGTGAAAAAGGGATGTAATGTTTTACTGTATTATATCAGACCTGTCAGACTGTGGTCTGCAAGTTAGTTACTGCGGTGGTTTATGAATGTTATTTCACTGTTCATTTGGTCACAGAGTAAAGAAGTGCAAGCTTAGATGTCTGTTTCATGTTTGATGCGAAGGCTGCAAAGAGACCTTTGGATGTTTTTCTAACCACTAAAATAATAACAAAGCTAAGAGAGCTGTTTGAGGAGAATTTCAAGTACTGTATCTGTTTCCAATTAGAATAATCTTGATTACTGAGGTACATTTTTTCAGTTTGTCTTTTTTTTCCTACTACTAAAATCAGCCACTTCCATGGCCCCTCACTAACTTTACTCACTTACTCACTTTGAAGGAAAAACAAATTTCACAAAATAATACTGAATAAACACTCAAACATTTTTAAAATAGCTAAACATCTTCTCCGATGACTGATTTACAGTGGACTGCACTTGCCTGAGTACTTCCCCCCTTTGCTCCTCTTGACGAAGCAGAGGATGAGCAGTATCAGCAGCAGCAGCGAGATGGCGCTCACAACGCCAATAAACCAGCCTTGTGTTGCGAAGCTTTGCTGTATCTCTGTCACTTCTTTGGCAGGAGAATAAGAGGGATGTGGACACAAAAGAGAGTGAGTTTGTTTTTTTGATGAAATCAGGATCAGGATGACGGTTGATGAAGACATTTCACCGGGAAACCTTAAAAATACTGGAGAATACCTGAAACAAATGCAAGTAATTGATCATTTCTATTGGCCTATAACCTAACTCCATAGCTCTGTTATCCCCGAGTCCTTTGAGAGGACTTCACAGGCACAGAGACCAAAGACGATAAAAGAATACAGGATGATTGAAGGCAGCAAGCTCATAGTACCTGTTCCATTTGTCTCAATTTCAGTCTCCCAGTAGGTTTTGTTGCTGTAGATGAAGAGTAGACGGTAATGAGAGCCAGGACTCAGGCCCTGGAGTTGGTAGAAAGACTGAGAGGAGTTCACTTCCTCTGTCTTCTTCCATTTACTGTCAACTGCAGAAACACAACATGAACGTTGTCAGGATTGAAAAATGAGTCCTTAGCGGATTTCATCGAAGGTTTCATTTGAAGTAATAAGTGTCAATATTATACCCTTTTTTTTGAGGTAGTGGATCTGGAAGTTAACATTCCTGTGTCTCTTTTTGGCTACCCAGCTGAGGTTCACTGAGTTTTCCGCCACAGATAGGTTGAAGTTGGTAGGAGGCCCTGAAATGCATTCAGACACATATTGATAATGGATCCCAATCTGGTCTTGTATGTGTCACATTTGTGACTATGAAGACAGTGTTTACCTCCATCCAGTGTGGTGGCACCCTCCCTAAATATAGGCTCTCCATCCCCAGTAGCAGTGCGCCCCCTCAGGTAGAACTGGTAATGGCTGTGGCGGTCCAGGTTGGTCAGGGTGAGATGGGTGACTGTCGGATCCACGATTGTCACTACTTGCATGGGGCTGTCATCAGTCTCCACAACTGATTATAGGACAGGGAAAAACATTCCATCATTGTTTGATCTTCAGCACATCATTATGGGTGACACAATGCTCGGGGGGGGAGACATGTCACTGACTGATGAGCATCATTAGGAGCGTTCACTTTTGACATTTTTCTGGTGTTATTGATTTGGCTGAAAGCGAGGTCCGTGAAACAAAAGCATTTCCTGTTTGTGCACAGGATTCACAAAGATTAAATGAAAATAAAGCTCACTCCGTTGGTATTGCAGTAGATATCCACTGAGGATGCCATTGGGCTGGTCAGGAGGTGTCCAGCGAAGAGTCATTTCTGTCTCTGATGGGCTGTCCAACGTCAGGGACAAGGGAGGAGCAGGTACTAGCAGCAACACAAACAAGAATGATTAAAGGTCCAGTGTGTGACATTTAACAGGGTTTATTGGCAGATATAACATATAGTACGTTTGCATAACTGTATAATCACCCAGAGCTAAGAATATATTGAATAGCAACAAGGGCGCGACTCCACTTGTTGCAAAACAAACTCTGTTTAAATGGAAGTCATTGGGAAAACACCCCTCATGATCACTTGATTTGCAACATCTCCGTGACTTAATCGTCCGAAGCACTAGTTTCAATTCTCCTTCAGGTGACTTGACTTGGCATTATTATACTATTTTGTTACCTTTTTCTAGCCACATGACGGTCTAACGGCTACAGCAAAATGACCTGGGTTTGCGACCCGCCCACAGTCCAAAAACATGCAGAGATTAATTGGACACTCTGTGAGTGTGAAAGTGAATGGTTGTTCATCTGCATGTTTGCTCTGCAATGGACTGGCGACCTGTCCAGGCTTTTTGCCCTATGTTAATTGAGATTGGCTCCATCCATACAACTCTCATATGGAGGATAAAGCAGTGGACAATGAATGAATGTTACTTTTGCTCAGCATCTCCCCCTAAATCAATCTCAAGGCAAGGCAAGTTTATTTGTATAGCACCATTCTTACACAAGGCAATTCATAGTGCTTTACAGGCAGGAAATACATTTGAAATTAAAACACAATCAATTAAAAAATCAAGTAAAGAAATTAAAACCATTTAAAACATCAAACAATTTAAAATCAAGCAGAAATGAGTGTAATATAAAATCATTTGAAATTTAAGCACAATAAATTCAAAAATCAATTATGAAATTAAAACAATTTAAAACATTTAACAACTTAAAATCATGCACAAAAAAATGCAATTTAAAATCATTATTTTAAAATTATTAAAATCATTAAAAAGGAAAGTTAAAGTGGTTAAAATTGGTAATATTAGAAAGCTGCAGTAAACAATAATGTTTTTCACCCTGATTTAAACAAGCTGACAGTTTGTGCACGCCTCAGGTGTTCAGGGAGCTTGTTCCACAGGTGAGGACCATAGAAGCTAAATGCAGCTTCGCCCTGCTTGGTTCTGACCCTGGGGACGCTGAGTAAACCTGTCCCTGATGACCTGAGGGGTCTGGAACGCTTCATAATCAATGAGCAGCTCTGACATGTATTTAGGCCCAAGACCATTCAGCGACTTGTAGACTAGTAGCAGGATTTTAAACTCGATCCTTTGACTCACAGGGAGCCAGTGCAGTGATTTAAGGACAGGTGTGATATGGTCCATTTTCTTACTGTTGGTCAGGACTCTGGCAGCAGCATTCTGGATAAGCTGCAGCTGCTTGATTGATTTTTTACTAAGACCTGTGAAGACACCATTACAATAATCTAACCTACTAAGAATAAATGCATGAACAAGTTTTTCCATGTCTTGTTGAGACAGAAATCCTTTGATTCGTGCAATGTTTTTGAGATGATAATAGGCTGATTTAGTGATGGTCTTTATGTGGCTGTTAAAGTTCAGGTCTGAACTTTGGCTGTTAAAGTTCAACACTCCTTCCCTTCACTTCTCTCCACCCAGTAATTCACTGGAGATCATTGTAATGTCCTAGATTATAATTCCCTATCCTCTTCCATTCATCTATTGTTGCTCCATCTTTTTTTTTCCGTTCCCTGTCAGTTAATTAAACCTCTTCACCCAATTTATTTATCACCTCCCTCCAAATTGTTGCTCCTCCCTGTTTGTTTTTTTTTGTTCGCTCTACTTCTCAGTCTCACCTCCCTCGTGGGTCTTAAAGGACAGCATCTCAGAGGCAGGTCCCTCTCCCTTGCTGTTGAACACAGTGACTTCCAGGGTATAGTGGGAGAACGGTCGGAGATCGGTGATCATCCTCTTCTCCTCATTGGCCTCAGTCTCCACCACTATAGTGTTTTCTGACTCCTTTGCCCTGCGGCCTCTGTGGTGACCCCTGGAACCAGTCCTGGTCAAGTAGATCTGCAGCCAGAAAAATCAGACAAGAATGAAGAAAGGGGGAAATTACTGGTATGTTTCAGTGTGACATTTCAAATCTCAACATTTCAGCTCATATTACGACCATGCCAAGAGAGATTTTCTTATGGCAAACATTACATTTGGACTGTCTGCTAACAGGGATGAGGTACAGTTGGGATGTTGAATGTAAAGAGAGAGGAAATGTTAACAGTGTGAGTCTGATTCATCTAAAGTGGAAAAAAAGCTTGAAACGAGAGAGCAATGTGCCAAACAGAGATGTCAATCCACCTGCTATAAACCCAAAAATATGTATTATTCATGGGACATCAGGAGATACTACAGGATCAGTACCTTGTACCCAAGCAGGTGTCCTCTGACCGTCTCTCGTTCTATTGGTGCCCAGGTCACTCTGATGGTTGTGCTGTTAAGTATCACAACACCTACGTCCATGGGAGCCTCCGACGGAACTAAGGGACGATGGCATACAACAAGGAGGTTGGAATAGAGAAGACATATAACACAAAAGTACAGTCTGTGTGTAGTTTTACCATCTTCCCCTGAGTAGCCAATAACTGGGTCTGGCTCAGGTCCGTCTCCTTCCTCATTGACAGCCTGAACTTTGAGCTCAAAGGCAGAGAAGTTGCCAATGTCATTGACAATAAATGGTGTTGTTGTTGTGTAGTTGATGTGCCACTTGGGCCCACTGCCCACCACTCGCCTCCACAACACCCTGTACTTGAAGTCAGGTCCGTTGAAGGTGTGTTTGCTCATTTCCTGTAATGACATGAACAGCAGTGAAAAGGTCACACATGGTTTTTTTTTGTTTTTTGTTTTTATTTGTCTTGTCTCAGACTTTTGTAGAATCAGGTAATAGTAAATGTACCTCCCAGGTGATGATCAGAGAGTCTGGGTCTGTGGATTCACTTCTGACATCTTCAGGATTATTGTCTGGCGCTGTGATTGGGGGAAAAAGTTCAGTATAAGATGTCGGAGGGTTATTGTGACACTAGAAAAAGGTTACAAAATACACGCCTCATACCTTCTGCTAGTGTGTTGTGTATTTCAGAGGGCTTGCTGGGGTCGCTCTTGCCAAAATCATTGATGGCAATGACGCGGAAACGGTAGGACATGTAGGGCCACAGACTGAGGCGTACATGCTCTTGGTTACCTCTTACTCTCTTCAGTGATACCCAGCCCTTCTCCTTCGAACCTTGGTCCTCAAACTCAATCACAAACTCTGAAGAGACAAAGAGTGATGTGATACAGTGTTTTGCTCTGGTGTGTTTCTATGACATAGTTAATCTCTGAGTGGCATGCGTTTAAGTAAGGATCACAGCAGGAAATACATTTTAAAACAAAAACGAAATCATATATATATATATATATATATACACACATGTATATATATACTGTACATGAAAATTATAAGACTGCATTATACCTAGCACAGGACTTTTGTTGTCATCTCCAGGAGTCCAGATGAGTGTGGCGTTACGATGTTTAGTCTCTGTGATTTCGAGCAGGATAGGTGGATCTGGACGATCTGGGGGAGACAACAACAACGATGTCACACCACATATTGCTTTTCGACATCCTTAATCATATGTCCCTCAAATTGAAGAAAACGTGTTTGTTATAGCTGTAGTGTGTAACTTTTTCGATATACATGAATGCATCTGAAAATTCACACCAAAATAAGTCAATAAGTCAGTTTGTTTTCATGTCTGTGGAGACACAGGCTGATTCATTTCACATCACAAATGGTGGAGGGAAGGCAAAAATTGCAGTTCTCTGAAACATGAATAAGGTAGTGAGATACCAAATTGAATGCTGAAAGAGAATGTTCAGGATAGTCATTCTTAAGAAAATTCTACAGGCTCACGTGAGGCATGGGAAAAGTCTGTGGGGAATCGAGACACTAGCAGTGTTTTCGAGACAGAAGTTACACACTGGAACTTTAACTTGCAAAAAACAGTGTAATCATTGATCTTACCACATAAAGTGAGGGTGCCACTTGCTTCAGCCATGTCCTTCTTAGTGATGACCTCACAGGTGTACACGCCCTCATCACCTGCTTCCACATTAGCTATAATCAGGTTAGGTCCGTCCAATGTGTATCTGTGGAAATATCATTAAAATACATCCTTTCTATTGAGAAACTGCCAATGACAAAAATGAATGCAAGTTCCTTCTGGGTATGCATTTAACAACAAATGTAAATGAACAGATAAAGAAACAAAAATTGATTAAACAATCACATGATTGACTTTTGAATTGTCAGCATTTGTAGGACAAATGATTGTCATTTCTCCCATGTAAAGGCAGTATAGTCTTACTTTGCGTCAATGTGGGACTGAAACAGCTTCTGATTGTTCTTTCTCCACTGAATAAGCGGGGAGGTGAGTCTGGGGTCGACTTGGGCCACACACTCGAAGGTTGCTGTGTTTCCCACCTGCACCTTCAGAGACTGTGGTAGTGACAGGATCACTGTCCTGTCTGTAACGGAAAGCAAGACATTTGACGTTGAGATATATGAGGGAAATTAATGTGTGTGCATGTTTGTGTGTGTGTATGTGTGTATGTGTATGTGTGTGTGTGTGTGTGTGTGTGTGTGTGTGTGTGTGTGTGTGTGTGTGTGTGTGTGTGTGTGTGTGTGTGCATGTCACTCACTGAGCACCTCCAGCTCGGCAGTGACTGACAGGTTGGTGTTCACTACAGAGCAGGTGTAGAAGCCCTCGTCGTCACGGGTGAGATTAGAGATCTCAAGGCCTCCATTTGTGAGTAGGTTAACTCTTGGATCTGCAAGGATGGGGATGCTGCCACTCTCCCTGTGGACACACGGAATACATGTGCATATACATCAGAAACCTGGCAGACAGAGTAAGAAATAGACCTTAATAGAAATGATTAATTCACCAGTTCCATTGACTGTAAAAAAAAAAAAAAAAATTTAGGTAACACTTAAGATTAGGGAACACATATTCTCCAGTACTAGTTGCTCAAGTAGTTGCTTACTAACATATATAAGTAGCATACTAGCCCTTTATTAGTAATCATTAAGCACTTATTAACATCTTATTCTACATCTATTACAACCTACCTAAATTCCTACATAAAGTGTTAATACATGCTTAATATTTACTAATAAAGGGCTAGTATGCTGCATGTTAGTAAGCGCTTAGTTAGTATTGAATATGTGTTCCCTAATCTAAAGTGTTACCAAAATAATAATAAAATCTCTGTGAAGGTTGTTAACAGGACAATTACAATACAATTCAAATTGTCATGTGCCTCACCATACGACATTAGGTTTAGGGGAACCAAAGGTTTCACACTCCAGCAACGCTGTCTTGCCCTCTGTATATGTATATGCATTCCTGTCCTCAGTGAGGATCTGTGGAGGCAGCTCTGAAACAATGCACAAAGAGCCAGAGGTTCAGAAATGAGCTTCTAGAAAACAAGAAAATGACAAGCACCCACACCCACACGCACACACACACACACAAACAAACACTCACCGATGACATAAACATTGGTGTTGGTGAGAATGGTTCCATGTTTGTTCGAGGCCCGACACTGGTATATGGCCGTGTCTTTGAAGTGGACATCATGGAGGATTAGAGATCCGCTTGCTGTCAGAGTGTGGCGAGAGTCCTTGTTGGTTGCTGGTGAAAAAAAGTACGCACAGTCAGTTCAAGTACGGTGTGGTAGACAGAGCAGTGTTGAGCTGCAGTATGTTGTTGTTGGGTGTCTGTGACTCACCTGTGATGGGGTTCCCGTTGATAGTCCAGGTGATGACAGGGGAGGGGATACCGTCAGCCTGGCAGTCCATTCTCACAGTCTCACCCGGGGCGTACAACTGACTGACTGGCTCCTTAGTCCAGTAGGGAGCAGCTAGAAGGAACAGAATATTTAAATTAAAAATAGTACAGAAATAACACTGAGACCAGTGGAGGAGCAGAGGCACTACAGAGCTGATAGTAATATACAATACTACAAATGTCATGTGTGAATATATAAAGCATCATTTTGGCACTATCATTGCAAGCGATGTCTTTTTTTTTTCAGAGAAAATTATGCCTTAACCTGGCACAGCAGGTTTTTAATGTTTAGTGTTCTTCAGTGGAGACTTGTTTTGGTTTAGTACTTTTTAAATGAGGATGCATTCCCTCGTTGATGTGTGATGACAAAAAGAAGCTTGACATTTGTATCAGGGGTGGAAGTAAGAAAAATTAAATGAGAAAAATGCAGCGGTAAAAAATGGATGGGAAGTGACAAAATGAAGTGATAAATGAGCACATTTTATCATTCGCCTCGTCTTACATTCATCATTTATCACAAAATTGTCCCTTATTGTTGAACGAATGTGTCCACAAGGGTGGAAGCGACAACATGTAATGATCCATCTGACATTTAGCGTTTGCAGCATGTAGTTTTAGTTTCTTCCACCCAAAACCAGTCAAATCCACGCATACTAACTCTCTGATCGAGTTAATTATGAGATTTATGAGCTTTTGTATGTTCCAATAAGAAAAATTAATAATATCATAATCAATAGTCTTTCTAATAATGACACAAGACATAACAAAACTACCAGCTGCAAACGATAAATGTCAGATGGATCCACGCTGTATTTTTCCACTTCACTACACAGGCCCAGGATTTGGGAACCCTTGTTAGTCGATGGGATGTTGCTCTAAGAACAATGGAGACTTCACAGCTTCATAGCTGGTGCTTGATAATCATTCTATCACACATTCAATTGATATTTTTGAACAGGATATAAACCTAGAACATGACTAAACTTAATTATTAATTTTTCTGATTCTAAATTTAGAGAGTGTATTCTCATCCTTATATACAAAACTAAAAAATACAATAATGACTGTGTATGAGTGTCATACATACATTTTTGCATTTTTCTGTCGGGGACAAGTTAAAAAATGCCTCTTTCTGGCGTCTGTGCATAAAAACATTAAAGAAAAAGAACTAATAATAATAACAAACAGCATGTGTGTGCGATGTACCTTCCACAATAACAGTGTAGGTGTGTGTGATCTTTCCCTGTGAGTTGTTGGCTCGACACTGGTACTCTCCCGCGTCGCTCTCTGAGATGTTAGTGAAGCGCAGGCGGCGGTCAAACATGTCTTTTGCAGTTCGAGATTCAGACAATTCACCGTCCTTCCTCAGCCACATCACATCAGGAGTTGGGCTGAAAGAAGAAGAAGAAGAAAAGATAAGTTAAAAAAAAAATTAGAAAGACAGCGATTATGTAAATAAGAGGGAAATAATGTGATGCATAATTAATCGTGTTGAATTCCAGGTAATATTTAGGACCAGATGTTAAGAGGAAAAATTCCCTGTCCACTTATTATCCATTTATTTTTAGCGCACATGTATTTTTGGAGGCACGACTGAGAACATAACATTACACTAAATAAGAATCTTAGCCTTATGGTTCTATATTTTATCTTAAAGAAGAAAGATGTGTAACAGAGGGTGGAAAACAATGACAACGCTGATTTCAAATGAAGAAGGTATGAGGAGAAACACATAAAGAGCGATAGATAACAGTATGAAGAGAGTGTATGGATAGAAGAGATAGGTTGCATAGATAAGATGCAGGTGAGATTGATTTGAAGAAGTGAGTCAAGTTTTTTGATTGATGGGAGCAGGACATACATATGTACACACACACACACACACACACACACACTCACAGGCCTTGGACGATGCACTCAAGCTCTATGGTCTGGCCCCTGAGGGCGTGGTAAGTGCTATGGCTTCCAGTAGGTCTCATCATCTGGGGCCTCTTGTTCCGCACTACTGAGTTGGCTGGAGAAAGGGAGAGAGGTTAAAAAACACAAAGATGGAGAGCGAGATTCATACAACCAGGGCAGCATTAGAATGTTACCAAACCTAGAAAGTCTCACCACCCCTCGCAAAAAGGTCTCGACCAGAGGAGAAGAAAATCCAGGGTGGAAATGAGTAATAATATTGAGAGTGGAAAGTGGAGGTAAAGTTCTCTGACTCTCTGTGGAGTTTAACGTCCGTGATATTTTTACAGTCAGTTATTGTTGCAATCTCACCTGTTGCTGATGAATGAAAATGAACCAATTAGGTCAAATGTTCTTAAGAATAAACACAAGACAGTGGGATAGTCATGTATGGGAACGTGCTCAAACACAGTGCTCTGTCTTTCTGTATTTCGGGAAATATGAATACGGCAACCACACTTGAATTATGAATGCAGTAACCATAGTTGTACATCACCTTTTAAAACTCTAATACACAGAGAGATGCAGAGTGTAGAGTCCAGCAGATAAGACATTACAGCGCTGCTTCTACTGTACATACTCCACCTTTGTAAAGACACATCATTAGATAGATTTTGTCTTATACACAGAGGTCTTGTGTTACACATGCTCCTCTTTCCGACCTGGAGTTGGGCCCCAGATGCTGGTCACCACATCTCAGTGTGAGCAGCATCTCATTACCACTGAGCTGGAGCGGTGATGGGGCCCCCCTGTTGAGGCCAGGATTACCTCCTTGACACTGTTACCACTGCTTTGGTCAGCACAACTTTCCACCACACAGAGGTGGCTTTAATTCAACGGGTATTTAAAATTGTATTTAAAAAAGGATATTACACAGAAAATGTCCTTTAAAAAACTGTTGACATGCACAGTCTCTCTTACCATGTTTCTGAAAAGAGTTGATGTTACTGATTTTTTTTAAATGTAATTTGTAATTTCTGCTCGAGCTTTGCAGATGACACTCCATTCACCTTCCTTATACTGAGGTGGCAGCAGAAATCTAACAAGAATATTGTCATTCTGGAAATAGTTTTTGGAGGGTGAGATTTAAATAAATCTCCCTTTGACATTATAATAATAATATTTTGTAGTCTTAGTGTTAATATCTGTATATATTGTATTCTTTTTGGGTAATGCATGATTATTATTTATTATCTTTATCTTTACTGATTTTGCTGCTGTAACAATGTAAATTTCCCCACTGTGGATCGTCTTATTTTTCAATGAGTACCACTATCTAAATTAACTATTTTTCTCCTCTATTGCCTTCTTTTGCTTTTTTTTTTTTGTTGCATTTTAGAAACACAGTGAAGTCAGTCAGTCCAGTTGATCGAGAGGAAAACTTACAGGAGAGGACAGACAGAGAGATGGGTTCCTTTGCCAGAATGGTGCGCGTCGCCAGATACTGGACGTTACAGATGTAGTCGCCTCTGCTGTCATCGACTGTCAAATGGGCAAAGTACAGGTCGCCTTCCTTCCCCACCACCACACGTGGGCTAAGCTGAATGTGGTGTAGCGCTGAAGACAGTGGAAGAAATGATACACAGAGAAGACACAGGTTCAGTGTAGTACAGCGGAATAAAACTAGTCAGGGGGAAATGGCGGTGGGTCACATAGAGGTACTGTATAATAGGATGAGGGGAATAATCCCATTAAAATAACAAAGAGAGTTTGTGAATGGGGTAAGAATTAATCCAGCTAATCCTCCACAAGGTGATGAAGATGTTTTTGCACAAAACAATATTCTGACAGTGAAAATTGTGCACAATAACATTTTGAAAACAAATAATCAACTGCCAGTGTATACTGTAGATTTATGTGATATAGACAGAGAGTCTGCAGTGGCAAATGTATTGACAGGAGAGACAGGAAGGATGTAATGGAGAGCGAGATGGAAAAGTAATGTACTCACTCCAGTTCATCCAGTGAATGATGGGCTCCATAGAGCTCTGCGGGCGATTACACTTCAGAACTACACTGTTTCCCTGCTCAGACTTCACATTAACCTTTTTTTCTCTCTGCAAGGTCGGAAGAACTAATGGGAGACAGGCATGAAGAAAAAGGACACACCCATTAGTCTGCAGAGATATACACACACACACGCGCGTACAAAAACACCTGTGCACATATTGACTGTGTTATTTAGGGACTTCCTCAGGAAATCTGCAATCTCACAGTTACTTAAACACATAATAATGCAGTGGATTTTTATTTATTTATTGATTGATTTTCATTTGAGAAAGAAGTGTCATCGGAGAAGGTGCAGCCTTTTGTCCCGCAGAGGCAGTGACGTGATTTGTGAGTCATGTGACTCGCCTCACCCCCCCCCCCCCCCCCCCCCCTACCCCCCCCCCCCTACCCCCCTCCACCTCTGCCCATTGTTGATAACCCCACAGGAGCGACTGTAGAGAGCTTCACATGACATCAACCAAAGAGTGTTTCTGGGGAAACCGTTGTCAGGGAAACTGTGAAGGAAGGAAGGAAGGAGGTTGTCCTGGAGAGATCCAGTCACACAGGTGGATGGATACGCAGAGGCGCTCTTTAAATTTGCCCTGGGGGACTGTGTATGCGTGCCCATGTGTTCCCGAGGATGTGCTGATTATCATGTTATTGCATGTAATTATGGTCTGGGTGGCAGTCTCAATCTGCTGACAAATGAGCTCTCTATGGAGGAGAAGCAGAGCAAAGTGAAGGCTCTGTTCTCACACAGCTTTGTAAAGGGCTACGTAAATAACGGCTGATCAAAATCAACCGTTAATCTGGATACTGAAGGCATCTACGGCAGCACTGACGCTGACATAAAACAGACACACCTCCTCTACTGTGACTCTGTTTGTTTGAAAACATCAGAGGATGTTTGATATTCTTTGACAGGGCGATCTCCAAATGATTAACAATCAACAAATGACTGAATTCACATCATTAAATGTCAAAATGTGACGTTTCTAGCGCAGTAACCGATCAAAGGTTTCCTTAGGATTAATCAGCATGCTGTTACCATCAGTGGTGAGCACGGCCTCATTAGAGACGGCAGTCCCCAGATCGTTGGATGCGTAGCAGACATATTTGCCTTGGTACTGCTTCAGAGTGTCCACGGTGTAACTGAGCGTGTAGAATGCGAATGAGCCAGTGGACTCGGTAACCTTTAACTCCGGGTCGCTGCTTGGGAAAAACTCCTCTCCATCCTTTGTCCACTGGAAACTTGAAAAGACAAATATAAAAGTTAAAAAAAATATATAATTTCTATGTCGTTTAAAAGGGTTTCCTTGTCCTTACATGTCACTGGATTCGAGGATACAAATGTACGGCTGCACAATTTACACAAGACGCCCCAGTGGGACCCATAAGCTTGTGATGTGTAATTGTGATCTCTTCCTTTGGCGCATGAACTACTTTTCTACTTCACAACAGCAAAGACACTTTGAAGAGATTGCTCCAGGGCTTAATGACATTTATCCCTTGTTGAAATTAGAACTGCGACCGGGAGAAGCTGTGCTGTCATGTAATGCTAATATGTAGACGTCAACCGAAACAATTAGGCAAGGGAAGGTCACTGTTCTGAATAAAGCTGAAAAAAGAGATAACTAACAGCTTGGCTCGCCCCGTGACTAACACGGCGTCGTCAGGATTAGACAAATGGTGTGTCGTGTGGATGTGTTTGTGCTGACTAACATGGGTGGAGGGTTTCCAGTGGCTTCACAGTTCATGACGAGGTCTTCGACGCTGAAGACGGTGACAGACTCTGGCTGCGTGGTGATCACCGGAGGCCTCTTGACTGCAAGCACCAACAACAGTGTTTACACAGCATCACTCTAACACAACAAAACATGTCATGGACACATAAAAAATATATATGGTATACAAAGGTACACCATATGTGCTTTCATGCTGCATATACACGTTCAAAAGTTTGGGGTCACCTATACTATTTTTTGGTGTTTTCCATTAAAAGTCACACTTTTATTCATCAAAAGAGTTGCAAAATGAATAGAAAATATAGTCAATACATTCACAAGATTAGAAATAATGATTTTTATTCAAAACAATATTTTTTTGCTTTCATCAAAGAACCAGCAAAATCCCACATCATTGCACAAGGGTTTTCAAGGGTTTTCTAATCATCCAATAGCCTTCTAATGTGATTAGCAAACACAATTACCATTAGAACACTGGAGAGATGGTTGCTGGAAATGGGCCTCTATACACCTATGTACATATTCCATTAAAAACCAGACGTTTGCAGCTAGAATAGTCGTTTACTACATTAACAACGTATAGAGTGTATTTCTGATTCATCTTTTTTCTTTTTTAAAGTGCTTTTCCTTCAAAAATAAGGACATTTCTAAGTGACCCCAAACTTTTGAACGGTAGCGTAAGCTTACACATAAACCACATCACCCCATTGTTTCACACATATGCATACGAGGGCTGGTAATAGCTTAACCAACAGCATAATTGGAGACACTACGAGTCATTCTCATAGATTAACAGCTGCCATTGAATATATTCAGTCAATATCACTTTAAAAAGAAAAAAAAAATTCCCTGGAGACAAAAATGAAATGAGCCTGAGAAAAAGAGTGCAAGGAAGAGAGCAGGCATATAAAATGGGGTGAGATGAGAGAGGAAATTGATACAGCATAATGTACGAGAGAGAGAGAGAGAGAGAGCTCATGTAAAAAGAATACATGGCACATGGCTTTCTATGAGATTAAGACAAAGCGGGGAGGAGGAAAAGTGTCTGTGGGGAAATGAAGCATGGATTTTAAAGGAAAAAGTAAAGACAGTCAGAAAGGGTTTCTCTTTGTCTGTCACCGCTGTCTTTAATAGCCATAAAGTAAAGCACAGTCATAAATTCTATATTTATTTATATTCTGTTCAGAAATTTAAATATGTGTCTCCACAGAGTAAGTTAACCCCAGAGAAACAGAGGTCACAGCTGGATACCTGTTTGTCGTCCTTAATTTGATTTTGAGGGAATGAGACTGAGCCTGAGATAAAGATGGATTTACATTACGTAGGTAAATGGGTAAAGGAAGGAGGGCTGTGGAGAGGAGCGGTGGGGATGGGGAAGAAGGATGGAAGTATGAGAGAGGGAGTGCAGACAGAAAATAGAAGCAGGGAGGAGACCGAGAGGGAGGGAGGAAAACAAACACGGTTCAGAAAGAGACTGATCGAGGAAGGGGATGGATTTAATGAAAGAATTCCCACTGATGGAGGGAAATGAGGCCCTTTCCTCAGCTGATTGAATTGAAGTTTGGGCTGTGGGCACCGCTGCATTACTGGCAGTGGAGGAGAGGAGTTGGTGCTTAGTGCTTTAGCTCCTCTTTATTTTCCTGTGGCTTTGATCCGACAGCCCTGGCTGCCTCTTTAACGAAACAGCAGCTCCTAGCACTTCCTCTTCTATGCTTTAGCAGGGAGCCACAGAGGCTAAACACACACACACACACACACACACACACACACAGAAAATGACACTTATACTGGTACACAATGCAACACACACGTCCTCACATGCAATCACACATGCCTGACACAAGACAGCCGCTGGAAGAGAAGTGCAAAGAGACGCGCACGCACAGAAAATGCACCGTCGATGCCAGATTCAACAAAGTACAAAAACAGGTTTTGCTGTGCGCTGGATGGAAAATGATCTCGCCGGCATAATGAAAGTGTTCACAACAACCTGTGCCAGCTCCCGCATTAAGAAAGTTAGAAGCACTTACGATCACTTATGCGGTCTGTTAGTCCAGCGGTTGGCAGAAAGAAGGAAGTGAGGGAAAAAACATTTTAGTTACAGTAAACACGACGGATGAAGGAGATATTAAAATACAGCAAAGGCAGAAAACAGACAGACAAACAGCAGTTGTGATATATTGTCATTAAAGCAGCATAATGTCTCCTGTGATTGAGCATACGTTAACCTCTCCCTCCTTGACACAGATTCTATAACACGTCTCCATGTATTGATCCCGATCGACACCACACTCACATCACTGACACTTGCTAATTGAAAGGCAGGAGGACACCTTGACCTTTTACATTTTTGACCTGCCCCTCCTTCCACTTCCTCCTCCTCATCATCGTTCTGCCTTCACCTCGTCCCCCTCAGGAATTAGACTGGGAGATTATCAACATATATCGCATATAGACCATATTTATTTGTGTTATAAGGTAAGCGCTTATACATGCGAGTCGTTTTCTTGTTTGTATTCAATTTTGAATCTGTGTGTGTGGGCGGAAAAAGGACTTTGAGTCATTGCAAGCAGAACAACAAAAGCAGCAGTGGAAACAATTCTCTCTCTCTAGCTCTCTCCCTCTCCCTCTCTCTCTCTTCATTGCCTTTATGTGCAGGTCAGCAGCAGCAGAGCAGATGAAGATCAATTTCCCTGCAGGGCCACATCACCATCATGGGAGAGAAGAGAGGGGGAAAAAATTCGAGCTGGATTTTTGTTGTATAACTTAATTGTTGATTAAATTACTCCGCAATCAGATTCTGGTTTGCACCAAAGAGACCAGATCAATAGTGGGACTAATCATTGCAGTATGGGGGGATCCATTACAAAGTAATTAGACACACCACAGGCCAGATGAGTACTAAGCAGAGAGGCCTCAATATGAGTGGTATTTTCAGCATAAAGGCGTAATCTAACCCTGATATTTTGAGGTTACTCTAAAATATCCAGTAATTAATCATGACGAGAAATAATTTGTATGATGTTTTGATGAATACACACATGTAAATAGCACTCAGCTACCGCTGTTATGAATGGTTAATACGTGGTTGGGTACTCACAGGTGGAGGGGATGTGTATGGCTGCTCGACTGGGCTGTGCAGCAAGTGATAGAAGGAGGAGGGGGAGGAGAAGGTGAGGGGAGCACTGCCCCCTACTGCCAACCTGCTGTCGCTGCATGTGAGGCATTGCTCACTGTCCCATCAAAGTCCCAACTGCGCACACGCACACACACACACACACACAGGCCTCGGCTTCGCCTTGCACGTCTTTGGTCCCTCTTTGGTATCCTCTCCTCTGTCTCCTTCCAAGGTCCACGCCCTCCTGCTGGTCTCCTGTCTGAAAGATTAAATAGAAGGAGGGGAGGCGAGAGGAGGAGAAGAGGAACAGAGAGAGGGAGGGGCAGAGAGGGGGCCATGTGTCAGAATGGGAGAAAAATGACCCCGCACCATGTGGTCAGAGCTACAGAAAGATCGAAACATGAAGTGAACGTGCCAGTCAAGAGGCAGCAATATACGTCCTCACAAAAAGCACCAGCATTGTCTATCACTGAGTCTGCTCGTTAAAAAAAAAAAAAAAAAAAAAAAAAATCTCCATTTGGTTAATTACATGAGGAGTGGCCCATATGGAAGAGCCACAACAAGAAGCTGAACAACACCCAGATGGGCTGAGCACAGACAAATGCAGATTGATGAAGTGTCAAATCAGATAATCCACACAAGACAGACAATGTGTGTGAAGCTGATGATTAGGTTAACTGGTCAGGGCTGCATTTTACCAACTGCACAGTTTCGTCTTGTACTTGGGTGGCAGTGCTGTGATAAGCGTGTGATAAAGATGCTATCGGCGGTGGCGAGTGAGGAAAACCACCCCGCGGTGAGTGAGTCTATCCATTCTCCATCTGTACTCTTGGAGCCGGTCCACACTCCGACATGCAGGCTGTCCTCCCCCACGGCACCACGTGGCGCTACCCACTGACTGTTTACACTACTCAGTATCACACACAAAGAGCTGTTACAGCGCACCACGATTGAGACATAGATGTACACGAAATAGACAAAAGAAAACGGTGACACAATGGAGAGGGAGTGTGCTTATTTGGCAGCTGTGCAGTCTTCGCAGTTTGATTGAAAGAGTTTTGGCTCGGCAAACTGTTGTTTATTTACCCTGCCAACATGGACGGATGAGTGACCTTGGAGAGTGTGAACAGGTGAGGAGATACATGATGGAGTGGAGGTGCAAGAAGAGGATGGAAACATTTTTTTTACCAAAAGGGTAGCGTAATTACTTTGGCTATTCAACAATATTGCACAAAAGAGAAACATGAATGAGGGATTTGTCTTTGCAAAAACACACACATTTGGATACAATTAAAGACCAAACAAGAGCAAAGCTCTTAATAAGGCAGTTTAAACTATCAGCATTAGGATTAAATGAGCCATTACACTCACTCGCTTTGCCTCCTCAGAAGAATGGCACAACAACAGTGCACTGAGAGGAGGGTGAGAGAGGGGTGGAGTACTTCTGGGTATAAATGAAAAGTGGAAAAGTGAGTTGGAGGAGGAGGAGGAGAACACAAGAGCGAGGGGAAGGTGGGGAGTGATGTGGGATGTGGTGGGAGGAGTGGAGAGATGTGGAGGCAGGGGAGGAGGAGAAGGTCTGACAAGGGTGACAGCTGTGACACTCATCCCATCCATCGACTTGCATACAAACACACACACACTCTCTTTTAATCAATGTGCATCATTTGCTCACGTTCTGCATCTTTTTTCCAGCACCCGCATCAGAATAAAGCCGCTTTAATTGTTGTTTACTGAAGACAGGGGGGGCAATTACAGTGATCCCACAGTGAACCAAACTCACCACAATGCTATTAGATGCAGATGAACAAAGCAGAGGCAGTTGGGGTATTAGTGTCAGTGCCGACGTGATCGAAGGTGGGACCTCGTCTACGAGTTCCCACCTTCCAAAGAGACGCTGAAGGAGAACTTGATTGGGCCAAAGCCAGATGCTGATTAATAACGTCGCAGCACATAGTTTGTCACGCTGCCAGTTGCAATTTATTAAGGCACTTTGCTGCATGTGCAAATGTCTGCACACTGACACTGATGCAGAGGGAAATAAAGCTAGAGAAACAGAGAGTAAGGTGGGACACACACACACACACACACACACACACACCACAGGTGGTCTGACAGAAGAGATCAGACTGATAAAAGGGGCATAATCCAGTCTGGAGGTTGACTGTGCCACAGTCTCCCAGTCATGATGAGTAGGAGCAGTAAAGGGGAACACTATAATGGGTAGACAGGGCCGTGAAGGAGACCGTGGTGTGTGTGGGAGAGAGAGAGAAAGAGGCTGAGACAGACAGAAAGCCATTTAAAGCCGCCAACCAACCCAGACATGCAGCCATGCTGATATCAGGGACTGATGTGGCCCGAGACAACGCCAACACAAATCCACACCGAACACACATAAACACTTCCACACTGCGTTGCATGGCATGGCGCCTTGTGGCCGCTCCACGCTCACAGGGGTTGAGAGGCGCTGACATTGATGCAGACGCCTGATTTCACTCCTTCAGGGCGTCTCACCGCGTGCAGCTGTCAGTGATCCCAATCCCAGCGCCTGTTACCTGCTTCACTGGACAGGGTCAGAAGTCACGCCTGTGATGGCTGCTCACAGCTGGGCTGCGATGACCTGCCACTGTGTTTCTGAGTGCTTTTAAAAACCGTTATCACCACTGGAATGTCAGCGTGCATCATGGAAAGTCATTCAATCACATGGGAAATTGCAGAAAGTGCAGCTTCGTATGGGTGTGGTCTTTTTTTTTTTTTTTTTTACTCTCGATAGAAAGAGCTCATATCACCAAATCAGTCAAACCAACCGAATGCATTTCACCGCTCTGCAATTATTCATGGATTCCTGCTTTGAGGCGTTTTGCTTACAAAAACATGACTAACCCAGGCATGGTGTATTATGCTGTTAGTATTCTATCATTAGCGGAATTTAATTGCTGCGCCACGATAGTGATGTGCACCCCCTTGTCATCCATTAGATAAAAAATTGCACCCTCCCATCCCGTGCAAAACGCTGTAATTAGCATTAAGTAGACATGTTGGGCGTTGCCAAGGACTTCTCGAGTGCGTGTGTGTGCACAAACCTCTAGAGTCAAATTCTGACATTCACACATCATCATGCTAAATAACTACACACGAAACACAAAAAAACAGTTTTACATGATGTCCTGGTGCAGCTGCAGTGTGAGACGCTGCTCTATTGATGAATGATTGCTGCTATGTTTTCTCTCAACACAGCCTCTCTGTACTTTGATCTGACGTGCTGCTCTATTCGATTGTACTGCGTGAGTGTGTGTGTGTGTGTGTGTGTGTGTGTGTGTGTGTGTGTGTGTGTGTGTGTGTGTGTGTGTGTGTGTGTGTGTGTGTGTGTGTGTGTGTGTGTGTGTGTTTGCATGTTCAAACATGTGCAGGTCCCGCGTCTTGTCATGCCTCGCTTTTAAATATTAACAATCTCCCGCTGTGAAGATGTGTACGGGGCGAGGATGTGGGATGGAGGGAAGGGGGGGGGGAGTAAAATAAACGAATACATGACCCCCCCTCCCCTCCCTCACCGCCTCCTCTTCCCCCAGGGTCCGTCTGTCTGGAGACACACCGGGCTCAAACAAGCCAGATGAAGGGACGGGGGGAAAAGACAGTGATTTCCACATGAAGAAAGAGGAGTGCTCACAGATGGACGGATGGACTTATAGCAGTGCAGGAGACGAGCAGAGAGAAATTATAAGGGTCAATGGATGGTAAAAGTGAGGAGGGAGTCTGAGGAGCAAGGTGGTGCTGGTGGGGGGGTAGATGATTGGGCCCCCTGAAGAGGTGAATTATTCATAGAAATACCCTTCCTGTCGGCACAATTTGCCCTAAATTCACCCAGATTCATAATTCATTCGCACCCCTCGCTATACATTTTGGTTTGGTCTCAGACTCATGCTGTCCATTTCTACCTGGTGTCTTTTGGTGTGTCTTTCTGTCTGACTCCCTCCCCTCGTCCTCTCTCTTGCAGAGATCATACTTAATGCATGAGCCTGTTGCAGTGAGACAAGACTCAGGCCCACGTTGTCACTACAGCAGAAAAAGACCACAAATCACGTGGAATAACACAAGTTACCCATTTTTAACACCACTCCATGATTCGCTCTGCCATTCTTGTACATATGAGCAAGAAGTCTCCATTTTCTTTACCTTTTTATCAGTCTTTTCCCTCTCCTTGCTCAGCTCCCTTGGTAGCTGATAGTAAAAAGCTTCCTCCAACGATCGCCTTTCACAGTGCAGTCTCTTAGCCTCTCCACTCTTTCGCCTTTCTTTTCCATATTCAATGACTTTTCTCAATTTAATAAACTGCTGTGGTAGCACTCTAGCTTGGTCAATAGGCAGTGTGGCCCATTAATTCAATATTCACAACTTTAATGGAAAGAGGGCCTTTACAGCACAGCAGGAAACCGATATCTCACACATGCCGGTAGCCTTTGTTTAAAAGGCCAAGTTACACGTGTTTGGAGCCCGGTGATCCATGGACAACTCCAAGTGGAAATTTACCAGTGGAATAAAGTGCTGCAGAGCCACAGCTTATCTGGAATCAGGGTACACGGACATCACATTTATCATAAGCTTGGTCGTTAGACACTTTGCTTCTCCGGCTGGCATCAAATGCGGCAATAGATTGCACGACCAGGCTCGAATGCCTGGACCTCATTCGACGGGATTCCACCTCACCCCCACCTCATGTTTTTCCACGGGTTAGAGGTTAATATCGGAGCGACACAAAGCTGGAGAAAATAAAGGTTGTCAGTAGAGCCACGAGGGCAACCGCCGCCCCCGCACTCACTCTCTATCCTGGTTGCCATGACAACAGAGTCTCCACACAGCATCCCCCCCCCCCCCCCCTTGTACATACAAATTCAGTTATTCACACACATGGTCACTAACAGGTTTGCGGTATCACTTCCATACGCGTGCACACACTCAGTCACATGGACGTTGTAGGTGCCAATACGACTTCACATCTTTACTAATACACCAAAACACCAAGATTTGTCAGAAAGTATTTAAGTAGAGGCAAATATTTGTACGGTTAAATCATTTACAGGCTGATATAACTGAGAATACTCCACAAAAGAATTAGATCTTCAAAGTCCTCTTTAAGTCCCTGCCCTTATTCCCTCGCTTCTTTGTACACCAATAAACACATGTGCTGTCATCTCGCCTGCTGCCAAAGACCGCAAAGGAAGCCACCTATGGCGTGATTTATTTATTGATGTTTTTCCCCTTAAGACACAATGAGAATGGAATAATAAAAGAAGTGGTGAATAATTCAAGGAGAAGGGAGTGGAGTCATTAAGACATCCGTGAGGGCTGGAGACAGGAGAGGTGAACGTGGGGAATGATGGACAGAGGAAGGAAATCCGACAAGGAAAAAGAAGGGCAAGGCCGGCGGGAGATCCAAGATGAGGTTGACAACAAAGTTGGCAACAAGAAGTCTGAAAAATTAATAGAATGTGGAAAAACCAAGAGACAAGTTGACGAGGAAGAACAAAGAGGATTGACGAGATAAGAGATTGACCTTACTGATAAAATCTTATTGATTGTTAAGTCATTTTTTTGTAATTTCCTGTTTTATTTTGAAATTCAGTTGTCTTATTTCAGGTGTCTGCACTTCCTGCCCTCCTGTGTTTACTTGTCCCAATGTGTTCCACTTGTGTGTGACTGTCTCCACTCACCTAGTGTACATAGTACAAGATAAGATACTTGAAAAGTACAACATATAAAGATGACTTTAATATGACTATTTTAGAATGTACATTATAGATAGAGTCTAGAGCTGTTTACCGCTACCATTATTTACTTAATGTACCTGTTCTTTCCCTGCTTTTGATAACATGATCGTGTGTCCGATCACCTGAATGTGTTTGTGTATCAGTAGAGATCGGGCTGTGTGTCAGCAGCTAATCTCTCTTGTCAGCTAATGGAGCTGGTCTTACAGATGGAGTGCTGCCTCCAGCCCTCCGTGCTTCTAGCATGTTAGCCGCTGCACACTTAGATTAACAACTGATAAGGCCATTTGCTCTCAATTCGCCTGTCAGGCAGTTAGTAACAGGAAATGGAGACGTAGGGTATTTATTAATGCACAAAAAGACATCAAACAGAATAGAGTATAGAGTGGAGTGGTAAGTTTGTACGTTTGCATGGATAAATTCATGATGGTATAATGGAATGGTTAAATGGGTCTGGTGTATGGACAGTGCTGTGATATCGATTGTTCCCAATAATCTAAGTGCAGCAGATGCACAAAGGAAAAAAAAAAAGGGTCCTTCTCGTTTGAAAAATGCATACATACAAGGAAACAAATCAAAGCTATTTAGCTCTACGTGGAAAAACATGTGTAAACATTACGTGCGCGCACACACACACACACACACATACACATACACATAAAGTTAATATCATCACCTAAACTGCTGTACTCCTGCCTGTGGGTATCATTTGCTTCATTAGCAGCAGCATCAGTCAGATTCTGCTCCTGCAGCACAAAGCGCGCTAATTACAGACACACCCTATAGGAGTCGAGCGGCAGATACAAGATGCGATGCATCGCAGGCACATCCTCACAAACACGTTGTTATAACATGCACTGGTGAACGCATACAGTTTATGAAAATAGGTTTTTGCGGCGGCTGAAATGATTCAGTGTGCACACAGTAGATAGTTAATGGTGTTGTCTTGGGCAACGAGGGCCAATCATGACATTATGAAATTATGTGGAAGAGCGATTAGGAGTGACCTTCTCCCTTCTCCCGTTCCCCTCCCCACAGTCCTACACTCCCTGCTTCCTCTTGTTGTGTAGACAATGACAACGGTGAAGGCAGAACTCAGATCGAACAGTCTTCTTTTTTTTTTATCCCCCAACTAGCATGTACTGTCCAAATGTTTTCCTGTTTTTGTGATAAAACATGCTTTAAGATCACCGTGTTCTTGGCTTATGTTCCTGTCCATCCATCCAAGAGTCAACCCTAACACTCTTCCCTTTGGAGGCTAGAAAGTGTTTTGTTTAATAATTTATTTGTAGTTTAGTTCATTCATTCACAAATATATATATATATATATATATATATATATATAAAAAACACATTTTGTGTGTAAACACAACACAAAATTGTCCAGAAAGAGCAGAAAGAAGAGTAATCTTCTCTTCTCCATGTCCTTGGTGAGTATTGCACATACCGGTAAGTTCAGCTCCTCGTTTTGTTCTCTGACCTTGACCTCTCATATATAATTTTCCTACCACACTCTCTTTATCTCCCACACTCAGCCTCTCCCTTTTCTCCTTTTCCGCTGGCACTAAGAGCCTCGCTTGTGTTGCTGTGTGCATTTTGACCTTCACCGTCACTTTTTTTTCCCCTACCTTTGAGTCAACATATGCCATTCTGACAAATGTGTGAATGCAGCCTAGCGTCTATTTGACATAAAAATTACAGGGAGATCAGATGAGTGACGAGAAAATGTGTGTGTGTGTGTGAGAGAGTGTTATTAATGCCTTTCGGGATCAAACTGGTGCCAGGCAGCCCAGTAAAAAGAGGCTGACATTGGTATTTGTGCTTTTGCCCGGATATCAGATGAGGGCGGTTTGTGAGGCTATTAGAGACGACACAGCAACTATAAAACACAAATCAGCCAGTGAAGCAGATGGTGGAACATCCATACCATGTATAACAGCATAAAAGCTAATCATTTACATTTGTTTATGACCGTGTTTCCATACTCGTCACATTGTTATTCATGCATTTCTGACTCTAAGGTTATCTGACGAGTCTCTGCTGTGATGTGTGCATCTCTGTGCAGCATCAAGTGGAGAGCGCGGGTGGGGGGGGGAAGGGCGGCTGTTGCAGGTAAGGGGTTGTACATCGGTTCGTTCATTCAGCAGACACTGAGGAGGCGTATGAGGGAGTGGTCCCTTGGGTCAGGTGATAAGTGGCCCCCGCATCGCAACGGAGGATGCAGCTGCCTGTGACTCGTGTCACACGCAAGGACAAGCGGTCGCCTCCACAGGGACAAACATCACGCCCACTCCCTGGTGGGCGAAGGGGGGGGGGGCGGGGTCTATACGTGACCTACAACAGGTTTGAGACATGGTTGAACTAAAATTCTTCATTTTTGAACAAAGATGATTCAGCTATTTTTGTCCCCTTGCCTCCCTCCTGACAGCTTATTTCTCATTTTTAGAATTTGCCAGAAAATTTGTCAAGGCCTGCATGTAATCCTGGTTTCGCCACCCCTTCAGGGAAATTAGCTTCTGGCAGGACAAGGTCACACATTTGCATGGAAGGGCCACGGTGGCTTATTGACTGTGGGAACGCAGTTGGATTTATTTCTCTTTTTTTCTAGCAAAAAAAAAAAAGGGGGGCTTGTTGAGACAAAAAAAAAGGTCACATTTTAAATTGCAGTAGGTCTTCGCAGTTTCATTAATTATGGCAGCGCATAAGAGGAATGTTTATAAATAACGATGCGAGTACACAACTGTTCACGGGAGCTGGTGATTTACGTCTTCAGAACAGGATTATTATACCAGGACCAAGAGAAGCATCTTGACAATCACATTAACTTTGCTAAAAGATGCAAAAACAGCACTTCCCCTTAAGTGCTTCTCATCTAATTACAAGTACAAGGCCTTGTGGGGATGAGGCAGGAGATAGAACGCTGGTAAATATCTGTGGAGTGGAAATGGAGGCGGTGATGGTATGTGTGTTTGGAAGAAGGAATGAGAGAAGGAGTGAAGAGAAAACAACGGAGAGTGCAGGTCTTTTGAAACACTTCAGCCCTATAACATGACTCTATAACGTACATGATGTGTACAGTCAGTGCTCACAGCAGTAGAGCTGCTTCATTTATATGTTTTGGGGTTTTTTTTGAAGGTAAACAAATGTTTTTTCATCGTAGAATATTGATATTCTCAATAAAGACGCTCCGATTTAGTACAAGTGAATCAAGATAGCGTACACACAATGTAAAGTGCCTTGGTCGCTGTGGTGAATGATTCTATATTTAAAAACAATCAATACACAAATAAGGATTATTATTAGCTGCTCACTGCCTCAGAAGTAAATGCCCCACAGGACCTGCAGCTCATCTCCTCATTAGCTTGTTTGTGCCTCTCCCATCTCTGTGTCATCAGCACACACAGGAAAACAACACGAACAAACAACAACACACACACACACACACATATATAACAGCAGAGTGAGGGTTGCTTTGGGTAATTGTCTGGCGAGACAAGTCAGTTTGAGGAGATTTGCCTGCCATTCAAATGGGGCTGAGTGAGGATAAAAGAGAGCACAGAGATTTGGGGGGAAACAGAGTTTGCATTGTAATGTGGTGACAGGTGCAGCTCTTTTTTTATTCACATCACCTGGGTTTGCATGTGAATGGGAAAGCGTGCGTGTTCGCTCAGGCAGGACGTGACAGGTCATTATTGCTCCGCCCCTCCCGCTCGTCTCGTTTGATGTCGTATGGTACGACTGTGTGTGTGTATGCTTCAACAATACACACACATACACTGTGTGTGTGTGTGTGTGTGTGTGTCTAGGGTTAGGTGTCAACACCCATGGCTCACTTTCCTTTTCTCACCGTGCTATCACCATGACAACCTCCTGACACCGGCTCCGCCGCACACAGCAAATATTTCCCTCCCATCCCCCTCCCACGTTCTACTCCTTCAACCCACACCACCACACACACACACACACACACACACACACACACAAACACACACATCTATATTTCTACTTTATACTCTCATCCTTCATCTCATCTACTGTGTCTCCAACTCCAACTTGCTCTTTCTCCATCTCCCCATCCCTCTACAGTCTCTCTCTTATATCGACACGCTGCCCGTACATGAAAGAGTTCCTGCAACAAAAAAAAAGTATTTTCTTTGCACTGCTCTCTCCGTCTCTTTATTCTGCGCTCCCCGCTGATCGTCTCGCACTCCTTATATCAGTATCAAACTCTCTTCTCCTGTTCTCTCCCCGCTCCCATTACCCCACAGCTCCCTCCCTCTTCCTCTCCATCCTTATAAAAAGATGCTTCGAGGGCTTGTCTTCCATCTCTCCTGCTCCACGCAGCTATAAGATCATACACAATACAATTACAGGTATAGCATTCTATCAACCTCTGCCATCAACGTTTATCAAGCCTAAAAGAGACTGCCCAGTCTTAAAGGGGAATTTGCAGACTAGCACAGCATCGTTAAAGCCTAAGTGGCTGACGAACTCCCATCACATCTCTTATCATTATCATCAGCAAAGCCATTTCTTGCGTTGTAACTGAATCCAATCATTACCAATAGACTCCATGGTGGAGAGCTTGTTTGAGGTGGAGCAGCTTGTGCTCTCCCAGTGAGCGGGGCTGGGCTCCATCAAAGGCTGCAGTGTTATCTGAGGCGTACAGCCACGTCTCTGCTGCAGACCCTTGTCTCTGCTGCAAATCCCCCCCCCCCTCCTCCTCCTCCTCCCCCTCTCCCCATGTCTCCACGCCGCTCCGGCCCCTCGGCGCACCACCAGTGTAGTGGTGCAAAGAGATCAAGGACGTGACATTTTCTGGGGACGCGAAGCAATTTTCACAAGGTGCAATATGAAAGAGAGTAAACTTCTCGCATCCTGTTTGCATATATTTGCGTGTGCGCACGAATGTGTGCAGATTTTTAAAAAGAGAATATCTGATTTTATATCCATTCCAGCAGAAAGGGAGACAGCGTGAATAAGCAAAAACAGGATGCTGTTTCATCTCTTGCTTCTCTGCTTCTCTGCTTCCTTCCCTCTCTCCTCCATGCAACCATCATTTCTCCTCGTCTTTTTCCAGGGGTATGGCCCCCGGACACTGGAGCTCCGGCTCCACATCATACATACTCTCATCTCTCTTTCCTTCTCGTTTTGCTTCAGTTATGAGTGACGACAGATATCCCAGTGAGAGAAAGATATGAATTGGGGGGGGGGGGGAAAGAGAGATAAAGGCCTCAAGAGGAAGCTGTGGTGACCTTTCCCTGAGGCTAATCAACCCACTGATGAGCTTCTAATAGAGACTCAGGCCAACATGGCCTGACTATCTCTGCTGTACGCACACATGTGGCCATCTGCATCGGCTTTGTTCACACTTTTACTCACCTTCTCGTGGAAAAACACCAGACCTAGATCTAGCACACAAAATCCCCTGCTGTAGTGGCAGATATCTAAATAACCTGCATCCCATGATAGCACAACATAAAAACCTGCTGACACTGCTGTTTCTATGTAGGACATCCACACCACCATGTTAGCATCTCTGACCAGATTGTACTCGTCCAGACAAAAAAAAAAAAAACACATGCTTTTGCAAAACCAGAGAGCTGTTTTCTTTGATTCTGCGTGGACGGAGAACCCAGACTTCCTGACACTCATGGAGGCAGACGGACCCTGCAGCTGCAGGGTCTGAGTAACGGCACACAGGAAAACCTCGCGTATGACAAGCTGAATGACCGCTAACATCTCTGTCACTGACATTTACTGTTGGGTCATTTGTCCCCGACTGAACCGCTGGCCGGTCAAAACGGCGCTCACGACGACACAGCCATAAACAAAACAGAAACCGGCGCGGGACCACTGGATTGCGGGGGGAGGAGGGGGAGGGGGATGGAGTGAAGACGGAAGGAGATAAAAAGGATGTTTAAAGATGGATGATATACGACACCTGCTGAGAATGAAGTCATCCCATCACTGAATATGTGCGGATTTATTTCAGTCCATTTCGTCCGTATGTGGTTTGGACGTTGTGCTCGTCTTTAGAGAGTTTAAATAGTGTCACAGATTCACTCATTTACACAGCCTGATTATGCAGGTGTGTGTCTCAAAGTGTGTGTGTGTGTGCGTGTGTCAGGTGTCTGCATCTGCCTCTGCACACACTTGACATTTTAATCGCTTCAGGATCTTTGTCCCTCGTCCTCCCTGCATCTTTATCTCTATGTCATCCCACATTGTCCCGACTATTCTCATGTCAGCACTCTCTCGCTCTGTGCTTGTCACCCTGAGCACGATCATATTATATTAATGGCACCATCCACATTATTAAAGAGTATAGGGATAATAAACAGGCTGTCTGTCTGTCTCTCTCTCTGCTGCCTCCCTGCCACACCCAGTCATATATATACGGCCTGGAGGAGGAAGCCTCAGCTTTTGGGTATAATTACATCATCAGATGTAGCATAAACAATCTCTGGGCCATCTTGCGATCCTTTACCTTTGTGTGTCTTTATCTCGATGAGATATATGTTCTACTTTCACCTCCCTCTTTGCTCTCATTGTGACATCTGTACCCCGACAAAAAAATCCATTTTCCCCTCTCTGTGCTCCCGTGTTTTCTCCTGGGGTTTGTGTCTTTTATCTTTTCAGCCTTATTAACAGGGAGCCTCGCCCCTGTGTCTGTGTCTCTGTCTCTCTCTCTCTCTCTACAAACGATAAGCACAGAGTTGTACACCAAAAGTGTGCCCCGGCACAAGTGCAAGCACAGAAACACATTTGCTCAATTCGTCCCGTGGTGCAACAGAGCGCGATGGCTGATGTAAATAGACAGTTTTATAGCTAAGTATAGAGTCTCATTATTGTATCTTGGGCCCAGTGTGAGGTTCTCTATAGTGCTATGCCCAATTACCCCTGATCAATTCCGGGAGAAAACTCCAAAACCTCCCAACACCAACCTGATTTAGAAGTGCACACACATACACACACACACACACACACACACACACACACATGCCCATACTCAAGACAGCCAAATAAGAACAGATCCAAAGACAATGTCCTCTTCAGGGAGATGAAGTGTGTGTGCAGTGTGGAGCTGCCTAGCATGGCCTAATTTAATGCGGCAATGAGCAGATAAGGATGGATGACGGGGAGAGATGTAGGTCATAAATGTTGAAAAAATAAAATAACAGGACAGGTTACATAAACCCATATTTCAATCGTGTGCAATCTCTGCTACATTAAAAAATGATTTACAACTGGGCAAATAGATATGCTAGATATGCCGAGAACAGATATGCTAATTTTTGAACCAATAAAAAAAAAAGTGAATACGCAAAAGAACTCCTCACAAGAATGAATTTGTGAACATAAAAATGCAAACAAGCTCTTATTATTTACAATATTACAGCAGTTTTCCTTTGTTTACAGCCCCTGACATGTATCACCATCAGATTATCAGTGTCTCCTATTTGTCCATATTTATAACAACCACCGGCGATTGCTCTGAAGAGGATATGCAGTGAAGAAATCCAGGTCACGGAACCGATGTAGCCGTTGGATATAAGATATAGGACGCACTCAATGACAGAGTCTACACTGTAAATATGTGTATTTTGTGAAAGAGGGTGGAAACGGGAAAATACTCTTACTTACAATGCAAATAGTGTTGTTATTGTGGTTGTGTGAAATAAATCTACTGGCGGTGATGATGTCGCTGCGTGTCATGGTTTTTAGGAGCACACTAAATTATTATCATTGATCTGAAGCATTTATTGATTTTCCTGATGTTCTTTCAGCACCTGAATGCTCTACAATCCTGAAGGGGTTGAGAGAATGTTTCTCATCAATCTGTTGTAACAGAGACACCAACCATGTTTTTTTTTTCCTATACGTCAATAGATAGCATGTGAAAAAAGTATTCTCTTTGCTTTAAGATGAAGCCACAAACTCGGAAAAGTAAAGAAGCAAGTGAACACATCGCAACACAACTGGAATGAATGAAAAACAACTGGAGCCACTCCCTGAATATCATCCATGACATTTTCTCCTTTTTTTCTGTCTTCCTTACTGAATTTGTCTCCTCCACTCATAATCAATTTGCTTCCTTCGTAGCTCTCGTCTTACAGTCCTCTTTGTCTCCTCTTGTCTGACATTACCCAGTTCTAACCTTGCGTGGCCCTCATCTGCTCTCCTCCAGCCAGCGCTTGCTCACATGTGGTGTGGGTGTACTGTGTAATAGGATGGCACAGTAGGTGAGATTAAATTAGGCCAGTGTATGGGGATTACAACCCACTCAAATCCAAATCCCCTCCCACTCTCTGAAATCCAACCCTAATGAATACATCATGGCTGACACAGCAGATAAAGCGCCTGCAAGAGGCCGCAATCGCAGCATCACAGAGACAGACACGGACGACCGACCATCACCTGCAGCAGACTCCACGTCAGGGTGCTGTGCTGTGTTTGGATGCCATCTATTTCCAGTTATGGATCATTCAGATAAAGTGTAGGTTTACAGTGAGAAGTAGGGGAGAAAAAAATCTATACCCGTAAATGTAAACACTCCAAATGAATTGGTTCACAACAGATTCAAACCACATTATATTTCACATGTCTGAAAATGACGCGCGCCTTTCCGTCCATGTCAGGCAGCCGCTTTCATTTCGACTTGTTTACTTTGCGCAGTTGTGAGGACACTCATAATGCATTCCCTCATCAGCCCCTCACCCCGACCACAACTAAATGTCTGTAACCACAACCCCCTCCTCTAACCCCTAAACACAATTAAAGTCTAAATTCTCCAGCGCTTTGAAGTTGTGAGGATCAGCCAAAAAATGTCCCCGCGATGATGGTTTTCACACAAATGTGCCTCAGCTGCAATGTGTTATTGTTACAAAATTAATATACTTACTCAATAAATCACTGAATGTTTCAGTTTTAAAGTTACAGGAAGTATCCAAGTACCACAGATTGAATGTGCTGCCACATGTTCGACTCCACGTTAGAATCCAATTACGTTTTGTTTTCAGTCGTGGAAAAGAAACATGTTTCTCTTTGTGTTCTCTTGGAAAAGGAAACATGTCAAGTTGACGAGGATAAAGGCTTATACTGCACGAATGTAGATGTCTTTAAGGACTCTCTCAGCTCTGGTGAAACAGAAATTTGCCACCACGGCTGTCTGTACGATCACTGCACCTCTACGTATGGTGCTGGCGGCCACATATTTTTTGTTACACTGAATGAATGTTGACTGCTCACATGAACAGTTTTTCTTCAATTTAAATAATGGTGACCAAAAATATATAAATAAATCTGAGCGAGGATGAAAGTCAAACCAAAGACATGGAGAGGCAGAGTTGAGGGTGAGAAAACAGACAAAACAAGCGCAGAGAGCACAGATCGAGAATAAATTCAGAAAAGCTCAAAAGCTTAACTCTGCAAGTGTGATGTAACATAAAGCAAAGTAACACTGCTGAAGTAGCCGTGGCCCCGAGTTCCATTAAAAATGCAGCCAACCCCTAATAGCAACAAATCAATGAATTAGTAACCCAACGCTGTCATGTCTCCTAAATAAACAGTCAGAACAATATCATGAAAACCAGCGTGTTCCCCCGTGGTTCAACAACATGGTCGACGGAATCTGAGATATAGGACATATGAGGTCAGATCAGATGGTTTTTACATGTGTCCTTATATAATTAAGGAAACAGAAACAGGACGGTTCATGTTAAAATGACACAATTGATGTTAAACATTCAGATTCTGATGCACAGAGGACTAAATAACTGAATAAACACATCTATAAAGCCGTAGAGGCCATTTTGTGATGGAAAAACACAATAGAGTACTAAGTTGCTATGACGACCACTGATGATAGCATCATTAAAACAAAGACAGCTAGTAAGCTAAAATAGTTAAGGCTATATGTTACATCTGACATTAATCTGACTGAAGTTAGTCAGCATTATTGTAATCTGTACAATAAACAATAACAGGGCTGAATAAGTCATTGTTTTCAATTCAACATCATCCTCAAAGGTTGTGATTTCATTTCTCAGTTTTGATTGTTCTAGGTTTTATGACAATTAAAAATAATTCATCAACTCACAGGTTCTCATTCTTGCATGAGAGTATAGTGTCAAATATAAGAAATATAATATTTGATTGTACTTTATGCAGCAGTGCTCCATCACTTTGTAAATCTACAACACTGAGCTGAAGATTGATTTAATTAAATATATATATATATATATATATATATACATATATATATATGTACACTACTTACAAAAAGTTAGGGATATTCAACAAAAAATCTCAATGTCTCAATAACTTGATAAATTTTAAAGTGTTGTCTTGGTCTCATAATGTCAAAATGTGAACATCATGATGAAGAGGACTGTTTGAATACAACTTGTCACTGAAACAGAACTTTTAGTGGTTCAATAACTACATCAGACAGTTGTTTTGATTTTTGCAGTTAATCACCTTGTTAGAGAACATTCTGAAATTGAATCGAAAACATCCCTAACTTTTTGTGAGTAGTATTGAGTAGTACTAGTACAGACGTATAGTATATATACATATCCGTATATATTTAAGTGTCAAAAATCTAATTCCAATATCTCTTGTTTGGCCCTAAACACTAGTCACTAATTCCATGTGTAGTTTTTAACAGTAGCTGGTTATTGGTTGTTTAAATATCCAACTAAAAACCAGTTAAACTTTAATGCTACTATTAATAATTAAAATAATATGATATCGTTTCTTTTTGTATTCAAATCAGAGCTCAATTTAATTCATTATAAAAATATTCGAGGGAAACCAAACAGGATTAGGATTTGATGACCAACCTTTTTTATATACAAATACAATGACATACATTAGTCGAAAAAATAGAGAAAAGAAAGACATGATGTGTATTTTTCCTCTTATTTAAACCATAATATTCAGTAAATCATAAACTTACTTATGCTACAATTCTCCCTCCCACTGTCCAGTCATTCTCATCCTCCACTTGTCCCAAACATGTTAAGTGAGCACATGTAGTCACAGATATGTTAAGGAAGGTCATGAATTCAATATTTATGTTTTCCATGTATCTGTGCACTGTGTTATTTCTGTGTATTCAAGATCACAGGTTGTTTTACAAAAAGAGACACCGAGTAAGAACAGCAGCTGTTTTCTCTAGAGTTTCTCTTTTGGCATTATTTTCAGATGCAATAGAAGGTTCTAATATTAGTATGTGATGAAATAAGATCCAGCAAAGAGAACTCTGGTTTGATAGAGCTTTTCCATCTCCAGTGGTCAAACCAATAACCAAATGACTTTGAAGCATAAACTGAAAATACGTAACCTAATGTCAGAGCTATTCTTTGCCCAGAAGCCATTAAACTCACAGAGTTACTTACTGTATCTCAACAAGTCTGCCATTAGCCACTTGGCCTTGTCTATTAAAATGAATGGCAATAATCCAGCATTGTTGATTCATATAGGGCCATAATTCACTCATTCATCAGGGTTTCTCATACTGGCCCCCGGTGATGTGGTCTCTTTCATGCAAATACACAGAGAAGACTCTCTGACAATCAACAGACGTCTTCATGGACAGAGATGCATAAAGTTGGGAAACAGAGGGTCAGTCTAGTCTAATTATGTTCACTCGTGTGAACAATAAAGCCTCTTTGATAGCGCTGACTCTGGTCCAGGAGGAGTGACGCTAAGGGGAATTCTGTGTTGCCGAGACAAAGAGATAATTTTGTCAGGCGGAGGAAAAAAAAAGACGAGGACAGCATCAAGGAGGCAAAGAGGAGGTCAGACAAGAAGTTCATATCTGCCCTAATTCATATTCAGCCCACTGTGTGTCCTATGTGTGGCTTTATTGCTCTGCTGCGTTCCTGTCTGCTCCAAACCAAGGGCACAGTAGACATTTGATTCACACAATTAGAAGAAAGTCGCGACATTTCACTATATATCTGGTGCCACTCGCTTCGTTATTGGTTTGGCTGTAATTCATTTATCTCCTGGTTTTGAAATCATATCCAATAACGGGGCTCCAGTTGTGTCATTTTAACCACCAATAACACATTTGTGACTCAGGGGGATTCTACAAGTTCTCCTCTAGCATAGCATCACTTATAAGGTAACTCACTCTCCCAAATTGAATTCATTTCCATACATGACGCCTCTATCGGTGCCCTCGTCTCCACCGCAGGTTCAATTGTGTAATAGGGTTAGATTTATGAGTCTTTGTCTGAGAGCCTGTTTCTGGGAAAGCTAATAGGAGCCCGAGTCATTATTTTGATTAAGACCTTGATGCGAATACTGATGGGAAAAGTGAGCCTGAAGAAGCGGACGGCAGGAAGTGCATAGGGGAAATGCAGTGGAGTCAGAGGCCGTAAAGCCAAATGGATCGCCTGAGTTGGAACGTTTGTTCCGTTCGCTGTCCAAGAAGAGAGCGCGAGCCTCTTAAGTGATGACTGGAACGACGTAGTTCAGAGAAATTGCCACGACGCAACTCTCTACTTTCATCTCATCTTCCATAACAGCCCTTTATGCTTCCTCCATCCGCTGCCCTTTTTTTCTTTTTCCATCTTAAGGTTTTCCTTCCTGCCTCGATCGCTCGTCTCACCTCTGCGAATTTCATGCATCCCCTTTTTGTTGGCCACCTTCCTTCCTCCTCACTGCTCTATAATCATTTACCCATGGCTGTTCCTGTCAATCCGCCTGACCCTTAGCTCCCTAAATCACCACAATGAATTCTCCACCAAACCCTGACAGCATGTCTACACAATCACCCCCCCTCCACTTGACACTCAGTGGGCTCACTCCCGTCTGCTCCAGCTAAATCAAAAAGCCTTTGAGCGGCAGCCAGGGAGATGATGGTGAGGAGGGCGTGGTGTGGCGCAGGAAACTGACATGTTTGTACGTGGGTTCCTGAAGGTGCGCGGCGTCGGAGCGACACGTGCATTCTTCAAGACAAACTCAACTCAAGGGGGTTCACTCGCACGCTTTTGAATCTGCTCTTCTGCGGTCGTAACTTTGCGTCTGTTATTCTCAGTAGACGAGGACACGTTGAGATAGTTTCTCTCTCTCAACTCTGTCTGAACAGCTGAATCCCTGTGAAGCTGCTGTTGTGATAAGGTCTTTGATCAGTCGAGGTTGCTTAAGTAATCAGGCTGAGGAGGCAGCATTAGAGACTTTTTTTTTTTATTTGGCGCACTGCAACAGGATCTCTGTGATGTGTATTTAAAGAGCATTTGTTGCCGAGGTTGTGCCTGAACAGATGTGTGTGTGTGTGTGTGTGTGTGTGTGTGTGTGTGTGTGTGTGTGTGTGTGTGTGTGTGTGTGTGTGTGTGTGTGTGTGTGTGTGTGTGTGTGTGTGTGTGTGTGTGTGTGTGTGTGTGTGTGTGTGTGTGTGTGTGTGTGTGTGTGTGTGTGTGTGTGTATTAAGTATTTGAATTTGGTGAGCAGGACAGCAAAGGTGCCCTGAGGCTATGACAGGTGGCTGAGGAGTGAAGGGCCAGCGCTGCACTGCTCTTCCCTGCGATTGTTCCTGACTGGCAGATTGAGAGCAAATCACTCCTCTCCTCCTACACAACACCGACTATCTAGTTGAACTGCAGGACTAAAAGCAGCTGGAAACGAGCCAGAGTGAAATACATCTGACCATGCATTGCGGGGATTTTCTCTGAGAAGCATCTTCAAGTGTGATTAAACGTAAAAGGTGCCATATGTAAGAATGTGGCCAAAAACGGTTACTACATTCAAATTCAAAATACCGAGGTCTTTTAGGTTTCATTTTCTGACTTAACTGGCAACCAGTGGTTGCTCGGCAGCTGAGACTCTACTGACTGCAATGATTGGTAGACGGCGGTAGGTGGCACCACATGCCAAAACATGACTTCAAAACATAAACATGATTTGCAGTCTGCAAAATATTTTTTTTTAATGCAAATATTTTGGCTGTACTGTTGTTGTTGGTGAGTTCAGTTTGTTATATGAACATTATTCCTGAGTCTCTGTGACATATTAGGAGGATTTTATGGCCAGTTGCTTTAGATTTATTACATAATGCACCTTTAACTGATTCATAGAATACAAAAAATCCCACATTTGCCTTTCATTTGTTTTTTGTTCTTCCCTTTGCTACATCCTCCCTCATGACCTTTCCCCCCTCTCTTAATCCTAAAAGATCCCTCTCTCTCTTTACTCCTTCTCCACACCTATTACAGAGGTCGTACATTAATGGATGCAGAGTGCTTTTGCTTTTCAAAAGGAAGTCCCTCGTCTTCTCCCTCACCTTTATCTTTTACACCGTCCTCCTCTGCCTTCGCTCTCTTTTCCTTGCACATCTGTCTCTCTGTCCTGCTCTCCTCACATAAATCCCTGCTTGCATCCATCTCTTTGATGGAACAGGTCAATTAACCAGCCCGCGTCGGGAGGGGAGATTACATTCTGCACCATACTGTAGTGAGGGTAATCACAGACCACAAGTCCGTCCGAGCTCCTCTGACAA
Source organism: Microchirus variegatus (assembly GCF_963457635.1). Taxonomy (NCBI): domain Eukaryota; kingdom Metazoa; phylum Chordata; class Actinopteri; order Pleuronectiformes; family Soleidae; genus Microchirus; species Microchirus variegatus. The sequence continues at coordinate 21,816,721 of NC_139810.1, forward strand.
CAACATCGCTCGTCCACCAGCGGCTCTGAGCTCTCTGTGATCGGGCGGCCGTGGCCGTCCAAACCCCACTGCATTAAATAGTATGGTAATGTGACCAGCAGTGAGTCTCTGGAGCATTGCTGCTATGGAGAAGTCTCTCTCTCTCACACACACACACACACGGAGAGACACATAGCAACCTCCTCCTGAGCAGCAGCAGCTGCAGCAGCTGTATTGTGCTCTATTGTGTGAACGAGGACAGTTCAGTATGTTTATGGATGTTGTACAGATGGTGACAAGTCATTGTCAAGCACAGCACCTTCACTCCCCTCTCCGGTCCCTGCAGGCGACCAGTAGCTGCAGGCTAGTGAGGCATAGAGAGCGAGAGCGACACCACTGGGACACACACACAAAGACGCACAGAAATATACACAAAAGTCACCCAAACATATCTTTGCACATTATATTTCGGTCAAAAATGTCATGTCGTGGTGCACCAGCAGTGATTCTGCTCACAGAATATGCACAAAGATGTACCCGACACAGACGAATGTGGAATATTGTCTCTTTCCTGCCACAGGGACGGACAGATGTGTAATAGGCCGGACCACAGAGGTTGACATTGGCCAGATGTGTGGAAAACAGCCAGGTCTGTTTTCCCATTGGCACACCTCCACCGTCTCCTCCACCGTGCACTGCCCCACCCTTATTTTCACCTCCCCTACATCTCCCTCCATAGGAATATCTCCGTCACAGGCGCTCTGCCTCCTGTTGATATGTGAATCTCTCCTCTTTTCTCCTCTTTCCTACCCCCTCAGTAGTGTAGTGTAAGTTTAACGTTACCCAGCTCCAACTGCAAAGGCTAAAGAGAAACCCACTGCCGCTGCGGGGGATAAAACTGGACGCCTCTAATAAATCTTGTTGTGGTGTTCAGCAGCACACAGCTGAGTTTCATCCTCCAACATCAGGGAAATTCATAGCAGCGCACTGCAATCACAGGCCATACAGGGAACACGAAGCCATTTAGAAATTAGCTGGGGGAGGGGAACGTGAGAAAAAAAAACGAATATTCATATTAAATTAGCTTTGCAGAAGGAGGGGGCAGAAAAATGACTTTTCTTATGAAATGACCCTCAGATCACACACAAAAAAATGCACAATATAATCTGCAATGTATTCAATGAAAAGTGTTTCATGATTGTGAAAGTTTTAAAATGAACGAGTAGTTCAATGAACTCACAAAATATAGAGATATTATTGCATGTCAAATTCAGATTCCAACTCCATTTCAATTTGAACAGAAAATGAAAACACAGTGCAGCGTAATGCTGTATTTATACATCACGCACGTCTGTATATTCAGGATTCATGTCTGAAGAAACACTGTTGCATGCAACGAGCTGATTTCTCAGACATAAAATATTTACCTTTACCCAGAAAGATAATAAAATAGAGTGAGAAAGGAAAAAAAAAAAACTGAAATATATGGTGAACGATTGTGTCTAAAAGTATTCTGCACCAACAGGTTTTCAATCACACCGCAAGTTTGATGCTCTACATTTCTTATCTCCATCGAAGCTAATGCTGCCACACACACACACACACACACACACACACATGTTATCTAGTGAAAGTGTGATGACAGGTGTTGAATGTGATGATATAGTTTGTTGCTAAAAAAATCAGCACAGCTGAGAGGAAGCTGTGAACCAACACGAGAAGATGAAGCAAAGGTGTGACTCCGTAACCACGCCACCTCCACCTCATCAGTCCAGTTTAAGGACAATAAATGTTCGTCTCATTACAGAGAAAAAAAAGATCCTCTCACCTTCACGGATGCTCCTTTTCCTCCTTCTCTTCCTTATCTAGCTTCAGCCTTTCCTTCGTCTTGACTGTGAAATTGATTGTGCACCTCTCTCCTCTCTGCTGATGCTGCAGTGATAGAAAAACACACCCTCCTCCGGCCGCTCCGTCTCTCCACCCCTGCCGCCTCTCATTGGCTGCCTGTTAGAGGTGACATCACCCTTCTTCTCTGCCTGCCTCCCTCCATCCTCCTCCTCCTCCTCTATCCCCCTCCCTCACTCTCTCTCTCTCTCACTCTTCACCTTACTCTCTGTAGATTCTGGCCATTCCTTTATTGTACCCCCTCCCCACCACCTCCACCACCCCCCTCTCTCCTCCTTCCTGTCCTCTTCTGCTTCCATCCTCTTCTTCCTCCCCGTAAACATTCTGGATTAATACGTCCAGCTGCTCTTTAAATTCAGCCACGCCGTGCCAAGCATATTAATGCACACACTGTACATTAGCATAGAGCACTCGAGCACTTTCTCTGTGTTCGCGGTGAAATAGCGGCCGTGTGAAGTTTTGTGTTTGTGCTCAGCTTGGCTCAACTTTCAAGCCGTTTTAATTTATCCCCCCTCACTAAAACATCAGCTGGGCTTTGGTTCATTATAGCGCAGTTTGAGGCTATGACTGGGGTGGATGTTATGTAACGCTGCTCAATAAATATGTGTCGGCAGTTACTGTTGGCTCTTGTTTGATCCTGGGTTTTTTGGGACCGTTCACATATTCTGGGTAGTGTTTGCTGATGTGACAGGATAACGCTGCTATTTGTGCCCACATGGTGATAGATGTGTTTGTTTGTTTTATTTCCGTTTGCTTTTGCGCATAAATTAGAACTAGTTCATTATGTAAAGTCCCTATTCCCTAAACTCCTTGGATCTTTGGCACATGTCGTCCTCCGAGTTCTAAACATTCTGTTAAAATCCAGTTAAAACGAACAGATTTTGAATTGTTGTGAGCAGGCTGTGGAAGAGTTTAGGTTTCACTCATCTTTCTCATATTAAAGATTAACAGCCTTCAATATGAAGTGAGAGTCCCGAAGGAAGTTAAAACAGCCTGTTTTTCTTGTTTACACTGTTTTCATTCAAGACTTTCTGTGTACTTAGCTTGATTGGGCTTTGGAGGCAATATGGCTTCATTATCTGATCGCTCACACTGAAACAGACATTCATGGTCCCCAGAGGACAACGCCGTCTGACTTTAGCACAACTTTATGACTTATAATGAATATACTGTATCTCAACAACTCAGTTTGGCACAGACATTCATGATCCCCTGAGGATGAACTGTAGTTTTTCCTGTCCTGTCCACTACTTTGGTTCATAATGAAATACTAATAATGAAAAAGTTTTCCATACGACTCGGCCTAACACTTACTTTGTGTAGCAATTTTATCATCCAAACTGGCTAAATGAAGACATTAAAGGGGTCATATTATACCCTATTTCTCCAAGTTAAACTAGTTCCCTGGTGTCCTAATGAACATGTCTGTGACATGCTTTGGTCAAAATACCTTAAGAATGAAGCACCACAGCAGTTCAATCATCCTGCTAAAACAGCCCTGTTCAGAACGCTCTGTTAAGTAGTATCTCGTTAGGTCCACCTTAAAAAAAAAAAAAAAAGTAAAACAAAGAACAGGAAATGACATCAGCCACAGAGGCTACTGGGAGCTAACAGCAGTTAGCATTTGGAAAAGTGATCATTTGCAGGCTCTAGCAGGCACATTGCCGTCATATATAACATGTATCCACTGGACAGAAAAATCCTCTGAGGCTGGAAGTTTGTGTAGAACTCTGTGCTGCACTGTGGAGCCAAGAATAGAACTTTTCACGGATTTCTTGGACTTACGTTTTTTTTACCGTTGCACTTGCCAACACGGAGTTTCCAGTGAGTTTCAGTGAGTTCCAATAAGTTTGGCTTCCAGGAATAGTGATGCAATGTTTTTTTGCAGTTACTTTCGCGCGTCACTTGAGGACACACAGGAAGCACTTTAAATATTGGGTCAACTGTCAACGCACACACGTAATACACACGTAATACACACGTAATACACACGTAAAACACACGTAATACACACGTAATACACACGTAATACACACGTAATACACACGTAAAACACACGTAAAACACACGTAATACACACGTAATACACACGTAATACACACATGCAGGTGCTCCACTGCTGTAACCTGTACCTTGCAAATAAAGTTTTGCCTCATTAGGCTGTGATAGATTCACAGCCCACGACGCTGCATCCCATGGTGTGAGATACTGTGTTTGATTTAATATCTAAAAAGGATTGACATGATACTCACTCTGTAATGACAGCTCGGCTCTTCAAACAGAGCACAGATACTGAATCCAGGTGATTTTCAGATTTGTTCCTGAAAAATTAAATGATGAAAACAAAGAAAGACAGAGATTAGAAGCCATTCCACACTTGTTCCTCGTGGTCAAAGGAATCCCTTTCCAGCTCGAGTTTTCCTTTGTGCTTCTCCATCCTGACGATGCCAGCGTTGCCCCATCTGCTGCGAGTGCCGGAGGATTTGCCAGGCATGTAGACAAAGGCTGTGAGCAGGAGAGGAAAAGTGATTGATGATACAGTTTAAATAGGTGAAAACCTCTGCCATTATCCTCAGGAGAGGTAGGGGGAGATCTGACTGAAGAAAGGTTGAGAGTTCAGGGACACAACTATGGCTGAATGAATGTCAGAGGTGGAGAGTAAAATACTACAACATAAAGAGTATTATATTACCCGAGAGCTTGATGACCACTCATTCACTCACACTTTCATACAGCACATCTGTGTGCAGCGCATTTTTCTATCACACATCTTTCATACCCACTAACACTCTGCCGTCAGGAGCAACGTGGGGTTAAGTGTCTTGCTCAAGGACACATCGTCACGTAGACGAGGAACCTTCAGGTTGAAAGACGACTCGCTCGACCACTGAGCTACCGTCGCTCCCGAGGTATATAATTGGTGGTAAAGATTAAGTGACTCTACATTTATACAGAGTAACTATCACTTCGCTGTTTTAATTATGAACACGATTGTGCTGCAAAAAGGCTGCGAGCAAAACTCATCGTGAAAGACAGAATCTTTTGATAACTTTTCATCTGGAATGTCTTGGGATGTTAGGCGCTAAATATGAGCTTATAAAAGTACAACAAAAGGAAAATGGGCAAAATCTTATCCACATAGAGGGCGGCTGTTGATTTGAAATTTTCTAGGGGGCGCTGTGGATTAACTTTGCCATGCACAACATGTTTTTGTCACAGGATTAAGGTTTTGTTTACCTACTTTTACCTTCACAATGGTCCAGTCCAATTAGGTTGGAGCTAGGATCGGGTATGAGTCATCTGGCCATTGAGTGGAGGGGAAGAGACTGTGGACACTGGCTTCTTCTTCTTCTTCTGTTGCATTTTTGGTCAATAAAACCACAGCTTTTTTTTTTTTGGCATGAAATTCTGTTTCCTGAGACCTTGAAGCAAACGAACTCCAGCAGTGCCAGCCAAGTTATGTAGCCTTACTGCCTGTAATGTGACACAGACTTAAAGTTATGATGCTGTTGATGAGTGTGTCAAAATGTGTGATGTATTTGGTATGGAAACCTAGAGCTGAAGCAATTAATCGATTTGAAGCTTTTTTTCATTATTAAAGGTGCCATATGTAAGAATGTGGCCAAAAACGGTTACTACATTCAAATTCAAAATACCGAGGTCTTTTAGGTTTCGTTTTCTGGCGTAACTGGCAACCCGTGGTTGCTGAGGAGCTGAGACTCTACTGACTGCAATGATTGGTAGACGGCAGTAGGTGGCGCCACATGTCAAAACATGATTTCAAAACATAAACATGATTTGCAGTCTGCAAAATATTTTTTTTAATGCAAATATTTTGTCTGTACTGTTGTTGTTGGTGAGTTCAGTTTGTTATATGAACATTATTCCTTAGTCTCTGTGACATATTAGGAGGATTTTATGGCCAGTTGCTTTAAATTTATTACATAATGCACCTTTAAAACAAGATTTTTGATAAATTGAAACCCACCATTCACAACTGACAGTTCTGTGAGGGTTCATGCGTTTGTGTTTATGGCCTCAAACTCTCAGATTCTCTCTCGGCTCCTTTCAGTTACAATCGGCTCCTCACACCACTGAGTGTGCTTACATCCTAATAACGATATTGCTGCATCATCCATTTCAAACGCTTCAATTCAGATCATTCATGCCAAAGCCAACAGTCTGATATTTAAGAGGCAGCTTAAGCAGGTGGATGGTGGAGACAAATTTAAGGGAGGCCTCACTCAGGCTGATCAATACATCATAATGTCTCTCTCGTCTCCGATTGTTTCACCTCCTCGTGGCCTGACTTTTAAAAAGACATGTGAGCAGAGAGGAGTAAATCCTCCTCCCTGAGTGGACTTATCTGTGAGAAAACATTTACTTCAGCTGTCACATCCTCATACCTTCTGGCAGGGGCCCTCACTCAGAGCCATTCATCTCGGAGAAAATGTCTTACTCGCCCTTGCGCAAGCTCCTCCCCCCCCCCCGCACAAACTCAACTGTAAGTGAGTCAGCCGGCAGACTGGATGGAGAGAGAGATGGAATGATATATGAGGAGGAAGAGGCCGAGTGTGCACAGAGACACAGAGAGAGAGAGAGAGAGGGAGAGGGAGAAGGCTATGAATGAGTAACTTCAGTGAGGAGTGCAAAAAAAAAACTGGTGCTGTCAGCAAAAGACAGAGGGACAGAGAGAGATCCATCAGCTTTAAAACCAGAGGATGGAGGCAATATAGTAAATGGCTGCAGTGTGTGGGTGTGGAGCTTCACAAAGAGAGGAGCATAGGTATTGAGATGGAAAACACCACTAATTAAAGCAGACGGGAAGAAGAGTATGTGTGTGCGCGTGGGTCCATAAGATCTATGGAGAATGAAAGGAAGTGAAAAGCTTGAAAAAGAAAGAAAGAAAGAAAGAAAGAAAGAAAGAAAGAAAGAAAGAAAGAAAGAAAGAAAGAAAGAAAGAAAGAAAGAAAGAAAGAAAGAAAGAAAGAAAGAAAGAAAGAAAGGGAAGAACAGTAATAAGATGAAAACAAACAGATGGACACACATACCAAATCCTAAAGAGACAGTGATTTTAGGATTCCGTAGACAATAGGTGTGTGTGTGTATGTGAAATGTTATTAATCATACAGTATATCTCCGTCTCTTCAACATTTCCCTTTAAAACTCAGAGAAAACTCTTGTCTATCCGTTTGATTTAAAGATTCTGTCTTTTATCATCATTACTGTACCTAAACATTTAACCGTCTACAGACAACATTTAGTTGTTTGGTTATTGCAAGCGCAACAACTTCACGCTTAAGAAAGAGACATATATTTACGACATATTATACTTCCACTGTGGTGCTCTTCAGCGCCTCTCCTCCTGCATTATTCAATGATGCATATAAACACAGTAAAATGGTTCACATAAGTACTCGTAGTGTCGTTCCAGTGCATAGATCATTGGTCGTTTAAAGATCCTAAAGCTCAACATTCCCTGGGAACAAAATTATATTCGCACTGTAAATCATTTCCAAGTTCTGAAAGAACTTTGCAAACTAATGAGGATGATCTGGAAACAACAGTGTGTCCTGGTTCAGTGATCCTGATCCTAAAACACCAAGAGTCAAGTACCATTGAGCAATTCCCAGCATCGCACTTCTCAGTGTAGAAGGGAAGATTTTATTTACAGTGATTGCCTGCACTCAGATCAGGACAACAGGAAGTGAGTGGTCAACCAGAGCTGACTCACATTTGTAGTTTCCCTCGGTCATCACCACCTCCACCTCTCTGAGACCTGACATCACCCTGTGGTCGGAAGCCGAGAATAGAGTCCTGATCCCAGTCACATTGGAAGGAGCCATCCTGGAATGAGAGAAAGAAGTCACGGTATATGCCGAGCACGTGGCAGAACGTCAACAAAGAGGCTGGAGAGGCAACAACTCACCCAGTGGAAGTGAGGCTGCAGTGGTTTTTGTGGGGCTTTCAACCAAGTGCACCCTGAGGGACGTCAGGTTCACAGAAGCCAGAAAGGCTATCAAAGATCTCTGAGAAGAAGCAGAGAACGGTGAGTTTTTCTGGCTCCGGCTACACAGAAGAGAGCAACACCGGGAAAAACCTGAGCATCAAAATCCAGCTGCAGGGAGCAGCAGGGAGGGTCAGGAACGCCCCTGACCGTTGCCCCCACCATCTGGAGATGTGCTGGGATTAAAGGGGGCGAAACATCAAGGAAGAACAACCTGACAACCCCCGCAGCTGGTACCCAGGCACCGGCGGATGTGCAACAAGCGGAAACGCTTTGCAGGAAATTACACCATTTGTAAATACAATGCCTAATAACTATGTTCCACAAATATTAGTAAAAGAAAACGGTTAAATAATCAGTAACTTGATCAACAGCAGATTAGGTTTTTTGGGTGGTGGTGGGGGAAAAATGCCTCTTAAATGTGAGGATTTCATGCTATAGCATAATCCTTCATTACAGACTGACATCATTAACGGTTTATTTGCATGTGACAAAGGCTTCATTCCCATTTGCTCCAGTTTCACCAGCGTTGGTCACAGCCTCAGTCCAGAATCTTGCAGTAAGTTGCAGTGGTGAACACATGGTTCAGACAGTTAACTGATAAAGACAGTTAAAGGAATACTCCACCGATTTTCATTCAGGTCTGTATCCATAAAATAGGGGTAATATTTTTTGCAAAATTGTGCTTCCCAACTTCAGTTTCCCCTGAGTCGAGAAATATCTTCATTTTTTTTGTTTTTGTTATGTGCCAACCAGTGACACTTGGTCTGAGGCTAGAAACTGCAACGCTAATGCCGCACTTTTTAGACCCACCTGTAGGGGGACGGACGGGACATCATTCCCAGAATGTAAACAGTGTCTGCCATCTTTGATAACATTTAACCTAACAGGACCAAGTGTCACTGGTGGGCACTTAACTGTTAGCAAAGATGGCGGACACTGTTTACATTCTGGGAATGAGGTCCCGTCCCCCTACAGGTGGGATTAAAAAGTGCAGTTTCAAGCCTCGGACCAAGTGTCACTGGTGGGCACATAACATAAAGAAAAATGAAGATATTTCTCGACTCAGGGGAAACTGACATTGGAAAGCACAATTTAAAAAAAATAATTAAATACTATCCCTATTCCAGTTATACAAAGCTAAATGCAGGTCCTGTCCTCTGGTTCCTGTGTTACTGATGTGGCAGGCGATTGGAGATCCATTGATCCGGTTAAAGTCATTATGAGGCCAGAAGGTCAGTCAGCCGTCTCTGACCCTGGCGTTAATCACTCACTAATTGAAGGGAAATGACTCTGATTTAGTTTCCTTCCATGCTCAGAGTGGCTCCGCTGCCAGATACGAGCAGCTCCTCACTCACCAGAACGCATCTCATTAAGCTCATGTTAACTGCAAGCCTTCGCCATCCCAGATTGTTATCATAGAATCAAAACAAGTGCAGTCAGACACAGAGGAAATGGGGATCTGCAGCTTTACCAATACCCAAATTCCCATGGCTGATATTCAAATGGAGGTTTTGCATAAAATGTGTTCCTGCACGATGTGAACTCAAAGCAATGACTGCGGTTTGTGCTGGTTTTGACTGACTTTGAAGGCTTTTCCCCTCCATGAATAGAAACGACACTTTAATGCTCATTATCTAGCATTTCAGTGCTCTATACTGGAATTAGATCAAGCCATGTCTCTGAAGGCTCTCAGCCATTGAAATTGTCGTAATTTCAGGACTTTAGCTGGACTTGATTTAGTTAAAGCTCCAGTGTGTAACCTCTGTTGCCAAAGCACTGCTGTGTTGCCACAACCCCAGGCCATAGATAGATAGATAGATAGATAGATAGATAGATAGATAGATAGATAGATAGATAGATAGATAGATAGATAGATAGATAGATAGATAGATAGATAGATAGATAGATAGATAGATAGATAGATAGATAGATAGATAGATAGATAGATAGATAGATAGATAGATAGATAGATAGATAGATAGATAGATAGATAGATAGATAGATAGATAGATAGATAGATTTCTCATTACCATAACTCTGAGACCATTTGTGATATCTAGAAAATTGTGACGACAGCTTCTCAGTATTGTAATTCCTAAACGGTTGAATAACTGCCAGATATAGATTAAAGTATATATACACATATATATATTATACATGTATAATATAGTATACATGTTTCTCTTGTGCTACATTTCCACATAAGTAAGATGTTTCTTTCAGGTGCTTTCATCACATGCCTCCACTCAACAGCAGTATGTCTCCAAATGATAACCTTCTGTAGTCGACCACGTCACATGATCCGTAATATGGCAGAGGCTACATTTCATGCAGTGACGTCTCTCTCGTCTAAAATGCCACAAGGTTCCCACTGCTGTGTCACGGAGGGGGGGGAGGGAGGGATGATGGGGAAGGGGCTGCTGCAGATGCAATGTGGAGAAGAGAGACGGCCACCAAAGATTCTTGGAGGCTCAAAGTTAATAAAGACTGTGACCTTTACAGTGGACAAACTGTCACTTCTGGTTTGGGTCTCGACTCAGTGCTTTGTGTGCTTGGGTAAGTGAAACAAAATCCAGTCTGCATGCAACACGCACACGTATATAAGCACTGAACCAAAACATGTGTCACTGTGTACTGGTCAAGAAGCTAGACAATTTGTGTTTTCCATTAATAGTCACACTTTTATTCATCAAGACTAGAAATAAAGATTTTTATTCAAAATAATAATGTTTTGCTTTTGTCAAGGAACCAACCAACCTAACATCATTGCACAAGGGTTTTCAAGGGTTTTCTAATCATCCAATAGCCTTCTAACGCCATTAGCAAACACAATGTACCATTAGAACACTGGAGAGATGGTTGATGGAAATGGGCCTCTATACACCTATGTACATATTCCATTAAGAACCAGACGTTTGCAGCTAGAATAGTCGTTTACCACATTAAAAATGTATGGAGTGTATTTCTGATTCATTTAATGTTATATTCATTGAAAAAAAGTGCTTTCCCTTCAAAGAATAAGGACGTTTCTAAGTGACCCAAACTTCTGCTAAAAGATGTTTAGAGACCTGGTTGGAACAAGGGCCTCTGCATGGAGTTTGCATGTTCTTCTCCCTGTGTGTGTGCATATGGGTTATCTCTGGGATCTCTGGTTTTCACACAGTTCAAAAACATGCAATATGGGGATTAGGTCAATTGTACACTCTATACTGAGTAGTAGTAGGTGTTAATGTTTGTTTGTGTCTATGTGGCCCTGTGATGGACTGGCGAACTGACCTAAAACCAGTGATTGAGATTATCAACTCCTCTGAGACACTGAAAGAAACCTCAGCGTACCGTTACCTTTGGATTGGCCTCGTCCGGCAAACTGGAAGACGACGTCCGTCCTTCCACTTTTTTTATAAATGTGCGATGGTAGAGATCCTCTCCTCTGCTCTGCTGAGAATAGACAGACAGTATTTTCTGCAGCGACCCTGGTTTTCACAGACAGAGCAGAGAAAGCAGCTTAATCATGAGGTGACGGAAAAAAAAAACCAGACAGATTCACAACAGTACATAACACCCTCTGAAATCTGTCACACTGCTGTCAAAACTGAGGGCCGCTCCTGTCCACCTCGTTACGTCAAACCTCTCTTTTTTTATCTTTATATTTGACCCCAACAACTTCACACGAGAGGAAAATGTGGAAAAAAACACTTAATCATGAGAGTCTGATCCAACTTTATATTTGGAAAATCTAACATGAATAATTACGAGTTGCGAGTGTGGCGCTCACACCCTGTAAATAGCAACTGATTCTGCTTCAGATGAAGACAGTGTTTACCGTAAAGCTTCCCCCCCCCATCGCGAATGTGAAAGATCATGAATTGTTTGGGAAAGAAGGAAATCTGTAAGCAGCATCATTCACTTTCTCCTCAGTAAACATCTCTCCAGCTAATTACAAACAAACCAATTAGTCTAATGAACTGATTTTGTTCCTTTGCCTGCTCGCTTGCTCTGTGTGCTAAGAAAAAAAAAGAAGCTTTATCATTTTGCTTGGTGAGCTCTGTGATATTGTGAAGGCAGCACAAGTCAAACAAATTACTCTGAGAGCTCATTTGGCTCATACATAAAGTACTAGTCATTATTAATCAAACGCCACTGGCCTTCATTTCCTCCTCAGCTCCACTATCTCAGATGTGGTCTGTTTTTAAAAAAATGTCAGCGCTGCAGACACAAGTTAAGCATTAAATCCTGAACAATGCTTCATTTAATTTAATTCCACCAACCTGCAACTTTTTATATGGTTCTACATAAGATTGCCGAGTTTGACTAAATCATTAAGAAAGCGTCCGGAGTCAAAATACTGACATTAGAGTTTTTGCTGCAGGTTTCTCCCACACTATGACTTTAGTGGGAACTAACATTGAAAACCTTGCGACAGGGAACATCCTGTTTGGTCTGCGCAGTTCAGCGATGCTCACCCGGTGGAGACGACTGGCACGAAGCAGCACTTGCGATATCTCATTTGGCAGCAACTGCTGACGTTACAGGAGAGACGTTCTGCTGAAGTTGCATCACAACGTCCACAGGAGGAAATCTAGCATGACAGAGAAGGTTAATCTAATCTCTGTGTGAATGTATTGCAAAATCAATGTATTACTTGTGAATTCCCCGCGTGGTTGGATTATTATTTTTACTCCTTTAATTGCACAACAAAGCCTCAACACAGCAATGAATGCTTATAAGATGTGCAAATCAAGCGAGGCCTTAAAATTGCATCTGAGCTTCATAGGTGAAGGGAGGTGGGAGCTTAAAAAAAAAGAAGAAGAAGCTGGCTGTGCACTGTACTGTGAAACCATGGCTTAGTGTGGGGTCTGGAATCCCTGCACGACAGCACTATAATTTCATTTATCACACCTCGGCGCACATTAAAGCAGACATGGACACTCCCTTCACTGCAACTGGTCTGTGCAGCTTTGCAGTGGGGGGTTGGAGGTGAGAGGTGGGGGAGGGTCAGAGACACAGCAGAGGAACCACCACAACAGCAGGTTTGGTTTCCAGCGTCGTCGTGGCTCAGTCATGTGGAACAAATACAGCACGTGAGAGCAGGTGATAGAGGAAGAGGACATGTGGGGGGGTGGGGGGGGTAGAGCAGGTGCAAAACTGCAGAGATGTGAGGGCAACAACATGCATTCAAACTGTTGCTGATACTGAACGAGTTATTGAGCGTGGGCAGTTTGCTGTTGAAATGTTTAAGTGGAAGACATTTTGAGCATTTTAATTTCTGCTCAAGTGACGATGAAGTATTCTTTAACAGTTTTAGAAACTGGGTCGCAGTTAGAGCTGAAACAATTAATAGATTATTCGATTACTAAATTAATCGCCAAACTACTAATTTGATAATCGATTTGACACTTTTTCATTATTAAAACAAGATTCCTGATAATTTCAGCTTCTTAAATGTGAATGTTTTCTTCGTTTCTTTGCTCCACATAAAGAAATCATTAAAACGGAATCATTTTGGTCTGTGGACAAAACAAGACATAAGAGAACATCGTCATTTCCACGTTTGACAAACACCGATCATCATTTTTAAACATTTTATGGAGAAAATAATCGACAGATTAATCGATTATGAAAATAATCGTTAGTTGCAGCTCTAGTTACAATCTACAACAGAGGGGAGTCACCAGATTAAATAAATCCAGCCTTTTACTCAATATTCATGTACACTTTCTTTCATTTATCAAATATGTTTTTTTTAATAAATGTTGGGGTCACTTAAATTGTCCTTATTTTGAAGGAAAAGCACCTTTTTTTCAATGAATATAACATTAAATGAATCAGAAATACACTCTATATATTGTTCATGTGGTAAACGACTTCTAGCTGCAAATGTCTGTTTTTTAATAGAATATGTATAGATTATGTACACAGCAACCATCTCTCCAGTGTTCTAATGGTACATTGTGTTTGCTAATCCCGTTAGAAGGCTATTGGATGATTAGAAAACCCTTGTGCAATGATGTTAGCACAGCTGAAAACGTTTTTGCTGTTTCTTTGACGAAAGCAAAATTGTTGTATGGTGTTTTTCTTTTGTTTAAAATAGTAACCTTTTAAGTTTGCAGCAGGTTTACGCTTCATGCCTATTATTAAAAAAAGTCATTTAACATCACTATATTAAACTGGTCAACACCACTTAGACCACATAGTAAGTAGAAAGACAACCAAACCTGCAGGTGTGCAAACTTTTTACAGTAATGTAACTTGGTCCATGTTACTACAGGTTCATCAATAATCCATCCCAGTAATGCAGTTAAAAATTGATTTACTTACAGTGTATTTCTTGTGATGTGAAATCTCGATCTGAAAAAGACAGCTTTTGAAATACAGTAATAGTGGCTTGTGCCCTGACAAAAAAAAAAAAAAAAATGTTTTTGGTTGACCTGAAGTGAAAAAACTAAATCATCGAGTGTGTGGACGGTGCACTGGGTCAGCGTCAGCATGCAAAAATTCAGTCCTGCTACAATGAGCGTCAACTATAATCCCGACTACACCACATCTTCATTTACTGCGATTACGCGACTCTGGCATGAGTTAACGTCTCACTGCGATGACCAGCAGGAGCTTCAGGTGAAGAACTGATGGAAGAGAAATAAAGGGGCAAATTCAGAATACTGACGATAATATTGTCAAAGTATTATCTTTTCTAGTAGATAGCCAATAACTATTTCAGTGTAATTAAATTTTCACATTTTGGCTTTTGATGAAATGAATGAACCTGCATGTTATGGTACAACACTGTTAAAGAAAACAATGGACGCAAATTTTATGCATTTATTCATGTAGTTATTCCACTCCGATTCAAAGGCTCAAGGCTGGGTAAGTGATTTAATAGCCAAAAATACTCTAGAATTTATGGTTAATGTCTTTATCTCCTTCAGGTTTTCTCTTCATATTTTTTTGTACCATCCTTCCTTAAAAATGCCACAAAACTTTGAAAAGTGCATTTTTGTGAGTATCTCCAAAACTTAAGTTGTCCATACACCCCGCATAAAAATGTCCCCTGTTGTCAAGGCTCGTGAGGTCACAAATTTGCAACAAGAAACCACCAACATTTTTTTTCCCCAAAGGTTTTATAACCATCCTGTTCAAACATCATTCTCTTTTTTTTTTCTTTTTACACAACCAGAGAACAAAAAAGATTAAACATAATAAACTCCCAAACCTTTTGTACAGAGAAATCAAACTAAATGAAGAAAATGTCTCTTATATTAGTCCATGTATTATCCTCTGAATTCCACTCTTGCATTTGTCATTAAATTGGGAAGGGAGACACGATTGTGTCAACATGAGGCTCTCTGTGTTGTACGCAATGTTAAATCAGTCCATTTCACTTGCTGGTTGTATCTGTTTTATATGGAATAGAAACCAGTAAGTCTAGGCCGTTCAACAAGTAATCCAGTAAATGTCTATGATAGTGTGTGTGCATGTGTTCAAAGTTATCAGTGAATGTGTCAGGAGTAGGCAAATCTAAATTAGATGTCTGCATGTTTTTTTTTTTCTTTTTTCTTTTTTTAAGAGTCTCATGATTTAAGCCAGTCCGAAACCCTCGGAGCATTCCTGAATGGCCAACAGCAGCATATGTCTCAGCTTCTCATAGCTCTCATAGGCTGGAAGATCCAGCTGGTTAAAGCTGGGGAAGGAAATAGATGATAAAAAGTCAATCAAATATTCACAACATTGCGGAAATCATTATTTTACATTGCTTTGATTGGATTTTTCAATTTGTGAAAGTGATGTGTACCAGGTATGAGCAGATGGCAGGCGGTCAGTGGATCGATCATCGCGGTGAATCTGGAACTTCTGAATGCCGTTCATACCCTCCAGAGCAGCAAAACCCTGGAGAGGAACTTTGGATGTACCCGTGACAAACTGTAGGAACTTGGCCCGGTCGGCCTGGTCAAAGGACCGCAAGGCCCTCCAGAACCACTGGATCTGGTGGGGGAAAAAGTAAGTTTAGAACACTGTTACTGGTGCTACAGTTTACCGATGATGTGCTTTGAATGCGTCTCTTTGTGCGTGTGCCGTCACATTGAGGTTTGGCCAATAACGCCAACACGATGGCAGTGTTTCTTGAATTCAAAGAGCATCTTCAAAGAGTTTTGATGAACTTCAATTTAATTTATTTTTTTTCGCATTTCTGTATATGTGCTTCACTAGAGACCATATCTTGCTTCACTTGCCAGTTCCACAAAACAGCCAAAAATATTTTTTCTATAACTTTTACTCTGCTAGAATGACTGAGATGAGCAAACAAGTTTGTTCAACTGTAAATTTAAAAATAAAAATCCTTTGGTTTCTGTAGCCTTAGTAAAAAGCCTTTTATATGTACTAATGGCAAAATGCCTAATTTTAAGGTGTAGCCATGTTAAACGGCATCCCAAAAAAGTTGTGCATTTCTGGTTTGGGAGCAAAAGCTTTAGGTCACACAAACTGAGAAAAATGGCTTGTAAAAGAGTGTTTACATCCTTTATGGCAGCGGCCCACCACTGTATTGAATGTAATGAAACTATGGCACATGACCTTCTCTTCCTTGTAATAGCAGAGGTGATAGATTACACACATAATACCAAGTATGATTGTAAATGCTACATCATTGCATAGTGAAATATCATTATTACAGTATCAAGATGGAATAGTATGTAATGACTTTGATTTCAATCTTTGTTTCACTACACTGGCCCCCCTCCCAGATTAGACGCTCGTTGGCCCACAGGTCATTTGACATTGTGACCCCTGCTTTATGGTTTGTGTAAGCCACCATAGTTCCCTGATGCAGTTGGGAAAAGCTGAATCAGAAATTCTGAAAAGGAGGGGGTAAGTGAAAAAAGTCCTCCCTTTGTTGCACTCTGCAGTCTCACCATTAGATGTCACCAATTGTTACAAATCTGACCTTTAAAAGACTCCATTTACAAATTCAAATGTTAAAGTGGGTATACATTTCCATAATAATGTAGTTAACTCATGCAAACCTGAATGGAGCTGGACTGGTATTTGTGATATTCAGTGTTGGCCTTCAGGTCGTCGATGTCAATCGTAGGCAGGCCAGAGATGAGCAGCTCCAGCTCCTGCTCAGTGAAGATTGAGATCAGCCTCTTGGGGATGATCTCATAGAATCCCTCGAGGAAGGCTGCCAGCTGCTTGCGGATTGCACCTAGAAAACAAGTGTCAAGTATTCACACAGGGATCTTTCTATAATTAGATGAGAATATTCTTTGAGGCACGTGAACAAGGATGCTATCATTTAATTTGGTGGCTATTTTCCTACAATTAAGCAGCAGAATATGTAATTATTTTCTGAATAATGTATTTGAGCAGCAGCTGGAGGATGATGGTTATGATAAATTAGTAATCCTTGGAGAAACAAACACCGCTGCTGGATAGTGATCAGTCCCACATTGAAAAGTGCAGCCACCTAGTGTTTTCTTTGAGCCTCTGAGAGAATATATGCCCTGAACAGTTCTTATCTACTATACAGTACACTGTACTGTTCAGACTGTTCTCATTAAAAGTTACCAAGAGAATAGACGTACTACTTAGATGAGATTAAGAGTTGGTGAAATAACCACAGTCGTACCTGTCATCTTCATCTGGCACACCAGGTGCACATACTCTTTCTTGTTTTCCTCCGTGACCAGGATGTTGGCTCCATTTGGCTTGAGGTCTCTCACTTCACACACTCCAAACTCTTGGACCTACACACAAAAAGCAAAAGGACACTTTCAATGTTGCAGATCTTAGAGCGATTCAGCCTCACATTTTACTGCAAATTAGTTGAATACCATCAGACTTCCATAACAGTTTTACAACATCAATTTAATGACAACATAAACCATCTGAGATTCAAGCCCTTGAGGCCATATTCCAATTTCAAGAGTTAAGGCGAGAAATAAGTAAGAATTCATTCATTTTCCACTTGAAGATAATTGAAACATTAAGAGAACAGACACCAACCTCTGTGCTGAACGTCAGCTCGTAGCCCAGTGTGGACACATCATTCTCCAACAAGTAGACCAAGCCCTGGAAGAATGGATAGTCCTCACTCTCCATGTCCGTATACCTGTGAATTTTTACAAATTCAAATAAAGAATGCAAAAATAAGTCAACTAAGGTTTGGGTGTATTAAGCATTAAGTAAAGTGAGCAATATTGCTTTTTTTTGGTGCAACTAGCCAAGGTCTTAAATAATAAAAATGTCTTGACCGAGACTGCCAAAAGCTGAAATACCTGACACTCTTGCCCAGGATGTGTTTGTAGAAGCTGCGGGTGAAGTAGCATTCCAATAACCGGTTATCGTAGACTGCCTTCGCCACCACGCGACCCACAAACTTGAAGTAGCTGAGGTGGTTGGGGTTGCAGTGAGATGACGGGTTGATGGTATATGTGACGCGGTCACCCGGTGAAGTACGGAATAGGGCGTACATAGGGTTAAACATCTCCCGGGAGATGATCATGTACCATTCCCTCAGCAGGCCACCGGCATCCTGTCCCTCCTCCCCTTCAAAGACGATGTACCTGTAGGAAAAAAAGGCAGCAGAGTATGACTTGTGTGATTGATAAGTGAGAAGACATCCAGGTGGATAAAAGGGCAGGAGGGTCTTACAGTCTATTTTTCATGTCCTCTGGGCTCTTGCGATGCAGCTCCCTGTAGGAATCTTCAAACACATGATCTCTCCTCACATGCACAGCCATGTCCTCCTTCCTTAGGCCTTCATCCAGCCGCTCCAACTCCTGGCGGAAATACCTGCAAAGATGCCCAGGACCACCAGAATGTTAGTAATTCTAAAAACTAATAACTGTCTAAATAATAATAAGTGTAAAATAAACCAACTTACTTTCTCTTAACGTCAAAGTCAAGTATCCGTATGTAATCAACCAGTACTGCAAAAGGCCCATCGGCCAAATGAGTGGTGGACTGGCGCAGGATCTGGTTAAGCACTGTGCGGTGAGTTTCTAAAAAGAAAGAATGAGTCTTGTTATTCACAATGCTACACATCACAAACAAAATCTCCATTATTCTTCTTACTGAAATTCTTCAGGCTTACCAGCAAAACGGAGGAATTTCTGGGTGTCTGGTGGCAGGTTGGAAGAGATGTGCATGGAGGATGGTTCCCTTGAAAAGAACGGGTCTAGGGATGAAGGTGTGGCAGGTGTAAGCGGTGCTGGGGACAGTGGAGGCGGCTCATCTTTGATGTGAGAGAGCTGGCTCTCCCTGGTGTCCCTCACAGGAGGTTTGCTCTCTCGCTCCGTGGCATGGACCAAGAAGAAGGCCTCCACAGCAGGCTGGAGAACTGAGGAAACAAAGACAACAAATTAAAACTTAAACTAAACACTTGACCTACTGCTTAAACAAATAAGTACGCTATAAATTATACAAAGAATTACTGCAGTTAAACCAACCTAGTACTGCATGCTGGTCATGGGACTCCTCCAGCTCTTTCAGACACTCTCCAAGCATGTCCCACAGCTCATCCAACAAGAGCTGTTCACTGAGCAGAGGAAGGTCAGGAAGTCTCTCCTCACTCTCTGACTGGCCGTTTCCTTCTTCATCTAAAAAAGTAATATCAAATATACACTGAAGCCTCTTTGACAATTCTGTATACTGCAATAACCAATGCATGACATATCATTTATAACTGATAAATTGAAATACACTCCACAACTGCTGGCAATTCCAGGTACAAATTCAGGAGCTTTTGATCATATTAGAGAGGGGTGTTTACTGGAGGCCTTCACACTTCAAAAAACAGGTAACCACTACATATTTGCATGAGCATCATACCAAGCGGTGCAGGGTCCTGGTCCAGAGGAGATGGCTGGTCTACATCCATTGGAGAGTCATCTCTTTGGGCTGCCTGAGCTTCTGTCATTGACTGCACTTCGGACTACAGACAATAAATCAGAGAGGACCGGGTAGGGCAGAGAGACAGGATGAGCAACAGGAGAAAAAAAAAATGTAGGCTTTAATTATCATTAAAAAACAAATCTTCTTCATTATGACTGAAACAGCCATGCAAAGTGACATTTCCATTATCGAACACATAAGGAGCACAACAGAGACAAATATGGGAAGGAGGAACAGCCAAAAGCATGAAGCCATGTCAGCCAGCAAACAGACCATATCAGAGGAACAGATTGAGAGCAGGCATCACAATTACATACAGAACATTTCAACATGTCATGTCAACATGATCTAGAATGCAGTGGATCCCTGACACACCTGTGGTTCTATTGGAGCTGCCAATGTTCATCACAGTACCACATTAGTGTTGTCAACAGATAATTCATTGTAATAATATATCAAAGAAGAAAAAAAATATTTTTCCACCAAGTAATGGCTCAGACATGATTAGCTCATGAATTTCACAAAGCCTGATATGGTGCATGTTAAAAGCTTGTTGACCATGACAGTAATTCTGGCTTAACTTTACTGTGATGGTCATTCTATGAAGTCAGTGTTCTTATTTTCATTGTTTAGTCTCCTAAAATGTGTGCAGTGTGTAAGTAGGAGTATGCCTGCTGTCAGTGCAGCCCATGCTAACCGTGGCAGCAGCAGCCGTGCCAGCAGGAGGAGCAGCACCAGTGGGAGCATGGGGGGCAGCCACTGAGGATCCTGCAGCAACGACAGCGGCGGCGGCAGAGGCGGCGGTGGGTAGGGGTGCCTGTTGGAGCCGGCGTGCCCTCTGACCCTCTCTCACCATCTGGATGATGGCATCAGCTTCAGCCTCTAGCTGACGCACTGCAGCCTGGATGCTGCTAGCTGAGCCCAAACTGGTAGAGCCTGGCCATTGAGAGAGGGAGGACATGGGATTTAACACTTAGTAGGGTTACTGTATGCATTCATCCAGAATATATCATAGATGTTTGTGTCTACATGTAACATCACTCTACCTAATCGTCCTGTCTGTTTGGCTTTCTTGTTGGCACGTCGTGTGTCCTCACGGAGTTGGATAATGACCTGCAGCACTCGCAAGAAAAACTTCTGCGTCGATGTCTTGGAAGTTAGTGAGCTCATGCAGGGAAGCTGAAGTTCACGTCCCCCAAGTGTGCGTTTCTGTGCAGCCACAATCACTACACTCTCCGAGCCGTCAAACCTGTGCCCCCGCCAACAAATGCATCACAAGGTAAAGGGCGTTGTATGTGTAACGACAATTAACCTACATGCATACAACTAACATACTGTAGTGTCACTTGACAAATTTACGAGTTTGAATTGTGTCCTCAGTATATCAGTCCCTTTTAAGCTCAGTGACATTAATAAACTAGTGTCACTAGGCTATCCATAGTCAAAACTAGCTAACCTGCTAGTCATCTTGCCCTTGAGCCTGGCTGAAATGGAATCCTCAGGAGCATCTGGGGAGTGTGAATCAGCGTGTGCCCGTCTCTGCTGCTCCAAGTTGTATTCTCTGAGTTCAGCAAGTAATGTGCCTGAGAGAGAAAAAAAATGCTCAAATACAATTAAATACATGAGAGACAGTTGCATTTGCCTGAATAGGTCCAACTGGACACCGACGGTGTCTCCCAACACTAACCGATCTGTTTGCAAAGAGTGTATCCGAGGTGTCTAGCCCCACTAAGCAGAAGTCTGAGCACAGTGTCTCTGGTGGAACCATCGCCCCTGGACAGCTGCAGCAGAATGTTAGCTGCATCCTCCAGACCCTCCTCTGAACATGAGTGAGATGTCAACACCTTGAGAGGACAAGGAAAAGGTTGTTGGACAAAATGTCTCACTGCAGAACAGTGCAAAATCACAAAATTAAATAGATCAACTGGTCTCTGCTGAAAAATACTAAGTAATTAAGTAAATGTTACTTATCAGACAAATTAATCATACCTCCACAGAGAGTTGAAGTTGTTTCTCTGTGAGTCCACTCGAGGCCATCTTGTTGTCACTTTCTGGACTGGTCAGAGTGCCTCTTTGTTTCCCTATTTTGGAGGGCCCCAAAAAAGTACATCATTACAATCTATCAAAATACCTTGTACACTTTATATATAATTTGGAATAAATGGCACTACCTGTAGAGATTGTTCCAGTGGATGTGGGTATAGAGATCGTTGTAGAGGGTGTCTGGGAGGCTGTTAGACTCCCTGAGGATGTACCCTGTGCTGCAGCTCCCACAGAAGACCCTGGGCCTGGCACAATGGGCTGGGTAGAGCCTGCAGATGCTACAACTGGTGTTGTGACTGGGATTGTGGCTCCTGAACTGGTTGCCACACTGGGGTTGGCAGCTTGTGGGGTGGGGTGTCCGGCAGGCACCTCCGTGGCCTTGTTGTCCGGCAGGGCGATGGATATGAGAGAGAGCAGGCGCAGCAGCTTTTCAGTGAGCAATGAGCTCCGTCTGATCACTGGGTGGGACAGCATGTTCATCAGTTGGCCAAGAGGGGATGTCTCCAGGCTGAACTGGGCCCCCTCTGCATCTGCACTGCCCCCAAGAGGTACTGTCTTCATAGAGGCTTTGCCCTTGCGACTGACATTCATGTTGTCCAGCTTGACCAGCAGGTCCCAAAAATCAGTGGAAATACCCAGAGACTGGGGTGTAAGGATAGAGGAGCCAAAGGAGAGCTGTGTGTTGGAGGCATTGGAGCTGGGGTTGGTTAGAGACTGTGACCCTGTCCTGGAGCTTCCACCTCCACTTCCTCCACCAATGGCAGAACAAAGACGAGAATCAAGGTCAGAGGATGATCCTGTCAGATCTTTACACCGCTGCTGGGTGAAGTGGCTAGGGAACACCTGCAGGGGTAGACAAAAATCAAAAAGAACATTTAATTACATCAATTACAATTTACCTTCCAATAAATTATACACTAAATGGTATAAATGAAAATAGGTCACCTTAGCCAGTTGGATAAGTGTGTCCAACACATGTCGACAGACTACTGGAGCAGCCTGTGGGTGGATGTGAACAGTTGAGCCTCCTCCACATGTGACACTTGTAGCAGCACCTGACACTCCACCCAATGTTCCAGATCCTGCGGAACCCCCCTGTGAGTGACGGTCAGCATGTTTCCTACCTGATGCTCGCTGAATTTGGAAAATGTTTGTCCGGCAGCCCAAAGCTGCGTCCATAGACACAGAGAGCCAGGAAAGCTGGCTAGAACTACGAGATTCCACCCTGTTCAGTAGCTCTAAGGAGGATGATGAGGACGAAGAGGAGGAGGATGATGAACATGAGAGGGAGGAGGTAGCAGAGCCTTTTCCTCCACAGCCGCCCTGGGTGCTTCTCTTGCCACGAGAGTCTTCTAGACGTGATGTCTCCACACAAACCTCACTTTCGCTGCTGCGTTGGAGGATGGACAACAGGCTGCGAATGACCCATCCTCGTGTCTGAGAGTGGTAGCATAGATTCCTGAGCACACGGTGCAGACGGCTGGTGTTGAGCTTGGGCTCATCTACGAAAAGTAAAACGAGCAGGCAGGACAAGGCCTCGTGGTCCAGCAACAATCGACCTCGCAGACGCAGCAAAGAGTCCACACTGGAGCTGGAAGGTCTGCAGAAGAAAAACGTGTTCAGTTTTTTACCTGTCAAAAGCAATGACTCAAGGCTACCTACATTTACTTACATTGTTAATATGACAGTTAATGCTATAGTGTGTACCTTTTCAATATTAACACATGTTCATTAGATTCAGACCATTATCAAACAAGTTTACACAATGCTGATTAAGCCTATCAACTGTAAGACTCTCAGTAGACCACTGTTTTGTTGTTGTGTCAATGATTTTACACCACAACTGATGGGAGGGTGGAAGCCTAACAGTAATGCTAGTAAAGCCAGTTGACTGTAAACTGAAGGTTAATGAATTGTCCACAGTTCTCTGAAACATGAGTGAGGTGAAACAAATGTCGACATGAATCCTCACCTGTGGTTTGTTCCTCCCCCCATTTGAAATGTGCCTCCTCTCTGCACAGCCAATCGGGTGTACTGGACACCACGATTGCTCCCTAGCCGACTGGTGAAGGCAGGTGAGCGCAAGATGGCCGATAGGGCTGAAGATGAGCTATGACCAAACAGCCTCTCATGCATTAGTTGCCTCTGGCGTGCCTCTTGCTCCCTACGCAACGCAGCTGCTTCGGCAGCAATGTCCGGGGGCATGACAGCCAACACGCTGTCCTCCATGTCCTCCAGGACACTACGCCGGAGCTCTGAAGGTAGCGTCTGGATGAAAGTGACTGGATCCAGAGGCGTGTCTCCCTGTGTAGGCTGCTGGGCTAGCTCTCTGCGTTGCTGCTCTGCACGCTGCTGGGCAAGAACCTAAGGCAACCAGTAGTATAGTTAATTACAAATAACATTTTCTCTAACTTTTAGAAAATAAAAATACGTATCAGATTAGTAGTTCTAAAGCTATTTATTTTGTCCTTTGATCTCTCTGAGAACAGTCTCCCACCTCTTCCTGAATGGCAGGTGGCAGGGCCGCCAGGAATTCGGGGCTGACTTCTGTAACCCCAGGTCCACCCAGAACAGGTGCAGTAGAAGTAGGCAGGCTGGTAGCAGCAGGAACACGAGAGGGTGGTCTGATCCCAAGCTGGTTTTGCAGAACCTCTCGACGTATATCCTCAGGAAGAGCGGCCAGGAAAGAGGGATCCACACCCTCTGGCAGACTGATGCCTACCGAAGAAAAAACAAACAGTGAGATCTAATACTACATTAAAATATTATTTAAAAAAAATGTTTTTTTATAATTTTACCTGCAAGTGGATCCTCATCATCATTGCTGGTTGATGGGAGAGGCTCTTCCTGTATGGCCTGAGACTGGCTGTCTGCACTATCGCTCCTGGGCATCGTTTCTCCAGGCGATGACACAGAGGTGGAGCTGTGAATATGAAATGAAAAAAAATATTTTTGAGTTTATTTTTTGCCTTGTGGTTAACTTGAGAGGAAAAATATTATTTTTTGCTGGCCATAAAAAGGGGATACTATATTATTAGCAAATATGGTTATCCGAGATAAAAGGATACACGATATAGTTTTACATGTTGATATTGTGAGAAATAATACAAGTTACTAACCCAGTCTCTGCATCGGTCTGCCTGTCAGTCAGCCCAATTTCCCCACGACCAGAAAGTTCCTGAGACAGCTGAGTGGTCTGGGTAGGGATGGGAGCAGCTTCTTCCTGAGTGGCAGAGGCGGGGCTGCTGGTATCCATAGGTGATCCTTCCAGTTGAGATACACCCACTACTGCAGGCTCCGAGCTCTCAACAATATCTGGACTTAGGGATGCTGAGGAAAAAAAGAAAGAAAAACCCACAATGGTTAAAAACTATTTAAATAACTGTACTGTAGCAGAGTTAAATGTTAACCGTTTTGTACTTTAGTGTTCAGCGATTTTAGCACGGATCTAGAGCATACCAGTATCAATGAAATTTTAATTACTCGTTTGTCCTTACTGTTGACCAGTCTGTACAAAAAGAGTTTTTCAAAGTTAGTCTACCTTCCCTGCCTTCATCCAATGCTCCTCCTCCACCACCTCCACCACCTTCTCCTGCTCCGACTCTCTCACCAATTGTGGGTGCTGGCGACATTTCCATCTGAGATGCCTCTGCCTCACTGCTAGGCCTGTCAGCTGCTGACAAGGATGGAAGGCCTGCCCCAGCCAGAGCAGCTAGTGGGCTGGTATGTGGCTCGCCCAGTAGCAGGTCAGCAATTGGCTGGTGGACCTGCTGACTTATTGCAGTCTCCAGGGAGACTAGAGCCTGTTCATGAGGAGCAGGTGTGGTGGGAGTGACCTCTCCAGATGGGGGAGCCGTGAGGAAACCTTCTGAGACCCTGGGTGGGTCCAGACATGACACTGTACCACCCTGAGCCTGCTCACCCTCTGCAAGATCCAGAAAGAAACATATGTGAAGACAGGTGGTATAGTTTATATTTTTAGTTGTATACAATGAAGATATATTTTTCTTTATGATACATTTTACAGACAAACTGAACTTCCACACAGATGCCAATAGCCTCTGCTGAGGAAGGCAGTAAGTTGTATAGTTATCTCCTGAATGGGGTGCACAATCCTGATCCCCAACAACAACACAACTTACTACCTCACCACAGCAGAGCCAGCTGCAAAATACTGAA
Organism: Microchirus variegatus; assembly: GCF_963457635.1. NCBI lineage: Eukaryota > Metazoa > Chordata > Actinopteri > Pleuronectiformes > Soleidae > Microchirus > Microchirus variegatus. The sequence continues at coordinate 21,842,726 of NC_139810.1, forward strand.
ATACAAGATAAACACAATTCAACATTTTATACTCGAGATATTTAGTGACACGTGGAGTTACGTGCCAATGACAGCAGTGAAAATTAGATATTTTCAGATTTTATTGTGAATAATTAAAAAGAAAGATTTCCTCTGCAGCAGATAAGGATGCCGGGCTGTTATGGCATTGCCATGAGAAAGACAGTAGACTGTATAGTTATCTCCCAGATCTGGTGTGATCCTAAAACTATACAAACTACTACCTCATCCCACAGCACGCTTTACTGGCAGCTTGACTCCGGTTGCTCATCATCGAGATGTGTTCATTTCAGACAGGTTCAGAAATGTCAACATTAAGAAAGTAAAAACTATTTAAATGTCACTACCTGCAGTGTTGTCTGCTCCATTAATTGTACCCAATCCAGAACCCTGGGGACAATAACAGAAGACATTAGGAACCAGAACTCAAATATCCAGACTGTACACAGCATTAAATATATTTTTCTATCAACCTGCAGGCTCTGTTCCCTAGTCTGTTCTGCTCCAGATGCCCTCCTCTCATTTTGCTTGGACTCCTCCTCCTCTGCCAGCTGCCTCCTCCTTTTCTCTCTGCGCTCTTCCAGTTCCTCATCTCGCAGACTCTCCAGATGCTGCAGGATAGGCACCTTCACAACTTCAAGTAAAAACAGATGTCAGAATATATATCATTGGCAGTAAAAAGAAAGGTGTACAAAGTCTGCAAAGAGTTGCAATTAAAGCTACCACATTTAACCTGAAACACAACTTTAAAACTGTAAAGCTGTGTATAGTAAATTGATCTCTATTGAGTCAAGTTTATTGCTTTAAACTACCTGCTACACAGTCGTGCATACTCTCAGCATCCAGCACTTTGCACTCATCTGTCCATCTAGTCAAGGCAGTGGGAATACTAGAGAGGGTGCCTAAAGAGACAAAGAAACAGATAATCAATTCAAACCCATGCTAAAGCAAAAGACCACAATATTCATGACAACCTGAAGCAATTCTCACCTGCTTGTCCCCCAGTACTGCTCTGCTCATGGAAAAAGTCATCCAACAACTCATCATCAGAACGAGCAATGATGTGGACATCTTCATTTCCAACCAAAAGACGGGCACGACCTCGAGACTGCAGGGGCAGAGAGCTGGACAGCTGTAAAATGTCTGCTGCAGCACTGGGACCCAACAACCTAAAGAAGAGAGTAGAGAACAGTCATTTTTATTGCTGCTGCTTCAAGTGAGAGTTTTGAAGATTGCTGTTCTACACAATGCTTTTACCTTTGCAAGATGAGCGGTGGGTTGGGCTGGCGATTGCCAGGGTAGTGGACATGAATGGTGTGTCCACTGTTGGCAGTGAGCTGGCGCAGTGTCCGCTGACTGCGACCCATGCCCTGGGCGAGCCGGCTGCTAGTGCCTGCCACCCCAAGGGTGAGGGAACCGTGGTCAGCATGGCGCACCATCAGTGGGTGGGAGCTGGGAATGTTGCCTGGGGAGGGAGGGATGTCAGCTGATGGAAACACAAAACAGTAGGCAGACATTAGGGGAACAGAGCCACTTGTAGGAGGGCAACTATCTGTCAGACCTTTTTTCATATTTTGCTGTGTCATAACAAGAAACACTGGTGTAACTGATAATATTAACAAGTGCAGTAAAATCTACACTTACTGCAACTGAGCCATTCATCAACACAATTTGTTTCCACAAATCAAAATGTCATGGCATCAAAAAGGTCTCGAGTACCTCAAAGCAGTTCCTACCCAACAGCACTGAATGTGGATATTTATAATCGTCATTCTAAAAATTTGATTTCAGACCAGAAACAAAAATAAGAATCCAAATTTGCACTACAAACATTTCTTCAAATCTAAATGATCATGCTTACCGTTGTTGGAGAACATGTTGTCAAACTCTATGATGAGGTCATCATCCCTGTCAAATCTTTCAAATCGGATGTGAGGTGCAGCATTGATGTCTGGGAAGTCTTCGTCCAACTCCATCTCTGAGCCCTCATCATCATCATCCTCATCTCCTTCCTCATCATCCTTGAAGAAAGATTATAGCCTTTAGTCTCAAGGGCAAGAAACAATGATGACTATATAACCTCAGCGCATTAAACCATACTTGATCTTCCTCCTCCTCTTCCTCCTCCTCCTCCTCTTCATCCTGGCTGTCTTCATCATCATTGCTGCCACTAGAGTCTTCCTCCTGTGTGTGTTCCTCATCCTCTGGTTCCAGGATATTCATGGAGTCTGATGGAACAGAAAAAAAACACATGGTCATGTTGTTTTTCTAAATAACAAAAAAATATATACACTATTCTTTACAGTGTCATTTTGACCCTTGAATCTGCCAGACACTGCCTAAACACAACAATGTCAAGTGTCAATGTCATACCTTCACGGTTGGCCTGAAGAGTGGATGCCTGGCTAATATTCGAGGGGGCCTCATCCATCAACACATCCTCTTGCGTATCATCTTCGCCACTGCGTCCCACTGATTCAAAGAACAGACACAAAATAACTCAAGAATCATATCACAATAATCATAAAAACAGGAGGGTTTCCTTTATCTTTCATTTTTTTTATAATAATTTAATTAAGAATAGATGAGAGATTGAGACAAATAGCAAATACAACTCTTTTCATAGCACAGGATTTATTTTTACATGTGCATGTATACAAATTGAAATGCCATTGCACTCACTCCCCAAAAGAATTGGGTGACCTACCTATAATTGTGCTGTTGACAGTGCCAGCATCTCTCTCCAGGAGCTCATCAATCAGATCAACCAACTCATTCTCGACCTACAAGCACATGATATAAACATAAAATGGGCATTAAAACATTGGAGCAAATTTACCCATGTCCACAGCCACTTTTATATGACAACCAGTAATTTCACAGGTTACAGATGAGATGATGTGTTGTGAATATATTATGCATAATACAGCATCACTCACCTGCATAGCCTGTGTGCTGAGAACCTCTGGCTGACCAGCAATGACCACAGTGTCTCCCTCTGTCTCTCCATCCATTAGGTCCGTGTCCGTTCCCTGCACCCTGTGGTTACCCTCCACTGGCTCTGCCTCACCAGCCTCTCCTAGAATAGATGTCACACATGAGCAACATTCATATTGGGCTGAGTGGTGAATTGGGCTGTTGATTAGCCAAATCAAATATTTAGTGGGTTGAAATCTCTTATCCAACTTCATACCTGGGTCCTGAGTGTTGCTATTACTGTCCCTGGAAGCACCCACAGTATCATGTTCAACCTTGTTCTTGCTAGAGCCTCCTTTGCCTCCAAACAGACTGCTGGGCTGATTAACAATGCGAGACAGAGTCTCCAGAGGCTTCAGTGCAGCATTCACTGTGTTGGCCATGTTGGGACTAATTCAAAAGATAAAGGGAACACAAGAATTATTTTATTACAAAAAAACACTAATTTTTAAATTGAGTTATCTGGTTTATTTAACTTAAAGCTGGTGATCACACATTGTATTAACAATTTACACGTGTCAATGATATGCTCAAATTTAAAACCAATTAATATACAGATGCAGGTTTCCCCCCAAAAAATTGTTAGTTTAATTAATGTGATAGTAATCATGTACCTGGACAAATCCAAGCTGTGGGGCACACGGGCCAAGTCGTTCACCAGTCCTTTTTTGAGAAAGAGCCTAATGATATTGTTCATGCCATTGTGCTGTGTCTTGGCTGCTGCTGTGCTGTAGAAACTAGATGTGGAGGGGCATGATTCCATGATGGTGCTAATGATGCACATCACTGCCTGGAGCCTGGGAAATAAACATGGTGGGACAAATAGGGAGAATGTGAATATGGGCTTGCACATATTCAAATAATTTATGAATCAATCGATAATTTATGTTTTAATGCTGGTTACCTGGCATGTTTTTCAGCACCTTCTGCCATTGCTAGCGCTCTACTAAGGGCAGCCTTCACCTCATTAACAAGGGCCACCTGGGCATCAGTGCCTGTGCCAGCAGCGGCCAGGCTGGCTAGGAAGAGACGTGCAAGGGCAGGGGTGTCTTTGTCCTCTGAATTCTGGGTGTGGGGCAACAAGTGGTCGAGCACAAAGGCTAGAACACTGCAATCCTGTCAGGACATAGAGATAACAAATGGGTTAAGAGTATGGAATACGACAATAGAGTAAAATATGGTAGAACTGGTTTGAAAGATTTTGACTACCCACCTCTTTAATAAGCTCGGACTGTCCAGCAGTGTAGCAGTACGAGGCAATTAATGTGGCAATGCCCACATAAGAGCGCACCAATTCAGCCAGCAGTCTCAGAATGGTGGAGGTTGGCATCAAGGGTTTGCTTGCCTTTACCTTAGCTGCTTTACCCTCATCTGAGCTAGTACTCTTCTCTCCCTCCTGTTCTTTTTTCTCCTCCCGCATCTCTTCTGGTGTTGAGGCTTAGGTAAAACAGAATTATAGAAAACACAGATCAAATAAACAAGATGAGAGCTAAAATTAAGTTTATCTCACAAAATCCAGCAACAAATTAGACCACGTTTTGCACTTATAATATGGTTTTGTAACTATTTAATTAATTTATGGTTGAGCAAAAAACTTTTATCTTTGACTGTTACCATACATTTTTACAATTCCATACACAGCAATAAAAAAAGTTACCAGACAATCACACAAGCATAGTTAACTAGGCACTTATGTTTTTTTTAAGTCTTCTACCTTCTCCTTGTGGTGTACCCGTCTGAGAAGACTCCGTCACACCTCCATCAGCAGCAAACACTTGAGTCTGACAGAGAGAAACGCCATTCTATTATCAAATTTGGAAGTGATTAATTTCATGTTATAATATACAAGCTAAACTGCAGTAATTCTCGAGACTCACATTGATATGGAATGCAGACTGGGAGTCAAAGTCGCTGCCTTGTCGTGTGAGTCGGTACTGCTGGTAAACGTCATCACCGACATCTTGCAATATCTGGCACAAGTCTTGACCACCAGGCACCACTGCTGTACGTTCTTCTGGACGCTCAGCTGTGCCACACAAAAGCACACTCTTAGCTGAAATACGGTACCTAGTATCTAGTCCCACGAATACTACATATACATGCACCAACTAGGCAGTTGTCAGGATCTTGTTATCTTACGTTCTTCAGGAGCATGGTAGGCAGCCAAAGCATTGAGCATGTCATAGATGACCTCCTTGATGGTGTCAGGAATAGAAGGTAAGGGGGAGAGTTTCAAAGGAGTGGTCTTCACAAGCTGCACTGCATTTGGCCCTTTGATACGGAGGTTCTCAAACTCATCATCAGACGCTGTAGAGAAATAACAGCAATATAAGCTTATTAGGGTTAAAACCCAGTAAATACCAGTCTGACAAATTACCAAAGAGTACTATTAACTTCAAGTCTAATCAAGATTCTACACCAACTCAAGCTGGAGGTTTCACACTCACCAGTGCCAGCTCCACGTGGTGCAGGCAGAGCAATGCGGACACAATTGCTTGCAGTTTCAGCAAAGCACTCAGGATTGCGGCAGGCTGCAGGCCCCAGGACACGAAGAATGTAATTGATTTCTCTGGAACCAAGACTGCCCGACACCACTCCTGAAGTGGTACTGCCCGCTCCACTGGTCACAGCTGATCTAACCACCTATAACAATAATGAGGATTTTGTTATGCAGCTACAAATATTTGATCAGCATTTACCTGATAGCACCTTCAAAAAGTGTCAGCTCTATTTTAGCACAACAAAAATACACTAACCTTTTCCATGGTGTGTCGCAGTGTGGTTGGATCTTCAATGATGTGTCTGAAAAGCAGAGTAACGAGTGGAGTAAAGCCGTTGAAGCCAGAGCTCTGCGTCAGCCCCAGAAGCATCCGTGTGCTCTTCAACTCTGCAAACATCATGGCGTAGTGATGATTGCGTGTCAGACGCAAACAGAGACGCAGTGTGGCGTGGAGGGTGTCTGGGTCCACAGGAACACTTATCATACTGACACAGGACCGAATAAGAATGGTGGTCATGTCTTCAGACAGGCCTTTAACGACAATATCAGTGCGCTGGGAATAATCCAACTCCAGGGTAGATGAGGGGCCCGAAGTGGTTTCCTTCAGTTGGTTTGAATCATGCTTAGGGGTACTCATCACCACTGCTGTCCCAAAGTCTTGGTCAGTCTGAGATTCCTCTGCTTTGCTTCTGTCAACCTCTTCTCTCTCAGAGTCGGTTGTAACCCCAGTCTTAGCAGGCTTGGGAATGCGTGGCACTCTTTGGACATTCAACATCACTGGCCTTCTGTTGCCGGTCTCTTCATTGACCTGTCCAAGAGTGTGGATATTATCAGTATAACTCAGAACACTTCTTAATACAGTGAAGCATGAAATCAATTTAGTTAGGGTTCAACAGCAGTGGAGAAAAAGAAGAAAGTGTGTGTCTATGGGTACCTGCACCATGGTGTTAAACTGCACAGTGTATCTCCGGCGTCCAGCTGTGAAGCGGACACTGCTCTCTCCGGCCCTCCATGCTGAGTCAATGGTGCTGTTATTTGATGCACTGTAACTGCACCATCGGCCAGACCGATCATCAAACCACCGCCAATTATTCCCATTGGGCTGGAGATACTAAAGGTAGAGAAAATGTTTGACTTGTAAATCACTGTATTCCGACACGGTTATCATACATACATTGTTTCGAGAGGTTAATTTGTACCTTGTTCATTTGTTCTCTGCGCTTTGAAGAGACTGCCATTTTCTCATAGAAGTCAATGATCAACAGCACTGGAGTGATCCACCTGCAGAAAAAGAATGACGTTACATAATGAAAACATAAAACATGGGTCTCCCATGATGGAAAAACTGTAGGTATGTTGGGCTGTGCAAAACTCACTTTGGTGTCTGGATGTCTTTCTGTTCTTTAGCAGCCTGCAGACAGGGCTGGACAACCTCAAGTAGCTTGATTAGCAAATCAAGAATACCGCTGTTTTCTACTACTCTTGCACCCAACAGCTTCAGCTCCTTTAGAAATAAAGTTCATATGGTTATAAGAGAATTGTTGATAACCAAATTTGCTGCCATTTTACAGCTAGATGTTTAAATGGGTATTTTTCTGTTACCTCAAAGAGCAAGGTGAGCAGCAGAATTCGTGTTGCCAGCTTAGAGGCCTGGGGCAATGTGGCCATCTGTCGAGTCCACTCAGACACCGTCTTTGTGTCACTGGTTGTCAGGGGTTCAGCTGCCTTGATCAGCACGTCTGCTGCCTCCCACACCTACATATACCATGAACACAATCAGGCAGGTATAACTATGCTAAGCCTCTATTGTGAAGACATAGAGAGCTAAATTTAAACAGGTTTGGAGACTTGCAATAACAAAAACCTGACAATAAGGTTGTAAGGCCAACACATGACTTCCAAATATTGGCCACATAACAGCAATTAATGTTCTCACCTGGTGAACAACCTGGCCAAGGATAAGATCTCTGTACTCTGGGCCACTCCTCTTGATGGCAGTCATCAATAGATCACAGAGTCTGTAGACCGTATCAGGCAGTTCATCCAGAAGATGGAAGCATCCAGGTAGCATGGAGTCAGTGAAGGTATGTAGCTCCTGGGGGTCCAGAGGTTCAGCCTCCATAAATCGTTCCAAGCAGCGCGCTTCTTCCTCTTCAGCCCGCTCTCTAGCTCTTCTGTCTTCCTCCTCACGCCGACGTGCCGCTTCCTGAGGTTGAGAGAAAATTAGGGGTTTTCGAGTCTTTTTAATGTAATTTAATAAGTAAGGTTGACATACCTCAGGGGAATCGGAGCGCTGCTCCATGCTCACTTCTTGCCCAAGTGACATGGCAATGGCTCTCATCATCTGGTCTTCTTCAGACATAGTCAGGTCCTAGATGGAATTAGAGAAATGTGTCAACTGCCGAGATGGGAAAGTCACAAAAGTGGAAGTCTGCGTTTTTGTCTGTGAAGCCTTACTCGTACAGCTCCACCAAGAAGAGGAGGAGGATGTGTAAGTAAGTATTCTGTGGCCTGCTCCATGGTGCTGGTGTTCAGTAGGGCCTCCATGGCATGCTCTCTTGAGAAACCCATATCCATCAGCTAAGACACCACAACGAGAGAAAACATATTTTGTTTATTTTTAAGAGTAAACAGATGTATCAAATGAAGAGTAGATAAAATGAGATGAAGAGCTTCAAAATGCATGTACTTACTAGGCAAGGATGAGGATATGTAATTCCACTGAGATTCAAGTGTTAGACTTATTTGTGACTTACCTGTGTAAGCTGAGCCTGGTTGACTTGGGGCTCACGGCGAGGGGTAGAATTGGTTGAATCTTCTGCTGATCCTCCTGCTGACCCTCCAGAACTTGTTCCGGTTGGTGGTGGTGCCTCTCCTGCTGTTGTAGATGCTCCAGGGACAGCAGTAGGTGCCAAAGCAGCAGTAGTCGCTGCTCCTTCTTCATCTGCACGTACCGTCCCTTCCCTCTCTTTGGCGAGGCGCTCCTGGATAACTGGTTCCCCTCTCAGGATGTGGCAGAGTATGGCCAGCATAGATTCTGCCATTCTGCCTCCATACACCTTCAGAGGCTTCCTGTTCCACAGGCTGCGAATGCAGCTGAATGCAGCCTTCATGAAGAAAAGACTGTGTTACTATAAAATCTATTAACAGCAAAAACTCAAATTCTAATACCGTGGCAGGACAATATACCAAAACTTAGCAGCTTATACTGTATAATGTGCATGTTACATTTCAAAAGTGACTTGTTCTTGAAGACTTCAAGTAAAGTGTCCCATTGATATTTATACATTTAAAGTTGTCAGGTTATGAATGTTTGTTGCGTCAAAGAAAAAATGGTTTACAAAAGTTTACAGTGTCAAGCTTTTCTATTAATATTGCCCCTTAGGTTATGATGCATTTACTGATTTTGTTAAAAACAAGATTTGATGTTCTACCCGAAGACAGTAGTAGTCTTGAATACTATGGAAACACTGACCTTCTGGGTGACTATGAGGAACCTAAGGGCACTGAACTGAGGCATGGAGGGTGTGACTCCAGGCATTTTAGCGGGTAGAGAGTGGGGAGAGTCCAGCACAGTGCTTGGGTTCACCATCTTTTCCACCAGCATTAACCAAGCATCCAAGAACTCCCCTGTCCCATCTGGTAGATCAGTATGCTCCAGACCCTCAGAAACAGGCACTTTTCCACCCATTGATAGGGCCCAATTAAATGTCCTGTACAAAGAAAACAACCAATTCATTTATTTGAAAAATCAGCATTTGATGGTGAAGTCCTCAACACTGCATTTGATGGGACTTACTCAAATAAGGCATCATGTCCTCCAGAGCAAAAAAACTTTTGCAGCATGAGGTGATAGGGGTACTTTCTCTCATCAAACAACATGGGAGATGTGAAGCCCACTGAGCAGATGAAGAAAGTCAGCCTGCCAGAAAAAAAGCACAGATCATATCACCACTGTAGGCAATGTGCATGGATGAGAATGGCCATATTGTGTTAAGGGTAAGTCTGCTCTTACCTAAATCGAGGGGTAGGTGTGTAAGGGGGAGGTTGCCAACTCAGACCCTTTGTGAGGAGTTTGGTTAGGGCAGAGGCAGTGGCCCGGGCAGCAGGTGTGGGGGTAGTGCCTGTGCTTGTGGCATGGTGGGAGCGGCGCTGGCGGACTGGAGAGCCCACGCACAGCTTCACCAACAAGCCAAAGAGCTCAGCCAGAGCTCTACCCAGTCGAGATGATGCTGAAAACGTCACAAAATAGAGAGAATTAACTTGTGGTTTGAAAGATAAAATTGATTCTAAATATAAAAACATGCATAACAAAAAAATATCGTATGCAACAAAGGTTCTCACCAGACAGCAGCGGTTTAATTTGTTTGATGCGGGTTGCCATAGCTGGGGTAAGTTTGGACTTGGCTTTAGGGTCTGTTGCTGTGGGTTCGTCCGTCTCCATGGGAGCCAAGGTGTCCCCGTCTAAACCCATGCCTTCCAACAGCCCACCAGCAGATGAATCCACAGACGTCGCCTCAGACTCTGCTAGATAAAGGAAGAACAGATTGCTGAGGTGGTTAGTGGATGTTACAGGAATATGGTAGGACACTGCGCTGCAGTTTTCAGTTAACACATTTGATTGTATATATTACCATTTCTTCTGGAGCCAGAGGCAGTGGATGCTGCAGTGCTGCCAGATGGCTTCTCCTCTTTGGGCACCAGTTTCTGCATGTCGGCCTGGCCAAACTCGCATCCTGGTGGAAGACTGTTCAGAACAGGTGAAGGGTGTTAAGGGGGTTATAGTGGGCTTCAAAATTAAAGTAGAGGGGGTAAAGGATAAGATGTTCACCTGTTCGGTGTGCAGAGAGACAGCAGCACAGTGCTCTCCCAAACCAAGGAGCAGTAGAGCTGACTGAGCTTGTTGAGAACACTCAAGCCAAGCTGGGAGCCCCATTGGTTGACTGAAATAGCACGAATCTCACTCTGTTGAATATAAGAAGGGAGGAAAAAACATTCAGAATCAATGTTGTGTTATCAAGTGTATGTAAGTTACAACAACGATGCGAGGGGTTATGAATTCTATTTTAAGAGAAAATATGTTTATATTTACCTGTCCTACTCTGCAGGTATGCACAAACATGAGGATGTAGGCATGCGCTGCAGTTAGCGCATGAAGAAGTGGTGTGGCACGGGCTGATAATGTGGCATCAGTGACATGACCCGCATTAGCAAGTTCTCTGAGGAGCACAGACCCACCAGGCACCTCAATTGGTCGATGAAGTGGCTCTAGAGAGGTCAGAATACTGTCCAGTTGGCACAGGCCCTCCTGGAGTACTTTAGATTCATGTGAAAGAGTCTGAAAGGAGAGGGAAATAAAGAGTTAGTCTTCATTCAGAAAAAAGTTTTCTCATAACGTCGCCCAGACAATGCAGATTATTAAAATATCACCACCTGATGTAGTGTAAGTGTTGGATTTGTTGTTGATATATCATGATGCCTCACAGTGCAATCTAATATGAACTTATATATAAATTGGAGAGTGCAAGAGCTGCTGTCCACTTATCATTTTACTTACACACAAACAAGGAGACAAGACAAGAGTGAGAGTGACTGTATGCTTTCAGACTTGACTACTTCATTTGATATAGTGGATCATAATATCCTCCTTTGTCATACTGGGTCGTTATTAAAGGTGCTGCCTTAGAACGGTTTAATTTTTATTTGGATGATAGAGGCCTTCTGTGTCATGATTGGTCATGACACAGAATATAAATGCTTCTTTATTACTGCACAGCACTTTCGTCAACTAAAAAGATTATTTCCAACATCCATACAATAAAGTGATTCCATGATTCCCATATACTGGGACAAGGGCAGAAGTCCAACTGAACAGCATAGACGCGCTACAAACATACTGACTTATGTTATGGTCTTTCCAGGAAAATAATAAAACAAAGGGGGAAAAACTTGCCAATATGGATTTGCAGACACCAGCCACAGCTTGGCAGGCGGCAGAGGTGGGGAAGTCTATGGGCAAGTTTGGTAAGCCCAAAATAGAGACCAAAGGAAGGAGCCCCTTCTGATTTACAAACTCCTGACAGTGATCATCTGTGGTGTTGTTGCTTAATATGGACTCCACAAACTTCATCTGCAAATATGTGGATTAAAAATCAATGAGTGAACTGAGAAATTACAGCATTGCTTTAGAAAATGGATATTTCACAACAAATACAAAACAGCTAATTGAGAATCACCACTCACCACATTCAGAATGTAATCCATTAGAGGAATGGGTATTCGCTCCTCAGTTCCCACCACCCTGCGGGAAAAAAAAAATCAAGTCAAAATTACAACTGCTGATTAAAATATTTGAGATTAAGTAACTCAGAGTCACAGTCTTAAAAGAGTTGTTGCTCTATTCTATTGTGTTATGAACTCAGCGTCATACAGTTCAAGTGGAACTGACTGCCTGTTGGTCTCTGGTTCCCCCTGCTGCTGGCTGAATGTATGGAGGGCCTCCTCCTCCTCTTCATCCTCACTTGAAGCTTCTTCCGCAGCATGGCTGGACCGTGCTGGCTGTACCGCTACAGTGCCATCTGCTTTCTGGATAGATGGTTTCTGGCAGATGTACTCAGGGGCTCGACCCAGGTTGCAAATCTCCTCCAGTAACTGTCACAACAACAACAACATATACCTTTAATGATCTTGCCAGATGTGGCAGTGATAGTACAAGTGTGCTTGAAAATATGAGGCCATATAATAAGTCAATCATGCAACACTGATGTTGTCTGCATACTGTCTGCATCACAATGATGTTCTTGTGATGCAGCCGATAGGGATGGGGTGTGGGGGGATTGATACAGTGAAATAACAAAATATTTGGCGTGGAGATATTATAATGCTTGAAACAAATATCAAGATTTTTTAAAAGAATATACTTTAACTGATGTTACAAATTAACATTTAACTCTTTGCGGATCAGCATAAAACAGCAATTGAAGTTTCAGTCCACTAGATGGTGCCAAGTGCTTGATCTATCACAGAAGAGCTGCTTTTTGCAAATACTAATATGTATAATCACCCCTTACAGATTGTCATATGCTATCATGCAATGTTTGATTGGTAGTCAATGTCTTTCATCCAAAATATCTTCTCCCCTTTGCTCTCTAGATTGGTTCAACAGACACTGACAAACATTTCTTGCGCTTACATTATCCTCTGTATTATATTAACAACTTCATAAATCAAAGACGGTCAGCTGCTTTATCCTCCACATGAGGGAAGCAGGGGGAGCTATAATTTAACCCTAGCTGACATGGGGGAAAAGGTAAAAGGCACAGGTCGCCAGTCAATCGCAGAGCAAACACACAGTGGCGAATAACCATTCTCATTCAAATCTAAAGTCTTTTCGATTAAGATTTAGAGTGTCCAATTAAACTCTGGACGTTTTTGGAGTGTGGGAGGTAACCAGAGTACCTGTAGACAACCAACCACACACAGAGAGACAGTACCGATCAGAATGATACAGCATAAAATGCCAACAAAGAGTGGTATGAAGAGAGGTATGTGGCTACACCAATATCCTTTGCCAGAGCATAAATTGAAAACTGCGCAACTCGTTTTGTTGCATGACAATTATCAAAACTGTCGAGCAACAGAGCATAAAGAACATTACCTTTATAATGGCAGTGGTAGCATCAGTTTTCAAAGTAGGTTGATGTCTCATAAGCTCATCCACGGCACTGCCCAGGTTGGATGCAGTGTCACCTAAAATCATAAAAAGATCATGTGATCAATTGAAACAAGCTGCACAAAAACTTTGAATAACACCTTAAAATAGTGCAACTTACCTAGAGGGTCGGAGCTTCGTCGCCGCCGCATGGCAGGCAGGTAGTCGGGGGACAGAAGCACTTTGAAGAGGCGCTCAAATGGCTGGCACTGAACAAAGGAGTGCAGGCCCCTTGCATTCAGGCAAAGAGCACTAAACACATTCGGGAGAGAACCCAAAACCTCACGGGTCGCAGGAACCTGGAAAAGATTACCAATGACAAAGATAAAAGTAAAAAAAAGGAATAGGGGCGAAATTGGCAAAGTTGAGCAAACTAATACAATTTCTCCATCCAATACTGAATATTTTTATTAAGTATGACACATCAGCAGAACAAGATATTGCAAGTCTGTAGATAATGCAAATATGGAGGTCCTCACAAACACCTAAGGCTGCTATATTACATGTGTTTTATGAGGTTTATAGAATGACAATGTAACTATCAGTATATAAAAAATATATATATATCTTTTATATTGTTCATTCTATCAACCAGATTTTTAAAAAAATGTTAATGTAATCTTAAGTTGCCAACATAGGTTGAGGTGAAAATCACTGGTATTCCACCTGGAGGTGACTGGTTGTTACCAATGGTTTTCACGCCCATAGTTTTGTCAATTGAATTAATACATGCACTCGGAGTAAGGCTAAATTTTTGTCTCACTGTGCTAGGATAGATACAGGAATGCAGTACTAAAAACTCACATCTTTTATGAGAAGGGCATGCAGCATCACATCAGTGAGCCCATTATCCTGCAGTGATGAGAGCAGAGATGGCTCCTGGAACACAAACACCGTCACAACCTCCGTTGCTAAAAATCAAAAAGACAGACATGAGCAAAGGGAAAATGGAAGTTAAAATCAAAATAACAAAATTCCAACAAAATAAACAGCCGTGACAGTCCCTTTTCTGATGCAGGGTAACAGATGCACTTTATTTTGCTGAAATAAAGCAACAGCACTTATATCGGAGAAAGAGGACCCAAAGAGCTTTTTTTGGGGCTCGATTGTGAACTCACTCACCTAAGAGGAAGAGGGAAGGGCCATAATATTCTGCATTACTGATGATGTGCTTCAGTGAGGTAGGCAAGGACCCATCCATTACTTGAGACAAAGACATGGTGTAGACACATTAACAGTAAGTATTTGCATAATCAAACAAGATATGCAATATTATCAAATACTCCTGCTCTTTAGTGCAACTATAGAACAAATGAAGGCATGCCAATGACTTACCATGACGGATGCCATCAGAAAAAGAAGCATCCGGAATGGCTTTCTTCAAGAAATTAAGCATCGACTTCAACAGAGCTGCCCTCTGGGGGATACACTGCATACCTATAGATGTATAGAGTATAATTACAATAAAATGTGACAGTAAAATATTTTTGAATTATAGTGTATAACCTGCAACTACCTGCACGTGGCGTTTGTGTATTAGCAGCGCTGCTCTGTGTCCGGTGATCTGCCTCTGGTTTGGAACTAGAGGATGTTGATGGTCCAGGGCTGCTTTCCATGGCAACTTCAGACACTGGTCATTCATGATATTGGTAAGTTTACATGATAGCCAAGAGACTGTTTATAACAAACAGCCTAAACTGTAAATAAGCCTTAAGGATAGTGACTTACTCTCCATGTCTGTGTCCATGTCCTCAGACTCCACAGCTGCATTAGGCCTCTGAATCTTTGGCTTGATGACAAAAGGGCACTCTTTTCTTGACAGGTCTACCTCATGCTAAGTAAAGAAAGTGTTTAAGGGGGTGAGTTATAAAGGAATATGTACAGAGGTGTGGCAGAAGTTTAAGACAATCTGTAGCTGAAAAGTGTAAAACCAACCTCTAGCCTACAGATGAAAATGGAAAGGCCGCTGTGGGACTGAAAGGCAGCCATATCAAGATTGGTGATGAGGTCAACAACCCGTACTGCCCGCGTCACAAAAGTGATCTGGTCCTGCTCATCTCCCAGGAACTTAATCACCTATAAAGTAAAAGAACAAATTGTACTGTGCATAAGAATTGTTGTTTTAACAATGCTATAATGACCTTACAGTATAATAAATTGCCAGCCACTTTACTGGAACACATCCAGAAAACACGGGAAACTTGCATGCAGTTTTCAAATCAAAAATCAGGATATACCTTCAAGAGGGCTTCCATCATGCCACAAGAGACAAGAGCTTCTCCTCCAGCATCATAGCTGGCCAGATGGTAGAGGAATGAGAAGAGTGCAGTGGCAAACTGGTGTGGGTATGGTTCCATCAGAGGATCTAAGGAATGGAAATTAAACATTAAAACAACAAGCTTTCATTTTAATGGCGACATTGACTTGTGCATCACATTAAATGTCTTCAGGGGTTAACTGTAGGCAACTGGACTCGCTTAAGTTATATTGAAGACATTTCACCTCTTACCCTCACCTATCATTGCTTGTATACAGTTGCGCACCAACACAGGCAAGAAGCCATGGTAGGAGGCAGTGCCAGTGCAGTCGATGATGTTGGAAAGTTTGGGTGTCCTCTCCAGATGGACAATTGAAGTTAAAGTGCGCAAAGATGCCGCCTTGATATCCTGAACAAATCAAAAGAGTATTTGAGAACACAGAAAATTAAACAGTCCTCGACAATTATATTAATTATATCTCAATGCTGTTTCACACAATACATTGCTCGTGCTAGTTTGACATACGTCTTTACAGTCATGAAGGGGATAAAGCAAAAAAGGCAAACCACTTTCTTACCACAAGCTGCTTGTCTGTAATCTGCAATACGTCCACCAGCTCCTCTATCAAGCCATTATAGAGAATACTGTTGGCTGACTCTTGGAGTGCATTTGAATAAACTACAAATAAACAGAAAATGTCAGCAGTTAAAATTCAGATCAAAACTATCTTGTCGTCAGAGGGTGGTTTCTACTAAACCAGTATGCAGAACATAACCTGGAACCTCCAAAACACAAAAATAGCAAACACTACCTAGCAAGCAGAATAGCATTATGACTCGCTAAATCATTTTTGTAAAAGTCTAAAAATGCCACTTTTGCATTTTCCAACGTTTTAGTTCTGGCAAAGGAACACCAGTCAGGTGTCTAGGTAAAGATGTTTATCCATTAGTAGCTATTTTGCGCTTGTTTTTTGTGGCACACAGGCACTAGCTGATAGGGTTACCATGTCTGGGTAGTGAGCAAAAAGGGGAAACTGTTATGGCTGTGTTCAGCTTGTGTTTATTGATGTGGTGCATATTAATATAGGGCAAATGGCCCATCAGAAAACAAAGTGGAGCACACATTGTAATGGCTAGGTCAGCTCATAATAAAAGGTCATGTACAATCCTAGATTTTTATACCAGCTGATCGGGTTAATGATGTATCAATGATGGAAACTGAATTTTCAGTAAGTTCAAAGGATGTTTTTAAATTAGTCTGCATAAAAAAGTGACTATGACAATTTCAGGTGTTTGGAGGTTTACATGATATATTACCAGAGCAGTTGTATCTTGTGATATTACCTTTTCAATTGAGAAAGGAAAAATGCTATAACAGTGTGGAGGTTTTAATGAAATATCCAATATTAACAAGGTGGTTTCCACTAACCCAGTATAGAGATAGCATGCAGTCGGGCCTGCACAGCCTGCAACCTCTTCTTGTGATTTGAGAAACCATGGGCCAGGCGAATGTGTGTGAAAAGCAGAGTCTGTTTGTCCTTCGGGATGTTGTACATCACTGTCAGTGACTCCATGATCTCAGACGGGCTCTCTGAAATCTGAGAGACACAGGACACTGTGAAGTGAAGAACTCTTGGTATTATTACTCCACTGTCAATGATAATTAAAATCTGAATGTACCTTGTCAAGCTGTTCAATGTGAATATAGTGTAGTGTGTTACTACTTGTCTGTTGGGAAAATAAAAGTTTAGAAAAAATTAGGCCATTGCACCATCAAAACAAGAATTCATACTTTTTTTTTATTATTACATTATCATTCTATAAATAAATATCCTGGTCTTTACCTTCCTCTCGACTTTGACCTCAGGACCTGGTTCAGCGTAAAACTCAAAGTGCAGTGTGGTGGCACTTGGAGGGTACTTCTGCTCATGGACCAATAGTGGGTGGGGGACAATACAATGAGAAAAGTTTTTTTTATAAACAGTGTTTTTGTCTACATTGAACACAAATCTAGCAGTGTAGCAGCTTAAGATAATTGACAGAGAAAAAGAAATTCTTACAGTCATAGACAGATCCCTGCAGCACTCAGCCAGACCAAAGCCATTTTCCTTTCCACCCCAACTCTACAAAAAAGAAATAGAATACACAATAGAAATCTTTCTCATGGGGGACAGCTGGAATCAGGGAAAAAGAAAACAATGGCATTCACTGAACCTCAGCCAGGTGTTGTAGACGGGCCAGTAGAGGCGTCCTTTTGTCCGATCCCAGTCTTGTGATGTAGTTTGAGCGTTTGCTGAACACATAGAGCAGATTTAGCACAGACAGGACCACCTGCATGTCACATGATGCCAACAAGGTGGTCAGGTGCTGTAAAGAGAATGGAAGAGGTAGATAAAAGGAGGATATGGTTAGTGAGCAGATTTATCTCCCCCAAGACATTCAGTATACACAGTACAGAAAAACAAAATAGTGGTTGAGAATGTAGTGAGCGCAAGCCTACCTCTATGGAGCTGTAGAGGTGCCTAGAAAAGCTATATTCAATTAGGAGGGCTGTGAAATTTAGCACCGCCAAAAGCAGGGCTTTGAGCTGTCCATTGTCAGGACGGTCACACACCAGCAGCCATGACATATTCTCCACTGTCTGGCCGGCATCACACAGAATGCCATCAAAGCGGTCCAGCAGATCCACCCAATGGTACAGTTCACACTGTTGATGACAGACAAATATAATTTAGTGATTTATCAAATATATCAAACCCATGTAAGTTTCAGTATGCCTGATGAATGTGGAAGGTACAATCACACAATGAGTTGGAGGTTAGAACGAATAGGCAACAATAATAACAAATGAACAGGTAACGGAAAACTAACCTATTTCCCTACCGAAAAAGTGCTATATTTAAAATGAAAGATCACAGCTTTATAGTACAGACATTATCACCACCACTATTTTGTATGACAATGTTGCAATCTTAAATCAATGATTTTCAGTCCAGCAGCTTGATACTGATGAGAAGTCAACATGTAGCATTGACGAGCAATTTTAATTGTGCTTGTGTCTGTATTGAGCAAGAGGAGACTGAGGAAAACTTTCTGAGCTCACAATCAGCATATGTACGTGTCTCTAGCTTTCCCAGTCCACGCTGGGTGAGGCTGTGTTGACAACTCTTGTCTGCAACTTCCCCTGTGATCCCTAATTTTACATGACACAGTCGTACTGTTTCCAATAACTTGTACCAATAGTTATTTAGACTGATGTGATCCTAAAATCCTTTCTTTGAGGAAAAGGCCATAAAATAATTGTTATTATTTTAATTTTTAATATTTTTTTTTTTTTCAAATAGTGTTGTTTAATATAGCTATGCTGTAGTATAGGAGGCATTTTAGTTTCTAGTGCAGAATTTAATTTCCTGAACTATATCTTTTATAACAATTATATTCTATAGTCTATAGTCTATAGGTTCACTGTCAAATCACATTCATTACTAGAAGAGAAAAAAGAGAGGAAATACATGAAACTTACCTTGCCAATATTCCAGGTCTTAATGTGCTGCAGTTCAACCAATAGTTGGTCATCAGTACATGATTTGAGCTTCTCTATAAGTATCCTGCAGTCAGCAGGCTGTTGGTTCAAAAGGAGGACAAAAATCAGTCAAGCATGGAGCACATCAGCCGGTTTTCTACTAACAAAAAAATAGCAGATTTCACCAAATCTAGCAACTGACTGCCTACCAGCTGTTTTAAGTGCTGGTTTGGTACGCCATCAATGAATGTGCAAGTAATGGTAGAAGTATGTGATATCTACTGCTTTTGCCTGAGCAAACCTCAAAACATAACTAGAAACTCTATATTTCCATGTCTGCAGAGAATCACTTCGCATTTCCACTTTTGTATACTTGCCCAAAGGTCCATTCATACGTTTAGTGTGTAATGCACGAGTACTTGATCTCACATTTCATTACAGCAGGTAGTGAGCATGTGCATTTGGTAGTCATTTACGCCACATAAACACATGGCCCATGCCATTGTGCCACATGCACCATGCCACATGTCATTGTGCCACATGTCATTATGGGCTCCAATTACATTTCATCAAAGGAAACAACCCTAACAACCTTGATATTCCTTCTTAATGGCAATCACGGCAAATGCAGTGGGAAAAGGTCCGTATACTCACAGCTTCCGTAGGAGTTTTCTTTAACTTGCTTCTGTCGACCTTCATTGTCAATATCTCCGTTTGACGTTTCTGTCAACAAAGACCAGATGCAACATTTTACTGGTGCAGTAAACTACTGGCTCAACAATTTGTAAATGAACCTCATATTGCCCTTTAAAAGGGTATTCTAAAACCAATAAATTATTAAGATACAGAATTAATAAGTAAATGCATTAACAAAGATGGAAATGTAAAATGTACTTACAGAAAATGATTTGGCAAAACCCACTTAACAGCATGTTCCGGTTGCACTACCTGTAAAAAAAATATGGTATACATTTTAAGAAAAGTATCCCACATGCCACAACACCAAATAGCATTTAAATGTGTTCATTAGGTCGTTTATAAAACAGTAAATCAACTGGATAAGGTTTAAGTTTGAACAGGCAGTATAATACGCATTGTAATATAATAGAGTACCAGTTTGGACATAGCTTCTCATTCAATTCATTTTCTTTATTTCCTACATTATAGATTAATACTGTTGAGATCAGAACTACAAAGGGATACAATGGAATGTATGTAGAAAACAAACAAACAATATGTTTTATGCATTTATGATTCTTCAAAGCAGCCATCTTTTGCTTTGATGACAGCTTTGCATACACTTCCATTATATGGATGGAAATTCATTTGTGATGAAGTAGTACATATCACAAAATAAAATTTAAAAAAAGTCAGTCATTGATGTTGAATTTTGACAAATATGATACAAGACAGAAAGCAGATTCGTTTCACTGATAAGCCTGCTCTGGTCATCACAAAGCAGACCAAGGCAGTGCAATGGCTAGCAACGTATAACATAAGGTGGAACATATTTAATAACTTAAAGCATTTGTCAAGTGTGTTTCATGTTTGTGCTCGGGGTTCAAGCGGGATGTAAATATTCGCTGCCTCATTGCTTGCCCTTCGTCAACACAAGTCAACTGACGCTAACAGGTTAAACTTAAAGCTATGTAGCTGCTATTGTAACCCTTGCTAACAGCATGACGTTATTGGACCAATATTATCAGAAACTCTAAACATTTGGACCGTAGTTACTGGTCATAAGGGGAGGGCGACTTGTTCGTGACAGATTAGCAAAACGTTTAATAAAACAAGCTTAATAAACTTTATGCGAAAGAGAAGTGGATCGGTAATGTTTGCTGCGGAGTTGGTGTTAGCACCCGATAAGCTAACACCAAGCTACCGGTAACATTAGCTTTCCTTCAAATGAAATACCTCAAAGCATTACAATCCCACCGAACCTTTTTAAACAAAAGTCAACCAAATCACACACACGTCACGTGTTAAACTAACAGCAAACACCAACATTTTAACCAAGTACAAAGCACACTCTTAGCGTGTGTGCCACAGCTGTCAATCTAGGTCTCTCAGATTTACCATGCTGTCCTGACCTGACTCTGACTAATTTAGGTCGTGGTTGCGCAGGCCGCAAGGGAAGCCCGCACTCCTTCCTCCTGCACCATCCCCGCTTTCTATAAAATGCAAGGGAAAATACACCCAGTGACCAGCGACAGAAACATCGATGCGTGTCAAATACCTGGAACAAGCTAACGACACTTTGCCAAGGTTCAGAATCCTAACCCGGGTCCTCGGAACACAGCGATAGCATGCGATAGCTCGCAAGCTAGCATCGGTTAGTGGAGTAGCAAGCAGAAACGCATGATGACTCGCTGAATCATTGTCGGACGAGTCTAGCGTGACACTGCCACTTCTGTTTTCAGTTTTCGTGCAGGCAAACTGGACACCCGTCGAAGTTTAGGCAAAGATGTTCATCTATTCGTTGAATTATTTCTCAGATTATCCGCACTTGTTTTCGTGGCACACAGGCACTAGCTGATAGCAGAGTCACCATGACTGGGTAGTGTGCAAAAAGTGAATAATGTTGCGGCTGAGAATGAGCCTGTGTTTACCGATGCAGTGCATATTAATATAGGCCAACTGGTCTAATGTCGTGAAAAATATCACCCTTGATAATTAACAAGTATCCCACCAAACAGCTGCAAAACACGACCAAAGCCACTGTAATAACAATTATAATAATAAAACAACAATAACAATAATAAATGTCTGCACACATGAATTTGTTTTTACAATGCATGTCTTAAATTGATTGTCTGTTTTTATGTGGGATTTAGAACAATTTCCCACTTTGTGGACAATTACATTTAACTAAACAAAATGTATTTCCAAAATGTATCAGGGGCACAACTGTCAACTTCACCTCAAGGGTAATATGCATTATATGTGCAGCAGAAGTGCAGCAGTGATGCTCAAGAATTAATGTAAAATGTAAATAGAGAAAATTGTAAAACTACACAAGTGTTGGAACATGATACATTAACAGTGGTGTCATATTTTAGAGCACATTAAAGCGAGTATAAAGTAAAATTAGAGCACACACATAATTGTAATCATTTTAATAGAGCAATGAGTCATGTGCCATCTTTGTTATTTTATGGCAACTGATAAAGCCCATTAGTGATGTAACCTGAATATGAATTAATAAATTGTCACCAATATGAATTAGCATGAATTAGCATAACTTCAACTCAATTTTAGATAAAAATACATTTTATCCAGTGTTGCTCTGTTAA